>NC_136071.1:105529113-110329113 GCF_964261635.1 Lissotriton helveticus
CCTCGTGGGATCGTTACGGGCGCCACCCCGTTTATTTAATTATTTTGCGAGTGCCCACCTCGCTTATTTTTTTATGATATTGTCCCCTGGCAGGTGCTCACCCCGCCAGGGGCCTGGCCGCTATTTTTATATTTTAACTCGAGGGAGCCCACTCCTCGGTTAATTCAGCCCCAGCCTACGAGTGCCTGAAGCGGGCCGCCGCGCTGCCCGCGACCACCCGGAAGTGGTTGGCCGGCCAGCCAATGGTGGCGCGGCCCGGCCGGAAGTCCCGCCCCGCAGTCCGGGGAGGGAAGAGGAGCTCGGCGGCTGAAGGGGCAGGCGGGGCTCCATTGTGGAAGAGGAGCCCGCGCCGCCCACGGGAGAAGCCTTCGAAGTCGCCTGGTTCCCCCGCGAGGCTCTCCCGAGTGAGAGAGCCCCGCGCACGCCGCCGCGAGTGAAGCAGGAGCCCCCGCCAGAGAGACAGCCCGTGAGTAGAAAGGGCTGGGGGGGGGCCTCCGGGCGGCTGCTGTTGGTGCTGGTTGAGAGGCACAGAGTCAGGGCGGCCCCGATTGGCAGCGGGTCGCCCCAACGTTGTAGAGCCCTGAGAAGGCTCCCTGGGGGCATATTCGCCCCGAGAGGCTCACTGCCTACCTGGTTGTTTTGCGAGCCCAGAGAGGGCTCTTAGGGGGCAAAAGTTATTTGCAGAGCCTGTGTGGCTCCAGCTTGGCACAGCTTTTGTTCTAGGGCCAGTGAGGGCCCTGGCGCAGTTTGTTGATTCACAGCTGCCCAGCAATTAGTGGGCAGCTGCACCGTTTAGGTCTTGGGATGTTCCCAGGTGCCCAGCAAGTAGTGGGCACCTGCACCGTTTAGGCCCCTGACTTTTGGACTACAGGGCGTCCTAGCCCAAACAAGGCCAGTTGGCCTAGGGACTGCCACAGGTGGTGGCTTATGTAAGGTTTTACGCAATTGTGTGGTTTTTCCGTGCACCTCTGAATGTTTAGGCATCATGTGTTTTTGCGCTATTGAGTTGTGTTTTCTTTCCTGGCACCCCTGAATGTTTTTAATGCATCATGTGTCCTCCTTGATATTACACCGCTGAATGTATGTTTGATGCATCATGTGTTTTTCCTTTCCTACACCTCTGAATGTTTGATGCATCATGTGTTTTGTGTTCTTGCTTACACCCCTAAATGTATTTTATTCTTAGGTGGTTGTGTTTTTCCTAGTATAGTTTATACTAGAGAGGTTATGTGTCCATGCATGATCTAGGCCTATGGTTATTAGTATTGCGTAGTGTGTACCTACCTTTACCAGTAGTTACTGGTTGTGATTTATAACTGTTATTTTGTGTTACAGTGATGTTATATCTTATTTTCTATGATCTACAAAGTGTTGATTCTGACAGTGGCCCATGTGGCCCTGTCCTGTAAATAATCCCTTATGAATATTGCCCGTGCCAGTTGGCACAATGTACATGTGTGATTTCTATCTGATGTGTTTTTACAATACAGAAGTTATTTTTATATAACCTTGTGTGGAGTTCCTTTTGTGGTGTGCCTAGGATGTTGTTGCTGTTGTGTGCTTGCGCAAATGCTTTACACATTGCCTCCGAGTTTAGCCTTACTGCTCGTGCCAAGCTACCAAGGGGGTGAGCAGGGGTTATCTTGGCGTGTGACTCCCTTGCCCTGACTAGAATGGTGGTTTCTGCCTGGCTTTGGCGTCAGCCTTAGCCTACCAGAAATAGCCAGTTCTAACATCCAATTGAAGCCCATGTTAGATTCCCTTCACATTTAACATGAGCTTCAATTGGAATTACATAGAGCATATTATCAATCCCATTATCGCCGTTTTAGCAGCAGTTTTCTGCTGCTAAAACGGCGATAATTTTGTCACTTGTCTTGATAACATGCCCCACAATGCGGTGATTTTTAACTTTCGTGTGTAGTGGCAAAAAAATGGTAGGATGCTGCTAGGGAGATTCAGACACGTATTCAACAGAATATCGTGTTGTAGAATATCGATCTTTGGAAAAGCTGCACCTCCCGCACAGGCGAGGGTCAGTCCAGTGGGTTTCCCCCATCATTCAGAAAGCAGCAAGCATGATGAAATAAGTTTCGATCAGCAGATCATACCAATGTGTATATAATTCAGAAGCCCTGATGAGAGCCCCTGGAGGTCCCCTGGGGCTTGAAACGCATTGTATCTATCAGTTGCAAAGAATTAATTTGTATCTATCAGTTGCAAATGAAAAATTGGATGTCGATTGCAATTGCAACTCCTGCAAGTTCACCTGCATCCGGACCTGCACCACTCCAGCAGTGCCCAAGACCTCAACGAGCAACAGCAGCAGCCACCTGAAATGCATCCTACTCAACACCCGCTCCGTCCACAGACACGCCATCGAGCTCTGGAACCTGATTGACACTAAGCATGGGCGGATTTTGCGGATCCATGATTCGCGGATTTGCGTATTTACGGATCGTGGATCCGCAAAATCCGCGGATTTTGCGGATTTGCGGATCGGCGGATTTGGGGCGGGGATTCCATGCGAGTGCACATGCCTCTTGTGTGTATAAAAGGTCAGAGACCGATCAGAGCATCAGAGGAAGATACAGAAGCTCCTGGCCACAGGAACAGCACGAGGATTGCGCTCGTGAAAGTCAAGGATGCAAAGGCCTCTGTCCAGCATCACAGCTGATTTTCGATGGTATATTTGGGAAGAAGGCACATCTGCCCAGCCTTGACAACGCTCACGATTGTTTTTTGGGCCGATGAATGAGTCACTGAATTTAAGCTTCAACTAGGGCACATGCTTAATTGATATCTGTAAGTGCTTCCGGTTGAGGTTTAATTTTTGTGCCAGGACCATCGTGCCAGAATGAACCCTGCCCTTCATATTTATTCAAGAAGACGCCACCGTTTTGTGCCATACCTCTACTCAACTGGAGTACTTTCTACTGGATAATCAGTAAGTGCTACCTCGTTGGGTAAATGTATAGTGCTTTTACTACACTACAGCTGCCTAAAGTGCCAGAGAGTTGTCTACAGCGACCAGGTGTGTGTTACTATGCAATCGCGCCGAAGGGCGCGGGGGTCCCTTGAGTGAGCTATCATAGTGGGTAAATGGCGGGAAGACGGTGCACACCACGAGTGTGTGGGCGGGGCCAAACGGACGGGGCTTCCATGCGAGTGCACATGCCTCTTGTGTGTATAAAAGGTCAGAGACCGATCAGAGCATCAGATGAAGATACAGAAGCTCCTGGCCACAGTAACAGCACGAGGATTGCGCTCGTGAAAGTCAAGGATGCAAAGGCCTCTGTCCAGCATCACAGCTGATTTTCGATGGTATATTTGGGAAGAAGGCACATCTGCCCAGCCTTGACAACGCTCACGATTGTTTTTTGGGCCGATGAATGAGTCACTGAATTTAAGCTTCAACTAGGGCACATGCTTAATTGATATCTGTAAGTGCTTCCGGTTGAGGTTTAATTTTTGTGCCAGGACCATCGTGCCAGAATGAACCCTGCCCTTCATATTTATTCAAGAAGACACCACCGTTTTGTGCCTGTTGTAACTATTTTACGATGGCGCCGGCAAGCTGCCAGCGCCATCCTAAAATAGTTACTAAATTAGCTTCAACAGGAAGCTCTAATAGATAAAATAAAGCAGGTGCTCGAGCACCTGCTTTATTTTATCTATTAGAGCTTCCTGTTGAAGCTAACTTAGTAACTATTTTAGGATGGCGCTGGCAGCTTGCCGGCGCCATCGTAAAATAGTTACAACAGGCCAGCAAGGCTTGAACTTTTGCCCCCGGAATCCGCCGCTCGCGGATTTGCGAATTCGCGGTAAATTCGCGGGAGTTCGCGGATCGCGAATTTACCGAAAATTCGCAAAATCCGCGAGCGTAACGGAAACCTGGATGAACGCCTCCTCAGCGCCCGACATCGCCATCGCCATCCCGGACGGCTACAAGATCATCCGGAGGGACCGCGTCAACCAGACAGGAGGAGGCTTCGCCATCATCCACAGGAACTCCATCCGCATCACGACCAACACCGACGACACCCTCGCACCCGCCGATCACCTGCACTTCCAGATCCACATCAACCCCAAGACCACCCTCAGAGGCACCCTCATCTACAGACCCCCGGGACCACGCACACAATTCAGCGAGGACATCGCCGACTTCGTCAGCCCGCATGCCCTCCCCTCCGCGGACTACATCCTCCTAGGGGACCTCAACTTCCACCTGGAGAACAACAATGACCGCAACACCACCACCCTGCTGGACAACCTCTCTAACCTCGGACTCAAGCAACTGGTGACCACCCCCACCCACTACGCCGGACACACACTCGACCCCGTCTTCTCATCCAGCAAGGATATCGCCTTCAGCCACGCCATCGGACTCCACTGGACGGACCACAGCTGCGTCCACTTCAGCTTCAGAAGGACCACGATCCACCACCAACAGCAACAGATTGCACGCAGAAGCTGGAACAAGATCACAGCCGACCAGCTCGCAACTTCCCTGAGCAAGAACCCACCCACCAGCACAACGAACCCCAGCCAGGCAGCCACCAACCTCACGAAGTGGATCAGCAATTGCGCTGACGACCTCGCCCCTCGGAGGACCCCGCCTAGCAGACCCGGCAGCAAGAAAGCCCCTTGGTTAACCGACGAACTCAAGAGCTCCAAGAAGGACTGCAGAGCCCTAGAGAAAGCCTGACGCAGAGACCCAACACCGGACAACATGACTGCCCTCAAGCTCGCCACCCAAAAACACCACCAGCTGATCCACACCACCAAGAAAACTGCATTCAAGGAACGACTGGACAACAACGCACACAACAGCAAGGAACTCTTCAACATCGTTAAAGAGCTCTCCAACCCCAACGCCGGAAACAACAACATCACCCCCTCGCAAGACCTCTGCAACTCCCTCGCCTCCTACTTCCACAACAAGATAGCGGATATACACAACAGCTTCAGCTCTCAACCAACGGCATGCCGCGACCGAACCACCGCCCCCCACCACCACCCTTCGAGCCTGGACCCCGATCAGCAACGAAGACACCATCCGCACGATGAACTCCATCCACTCCGGATCTCCGACCGACCCTTGCCCTCACCACGTCTTCAACAAGGCCGACGCTGTCATCGCACCCCACCTGCGGGACATCATCGATACCTCCTTCAACACCGCTACCTTCCCGGAGAGCTGGAAGCACGCCGAACTCAGCGCCCTACTAAAGAAGCCTTCAGCCGACCCCACCGACCTCAAGAACTACCGACCCATCTCGCTACTCCCGTTCCCCGCAAAAGTCATCGAGAAGACCGTCAACAAGCAGCTGGCCGCCTTCCTTGAGACGAACGGATCCCTCGACCTCTCGCAGTCTGGATTCCGGGCCAACCACAGCACCGAGACCGCCCTGATCGCAGCAACCGATGACATCCGAGCCCTGCTCGACAACGGAGAAACAGCGGCCCTCATCCTCCTAGACCTCTCCGCGGCCTTCGACACCGTCTGCCACCGCACCCTAGTACAGCGCCTCAGCAACGTCGGAATCCAGGAGAAGGCACTGGAGTGGATCTCCTCCTTCCTCGCCGGAAGGACACAGAGAGTCCGCCTCCCCCCGTTCAGATCAGAAGCCACCGAAGTCATCTGCTGCGTCCCTCAAGGATCCTCGCTCAGCCCAACCCTCTTCAACGTCTACATGAGTCCCCTCGCAGCCATCGCACGCCAGCACAACCTCCACATCATCTCCTACGCCGACGACACCCAGCTGATCCTTTCCCTCATCAACGACCCCGCCACCGCCAGAGCCAACCTACACGAGGGATGAAAGAGGTAGCCAAATGGATTAAGAACAGCCGCCTGAAACTGAACTCGGACAAGACGGAAGTCCTCATCCTGGGATCCTCACCCTCTGCCTGGGACGACTCCTGGTGGCCCCCCGCCCTAGGCAGCGCACCCAAACCAACAGACCACGCACGCAACCTGGGCTTCATCCTGGACTCCTCCCTCTCCATGACCAGACAAGTCAACGCCGTCTCCTCGGTGTGCTTCAACGTCCTACGCATGCTACGCAAGATCTTCAGGTGGATCCCCACCGAGACCAGGAAAACGGTCACCCAGGCCCTCGTCACCAGCCGTCTAGACTATGGCAACTCCCTCTACGCCGGAACCACCGCCAAACTCCAGAAGAGACTCCAGCGGATCCAGAACACCTCAGCACGACTCATCCTGGACATCCCCCGGAGCAACCACATCTCCGGACACCTGAGAGACCTGCACTGGCTCCCGGTCAACAAGAGAATCACCTTCCGTCTCCTCACCCACGCACACAAAGCCCTGCACAACCAAGGCCCAGTATACCTAAACAGCCGCCTCAACTTCTACGCTCCCAAACGCCAGCTTCGATCGACCGGCCACGCCCTCACCACCGTCCCCCGCATCCGAAGAGCCACCACAGGGGGAAGGTCCTTCTCCTACCTCGCCGCCAAGACTTGGAACTCCCTCCCGACCCACCTCCGCCTGACCCAGGACCACCTCGCCTTCAGGAAGCAGCTCAAGACCTGGTTGTTCGAGCAGTAGCGGACCCCCCTCCCCCAGCGCCTTGAGACCCTCCGGGTGAGTAGTGCGCTATACAAATGCTTTGATTGATTGATTGACTGATTGAATTATATTGATGTTGTGTTGTATTGTGATAAACGTATGTAATGTATATTGTGGTAAATGTTGAAAAGATATGTGAATGTCTGTAAATATAGGAGTGTTTCGATATGTGTTGGATTGGAAGGATTAGAAGTCTCTTTTACCTACGTTCTTCCTATTGTAAATAAATCAAAAAAGATTAAAAAGCTATTTAAGAAAAAAGGTTAAATAAAGGACCTAATCATATTAAGTAACTCATTGTGATTATTGCAGTAAAAAAATTGCATGAATTATCCAGAGCACCAGATTCCCCCCTTTCTTGTACTTATTAAATACGTCCCGTCCTGGTGTCTGTCCTTTCAGGGCCTTACCCCTTCTTTTTGCATAACTTTCTAAAAGTGGCATTTTCAGAATTGTAATATTCACCATAAATTAGGATTTTAAATTACGATTACAGATACACCACACTTGAAAAGTCTGTCTCTTTACAATTGGGAATTACAATTTACAAGACCTGCGCACATGTAGTGCACTTTACTAGGGACTTACAAATAACTTATATATGCCAATTGGGGATGAACCAATGTTAGTAATTCACAATCAACATGCGGGGAGTCCGAGGAGATTTTTTAGACCTGCGAGGGTTCATGGCACGAGGAGAATCCCTATGATGCAGCACTCCACCATTGGTGGGTGAGGGATTTCTTTTAATAAAGGGGACCCTCCTATTTGCAATTTTGTTTCCTGTCACATAGACCAGAGGGCTCAATTTTGTGATATATAGATGAGCCATTTTTAGAGGAGAGAGCACATGAACTGTAGCACTGGTAAAGTCCTCAGAGTCCTAAGGCCAACTAAAACGAGGTCAGAAAAGTACAGGAGGAAGGCAAAAAAGTTTGGGGATGACCCTGCAGAGAGGGCCATTTGCCAGCACCGATATTCTGTCTAAATCCCTGGAACTGCCTTTGTTGGTTTGGTGCATTTATGTTTTTCCATTTTAGGTCACATGAAGCTTCAGATTAAGGCAGAATTAGATTTAAAAAACTGCACATTTTGCAAGTACTGTGTTAGTTTAATTTCAGGTATATTTTTAACATCAAAAATATAGTAATGCTGCTTTGATTCCTATCAGCTTGTAACTAATTTGAGAATGCACATATTAATTTTACAATAGCACTTTCACCATGCATTTTGTCGAGTTTATGGGTAGATTATTGTGGTGATAATAGGAATGAAAAGAGGATGATATGTAAGGGCAGTTTACCCTTATTTTACTAAATAAATTGACGCAGTATAATATAGGGAAATTGTATTTATGCTATTCTTGGTTTTGTATAACTTAAAGATCACTTAGTGTGGTTGTGTGGTATCTAATGTACACAGTGAAAAGCATTTGCTTTGAGTTTTAATAGCCTGTAGCTAATTTGCCAAAGCTAACTTGATATATTTGCTTGAGGAATAGCACTTCAGTTTTTGAACTGCCATTTACATTTTGCATACGGCATGTGCTGATCACAGTAGAAATAATTGACATTTTATTATAAAAGTGTATAATGAGGTTAAGGAATTGGGACATTTACACGCTGTAGGAAATTGGAGACTGGATATCCTAAAACTCAGAGACCCATTTCCACCTATAATGGCGCCTTGACAGATATCAGGGACACACCTGGGAAAAGCCAAACATGCACAGAGCTGAGGTACATGGACCTTGTTAAGTGGCAAGAAAAGCTTTCTCCTAATGACTAGAGAGGAACTGGTGGATCAAGTACTGCCATAGAGCCTGGGGATGAAGTCTGGGTGTGTTAATTGTGCTGACAGCACCAGTCACGGGAGCTGCAGACTCATTGGCGTGTCTCTGGGAGAATGGTTTGCATCTCTTGGAGATGGTGGTGTGATGGTTCCCACTGGGCCACAGTGTTCTAATTTTCAATTTCTCTGATGCCAAGCATGTGAGAAGCTCAAGTGTTTGTGCTAACATGCTGTTCCAGAGTAGGATGAAGGTCCACAACTGGGCACGCGCCTTTTGTGTATTGCACTCAATATTGAAGTCTCTTGGATATTACAAACCATCTCCCATCTCTAATATTTGGTCAACGTACTCCTACAGTCTTCTGATCTATAATGTGAAAGCTGTTGATAAATGTCTTTGATACAGGCCCTTGCATGCTTATTCATTTTTTGCAAGATGGCATTATGTTCTTCTCTCAGTATTCCAGAAACAGGTCGTGACATAGGTTGTCCTTCCCAAACCATCATGGCCACCACCATAGTACCTGTCCTTTCGTGCTTCTTCGTGACAGCAACATTTCTTGTTGGTCACTCCCTCCTTCTTCCCAACACCTACTTTCTGTCCTATCCTTTATGAGGAGTTGGAACAATCAGTACCATGGGGTGAGAGCACTCTGGTAATTATCCCTTTTGCCTGCGTGCTTTTCGCCCGTTGGTTGATGATTTTGTCCCTGTTTTCCCTTAGATACTTCCTGTTCTGGATCTTCTGTTATCATATTGGATTCAATCCTCTTTATCTTGGGTTCAAACTGAATGAGTGTTTGGCAGTGGTCACATTTTCTCCAATGCTACCTGCTAAACTGCACTTCATAGTCTGTTTACAGCTTTTATCTTCATTTAGTGATTCTTTTCAGGGACACCTGTTACTTCCACAAAACACTCATTAGTCTTAAGTAAGCCTGGGTGTTGTTCACATAGTTCTGCTATTCGGAATTCCATGAAGTGACCCAAAAACTTTACCGTACTATGCTGAGTTCGCCAAGCGGCCGAGAGCATTAGGTTGCACTGCTTGTGCTGATTTGTAGCTCCAAGGTTTGTCCCACACTGGAAAGCCAGTGCAAACGGCCCCACGTGCAGCATTAGAGGGCGCAGCTTCTTTCTGCTGCTTGAGTAGATTTTTCTAGAAGTGGTCTAGCGTTGGATTTTCTCCTCTTGCGCTCGCCAATTTAACGCTGGCAAGCTAGGAAAAAACTCAGCTCCATTTTGGAACTCTGCATGCTCGGCAGAGAGCGGAACACTCCAAAAACACTGCAAACTCCGCGAACAGAGCGGATTTCACCTCCCAGGCCTAGTGTTAAGGAAACCAAGTGTCTATAGTACTTTGACAACTTAATTCTGGCAGTTATGGCTTCAGACCATGCTGCAGCATGGTGAGTCCTACCGTACACAATGTAGACAATGCCCTCTTGACTACAGGTGAAGAACCTTTCCTCCTGATATAGCTGGACCTCACAATTGCTTTCAACAGTCAACCATTTTGCTCTCATGGACACCCTGGAGCCTCAAATGCTTCAATGCGAGGTCCAACGTCGAGGATGCGTGGGGCAATCAGAGTGAATGCGCTGGTTTCAAGGAGTTGCGGGGCTGTGGAGTCGTCGAGCTGCCATCGAAGAAGGATTCAAGGGGCTGCATTGTAGATTGTTACGCAGCAGCAGTTCTGGTGAGACTGTGGGCTGTGAGGGCGATGCGGATTCCTTGCAACGAGAAGATCCACGTAGCAGAGGCTGTTTGGGGTTGCGCACCAGCGGAGAAGCATTGGTTTCACTGGTCCACAGAGACATCCACGGGTCCAGGACTGTGGTGGCACCATTTGACAGCGACTCACAGATCGCAGAGTCGAGATGCTGGGTTCAAGGTTTTTGGAGCCTTCTGTCACTGAGGCTGTAGCCAGGTGGCCAGCCACCCAGCCCTTTGAGTCACTCTGGTTGCCCTGGGTTCAACAGATGCAGGTCCAGTCCGTCTTACCCAAGTAGGGGGGCAAAAGGCAGCAGGTCAGCACAGTAGGACAGCAGTCCTTCAAAGTAGCAGTCCAGCAGAGTGGTAGCCGTTTCAGCAGCACATCAGTTCTTCTTCCTGGCAAAGTATCCACAAGTCCAGAAGTCTACTGAAAAGTTGGTGAGGCCCAAAATGTATACCTAGTTTTGCCTTTGTGGTAGGAGAAGCTTCAAGCTTTCCCTCTTAAAATGCACAGGTATCCTGCCTTTCCTGCCCTGGCCCCATACTAACTACAGGTGGTATGCAGCCCTTTGTGTGGATGCAGAACGCAGCCCTTTCAAGTGTACCAGGTCAAAATTGAAAAAAAATTACCCAATAAAGAAAACTCAGTTTGCTACACCATCAAAAACTGTATGAGAATCAAATAATCATTCATATATTAACCATCAAATTAATTGGCATCCCAATAATCATTCTTACAAAACATAATAACATATAATCCTTAATCTTTTTGTTAAAAACCTTTACACAAGTGTGATAACATTAAATTCTTAATGTTTACATTAAGAATTTTACAGTAAAACAGTTTCTGTCGATGCAGCGTTTCAGCGGTTCCTGCAGTTAATCCCGGCCTTCTTCAGGACATACATGTATATAAAATCTTTATGGACTAAATACAATGTATTCTAGGAGACAAAACAATGTGTCCTACATAGTAACCCGATTGAAGGCCTTGAATGATAATGTGAGCTGTCAAGCACATCATGTGAGTTCCACGCACTGTGAGTGGTGGTAAAAACGCAATGACTGAGCAATAGTGATTTCCACCATGTCATCAACAGGTTGGCTGCCACTAGTTTACAAATAATAACCAACTATTCATGTGTTTCAAAGTATTAACAGGCCTATATTACAAGCACAGACCAGGCCCCAGGATTCCTAGCAATCCTCAGATCAATGAGGCAGTAGAAGGTGATACTACTGAAACATGACCCACAATATCTGTGTGAGACATTGTGACAGCTGGTTTTCCATGGCAGACGATGTAAATCCAAAAACATTCCCTCAATAGAGATGAGTTTGCTGGGAGGGATGGAAGAGGGGAATGAACAAGAAAGTACAAAGGGCCAGATGCATCAAAGGGTTTTGCCCATTCTGTGTCTATGGGAAAATGTGTTGATGCATATGGCCCTGAGTGTTAAGGGCATTCCATTTGATCTCTTTTTAGGTAATGAGCAAGAACATTTCTCATTTTATTGTTGGTTATATGTATATAACATACGTTGAACATCTCTCCAGGTGTGAAATTGTTGGTGATTAAGAACTTTCCTTAATCGGAACACTTTATGACCCTAATCTGGAGAGCTAACTGATTCACAATAGTCAAACTGTCTCTGTGAGGCCCTTCTATTTGGCTATCATGCTACAAGGCCTTGGGGAAAGCAGCTAGTGGTCCAGGGGACACATGTATGTTCCCAACCATATCTTACCATCATGCCAACATGTTTTTAAAAAGTGGCACCTATCCGATAAGGTATGGGGGCTGCTTTTTTTTAATATCTCACATAAGCAGCAGCAGAAGTTGCCTGTCCTTTGCAGATCTCTATCCTTGCATTCACAGACATCTGCAGAGGGTTACAAAATGTGACCTGCTTTATTAATATTCATGAGGCAGTGTCAACATATAGTTTTTGATGCGTCTGGTCAGCGCATCAATCACATTGCATAACTCTGGGCAGATCACAAAAAGTTGGACAAAATTTACGTTCACTCTTTGCGCCTTCCCCAATGATGCTTCAGGCCCTTAATACTCTGTGTAGAATTTGTAATCCTATTTTGAAGCAAAACAAAAAAATCTAGAATATCATTAAGACAATTGGTGTTCCAAGCCAAGACCAGGCTGAGACAAGAGATATTTTTAGAAAGTTGATCTGGTTCTCTCATGACCATAGTCATAATTTCGTTCTGGGGTTGCAAAGTAAACATAACGTTTGAAACTGGCACTCAAACAAGAAATGCTTGTGGCATTGTTCATAGGATCACATTCTAGAATAGTGTAATAAAATATTTTGTTTGCATCTTCTCTATACAGGAAGCAGATTCGGTTTCACGGAAAAGCAAGATGTTATTCAAGGTTTGCGATTGATCATTTGAATCATCACACGTGGGCGAGCCTCTTTTGTGTTAAAATTACAACATGCAAAGAAATAAACATGACTCATAGCAATAATATCAAATCAACAGTGGCTATTGTGGAAACTAGAAACAGTGCAGTCATGCGATCCTGGTGCCTGGGAAGGTTCAGAAAACATTCAGGTGGAAGCAGACAGAGTTGGTTACATCACTTGGGGCTTTTTTCAGTAGAGCGGCTGGTATGTATAGTAAGAAGTAAGAATGAATCATTGTATCTAATGTGTTTTTAAATAGTTATTATTCTGTTTGGAAGTGAGGTTGTTGGCCTCCACCAGTCTAATAATTGGAATTTCAGAAGCCCTCAAACAACCATAAATCTACCCTGAAAATAGAAGAATCATGTTTGCGTTTAGCTGTATTAACATTAAAATAAAACTAAATAAAATTAAAACCTGTCTTACTGTATTGAGGAAAAAGATACGGGTAAATAACCGAGCATGGGAACTTTAATGCACTAATGGCAATGGTTGCTCATCTTCAAACAATAATTGTAATAGGGTTCAATTTACTGCACCCAATAAATTCAGATCCATGTGGTGTCAGAATATATTGGGTGCAATAAATATGGTACAAATTTCTGGGGCAAGCATAATGAGGGCTTGTGTGTTCAATTCTAGATATGAGTTCAGCGCTCTGATGTTTACTGGTACTTTAATAGTTCTTGGCAATGGAAGAAAAATTATGTGACTGGCATGTTGTGTTCCTCAACCTTCCAAACTTTATTTTTTCATTTTTTTACTTTGTCAAGTGCTTGACCCAACGGTCTCACCTTATCAAGGCTGCCAGATGTAAGGGTGACTCCTTCCTGTAACCACTTTGTTGCCTAACACTTCTCTGCATCACTTAAAAGGAACAAGTGTCTGTCTGAATGGTCAGTAAATTGAGAAAAAACCATAGAGGCTCCAAAGACCTCCATTGCCAAAGAGCTGAGTAGAGAAGCCCAGCACTCATAAACCCTGAAATTGAGTAGATGAGAACCAGATCCTGGAGCAGGATTCGAAGAGGTGGAACAAGATTCCAGGAGAAGGAGCGGGGCTTCCAAGAGATGAACTGGGATTCTAGGATAAAAGCAAAGCCCTAAAAAAAGAAACTCCGACAGTAATAACCAGGAGGATGAAGCTCACACCTACAGCATTTGCGACACGTGGAATGGCAGACTTGGGCTTCTTAAGTAGGGAAGAACAGGACCCTGAAGAGTAGAAGAGCAGGAAGTAGCACAAGAATACCAAAGTCATTCTGGTCTAGGAAAATAAACTTGGCAAAGTGAGAAAAAGTAGCCATTCTAGTTCGGTAAGAACAAACCCCCCACGTTCTGTGATATGACAGATCAAGTTGGCCAGATTTAGGAGAAGCATGAAAAACGCTACAGACAACGTTAGCACAGAGTGTGGCAGCATTAGAATCTGTAAACCAAGAAAGGGCAGTTTTGGGTGAGTAGCGATAATGCTGAAAGAAGGTGAAATACATGAAGGCTCTGGACCCTTTATCACAGGTCTGCACATGGCCAACGAAGTCCTCCTATCTGCCCTAGCACAACTAAGGAAGCAAACTTGCCCCAGGTGCGAAAGCAGTGAAGAACACTTTGAATCCAACAGACACGATCACTTTACGAGAAGTGCTGCGTTTTTCCTGGTTGGAGCACAGAAATGGCCTCTGCAGTAGATGCGAAGTGTGATATACTAGATATTTGCTTATTTTTGATAATTATTTTCGAGGGACATGATATTTTCATGGATGTGAAATGCATCCAGTATATGTTCTTCTGAAATATTTAATTCATATTTTGTCTACATGACTACATTTTCCAACCTGGAATAGCAGTATATAGTTACCATTTGGAGATTGTAAGAAACTGGGTTACTATTAGACTGGGGTGTGAGCCCTGATCAAAGAGCAACCGCAATTCTTGTCGGAGCATGGCATAAGCAAAGCCCAAATTAATATGTGCTCAACCACATAGTAGCTTGGCACAGATTAGTCAGGCTTAATTTAGAGGCAATGTGTAAAGTATTTGTGCAATACTTCAAACAGTAAAACAGTGAAAACACCACACAAAAAGTATCCCACACCAGGTTAGAAAATTAGAACAAAGTTTAATAAATAAAACAGGACCAAAACAACAAACTTCCAATCAGTAGAACCGGAGTTATGAATTTTTAAAGATTAAAGTGTAAAATAGCACCTAAAAGCAGAAAGTACCAACTGCGGCTATCTAGTTGTAATGGACCAGGTCAAAGTCAAAAGTTCAGGCCATCTGCGATGGAGCGCGGGTTGGATACAGTCCCAGATTAGTTCCACTGAAGGTTTACTTTCTCAGGTTTTGTGCCAAGAATCCAGTTTGCATTGGAGAGGGTCGCGGGGAGCAAGGAGAGTGTCACGGGCGGTGATCAGCAAGGCACGAAGAGCAGGCAAGTGGGCGGGCGGGCTGGTGGTTCACGTTGTTGGCCCTCCATTGGTGATTGATGCTTGCTTTAGGAAGAGACGGACTGGCGTCAGTTTGCACTGAATTTCGGTGTGAGTTGCGTGGTCTCAGGGCAAACAGGTTCCGTTGTGGTTGTGAAGAGCCCAAACGACTGATTTTAGGAGCGCTGAGCCACTCCAAGTGAAGTGGGGAGAAGCTTCCAGAGGCAGCCTATTCCAGTATAAGTGGGCTGTGCCAGCTCCTTCCTCCCATCCTGCCAATGATGGCCCATCCAGTCACACCTAAGCTCCCATTGTGTGTGGCTGTCTAGGAGAAATACACAAAGCCCAAACGTCACCCACACCCAGTCATGTGACCCAGAGACAAGCTGCAGGCACCAAATGGCTAAGGTACAAAAAAACCAGCTTTCTAAAAGTGATATTTTCAGAATTGTAATTTAAAATCCAACTTCACCATAGATTAAGATTTTAAATTAGGATTCCAGACACACGAAACATGAGTCAGTCATCTTTCACCATTTGGAAATGGCACTTATAACATGTAATAAGGTAACTCTAATAGTATCCTATGGGAGTAATAAGTCTTGTGGTAGTAAAACATTTATTTGAGAGTTTTTCTCTACTAGGATATGTAAAACTTAAACGTACATGTCCTACTTTTTAAATATGTTGCACCTTGCCATCTGGGCTACCCAGAGCCTACCCTAAAAGTGGCTCATATGCATTAAAAATGAAGGATTTGGACCTTACCTAAGGTTTATTTTGCCAGGTCGAAATGGCAGTTTAAAGCTGCACACACACAGGCTCTGAAATGACAGGCCTGAGACATGTTGAAATGGCTACTTAAGTGGGTGACGCAATCAGTGTTGCAGACCCACTAGTAGCATTTAATATACAGGCCCTGGACACACACAGCATAAAAATAACAACTAACATATTGGGAGTCATATTAAACAAAGTTTCCCTATGATAATCATATTTCCCTTATTGAAAAGAAATGTGGTACACTGAAGTGATGTAGTATGGAATCTAATGTGCCTAAACAATGCAAAGAACCAATGCGCTGAGAAAATAATTAAGTCCAATTACAAATAGCCCCCAGAACAGTGAGGACAGCACCATAGTCAGTAAGAAAGAAACATACAAAATGGTGATGGATGGAGTACTTGAATTAGTTTGAGCCACTGGTAATTACTCGGGCTGCATTTCAGTCAATCGTTATTTTGCACACCAGGCCACCTCAGTTTAGACTCAGTCATAGGCAAATCAGACTTGACCCGGCTCTAACAGGAACAGTGCAGCCCAAACTGCCAGGCCAGGTCCTCCCTAAACAAGAACACAAGCAACCTAAGAATGTTTTGCCTTATTAGGGTTCATTAGTCAGGTACAGCTTGGTTGCAGTGGCACAGTGTTCCCAGTTCCCATGTTTTGGGATACCCATCCCACTCAGGGTGTCGCACTGAAGTATACAAAATAGTGATGGATGGAATATTTGAATTAATCTCCACCACTGGTAATTACCCGGGACCACATTATACTCCATTGGTTTTTTGCACACCATGCTACCTCAGTTTGGACCCAGCCATATGCAAATCAGTCTTGACCCTGCTCCAATAAAAACAGTCAAGCTGTTCTCCCGGAACTGGAATACAAGCAACCCAAGACCGATTTCCCCTTTATTAGGGCCATTAGTCGTATATAGCTTGGTTTCATTGGCACAGTATGCACCGGATTCATGTCTGGGCATGCCAATCCCACTTAGGTCATCACATTGAAGTATACAAATAGTGATGGATGGAATGCGTGAACTAATCTCAGCCACTGGTAATTACCCTGGGGCTGCATCCTAATCCATTATTATTTTGCACACCATGCCACCTCAGTTTGGACCCATCATATGAAAATCAGTCTTGACCCTGCTTCAATAAAAACAGTCCAGTTCGAACGGACATGCAAGGTACTCCCTGAACCAGAACACAAGCAACCCAAGGCTGGTGTGTAAGAAAGAGGCAAAGAATCAAAATTAATCTTTGTAGCAGTCAGAAGTGTAAAGAGCCAACTACCAAGGCTTGACATAAGCAGTTTAGGGGATGCAAGAAACTGGGTATTGATTGAGGGGGTGAAAACCTGATTCAAGAAGGAACTACAGAAGTCTCTAAATTAACCTGTGCTTAACCTTCTGGTAACTTGGCACAAAAGCAGTCAGGCTTAACTTAGAGGCACTGTGTAAGATATTTATGCAGCACACAAACAGGAATAAAGTTAAATCAAAACACAAGGAAACCCCCCAAAAAATTTAATAAAAAAAATAGGATAAAGTTCAATAAAAAAAAGACATCAAAACAAAATGAATCCAATCAGTAAAACCGGAGTTATGAATTTTTAAAGTATTTCATGTAAAATAGAGCCTAAAATATCAAAGCGCCAACTGCAGGTATCTGGTCGCATGACAGCAGGGCAAAGCCAAAAGTTAAGGCTGACCACGATGGATCGTGGGTCAGATACACAAGATGGATTCGGCCTGGTCTTGACTTCCCTTCAGACGGTGTTGTGGTGAAGATTTCTACCTTCGGACTTAATACATTTGAAAATTTCCAGCAGGACGAAGCTGCAAGCTATGGCCGACAAGGGCTCCACAATGCAGTGTACCTTCGCTGGGAGGTCCCGCTGAACAGGATTTTTGCTCACAGGACCTACCATTTAGTCAGGCCGACCAGCGATGCATTTCAGACAGAACAGTTGCAGGTAGCCCCTGTCTTCTCTCAGTTCTCAGGACTCTTTTTGGTGGAAAATTGTTTCATCCTAAAGTTTATGGGTTAGGCAGGAGCAGTATCACCAACATCACAACAAAGTGTACAGGGCATGGGGGGGCACCACCACCAGGACAAGTACAACTTAAAATCCCGTGCCCTGGGAGGGCCTGGCTTACACCCGAGGAACATGGCCTCCTGATCATGCTGCTCTTGCTGATGCCATGAGAAATCTGAGCCTTTACCAGGTCAGTCCCGCATCTTGATACCTCAAAAGTAGATACCTTGCTGCCAGGACCCTCGCCTATGTCGCCAGCCAACTTATGGAGCGCTTTGCTTCTTTAATCTACCTTCTTCCATGGGCACCCACTTGTCTAAAGACTGGGAGTCTGCAAACAGGGTTTTCTCTTCTCGGAGTGCATCCGCCCTCCTCCCCTCTGACTGGTGGACCTAAACGGTCATTCCCCGTTCGTGGGAGCGTCGCTGTTCATTTCACAAGGAGTGCTCCCTGCCCGCTGTTCCATACTTGATTCTTTGGTTCTCTGTCCAGACTGAGCATTTTATCTCCATTTACTCAGCTTTAATTACGAACCTGGTATTGCACCTAATCTTGTGTTTTGTGGACTCTCTTTTCAATGGGAAATGACCATACCATTGACTGCATTGTGTGCTTTACTGAACTTATATCGCAATTGCAAGTATATTTCTGCTTGTTCTTCCTCATACATAGCTTTTATTTTTAATCACTATACACCCCTTAGTCATCCATTTTGTTAGGGTCAGGCACAGTCAGGCACACTGTTGAGATGGTTGCCAGCTGTGAAGGTCCGTATTTTCTATGCTCCAGTGTTCATTCTTTGTTCTAGTTCCTGTTAGCTTCAAGTCTCCATGCTTTGCTATTATGGCGACTTCATGTGCTGCTCATGTCATTGGTCTCAGCCCACTGCCAAGCAAGCATCTATGATAGTAACTTAATCTGTCTGATATTAATTCATCCTGAGATAATTGCCTCTCTTACTTATATTTTTCAGACCACTCGCTCAGCATACTTTTGTCTCACCAACACTTTATTAAAGAGGGAATTTGATTTCACCTCCACTCCCTCTCGGATGTTGGTGTAGAGGTACCGACGGACAGAGCGGGGCCTCCTTATTCCCGAGTGGGTGCCGGGTGAGGTGAGGCATTTTCCCACAGAACGCTGGAAAAAACGCATCACTGGATTACCACCAGTATACATCTGGGCTCAGAGTAACTGGTAGGATTTATCCATTATAAGTTTACAAACGCACCATTATTGTAATTTACCTACTGTAGGTTGCAGTCGCATACATTCACCAGGTCCTGAAGAAAGCTAGGACCAGTTGTCCATCTAGCTGAAACATGTCGACCTCATTACACCACGCCTTGATATAGTTATTATTTAAAACTATTGGGCGTTGTTTTTTAAGCTTGACCTTAGTACCATACCCAATAAATTCATTTTTGGTCCTTTGTGTCAATTTTATTTTCACCTTCACTTTTCACTTGCACTGCACTCCATTAGCATCACCAGTGAAGCACTGTGGTCTAAGACTATATCTACGAAATCCATCTTTGCATCATTACCAGGTGCGTTGATCAAGATTTGGATTTATGATACATCTCCCACATGACGATACTCCACCAGATGGGTGGGCTGATGGGAATTTTTTCTAGCCCTGTGCTATCACTTTAGTGTTATTAATGGACTCATGGTTCCAGACTCAATATGGCACACTTACAGTAATTTTTGACCAGGCCACTTCTTTCTGTTTTACTAATTTGATTTCACCACCTTGCCTTTGCTAATTACTGTTTGGCTGTGAATATGTTTCTGCATCTGCCCGGATGATTCCTTATTCCTCAGGCTGCTTGTCACCTCACTGCAATCTTCCTAATACTCTCTTCTAGCTTATACCTTTTGATATTTCTGCCATTCCAGCAAAGGTGTTCCTGCAAATCCCTTGTTGTGATCATAAAGGCTCAATTTCCCAAGTCGGGCACTAAAAGTGCTAAACCTGTTCCAGCCCTTCCTGACCAGCCAGCCAAACCCAAAACAGATCAAGCTACGTCATTGGATCTTGTCCTACAGAGACTTGCTGCTCTTCATGATTTGACTCAAAGCACTAAAACCAACATGTAAATGATGCAGAATGATATCCAGGGAATCAGGAAATACATTAAAGACCTTACATACAGAACTCTTAAAGCTCAAAACTGTGTTGGTAAAGTTGAGGACTGCTGTTCGTCTCTGTAAAAATAATCTGATGCTGCTTCTACCAAAATTGCTTCTCTATTAAGGGAAGTCATGGAGCTTGAGGATCGTAATCGCAGAGAGAATCTCCATAGTTTTGGCCTTCCGGAGGGGTCCAAGGATTCGGCCAACTCCTGTCTTGAGTTTTTGGAATCTTGACTACCTACTGTATTGGGGATCTCTTTTTCTAGACCCTTTAAAATTGAGTGTGCTCATCATGTCCCCTCTGGTAAACAACCTCATAATCAGAATCCTAAATCTACCCATGCAAGATGCTTCATTTTCAAGCCTCTGTGATTCAGACATGCTGAAGAAATAATCTCACTTATGAAATGGATTCAGAATGTGACGGGATGGAATTAAAATATCTATTTTCACAGGACTACTCATGAGAGACTGTTCAATGAGGAAGTGTTTCTTAATCCTTTGCACCACGCTACGTAAACTTTCAATTCCATTCCATTTTATAGGGCCTTCCAGATTATTTTCAATGGAAAGGCGAGAATCTGCAGTGAACTGTCAGATCTATCATCATATCTATCCACCCTTGATCTTCCAGATATGTCCAGTTGAATATCTTATTGTATATACTGTTACTCATTTCTACTATATGAATGTTTGTTCTTGTTGATTATCTGTTCTCTCTAACTTGAAGCTGTAAAATTGACTGCTTGTTGTAGTTGTGTCTATTGATGTGAATATGTTTGGGTTTCTCCTGAGAGGTGTTTATCTTCGCATGCTTGGGCAAGATTTGTTGTAAATCAAAGAATCCCTGCTGACTCACTATTCCATTTACTTATTGTTGGTTGCTTGGTTTTGGATACTTGCTGCTAGGTGTCAACTACTAGAGAATGTATTGTCTTATATTTATTTAGAGAATGGTTCAGTGCTATACGCTTGTGAAATCTTTGTCCCACCCTTGTTTTCCGTAATTGGAATGACCTTTTGTCTCTACCACTCACTTCTATCATTATGGTACCATTGCTCTATTTGCCTCAATTTCAGAGTTGCTAATTCTGCCTGCAATCAATGCCTTTGCAATATCTTGATATATGTTTTCTAAATGTATATTAATTGCTTATTATTACTGCTAATATCCAGCCTGTTTACCACAAGTCACTATTTTGCAATTGCAGACTCCGCTTATATGGTTGATCTAGAATTTTATACTGAATCAATTTTAGATTTTTTAACTCCACCTCCAACCAATATCTTTGCACCATCATGATATACATTTCTACATGTGTATTAGTCATTTATTCTTACGCTTAGTACTCAACATGTTTATTTTAAAACACTAATTTGTAATAACAGAAGTTGTATCTATGTTTGTACTAGAATTTAACACTGCAGTTCTTTCTATGCCATCTCTATGTCATTGTATGTTACTTGGTACCATTAATTCCCATTTTTTCTGTGCGTGTGATGTTAAATGTATCTGAACTCTTGGGTACATAGGGTTGTTCCAATTGCTAACTACTTTTATATGCAGTGGATTACTCTGTTGTTGCAATACAGATACAACCTGCTTTGTCTAGATTGCTTTGTTCACCTTAAAGTATCATTATGTTGCTCACTTGAATTGTTTATCACATTGCAGATTATCTTGTCTTAGTTTATGTTATTTTCTTTTTTTCTCACAATGTGTCCTCTCGTCAACTACTTCTCATCTCTGGTTTCCTCTTTAAAACTATCATCTATTTGTTTTCCCTTCTCTTTGACTTTCCTCAAATAATGGCTTTCACCACAATCTTCCATCTTATTCTGTTCAGCATCGGCTGTAGTGGTGCCAGGGTACTTCCTCATCTGTTGTTCTCCTGCTGTCCATTGGGTGGATATTTGAGTTCTAGGTCTCCAGTGGGTGGGTTTGGGCTATTAGTTCTATTGTTGGGGTTTTATGTTGACTCATTAAGTTCCCCTTCGTTCTTTCCTCTCTCTTTCTAGCTTTCTTTCTCTTTCTTTAATATTAGCTACGGAGGCTTGTTTTTTTTGTTCTTTATTACTCAACTTTATATTCACTACATTTTATCATATAACTGATGTCCCCAGCCTATGCTAAGTTTAAAATACTCTCCTTGAATATTGAGTGGACAAATCACCCGGTGAAATTAATAAAGATGATTGACTACTGCTATAAATTAAAAGGAAATAATATAGTCCTACAAGAAACAAGATTAGAGAAAAAAAAGCAATGAAAAGGAATGATCATTAGATTTCTTACCAATACTTTTCACCAGCCTTAAGCAAAAAGAAAGAAATTATAACTTTTATATCTAGAAAATCAAACCTCTCTACCTCATTTGTTTCACAGGGTAAAGAGGTTAGATGGGTAATTATTTCTGTTAAAATAGCAGATACCGAAATGTATTTCTTCAATAATTACACCCCACCGAATGACGTCCCAACATTTTGGAGCTCACTTCATAAATCAATTGCTAATCTTCCCCCAAATGCCAGCATTATATTAGGAGGCAATGTAAATCCTCCTTTAGATGGGACTTTGGACAGGATTTCTAAACAAAATTCAGAGCAAATATATCACATTGTAACATGACCAACTTATGTACATTTCTTCAACACATGGATCCTTGGCACCTCTTCCACCTGAAAGTCAATAACTTGACTTTTTATTCCAACCCTCATGACACCCTATCTTGAATTCATTATAGCCTTCCTGACTCCAATCTTTTGAAATATGTTTCTAACATGACTATAGAACCAATGTTGGTCTTGGACCATGACTATGTATCTCTGGATATTATTCTAAATGGGGTATTTTCTCCCCAAAAAACTTGGAGAATGCATGACAGTCTTTTTGATGACCACCTCCTCTTTTGGGATTCGCTCAAAGTATGTATTAAGGTTTTTTTTTTTGTGCAGAGTTTTATATAGCGCAAACTAGACCCGAACCAATCTGGTATCAGAGCCCTTTACATATTACCCGTTACATTACATGAGGACACACTTTCATTTTAGGCATGGGGAGATTAAGTGATTTGCCTAGAATCACAGGAGGTATTGGCGTCGTTACCGAGACTCGAACCCAAATCCCCAGGTCCGAGGTCGAGTGCCCTAGCCGTTAGGCCAACTCCTCTCCCTCTAAGATAAATCTCATGGAGGGCAAAAAAAACAGGATAATAGAAGGCTTGGATCGCAAATCAAACATCTGGAAAACAAACTCAATCACATTTAAGGATAAGACCATCTCCACTCACTTAAAAAATGTAAGTATGAATTATGCCCGGGCGGAATTATAATTCCGCTCATGGTGTTGGCAGAATTCAGTAATTCCGTGCTATGTGTGTAATGCTGAGTTCTCTCTAAATTCCAGCATTCGGTGCATGGTAGAATTATAATCCAGTTGGCGCGCGCAAGACTAGTGTTAGGCCGTGCTGGTGAGCACGCAGAGATTTGGCCGCCACTAGCGAGTACATGCCAGGGTAGCTCCTGGTCACCACAGAGACTTGTGGTATCATTTTCATGATACTGGTAAGCGCAAAGGGCCACGGCTGCTTCTCGGGCAAATGCTCTACTCAAGAAGCAACTAAATCAACTCAAAATGCAGTTTCCGAATGAATATTCGACTGAAACGGATCGTTCAGCTTGTTTTTTCGTACTTGTTTTTACAATCCGCAGGCCTTCTCTTCTCCTGCAAAAAAGTAAAAAGCTCCATAACACTCCTGCTTGCCATACCAGATCGGTTCAACCAGGCACCCAAGATGGACATTCCAAGAAGAATGCAAAGATGCACCGCTCAATTTGGCATTTATATACAATATCATTTTCCTTTTAATAATTATAATTTTCAGAACTGTGTTGGTTCACTCCTCCATAATGTGTACTTTTCAAACCTAGATGACAGAACATTCAGATATAACCTGGGTCCCTGGGGCTGAAGGACTGTTTGCAATGCATTTAACTGAACTGTGTCATTCCTTAATTTCCTTACATAGCAGATTTGATGAAGATGATGTGCTGCTCTTTGCTGTGATGAATATTGTTGTTGTGTAGTGTTTGTCTTTGTCCCACCTTTCCCCAACTCCCTATTTGTATCCATTCATCACCCCACTAACTCTCTTCCCCAGGCTGCATAATATATTGAGGTGTGACATATGAATATACACCACAAATGGATCACACACTTGTTATAGCAAATCTAGTGAAAATTATATCAACTCACTGCAGGATATTCTCTTCCCAGAGCAATAGCCCGCACCAGCCCCACTTACCCACCCACGCATAAAAGGAGTACACAGACATATATAACGGCATTCATCAACATCATCATTCAGGCTTTGTGTTGCTTACACAGTTAACCTTCTCTTGTCTTGAGTCCACTTCTCCTGAATTGAGGATTTTGTAAGTTTAGTTTTTATTGTTTTCATAAACTAATTAAATGGTTCCCCATTGCTCAGAAGTTTTACTGCTAGGTTTCTTTGTGTCATGATGGTAGCCTGGTCTCAGTCTTTGAAAAGTTATCATATAAATAACCCACTAACCCTGTGTTTTCATTCAATATGTTTTGCATGTGATGGATAAGCCTTCTGATTAATCCTACAGTTGGAGTTCACCTAGGTGGGAGTGGGACCTCGCTCATAATGTCTTGTCTTCCCTGTTAGCATGCTAAGCCTGCTACTACTACCACCAGTTTTAAGAAGGCACTTTGGGAACCCCGACAATAAGTTTTGGAAGAATGAAAGAGGTAGCAGCCATCACTTCATATATTCAGGTAAGATAACTAAGAAGTGAAGTGTTCTAGTTTAGTTAGTAGCCTCTACTGAAGATTTACATTTTTCTATGTATGTAACTTGTCACAAAGCAATATAGACATAGGCATACCACCCTAGTGGTCAATATTGTTGCAGAGGGGAATAGGACAAGAGTATAACTAACTGGTACATATGCCTTGTTAAGTGACTTGATTCTGCACAAGTGGTAAAAGTTAACATCCTCAAGTAATACGAAAGACCTAATCTGTGTCGTCCCAACTCTGTTAGAGGGGTATAGTTTGGGTGTAAGTAAAGTAAGCAACTTAGCAAATAAATAATTAAGTGGCATGGGACTTCAGAATCAGCTAGGAAAAGTCTAGAGGGGAAAGTTGATGTTCAGTTATGTGACTGTTCAGACAGGTTTTTGTCAATTAAAGAAAAAACAGGCTGTGCTAAAAGCAGAGTAAAGACAAAAGACATGAATAAACAATTCCCATTCATTTACAAATAAAACCTACCCTCTCCACTCACAATAGGCCCACCTCTCTCTCCAAACAAATAAATATATTGCCCCAACCAACGTCCAAAAGTCCAAAATTGCCCCAACTGTCCTTCCCGATTCCCACCCTCTCCACCCACAGGAAAAGTCCGTCACACCAAGGAAAATCTATTAAAAAAGGGCCTAGAAGAGAGGCAATGCAGGTGTGGATGGGTGCCAACTGACAGCAAAGCAGTGTCAACTCTCGTAGGATGCGGAGTGGGAGGTGGTCACTGGATGATGATGAGGGGGTAGGGGCAGCAGTGGTGGATCCCGACTGCTGGCAGTGCTGCCAATGGTGTGGCCAGGATGGAGGTGCTGGAGGCTGGATGGCAGTACTGAGGACAGTGTACATGCCTCCAGCTCCTCCTCCTCTAAAGCCACCAGACAGTGATATTCAGCCTGGATGGCCTCCATCCGGTGGTGCTGCAGCAGGACTGATATCTCCTGCCATGATGGTGGACCAGCAGGATTAGCTATATCAAGAAAGAGAAAAAAAGAAAAAAAGACAAATTGTAAATAATGTTCAGTGCAAACACTTGTTTATATAAGAGCACAGTAGCAGAACAGTACTGGTGCCCTAGGGACATTGGAACTTTTGATGGGACTAGTCACAGGGCCACGTTACCCCTGCACATTCCTCACAAAAGCACTGACTACAAGGAATTAGGCCAGAATACCACCAGAATAAAAGTGAATTATTTGTTTAAAGAATTTCAGAGTAAAAATTAAACAGACACTTTGTGTGTAAAAAGAAAAGGTATCTCTCATTAACGAGTAAGGCATACATTCAGCACAATTATAGTATTTGATTCTTGTTGTGCAACATCAATGGAGACATGAGAGTGTCGGGTCTGGTGCGCTCTGCAAGCTGCAGCTGGAGCAGCTGTAATGGACAATTTATCATCTTACTTGAACTCCAATGGCCCTGCTCTTCGCCAACTGCCTTGCAATTCTACCCTGACTTCAAAGAGGCACATGAATACTAATGCTGATACATCGCACACGTCATGTATAAACATGGATATACCGTCTTCCATAAGTACACAGTGGAAAAAAACGATGAACTGCAGTACAGGGCAGGGAACGGGATAAGTATCCCATCTGCCAAACTCTAAATCAGGCACTTAGTCTCACTTTACTCCCTTGCCTTGCCTCCACCAAAAACTATTTTCAACAAATACCCTTACTTGCCAGTAAGGACAGTTACTCTACTGCCAGGTAAGTTAGAGGGATTAAGCTATATAGAATAGTGGGTGTCACTGATCATCATGTACTGAGCTTTTGATTAGTCAAAACGGTCAGTCGGGCATTGATGAACTTCTCTAATAAGAAAATTGGTGTGGGAGCACACCGCTTCACCTCCCAGCAGGGTCGCCCCCAAGCATCATGGTAGATGCAGTCCGACAAGCGAGTACACTTGCAAAGTCTTTAGAGTGTTTCACCAGGTGGGTGCAGATTAGTGCTGGCCATCTCTGGACACGTGTTTCTAGATTATTATCTGTCATCAGCAGAGATTAGGCATTATTTGGGGTTGCTGAGCAGGCTGCCGTATCCTTGGAACGTAGTATCTCTCCAGGCATGCAGGTGCCTCTCCACGAGCTCGTCAGCCCACAGCGGCTCGAGGGAGCCTTTAAGTAGAAAATTGGTGTGGGTGCACACGGCTTCACCTCTCAGCAGGGTCTGCATCTACCATGATGCTTAGGGGCGACCCTGCTGGGAGGTGAAGCAGTGTGCTCCCAAACCAATTTTCAACTTCTCTAATAAATTGGGCAAAAGACCCCCGGGGATTCTTCTTAAGATTTATAAAGCAAAATGCTTGAGTGTAGCGATGTATGGGGCTGGTGTCTGGGGATACCAGGATGTGGCCATATTACAAAAAGAGGGAAATAAGTTCTTACGGTTTATACTAGCAGTACCACAGAGCACATCCGTTTATAACTGCCACAACGAATTAGGGATTTCTTATATCTCCGATTTGATTAAGATGCAGCCCCTGATGGTATGGCATAGAGTCTGGACATCCAATAATACAGAACTAAACAGAGACATTATTAGAGATGCCATGAGCTTAACCCACACAAATAAGATCACTTTGTTAACGTACATTAGAAGATTTTTACCAGACATGGGTAAACCTGACTTTTATAGTAATCCTGGAATATTGACTACAATTACTAGGAAGGATTTTAGAGTTTTATGTCGAGATCATTTAGAGTCTCTAAGGGTGGCCTCAGAAATGCAGAAAAGTACTGTCATCCCACATCAGCTAACCCTTGTATCACCCACTATTCAACCTTATTTGGAATGGTGGACAGGAAGTTATGACAGGTTTGTCATCACAAGACTCAGATTTGATAGTTTTCATCGATTAGTCAGCTTCCCTACACAAAATGACTGGACCAGTGAGCTCTGTGGGTGCCCCTGTGATGAAATGTCCCTTCAGACGACAATACATGTGAGTTTATTTTGCAAATTTTACAGAGTGGAAAGATCTAGATGGATTTTGCTAATGCTGAAGGGTGGGGGCTGGAGGCAATGCCGTCCTGCCTACCTTTATCTACAAAAATTGGACAATGTTTACTGCGTGGGAGCTATGACTGGACCCTTGAAGTCCATACTGAAAAAACAGAAAAGTATAACATTGGAAACCCATCATGAGGCCGACTAATGTATATACTACCTGTTAGTGATATATAAAGACGTAATCATGTAAGGTATTAGTATTTTTTAAACAATATATTGTACATTTTATAATGTGTGACTTTTATGATTTTTTTATCTGAAAATCGAATAAAGTTTATTTGATTTGATTTGATTTTGATTAGTCAGTCACTGTAGATGATGAATGAAGAAAGAGAAATATTTTACCAGGCATAAATCTGAGAATGATGGAGTGAAGTACTAGTAGGCAGTAATTTTCCCTCTAATTATTTTCATCTATGTGTGGCAATAAAGGTGCTCCGTGCACTGCAGTTAAAGCTTTGTACTCTGAAGACGAGCAACAACCAAATATGCAAGCAAGTTTTGTTTGCAACCTACCAAAATCACTGGCTTAGTAGGGGTGACCTGGGCCCTAATGCAAATCAAAATGTATGCCCCCTCACCACTGAGTTGGTATTAAAATACACCCAATACAGGAGCACAGTGGGGTCCTCGCACCCCTGGCCATGGGTGCCACTGCATCTTGTGCCCTAATTGTTCTACCTACAATTCCTCTCTATTTGATATCTCCATGTCACTCCTATCTCCACCATTTCTTATCCCTATCCACTACCACTCAATCTCTCTTGCTTGTCCTTATCTCCTCCCATCCTTTCTTTTTAGTTTTTTTTTCTGTCCTTGCTCCTCCTTACCCTCTCCACTTTTCTTTACCTATCGCTGTTTGCTCCACTACTCCGCCTCTTCTCTCTCCCACAGGCTCTCTCTAATCTCCCTGTTTGCTCTCGTTTCAGCCTTACTCTATGAAATCTATATCTTGACTATGTTTCTCTCTCACCCACAAATTTTTCTTCTTCTTTCCGACCTTCTGGTTGTCAAATCACATGTTAACATCACAGCACAGGGTGTAATTCACTATCTCCTCTGCCCCACTTGTCTAACCTCCTCTACAATCCTCGCAAGGTAAGAAGGCAGGTGGCCTTGGTCATATCAGGTGCCCCAACCTTGTCTCGACTAAAAAGCCTGCATCCACATCTCACCACATGTGATGGTTATAGAGTAGACATTGTGATGTGGTTATTTGGTCCTCTTGTATTTATATAGTGTTTAATACTCTGGACAATGCTTTGATATATTCTGATTTGCATTGAGATTCTGGGCACCCCTTTTGAACTGCAAGGTTGAATAGGATGTTGGATGTAGTGTAGCCTATATGGGAGGTGTTGGGTGAGAAATATACATTTTTCAAACATGCTACTGTGAATATAGCGGCAGATAAGAAAACAAAGCGCCCATATAATATTAACAAGTACCAGTTTAGAGATTTCGGTCCAGATTTACTAACACTTTGCGCTGAGTTTGCATCACAAAGGTGACGCAATTCCAGCACACAGTGTTGTGTTGGGATTTACTTTTTAATGCAGATCATGAATTGTGAGGGAAAGTTGACCACCAAAGTAGCAGTGCGACCTACCTTGCGCCTCTTTACATCAGGGGAGCGTACCATGGGTGGTACATGGACATTCCCATGCAACCACCCATGTGTTTTGAGATAAATCCCTATTTACTAACATTTACAGACAGGGATATGAGCCAAACAATCATGTCTCCTCGAGGAAGGCACAATAGTGGAGCAACTTTAAAAACTTTGTATAACATTCAAACGTTGTATCTGTGTTCCACTCTACAGCCAGGCCCGGACTGGCTGTTGCGGGCACCGGGCAATCCCCCGGTCGGCTGCATGGGTGGGGGCCGGTTTTGGGCCCCAGGGGGCCGTTTTTGTTAGTGCCGTTTTTTGCAGCATAGCTGCAAAAAACGGCCCTGTAACAAAAACGGCCGAAAACCGGCCCTGGCAAAGAGCGCGGTCGCACCCCCAACCCCCCCTGGGAGAGGGGGGGCCGGCCGAGCACTTTGCCAGGGCCGGTTTCGGTTCCCAGTCCGGCCCTGTCTACAGCACACATACAGTGGGACAAGCCTTTCAAGAATATTTGTGTACTAGTCAGGCTCCCCTTCCAGGACAAAACGTATGCTTGACAGAACCCTCACACCCTTGTACTAAGGCCAGGACCACTGGAATTATGCATGGCCGTGGCCTTTTTCGGATTTGCCACATGTGCCACATATTGAATCACGTGCTGCATAATCTGCAGATTCTAACCCCAAAAAATTGTTTCTAGCTCAAATGGATCAAAACATACTAAAACCATGACTACCTGTATTGCTGCAAAGTGGAAGGCCTTTCTCAAAGGTTAATTGGGCACCCTTCTGTGGCTAATTGTTGTATTTGGGTGTCAAATTGGTACTAATGAGGTGCAACATTTGCCTAAAAAGTGTTAGCATGTGTGAAAATGACAAAATAATAAAGCAATACTATCACAAAATATGCTGCATTACTCGACACAATTTTCCTTTTCTTGTCGCATAATTCAACCCTAACACATAATTTGGCCCTCTGCTGCCGCATAATTCCAGTGGCCCTGACGATGGTGCAAGGTATAGGTAGGACAAACTGGCAGATTGACAGGACAGATGTGCCAAGGGTCAGCACTCACTTTTAAGAGCCCATACAATCCGAATCTTGAAAATATGTAGCATGTCAATCATGTAGCACAGATCATTTAAGAATATGGTACGGTATGTTAAAAATTAAAAAAATTAAAACATTCAATTGTTTCACCTCAGGCAGGGCCATTAGAAATATTTGATTCTGTGGCCATGGCATTTTCTCATAAATATAGAATTGCTGAACTTGCTACATAATCCATCATTTGCAGCATAATCTGCAGATTTTGACAAAAAAGATCTGGTATCTAGCTCAAACAGATCAGAAGTTACAAAAGATGTGACTATATGTGATTGCACACCATGGAACGCTCCATTATGCCACATAATTTGCCTTTTCTTGCTGTATAATTTAGTCAACCCTGCCGCATAATTTGGTGATCACTTGCAGCATGATTCCAGTGGCCTTAACCTTAGTACATCTGATTACGTGGGAAGGATTTATTAAAAGTTAATTTTTTGAACTGAACTGAGAATCATCCTGAAATGTTTTTTTTTTGCAGTTTTATGTAGCAAAGTATTGGAGCGCTTTGCCTGAGCATAGAGACTGGAACCTGTTTTCTCAGTCCCAAAGTCTGCAGTGCTGGCAGTAATTCCACATACTCACCCTCTCATCAGCGTGAAACACAATTATACATGTTTATTTCGCAATGCCTGCTGCTGGCCTCATAAAATACTTGGGCCTCATTTACTATATTTTGATGTACAGCAGCAAGCCTTCCTGCTGCGATGCCATGCATCAAAATAAAAGGGCAAGACTGTGCCATACCTACAAGATACAGCACATTCCTGTCCTTCTTCCCTGCGCTGGAACACAAACAGCAGCCATGTGCCAAAGCAGACACCTTTGCATCATGTTGCAAGGGTGCCTGCGTTGATGGCAGTTTCCTCTTTCTATGCTGCTGCAGTATACAGCATGCATAGAGAGAGGAAACAACTAAGAAAAATACGAGTATTTCTCATCTTTGACCCACTCTTACACTTCCCCTGGTAAGGCGTAGGATTCTGACGCATTACCAGCTATACAAAATGTTGTAAATCCGGAAATGTGTCAGGTCCATGGTTGTTGTGTATGAAGACTCACAACAACACCCATTTAACGCCGCTTTCACGCAGAGTAAACGTGAAAGTGGCCCATATTTACAAGGCTATGAAAAGTCACGCAAGGTGACTTTACGTGGCCTTGTAAATATGGGGCATGCCCATTGAGTGGGCACTGGGAAACACGCCTTGTTTTTAGTTTGTAAAGCAGTGAAAAATTCATAATCCAGCATTAACTGAAGCAGACGCACATTGCACAGCCAACACTGCAGTCATGAATTGAACCATACTACAGTTAGGTCACGAGTGGTGAAATGCCATGGGCATGGAGGTGATGAATGATGATATTGTGATATCTGCCTGACATAACAGCATACTTAATTTGTCAATAGGCAAGCAATGTACCTTATCACCACCCTTCCCTGCCACAGCTAGGACTCCTCCCCCTCTATCCTCCTCCTGGGCCTCCTCTTGCGGGCTGGTGCTGACGCTGCCAGTCCCGGCACTGATGGTCTGTGGGGCTAGAAAAAGAATTACACATATTAGTTTCCAGATTTGCTCCATAAGTAATTATTATTATTTTTTAACACAGTAATATCTCACTATAGTTCAGTAGACAGTATCTTATATTGGTATAAATTTGATATTTCTCAAGCACGCGAATACCCGAAGGTGTCTTGCCGCTAAGGATCTTCAGGACTGAGCAGAGGCAAATACAACTTATAGTGGAAGATAAAACAGCCAAGACTTCAGCTGTTTACGGCAGCTATGCAAATTGGACGGGATTTTACTATGTAATGACAATGTGTTCCATAGCTGAAAGTTGGAAAAGACAAAGCTGCGGCCACCCCAGGAAGCCTTTTGTATCCTAGGAACAGAAATCATTTATAAGGAGGATGATCTTAGTCTTCTCGGAGAATGGTACCACTTAAATTTTCTCCTGTGGTAGTCAGGCCCGACTCTATTCAGAGCTTTATGTACCAGACAAAGTGCCTCAAAGGCAACCCTCTTCCTTACAGGAAGCCAGTGAAGCTCTGCCAAGGCGTTTGTTACTGACTTGTGTTTGGGAAGTTTTTAAAGAAGGTAGGCAGCTTCATTCTGCAGTATCTTGAGCTTTTTTAATGCACCCGCAAGGTGCTCATATATTTATTTATTTATATATTTATTTATATAGCGCACTACGACCCGAAGGCGTCTAGGCGCTGGCCTAGCGAAACAAATCACAACTGCCACGTAAGAAAGAGCACAGTAATATTAGATGGTAAAGAGCTAAGTTTTTAAATTTTTTCTAAAAAGCAAAAGATGTTGAGCTGATTTCAGATGAGTGGGAAGTGCATTCCACCACCTGGCCGTAATGTGATGAAAGCTTTTCCCTCCCCACCTCTGTAGGCGGTAGTTGGGAATCTTAACATTATTGACCGAAGAGGAACGAAGCGTCCTAGAGGGTAAATACCATTGAAAAAGATTCTGCAAAGACTCCGGGCCAATACCATGTAAAGCCTTAAAGGCGATGCAAAGGGCCTTAAAGTGAATCCGCTTTATAATGGGCAACCAGTGTAATTCATTTAAGGCATGTTTTGCAGAAGAAAAACGGGAAAGTCCAAACAAAAGGCGGGCTGCTGCATTTTGGAGAACCTGTAACTTAGCAGTCACAGATTTGCAAGCGCCCACCAACAGCCCGTTACAATAATCCAGCTTGCCATCACTGTTCTTTGTTGATCAACTGGAATAAAAGGAAACACTTTTCAAAGAATACGAAGGGTGTAATAAGTAGAGGATGTCAACATGTTTATGTGTTGAGAGAAACCAAGAGAAGAATCAATAATGACACCAAGGTTTTTGGCCTTTACTACTGGAAGTGGAGTGGGGCCAAGCTCGGCAGGCCACCAGTCAGCAGACCACACTGAGGCGTCCTTTCCGAAAATTAGTACCTAGGTCTTATTGGAGTTAAGCTTTAAACAATTGGTATCCGTCCATCTGCTGACATCACTCATACATTTTCGAAAATTAAGAGCTGACTGAGAGATATTGCTAGAGACAGACACAATGATCTGTGTGTCATCAGCATAAGAAACTAAATTAAAACCATGACCTCTTATTAGGTTAGCAAGGGGGGGCTACATAAACATTAAAAAGAGTAGGGCTAAAGGAAGAGCCCTGGGGAACCCCACAAGGAAGTCTAAACTCTTCCGACTTAAACCCTCCTGCTTCAATGTACTGACGCCTGTGGGTTAAGAAGGAAATCAACAGAGGCTGTTACAGTAGTTGATCCTTGACAAAACCAAGGCAATGACCACTGTTTTTTGCAGCTGAAATAGAATGAAAGGCAGCACTATCCTGAAGGATCTTAGCATAAAAAATAAAGAAGAGATTGGTTTTTCATCTGTTCTCTGAAAAGTAGATCTGAGTCAAAGACTACTCTGAGGTTCCGTAATTTAGTGATAGGCTCAGTGAGGGGACCAATTTTTTTTTTTTTTTACAAATAATTTTCATATGAGTAAACAAATACAAAGAATACCAGCACAAAAAGGGACAAAGTGCAGTGCAATCCCCATAAATCCCAACAATTTCCGTGCATTGGTACATTATTCGACATAACGTTACATTGGATCTATGCTGCAAACAAGTGTCTCATACAGTACTTAATGATACAGACATTATTCCCCCACATGGTCCGCCGACAGTGGGGAGGTATTGCTGAAGAGTGTGCATACCATACTCCTACTCACATTCCATGCTTCCCAGATCCTCGTCCATTTTTGTGGGCATCCTCTACTTTTGTATACCACCCTTTCCGCCTGTATACACCAGTCCATATCGGACTCCCAATCTCGAAACTTGGGTTTGAGTACGCCCTTCCATGTTATAGCTATGTTGTGTTTCGCAACCATACAGCCTAGGGAGACCCACACTCTCTTGGTTCTTGATAGATCAGTTGCATCCCAGATATTAAGGAGGCACAAGCGGAGTGAGACTTCAAACGTTTTATGGAAGGTTAAGGATAGTGCTGATGTGACCCTCCCCCAGTATGTATGAAGAATCGGGCACTCCCACCACAGATGCAGGTAGGTGCTGGTATGACCATATTCCCTGGGGCAGGAAGCCGAGCTCAGGGCACCCATTTTTACAAGCACCAAACTAGTGTATTAAGCTCTGTGTAGGAGTTTGCTAAGTTTAAACCAGGAACGGGTCGCCACCTCCCGGGGGAAAGCCAATTTCTCTTGCCATTCTTCATCATCAATGTTCCCAATGTCCTCCACCCACCTTGCACGAATTCTCCCTAGTATGTCCTGTGTATTTTTGAATATTTTATGGTATGTCAATGAAATAAACTTTTCCTGGAGGTAATTGTACAGAAGTCTGTCCTCAAGGGGCGAGGAGGCCGGCAGTTCGGTGCCATTGGGTAATCGCCCATTTGTAGTGCATTACAAGCTTGGAGGTCTCTAAAAGTTTCTCCGCTCTGCAATTGGTTATCCCATTGGATATCATTGAAAGGGACCACCCCACCTCTCGCCCATAGGTCGCCAACCCTTGAGAGACCAATCAAGTCCCACTTGTCGAAGCCAGGATGCTTTGATAACATTCCCAGTTGGCGTGTATCAAGCAATGGGGTGACTTGTGTAATTCTGGCTTCCCATCCCAAAGCGGTTGTCACCATGTGCCATATGTCAATTGTGGTGGAAGTTGAGGTGTGTTTAGGTGCATAGTTCCTCCCCCCATCGATTGCCCTGGGATAATTACTGGGGAACATATTTGATCTATCCATCTTGTAAGCGGGATCTATCCCTGGTCGGTGCACCCAGTGATTAACAACCACCAGCTGGGCGGACCAATAATAGCTTTTGATTGTGGGCAGGGCAATATCTCCGTCGTATCAGCTTTTCATGAGTTTAGTCAATACTATTGGGGGGGCCCCGTTGTTCTAAACCAAAGACCGGACCTCCGCTTCAAAGGTATTGAAAAACTGCGATGGGACCAAATAGGTGTTTTGCAGGGCGTAGATAAAACGGGGAACGCCATCATCTTATAAAGGGCGGCCCTGCCCAATAGGGTAAGGGGCAGGGTTTTCCAATGTTGGATGTCGGCTTGGAAGCAGCGCAGAGGCGGAGCCAAATTATGGTCGTAAAAAGCTGCGGGGTTGGTTGCGGTGTAAATTCCCAAATATAAAATAAACGTCTGTAACTATCTTAGCCCCGCAGTCCCTAGGCAGGGTTGGGTGGTCCCCACTTAGACCGTAAACTAGAGACTTGTCCCAGTTAATGGTATAACTGGAGAACTTCTGAAAAAGAGAAAATATATGTAGGACACGGTGAATGGAAAAGTAGGGTCGGGCCAAGTAAAGCAGAATATTGTCAGTGTAAAAGGAGATTTTGTCCATCCAGTCCGCTGACCAGTTGAGGCCCCTAATGGGGGGGTCCCCCCTGATCCATATTGCCAGGGGCTCCAAGGCCAAAGCAAAGAGTGAGGGGGAAAGGGGACATCCCTAACTCGTTCCCTTCTGCAGTGTGAATGTTGCCGATTGACCCACATTGACTGTAATTGGGGCTAACAGCTCGGAATATAGAAGTCACACCCAGGATAGAAATCTCTTCCCGAACCCATATCTTTCATGTGTGGCAAATAAAAAGGGTCACTCGATCATGTCGAATGCCATCTTGGCGTCCATAGACATGATCACTGCCTCTTCTCGAATTGTAGCTGCCCTGCCCAGAACTCCATGGAGGCGTCAAAGGTTCAAAGCGATATTCCTAGCCGGCATAAAACCGGATTGGCCGGGGCTGGATCAATTTATGGAGATGAGGTGAGAGACGCTGTGCAAGGATTTTAGCTAGTATTTTGACGTCCGGGTCTAGGAGGGAGATAGGACTGAACGAGCCACAGCGCTCGGGGGCTTTACCCTTTTTGTGAATAACGACAATGTTGGCCAATCTCTGTGTTTCGGGCAGAACCCCCCTGTTCATACTTTCCTCGTACATTCATATAAGGTGTCGAACAATGGTGGATGCGTTTAATTTATGGGACCAAGAGTCTTGGGCCACCATGAATTGTCTCAAAAATTAGTCTCCTTCCCAATAATGAGAACCTCAGTTTTGTCTGAAGTCAACTTCAGACAATTAGCAGACATCCAGTTTACAAGTGATCTCGTACATTTGTTAAATCTGTCAGCAACTTCTTCCAGGTTGCTTGCAATAGAGATCACAATCTGTGTATAATCAGCATATGCAACTGTGGTGAACCCAAAGGAGTAAATTAACTCAGCCAGAGAGGCTACGTATATGTTAAAAAGCATTGGGCTGAATGAGGACCCATGAGGACACCACAGCGAAGGGACAACGATCTAGAATTAAATTCACCCAGTTACCCCATCTGCTCCCTGTCCCTCAAAAAAGAAGAGAGAAGATTGTGAGCCAGATCAGAGATGCCAATGTTAGTTAAACAATCTAGCAACACAACATGGCTTACGTATCAAAAGCTGTAAAAAGGTCTAAAAGGACAACTGCAGCTCTCCCTCCGGCATCTTTCATAGATCTAATCTCTTCTGCGACAGCTATCAGTGCTGTCTCTGTACTAGGACCTGCTCTAAAATCATACTGTGCATTGTGTAGGAGGGAATTATCATCCAAATAGTCTGACAAACAGGTATTAAGATGTTTTTCACGCAACTTAGATGCAAATGGAAGCAGTGATATTGGGTGAAAATTCTTCTCCTCTGTAGGATCCAATGAAGTTATTTTTTAGTAGAGACCACTGACATAACACAGGCCCCTGCAGCCCCCGTGGTGCGGGGGCCTCCAAGCTCCAGGGGGCCCCCTCAGGAGAGTATTCTGGCTGGAGAGCTCCTGGTTGAGTCCGGATGGGGGGCTCCTACACGTCCTTTGCAGAGGGCCCCCCTCAAGGGCCCCTACACGTCCTTTGCAGAGGGGCCCCCTCAAGTTTCATTACACCAGTGGTAGAGACAGTATGGATGCCTTCTTCCATTCCAATGGAAAAATGCCTGCTGTAATGCACATATTCATGAAAATCGTGAGAGCAAGGGCAAAACTGGCTGCCAGATTTTGTACTAGCTTAGGTGGGCAGGCATCTGAGGGGGCTCCTGACTTAATGTGCTTAATTAAAATGATCAATTGATCAGCATTTAAAAGGGGGGAAATTGCATAATTCCAATCTTTTTGAGTCAGAAGACAAGGGTTCTGCACTCAAATCAGAAGAGGTGAGAGAAAATCAAACTCCCTGTATACTGACTCCACTTTTACTTTAAAACATTTAGCTAGCTTATCACAGAACGCCTGGCAAGGGGGGAAACCAGAAGGAGGACTACAGATTAAAAGAGTTTGAACTACTTTGAAAAGTTATTTTGAGGAATTGAAAGCCAATGTCATTTTCTCTGAATATAATTTTTTGCTGTCAGTATAGGTCTTTTATATTTGCAGATTCCATCTCTATATCTGCTTTTAACCTATGTCATTGTAATTCCCTCTCCAGGCTTTCTCTAGTCTGCTGCATTTTTGTTTCATATATCTAAGGGCAGATGTGAACCAGGGGGGCAATGGCGTTTGTCTAAAAGATCTAATTTTTCTATCGGTACAGGTTTGTGGACTGCCTTACTTAGCCAATCATAATATCGTGCAGCTGCACCGTTGGGATCATTAGTAGAGTCAGGCTTGATTGATATCAAGCTCTCAGCCAACTGTCCCAAATTAGTCTTGTTCCATACACAATTTGACAGATTCTTCTCCAGCATGTCAGCAGGAGGTTTGGGGGGGGTAGGAGTATTAATGCTAAACTGGACTGCCCTATAATCTGAACAGAGTAAGGAGTGCCATCTATCGAAACAATAACTTTGTGAGGTTTGTTGGTTGACATTTTTGAAAAGCCAAGCAGTCAAGCTGATAAAAAATGTTTCGTAATGGAAGGACAGAGCTATGATGACTCTGAGTAACTGAAGCGCAATGAAGGGGTTGAATGATCAATGCAATGGGAACTCATACTTTCCTGCCAAGCTGCCCTGACATGGAAACTGCTGGTATACTGTATAAAGGAATGATAACACAACATTGGAGGTCCATGATTATGGCCACTCTCTCATTTAGACTGTTTGTGCATGAGCAAGAAAGGCTTCTCAACAAACATGTGTTGGGAATAATAGATTACATGAGCCGGTAATCTTCACAGTACCAAAAATCTGTTCTCTTAGTCTTACAGTGCCACAAGACATGTAACGGGAGAGGGAAAGCCTACTAAAAAAAGAAGAAGAAAGCTATTGACGGCAGGAAGTTAGCTACAGAAACATGAAATATTTCAAAAAAGGATAAGCAGTAATAACAAGACTTTAACCAACATTAGATAAAGGAGTAGAAAAAAAGGAAACAGTATAAAAAGAAATAAACAAGGCAAATGATTCTACTTGTAGGGAGAGGTAAAAGTTAGGGAAAGTATGAGAACAGGAGTTACTAGGACCAGCAGAACCATCTGCTTTGGTGCTGGTGGTGGTTCCACACGCCACAACACTGGTGGTGGCAGCCTCTTCACCCTGCTGTGATGCCTTTGGGTGCTGATGTAAGAAATAAAGAAGATAAAAAAATAGAATAGTGGTACAGTTAACGTCCCAAAACATATTTTGACAGGCAGACGCAGTAACATTGTACTTATCTAAATCAGACAGCCTCTTTCCCTATTTCTAATTTCCTAAACCTAAACCCTTATCCTAATTTCCTAAACCTAAAGTACATTTTGAATGACTAATGCATTGCAATAAATGGTCTTTGCTTCTCCACCCGCTTTGATGGGCCAACTCAGTCTCCCTTTTCAATGCACACTACGCATTACTGGGAGATTAAAACTGTATGAACTACATGAAGAAAGACACAGAGAATGCTAACTCCCTGATATACTACTATCATAGCAACATGACAGAGGAGTCCGCATCACTTCTTAAATAATCAGTTGAATCGAGCGATGATGAGTGCAAGTAGGTAGCGCTTAGTACCTGCCTAGCTCAAGCTGGATCAGGTATTATTTGTATCAAAAACTTAACTTACCTCTGAGTGTGAGCAGCATGCTATTTGAGTATATATAAAATATTAGCATTTTGGGAAAACAAAAATAATTACTTACTGAACCCCGCAACCTAGACAACCAGCAGGTTGAACAGGTCCTGTTCCCGATCTATTAGGTCCACCCACCAGTGCATAAGCTGCTGTGTGGTATGCTGCACCACTATGCTACGGCGCATAAATAGACGCACTCTCCCCTATGCCAGCTGACGCTTCTGCAGGACATATTCTCTACCAGGCCTGCCGCCTGCTGCCAGCATGGAGGTGAGGTGTTGCTGCACAGAAAAAACAAGTGCAGCCACACCGCCCCAGCAAAACGCTTACTGCCTGTTCGGCCCTGGGGCCGGGTGGAAAAACAAAAGAAGCATGAAAAAACAAAGCAGAAAGGAAGAACTAAAGGAAATGTAACAAATGGAAGAAAGGGAAAACAAACAAAAGTAAAAAATGTCACAAAAAAGTTAAAACGAAAGACGAAAATGTAAAATACCCACACAGAAATACACACACTGATAAAAAATATATAAATGAGGGGTGGATGAGTGGGATAGGGGAAGGATTGGCACAGATGAAGTAGATTGAGAAAGGTTTTGCACCACGCATAGATCTGCGAGCTAGCAGGTTAAAAAAAATGGGCGCACCCAAGTGTACCACATAGTGCAGCTCGAGTTGATTTTTCAGGGCGAAACGCTCACTGGCCTGAAAAAGCAGCACGAACATGCAGTCGAGTATTCTTTCTTTTTGAAACTCCACAGATTTCTGTGGAGAAAAACTCCATGATATCCACCCAAGCCTAATATGAATACAACCAATTGTTCCGTGATAAAGCCCTCAGGTGGGCAGAATCTAATAAAGCTGAGGATTCTATCAATAAGGACAAAGCTGGCCGCTTCCTTGTTAACTGCCTCAAATATACAAAAACTAAATCTAATACTCCATCCATAAAGGCCTCCTTCTGGCCTCATAACCTCTGACCCAACCCAAATCTTAGATTTTTTCCAAATTTTTCTATAAATCTGTACACCCTTAAAGCTGTTACTACATCTGCTGATTATTGAAGTTATCCTAGACACACTTTCCCTGCGGGCAGTTGACGATTCCTCATACCAATATTTAAATAACCCATCTCTACTGAAGCGATCACTGATGGCATTCATTCTCTGAAACGAAGGAAACCCTGGCCAGATTGGTTAATTAGTAGATTCTTCACACACAGTTTTAAGATATACTCTTAACCCCCTTACTTAATCTGTTCACTCACTTCTTTGCGACTGGCAAAGTGGTGGGCACCGCTGCCAACACTACTATTGTAGTCATCGCAAAAGAGGAAAAAGATCGGCTTGAAGCTAAAAATTATCATCTTATTTCGCTGATAAACCTTTGATTGTAAAATTTATAGAAAAATTCTTGCTTACAGATTAGAGAAGGTTCTACAAATTGTAATCCATCCCTCCCAAACGGGTTTCTTAAAGAAAAGATTGCTTGTGATAATATCTGGACTTTCTGTCATGTCTTGGAAAGGGCAAAAAGCCTATCCTCCATATCTGCAGCTAATGCTTTGGATGCCGAAAAGGCTTTTGACAAAATCTCATGGTGGTTTTTACAATCAGTTCTCAATAGCTTCAAATACTATAATCCATCAGCCTCAGTTAAAGTCAATGGATTTATTTCCTAACCTTTTCACCTTCTTCGTGGCACCAGGCAAGGTTGCCCTCTTTCCCCTCCATATAGAACCTCTTCTCACTGTGTTTAGATCTCATCCATTGATAGTGGGTATCCTCTTTTCTTCGAGCCCACAAAAATAAGTAGCATGTGCAGACGACATCTTTATTTTCACCGAAAATGCTGATCAGGCCCTTACAGTCATCATGTCAACTATTCAGGAGTTCTTGCAGGTTTCTGGATACTCCCTCAACAAAGATAAAACTGAGGTTTTCCCACTGAAAGTGTACTGTCAAAGCAATGTGACTCGGTCTCTAGGTCTGAAGTGGCAAAACAAATCCATAAAGTACTTGGGTATCTTCTTCGGAAAGGACATGATAGAAACATTGGCGATTAACAAAAAACACTACCTCAATAAAATTAAAACACTCCTTTTAATCTGGTCTCCCAAACATATTACCTGGTGGGGCTGTTGTGAAACAATAAAAATTATGAATACTCCCCTGATACGTTTTCCAACCAACATACTATCCCTCCGGCTCTTTCACAGTATTTTCAAATTTGTTGATTCTTTGATCTCTACATTTTTTAAGGAAGGGAAAAAAAATAAGAATTGCTATGTCAAACCTTAAACTCCCAAATCTGATGGAGGCATAACCTTTCCTATCTACTACAAATACCAAACTGCTGTTTTATGCCGCCAAGGCACCTGGTGATTCCACCCTACATCTTCAAACACACCCTGCTGGCTCCAAGTAGAATACGATGTCTTATTCCCAATCCTACCATTGGCCACTTTAACCATTCAGAATCCTCAACTCTTCAACCTGTACCACTCCCATTCCTTTATCATGCACACTATGCAAACCATGAAAGTACTAGACTGAAAAATGGTGTAAATATAACAAAAATCCCATTCCACTTTTCTCTGGCACAGTGAATACATTAGATTTTGCTCACGCTGCATTGTCTGGGAACTTTTGGTGAAATCAGGGATCAACTCCTCAAAGAACGTGGCTCTCTGTAAGATCCCAAAGCCTTCTCAGTAATCCAATCTACATTCAACTTACCTCATATTGAGTAGTTTTTATTTCCTTCAACTAAAAGTTGTGGTTCTAAGGGAAATATACCCAATTCATCTACCTGGCCTCCCCTCCTGCCTTTTAAACCTTAACTCTCAAGCCACCTTGCCTCAAAAATATATAATTTCCTGTTAAGTTCTAAAAAACACCTTACAGAGTGTATATGTAAATCCTAGCTTAACCTACTTCACCCCTCAACAATCCATCATCTACTTTATTCCCTTACTCTTCCACTTTATTTACCTCTCTATTGCGATTCTTTCCTCTATATGTTTCCAAGTTTACCTCTTCTTTTTCGCATCCTCTCCACTCCTTTTACCTTTCCACACTCTTGTTTTAAAATAATTTTACGTATAATGTCATCTATTTGCACATTTCGATGTCTATCTTGCTTGATGTTGTTTTACAAATTATTGTCCACATCCCTAGATTGCTGATGATAGAACCGTTACCATTGTCTGTACTTATATGCTGGGGGAACCTCCCCCTTTAGCATTTTGTATCCTAACTTATTGATGTAGTGGATTTTTGTGCAATTATTCCATACAACATTTTGAATTGAAAAAAACAATTCTTACTTTTTCAATACAATACACCCTTCCCCTAAGGGCTTTTGAGGGCCTACCTTAGGGGTGAATTATATGCTTTAACCCCTTCCCTGCTGGCCATCATGGGCACTACCTCGCTGGTGCTGCAAACGTCCAACGGCGGACGCTGTCCCGCCCACTCCGCGGAACTGCCGCACTGCCGCGAAATAACCACCGCGGCTAAGGTGTTAAAACTGGAGGTTTATGCCTGTCTAAAGGTTTATTTTGCCTGGTTGAAAAAACTGCACTACAGGCTGCAATGGAAGACCCCAGATATGTTTTAAAGGGCTACTGTGAGTGGCTGGCACAATGAGTCCTGCAGCCCCACTTCTACCATTTCATTTACAGGCCCTGGGTACATGTAGAACCATATACTATGGACATATAAGTATATTAAATGTGCCAATCAGGTGTAAGCCAACTTTACCATGGTTTAGGGAGACAGCATAAGCACTTTAGCACTGGTTAGCTGCTGTTTAACTGTCTTAATGGGTCTTAATGCCAACAAAAACGAATTTCAAAGGAAAGGGGAGGGGTGAAGGCAAAAAATGAGTGGGGAGGAAGCCCACACCAAGCATGTCAGACCTAACAGGTGAGAAAAGTTTAAACATGTTTTAGTGCCCAGTGTAGCAGACTCATTAAAACGGGCTGAGATATGTGCCCTTGAGGGTGTGGAAGGGCACAAGGCTGGGCTTATTGGAGCAGTTAAAAGTAGTGAACTGGAGTGTTGTTGAGCTGAGTGAGTTCTTTCAGGACAGTAATAGTAACAGCAACAGTAGGAACACGTTACTTTGGTTTTATGATTTATTCTACAAATTTCACACTTTTTTGTGAATCAGAGGATTTTCCATTACCGTTCAACTTCAAATATAGTCCTAATGAGAATTCACAAACTTTCCAGGAGGAACTAGGGTACAAGTTTGTCTTCAGTGCAGGGGGAAGTAGACTCTAGTGGACCAAGTCACTGATGTCATATACCTCTTGGATGTGTATAGACTACAATGATGGGCTGCAAGGAAAATCCACCAATCATCTCCCTATATGGGATCATGATGCCGGGAGTGAATAAATACCTATAACAACCACAGACTCCTAAAGGGAAAATAATGGCTGGAGGGGTGGGGATGAGTAGAAAGAAAATACTGGGAGTTCTAGATGTGTCTCTTTGAGTCTTCTGAGGTATCCGTCTCATGACTTATATTGCCGTAGGTAGTGAGCTGAAGAGGTACACAAATCTGATAGTAGAAACATATGCAAGCTGAAAATAACAATAACAACCAGCACCTCTCGATAATTAACGAAATCAGCAAGATTGAGGATGTGTCCACTCATCCAATTCTACTGCCTGAGCATCTCATACCTAATACAAGAAGGACCTGGAGGCATTTCCAGATTCCTGGAGCACCAGACAATCCTGTCAGTGATTAATTTTCTGATAAATGACAGAGCTGAGTAGCACACAAACACAGAGGCACTAGAAATTCCTCTTCTTAGGAGAAGAGAAGAAACAACATGAGAGGGAGAAGATAACATAGGTGCAGAGCAAGCAACCAGTAACAAACTGAATGGTTGTAGAACCATAAGCCGAATTTGCCTTCACTCCTTTGCTAGATGGAATTCCACCAGTAAATTCTGCACAATATTCATCCCTTCCTCAACAAGTGGGAGGATTTCCTGCTGCAGCCCAATTCTAACTTAGGCCCTTGGTCTCGGAGCAGGAGACTGCCAGTGTTGACAGTTGTTAGACGGGGACCTGGAGGGTCGGCCGAGCACAAGGGGAGAGGCCTCCGGTGAGGGCCGTCTCCAGCGATCGTACAGACAAGTAACTTCCCCCCCCACAGATGGACACCACACGAAGATCAGATTAACACCTTTTATAGGCAGTTCTGGAAGTAAGGTAGTACGATACAAGGAGGTCAGGACACGATGATCCTCTCAATTCTAGTCTCTAGTAGGGAAAGGGGGTAGCGGGACAGTCTTGGTACCGACTGGTACTGAGGTGAAACGGCGGTAGCTCACAATCCTCGAGCTCGGTGTTCGAACGGGTCGGACCGCGGCAGCGCCAGCAGGTCCCGAAGAGGTCGTAGATGGCAACGGGCCGCGGCAGCGCCAGCAGGTCCCAACGAGGATGACGGTTACAACGGGCCGCGGCAGCGCCAGCAGGTCCCACGAGGATGAAGGTTGCAGAAGGCCGCGGCAGCGCCAGCAGGCAGGGCGATAGTTCACAAGGCAGGGCTGCGGCAGCGCCAGCAGTCCGTCAAGGATGAGTTCTTCTCGGTGTCTCTCAACTCCAGGATACAACTGCCCTCCTGCTCTGGGGCTGCCTCAGTTATAGGTCTGGCGCCCTTTGATGTCCGGACCCTCGCACTGGGAGGTCGGGAGGTCCGGGATGAGGGAGTCCAGACACCCAGCAGGGGGGTGGAGCCAGCACCCGGGGAGGCTGGGGGCGATCGGCACCTGGCGGGGGAGAGCCATCGACACTTCTTTCTCCCATTAGCCTGCCAAGTGGTCCGTTCACCTCCTGGGTGGATGGTGGTGCTGGGATGGCGGGGCCTGGCCAGGTCCAGGGTTGGGGTCGAGCTGAGGCCACGCGGCCGCGTGGTGCAGTGTCCAAGATGGCGGCTGGGCCGGGCAATGGGGCTGACGGGGGCCCGGGCCCGTGACACAGAGACATCCGGGAGCAGGCGTCCCGGAGGGGACGGGTTGCGGGTTGCTTCTGCGGGTAGCCCCCGGAGAGCCGGTGTCTGGGCCCTGTCATGCGGGGAGGGAGCGAGCCCTTCGTGGGGCCTGTCCAACATGCGTCCCCCCCAGCTGAAGGCGGGGAGAGTCACCCATCCTCTTGGGTACTCTCCTCGTCGAGGCGAAAAAAGCGGGACAGGCCATCCGCGTTGGCGTGGTCTTGGCCAGGGCGATGCTCCACAGTGAAGTCCATCCCCTGCAGGAAGATGGACCATCGCAATAGTTTGGGGTTCCCCCCCCGCATTTGCATTAGCCATTGCAGGGGCCGATGATCTGTTTGTACCCGGAAGTGGGTTCCGAAGAGGTAAGGCCGGAGCTTCTTGAGGGCCCATACTACCGCAAAGGCCTCTCGCTCAATGGTGCTCCAGCGCTGTTCTCGGGGCAGTAGGCGTCTGCTGATGAAGGCCTCTGGTTGGTCGACTCCCTCGGGGTTCAGTTGGGAGAGGACGGCCCGATGTCATGGTCTGATGCATCAGTCTGGACGATGAACTCACGGCTGTAGTCGGGGGCCTGGAGCACAGGAGCGGTGCACATGGCGGCCTTCAGCCTCTCGAAGGCCTCTTGACAGTCGGGAGTCCAGTTGACGGTTCTTGAGTTGGTCTTGGATGTGAGTTCCGTGAGGGGCCTCACAATGCTGCCATAGTCCTTTACGAACCGCCGATAGTACCCGGTGAGCCCCAGGAAGGCTCGGACCTCGGTTTGGGTTACGGGGGGGCGCCAGGATTGGATGGCAGCGATCTTGAGCTGGAGGGGGGCCACCAGACCGCTCCCCACTTGGTGTCCGAGGTAGGTCACGGACCCCTGGCCTATTTGGCACTTGCTGGCCTTGATGGTGAGGCCGGCCCGTTGGAGGGCCTGCAGGACCCCTCGGAGGTGGCGGAGGTGGTCTGACCAGTGGCGGCTATACACCGCGATGTCGTCCAGGTATGCGGCGCTGAACTCTTCGAGGCCCGCCAATACCTGGTTCACCAGTCGTTGAAACGTGGCTGGAGCGTTTTTCATGCCGAATGGCATCACTCAAAAATGGTAGTGTCCATCCGGGGTGGAGAAAGCGGATCGTTCTTGTGCCCTGGGGGTGAGGCCGATCTGCCAGTAGCCCGCCGTCAGGTCGAAGATGCTTAGGTAGCGGGCCGCCCCCATGCGGTCAACTAGTTCGTCGGCTCGGGGGATGGGGTGAGCGTCGGTGCGGGTGACAGCGTTCAGACCCCGATAGTCGACGCAGAACCGGAGCTCGGGTGTGGTGCCCGGGGCCGCAGCTTTGGGGACCAGTACAACCGGGCTGGCCCAGGGGCTGTCCGAGGGTTCGATGACTCCGAGTGCGAGCATCTTGGAGACTTCTTCTTGGATGCAGGTGCGTACCCGATCTGGTACTCGGTACGGCCGGTGTCGGATAGGAGGACTGTCGCCAGTGTCCACGTCGTGCAGGCACCAGGGGGTGACCCCGGGTGTGAGGGAGAATAGGTTTGCAAATGGCAGCAGGAGGGCCCGACAGTCTTGGTGCTGCTCCGGGGTCAGAGCCTCGGAGAGTTGGACCCCGTCCACCGAACCATCTTTTTCCCCGGTCCCCAGTAGGTCAGGGAGGGGCTCGGAGTCCTCTTCCGCCCCACTGTCTGTAGCCATCAGCAGGCTGAGCTCCGAGCGCACGAAGTGGGGTTTGAGTCTGTTGGCGTGGAGGACCCGGAGGTGGTTCCGGGGGGATTCCATGTCGATGAGGTAGGTGACGGGGCTCTTACGCTCGATCACCTTGAAGGGCCCCGTCCACTTGTCCTGTAAGGCACAAGGTTCGATGGGGGACATCACCCATACCTGCTGGCCAGGCTCGAATTCGATGGAGGAGGCATGTTGATCGTACCACGTCTTCATGTCCTCCTGACTGGCTTCAAGATTGGCTTTGGCGATCTCTCTGAATCGCCGGGTCTGATTACGGAGGGTCAGGAGATACTTGTAGACGTCTGGAGGGGTCTTCAGGGGGGCCATTTCCCACTCCTCTTTAACTAGGCTGAGAGGCCCGCGAACAGGGTGTCCGTACAGGAGTTCGAACGGGCTGAAGCCGAGGGACTTCTGGGGGACTTCTCGGTAGGCGAAGAGGAGGCACGGTAGTAGCACGTCCCACTGGCGGCGTAGGGGTTCTTCCAGCCCCATGATCATCCCCTTGAGAGTGCGGTTGAATCGCTCGACCAGTCCGTTTCCTTGCGGGTGATAGGGGGTTGTGAATCGGTAGGTGACTCCGCACTGTTGCCATAAGGATTTCATATATTTTGAAATCAAGTTCGTGCCCCTGTCGCTGACGACTTCCCTGGGGAAGCCCACCCGAGAGAAGATTCCCATTAAGGCTCGACCCACCACTGGTGCGGTTACAGTTCGAAGGGGAACCGCCTCAGGATAGCGGGTGGCGTGGTCCACCAGGACCAGGATGAATCGATGCCCTTGTGCTGTTCGGGGGTCGAGGGGCCCCACAATGTCTATTCCCACCCTTTCGAACGGGGTGGTCACAACGGGGAATGGTTGCAGGGGTGCCTTGAGTTTGCGGCCGCTCTTCCCGCTGGCCTGGCAGGTCGGGCAGGACCGGCAGTGGTTGGAGACGTCATTTCTCATTTTCGGCCAGTAAAAGTGAGTCACCAGGCGGTTGTATGTTTTGTCTTGCCCCAAGTGTCCAGCCAGGGGGACATCATGGGCCAAGTTCAAAAGGAAGTCTCTGAAGCAGAGGGGCACCACCAGCACTCGACTGGCCCCCAGCTCCGCTATTCTTTGTTCGCTGTACAGTAAGTCATTGTCCCAATAGATCCAGTGGGCTCCTGCGGTGTCTCCTGCGCTCTGGGCGAGCGCTTGCTGTCGCAGTCCCTCGAGGGAGGAACATGTCTTTTGCTCTTGCCGGAATTGTTCTTGGGTGGGCCCCCCTTCCTGACGCCACTGAGCCAGGTCAGGAAGGTCTTGGGGCTGAGCGGCTTCTCCTTGGGTTTGTTCCGGGGGGTCGGTAGGGATGGAGCTTCCCTCTGGAGCGATCGGGGGAGGCGGTGCTGGCCATTCGGGTTCTTCAGATCCAGGGATGGTGTCGACGGCCATGGACCGGGTTGTTACACACGCCCAGCCCGGGAGGCCCAACATCCCCAGGTGCTCTCTTCTTTCAACGGCTGCCCACGGGGAACTCTCGAGATCGTTCCCCAGGAGGCAGTCCACGGGGGCATCGTCGCGGACAGTCACTCTTAGCATACCGGACACTCCTCCCCATTCGAAGGGGACGCAGGCCATCCGACACAGGCTCTCCGAATTGTCGGCCGATCGGACGGGGCAAAGAACGTTTGGCAGGATTTGTTCTGGGGTCACCAGGTGACAACGGACGGCCGTCACACTGGCCCCGGTGTCACGCAGGGCTTCGGCCTTACGCCCATTTATGTTCACCCACTGACTGTATTTCCTGGTGTTGGCTGGTAGGGGAGCCCGCGGGATCAGGTCTCTTCCCCCTAGGCAGGCCAGGGTCATGGCGGCGGGTTCCCACTCGGGCTGCTCCTGCTCGTACTCGTCAGGCTCTTCGGAGACTTGCTCTTCCCCTAGGGCGGCGGCAGCCATCTGGCGGGGCCCGGGGGTCTGGTTCTTTGGGCAGGTCGGGTCACTGGCATAGTGGCCGACTCGTTGCCATCGGTGACACGTAACGTTGGCTCGGAACCCCGGGCGCATCGGGGGGTTGCCCCGGCCGGCCGGGGGCGGGGCGTTGTTTGCGGGAGCGGCCGGGACGGCGTCTCTGCCCCGGCCCTGTCCTCCTCCTCCTCCTCGGGGACGATGATGACCTTGGTTGGTTCTGTTCTGCTCGTTTGGCCCACTCCGGGTCACTCGGGTGCTCTCCCATCGGTCAGCCTCGGCGGCGAGCTGCCGTGGGTCAGTCAATTTGCTGTCGAGGAGGTGCTGCCTGAGCTCGACGAAGCAGTTGTTGGAGAGGTGCTCCCACACAATGAGGTTGAAGAGCTGCTCGTAGGTTGTTACATTGCTACCCTTGATCCATCCCTCGAAGGCTCGGCTGAAATAGTTCACATATTCTATCCAGGTTGTACCCGGGATCCGGGTGCAGTGGCGGAACCTCTGGCGGTACATCTCGGGCGTTAGCCCATATCGACTGAGGAGGGCGGCCTTCATGTGGTCATAGGACGTCATTTGATGGTCCGGAAGCTGCAGCAGGGCATCCCGGCCTTCATTGACGAATCTCCCCCATAGACCGGCTCCCCAGTCACTTCGAGCGATCCGGTGGGCAGTCATGGCGATCTCGTAGGCCTTGAACCACTGCTGTATGTCGTCGTTCCGATAATATTCACGGACCACATCTTTGGGGATGTGGACCTTCTGTTCGGTAGTCCCTGGGGGGCGCGGTTGCTCGGGCACCCCTAGGTCTTTGTTCTGTTTGCGCATTTCTATCTCCGCCAGCTTGCACTCGTGTTCGTATGCCAGTCTTTTTTCTTCGAGTTCTCTCTGTCTCTGCTTTTCCTCTCGCTCTTCTTGGAGCCGTAAGTGTTCTAAGTTCATCTTTTGTTCTGCCAGTTTCAATTCTCCGTCTAATTTGAGCCGTGCCAACTCTAACTCGTGTAGTCTATTTTTCTCTCGTTCTCGGATCTCTTCCCGGGAGAGATCCGTTCTCCTTTCTTCCGTCAGAGTGGTGTTTGTCTCCGGGGCTTCGGGGTCCCGGGGTCCGGCGATATTTGTCTCTGCCCAGGATTCTAGGGCGTGTTTGAAGTCCTCTTTCGTGCTCAGACCGGTGGTGGCAATGCCTAGTTCTATGCAAAATTGTTTTAGCTCTCGGTGGTTGTACTCTTCCAGTTTTTCCATCTGGAATTTCTCTGCAGATCCGCTCTCTCTGGTCGTCATTGTGGATTATTCGTAGGGTGAGTTACTCTCTGTACGGTTACGCGTTGGTTCGGATCGCGCCGCTGGCCACCAATGTTAGACGGGGACCTGGAGGGTCGGCCGAGCACAAGGGGAGAGGCCTCCGGTGAGGGCCATCTCCAGCGATCGTACAGACAAGTAACTTCCCCCCCCCACAGATGGACACCACACGAAGATCAGATTAACACCTTTTATAGGCAGTTCTGGAAGTAAGGTAGTACGATACAAGGAGGTCAGGACACGATGATCTTCTCAATTCTAGTCTCTAGTAGGGAAAGGGGGTAGCGGGACAGTCTTGGTACCGACTGGTACTGAGGTGAAACGGCGGTAGCTCACAATCCTCGAGCTCGGTGTTCGGACGGGTCGGTCCGCGGCAGCGCCAGCAGGTCCCGAAGAGGTCGTAGATGGCAACGGGCCGCGGCAGCGCCAGCAGGTCCCAACGAGGATGACGGTTACAACGGGCCGCGGCAGCGCCAGCAGGTCCCACGAGGATGAAGGTTGCAGAAGGCCGCGGCAGCGCCAGCAGGCAGGGCGATAGTTCACAAGGCAGGGCTGCGGCAGCGCCAGCAGTCCGTCAAGGATGAGTTCTTCTCGGTGTCTCTCGACTTCAGGATACAACTGCCCTCCTGCTCTGGGGCTGCCTCAGTTATAGGTCTGGCGCCCTTTGATGTCCGGACCCTCGCACTGGGAGGTCGGGAGGTCCGGGATGAGGGAGTCCAGACACCCAGCAGGGGGGTGGAGCCAGCACCCGGGGAGGCTGGGGGCGATCGGCACCTGGCGGGGGGAGAGCCATCGACACTTCTTTCTCCCATTAGCCTGCCAAGTGGTCCGTTCACCTCCTGGATGGATGGTGGTGCCGGGATGGCGGGGCCTGGCCAGGTCCAGGGTTGGGGTCGAGCTGAGGCCACGCGGCCGCGTGGTGCAGTGTCCAAGATGGCGGCTGGGCCGGGCAATGGGGCTGACGGGGGCCCGGGCCCGTGACACAGAGACATCCGGGAGCAGGCGTCCCGGAGGGGACGGGTTGCGGGTTGCTTCTGCGGGTAGCCCCCGGAGAGCCGGTGTCTGGGCCCTGTCATGCGGGGAGGGAGCGAGCCCTTCGTGGGGCCTGTCCAACAACAGTAGCTAGGTTTTTGCCAAGCTTTTACCAAACAACTTCTTGTACATCCCTCTTAACAATTCCCTTCTCTGATTTGTGAATTTTGAATTTAAACTTTATTGTTTAGTTAATTAAAACCATAACAATTTCATTTACAGTACACAACCAATATTAAAAATGTAGGGACTCATTAAAAAGAAGTCACATAATAGTTGAGTATAAACAAAATAAAATCTTGATAGTTTTTCTTCTAATACTAAAATCAGAATAAAAGAAAAAGAGACAAGAAGTTAGACCATTAACATAGATAGACTCAAATAGTTTTAAGGCGTTTCTCAAAGGCTTCCAAGAACTTTACCATCTCTGCTTTGTGTTGCTTGTGCTAAGGAGTGTCCTACCTTTTTCTGATTTTGGTGGGCATAAAAATGGTTCTCATAAGGGGCACAGTGGGGTGCATGGATTCATCTCTCAATGTGACCTGGGCGAGCACAAGGAAGTAACAGGTGAGGGGGGATTCTGGGTATTCCCACGAGGCAGAGCGTTTACCTCCCACAAGCCAAGGCCTGAAAGCGGAGCACGGAGGAAACGCGACTTGTGCATTATAGGACGATAACACACGAAATCAGGCCTATCAGAGTCTGATTCTCTTCACACAGTGACAGGAATGTGTTTTTAAAACTAATGTAATTAGTGCCTTTTCGAATCCGACGGTGACGAAAAGATGGTTTATACTACCTGTCTTTGATCCAGATAGATGGATAATATTGAAATTATCATTTTCAAATCTAAATTGACTATATTGAAGATCGATATGCGACAGTACGAATGCAAGGAGAACAACACAAATTAAGATAACAAAATCTGATGACATTTGGGGAAATCTAGAAGCCTTGAGAAAGTCACATGACGTGACGAAACACGTGTCGGCTGTAGTTGTTTAAGGTCTGCTGGCTTCTCACAGCATGAGTTTGGTGGTCGTGCCTGTGCAGTGTCAACAGTGGTCCCTCTCTTAACTAAGCATGGCCAATTATAATGGTGCTTTGCTGAAGACCTGAAAGATCAGCCATAGCTGGAAGCCGTGAGCAGGGAAGCAGGGGATCCCGACCTCCGATATGGTTAATAACACCTAAAGCAGGAGGTAAGTGTGGGTGAAAACAAGGAGGTTCCACATAGAGGTGGGTGAACCTCTGAATGCTCGATCATTAAACCTGGACCTGGGTCAGCTCGAGGTCCTGTTGCAACCTTGATTCCAAATCGAGCTGGGTTTTCATGTGTCTTCTGCGTGCCACCCTACCTCTACCCATTGCGTAATGAAACTTGAGGGGGGATCCCCGGTAAAGTACATGGAAGGGGCCCCTATGCTCTAGACCCAGTCAGGAGCTCTCAGGCCCGCCTGTGCACAGGGCCGGAGGGGGCCCCTGGAACTCGCCCCCCACTCACAAGGGGGGCTGCAGAGCTATTGTTATGCTACTGCCTCTACCCTCATGCACAAAGAAGAGTTAAAACAAGGGGCCTCATTTACAATATTTTCATGCATGGCAACGCAGCAAGCCGTCCTGCTGCACTGCTGTGCATCAAAAGAAAAGGGCAGGAATGTGCCATATCTACAAGATATGGGGCATTCCTGTCCTTTTCCCCTGCGCTGGCACACAGTGGGCTGCCATGAGCCAATGTAGGCACCCTTGAGCCATGGTGCAAGGGTGTCTGTGTTGTAGAGGTGATTGTTTTTGTGCAGGAAGGGTCCACTTTCCTGGGGGGGGGGAGGTTTGGGGGGGGTGTTTGGAGGTGCCGCGAGCTCTTTGCCGGGGCCGGTTTTCGGCCGATTTTGCTGCAAAAACGTCCCTGGAACAAAAACGGCACCCAGGGCCCAAAACCGGCCCCCACCCTTGTGGCACACCGGGGGATTGCCCGGTGCCCGCTATGGCCAGTCCGGCCCTGCTTATTTCAAAGACGTTACAGGGAATGAGATCTGTTTCTTCATTGAAATATTACTTTACGTACAGGTCGAAGTAAACCATGGACACCAATGTTTAAAAAGCAAACATATTCACAAAGCTGTTAAGCACTATGAAAAGGGAGGGTCGAGTCAGCACCAGCAAACTGTTGTAAGAGCAGACAGACAGTGCAGTGATGGTTCCACCCTCGATGGTTTTATGACATATATGAAACTATTTTAACAATATTGACTTCCGAGTTCAGACAGTGCTGTGATGGTTTTATGCACATGATGGTTTTATGATATATTGTAAACTATTTTAACAATATTGACTTCAGCGTTCATGTTATCAGTCACTAGTCTTGGCTGCAAACTAAGGGCAAAGGTTATTTTCTAGAATGGTGCTGTGAAAAAAACGTGAAATACCATTGAATTGGTTGTTTCACTTAATAATCACTTCAACTGCGCTGCCTCATGACGCACAGCGCAGTGTTACTTTCCCTTCAGCATAGCGAGGTGTTGTATGTGGAGCGCCTTCCCATGCATCTGGAGTTGCTGTATGGTTGAGTCTGTTCCAGCATTGAGCACCTCTTCTAGATAACGAGAAACTGTGTAGTTGCATCTGTCTCTACACTGAGCTCATCTCCTGGCTTAAGACATGCTGTATGTTCGTGTCTGTCTGTGCATTGAGCTCCTGTCCTGGCTTAAGGCATGCTGTATGGTTGTGTCTGTCTGTGAGTAATGTACAACAATTGTTTTAAGCCTCACCACTTTCAAATTTTACCAGCCACCACTGCTTTTCACTAACACAAAATAAGGTCGACAATTTCAATAGTTAAATAGAAACTTTACCCGGCCACATCGAAGCCTCAGCGACAAGGATCTCTGGTTTGGAAGATTTACACATTCTCTCACACACTCAGACTGCTTCACTTACCAGATGCCTGTAGTGTAAGGGGGTTAATATTGGCCCAATTCCAACCGGTGACTAAGACTTAGAATTCTTTAGGGAAAATCCCATACCTGATTCTACAATAACATCTATACTTAGAGGCTCCCACCAAAAGTACCTGTTATAGACCCCCATCCACAGCATGTCAATCTTAGTGTGTGGGGGACAGTATTAGAAGCCCCAGTGACATCATCCCCTTGACTCTAACCACGAAGACAAGGTAGCGACGGGTCTGGGGCATCTTATGAACTATGGTGACATAGTGACACATATACAGATAGTACAGCTGCTAGATCAGCTGCTTCAAGAAGTTCAGCAGATTAAAATATCCTTGGCGACGATCTTTTCGCCAACACAAATGAAGATCGACAATATCAATAGTGAAATAGAAACTTTCTCCGGCCTCATCGAAGCCTCAGCGCCAAGTCTCTCTGGTTTGGAAGAGTTACACGTTCTCCCACAAACTCAGACTTCTTCACTTACAAAGGAGGTCATTATTAGTCTTAATGAGAACTCACTAAATAATGAGAGTAAAAACACAGCAATTTTTGAAAGGCTAGAAATTCACCATCCCACGTTGGTACTCCTCCAAGAAACCCATTCAGTACCTGGTAAAAACAGGACATTATGTGTTCATGGTTAGAAAATGCCTATTTTTCATTATCCTGTGCTGCAGTTTGTGGCGTAGACCTCTTAGATCATGTAAAATAGGCTGAATTGAAGATTTCCGGCGAGTGTTCAATGGCCAATCAAGCCTAGTGGTTGATAGTTGATAGTTGATAGTTCCCTTAAACATTGGCCATCAACATAACAATCTTGTATGTTACTGTGGCACAGTATTAGATGACCCGCTGTCCCGACGGGAATGAGGTTGGCAACTAACTCAGCTACCTGGCTGGGTCTGTACAGGTGAGCCCAACACTGGACTTGATTCCACTTATCCTGGACATGAGCAATCGCAGCCTAAAACCAAGTAGGCACGTCAGACTCCTATGACCGTTCTGGACCTAGTCGACAATTGGTATAGGGACCATCGAAGGGCGTAACTATATTTCTGTTTCTCTGGGAGGTGTAAGAATGCTTCCCGCCATGATCATTTTTTAAGTTCTTCATTACTACTGAGAGACAAAGTCACACATGATGTGGTGCTCCTTCTCCAACCACTTTCTCCTGTCACTCCAATTCTTGCTATCTCCTATTTGGATAGAGGCTGAAGCACATTTTGTTGCTCAAATAATCCTTTGTCTGAAAACTAAAAAAAGAGTTTGTGGAATACTTCCACTCAACAACAATACACCGACCTCTATATTGTGTGGAATGCATTGAAAGCATGTGTGTAGTATCATTTCAATATTTACATTTGTAGGTTTGTTGAAAAAGAAAACAATCAACGAAATACGTTTTTAAACCAGACTGAACGCGTGGTTTACTCGAGGTTGGCTACATATCACGTGGCTACAGGATTCTTTACATTTATCATTTGGTAAGTGTTTTATGTTGCATAGGCAATAGTGTATGTTGTTCTTCATTGGTTAGCCAGACCGGAATTAAAATAGTTTTTGATAGTTATTGTCTTTCTTCATTTAGGATATATCACTAATTGCATAATACTTGCGAGTCTTGATGTCCGTTCTGGAAGCCGATATCCGGTAACCAGAACGCTGATGTTCAAATAGAATATTAGGTAAGTAGATCTAGCGTTTATAATAGAAGAACGGTAGAAATCAGAAAATGACGATTCATCGTTTATAGGCTCTATATCAATTAACTGATCTGTTATAGTATGTGTTCTGATTTTATAACTACTTGTTAGAAGGTAGATTATCCTCTGCCAGCCAATACAACAATATGAGTAACTGTTAGGACAACTATTTATGTCATATACAACCTATATTGTAGGCATTTTATGCTTAGCACTGGCAACATTATAAACCCCCTTGGGTTACAAAGTTAATACTTGGCAACTGCTCGAATATATAAATATAAATCCTGTAATGTGTTTACTAAATACTATATGTTGAGAATTAGCTGGGAGACGTGAATTTTTTTATTCTTTTTTAAAAAAAAAAAGGAAATTAATTTAAAATTTCTTTCCTAATTCTTGTCGAACACTAAAACATTTTGTAATTTTTTGGAATTAAGGTGTTATTGTAAATTATTGATTGCTTTTTATGTTAATTTATTATATATTTCAGAAATGTTTATGTGGCTCCTGATGAAGGCGTTGGTCTAAACGCCGAAACGCGCGTCGAGAAAGTATTAACTGCCACTTTTTATAAAAAAAATTTTTTTGTTCCCTCCTCTTATTGATTGTTTTAATATGTATGAATTTTGAGATAAATTTTGATTGTCATTTGTTATTGATGTGTTTATGGTTTTCTGTATAAACTACTTTAATATTATATCAATTGTCTATTTTGTTTAAAATCTGTTTATATTTGTATAGTTATTATATGTTTTTTAATTTTACAAAGAATATTATTAAAAAGGATTCATACTTTTATAATTGTGTTGTTTTGGTGTTCAATAAATTAGCTTCTCCCAGTTTGAGTAATATTGAAATGATACTACACACATGATTATTTTCCCTGTTCTTGAGATTATCAAATTTTCAACAGGGGGTCCTTGTTGTTTACACTATAGAATGCATTGAAAGCAACAGTCTGGTCATATTTCATTGCACAAGAAGCTTATCTCCTCGAAGGAGAAGTAAATATTGTCTCCCTCCATTAAGAGAACCTGTCTTAGGCAGAAAAACAATTCACAGCAGCTTCGCCTGCCACCACTGTGGTACCACGACTCCATATTGTCACGAATAAAGAAATATGTCATGCAACAATCTTAAAATAAAGAGCAGACATATAAAGCATAAACCCATGAGGAAGGTAAAAAAAACAGACATATTCTGGCATGGTCACAAAAGAAAGAGACTGAAAATCTAATAACATTGATTACCCACTCACATATTAAAACTTCAACCCAGGATCAGGAAACATTTTTTCTTTATTCTTGCAATACTACCTGACACTGTAAAAATTGCCATATCTCGATTGGCTAGCAGAAAGGTCCCAAGGGAAGATGCGTTTAGTAGTGACTTCAATAAAGGGCGGGCCCTCTGTGGCCCTCAGAGGCCGAGTGAGGCCAGGCTGGGCCTATCCTATTTCCTTGCATTTATTCCCCATTTATTGATTGCTTCCTAGTAATTGTACACCTCCGTAGGAATGTCTGTTTCAGGTCTGAGCCCCGATAAAGCCATTGGAGATAAGACGGGGGGCCTGGCGTTAAAAGGTACTCTTGACAATTATTTCACCAAGGTTTTCATTGACCTAGAAAAGGAGACCACGTTAGCAGAGCGAAGGGCGGAGCGTCGTCGCTCGGTAGAAAGTTTGAAAAATAAAACAGCACCAGATTCTACGTTGGGTGCCCTCTTTCCAAGCGGCGGATATCTCAGTGGTAATGAAGATCTCACCTTGCCAGAGAGTGTCCAGCTTTTGTTACGAGACTGCACTCCTACACCGTGTGTCTTTACTGAACAGATTTTTAGTCCTACTCCCCTTCCCTGTCCCATTAGTAAAACGTTGGATCCGGTTATCAAGAAACTCACTTCTGGCTAATCCACACGTAGTAAGAGTAAAAGGCCAATTCCGCTTAAGACCCAAGGTCCACCACCCAGTAAAAGAAGGCGCAAGGGGGGGGGGGGGGGGGGGGGGGGTAATGCAAAAATACAAGATTAGTCACTCAGACTTTGGCAAGTCTCTCAAGCCTGTCATCACAGCTGAACAGGCTCCAGCTGTTGCAGAAGACATTTTGCTAAACCTGACAGTCCATCCAATATCCTCGCATATTGGAATGGACACCAGCATCAGTGCACCTGTTGATGGCCTTGCCGAATCCACATTGATACCAACACAAACTAGTGTCTCATTGGACAGTATGGAACACCTAATTATATCTTTCATTCTACCTATCATAGAAAGGGTAAAAAAGGTGGAGAAACGTCTTCAGGACATGGAGCTGGGTATGGGGAGGAAGGATGGTTTACCTGAGGTCCGGTGAGTGAGGCAGTGCAGTCTCCAATCCCGGCTATATCCGCTCTGCCCATTGCCCCTAAAGTCTCATTCCAATCCAATACAGTTACATCAAAACCCCCCAAAATAGCAAGTTCCATCCAACAAAAGTTATCTCCCCCAAAGCAGGCAAAAAAACCAGCTGTAATTCCTGCTAGTAACATCACGAGGGTTCAGGAAAAGGTACCTGTGGGGAAATTACGGGAGGAGTGGAGAGGCATCAGACACACAGGGGTTCCAACGAATAGGGGTCCATTAGTAGAACTTCCACCGGAAGCTGTGCCCTTTGTGGTTGTCTTAACTGGTGTTCCTGTTCTGGCAGACAACAAGAGGGAAGGGTTCGCCCAGCTGAAGAATAAAATCATGCACTGGTTTAGTGTATACAGACCAATCACAAGCAACATCAACAGCGAAATAGTACATGTTCGCCGACTTCCATGGCTGGGTGGTAGAAGTAAGGACATTGAGGGAGATGTAGTCGTAGTCAACTTTAGAGATTCGCATGTGGTCAATTATATATTAAATTGGCCTGCAGGGAATGGAAATAACAGCATTATTCCCCGTGCTTTGACCTACTTCTACCCCAGATCCCTAGTGTCTCCCCCAAAATATACAAGTGGACAATTGCATACCTATTCATATTTTCCAACCCCATACAATACAGGGCATTTGTCACACGCACAATACCAAATACCTGTTGCTGATCCCTACGGGTGGAATACTGTACCCCCAAGAGTCAACACAAATTTTAACAGAAGCATGGACCATTTGAGGCCCTTCACACCCCTGGAGACATTTAATAGGTTCGATGTGTTTAATGGTATGGATGATTGCGACTGAAGTTTACTGTCCAGGTGGGGCATGGGTGGTCAATCCCATACCATTAGCCCAGAAGGTGTAGCCCATGGGGTTCCAGAAGAAATTATTTCGCAACCTATGTTATACCAGCCTCTGGGGGGGAGAAATGTAGCTAGCTACACTCAGGGAATACCAATTTGTTCACCCCCATTACAAGGTAAGGGGTATACTGATGGGGAATCAGTACTTGTTAAACCCACTAATGTACACACTCTCCAAAAAGCGATGGCATTGGTAGGAACTTCTGCGGAATTGCAAGATAAGATTAGAATACACCCTCAAGTAGTTAGCAGTGGGGCATCAGTGAAAGACAGTACAACATCTGGGTTAATGTCCTATAAATATAAAAGGAGGGCATTAGGCAGAACAGCAGAAGCTGTCACAAGATCAAATGATAGTTCCCAGAGCAATAGGTCTACTAAATTCAGTAATCTATTCCGAACTACAGTCTCTCAGCGGGATACACAAGCACAGTTTGACCAGGGCCACAGAGAATTGAGAAATGACATGGCTGGTCAGTTTTTAGTGTCCTGGAATGTAGCTGGTCTTAGGAACAAGATAGTTTCCCATGATTGGTTACATTTTATTGATAACTACACTATAATCATCATGCAGGAAACTTGGGCAATGGAATCCCAGTATCGGCTGGGTTATTTAAATTTTTCAATACCTGCAACCCATACACAGAGGGGAAGGCCAATGGGGGGCCTGACCACCTGGGTAAAGCAGGATGCCAGGTACACTACTGCGTATATAGATTCCTATTCCAAGGACATCCTAATTGTAAAGCTTCACTCCCCTGAGTTCGGAGACCTAATAGTATTCAATGTATACGCGAGGGGTAATCCGGGAGTAAAATCTTCCGAGACAGTTAAACAACTGGGACTGTGTGTAAAATTACACAGGGGAAAGGCAAATGTATTGATAGGTGGTGATTTCAATTGCTCTTTTGAGCCTCTGGACCAATTTGACATCGACCTTACAGAGGCAGAGGATGATAGCTGGCAAATTCCCCCTCTAAATATACCACCTATAAAGAAGTGGACCCAAGCAGCTCTCCAGCTCAAGACTTTCAGTCTCGAGTATGGACTTATAGCAGTGAATGGTCGAACCAAAGGGGATAAGGACGGAAGTCCAACCTTTAACAATGGTACACGTTCAAGTAGGATTGACTATATTCTAGTTAATCTGGAATTCTGGTCATCTATCCGGGATACGAACATCATAAAAAGAATTGAGAGTGACCATAATCCCCTTAGTTTAGAGTTCCAGCTCTTTTCAAAAATAGGAATAGTTGATGCAGATACATCCAATGATATCGTTATTGCAAATGACACAAGAAGGCTAAAACGGGCGGAATGCATGGATAATTGCCAATGCATTACAGCAATGGAAGCAATGGTGTCAAGCGCAACCAGTGAGTTACAGTGTTGCATATCCAATGATGACATTATGACCAGGGTGGTTCCAATTCATTCAACCCTTTTTTTTAAATCTTAGTACATTTTTTATAAAGCAAAGAAACGATCCTTCCCGTAAAAGCAGAAGGAAACAGGAATCCTGGTATGGCAAAAGCTGCAGAACCGCATATAAATCTCTAGCACTTGCCGTGAGATCAAAGGATAGGCTCTCAATATGTGATGCTAGGCGTCACTATAAAATGACCCAGCAGGAAGCAAAAAAAACCTGCGATGATAAAGACTGGGAAGAGCTATATGAGGCAAGCAAGTCTAGAAATATGACAGGATTCTGGAATTTAGTGAAATGGGGCAAGGGATCTTATAGGTCCCAGCCAGAAAATTCCGTTCCACCCGAATGCTGGGTATCACATTTCAAATCACAGTTTGCAAACCCCGTCTGGGCAAGTGAGGAAAGTCTGGATCCTATTATAAACTATGCAGCCACCACTCCGCTAGTGTTCAGTCGGAGTGATATCGAACACGCCTTAAATACAATCCCGAGAGGAAGAGCCCCGGGTCCGGATATGATTCCGGCAGACCTTTTTCTTCATTGTAGAGAGGCATGGGTGCCGTACTTAGAGCTGTTGTTGAACTCTATCTCTAGGGGCTCCCCAATACCAGATGTTTGGAGGGGAGCCGAAATCATCCCAATTTATAAAAAAGGGGATCGTGCTGATCCAGCGAATTATAGGCCAATGAGCCTAATTGCATGTATTCAGAAGGTGGTGGCTAGGCTTGTATTACATAGGATTCAGAACTGGATAGAGGATTCTGGGGTTATGTCTACACTACAGGCAGGCTTTCGCCCTTTTACGAGCACTGTGGATCAAGTTTTTAGATTTTCTACTATATATTGGAAATGGGTAATCCTGGGGGGAGGCACTCTTTACGCAGCCTTTGTCGATTTGAAATCGGCTTTTGATCTTGTCCCGCATACTAGGCTGTGGCGAGTGCTTCATGAGCAAGGTATGCCACACGAACTCCTCACCCTCTTGATTAAACTTCACGAAAATAATTATGCACAGGTCAGGCGGGGTAACCAGGGCCAGGTTACTGAAAAATTCGAAACAGAAAGGGGAGTTAGACAAGGGTGCATCCTGGCACCAACTCTGTTTACATTATATATAAACAGGGTTATTGAATATTACAGGGAGGTTCACACAGATGCACCAAAACAAAATGGCATCCCAATACCCCTGTTAATGTTCGCAGACGACACCCTTCTAATTTCTAAAACGCAAGAAGGGCTTCAAAAAGCAATTGGCTGTTTTGAGGCTTTCTGCAATGACCATGGTCTAATCATCAACGTGTCAAAAACCAAATTCATGGTAATGCACAGACACAAGAAAGTGAGGGGCACAGTCTTTATGAATGGTGAGCTTTTAGAACAAACTGATTGTTTTAGTTATTTGGGCATTACACTGGGGTCTAGATTGGAATGGAAGCCACACATGACCTATCTAACTACAAAACATGCACAGCTAGCAGGTGTCCTTTTGAGAGAATTAAGATCATCAGTTACTCAACCAATAGCCCCAGCCTTAAAAATATATGATACGAAAGTTAGGGCTTCAATGTTATATGGGGCCGAACTGTGGGGGGTTTCTGATGTATCAGCCCTGACAAATGCACAAAATAAATTCTTGCGGTGCATAACTAGACTCCCAAAATCAACACCATTGACACCGTTGTACACGGACTTGGGTTGTCAGAAAATTCAGGACATAGCTAGCTTTAGATCAGTTGCATACTGGAGGAGGCTATGGGTGACGCCTGAACTATCTCATTATGCTTCAGCGCTCCTAGAAACTAGGAAAATGGACACAGGGGGTAAAATATCATGGTTTAAACAGGTCAAGTTGCAATATAAAGCCCTAGGAATGGTGGAACTATGGGAAAACCCATTAGAAAATATTTTTCCCTCACGAAAGGCCCTAAAAGAGCTGTATTGGGCTAATATAACCCAAAGGGAATTTCAGAAGCATACTGATGCATCACTTACCAGGGCCTTTATGGAACAAAAACACATCCCTGCATATGAGCGATACTGGGACCTTATTACCATCCCCAATGATAGGAAACTTTTCCATCAATACAGGGTAGGAACCCTTCCTATCAATACATTCACAAGCAAGTGGTCAACTAACAAAGATCACCATATGTGTCCATTCTGTGCAGCCCAATCCGAAACTATAGCTCATGTTTTGTTTAAATGCCCAGCATATAAAGCCCCGCGCCACAAATGGATAAGACCAATTTGTATACAGAAAGGCATCCATAGTGGCACTGTGGCACTAAGGATTTTAAAAACTGATTGTACTGATAGCATGGTAATTGCACTTGCAAAGTTTCTAAAATGGATGTGGTCAATACGCAGAGATAAACTGAAACTATTGTAGACTGCATTGTTTTAAACTGGCCCTTATAGTAGGAAGTATGAGTTGCTAATTATGTAACAAATTTTAAAATGGTTTATAAAATTTTAAGATCACAATATATATTTTTTTTTAATGGTTGTGTTTGGAACACCCTGTATAAAGCATTGATTGGATAGATTAATTAACGAACTTTCCCTTGTCACTATGAACATTAGGATCTAACAAGTATGAAATGTTGAGTTTTTATTGTTTTACTGTGTTGTCTTTTATGACTTATTGTCGAAATAAAGACTTATTGACTGACTGACTGACTTCAATAAAATCTTTGCTTCTGAACTCGTTCCTTTCCTTATACAACTTATTAATCATTTACTCTCAAGTGGATTTATTCCACCGTCTTGTGGTAATGGTTTTATTATACGTGTTTTTTTCAAACCAGGTAAAAGCCCCATATAACTTGAGTCAAATCGTCCAATTCCATTACTAGATTCCAATCATAAAATTCTGTTCAAAGTTATTACCACTCGATTACTACAGGCTACCCCCACCTTAATCCACAGCAACTGAAGTGGTTTCTGGCCCTGACTCAATGTTGTAGTAAATACACTTACTTTTCTTTGCTGATGCTTCAGATATTTTTTTAAATAATAAAACCCTGGCCGCAATTGTTCTGCTCAATGCCAAAAAGGCTTTTGACCAGGTGATCATATTTCTTAGTCTTAATCCTGACACTTTTCAAATGTTCTGCACAGCTCACTGGGTGTACAATAAGGCTACCACACAGATCATTATCAATAACAGATACACTGGCACAAAAGAGGTACCTACCAATGTTGTCCTATCTTCCCAGTACTTTTGACATTGCTCTTTGAACACTTAACAATCTATTCTTGCTCCACTGCACGAATTCATCATTGGCTAGCTTCCCAGTCATAAAACTCTATGTTGCTGCATTGATGCTACTGCTTTGTATTTAGGAGCAGGATCTGATAATATTTGTTCTCCATTGTTGGACACCAGGCAATATGCAAAGGATATTTTATTGATGAGACCCACGTGGAAGTACTATTATTTAATATTTCAATGAATGTTCTTACCTCCTGTGATAAGGTACCACTGCAACTTCAGCCCCAGAAGGTGTCTAGGGTATATTATTTTGAAGTTTTCAATGTTCTTTATGACAATTAATATGTACCACAATTAAATAGGACAAACTTCTGTGTCTATAATTGATAACATCTCTCTGAACGAAATGTTGTACTTTTTTTTACCATTCTATGTTATTTAACAAATGTGTTTTTATTAAAACTGATCGATTGTTTTTCAAGTTTGTTTTGGGTTAACAAAAACCCAGAATTTCCCAATCAAATTCACAAATTTCCTAAAGACTGTGGATGTCTTTTTTTTGTTTGATCTGTTTATTGATGTTTGCAAGAAGAAAAATACATAAATACACCGCAGCGCATACATGAGTATGGTATCAGCACAGGGGTGTTACAGTGCACGCTACAGTAGTTAACCATATTGGAATGACTCAGATCGTTGATACATTGGTAAAGTAACTTAATACATAGTTTGGTTAACTTGAATAGCCTATATCTATGTTCCAGCTACGCTTCAGCAGTCCCATACATTTCAATGAGACTAAAGGAAATAAATTGCATTGTGATTAGGTGTGTGTTGTCCTGTTAATCACTAACGTAAATGTCAATTCCACATTGCATAATAGAACAGACAGTTGTGTGAGTACAAAATAAGAGGTGTTGACTTCAAGCAATTTTAGGAAATGAATGAACATTTAAACAATAAAACGAACTAACCTCAGGCATATTAATACTCAAAACATCCTTCCCGAGATGGACAGTGAGTGCTTCTAGTGGGCTATAAGACCAGTGTTTCCCCATACACCACACTCTCCTATTTATATGACTCTACATGGATCATACACACAGTTTGCCCCGTCGGGGTGGATGATGGGCCTCCCTTCTCAGCTAAGCGCCAGTTCCCCATTCGGAGAGACATCAGTTTCTGAGTCAGGGTGTACAGCCATTTGAAGAGCTGTTTGGATCGAGTTCCAACTATCTGATATTGGGAATTTACATAGCCCCGGGGTATACTCCCTACAAAGGGACACATCCTCAGGTTTTGCCCAATTGAGAATAGAGTGGGAACAGGCCAATAAAGACGGTGGATCACTAGATTTCTAACGTCTGGTTATGAGCCATTTGGTCACTGCAAGGCCCAGATCTAGAAATCGATTTTTGGCTCCGTGTTTTTTATCCCACACGAGTGCACCCAGTATGCATGTTTCCCATGTGTTCGATAGTTGTCTATCTGTGCAGTCGAATAGATATTGTGTTACCTCCTCCCAGTATTGTTGTAGTTTAGGACATGACCATAAGATATGCATGATACCAGCGTCATGGTGAGAACACCTGGGACAACCCATATCACGTCTATGAAAGTAACAATTTATTTTATCCAGGATCAATTATGCTCTGCGTATTATATAGTATTGTATCAGTCTAAATCTAACATGGCGAGGAATATGTTTGGGGCTCGACAGAATTGTATTCAATTCCGCTGGGTGTGCATGGACAGCTTAGATCGGTCACCAATTTTGTGCGTAACAGAGTCAGATTCGTTGCTGTTTGCAGGCGGAATGCGTCCGCAAACCAACGAGTGAGATGTTGGCCGTCTCCCATGACATGTACATACTGGAGCACTAGATGTGTCTGTAATTCTTGCATTATGTTCCTCCACTTGCAACACAACAAACAAATCCATGAGGCGTGCATAAGAAAGTATGTAAATGTGTGTAAATGTGTTGGACTTGTAAAGCGCACGGCTGCCCATAAGCGTCCCGGCGCTGGAGACCGCTGTGGAACCCGTCCTGGCTTTCCCTGTGAGATGGTCCCTTCTGGGTATCTCCAAGGTGAAACCAGGCATCCCCGGCGTCTGTGGGGGGGCCATTGTAGAGATGAGGCAAGCTTAATGCCCAGAGTTGCCGAGTGTGATCCCTGGTTAGAGTAGGCACCGAGGCGAGAATTGTCGAGTTCGCTGACCCTGGTCCATGACCCTGCCGCGTCGGGAATTGAACCCTGGTCCCGGGCCGTTCTCTGCTTCCGGGTCTGCTGCCTCTAACTAGTGAGCCACACCACTCCACCAAAGTATCCTGGAGGCATTCCTTCCTCCTGTGCCAGAACACTGCACGGCAGTAGTGTGCCGTCTTGGTAGAGATCACCCAGTGTATAAATACCCGCCGCTGGCCAAACAGCAAGATCTGTCCCAATACGTCTGGGCATCCCTAGTAATGGAATAGCTAGAGCGTATGGTTTGATGTTTCTGGTGAGGAACAGGGATCTATGGAAACAGTGGCTGGCCACTTGTAGCAGCAGGGGCAAGGGGCCTGACTTCTTGCTGCAGGGGTGAAACAAAGAAAGAATAGAGTTTAACATGTGTGGAGCGTCGTCCCCAGCTGTATCCAATAGGTTTAGTCCCATCACCCACCCGGCCATTCATTGTAGTTGAGATGCTAAGTAGTAATGCTCTAGATTAGGTACTGCTAGTCCTCCCTGATCCGACGGTAGATGGTTCATTCACAGAGCATTCACTCGATGAGCTGGAAAAAGGAGGGTGGTTGATATATCGGCAAGTTGATGAAATAATAAAGAAGTCTAGGGAGCACCACAATCTTAAAGAGCAGTGTCAGATCCTCCCCTATGGCGGAGGAGCGTCACCCCACTGCTATTAAGCAGTGCAAAGTACGAAACAAAAAATGATAATGACTGAGTTATTATCATGTTATGCCTCATGCTGCTTTGCTGGCGGGTTGGCGGGCAGGGCTGCTCTGCTCTCGGACCAGGGCAGTGGAGGAGTGGTTTTTCCAATCCTACGTGCGCAATGACTGTTTGGTCGGCCCTCTCAGGCCACCCAAAACAGTCATGCGCACTTTCCCTGTTCTCCATGCAGACTGCATTAAAGCTTGCATGGAGAACATGCCCACCCCTCCAGCCCCTGGCTGAGTGGCGTGTCATGGCGGTCAGATGATCACAATGCTGAATTTCAGCGTTGTGATTAGTTAGGGGAGCCTGGCTATGCTTCCTGTTCAAAGACGTGGAAAGCAGGAGCAGAGACGCGGGTCCTGGCGGCAAGGTACGTTTATTTTTTTTATATTGTGTACCCCAACCCCTAGCGTGACTCCACAACCCTCGCAAGACCCCCTTCTCCTCACCACCTGCAAGCCATGCCAGCTGCCACTGTTAATGGGAGATACCCTTTCTGCCACTGAAAGGGTAAGCTACTTCCAGAAAGTCATCTGTGACGACAGAGAAGTGAGTACCCTGTTAAAAATGCCATCAAGTAAGTCCTGGTCTTTGTGATATTCCCTAATGCCCAGGTGGCGGAACATGGTCAACTGCCAAGTGACCAAGGCACCACTGTCAACAAGCGCCGGATCAGGCATGTGGGTATCCAATGGGTACAGAAATTATTTTCTCCAGTTAACCCGTAGCCCTGATAGACGGGCAAAAAGAGCGAGAGTATAGGGTATGACATCTGGAATCATCCCAAAATTCTTTATATATAGTAGCAGGTCATCTGCGTATAGAGAAATCATGTGTTTGTCTCCTCCCAGTGGCATGCCCCACATTTCTGCGGATGCTCGCATGACCAGGGCCAAAGGCTCGATGGCTAATGAAACGAGGAGAGGGGAGAAGGGACAACCTTATCTAGTGCCCCTTCCCACCACTATAGGCTGTGATGCCATGCGACCAGTCCTGACCTTCATAATTGGGTTGTTGTATAATAAATTGACCAGTGTAATAAAGAGCGTTCCCAACCTGTATCGAGGTAGGACACTGAAGAAGAAGGGCTAATCGACAGTGTCAAATGCCTTTTTTACAGATTGAGCACCATAGCACCACAGCGGTCCAGATCCGAGGAGCAGATCGTATGATGTGAAACAGCTGGCACATGTTAAAAGAAGATGAACAGTGTGGAACAAACCCATTCTGATCACCATGCTAAATAGGGTACTAATGGTGCTAGCCACCCCGCAAGTATGCTAGCAAATACTTTATAATCCACATTTAGCAGCGCCAATGGGCTGTAGGAGCCGAGCTGGGTGGGGTCTCTATCTGGTTTCAGTAGGGTGACCAGTGTGACTTTACATATATAGTTCGGTAGGTAGGTGTGATGAGTGTAGTGCCTCCTCATATACTTTCTGTAGTGTTGGCTCTAGGAGGTATGAGTAAGCTTTATAAAACTCGGATGGGAGGTAATCCAAGCCTGGCACCTTGCCCGAGGCTAGGGATCTAATCGCTTCCTGAATTTCAACTGTTGTGATAGGTGCTGTTCAGGGATTAGCTTCGGGAATGGGAGACCATCTAAGAAACTATTTAATTCCAGGTCAGAGGCTTCCAAGGTTGTTTGGGGCTACTCGGCTGCTCCTGTCGGATCAGCCATGAGGGTAGGGTTCCATAGTGATCTGCTGTCGCGTGTGTCTTTGCTAAATGTGCAGCATTATTTAGGAACCTCAGTGATTTCAATGGGCACTGTTTGCATCATCCTTGCTGTCAGCAGCTCCAAGGAGCAGGAGAGGTCAGTGGACTTGCGCATCTCAAGTGTCAACAATTCACGTTCCAACTTTTGTAGTTCACTCTCCACTGGCCGCCACATCCCACAACCTAAGCCCAGACAGCTGCCTCTCAGTGTCACTTTAGAGGCATCCCACTCCACCAGGATGGACATCGCCATGCCTGTGTCAAGGTCAAAATAGCACAGTGGCAGTGTGGAGAGATTCTCAAAACGGCGGATCCTCCAGCATAGCAGACTGCAGACGCTATTTTGGAATCAGAGAGGGCTGTGTGTCCCATGATAATGGTACGTATTGAGGATAGTGTGCGTGCCTTCCAGCTATTCAGCCTGTATGACGTTGTGCAGCCGGTTGGATGTGCACAAGATCCTATCAATGCGAACATGCAGAGTATGCAGGGTGGAGTAGAAGGAGTATACACGTTTGTTGGGGTTGCGGTTCCTCTTTATATCTACCAGCCCCATCTACAGGACCACTTCCTCAGCAATGAGACTCCAGTAGATGTAATGATGCCTCGCAGTGGTGGGAATGAGCGATCTAGGGCCATGTCCAATACACTATTACATTCCCCTCTTATTACCCAGGGTGACAGTGAGTTCCAGAAGGGCCCTGGTCTGTATTAGGTGCGTATATGTTACCTAGCAAGAGGCATCTTCCATCTATCCTACCTTTGAGGAAAACATATCTCCCTTCTGCATGCGGCGCCACCTCTTCTACCAGGAGGGGGTGCCTGGGAGAACCCAGATCAGAACTCCTCGAGCAAACACTAAGTAACTTGTAGCGAAAATATGCCCCTTCCACCTGTGCTGCAGCTTATTCGTCTCCGAATGTGTTAGGTGAGACTCTTGTAGACGAGCTATCTGTACGTTATGTCATTTGAGGTAAGTTTATACTGAGTATCTACGGGTGGGTCTGCGCAGGCCTCGAACATACCAGGTTATGATGTGTGGTGATGTCATGATTCGGCTATTTTCTAGTTCATAAATTGTGAGGGATAGGGTACATGCGTGTGGTCATATTTGAAAGTGGCATCTAGGGTCAGCATAGGTTAGTACAATAGTGCCTGAGTGAACTTATCTTAAAACGTAATGCCAACATGACGAATGTGTAATACCAAATGAGCAAACATAACAAACTTGAGAGACTGCCCAAACTAAGAGCTGTGTTACACTGAAGCAAAATAACCCCCTAAAGTTTGTGTGTGTGAGGGCTCGTAGTTTCTCAGAGCATTCAGGTGCAACAAATCCACCCAGTAGCAAGGAAATGAGGTACCACTAGTAAGATTCCAGCTATATGTCAGAGAGACGATTTCCCAGACCATTTCCCCATCGAATGAGGCCAACGCTCCCCCAACCTTCGCACCCCGCAAACATCAGTATCATTCCACATATAAGCGACATAGTAATGCCTAATGATCTACCTACAGGCATTTAAGTATATAGCAGTAAGCAAGTAGCTAAATAAAGGATATGGTATATATCATATGAGTCCATCTGACGTCTGTGGGGTGACATCTGGTAGAGTCAGAGAGTTAGTATGTAAGGGACAGACCACCGACGAGCCTTCATCTTCAGACGACTGGGCTGACACTACTTCTCTATCAGAGTCTTTAGCCAAATCAGAAATCCCCTCCGCCTTCCGGATGGCCTGCTGTTGTTCCTTGATTATTTGTTTGAAGTTCGGTAGTGCAGGTAATTTAGGTGTACAGGTTCTGTTCTGATGTCTACGTCACTCAGAGATTTTCGCCGTGTCTCCCTGTGCACCCCTCCTGCCAACCGGCCTGGGACCAGAGAATTTCCCCGTCGCCTCCAACCAGTCCAATGTGTCCTGCAGCGTATCAAAGGAAAACTGCATTGGGGCTGTACCCCTACAGTATAATCTGGAAAAAACATCACCTTAGTATTCTCCACTCGAAGCTCTTGCAACTTCCCTGTCTAAAGACCGTGGAGGTCCTACCCTCCCTAATCTTCATTTACATTACCTGGCTTCTGTGACACTTCAAACCAGAAGTTTCAGGACCAACACTTATCCCTATGACAATTTTATTTTAACTAACATGCTCAAAGAAATAGATATATTTAAACTTCCTTCATTCAACTAGTTAGAAAAAGTGCCCAAAAAGTTGGAAGTAAGACTCCTAATATTCTTAGTAAGAATCCTCATACACGAAGAGGGTCAGTTCCTCTCCACTTTCGCATCATATAGGTCTCCGTTTTGTGCCAGACACTCCCACAAGGATGTATAGTCTCTGCTAATTTTGGAAAGAAGGACCTGGACACATTGCTTCTTCAGCCAGGGTTCACCTTTGCTTCAAAATATTGATGACCTGCTCTTGCATCTGGTGCTTTAGATCACTGCAAGGTAGGCTCTTAGTCCACATCCTTTCCTTTAATGGCGAGCAGCACCTGCCATTTGATCTTATTGAAGCCATTTGTAAGTTACCTCATCCAGTCACCATTTCTCAGGTACCTACAGTCTTGGTTGCCTCTGGGTGTTGTAGACAATGGATCCTGGCTATGCCAATAGTTGTAATGCCCTTGCAAGACTATTCTGGAAAAGACATCTCTAAACCCTTGCAGTGATCTAAAGAGGCCAGAAATGTGTTTCTACAAATAAAACAGGCCTTCACTTCTTCACCCGCTTTGATGCTCCCTGAATGGGCTAAAATATTTACTCTCTATTGGCATGGACGCAATGGGTTTGCCCGTAGGGTGCCAGTCCACGACCTTGGGGATCAAAATAAGCCTGCAGCCTTTGATTCTGCAGCCCTGATTACACTCGCAGCTGCCCTCCCACCATGTCTCTGCTCTGTGACTGCTGCTGCTCATCTTGTTGATGCCTCTGAAAAATGCTGTATTAAGTTCCAGTCTGTTGCTAAGATTCATGCTCACCAACAAAACCTATATTCAGTCTACAACCAGATTATCAAGATATCAAATGTTATTGCTGTAGGGCTCTCATATTACCCTTGCCAACAGTCCCACCTTGAATCCTACATCTCTAATGCCCACTCTTGATGATGGAAAGCCCCATGACTGCTTGGATGTCAATGCTCATGTGTCAGAGACCCGTATATATTTAACTGGCATTCCCATTCCCAGTTGTGAACTGGTGCACTTTGCTGATGGGTCATGTCTCACAAATAGTCATGGTCTATCGGCAGGTCCGGACTGGGAACCCAAAGCCGCCATTGCAATTTTGACAGACCAGCCCCACAACCGTGCCCCGAAGAGGGTGACGGGGGGCGCTGCAAGTGTGAAGCACTGCTTCTTTTGTTACTAGGGGCTGATATTGCGGAAATGCTGCAAAACTGGCCCCCAGCAACAAAACCGTCCCCCACAGCCTCAAAACCAGCCAACACCCTTTCAGCCTCCCGGGAAAACGCCTGATGCCAGGTAGGGCCAGTCTGGCCACAGGTTATGCTGTTCTAACTGTATTTCAAATTGTAGAAAGCGGCTGATTCCTTAATGTTCAATCTGCTCAAGTGGCTGAACCTGCTGCACTTACTCGTGCCTGTCTTCTGGCAAGATTGCAACCGTGTACATGGAATCAAAGTACGGGTTTGTGGTGGCACATGACTTCAGACTTATCTGTATGCAAAGGGTGTTCCTGACCTACAATGAGACCCTCATTAAGAATTGTCAGTATGTACAAAATGTACATAATGCACTAATGTTACCAAAACAAATTGCTATAGTCATGTGCACTGCCCACAAATATCCTCAGGATGAGGTGGCTAGAGGTACCCTGGTTGCTTCGGTCACTAGAAAGTCTGCGCGATTCAAAAATGCTTCTCCAAAAGACCACCCTTGTTTTCCCCTGTGGTCCAAAATCATTGCCACAACTGTGTCACTTACCAGTCCAATAATGCTGGAAATGGATTAAGACCACCCCCGCTGCTCATCCTCCTCATTGGGTCCCATTTATACACCAGCAGATCGATTTCATCCAGATGCTGAGGAGTGCTTCATATTTATATGCCCCTGGGATTGTTTGTATTTTTTCGATGTGGATGTACCCTTATCCCTTCACAAGAGAAGATGCCATTACATTTGCAAAACGCTTACATAGGGATTTAATCCCATACTTCATAATTCAGAGTCATCTCTCGGGCAATCGAGAAACACACTTCATTTCCACTGTTGTGCAGGAGATTTATCTTATCTGGCCATGTCAGAATAGGGGCTGGTTTGTGAGCACAGGAAAGCACGGTAACAAGGAGCTCACTTCACGAAAGTGTGTGTGGGTGTGTGTGTGTGTGTGTGTGTGTATATAGAGCCTTCCAAAAGAGCGAGTCTATTTTTATTAGGATGTGACAAAAACCTGGCTCTCGTGCTTGCAATAGAACCTGACAGTGGGTCTCTATGCAGTGGTCTATTTGTGCAACGCTTCCAGGTGGTGGGCAAACGCGTGTAATATGTTTTATTGTGTATATACACCATGCTGACATAACATTGAGAAGACTTGTGGTTAAACAGGGTGGGTCCCTTTAATTATCCTGCACCATATGCATGATTCCCAAAACATGGGTGTGTCGATATCCCTTCATTTATCATGAAAATAATATCCACTGTATGAAGCAAATTTTTACTGATATAATTTGACAGTGTGTGTCTTTGATTGTTAATTATAGATGAGAAAAGTAGTCCTCGAGATTTAATTGTTTATAAAGTCACAGTTTGAGAATTATGACATTAGTGAGATTTTCTTGAGCACCCAAGATGCTAAAGTTGCTTTTCCTTATAAAATGTGCCTACATCCAACTTCTACCTAGGTGCGTTGTAAAATTCCTTGTTAAGGGCCCATATGTTTTCTTCTACATATGGAAACAGACTATATGGAAACAGATAGTAAGGTTTTATTTTAGCACTATTTAGCGAATAGTTGCACATTAGTCAAGTTTCAAGTTTATTTTATTTAGCAGAGTTACTTAAAACCATTGCTACAAATATCTCATTGCATGTTCAAAAACTAAAACCCATTAAAAGACATTATCGTATTTATAGTCCATTAAAAAAGCAGGCGATTATTCTAACAGTGTCAGTCTCTTTCCGTGTCAGCTGCAATGCTAATCTGATTTAGCATTTTCTTCTCCACTTATCCTAAAAATTAGACAAACCTGCAGTTAAGCTGCGTGTCCCCAGGTGCAAAGCACGCTAACACGGCCTGTCTCCGTGTACAGATGCCTCTCTGATTGAAAAGTGGTTTTAAAAGCTGTCTTCTTTCCTCTGTTAGATCTTTGCATGTACAGAGGAGATGCAGCATATCTTCTTGCGGTGTCCCACATAGACGGCAATTAGAATCAGATTGGTTTTTCAGCCAATGTGGAAAGTGCTTTGCTTTGTGCATGGCAACAAGCCTAGCCTGTATTTTAAAATTTTAATTTTTATATGTTTGGCGAAGCCAAAAGCTAAATACTTTTGTGCAGCCGGAGAGGAATAGGTGCCCAGGATCATCCAGCCATGCGACCTCCTTGTTAGGGCTGCCTTGTCTTCGATCAAAGATTCGTGTTTTACTATTTTCTTTGTTGCTTTTTTGAGAAGGCAGTGACTTGTCGGAGTTGGCCAAAGTTCTGTAAGGCCCAGGATTGACACACTAGTAGCTAAATATTTTGCTGCTGGAGATTACTGTTTCTGTTGTAGTTCAGTCCACAAGTGCCAGTTTAAAGTACCTGGTTTAGATTTCCTTACTCTGTCCCAGAAAGTAACTATTGCGCCTTTCCTGGCAATGGTCTGTTTTTGCACGCCAAACTCGAGCCTGATTGGTGCTGGAGAGACTCTGTAGGTAGACCAAAGACCATTCTGTATACTTTTGCAACCACAGTGTGCAAGAGCTTTGAATCGCTTCCCCTCTGTGCCTCGCTCTCATAGGTTATTGTGGGTAGGAGTTGTGCTCGTATAACTTCAACCAGAGGAGCGAGTGAGGGGCACGTTAATCTAGAATTTAGGTTTCTCATTGAGGCGGCTAAGGCTATGCCTTTCCTTTTAATTGAATCTCTTTGGGTTGCAAAGTGCCCGCCTTTATCAATGATCACCCCTAAGTATTTGTACTCTGACACTGAATCTATTTGAATCTTATCCCAAAACAAGACAGGTATTTTCTTAAGGTTCTTTTTAATTGTAATGGTTTTGGTTTTTCCAGGTTGGTGGTTAAATCATTAGCCTTCGAGTATTGAAACGTGATGTCAAGAAGACGCTGTAGACCCACCTTTGTTTGACTAATCAATACTAGGTCATCAGCGTAGAGCAGGCATGGTAGTACAAGATTCCCAATCTTTGGGGAGTGCGAGTTGCAGGCATTTAATAACGGAATAAAATCTGCAAGAAACAGATTGAATAACATTGGGGCCTGTACACAGCCTTGCTTGAGGCATTTTGTTGTTGGAATTTTCCTGGATAGTGTTGACCTGTTGCCGAGCTTTACTTGCACCCAAGTTTCAGGGTGCAAGTTGATTAACATGATCAGTAAAACCTGGGGGATGCCCCAGTCTGCCAGTTTCGACCAGAGTTTCTGTCGGTTCACCTGGTCAAAGTCTGCCCGGTAATCGATGAAGCATAAATGTAATGGTGTTCTTGTGACCTTAGCCTTATCAATTAACAAAGCCATTGTTATTATGTTTGTTGAGGTCCCCACAGATTTAGAGAAGCCTGTTTGATTTAGGGGAATGATTAAGTTGTCTTTCGCCCAGAGTTGCAGTTCGTCCAGCAGTGTCCCTTCAAAATATTTTGCATCGTTGTCCAAGAGGGCAACTAACCTATAACTTTTGGGCTGGGTCTTCTCACCTGATTTAAAAATTGGTGAATTTATCGAAATCCGCCAGGATGGAGGAGTCGGCCTGTTGTTCTTATTTCCCAGAACAAAAGACTAAGAGCCTTTGCCCAGTATTCTATATTTTGTTTGTAGAGCACGGGTGGCATTCCGTTAGGCCCCGGTGCCCCTTCTTGCCTTCCCTTCTTGATGAACTTGTTAATTGATTTTGTATAATCATTTAAAGGAATAAATCCCGGTGATTCTCCTTCATACAGTTCCTCAGAAGTTACATTTCCCTCATTTGCTTGATGCTTTAAAATCGTAGGCAGTTGTGTAGAGTCCATGCTAGTTTCAGCATACGATGCAGTTCTTCCTTGATGAAAATGATTTCCAAGAAAAGTGGCCCAGTCCTCCTCAGATATGTTTGAAGGCAGGCCCTTGTGCGTCTGATGGGTAAATCTTTTTATTGTATCCCAAAATCTAGCACTGTTTTTTAGCTTAGAGTCCGCATGCAATTTCGCCCATAGGGTATCCTCGTTGTCGTGCCTGGCTTCCCAGATTGCTCGCTTTAAGCATGTTTTCTGCTGTCACAATTCAACAAGTTTTGTGATGTCAGTTGGATACTGGCGCACCTGCCGCAAAGAGTAGTTGATGCCTTTTTTTATGGTTTTTATCTTATTCTTTTGTTGCATGGTAAAGTTAGGATGGTCCTGCTTTGGATTAGATTTGATTGGGGCGGAGAAAGATGTTGCCTAGGCATGAGTATAGTTAATCCATTTCTCTATTTCATTGTCCCCTTCCTGTGCTTCAAATAGAGATTTAGCAGTTTTCTGAAAGTTGTCTTGCAATTCCAACGTGAATTTTATTTTCTTGAAGTTAATAGGTGCAGTTGTGGCTGGTAAGCCCTTCCATTTCGTAAATCTAGGAATGTTTGTGCACAAAGTAAGTTATTGGGGCCGGTGATCGCTATCAGCTTTGTCTCCCATATTAAATGAACAAATAAATGTCTTTGAAGAGACTTAGGGACACAAAGGTGTAATCCAGCGTTGAATTTTTTCAATAAGGATTGATGAGTAAATGCAGGGGGTGTATCGCCTGTGGTTCTACCATTTGCTGCTCGCAGCATGAGATGTTTAAGATCCTCTATAAGAAGCTGACCAATTTTAGAGGGAGCTGATGCTGAATTAGTTCCCTGTTGTAGGAAGTTCCATAACTTGTCAAGTAAAGAGACTTCCTCTGCTTTTGATGAGCCAAGTAGATGTACATTTTAAGTCTCATGTCAGTATTATGTCCGGTGTATTGTTTTCGCTCATACAAGACTTTACGAAGTTAACCAATTGCTTTACATCATTAGATTTCCTGTTAGGATGTAGATATGTGTTTATCATTATTATCTCTTTTTAACTGTTCCATGATGGCCTTTTTATGGATGAAATTTTAATAGCGATAGTTTCTGGTGTTAGAGCAGCTTGATGGACTGAATTTGTGCAGATGTTGCTTACATAGGTAAATAAAAAGATAATTTTTGGCTTGTGCACACCTGTGTTTGAGTAACGTTCAATATTCCAATCTATTCATTCAGATGGGTGCTCCTATGGTATCGCCCTCTACCCTTGGGCGAATGAATTAAAATATCCTGAAAGTGTGATCAGTTGAAAACTGACAACATCCCTTAGGGCACTCCAGTATATTAGGTGAAATCCTCCTCTGTTGTTCAAGAAACGATATAAACAGTTTTAAAGCATTTATTTTCTCCTTTTGTTCGAATAAAGCATATAGTTTTCAAAAGTTGATAAAGTTTCCAATTACAAGCATATATTCCATTTCATTTCTTATATGATTGACTCCGCTCCAATGCATTTTCGGGCATTGCCCTTCGTCGGGGAGCATCTAAACAAAAACGACATATAATGTTCTCAATATGATATCACACATATGCATGTAAAAATGATAGCATTAACAAAAGGGGTAAGGCTAACAAACTAAGCTAAATTAAATATAAATAACACATCATTGTGGCAAGATGCAGTTAAAGTGATTTGAAATCGGTTTGTAGTTAATGTGGTTTAAAATAAAAAGTAGAATCGCATGGTCAAACAGGATATGCGGCGTGTAATCACAAGTTTAAATAAGGAATGGACTGTGGCATACGATTCAAAGGAACAGTGAATAAAAGACCTAATTCAGCCTAGGTGAACAATACAAAGGTAAAGCATACGCAAGAACGCGCTGAGGTGACTAAACAAATTGCGAACAGCTCGTATTACCAAAAGTGTCAAACGGTCGCCTAGGATTGCTTACTCGTTATTCAGTGCTCGATAACATGGTGGCATAGAGTCTCCTGCTCGCGGAAAGCTAGACTACCGGAAACAGCCCGATTATTTTGAACGGGGAACCAGGAAGTGGTATGATCACGTGGGTTAGTAAACATGGTGATGGAAATGGGACTAATGTAAATAAACATACGCTATATTTAATACCACAAGGGTATAATGAAGATGCAAACAATTAATAACAATCTTAAATAAAACGAGTAAAGAATAATCCTGTTGAAAAGTAAACAGTTGAATAAAAATGACTGCAAGTGATTTTCATATTAGTCGGCCTAAAGGAAAATCAGAACAGAGTTCTCACTGTAAGTGAGTCGACTCATAAGTAACATGCAAACTCAATTCTTTCACTGAGTCCATTCGGTTTGATCGAATTCAATCTGTAAATCCAATAATTTTCACGCTGTAACAATGTTCTGTTATTGTCTCTTCCTTCAATTTTATCAATTGTTTCCAACGCCATAAACTTAAGTTGAGGAATATTATGGTTCTTTTCCATGAAGTGGCTTGCTATGGATGATTTAGAATTTTTAGTCCTGATATTTGATTTGTGCTCATTGAGGCGGGTCTTGAGTTTGTGTTCAGTCTTCCCAATATAAACCATACCACAAGGGCATTTGAGTAAGTATATTAGGTTGTTGGTGTCACAAGTAGCCGTGACCCTTAATGGTATGTCATATCCTTTCATGGGATGGGTGACTTTCGTTCCTGGAATGATATTGTGACAATTATTACAACTGTTGCAAGGTTTTGTCCCTCGTGGAATCACTTGATTGGGTTTGGAGTGTTTTAAAATTTCTCCTAAATTCTTTCCTCTCGTGTATGCAAACAAAGGTCTGGATTTAAACATGTCTTGGAAATCAGGTTCCACTTGTAACATTGGCCAATGTTTTAAAATGATGTTTTTGTACAAAGAGCTCACACTAGAATATTTTGACACGATGACCATCCGGTCCTCCGTAGTTTTGGTTTTAGATTGTTTTAACAAGGTCATCCGTTCTATGTCTTGTACCTGATTTTTCGCTGTGTGTAATATTTGTTCTGGGTAACCTCTTTCTCTGAATCGATCCAGCATTTCTTCCGTTCTTGTTTTTGCTACATCAGGGTCAGATGTAATATGTTTCACTCGAAGTAACTGTGATTTGGGCAGATGTCTTTTTAAGGATGATTGGTGAAAACTGGTATAGTGCAGGAGGTTATTACGGTCTGTGGGTTTTCAAAAAATGTCAGTAATGATTTGATTGTCCTTTACAGTGATGAGGGTGTCCAAAAATGTAATGGTTTGAGAATCTATTATCCAGGTAAACTGAATTCGTTGGTTAACTGAATTTAAATTCAAAAGAGCTTGTTTCCAAAGGAAGAACAGACCATCAATGTACCGCACATACATTTTCAGGTGATTTTTCCATGTTGGGTTAGTCCAAATGTGGGTCTGTTCAAACTCACCCATGAAGGTGTTGGCGTATATTGGTGCTGCGCTGTTTCCCATTCTGGTGCCCACGAGTTGCAGAAACCAGTCGTTCTCATGTCTGAAGTAACTATGGTACAACGTAAACATAGTCAATTCCATCAGAAACACTTTCATTGATTCTTCCACTTCCAATTTCAGGATGGCTTGTTCAATGGCTTCTATGCCTTCCTTGTGTGGAATTGAGGTGTATAACGAAGATACATCTGCTGTACATAACCATAGTTGTTCATTGGGTTCTATTTTGATTTCCTGCAGTCTGCATAAAAAATCAGTGGTGTCTCGGATGTAGCTAGTAAGTGATTGTACCATTGATTGGAGATGGCGGTCCAAGAATTGGCCTGTTGGTTGGTGAATGCTGCCACAGGTAGATACTATCGGTCGTATTGGTGGGTCCATCAGGTTTTTGTGTATCTTTGGAGCTGCATATATGGTCAGACTTCTTGGATTGGTCTTAATTAAGAAATTCCTAGTTCTCTGATTTATTGTCCCAAGAGTTAATGCCTTATCCACTATTTCTTTCAAAATAGTAGCATACTGTGTAGTTGGGTTCCCTGTTAATCGCATGTAAGTGTGTTCATCAGATAAATGTTCTCTGAGTTTTTGTCGATACATATTAGAATTCATGACAACAAGGGCACCCCCCTTATCCGCTTTGATACACACTATATCTTTGTTGTTGGCTATTTGTTGCAATCTATCACGATCCTTTTGTGTCATATTTTTGTGTGGACTTTTTTTAAAATTGATGGATTGTATGTCTTTTTTAACCAACTGTTCAAAAAGGTCTATGCTTTTGTGGCTTACTGGCGCTTGGAAAGAACTGGACGTTTTTAAGCCCATCAGTGGGTCTGGTTCCTTTTCCCCTTGAGGGGGTGAAAATTATTGGATTTACAGATTGAATTCGATCAAACCGAATGGACTCAATGGACTCAATGAAAGAATTGAGTTTGCATGTTACTTATGAGTCGACTCACTTACAGTGAGAACTCTGTTCTGATTTTCCTTTAGGCCGACTAATATGAAAATCACTTGCAGTAATTTTTATTCAACTGTCTTCTTTTCAACAGGATTATTCTTTACTCGTTTTATTTAACATTGTTATTAATTGTTTGCATCTTCATTATACCCTTGTGGTATTAAATATTGCGTATGTTTATTTACGTTAGTCCCATTTCCATCACCATGTTTACTAACCCACGTGATCATACCACTTCCTGGTTCCCCGTTCAAAATAATCGGGCTGTTTCCGGTAGTCTAGCTTTCCGCGAGCAGGAGACTCTATGCCACCATGTTATTGAGCACTGAATAACGAGTAAGCAATCCTAGGCGACCGTTTGACACTTTTGGTAATACGAGCTGTTCGCAATTTGTTTAGTCACCTCAGCGCGTTCTTGCGTATGCTTTACCTTTGTATTGTTCACCTAGGCTGAATTAGGTCTTTTATTCACTGTTCCTTTGAATCGTATGCCACAGTCCATTCCTTATTTAAACTTGTGATTACACGCCGCATATCCTGTTTGACCATGCGATTCTACTTTTTATTTTAAACCACATTAACTACAAACCCATTTCAAATCACTTTAACTGCATCTTGCCACAATGATGACAATCAACTGTGTTATTTATATTTAATTTAGCTTAGTTTGTTAGCCTTACCCCTTTTGTTAATGCTATCATTTTTACATGCATATGTGTGATATCATATTAAGAACATTTTATGTCGTTTTTGTTTAGATGCTCCCCGACGAAGGGCAATGCCCGAAATGCATTGGAGCGGAGTCAATCATATATGAAATGAAATGGAATATATGCTTGTAATTGGAAACTTTATCAACTTTTGAAAACTATATGCTTTATTCGAACAAAAGTAGAAAATAAATGCTTTAAAACTGTTTATATCGTTTCTTGAACAACAGAGGAGGATTTCACCTAATATACTGGAGTGCCCTAAGGGATGTTGTCAGTTTTCAACTGATCACACTTTCAGGACATTTTAATTCATTCGCCCAAGGGTAGAGGGCGATACCATAGGAGCACCCATCTGAATGAATAGATTGGAATATTGAACGTTACTCAAACACAGGTGTGCACGAACATGAAACAAAATTACTGCAAAAAGGGACATCATTTATATTGACTACAAAGTCAGATCTGCTGGAACTAGAGATAAGTACATTCAAACTAACTAGAAAATTAAGACTGCGACATTTTTTTACTAACATTTCACCCCCACAAGGGGAAAAGGAACCAGACCCATTGATGGGCTTAAAAACGTCCAGTTCTTTCCAAGCGCCAGTAAGCCACAAAAGCATAGACCTTTTTCAACAGTTGGTTAAAAAAGACACACAATCCATCAATTTAAAAAAAAGTCCACACAAAAATATGACACAAAAGGACCGTGATAGATTGCAACAAATAGCCAACAACAAAGATATAGGGGTCGATTAGGATGGAGGACGGAAACGGGTACTGTCCGCCATGTTCGTGGAAATCTAACTCCCGGCAGCGCCGCGGAGAATCCACGGTTGCGATTAGGATATTCATGTCAAGAAACTCCGACCGCGGCGGTCGGATCACATCAAACACCGTCCACGGTGGACGGAACACATCTAACACCGTCCGCGGCGGACAGACCCAAATGAACACCCACCGCCGCGGACGGACATGACCGCGGAAACAGCCACATTTACCGCCATACCTGTGAAAACTCCGTGTCCGCAATTAGGATAACGCCGCCTGTACCACGGTACGCACAGCCATCCACGTCCACGGCGGAAAGAATGCAACGAGAAACAGTGCATCACTGCGGAAGGCCAACACGAACAATATCCCTACCGTCAAACCAATGTCAAAAAGTGTGCCACCAGTAAATAGCAAACACACGAAAAAGGACAACCCCCCCGAAACACCAACACCAATCACAAGCCACTATGACACCCCCCCAAGTACCCAATAATGCACACTAGTCAACACACCCACCTACCACCTGACTGCCAACAAACATTGAGACACGACTATAAAATGAAACCCACCCACTACCACAATCCTTTGCATCACAGCATTGCTGCTAGCAAGAGGCCCTATACGATCTACAGCATACTCAAATTGAAGACACACAACCACCACCCTACCACACCCACCACACAAACACCCACCACACCATTCCTACACACCACACACCACACACCACACACCTGCACCCCCCAACTCACTCAACCCACACACTGAGCACCACACACCATGGCACCCAAAAAAAAAACTAAATTCACGGACACCGAGTTGAAGGTAATGGTCGATGAAATAGTCCGTGTTGAACCCCACATATTCGGGGCCAAAGTCCAGCAGACCACCGTGGCGCAAAAGAATCACATGTGGGACAGAATCGTCAGTCGGGTGAATGCGTCAGGGACCGTGCCAAGGACAAAGCACGAAATACAGAGGCGTTGGCATGACCTGAAAACCAGGGTGAAAGGCATCCGCGCCAAACACCATGCGAGAGCCAATCACACTGGCGGCGGCACACCCCCGGAGCCCATACCCTACACCGATTGGGAGGAGAAGGTGCTGGTTATACTTCACCCAGAGAGCCTAGACGGACTTGAGGAAGGAGAAGAGGCTGGTAAGTAAAAACCAAGCACCACGAACAGAACGACATGGTCAGCCTCACACAACTGAGGCCATGCACGTCGCACACATACTCACCAAAATGTAAATGGCTACCAACAGGCCCCCATGTCCACAGGGAGGGTGGTGGTGGTGGGTGGGGTGTGTGAGAGCTCACAACTACAACCCCCAACAGGCCCCCATGTCCACAGGGAGGGTGGTGGTGGTGGGTGGGGTGTGTGAGAGCTCACAACTACAACTCCCAACAGGCCCCCATGTCCACAGGGAGGGTGGTGGTGGTGGGTGGGGTGTGTGAGAGCTCACAACTACAACTCCCAACAGGCCCCCATGTCCACAGGGAGGGTGGTGGAGGGTAGGGTGGGTGGGGTGTGTGCGACTGGACACTGAAATGTATACAAATTGATATGAACATGTAATGTCCACATTACTGACCTGCACAATCTTGTCCCTCAGGTGATCGTAATCTGACTGGGGAAACCAGCACCCAGCCGCAAGACTCGCCTCACACCCATACCGGACTCTCTGGGGACGATGACACAGGCAGCTCCGGTGCGGAGGATGGTGCGGGCCCTAGCAGACAGCCAGGGCCATCAGGCTCACAGGGAATCCCGGCCCCGACAACCGTCGCATGTGTAACTCCAGCGACACCGGCCTCAGTGATCTGCAGAGTCACCACCACCACCAGTACCACCCCTCCTGCCTGTGCCACCCTGCCTAACCCACCGCACGACGCAGGTCCATCGGCCTCCCACCCAAGCAGGGTGAGTGGGCCACAAAGGAGAGAGGCGAGGCCACAGCAGCCAATCAGGAGATCCACACTCCGCCGCACTGAGGAAGGACACCCACCCCATCCTGTGGCAGAGTCCCTTGAAGCCCTAGCCAGGTGCCAGGCTTCATACGACCGTGGCCAGGAACAGGCAGATCATGCCCACCAGGACTCGGTGGACAACACGAACATGTTGCGTGAAATTTCGGGCTACCTTGGCCAGATAGTGGACATCATGGGCCAGCAGACAACAATGTGGAGGGAATGGATAGCCCGGAACAACCCCACCCTCCCTCAACCAATTGTCCTGGCGCCACGGCCAGCAACACCACCGCCACCGCCACCACCACCACCACCTGTGCCCCTGGCGACGGATGTGGCCCCTGAACAACCTGCCCCCCCAGCTGACTCTGTTCCACCTCAAAGACGGAGTGGGTAGTAGGAGCTGGTAGTGGGTGAGAGCAGTGTGGGTGCGCCATCCACACGCTCCAAGAGGGGCCGCCAATGACTCTGACACTGCCTGAGCCAGCCATTCACCCTGTCAAGTATCCTGTCCCACATAGCCAATCATTGCCACAGGTCTGCTGGACTAGCCTGACACCACCCAATGTGGTGTCAGCACGGACATTTCATCTGCCATTACCTTCAACTCCCACTCCCCCACCCCACACTTACTTGTAAATATTCACCAGCACCAATGCACAACCTGTAAATAAATGCCACTTACACACTCAATGATGTGTTGCCTCCATGTTTAATCACATGATTACCTCAGAAACAGACGTAACCAGGTGCAGGGATCCAAGTCGTACATTATCATGCCGCTGCGGGAGTGACCTAGGGAAATTCAGAGACAGCAAACACACGTCAGGAAACAGATTCACACACATCACAACACACTGCACAGCAACATTACACAAACTACACTCATCACAAAAGCATTGGATGAGAGGACACACATCATGGAGACTTGCATGTCCAAATAAATGAACACACACGTATGCAACCATCACATACCAGAACACACAGCTGATGCACCCCACATCCACACAACACCAGCAAACATACATAAGGCATTGTCAACCGGCACAAGAGGTAGTTACTCACATTCAAGGGAAGTAGCGATCAATGAGCTGGCGCCTCTGGTCCACACCTTCCTCCTCACCACTATCCTCATCAGTCGACATGGGTGGGATGGGAGGCCGAGGAACTTCTTCCTCCTCAGGGTCCAAGAGCAGTTCAATGTCATTGCGCACGGCCAGGTTGTGGAGTATGCAGCAGGCAATCACGATCCTGCATACTTTGCCTGGTGAGAAAGGCAGGGCCCCTCCGGTCTTATCCAGGCACCGAAACCTAGACTTTAGCAGTCCAAAGGTACGTTCAACCACTCTACGTGTCCTTCCATGTGCATCATTGTAGCGCATTTCACCCGCAGTTGTAGGATTACGTATGGGACTCAGGAGCCAGGGCCGGTTTGGGTACGCCGAGTCGCCTATGTAGGGGGATGACAGACACAAATATCACAACCAGATTTGGTGGGTACCCCATGCCACACAGAGATCACAAAAGTCCCCACGGCAGACTCACCAACAAGCCACGCTTGACCGGGACGCAGATTTGCCATCAGTTGGGGGACAATGCTGCTCCGCATGATGTGGGCGTCATGTGCGGAGCCTGGAAATCTTGCACACACATGGGAGATGATGTTGTCGGCCAGGCACACCACCTGAACGTTCAGCGAATGGAAGTGCTTCCGATTCCTAAAAACCTGCTCACGTGCCCGTGGTGGAATGATAGCGATATGTGTGCCATCAATGGAACCCACTACGTGTGGTATCTGGCCCAGTGCATAGAAGTCTGCTTTGACTGCTGCCAACTCTTCCGGCCGTGGGAAATGGATATAGTCCTCCTTGAACAGCATCATAGCTTTTAAAACATCCCGAAGTACCATGCTCAACATGGACTGTGACATCCCCCCGGCATGTCCAACTGTGTACTGAAAGGTGCCAGTAGCAAAAAAGTGTAGTGCCGCCATAACCTTTGCTGTGGGTGTAATGGAACCAGGATACGTCCTTCGTGGCTGCAGATGAGGAGACAATTGGGCAACAAGCTCCATCAACCGACGTCGATCAAGCCGGAATTTCCTAATCACCTCCTCGTCAACCATATCCTCAAGCACAGTGTATGGCCGATGCACATTTGGAGCCCTCCTGTGTGGGAGAGAGATGTAACTTGAGTCAACTTGCAAACGACGCATACGTGTGCAACTACATCACATGTAAGCCAACATTAGCAAGAAGAAAAATGTTTAGGAGAATGGTCATATGTGTGAAATCTCTGACAGTTACTCAATACGGAGTGGCCCTTTAACAATGTGCAGCCACTTGCAACAGGAAGTGTGTCAACACGTACAACGCAACTTACTCACATGTCAACATTACTGACAATACGTGTGTCATGACCCTAATGTGTAGAAGCCACATCACAGACACACATGCAAGTGCATGCACACAAACGATAATGATACACACACACCATGTCATCATGCACCAATGCCAACACCAACAATGGTGAGCATACGGTCATTACATGCATGGTGACACAACAGCCAACACACATACACTGAATGCATGTGTACCCCCACCATTGTAGTCCCCTCGCCTGAACCACACACTGACAACGGATTCAGAATGTGGCCATACAGCCGTGATGTCATGTGTAGATGTGAAGATGTAATACCGTCTGTAGGGTGACACCCGACGTCAACACGTCGACATGCACATCTGTTGCACATTGTGTGCCCACCGATGGGCATAGTATGGACACACATGGAATAGTGCATGACATATGAAGTTTCACTATCACGCTCACAACCCTCATGACGCAACTGCAGACAACACATCACGGAGCAGCGTCTGACAATATAAAATCATTGTCGCCGCCATGGCGGTGCACTGCTTCCGCTACTTTCGATTGGCCATACGCGGCCAGCGTTCCCTCTTCCCATTGGCTGCATGTGCACGGACCGTCACGGTCACACATCGGCAACCGCACGTGCAAGCTTCCGGCACGGATGCTTCAGTTGCAACAATGTTCTATCACTGGCGCCACCATGGCGGTGCACGTACTCTGCAGGGGAGGTGCAGGCCTACACACCCTTTAGATGTAGTCAATGGACATGGCAGTTCATGTCCCCTCTTACAGTCATATTGCATCATCCACCGTCCACCGGCCGGACCAGCCCGGCCTAGGACCGGCCTGCCGGCCATGTTAGCCACCGCCGTGCCAGGCCAGGCCTGGCACGGCGGTGGCTGACATGGCCGGCACGCCGGTCCTAGGCCAGGCCTGGCACGGCGGGGGCTGACATGGCCGGCACGTCCTAGGCCAGGCCTGGCACTGCGGTGGCTGACATGGCCGGCGCGCCGGTCCTAGGCCAGGCCTGGCACAGCGGTGGCTGACATGTCCGGCACGCCGGTCCTAGGCCAGGCCTGGCACTGCGGTGGCTGACATGGCCGGCACGCCGGTCCTAGGCCAGGCCTGGCACGGCGGTGGCTGACATGGCCGGCACGCCGGTCCTAGGCCAGGCCTGGAACGGCGGTGGCTGACATGGCCGGCACGCCAGTCCTAGGCCAGGCCTGGCACTGCGGTGGCTGACATGGCCGGCACGCCGGTCCTAGGCCAGGCCTGGCACTGCATAGGCTGACATGGCCGGCACGCCGGTCCTAGGCCGGGCTGGTCCGGCCGGTGGACGGTGGATGATGCTATATGACTGTAAGAGGGGACATGAACTGCCATGTCCATTGACTACATCTAAAGGGTGTGTAGGCCTGCACCTCCCCCGCAGAGTACGTGCACCGCCATGGTGGCGCCAGTGATAGAACATTGTTGCAACTGAAGCATCCGTGCCGGAAGCTTGCACGTGCGTTTGCCGATGTGTGACCGTGACGGTCCGTGCACATGCAGCCAATGGGAAGAGGGAACGCTGGCCGCGTATGGCCAATCGAAAGTAGCGGAAGCAGTGCACCGCAACACCAGGGCCAGTCATTGGCCCTTTTACGAACACGCTTCCAGGGCTGACCAATTGCTGGCGACGTATGCCACTGACACGTGCTGAGGGCCCTATATATGTGTGATGTCAAAAAGCACACATCCTACCCTGGGACCAGTGCTGCCTGTTCACCTCGACCTGCTGCTGCTGAGCTGACCACCGACTGCTGCCTGTGACCATCACCTCGACCTGCTGCTGCTGAGCTGACCACCGACTGCTGCCTGTGACCATCACCTCGACCTGCTGCTGCTGAGCTGACCACCGACTGCTGCCTGTGACCATCACCTCGACCTGCTGCTGCTGAGCTGACCACCGACTGCTGCCTGTGACCATCACCTCGACCTGCTGCTGCTGAGCTGACCACCGACTGCTGCCTGTGACCATCACCTCGACCTGCTGCTGCTGAGCTGACCACCGACTGCTGCTCTAGTGCCATACTCCGTGATCTTGCCATGTCGAGAGGAAAAGAGATCCGGTCTCGTCCCTTCACCGCCGCGGAACTTGATGTCCTCGTGGACAGTGTGCTCCGCAACTTTGAACGGCTCTACGGCGCACCCAGACAGGTGGTAAGTGCAGTGTGGGACATGTTGGTGTGCATGAGGTGGCCAATGACTCCTGGCTTCTGCAATCTCAGCTGTGTACTGTGGCCTCGACATATTTTTCGGATTGTGCATGGCGGATGACAGATACGTGTTGCCCCTAGCTGTGTGACAGGCCAACTGTCCACTGACTTGCACCCTTTTGTCTCCCATCATGGTAGGTCAAGCTGCACCTTCGCAAGGACGTGTGGAGGAGCATTGCACGTGATGTACGGGCATTGGGGGTGTGCAACAGACGACATACACACTGCCACAAACGCTGGGACGACATTTCCAGGCTGAGCAAGAATGTAGCGGAAGTGACACTGGGGATGATTCCAAGGACGCCACGTCAGGCCCGACGCTCCATGACCCCTCTCATGCACCGTATCATTGCTGTGACGCATCCTGACCTGTCCGAACGGCTGAGTGTGGATCAACAGCAAACTAGCGGTGAGCATACTGTCTGTGTAGGATACTTGGGAGTGCAATGCATGTATTGGTGCCCAGACACAGTATTGAGTTCCGTGGTGCGTATGTATCTCTGCGATGCCATGTTGGTGCCATTGGGTGGGTGTAATTTGACATCCAGGTCCGGCATGTTGACACGCCACTTGCTTAGTAGTTGAGTGTTTAAGCACATGCCGTAGTGGTCCGTGGACCCATGGCAAGGCATGTGTGCAGATATACGTGCTCCTGCCCTGTCCGCATGCTGTACATGTGTCACGGCCACCAACGCTTATGTAATGTGAGGATGACTGGTAGAGGTGGGCCGTGTGCAGGATGGGGGCTAGAAGAACTTTGTCAGCTATGGAATTAGGGATTCCTTGGCCTTCTGTACGTGAGTGTGCCCATGACTTACACCTCTTTAGTGTGCATTTCAGCTTTGACAGAGGGCACTCAGCCACAGATGGCGGAGATGAGTGGAGGCAATGCATCCGGATCAGACTCCGCGCACACGCAGACTGACACAGAGGAGGGCAGCGCCGGAGAGAGGGACAGGACCATCCCTGAGGACTCACATGTGGAGACACCATCGTCCTCATCTTGGGAAAATCTTGGTGAGCCAGCACTGTTGTCACAGACTGGGAGTGGGCAATCAACACCTTCTGTCGGGACACAGCACACAGGGCCCACACTTCCGCCAACTGCACCATGTACTGTTCGGGCACGCAGGAGTAGGGGGAGCAGAGTGGCGTTCGGTGCAGGCACCGCTGCCCCTGCCACGGTGAGCCAAAATGCACTGTGTGCTGAGGCTGTTGATCTGCTGCGACAGCTGTGTGTGGGGCAGACCAATATGACAAATGCTTTCCAAGACCATGATAGGAAGTTGGGGCAGGTGGTGGCATTCATGGAAGGGATGCATGGCGATCTTGCTGGTCTACACAGGACAGTTCAGTCATTGGCAAGCAGTGTGTCGTCTGCCATAGTACAGTCGCATGGACAGGATGCTACTTCTGTTTCCCCATCTACACCACTGGATGTCTCAGGGGGTAGTGAATATTCTGACCACGACTCTAATACAGGTTATTGCACTAGAAGCAGCGTCAGACAGCACGTCAGGGCACGGAGGGCACAGACACCATCCCCTAGGTCATCAAAATCTGTTCACAAAGACAACGTCAGATACACTGGAGTACACACACAGGATCCACAAGTGGTGTTGGGGGACATGCCTTCACATGCTACACAGGCATTCAACACAAAAAGTACTCCCAAGGCAAGGGATACTCCCAAGTCCATGGACAGTCCCTTGGACAAGGACAGTCAAAAGACAAAGGCACCTCAAAAGAGCAGGGAGAGTCCCAAGGGCAGGCCCACAACAGAGGAAAGGGCCACTCCCAAGGACAGGGACAAGGACAGTCAAAAGACAAAGGCACCTCCTAAGAGCAGGGAGTGTCCCAAGGGCAGGACCACAACAGAGGAAGGGGACACTCCCAAGGACAGGGACAAGGACAGTCAAAAGACAAAGGCACCTCAAAAGAGCAGGGAGAGTCCCAAGGGCAGGCCCACAACAGAGGAAGGGGCCACTCCCAAGGACAGGTACAAGGACAGTCAAAAGACAAAGGCACCTCCTAAGAGCAGGGACTGTCCCAAGGGCAGGCACACAACAGAGCAAGGGCCATCTCCCAAGGGCAGGGACACACACAGTGAGCAAGTGTCTTCTGGAGACAGGTACACCACAGACGACAAGTCTGCTGGCAGGAACAGGGCACCGTCCAGGGCACAGGCAAAGTCCAGAGACAACACTCCACCTACGGATAAGGCACATCCTAGGGACATGGCTTCTCCCATGGACAATGGCGCACTCAAGGAGAGGCATACGTCACCCCTGGCTGCACTGCGGCTGATGTTTTCGAATGAACGGCAAACAGATGTCTCCGCGGCGGAGTCCCCCCATACCTCCACTCCCATCCAGGCCAGTCAGAAGCAGAGGAGGGAGTCCCCTGTTGTTGCATCCCCCATTACACATGATTCTGAGTCCAGGCGGCAGGCACACAGCAAACGACAAGCAGGCTCCAGCACGTCCCCAGAAAGCCGATCCCCGGCAGCAGATGCTCCACCTATGGTGGGTGATATTTGTTTTGAGTGCCACCACTTGCCAGTCCTGTCCTGTCCAGGGTGCACTCACATATCCCTAAGAAACGCAGACACACACCATTGACACCTGCCAACCCCGATGTCGCTCAAGTACAGCTATCCCCAGCTCCCAGGGCCACCCTGCCTCCTGGCCCATACAGCCCGGTGGCTCATCATTTAAGTGGTCCCAGTGGCGCTGGTGCAGTTGACTCTCATGTATCAGATAGTGGCACTGTGTCTGTTGTTTGCTGTCATGCATCATGTAGTAGCACAGTCTCAGTTGTGCCCTCTCCTGTTTCAGGTGCTGGCAGTGTATCTGGGTCTATGGCTCATGTGTCAGTGAGTAGATCTGTGGCTGTGTCTCACACTCCTGTTTCTGGTGCTGGCAGTGTGTCTGGGTCTGTGGCTCACGTGTCAGTCACTACATCTGTGGCCGTGTCTCACATTCCTGTTTCTGGTGCTGGCAGTGTGTCTCGGTCTGTGGCCCATGTGTCTGTCACTCGGGCTGTGGCTGTGTCTCACACTCCTGTTTCTGGTGCTGGCAGTGTGTCTGGGTCTGTGGCCCATGTGTGTGTCACTCGGGCTGTGGCTGTGTCTCACATTCCTGTTTCTGGTGCTGGCAGTGTGTCTGGGTCTGTGGCCCATGTGTCTGTCACTCGGGCTGTGGCTGTGTCTCACACTCCTGTTTCTGGTGTTGGCAGTGTGTCTGGGTCTGTGGCCCATGTGTGTGTCACTCGGGCTGTGGCTGTGTCTCACACTCCTGTTTCTGGTGCTGGCAGTGTGTCCGAGGCAGGTAGTTCACGCAGTCCACCTGATTCTGTGATGTGAAGTGCTGTTCACTTCACTCACATGTTATTTCACATGGTGTGTCCATTGTCCATTGTGAACAGCCTTGCACTGTTGTGGTCCCTGGGACGGGTTGGTTGGAACACGTACTTGTGCTGCCTCTGATGTACCTGCTCTGTTGGGCACAATGCCCTGTTGATGCTGTGATACTGCATTCTGCCCTCTGACGTGCTGCCTCTGATGTACCTGCTCTGTTGGGCACAATGCCCTGTTGATGCTGTGATACTGCATTCTGCCCTCTCACGTGCTGCCTCTGATGTACCTGCTCTGTTGGGCACAATGCCCTGTTGATGCTGTGATACTGCATTCTGCCCTCTCACGTGCTGCCTCTGAAGTACCTGCTCTGTTGGGCACAATGCCCTGTTGATGCTGTGATACTGCATTCTGCCCTCTCACGTGCTGCCTCTGATGTACCTGCTCTGTTGGGCACAATGCCCTGTTAATGCTGTGATACTGCATTCTGCCCTCTCACGTGCTGCCTCTGATGTACCTGCTCTGTTGGGCACAATGCCCTGTTGATGCTGTGATACTGCATTCTGCCCTCTGATGTGCTGCCTCTGATGTACCTGCTCTGTTGTCCACAATGCCCTGTTGATGCTGTGATACTGCATTCTGCCCTCTGATGTGCTGCCTCTGATGGACATGTTCAGTGCTATGGACTGTTGATGCACTTAGCCCCTCTCACGTGCTGCCTCTGATGGACATGTTCAGTACTATGGACTGTTGATGCACTTAGCCCCTCTCACGTGCTGCCTCTGATGGACATGTTCAGTGCTATGGACTGTTGATGCACTTAGCCCCTCTCACGTGCTGCCACTGATGGACATGTTCAGTGCTATGGACTGTTGATGCACTTAGCCCCTCTCACGTGCTGCCTCTGATGTACCTGCTCTGTTGGGCACAATGCCCTGTTGATGCTGTGATACTGCATTCTGCCCTCTCACGTGCTGCCTCTGATGTACCTGCTCTGTTGGGCACAATGCCCTGTTGATGCTGTGATACTGCATTCTGCCCTCTGATGTGCTGCCTCTGATGTACCTGCTCTGTTGGGCACAATGCCCTGTTGATGCTGTGATACTGCATTCTGCCCTCTCACGTGCTGCCTCTGATGTACCTGCTCTGTTGGGCACAATGCCCTGTTGATGCTGTGATACTGCATTCTGCCCTCTGATGTGCTGCCTCTGATGTACCTGCTCTGTTGGGCACAATGCCCTGTTGATGCTGTGATACTGCATTCTGCCCTCTCACGTGCTGCCTCTGATGTACCTGCTCTGTTGGGCACAATGCCCTGTTGATGCTGTGATACTGCATTATGCCCTCTCACGTGCTGCCTCTGATGTACCTGCTCTGTTGGGCACAATGCCCTGTTGATGCTGTGATACTGCATTCTGCCCTCTCACGTGCTGCCTCTGATGTTCATGCTCTGGTGCCCACTTTGCCCATGCTCACGCATACACTGTGATTATACCCCTATTATGTGTAATAAAGGTAGTGAATCATGTCTCGTGGTTTGTCGTTGTCATTCCTGCTTGCGTACTACACATGTGTATTTCAATTTGCTTCTAATCAGTGGTTTCGGTAACATGACACTCCCCCTCCCTACGTCACGACCCTTGCAGGTAATCCCCTCCAGACAGCCAATGGTTTGTGCCTTACCTGCGTCGGCATCGATGGTGGGCCAAGACTAGGACGTGGTGGATCGCGAAGAGCATCGGGAAAGCGTGTAGCGCTGGGTCCATGGTGGCGAACAGCTTGTGGTGGGTATATCTGCTATGTATCTTATCTTCGCTGTGGGGAATCCGCCGTGTTCAGACAGGTTGTTTTTCCGCAGCGGTTTTATGTGTATTTTACGCCATCTTGATTTGGGGGACGGTCTTAGACGACATGACTGATAAACTCTCCTGAATCCAAGTCCTTTGAGTTTACCTCCATTAGTGAGGGTATATGTGTGAATAAGGGAAGAATGTTCCAGCGATTTAATATGTCATGAGCCCCTCTAGAACTGTATACTGGTACAAATTCTAGTGTTTTCACATTCCTAATGGAATCTTTTACTAGATTATCACATCCTGGTCTGTTAGTGGACTCATAGGTGTTTGTGCTTGCTTTAAATGACTTTGTAATAGTTTCTGGCTTGCTCTGGGCATCTGGAGTTGTTTTTGTGGCTGGCCCAGCACAGAGCTGCCTCGTAGATTCCGCGCAGGCGGACTTGGTTCTTAAAATCCCATGTTTAGGTTCTATATGTTCATCTCCTCCAATTGTGGGTGCAGAGATCGGCAGATAGTCCTTCCTATTTGCTAGTCAGGCTGGATTCGAGAGATGGTAATTGTGGTAAATTTGTTGTCTTTAACCCTAGTTCCTGCAGATGTTACGTGGAGAATAAGACCCTGTGTGATAGATTCTTTTGTTTTCGTTCTGAGTGGCAATGATTGATGTTTGACTTCTTCCCTGGGTAGATTGCGATCCTTGGGAGTTCGGGTTTCTCCTTCTTCCTCTGATAGATTTTGTTGCGGCCAGCCCACTAGAGCCGGCTCTTTATTGAAGTTTGAGACCAACCCTGGCCCAGTGCACAATATACTCAATTGTATATTGCCCTTCTCCTCTAGAGGAGTTTGATTGGATAAGTCAGGTTTTGCAGATGGTAGGTGCTTGAAGAGACGAGCAACATCCTACTTTTTTGTGATTGCTTTTTGATTCTTTGCTTTTCTCCTCTGAGTTCGCCTTTGTTTGGCATTAGAGGTTGCTCCTGTTTCTGCCGGCTTTTTCTCCAAACCCAGAAGAGTCCTGTTACTGGTTCCTGTTTCTTGGTGATCTTGTCTTTTATTGCAGATCCTGTACTTGTAGGGTTTGTGGTAGGCTTTGTCAGACCTGGATCTCCCATGTTATTTGTAATTGTCCTTTGCTTGACTTCCACAGGGTAGGAAGCCTTTTGGCTGGGCTCGATGTTTTTCCATGCTGACTCTTTAACTTGGGCGCACAAGTCCTCCATTATCAGGGGGAGAGAGGTAAGTTTATCAACTACTGGGCCACAGCCACAGTTTATCTCCCAATGTTGTAGTTTCCCACGAGAGCTCTGAAAGAGCAAGTTCTGTGCGCCAAGTTTTTCATTAATTGCCACCACAAACACTGCCAAAGTGTTTAATAAAGTTAACTGGGCACCCATTTTGTCCGACTGGTATTGGAGTGCTTCCACTAAGAGTTGCATTGTAGTGTAGTTCCTATATTCCCAATAAGCTCTGCGCATTTGGAATACCATAAATGATGGTTTAGACGTAGGACTGAGGTCGACTAGGTCTCTATTGAATATGTTAGACTTAATTGTGAATGCCAGCTAGCTCAGAGGTCACGAGAAACTTTCTCGAGTAAACAAGAAGGTGTTAACTTTCCTGAATAGACAAGAAGGGATTAGTTTCTAGCAACCGCATAAACATGACGACTTTGCTCCCTCCAGAATAAGGAGTATATCTCCAGAGTCGCGGAAACAATAGATAACTATTTCACTCAGTCAATTGTGCATGCTTAGTTTCACCAGAAGTGCAGAGAAACAGAGAGACGGGCGTTTTCAATAAAAGAGGTTATTTATTGAACAGTCTTCTTTCTCATGCAAGAGAAGTGAGTTGCCACAATTGCAATACTTATCATAAAATAAAGTTTGTACAGTAAAAGGAGTATTACAAAGTAATACTGTAAAAGCATGGTGTGGTTTCTGAGCCATACGGTGTTTAAAATGGTTAAAATACAAACAATGATAAAATCATAACTAAACGTACTCAACTGGTGCTTCTAAGATACGCCTACCCCGGTGTACCTAACCAAAGCCTAGTACGTGGGAAGGAGTATGTGAGCTGCAGTTTGAGTTAAGATAGTTTTGCCAATAATCTGAATCAAGAATTTTCTAAGGGTCTAATCAGCTCCGTACCTTGTTTATAGAATGAAGGAGGTCTTGTATCTCGCTCTCAGGACTCGATCTCCCACCAACCCGCAAGGGTGACCGGAAAACACTGGAGCTGGATTTCTCGGCAGGAGAAAAGACAGCGTCTCTCTCAGTGCGTCAATGGGAGGGTTGACTTCCTTCGGCACTCACTACAGCAGGGCGTCGGGCAAGTAGATAGCCGATCTGCTCCAAACCACCGTGTGTTTTGCTAAGGCAGAATCTGGTATATTTATACCTGGAAGGTGCCGAGTTTGACGTAAGGTTGGACATAAGACGTCACTAAGAACTCGCAGTTCTTTCAGGACTCCAGGAGTTCTAGGACAAATCAATACAGAAGCAGGGGGAATTCCCAGGCTGCTGGAGGCTTGGTTTGTTTAAGAACATGTTATGCTTTCTAGGAGTCTATGGGAGTAGCCTTGCCGTATTTGGACTGCATTGGCTATGACTTAATATGAGTATGATTCTTATGCCTTTATAAGGATATGATTTGATATAACCGCATAAGGGTATAAATCGGGAATATTTAAATAGGGTCCTAGATTCGTTTACAACACCCACTCCACGTATAATGTCCAAAATTACTAAATACTAAGCAATTGTAAACATATAACTATGCATGTGTTTTCCATCCCACCCCAAAATACATAAAATGCATTTGAAATGGTTTATACACGAAAATGAGTAGTATACTGTCCGTTTTTCAAGCAGTGGTATCATTCAGAAAATGCATATATTGTACATTTGAAATGGCGACTGAATGAATCACAAATTTTACATTTATGAAATGGCTCTTAATACAGAAGAGAAGGTCGAGACCATTTCATCACATATTTATACAAGACTGTACATGTGCTAGAGGCTACGTCATAATATTGTCTCTAGAGTTTTCAAAAATAGAAATCTTGTTCTCTAAGAAAAGTTCTACTTTAAGCAGAGTATCATGTGCCAAAAAAGTAAATATTTTGGGAACGGGAAAAGAATTTCGCTTTCAGGGGAAGGAAAAAAAATAGTTCCAATAGTTTTTTAAAGTTCTGTTTATCAAAACTGAAGGCCGAATTCAGAGTTCAAGGAACGCTGTGTGCTCGTGTTTTCAAAAATTATTCTCGTTGTTAGGAGAAAACATTAACTCAGACAGGCTGGCAAAGAACTCGTCTACAACAGTAGGTGAAATTTGGACCAGGTCCAAAAAAGTAGAAATAGTGCATATGTGAGAAGCATTGCCGTCATCGGTGTCTAGATCAGCAATGGTCACAGAAGGTTGTACCTGTGTGCCGCTTTCATCTCGTACCTCACCGCCACCTAATCATAATGGTAAGGTCTCAACGAATGCCGTCATCAGAATAGGTAGCCGCTGGGGACAACACGTTGCATGAGCCGTTACCGAACCAAGGAAAGTATCGACATCCATAGGTACTGCTGATGAGAGTGTGAGACAGACGTCTAACACGCAATCTTCTCCGCAGAGCAGGCATCGTAGAACAGGTAGGATGCAATCTTACCAGATTGGTCTGAATTAAAAAAAAACTGGTAGTATTCAGATCTCTTAGCCGAACCAAGCCGAGTACTTTAGTTATCCGGTCTCTGTATCTCATCGCTAGGAGCGTTTCTTCCATTGCAGCCTGAGTTTTGTCTGTGGCTGGACTTGCCATGTCGGAGCAGAAGGAACAAAAATAAAATTCCTGCTACGAGTCCCAAGATGAGAGGCAGGCCGCCGAACACAGAGAGCACGAAATTCAGGAAGATGCTTAGTACTGCTTCAAAGGGTGCTAACAGTCCCGAAATTTTTTTCTTAAATACATGTGCAATGCCACTGGTATCAGACATGTTTAAGATTTGACTTTAACATTTCTGCGAAATGTACGGGGCAATTTGTTGATAATAATGCATGTATCTCTGCTGCTGTCCTTGCAACTTGCAGATCATACGTCTCTCTAGACGAGGTTAAAGGCACAGTTGTTTGTAAAAGAATGGATTTCATTCTGCTTAAAGTATCAATTCGAATAGAAGAGATATTCAGAGAAGGCCATATCGTTGCCTCCTTGTCTGGTTTGCTGTTTGGATACAATACTTGCATACAGCAAGTGACCATGGAAGTTACACTGACGAGATAGGCCCTTCCTGGCACCATGCCACAACAGCTGTGGTCACTTATTATAACGTAACTGCAGTTCGAAAGTTGTCTGAAAAAAAGGCTCTATTTGTGTAGTAGGGGTGCCATGCAGGTGGCATGAAAGGTTATTTGATGAACCTTCGCAGGCTCCATGCAAGTTAATTCCTTGACACAGAAGTGTACCGCTCAGTGAATTTTTACAGTTGTTACCACTAAGAAATACCTCTTTTTTTCCCCCACTGTAACATCTATGTGTATATGGTAGATTCCCGGTCGACTTAATGTAACCTTTACCCAACCTTTCATACAGGCTTGCTGGTATGTGCTTTTGGCAATATTGAAACTGAAAAGTCGTTATCGGAATTTTAATTGTGCCATGTATTTATCCATTCAATGACGGGTCTTTCAGAGACTGTCAATGGCAATTTTTCTAGATTTTCAATGCTCAGGACCGTATAGTCTGCTCCTTTCTGTGCCAAAGAGATTTGTTTATCAGTAAGGTTAAAGATAGAAAATAATGACGTTGTGTTGATTAGACGCCATGGCACGTGGCCTGAACGGAGATTTTGTAACGTCCAGCCTAACTGTACAATAGAACGTAATTGGGACTGGCCATGTTGTACCATTAGCATATCCTGTTCTATTATATCAATGGCAGATGATACAATGCTGTCCAGTGAATAAATTCTGGAGGACAGAGTCGTTAACCCATTGTCCACTACAGACAGTGATTTTTCCAAATTAATACGATCAATTTCTCGTATTTTTTCAGTAGTTTCAATTTGCGTTACTTTCCAAGCTTCGTTGTAAGCAGCGTATATACCGGCGTATATGAAACGTTTTTGACGCTATTTGCGAGGTCCCAATAAGAAATCTCGCAAGTCAGCACCTTCTTTAAGTAAAGTCAAGTGGTGCTTAATTTCAGGTAGCGTAGATTTCTGTAGCCATTCGAGGCATAGCTTTCCTACACTGTATGTTGTTACTATCCCTGGATGTTGTCTCTGGGAATATCTTGGGTCTGGCCTGGTCTGTTTGAACCCCTGTTTGTTGTTCAGGAATCTATCTTGACAGTTATTAGTGTCTGTGGGCCAGATCAACCATTTTCTCCAATCAGGATTAGTTCTGTTTTGGTGTAAAATATGGAATATGTCTATCTCCACATCTGTAGTACTATTACCATCAGGTATGGGCTTTGGAATAGACGGTTTGTTTAAGTCCTTTATCCTGGCTAGGCCAAGCCAGGTTGTTTGTTGAATAGTGTCATTCAGGAATATTATCTGTTCTGGGATCATGCAGGCTCTGAATAATGATTCTAAACCTTGTACCTGCCAGTCTTTTATACCCCAGATTGTCTTTGTCTCAATGTTGTTTTTCCAAAATTCAAAACCAAATGTAGACAATATTTCATAAAATTTTGCAGAATAAATCAGTTTTGTATTTGTCAACATGTTTTTCATTCCTGTCTTATTTACATTTTTAAAATAAAACGTTTCTGGATCAGTGTTGTTAAAACCTGAGAAGTATGGGAATTTCTCAAAAAATGTTTTTGAGCTGCCTTTTGGCGGTGTGGGAAAATGTTCCCATTGATTATAAGTAAAAACATTTCTAGGATTAGCAGATTTATGCAAATAGTGGGGACCATAATGATTATAGCAATACATTTCTTCATAATCTGACGAATTAATATTTTCAAAGTCTCGATCATCAGAGAAAGTGCCAGGTGATACAAAGTCACTTAAAGAAACCTTGAACTGATGTGGATATTTCAAGAGTTCAACCGGGCCATAAATGTCGTAATCAGTAGCATCCCATGCTACACCACCAGGTATAGGAATGGCTGTGATGTTCACTGATGATAGTTCTCTTTTCTCAATGTGAGAGGATCTGTGAGGCTTTAGAACCAAGTTGATCTTCTGACTTGCTGTGTCCATTGTACTGTATTTTCCATCAATAAATCTTCCCAAGCTTCAAATAAAAATGAGCCACAGTAGGAGGAAAAGTACACCTAACACGATCCATAATTTAATCCATGGTGAATTCAGATATGTTTCTCCAAGATGATGAAAGAGTTCAGTTATTTTTTCTTTGAAAGTTTTATTTTCTGGCTTTTCTTCATGTTCACTTGGATCTTCAGAAAATTCATCGAAATTGATGAAGTAGCCAGATGCAGTTCTGTCAATTGTTGGGATTGCTTCCGGATTTTTCATTAATCTTTGGATTTGTATAGTCAGAGGCTACATCATTGTAGATTGGTGTTTCTTGACGAGCTGTTGCAATTTGGGTTTCAAGAGGCACAAGTTCCATGGCTTTGTTGCATAGTCCTTTTTTATTCACTGAAGGTTTATCAAATGTGATTAGTCTCTCAGTTTGAACCTCTTGAATTGTAGCAAGATTTGGTCTTCTGCTACTTCTTGGGAGTCCACTGGGCCTACTACTTATTATTGGCCACATGATTGTGGTTTTACCAGGTCGATTGATACAACTCTGTTATCCTTTTTACCAGCAAGGGGCGGTAGTACTACTGATCTTGTTCCGCTGATAGCTAAGACAGGTACTGCTTTTCTGTAAGAAGGCCCAATTTCCTTCTTCACCGCGATCTTTTCTCTGACCAGATCCCCAATCTTTGAAATCCAGACAGGTCTTGCTGGGACAAGTGGTTTTTCTTCAGTTGCCGTTGGCTTTACCTTTGTGTTACTTAGACTTCTTTTTGTTTCATTTAAGTCCTGTAAAACAGCCAAACGATCTGTGATATCAAAGGTTTTTTGTTCCACCACTGAAGTCTGACAATCGAGATCACTGATGATCATTCTAGTACCAAACAAAAGTTCATACGGAGTGATTCTACCCAGAGAATGTCTTGGCAGATTATTAAGACTACGTTGGACACTTATTAGATGTTTGACCCACCCATCACCCGAACCTAATGCCCTCGCTGTTATAGATTGCTTTATGTCACGTTTTTTTCTCTCCAGTACCGCATTTCCCTCGGGATGGAATGGACTAGAGTACCGCAATGCAATGCCCATGCTGGCCATGGCCTCCTTGTAAACTCGAGAGCTAAACGCAGGACCCTGGTCTGAATGTAGCATGCCAATTGCGTATGTGCCGATAAAGACTCGCAAATCTTTTATAACAGTTCTGGCGTCAGCCGAGCGCTAGGGCCACATCCAAGTGAATCTCGTCTTAATATTTATGGGATCGCATTTTTCCGAGTGGATGTCTGCGTGCAGGTAGCCTAATGCTGTCTAATAGAGGTGTCTGGGCTGGTATCTGGTCTGGTTTACAACTCCGATCTCTATTGTAGTCCTGACAATCCTTTGCAAAGTTTTACATTTGTACGCTCATCCCCGGCCACCAGTATTGTGATTGCAATTCTATTAGAGATTTCAAGATCTCTTGGTGCCTCAGACCCATTCCCATGTGTGCTTCTTGAATCAAGTAAGCCCTCAGGTTCGTGTTTGGAATTACTCTGTCCCCCACTCCAGGGATTCGAGAAAAAGGAACGGAGTTCGCATCAATTATGTATGTATTGTTGAGTGGATAGTTGAGAGGTAATGCCGCATAGTCGCCTTTTAATGAGGCTTTTACCGCCAGCATCGTTTCTCCATCTATTTGTTTTTTAGAACGCTTTTTTGTAGCTACGGAAGTCGGTTGAACAGCTGCCGTCCTGGCTCTGTTAGCCAATGAATTCCCTGCAACGTGAACGCCATCACGTCGAAGACGCTGTGTATGTATCACGTGAGTCTTTTGTAGTTCTTTCTGCAAAAGAACTACTTGTTCCCATAGTTTCCTATGTTTCATTGTGGCACCTGTCTCATCTTTGCAACCGTTTTCGATCCAGGTCTGCATTTAATTATTATAAGAATGGACGCAATAATACGAATCGCACACTATTAGTGTGGGGAATTCGCGATCGCCATTTTCAAGCACCATCTTTAAAGCTCGCAGTTCAGCTCGCTGAGCTGTACATTTTCTGAGTGATTCAGTTTTAGTGACCATCAGTCTAAATTTACCTAAGCGCCAGCGACCTTTAACAATCGCGCATGCTGCATTGTAAACTTGTTTGTCCACAACGTAGTGTTGTGCAGATACGTCTGCGTAGATTACACAGCTGTACTGTTCGAGAGGCAGAATTTCGATTGACAGAGGACATTCATGTTCGTATTCTAGATGTTCTAGCTTTTTTATTTTGGGATCAAATGCGTGTATCAAGTCTGTTGCAGTAAGAGAATTAACCCATTGTATCCATTTTGGATCTAATGCCACAGCATTTGGAATGCTCGGTCTTGTTACTGCCTCAAGGGCCGATACTGCTGTTAAAACAGATATGCTCTTCCCTTGTGCTAGGGCTCTTTCTTTTGCTACAGCAGTTTGAACTGCAGTCCAAATTTTCTCAGTAGAACTGAATTTCATTTCAGCTTGTGTGTACAAGTGTGATTTATAAGCTATTGGTACTGTTTCTCCCTCATTAGAGGTCAGGTACGTAAATACGCATCTTCCTGGAATGACTCGGATTACGAGGTTGCGTTAGTTTGCGCGTGTTTGCAGATTTGTTTTAGTCTGTTTGTATTGATCGTAAGATTTTTGTGTGTTTCTGAGTCCAATTAATTGGTTTGAAATCAGGTTTTATTAATTCGTAGAGTGGTTTAACTCTCTCTGCGTAGTTAAGAATGTAAGTTCTTCCGAAATTCAGGAAACCTGGAATTAATTGTAAGTTTTTCAGCGTTTTTGGAGCTTGGAGTACTGCACACTTCTCTAAGAAGTTGTCTGCTAGGCTTTTGCCTTCATTTGATAACTCATATCCCAAAAATAGGACAGTGAGGTGGGAAATTTGTGACTTTTTAAAGTTGAATTTGTACCCTTCAGCTGCGAACCCAAGTATAATGGTGTTCACTCTTTTCAAGTGTCTCCAGGTCATCGTCTGTAAGATAGATGTCATCGACATAAGATAATGCCTCATCATCATACATTTGTAGTAGTTCTGTTACCCTCACTGAAAATAATCCTGGGCTGTTCTTGAATCTCTGTGGGAGACGACAAATTGCTTTTGGGCCCCCATACAGGAGAAAGCGGTCAAATACCTGCTTTCTGGTGCAATATTTTGACAGAAGAAACCATTTGAAATATCTAATGCCGTTTTATATTTTTTGCGCACAATGTTATTCATTAGTGCTGCACTGTGTGAGTTTTGTACTGCAAACGTTTTGCAACAAGAGGTTAGGTGTCTGTAATCCAAAACTAGACGATATGAATCGATTGGTTTGGAGACAGGAAACAAAGGATTGTTCATTTGTGAGGTGCATGTTTCAATCGCCCCCTGGTATTCAAGTTGATCTAAGATCTCCCTGACTTGTTTTTTAGCTTCTTGCTTAACAGGATACTGTCTCTGTGCAGTAGGTTAATTTTTTAACTGAATTTTATGGTGAGGAGAATCCTCCTCCCATCCTACATGATTTTTATATAATGCAGTGGCTTGGGCCACTGCCCATTTTCTAGCATATGTGTCTTTTTTATGAATTGGAATGTGATTTGAGAAGGCAGGCATAATCATTTCTTCGCCATGTGGGCACTCCCTGACAAATTCTGGTGGCCAGTCTTTCTCTGCTAGAAGGATATCATAGCCTTTAGATAGATTCTCCCAAAAGAGACCTCTTATTTTCCTAGTTTTATCCCCTTCCATACGTAATGTTATTTCATATAATTTATGGGGTATACTAACTCTGGTGTCCGCAGTTTCCACTTGAATGTATTCATTCGTGTCCACTGTCTCCAGAAGATTCATCAGGATTTGCGAGCTATGGTAACTTCTGCTGCACTGTCTAGCATTGTCTGGGCCCATTCTCCGTTCTTGAGTTGTGTCCTCAGAATCCGCGGCATGTTTTATTTTAATACTAGCTACCTTCTTTTTGGGAAATTGTAATTTTTTACTTTGATGAGCCGGTTCCTTGTCTTTGGACTTGAAGCGCTCTTCTTTATGTTCTGACCGTCCTCTTCTTTCCGATTTCTGTGAGGAAGTCTGAAAAGATTGAGAGGGACGTGTATCATTATCTTGATATCTGTCAGGTTTTCTTAATTTGTCCCTATCTCTAAGGTTGTATCGTTTTTCAGAGGGCTCCCGTTGTGGAGACCTGCCCCCCACGTTCTGGAGATCTATTTCTCCGTTGGGGAAACCTTCCTCTGGACTGAAACTGTTTTTCTCTGGGAGTGATTTGTTTATTACCCTCCCACTTCTTTTTTGGAGTAATGAGATTATTCTTAATAAAGGTTTTTGCAGGATTTTCAGTTAGTTGTGGTTTTAGTGGTTTCCCACCCAAACTATCTCTACCTAATTCTTCATAGGATTTTCCAATTATTCTGGCAATTTCAAAAGGTAACAAATGCTGCTTCTCCTTTTATGTTGGCTAATAGTATAGCCGAGACTTGCTTAAAGTCTTTTAGTAATTTCATACCTAGATTTAAAGTAGGCTCTGGACCGTATTCATTTTGAATCTGTCTTAGTCAACTGGTATAACCGCCATAGACGAAACACCATGTGTTTTTGTGTATATTGAAGCAAAGACTGTTCCCCAAGTGTCACAGTCCTCCACATGTGGTGCGATCCCCATTGGTAGGCAGATTGTCAGAATTATGTATTTCTCATTAGGTGTAGTATCAGGAAATACTGCCTCTATTTGAGTATTTTTTTGAGCTAACCAGAACGGAATTTGTTCCCGTTTTGCTGGTAATTTGCCAATGACTGATTGTATAGTCTGTGGTGTTATTTTATTTGTGTTACCCTGGTGAGGGGTGTGCTGTGGAATTTTTATTCAGATGGATTGCCGGATTTAGAATTATGCTGACGACACCCAGATTATTATTCAAATTGACAACTCACCTACAGCACATCTGAGACTGCAAAATATTTTAAAATGTATTGTAAATTGGATGACGGCCAACGCGCTGAAAATTAATCCGGATAAGACTGAGGTGCTGGCGATTACGACGGCATCCAGTCCGTGAAACGACCTCCTTTGGCCCATTGAACTAGGGCCTTCCCCGGAACCAGACGTGGTCGTGAAAAGTCTCGGTCTATACATAGATGCCAAACTCACTATGTCTACCCAGGTCTCAGCGGTTGTTGGCACTTGTGTGGGCTTATTGAGACAATTGGGTAAATTATCCCCTCTCCTGACCTTGGACACGGTCAGACGGGCGGTGTCAGCTCTGATTCTGACGCGGTTGGATTATGGAAACTCTTTGTATGCCAGTCTTCCTCAACAAATGCTGGCTAGATTACAAACTGTTATGAACGACGCAGCCAGATTAATTTTTAATATACCCAGAAGGACACATGCCACCCCACTCCTTTGTGAGCTCCATTGGCTTCCAATCAGGCAACGGGCTTAGTTCAAGGGCCTCTGCATTACGTATAAAGCCCTGTATGGGCAAGCCCCAAAATATATTAGGGAGTGCTTAGTTCCTTACGCTCCCAGTAGGACCCTACGATCGGCAGATGCCACACTTCTGACTTGTCCCAGGTTCAAGCTATCTACTCTTGGAGGGCGAGCGTTTTCCAATACAATTCCCATAGTCTGGAACAACTTACCAGTGAGTTTGCGCAAGGAAACGAGTTTACTACCATTCAGAAAAAAGCTGAAAACCGTTTTGTTTCAGGAAGCATGGGGTATGCTTTAGTGGCTCCCTTGTGCGTTCCAGGTGCACCCGCTGATAAGCACTTAGAGACCCCTGGGTGATAAGGCGCTCTATCAATCCAAATACAAATACAAAAAAATACCTCTGTCTGCCGATATTCATGGGCCTCTACCACAAATATGACTGTACCACCTCTTGATGATACTCCATTATTTATAAGTTTGTAAGTTACACTCTTCCTTACATTGACTTGGATGAGTATAGCATCCGGGTTATCTTGCTGAAGACTTGTGTCCTCCGCTAGAAGTTGAGCTGCTATTCTAGCTCGTTCCCTTTCGTCGTCACTTTCTGAAATTTTTTCTGACAGAAAGTTTGCAGAGCAAATTTCAAGGAAACAAAGATTAGGTGCACAATATTTTGGAACACTGTATCCTTCAACGTTGACTAAACCAAAAACTAATACATAGGATTCTCGTCCTACTAAGTTTTGGCGGATATTAACCTTTCACCCACTCCAGATGTCTTTTTTCGGGAAAAAGGGGTCTGTGTGAAAAGCACGACTGAGTTACTCTAGTATCTAGCGTTAAATTATCGCCTTACCAAACGTTGGGCGCCATGTAGTGTATTTCCTATATTCCCAATAGGCTCTGTGCATTGGAATAACATAAACGATGTTTAGACGTAGGACTGAGGTTGACTAGGTCTCTATTGAATATGTTAGACTTAATTATGAATGCCAGCTAGCTCAGAGGTCACTAGAAACTTTCTCGAGTAAACAAGAAGGTGTTAACTTTCCTGAATAGACAAGAAGGGATTAGTTTCTGCATAACAGCATAAGGGCATAAATCGGGAATATTTAAATAGGGTCCTAGATTCGTTTACAACAGCACTGTCTTAAGTAAGCTGGCCCAGGCATTTTCAGAGTTCAGCTGTTGGTGAGCTTTGGTTCCTAAATCGGGTGTCCGTTAGAGGACCCCAATGCCTCGAGGCCCTTTCAGCTCTATGTTCTCTGCTAGAGTGTTCTCCAATGAGGGGGAATTTTTGGGAATTCAACTTGAGTTTCTCCGATGTTTGTTGTGTATGGTTTATCAGTGAATTATCCCAATCCCCCTCGTCCAACTTATGTGTTTCCTTCATATTTTCCAACTCATATCCGAGTACAGGTTCAATGGTGTGGATTGTTGATGACAATAATTGACGGAAATTTGACGATGGCGTCAAGCTGATCCTTGGCTTTTTTAATAGTGATAGGTGGAGTACCTATCTCTATTATGGACAATTCCTGATTTGTAGTGCAGTTGTTCCCCATTCCCCTGCTGAAGGTTCTCACTGCCTCCTTCTCCTTGTTGTTTCCTCCAGTTTGTCCTTGAGGCATTGCCATCTTGTTTGCTGTTTCTAATTTGCTTGGTGAGATTGCTTTTGATATATCGGCTGCTAGATGATCCTGTGAACCCTGCCGTAGTGGCAGTAATTTAATTTTACTTTGTGCAGCTGTTGTTAGGTCCAAAGTACTCTGTGGTTGGTGAGATAGTTTGTTTGGTCCGGCGATACTATTTATGCCAATTGTTGCTCTTTGATCATTGGCTGGAGGCTTGTTCTCCCCATTATCCGATAGTTTGAACGGTGAGATCGGAATTTTTAGACATTGTGCTGCGATTGAACTTGATAGAAGGGCGTCCCCCGGGTTTTTTAGGAACTGAAATTTTGTGTAGATCTTGGGCTGTGACCATTTGTAACAATTCTGGGTATGTCCTTCCTCCAGGTTGATACCACTTGTAGTAAGACCCATATCTGGGGATAAACTGCCTACTCTAGATTTGGCTGGGATAAGTGACTCAGCCATGCTGTCCTTAGATGACAGAGGTTCTCTTTTGCCCTTGCTCATTTTTATCTCCTTTTTTGTTCCGGATGGGCATCCCCTAACCCTACCAGATCTCATTTCTTTGTTAGGGGTGACGGCTGAATTGTTGGTTATCCTCCTTGACTTTGGCCTTTGTTCAGTATTAAGCTCAGAGAAAGTGGGTACCCACGGCTGCGCACCTCACCTCTTCTCCTTCCCAGGCTGAGGCACACCTCACCTCATCTCTCCTCACCTCTCCTCTTCTCTCTGTCTCCTCTGTCTCCTCCGCAGGTCATTGGCCAGCTCGTTGGCCACAATGGCAGGACTGGCAGAGCTAGCAGGGACGGTGGGTTGGTGGGGACTGTGGTTTGTAGCTGTGGCAACTCACACCAGGCACTGTGCACCACTGAAAGCAGGTGTAAGGTGCCCAAGTACTCCTCGTGGTTCCTGCTGTGCTGCTCCTCCGCTTCTCCACAGAGAAGATGGATAGATTGGGGGCCGCCACGGACTGCAACGGGCTGCAATGGGCTGAAGGAAGCCTTCCCGTCCGGCCGTCAGCCACCAGCGGCCAGCCAAAGTTGTGAGCAGCGTCAATGAAGTGGGATCGATCCAAACCCAGGACTGGAATTCGCATAAAACGAGTGTCAACCCCGATACAGAATGTGACTGCACACTTCCTCCAGACAAAGGGACCGCTGTGTTGAAGTTTGCAAAGAATTGCTAAATTGCAAGGAAAATTACTGAAAATTGCCCCCTTACTAAGACAATATCACTGGCAGCTAAAGAAACAATGGGGGCAAGCAGCGGTGGTTTAAGTCCGCTTTGGTCCTCACGCTACTCTCCCACTCTCCCCTCCGCGTCCTCGCCCTGCCGCGCTATCCTGCGGTGAACCACAACACAGGCGGGGGCAGAGGCTGAGCTCAGCAACAGCAGGGGACTCACCATGCAAACAGCGCCGGTGTTCCATAATCCGCTGCCCCCCGTGTGGCAGTGCCCCCCCTGTTTTGCGCATGCGTACGCATGCGCACATTACGGCCGATGACGTGGTACCACGCCCACCATCATTCCGTGTCATCATCATTGCGCATGCTCTATTCGAACATGGCTCGCGTCTCGGGCAGACAGCGCCCGCGGGGTCCTTGTGCCGACCGCTGTACACAGCCCGTCTCCGTACAAGCAGGACCCCCCACCTGCAGGCCGGTGTATTGCCCCGCATTAAAGCTGCTACATATTTATTTAAAATGTAAACCGTGTACCCGGGAAGCGTGTTAAACAAATTATTATACGAATGATCACAGTGCATGTTGCGATGCTAAGCTGCCTGCATTGCAACAACATCAGAGTGCCTCTTCCCAGACCCCTCTCCCTTTCCTGCTGTAATCAAATCTCCATCATAGATGGTGATTTACATGACATTCATTAACATGAATTTAGAACTATTCCAGCCTCGTACACCGCCTCGGGCTGCTGGCGGCTCGAGGCTGTGAACAATGTTGGCACAAGGACCCCGCGGGCGCTCTCTGCCCTTCTCCACCCCGTGACGTAGGGGTGCAGCCACACACGGGGATACAGTGAATATCGGAACACCGGCTTCACTTCATGGGACTCCTCGCGGCTCTCATCGGTGGCAAAGCAAAACAAAGGCAGCATAGGCAGGTTCCCAGCAGGGCACCTTCAACAGCGGCTGAAGCGGAAGCAGTGGCACCCCCACGAGGCCCAACCCCACACCGCCGACCACCAACAATACAGCACGGCAGCGGGGGCGGCTCCCGGTGATGGCGGCTCTCTGCGGTTACTCTCTGCTGCTTTTCGCTTCTTGCTCTACGCTCCTGACAGCGGCTCTCAGCGGGCGCCAGTGTAAGTGGCTTGTTTGCTCGCTTGCTTTCGCTGTGCTCAATCAGTACACTCGGGCTCACCCAAGAAACGATCATCAGCATCAGAACTAAGACACATTAGTCGTGAAAATGCATAAAAGATCAAGATTGGCAGTCTGGTCATCTAATTATTATTCTCCAGTATTAACTCCTTTATAGATTCACCGACTTGAGGTTTTATTCTTTCCCATCATCAAGGTGGGAGCCCCACTGTATTCAGAGTAAGCAGTGTAAAGCTAAGCATTGAACAGTGAAGCTTTAACAGATGTCATTTTTAACTAGTTCAAATCGTTGTAGTAAGTACCAAACTCCAGCCAATCAGAAATCAGCTCTTGAACCACCCTTCCTTTCAAGATCCACTATACCTCAGAATTTTAACTGCACGTTGTGTGAAGGGAGTCTTCCTGAGCTCTGCTCAGTTTTGAATCTGACAACTGCGCTCTCTAAAAACAGGTAACATCCTTGCTGTTATTTACAGTCTGAAGCCACCGGGTTAGAAAAATCGAAAATAAATATTTGTAGATCTCTGAGGATCCTCATAAGGAATACTTATATTGTCTGCGGCCTGATCATAAACATAAAGAATGCAGGCATTGCCGTACATTTTCAGCAAAAACCCTTAAAGACAGGTAGGTCAGACTTGTTTTGTGGCTACAGAAGAAAAGAAGCAATGGAAACTCCAGTTTATTCATATGAAAGATAGGGTACTTCATCGCCTCCCAGGAACGCCCTCAAGAGAGAGACGAGAAGAGAAGGACTTCACAGGGGGAACATAAAAAACATTCATAAGAGTAGGAGGCAGTTTTTATTGACCTAAAAATCTACTAGTCAAAAACCTTCATCCCTTGCTGTGGCAGTGAAGGAAACTAAAAGTCTGAGACTTCAACTCCAGTGGTGAATGCTTGTGAGATGCATAAACGAGATTCTTGCTTCGTGGTGTAGAAGGGCAGGTGAATTTGAGAAACATATATATATATATATTTATTATTTTATTTGTACAATGTTTAATTATGTGAGACAATTTGGGCAAGGTCAGGTTTTATCCCAAATAGCTCCCAGTTTAAGGAGAGTCACCCTTTCCTGCCAAAAGAGATGGAGTAAGTTATGGCACAACCAAAAGAAGCTACCATTTATACAACCTTACTTAGGTATGAAACCCAGTATATCTGCCCTAGGCTCAATTACGATGCACTAAATATTGATATACAGTGAACACCTCTACTACAATAAGCCTTTTCAACTCTGTCTCCTTAATATAAAAAAATCAGTCATATTTATTTATTTTTAAGAAAATACAATGAAATCTGCCATTTGTACATCAAATAGTATTTACAAATCAAAAACATACACAGATTAAAACACCAATTTCTTACAGTTTGTCATACTCTATTTCATTTATCATCATCAAACATCATTGTCACCACATGACATTGTTCTCATTTCAACTGTGTAAACAATAAAAAACAACTCAAAAGGATTTTTGTTTAAATCTGTTGACTCAACGTTTTGGTGGTACAGGAAATGGTTCACACCAACTTCTTCAGGACAACAATATTTGTTATATAGATCATACACAAATTCGTATTTTCAATCGTAAAACCTCCCCAAAATGGGCGGCCTGGTGGTATTCTGGATAGGCCTCCAGGGACCTGCCCTCCTTTTTAATATCGGTGAGTGTTTCTTATGTAGTCCAATATGGTATCCCCCAGTAACTTCTTATGTGGAGAAAACCCACTTGCTTTAAAAGAAGGCACAACTTTGTGTCAGTTATTGTGTCAAAGCTTCTCAGCTGTAAAATTCCATTAATTTCTTTATTTCTATATTTCCTTTTGTATTCTTTTTAATACTTTTACAATCCAATGGCTAGCTTGTGTGGCTTGTGTCCGTAATGAGAGTTTTGTTTATCCCAAATAGAATATTTATTGTAAATACACAATCATTATTCATTTACAATTTGCAAGAGTTTCAGCCACAAATAACAACTGTTCTGCCAACATGTATGTCACCCTTGTATAAGGTGAGGAGGCCTAGGGCCTTTTCAAGGTTTTGGGTGTGTAGTATCCTTAACCAATGGTTTCATATGATAGTTGTTCATATATATTACCAGGAGACATCAATGAGTAGATCAGAGCTGGAGCAGAGCCTCTTAAAATACTTAGGGCTATAGTTTTACATTAATCTGAGGTGTCCAAACAGAGAACTTGCATTGGGAGGGCTAGGTAAAACAATCAGGTATGTGTAGAAGAGCACTTCTGTCTCCAAGAAGCTATATTTGTTTCCATTTAGTCCCCAGCAAAAGTATTAGAGGTGCAGTGCATTTGTAGTTTGTACAAGTCTAAGTCTGGGTAGCAGAACTCTTGTTAACCTGACCTTCAGACAACACTGTAGAGAAGAATAATGGTATCATAAACAGCAATTCTGATTAGAAGCAGCTAATAGTTCTAAGAAGTTTGTGATCGGATCTTGGACAGAATAAGATTGTGGCAGTTTGAGCTGGCCTGAAAATTTGAAGGTAACCTTCGTAGTCCTAGTCCATATCGATTAAGACATTAGCATTGATGAGGCCGTCAATGATAATCATGTTGACAAGTACATCACAGCCACAGATGACAACATCTGAACCTGAGGCATGCTTCAAGCATGTATTTGTGCTGTCGACAACAATGTCGGCAAACCCGTCTTGGAGGCCAGAGGAGATATCTTCAATCTGACCAGATCAGATCTAACCAAGTGAGGTTCCATGGTTGCCTCCTGCACTTTTCCTAGAAATGGAAGTAGAAGAGAATGAAGGCGTTTTTGGGGTTGCATAGAGCCCATCTCAATTACATGTCAAATGCCAGGACATAGCTGATAGGAGGTGTATGGTATTATGGAAGGAGAGCTTCAGACAAGGGCTAGAGCACATGAGGCATTTGAAAGACACTCTTGATGATCAATCGTATTAGGAGCCTATGATGAGAGTTCAAATGGGCCTGCTGATAGACCTGCTGATGTACCTTTATCAGAAGCTCAAAGACTACTATACAAGATTTGCAGAGTCTTCTAACACTTGGACCATCTCTCTTGAAGTGCACACAATTCCTGACCCGTGCACCCATTGTTATTGTACTGCAATAACTGAAGCACATAACTGTAAGAGCCGCTTGTTCCTTGTCAATGTCAGCCCCTTATATAAATGAACTGTGACCCACACATAGATTTACATGTGTATCTTAATATGAACAATATGTAACATATTTAAATATTTAATAATACCTGAAAAAACTATGCTATGGGCCAATAACCCATACTTTGCTTTAGGTCTGCCATGTCCATATTCCTTACATATATTCTCTCCGGCTCTTTCCTTTACCATCAGCTCTACAGCTTAGTAAAGGTAAACATGTGCGCCCTCACCCTCTACTTGTGTCTAAGCAACAAGGGATGGGGTGGTCATGTTTTTGCAATAAAGAGGCAGCAGTAGCACACTGAAATAGTGGAATTAGTTATTGGTGATTGTCATTACTTTGTTTTACCCTTTCAGTATCAGTACTCATGCAATGAGGATAACACCTCAGACAGGCAGTCCTATCTGATGTTGCTTTTCTCATAACACCTGAGGTTTATAACTTGTGCTACTGCTCTTTACTAAGCCCTGGCCAATAGAAGAGCCATAAGGGGCTAAGGGGTCTTCAGCACTTTTTAATCATATCAAGCATTATTATCGAGATTACAGATGAAATCCTTACATTTTAACCACTGGGGCAAGGACTGGAGAATAAGAGAAAGAAGATTACCAGTAAGTAGTCCCAACCTTACTTCACAACCCCTTCCTCATTCCATTCCATTCCCTACACATTGAGGAATATACCAGAGCAGCATGTCTCAGCTGCAATCACAATTCCTGGAACAAAAAAACTGATAGGCAGAGTAGCAAAACAAAACAAAACACACAATGTAATTGTCAGCCAGAAGAACAACAGCAACAAAAACATCTGAGGTTTAAATACCCACAGATAGGATGCAAATTTAGAGGCACATGCCACACCAGACTTGCGGTGTGAAGCAAATATTCAGGGTGTGGTCCATTAAGCAACCTTCAGGTATCGGAAATAGAAGCATCACCAAACCACACCAGAAAACATTCATCCGTACAACACAAAGGCGTCCACGGTCCTTTACCAGGAAGATCCACCTACATCAATATAATCAGGAGAAAACAGATACTTGATCTAGTAGCCCAGAGTAGCAGAGGGCTTGCGTTAGAAATTGGGTTCCTGGTTGACTGGGGTATTGGCCCTGGTCAAGCAGTAACCACAACCCTAGTCAGGATAAGGCACCAGCACACCATAATTTAACTTGTGCTCACCCTCTGGTAGCTTGACACATGGCAGTCAGGCTTAACTTTAGAGGCAATGGGTAAAGTATTTGTGCAAACCTTCAAACAGAGAAACAGTAAAAACACAGCACAAAAACATTCCACACCAGATTAGAAAAATAGACTTTGATTTACTAAATAAAACAAGACCAAAATGACAAACATACAATAAGTAGAAGAAAGTTTTGTATTTTTAAAGAATAAACTGTAAAATAGTTCTTAGAAACAGGAAGCGTCAACCGCAGATATCTTGTGGTGCCAGACCAGGACAAAGTCCAAAATTCAGGCCAACCGCGATGAAGTGCGGGCCGTCTACAGTGACCAAGTTAGGCCAGCTGAACCAAAGTACCTCAAATGCTGGTTGCGGAGTGTTTGATTGGCCTCTGCACTCACATCGGCACACCTATCAACCTACACTTGCAAAACTCACGCTGCATTCACTCACGCTATTCACAATCACCCAGCACTTACATGAGCACACCTCTTATGCTGCACACATAACCAGCATTGGCAATGCCCCTTGTTGTTTAAAACGTGTCTTGCAACTTGGAGCGCATGTGCAAGCAGCGCATGCACAGTCACAGGGGAGGCCTAAAAATTACCCGACTGTCATGAATATACACATTTCAGCAAAGGCACTTGCAGAATACCTGTTCTTTCCGCAGAACTAGAGACTTAGTCAGTTCCATCTGTAAATATGTGGCCGGTGCAAGAGGGGAGAGTGATGGTGAAAGGAGAAGATCTTGGCTGAGGTTTTGGGGAAGGGTGAGGGATTGAGGATCAGTCTGAGGTTGTTCTTATACGCTGGGAACAAGTGTTTAGTAGGTACCGGAGTAGAAAGCAGGCAAAGACTGCAGAAGGGGAAAGCAGGCACAAGAGGCTATGGATAAAGCAATACGACAGAGGCTGTGAGCTGGTGAGGGAATAGAGTGGGGACTTAGGCCAATGCAGAATTGCATTTGGAAGAATTAGTGGTGGCTGCAGAGTTAGTTTGCAATCCTTCACTTGAGCTCCCTTTGCCTGCATAGGGGCCTGGTGTTTTCGCTGATGCTGAAACCAGGACCCAGATCAGCATTTGGACCCGTTGGCCTGCATCATGGCAGTGCTCTGTGGAGGCAGATACCCCAGTGGAGAACTGTCTGAGGCTGAGCGCACAGGCACCCGCTTCTGTAGGACACTTGGGATCAAGCCACAAAAATATTTACGCTACGAGGCTGGGGCTTGTGAAAGCACACCAAAGCTTCCGCCCTGCATGGGAACACAGGTGCCAGCATTGAGGTTTTCTGTTCATCTTCTCAAATCAAACACATTCAGTTGCTGCTACTACACAGTGTGGCCGAAGGGTTGCAGGTGATGCTACAGCATTGGTCCAATATCCCCTTGAGCCTGTCACTGTGGTAGGCAGTCCACTTTTAGCCAGCTTCAGTGTTTTAGAGGAGTTTGAATGTTTGACAGTTATTCCTTGAATTCTAACATCTGCACACAACATGGAATCTTTGCCTGCACGTTTACCACCCCACTGCTTAATCTTTAATTGGTTCAAAGAAATTAGGCTGAAAATCATAAAGTGAAACTTATATTTAAACTTTTCACATAGTTGCCCATTGTACTGTGTGACACCTTCAGCCATTCCTAGCTTTCCATTCATCACAATGGTTCATCATTGAATGTGTGTTTTTTTCACATTGTATGTTGGGTCTAAAAAATGGAACATGCAAAGTGTTACTGGATAAAAAACATGTTCACCAAAGGAGCCAAGGATTTCATAAGATCAATTGGATGTTATGATATTAATATTTTAAAAATGGATTTGTTTGTTTCCAATAGTTTTACTAGTTGTATAATGCTGTGGTGATGCTTTAAAAAAACACATCACAGCACAACACAAGTATCTTAACTTTTCCAGACTACCGCATGGAGTTATGTCATGGATTGCCATGACATAACTCATTATCCTGAAGGGGTGCCATGGTTTTTAAGCCCTCTCTGTTTGATCCAAAATCATAGTTTCCATTTCTTTCCTTTCTTGCATTTATTGTCAATAATCTTACACAGTTCCTATATGCACCCAGCGGGCTTTGGAATCTCATTGAAATCTTAGTAAGATAATGACACTGACTCCATGGAGATAGGTAGACACAGTGCACAGTTGTCCTGTCGGAATATGTATTAGAATTACAAGTAGGTAACAGGGAAAGCTGACTGGATCCAAGATACATTATGCTTGCCTTGCTTCAGAGGAACCCGCCCTGTGTCCTGTGGAGATGACCTGTGACCTGAAGAGTAGACCGTGGTCAAGTGACCTAATCATGAAACATCGATTCTGAACAGAAGGGGCTGACCATGGGCATCTAGAAGACAAACAGACTGGAAGAGTTCACAGGTAAAAGGGTCCTCTAACCACAGAACCTGAAGGGGCTGTACCTTAACCCGTTCCGTGCTCACGTCGAGCACTACTTCCCTGGTGCTGCGCACAACCGTTGGCCGACGCAGCCCCACCCACCTAATAGAACGCCCGCACTGCGGCGGAATTTGCACTGCGGTAAACGGGTTAAGATATCCTGATGCCTTGGCAACACATTCAAAGGCCTCTGGACTTCCCCTTGTTGTATGCCTGTCGCAGGTGCATTACTTTAACCCTCCAAATGATTTTAGACCACCCTTTCTTCCATTTCCAATGCTCATACACAATTCCACAGTGCTGCACCTCTCACTAGAAAACAAATTATGAAAACAGCCACCAGTTACTCACCTTTAACCTCCTGACCACACTGGACTTCATTAACCTCATGCATGCTCATGACGAGATCAGCTCGTCATGAGTCACGGTGCCGCTGTGCTCATGACGAGCTCAGCTCGTCATGACACGCGCGCCGCTCACACGCGGGGATAATTCCCCTGCTGTGCTGAGCGTTCTAAGTAACGGGCGTGGTCATGACGAGCTCAGCTCATCATGAGCACCGCGGTGCTGCGCGCGCCCCCTCTCCCCCCAGCACAGCGGGGGAATTAGCCCAGCGGGGAAGGGGTTAAGGCTGAAAAAGCTTGTCGACAATCACCTGTAGACCCATGTCCTGCTCTTATATGCGAGAATATCGCAACTAATCTATCCAGAACTATCAACAACTCCTTAGATAAAGATCTCTTCTCAAAAGAACTCCCCATAACAAAGAGGCCTTCAAACAAGGTCTCCTTCTAACTTCCAAACAATAACAAACTGTTTCTAGGCAAAAAGATTGAAAGTTCAGTGTCAAGACAAATAGTTACATTCATCAAAGAAAGTAACTTTCCCTTAGATTACCGAAACAGATTCTGGTACGGCTGTGGCAAGAAAGCAGCACTGACTTAAACACTGATTGATTGATTTAAACACTGAAATGGATTCAAATGGATTACCGGCATACCTATTACTTGGCCTGATTCTATCCATCTCTACTGGGACTTGGAATTGGACAAATCTTCTTAAAGAATAACTTTTTATGTGTAGTTAGCTAGACCTCTGCCATTGAGGATGGCACCTCTGCCCATTATACTCCCTACAAATCAACTTTTCTGCCAGCTCGTCAACTACCGCCTGGTGCATTCCCACAGAATGTGGCTCAAAATGCTTAAATATATGGCAACTGCTCAACGTGACATGCTAACAATAACAATTGGATTCTTTTCAGTGTAGCACAGGTGTGTGGCAGTGCATTTACATGCAGTAATATTACCAACACAATTAACTATAGAAGAAGGAATGGTATTTGGGGAATTAAACCTGTGATTTACCAGTTACCTACCCCACTGTACTTGTGGTAATCCACAAAGCAGTCCCAAATTCGTAAAATAAAAAGGCTGGGGCTAAAAGTTTTGCTCAGGATCCTGTGCCCAACAATTTCAAATGTCAGGAGAGCTGAATACCAAGACTGCCAAGGCTTGATTCTTCTGTTTGCCACTTTTATCTGCCACCAGGCACTCCCTGCCCCTTATCTGACTCTTGCAGGTTCTTTTTTATTTGAGTTTTCTTGTTTTGTCATTATTTTCCATCGTTCTTTTTCACCTTTCCCCCGTTTGTGTTTTTCTCACTCTTGTTCTTTAACAAAGTCTGATGAGGAAGAATTATTACAGGACCCCAAAAATTAGTGCAAGCGGGCTCCACCTGCAACCACCGGGTCAAATTAGGCACTGCCACTAAGCCTAATATTTTGAGACCTGTATGTAAGGGCAGTCTCACCCATGAATATTTTGCAACATCCAATTGAGTAAACTAATTGCACATTCAGTCATTGATGGGGCAGTAGCATATTTCTGGACTTGCAATTATAAATATTTCACAAGCCATTCATCCTACACAGAAGGAATCAGGGAATTGGCAAAAAGGGTGTTGTCTTGAAATAACTGTGTTAAAACATGTCTTATGTGTTTTGAATTCAAATTTATACAAGCTGTTTTGTAGTTGGCAGTGCACTCAATCTGTTTTTCTGAGATCACTGTGAGTATCCTAGGAACAGTGTTAAATCTACAAAAACATGCTTGTTATAATATCAAGTTTGTCCAATGTGTTTCAACTGCACAGTTTGTCACTTGTTTTACTCATATTGGCTGTGAGGAGAGCTCCCACCCCACTTCTGGAAATGCTTGTCCTGTCCTATTGCTTGAAGTATTACCCCTCCAACCCCCCCCCCCCCCCCCTCGAATTTTGGCTCTAGTTGTGCCCGTGAATACAGGCATAAGAAAAAAACAAGGCACGCTGCCGGCCCTGTAGCCCTTTAGAACCTCTGCCATATGTGGATTTAGTCAGGGCTTTAAGGCGGATGAAAGAACTGAGGGTATCTTGCAAAGGGGCGTGGACGATGTAATTAAGGGCCTGGCTTTAAAACACCTAAGCTAAAAATCTATTTAGCATACTGTGCCACCCGACTGGTATTTTGCTGCTTCTGCTATTGCATCCAGATATATATATAATACAAGTAACATTATACCTCCAACAAGCCAAGATTACTGGCTTTGTCAATGGTTCGTAGTTGTGTAAGATAAATAAGCAACAACTTTAGGTTTGTTGTATATAATATTGAAAATGCTTCCATTTTGAAATGATGGGCCCGATTCACAGAACTAACTTAAGGCAAAATCCTAAACTTACTACCATTTTGGTATTCACAGAAGGCACTTACTAATTTCGGTATTCCTCCTAAATGCCTTCTGTGAATACCGAAAGTCTTAAAGTTAGAATTTTTCTCAGTTTAGGAGTAGTAAATTTAGGACTTCTAACTTTAGGACTCCTAAACCGAGAAAAATCCTAACTATAAGACTTTCGGTATTCACAGAAGGCATTTAGGAGTACTAAAGTTAGGACTCATAACTTCTGTGAACACCGAAATTAGTAAGTACCTTCTGCGAATACCAAAATGAGTAAGTGCCTTCTGTGAATACCAAAATGGTAGTAAGTTTAGGATTTTGTATTAAGTTAGTTCTGTGAATCGGGCCCGATGAGTCTGAAATTACTATAAAGAGTATCTTTGAAGTTACCTCAAAAGTAGTGATGGGGGCACTGCTGCAGGGTTAAGATTTTTTTTCACCCTGAGGGTGAGGGCGAAAATGGAGAGACCGATAGAGACCCGTCTCTGCACCTGCTTTTTAAAGGGGCCGGTGCTGAGCACCGGCAGATCCCGGCCCACTTAAAGCCCTGTGTTTAGTAAAGAGTCAAGCAAAAGTTACCAGACTTGAAAAAAAGCTATCTATATGGGGTGTCTCCCTGAGGAAGGCGAGGCGCTTCATAAGTAGTGGGGGAAGGATGGGGATTAGGTCACCCCCCCTTGTACATTCCTGCTACTATGTGAAAAGACAAACAGACTCTAAAGATGAAAACAAAGCAGTGAAAAGGCCAAAATGTGGCAATCCCCTTCGAATTTGCAGATGAAAGATGGAGGGTATCTACGGCGGCCAACAATAATATGTGGGTGGGTAACAGAAAGTACAGAATTTATTATTTACGGATTGTAACTGGCAAGCTATATCAAGCAAGGGAGACTTAGTACGGTGCAAATAAAAGAGTTTCGATAGCCGAGGCCAGTAAAAAGCTGTTGTTTACTTTCTGCTAAGGATAATGATCAGCAGAGTGAGCATCATATGTCTGATGTGGAACCAGCCTAGATAAAAGCACTGCTGACTTCAAGGAGAAGCAAATAAAGCCCTTGATTGCCCATTGCTGGCACCCAGCCTCTGGTTGGTGGGTGCAGCGGGCAAGGACCAGACGAGGACTGGGCCCATCCCGAGTCTAGTGCTGAGGAGCTACAGGTGTGTGTGTGTGTGTATATATATATATGTATCTGAGTATCTATATATATATATATATATATATATATATATATATATATATATATATATATATATATATATATATATATATATATATATATTCTTTTTTCTTTTTTTTTTTACAAGGCTATGCAAAAAACGGAACAAGCCAGATATAGAAGTAAGACTAAATGATTTACTCCGACTTTTATTTCTGGCGTGTCTCGGTTTTTTAGTTCTCAAAATCTGGTTACCCTAAATACAAGCATTTAAAAAGCTGCATCAATGCACCCAGCAAAGTATGCCATCTGACTGCATCATTTTTATGTCCTATGCCAGACAACTTTCAAGTGGTGAACTGGCCTTCGGACCAAATTCTGTGTTAGATGTCTCCACCTCCTAAACTACGGGTATGGAGTGTTACATAACTTCGTAGGCAGGCTGATGAATGAAACAAAGTTTTATTCCAATGAAGTAAAGAAGCATCACCGGTTACAGAGCTTCAAGCGCCAGCTGACTCCGTGTAACTGACAGATCTTGATTCACAGGCCCTATCAGTATGTTCTATTCCAGAACACACTGATCGTGCCATGAACCAAAGCATTTGAAGGTAAACGCACTACAGCTCGTGCATGCAAGCACGAGAAAAACAACATGAAAAATATGTAACATGGAGACATATAAGTCTTAACTTAGATGTAACTCTGCACTTAGGAATGGCGAAAGCGAAAACATTAAAGATGTTTACCTAATTGCATGGGAGTTTACATGTGGGTAAATCAACAACTGTAAATTTACCTTTGTGAATACCCCCCCCCCACACACACATATTTTGGTACTATTGAGTGTCCTACATGCTACACGCCGCTGCCCTCCGAGCTGGGGTCGCACTATATAAATATCCCCAATAAATGAAATGAATCGTGTGTGGCAGAGCATGCGCCAAAAACGAATATGTGGACAGTGAGCAAATAAACTGTTATCTTTATATATCAGTGAAAAGATTGCCCTGCTCTCATGAAATATGTTACAGGAACCCTTAGCTAGGGCCGGTGCCAGTTAAAAAGTTAATGGCATGAGTTTAACCACATTACTTGGCGGTGTGGTGACGATGAAAGATAGCATCATTAAACGAAAACTAGGTGTTACCCGTCCTCTGAAGACACTGCGCTGCGCCCTTCATTCTTGCTTTGTGCGGGGGCATGTTCGTGCCAAGCCTTTGTGCCCACATTTACGACAAAGAGCATCGCACGCTGTGCTCATGACAAGCAGCTGTGACGTTTCGAAATTCTTTATTGTCTGAAACTGGTTTGGGGCCTCTCAAGAAGCAGTAGCCCGTATCATAAAACACGTCCACTTCAATGATTACTGTTTTCGTGATGTCTGCAGTCAAGGTGTGCATTTCTAAATTTCGGCATTGTGAGTCGTTAACAGATCTTTCAGTTGTCCTCTCAACCTAGAGTTGACAATCTCTCTTAACTGAGTTCTTCAGTGGTGGTAGGACCTGCTGAAGTGCTTCAGCGCCCCACATAGGGGTAGTAAACACTATATTAATGGTTCAGTACAATAAAATGCTTCAGTGTCAAAGATGGGCGCAGCTTCCCCAGAATGCCAGGTTGAAGAAGTGATCAAAGAAAAGTGAGCAACCCAGATCAACCCTTGAGGGCTTGGGTAATTAAGTAGAGAGGTAAAGATGCCTTCAAGGGATATGATTTAATTTAGAAACAATTATTAATAGGGCTTCATTTAGGAGGAGAAATCAATTATCCTCAGTGTAACTAATACATCAAAAATGCAATGAATCTAATTTCTTAAATCACATTTAACAAATCTTAACATATACAAAACATATAAACAACAAAACACAAAGGTGTATGTAAAAAATGAATTTTATCAAAAGTTCTTGAATCAGCAATAATTCAAAAAAGCAGAGAAGGAAATGCAGGTACACAAATGATACTGATAAATTAATAGATAACACAGCAAAACCTAAGAGAACATCTATCCCAAATCAAAATGAATCAAACACTGCAGGGATAAGATGATAGTGTCGACGTTTCGGTCTCCTAAAGCACAGTTAACGAGACCATCCTCAGGACTGATGTCACTTATACACTGCTAAGAAATGTATTGTAATCAAAGTGGAGAAAGTTGCCACAATAAGAGTCACGGAGAGGGAATTTTTCACAGCCGGATGATATGCCTAGTGGTAAGGCAGACCAAAGCCTCAGGTTGGTGACAAAGGACAAATTAGACCTTCAAGGGCAATGTACGATGGTAGCCAGGTGTAAAAAACACTCTATCTACGACAATATGGGCCTTGAGTGTGGATTCCTCGTGGCGTCAAGTAGATATATAAAAAAGGGGAAGATTTGATCTTATTCGATACAGCAATATCGTAGAGTGGAATCTTTGGGGCGCTTCAATCATTTATTTTTGAAGTCTCTATTGTATCTGCGGGGGTCGGGATCAGTCTGACCGGCAACACAACAAAGGCCGAATCTGAGGAGTCATCAGGCCTCCTTTTATTGGAGTCTCCTGGCTGGCAGCAGTCAGTAGCCTCACATGTAGAAGCAAATGCAGCAGAGGGGAAACAAAGGCTCACACCTTGTTAGCACTTCACAGATACTTAAAAGAGAGGCAGCTTTTCACTTTGTTCAGGCTCTATTAGGGAGATATGCATGCACTGTAAGAATGTCAGATATGTAGGTCTTTCCCAGTATTAACACACATAAATAGCATTTATATAGTGCCTACTATGCCTGAGGAGGCATTGAATTGATTTAAATATCATTTTTTTCTTGTAAAGCACTATGGGTAGAGGAATCTGTTGTACTTGTCCTCGGTCATCTTACCGTGTCTCGTGGGGTTGGAATGTTTACTGTCGGAATCCTCTTTAAGGTTCTGCGGTGACAGGCCAACCCTGTGAGGCGTTTGAGACGGACAGCAGGCAGGGATCCCCGTCTGCTCGGAGAGCTACTAATAAATACGCCTAGAACCTACCTTCTCGTCTCCTGGTCCTCTTACTACATTTTGGCGATGTTTGCCTGCATTCCTGTCTCCTTCGGCTCTCCATTAGCAGCGGATGAACTCACGGATGCAGCACACTTAGTCCAAGCGTTACGCCAAACCTTCAACGAGCAACAATCACCACACTTCATCGCTGGTAATCCGTTTGCTCAACTGAGGTACTGTAATTATTTATTTCCGGCCAATGCGGCTATTTACTTTCGACTTTTCCACTACTGCGCGATTGAGCTTTGTACGCTCGTGCCAAAATCCTCCACACGCTCAAGCTGCTCATGCTCGCGTTCCCATGGTTGCTAAGTTACAAGAAAGATGCTGAGCCTGACTACGTAGGTCAGCACGTCGACGTGACTCCATTTTGTTGCATCTCTTTCTCGTTTTTAGGTTTCGCCTGTCGAAAGCTGCGCACCGCGCAGCTTTTCGGCGCAGGCGAAATCTAATGTTTACAGTATGTGTGTGTTGTCCCACCCTCTCTTTCCATTGGCTAGCTCCATAAATGGAGGCTAGCCATTGGAAGAGAGATCTGCTCGTCATTCTGCGAGCAGATTCGAGGGCGTTCCTGCCATTTTTACTCATTCCGCCCCTTTTTTTGCCGTCACGAAGAGGTGGGCCCATTGTGGGTGTTTACTTTTTTTTTTTGCCTGACGTTTGCGGCCGCCATTTTTTCATGAAGCTTGGGCTGAGCGGATGCTGGAGATGTTCCGTTCTCCCCAGGAAACTGTCTTCGGCGGCATCCTTATGGCTCCCTTCTTCCAGATGAGAGGCACAAACCACACAGCCGCGGACCACCAGAGTCTCCATAGCATCAAAATCGGCCGTCGGGACATTGCTGGCCGGAGCTGCTATCGTGGTGAGTCTGCACCCCCCCTCTCCTACCGGCAGCAAGCAGTGCGGAGCTCGCTTGCACCTGATCCTCTGCCCCCCCCACCCCCCTCACTCCCCTCTCCTACCGGCACCAAGCAGTGAGGAGCTCGCTTGCACCCGATCCTCTGCCCCCCCTCCCAGTCCCCTCTCCTATCGGCACCCCACAGCCGTATTTGGGCTGGTGTCCGCCGGACACCAGGCTTTTCAGTCTGTTGAAATGGGACTTGGGAAGTCAGGTGAGTCGATAAAACAGCTGGGGGCTGCACTCCAGGAACGCATGCAGCATTCAGAAATAATATTTTGTGGGGAGCTCTGGAATCGGAAAAGTTACGTAGGTTTAAAAGAACACTGTAGCTTATGTGTAGTGAAACAGCACTCCAAGTAGGTTTAGCGGGCACACAACATGGCAGTTTGCTGGTGAATTGAACCATAACATTGGTGCACTTATCTTGCCTCTAATGATCCACTTAAGGAACCACTAACTGTCTCATTCTGCTGCCAGAATACTAGGACATGATGGCCAGGAAAGGAATATTTAAGCTCAAAATATCCTCCCATTAACTCATTTGCAATATTCCAAAGGAATTTGCAACGTTGGCATGAAGTAAAGGTAGGTTGGTCAAAAGAAGCTCAGCTGCTTGTCTGGAATAGGCGTACTGCTCGTATAGTTGATCTGACGTCATGCCATGGCTCTGACTTTTCCAGTTTTGAAACTGCTTTTGCAACATAACAAGTGCTTCTGTTTCTCACGGAGAGGAGATGACACCTATCGCTGTTTACAGGATATTATACCTGCCTCTCCTGAAGCATTAACCTACTTAGCATCAAGGATACTATTCATCCACACCGGCAGTGTTGCATCCTAGAAAGCCTGTCGCGCAGCAAAGATCTTTGACAGACGAGGTAAAGGTTGTATTTTTATGTATGTACCTGTAACACGGTTTTGTATAGCATAGCAACGTCCAAGCTAATGCAGCACTTTATATAAAACAGAAAACGACCGATCTGCAGCTCCTCCGGCGGCTGTGCGGGCCTCTGGGCCGGAGTGGCGGGAGGTCGCCAACAGAGAGGAGTTGCCGTATCAGAGCGTCGGCTGAGCACGGCGGTGACCGGGGACTTCTGTGGTGAGTGCAGCAGTGCGGAGCTCGCTTGTTGTATTGTGGGATTAACTTTCCACCTCTGTCTACCAGAACCTTCCTGGGAGAAGATACTTATTGTAAACTTCGTGGTATCTGATTAAGAACACCGCTGTGTAGTCCTCCCGCAGTTCGTTGCTTCCAGGAGTTGCAGGTAGTAGGCTAACAGAAACGGTAACTCCTGTCACCTCTTTTGACGAGCGATATTGGGGTGATCTTAGTGACCCCACCACTCACATACGTTCATTGTGAGAGGCTGGTGGGTGAATGGGGCTCTGTGAGAGGTCCTGCGTCAGCCCTAGAAGGCAAAGCAGTTAGTATGAGCATCTGCATAACCACAAACCACTTTTAGGCATCACCTTCCTGGGACTGAATTCACGTCTTAAAGAGAATTTCATTGGAGGAGGAAGGAGTCATGCAATAGACTCTCTTTATGGATTTTACTGGTCTTGTGTTGCATGATAGCCAAGAAAGTGCCTAGAAGGGCTCAAATCTAGAACTGCCACCAAATGAGGGGACATGTAGTCACTTGCAAAGGCATGTGCTTTTCATAGCTGATCTAGCTCTGGGCTGTTTCATGCAGAAGGCAATGGATTTCTGGTTACGCAGTTGTCTGTATCCTTTACGTCTTAGTTCTTTCTCCCTGTCACAAGTCGTATTTCTGTTTTGTCTAGAGTGTTGGCTTAGCTGGTTAAGGGGCTCATTACAAGTTGACTGAAGCTTTATCCCCCAGAAGGATGGGGATGTCCCTCCAGCTCCTATTCGGATTGTCCCGATGTTCTCACAACCAATATTACTTTGAAGAAATATATGATCACTAGTCTAGCTATTCAGGTTTCAGATCCTATAAAAAAGGAATCATTCCCTATAGAGTAATGAGGCAAGATTTCGCACACAGGACTTTTTTGGCATGCATGGATGGCAGTGAAGCATTCACTCGAGAAAGGATAGGCCCTTTGCATTTAGGCTTTTCAGTCTGTTGAAATGGTTAAGATTGCAGTTAAGATTAAGCTAATGGCAATGTAAATGACAATGCCATTTATTTATCTGTTTTCAAAACCAACACATAAATACAAATTTTGTCATTTACAATGCCAATAGCTCTAACTTTTCCAAAGGCGAAACCATTGCATTGTAAATGCTTGTTGTTAAAAGCGACTGAAATGCCGTTTTACAATTGACTGTCAGCACATTATTTCAATAATTACGCTGAACTCTACATACGGTGATCTGCACACCTTACTAGCAGATTGCACTTCAGAAGCTTTTCTTTGTACAATAGTTCCATCATCAACTGTGATTTGCACACCTCAGCAATTCACAACCAAATGTATTATTCACGGTGATTTGCACACCTGTTCAGCAAATTACCATTGGCTTCATTATTCAGGGTGATTTGCACACCTATTCAGCAAATTACCATTGGCTTCATTACTTACTGTGATTTGCACACCTATTCAGCAAATTACCATTGGCTTAATTATTCACGGTGATTTGCACACCATACTAATTCATAAACCCTTTTCGTCGTGCATTTTATACCAGCTTCCACTTTATATTGAATACACGCCTTGCACTACTTACTTGTTTGTTCAATCACTCACTTTACTGGCGTCATAATTTATTTATATATATTATTTTTTATTATTATGGCAGCTTCACAAACCATTACTCCTCCACCTTCATTTTTAGCTGAAGGCATACACCTGATATTGAATGGGAAGAGTGAATTGGCATTTTTGAAAATTATTTGGAAGCTATAGATGGTCTCAGATTCCAAGCATCTAGAAAAAAAGCCATTTTAATAAACTCTTTCGGCAAAGCTGGTCAACATGCCTTCAAATTCCTACCAGAAATCATTGGTGCTGATGGTGAATCCATTGATAACCCTTTCATCGAAGCTAAGCAAAGACTAGCAAAATATTTTGGGAAACAAGTTAACATTGTCATGCAACGTCATACATTTTACACTATTCCTCAAAAAGGCAATGAATCTGTGGATCAAATGGTTACCCGATTGAGAGAGTTAGCTCTAAAATGTGATTTCGGCAACATGTCTGACCAATTAATTTGTGACAAACTCATCGTGCAGTGTAAAAATAAGAGAATGCAAGAAAAATTATGGGCTGCAAAAAAATCTTTCTTTACTTGAAGCGATCACCATTGCTAAAGTAGTAGAAGAATCTGACAAATGCATGCAAGAAATGCGTTCTTTGGAACTTAAGAAAGAAGAATCTGTAAACGTCATTTCCAAGAAAGATTCATCTGTCAATTCTGATGTGAAAGCTAAGCAACCTTTGAAGTCAAAACCAAGAACATCTAGTGACTGCAAAATCAAATTCAAGGCATGTTATAGATGTGATAGTGTAAATCATGCTGCAGACTTTGCTGGATGTTTTGCAAGGGATAAGTCTTGTAAGAGGTGCGGAAAAAAGGGTCATCTAAGTGCTGTTTGTAATAACTCTAGAAAGAACAGAGTTGCAATGTTGATGATGAAACCATTTCTTCTGAGATGTCTTTATGTATTGAAGATAGTGTTACTGGTACCTTACAAAGACCTAATTCAACATTCACTTTGAATGGTGTCTCTACCCCTTTTGGTTGATCCCGGCTCTATGCTTACCATAATTCCTTTTCGTATTTTTAAAGAATGTTGGCCTGATTATACATTATCTCTTCCCGACGTCTCTCCTAAGGGCTATAGTGGTGAAATCATTGATATTAAAGGTGTTCTGGAAACCAAATTTGAATTTAAAGGGAGAAATGCTACTGGCAAAGTTTATGTTTCAGATGATGGACTGGCAATTCTAGGATGGACACAACAACATGACTTACACATAATCATTGATCCTAGATCTTCTGAGCATGTATTGGTCATTGAAGATTATCCCAGTTTTGATTCTATTTTATCTAAATTTCAAAATATTTTCGTCTTGAATTAGGGAAATTGTCAGGGTACAAACATGAAATAAAACTTAAGAAGGATGCCATTCATGTCAGACATCTCCTCAGGAAAATTCCCATTTCGGTCCGTGAGGAAGTCAAAGAAATGTTGCTTGATATGCAAAAGCAAGATATTATTGAACAGATTGAAGTCTCGGAATGTCTTTCTCCGATTGTCGTCACTAAAAAAAAGGATGGCAAACTTGGTTTTTGTGTGGACCTTAGATCCCTAAATCAAAACATCATCGTTGATAGTTTTCCCCTCCCTAACATTTCTGAAATGGTTTTACTAATGGATAAGGCAAATTTATTTTCAAAACTTGATCTAAGATCAGCCTATCATCAGGTTGTTTTGCATCCTAACTCTAGATAATTAACAGTTTTTCTTACGTTGGAAGGAGTATTTAAATTCAAAAGATTACCTTTCGGCCTAGCCTCAGCTGCTAGCGTATTCCAACGTATGATGCATCACATTCTTAAAAACTTCACCAATGTTCATTATTTTCAAGACGATATTCTCATCACTGGTAAAAATCTTGCTAAACACAATGTTACATTGGATAATGTTTTGGATTCACTACACACTGTTGGCATTACATTAAGGAAAGATAAATGTTTGTTCTTAGCCAAACAAGTAGATTATTTAGGGTACACCATTTCCGAAGCAGGTGTGCAACCAAAAGATGATTTGTTACATGCCATCAGAGAAGTAGCCACACCTAACACAAAAGAACAATTAAAGTCCTTCATGGGGCTAATAGAGTATTATTCAACGTTTGTAGATAACTTTGCACACAAAACTGAGGCTTTAAGGCAATTGTTGAGGAAAGGGGCACCATTTATCTGGGATACTCTGCAAGAAAATGCTGTTAAGAATATCAAAAGCGAAATTATCAGTGCTAGTATTCTTACACAATTTGATTCTGGTAAAGACACTTTCATTACTGTTGATGCCAGTGCTCACGGGATTGGTGCAGTTTTGTCTCAATACAAAATGGGTGTTGAGAAACCTGCTGCGTTTTATTCACGTACACTCAATAGTTCTGAACAAACTATGCAGTTATTGAGCGTGAGGCTCCGGCTGCAGCTTGCGGTGTGCATTATTTTCGAACATATATTTGGGGAAACCACTTTACTCTCAGAACTGATCATAAAACTTTTATTAGAATTCTCAGCCCGGGTGGTGCCGATAAAGGTTTACCTCGTTTGATGAGGTTTGCATCAAAACGACAGGAGTTTACTTATAAAACAGAATATATTACTGGTTGGAAAAATGTTCAGGCAAACTGCTTATCAAGACTTCCGTTACCAGAGAAAGATGTTTTTAATTTTGTTGATGAAGTAATTTGTTTTCGTGGCCAGCATTGAAGATGTAGGTGTGGATGAGTTCAAATCCATTTCTAAAAAAGAATGGCATCAAGCTGCTATTAATGACTCTGACTATTGTGAATTAGCTAGTTATATTCATTTAGGATGGAAACGTGAAGGCTTAGTGAAACCTTCCTTACGCACTTATGTTAAGTTACAAGAAGAACTCAGCATTGGAGTTTCTGATGATTTCATTTTAAGGGGCGAGAAATTTATTCCTCCAAGTACTCTCAGAAAGAAGTTATTTTTTCTAGCTCACGAAGGACATCTTGGGCAAATCAACACTACTAAATGTTTAAAAAGTCAATTTTGGTGGCCAGGCCTTGATGAAGACATCAAACAATGGGTTGAAAATTGTTCCTTGTGTAGAGACAGTGAGAAACGATTAAAAATCAATTCCAAATGTATGGGGTCTATTACTAGCAGTGATGGTCTACCTTGGGAAAAAGTCTGCCTTGATTTTATTGGTCCATTAGAATTTGTTTCTGGTGATTTGCGTTTTGGTATGGTTTTGGTGGATGTTTTTTCCAGATGGCTTGAGGTAAAGATTTTAAGAAATATCACTACTCTTACAGTCTTTGAAAGTCTTAACTCTATCTTTATGAGAGAAGGTTTTCCACACACCCTAAACACTGATAATGGCACGCAATTGACCTCTTATGTTATGCGCAATTTCCTTCAGCATAATGGTATAAAACACATGTGCACTTCACTGTACAACCCTCAGGGAAATGGTATAGTAGAACGTATGAATAGAGTGATTAAGGGTGCAATTCAATTGGCTATACAAGGACGGCAGAATGTTCAAAAGTGTGTCCAAGATATGGTGTGGGCCCACAACACCACTGTGCATAGCATTACTGGCGAAATACCTTTTATGCGAATGAGAGGCAGATTACCAAAAGCTAAATTGACACCTTTTTGGATGCATGAATGTGACACTACAGTTACAAAAACAAAACGTTTTGGTAACATTGAGGTTGGTGACTTAATCAAAATTAAGTGTGGTAAAAGAGAGAGTGGTCCGAATACATTTTCTGACCCTATGAAAGTAAAAGAAGTTCATAAATGGCATGTGGTTCTAGAAAATGGTCAGAAATTGAATTTTCGAAGGCTAGCTTTGTACAAGAAAAATTACGATTTATCTCATTTGAAGGTTGTCTCACCTCCTGTTGTCAAAAGCAAGGGGGTGGGTGGTTGTGTTAGTGATGTTGTTATCAAGCAACATTTACCTGCCAGGTTGCGCCAAGTACCAAGAAAATTTGATGACTTTGTTATGACTTAAAATATTTGCATTTCTATTGAAGTATGTGATATTATACGTGATGTATATGTTTTATTCCAAGTTTGTTTTTATGCATTATATATGGATTTATTTCATGTTTATTTCCAATGTTTTGCTTTGCTTGTTTTATCTTCTGTTCTTTTCTGTTGTTTCATTTGTTATGACGAATGGGGATATGTTGTACTTGTCCTCGGTCGTCTTACCGTGTCTCGTGGGGTTGGAATGTTTACTGTCGGAATCCTCTTTAAGGTTCTGCGGTGACAGGCCATTCCTGTGAGGCAGTTGAGACGGACGGCAGACAGGGATCCCCGTCTGCTTGGAGAGCTACTAATAAATACGCCTAGAACCTACCTTCTTGTCTCTTGATCCTCTTACTACAAAAGCTTTACACTGACAAAAGGCTTAAATTGATTCATGTGAAGCTTACAAAAGTGTGAGTCTTCAGGAGGGTTTCCCTGTATACTGGAAATGTGCTCCAATGTACTCATGATAGACATGTTAAACATATATGTGAGGGCTTAAGATCTGATGTCACTTCTTATGATGCCACTTTGTGTAATGTCACATGCCGTGATGTCACGCACCCTGATGTCATGCGCAGTGATGGCACTTGCATACTGATTAACTAGTTTAGTCCCCCCACTTCTTTTTTTAGGACTTGTGACCTGACAATATATATGTGCCGGGCTCTGAATTGCTACTGATGAATGGCGGGTGTCCGTGGCCGGACTGCTTTTCTATTCCATCGGGCATTTCCCCGGTGGCCTGAGCCCCTGGAGGCTGATTTATGAAGACAGAGGGCTGTTGCTGGCACTTGTGCCACCGGTTCCAGCTCCCACAGGTAATTACAAATGGCACAGGTTTACTGTCTGTCTTTTCCATCTTCTACTTGCTTTGTGACCTCTGAGACCAGGGGTAGCTAGGGAACTGGCAGAGGTAGCAAAGGCCAAGGAGGGATAGCGGCTGCTCACCTGGTGTAAGGTTTAGGGACCCATGCTCTCATGCAGGCATAATAATGACACAGTCGCATAGTTGTACTAACTGGAACTGTCTGAGGGCACGTGCGCCCGGCCCCTTGACACCTGTGATGGATTGGTATGGGATGAGTGTAGAGGCCAACCCTTTGGGAGCGACTGATTACATGAGCATTATACTGGAACAGTAGAACGTGTCCAGCAGACCACTACATCCCTTCCAAACTTTATTGAAAAGAAATAAACATAGTCTAACTTGTCACTGTCAGTCACTCAGTGTGACATGCTTGGTGGGCCAACAGTGGCCTTTCTGTGCTGGGGTAGCCTGCTGGTGTGGCCTCTACTTCTTACTCTCAGAGGGCTCCCTCTGTCTCTCTCTCTCTCTCTCCCAGGGATCCTGCCCTGCTGTAAGATTTCTGGGTGCAGCCCTCTGAGCACCTCTGACTTTGCGATATCCATCCTTCTTCATGGCCCTCATCTTCTGGCGCTTGGCGTGCTCGTTCTCCTGACTTGCAGTGGTGGGCCTTCACCACTGGGGGCGTGTGGAGCTATCCTTTCACTTGCGGTGGCATCCGACAGCCACTGGGGGCGTGCACACGGAGCTCATTCTCCTCATGCCTTTGGTGGGGTTTGAGCTTTTTGGCTGGGCTGCTTGGGGCTTTCGGTCTCTTGCAGCTGTGCTGAGTGTTTCACACTGGACGTTTCGTGGCTTTTTTTTTCTTTTGTGTAATTTATATAGCGCAAACTTGACCTGAAGGTATCAGGTATCAGAGTGCTTTACATGAGCACCAGTTGCTTACACATTGTGAACATTCGTTTTTGTTAGGCACGGCTGCATGTGGTTTTCACTGTACTCCTGGCAGCTCTCTTGGCAAGGGCTCTTTGCAGGGGTCCTTTGCAGGGGTTAGCAGACTTTTGCCCTGGAGCTGTGGCCTTTGTTGGGGTGTAGTGGGGTGAGCGGCCATGCGGGGGTGCTGCAGCTACTTCACATGGTGCGGGAGTGGGATTACAGTTTAACTTTTATCTTTAAGTCCTTTCACCTTCGCCACTCAAACACCTATCAGCATGTAAATACTTCACTTGTGGCAGCTGTTTTAGTCTTGCTGGGCCCCTCCACGAGCTGCTTTCTCTTGCAGCAATCAGCAGATAGCCGTCCGGGCTCTTCCATACAATGTAGCTACAGCATGCACTCCACAGGGCGGGCTCGTCCCGAGGAGATAAATAAACGCCGGAAGACCACTCGGGGTCTTCATGCCACCAAGAGTGCTATGTGTGGTGTGCCGTTCTTTAGTGCTGCGCCCGGCCCCGTTACTTCAGAGGGTGTTGCGCTACACAATCGTCCTGGCTTCTGTGCTGGGGGTGAGGCCTGGTGCAAAGGGCTGGCACTAGGTGATGCTGCAGCCCACTATACGTTCTGGCCACGGCATTCTCCTTGATGCAGAGGCGCTGGAAATTTAGGCACAGGGGGCTCTGTAAGTTCTTGCTGGGTGGCTTGTGCTCTTTCAAAGTTGTTTTGCACTTCAGAGGCCTCTTTAGTTCCAACGCACCACGTGGTGCACTTAAGACCAGGTGAGTGGCACTACTGGTGCAGGAACACATGTTTTACATTTGCATAACTGTGCGGGGTTTGATTTGTGCAGACTGCCTCACACAAGTCACTATTGAGATGCGGTGTACATGGGCGACCGATAGATGGTGCTAGAGTTGCTTCAAGTGGCCACGGCAGCTGTACTGGAGATGCGGGTTCCTCTCTGCGGATACCTCCACGATACTGTGGGCCGCGCTGTGCTTTTTACATCCTATATCGGGCAGAGTGCCATGTCACTCTGCCGGCAGCCAGTCCTCTGCCCTTGCAGCCACTTCAGTAGGGTGACCAACGGGCATGGGTGCAAATTCAGGAAGGTGAGTGTAAAAATTCAGGACAATGGGTCAACATTCAGGACAAAAATTCAGGACCGGAGGTCAAAATTCAAAAGGTAAGTTTTACAGACACATCAGAAGAGGTCGCGCAATAGTATACAAGTAGTAAATAGACAATCAGTTAAGTACAAGTGTAATGGAGTTTATATTAGGTTGAGACAATTGTGCACTTCATGGTTTTTCTGTATGCGCGCAACTTTGTGCAAATATTCAGGTCTTTTTGTGGTAACAAAACCGCCCCAACCTTTCCAGCTCCCAGGGAACGCCCGATGCCCGGTCCGGCCAGTCTGGCCTTGTTACCACCCGTCAATGGTGACCCTCCTCTTGACATAGACCCTCTCTCATGTCTATTTAATTTCTTTTATAGTGCTGCTCAAACTAAGTATGTAGGACAGGGTGTCGGAGTGCGATACATCACACACATATTATATAGAGAAAATGACTGATATAAATGTGAAATTCAATCTAAAGGGAAATGTACTTAAGATAATGGGGGTTACAAGGTGTAATCATTCTTTCATCTATCATTCAGTCTTTCACCATTCATTCTGTCCTTTCATCTGTGTGCCCATCCATATTATTATTTAACTATTTGCAAACCTATCCATCATCTATCCTTCCAGCCATCCATCATTCCACTCATCCATCCACCCTTTCACTCATCCACCCCTCCATTCATCCTTTCACCTTATCCACCAGTGCACTCATCCATCCACTCTTCCACTCGTCCATCCTTTCACTCATCCATCCAGCCATCTACCCTTTCAGCCATCCTTTCACTTACTCATTCATCCACCCAGTCACTCATCCTTCCACCCATTCACCCTTTCAGTCATCCATCCATCCATCCTCCCTTTCCCTCTCCATCCCCTTTCCATTTAGTCATCCATCCACCCATCCATCTCCTCATCCATTCATATATCCATCCATTGACCCTATCACTCATCCATCCTTTCACTCATCCATTCACCCTTTCTCTCACCCATCCACCCTTTCACCTCTTCACTCATCCATCCATCCTTTCTCTCATCCATCCACCCTTTCACTCCTTCACTCATCTATCCACCCTTCTGTCCACCCAGCCTCTCTTTAACTCACTTATCCAGCCTAACATCCACCCTTTCACTCATCAATCAATCCATCCATTCATCCTTTCACTTATCAATTCATCAATCCATCCATCAAGTCACTCATCCATCCACCCATTCAATCGCCTGTCATCCACCCTTTTATTCATCTATCCATCCTTTCACTCATCCATCCATCCTTTTACCCATCAATCTACCCTTCCACCCATCCATCCATCTATTACGTTTTCTCTCATCCATCCTTCCACTCACTAATCCGTCCGTCCTTTATCTCATTATTTATCCATTCATTTAGCCATCCATCCTTCCTTCCATCCACCCATCCATCTAATCATCCATTCATGAATCCATCCATTGACCCTATCACTTATCCATCCTTTCAATCATCCATCCACCCTTTCTCTCATCCATCCACCCTTTCCCTCCTTCACTCATCCATCCATCCTTTCACTCATCCATCCACCTTCACTCCTTCACTCATCCATCCATCCTTTCTCTCATCCATCCACCCTTTCACTCCTTCACTCATTTATTCACCCTTCTGTCCATCCAGCCTCTCTTTAACTCACTCATCCAGACTAACATCCACCCTTTCACTCATCAATCCATCCATTCACCCATTCACCCTTTCACTTATCAATTCATCAATACATCCATCAAGTCACTCATCCATCCACCGATTCACTCGCCTGTCATCCACCCTTTCACTCATCTATCCATCAAGTCACTCATCCATCCATCCTTTTACCCGTCCATCTACCCTTCCACCCATACATCCATCTTTTTACCTTTTCTCTCATTCATCCTTCCACTCACTAATCCGTTCTTCCTTTCTCTCATTATTCATCCATTCACCCTATCATTCATCCATTCGCCCTTTCTCTAATCCATCCATACCTTCACTTACACACCTTTTCACATTAACTATGAGCTGAGCCTTTGTCTGCTGAGTTGCAGACCACAGAGGCTCATCAAGGACTTCACCCCTGCTGTAGTTCCTAAAGCAAGGGGTGGGGCGGGGTAGGGCTCACAATGCCCCTGTACATAGGCAATCCGAAAAGGTGTAAGTCATGAGTCTTGCATGATGCACAGCCACTATGACATGGTGTTGTTTCTAGGGTTTTAAGTGAGATGAAAAAACTAGGGGTCTCCCCAAAGGTGGTGTTCGATGTAAATAGGGGCATATCTTAAAACACCTAAGCTAAAAATCTGTGCTTAGCATAGTGTGCCACCGACTGGTAATTTGCTGCTTCTCTCATTGCATCGAGATATATAACACAACAAGTATTGTTACACCCACAAGCCAGAACTAATGGCTTTGTCAATGGTTGCTAGTTGCATAAAATAAAAAAGCAGTAACCATGGGTTTGTTGACTATAACATTGAAAATGCATCAGTTGTGAAATGATGAGACCGTGAAAGACTCATAAGCCTTCTTTTAAAACTTGTTTCACCACCTTTTTATGATCTGGATTGTCACTTAGCAGCATGGGCGTTTTTGTTCATTTCTTCTACCTGACTGAATGTCCTGCCCTAGACCGAGGCTGCAGGAGGCCCACCACATGCAGTAAAAGCACAGACTAGCCCATTGTCATTCTGTATGTGGCAATCAGCCGCTAACAGAATAACGATGGGAGGGTGGGGCTGCTCTTGTGCTCAGAGGAGTGTGAGGTGGCACCATCAGGGAGCTGAGGCTTCTGGCAGGGGAACAGTGATGTTCCCCAATGCCCAAAGTTACGGACAAAAGTCGTCTGTAAAAGGGATCGTCACGGAAAACAGACGTGAGATCCAAATTACGGACGGTCCGCGAGATTTACGGACGGTTGGTCACACTACACTTCAGATGTGGGTTTGTTGCACCTAATACGTCGAGGATTCCCTTTGTCTGCTGCTGTACTCCTCACTCTTTCACAGATAAATATCCCACCCGGCAGGCAGTTCCAAACCACGGGCTCACCTCATGCCTGGCAGGTACACTGGCATTTTTCCTGGTGCACACCTGCTTCACTGGGCCACAGCAGCAGGAGCTTAGGCCAGCCCTCCACTCTTACTTCAGGGGGAACCACTAGTTGGTGCTCTGGCACTGGCTCATGGCATGCAGCTGCTGCAGGGTCATTTACCGATGGGTCCCATCAGTTTCACCCGGTGGGGGCAGCGTGCTGGCATGGGTGCCATATACTCAAGCTACACTCTCCCCCTCGCCCCACTTCGGAGCTACTGCACGCATGCACGCGAGCAGGTCCAACCCACTCATTGCCATTGTTAAATTTAGGGCAGGCATAATAATGACGCAGACCCATAGTTGTACTAACTGGAACTGGCCCAGGGCACAAGCACCTGGTCCCTTTTATTGGCAAGGTCATATGACCGGTGGCACCTGTTATAAATGGGTGGGGGGTGAGTGTAGAGGCCTGCCCTCTGTGAGTGGCTGGTTACATAGGGATTATGCTAGAACACTAGAACGTGTCTAGCAGATCACTACATCTGGATATCCCTAATAGACATCCCTGATATCAAATTTATAGCCTCCTGTTCATGCATTGAACAACAATACTCTTTCATGACTTCTTCAAGTCTGGGGCTGATGCAATGACAACTCTCTCATATTTTAGTTAAAGTTTCCCTTTTCTAACTCTGAAACTTCCCCCAGAAATGTCCCGAAGAAAAATGTAATTCTTACCTCTCCATATTGTTTTTTAATACATTTCCTTACTCAAACCTTCTAGAGAACCTACTCACGCCACCCCCTCCTTCAGGAAGTAAAATAATTCTAGCCCCTCACATCACCTGCTATTCACATGAAATACAGAATTCTTAAAAGGGTTGTGAATCCAGACTACCTGAAATGTTTGGATACGATTAAAAACAAGCACTGCTGCAGCCAATAGATCTGACCTTGGCAAGCATGTAATGTTTTGTAAGCATATTCTATATTTGGTAAACGCATAAAACATATACAAAATCAAGGCGTGGCGCAGCTGCTCAGGCGTGCCAGCACCTTGCACTGAAGTGTACTCCTTTAGTGGAAGCCAATGCTTTAATTGGAAAAAATAAGCGCAGGTACTCATTAATATGAGCTCGAGGCGTGGTGAGTGAGCAGGGCTAAGGGGCCGAAGGGCAAGACATGATGTTACTTAATGCAAAAAGAACAATTGATGGACAGAATGCAGAAAAAGTCATACATGCACCCCAGTACAGTGATCTGGGCCTAAATCCATCGTTTTTTTGCTCACCATGCCCTTCCACTTTGGACCCAGCCATATGCAAATCAGTCTTGATCCTGCTCCCAATGGGAACAGTCCAGCCCGAACTGCCAGGTTAGATCCTCCCTGGACTGGAAACAAGCATCCTAGGACCAGTTTTGGGCTTTCAGCCCTCATCAGCCAGGATTGATTGACTCCAGTGGCATGGAGAGCATGGGATCCAGGTCTGGGCTTACTAGTCCCACTCGGAGTGACAAATGCAAAAAGAACAATTGATGGACAGAATGCAGAACAATGTCATACATTCACCCCAGTACAGTGATCTGGGCCTAAATCCATTGTTTTTTTGCTCACCATGCCATTCCAGTTTGGACCCAGCCATATGCGAATCAGTCTTGACCCTGCTCCCAATGGGAACAGTCCAGCCCGAACTGCCAGGCCGGGTCCTCCCTGGACTGGAAACAAGCATCCTAGGAGCTGTTTCGGGCTTTCAGCCCTCATCAGCCAGGATAGCTTGACTCCAGTGGCATGGTGAGCACGGGGTCCCTTGCTCACTTTGCCACTGGATTCAAGCTAGCCTGGCTGATGAAGGGTGTTACCCAGAAACCGGTCCCAGGATGCTTGTTTCTGGTTCAGGCAAGACCTGGCTTGGCAGTTCGGGTGGGACTGTTCCCATGAGGCACAGGGTCAAGACTCATTTGCATATACCTGGGTCTGACCTGAGGTGGGGACGTGAGCTAAAGAATGATGATGGATTCAACCCAGATCTGTGACTGGAGGTGAGTGTCTGAAAAGTTTCATCTCCTTGTGTTTACTTTGTTTGCCCTCAGTTGGCAGGGTATGCCCAGATGTGGGTCCCTTGCTCACTTTGCCACTGGATTCACTTTGCCACTGGATTCAAGCTAGCCTGGCTGATGAAGGGCGTTACCCAGAAACCAGTCCCAGGATGCTTGTTTCCAGTTCAGGGAAGACCTGGCTTGGCAGTTCGGGCTGGACTGTTCCCATGATGCATAGGGTCAAGACTGATTTGCATATAGCTGTGTCTGAACTGAGGTGGCGGAGTGAGCTAAAGAATGATGATGGATTCAACCCAGATCTGTGACTGGGGGTGAGTGTCTGAAAGGATTCAACACTCCGTCCATCATCTCCTTGTGTTTGCTTTATAATGATACTTAATGACTTCTATAATAGTTGCAGCACATACCAAAACATATGAGAAATGTGTTTATATAAACAAAATAGGTTAACTAATTAAACAAAATAAAAGTCAAACGTGATGATATGTTAAGAATTCCTTGTTTTGTAATAATTGCACCTTCTTAATGCCATACTGTAAATTGCTGTTGTCGGAGTAGTCAGAAAATTAATATACCCCCACTTCGAATCAAAGCTCATATGGCACCAAGCAAATGAATCAACTCATCATTTTCATGCCTAGAAGAGATTTATTGTCTCTTCCATCTATATATATATTCATCCTTTCACCCTACCATTTACCTGCTGACATCCATTATTTAACCTTTACATTCTGTTGTCTATTTAGTCGTTCATTGATCATTCAGTTTTTCACCATTCCGTCTGTCTACCATTCCATATCGAAACCTATCTATCCATCTCCAAACCTGTCCATCCATCCTTTCACTCATCCATATCTTTATTGACCCTTTCACTCATCCATCACTCCTTTCGCTGATCCATCTATCAACCCTTTTACTCCTTCATTTCATCCACACTTTCACTCCATCCATCCTCCCTTTCACTCATCCATCCACCATTTTATTCATCCTACCTCCCTTTCATTCATCCATTAATTATTTCACTTCTCCAACCATCCATCTATCCATCCATACGTCCATCCATCCAATCATCCACCCTCTCTCTCTCACTCATCCATCCATTATTTCACTCATCAATCCTTTCATTCATCCATCCATCAAGCTTTTTACTTGCACACCCATCCATTCTTCCATTTACTCACCCACTAACTCTCCCTTTAAGTTATTTAAGAACCTTTGTCGCTGAGCAGACATGCACACACATGCACACACAAAGTGCCACACATTTTCTTTAAAATAACTCAGCTGAGTGTCACAATCTCTCCCTCTTTCGCTCTTCTCTCTCAAAAACAGGCATACACATGCAGGGAAACACACAGGCATAAGCAGACACTCAAAATACTCAGGTATGATTCAAGCCATTTTAAACTCTTCCACTCCCATGGCTTTCTTAATTGGTGATGTCAGTGGACTGCCTTGATTCCTGTGTTTGCACAAATGCACTAGATAGTGTGAATGTGATGACAGCACAAGGTCTGAATGGACCCTTCTCTTTCAAACACAGCGTGATGGTGAGCACCCGGGCATTATGCAAGTGAACCCTGCTGAATAGCTCAGCTGGGGCTCAGATCAGGACTGCAGAAGCCTGCGGGTTGGCTGTCAGAGGCAGGTTCCACTCGTGCTCACAAGCACTCGCAATAAGCCTACCCTTTCAAGAGCACAGGTACTCTGCTCAGCAGTAAAGAAGTACCAGTACTCAGAGTGATAAAACTAAGAAGTGCTGGTACTCAGTACCGGTTAGTACCGGTCCATTTAAAGCACTGTAGGCAGCAAGAGATCAAGCAAAATGGCTTCACTCACAACGCTAAACAGCGATTGATAAAGTGGGCTGAACCAATGCTCCATGCTGCATTCGGTAGTGGGCGGAAGCGAAATGTGAATGGCATTTGAACAGACCAATGAATGAAGAAGGCTGACTAAAACACTGGTATGTATGTATATATTTTTATAATCAATATTTTGGAAACATAAGGCAAGAGAGATAGCTAAAGCTACGGTGTTCCCTGCGTAAACATGCATGCGCAGGCATGCATCAACACGTGTGTGCATGCATGTGCAATGACGTGGCAGCCATTTTTATTTTTGTTTTAATTTACTATTCAAAGATAGTGGAGGCAAATCTGGGTGTGGTAAATTAATCAAGCATTGGCCTGGGTTTAATATCCTAACGAATGCAAGAACAGGTATGTAGAATTACTTGTTGCGTGCACATTAGAGAGCTGTTGGTTTTGCCAACGCTTGCACTTCCTGCTACATCTTCATTGTTCTTCATATTGTCTTTTGGTGTGGCACCCAGAGGAAAAAACATCCTGACAGTTTCATTGTTGTTCAATCCAGAAGTGATGAGTATTCAACTAATTACCCTAAGATACGAATGAATGGGTCCAGGAAGTGTGGAAGATGGTACCACCTCATGTGCTGAAAGGAATGACTCAAAACAGGAAGGGCCCTCATTCTGTTAATAAAGTCAATGGGCCCGATTCACAAAAGTAATCTGAGACAAAATCCTAACTTCACGACTTTCGGAATGCACAGAAGGCTTTTAGGAGTACTAAAGTTAGGATTTTGTCTCAGTTAAACTTAAGGTTTGGTCTTAAGTTAAACTTAAGACAAACTTAAGTTTAACTGAGACAAAATACTAGTCATAAAGTTAGGATTTTGTCTTAGTTTAATTTAAGTTTGTCTTAAATTTAATTTAAGACCAACATTTAAGATTAACTGAGACAAAATCCTAACTTTAGTACTCCTAAATGCCTTCTGTGAATACCGAAAGTCATAAAGTTAGGATATTGTCTCAGATTACTTTTGTGAATCGGGCCCATTGACTTTAATAACAGAATGAGGGCATCACAGGGGCAACACAATCCAGCTGAGTCAAGATTCCTGAGGAAGAATGACTAGAGGGTCATTGAGTAGTCATGGAAACAGAAGAAGGATTTGGTGAGAAGTGGTGTAAGAACCTATAAAGAGGAAGAAAGGTTTCCTTGGAGTGCAGTCCAGTCTGCCCAATATCGTAAGACATCTTATAAATGCCACTTAGAGCAAAAGAGAAGCATTTGTTGTGCCGCAGCACTGATAGGAGAAAAAGCTTTGTAAAGTCAAATAGTAATACATTTAAATGTGGTAACTTTTTTAACACTACAAGACTAACCCAGTTCTCACTGCTTCTGCTCTTCCACCATAGCTTCCCAAAGCAGGTGTTCCAAAGACTCTTCTCCCACAGTTTACCATCTCCCTTCAAGAAAGCAAAGGAGTTCAAAATCCTTTTAAGAGTTTTAATCCAGCAGAGCAGTCACCTGAAATAGCCGGAGAAAGAAAGTTAAAGGCAATATCTGCAGCTAAGCATTTTATGATATGCATTTAGAAGTTATATTTGACATCTCAGCGAGGAACTCAAAAATATGGTTTATACACTTAAGATGAATGCGCCTCTTTTTGTTTGCTGTTAATATTGGACTGGCTCAAGTAATTAGGGGTTCTTTCTATTTTAGGTTGTAGCCAAGAGAGGTATTTTCAAAGTGACCACTCTTTCCAAAACCACTTTGAGTAAAACTCAAAAACACTTTAAAGAAAAATATGCCTTTAGTTGAAGTCTCTGAGCGCAAAACAGCTGATCCCAGTTTTAAAACTAAGCTGAAGCAAAAAATATCCCACCTGAAAAATGGAGTCAGCAGAACAACGAGTTCCTTTGTTTATTTATTAAATCCAATGTGTGTGTCAAGGGCATTTCTAAGGTAGAAAATAAAGACATTCCAAAGAGATACTATTTATTGTTGAACATTTACAAAGGGTTGTATTTGCAAGGTGTTGTAATCCGCTTGTCTGTGATTTCAGTTAGCCGGGCTACTTTATGGACATTTGTTCGTAAACAAGTGTGAAGCCAAAGGAAAAATATAAAAAGTAATAAAATAATATTGATTTACTTGGTATGTATGTATGTATTTCATTGCTTGTTGAGCGCTGCTGTCACCCAAAGGGCATCCTGGCGCTGAGACCGATCCAAACCATCTGTAAAAAGCTACATTACTCTTGGGAACAAGTGGGTTTTTAAGTCCCTTTTAAAAGTGAGCAGATCGTGGCTACTCCTCAGTGCCAGAGGAAGAGTATTCCACAGCTTAGCGGCCGTGAAGCTAAAAGCACGTCCGCCCATCCTCACTCTGTTTATCCTAGGGACCCTTACCAGGAACGCCGAGGAGGATCTCAAAAGTCTGGTGGCCTGATACCAGGAAAAGAGACTCTGAAGGGGTACTGGTCCCAGTCCATGCAAGGCCCTAAAACAAGGCACAGAGCTTTAAATGCGATTCTCTGTTGGACTGGAAGCCAATGAAGGTCGGCCAGGGCTGCCGATGAAGAGGAAGAACGTGGACGAGACAAGGCCAGTTTAGCAGCCATGTTCTGAATCCTTTGAAGTTTAAGGACCAGAATCAGCAGGTGGAAAACCACACTGTGTGCGCATGCCTTCTTTTCAGCGGGCAGCCCCACACTTTCCAGAAGGGAGCTGGGGTGGATGAATATCTTTTTTAGAAAGTTCTCTGAAGATTCATCAAATGGGGTGTCCCGTGGGAATCCCGTTAGATGGTTGTTTCAGAAAATTAAGCATTCCGATTGGCGGAGAGGACTTTTTTCCCCATTGGCCATTTTGTCTCATGAGTGAAAAATCATCATGCAGTAACTTGAACTGGTATTTGCTGGCCACAATTTGAACAAAAATGTTGCGGCTGTTGTCGTGGAACTCCGGATCTTAGGTCATGTGTCCTGCAAATTAAAAAAAGAGATAAAAGGTGCAGGGATAGGGGCACTCTGACCCCTTTGATCCTCAATGTACTCAGTTTTTCATGAAAGGTATCACTAACCGGTGTAGTGGTAGAAATTAAGAAACAAGAAGTAACTTGACCCTAGATTCATTTATTAATGTAATCTTCACTATAGTAAAGGGTTTCCCATTCAGACATGCCTTACTCAGTTTCTCTATGAGATGCATTCATACCACTAGTACACAGGTTAGAGATTCCTTGCATGAAAACTGTAGTAAATTGGTAAAATTAGAAAAGAAATTGGTGAGAACTGGGTTACATGGGCATCTTTTGACCAAATCTCTCAAATCCAACATTATCCCATAAATATTGTATGTAAAAAATGTAAAGAATGAGCCAGAGATACTTACAGAAGATCCCAAATTCAGAGAGATATTCAATTTTGTGGCAAATAACTGCTTCAGACGCTGGGTGGTGATTGGTTTGGACACAGACCTGAACTATGTTTGGAAATTGACGAAGGAGATAGCAGATCTCAAAAAGGATATATTTGACGACAATGCATTAACAAATGCTAAAGAGGCCCCTGTGAACCCGTAAAAAAAATATTCAAGACTTGAATAATATCACTTAGTCTTGAAAGCTTGACGAACTAGCCACGGATATCAAATTTTACAACAAAAGTTGTATCCCTACCTCCAAGACAATTATTATAAATAGGGCAACCAAGGCAGATATACTAACAGGGAAGACCATCCAGAAAAGGTACACAACTTTTTCAGATTCCTCTGGAGCTAGTGGGTCTGATAGTGAAAGTGAGCAACCGGGTACCAACTCAGGGATTCAGAATCAGATATAGGACTATTCCCAACAAGGTATTTTTTAGGAGAAAACAGATGGATGTCCAACAAGGCCAGAGGAAAGGACCAAGGTAGGAGCATGGGGAGGGGTTGCGACCAGGACTGGAACAGAGGGAGAGGCAGAGGCAGAAGCCGACAAGCAGTGAGATTCTATCCTCAGGAAAACAATGGAAAAATACAGATGAGCAGACAGCATTACAAGTGGTAAAGCCTAGGGTACAACTTGAAAAATACAACCTGTAATGGACCTCTCCAAATACGTATCATCCAAAAGGGAACAGGATATACTATCCAAAAGCCTTTCTTTTGTTCCCACCACTATTCCCAATACTGTTAATACAAAAATGGAATTACATAAATTTTTCAGGAAAGTCAGATTAGGGCATTATTTTACTAAGATTCCCTGCAAGAATAGTGCAAAAGATACTGAACTCAGGACACTCTCCACCTTTACACCTCTAGTGCAATTTTTGTCCAGATAGTTCTAGAATTGAAGCAAGTTGTCCTCTGGGATATGATGCAGCTCCTTAGTTAAAAGAGTATGTACAATATAACGTCGGCAAGGAAGAAAACATGAGTCTTGATTCATTGAAAAGGAATAATGAATTTGTAATAAAACCATCAGATAAATGAGGGGACAATCGTGGTACAGAATGTGGAAGACTACAAAGCAGAGGTACTATCACAGTAAGGGTTTCAGGATAATTACCTCAAACTCAGAACAGACCCAATGGAGGAAGTCCCTAAATTGATTAAAGAATTGACTCAAACAGGACTTATGGAGGGTTTTGTGAGCGAGCTTGAATTTGATTACCTTAACTAAACACACCAACAGATGCCCACTATTCATTCCCTCCCCAAGATACATAAAACACTTGAAAATTTACCTGGCTGTTCCATTGTGTCTTGGTGTGGATCCATCTTAGAGCCACTATGTAAATACATAGACCTGTTTTTGAAATCCTGGGTCGGTACCACCAAATCATACATCCATGACACATTGATGTCATCAAATTGATTGAGAATCATCCCTTTATGCCATCTACACAGCTCCTTGTCACAATGGAAATAAACTCACTGTGCACTAATATCCCTCAACAAGCTGCACTGGAAGTAATCAGAGAACTGCTTAACCATAGAGAGCAGCCTACACAGGTCCCCACTGAGTTCATAGTGGAACTACTCAACATAACTAGTACTAAATCCTTTTTTATATTCTTTGAGGAGTATTATTATTAAACTCAGAGAGTAGCGCTGAGTGTAGGATTTGCCCCGGACATGGCAAATATCTATATAGACAAATACAAGTGTACCAAAATTAACTGTGTCAATAATACGTTTTTGGAACAAATCGCTTTGTGGCGAAGGTATATTGATGATGTTTTGATGATTTGGAGCCGTTATATCGGCACGCTGCAAAAACATTTTCAGTAGATGAACAACAGGTCCACAGACACAGAGTTCACTATATCAAACAGTAATCAAGAGATTTAGATTTGTAGATATTACCATTAGAGTAGAAGATGAGAAACTCCATACTACATTATTCTGAAGCCCACTGAGTGCAACAAGTTGTTGCAGTACACTAGTCATCACCCCAGGCGTTTGTTTGACAATCTTCAATATAGCCAATTGCTGAGGATCCGAAGGAATTGCTCCTGTCGGGTAGAATTTTTTTGTGAATCTGACATCCTCATTGACGGAGAGTACCCCAAATGACTAGTAAAGGCTCCCAAAAAAGATCTTGGTATTGCCCACGGGAGACTTTGTTGGAACCCAGGGATAGAACAGACATGAACAGTGAAAGGATGACATGTGTGACCACCTTTTGCACCTGGAGCAATGACATTAAGAAAATCATCAACAAGCAATAGGGACTGGTTTGTGACGAACTTGAGACTAGAGAGAAACCATTGTTTACTTTCAAGAAAGGCAAAAGTGTTAGGGGTCATGTCATAAGTGCTTTATTGAAAACACCCAGCCCAAATGGTTTATTCTCACAATGGTGCCTTCCCTCCATTTGGGAAATTTTTGATGTGGGAAATGTTAGGCATGTGACCTGACTGTTGAGAGAAAGGGATTTCTGCATGAAAAAAAGTATACGTTGAGGAAACATACCAAAAGCAACAGCACTGACGTGATTTACGTAACTAAATGTCCATGCAGTGTAGCTGATGTTGGCCAGAATATGCAGAAAGCAAAGGCCAGGATTTTACAGCACTGTAGCAGGATACACTGTTAGACACAAGGGGCCTCTTTAGTGGAGCAATTCATCAAGGTTGGCCATTCGGCTGATAGCCTCAAGCAGTTGGTCCTAGAAAAGGTGCCTAGGAATCCCAGAGAGGGAGACTCGTTCACAGTTTCGAATCTGAGAGAATGCAAATGGATACACCTGTTGGACACTGTGCAAAAGGGACTCAATGAATTTGAGGAAATTACCAAACAGGTTGCTGTTTTTAACAGTGGATGAGAGTTGGTAATTGTTAATATGTTTGTCCTAGGATGCCTATGTGTATAACAATTTTAATGTTTGTTCCTCTTATTTTTTGCTGTGCGTTTTAATCGTTTGGTGTTCTGTTCCACCTCCAAACCATCAAATTCAACCATCATTGTTTCAAAAGTTTGTGCGAAGATTTATATGCAAATATTGTAATGTGCATACTGAGCCAAGTTTGGTGATGACTTGTAACATGTGGTGACATCAATATAAAGGTTCAATCCATATAGACATTTTTATTCTATAAGCTTGTTTTATGATGAAACCATTGAGAAATGGGAGCCCCTTTTACATAAGGATCCTAGATCTATTCACTACAGCCTCATAGTTTTAAGCTAACAACCACACACAAACATTATGAATTGTACATTGAACTCTGTATTGTGTTTCAAATATTGTCTAGGTTGGGCCACTCCCTTGAACCGTTTACTAATCATTTCTGATGCAGTTCAAATATGATGAGAAATCTTTTCACATCAAGTGTGTTTTAACATGACATACTATCTATGTCTGGCCCACTGCCCCCAGTTCACACTGATAGAAAAACATACAGCATTTGTCGTTCATTGAACCCAAACAGCTCAGTCCTTACAGATACCCCTGGCGACATTCCAATTTTGAATACTGTTGTGTAGGAGAAGAAAGGCCTGCATGTAAGGTGTTCTTTCACTTAGAATGCAGTGTTTCACAGTTGCACGTCTTTCTTTTGAAGCCTAGTACGCATAAACGCATTCAGCCATCTTGGGAGGATGCTTTTCTCTAAACGAGGATGTGTGCCCACATATGTCATGGTACCACTTCTTCTTTATCTTTTTGAGAGGATTCTGCGCAGGCTTGCAACGTCCATAGGGCTCAAAGGGCTTCAGCCCCTGTCATGTGTGTCATCCCGGGCAGAGACAGCTTCCCGGGCACACAAACCGACAGTTTTTTAGCTGCTGTGTGTTGGCTGGTTTGGCGTCCGTTTTATTGCAGCCGCTCCTGAGTACTTCACAGGTCTTTAAAAGACCATTTACGTGTTAACAAGGCTTTGTTGTTTTTCACCCCTTCTTAGAGCCCTTGCATCGCCACTCTGCCTATTACTAGAAGAATTAGCCCCCCCTGAAATTTGTATTAGCCCCCCCAAAATTTGGCTCTAGTTGCACCTCTGATTCCGTGTACATATTGCTTTGAGCAGCAGCAGTTCGTTTGAAGTAAGGTACACATATCTCCAATGGCATATATTGTTCAGGTTTTATGAGCTCACAGGACATACTGTTATTCTTGACTCCTCTTTCCACTTAGTCATATACATTTGGACGCGACGCAGTAAATCGACATCTAATCCTACCAGATCGGGTGAATGCTTTATAAGCTACTTTTGTACCCACCAAACCACGGGGTGAGAATCAATTTTTTGACCTATTATGTCACGTTTCTATGAACATAGAGGTTCATTTGTGGAGATGCTGAATGAGCATTTTGATCCGTTTGTCTCGACATTGGGTCAACACTGGAAATTACGGTCAAATACGGCCCTTCTCTGACTCCAGGTGAGTCAACCCTGCTATCACAGTTTACTTTAGATTTTAGCACTCATTTATACATGGGGTTTATGATACATTCCAACACACAGGTCGGACCATGCACAGTCCTTATGAAGATCCGCCATGATGTAGAGAAAGCACACACTTCCCAGGAGGGCTGAAGCATTGATGGTTATTACAGTTAGCCTGTACCAAACCATTCCTGGTCTTGGGCAACTTATGAACTGATGTACATGGCCCATGACTGAGAGATTATGGATTTGAATTAGATAATGAAGACTGGTGCACAGCCTTGAATTCGGTTGTTTTGAAAGAACTAGCTTTTGTAGTTCCGGGTGCCACCTGGGTGACGTCTCTTGTCATGGATGCCTATGTAATATTCAAAAGGAAGTGCTTCTAATATGCCATTAATTGCATCCCCTGGTGCACACCTGTGTCTCCTGGATGTTAGTCAAGGATTCCTTTCACAAAAGTATTTTCATTGATTTTGTTTTAATTCAATTCTTATTTATTCCATATATATAGTCATTTTCTTTCTGAAATTATTTTCATTTCATATCTTGTTTTTCATTAGTATTCAATTGACATCATGGATTTTGATTATATCCAATGCATTTCGGGCATTGTATGCCCTTCATCAGGGAGCATGTGCTATACAAATTAAACAAAAGATATATTCACTAATACAATATCCACCTACATGGTAAACTTAAATTCTGTAAAGTTCACTCCATGTGTGTAAAAACGTGCTCTAAGTGCTCATAGTGTGTTGTGCCCAGTGTTTTGAATGTGTACGGAAAAATCACAAAGTGATGCACACGAGTGTGAAACTTAAATGTCAAGGGTGGAACAAATTTGCGCAAAGTTTGAAAAGGATTGGGTATTTCACGAAAAATAAAAATAAAAACGGGGTCATGAAAATTCTCATACTGGCATCAATTCAATATCGCTATGCGAATCCCAAAGGTTTGTGTCGCAACTTACAGTTAAATCGCGTGGCGTCTCTTTCTTCGTTCAGGTTCGCGAATGTGAGGTGCCGAGGTGCGCTTCTTAAATTTGTTCATGGACTGCTTCCTGGTAACAAAGCAGAAGCAACCTGATTGGTTGTAAAGTGCCGATCACGTAATAAAGGAAATGAAAGACAGGCTAACAGCTCTATAGTGAAACTCAAGGCATAACCGTGGCGAGCAATGTTTAAAATTAAGCGGAAAAGAAGTGTGAACATGATATAATGGCAAAAGAGTGTAAAAAGTGAGAACCACATTACACGAATATGAAATTAACAAATGAGAAATTAAAATTAAAAATTAACAAGAAATTAAAAATGTATGGTAAGGGACATGCCAAGCATCGTTTTAGCAGAATACAGTAACAGCATTAGTAAATTGCCTTATTACATTATAGATAGCACGCAAATTCAATGCGATCATTTAAACCAAACGGTTTGCTTGAGTTCATAGTGTAAATCCAACTGTTCTCTCTTTGGAGGAGATGTTTATTATTGTCCAGTCCTTCTCTCTTACAGACAGTTTCTAGGATGAGAAATTGGAGTTGTGACACATTATGATGTTCTTCCGAGAAGTGAAGTGCTGCTGATGATTTCTGGTTATGGGTCCTTATATTCGATTTATGTTCATTGATCCTTATTTTAATTTTCCTCTCAGTCTTCCCAACGTACACTTTGCCGCACGGGCACTTCAACATGTAGATTACATTAGGGGTTTGAACAGCTTGGACAGGCTCATTGAAGTTATTAACTGTCGTTGTACATATGTTTGAGCTCCATGTTCATTGATGCACTGCACTTGGAGTTTACTTCACCTATCACCTATGGAGCACCTTATTACTTAATTTATAGACATTGATAATGGTATATTTACCAAATATATATAATTTACAGTAATTCTGTTGTCTGATGTCTGACCTCAATGTTTTTTCGATGTTAATTCTGAATATGAATAATTGCAAAATCATTCGACAAAGCCAGTTTGTTTGTATAGTATAGGATACTCAGGTTTTGAGTAACATGTGGTAGCCCCATTGATATTTAATGGTGAAATAGCAGCAGTCCACTTCAAAAGGAATTTCCAACACCAATGGAAGGAGGCAGTAATTGATAAAGCTGGAATGTGCCATGTGCTCACTTCTATTGTGTCCTACTATAGCATCAGGCAACACTGGCACTAAAGGGAACTGTCTTCTGTGTGAATGTCCACCTTGTGAAAGACCAAAATGCAGTCACTTTAAGTGTTGTTAACCAGTGGCTTAAGTAAGCTGACCCATTGGCCCATGATGTAGGGGGCGGAAGCTAAATGGGATTGACACAACAACAGGACAACGTTTTAAGAGAGGTGCCTGAAAGCCCTGTGAAGTAAGTATATTAGACAAATCATTTTAGTATAATCAAAAGGCCTTGTTCACTCCAGACCTAACAAACATGCTAACTTCAAGGCTCTCTGTATCACTCATTGTGTACTCCATCTCAGCGGCCCTCCATGCAACCAACAATAATTGTTCTGGTCCCTTCTTTCCTATACCATGCGCTCCTCTCCACTGCACTCTATACTCATAAATGGGTAGGCTTATTGGCTGTGAGTGCTGGTGAGCACAAGTGGAACCTGACCCTTTTCATAGACACCCGGATTTTAAACATTACTCCCCATTTCTTAGTGAACTTTAAAACAATTCTCCTTTGGACTTTTTTTTGTGCAAAACCCGATGCATTCAGATTATTACTATTACCCCAGGACCTTTATGGGTTCAATGGGCACTGGGCGTGGTCAACAGTCATATGCATTAGATCCACGAAATGCAACTTTTATTTCTTAAATATAACCATACTGGACATATGTTACCAGTGTCTAAATAGCAGTTCTCTTGATTTATGTGCACGTCACCTATGCACCTTCATCATGGCCCACCCAGTCGTTTTATAGCTCTCGCAGTTCAAGAATCCTAGAGTGCAGTGCCCTTCAATTCGCTTTTATCCTCTTCACTTTATGCAGAATCCTGCCCAGCCTCGGTACTCATCAATGACTATGTTACACACTAATCTTAGTAAAACATGTCCTTATTCTTCTTTGTGTAACCATGAACGCAACTTTCTAAACCTGCATTCAATTTACTATGCTCTATTGTTTATGCCTCAGTTCTATGGAGTCCATCAGGAGCCACAAAGGTTCCATCATTACAAACCCACACAACACTACATATCACCCTCTCTTAAATATAAAATTGCAATTTTGTTCCAAGCATATAAAAATTGAGCTCTTCAATGAATCTTCATGGCGCTTGGATCACATGTCCCAAACTTGTCTTCGGACACTGGGGACATTCAGTAGAAATTTCCATGACTGGCATTGGTGATGGAGAAACAGCAGCAGTTAGGGATTATTCACTTGTCCTTTCAGATCCAGTCTCTATAATGACATCAGTGCCTGATGAGCAATGAGCCGCATGTCAGAAGTATGAGGAATTTTGCGTAATGGACTTCCCAGGACACTGGGCAGTCACCATGTGTCCTTTGCTGGTCACAACATGAAATGGTTCCGCATCAAAAGGAGCATCAGACTTTCATTTTCTGTGATGACGAACAAGAACTCAATCTCCTCTAGTGAAAATGACATATTTTGCATGTCGACGCTCGTCTGCATAGGCTTTCATGCATGTTTTTTCCTCTGTATTTGATCTTCGGTTTGTCCATGAAACTAACTTGGCTGTCATGGCTCTCCTGAACATAAAGTTTGCAGGGCTTTCGCGGTGGAAGAGTGAGGGGTAAGTTCAAAGAGTGGAATTTTTTCTAGTACAGCACGCTGGCAAGCTTTCTTTAGAGTACTCTTGAAATGTTCCACAAGGTGATTGAAATGTGGCCAAAGAGTAGTGCTCTTCTGATGCTTCACATTAAGATGACTTAGTAGATTTCTGAATTCTTGACTGTTGAAAAGTGGGATGTTGACAGTCTTTAAGATTGCAGGAGCACACCAGGTCACAAAGATGCTGTTTAATCACTCAATGATACGTTCTTGAGTGATAGATGAAAGATCTTTGATCAATGTAAAACAGGAATATTCATCAATGATCCCCATCAGGTGATATCCCTTGTCAAGACGACTGAAGAAGTCCACGGCAATTCTTTCCCATGCATGCATTGATAACTCTGACATGTTAAGCGGGTGTTGAATAGTTTTCTATGACAGGCAGTTGCATAGATAACAGGCCTTTAATTCTGTTTCAATTCTCTCATCTAGATGTCAAAATCAGACTCGATCTGAGAAAGCTAATTTGGTGGCAACATTTTCATGGTGTACTTCATGAGTCACTTCAATTATCTGTTGTTGCATACTCTCCAGAATGACAATTTCCTAACCTCATAGAATAATACCTACCTGAGTTAAGGACAGTTAATCTTTGGCATTCTTAAACTTTTGATATTCACTGTCATTCGTAAGAGATCGAGGGTGCTGGTACCCAGACTGATGTGTAATAATGTTTTTAAGTTTCAGCATGTAACTATCTTGACTTGAGGCGGTGACAATTTGTTCCAAAGCAGTATTGATTGATTTCACTGTGAAATTTATGTAAGCTTCAGCTGTCTTACAATGAGTGGCAGGGTATTGTAGAGGCACTAGTGAGAATTTATCGGCAGGGTTTCAATCTTTCCCTGGATGGTACACAATGGTGTAGTTGTACTCTTGCAATCGTAGAACCCAACATTCAATGCGCGGAGGCATTTTTGCTTTTGGATTTCCATATATATCCAACAATGCTTGTTGATCAGTCACAAGCATGAAAGGCTTCCCATACAAAAGTATGTGTAAATGTTCACAAGCTCACACCATTAATAAGGTTTCTTACTACTCAGGCTGTGAATAAGCACATTCAGTTTGGGACAAAAATGGCTTGCAAATGCCACAATACGTCTTCGAGCATTTGATTGTCCGATTTGCTGTGCAAGGATGGCGCCCAACCCGACAGGGCTAGCATAAACTAAACCTCAGTATGAAACTTTGGATCAAAATATGGCATTTCAGTAGCGTTCTCTATAGCTTGCTTGAATTTATGGAAGCTTTATTCGCATTCATGTGCTTAAAGAAAAGAAACAATCTTTTATCATCAAGTCTCTTAATGGCTCACTGACAGTGGCAACGTCTTGCATGCATTTAGAGCAATAGCTGGCAATGCCAAGAAATTAACCTAACATGGAAACAACTTGTGGGAGATTGGCAGTTGACAGCACTTGTACTTTAGCTAGAATGGATGTCATGCCCCCATCAAAAAACATATGGGCAAAGAATTGTAACTTTGTCTCATGGAATACAGCTATCTCGGCATTCAAGGCTAGACTGGCATCAACTAGCAGGTGACACAGTTACATGAGAGCTTTGTCATGTCCTTTTGTGTAGTTTAGCAAACCAATATGCCATCACTGTACTTAAATCACTGTAGTTGAAAGCATTCATGACAGACTTGATGATATGTCGAATGACATCCTGGAATAGCTCTGCAGCTGATGGCACACCAAAACATAGTCTCTTCTAATAGAACAGACCAACATGTGTGGAAAAAGTATATTGTACCTACAATTCTCCTAGAATTCTAACTGATGATTTCCTTTATTCAGATCCAGGTGAGATAATACCTTCATACCTTCAAATGTGTTATCATTTCGGCAATGTGCTGACCTGGATATTGTTCTCTGTTAATTGCCTTGTTCATTTGACGCATATCCACTCAGATGCGTACAGCTCCTGCAGTATCCTTTTTGGTTACTCCCACTATGGGAGAAACCCATGGCGTTGGACCAGGAGAATGCCCAATGACATCGTGTTTGAGTAAGGATTCAAGTTCTTTTTCAACAGCTTCCTGTAAGTGAAAGGCAATTTGTCTGTGTGTTTGAGCAATAGGACAGACATCCTCATTAATGTGTATTTGAACTTTCATAGTTTTGAGTCTTCCCAACCCACTAAACAATGAAGGGAATTGACTTAGTATTTCATGATGAGCATTCATGTTATATTTCACAGATATCAGTCCCATAACAACAGCTGTGCTGAAGCTGAGTAAACAGGTGCTTAACGCAGTACCCTGAAGCCCATGAATGAGTGCTTGTAGTTTTGTTTTCTTATGGTTCATCGTTGCCACAAATGAACCTTAACTTTTTATCAACATCAATGTAACCCACGTATACACTTTAGTTTTCAATGGCATAAGTTGGGGCAATGGAGACAGTTCATTATATATTTATTGATACAGCTCTATTGTTAATCAAAGGTATTGAACAACCATTGAATTTTAGTGTGATCTTCGGACATTGTTTGAATGACTTTGGTGCGTTGTCACCTCGATTTCTCCTCACAGGCAGACAATCTATGCTTCTATGAGGCAAACATCGACATTGCACAACTAACTTCTTCACTTTCACTTGATATTGATAAAGCAGAACTGTTTGATGAAGATTTAGATGTCGATCAACTTCGTTTGGTGCCGATTTGCCTTACTTGGCCTTATGGGCATGCGTCGAACATCGCTTCTGGAACATACAAGTGACCGTTTTGTTGTCGCGTCGTGAGGCACTTACTTTATCTTCACCTTGCACACCATCACCGAATGCTTCTCCTTTCCACAGCCTTTGAAGATCTGCCCAATGGCGGGACATTTACCTTCATATGGAAATGAAAAACCACGCCTGAAGCACAACTTCTTTTTCTGTGGAGAATTTACTCTGCATCCCTCAGCCTTGTGCTTTGGCTTATTTCTCACATTCATCACTGACTCACTCTGGGCACCTCCGGTCTCCATGTCAGCAGCTTGTAGTTCAGCATGCTCTTCAACTCTGGCAGCCAAGAAAATTCGCTCCAGACTAAGAGTTTCCCTTAGCATTCGTTGTCTGAATGAATCTGACAAGCATCCATCAATCACTCTGGGGTTTTTGCGAGAAATGCGCATGCGCGGACGTCTGCGCATGCGCATTTGTCTGGAATAAGTCGGCGTGACACCAGGAAGAGGGCGCCCCGGGACGCTGCATCTCAGGTAAGTCCTTTTTAGTTACTTTAACAATGTTTAACATTATATTTGTAAAGAAGCAATGGTGTAGGAGTGCGGCACACCCTCTGAATGAGTTAAACAAAGATCAACTAGATCTGAGGGTAGTGGGTATCTTCGGGTGCCGAGGAATGGGTCCTTCCTGGCCAGTCAGGACACAGAGTTCAAACAGAAAGATTGGGGGAGTGTAGGAGTCACCTACACTACTTCCGACGGCACTCCAGGTGGAGAAAACGTCTCCTTCACAAAAGGTTCTAGAGGTGTAACCAGTGTAGTATATGAAATAGTCAATATTCATCAGTTGTACATAATCATGTATTTATTTGAAGAGTCTCGTATTATGATCATAGTGACTTCATTCAAATGGACATGTACATGTATGGTTTTCCAAAATATCCAGTTGCACTAGCAGTATCCCTATGCATTTCGGGACTGAAGCCCTTCATCAGGGGACAGTTGGCGATCTGTAAACGGAAATACATCGAATCAGGAAGTGGAAGAACCTCCACAGAGGACGTACATGAATACAAGTGATGACGTGAAAAGAAGCTAAAAACTATGACGTGCCGAACTGTGTGGTTGTGTCAAAGATAACATTGGGGTCGACAAGGCGGCGAAAATGATGCAAAAACAACAGTGTTAGACAGTGGATACATGCACGGGAAAAAGAATTAACGGTAAGGCAAAAGAATGCAGTAGCGAAAATCAGGCGTGAAGTGCACATAGAAATATACGAGGGTCTCAGGGTGAAAGACATTCAAAAGAAGGTAAAACACGGTCACCCAAAGTTGTCGGAGTGGCAACACAAAATAGTGTGGGCTGATAGGGAGTCTATGGTAAATCTGACAAGCATCCATCAATCACTCTGGGGTTCTTGAGAGAAATGCGCATGGCGAACGTCCGCGCATGCGCATTTGTCTGGAATAAGTAGGCGCAACACCAGGAAGAGGGAGCCCCGGGACGCTGCATCTCAGGTAAGTCCTTTTTAATTACTTTTACAATGTTTAACATTATATTTGGGCATTTAGAAGAGTGCGGGGGGGAGGCTGGTGGCGCGTTGTGGGGCTACGCGAAGTGTGTGGGTGGGCGTGGATTCCCCCCACTTCGCGGTGCTTCACGTAGCCCCACTACTCACACTACGCCCACCCCTAGTATAGACAGCTCCACAGGCACAGCCCCGGGTGCTTTGTCTGTGGTTACTTTCCCCATTGCAGGGGCACAATGGTGCTCTTCAGTCAGCTCTGGTAAACAGATGACTGTTATAGTATTTGAATTTCATTGCTTGTAAACATTTCTTTGTGCTGTCTCACACCTGGTTGCTCTCAGCCTTGCAGCGCTTGTGTTCACAGTGTTATCACTCCATAGGATGTACGGCTTTAAATTGTGTAGTGACGCAGTACCTCTCTTGGTAGCCTTCCCAGCAGATTCTCAAACACCGATGTGTAGACTTCCCAGTGAAGCTTTCATTAAATTCAAATGCTTTATACAGAACTGGGGCTTCACTTTCACTCCACATATTTGACCAAAACCTACACAACGGTCATGGGGTAAAAAGGGTGCGAAAACTAAAACCAACTCAATCTTCGCTATGCCCATTGGCAAACCGGAAAAGTTCTACTATATAGAAATTATGATAGACCACAAACTGAATTCAGATCCCCTGATGAGGACGTGTGGACAGTCCGGTAGCGCATAGTGTTGATGTCTTTTTGAGGCGGCTTAGGCACCCTCATGTCAAATCTGTAGTGTACCTCTACGAAGCCAAATGGATTCCAACGGTAGCTTTTGGCTTGGAGATTTGGAGCTATAAGTCCAGTCACTCCATCCAGGTAGCTGAAAACAAATTTTTGACATAGAACTCTAAGGTTTCACAGACTGTGTACTCAGAGATTGCGCATGAAGAATGGAATATATGGTTCATATGTGATTACATAAGCCATCCCCCTGTAATTCATCGGTTATCCGCCTGGTTAAAAAATGAATTAGACTTCAACACAGAGATCCTGAAGGATTGTTTAGGGCTAGACTACCTTCGTCGACTCCCTTGGTAACAATATGTCAAAGATGTTTTGCATGACTTGGGTAAACCAAAACTGTTCATCAGCACAGAACGAATTTGTAAAGATGGACCAAGGAAGCATTTAACGTATCTGTGTAAAAAAAAAGGAGAGGACTGTTTCAAACTGATAAGCATGAGCAGGCACTATGTTATGGTTAAAACCCCAGGACAATTGGAACTGTTTTTAAATTGGATATGCCTATTTTGCACAGGCATTTGCTGTCCTATTTCCGTCTAAACTTGTTTCCACTGCTTGGCTGGCATAAGTCATCAGAAACTGCTATTTACACATGTGATAGGGTTGCTGTACTTGACACTTTACATGTTTTTTTTATTTGTCCTAAATTTGCCAACTTTAGACATAGGTATATTTGGTCACTACTTTTGCCACTGAATTTTGTGAGGTCCGCTCTGTTGTAGCTCCAATTTCTAGACAATTGTACTGTTTGTTTTATGTATCTAGGTCTTTAGCGGGGTGTTTCATTCTACTTTTTGAAATAATTGTTGCATTATTCTTGCGTCTTTTATGAACTTTGTTTTTTTATCTGCTTTTATGATTTACTGCGATAAGTTGAATAAAGTGAGTTTGATTGATTGATTGACTCCACATATATGCCAAACGTCGATTCCACACTTCGACGGAGGCACACGTTGTATGCACGACCAGCTTGCTGGACCAGAGCAGACTCCATGGGAGAGCACTGTGGATCTTCAGGTTACTCATCCCCTATCTCGGTGCCAGTTGTAGCGTCCTCCCTAGCCCAGGTACTCACCAATTACTATGCCACAAACCGACACGCCACTACGCTTTATACACCAGGACTCAAATATATAGCGGAAAAATTAACAATGTGACACTTTGGTGGAAAAAAACTGGAGTATCCTCAAGAAATTGAGAGCTTCATCCCCAAGCTGCTGCAGAAGTTGAGAGGTGTCCAGGTGTAAAGAATACTGTGTTGGCATAATGAGAGCAGTGGCTGTTTGCCATCTTGGAGTTAGCAGTGCTGCCGTGGAAAGCAGGACTTAAATTAACAATGGTCACATGTTATGAAACACATAATAGGATTACAATCTGGTATCACACTGTGCAAACAGTACACTTGAAGTCATTAATTTATTTGATCAATGTGCTGACAGATTGGCAATAAGATGAACAACGTGTGAGACAAGTAAGATGTTGTATCCCTCACTTAGAAGCCAAGATTCCTAGTGACGATGAAAGCTACTGCAATGCTCAATTAATCCAACTCAATATAACAAAACATTACATTGTCATTACCATGTATTTGACTAATAGACATGAGTAATTACTATAATACTGAAAGCTTTACGAGAGCGAAAGAAAAATATAGCGTGCAATGAATTACTTTAAATAGATTTATAATGTTAATAATTCCTTTGCAGTTTGATGTTGTAATGCACATACTGGAATGCTTATTATAGAAGAATGTTTTTTTAATTCATAATTCATATTTTATTTGCATTTTGATCATATGCCTGGTCTTGAAACAGTCACAATGTAGTTGGCTCTCTGATTCTCACTCTAGGACGTGTGCACAGTACGGATGAACTATATACCAATAGGTAGCAGTAAGAGTGGAGAGGATGTGGTCTGACAGCTAGACTGCCGACTTTGGAGCTGGGAAACCAAGGTTCAAGCCTCGGGATTCGCGTCTACATCCTGTGATTCTAGGCAAATCACTTAATCTCCCTGTGACTACCAGAAAAATGAATGTGTCCTTGTGTAACGTAACCGGTGCTCAAGTAAATTGCTCCAATACCTTCAGGTCGAGTTCGGACTATATAAATCCGCAAAAAAAAAGAAAAAAGAATGGTTGGAAAAGGGTTTCGCTCTTCTCATCTCCCCCTGTTCACTCTAATACATTCACAAAAATTACATCTTAGTGCCTTGGGATGCTAAGTGAAAAATCTCAGGTTTCTAAAAGTAGTGCTGAATCCACAGGATCCTCCAGAATTTTCTCCTCCACTCTTTAAGAAACTCCAGCAGCGGATCCTCAGCGGTTTTAGGTCAATCATTGAGTCCTTGATTTCCACATTGTCCTTCTTCTCTGGTCCCACTGGTCTGATACAAATGTAATTCATTGAGACAAATAGGTTTCAACTTTCCTTTAATATTGCTTGTTGATGCTGCATGTGGTTTGTCAAGAGTTCCATCTCTCTAAATTTGCTTGTTTTTACCATCCATATCCTTGGGTAGTGGTTTCTATCCACAGCCATTTGATTGTTGCACATTTGTTGATGATCGCTAGCACTGTTTGCAACTAGTGACTCAACCCCGCCTATTGCCGGCTCAGCCGTTCTTGGATCTCCCAGGGCCCCGTCCAATCTCCTCAGAAAGCACTTCCAGACAAGGACCCTCTGGGATTGTTAGTTGTTGTGCCTCCTCCCACCATAAGGCTCTGGGCCACGGTCTATGCAACAGTGCTGCATACTCAAAGGTTGATCACTTTCTGACCAGCAACCAACAGCACCCTCGCTACTCTCAATTCAGCTACAACATCAAGGATACTCAGTCAGCGCACCACAGCTATTCCCCATGATCTTCCTTTCCAGTGCCTCTAGACATTTAGAACCCTATGTATGGTAGGGGAGACCTTGCTGCTGATTTCTACAACGGACCTCAGGGCACCTTGCAGGAAAGAGACTCACGGCACTTAGCGCCCTTACCTGACTGTTGCCTGTTAGTGCCAGCGCCTGCCTTTGCCTGCCTGCCTTCACCAACACCTCTCGCGTTTCCCGCTTCGCGGGAAACGCTCGCAGCTGGGGTTACGGGGCCAGTGTGTGAGGCTGAGAACAACAACGCCCAGAAACCATCGGGGCTTGAAGCCGCCTCCCCGTTACGCCCCCACAGGTGGAATAAAGGCGGAATCCGATCCGCGCATCGCGGGAGACCTTGCTGCTGATTTCTACAACGGACCTCAGGGCACCTTGCAGGAAAGAGACTCACGGCACTTAGCGCCCTTACCTGACTGTTGCCTGTTAGTGCTAGCGCCTGCCTTTGCCTGCCTGCCTTCACCAACACCTCTCGCGTTTCCCGCTTCGCGGGAAACGCTCGCAGCTGGGGTTACGGGGCCAGTGTGTGAGGCTGAGAACAACAACGCCCAGAAACCATCGGGGCTTGAAGCCGCCTCCCCGTTACGCCCCCCACAGGTGGAATAAAGGCGGAATCCGATCCGCGCATCGCGGGAGACCTTGCTGCTGATTTCTACAACGGACCTCAGGGCACCTTGCAGGAAAGAGACTCACGGCACTTAGCGCCCTTACCTGACTGTTGCCTGTTAGTGCCAGCGCCTGCCTTTGCCTGCCTGCCTTCACCAACACCTCTTGCGTTTCCCGCTTCGCGGGAAACGCTCGCAGCTGGGGTTACAGGGCCAGTGTGTGAGGCTGAGAACAACAACGCCCAGAAACCATCGGGGCTTGAAGCCGCCTCCCCATTACGCCCCCCACAGGTGGAATAAAGGCGGAATCCAATCCGCGCATCGCGGTACGCGCGCGGTACGCGCCGGGAGAAGCCCGGGACAAGGGCGGGACAGTCTGCGACAGTCCGAGACTGTCAGAGTCTGGGCTGGGCCAGTTACTCTGCCCGATTCTATGAACTCAGGAGGTGAGCCATTGTAATAACTGTGGGTCATTTAGTATTTCTGATCTCTCCCTGGAGTGGTTGCGTTGTCTTGTGTGACTGAAATATTGTTGTTCTATAAAACCTTTCGAAAGGGCTCTGTTCATTGCTCTACGGTGTGTTATGTCTGGCAAAAAGTCATCACCTCCTAAAAATACTATGGACAACTATCTTTATCAGGTAGTTGCCAAAATTAACAGCGACAGGAGATCTTCACTTGGGCTGTGTTCACCGTCTGATCCATGCACACCAACTTCGCCGGAATCAGTCCTGGTTGAATCCCTTGAGCAACATAGCTCTTCCCGTTGCCATAATGAATCGGTCAGTTTTTGTTGAGTCAGTCAGCGAAAATGAGGAGGAGGCCGACCAACACTTACCCGAGGATAAAGCCCCCACTCCGGTGCCTGCACCACGTACTACTAGAGGCGCCAGAAAGACACAGCCAAAACGAGGTGGGCTAAGATCAGGTCGGAAAAAGGTTGCATCCCCTCCTAGTAAAACCGCGGTGGAGGAAGATGGTACATCAGATGATGTTTCTATGTCTTTTTCCAGTGGACAATTTAAGAACTTGTTGGACATGATAGACATTAAGATAAAGGGAATTGTCAATCCACTGCTAGGCAGAATAGAAACGCTCACTAAAGAGGTCAATCGCCTAGGGGATCTATTGAACCATACCTTAGTTGAAGTAGGCAAATTACCTGATGCAGACTCCAGCAGGGTTGAGTCTAATAAGACCTCTTCTACTCTGGTGGGCGGTGGGGGTCCCCCTCTAGTTGATCATCTGGTGGCTCCCCTGGTATCCACATTTGATAGTGTGCAGGACAAAGATGTCCCTCCAGTTGTTTCCTCTGCTCCAGAACCTGTAAATGGTTCGGTGGAGCTGATAGTTGAGGCTTCCCCTTTGGTTTTGGTCTTAGCTAACGTTCCACTCTTGTCGCCTGGGCAGGAAGAATCTACCTCATCCCTATTTTCTAAAGCCCTACATTGGTTAACAAATAATATGATAATAACTCCTAGGGGAAAGCATCAATTGGCCGAAGAACTTGTAAAGGCCAGGAGGGTGAAGTGGATAGGAACCAGTCTTAAGAAGTTCCAGGGTGATTGTGTTGTTTTACATTTTTCTGATCCAGAGGTTCTGGCCAATATTTTGCCCAACCTTCTACCCCCACAACGAAGATCTACTGAAATCATTCCACTCACTTTAGATTTTTTTTACCATCGTAGTGGGAGGGTTTCTAATAAAACAATGTTAAAGACAAAGTGGAATGTCGTTCCAACGAAAGGGCGGAGGGAAGTAAGGCCGACAGAGTGGGGTTTAAATTTGGAAAATAGATTTTCAGCCTTTTCTAACTTAAATGACTGCGATTGACTCTCCAGAGGAAATAGTGTAGCACCCCTAGATAGTGGGGATCAAATTTCTGTTAGCTTGCCTCCCCAGAATGTCATTTGTCTTAACAATGGATCGATGAACAACTCGGCTGTCCTAGTAGAAGGTGAGACCTGTGTAATGGAATCTCCATCAGGTACATTAGAGGGACGTGTGTCTGGGATTGCTAACCTAATCTCCTGGAATTTAGCTGGATTGACCTCCAAACTCGATTGTGGGGATTGGCTTGGTTTTGTCACTCAATTTGATATTTGTATATTCCAGGAGACCTGGGCATGTGAACCTGTCTTTATATTAGGCTATTTGAATTTTTCTGTGCCAGCTGTAAAGGGTCCGAAAGGCAGACCTATGGGGGGGCTTACCATCTGGATTCGACAATCGCTAAACCTCTCAGTTAAAAGCATAGCTATCAATCATAATGATATACAGCTGATCAGGATAACTGACGACACTCTTGGGTCACTTGATATCTATAACATATATGTTAGGAGTGTCAAAGGTGGTCGTTCTGAAACATTATTAGCCTTGGTCAATTTTCTTGATGATCACTCCCATGAAAACAACATTGTTATAGCAGGTGATCTTAACAGGATGTTTGAGCCTTTGGTTGTGGGAGACGCCTCTACTGGAGCTGAAGAGGACTCTCTCTGGGGTATCCCTGAGTTACAACTGAAACCAGTTTCTCGATGGACTGAGGACATAATTGCCATCAATGCAATGTGTCTAGCAAAAAGGCTTGAGAGCCATGAATGGGAGAACAGAGAGGGATAAAAATGGCTCGGTAACTTTCGATAATGGGAGGCATAAAAGTAGAATTGACTATGTGATCTGCAGTTTGCCTTTGTGGCCAACCCTCTGTGACATGGAGGTCACCGTTAGACCAGAGAGTGACCACAACCCCTTATGTGTGACTCATAGATGGTGGTCCGCTGAGACAAACTCTACTTGTATGAATGATCTAGTTCCACCGCTCATTATCCCTGAGAATAGTATGCGTAGGCTCAGATGGGACTCTGTAGTTAATAATCAGCAGGCTATAGATACTATCAATAGTGAAACTGACCAAGCCATCTTGGCCATGGAATTGTCTAGTGCCTCTCCTTCTGGTTTGGGGGACGTGGTTAAAATTCACGATGCCCTCTTTGCCAAGATTAAGGTGCACTTTTTAAAACCTGATAAGCGCAAGGGGGCTACTGCCGGTAAAGATGCAAGATGGTATAATTCTGATTGTAGGAAGGCAAGACTCGCCCTTGGCCATGCAATCAAGAGTAGAGACTGTGTATCAGTTTGTCTCGCCAGAAAAGAATACAAAGTATGTATTGCAAAAGCCAAGAGGGAGTGGGACGAGCAACACTGGTGCAAATTGAAAAAGGCCAGTGACAGGAAGGATTCCAGAGTATTCTGGAACATTGTAAAATGGGGTTCTGAGAGAGCTGAAGAGTCTCCAAGCAACAATGTCTCACAGGAGGCATGGGTAAAATTCTTTAGCTCGCAATATACTCTCAATACCCTGGTCACAGACGATGACAGTCTCACCATGAAGTTTTCTGAAGACTGCCTTTTTACTCATAAAGAGATTATGTCTGCTATCTGCGTAGTCAAACGTGGGCGAGCTCCTGGTTTAGATGGAGTGCCCGCTGATATTTTTCTAAATGATAGGGAACGCTGGTGCAAATATATTTATTTGCTTATCAATTCTATTGCTCAGGGAGCTGATGTCCCTGATTCATGGAGGGGGGCAGTGATTATCCCCGTGTATAAAAAGGGGGACCGTGCTCAGCCCTGTAACTATAGGCCTATTAGCCTAATTGACACTGTGCAAAAAATCGTGGGTCGTGTGGTGGTCAATAGGCTCCTCGATTGGGCTGAGGATTTTAACATCCTATCTCCGTTTCAAGCAGGTTTTAGAAGGGCAACTAGCACGATTGACCAAGTGTTCCGCTTCCAATTGCTACAGTGGAAGACCGTGGCTCTGGGGGGGTGCAGCCTGTATGCGGCATTTGTCGATCTGCGGGCTGCATTTGACCTGGTCCCGCGGGCCAAACTGTGGCAAGTCTTACATAGTCTGGGGGTCCCAGATGAATTATTAACTATGATATTGCGTCTCCATGAGTCTAACTTTGCAAAAATCCAGTGGGGCGGCCACGGGATGGTCACAGATGATTTCCGTGTTGAACGAGGAGTCAGACAAGGGTGCTCAATGGCTCCTACCTTGTTTACATTGTTCATAAATGGTGTAGTTTCTCGATTGGTACCTGCGACAGTTGATGCTCCTTCCCTTTCAGGCCTAAAAATCCCCATACTTATGTTTACGGATGACACGCTAATTTTATCAAAAACCCCTAGTGGCCTACAGCGTGCTCTGTTGATTTTTGAGAATTTTTGTGGGGAACACGGACTTGAGGTGAATTCCACTAAAACTAAACTTATGATTTTCAAGCCGCATCGCAGCTTCAAGTCCAAAATTATGATGAGCGGCCGGCCTCTAGAGTTAGTCAACTCATTTACATATCTGGGTATCCAAATTGCTGATAACAACAGGTGGAGACATCACTTAAATATTGCTATATTGCGGCATAAACAAATAGCGGGCGCTATCAACTCTGAACACAGGAAGTCCTTAACTAAACCTGTTAAACCAGCCCTATTGGTTTATGAAGCAAAGGCTATTGGGTCTGCACTCTATGGCGCAGAAATGTGGGGCTTTGAAAATCTTACATCTTTGCAAGCCTCAGAAAACAAATTCCTACGGACTCTTACTGGTACATCTAAAAGCACTCCGTTGTTACCTCTCCGATACGATCTCGGAAGGAAACAAATCAAGGATCTGGCCAGATTACGCCCAATTTTGTATTGGCGTAGACTCTGGACCACTCCCCAGCTCTCACATTATGCCGCAGGTTTTGTGGATGTCATCAAGGCTGATGGCTTTCACAAAATAAGCTGGCTTAATTCTCTGAAAGCTACATTGTTTGAGCTAGGGTTGAGTTCTTTATGGCTAGACCCAGCTGGGGCATCATTTCCCTCTAAGCTTGTCTTAAAAAATATCTTTTGGGAAAATGTTGCTACCAAAATCCTAAGCATTTCCAGCACTGGGTCCATGTCTATGTACTTCCTTGAGGCTAAGATGTATCCAACCTTGGAATCATACTGGGACATCATCTCAAAGCCAGGTGACAGGAAGCTCCTATTTCAACTGAGAGCTGGTGCACTTCCTATAAGAACACTGACTGCTAAATGGGGTTCAGGTGACAGTAACATTTGCCCAGCTTGTGGGACAGGGAAAGAGTCATTGGGCCACTTTCTGTTTACTTGTAGGATTTACGCTGCACCAAGACGCGTCTGGTTAGCACCTATGTGCAGGAACCTTGGGACAACATGCAGTTCTGTAGCTATGCGAATCATATGTACGAGCCCAGTTTCTTGGATTTTGATAGCTACGGCGAAATATCTGGGTTGGGCGTGGGCGATCAGGCAGAGACTGCTAGTTAAATAACTATTCTCTGTCTGAAAAACTGATCCCCATGAATTTGATATCACTGTTTTTTTTTGTTGTTTTTTTTTTTAATTATCAATGTCTTGTACTAAGATAGAGACTGCTAGTTAGTTAACTATTCTCTGTCTGAAATAATTGAATTTTTGTATTTGTATTTCTGCTTTTAGACACCGGCGTTCTATATCTTGAAAATGTTTGTTTTTATCAAAAAAAAATTTATCAAATGTATCAATCTTTCTCTTTACCAATCATCATTAGTTGTTATTTTAAAACCTTTTTAATTGAATGTATTTTTATGTATAACCTATAGTGCTGTGTCATTGTGTTTGACAGAAAAATGTAATTCCTTTTTAAAAAAAATTGTGTGTACCATGCTTTTATGAGTAATAACTCGAATAAAGCACTTTTGACTTGACTTGACTTGGTAGGGTGGACTTTAAAGAACACTGGTTGAGGTCTTCGGCTTGGTGAGGAGATGCCCTGCTCGAGGACAGAGGGATGCTGGAATAGAGCAGTGCTGCAAGAGCTACCACATGCAAGGCCCTGATATGGGCACTGCAGCTTTCCATGGAGCTGCTGAGGGGCAAAGGACATTCACACTACTTAGTAGACATGTCTACTTACCAGCATCAGGTCAGCAAACTGTCTGTATAGTGACAGAGGCAATGTCATGAAACTGGTAGGATTCACACCTTTATCATCTGGTTTGGTGGTGTCGGGTCCATGAATTCAGTTGTGGGCTCTGGCTCAAGAGGCCTCTTGAGACGGAATAGAAGATGCTAACCAAAGCACAGTAATGCACAGGAAACAAGCATTGACAACCCCAAAAGTTCTAGCTTTTTCAGGATGGAAATTTGCACCTAAAGCGTGGAACAACCTGCAACCCCACGTACGAGCCTCCTCATTCTTCTCTTGAATTTCACAAGAAGCTGAAGACCTGGCTTTTTAACTAACCAACCTCCCAGAGGCAGTGCTAGGAAGACACACCTGCTCAGTGCCGGAATACCCTTGCAGGTGATAGTGCAGGTTACAAATACACATAACAGAGCCCAGCCCTCTCAAATTGAATATAAAGTACAAAGCTTATTCATCAGTGGCAAAGTATTACTGCTCTAAAAGTTTAACATCAAGATACTGATGATAGATTGATTAATATTTCCCTTCCAGTAGGTATCCAACAGAGAATTTTCAGATGTTGTAGTCATAATATAAACCAAAGGGGTGTATCCTATTGAAAGGGAACACAAGCAAATCACATTGATTCCGTAAACCGTACGGCATTGTTCTAATTCATATCTGAAATGTATTAAACAAATCTTATTTTAATTGAAAAACGATATTCAGTCTTCTATAGTGAATAAGTACCAATCTAGGACATAATCAAATGTGTCCCATTTGAATCCTGCATGGTCATCTAAGAGATGGTGCTGACATTTGCAATAAGGCCCCGACATTGATGGCAAATGACAACCTGTAACAAAAAAGTGGGGAGGTCAATATGTGATTTACATTAATAACAACTAATGTTTGAGAGGGGCATTCTTTTACCCCCTTATCCTCTCTTTTGACTGTATTAGGTCTATGAAACAGCTAAAGCTGGGTCCTGCTGGATCTAAAACAGGGTGAGCTATTAGCATCTGATGTGATATCTACTGCTTCGTTCTACCTGTACTCCAACACCTGTGGCTCAGATTCTGTGACTGAGGAGTGTCTTCTGGCACACACAGAAACTCTACCTCCTGGAGGTTCAGCTCTCAGGAGAGCATACATCATTGCACTGTTTTTATAACTCCTTTGAGATCTATGACTTATGAGTCATCCATGAATGGGACTGTGAGAGGTGTGGGTACCAGTTACAACAGTTTCTAAGTTATGAAAAACCTTCTTTGCCCTAATACAGAGCACTGTCACAGTGACTCAAACCTGCTCCACTTGCTCCTGGGCAAACCCAGTCTTTGCTGTGCTCAGGGAGAGGCACCATTACAAGAGCCTGTCTGGACAAGCTGCTTATTGGGGTCAGGTGAGGCAAAACGCAGCAGTGGCCACGCCAAAGGCAAGCACTGACATCACCTTAGATGCCACCAACAAAAATAACGTTTACAACTTTTGAACAGAACAGAATGTATTCTCTACCCTACAGCATATTTTCATCCTCAACAGACATCTTTCTCCAAAACAGGAATAGTGATGCAGATGAGTGGTTTTATTTCTCACAATGCTCTCAAGTCCTCTAGCACTAAGATACTTCCTGTAGATTCTTAGAACATTAGTTGTAAGAAATTACATTGTTGTAATTTGGATGCTTCAAACACATAATTAGTCCAGGGAGGCATTTGGGTCTGATAAAACAGCTGTTGTTTCAGCTATTACTCCAGAAAATATCAACGTAACCTGGTGCTCTTCTCTGGTTATGAAAATGACACCTCATTTCAATCAGAAGTGATTACTAATTGGGCAAGCAGATGAGGCTGAGAAATCAGATGTTAAAGCACTTTAACTCAGCCAAATGGGTATCTTGGTTCTGTAAACAATATTTGTGGTATGTAGATAATTACCCTGGCAGGGGCTCATAAAAAGGAATATTACTATTGCTGAATTTTAAATGGTCCATAATCAGGTATAAAAGCTGAGTTGCCAAATTTTAACTCCTTGTTCTCTACACCTAAACGCAACCCGCCACATTAAGTGATGCTAAGGGTCTATCTAGATATTGACCGTCATGAATATGGAAGGGTCGGATTTTCATTGTCCAGTGATAGCAGTGAGTGCAAGAGGAGTGGATTACGTGTGTATAGGTATATCTACCAGGGCCCATACCAGGGCCTCCCACCTCCTTCTATCGTCCATGAACACCAGACTTAATTAAAAGGCACATACACCTATGGCTGAGTACCATTCTCTTGCCTTTAATGAAGCAAACTCCCTCAAGCAAATGGGGCCAAACGTGCCTTTTGGTTTCCTCCATATGACAGCTTGGGGATGTAAATAAATATGTATATAAATATATATATCAAAACAATAACCTTTCAGGTTTACAGAGAAGCATAAATTATGCAAAAAAAGTAGAGAACTCTGGGTAGTTCCCGGGTTTAGGTGGAGAGAAGCTTCTATATATAGAGCACCCTACAACACTAGAGAAACTCTAAATGTGCTCACCTCTAATGTCTGCTTTTCAGCACAGTTTTTAAGCATAGGATTATAAAAATGCCATCGACGCCGGGTCAAAAAGGAACACAGCCTTTGCTGTATAAAAGGTTAAAGACTTTGTCCATTTCTAACTCGGAGTGGATGGCACTGTGCTAATCCTATGCTCAAAAACTTTGTTAGAAAAAAATACATTTGAGGAGAGCAAATTTAGAGTGTTGCGTCCTAGCATAACTTATTGGAGGAATATCTCACTCAAATACAACCTTATAAGAGTCTGATTACTGAAATACAATCTGTGTTTTAAGTGCAATATATGTAAGGCATGTAAGAAGAACACAAACAAATATATATGTATATATCTTCATTGACCCACCTCTTGGGCTCTTGTGGCAGGTGCACTTCACTCCTGATTGCATCTGTTTGTTGGGGTCTAACTGCATTACATTGCCACACTAGAATATTAATGCTTCATGGTCATTCTGTTGTGCATCATCTGGTTCCTCTCCAACAGGACTTTAGTGAGTGCTGTCAAACAAAAAACATTTTTAGGCTTCATTTTCTCCACAGACACACCTCATGCCCCACAGGGCATACTCCTGTGGCACCCTAACCCCTAAAATGCAGAGACACAGACACGCACACACACACACAGACACACAGACACACAGACACACTCAATCTCTCTCTCTCTCTCTCTCTCTCTATCTATCTCATACACACACTTGCGCACACACACACACACACACACACACTTTCCCTGAATAGCAGCTTTGTATTTTTGTTAATCATTACACATTCCACAATGGTAAGAGGTCCTTGCACTCTCTCCACTCAAACATGGACTCCTCCTTTGCGCCAATATTCATACGTGATGGTTGTCATGCCGACGCTTGTCACTGTGCAACACCCACTCAGTCTCTTGGCTCACACACTCCTGACTATTTACAGTTATGACAGATATCTGAGCCCTAGGATCACACATATGTATATTTTATTTGTACCTAACAACAACACACATCCTGGGTGCATGTCTACGCTGCTCCCACTATTTCCTACATGTTTGCAGACACTCCACAAGACCACTTTCTCGAGATGCAATATGCATACACCTTGTAAGACCTGTTTGATGTTTGAGGGACTGTATCAGCACAACTAATAGTGGAAGAGAAGAAAAGAAGTTATCACATTTGCTAGATTTTAAAAGAAAAGACTCGTGGCACTTTAACAGGATTGCACTTTCTTCTCGAGTAAGGCCATCCCTACAAGGCGGACCTTCACACACATTTTCTCTTAAGTTCAGAAATAGCCTGCATGGGCCAACGTGGTCCATTAACTATATCAGACAGTTCTCAGCATTACACTTTTACACGTTAAACACAATGATTCATAATCTACATGGAAGGTCCTGAATGGTATAATAAAATATTACAGAGATATTAAAAGATAATTTGTCGTGAATAAACTAATTTCCCTCAAATATAACCTTACACGTTTTTTTAAAATACGCGTCTTTTCCTTCATCTATCAACTGTTCATCTATGGTAAATACAGTCCCTTTTCCACAACCTTCAATTTTCCATTCTCTCAAAATATACACATTTCGCTATGAAATTCTAAATTATGAGTTTTGCTAAGTAAAACTAAGCTAAGTCCTCAAGCGGCATATGTCCATGTATTTTAACATGCATTCGTTTTGCTCTCAAACGCTAACCTTTATTTTCTGGTAACTTCACTGATTCTCACCTCAGCCACTCTAATACCCACAAGCTTGGCGTTTTTGAAAAATACACAATTTTGCTTTCCCAATATTTCATATCATGGATGCCAGTGATTTACCAGAAATACTTGTCAGATGGACAGGATGCCTACCTCATAGCAGAAACGCCGGCTGGAGGCCAGAGATGGTCACAGTATTTAATAATGGTCACCATATATCACAGATGCCCGCTAAGGGCCTCATTTATAAAATGGTTGCGCCGTATTTACAAAAGGTGCTCCATGGCTCAAGGATTTACAGATATGTCAGGGATTCTCACATATCTGGTGCCGCTTCGTTGAGCCTGGAGTGTTAATTGCGGGGCAAGGACTGTTTGAGAAGGGACTCGAAGCCCCAGAAGCCTACCTAACCATCTCACCCGTGCTCCAGAGACCCGCCCACAGCCGCTGCCTCTTAGCTGCTCGCCACTTTGTTGAGCCTGGAGTGTTAATTGCGGGGCAAGGACTGTTTGAGAAGGGACTCGAAGTCCCAGGAGCTTACCTAACCATCTCACCTGTGCTCCAGAGATCCGCCCACAGCCGCTGCCTCTTAGCTGCTGGCCGCACCCGCTTCGCCCAATGGTCCAATTTACCATATATTGATTTACCCCCCGAAAGTGTTCCTTATGTAGTTGTTTTAACAGGGGTACCCAAACTGGGTGAAAAAGTGACTGAGTCTTATACAGAACTAAAGAATAAGTCAATCCACTGGTTGAATCAAAATAGACCACTGCCTAGAAATGTTAAATGTAAAATTTTATTTGTCAGAAGAGTGGGATGGGTAGGTTGCAGACCAAAAGATGTGGAGGGGGACTGTATTGTTATTAACTTTAAGGACAGTAGAGTTGTTGAATATGTTTGTGGGGGGCCTCCGCAAAACTTGCAAAAATCTATCCAATCGTTTGACTTAAGTTATTTTTATCCCCCACCTAACTATAGTATTAATCATGATTTTTATGGAATTAAAAGAGGGTGGCGAGCTCCATTTGTTGCCCGAGTCTTGGTGAGGTAATTAGAGGAAACCACCAATCCCTGGATCTTCCAGCGAGTAATAGAATTAGTGTACTCGATCTGGTTGATTGACTACCATCTACTATCACACCTACGGATAGACCATTGAAGAAAAAGAGGACAACAAATATAGGAGGGGTTCCTATTGGGCATACTTGGGTCACTTTGACTGGGGAGGCATCACGACCTGGCGACATTAACCATTTAATTAGAGACACCATAGATCTGATAGATGGGAAGCAGGTCTTAACGTTGGATGTACATACTTTGTCCAGTGAATCCCCGCCATCGTCTAAAGTTGTATCTCCCCCGGCCATGCACATTAGTTTCCCGGATGCATTAGATAGCTCAGGCCCAGTGGGAAATGTTGGGAGCAATGTGGAAGATCCCAAAGGCGGCACAAAAATGCTGTCATGGAACATTGCGGGCCTTGCGGCTAAACTTGACCATCCAAGCTGGGGAGATTTTATAGATTTGTATGGGATTTGCCTCTTCCAAGAGACATGGGCCTTAGGCCCTATTCATAGAGTTGGGTTTGTGTCATATTGCGAGCTGGCAGTGAAGGGCCTCAGAGGCAGACCATCAGGGGGTCTATGTATTTGGGTAGGGACACATCTTGGGTGTGAGGTGAGAAGAGTGGATACTCACTCCCCTGATGTAATTTGTATCCTCATAATCCATTGAAAAGTACCAAACCTGGCACTTATTAACATCTTTTGCAGGCCAGTTCAGTATGGTGGAATATCCCCGACTTTAGACTCCTGGTGAACATTTTAAATTCTCTCCCTGGCGATGTGCCTTTTTGATTGGTGGGGACTTTAACTGTCACTATGAACCCTTGAGTGGCCTCACAAATTCTATCACAAGTGATGAGGATGCACTCTGGCTAATCCCACCCCCAAACACATATCCGGTAAAGGGGGTGGAATCCATTAATTCTCCAAATGACCTCGCTTACACTTACCTTCTTCCTCAGAGCCTGTAACAGGCGATTCCTGAGTGATAACCCTGGGCATCCAACCTTTGAGAGGGCATGCCAGGCTTCTGTCATTGATTACTTATTAATAAGTCTTCTAATTTGGCACAAAGTGGTTGACTTTTTGTCGAACAGCGCACCAAAAGTGACCATAATCCTTTGGTCATTCTGCTGGATCTTGGTATGATGGAAACAGATCAAGGAATCGTATCCCCCTAATAGTAATTTCAGAATAGTGGGGGGAGGGAGGCGCATTCGTTGGTCCACAATTATTGAAACTCCGGAGACAATAAATAGTATGTATAGTAGTATCATTCCCATTTTAGAAAGTGCTAGGATTGTTTCTGGAAACAATACTAATATTGGCCACCGTGATGACTTAGGTACAATACACCAGGAATTGGTTGTGACCCTGGCTGAGTACTTTTTTTCTAAGAGGTTACCTACCCACAAACAGCATCGGGGGAAAAAACCCTTGGTTCAGTAAGGGCTGTAGGCTGGCAAAGCTAACCCTCCTATCAGCCCTAAAGGGGGGTGATCGACTATGTATAAAGGATGCTAGGCAAAATTTTAAGAAAATTGTTTTTAATAGTAAATCAGAATGGAAAGTAAATAGATGGCAGTCAATTAGGAGTGCCCTAGATGCAAAAGATCCAAGGTCCTTTTGGAATTTGGTCCATTCAGGGAAGCCTGAGGGCAAGACCTCCATTGAACCAAATATTGCAGAGGAAGCCTGGCGCCACTATTTTAAGGAAAAATATAATTAATTATGGCAATTGAAGTAAGTGAGACGCCGGTCTCCCTCCAAACTTCTGATCCCTCGTGGAATACACCACCTTGTACCCAGGCCGAGGTCAAACTAGCTCTGGATAAGCTTCAATTGAATAAAGCCCCAGGACTACATAGGATACCGGGAGACCTTTATAAAAATTAACAGTTAGTGTGGGTACCTTATCTTCAATTACTCTTTAATGCAATTCTTCAAGGCCTTCAGGCCCCTAGCACATGGGCAGGGGCCGAGATAATCCCTATTTATAAAAAGGGCTCCCCCTGGAGCCGGCTAATTATAGGCTCATTAGCCTAATCGACGTATCCCAAAAATTATACGCAAGGGTGCTGTTAGAAAGATTGCAGGAATGGATTCGCGATCACGATATTTTGACCCCATTGCAAGCATGGTTTAGGGCCAAAACCTGCACTATAGACCAGCTATTTAGGCTCCAGCTTATTCACTGGAAGCATGTAGTATTGGACGGAGGGAGCTTATACCTCACCTTCGTGGATCTGAAATCTGCATTTGACATGGTGGATCGCAACCAACTATGGAGTATTCTGTTGGCTATGGGAGCTCCACCATATCTATGCTTCCAGTTTAAACATCTCCACGAAGAGACTTTTGCTAGAGTCAGATTTGGCAAGAATGGACAACTGACGGCTACGTTTCCCGTGGGTAAGGGGGTTAGGCAGGGATGTGTGCTTGCGCCGACCCTCTTCTCCCTCTTCCTAAACGGCTTAATTCAGGACCTATCTGCTACTAAGAATATAGACTCCCCGAAATTGGCCTTCCGTAGATTTCCCGCACTGATGTTTGCGGATGATACCCTGCAGCATTCAAAGTCGGCAATGGGTATGCAGCGTGTGCAAAATGTTTTTAGTGAGTTCTGCAAAAAGAGGAATCTTGTGGTCAATATTAGCAAAACCAAGTATATGGTTTTTAATGCTAATTCCACTAACTGCCCACACCCTGTAATGGAGAGTAGATCCCTTGAAAGGGTACCCACATTTGATTATTTAGGGTTAACACTGAATGATAAAATGCGATGGGGCCCACAAATGGATAAGGCCAATCTAAAATTGATATAGGCTGCTGGGGGGATTCTGAAAGTCCAGAAAAATTGTGTTTCAAAGACTATAAGCCCACCTCTCGAAATTTATAAGGTACAAGTTAGAGCATCTTCCCTATATGGGGCGGAATTGTGGGGGCATAGGCCAACTAATACTCTCACAAAAATCGAGAATAATTTCATCAGACAAATTCTGACTCTACCAAAAAGTACACCACTAGTCCCCGTGAGGATGGACTTGAACATCCTTCCCATTGCAGGCCTTATAGAATCACGCCTGTTGCAATACTGGTGGCGGTTGTGGAGTACTATGGAGTTGGAACCCTATAGGGAAGAACTAAAATCAGTTATGTCAGCACTAGGTGCTGCCAGTATACCTTGGATTTCATTTATAAGTGACTCCCTTAGGGCACTAGGTAAGGAGAATCTTTGGTTGTGTCCAGAAGTCTCCTGCCCCGCTATCTCTAAGGAAACCTTGGCAAGTGCAATAAAAGAGTTCAAATTGACCAAAATCATGAGGACAGTAAAATCAGCGAGCTTAACTCATGTGTTCCTGGATTTTAAGTGCCACTATGAGTTTGAGCGGGTGTTGGACTCTATTCAACCGACACTAGCTAAGAAGTTGTTTCTACAATTTAGATACGGAACCTTACCGCTACTTGCTATTACAAATAAGTGGGCGGGAGTATCTAGTTGTCCCTGTCCTGGTTGCCATGCGGAAGAAGAAACTATGGTCATGTAATGCTCTTCTGCAGGGCATACAAACAACCTAGGCAGAAGTGGATTATCCAACTTTGCAGGAACCTGGGTATTAGGAGTTACCTTGATTTTTTTAGGACCCTAAAATCAGACACCGACCAGGTTCATGTGGTTGTAATATCGAAATTTTTGTTTGCTATGTGGTTAATACGAAGGAACTTGTTAAAAGTGGAGTAGTCTACAAGCAATTTATAACACCCCTTTCTCTATGGCTTAATGATTAACCCAGGAATTTTTATCCTTAGCTTGAGGTGGTTTGGGGGATAGTTGTTTGGTATTCACCATTATTATTTTGGATTTGGACCTAAACCTTGGGACTGTTTATGAAATGTTATGATTATTTTATATTTAACTTATATTTTTATGGTTGGTTTGAAAATATGCAATGCCCATAATGACGATTTTATATTCTTATGAAAATTCATTATTTTCCACTATAGGCCTAGTCGTGGATGTATGATCTGATTTATTTACCATAATTCAGCTTGGATCTATGAAATGATGTGAATTTTAAATGTGCTTTTATGGCTATAAATGGCCGCAATAAAGTTTCTATGATGATGATGATGATGATGACATATTTGGTAGTGCAAAAATGACACACTGCTGGAGTGTGTCAGAAAACTGACACAACTCCAACAATGTGTCATAACCCATAGGCGAGTCCCTGCCATTCTTCATGCTTAGCTACCTTACGCCTAGGATGTCACCAGTCGTTAGGGTTGCCCAATGGATATCAGGCACACCACACAAATACAGAGACATAAACACAGATATAGACAGACACACCTACAGACAAGACCACACACAAAAGCGTATGTGCACTAACACACAGATCCCCAAACACAAACAACGACTTGTTCGAGTTACCCTCCACCATCTCCCATCCGCCTCACTTACTTTCTTCTGCCATGTTATGCCCCTCCTCTGCAGTGTGGCTAGATGTCTGCAGGGCCAGCAGTCATGATTTCATCATGTGTATGTAAGTAAAAGAAGCTAGGTCCTGCCAGTGCTATGGCCTAGCACAGAGGAATCTACAAGGAGGCTATGGTTAATTTTGAGCACTGTACTCAAGCATGCTGAGAGACAGAGTAGGATATTGCACCAGCCAGGAAAGTTAAAAGATATAAACTAGGTATTAGTCTTCATTCTTATGGTCTGGCTGGACAGCACAGCTGTTCCTAGACAATTATGTGAACATCACTAGAGAAGGGCTTTGGCTCTGGCCATATGTTGGGATCAGGAACACATGTTTTAATTGTGCAGAACTTGTGTGAATCCACAAAAAAGTACTTACTCTGCATGCAGCTGTGACCATTTTGTTTATTTAAGCTCTAACGTTCAGAGGTACACACATGACATTGGAATTCTATTAACCCCTTCGATGCTGATGACGGAGCGGTTCCGTCATCAGCATCGGTTGGGCTGTGCTGATGACGGAACCGCTCCGTCATCAGTACAGCCCTGGGGGGAGCGCTGGCGCTGTCCCCGCCCCCCCCCCCCCGTGCAGCGATCTTTTTTTTTTTTGCAGGGGTGGCAGCGGAAGACTTTCCGCTGCCACCCCCTGGCCCCCCCACGCTTCCTGGTGAGGTCAGCGCGCACAGCGCGCGCCGACGTCATCAGGAAGCGCTGGACGCGCTGGAAGCCATTTGTTTCCAGCGCGTCCAGCAACGAGGTGCGTGTTTGCTGCTCTGGTGGGGCGGGGGGCCATTTTTCGGTGCCTTGAGGCATCGGGGGGGAGGAAACTGAGTTTCCTCTCCCCTGATGTCCCAATGCACGGCATTCCTGGTGCACGATCGCGCACAGCGTCGCGATCGTGCACCAGGAATGCCCCACTAGACACCAGGGATTGCTTGTGTTTGTTTTTTTGTGTGCAGGAAGCGACCCCTTGGGCAAGGGTCGCTTCCTTAGGGGGCCAAGTAATGTTTTAGACTTTTCTGCCCCCCTGGGGCAGATCGGCCGTTTTGTTTGGCCGATCTGCACCCAGGGGAGGCAGAAAAGCCCACTAGACACCAGGGATTGTTTTTGGGCATATTTATTTGTCGAGGAAGCGACCCCTTGGGCAAGGGTCGCTTCCTTTTGGGGCCAAATAATGTTTCTGACTTTTCTGCCCCCCCTGGGGCAGATCGGCCATTTTGTTTGGCCGATCTGCACCCAGGGGGGGCAGAAAAGCCCACTAGACACCAGGGATTGTTTTTTATTTATAAAGGAAGCGACCCCTTGGGCAAGGGTCGCTTCCTTAGGGGGATAAAATATTTTTCAGACTTTTCTGCCCCCCCTGGGGCAGATCGGCCATTTTTTCGGCCGATCTGCACCCAGGGGGGGCAGAAAAGCCCACTAGACACCAGGGATTGTTTTTTATTTATAAAGGAAGCGACCCCTTGGGCAAGGGTCGCTTCCTTAGGGGGATAAAATATTTTTCAGACTTTTCTGCCCCCCCTGGGGCAGATCGGCCGTTTTTTCGGCCGATCTGCACCCAGGGGGAGCAGAAAAGCCCACTAGTCACCAGGGATTTGTTTTTTATTTGAAAAGGAAGCGACCCCTTGGGGAAGGGTCGCTTCCTAGTGGCCCTAATATTTTTTTAGACTTTTCTGCCCCGGGGGGGGGGGGGGAATAGAAAAGCCCACTAGACTCCAGGGTTATTTTTTTTATAGGGAGCGACCCCTTGGCCAAGGGTTGCTTCCTTGGGCCCATTTGTTTTCAGTATGTTCTGCCGTGTCTTTATTTGGCCTCTCTGCCCTCCGTAGGGTTGCTTCCAGGGGGCCCATGTTTATAATGATTTATAATCTTCCCCCCTTGGGGACAGACACCCCATTTGTGACATACCCTGTGACATAGCCTGTTGTAATGTGTGTTGTTTTTGTTTCTTCTAATGTGTATTGTTTTTTTTTTCTCTTTAGATTGTTGCAGTGTGCGGTTCTGTTACTGGTGGTTCTGTTGTTCTGCTGTTTCTGTAGTTGCATGTGTTTGGTAAGAGACCTTTTTTTTCTTCAATTGTAATGTAATTGTTTATTTTGCAAAGTGTGTAGTAATACGAGTATGTTTTGTTGCTGTTTGTTGTGATTGTAAAACATGTTTTGCATTTGTTTTTGATGTGTCCTTCTGTAGATGTAAGTTTTTTTTCCTTCTTTCTAGTGGGATATCGTTGCCTATTTGCTGTGTCTTTGCAGAGTAGATGCTGGTGAGTGTAGTTGTGTCTTGTAAGTGAATTGTATATTTTTTCTAAATATATTTTTTTGTGAAAAAGTCTTACATTTTTATCGTACTTTGCGCAGTGCTGGGGTTGTTGAGTTGTTTGTGCAGACTCCTTTATTTGTAAGGATAATGGCTAGCCGCCGGATTACTGCTCAGCAAGTTTTTGGACAGCTTTTTGATTCTTCCTCTGACCATGGTCCAGAGTCTGACTCTGATTCTGAGCCAGAGGTGGGAGGTGAAGATTCAGGTAGTGAGTTTTCTCTACACATGGCTTCATCTGATGATGAAGACACTTTGAGTGCTGATGAAGCTACTTTTGGTGTGGATGATGTGCCTGTGGTTGGGGAGGACATTGCTGTGTTTACGGTTTGGGAGGACATTGTTGTGCCTGTGGTTGCGGAGGACATTGATGTGCCACTTGTGCAGCAAGAGACATCTGGGCTGCAGCCTGTGGCTGCTAGACTTCCAGTTGGTGTAGTGAGACAAGAGGCAGCTGGACGGCGGCCTGCGGCTGCAAGACTTGACGATGAAAGTTCTGACCTCTGGGTTGCACCAGGCATGGTGCAGCCGGCATTGCCTGAATTTACTGGTGTTCCAGGGTGTAGGGTGAACACTGAAAACTTTTTGCCTATTGATTTTTTCAAGTTGTTTATGGATGATGTGTTTTTGGCAGAGATTGTAGAGCAGACTAATTTGTATGCTGAAAATTTTTTGAGGGTGAACAGTGCCAGCCTTAAGCCCCACGCTAGAGCTACCCAGTGGACTCCCACCAATTTGGAGGAGATGAAAAAGTTTTTGGGTTTAACTCTTTTGATGGGCTTGCTTAGGAAACCATCAATGGCTTCATATTGGTCTACTAGTCCCTTGATGGCAACAGCTATATTTCTGGCAGTCATGAGTCGTGATAGGTATTTGCTTCTGCTGCGGATGATGCATTTTGTTGACAATAGTCTTGCTTTGCCACGAGATCACCCTGATTGTGACCGTCTTTTCAAGATTCGGCCTGTCATTGATCATTTGGTTGATCGATTTTCTGAGATCTTTTATCCCGGGAAAGAAATTGCAGTGGATGAGTCTTTGCTGTTGTTCAAGGGCCGCTTGGTATTTCGGCAATACATTCCTAGTAAGAGGGCACGCTATGGAATCAAACTGTATATGCTGTGTGACAGTGAGACTGGATATGTCTCTAATTTCAGGGTGTACACTGGTAAGGAATCCAGCATTAACCCCCCTGGTTGTCCGTCGACTTTTGGAGTGACTGAGAAAATTGTGTGGGAACTTGGTCGTGGATTGTTTAACAAAGGCCATCATTTGTATGTCGATAACTTCTACACTGGTGTGCGGTTGTTCAGGGAATTGGCCAAAGTGGACACGGTTGCTTGTGGCACAATCCGCTCAAACCGTAAAGGTTTCCCAAAAGAACTTGTTTGTCGAAAGCTTGCTCGGGGACAGTGCAGTGCATTGCGTTGTGAGGAGCTTCTAGCTGTGAAGTTTACAGACAGGAGAGATGTCTACATGTTGACTACAATACATGATGAAAGCACTGAACCGCAGACTGTTTGGGCTCAGGTTGCAGAAGTGCAAAAACCTGTGTGCATACTGGACTACAATAAGTACATGGGTGGTGTTGACAGAGTTGATCAGAGGTTGGAACCGTATGCTGCTCTTCGTAAGGCTTACATTTGGTACAAGAAGTTGGCTATCCATCTTTTCCACTTGGCAACCTTTAATGCTTTTATTGTGTTCCAGAAATCTTGTCCCCAGTCAAAGATGACTTTTGTAAAGTTTCAGGAGTCTGTAATAGGCAGCCTTGTTTTAGTGGAACATGCAAGTGTTCCTAGAGCTGGAGTGGTGGAGGATGTTGCCAGATTGAAAGATCGCCACTTTCCTGATACAATTCCTCCTACAACCTCAAAAGACTTTCCCAGTCGGAGATGTAGAGTCTGTTGGCGAAGAGGTTTGCGGAAGGAGGTTCGCATGTACTGCCCCGACTGCCCTTCAAACCCCGGGCTGTATGTACCTGCTTGTTTTAGATTGTACCACACGCAAAATAATTTTTGGGAGTATCAATGAGTGGTAAAGTTAACTGGTTGGTCTTTATTCTGTAAAAGTTATTGTTCAGTTTCAAAGTTTGTATTTGTGTAGTCTTTTTAGATTTAGTTGTCGAGTTAGTAGATTTGTATCAATTTGTAATTTGTTTTTGTTTCTCTTTTATTTAAAAAAAAACTAAAGTATGATGTTGGTTTGCGTGTAGTGTCCATTGTCTGACTGTGTGCATGGTTTGGCGCTTGGCTGCCGGTGTCTGTGGACTGGTGCTTGTCTGGCGGTGTCTGCGGACTGGTGCTTGACTGGCGGTGTGCGTGGTCTGGTGTTTGGTTGGCGGTGTGCGTGCTCTTGCGCTTGCCTGGTGTTGTGTTTGGATTTGTCTTTGGCTGGTGGTGTTCGTGGAGTGGTGCTTGGCTGGCGGTGTGTGTGGAGTTGTGCTTGGCTGGTGGTGTGTGTTGAGTGGCGCTTGGCTGGTCGTGTGTGTGGAGTGGCGCTTGGCTGGTGGTGTGCGTGGAGTGGTACTTGGCTGTCTGTGCACGGAGTGGTGCTTGGCTGGTGTTGTGTTTGTGGAGTGGCGCTTGGCTGGTGGTGTGTGTGGAGGGGCGCTTGGCTGGTGGTGTGCATGGAGTGGTACTTGGCTGTCTGTGCACGGAGTGGTGCTTGGCTGGCGGTGTGTGTGGAGTGGTGCTTGGCTGGCGGTGTGTGTGGAGTGGCGCTTGGCTGGACGGTGTGCGTGGAGTGGTACTTGGCTGTCTGTGCACGGAGTGGTGCTTGGCTGGTGTTGTGTTTGTGGAGTGGCGCTTGGCTGGTGGTGTGCGTGGAGTGATGCTTGGCTGGTGGTGTGTGTGGAGTGGTACTTGGCTGTCGGTGTGCGCTGAGTGTTGTTTGGCTGGTGGTGTGCATGGTCTGGTGCTTGGATGGTGGTGTGGGTGGACTGGCGCTCGGCAGGCGGTGTGTGAGTAGTTACTTTCTGTTGGTCACTACACACACTGCTAGTTGAGTGACACTCCACACAGTCCATCATTTTGTGTAGTTGCAGTGTCAGAAATGTGGGCGTGTGAAAGTGATGGGCCCTTGAATGGCGCTGTTTGCTGGTGTGAGTGTTGGAATGTGATGGGTCCGCGGCTGGCGGTGTGAATGTTTTGTATGTGTCACGCGTACGAAAGGTGTATGAATGGCCTGTAAAGAGGTTGGTGCCTTGACGTGGCTTTACAGCTCACGAGCTGTGAGTCAGTGGTTCAGTTTATCATACTTTCAATTATACACAGTGTATTTCATTTTTGTGAAATTACTTGCGTATACAATTGTATGTACTGAATCATCACTCACCCTCGTGCCAATCCAACCAGTATGTGTGTGTGCTTGCGGATTAGATAGGTGTGCAGTAATAATTGGGTTTTTTCTCTTTCTGCAGTAGGGTGTACCTTGTCCCTTATTGTGATTGTTGTTATGTGTTGCTTTTCCATTCGGATGGTGTCAATGGTCTGGTTTGTTCAAAATATATGTATAACCTGCACACCACTGTATATAAATTGTACTCAAATGTTTTAACTAAAAGGTGCAGACCTGCTTCCTGACCGACCCCTGTCAGGTTTCTGTAATAACTGAATTCACAGACACAACTGTGTCTAGTGCAGGAATGCACTGTTCAAATTTGCTTTAGTGCACTGCGTTTTCACCATATGTTTTAAAACGTATTCCAAAATTCTTCAAAATATCAACTGATCCAATTAACTCAACATACTCATAACAACATCAAAACAACGACTTAGTCATGTTGTCAAGTTCATTACTTTTTTTATGTAGGTTCATGAACATTCGATTCTTTTTTTAAATTATTTTTGTTAAACTTATTTAGCAATTTAATATCATTGCAAATACATTCCAAATGTGCATCACAAACATTCGTTCAAAACGAAAATACTGTGGACTTCATCTGTGTTTTCATAGGTTCCCTCCCAATGCATTTCGATGCCACTGCATCTTCGTCAGGGGAATGAACTGCGTAAACAAATAATGACAACCATATGTTCTGAATGAGAGCGATATCTTTTTTTTAAAAAAGACAATATCATTTTTTACGAAAACAGGTTATCTCATTGGCATTTTTCTCAACTCTACTGTGTCCAAACACATTGCCCTCCCAAGCATAAATATATTAATGATACTGTGGTGTTCCCTATACATGCCATTAGATTCAAACAAGTGCAATCAACGTGTATGTTATCTGAGTGCATCAAACATAACTCAAAAAAAAATAACTCGAAAAAGTTCCAGGTGCAACATACCCTCTCAACAAGCCCTGATGTATTATATCCTTATTTACAGATGAAATGTCTGACCTGCAAACCAAAATGAGACTGATATAAGTGGACAGTCTTAAGCTCTAATGTACCAAATCTAGATGTTGTAAATCACTCTATTACTCACTGCTCTCTGGGCAATAGAATCGAGCCTTCAGTATGCACTATTTTCACGTTCTGATTTGTATCAGGTATGAAAGGTGCGTGAATGGCCTGTAAAACGGTTGGTGCCTTGTCGTGGCTTTACAGCTCACGAGTTGTGAGTCACTGGTTCAGTTTTTATGCATTTATTTATTGACAGAGCATTTCATTTTTTTGAAATATCTTGTTAATAAAATTTTATGTACTGAACCATCACTCGCCCTCGTGCCAAATCCAACCTCTATGTGTGTGTCTTTGAGGAATAGATAGCCGTGCTTGAATGTTTGACTTTTGAGTAACTCTGTTAAGGTGTGGTATCCTTTTACTCGGGAGAACAAGGGTAACGCAGGGTGGTAGGACTTTTTTGCCGGCACGGCGATCCCACGCCAAAAACTTTGGAAAAGTGCTATTTTTACCTATTTTTAAGGTTTGCAAGGAGTTCTGGGTAGGAAAACATTGGGGGACCCACGCATGCCATACCTCCCTGGACTCTCCCGGGTGTCTAGTTTTCAGAACTGTTTGGGTTTGCTACTTTCCAAAGAATACCACCCAGCCCCGGGCCAAAAACTCAGGTGCCCCCCCCAATCAAATTTATATTGCTTCAGGGTATTTTAAATTCACCACCGTACGATTTGGACCTTTTCCTGTTGCAGCCACTATGGCTACCCACGCAAGTGAGGTACCATTTTTATCGGGAGACCTGGGGGAACGCTGGGTGGGAGGTAATTTGTGTGAGCCCAGTGATGCCACCCTCTCCCAGACTACAACGTGTGAAAAAATTGATTTTTTTCTGCTAAAATTGAGGTTTGCAAGGGATTCTGGGTAGAGGAACGTTGGAGGATCTACGCAAGCCATACCTCCTTGGAAGCCCCCGGGTGTCTACTTTTCAGAAATGTGTGGGTTTGGTAGGTTTCCATAGATGGCTGTCTCGCACGGGGCCAGAAACCCAGGTAACCCCTCTTGCAAAAGCTGGTGAATTTAACAATGGTGAAAATGTTAAGTTCACCAGCTTTTGCAAGAGGGGTTACCTGGGTTTTTGGCCCCGTGCGAGACAGCCATCTAGGGAAACCTACCAAAGGTACCATTTTTTTCAGGAGACCTGGGGGCACGCTGGGTGGGTGGAATTTTGTGGATCCACGCAGATTCCAGAACTTTCCACCACAGAAATGGGAGGAAAATGTGTTTTGTTTGTCAAATTTTTATGTTTGCAAGGGATTCTGGGTAACAAAACCTGGGGGTAGGCAGACGAGTCACCCCATCCTGAATTCCCCTGGGTATCTAGTTTTCAGAAATGTATTGGTTTGCTAGGTTTCCCTAGGTGCTGGTAGAGCTACGGCGCAAAAACAAAAGGTAGTCTTTTTGTCCAAAACGTGCTAAATTTCACTGGGAAATTGAGGTGCGACCATGCTGCGTTTTGCGCTGTTTCATGTCGCAGCCACTATGCCTACCCACGCAAGTGAGGTATCATTTTTTTCGGGAGACCTGGGGGCACGCTGGGTGGGTGGAAATTTGTTGATCCACGCAGATTCCAGAACTTTCCTTCACAGACATGTGAGGAAAATGTGTTTTTTTTGTCAAATTTTTATGTTTGCAAGGGATTCTGGGTAACAAAACCTGGGGGTAGGCAGACGAGTCACCCCATCCTGAATTCCCCCGGGTGTCTAGTTTGCAAAAATGTATAGGTTTGCTAGGTTTCCCTAGGTGCTGGCAGAGCTTCGGCGCAAAAAGAAAAGGTAGTCTTTTTGTCCAAAGCGTGCTAAATTTCACTGGGAAATTGAGGTGCGACCATGCTGCGTTTTGCGCTGTTTTATGTCGCAGCCACTATGCCTAACCACGTAACTGAGGTACCATTTTTTTTGGGAGACCTGGGGGCACGCTGGGTGGGTGGAAATTTGTTGATCCACACAGATTCCAGAACTTTCCACCACAGAAATTTGAGGAAAATTTGTTTTTTTTCTCAAATGTTTATGTTTGCAAGGGATTCTGGGTAACAAAACCTGGAGGTAGGCAGACGAGTCACCCCATCCTAAATTTCCCTGGGTGTCTAGTTTTCAAAAATGTATAGGTTTGCTAGGTTTCCCTAGGTGCTGGCAGAGCTACGGCGCAAAAACAAAAGGTAGTCTTTTTGTCAAAAACGTGCTAAATTTCACTGGGAAATTGAGGTGCGACCATGCTGCGTTTTGCGCTGTTTCATGTCACAGCCACTATGCCTACCCACGCACGTGAGGTACCAATTTGTTCGGGAGACCTGGTGGCACGCTGGGTGGGTGGAAATTTGTTGATCCACGCAGATTCCAGAACTTTCCACAACAGAAATGTGAGGAAAATGTGTTTTTTTTGTCATATTTTTATGTTTGCAAGGGATTCTGGGTAACAAAACCTGGGGGTAGGCAGACGAGTTACCACATCCTGAATTGCCCTGGGTGTCTAGTTTTCAAAAATGTATAGGTTTGCTAGGTTTCCCTAGGTGCTGGCAGAGCTTCGGCGCAAAAAGAAAAGGTAGTCTTTTTGTCCAAAGCGTGCTAAATTTCACTGGGAAATTGAGGTGCGACCATGCTGCGTTTTGCGCTGTTTCATGTCACAGCCACTATGCCTACCCACGCAAGTGAGGTACCATTTTTTTGGGGAGACCTGGGGGCACGCTAGGTGGGTGGAAATTTGTTGATCCACGCAGATTCCAGAACTTTCCACCACAGAAATGTGAGGAAAATTTGTTTTGTTGGTCAAATTTTTATGTTTGCAGGGGATTCTGGGTAACAAAACCTGGGGGTAGGCAGACGAGTCACCCCATCCTGAATTGCCCTGGGTGTCTAGTTTTCAAAAATGTATAGGTTTGCTAGATGTCCCTAGGTGCTGGCAGAGCTACGGCGTAAAAACAAAAGGTAGTCTTTTTGTCCGAAACGTACTAAATTTCACTGGGAAATTGAGGTGCGACCATGCTGCGTTTTGCGCTGTTTCATGTCGCAGCCACTATGCCTACCCACGCAAGTGAGGTACCATTTTTTTTGGGAGACCTGGGGGCACGCTGGGTGGGTGGAAATTTGTTGATCCACGCAGGTTCCAGAACTTTCCACCACAGAAATGTAAGGAAAATTTGTTTTTTTGGTCAAATTTTTATGTTTGCAGGGGGTTCTGGGTAACAAACCCTGGGGGTAGGCAGACGAGTCACCCCATCCTGAATTTCCCTGGGTGTCTAGTTTTCAAAAATGTATAGGTTTGCTAGGTTTCCCTAGGTGCTGGCAGAGCTTCGGCGCCAAACGAAAAGGTAGTCTTTTTGTCCAAAGCGTGCTAAATTTCACTGGGAAATTGAGGTGCGACCATGCTGCGTTTTGCGCTGTTTCATGTCGCAGCCACTATGCCTACCCACGCAAGTGAGGTACCATTTTTTTCATGAGACCTGGGGGCACGCTGGGTGGGTGGAAATTTGTTGATCCACGCAGATTCCAGAACTTTCCACCACAGAAATGTGAGGAAAATGTGTTTTTTTTGTCAAATGTTTATGTTTGCAAGGGAATCTGGGTAACAAAACCTGGGGGTAGGCAGACGAGTCACCCCATCCTGAATTTCCCTGGGTGTCTAGTTTTCAAAAAGGTATAGGTTTGCTAGGTTTCCCTAGGTGCTGGCAGAGCTTCGGCGCAAAAAGAAAAGGTAGTCTTTTTGTCCAAAGCGTGCTAAATTTCACTGGGAAATTGAGGTGCGACCATGCTGCGTTTTGCGCTGTTTTATGTCGCAACCACTATGCCTACCCACGCAAGTGAGGTACCTTTTTTTTGGGAGACCTGGGGGCACGCTGGGTGGGTGGAAATTTGTTGATCCACACAGATTCCAGAACTTTCCACCACAGAAATGTGAGGAAAATGTGTTTTTTTTGTCAAATGTTTATGTTTGCAAGGGAGTCTGGGTAACAAAACCTGGAGGTAGGCAGACAAGTCACCCCATCCTAAATTCCCCTGGGTGTCTAGTTTTCAAAAATGTATAGGTTTGCTAGGTTTCCCTAGGTGCTGGCAGAGCTACGGCGCAAGAACAAAAGGTAGTCTTTTTGTCCTCAACGTGCTAAATTTCACTGGGAAATTGAGGTGCAACCATGCTGCGTTTTGCGCTGTTTCATGTTGCAGCCACTATGCCTACCCACGCAAGTGAGGTACCATTTTTTTCGGGAGACCTGGGGGCACGCTGGGTGGGTGGAAATTTGTTGATCCACGCAGATTCCAGAACTTTCCACCACAGAAATGTGAGGAAAATGTGTTTTTTTTGTCAAATTTTTATGTTTGCAAGGGATTCTGGGTAACAAAACCTGGGGGTAGGCAGACGAGTCACCCCATCCTGAATTTCCCTGGGTGTCTAGTTTTCAAAAATGTATAGGTTTGCTAGGTTTCCCTAGGTGCTGGCTGAGCTACGGCTCAAAAACAAAAGGTAGTCTCTTTGTCCAAAGAGCTTAAGATTTCACTGGGAAATTGAGGTGCGACCATGTTGCATTTTGTGCCGTTTCCTGTCGTAGGCACAACGCCGACCCACACAAGTGAGGTACCGTTTTTATCGGGAGACCTGGGGGAACGCTGGGTGGGTGGAAATTTGTTGATCCACGCAGATTCCAGAACTTTCCACTACAGAAATGTGAGGAAAATTTGTTTTTTTTGTAAAAATCTTAGCTTTGCAAGGGATTCTGGGTAACAAAACCTGGTGGTAGGCAGTCGAGTTACCCCATCCTGAATTCCCCTGGGTGTCTACTGCTCAAAAATGTATAGGTTTGCTAGGTTTCCCTAGGTGTCGGCAGAGCTAGGGTGCAAAAACTACAGGTAGGCACTTTGCCAAAAAAGGGTCAATTTGTAACTGCAAAATTTAGGTGTGACCACGTTGCATTTTGCGCCGTTTCCTGTCGCAGGCACAAGGCCGACCCACACAAGTGAGGTACCGTTTTTATCGGGACACTTGGGGTAATTCAGATTTGTAAATCAACTGTTATTACCAATTGAGCTTTCATGCAGTTCTCCCTTTGAATGAAAGACATTGTGTAAAAAAAAAATCTTTATGAAAAATGACCAATAATTCTCATGCTAGTATGAGTATTCCCAACTTTGAAAATGTGCAAATATATACTGTTTCTGAACTCTATAATTTGTACCCAATTCAGAAATACATAGGTGTCTTTCATACAGATTATTCCATGTATACATTTTCCAAGACAAAGTGCACTATACCCAGTAAATGAAAAAATACCATTGCAAGTTGCTGCTCAGTTTTTGGATCTGGGTTCGTCGGGTTCTTGGTGAAACTACAAGTCCTATATATCCCCACAACCAGGAAGGTCTAACGGATGTAACGGTATATTGCTTTCCAAGAGCTGTCAAAATTAGAAAAAGTTATAGGTGAAAACGTTGAGACAAAAGGCTGTTTTTTTCAACAAATTTTCAAATATTCCAATATCTAACTGTTAGTTTCTATAACGAAACCTTCATGGATTTAGACAAATTACCCCTTTCTGAATTCAGAATTTTGTCTACTTTTCGAAAATGTAAAACTTTTCAGGATCCATTATTGCTTTCAAACTCATTTCTACCATTAACTGGAAGGAGGTGGAAAGCTCTAAAAATAGCAAAAATAGGCTATGTCCCAGAAAAATGCCAAAACTGAGTGAAAAATTTCGGTTCTCTGACAAAAGACTGTCATTCCCTGAAAGCTGAGAAAATGGAGATTCCAGCCCCACAAACCCTTTTGTGATACCATTTTCAGGGAAAAACCCAGAGGCTTTCATTTGCAGCCCGTTTTTCCCATTTTTCTGAAAAAAACAAAAAAATCACAATATTTTGGTTAATTTCTGGGACCCCTCCAAGGGAATCCACCAACCCTGGGCGCCTTTAGAATCCACATGATGTTGGAAGAAAAGGACGCAATTTTGGCGCGGATACCTTATGTGGTCAAAAAGTTACAAGGGCCTAAGCGCGCACTACTCCAAAACGCCAAAAAAAGCCTTAGCACAGGAGGGGAAAAGGCCTAGCAGCGAAGGGGTTAAAGTAACTTAGATAACAGGATTATTTATGTTTTTTGGCAGTAACACAGATGGGAGGAGGGAAGTCATTAACCCACATGGATTTGTACGTTTGGCTTGGGAGTGCACCTGTAACCTGACCTTTTAATACACACCAATATTATTCTACAGTTATTTGCTTCCCCACAAATGTATATCTATCCCATGCTATTAACTTGTAATGCTTCACATTATCATATATCATTCCTGTAAATCCAGACCGATCGGAATTGCCAATGCTTGTTTTCAATGTTGGGTTATCCTCAATGACAATAAATGAATGAGGAAAGAAAGGATTTTATGCTGTGAGGAACGCGTGAGCTGAATATTTTATTGTGATTTCAATTGAAATTTATTGTCATCAGGAATGGGTTGATTTTTGTGATGAGAAATGAATCCTGAATTGTATCTCCTACTAAAATATTTTTTCAGTTAATGAGAATACATTATAGGCAAGGAAAATAATTTTTCAATTCAAAACAAATTATATGCAAATTTGTATATGTGCACAGGTGTGCGTGACTTCATCAATAATCACAATTTACATAGAACCTGTATGAGGTGGATTGTTTTTGTCTTTAATTAATAGGTGGTAATTATGACCCAACTCAAGGAAACACCTCCAATTGACTTCAGAAGAATGAAGTACAGACTAAGTGCAACAAGGATTTTAAATGATGTATTATATTCAGATGTTTGTCGCAACCAGTTCATGTTATGAAATGATTTACCAGGGTGGAACTCATTACCAGCAAGTTACACAATGTTGTCTCCAACCATCATGCCAACTCATTGAGCTTTCTTACTAGGATTTGAACCTGTGGCCTGCAAGTTAACTAAAAAGCTCTACAGAAGGCACATTGATCCACTAAGCTAGTGTGCAAGGATTGAAACCTGTGACTAGCAGATGACCAGCCGATCCACCAAGCAAGTAACCACGGTGCCGCCATCGCCTAACACAGTGATGCCACTAAGTGCAGTGGTTCTGGTAGAAATATTTATTCACAAAAACACAACGTCCCTGATCACCATTAGCTAGCAAACATGATGTGCAAATTGCACACCTGCTAATATTAGAATGCACATGGGTTGGAAATTAGCATGTGGAAAATGTGTGCCCCATTACGAAGTGAGGTCTTTAGTTACACCTCTTCTCCTCTTTATGGGCCATTTGAACAAAGGTAACATACTTTTGAGTTAGTTTACTACTTCTAGGTATTTACACATTGCACTTTTTAGAGACTAAGGGCCAGATGTAGGTAATTCCGATTTACCGACTCTTAAATACCGACTCATACCGAATCGGTATTTAAGAGTCGGTAAATTGGAAGGAGGCAGATGTAGGTAAAAAATTACCGATTCTGTAAGAGTCGGTATTTACCGATTCTGTAAATACCGAATCTGTATTTCCCATTGATTCCTATGGGCCTTGAAGCCCATAGGAATCAATGGGAAATACAGATTCGGTATTTACAGAATCGGTAAATACCGAATCCTGGCAGGGGGAACGGGGTGTCACTTTGACACCCTGTAGCACCCCAATTGCAGGCTTGTGTGCCATGTGGCACACATACATGCCCTAAGGGCATGTCTGTGTGTCACATGGCATAGGTGTACATGCACAGATGTGCATGTACACTGGAATTCGGTATTTTACCACCCAATAGGATTGGGTGGTAAAATAAGAATTCCTAAGGGCCTGTGGCACTGCAAACTGTGCCACCTACATATGCATTTACAGAATCGGTATATTTACCGATTCGGTAAAATACCGAAGTGGTAAATTTACTGAATCGGAAAATATACCGATTCTGTAAATAACGACCCACCTACATCTCAAAAGCCAAATACCGGTCGGTAACGGCCGAAATCGGCCGTTACCGACCGGTATTTGGCTACCTACATCTGGCCCTAACAGTTTTGTAGTGCACCCTTCACCACACATGGCCAACCACTGGTTGCAATACCCTCCCATAGAAAATAATGAAGGTAGGTACTTACTACAAAAGTGTAAGTAACTACACAAGTGTAGTTTGTGAACAGCAGTTTGTAGTACGTTTTGTAGTACTAATTTAGTTCTACAAAAATTACTACAAACTGCAGTTTGTGAAACAGGCTCAGAGAATTAAATTCCTAAATGACTTAGTGCACATAAACTATTTTTGGCAAAAAAAAAGAAAGGTATTTAGAATTTGATCAGTGGAACATTTAAAGTACAAACTGCACTTACAATCCAGGAAATTCTCATATGTATTGAATTTTCAATTTTGCCATTGAATGTTTAGGGCATGAAGGAGGTAGCACTGCATAGCTCATACTTTTTTGTGTGCTAGAAAACATTTTATAGGTAGCGTACAACCATGGTAAAACAACTAAAATAAACCTGTAAAAGGTAGAGGTAAATGAAAGCATATGCCTGCCATATTTCAAGAGGGTTTAGAAAAGCGGATATTTGCGCTTCGGGAAAAGAAAAGTGAACATGCTTGTTTTCGCCATGACCACTCCCTTGGATTCTCCGCCCAACTGACAGTCTCAGGATTACACTCGGTAGACCGGGATTATCCATAAAAATTATTAATTTGCCCAGAATTACATCCAATGTCAAGGGGATTTTTGTGAATCTATGCAAAGTTTAAAATATATGCAAATCATGGACATACATCTAGACTGATATGCAACTATGAGGTTATTTAGATTATCCAGAATTACCAGGCGCACTACCAAAGTATCCGTAGAGTAAATGAGAATTTTTTTTCAAAGTGGTGGTATAGGCAATGAGGCGAACGGTAAATCCTCACAACCGTTCAGAAATGGACCAAAGATTGGCCCATATGGAACATGCAAAAAACAACAATGCCCCTGCACTATACAAATGAATATGTGATCAAACGGTTCTTAGTTTGGTAAGTCAAACAAACATTAGAGCACCACCAAAAACCAAAATTAGTGGACACTTTCAACATAAAGTGATCAAAGTTGGACAAAATAGAGGTGTCAATGCGTTCCGTTGTTGGTGTGATAATTCGGTTTATTGTTCCTACATATGGGCCAACACGTGTTTCATCGCAGGGAAACAGACTGCGAATCTTCAGGGCTGGATAGAAACATAAGGTTTACATTTGTGATCATGTTTGTGATACAATTGTATAAGAAGGTGACTTGAAGGTGTCACCCATTGTGGAAAACACATGCCATTATGTGCCTATGTGGCAAAGTGCTTCGAGAGCATTGGTTTAGTGACATTCGTGAAATTTAAGTTCTGTCTGATTATTTTGTTTCTAACTGTAGACAAAGAGCATGTAGGCCGTAAGAAATGCTATTGGTGACGTGTAAAGAAAGTGAAATGTGTAGACAGAATACGAAATCCCAAGTGACTAATATAGTGTATACTAAAACAATTTTTTAATGATATTTAAGCATAAACATTCGGCGAGAAAACTAGACGGTTTGTATCTGTAGGACAGTGTTTTTCCATATATAGTTTTATAGTTGACTTGTCTTGGGGGATGGAATCAAAACTATTCTGTTCATTGCTCTCAGTTTGGTCCGTCTACAAAAAGGTCATGTATTTGCTGTTTATCAGCCGATTTCAGTATGGCCACCAAATGAGGGCGAGATCGTGTTAACAGTTGTAATCATTTGGTTGACCAATGGATCTTATTTCTATTTTGTCTACATTAGGATCAGTCTCAAAATTAAAGCATATATATTTTATTATTATATATTAGTACTGCTATTCACAAGAGAGGTCCTTAATGGTAGAATAACCGAGAAAAGAGGCAGCATCGGTGCTTTAAAAAAGGCATGGGGGACAGAAAACTAATAATCTGAATAAAAATAAACGATCAAAAGAAACAACGTCCAAGATAAAGGAAATGAAAAATTAATAAAAAAATTTATAAAATAAGTGAACTCACCCTCATGGGTGAGGGGCATAAACACATCGGTTTAGCCGTGTTATGTAGTCATGTTTCCTGACTTTTTCAGCACTATATGTATTGCAGAAACTTCATGAGACCTGATGAGTCTACAATAAATGTAAATGAATTCAGATTTTATATAAGGGTAAAAATTATTATTACGATGGTCTGCTCGTCGAACAAAGGAACCGTCGAACACATGAGGAGAACCTACCTCGTTTTTGATAAAGTGTAGCTTAAACCGGGAGGAGAGAAGAAAGCAGTTTGCACAGTAGTCGCAACACTGTTTTTCATAAGAGGCAAGGCGGGTACACCTAAAACGATAGGTAATGGGGAAGGAAACAGAAAAATGTATTTGTGGAGGATCTGTAGGGCCGTAATGATAAGCGTCCGGTGTTTGTTATTAAAACAAAAATGGAGCACAGAGATAGCTTACCTCCTCTTAGTAGCACTCCCTCTTGTGATTTCCGGCGCCGTTTTCCAAGGACGGTCACGTGACCGGATACCCAGCCGGAATATGTACCGGCGAGGTCCTTCATTTACTGGAAACGACTAGACCGTTAACAGACATGGAGTCTGTCAATTAACCGGCCCAAATAAGAAGAAATACTATGGGCAAACACCCATATGTTAATTGTTCGACGAAAATTATACGTTTTGTGAAATTCTATCGTTTAGCCTCGTTTTATATTGGAAGTTTATATTTTTGAAGCAGAATGCCTCAAAATTAATGAGTAGCTGATATTCGGTTCCTAGAGAAATATTAAGAGCATTCAGTTAATGAGTTTGATATATGTCAATTAATTCGGTTATATTTAGCCGATATATATGAGCAATTCATTTATAAGGTTAGGATATGTCAAATTATTAGTTTTCAAAGGTCGATATTTATGAATAATTATTTTATCGGAGATTAATGTCCGTGACTAATTCTGTGCCGGAATGTCCACGTATGTGGCATGTATGTCAAGTATCATGCCTATGTATATCTCATTATAAGGTAGAATGCTGATGTCAGACATCCGGATAAGATCCAATAATCTGGGGTCATAGATATTACGGTCAATTTTTTGTAAATCCACTTTTTAAGATTACTTCCTCATATTCACTTGATATCTATAATCTGGGGATTTTGCTCAGTAAGTGTATTGTTGACCATAGAACACAGATGATTATATATTCTATATCGAAACAATTCAAGACATGGTTTGCTAAGAAAAATTCATGTGATTTAGTAAAAATCACTCTACTCAAAACGTCTCATCTCATTACAAAATATATATATGTGTCAGACAGGGCTAACAGTAGTAGAACACTAAAACACATTCGCATGAGAAAAACATGATGCTGTAAGATCAATACAGTGATTAGTTTCCTAGAAAGAATTGCATCTCAGGGTCATAATTTAAACCATGTTCAATACTTTGAAGACGCCTAATCCAAGTCGCTTCTTTCCGTCTGAGTGCCAACTCTCTATTTCCACCTCTTACATGCATGGGTACAGTCTCAATTCCGTAGAAAGATACAGAGAAGTCCTCTGTATCAGTTTGGCATGTGGCCACATGTAAGGCTACTGGGTATTTCGGATCTTGTTTTTGTATGTCTCTCATGTGCTCGGAAATTCTTTCTTTTAGTGCTCTGATGGTACTACCGATGTATTGTTTGCCACATCGGCATTCTATTATGTATACCACATATTTTGTAACACAGTTAATGTTCACTCTTATGTCGTATGTCTCTTTATTTGGTCCGCTGAAGTGTTTTGTTTTGTGTTTTGCCCATTTACACATGGTGCAAAAGCCACATTTGAAAAATCCATTACTGCGTTGTGTTAACCAGTTAGGGGTCATATCGCTTCGTGGAACTGTAGGACTGAGTCTATTCCTCAAGGTTTTCCCTTTGCGGAAAGTGATTTGTGGAGTTACGGATATTATTTCTTTCAGTGTTGAATCTTCTCTTAGCAGACCCCAGTGTTTGGTCATACTGTGTCTGAGTGATCGATGAAGTGCATTGTATTCAGTGATCATTCTCACTGTTGAGTCTTTCGCCAGAAGTGTGTCTTTAGGTTTCAGTGTATCACTTCTCTTGATTTTGGATAGTTTCTTTTTTGCTTGAGAAAGGATGGCTTTAGGATAGCCCCGTTTCTCAAATCTCGTTTCCATGTCTTGTATGGTTTCTTCAAGATTCTTGTCTTCGCTACAGTTACGCCTTGCGCGGAGGAATTCTCCAAAGGGGATTGACTTTATTTGGTGGAAGGGATGGAAACTGTCGGCTCTCAAAATAGCATTGCAAGAAGTTGGTTTTCTGTACAAATCACTTTGTAATTTGTTTCCCTTTACATGGAATTCTAGGTCTAAGAATTCTATGTGTGTTTTGCTTGATTTCATAGTAAAGTTTAGTTCCCAATCATTGCGATTGAGATGCTCGTAAAAGCTTTGTAGTAGTTCATCTGAGCCTGTCCAGAGTAAGATGCAGTCATCTATATAGCGACCCCGGAATAAAATGGAGTCAGTATAAAGATTGCCTTTGTTGCCCCAGATATGGTCGTCCTCAAAAGCGCCCATAAAAAGATTGGCGAAAGACGGTGAAAATTTCGAACCCATGGCTACACCACGTTTCTGTTGGTACCATTGTTTGTGGAAGATGAAAAAATTGTTAGTTAAAATTAGATTCATCATCGAAATTAGCATTTGCGTATGTGCCCAGAGAGAAGCCGGTCGATTGGAAAGAATACGGGTTATTGCTCTCATGCCTAGAGTAGGATTGATGCTAGTATAGAGTGCGACAACGTCCATTGTGACAAGGGTAGTGTTTGGTTGCCATTCTAAGTCGCCTAAGACGCTAAGTATATGCTTCGAATCTTGTATATAAGAAGGCAGGTTTTTTACAAGCGGGTTTAGGAACATATCCACGTATTCTGCAAGTCTCTCGGTGGGACCTCCGATTCCCGAGACAATAGGTCTGCCTGGAGGAAAGGGGAGATCTTTGTGGATTTTTGGAAGGGTGTAAAGCCATGGGTAGGTTGGTTTGAGTACTTTGAGATACAAATATTCGTCGTCATTTAGAAGACCATCTTCTTTCCATTTGCGTAGATGGTCGTTGATGGTTATTGTCAAAGCACCCATAGGGTTGTTTGTGATGCGTTCATAACACGAATGGTCTGCTAGCTGATTCAATATTTCATTATTGTAATCATCTGTGTTCATAACCACAATGTTTCCTCCTTTGTCTGCTTCGCGAATGATGATGGAGGGAGTTAGCGTGAGTATGCTAAGGGCCTGACGCTCTCCTTTAGTTAAATTGTCTTTGAATGTGAAGGTGTCATTCTGTTTTTTTGTGTTGATTTTATTTAGGTCTTCTAGAACTTGTCTATAAAATGTGTTACCACCTGGTAATGTTGGTGTCCATGTAGATTTGTTTTTTAGACCACTTACAACATCCAAGTCTGTGTCAATATTCATTTCCTCTAGAAGTTGCCCCATTTCCATGGGACTATCCTCCCGTTCAGTGATAGACAACAGTAAATGGATTGCTTGAACATCTTTTATTGTCAGTTCATCATTAGATAAGACATCAGGAATATTCTTTACATTCTTATCACTTGGTGTTTTTCCTGTAAAATGTTTTTTGAGTTTAAGACTCCGAACAAATTTAAAGAGATCTATTTTCATTTGACAGATGTCACCTGTTGAGTAAGGGTTGAAATTAAGGCCTTTAGAGAGAAGACTAATCATATCCTCAGTTAGTGGAAAAGAGGAGAGGTTGATTACTTGGACCTCATTATTATCGTCTATTGTTTCTTTGTTGTTCCTGATCTTAGTTTTTTGCGATAATCTTCGTTTGCCACCCCTGCTCCCTCTGTGGGTCTTTGATTTTGTATTCCTCTTTGGGGTAGGGCCCTGTATCCTTTCCGAATGCGCTCCATTTCTACTAAAAAAGGAATACTGTTGGTGTCTAGGGTGTCACCTGTTTCTGATTCTGGTTCACAAGTACTAGCTGTGTTGAGGGAGGTGTTGCTGGACGAGACAGAGCTGGGGGCAGATGTCTTATCGCCCGATCTTTTGGGGTTAGTAGATCGAATCATTGCATCGTATTTTCGATCATAAGTGAAGATTCTACCATTGCGGTAGTCTGCATCGTCTCTCTTTATTTGTCTGGCTTTTCTTTCTTTTATTTCATCCTGATGTTTGGCTAGAAACTCATCTAAGATGGTATAATTTTTTACTGTGGGTTCTGGTAGATTGAGGTCTGTAATTTCTTTTTCGAGGATCGCAATTTCTTCTAGTAATTTAATGGATTTGCGATCTGCACTCTCTATTAGAATGTCCATGAGGGCGAAAGAATTGTTGGTAACATAATCTTCCCATTTCTTAAGAAGATCAACATCCAGGTTGTCATAGGTGGGAAAGATTTGGGAGCGTAAGCCTCTGGGGATCTGTTTTACTCGCATGTATTGTTTGAGTGTGGTGGCATCCCACCATCGTGAGCTCTCTTGTTTTTTTAGTCTTTCTAACCTTTTAAGCTACACTTTATCAAAAACGAGGTAGGTTCTCCTCATGTGTTCGACGGTTCCTTTGTTCGATGAGCAGACCATCGTAATAATAATTTTTACCCTTATATAAAATCTGAATTCATTTACATTTATTGTAGACTCATCAGGTCTCATGAAGTTTCTGCAATACATATAGTGCTGAAAAAGTCAGGAAACATGACTACATAACACGGCTAAACCGATGTGTTTATGCCCCTCACCCATGAGGGTGAGTTCACTTATTTTATTAATTTTTTTATTAATTTTTCATTTCCTTTATCTTGGACGTTGTTTCTTTTGATCGTATATTTTTATTCAGATTATTAGTTTTCTATCCCCCATGCCTTTTTTAAAGCACCGATGCTGCCTCTTTTCTCGGTTATTCTACCATTAAGGACCTCTCTTGTGAATAGCAGTACTAATATATAATAATAAAATATATATGCTTTAATTTTGAGACTGATCCTAATGTAGACAAAATAGAAATTAGATCCATTGGTCAACCAAATGATTACAACTGTTAACACGATCTCGCCCTGATTTGGTGGCCATACTGAAATCGGCTGATAAACAGCAAATACATGACCTTTTTGTAGACGGACCAAACTGAGAGCAATGAACAGAATAGTTTTGATTCCATCCCCCAAGACAAGTCAACTATAAAACTATATATGGAAAAACACTGTCATACAGATACAAACCGTCTAGTTTTCTCGCCGAATGTTTATGCTTAAATATCATTAAAAAATTGTTTTAGTATACACTATATTAGTCACTTGGGATTTCGTATTCTGTCTACACATTTCACTTTCTTTACACGTCACCAATAGCATTTCTTACGGCCTACATGCTCTTTGTCTACAGTTAGAAACAAAATAATCAGACAGAACTTAAATTTCACGAATGTCACTAAACCAAGGCTCTCGAAGCACTTTGCCACATAGGCACATAATGGCATGCGTTTTCCACAATGGGTGACACCTTCAAGTCACCTTCTTATACAATTGTATCACAAACATGATCACAAATGTAAACCTTATGTTTCTATCCAGCCCTGAAGATTCGCAGTCTGTTTCCCTGCGATGAAACACGTGTTGGCCCATATGTAGGAACAATAAACCGAATTATCACACCAACAACGGAACGCATTGACACCTCTATTTTGTCCAACTTTTATCACTTTATGTTGAAAGTGTCTACTAATTTTGATTTTTGGTGGTGCTCTAATGTTTGTTTGACTTACCAAACTAAGAACCGATACATCTAGACTGGACCGTGTCAATGGGGAACTCCAGCACCAATATCAATAAAGGAAGCAAGTCATCTGGGTGTGATCTTTGACAGTGATCTTTACTTCTCTCCAAACATAATTCGATCATCAACAATGCTTCTTTGTCGTGCATGTTGCAGAGAAGGAAGAAGTTTCCAAGGAGACATCAATAAAAAATCTCCATAGTACTCTTAGTCGTCTAGCTTAAAAGCTCTGCATTGGTTTCCAGTTATAGAAAGAGCACAATTTTAAATAAAATTTAACATTTAAACAAACGACTGCAATTTAAAACAAAGAGTACAAATGAATAGAAAGAGCCAAATATAAAAGAAATTTACAACTTAAAAGAAAGAGGGCAACTTAAAACATTTTACATTACACGGTGCTCTTCAGTTCCACTTGTGCTTATCTATTAGGTGTTTCCCTATTATATGTTCCATGTATAAATTTGAGATCAGATCCCAAATTCCAAGTAATCCATCGAGGTATAAAAGCTCTGGGTGGGGAATGGGTTCCTCGCATGTCCAATTCTGCATCTCTCTCCAAGAACTACTAAGGCTTGAAGGAGACTTACCAATATTTTGAAGAGCCTTCAAGTTGTACCTCTTGATCTTGAGCTACTCCTAGTTAAGACCCTCTTCATCCTTCAGGGCACTTCCAGCTAATTCCTGCCTATTCATCTAACCATTCATTGTCCCAGGTTCCGCCCGATCACATAGAATTCTGTCGACCCGTCGGACTCCTGGAGGTCTTCCTCCAAAAAGGTTTTATCATACTCTACCATTGAAAGTTTTTTTTAATAAACATGAACAAATCATGGAATTAACAAACGATTATATTGATAGCTGTTTATGAGGCCATGTTTCCTCCACCCCAAACCGCACTGGCATGACATTTAGTAGTGTGAAGCACTTTACAAAAACTCAAAATAAATGCATTTTTTCAGATCAATGACAAACCATCATGCAAATTAGTTGTGATTTCTTTATCATTGTAGTGTTGCCAGCCTATGTATTTCATTCCTAATGTGGAGAAGGTGTTTTTCCTCGGCATCTGGGTTTACCTTAATAGCCTCATCCAGTGGGAGTGGCGAAAAATTAAATTGTTTGCCCTTCTTGAAGCAGTAGCAGCCTTCCTTCTTTGCCATTTCAAGGACCTTGAGAAGTTTGAGGTGCACAGGATAACTACATGCATCTTATTATGCATGTAAAGGGACAGATAGGAGTACTAGAGAACCCTAAAGCTGATAGATTCTAGAGTTGTGACCAGGATATGGACTCTTTGGAAGGCTTTTCTGAATCCCATACTTAATAAGGCAGAGTAAATATCACACAGAAATGAGGCACATTGACATGTTCATTAGTGGACTGGAAAACTGTATTTCAACTGTGTGCTATCACATTGAAGACTACTACATAGGCTCATAAGTACATCGCTGCCATTGCATCTATTAAAACAACATCACCTAGTTAGGATTTACCATTACCTTGCACTCTAGCTCAGCTACACTGATGTTATCCTACATTACAATGTTATTTAGAAAAATTTCCAACACATTCCTTGGAATTATTATATTATATAGATAGAAGCAATATTTTTTATGAGATCTGCAAAGTATGTGTCAAATTATGTGTCAAATGTAGTAAATTCACGCCTATGTGGGAAAAGCTGCAGTCACAGAATCACATAAATCTACAGCTTTTAACATGGCACGTGCAAAAGGTACAAAATAATCAACCTTTACCCTCGTGGCTTATGATGTTACCAGAACACCTAGTTTGTAATAGAGTACCATATTACGTGGTTATCTGTTATATATTCTGTCTCTCTTTTTCTCTCTGTAACTCACTACATCTCTCTCTTTCTTCATATATATTTATATATATATATATATATATATATATATATATATATATATATATATATATATATATATATATATATTCACTGAAAAAACCATAGGTTTCCCACCAGTTATAGTTAGGAATTAGCATTTAAAAAACCTATTAAATTCACTGAAAAAACCATAGGTTTCACACCAGTTATAGTTAGCTGGAAATTTTACTCGCATAAAACCATTAAAATTCCCACATTATAGTTAGTTGGACTCACTATAACTTGCGCGTGCAATGAACTGCTGATGACGTCACATATTACATCACTCATGACATGGTCAGTGACATCACTTATGACATCACTGATGACACCATCCAGTGAATGTGTGTCTTTAAAAAAAAAATATGTGTTATATATGTATATGTAAAAGTTGATGGAAGAATAAATGTTTAAATAAGTGTTTACATGGATGTTTTAGTGAATGCATATATTAGAGAGTAATGTTAAAATATTTAAATATATGTATTAGTGTTTCACTTTGTGTATAAGTGGCTGCATGGGTTGGTGAGTAGCTACGTGTGTATGTATATGGGTTATTAGATGTTTTTCTTAGTATCAGTATGAGTGTTTGTATGGTTTGGTGGGGGTATTACTTAGCACATAGATACATGAATGACTGACTCTCTCTTTGTATGTGTTTTAAAGACAGCATATGTGGAGAAGTGTGGCTCACTGGTTAGAGGAGGCAGACCTGGAAGCAGAGGTCAGCCCGGGACCAGGGTTCAATTCCCGGCTCGGCGGGGTCTTGAGTCCTAAAATGTCCATGGACTCGACAATTCTTGCTCCGGTGCCTAATAGATTCACGGGTTCACACTCTGCGACTCTGGGCAACAGCTTGCTTAATCTCCACAACGGCACCTCGCGGCGGGATGCCTGGCTTTCACCTTGCGCATACCCTGCCGGGGTTATCTCACAGGGGAATACCAGGACGGGTTCCCTAAGCAAGCGCTTAGAAACCGCTTGGTGATTTGCGCTATATAAATTCCTGTACATATGTGTAGGACTGTATGGGTGGATGAGTGTGTATATGTGTGTGTTAGTGAGTGAATGACTGTCTCACTAGTGTCTTTATCAGTAACTACATATGTTTTAATCTAGTATATGTGAATATTGATGTATATAAGTGAGCATATGTGAGAGTGAGGAATTGTAAGAGTTCCTGTTTAAATTAGTATGTGTTTCTATAAGTGATTGTTTAAGAGAGTAAGTATGTGTAAGTTTCCTTAGAAGTAAAGTGGTAGTGTGTGTATAGCTGTATATGCAAATAAATGGATGTTTAATAGTTTATTTGCATGTGTGAGTATGTGTGAGAGTATCTTTTGGATGACTGCCGGTGTGTAAGAGGATGTATAGGTGTATCACTACATATGATGAGTAAGTATATGTATGAGTGACTATATAGAACTGTTGGTGAATGAGTGGATGTGTATATAGATGGTGGAATTATTGAATTGGTTGTTGTAACTGGTATGGGTATCTCCATTTTTTTGAAAATTTTAGTTTCAAGGGTTACATTACAGTGAAAGGAGATCTGTCACTCTGTCACAAGGATGGTGTCATCAGTGATGTCATGAGTGATGTCACTGACCATGTCATGAGTGATGTAATATGTGACATCATCAGCAGTGCATTGCACGCGCAAGTTATAGTGAGTCCAACTAACTATAACATGGGAATTTCAATGGTTTTATGCGAGTAAAATTTCCAGCTAACTATAACTGGTGTGAAACTTATGGTTTTTTCAGTGAATATATATATATATATATCGATAGATAGATAGATAGATAGATAGATATTTTTCTCTTGTTATCCAGCCTTTTTCCTGTGCCATCAAACGGTTGTGTACTGAACATAGCAGGCGTTAGTACATGTGGTGTACGCATTGCATGTCATAACTGGAGAATTGTAAAGCTTTCTCTGGTTTGTTTTCGCTGAACCATAACTAGACTTTAACTGGTTTGTTCAGTGAATATCTACGATCATCTTGATCTCCTGCATTTCCAGCCATGCACCATTCAGCAGTCCTAGTTGGCTTCAGGGCCTGGACATCAGCCACACCTTACACCAAGCCCATTCTTGATGTACAGCCTCCAGCCCTGCAGTCACCAGACTTGCATCCTACCAGGCCCTAACACAACCTGAGATTTTATTGTTTTACTTATATTTAAATAAAATCCATACTTTTCATCAAAATTGTGATTTGTGGATGCTCAACTTTTCTCAAAATAACAAATCTGAGAAAATGGTGGCTGTTTCACAATATAAAATGGTGGATGTGTGATTTGCTTGTGGAAAAACTATTTCATTTTTGAGATTTGTAGCCATTATCTTACATTCCTCTAAGTTCCCCTTAGCCATGTCCCTAGAATCAGTCACCTTTGACCAAAATTGTGATATTCAAAATGGGGGGGAAAAAGCTGTTGTTCCCCTTCATAAACCAATCACACCTTTAGAAATTCAAATGCAATTGACAGAAAACGCATTTTTCTAAATTTTTGAATTTAAATAATGTACACAGAAGTGTTAACTCACCTGACACCTATTTGCAACTCAAATGTCTCAAACAGTCCTGGATGGATTTACACCAATCCAGTGCTGGCCGCTTTAAAGCGCATTTAAAAAAAACTTTAAGCCATGTTGCACAGCAGAGCGTTCCTGTACGGCATGGCTAAAATCATTGACAAAGTCAATACCTCGCATAGGCAAGACCAATTGGCTCTGCCAAAGTTTGTTTCAGTCGCTGTGAGCAAAATTTCCTATGAGCGCTAAAATGGAAAAGCGCATCATTTTTTTTACTTTATCCAGTTGCATGGAACAGCACGAAAAATGGCATGCCAGTCCTTAGGTACACCTACTCAGCATGAGGCAGATTTTGTGCAGGTCCATCAATGCAGAGCAGAGCTGTAAGGATATGAAATCAGAAAATGCCTTTTCAATAGAAAGTGTGGCTGCACATTTAAATTTAATATCTTACCCCAGCTTTTAAGTATATTACGTAAATTTAGAATTAAATTAAAAATCTTATGCTAGCCATTACATGGATGTATGACGTTACAACGCATACTTTTACCACGCATACCTTTACAACGCGGTATTTACAACGAATACCGTTACAACGCATAGCGCTTAGAGGTGCTGGATAGTGGTAAGTATAATTTTCTATTCCAACTCCAGTCCCCGTGAACACTAGGGAAGGTGTTGGATAGAAAATTAAACTTATTCCCTATCCTAGAGCGCCCCCCAGCGCAATGCGTTGTAATGGTATGCGTGGTAATGCCTGCGTTGTAATGGTAGTGCGTTGTAAAAATTTCGTTGTAAACGTTACATACCCCATTACATAGCCTAATAATATGTCTTTATTTTTGCTTAATAACTAAATCCTAACTTTTACAATTACTGTATTTCATTTTTTCTAATACTTTAGTTTATAAAACTATTTACTATTTAAATTAATTATTTTAATTAGTATCTACCCTCTTTCAGCCATTGGCTGGAGCCTCTGGTAATCAATGAGGATTTCTCTTTGTGCTTTGTTTATACTTTGTTTTCATTGCTTAACAGATTCTATTAGTTTGGGAGAAAATTATTTCTTGTTAGGGACAAAATCTATGGTTTGTATAGGGGACCACAAATTACAAATCTATGACATTTAAAAAAAAATATGTAAACGTAATTTCACCTTAACTGTGTGTTTTCAGTGATGGTCTTAGGTTTTCCCATGTAAATATAACAGTGTTGGCACTATCTGAACCATTGCTTCTTTTTAACTGAGTTTTTTTTCCAGTGACGTTTTGTGTTTATTTGTAAAAGGATCATTAGTGGTTGGAAACAGGCCCACCTTCCATGTGCTTGCTCATGACACGGAGCCTGCACTCAACCGCATGTGCATCTAGCCCCAACATAAACAACATTTTGACACACATAGCATCATTTACAATACAATACAACTGGCATTTACAAAGCGCACAGCTACCTTAACCAGAAGTGTCCTGGCACTGTGCAGACTACAGTAGTGAATCAGCCAACAAACAGAAACTATACCCTTGCACAAACAGCCAGATTTTTAGGGTCTTCCTAAAATCACCATTTGGCCACAGGTCGTGGTTTAAATGGGACCTCTGTATTGTGCTGATATACAAAAACCTATTGAATGGATGTTCACCAAATAACAAAAAAACGCTTTCTGGGTGAAGTTTTTTTTGTAATGCAAGTTTGGTAAGAATATGTTGAGTGATTTTACACCAGAGCTTGCACCGCCACATTGAGGGTGAATCTTTTAATTGGCAGCATAGCATCACTCCACACTTGTAAACACAGTGGGGGCGATGGAATGGCCCAACCAACAGGACACATTAGCAATGTATGGTTCAATGCTTATTGCTGCAACCCACTGTACAATGGTGTAGCTTTCAGAAAAGAACAAACAATAGATCTGAAGTTGTAATGATTGCCTGGTCAGAATAAGTGCATAGCTTCAGTTCAATATTTCTATTTTTGGAACATCGTCCTGCTACGTATATATGAAGCGGTGAATACAGATCCCAATGTGTGCATACATTCCTGTTATGCATATACTGTTTCAGACGTGAAGTGGAGGACTTCACGGAGGTTACCCGTGGTGGGCTCCGACTTCTGGTTTGAGCTAGCCGATTTATTGGGCTAATACCTACTCGCCATTTCCTAGTCAACTGCTGAATATATTTACTGAGCATACCCACAGGCGTTATTTATATCCGCATGAGTGAAATTGAAGCATTGGATTGCTCTGGCAATTGATTTTTCTGAAGTTCGGTTTTTCTGCAACTAGCCATCCTAGCTATGATTGGCCTGCCTTGTATCAAGTGAAATTTAATGCTCAAATAAACTGCAGTCCTGATGATGACCGCACCGTAATCCTGCGGTCGAAACGCCGTCGACGCTTCTAGTGGCCATAATTTGTGAAGGACACATCATTGTTGTGTTTGTTGTTCTTTTTTCATATATAATGTCTGTTTGTTAGCCACTTGTTTGGCATGTGAATTGTTTGTTAGTGTATTGCCAACAGTCTTTTCTTGAGCGTTATTGTTTTCTTTATTGAATTTTAAAACAATATGTAATAAATTCCTTTTGTATGTATAGGCTTCTTCTTCCCCCTTTTTTTAGTAATTTGTTTTAGTAATGTTTGATTATATGTCTGTAATTTGATTTTTCCACTTAATTTCTTCACCTGAACCTTTTGTTAGGTGTCATAATCATTGGTCCCTGGTTTAGGGGTGTTGGACAGCCTCTGTAGTCTGTTAGCAACAGTATTGGAAGGCAGTACTCCTCAGACTACACACTACACTCAGTTGTACACTCTCCTGCATGATTGAGACTTGCCTCTGGAGAAGGTGTCCCAGGCCCAAATCCCAGATTGTTGGGTCCAGGTTTCTAGACCTGGGCCATATGTTGGCCAAAAGATGAATTGCAATGGCGTATAAATCTACGGCAGGACCTGTGATCGAGACATAGTGGGAGATGTCTCCCGCTCGGTCAGGGCAGGGGAGAGGACGTTATAGAGGGAGGATACCTGAGGGGTGAGACAATGTCCCATAGTTGAGCTGTGGATGGAAATACTGGAGAGTTGGGAACAGCCTGAGGGAGAGACTGATTCTGATCTGGACGGGCAGGCTGAACGGTGGTCTGGACAGGGACAGAGATGAAACAGTAGACAATGGTAGGGCGCCGGTCCCTTTCCCACCCCCCGCGAGTATTGGCCCGTCTATCTGCTGTGACCTCCTTCACTGCTAGAGTGTCTACTTCCCCCCTTCAAGGGGGAAGGGGCCCCACCCCCTGGATTTAGCAACTGTGTTTTTACCTGACCCTTGAGTCTTTTTATCAGCCTGCTGACACCTGCACTGCGGCACCTCCCTTCCCATTCTTTCTTACTTGGGGCCACCACATACCCTGAGACAGTTACGTTTTATTTTTCTGAGTTGGGTAGAGTTCTCTGTTTACCCCTTCCCTCCATCCTGAACTACAGCCCTAATGGCCTCACGGGCGGAACCCACATTGCATGACTACAGAGACTCTGCCTTGGTTGTTATGGTGATCACGGATCTGGGAGAGACAAGACAGGAACGGTATATATTCCCTTGTTGGAAGGTATATATCCCCACCTCCGTGAGGACACTCCCAAGATTACCTGTTTATCAACTGCCCAACGGTTGAATTCTACTTTGCAACCAACTAAATGATCCTTGTAAAAAACAAAGACCTCCCAGGGGTAAGTGTTGTAATGAAAGTCTGGTAGCCGAGGTGTAGTTTATAGAGATGATTTATTTGTCTTAGTTGCAGATAAGTATATTCATGGCTTGGTCTTGGATAGGAATGTATGATATTACAATGCATACATTTACAATGCATGCCTTTACAACGCAGTTTTACATCGTAACATCCTTTACAACGCATTCTTTTACATTGCATGCCATTACATCGCATTTTCAGAAGCTACCTTTACAACGCATTCCATTACATCGCATTATACCTTTACAACGCATTCCATTACATTGCATTATACCTTTACAACACATACCATTACAATGCATACCATTACATCGCATTTAAGGTAAGTGTTGGACAGTATAGGTGTAAAAATTACTGTTCTAACTCCAGTGAGTCCAACAGTAGGGTAAGTGTTGAATAGTGTAGGGGTTCTATGCATTGTAATGGTATGCATTGTAATGGCTTGTGATGTAATGCCTGCGTTGTAGTGACATGCGTTGTAATGACATGCGTTGTAGTGACATGCAATGTAATGGCTGTGTTGTAATGACATGCTATGTAAAGGTAGTGCGCTGTAATGACTGCGTTTTAAAGGTTGTTTCCCCTTGGCTAGCCATAAGGATAACCCTTAGAATACCGACACTCCTCACCTCACAGGCACCCAAACATTCCATTGCATCACCACCACTCCAACATTCCACACAGCCCAGATTGGCTGACCAGCAAGGGCCAAACACCAGGGAAGATGCACAGCTAAGTACACGAGATATAACACATCCTCCCCCTTGATAAAAACACATAAAAATATACAAATGCAAGATGGAATAAAGCATTTACATGAAGGAACATGCACAGTGAAAATACACCCGATGTAACAGTAAGATGCTGTGATCCTGTATCCATGTTCTTGTTGAAAATGGTAATAAACAAATGTTTAAAAAGCAAACATCGTCTCCACGCACATCAGCAAGCACCCAGCCCGGTGGCAGGGAAGTGTCCTGTAACCCAGGTGCCGTGGGAGGATTCCCATGCCAGGGCATCACGTGGAAAGGATCACTGCTTCCAAAGAGACACCGAGGAGACAAAGCCTTCTTTCAATGTTCTCTGATTTACACGTGGAGGCTGCACTTAGGAAAACAGGAAAAACCTACCAGGATGGTTCCATATCCTGAGGGCAGCCAGCCTGCTGGCAAAGAGTGCTGAATTAATTTGAAAGCATTCTCAGAGAGGCCTCATAACTAGCAGATGTGAAAAGCGTTGCACATTCATCAACCTAGCTACCTGTGTACGCTTCACATCAGCATAGTGGAAACGCCCTAGTCGGTGGCCTCCCTGACTCCACACTGCCCCCCCTGAAGGGTATCCTACACGCTGCAACACGTCTCATCCAGGAGGGAAGGCACAATCCACTCTCCAAGGTGTCAGTACGCAGCACCGCTCCTGGAGCCTTATGGGGTCTATCTCTCTCTTCAGCCCCTTAGACCCAGGGTCAGCCTGGCAGATAGGGCAATCATGCAATGCCTGATGGGCTGGTCTGGAAGATTAATGTGTGATCCTTTTATTTAGCAGTCTGTGGGCCTGATTTATGGCCAGGTGGGACAGTTTTAACTGCTGATTTCTCTGATATCACCACAAACGTTTCCTGCAGCAGACACAAATGCATGCAGTTTCCTTACCCATATGGTGAGTTTTTACAACTTCAAAACTGCCCTGATTTGGCTAATTGGCCCACTTTTATTTTGGTGCCCGGGTCTATTTTCTGTCTCAGGCAGACCCTGGTTAGACCCCATAGTTTTTACCATGCCTCCAACACCAAGGGGCAGATTTACAAGCCCCTTGTGACATGTTTGCGCTGCAGTTGCGTCACTTTTGTGGCATAAAAAATGCGGCAAATTTATAACATGTCGCATCTAGGGAGATGCGTCACGTTGTAAAGCCCTGTGTGACATTATACCTGCGTCAGGTATAATGTATGCAGGGTAGGCGTTCCCACGCAGGAAAGCCTCGTAAAAGTGACGCAGCAAAATCTACAAGATTTCCCTGCATAACTTTTAGGACGCCACTGCATCAAAATCTTACGCCTACTTGAAGCAGGTGTAAGGAGTGGCGCAGTGTATTAAGTATAGGCCTTCCCAAAGCATTGCTGGAGTTGCATCGTGTTTGCGACATGACTCCAGCAATGCGTGACTTTTGGGCTGACAGATGCATCAGGATTTCTGATGCATCTGTCAATCCTTGCGCCATGGTGCGCTGTATTGTAAATACGGCGCATTTATGGTGGCACAAGGGTCTCGCAAGGAGGTGCAGGAAAACTAACGCATCTCTACAGATGCATCAGTTTCTTGTAAATCTGCCCCTAAGTGTTCCTTAAATGCACCTGATAGGCTGGACTCCATCACTTTATTTGTGTGACAAACTTTAGAGCTCTCTTCTACTTAACAATCACAGCGCCCTCGGCTGCTCAGTACTGCCGAAAGGGGTATTCACATCATCCCTTTGCCTTCCCTGTGCTCACAATGTACCTGCATTGAATGTGTCTAAGGGGAGTTGGGTCAGCCTCTTGAGTCGGCTATAAAAATCTTCCACTTGCTTCCTTACCTTTACAGACATACTGGTGAGCCATGGTAACAATAATAAACCTGCAAACCACGAGTTCTGGGGTGTGTGGCCCTGTTCTTTAATGATCATTATCTGCCTGGTCATCAAACCCATTGCCATGAGAGGCAGTCATTTCAAACCTGGCGAAAATATTGCAAACATCCTGTTTCCTTATACAAATCTTGCACATATCAAGGTACTTTCCACCTGGCGCAGGTTGTTTTGACCAAAACCTTGGCATAACTCAACGCTCCAGGCAAACAAAGGCCCGGGCCAAAAACAAAGTAGGTCAACATCCCTTGAGGACCAGTCTCCTCCCACTAGCAGAGCCGCCTCCTCCGTGCTTGAGTGCTGCAAGAAATTGAAGACTTGCAGCCAGATTCATCAAGCCCAAACCGGCTCGCAAAGGGCCAGATTCTGAGAATCTGGCCCTTTGCGAGCGCTATTTTTGCATTTGGGATTCATCATCCCAAATGCAAAAATCGCATTTTTAGAAATCGCTAAATTGCGAATAATTGCATTTAAGGAATCTCAATTTGGGATTCCTTAAATGCAATTCATGAACCATTTTAAATTTGCGAATTCGCAATCTGGGGCCGCTATTTACCGCGAAGTCTGACTACGTGGTAAATAGCGAAAACTAAAGTGCATTTTTTTAAGTTGTATGTTACACACACACATGTCCTTTGGACATGTGTGTGCGCAACACCAGTGTACATTACCATTTCAGGGGTGCTACACCCTGGCACCCTTGAAATCGCGTCCTTATTTGCGATTAGCAATTAGCGAATCGCAAATAAGGAATGACTCCCCATTCATTCCTATGGGCCTTTAGGCCCATAGGAATGAATGGGGAAGCCATTCCTTATTTGCGATCCGCAATTAGCGAATCGCAAATAAGGAAGCAGTAGAAATCGCAAACATTATTGCGATTTCTACATGAATCCCGTTTTGCGAGTCTTTAATAGTGATTCCTTAAAAATCGCTATTAAGGACTCGCAAAACATGAGCATGATGAATCTGGGGGTTGGATCTTCACTTAGACCTCAGACTCATCCAGCACAGTATCTCCCTATCTGGTGCCTGATACACTCCTGAGTGAGACGTGTGCTCTACAAATAAGTTAAACATAACACTAGGGGCAAAATGATAGGTCTGATTGTGAAGCAAGTAAAAACATATGTACATTGTTTTCCACCAGGCATCACACACACACTCTTAAATGTAAAGTCATCAATCTTCTCAGACACAACAAATTAATTCTCTACCATAAGAGCCATGCTGAGGAGAAAGAATATGGGTTTGGGATGGTGCAACTGAGAGGCAGTGGTGTTCAAAATAATTGAGAGCAGAGCTTTTCTAGGCTTAAGAAGGCATTACCAGACTTTCTGGTTCCTACAACCCTGAGATTGTCACTTTGTGCCCTTCTGGCATGCATGACTGTAGAATGGTATGAAGATGGAGGCCAGGTTCTAACAACCACCATAGTGTAGGTAGGCTCCTGGACGAGTAACAGGCCGAAATGACCTTAATTAACCTGATACCCTGGGGTTCAAATGCGGCGGCCATGTTTATTAGAACTACAAGGAAAAATGAATTCTCATATATAACAGCAAGTGTGTAGACAGGGTCAGCACTTTCAGATGTGCTTGTAATGGCTACAAATTGTGAAGATATCAATTTACAAAGATACCAGGGGCAGGTCACCATTGTCAAGTCCCAGACACGACATAAAGCGCTTGAAGAACAACCGGGTGCGAAAATAATGGCAGCGCTTTTTGGTGAAGACCAGCTTTTCGAGATTGCCTGCAGGCTGGTCTCCAACTAAACCATGTGCAAAACAATAGATCTGGTTGATAAATAAGAGCCAAGAATATCAGCTTCAGTCCATTATTTCGTAAAACATGGCAACTTACCAGTCAATCTGCACATCTGCTCTGTACGCCACTGGAGTAATGAAACCCAGAGTTGTTCCTGATTGGAGAAATTTACTCCATCTTAAAATAGGAGTTATTATAGTCAGTGCAACATACGGCAAAAGAAATACAAATTGATCAACATGGATCCAATATTTAGGTTCTTCACAGATTTGCTACTGTTTTTTGTGCATACGCTGCCCCCAATATTATATCGGCATCATTTTTAAGAATAGGATCAGTGGGAGGAGCTTCGCGCAATTCCAAGATGGACGCGTGAGCTAAGGGCTCCCGAGACCCCTTCCGCCTCCATCGACTATCCTGTCATTTATCCTGATTACGACGACGGGTAATTTTCATTGATGCCCTGCTGATGCCAACGTCCTTTTCAAAATTTGTTTTGGCCGTCGGACACTGGACTTGCTGCGCCCTGAACTTTGGGGCCTACATCGTATGCCAGCCTGGGGCTTGCGTTCCTGGGGTACCCGGGTGGCAATCGAACAACAACGGCTGATACGCCACGCCCTCTGCCCCTGGTGTACTTTCGGTTTCGTTTCTGCACTTTGTGTGACCGCCCCATTCTCGATCGGAGTTCCTATTCTGCAACCTCCAGCTTGGTGCTAACGCTGTGCCCATGTTCACTCGCAGTTCCGTGCCTGCCACGACGAAGATCGTTTAGCCTGGTTTCCGCTATTCCTGTTGGGGCTTCTTCCCCGCCATGACGGGCAGGACGGTTGTCCAGAGACGCGGCGCTAGAGGTTCGTCCCGAGGGGGGGCCACCCATTCTCAGACCATTGATCGATTTACTTGACCAAAGGGCTCCCAGGGCGGATCGAGTGGTGCCCTGGAGGAAACTGGAGATGGTACTCCTGATGACGAGGAGCCTACATTGAAAGACGTTATGGGCGCCATTGCGGGTGTCCAATCCACCATGGGCCAGCAATATGACACTCTGGCTGCCAAGATAGACACGGTGGCGGTTGATGTTACCCTCATCAGAGCGGACCTTGGGAAGACAAACGAACGTGTCAAGTCTCTTGATCTCAAGACCGCTAGTTTGACCACTGATGTCTCGGACCTCCAGACCACGGTCCGTAATCTTCGGACTACTTGTGACCTTTTCGCCAACCGGCTGGAGGACTTTGAGGGCCGGGCCAGGCGCAATAACGTCCGCATCGTTGGTGTCCCGGAGAATTCCGCCGACCTGCCTGCCGATATCCTAGTGGAGGACCTCGTGTTGAAGCATCTGGTACCGAAAGGCCTAAGTAAATTTTTTGCGATGGAAAGGGCCCATCGTGTTCCGGGTGGCAAGTCAAAGTTGGGAGCCGCTCCACGGCCTATAATCGCTAGACTTTTCAATTTTCGCGATAGAGACGCTATCCTGCAAGCATCGCGAACAAATTGGCCCACTAAATTTGAGAACGCTTCAATAAGTTTCTATCCGGACTTCACGCAGGCGGTGCAGAGACAAAGGATGGGCTTTACGGGTGTGAAAAGGCGCCTCAGAGAACTGGGACTGAAATATGCTATGCTTTTCCCGGCCCGCTTGAGAATCGAACATGCTGATCGTGCGTTTTTCTTTGACCGCCCTGAGGTTGTGAGTGACTGGTTGGACACTTTACCGGCGCGACATGAGGGCCCGGAAGACTCGAGGGGCGCTGAGGGAGGCGCAGAGGACCAGGAGCAGTGAGTCTACCTCGGCGAGCCAGTATCCATCGCAGTGGCTAAGAGACTATGTTTCGAGATTGATGTGCATGCCCGGGGGTGGGGGGAGGTTTAAGGGATCTTCCTCCTCTGGGGACTTTTCTCTCTTTCTGTAGGTTAGTTTAATGGGGCGACAGGCACACTGCAAGTTGGGGTGGCTTCTAGGTCTACCGCAGGGGTGCAGGGAGGGGGGTTTGACTCTGTTGGGTTCCTTGGGGGTGATGGGGGGGTTCTTTTCTCTTTGTTTGTTTCGAGGCTGTGTTCTGTTTTCCAATTGCCTTCATGTGGCTGTTTCGTTGTGGGGTGGGCGGTCAGTTTCCTTCTGGGATGGGGGGTAGGGGACTTAGGGTGTTGAGCTGGAATGTTAACGGTCTGGGGGATGGGATAAAACGTGGGATTGTGCTGCAATACTTAAAGAGGTGTTCCCCGGATGTGGTCTTACTCCAGGAAACCCATCTGGTGGGCAATGCATGTCATGCGTTGAATAGAAGAGGCTATCGTTTGGTGGCACACTCTGGCTTTACTTCGGGTTCGAGAGGGACTGGTGTCCTGGTCAGGAATTCCCTACCCCTGGAGATAGATACCACACTGCTGGATGATAGAGGCCGCTATGCTGGCGTTACGGGGAGGTGGGAGGGGAAACTGATCTCGATACTGTCTATCTATGTTCCGCCTGGGCTGCAATCTACCACATTTGCTGATTTGGGTGAGGTTATTCTGGGCTTGCCCGATGGTTTGCTCGTGTTGGGTGGGGACTTTAATTCTGTGGCGAATGGAGAGAGTGATCGTAGCCCCCCCAGGCTCCTCCCTACATCGCAGTTGTGGTTGGGGAAATTTCTAGATGCCTTTGGGTTGGCCGATTGCTGGAGGCAGCTGCACCCTGGCCAACTTCAGTACACCTTTCATTCGGGGGCCCATGGAAGTCTCTCGAGACTTGATTATATCCTCGTGCCGATGGTGCAGTTGATCTCTGTGCGTGAAATTAAACACTTGGCTAGAGGGATCTCAGACCATTCCCCGATATGGCTTCACTTCGATATTCGTTTGGGGACTGGGGGCCGCATTGCCCCGATTAATCCATGGCATTTTCTTAACCCCAAAATCAGATCTGAGGTGGTCAAGTGTATGAACTACTATTTTGCCGAAAATGAGGGGTCGGTGTCTTCCCCAGTCTCATTGTGGGAGGCCTATAAAACTGTGATCCGTGGTCAGGCGCTATCCCTGGTCGCCGATGAGAAACGGCGTACCCAAGAGGAGGTGGTGAGTTTGGAGTCTGAAATTGCGGTGTTGGAGGCTCGATTGGAGGCTGGGGTTACGCCTGAGATATTGCATGTTTTGGCTCTTAAGCAAACTGAGTACAGGGCCCTTGTGACTGCCTCGGCTGAGGCGATGCATCGTATGCAACAGGGGCGACTTTATGATGTGGGTGATAAGGCCGGAAAGTTGATTGCTTGGCTGGACAGACGAGACAGAATGAATCGAGTGGTGCCTGTGGTTGAGAAGGATGATGGAGTGCGAGTCGTGGACCCGGTTGAGATAGTTGAGGTGTTTGCACAGCACTTTCGGGTCGTGTACGCGCCGGTTTCGGGCCTGCCGGAGGAGGACTCGTGCTTGTTACTTCGTGATCTTGACTTGCCCAGTCTCTCGGAGTCGGACAGGGTGTTAATGGAGGCTGATTTTTCCCTTGATGAGGTTGCGCTTGCTATTCGCTCTCTTCGTTCGGGAAAGGCCTCGGGCCCTAATGGCATACCGGTTGAGTTGTATAAGTTATGCCCAGACAAAATGGCGCCGTATCTGCTGCGTATGTTTGCGGCCTCGCGAGATCTTGGCTTTCTTCCTAGGGACCAGAGACTGGCCTCCATTGTGGTCATTCATAAAGACGGCAAGCCTCGCGAGCGTTGCGCATCGTATCGTCCAATTTCACTTTTGAACGCTGAGCCCAAGATATTGGCGAAAATGCTGGCAAATCGACTGGTCACGGTGATTGGCGGACTGGTTCACCCGGATCAGTCCGGTTTTATCCCCCACTGGACAGTTGCTACGTTTAGGCTTTGTGTGCTGTGCTGCCTGCGCAGCTTCCCTGACATTGAAACTCAGGGCATTCCAGCCCTTGCGAGGCCAGTTGGCCTGGGGGACAATTCTAGTGTTGTGCTACGTGCACCCTGCGCAATTTATGAGTTACTGCTTATGTGATTTCTGCGCAAATGTTCTACCTGCACCTCTGAATGTGGTTTAATGTTTCATGTGCAATTGTTTATGTTATCACCTTTGCTAAAAGTGACCTGCTTAGGTGATTCTTTATGCTTTTATTCCCCTTTGCTAAAAGTGACCTGCTTAGAGGAATGTTGATGTTTGATTGCCTTTGCTAAATGTGACTTGCTTAGGTGATAGGTTTTCCTTCCATAGGTCCTGATGTTAAGGTCCTAGTTCCTTGCGTGATTTCCCTACAGTGGTTAGGGTGGCGTAGGAGGTATTTACCCTTTACCAGTAGTTACTGGTTGTATGCTACATTTACTATTTTTGTGTTACAGTCATTATATGTTTATGTGCTAAGTGTTATACCTACAAGTATTATTTCTAAAAAGTGCATACCCCTGACAGTGGTCCAGGTGGCACTGCACTGCACTCAATCTTCGTCGTCTCCATGGCGTCATCGCGAGGGCGGGATCTCTTAGTGAGCCGGCCATCTTGGTTTCTCTTGATGCTTCGATGGCCTTTGATACGGTCGAATGGCCGTATTTGTGGGCCACCCTCGCCAAGTTTGGCCTTGGTCCGAAATTCATTACATGGGTTAAACTCCTGTATGAGCAGTCGCTGGCACAGGTGGTGGTTAATGGTAGAGCCTCGGAGCCCTTTGCTCTCGGGCGGGGCACGAGGCAGGGATGTCCTTTGTCGCCGCTGTTGTTTGCGCTCGCACTTGAACCGTTGGCCGCCTGGCTACGATGGGAACCCTCTCTAAAGGGTATTCGGTGGTCTCCGGATTTTGAAGACCGTGTCTCATTATATGCCGATGACATCCTGTTGTATTTGACTTCGGCGTGGTGTAACCTGCCCTTATCCCCCTTGGGACGAGCAGCATTGTTTAAAATGATGTCCCTTCCGCGGTTCTTATATGCCGCACAAAACACACTTGATCTGGTGCCGGCTAGCTACTTTCGTGAGATTGAGTGTCTCCAGAGGAAGCTAGTGTGGGCTGGTCGTCCCCGTATTGCATTGGCTAAACTCACGCTGCCCTGGTATGACGGGGGCATTGCACTACCCGACATACGTCGTTATTACTGGGCATCTCAATTGAGTGCTGTGAACCATGCTATGTATGGCCTAGTTCCGAATCCTGCTTTTGAAATGGACCGATGGCTCTTACCCGGGGGGGACTACTACAGGGCGTTCTATTCTAGAGGTGCTAGGAAGAACTTGACGGGTCCCACGGCGGTGGCGGTACGGGTGTGGGGCAGCGCGACCGCAGCTACTGGGTGGGCGGATAGGCTTACCAGAGCGACCCCTTTATTTGCTGCGGAGAGGCTGGGTGAGCTATGGACTTCAAAAGGGTTTGATAAGTGGGATCTCATCGGGATCAGTAAGGTGGGTGACCTCTGGGTCAAGGATAGAGTTCGGACCTTTGTTGAACTACAGCAGGAGTATGGTTTGAGGGATTCGGAATTTTTTCGATATCTTCAGGTCCGTCATGCCATTGAGTCGGTTTTTCCGGCCGGCTCTGATATCCCGGAGAGCTCCCCCATGGAGGATAGGGTGCGGGACTGGCATGTTCCGGACAGCACTATCTCTCTTATCTATAAAAAACTTATCAATACTCGATCGGACTTGCTTGTTCACTTGCGTAGTGCCTGGACTAACGATGGGCTGGAACTGGATGATGAGGACTGGCAGGCCGCGATATCCTCTCCTAAGGAGGTCGCGGTTCCGGCGCGTCTGCGACTTGTTCAGTTGAAAATTCTGCACCGTGTCTATGTCACGGGTCCCCGATTGATGCGTATGGGTTTCTCTGAGGATGGATTGTGTCGGCGGGGATGTGGCCTACTTGCTACTTTCCTCCATATTGTATGGGAGTGTCCGGCGGTTGTGTCCTTTTGGAAAGGTATACATGAGGTGATGAGTGAAGTCACGAATGTTCAGTTACTACCTGAAGCTAGGCGCTGCCTATTGAATGTATGGGAACCGAACGATTGTAATGTTGCCCAGACTCAGTGGGTGACACTGGGGAACATGGTCGCGAAGAGGGACATTGCACAATTGTGGGGATCTCGGAGGGCTCCATCGGTCTCCGGGTGGGAAGATAATATGGACTGGTGCATGTTCAGGGAGAAGATTGTTTATATATCAGACGTCATCTTACTGGGTAACCCCTCTCCCTCTGTCTTTGCATCCATCTGGCCACCATGTCTGGGCCCGCCTCCTGCTCCCAAGCCCCAAATAAAAAGCTTGGGAATTTGGCTTGACACTGCCTTGAACTTCTCAGCCCAAGCCACAAAGATCGCAGCCACCTGTTTTGGCCTGATGAGGATGCTGCGGAAGGTGCTCCCTCTGCTTCCATTTCAGGCAAGGAGGATACTAGTCCAGGCTCTTATACTATCTCGCCTGGACTACGGGAATGTCCTCTATATGGGAGCCCCCGCCTTTGTCATTCAGAAGCTCCAAGTCACCCAAAACAGTGCGGCTCGCTTGCTCTACAATCTCCCTCGCTGGCAGTCAGCAAGGACTGCCTTAAAGGAACTTCACTGGCTCCCCATAGCGGCCAGAGTACAATTCAAGGCTATGTGTACCCTACACAAAGCCTTTCACCACCTTGGTCCTGCAATCTTACAGCCCCTGATCACCCCCTATGTTCCGTCACGTTCCCTTCGATCCAGCACCCTCCAGCTGGCCTCCTCCATTAGAGTGAGGAAAGCCCGCTGGGGAGGCCGTTCCTTCTCACATACCGCGGCTAAGCTCTGGAACACCCTTCCCCTATCCCTCAGAGGAACTACCAATCATCTCTCCTTCAGAAAAGCCCTGAAAACTCACCTGTTTGCCAAATCCTGCTGATCTGCCCGAGCCCGCACTAAGTAATTTTTTTTAGTCATAAGCGCTACGAGGCCTCCGGGTAGATGGCGCTATACAAGTGCAGTTTCAATTCAGTTCAATTCAATATCCCGTGGCCGACCCAAAAAATGGGGTAGGATTTGGACCCAGTGGAACGCATTCCGTGGGGATATATGTGAGCCCCCCTTCATCGATCCCCCTGATGTCCCTTGTTCCCCTTGACTGTATGTTTCGGCTCCTTCCTGTGCTGTATCATTGATAGTTCATTGGCTCTGGGTCCCCGCTCTGCCCCCCCCCCTTTATTTCTCATCTCCTGTAGAATCCCCTACTTTTTATAGTGTTGTCTGACTGCTTCTCCCCGCACCTTATGGAACGGATCTACTGACTGGAATACAGCCTTGTTTTTTCCTCGTTGTTTTTCTTGTTTAGATGTTATAAAAATGAAACCTTTCTATCTCCTGTCATTCTGGAACCGACAGATTTCACTACTATGGCTGCCGGACCCCTGGTTGTCGGCTGATGAGCTGTGTACCACACTGTCGATTTGTGATATTGCAATAGCCGGCCCATTGGGTTGTAGGCATGTCTCTGTATTTATTTCTTGCAAATAAAGGTTTAAAAAAAAAAAAAAAAAAAGAATAGGATCAGAATCTATGGAATGTGTCACACATCTTATCAAATGCACTGAACAAAGGTTAGAAACGGGATCTCTGGCTGGCCAAGGCTTGCGCCAACGTCAGTCAGAGACCACCACTTCCAAGTCAGGGCAAGGGAGTCACACACCAAGGCAACCCCTGCTCACCCTCTAGGTAACGTGGCGCGAGCAGCAAGGCTAAACTTGGAGGCGGTATGAGTTAAGTATTCGCGCACGCACCCCAGCGACATCACCCTAGGCCCACCACAAAGGAAACTCCACACAAGGTTACATCAAAAATAGCCTTTGTATTATAGTAAAAACACATTAGATAACACACAACTTTACAATGTGCCAACAGGCACGGGCAGAATTTACAAGGGATTATGTACAGGACAGGGCCACCTGGACCACTGTCAGGAGTATGCACTTTTTAGAAATAATACTTGTAGGTATAACACTTAGCACATAAACATATAATGACTGTAACACAAAAATAGTAAATGTAGCATACAACCAGTAACTACTGGTAAAGGGTAAATACCTCCTACGCCACCCTAACCACTGTAGGGAAATCACGCAAGGAACTAGGACCTTAACATCAGGACCTATGGAAGGAAAACCTATCACCTAAGCAAGTCACATTTAGCAAAGGCAATCAAACATCAACATTCCTCTAAGCAGGTCACTTTTAGCAAAGGGGAATAAAAGCATAAAGAATCACCTAAGCAGGTCACTTTTAGCAAAGGTGATAACATAAACAATTGCACATGAAACATTAAACCACATTCAGAGGTGCAGGTAGAACATTTGCGCAGAAATCACATAAGCAGTAACTCATAAATTGCGCAGGGTGCATGTAGCACAACACTAGAATTGTCCCCCAGGCCAACTGGCCTCGCAAGGGCTGGAATGCCCTGAGTCTCAATGTCAGGGAAGCTGCGCAGGCAGCACAGCACACAAAGCCTAAACGTAGCAACTGTCCACTAAGTGCTGGACAGTTGTAAATAATGCTGGGCAACGTTGGAGCCTCGTGGGCTTAAGAACCACCACTGTGGCACTGGTGAGCCTCTCTGGGCTCTGGACAAGAACTGGTGCCCTGAGCCTCTCTCAGGCTCTTCACAAGAATGTGCACTCGAGCCTCTCTGGGCTCGAAAAGCAAGGAAATGGCACCCTCAGAGCCTCCCTGGGCTCACAAAGCAAGACTGCCGTCTACTGGGAAGTGGGGTCCCTCACAGGGGACCTAGGAACAGCTGGAGAGCCACTCAGGCATCAAAGAACAAGGGATGGTGCCTCGAGCCTCGCAGGCTCACGAACGGAATGGCCCCTCAGAGCCTCGGGGCTCAAAGAACAAAGAACTGGCCTCAAGCCTCGCTGGCTCTCCCACAATGGGGCCGGTCGTTGGAGTCCCTCACGGGAGACTCAGAACAAAGGAATGACCCCAGAGCCGCGTGGCTCTACATCGAAGGAATGCCCCTGACAGAGACGCGGCCCGGGGCACGCCCGCACTCACCAGGTAACTCAGGAGGCGGCGTCTCCTCACGGCGTCGGCTCTTCTTGGCTGGGCTTCTCCTCTGGCAGTGCGGGGCTCTCCACTCCTCACGGGAGCCCCGCGAGCACCGGCAGCCTCTCTCCTCTCCCCGCGCCGCAGTGCCGAGGGCGGGACTTCCGGGTCTCTCGGTCGGGCCGCGCAGGGATTGGCCGGCCCACCAATCACTTCCGGGTCGCACTAGGCAGCGGCCCGGCAACGGTTCTCGATGCTCCTGGGCTGCGGCGGTGAACCCGGCTAGTAAATAATAAACACACCACGGGGCAATGCCGGGTGGGCACCGGCCTCTAAATCAAATATAAAGCGAGGTGGGCACTCGCTGGGCCAAAGATCGGCGAATCGGGTCTAATGCCGGGTGGGCACCGGCTTCTGTAAATAAAGCGCTCCTCAGCGCTAGAAGCAGGGCAGAGCGCTCCCAGGCGCTCTGGGCATGAAATGAAGCGCTCTCAAACGCTAATAGCAAAAGCAAAGCCCCAGCAAGGTCTGGAGGCAGGCAGGGCCAGAGCCAGCACACTGGGTCTCCAGGCAGGGAGACAAGCCAAGTGGCGGTCCTCCTGGCCCCAGCAGCAGCAACAGCCCCCTCTGGCAAGGATGGTACACAGACAAAATATCGAAAATAAAATATCGGAAAGACAAAATATCGAAGTTAAAATATCGAAGGTAAAAAATATTGGGAAGCAAATATATCGGATACAAAAATATCGTAATAGGTAAGTAAGTAGAAATATCGAAAAAAATATTATCGTATGACAAAATATCGACAATACAAAATATCGTGTAGTAATGGAAAAAATAAATAGTGTAGGAAAAAATATAATAATTGTAAATAAAAATTTGATAAAAAGGTCTATATTAAAAAATTACAATATATTTAATATAAAAATATTTTAAAATAACATATATAGTTTTAGGAGCGGGTTATTGGGTTTATAGGGGATAAGGGTGGGAAGTAATTTAAAAATAATTAATAAATTAATATATATTTGTAAAAAAAATGTATTAATAATTAATTGGTAAATAATTAATATTAATTAGTTAATTAATTAATATAATATCTTACATAATTGTACAAAATTAATAATTGGTAATTAATTATTATTAATTAGTTAATTAATTAATATAATTTTGGACATAATTTTAAATAATAAATAATTGGTAATTAAATAATAATAATTAATTGGTAATTAATTAATATTAACTAGTTAATTAATTAATATAATTTTGTATATATTTTTAAATAATAAATAATTGTTAATTAATTATTATTAATTAGTTAATTAATTACTATAAATTTCTAAATATTTTTAAATAATAATTAATTGGTAATTAATTAATATAAATTAGTTAATTATATTAATTAGCTTCATTTAGTTTAATATATATTTTTTACTTATTGTAAATTAATTTGGAAAAAATAATATTATTATTATTATTATTATTATTATTTATGTGCTTCTATAGCTCCTGAATAGATCCCCGAAGGGATATCGCTGCGCTTAGGATGGAACGAGCGTGCTTAACCCCGGGCCAATCATAAACATAAAGGTAAGACACAAGCTGATTAAATGGTGGTGAAAAGATGGGTTTTGAGGTTTTTACGAAATGATAGATGATTAGTGATGAGTCTGAGTTGGAGGGGAAGGGAATTCCAAAGGGTGGGACCTGCGTATGCCAGAGCACGGCCTCCCTGACGGGATTTTTTTATTTTAGGGACCTGTAAAAGGTACAAATTACTCGATCGAAGTGATCGGGCTGGGACGTAAGGTGAAAAAGCTTTTGTCAAGTATTTAGGACCCTTTCCTATCAGAGACCTATGAATGGTGCACAGAATTTTGAACCTTGTGCGTTGCCGCACTGGTAGCCAGTGAAGTTTAGCTAGTAAAGGGCGGGAGGGAGTTCTGGATGGAAGGCTGAGAACAAGCCTCGCCGCCGTATTTTGGACTACTTGTAGTTTTTTTAATTGGCCTTCATTGGTTGACAAAAGAAGGCCATTACAGTAGTCCAATCTACTGATCACCAGTGCCTGCACAAGGGTTTTCCTGTGACCATCCGGTATAAGAGGAAACACCCTTTTCAGAAGTCCAATGGCTCCAAAGCAGGTGCCAGCAACTTGGTCGACATGATGTTTGAAAGTCAAGGCTTGATCGAATAACACCCCCAAGTTTTTGACAGTCTGCTTTGGGACCGGAACAGGACCCAATTCTGTGGGCCACCAATCCCCAGACCAGAGTGTTGCTGCCTCCCCAAACAGTAACACCTCTGTTTTGCCCACATTGCATTGCAGGCAATTCTCAGCCATCCAGCATGACACAGCCCTCATGCCCTCCGCGAAGGATTTTTGCAGGGCAGGTGAGAAGATTTTGAAGGGGAACATCAGCTGGGTGTCATCAGCGTAGGATATCGGGGTAAACCCATATGGCCTCACTAAGTCGGCCAGGGGGGCCACATACACATTAAATAATGTGGGGCTAAGACATGAGCCCTGTGGCACACCCCTGGTGAGCTCCCTGGAGATGGATTTGTGGGAGCCCAGCCTGACTTCTTGAGATCGGCAGGAAAGAAAGCTTTCCACCCAAGACAGGGCCGTCCCTCCCAACCCTACACCCCTCAGACGACCGAGAAGCACTTCATGGGACACCGTATCGAAAGCAGCAGACAAATCCAACAGCACCAGAATCATAGAGCCCCCACTATCTAGTGTCAACCTGATGTTATTGGTGACCTCCAGTAGGGCTGATTCGGTGCTGTGATTTGGCCTGAACCCAGATTGGGAGGGGTCCAGGCCTTCTACTGCTTCAAGATGGCTCGATAGGTGGGTGTTTACGTGCTTCTCCGTCATCTTTCCGATGTAGGGTAGGAGGGAAATAGGCCGAAGGTTGGACAGATCTGTCCAGGGGGAGGCGGCCTTCTTCCTGATAGGGTTTACCACCGCTATCTTCCATTCTCTCGGAACTTGTCCTTTCGTCAGCGAGGTGTTCATAACTGACTGAATGGAAGGCCCCAAGATGGAAATAAGAGGGGCCACCATTTTAGCAGGAAGGTGATCGCTTGGGGAGCCAGTTTTCATATGGTTAATGAGGAGGGGAAGATCCAAATCACTCACTGGTGGAATAGCAAGAAAGGTGTTTTTGGACAGTGCCGGAGATGTACATGGGGGGGGGGGCACTGTTACTGCACCTTGTGAGGCCAAGATTTTATCATAAATCAGGTTTATTTTGTCCTCAAAGAACTTGGAGATCTCCTCACACAATGTCTGTGAGGCTTCGTCAGGGCTCTCACTAGCTGATGGCTTTACAAAGCTTAGCAAGATTTTAAATAATTCCCTAGGGCAATTACCTGCCTCTTCCAACTGTAAGGATAGATTATTTTTTCTTGCAAGCTTTATATTTTTATAATAATTTGCCTGGGCCTCTAAAAACATTTTCCTTTCCTGCTCATTTTTTGATTTCCTCCAAGTTTTTTCTAGCCTCCTACATTTTTGTTTTTCCTTCCTGAGGTCAAGAGTATACCACTTTTCTTGTTTAGTGGGAGGAAACTGTCTATGAAGTTTTAGCGGGGCAAGAGAGTCAATAGCAGATTTAAGGGATTCATTGTATTTTCCTAGTGCTTCTTCAGCAGAATCACCTTCGGAAAATTGGGGTTGTTGCCAATGTTGGAGCAGATTTTCAGCTGATATTTTATACCATTGGCGTCGTAACATAGGGGGAGGTGGTATTCTAGATTGTTGTTTACTGGGTCTTGCCAAGTAAAACTCAATCAAGGAGTGATCGGTCCAGAAAATTTCTGTAGCAGGGAGGCACCTTATTTTGGTGCAATTGGAAAAAATACAGTCAAGGGTATGACCAGCTGTATGCGTTGCTCCCCTATTTTTGATCTCTAATCCAAGATTAGACAAGTCTGCTGTTAACTGTATGGATTCATGATCTTCAGGATTATCCATATGTATATTAAAATCTCCAAGGAGAAGAAAGTCCTCCTTAGCTCTTACATGGGGGGCCAGTAATTCTAGAAGAGACAGTGCAAAGTCTTGATTCTGTCCCGGTGGGCGATATACTAGTGCACCCTTCCATGAGACATTACTAGTGAGATTAATTTTGAATATCATGATTTCCAAAAGAGGGGAAAAGCTTTGTTCTATCATTACTATCTTGACCGTATCTTTAAAAATAATAGCTAATCCTCCGCCAGTTTTAATAGGCCTATCTACGTGTATAATTTTATAGCCCACTGGAACCCCTAATGTTATTGCGGTGGTAGTATGGGGTTTCATCCATGTTTCCGTGAGGAAACATATGTCAGGTTGCTTAGAATGAATCAAGTCCCAAATCTGGACTTGGTGTTTGGGAAGGGACCGGACATTAAGGAGGAAACACTTCAGTTCTATGGGGGAAGTGGATCTGGTAGCTTTAACATGAGAGCCGCCAGTTAGCACCATTAATTGATAGCGACATTGCCGGCAAGAGAAACAGCCTTCAAGTTGCTCACCCGGTACACGTATAGCACAGGAACTGATGGGTTGATACTGGCGCAGAGATCTAGCAGAATACGAAATAAAATGTGTACCCACCGATGCGTTAGCCATGCCCCAGGGACCTAGCCCCTCTCGCCCCGTCCTGTCGCGGACGGGCGCAGACGGGCTTTTCTTCGGCGCTTCTTAGGCGCGCTCGAAAGGCGCCACCCTGCGCGCAACCGCTGCGCGCTTAAAGGGGAGGCGTGGCTAAATAGCCCTGAGGGCGTTGGCAACTAGAGCGCTGACCTCCGCTCTGGCGGTATTAATAATTAAATTTATTTCTTTACAGCTAATGTGCTAATATATTAACTTTATTGTTATTGTTAATTAATAATTAATTTGTAATTACATAATAATAAGTATTTTTGGGTAAAGGAGTATTGTTAGAGTTCAGGGTCAGTTTTCAGTTCTTGGTTAATGGGGTATTTTTAGGGTTCATGGTCAGTTTTCAGTTTTTGGGTAAAGGGGTATTTATTGGGTTCAGGGTTAGTTTACAGTTTTTGGGTAAAGGTGTAGTTTTTGGGTTCAGGGTCATTTTTCAGTTTTTGGGTAAAGGGGTATTTCTTGGGTTCAGGGTAAGTTTTCAGTTTTTGGGTAAAGGGGTATTTCTTGGGTTCAGGGACAGTTTTCAGTTTTTGGGTAAAGGGGTATTTTTTGAGTTCAGGGTCAGTTTTCAGTTTTTGGGTAAAGGGGTATTTTTTGGGTTCAGGGTCAGTTTTCAGTTTTTGGGTAAAGGGGTATTTTTAGGGTTCAGGGTCAGTTTTTAGTTTTTGGGTAAAGGGGTATTTTTTGGGTTCAGGGTCAGTTTTTTGTTTTTGGGTAAAGGGGTATTTTTAGGGGTCAGGGTCCGTTTTCAGTTTTTGGGTAAAGGGGTATTTTTTGGGTTCAGGGTCAGTTTTCAGTTTTTGGGTTAAGGGGATATTTTAGGGTTCAGGGTCAGTTTTGGGTTTTTGGGTAAAGGGGTATTTTTAGGGTTCAGGGTCAGTTTTCAGTTTTTGGGTAAAGGGGTATTTTTAGGGTTCAGGGTCAGTTTTGGGTTTTTGGGTAAAGGGGTATTTTTAGGGTTCAGGGTCAGTTTTCAGTTTTTGGGTAAAGGGGTATTTTTGGGGTTCAGGGTCAGTTTTCAGTTTTTGGGTAAAGGGGTATTTTTGGGTTCAGGGTCAGTTTTCAGTTTTTGGGTAAAGGGGTATTTTTAGGGTTCAGGGTCAGTTTTCAGTTTTTGGGTAAAGGGGTATTTTTTGGGTTCAGGGTCAGTTTTCAGTTTTTGGGTTAAGGGGTATTTTTAGGGTTCAAGGTCAGTTTTGGGTTTTTGGGTAAAGGGGTATTTTTAGGGTTCAGGGTCAGTTTTCAGTTTTTGGGTAAAGGGGTATTTTTAGGGTTCAGGGTCAGTTTTGGGTTTTTGGGTAAAGGGGTATTTTTAGAGTTCAGTGTCAGTTTTCAGTTTTTGGGTAAAGGGGTATTTTTGGGGTTCAGGGTCAGTTTTCAGTTTTTGGGTAAAGGGGTATTTTTGGGTTCAGGGTCAGTTTTCAGTTTTTGGGTAAAGGGGTATTTTTAGGGTTCAGGGTCAGTTTTCAGTTTTTGGGTAAAGGGGTATTTTTTGGGTTCAGGGTCAGTTTTTAGTTTTTGGGTAAAGGGGTATTTTTAGGGGTCAGGGTCCGTTTTCAGTTTTTGGGTAAAGGGGTATTTTTTGGGTTCAGGGTCAGTTTTCAGTTTTGGGGTTAAGGGGTATTTTTAGGGTTCAGGGTCAGTTTTGGGTTTTTGGGTAAAGGGGTATTTTTAGGGTTCAGGGTCAGTTTTCAGTTTTTGGGTAAAGGGGTATTTTTAGGGTTCAGGGTCAGTTTTGGGTTTTTGGGTAAAGGGGTATTTTTAGGGTTCAGGGTCAGTTTTCAGTTTTTGGGTAAAGGGGTATTTTTTGGGTTCAGGGTCAGTTTTAATTTAATGTACGCTGGATTTGGTATAGTAATAATTAAATTATTAGAGACCAATATATACTCACATTTAATATACAGTGTAACATTTCTGATAAGATTGTTACATTATAGTAAGATAATGATACAAATAGTTCAACATGATTGTAGAAACATTATTTTTATTTATGTTTCACAAATAAAATATTATTTTTTTTTCTTTTTTTTTTTTTTTTTTTTTTTTTTGCTTATAGAGCGCTCAGTAACGCCATCACGGCGTGTCCCCGCGCTAAGCTACCAACGTACCTGCCTAGAACACCCAGCCACTATGCAGTATATAGGTGAGTTTTGAGCAGAGCCCTGAAACGTAGTTCATTGTCCTCCAGTCTCAGCACAGGAGGTAATTTATTCCAATTTTGAGCTGCTAGTAGCGCAAAGGAACGTCCACCTAATCTCGCCTTCCTAATCCTGGGGACTGTCAGCAGACCGGTACCCTCTGAACGGAGGGTCCTGGTAGGCTCATAACGGCTGACTAGCTCCTTCAGGTATGTAGGTGACTTGTCCCAGACAATACGGTGGCAAAAAAGGAGGCACTTAAATAGCACACGCTTCTTCACCGGCAGCCAATGAAGCGCATCCCGCGCCAATTTCGAGCTAGCTCTCCTGGGTCTTCTTAACACCAGTCTGGCGGAGGAGTTCTGGATGACTTGTAGGCGACCTATGCTGCCCTCGGTTGCCCCAAGGAACAGAATATTGCCATAATCCAACCGCGAGGTCACCAATGCCTGCGTTAGAGTTCTTCTGGCTGATAGAGGCAGGAGGTCTAAGGTTTTATTTAGGGTCTTTAGGACTCCAAAACATTTGCCCACCAGGCGCCTTATGTGGCCTTCATATGAGAGCGAAGGGTTCATCCAGATTCCCAGATTCTTAGCCTCCTGACATGGTATGGGGGTAGGGCCCAGGCAAGGCGGCCACCACTCATCCGACCATTTTTCGCTTTTTCCCCCTACCACCAACACCTCTGTTTTGGAGCCATTGAGTTTTAGACAATGGGCATCCATCCACTCTGCTAATGCCTGCATACAAGATTTAAAATTTTTTGGGGTGTTGGTAGTACTCTGAGATAGGGAGATCAGCAGCTGAGTGTCGTCAGCGTACGACACTAATTCCACGCCAAAAGAGTGTACAACTTTCGCCAGGGAGGCCATGTATAAATTAAAAAGAGTGGGACTCAGGGCCGAGCCCTGAGGTACTCCCTGGTCTAGTGACATCTCCCCTGAGCGGCATGTCCCCTGCTGAACCTGGAAACATCTCTCTGTAAGGAAAGATTGTAGCCAGCCCAGCGCAGGACCAGCGACCCCAGCTTCGTTCAGACACCGTAGCAGGATGGAATGCGCTACGGTGTCAAAAGCTGCGCTTAGGTCCAGCATGATCAGGGCCATTGTGTGACCAGCATCTGCCCCTGCTCTTAGAGTCTCGGTGGCTCTAAGGAGGGCCGTCTCCGTAGAGTAGCCTACCCTAAATCCTGATTGCGAGGGGTGGAGTAAATTACATTTTTCCAAGTGGTCCGTGAGCTGAGCATTAACCACCTTCTCGGCTACCTTCGCCACGTACGGCAATAAGGAGATTGGTCTGAGGTTTTCTAGTACCTCCATGCTGACATTGGGTTTTTTTTTTTTCATAACAACAATCTTTTTATTACATTTGGTTTTATAAACATATTTTATAAACACAATGATAAGCAACAATACAGAAGCATTATTATTTTCATACTTTTTGTACAGAAATGAATATTATTTTTTATCTCTTTTACATATTGTAATTTTATAAAGAAATGTAGAAATAACAAAAGTATTTTTTACACTTTATTTCAATACATAAAATATTTATTATATAAGTCACATATTTTTAACACATGTTTCTATTATTATAATTTTTGACAATGTAGTTATATTTCTAGACATTGTTAATATAAATATTATTCTTTTCATAATATGTATTTATTACATTCATTTACATATTTGTTAATCAAATCATTGTAGGATTAAAGTAAATATTTCTTTACAATAATAGAAACTTAATGTTCATTTTTGCATATTTAGTGGAGTATATATATTATATTTTATACTTGGGACTATTTTATTGCATTTGGGTGCTTTATTTTGTAACCGGGTTAGGTCGTTTTGGGTTATTTGGAAGAAGGGCTGATCGCGGTTGGGAGACACTTCACGTCGCTTCAGGTAAGGTTTTTTTTATATGTTTTCTGTGTATTTTAATGATGTTTTGAGACTACTGACCTTATATTTTGTGTTGTAGAATGTGAGGGAGGTATGTTTTAGATTTCGAAAACAGATAATTACTTATGGTATATACACGTAGTGTTAGTTAGTTAACTCATTATATATATAGAGTGATTTTTAGTCTTTTACGGTATATCTACAAGTTAAATCATCTATTTTAATATGTTTGTACCTAATTACTAGCTAATTAATGTGGGTGGGAATGTCTGTTTTCTATGTTTTTGTCATAGGTGTACGCTACATCGGAAGTTCCGTTATTTTTTAAAGGAAGTGTTTGTTTGTTTAATTCAACACTGCTTTACAAACACTTCTTTACATTTTTCGGTTTTGCTGGAGCGATTCTTTCTATTTTTCCAATTTTTCGGGTTTTTTATGCTTATTCGATGGCTCTGGACAACGTGGATGTGTTAATTTTGGAACCGTTGTATTTTTACATTTTTTGGGGGGTTAATTTTGCACTACCTGGATTACTTTGGTGGACCAGGAGGTTATTGGATTGACAACATGATTGGTAAGTCCTTGCTTTCTTATTTTGTGTGGGTGGGTAATGTTATTTTTATTATGGAATAGTTTTTTACTTGTTATTTAGTTTTAATGTGTGCATATATTATAATAATATCTCTATATATTGCATACATTAAATACTTTAGAAGCTCACGTTACATATTTTTCCATACTTAGGTGATACTTTTAGTGTTTTATAACATTTTGGGAATTAATTAGAGTAGTGTTTTGGCAATGATATTTAGGTATTCTATGCCTTTTGTACTAGGGTAAAGTTTAACTTGTTCTTCCAGGTACTTGTGCATTTGTTTATTTTGCTTTGATGTTTTAGGGACAAGTTCAGTTACAGATTGGTCCATTCTAAATTCCTGGTAGCTCTGTTCTTTCTGTAGGCATTTAATGAAATGTTCTAGAGTAGGTTTGGTTCTGCCAGTTGATTGTACAAATGCATTGTGCCAACCTTCCACTGCATTGGTAGTTTTTGAATCTCCGTTAAGGGTACTTCTGTAAACGTTCCACCAGGGTATGAGGAATTTGGGATTTCGTCTGTGGCCAGATCTGTGGAGTCTGCCTACCCAGGTGTCTTCAAAGTAGTCGAGAAATGGACTTAATTTAGCTTCATTTTGTTTGTAGAAGGGGCTGTCTATAAGAATGTTGTAGTGTTCAGCTACGTCTGTTTCAGGTACATAAGCAAGTGCAATGAGTTTTTTAATTTGGAAAGCAAAAGATGAGTTTGTAGCATATTCGACACTTAGGGTAGTTTTTTGAAGGTGTCTCCATAAACATTGGTTTAAATGATAATAGCAGCCTTGAATGCAGGTATGGGGGTGGATTTTTATGATAGTTGAGAGCATTGCTTGCTCAAAATCAAGAATGATACTTTCAGGAGAAAAATCATTAGTTTTTTGTTTAATTATATTTATTAATTCCATATATGTGGAATTATTTTTGTTTGGTAATAGTGCATATAGCAAAGGTATGTTGCAGTTGTGGTAGAGGCCATGTATTGTGTATAATTGGAAAAATGGTTTGGGACAGATGTTAAATGTTCCATCCATCATCCAATATTGGCTTTGCTGCAGTTTAACTAAATTCATACTGGTACCAAAAATTATAAGCCTTTTGTCATTGTTTTCGTTATCGTAAACTATAAATGGTTGTTTATTTAAAGTTATTATTTGGTTAGCAGTTAAATTTATATCCTGATATGTTCTGGGAGATGGTGTTGTAGAAGTAGTAGCTTTTTTAGTTTGTGCTATAGTTCTTTTTAAGGAGAGGATATTTGGCATTTGAGTTGTGGCAGTTTTTGGGATTTTAGGAATGGCTTCTTTTAAAATGACATTTGTTTGCTTTTGGGAACCTGTACTAGCTTCTTTTATATTTTCCAAAGCTGTTCTAACTTCTATTTCAGTAACATTAGGTGGATGATTGTGTTCCCTAGTATACAGTACTGTAGCTTCTTTAGTTGTTGCTCTGCCATAGCACTTGTTAGAATAATATTTACAACATTTCCAATTAACTTGCATGCCATATTGCTTTTCTTGTGTATAAGTGTAACCCATGTAGCATAGTAATAGTTTTCCTTTCTGGCTGGTCACAAATTCGGCTCCTTCGGTCATTTTGTACTTTGTATATCTATAAAATGTATATATAATAGTTAATGTCAAATTAAATGTGATAAATAATCTATGTTAGTGATAAGTAGGAATGTTTATACTTACGTGTTTTTGAATTTACAGCAAAATTAGGAGCTGCTTGCTTCTTTTGTTGGGGATAATTGTTTGTGATGTTGTTGTAGCTGTTATGAAAAACATGAAAGTAGTATATTATTAATTAATGTTTCGGTACATTTGCAATGTTAGAGCTCATTTCTACTACAAAAGTGTATCTTCATGATTCACATTGTGAAGATACTTACATATTTTTTTAGGTTGGTCTTTGCCAGTATAGTTGTTTCTTCAGCTTCTGGAGAGTAGTTTGTAGTGTTATCTTAAATAAAAAAGGAACATATGTATTAGAATAATCACCATGTTGGTATGTTTTTTAATAGATTATCTGGTAATTATGTTCTTTAATATACTTACTTTGTGATTATTATCTGTATTATTCAGAATGTGGAGTTCTGTATTATGTCTGTATATCTATTCGTTGTGTTTGCTCTGTAAATAAACAATATATAATAGAACATAATTAGAACAGTTCTAAATGTTTGTATTGTTTTTCCACATTTATTTCAGTTGCATAATACTTACGTAGTAAAATGTATTGGAGAAATAGTACTGATGTCCTTAGTTCATTAGTAGTGCAGTTTTCAGTAGTAGAATCTACAGAAAAAAAGAAATATGTGGGGCAAAAGTCATTATTTTTGTGTGTTTAGATTTATGTGCACATAATGAATCAATCTGAAATTACTTACATAGTTATTAGAATCTGTATTCCTAGGGTTTGTTCACAGTTATTTTGAGTAGAATATTCAGTACTCGTTGTATCTAAAAAAAATAGTTTCATATAATTATTTAGCATGTTAAGTAGTATGAATAGCAAAGGGGCACTGGGTATTTAGCAGGTAAGTAAGTAGTATTAGCAAATAATGCACTTTCTATATTATTTACTTACTTAGAAGATGTGATAGTAGGTTGATAGTTTGGTTCTTCTAGTTGTTGTGCAGCAATTCGGATAGAGATGAATCTCCTTCAGTGACTTTTGGCAAGTAGTTTGTGCTTAGATTTTAATTGTTTATATAGGGGAGTGTCAGTAGTAATTACTTTGCTATTGGTTCATTAAAAAAATTAGGTTTGTGATTGGTTAGTTAGTATATTTGAATTTCAGTTGTGATTACTTTGTAATAGAAGTGAAAAACAAAAACAAATTATAAAATTATACAAAGTAGTATAGAATATTTTTATATGTGTAGGTGATATAATTATACCAATAGGATATTTTTGACAAATTTATAGTGTGTCTATAGTATTAATTTAAGTATTGTGTGTTTATTTAGATGTGAAAACATATAAAACGTTAATTAATTATGCAAACAGATGCATATAAAAAGTCGATATAGCTGATAATCCGATATTGAAGTGCACGATATTTTTGATGTCGATATTATAGTTAATGTAATTCTTTTTTGTAGAGAGCGATATTTTTGTTTTCCGATGTTAATGTAGTCGATATAAAAGTAAACGATGTTTTTGTATATCGATATTAAAAAATCGATATTTGTGTATATATCTAGTTAAGTATAGGAACCCGATATTTTTGATTTCGATATTTTTGCTCCGATATTTTTGTACGTCGATATTGTGAATCTCGATATTTTGTCAGACATTCGGCAAGGATCCAAAAGTAGAACAAATTGTATGGGGACACAGCCCCTTCTTATACTGTGAAATCCTTTGTCTCGGGGTGCAGGGTGGGGGGAAACCAGTTGCAGCTGGCTGGGGAGTACCCTTGATGGCCCAACCACCCCTTTCATTCACTGGGGAGGCTTGGGTCATTAGACAAACCACAGGGGGGCGGAGCCAGCATTGTGTGGGGAAAAACCCAGCCCATCCAGGACCCAGGTGCACTCCTCCCACACATCACTCATGCTGATCTTACACTCACCACCGGGCAGACCCATCCAGGCTTCCTGGAGCCTGGCATGCCAGCCAGCTCCAGCCAATCACGCTCCAGCACCCTCACTGCACACATACATCAATGTCCAGAAGTAGCACTTCCCTTCTAGACACATACATGCCGCATACACCATCTCGCAGCATTCACTCTCACGAGTTCACACATACCAAACTCGAGCCTGCACTCCCCACACATCAGGAACTAACATGGACACACACACTCTCCATTCATTCCTATGGGAGGGCAGGCCAGCCATACTACACGCACGCACTTTACTCTGGGACACAGGGAAAAAGTGCGCAGAGACCCAAAAACACTAACACAGGGTCACAAATAAAAGCAAAAAGATTAGGGGTGAACCTGCCCTAAGGCCAACACGTCCAACAACTCCTATCAAAGCAAACCACCCCGCCGCCACCCAGGAGAGGTACAATGAAGACAGGAGACAGGAAACCCTCACCTGAGCAAGTGTTAGACATTTCCAGCCTCCGATCGCTCAATTTGATTACTTTGGCCCCATTCAGTAATAGCAGAGATATGGACAGGAAAACTAAAGCCAATCAATGGAACCTGGTAGCCTTGGGTAGGCCAAGAGATCAAAGAACAAGTCTTCACGGAGAAGCTGTTCTTAAGAAATAGGAAAGCACATAGTTAACCTTTATGCGGCAGCAGAGGCACAAGTGCCCAGAACAAGTGGGTGCACTCATTTTGAAATAATTAGATGTTCATCATCATTTCAATTTTATTTATAGAGAGATTAAACCCGTAGTAGAGATAGAAGCTGCTGTTCTGATCTAAAAAATATTTCAAAGAAAAAACATTGCACAAACATTGCTTGCTACCTCTGTCTACTGAACTACCAGTTTACACACCCACGTTAACTAGAATTATGCGGCTCGTATGGCCAGATAATACGACTAATCTTAGCAAGGTTAGTGGTAAGGCTATATGAAACAGGATCAAATGTCTCTGCGATGCAATTGAGCGTCTACTTCTTTAAGGCCCAACGACTCGCCCAACCCAGATGTTCCTTGGACATTACCCACTTCCATGCTGTGGATAAATCTGCTGGATTTCTTTCTAGTTTTACAAAGTGTACCAAAATCATATTCACTGAAATATTTATTTTTCACTTTTTAGCTAAGTTAATTTCGATCTGCAAGGTAATGACTCTTGCTTCCAGTTGACTCTATGATTTATAATTTTGTCTTGCCTTTTAGTTTGACCAAGAGGCAATAGGACTCTTTGATAAAGCTTTAAGTATACCCCATACCATATCAAGAGGTGTAGAATTGGGGGGAGGAGCCTAGCTCGCGACCGAGATGGCCGCGCTTTAGCTCGGCTCCGTTCGCCTGCCTGTATTTTCACATTTATCCTGCTGTTATCCTGCCCCGGGAAGCCCTCTTTGCTGTGTGGTAGTGCTACGACGCCCTGCAGGCACTTACCTCTTGTTCCGGTTGTCCTGGCTGCTGTGGATCCGGAGCGGTGCCCCCCGATTGTTTTGTGGCGTCGGAGGCGGACTGGCCTAGATCTTCTTGCTGGCTCCCGGGCCGGACGGAGCCTGCGGTGCTGCCCTTCGGGGCGCGGTGGAGGTGGTCGGAAGGCTGTTGTTCGTGTGGGCCGGAGGTCCTTCCTGGCTGATTCCTGTGGGGAGGAGGCCTTTGGTGGAGGCGCTGCCTTCCATTGCCGGAGCTCCTCGTGTATCCGGCTTGCTCCCCCTTTGTTCTCCGGTCCGGCCATTTTGATTTTGCCGCCCGGACTCGGAGAACGGGACCGGCGGCGTTGGGTGGCCGGTGAGGACCCTTTCTTCTGGTGGCCCCCCTTCCTGCCCGGGGTGCTCTGCCGCTGGTCGGCGCGACTATACTTGCCTTTCCGTCGCCCCGGCGGAGGTTGGCGGCCGCGCGGCCTTGTTGGGCTCTCAAATGGCGACCGACCCCAATTGTCTCGGCCGGGCCTGGACGAGCGCTGGAGGCCCGCCGCATGGCCCGGGTGCCGAATACTGTAAAGGTTTTCCTACACTTAAGGAGGTCCTGGATGCCCTGCTCTCCTGGCGACTCTTGGTGGCCGCGCCTGTCATTACTTCGGAGATGGTTCCTCGCTACGGGCCTCCCGGGCCCCCACGACCGGATGTGGCTTTGCCGTTGCGGGGCACGGCTGGAATTATCCTGGCAGAATTGGCCCCGGCTACGACCGCGTCCGTGGGTGTGCGGACCTTGATGATGCCTCCTCCTCCGGCTCTGCCTCCTTTGCCTCTGGCCCGGGAGCTGGATTTTGCTCGGCTTGACTTTCATGACTCTCCCGGTTCCTTTTTGCCGCCGCTGCCCGGCGATTTCTCCTGTGCTGGCCCAGATGGGTCGGTTTCTTTGGACATATCCTTGGACTTGTGCCTGCAACGTTTGCTACACTTCGTGACTTTCCTGGATCTTCCGTGTTGTACTTCACGTGTATTTTCTGGACTGCCGTTGTATTTTCCTGCTGTCTGCCTTCTGTTCTTCGTGGCCTGGTCCTCGCTGGACCGGACTGTTCTCACTTTGGACAAACAGGGACAGGGCTGATGTGCACTGGCATCTGCGTGCGGTAGTCTTGTACTGATTTGGATGGTCAATGTGTCCTGGTATGGTTATGTGTGATTGTTTGGTGCTCTTGGACTTTAACCTGATAATCTCTGGCTTCCCGGGGTCTTGGAGCTTCGACTCAGGCGGGTGGCCGGGTGCGTTTCCTCCTGTTTCCCGGCCCTCCCCCGTGTATGTGTATGTATGTGTCTCCCATCCCGTGTTCCCTTCCCCTGCCCCTCCCGTTTTTGTCTTCTGTTTCCGACTTAACTTTACTCCGCTATATTTCGGGTTCTAATTAGGGCGACAGGCACGCTGCGGGGGGGTAGGCCGTAGCCTTCTGCAGGGGTGCAGGGTGGGCTTAGGGGTGGGTGGGTGGGGTCTGTCTCTATTGGGGGATCTTTTTCCCCCCTCATTTCTTCCTTTTTTTTGTTCTATGGCTCTTGTGTATTCACCTTTTCGGGACTCTGTCTCCTCATGTGTCCCCCTGGGGAGTTTCTGTGGCGTTCGTATTCCGGTGTGTGTCTGATTGTGGCCCGCTGGTTCTTTTGGTGTCGACTTTTTGGTATATCACTTGCCGGGTCATGTTGTTCTGTCTTGTCTCCTGGGGGTGCGTGATTTGGTGGGAGTCCCTCTTTTGTCCCCTTTTTCCCTCTTCCCCTTCCTCCTTTATGGGGGTCTCTTTCTTTCCGTTGGGGTGCGTATCGTATTGTATTTTGCAATGGGGGCCTTTTTGGTTCTGTCTTTACAATTTGGGTGGGGGCGGTGTAGGGTGAGCGCGGTTTGACTGATGCCATTGTAGCTTCTTTGTACGCCGATTATGTGTATATTCTTTGGTAGCTATGTTTGTATGGCTTTTTGTTTCATCCTGTGTTCATAAAATGGCGGCTTGCCGCGGCCCCTCCCCTGTTGTTCCTTCCACGGCCCGTTATTCTTCTGTTCCCCCGCCCCGTATTAGAAAATTAACCTTTTGTTATCCTGTTTTTGCTGATTGCTCGATGGCCTTTGTTGTTTTTCCTGTGCTCCTGGTGTCATATCCTGTGAGGAACTTATTCTCCTTTGCTATGTTTTTTACCGTGTGGTGGCCAGCCCGTGGGGTTGTAAGCCCGTATTTGTGAGCTTTTTTGTACAATAAAGGTTTTAAAAAAAAAAAAAAAAAAGAGGTGTATAATTGAAATCAGTTGCCAAATCCTCACAGCACTTCAATATAAACAACAAAGTGACCCATTCTAAAGATACACTCTCAGTCTCAATTCTACTAACGTGCTCATTAATTCGAAAGGCACCGTGACATATGGTCCGCAGAAACCACGTTTCATACAATTTCAGAAGATAGAAAGCAGCAGATTAGAAAAAGGTGAACCCTTCACTGCCTTGTGAGCTTCTGTCTAGAATCCTGCACCTGCTAAAAATGAAAACACTTCACTGTGGCATACATTGCTGTGAGAAATCTGGATCTGAGGATTCCGAGGAAATCAGAAGTTTCTGGGCTCCATTTATGACAGCTGAGGTCTTCCGCTTATGGCATCTTGCTGACCCTCAAACTGGGAGCCAATTACCTCTTTTAGCACCTGACTCTCAAGATATCAAGATGGAGCAGTTGAAGTCTTACTCAGGGAGATGCTGTGGACAGGAAACTCAAGAAGCAGCAGTACAACAAAGAATACCCCCAAAATCAGTGTCCAGTCAGTGTTTGTTTGTTTTTTTAAAGAAAACGTACTTTTATATGCACAAAACTAAATAAATATTGCATACAAAATAATACATACATCTACAAATGGTATGTGAAAAAAAAATCATGGGAAAACTTTGCAACCTACATGGGGTGCACACTATTCCAAGGTCACAGTGGATCCCTTAAATGGAGACTATATATGAGATTTTTCACCAGTAGACCCTATCCTTAAGGCAAGGGACAATATATCTCCCGATGTAGAGAGTGTTTAGTAAAATCTAGGGCCTGACATATAAATCCATCTGTGGGTCCTAAGTCTGTGACTCGCAAAATCTCAGTGTTCATGGTCACAAAATAGCTTTTCATTATGTACTAAACCTAAACACCATAACCAAATTGCAAAATGTATTCAGAAACCCATAATGAATTTTTATGTGGAAGTGATGTATTTAGGACATCCCTTCCGATTACCAATTTGTTAAGTTATGTCTATTTGTTCTAAAATCGAAAATCGGTATCAAAACATTGATTTTTTACTGACACCTCACAAGATATGTGTACTGAATTACGAGAACAGCCAGTGATTGACTTCAGGGATTTTAATATTTTTAAAGTGCACAAAGTCTTGTATTCTTTAAGTTTTCCTTCTCAATTTTCAGCTTGTAGGCGCACACTGCGTCGCCTGCTGCCTGATGATTGGTGAGGTGTAGTGCAGCTGCCAGGGCAGCTGACTTCGGAGCACAGGGCTCCCGGTTCAATCCCCGGCTCCAACGGCAGCTCAGCTCAGCACCATGTGGCTCTGGGCAAGAGCTCACATGGGGCCCGATGTAGGTAGGCATTTACCGGTCGGTAACGGCCGAATTCGGACGTTACCGACCGGTAAATGCCTTTTCCAATGTAGGGGGCATGTATTTACAGATTCGGTATTTTTACCGAATCTGTATTTACCGAATCGGTAAAATTACCGAATTGGTAAATACAGACTCGGTAAAAATACCGAATCTGTAAATGCAGATGTAGGTGGTGCAATAAACAGTGCCACAGGCCCCTCAGAATTCGTTATTTACCATGTAATACTATTGCATGGTAAATAACGAATTCAGGTGTGCATGCACATCTGTGCATGTACACCTATGCCATGTGACACACAGACAAGCCCTTAGGGCATGAATTTGTGCCACATGGCACACAAGCCTGACATTGGGGGGCTACAGGGTGTCAAAGTGACACCCCGTTCCCCCTGGCAGGATTCGGTATTTACTGATTCGTTAATTACCGAATCGGTATTTGCCATTGATTCCAATGGGCTTCAAGGCCCATAGGAATCAATGGCAAATACTGATTCGGTATTTACCGAATCAGTAAATACCGATTCATACAGATTCAGTAATTTAAAAAGTAAATTTACCTACATCTGCCTACTTCATATTTACCTTCTCTTAAATACCGAATCGGTATGATTCGGTATTTAAGAGTAGGTAAATCGAAATGACCTACATCGAGCCCAACATTTCCACAAAGGCCCCCAGCGCCTTGAGACCCGTAAGGGGGAGTAGTTTGCGCTTTACAAATACCGGATTTATTTGCTGATTGACGGCCGGTGAGCGTCGCCTGTTGCTCCTGGCAACGCCGTGCCATTTCGGTGGGCTGCTAGGCTGAATCAGCGGCCTCTCTGAAGGTGTGTCCATTGTGGTCCCACACGCGGTACCGAGGCCGCCTGCACCTGTTCCGACCGCTGTGAGACCCTCGCAGCCCCGTCTACCTGCACCACAGTGTATTTCCTGCTGTGTGGTGGGAGCTTGGTGGCTCCTGGTGTTCGTGATTTGGGCCCAGCTCCTCGCCCAAAGTGAGTCCTCCCCACCTGGTGGGCAGGGCTGGTGCCAGTTTTTTTCAAAATTTGCCTGGCTGGTGACCTTGGCACCATCTTCTATCCTGCATGCCAGCCACCTATTTGACCCATGATGGCTTCGATACCCAACCTTGAGCGTTTTGTTGTGGCGGGCACCCCATCTACGCAGGCAGGACGGTGGAAGGACTGGGTGAAGAGGCTGGAAAATGAGTTTGATGCAGTGGCATTAGAAAATGACTGATGCTGCTCCATGCTCCTACATTTAGGGGGTGCCACTATTCACAAGCTGTGGAAGTCTGTGGTGGAGGCTGGCCCACCTTTCACATACAATACCCTAAAGCAGGCCCTTACTACGGATTTCGAGCCGCTCGCAAATCCTGATAAAGAGTGGTTCCTCCAACGCTAAGCCAGGCAACTTCCTGAAGAATCAGTGGACAGTTCCTATACTGGAATAAGAGAACTTGCTAGTACCTGCTAGCTACCCGGTGCTGATGATGAGATACGGGCCCAGTTCATATGGGGTTGTGTCTCTTTCAGCAGGGGAAGAAGAACCTCCAGGCCCAGAGGATGTCCTTCGCTGACATGCTTACGATGAGGCGGTCGAAGCAACTGTTGAAGGTGCATGCTGGGCACATGGAAGAGGCTCTACAGTGACAGGTAAAGATGGAGCCTATCAACGCGATGACAACTGTGGCGGCAGAAAAGTAAGAGACCCACCCCAAACCTGCTGCAAGCTCCAAGATGTGTTATACATGTGGGTAACCCTACCCTCATCAGGGGGTCATGCCCCACCCAAGGGAAGAGATTTTCTGCCTTCAACAAATTAACCCCTTCGATGCTTGTGACGGAACCATTCCGTCATCAGTCACGGTTGAGCTGTGCAGATGACGGAATGGTTCCGTCACGGCCACACCCTGTTCTGGAATGTCCAGCACCGGGGGGAAATCGGCACCGCACGCAAGGTGTTAAATAATTTTGCCAAAGTATTCCGTTTATCTACATCTCAAAAGACACAAAAACCCAAGTCAATCAACATCGTACAGAAACCGATGGCCCGGATGATAAAGAGGACATGGATAATGATGATGTGGAATGGGCGGTACACGTCATACATGCCATGCAGCCAGTAAAGTACCCTCGATGGCGCATCCTGAAGTGCACCATCCTTCTCATGGGCCACCAGATCCTGGCCCTGATTGACACAGACCTTCAATAAACATTTTGGCGCAGTCAGTGTTACAAACCATCCCGATACAGCCGGTCCTGCACCCCACTGCCACCCAGTTATAGGCTTTCGGATACTCAATGCCACTCCCATTGGCAGGGGTGTTCACAACAGGGATCACGCATGAGTCCCTGTCAGCATGTGCCAATGTGTATATTACCAAGAGTGGCTATGGAATGATGTTGAGCAGCTGGACGGCAGAACTATTCCATCTAGCTCCTTCATCTTCACTCTGCTCCTAGGGAGTGTGGACGATTTGTTGGCAGAGTTCTCACAGCAATTTAATGGCATTGGATGCCTAAAGAACCGGCTCATACACCTCCTGTTAGAAATGGGATCTCTGGTTGGCTGAGGCTTGCGCCAAAGCCAGGCAGAAACCACCACTCTAGTCAGGGCAAGGGAATTACATGCCAAAGATAACCCCTGCTCACCCTCTAGGTAGCGTGGAGCGAGCAGTCAAGGCTTATCCCGGAGGCAATGAGTAAAGCGTTTGCGCAACACACACACACAGCAGCAACACACTAGGCACACCACAAAAAGGAACTCCACACAAGGTTATATATAAAAATAGCCTTTGTATTATACCAATCACATTAAATAATAAACACACAATTTACACTGTGCCACTGGCATGGGCGGAATTTACAGGGGATTATATACATGGGACAGGGCCACATAGGCCACCGTCAGAATTAGCACTTAGTAGAAATAGCACTTTGCAGGAATAGCACTTAGAACATAGAATAATTGTAGTACCTAAGAACAAGTGTAGAACACAACCAGTAACCACTGGTAACAGGTAGGTACACTCTACGCAACCCTAACCACCTTAGGCATATATCACGCAGGGACACAACCTCACTAGTATAACTATAATAGATAAAACAATCTCCTAAGCATAAACACATTTAGAGATATAGTCAAAAAGGTAATGCATATTATGCATAGATCACATTAGGCAGGTATCACATTTGCGCCAAAAATCACATAACTGACCCCAGGCCAACTTGGCCTCTCAGGGGCTCACATGCCCAATGTCCAGAATGTCTGGGCTGGCCGCGCAGGCAGCCAAAGAAGAATGCGCCACAGGTCTAAACGATGCAGCTTCCCCCTAAGTGCTGGGCTGCTGGGGAACTGAGCCTGGCACCAGCGTGCCTCCTGGCTCTCCTCTGGGCTCTAACAAACAACAGTGCTCAAAAACAACGTGGGAGCCTTGTGGGCTCTGAACAACTGCGGCCCCACAATGTTGGAGCCTCTCGGGCTCTAGCTACAGACTGCCCCCAGGAGCCTCGTGGCCTCGAAATAATAATGCCCCCGTGGAGCCTCGTGGGTTCGGATACAAAATTGCTGCCACACTGGGGGAGCGGCCCGCTGCCAACCGGGGCCGCTCTACCACCAGAAACTGCCCCGGCACTGGTGGAGCCTCTCAGGCTCTAAATAAAATGTTGCCAAACCACGTTGGAGCCACGGGGCTCTAGTTCACACTAAGGTGCCACTGTGCCCCAAAGCGCTGCCACTGCCCACTGTTGAGCGGGGCAGCGGGAAGGGAGAAGGAGCGCCAGGCCACGGGGGCGGGCACCGAAAGCGTTCCCCGACACACTCCCCAACCGCCTCACACCAAGCCCCACTCACCGGGACTCCTGGGTGGTGTCTCGCTCCTGGGTTGTGGGCTGACTCCTTTCCGGCACTGGTCACCATGCGCCACCCGGGGCTCTCCTCTTAAGACGGGAGCCCCAGGGCTCAGCTGTACTCCTTCTCGCACGTCCGCCCGGGCACACTCAGGAGCGCGGGGTCAGCTCCCGTCTGCTTTCTGCTCCTGACCCGGCGGCTGCAGGGGCAGGACTTCCTTCCGGTACCGCCCAGTGCGGGGTAGGCTCCCGCCTGGGTCTTCACTCTGCCACCGGCCACACAAGAGCACGGGGTGGGCTCCTGTCCGCTTCCTGTTCACTCCTTCCGCTTCCGGGTCGCCGCGGGCAGCGTGGCGGCCCTCAGGAGTTCCTCGGCAGAGGCGATGGTTCGGGGTAGGCTGCCGATTAAAGCATAAGGTCCCTGGCGGGGTGGGCATCCGCTAGGTGGCCTCCCGTGAAGGTAAAATAACACAGATGCAGGGTGGGCACCTGCGCTCTTAGATATCAAAATAAGCGGCAATTCTGCAGGGTGGGCACCTGCCCTGAAACAAAGGAAAAGGGGGGATCCCCACGCCGGGGAATCCCTCTAGAAAGGGATCGCTGCACCAGCGGCGCAACGCGCTATTTTTCGGGGAAGGCCAGCACTTCCCAGGCGCATGCAGGCCACCAAAGCCCCACAGGTCCAGGGACAAAGTCCAAAAAGGAATGAAGAAAGGCAGGTTGGCAAAGGCTGGGCCCAGGGTCCAGCTCACAGGGCCCTCCAGGCAGGGAGGTAGTCCCCAGTGGCGGTATCCTCCTGGTGCCCAACAGCAGAAGGCCCCCTCTCCGGTCAGGAACAAGAGAACATTTTTCATGGGGTCACAGCCCCTTTTTATACACATACATCCTTTGTGACACAGGTGCAGGGCAGGGACATCAGACACTCTACAGGAGGTGGAGCCAGCATTGTAAAAGTAAAGCACCGCCTGGAGCACTTTGATGTGCTAAGCCCCTCTCCCTATTCAGAGGACAGGCTAGGGCCATCAGTCGCACCACAGGGGGCAGAGCCAGCATTGTGGAGGGAAGGCCCAGCCCTATTCAGGTCCCAGGTGCAGCCCCTCCCTGCCATCAACATGCAGATCTCCCCATTCACCACCGGGCAGACCCATCCTGACTCCTGGAGCCAGGCACACCAGCCAGCTCCAGCCAATCACAAGCCAGACAGTCAATACATATTTATTACACAGACATGCCAACTTCTAGAAGTGGCACTTCCACACCAGACACATTAAATCCACGCACATCATCACACAGCATTTAATCACACGAGTTCGCACATACCAAACTCGACCCTGCACTCCCCACACATCAGGAACTACCACGGACACATACATTCCCCATGCATTCCTATGGGAGGGCAAACCTATCTCACAACATGCGCTCAGAGTGGGCACGTACTTTACCCTGGGACACAGTGGTAAAGTGCGCAGAAGCCAAAAACAACCAACACCAAGTCACATATCAAAGCAAAAAGTTTAGGGGTGAACCTGCCAGAAGGGCCAAGTCCAACACCTCCACATTAATTAATTGATCCAACCGGTTGTACTAAGACATCGCCGAGTGGCCTACCATCTGCGCCCAAAGGTGGAGGATGAACTGAGAAAACTGGATAGCCGGACGTCATTGAGCAGGTAGACAGCCCAATGCCCTGGGTGTCTCCAGTTGTGCTCTCTTGCAAAACAATCTTGTGAAAATCACAGGAGTATAAACCCTTTAACCACGTTGGGATTGGGGTATGAAATTAGAATAAACAGATAATATCCCAACAGGTATAATTCATTAGACAGTTAAATAGGATATGTGAAAACATTATCAGCAAAGAAACGAGGAGACTCAATACATCTATTGAAATGTGCCAATGGCATCATATTTTATGCAGGCAAAATAGAATAGAAAACAGTAGTATCAACACTGTGGGTAAACAAAATGGTACAACCCTAGTTGTACTTGGTGCATTAAAGGTGCATGTGGTGTACACGCTAGCGACGCAAGTGACAAGGTGATCAGCAAGAACGGCGCATAAGTGATTAGTGTTCAATATATACAGTGATAAGATGAAACAATGTGGCTTATAATGATTTGGGAAGCTGGTATTAATGTAGATAGACTGGTAGTAGAAATAGCCACATTGTGGATGGTGCCTTGGATTGGGCTGAGTAGTCGACGGCGTTTCGATCCTCCTAAGTTGAGATCTTCCTCAGGACAGGGTTGTTTGTAGAACAGTGCTGGAGGAATAAGCTCAGAATGCGAAGGCGGTCTTCTGTGTAGTTAAGGACCTGGAAAGAAAATTGGGTGGGAAGGCGGTCCGGGAGTAGATAGCAACCGATCCTCGAGGTGATCGGAGCGACAAAGACTTGATCTAGGTGGAGGATGTCCAGGGATACCGGTTTGGGAAGGCGTGCTGGGATTGGAGAGCAGCCGATCCACGAGGTGATCGGAGCGGCAGAGACTCGATCTCAGATTCAAAGTTGGCAGCACGGTGGCGGTCGAAACAAATCAGATGTCTGAGCTTCCCAAATCATTATAAGTCACATGTATTGAGTCTCCTCGTTTCTTTGCTGATAATGTTTTCACATATCCTATTTAACTGTCTAATGAATTATACCTGTTGGGATAGTATCTGTTTATTCCTCTTGCTAACCAAAGCAGCCCAGTGAAGTTAGGATTTGCGTTGAAATGCGCTTACCTATCATGGCCATCCAACGTGAACGTCACCTGATGCTCACCGTAGATGATATTGTTGCTGAAGTGAGTGTATCAAGATGATTTTCTGAGATGGACCTGCGAGCAGGGTACCATCAGCTGCTGTTGGCTCCAAAGTCAAGAGCCATTACCACATTTCCCACCCATATGGGTTTAAGGAGGTACAAACGCCTCAGCTTCAGAGTGTCAAGTGCAGCAGAAGTCTTTCAAAACACAGTCAGGAGATTGTTGGCTGGACTGGAGGGGTCATCAATGTCAGTGATTACATCCTAGTACACGCCTCAACTATTTAGGAACATCTTGAAAGGATGAAGGCGACATTCGACAATTACAGGACAGTGGTCTCACCCTACACCATGAAAAATGTACTTATCTCCAGAAGGAAATTACTTTCTTCGGCTACTGATTCTCTGAGAATGGGATCATGTTTGATCTTGTAAAAGTTCATTCAATCAGACTCAGCACCTACCAGTGTTACAGGCAACTGCAGGTTTTTGGGGATGGTTACATACCGTGGCTGATTTATTTAAAATGTGACCACACTCATGGCCCACCTTGAGAACTAACCAAAACAAATGCAATTTTGAGGTGGGGGCCCACCCAAGAGGAGGCTTTTCAAGTGACAATACAGGCTCTGCCCGCAAATACTACCTTTGCTTATTTTGATCCTTGCCAGGAATCAGAACTGTTGGTGGAGGCCAGCCCACTGGCCTTGGGCAGTTCTTTTTAAAAAACAAGATGATTGTGAATAGACCCCTGTGGCGTGTGCCGGTTGTGCTGTAACAGACACTGAACAGCGCTATTCTCATATTGAAAAAGAAGCCATTGCAGTCCATTGGGGATGTCACCATATTCACTTATACCTTTATGGCCAACCATTTACAGTTCACATGGACCACAAACCACTAATACCTCTGTTCACTGGATCCTCTTCAAAACCCCCTCCCAGGATTGAGAAATGGATCCTGCAGTTACAGGAAAACCGCCTCTCAATGGTGTACTGACCTGGATTTCAAAATCCAACTGACTATTTATCCTGGCATGCAAGACCTGCCAGGGTCGGTGAGGCATCAGATGCTGAGGGTGTTGAAGTGTATGTGCGGTTAGTAGTAGAACAGTCACCGCTGCCCTGGTCACTCACGGCCACCACTCAGCCTTCCATACAAATGAAGAATCAGTCAGACAGTAGAGAATACAAACCAAGTATACTTATTCAGATACACTCGAGCGGAGTCCAGTCTGACCAGCCTCCTGGGATTTCTGCTGGGGGACTGACTTAAGCAAGCATGGCAATACATTATGTACAATTCAGAACCAATAAAGACACTCCCTGACTGGAAATTTCCAGTTGGTTGCAGTTGAACAAAGAAGATGCAAAAGGATGAGTTTCGATCCTGAGACACACTATCCTAATGCCAAGGTCACTCTGCCTGTGCCCGCAGCTCTAAGAGTGGGAGCAGGCCTATCTAGTGGGAAAAGTATGCGCTAATAAGAACAGTGTATTCATTAGTGCAGCAAGGCTCAACCTTGCAGAAATTAGAACTATCACAGCTGCTTTCAGTAGGGATAGGGAAAGAAATCAGTTTCAGTCATGACTCAAAATTGGTGGCCAAACATAAAATGGTGCAGTGAATGCTAACTTAAGCCACACATTACATAAACAACACAGCTAAAGCATTTTTATTCCAACAGACGCTCCTTTTAGCATTCGCTAACCATTGCATATTACTATCTAGAAGTGAATAACATCTTGTGAAGATAAGAAAAGGCACCATATGTGAATGTATACATAGTCAGTATTCAAAGATATCTTAGTCGATCTGCATGATTTAACAATTTGTTTCTGCAGCATGATCGCAGTATTGGTGTCATGAACTAAAATGTTTGGTCTTGATGTTAGAGCACGTATACAACAGGTACAATAGGCCGGAAGGCAGTGTATGCAAAGACAACATGTAAAGATAATATCAGCAACCAAAAAGATAAGAATTTTCCAACCCCACGTTGTTAGCATATTCCAAAACCACCCCGATATGTCCAAGTACCTGTCTCTTGGTGTTGGTCTGATGACAGTATATGCAATTTTTGTATAGCTGAATTCACACTAGGGGTGTAGTCCGGTTTGTAAACACGACAGCTGCTGCCAATGATCTGACAGGCTCCTCCCCGATCAACAAGGATGATGTCTCACACCATCCTGTTTTGTAATGTAACGAGCCTCGTAGCCTGGAGCTCAGCAGTCATGCTTGTCAATATCCCAGCTGTTGTATTAATAAGCCCTTCCACAACTCTTGTGAGCCGACAAAGCTGGAGACTATTAGCCATGGGGCCCCAGAAGGGTAGTAGAACCCTTGCAGCATTGTCAAACTGTTGCCAGGTGGTATCTGTGTAATCTATATCCTCAGTGTCCACAACCCTTCTGACTCGGGGCAAGGATATACTCCTACGTTGCAGCCAATAGTCTTTATAGTAATTGGACGGGGCAACATACAAAGTGGGAAGAAGGAAAGAGAGGTAACATCTGCCAGACCACCTCCTTAAAAGCAAGACGTGAGCTTGGCATCCACTGACAAAATAGACATTCCGGGGTAGTACCAAGGGAGGACTATTAATCATGCTCAGTCTGTAGGTGAAGTTGCATATACTTTCCCCCACCTTGACCTCCCCTGTGCCCTGAACACAGAAACTAGCTGTTGTGTTAACCACGGACACTAACATCGGTTTGTCCTTAGTAACATTACGATCTTGGAAGGATTGGAAATACTCAGAGGTGTTGAACCTTTGTAAATCAGCCATTTCTATCCTAAGCCAAGTTTCGTTCTTCAGTTTATCATATATTCTCATACTGGATTTTGGGGAAAATGTACCGGAAGTCCCATTTGCTGCCTTTCCTATTGGAGTAAATCTGTGATTAAAACTTATATACTGTACCACAGTGCGAGAGTCAGCGGAAGTCATAACCTGAGTATAGAGTTGAAAATGATAGTGCACCATAACAAGCAATTCAAACCAACCTACACAGCTACCAATATATAAAAAAGGGCATGGACAAAAATTATCACTCTTATGAGTAACTGAGGGAAGCAATCCACAAACCCAACAAATAGTTGTATTGGACATATCGCGGGCTTGATGCAACGTTTGCATGAATACATTTTCTGTGTAAGTCTTTCTATGCTCCCCTTTGTGAGGGGCCAGAGTAACAAACATATGCTTAGGGGATGTAGGTGTTGTACCAAACAAGGAATGTACAGCATACTTTTCTTCCAGGAACAAAGCTTTTCCAAGTACAGTTATTAATACAATCACAACTATCAATCAGAAAACTATTTTGTTCTTTGTGGACCAGCCCTGAGCTAGTCGCGGTGATACAAATGGCTGTTCCTACTCCTCGACAGGGCGACCAAACGGATACATTATGAAACAAGAAAAGGGAAGGCAATAAAACTGATAGCAAGGGCAAGTGTTCCCATGGGTCCGTCAGAGCCTCACTGGTAGACTCCTATTATTCATCAACGTTGGCGCTCTTGAGCACCAGCGGTGGAGCTGCTCAGTCCTAGCTCTCAATGAATCCCACGTTCGTCAGGATAATGTCCCCCCCCTCCGAGGGAGCACATTCGATTTATCCTGTCCAATGTTAGACCAGTGCACCAATCTCGCCTCTCCCTAAACTAACACAGTTGGTACTATAGGAAAGTACACCCTGACGTGCACAGTCCATCCCTAACTAATCTGACTTCTTCTTTTGTGCACCATTCCTAAGCCGAAGGGGCAAATTGTACCTGGTAGCGCCAGGCATAGACGGGTTAAAAAATAACTGCTCCTTAATAGCTCAAATCTCTGGAGGGGCCGCTGCATTTAGCACATTGTCGTTCTCAGCATCCTCTTGGGTCCTGTTAGCTTTGCGTCGCTAAAAGGTACACACTGGGGTACCTTCTCACCCTCAGCTTCCCCAATGCCATCCCTGCCAAGTCGTCATAGGGTAAGGGATAGGATATCCTGCAGCAGTGGTTGGAATTAATCCAATTCCTTCGACCAGCGACTTTGACTGTGGTCCAGGTAGCGAGGAGTACCTGCTTGTGCCCCTTCCACAGGAGTTCCAAGCTTTTATCCCGTGGAAAATTTCGGAGCAACACCCAGTCCCCAGGCTGAATGTTATGACCAGACCCCTCTAGTGAGGATGGGAGCGATTCTCGAATCTGTTGGTGAATAGAATGCAGATTTTCAGTTAACTGACACAGGTAATCTGTCAACAAAGGGTACTCATTCTCTGAAAACATACGCGGGCGCAGGACGCCCCAGACATTCGCCGGGCATCTGAACACGACCTTGTAGGGTGAAAATCCTGTCCTAGAATGTGCTGTAGTTCTTGTAGACAAAAGAGCTAGTGGTAAAGCATCTGGCCACTGTAACCCTGTGGTCTCCTGAATCTTTGCCAATTTCAGTTTGAGAGTACCATTGTACTTCTCAACCAAACCCGCTGACTGGGGGTGATTTGCAGCATGGAATTTCTGCTTTATGTGCAAAATGTCGCAAACTAACTGGATAACCTTGGCATTAAAATTTCTTCCGTTATCACTCCAGATCAGACGGGGCAAGCCGCAGCGAGGAAAGAACCGCTTCAGGAGTGCCTTTGTAGTCGCAATGGCTGTGTTCTCTTTGGTAGAGTAAGCCTCAACCCATTTACTGAATGCACAAATAACCACCAAATACTTCAAATTATTGACCCTGTCCATTTCAATAAAGTCACTTTGAAGGACATCAAAAGGGAAAGTGGGAGGTGCAAAATTTCCAGGTGTACGTCACTAAATGTGCAGCTGTCTTCTAGATGTTGCCATTTTGCCATACGGGGTCTAACAACTTGCAAATACCCTTAACACTGTTATGGGCTGGCCCGTGAGCCATCATGACTACAGGGACACACTGCTAATTCCTCCATCTTGGCCTCACGCTGTATTTCCTTCTCGTTCTCTAGTGTATCCTCAAGCATAGTGACATCAGGCACCCACCTAGCGGGACCTGCTACAAACATTCTTTTCATCTTAGTTTGGGCTGTTTCCTTAGCTGTCTGATCAGCAAAGGCGTTCCCCTTACCCACATCATCAGTAAACTTCCTATGAGTGCTGCACTCCACTATGGCCATTTTCTTAGGGAATGCCAAAGCGGACAGAAGCCTGTATATGAATTGGTCAGGTTGAATTCTCGTCTCATGGCAAGTAGGGACCCTCTCTCTGCCCAGAGCCGCCCAAAATTATGGGCGACACAAAAGCCATACTGACTGTCAGTATAAATATTGACAACTACCCACTCACTCAATTCACAGGCTCGAATAAGGGCGACTAACTCAGCTGCCTGGGCTGACTGATAGGGAACTCGTGATGTCTCAACTACCGTACGCAACTTAGTAATTGCGTATGCTGCAGTCGTGGTACCATCTGGCAATTTGAATCAAGAGCCATCGACATATTGTTCCCCTTGGGGGTCAGATAAGGGAACATCAGTCAGGTCAACCTGTCCTTTCGTCGCTTCTTCTGTCCGGAAGATACAATCATGTATATCAATCTCCTCATTCTCAGAAGGGAGTGGTAGCAACATGGCTGGATTTAGAGTGGCACAGCGTTTAATCATGATGTGCTTTGCAAAGAGTGTTAGCTCGTAGCCTGTCAGACGTGCACTGGTGAAGTGCTGTGTCTTTGTCTTATTCAAAAGTGTCCTCACCGCAAGGAAGATCATAACGGTGAGGTCAGTATCAAGTATTTGTCCCGACGATTGTCTTATTGAGACAGCCACAGCCGCAACCACTTTTAGATAGCTCAGAAGGGCTTGTGCAAAAGGGTCAAGCACAGCAGAGAAATAAGCACACGGTCATTGCTTATCCCTGAATTTATGTGTTAAAACAAAAAGCGCACAACCACCCAGCTCATGGACCGACAACAAGAAGCATTTAGCATAATTAGGGGTACCAAGCACTGGACAAAAGACTGCTGACACTTTGGCGTCCAAGGCAGGGGTTCATGCACATCTTTTAGTGTTAGCACAAGCAGGGGATTAATAGGCAGCAAGTAGCCATGTAGCCATTGCCTGCAATAGGATGTGATACCTATGAAAGCGCGCACATCTTTCTGAGTTTGTGGAATAGGCACTTTAACAATGGTACTGATGCACTCAGTGGTCAATCTCCTACCCTCCTTCGACAGCAGGTGACCTAAATAAGTGTCCTCTTGTCGACCATGCTGAAATTTGGGAAGGGATACTTTACGGCCATGGTGAGCAAGGTGTAACAACAATTTAACTGTACTGTCTCTGCAACCTTGTTCTGTTTCTGAAGCGATGAGCAAGTCATCGACATATTGCAGCAATACATTACCTGTAGGGAGCGACAAGAAATCCAGCTGACTTTTCAATGCCTGACTATAGATACTCAGACACTCTGTATAGCCTTGAGGGGCACAACAGAATCTAAAACTCCTACCAGCTAGGGTAAACCTGAATAGATATCTGCTATCAGGATGAATGGGAAAACTAAAGAATGCATTTTTCAAATTAATGACAGAAAAGAATTTAGCAGAAGAAGGAATCATTGTCAAGAGAGTCGTAATGTCAGGAATCACTGGAAACTGGGGAATCACTATCTTATTAACTTCACGCAAGTCAATCACAAAGCGATAAACATCTTCTTGATATTCAGAGGGACCCAAAGGTGTCCGTTTAAGAATGGAAAGACTAAGACTATTACAAACATTAGCTGTTGTCTCCTCAACCACTCCTTTCTCAATCAAATCCTGCACAATTTGTATCAATACTCGCTCACCTGCTTGCGGTATTTTATACTGAGGGATACGGGGTAAAATGGCAACTTCTTTGACACGTATTGAAACAGGCGATATCTGCAACAAACCCACATCCGTGTCACCCATTGCCCACAGTGTGGGCATCACCTCCTTAAATTCAGTGAGGGAGGGGCGCATCTTTGAACAGACACTGATTAGCGCACACCACATCAGGACCCATCGTTATATTGACAGCTGCTGGGGAACAATAATTCGTAGCATGCAATTTCTTTAACAAATCCAAACCCATCAAACTCTCTCCACGATTGGACATCAACAAGAATGGCGAATCCACAGTGAAAGGACCAATAGTCAACGCAAGGGGTTTTGAAATGGGGCTTACAACCGTTACACCAGAAAAACCTACTGAAACATTATTATGGCTAGACAGAGCCAACCCAGGGACAAAGAATGAGAAATGGAACTACAAACTCCTAAGTCGAGCCATGCACATCCGCACTGACGTACGGACCTCGTTGATCTACAGGTATCGAAACTGGTCCCTCACTCTGTCCCTGGCTTTCCTAGCTGTAAGACATTCCTGTTACCTCATCTGTGTTGTAATTGTCATGATAATACTGTCCTCCCTAAGGGTCATCAAAATAATTCTGATCTGAGCGACCCTGCGGGATTACAGCATTCGTAGCCCTGTCTTGGCCACCAGCCCCACGACCCCGTCCAAGAGTGCCATGTCCTCTCGGACAGCTACCTTCTGTAAAAGCACAGGACAATCGCTACGCCAATACCCCTCCTCCTTACAATACGTGCACCGATTCGGCCCTACAGGCGCACTATTCCTGCTAGTACGCGGAAGCTGCCGGACCAAACCACCTCGTCCTTTACCGTTCCCTCTAGAAGCCTGCTGTAACAACACTTTCCTCTGCAAATCTTTGTGCCTCTTGTCCATCTTCTCCTTCTCCTCATTTTCCCTGTGCTCATAATACTGAGATAACGGAAGGGGAAGAGGTGGACCAAGTGCCATCAGAAGCCTACAATCGAGTCAAAATCTCAGAAAGCAAATTGGAAACAAATCTATTAACAAACAGCTGCACACACCTTCAGTCAACACGTCCTGTCCACTATAGTCAAACCGAGTGAAAAAGTCTGACACACTCTCATCCTTCTTCTGGCGGCAAGCCAATAGTTTGTCCCAATCCATTTTTCCTCGGAGGGATAATAGAATGCATATACGTGATAATGCGGCCAGACAAAGCAAGTATCTCCACCCTAGGCTTATCACCTGGCTTCAGTCAGCTCCTTATAAGAAGCGGAGGGATTTTTCCTAGGGTCAGGTAACTAAGTCTTAAGGGACAAGACTTCACTTCTTTTCCATGGAGTATAAACCCATTGTTTTTGGAAACGGGCCTCTACCCTTGGCCTAGTAACATGATCATGCTGATCCCTCAGCTCTGGTATCTCTAGATGGTAGATGGGATGGACCTCCCGCATCGGAAACTGAGTTACCGGGGTGGGGCTCTTCTCAAGCAGTCTTTCCCGATAAGCAACCAGTGTCCCAACATTAACAAAGATCAGAGCAGGCTCCATATCAGTAACATACACATGATCCCTAATATCGTATAAGATCTGTGGCACAACACTCTTGAAACTCTGCTCCCAAAGACCGATCAAAGTAGCCGACATATGCTTAAGGGCATGTTGTTGTACAAAAGACTCTAAATATTTCATGACACTCCACAGATCTTCCATACCATAAATGGAGCCCACTGCACAGCCTGATTAGCCACCACCTGCTTCTCTGCATCTCCCACATCAGATCGAACCAACGTCCGCCCCATACGTTCCTTAAATTTTGTCCAATCTCTATCCTTAGGGCCGTGTACTGGTGTCCCACTACTCAGTGATGTCGGGGAATGGAGCAACTCAGTGGGGGCAACAACAGAGGGAGCGGGCACTAACCTCATTGTCGGCTGCGTCGTGGGGGTAAGAGCTGGAGAGAGAGAAACCGGAGCAATAGGCGTTGCAGGAGTGCTAACAGTCTCCTCTGGGGGCATAAGGGGGTGGGGGTCGAGTATCCAACAGTTGTTCCACAAATGTATCACTTTCTTCTTGGGGCACATAAGATTTATCAATCTGCAATCAGAATCTCCTATCTTCACGATCAATTCCCATCTCTTTCTTCTCTATATCATGCGCTATCGCTTTCTGAGTCAATATTTGCATTTCCCCTTTCCGGGCCTCTGTCTGCTTTCATTCACCTCTACCTAACCTACTTTTGCCATGTTCTAAGGGAATCAAACGTAGACTGCCTACTTCTTCTTGTAAACAGCTTCTTCTGTAAGAGAGCAATTTTTTGTTCATCAAAGGTGCCCGTCAAAGGCCACTGCAACTCGGCATTGGCCCTCATATATTTGTGCCATAACATACTAAACATAATAGGGCCAAGGCCATGCTTCCCATACTTATCAAAATTCAGAGTACCTTTTGGAGGCGCCGACTAACTTTGCTTCAATTGAGCATCTGCAGAGCAACAGCGACAACAAGAAACCAAAAACCGGCTCATTCCAGGTATTTTCAAAAGTAAGCCAAATCAGTCCTCAGACCATACCAAATGCAAACCAAAATGGTACCATATCCACAAAGAACCAAAACAAACTCACCTGGTGCACACAGGTCAAATTAATGTATTCTCCACTGCCGACTCTTCGGACCAAACAGTCAGATCCAAGGGTTTCACCGTTTAGGAACCCAGCCGGAATGACCACTGGGCGAGGCATCGACTGATCAGACAGACGGGGTAGCTGCGAGTTCAGGAACTCTCTCGTGCAGGGATCCCTGGTCCGCCCATCTGACCCGACGATGGCCTCCTCACCCATCCGCAGGCAAGGATGTGCCACCTGATGGAGCCCCTGTCCGGGCACCAACTGAAAGAAGTGACCTGATTAGGGCCACCCGGGTCACTTACAACCACCTCTCAGCCTTCCATACAAATGAAGAGTCGGTCAGACAGTAGAGAATACAAACCAAGTATATTTATTCTGGAACACTCGAGTGGAGTCCAGTCTGACCCGCCTCATGGGATTGCTGCAGAAGGACTGACTTCAGCAAGCATGGCGATACATTATATACAATTCAGAACCAATAAAGACATGCCCTGACTGGAAATTTCCAGTTGGTAACAGTTAAACAAAGAAGATACAGAAGGATGAATTTTGATCCTGAGACCGGGCACACACTATCTTAATGCCAAGGTCACTCGGCCTGTGCCCGCCGCTCTAAGGGGGAGAGCAGGCCTATCTAGTGGGAAAGGTATGCGCTAATAAGAACAGTGTATTCATTAGTGCAGCAAGGCTCAACCTTGAAGAAACGAGAACTATCGCAGCAGGGGCAGAGAACGAAATCAGCTTCTTTTGTCTCACGATTACAGGGTGGTAACCCATTGGCAAATGAGATGTAGTCCCTTAGTGATTTTTTTTTAAAACTTGTTGGGAGGAGGCAATTGTCTATGGGTACATAATGTGCTGTCTGTATATTCATTCCAATTTAAAATGAGGTTGTCATACTAGTAGGGACATTTGCAAATGTTCAACTAGAAACTAGCTAAAATCCTGCCCAGATTCATCCCCTTTCTTGACTTCACTCATACAGCAGCTGCAGCCGGGAAGCAGTCAGAACACCGCGGTCTGAACCACACGTGTTCCGACTATGCAAGCTCTACCACGCTTGTCTTAACCACGGATATGCCATAGCCATGCATATGCGTGGTTAAAGCAGTGCGCGGTCTAGCTGCTGGATGACGGAAGGAGGAAGACGCCGTGGTAAGGTGAGTGGGCCTGTTTTTTTAGGACTGGGAGGGGTTTGGAGTAGGTTTTAGGGTAGTGGAAGGGGTTGGTGTAGTTTAAGGGACAGCACAGGGTGCCCTGGGGGTGGGGGGATAGTGTAAGTTAGGGTGCAGGGTTTTAGGACTTAGGGCAGTGGGCGGGGAATGGGTTGTAGTGTTAATATTTAGGGCAGGTTGGGGTAGATTTTAGGGCAGTGGAAGGTGTTGGGGTAGTTGAAGGGATGGCGTGGGGTCGGGTAGTGTAGGGTTTTAGGCCTTAGGGCAGTGGCAGGGGAATGGATAGCTGGGATAGTTTTTAGTGTTGGGAGTGGGTTAGGTTTTAGGGCAGTGGAAGGGGTTGGGGTAATTCAAGGGATGGTGTGGGGGGATGGGTGTCAGGGTAGTGTAAGTTAGAGTGCAGGGTTTTAGGCCTTAGGGCAGTAGGAGGGGCATGGGTAGTTCGGTAAGATTTAAGGCAGGGGTCAGGGTAGGTTTTAGGGCAGTGGAAGGGTTTGGGGTAGTTTAAGGGACAGCGCAGAGGTGGGGTAGTGTAGGGCTTTAAGCCTTAGGGCAGTGGGAGAGGACTCGGTATATGGGGTAGTTTTTAGTGTTGGTAGGTCTGTGTAGGTTTTAGAGCAGTGGAAGGTGTTGGGCGCAGGGAGCCAGTGGGGGTGCGGGGGGGATTGGGTAGGGTAAGTTGATGTGCAGAGTTTTAGGCCTTAGGGCAGTGGAATGGGCTAGGGTAGCATAAGGCACGGCACAGGGCAGGATAGTGTACGGTTTTAGGCCTTAGGGCAGTGGTAGAGGAATGGGTAGATGGGCTTGTTTTTAGTGTTGTGGGTATACCACGAAATTTTGTGATAAAGGAATGCGTGGTGAAAAAGCATTCGTGGTTGGGCTGTGTGATAGAGGCAGGCGTGGTAAAACCATTCATGCTTCTATCATACAACCGCCGTGGCCTGTGCAGGTAAGAGCAGTGGGGCGGTGGGGCCGAGGGTGTGGGGGATTACAACAAATGACGATGAGGGAAATGTAACTATTTATTTCATTTTCCTTCGTGGTCATCTGTCAAATCCATGGACGGCTCCTCTATGTGGGCAGAGGAGTGTCACCCCACTGCTTTCTCGCAGTGCGAGAGCAGAAACATAACATGGTATTTTAAATGTTTCTGCTTCTCGCACTGCGAGAAAGCAGAAGGGTATGCCTGGTTGGGGGCTGGCGGTCCTGCAGGAGTCCAGGGGAGGAGTGGCTTGCCCACTCTATGTACGCTGACTGTTTGGTCGGCCCCATGGCCAACTAAATAAGTCATACGCAGTCTGCATTTTCTCTATGTAGGCTGCAGCCTACATAGAGAAAATGGCCTTCCCATAGACGCCTGTAGGGTCGGCGTCCCAGCCAATCACAACGGTGCAGCATTGGGAGGGAGGCTGCCTGTGGCTGCTTCCTGTTTCGATGGAGGACGTGGGACGGGCTGGCCAACGCAAATGTAAGTTAACTTAAGTGTTCTTTTTTTAATTAATCCCGCTGCGCACGACCCCCCCACCCGTGAGTCATACTGGCCATGGCTGGTTGAATCCCCCCAACCCAACCCCACTGCTCTTACCTGCAGTGGCCGATCCTGTCATACAGAAAGTGTTCCTCCTCATTCTATTTTCAATTCGTTTTTGTCAATGCTATCTTGCTTGTTGACCAGCTGTACATTTTAAATCACGTGGTAAGAATGCTGTGATAAAGTCTCTACTTTCTTAGTCTTTGACTCTTTGGATTCCAGATTAATAGGTAATGAGGCCAGTTACAATGACTCCTGGCCTCCTTATGTTCTATATTTTCAATCCAGTATCATCTTCTGGAGGTCAGGGTCATTCAAGTTAAAGAACAGCTTTTTAGATACAGTGTCATATTCTTTGGTTTCCTGCTTCAGGTTGTGAATCCATATGTCCTTTCTCCCATGATGCTTCTCAATGTACTCACACTTGTTTATATAGCATTGGATTTTGTCAGCTATGTGATCTATCACCTCCTCTATTTCATGGGTTTGGCTTCCCAGGCTATCTGCCGCCCTTGTAATGCTCTCTACCCTGATCATGAGGTCATTTCATTGTTGCAACATGTTTTCTTCCTTCTGAGTGAAACTGCTCAAATCATAATAGTAAATCACCTTTAGCTACATGAACCATTTTGTGCTGCCATATCTGCTCCCTCTGAGAAGTTTGGAGATTTAAATTGTTATTTTAACATCTGTCATTGTTTTTCTGGCTCTTCCCTTTGGGCTTTATCATCAGTTATTTGCCGAGTCAACCCATTTGCCTCTCCTCTTGGTGACATTGTGGTTGCTGGTATGGGTGGTGGTTTGTTAGTTTAGTTGCAAGAGTAGTATAAGCTGCACCATCCAAAGGAGCACTGCGAGTTGCAGATTCTCCCCAGGACCACCTCTGTGTTTACTTCATTGACCCTGTGGTGTGCACTGGTTTAAGTGTTAGTGTGAACACTACTGATTCTTTACTTCAGCGACTCTGCGCATGTTTCTTTTAGGTAGTCCCACCAGTGCAGGGATCAGAAAACAGGTCTCTCTGTAGAACTTAAGGGTCATGGTCTGTAATCATCATCATCATCAAAGAATCTTTATTTCGGCTAAGTTGCCATAAAAGATAATGCACAGCGGTGATACAGATAAAACAAGCAATTGCATCTCGAACAATTAATCAAAAAGACATTTGTTAAATAGACCATAGCTTAGATCCTTAATACATATCGTCATGCAAAAAGCTATAATAAGTTCATTGAACCATTAAAAGTAATGAGAAATAGTTCCATGTAGGTGATGTTTAAAAAATAAAAATTATGCGGTTAGTCTACAGCCCAGGGGGGTCTGTAATCAGAACTCCTTTGCCTTGCTGCTGGGATGCACCCCAGTTTAACTCCTGAAACCTAACATTCTGTCTCAATAAGGCTTTCTACTCTATTCTTCATAAGAAGCCTGCTGCCATTCGAACCATGTTTAGGACACAGGTTCCCCTACTACAAACAGTCCCGAATCAAGAAGATGACTGATGCTTGGTCTGGCATGTCAAGATCACATCTGTCCAGCATTTAAGTCTCTCCATTGGCTATGAGTAACAGGCTGATCCCAATTCAAAGTCATCTGTCTCTTTCACAAACCTCTACGCAGCTTGTGCCCAAGCTTTTTACTCTCTGACATTTACCAGTGGAAAGGCTAAAGTCTGCCGACCTTTAGCTACTTCCATCCATAAGACCACATGCAAAGAAATTGACAATATGGCTCCTCTCTATGGAATTATCTCCCACCACATCTGAAACTCTGAAAGGACTTTTCCAAATTCCAGAAATTTCTGAGAACTCATCTCTTAGTGCAAGCCTTGGGTTAACTCCTCTATTACCCCTTAGGTCATGTACTAACTCAACTACTCCAGGCGCTGCACTCTTAAGCTACAGCTGGTCAGACGCCTCAGACTGACTTCTTGCCTCAACATCTAAAGTAAAGTAAGGGGAGAGGATGTAGCCTTATGGCTAGAGCAGTCAACCTCGAAGCTAGGAAACCGGGTTTGAGTTTCAGCAACGATGGTCAACATCCTGTGATTCTGGGCAAATCACTTAATCTCTCCGTGCCTAACAAAAAGGAATGTGTCCATCTGTAACAAAACTGGTGCTCATGTAAAGTGCTCTGATACCGGATGTCTCGAGTCTAGTTCGTACTATATAAAACTAAAAAAAAAAAAGTAAATATGAGAATACATGCTTTACATTTCTCAAGGCTATGTCAATGTTCATCTGCCTTTTAAGAGATAAAATTATTTTATCATTCTAATTTGTTGTATTCGCTGACTTTTCGACTGGAGTGTAAGTATCATCATAAAGAAATATTTCTTGATTCTACACCCTAATTCTGTTTGTGCTGCCTAAGAATGTGTTCCAGGAAGTAGGAGGAGGACTTGGGAGGTTGGTCGTACATTTAACTTTCCATTTAAAGCTTAGGGTTAGAACAGAGATAGATGCTAACATTTCTTGAGATATTCTGTTCATTCCTTCCAAGACTGCTCAAAAAAAATCTGAGACCACAAAAAATAGAAAGAAGTTCACCATCCATGTGATCTTGCTGCTTTAGGGCCAAGTGAGGTTGGCGATATAGTTTTCTACCTACTACAGTTTCCTCAATATACTAGCTGTGACTCCAGGCTGGCCCTCTTGTATTCGAGATGACCAAAGCTTGACTGCAGGATAAACTGTTTTATGAAGCACATGGCATACCAGTGTCAAAGATTATTCCCAGGTGCATGTGTAGCTGCTGCACACTTTGTGGGTTATATTTTTGGGGCTCGATTGGTTTGACTGTTTTATGACAGGATGGCCACCCACAGCAGAGTACCTCGGTGATCAAGGCAACTCTTCCATCCTAATGCAGGATATATCACATCTTACACGTAGTTTGAACTGCTGAGCATGGAGTCTAGCCAACTAAGAGGAAGGTATTTTTTAAAAGATAAAGCAATATATTTTAACAGTACAACTCTTACTCAGTCTGGCACATGCACTCCAATCATTCATATGGAATTCAATTTTTCAAAATCTTCACTACTTCTACTTTGACATTTCTGTAGTAGACAAACTTCAAGTACTGGATTCAAAGGATTTCTTTACAGTAATCAGGAGCAAAAAGGTTCATAATGTGAATCAGTCATTACTGCAGATTGATCATTGGCTAGGCACAAAGTTGTAAATATAAATTTCTGCTCTCTCTGGAAGCTCGGACATCAATGCCATGTATTTTCACCCAACCTATTTAGACCCAAGTGCTAGTTATTTATGTATTTATTTACTTGTGGTTTATATGGAATCTACAGAACAGGAATCAGCAGAAGGGTAATTTACAGAGAGGAAAAAGCACAAGCATACAATCAATTCTAAGGTAGGAAAATTGACCGAACCAGACTACAAATCTATAAAACAATAGAGGGGTAAGTAAAGGTAAATAATACAGCGGTACAACAGAATTAAAGACCTAGGGCCTGATTTGGAATAAGGTAGGTGGCCCGCTGGCCCACCTGGTCAGCAGACAATATGGCCTGTGTGACCCTAGACGAAAAGTCCACTGCCCAATAATCGTGGATCTCTGAACCTTCATCAGAGCTTTGGTGGCTCTACTGTAAGTAAAGAAGCTTTCATTAATAGGTGCCATATTTTGATGAGCTGACTCAGGAAAGATATTCTTGTATAATAACAAGATGACAAAGTGGGAGTTTGTTATTGGAATACAAAATATCGACGTCCCTGACCAATTGGCAGCTATTGCTTGCATGGCTACCATTTGTTTTGTTTCTTGCTTGGGACTGCCAGGTTTTCCGTTGTGGTGCTGATGACACAGTGTCATCATCATTTGTTTGCTCTAAATAAAATATTAGCCTATAAAACACATAACTATATGTTGCACATGTTTTCCTTTTTGCAGTTGTTATGCACATATAAGGCTTTTCTCTTCACACAGGGATAGGGCACTTTGAACCCATTTATGCTGAGGGCGTGCCTCGGTGCCCTAGGCTCATATACATGCTATATATGTGTAATGTTGCAGCGCCTGGTTGCTATGTCATCTTGCTCGTGCATTGACACCGGACACAGCTGTACAGTTATATCATTTGCAATGACGCACCTCATGAAATTTTGAAATATATAAATGCCAATAAACAGGTTTGACACAATAAAAAAAAACATAACTATAGCTAACATGAATTTCAAATATTATTCTTCTATGTTGTTTTATATTTAGGTTTAGCAGAAGGAATGAATCATATATTTTGATTAACTTTAGTTGGCATATGTGCAATTTAGGCAGGGCCGGACTGGGAACCAAATCCGGCCCCCGGCAAAGTGCTCGGCCGGCCCACCCTCCCCACTTGCAGGGTCGGGGGTGCGGCCGAGCTCTTTGCAGGGCCGGTTTTCGGCCGATTTTGTTGCCGGGCCGATTTTGCAGCTATGCTGCAAAAACGCCCCTGTAACACAAACGGCCCCCACGGGCCCAAAACCGGCCCCCACCGGTGCGGCGCACCGGGAGATTGCCCGTTGCCCGCTACGGCCAGTCCTGCCCTGAATTTAGGACTGATGACTAGGCATAGCTAGCTGTCTTACTGTATGTTAAAAATAAAATTGTATTTCTGATGGCTGCCTTTAACACTTTTTTTTTCAGATACAAGAGTCACTTTGTGGTCATTTAGTAATATTATTCTTTGTTAGCTTGAATTTTGAAGGTCTTAGATTAGCAATTAGTTGGTTTGCCCAGAGACTTTAGCACCTGCATGAGATGAGAAACTGAGGAGATGAATACTCATTTGTGAAATATCGTGAAGGTCACAATAAGAGTAGAAGTTGGCATTATATTATCCGGCAGAAGGAGGCCGACACAAAGTACCAAGAGAACATTGACTTTTGATTGGTTCCTGCCCCGTGGGAACCTGAAGAATTCTTCATTTAAATAGAACTTATATTTGAATTGTGTGAAACTTGTTAGTTTGTATGTATACATTTGTATATATGTATTGTTTAGTTAATTAAAACCTATAACAATTATGATATCAAGTCAAACAATTCACCAGTAAGTTTCACAAATAAGACTAATAACGTGTAAGCTTGTAAGTTAGATCGCTTGCCCCTGTCCACCTTTGCAGGCAGACATCCTTTCCCCCTCTTTAGACCAATGCTCCTTATCTTCCTGCACATAGAGATACTCTCGACAGCAAGCACCTTCTTCATTCTAATTGGAACCTTTATCTGGTTCATTATTCAACTCTATATTTGCTGAAACCTACTGCTACTGCATTGCCCCGACCTTCTCGCAAATTTAGCTTAGCATTAGGAAGCTTCCTTTATAGAGTCTATACTTTGTCTTAATTTGCAGGGTGCCTTTAGTAATGCTATTTTTCACCTTACTAATTGAACTATTTGGATTGTATTCATGTATTCTTTATTCAGGTGAATTTAGATTTCTGCTTAATGTCCCTCGTGCCAGCTCCCCCTGCAACATTTCTCCTGTCCAGCTTGCCCGCAATCCACTACCCTCTGTTGCCTGTTGCCCTATGTGCCTTCTGTGCTCATTTCTTGCTCTGTTTTGCCTTTTCTGCTTGTTTTTCTGCTCTCTGTTTTGCCTTTTCTGCTCGCTTTTCTGCCCCCTGTTTTGCATTTTTTGCTAATTTTTCTGCCTCCCATTTTGCCTATTCTGTTACTTTTTCCTACCACCTGTTTTGCCCTCTTCTGCTCTATTTTGCCTTTTACGCTACTTTTTCTGCCCTCTGTTTTGTCTTTATCTGTTCGTCTTTCTGCCCTCTGTTTTGCCTTTTCTGCTAATTTTCCTGCCTTCTGTTTTGCCTTTTCTCTGCTCATTTCTTCCCAGTTCCCATCATTTCCTCAAGACCTGGCTTTTCGACTGAGACCTCGAACTTCATCGCTCAGATACCCTCAGGGGTGACAGTGCCGCGCTCTACAAATGCTGATTGATTGATTGATTGCTTTGATTAGAAATTGTAACTTTACTACTTTGTTAATAAACCTATACATTTTACAACCTACTCTGTCGCTACTGGTGAACAAAACCCGCTTCACTGTCAATGCAAGGTTAACGAATCTGCGATTTCAACCTCAGTTCAGAAATAATGGTCCACCCTTGTGGACACAGTGGAGTTCCGAGGTTGCGCCAAGTTAGAAAATACCATCCTCATCTAATTCGCCATCAATGCTGAACAGGAAAAATGTTTGTTAGAATGACAGCTCTACATAGAGTGGATGTTCTGAAATGCATTAACTGACATGGTATAACGCTCGCTAAGGCACAGGGAGTCTGTGCTGTTTCTCCAACCTGACTGTGCAATTCTGCTGCATTCAAAAAGGAAGCAAAATCATTCTATATGAGGAAGTTCCTCCCTTAATTAATTACAGCTGAACGTCTGTATATTAACCTGCCATGTTTGTTTTAAATTTCACGCAAGCTGCTCTCTATCCAGGTTGTGGACTTGTATATACGTTTTCTCGTGGTTTCATAATTCAAGAGGCTTTATGGTACTTTATGTGTTTATAGTCTCTACTGAAGTGTAAATGTCGTAAAACCGTAATGTATTGCAAAATGTAAGTTTTTGAAATGCTCCTGTAAAGCGCCCTGATACCCTATGCAGGGTCATGTTCGTGCTATAAAAAACACTAAATAAATAAATAAAATAAATAAATAAATAAATACCTGTGCATGTCTGTTTGTCCAGCCTCTGACGGCCGGCCAAACAGACATGTGCACTTAGAAGTGCACGCCACTCCTCCCTCCCAAGGCCTGGCTCGGCTCCGCCCCTCCCTACACACGCTGGTTCATCTAGCAGGTGAAAAATAAAACTATAATGAACTATCATTTTATTTTTCAGCTGCTGGCTCTGAGCCCGTGACACGACGCTCCTGCATTGCCATTGCAGGGTGAAAAGAAGAATACAGTTATGTACCAGTGGGATAAAGTCAGTAGGTTAGTCTAATATTGAAATTGCGGCAGATGGGCAAGATGGGAAAACATAGTTTGATAACTAAATGATGTGTTCAACACATATATCACTCCTAACATCAGATAAGATAGAAAGACGTTAGAAGTTAGCTCTTGTACTGTAACAAAAACAAAACTATGAGATCTATTACCAGATAGCCATAAATTGTCCTAGTTTTTTCTTTCAACCATGGGAGCATCTGTATTACTAACAGGTGATTCCATCTCATTATGAGCTGGACTTTCAAGGTCCCTACAATTAAGGAGAATTATTAGGGCAATCAGTAATACTGCACCCAGTTCCGTTGCTTACTCCATATGCTCCCCTATAGATTCAACTAAAAATGTCCATGTTTTTAGTCTGTGAAGTTCTCCAGGAAAAATACAAAAGACCAGCTGCAAATCCGCAGATATTGTATTTGTGATGGGATTGGTGACTCCCATGATGGCAGCTTTGGAATGACAGGGACGCTTATAATAAGAACCTGATAAGTCAAGAGATAAGGGTTAAAACACGTGCCAATGGTGTAAGCAAACTCTTTAACACCAGCATATATTAGTAGATGAGCACAAATAGCTCTCACCCCTGTGCTTGTATGGGAAGATACCATCAGTTTATAGAAAATACCTTGCACCAAGCAGTGTTCAAGGGGTAATAACACATGCATTAATTTGCATACATTGTTTTTCATTATTATTCATTTTGAGATGCACAATTCAAGCTCCACCACTATACGTCACCAAAGAGCAATACTTATGTGCATTAACACAATATATAGTTATTGTTCGCCTTAACTTTATTAATATAGAGTGAAGCACTAGACATACTGCTGAAGTGCATTCACTGTAGAAATTTGGAATTTGTATAAACGTATGCTGTAATGTCTTTCTTATAATGTTATCAATTTTAGTTCTTCACACTTATACTTGTGTATTCTGAGTTACACTACTTTTACTGAAATTGCATTTCTTATAAGCTCATGTACTCAATGTTTAATGTTTTGCATTTATTCCGTGATCGTACGTGCATATCTAATCATGTATTCAAAGTGTACAGTGACTGTCTTACTAAGTTAGCTTAACCAAAGTCCCTAAGCATTTGGTTTTTAATCTTTAACTTTCAATGTGAAGGTGTTGCTTGTGCTGCAATGGTCTTTGGAGATAGTTTGGTCCGTGAGGAGAACTTTTGGCAAGAATAAAAGGGGCTAACATACCAAGAGAAGACTCCACTTTATGCGTATTAGAAGCAGGGAGACAGCCAAGGTTGTCCTGATGTTCAAACCGTAGGATGGGAAAATCGAGTGAAGTTGACAATTTCTACTGTGAGAAGTTAGAAAACTACTGGAGTCAATGATGTGGAATTCTCAAATGTTCTGTGGGTTTAATTGGTATTCACACTTTAGTCTTTAGAGTAGATGCACTTTAGACTGTGAGAAGTACAGAGCGCTCTGCTCATATTTCCATTGTGTGGCTTTATACTATACTTTGTTCTAATATGGAGAACTTCTACTTAAGTCTCCACTACACTGACACCTTCCTGCTTTCCCTGATTTAATTAGGTTGCCTCACTTTTGCCAACTTTAGTTTAGGAATAGTTTTGGCAACTTAAGATTTATTAATGCATATACAGGATGTTCAAAACATGTACTGCGATCATCAAATCCTATATCTTACCTTTTGTATTGCTGTAACTATATTTCTTGTATACCTTATGCTATTTAGACTTATTTTCATTCAACTTTTCAGATTACTTTAGGGATTCTGTATCTTTCCAGCATATTCTTGAGATTCATATATATCAGTTTGACCCTTAATTTGTAATGAAAGTCATTTAACTTTACTTATCTAGTCCTGGTCCTTAATGTGTGGCCAAATGGGCTACACTGAAAATTGAATTGTTGGATTAATGTTAACTCCCCTTTACATTTCAGGCAACTAAAAGATTCATCACAGGATAAACGGTAAGACCAGACCAGTGCTCCACCACCTTCATATTTAAACTATGTGCAAATAGCATCAGATGCCTGGCACAGATGTTAATTGTGCTGGGATGTTTCTTGCTCTTGAAATTTGCAAAAAGTGTCCTACACCGTAAGAGCCTGTATTTGTAAATTTTGTAACCTAATTATTTTATGGGGAGTATCTCTCTATATTGAGTCGGTATGTCATAATGAGTGTAAAAATGTGAATTATCTGGGCGTGGAGTCGCTATCGAAATACATCCATTGAATGGAAAAGGAAGTTTTTAGCTAGGGCTGTTTCCTTTTGTTGATATACGCCTTGCAGTTGCATAACAAGTATGACTCATTGGCTATAAAAAAGATGACTTTTCTTTAACACTTAAAAGGTTATACACAGGTCTATTTCTAGGCAAACACAAACGTCAGCTGTCCCACATGTTCTTTGTTATTTTAATGGGCATTTTATTACAATGAAAAAGAACCTGACTTTTTGCCCACACCTTTGTAGTTGTGTGGTTGTTTCTAGGCAGGGTTCACACAGGAGGTTGCTATGAAGTTAATGTTTCTTCTCGAGTGACAAAAACACCTGTCTGAAGCCAGTTTATCTGAATCTGCTCTTTAATAAGGCAACTGAACCTCGTTTTGGATCTGACCAAAGATCAGCAAGTGTCCATTTAATTACAAGCAGGTGGCACATAACTATTTTTTAGATTCCCCTAATACCCTAAGCCAAAAAATAACTTAGGATGTTACTCGCTGCTAACCAGACCCGGATGAAAAATAACTACCTACCGTTAAACCAATGCGAGAACTTACCATCTTTGTTTCCAAAGGTCAACCCTCTTCATCTGCCCTAGAAATCCCTAACATCTTTGGACTAAACTTTTCACCAGTGCATAAGGTAAACAAAATTGCAGGGTTCTGGGATGACTAAAGATTTTTACTTACTATACTTGACATGTGATGATCACTAACTACACGCCCATTATGATAAAGAAATCAGAATGGGAATATGTTTTGGTACAACGCGAACAATTACATTGAAAGTCGTTACAACGACTTGCTGTAGGGGGGCGTGCTGGGCTTGGGAATAGCATAATTTACTATTCCTACTCCAGTTTATGCAACAGCAGGGAAGGTGTTGGATTGTAAATCTAACACCTTTTGCCCCCTACAGCAAGTTGTTGTAATGACTTGCGATGTTATGGTTCACGTTGTAACAACGCAGTCGTTGTAACGACTGCATTATATTGGAATGCGTTGTAGCACATTCGTTGTAAACGATGTCTCCTATATGCTTTCTTTACTGGTTGTTACGGATTATGATAAAATCCAAAAGTTCAATAAAGATATTAAAACATAATTTTCATTTGAACCACATTTCAATTCAGTTATAAATAAATGCTTCTTTCACATTAATGCACATGAATCTCTATTGCCCTTATCTTCAAAAGATAAAATGTCTGCTGGTGGTAGAGCTGCAGCTAACCCTTGTCTTGATTACTGTAATGCTTTTTTCCCCATCTTGTCAAACAATCTCAAGTGAACCGGAAATGCTGTGGTCAGAGCCATCTATGTGACACAGAGGCCTTATCTCTTTTAACTGAAGCTCAATTCACAGATTACCAGTCATTGGTCATATAACCTATAAAGTTTGATGTTCACTTTACAGGCCTTTTCCATGTAATAGACCCCCAACTGTGCATGTGTATATAAATCGACCTTCAATTGTTGCAGAGATAGAGACAGAGCAATAACAAGGTCTTAACTGAAAGTCCCCAAGTACAGTCTTGTCCATAGTTACGGAATTCATTATCTTTTGATATTAAGCACGCTTCCTCACGGTATACAACCTTTACAACGCGACTTTTACAACGCACTACCATTACAACAAAACTTTTACAACGCAACATCCATTACAACGCATGCATTTACAACGCAGTCATTACAACGCATGACACTACAACGCACACCACTACAACGCATGTCATTACAACGCAGTCATTACAATGCATACCATTACAACGCATAGCATTACAACACATAGTGCCCCTACACTATCCAACACTTACCCTACTGTTGCACCCCCTGGAGTTAGAATAGTAATTTTAACCCCTACACTATCCAACACTTACCCTACTGTTGCACCCCCTTGAGTTAGAATAGTAATTTTAACCCCTACACTATCCAACACTTACCCTACTGTTGCACCCCCTGGAGTTAGAATAGTAATTTTAACCCCTACACTATCCAATACTTACCTTAAATGCAAAGTAATGTTATGCGTTGTAATGGTATGCGTTGTAAAGGTAGTATGCGATGTAATGGAATGCGTTGTAAAGGTAGTTCTTAAAAATTCGTTGTAAATGAATGCATTGTAATGGAATGCGTTGTAATGGATGTTGCGTTGTAAAAAATGCGTTGTAAAGGTAGGCGTTGTAAAAGTATGCGTTGTAACGGCATACATTCCTTCCTCACTGCTAACCTTCAGGTAAAAGCTATCAATTTGGTTTGATTTAAGTTACTGTTTTTGTTTTTATACTTTCGTATGCTTTATTGCATACCTTACGCTTTTTTCTTGTGTTTATTTTTCCGTTTTAGTCCTCGAGTGTTGCTACTTAATTTTAATCGGTAGGCAACCACTTGATTCTAAGATCATGATGCATGAGTTTGTACCCCAGTGCACTGTGTGTATGGTGGTAGCTGGTCCTTGCAATTACACTCTGGCCTGGTTTCGGTCTACTGTTAATTTTGGGACGTTGGGTCTGTGAATTTTTAAATATTTTAGTTTACTTTTTAATAATTTTGCTTGCATTAGGTTATTACTTTTGGTTTTTTTTCGCATTTGGTCTATTGAATCTTTTTGCAGATGCACTTGTTAGTTGTGGTGGGTGACGGAGATGGATCTAGGTGGATTGGGGCACAGAGAAAATGACAGTTTTTGTTATAAGAAGGCACATATCTTGTAATATATATTCTATAGGTTTTTCATTACCCTGTCCTGAGGAGGCCAGATTTGTTGGAAGGCCGAAACGCGACCGCGTCGACACTTTCCATAAGGAGGAGTCCTAACGTTGAAATATGATGGGAATTAATGCCATTGACACATTGTTCTGATTTAGGTTCTGTTTAATTATTTCTTGAACCACTTGTGTCCGACTATCTCGGAGTGTACCACCTAGACTAGATAGGAGGACACCTAGCTGTTGCTAACATATTTTTCTGGGTGAAGAAGAAAATATTTGTGATTTCGTTTTTTTGTACAAATTTAATGTGCTTTTGTCTCTATTTTTTTGTATATATTTGTGTACATATGTGTATATATATATATATATATATATATATGTGTGTATAGTGTAACATTTGACACAGAAATTTATAGAGACTAATCCCGTGTGATTACAACAAATAAAATATGTAATCACGTCCTCACATAGTAGTGATGGTTATTGTACTTTGATAGTAGTAAACAAGTGGACTAATGTCACAAAGATAGGAGAATTTAGAGTCCCCTATTACTTAAGCATTTAGATATTGATCCCTCCTGTCTCCACTTTTTCAGGTTTCTTGTCTTTCACATTAATGGACATGAATCTCTATTGCCTTTATCTTCAAAAGATAAAATGTCTGCTGGTGGTAGAGCTGCAGCTAACCCTTGTCTTGATTACTGTAATGCTTTTTGCCCCATCTTGTCAAACAATCTCAAGTGAACCGGAAATGCTGTGGTCAGAGCCATCTATGTGACGCAGAGGCCTTATCTCTTTTAACTGAAGTTCAATTCGGAGATTACCAGTCATTGGTCGTATAACCTTTAAAGTTTGATGTTCACTTTACAGGCCTTTTCCATGCAATAGACCCCCAACTGTGCATGTGTATATAAATCGACCTTCAATTGTTGCAGAGATAGAGACAGAGCAATAACAAGGTCTTAACTGAGAGTCCCCAAGTACAGTCTTGTCCATAGTTACGGAATTCATTATCTTTTGATATTAAGCACGCTTCCTCACTGCTGACCTTCAGGTAAAAGCTATCAATTTGGTTTGGGAGATTTAAGACCAGCACCCAAAGACCCTTTGAGTTGTTGGGCAGTTCTTTTTAAGTCCATTTAAGTGCTTCCATGAAAACATTAGAAGTGGGCAATATTTCTTCTCTGCCGGTGAAATTGGCAGAATTTTGAGTTCTGGCCAAGTTCGGCCAACCACCACATGGTGGAGTTTATTCTCACACATGTCGCAAAATATGGTAAGTTGGCTAGCGCTAGAGAGATATGGCATCCCCTCACTCGATTTTTAGTCGACTGGCGATATTTCCCCAAAGCAGGTGGTCGCAGGCGGTTCCGCCATTCGGGGTCAGAAAGCTGCTTCCGGACTAGAAAACCTAAACATGCGGCAGCAACGTCAACTCGAGAAGTTTCCGAATTTTTCAGAATATTTTCTGAATATATTTAAAGCCTTTCTTTCAACCTGTGGGGCAGATAGTTGTTAATGAACAATAACTTTGGTCTGTTCGACTTATTTTATATCATTGCGCCGGGACACTCATGAGTATCCAAGCGTGTTATAAATGGATGTAACATAGCATAACATAACATTTTATATCTGTGTGTCGATGACTGTGAAGCCTCAACAAATTTCCAGTCTGCTTGTTGTCTCAGAATCTGGTTACCCTTCCAAGAGTATAGTATTGGTTAAAGAACAGGGAGGGCAATGGACTACAACACATATTTCTCACTAGAGCATCAGCCAGTGAGTGTCTAGATAACTTAGTGAGCTCTACCAAAGACTGCGTTGCCACCAAAAACATGTACCAAACTGCTAGTCTGTATGTTATGTTTCGTATATGTATGCACATGCATTTATGAGACGGTGGTGAGTGGAATAAGTGATTTATGAAATGTGGGATGTGTGTGAAACAGTTGGAAGAGGGGTTGTTGATTGAGGCACCACTTATCCATATCACTCCGAGTATAGCACTGTCTATTTAAGTACTGAATAAACACTTCTTACAGAACCTGCATCAGACATGTTCTTCTGTACAATGGCAACAAGAAGGGAGCTTGTTGATGAAGCAGCATTGATGGAGTGAAGATTGTCAGCTGCATTGATTGAAGTTGGTGAGTAGCACTCTCCCAGGCAGTCGTGGTCATCCAACATAAATATTTAAGGAGCCCCTGATAGCAAGTAGAAGTGGTGTTTCTCCATGTTTGAAACCATTTATGAATGGGTGGAAAAATGTGGTTGTGGTGGATGCTAGCGGGTATGGTCTAGGAGCTGTGTTGGTGCAAAAGGATGATTTGGAGGAGTGGGCTGAAACCTTTGGTTCACTCGCTATCAGACCAAAGGGAAAAGCTATTCCATCATCAAATCGTGAGATGTTGGCATGTACTTGGGCAGTGGACCACTTCAGACTATGCTTACTCAGCACACCCTGGACTGTGAGCCCAGCTCTCCTTTCCAGGCTCATGCTGAGCAGAGTCCTGAGGAGCTGTCTAATTATCAGACAAGTGAGTAAGCTCACAAAGCAGAGGTACTGCACCAACTCCTCTGTGGGTCCTGCCTACAGACATCTTTAGCTGTGACACCAGCATTGTGTAATAAAGAAAAATGTCATAAATAAAAAATACATTCATATGCACATGCGCAGAGGGCCTCTGGTTCAGGCTTCATCATCCACTGATTTGATTAACTTTGGTTCACGATTTCTTCTGCCCACCACAGTCTACAGCATTGGGTTTAGCTCAGCCATTGACTCTTGCACTGTGAGTGATGGCAATTTTCCTGATCACATGTGCACATCAACCTAACAAAAGGTATACTCCAGGGCCACTTCTGGTAAGTGAACACTGTGTTAGTGCTTTTTCTTCTATTCTGTATCCTTTTTTATTATTTGAGCCATCCCTGTGTCTTTAGGTTACAGCAATTCAAAGCCAGTAGTACATTTACTTTGAGCCAATAAGAATCATATTTCTTGTGATGTAAATTAAAACTTTACGGGTTCCTACATCTGTTCAAAGTAATCCCACCTGCTAGGAAGCAGCATTACTCTTCCATTAGAATTCTCTATGATGGATTTTTTTTATGTTACATATTTTATAACAAGCATATGGGCACCACATTTAGGCATTGTCATTTTTTTTCTTATTTTTTTATGGCAGATTCTTTAAATAAAAAATAAGTTCATTGTGTCTTTTTGGGTGGTCATTCTTTGGGGCGATAATCCACACAGACTGTCAGCTAAGCTGAGCCGTGGCTCCTGTCCACAGAATTGGGGCGGCTACATATTCTTCTTTTTTCTGCAGACTGTTGTGCACATCATTGGCCAGAGGTTCCTTAGATGCTTCAAGCTTGGGTTCAGTATGAGACCATGAACATCTGGAGGCTCTGGGCCTTCTGGTACTCTCCTCCAGTTTTCCTGTAGGACGACAGACATACAAAGTGTTAGCAAGTACTGGTTCCTGTGCACTATTTTTAATCTGAAGTTCCTAGCTTTATTCAGAGGCCTGTATTCAATAACATTTGGAAGGCATCAATGACATTTCAAACTTTCATGGGGTTTACTACTGAGGAGGAATGAAGGGACAATGGTTATTGGGTGGGATGTTTACTGGGCGCACCAACTCAACATACAAATAGGGGCTTCCTGACAGAGCTACTGGAGGCTGACACTGGCAGAGGTTACTTTGGGACTGTATGTGGGTCCCAGTTCAGACTTTACAATCAACAGGGTTTCAGATGTACACAACCTAATGGTATCTACTTACCAGGAACATTTGTTAATGACCCCCTGATGTCTCTGTTACTTTGCCCTTGTAAAGGTCTCAATTCTTACAACACCCATCCCCCATATATAAAATACATACCAAAATACACATGCTTTATGCAGAGGGCAGTGAGGAACACGTCTATGGAGACCAAATGCATGTACAAGAGAAACTTTGTAGTTACCTCTCCCAAGTGTAGAAGTTAAAAAGACCAATGCCACTGATAGAATTTCATGTCCACCAACCATCAGTTTCACCCCATCTGGGCAAGGAGGGATGTTCTTTTTGTATGATAGGGTAGTGGAGAAGAGGAGAGGAGAGGAGAGGAGAGAAGAGGAGAGGAGGGGAGAGGAGAGGAGAGAAGAGGAGAGAAGAGAAGAGAGATATAATACAGTTTGAGATGTCAGTTTAAAATCCTTGGACATAACATGCACTTTATATCTTTAGTTTTGAAAAAAGCCTTCTATCATGCATACTTAAACATAAGGAATGAGAGCCAAGGGGCATCTGTTTTCCTGTTCCATTAATCCCAGGCCAGAATATTAATCCTTATTATTATTAATATTGGGACAGTAATGGTGTTGTATGTGCTCAGACCCCAAATAGCATGTCTCAACAGGGTTGCACATTGTGGCACCCTCTTATATTTTAAATAGGTGAAAGATGCTCCTCATGTTCATTTGGTGTTTTGAATAGAGATAGAGAATGAAACTCAATGTATGAAATATAAGAGTTTCAATGTGATCCTTTGACTTAAATGTCAATAATGTAACATCAGTTTGGATATCAGACTCATTCATTTACAGTCATAATATATTTAAACTCATGCATAGTCTTTGCTATCTTCTCATGTAATCCTACACAACATTATGTTCCTTTCCATTTAGAGTGAAAATAATTGAGAAAAGGTCAACTGTGGATGTTTTCTTTACCTTAAAACATAAAGATTAGTCAATTTGAAAACTCGTAAAGCTTGGGTGTACATATTATAATGCTGTCAACTTTAGGTGGGTTTTTATATAGGTAGGAATAAACTCCTGCTTTTTGGGTATTTTAAAGTACTGATTTCTTTTATATTTAAAAATGTGATGAGACACCCAAGGTGGTCTAGCTTTTTTGGGTGCTATAACTCTTTTGACCTGGTCAACAGGGAATTCCTGGGGCAGCAAATGAATGAAAGAGATATTCCTTCCCAACTCACCAAGTGAACAGGCAACATTTATGAAGGTCTGTTGGAAATGGCCCTTTTGCAGGGTTATCCCCAAACCTTTTGCTTCTTCCTCCTATTTTTTCTTGATCTGTTTTTGTTGGTTTCAGGACTCTGGGCACTTTTCCACTGCTATTCGGTGCTACAGTGCATATGCTCTTTGTATAAATTGTATTATGGATTGGTGTTTCTGAAGGACTGGACTTTTAACAGTACCAGCGGTGCCAGGGAACAACACCTATAACCTTCATGGGATACCTGTTTCGGCGCACAAACTACAGAGACACGGGACACTTCCTTCGGCGTCAAAGATCAGCGTTTATTACTGCAGGGAGGCAAAAGTCACAAGAAGTACAACAGTGTGTAGGTTCTGAGAGTCTGCTTCAAATTGTATACGTTGGTCGCTCTCTTTTATACAGAATGTTGCCATTGCATAACATGTGGACAAAAGATTACAATCCGGTTCCCACAGTAAACTTCAAAAGGGTCGCTTTCATGTGTTCAGAATCCCGGAACATAATTACAATAGTCATGCCGGTTCCCAACTGTAAAAGTACATCTTCCCACCATTAAGCACACCCATTAGAGTTGTAACTGTCAAAGAAGAAGAGACAAGAACAGCTGCAAGGAAGTCAGACACGTGTAGAGAAAAGAGTGTGGGGGTAATATCGGAAGCATGATCGTGGGATCAAAAGAGTTGGATCCATCGCCTGCAAGGCTGTCACAATAGACCGGTACAACCAGATTACCCTCAAGCTGTGCCATCTGCCTTTGCTGTGTCATTCCTCCGGCCATAAAGACGCATGAAAGGAATATGCGTCTTCCGCAAGGCTTGGGAACTAGAGGGTCAAGGGGCGAACAGTTACCTGCTCGCTGACTACGTGAGGGCAAGAAACAAAATGGATGCCGTATCTAAAATGGAACCCAAGGGTTCAGATAAAGAACACGTAATATTAGACGAACCCTGGCAGGTAGTGTAGCGAAATTTCGCACACTTGCCGAACTCGTCATTTGCGGTTCGTAGATACCAAACTTGTCCATATTCGGCAATGCCCAGAACATCGTAATAATTTTTACGGAACCTCAGACGGTCCTTTTGCCCTCATGTAGGCAAGCACTAGTCGGAATCATAATCGATTTCGATACTCATCAGATCACTCAGATGTTGTTGATACATTATTCTATCCTTCAATGTCTCTTTGGTGACAACAGGCTGTCTTATACACGTCGTAGCACAAAGGCCACATAAGGCAGGACCACATTGCACACAAAGACAACATGAGAACAGAAATGTCACAACAACCCCTATGATCATCAGAATCTTCCAACCCCAAGTCGATATCAGACCCCAAAACCATCCCAGAAGCGTCCAATTTCCTTCGTCCACGTGTATGGACTCCGAAATTTTGTGCAACTTAGAGATGGCTTGATAAACCGTTGGAGCGTTATCAGGTATGAATATGCAGCAGCTCGAATGGATGACAGTACAAACCCCACCTCTATCTGCTAGAATGATATCTAGAACCATTCGGTTCTGCAACGTCGTCAATCTATCCGCTTGGAGCTCGGTTGTCAAATTACCAAGGGCATTTGCAGTTATGTTGGCAGTTGATTCTACTACACGAGTTAACTGCCTCAGGTTCCTGCTATTAACCATCGGACCCCAGAACGGTAGGAAACCCTTAAAGAAGTCTCCCGCTTCTTGTCCGGAAGTATCTTCTTTGCTAACCACACCTCTTACAATTCTATTCCTGTGATAATCAGAGGCCACAGTGAAAGTCGGAGGCAAAAGATTTGCAATATAGCAGATACCCGAGAAGTCATGAGGTAACCACGTATAGGCTCGATCATAACATACAAAGTAGGTACCCTTGGCAGGCAGGAAGACAGGGGAAGAGAGTGTCGGTAAGACATACGTCTCAGTACAAGCACTCTCCCCAAACTGAGCTCTCGGATTTCGACCAAGACCTTTCAAGCAGAAATTACCAAGGTGAGGTACAATCCATATCGGTGACGAGCTTTTAAGCTGCCTCTCACCTACTGATAAGCTGTACTCAGCTTCACTTAGTTCCCTATATGCTCGCACCTCTTCCTCTGGGATGAGCGATGCGTCAAAAATATCTCTATCTAAGTCTGCAATAGCTCTTGCCAGAGTCTTGTGGTACGGGCCAGGACCAGAGTTTGCTGAGCGCGGTTCTCGATGGGGGTAGGAATCTAGTGCGCTACGGAACATAGTTTGTAATGCTCGAGCTGACCCTTGTGCACTATAAGGCAGAACTAAGTACGGAATACCTTTATCCATGGTATGTGGCATTAATCCACACACCCAACAGTTGGTAGTGTTTACCACTAACTGATGCTGATGCAGGAGTTGAATAAAAGAGTTGTTTCTGAATTCCGCACGTCTGACTTGTTCGTGTTGAGGCAGAGGATAAAAGGAATGTGGAGAAACAGTAGAAACGAAATATTGATTATGAGATGGAAGAGTAGGTGTAGCAGAAGACAATAAGGACTGAAACCCATAATATATTCCTCCTACTAATAGCATAGATATGGTGAGAAACAGTATGATTACTTGTGAGAAAAACCATTTTGTATGACATATTTTTTGTAATGTAGATCTTTGCGCCAACATTTCTTCTCTTTTCGACAGCTCACTCAATGATGATTCCATCCCCTAACGACCGTCCGCGACGTTCTTGACGCACTTCGTTCTGAGTAGCGGTTATCAATTCCCAGGAGTTCCCAGAAATTGATAATAGAAACCAACCTTGTGTTGATAGCTGCTAAACAGAAGGAAGTACCCGCACGGCCTTACGGTCAACCTGGATGGTAGGTTCTAACTAAATAATGTTCTTGGCTGTACGGAAAAGAAGAAAAAGATACACAATATATAACGTCCACTGTTTTCAGAGCAATGTAGAATCTAAAAAAAAATCTTTTTTTTTTTGTGGCTTGTTCGTGGACGAAGAAAATATCGGCTACTTCCAAGGCGAGTCTGATCTTCAAATAACGGATTGGACGGCAAAGGAGTGTTCAATTGTTCAGGCGATTGTTCAACAGTCAAGTTTTCCAAAGTTGACGTGGAGGAAATTGTTTGAGAGGAGTCAGCAACAGTGTCAGATACAAGCCGAGCTTCGCTGAATGGAACGAAATGTGGTGGAGTGTCGGTCTCAGAAGAAGAGAGACCTTTTCTCATCCAGATGTCCGACGGCAGAGGAAGCGGGACTCGCTTCGTGTGGGTAGCATGTACCCAGTTCCGACGTCCGTGTAATCGAACCGCCGTCCTTGTAGCCAGCTGCACTTGAAACGGGCCCACAAATCTTGGTTCAAGGTTTCGTTTTCGTCCGTAGTTCCTAACAAGGACCCAGTCCCCTGGTTGAAGTCGATGTCCAGGACCCTCTGTTTGTGACGGCAGAGACTCAAAGACCTGTTGATGAATCAAACTCAATTTAGCAGTCAGATCATAGAGATAATCAATCAACATAGGGTATTCAATTCTGTCAAATTCCTTTGGTCTTGGAACTCCCCATACATTAGCAGGACGGCCGAACACAATCTCATATGGGCTGAGCCCTACTCGAGAGTGTACGGTTGCCCTGGTCGACAGGAGAGCCAGAGGCAAAGCGTCGGGCCATGATAAACCAGTTGTTGCCTGAATTTTAGCCAATTTCAGTTTTAAAGTGCCATTATATCCTTCCACCAATCCTGCTGATTGTGGATGATTTGCACTATGAAATTTTTGTACAATCCCTAACCCGCGACACACACTCTTCATCACACTCCCAACAAACTCACTTCCGTTGTCCGACCATACAACCCGAGGCATTCCGTAGCGGGAAAAATACTCTTTGAGCAAAATTTTTGCCGTGGATAAAGCCGTATTATCCTTAAGGGGGTAGGCCTCAATCCACCTAGAAAATGCACACACCACAACCAGCACATACTTCAAGTTATTACATCTCTCCATGTGGATAAAGTCCAACTGGATAACTTCGAAAGGGTACGTAGGAGGGGCAAAATGGCCAGGTGGAGTGGGAGTGCCCTTACCAGGATTGTGCATCAAACACACCATACAATTCTTAACCACTCTCTCGGCGCACTTAGTAATCCCATCATTCTTCCATACATGAGACAACAACTTGCATATGCCTTTCGTGTTGATGTGCGCCATACCATGAGCCATTGTAACAACAGCGAGCACATACGCATCCGGTAACATCCATCTCTGGTTCTCTGATTGATCAATCCAACATCCATTCTCATCCAATCTTCCCGTGCTCTCTCTCCATTTTGTCCTCTCCGTCTCAGTGGCTTCATTCTGTATTCCTTTCACACTTTCAAATGTGTCTTCACACATACCAGTCTCTGTTGGCCATCTTACTGAGCTCGTAACATACATTCTGGTCGTCAAATCTTTAGCCGTCTCTTTAGCCGTTTCATCCGCAAACGCATTACCACGACCCACATCGTCCGTTACTTTCTGATGTGCGCTACATTTGACTATGGCCACCTGTTTAGGCAATGTGAGTGCATCTAAAAGATCATTTACAAGCTGACCATGTTGAATCTTCGTGCCATGCGACGTAAGGAATCCTCTCTCTCTCCACAGTCGTCCAAAACTATGTGCCACACCAAACGCGTATTGACTATCTGTAAACACATTCACCCGTTTATCTTTAGACAACACACACGCTCTCGTCAAAGCGATTAACTCGGCAGCCTGAGCCGAATTCTGACTTAGTCTCTCGCTTTCCACAATCGTTCTCAATGTTACTACTGCATACGCAGTTGTCACATTACCATTCGGTAACTTAAAACAGGAACCATCCACATACAAAGTACCATCGGGATCTGTCAATGGAGTATCTTTTAGGTCAATACGACCCTTAGTTTCCTCTTCAGTTCTGAGATAGCAGTCATGTACTGCTTCACCACTTGATTCTGCGTCGATCGGCAGCAATGTTGCTGGATTCAACACATTACATCGTTTTATCCGTATGTGACTGGCCAATAACGTCAACTCATATCCAGACAATCTTGCGCTCGTCAGATGTTGAGTTTTCGTTCGATTCAATAGAGTGTCAACTGCATGCGGAACCATTACCGTGAGCATATTATCCATGACTAAACCTGCGGACTGTCGAATGGACGCCGCAGCTGCCGCTGTTGCCCTTAAACAACTCGGCAAGGCTCTAGCTACTGGGTCTAAAGTCGAAGAAAAATAGGCACATGGGCGTTGCTTACCGCCAAAAGGTTGTGTCAGGACACTCAACGCGCAACCATCCCTCTCGTGAACGTATAGTGTAAACGGCTTACTGTAGTCAGGAGTGCCCAACACAGGAGCCGAACACAACGCATCACGCAATTCCGAAAAACTTTTCTGACACTCTTCAGACCAAGGTACTGGGGATGGGACATCCTTGCACGTAAGGGCTATCAATGGTTTCGCCAACAATGAAAAATTTGGAATCCATTGTCTGCAATAGGACGTAATACCTACAAAGGCACGAACATCTCTTTGAGTTTTTGGCACAGTCATTCGGGAAATCGCTGCAATTCTCTCTGGGGTCAACCTTCTCCCTTCTTTTGACAATAAGTGACCTAGATAGGTAACTTCTTGACAACAATACTGTAGCTTTGAAGGCGATACCTTGTGGTGTAAGTTATGTAGATAGTGCAATAATGATACTGTAGCCGTTTTGCAAATAGCTTCTGTATCAGCTGCCACTAAAAGATCGTCAACGTATTGAATCAAAGCTGCACCTTTAGGTAATACAAAGGCATCAAGCTGACCTTTAAGTGCTTGGCTGTAGATTGACGGACTCTCACAGTAGCCCTGTGGAGCGCGTTTTAGCCTAAAACTGCGACCACCTAATGAGAATCCGAATAGGTCTCTGCTTTCCTCTGCAATCGGGATGCTAAAGAAAGCATTCTTTAGATCGATCACTGTGAACCAGGAGGCAGATGCCGGAATCATTGTTAGTAAAGCCGTAATGTCAGGGACCACGGGAAATTGTGGAACCACTATTTTGTTCACCTCTCTTAAATCTATAACGAAACGGTACACAGGAGGTTTAGTTGGGTCAGTTCGTTTCAGAATTGGCAATACAGGGCTATTACACACATTTCCACGAGTTTCTTCAACAACACCCTTTCCAATGAGATCATGAACGATTGCTAACAGCGCTCGTTCGCCCTCGAGAGAAATACGATATTGAGGTAAACGCGGTAATCGCGCATTTGGTTTTAATTGAATCACATAGGGTGGAATATCTAACAGGCCTACATCATTAGGACCTGTGGCCCATAAGGACGCAGGGAGGGAACTCAATTCCGGTGGGAATTTATCGACCGATAAATACATTGGAGAGATCACTCTCCGTCCCAATGTAAGCTCCACTCCTTCGGGGGAACAATACAATGTTGCATATAATCGTTTCAGCAAATCCAAGCCCAAAAGATTTTCACCACAACCTGTAGATAGAATCAGTGGAGCCGTTAGCTCACGAGGTCCAATCATAAGAGGCAAAGGGTTAGAGACTGGGTTACTAACAGGGGCGCCAGAGAATCCAACGGAAACGTTCGTTAAGCCAGACAAAGGTGCGCCAGGGAGTTTGGAATGCATGATGGAACTTTTTGTCGCACCAGTGTCTAACAGAAAAGGCTCAACTACACCCGATGTAGCCACTGCAACGTAAGGCCCACTCTGATCGACCGGAACTGACACTACTCCCTCTCTTTGTCGTTGGCTGTCCTAGTAATTGTCATTTACAACAGTCTCATGCTCTATGTAATAATCATCCACATTATACTGTGCAGATCGAACTGACCCCGCATTTCGCTGGTCAAAACAATTATTTGCATCCGATTGATTTTGATGATGATCAATCTGATTGTGGAATGAACCACGACCTCTACCACGTGGTGCCTGTTGAGGACCACCACCACGGTTTCCACGTGTCGACACACCATTCAGACGGTCCCGTAAGGCAAGACAATCATATTTTAGGTGTCCCTCTTTCCTACAATATGCGCACTGATTATACCCAAGTGAAGATCTGTAATCAAAGTTGTCAGAGCGCGGCTGTGTCCTATCGGGCTGTGCTCGTGGTCGATACTGCTGTTGTGAATCATTTTGGTTTGGTCGTGGAGGGTATGCTTGCTGCAACAAAACCTTCGTTTTGAGCTCCTTAGTTTTCTTTTCTACACGATCACTTTCTTCCTTTTCCCTATTCTCATAATACTGGGCCGTTGCTAGTATTTGCGCAGGGGTTGAAACTGCCCACGCACTTTCTGAATTCTTCAATTTGTTGCTTAGTTCAGGCAACAAATTCGACACGAATTTGTCAACGAATAACCGCTGGCCTCCCTCAGCGCCCATGTCCTGGCCGCTGTGGTCGACAAACGCTTCCTCAAACCTTGTAAAGAAATCTGAGACACTCTCGTCTTTCTTTTGCTTACAAGCTGATAACTTATCCCAGTTCACCTTCATCGCTGGCATGAGAGTTTTCATGAGCGTAATTATTTTCTGAGGCAAATCCAAGATCAACTGCTCAGGTTTAGCCCCACCGACTTGTAATGCATCAGCTGCTAGCAGTGCAGCCCAATCACCCCCTAATTCAACTGCGTGATTGGCTTGACGAATTTTAGCCCAAACTGGTTGCGGTACAACATTGCCAAACAACATGTCGATGTCGGCAATATTCATAATAGTAGCTTCCACCAGTTGTGATAACTCCTTATAATAACCAGCCGGATTTTTACGCGGATCGGGTAAGGATTGCTTCACTTGCAAAACTTCTGATCGTTTCCATGGAAGATGTATCCACACTCTTCGAAAATGCGGTAGCACCACAGGGTTACCCTGCGGATCTCCAGGCACCCAAAGTGGCGGAACCTCTCTCATGGGATACTGACCAGGAACCGCTTTCCAGTTCTCAGTGGTATCATCTGATGACACCCGAGAATGTGCTGTGGGTCTGAACGCTAATAAGCGTTCCACGGCACGTCGTACATCGTCTCCTATAATCATACCGTTCGAAAAGTGACTTTGAAGTTCAATTATGTCGGACGGTACATTATCTACATCATCATTATACCATTCTTCCCTCAAAAAGTTACACATCTCCTCAAATACGAATCTCTGCGTAGGCTCATTAAACTGAGAAAACGTATCAAAGACTACACGTGGAGTGTAATTAGCAGAATGTTTCATCCACCTATGAGCCATGGTTATTAACGTCTCTTTCTCCCTACCACTAGGGATCTGACTCCGTCTCTGAGGAGTTTCAGATAAATTAGACGAAAATAACGGACCAGAAAGAGGTGAATAAAGGGTAGCAACAGAGTTAGGAACACGCTTACGGACAGAAGGGGAAAGAAAAACAGGGGCAACAACACTGGAGGTGAAGGAAGGCATAGGAACGGACAAGGTAGTTGGAGTGGCAGAAACAACAGTCTGCGAAGGTACAGGTACAGGAGCAGTAGGAACAAGAACAGGTGGTGGAACAAACGTAGGGTTAACAGCGGGATGACCCGCAGCCGCTGGAGCAACAAGAGGAACAACAGGGGGAGCTACAGGAGGAGCTACAGGAGCAGTAGCACCCTGTACATAAGGAGGGGGTGATTTCATCAAATATGACAGCAAGGAATCCTCCTTTAAATCTTCTTCTTTCTTTTCTAATTTATTCGGTAAAACTGGGTAACATTTATCTATTTTCATGTGATGCAATCTAGTAGAGATTTCCATGTCTTTTTCTTCTTTGTCTTGTCTACATTCTTTTATAGCTTGCATTACAGGAACGAACTCTTGTTTTTGATCCCTTTTAAGTTGTTTGATTTCTTTCTGCTTGGCCTCTTTACGCCATATCCGAAAGGAATCAAACATAGCTGGCCTCGCTTTCTTTAAAAATAATCTAGCCTCAAGATTATCTAAAATCGAAAGTTCAAAAGTTCCATGTGGTGGCCATCTAAGGTCACCGTCTTTCTTTGTATAACGGACCCAGTAATCATTATATATTATAGGACCCACCCCATGTCGACTATAAAGATCATGTATCGGAGTTCCAACTGGAGGTATCGGACACGAGTCCTCCAACCGGGAATCCATTGCGCAACATTTGAAAATACGAAACAAACCACTATGGCTAGGCATCGTGCACACTAACCTAGTATCAAACTTCAAGGATTACCGAAGCAGTTAAAACCTCGTGTAAGTCAAAACCCTCGGTTTTTGGCAATTGCAACTGTCAAATAATACTAAGGACCAATACTAAGAACCACAAATGCAATGGAACCATGCAATACAACAAAGCCTTAAGGCTATCACAAAGCTCGGAGAGCTAACCACAAAGCCTGAGGAGGCTATTACAAAGCTCAGTGAGCTATTACAACAAAACCTTAAAGGCTAACAACAAAGCTTTCAAAAGCTAGAACAACCACTAAGGACTGGGAGCGACCCACAAATACTTAACTCAGAACTTCAATGGCGTCACCAGGAAGGCCCGTCTGTCGTCTCGCTTGTACATAAGGTCTACGCCGGGCGTCGAAGACAGGTCGACAGTCAGGGCATCGGTCCGTCGCAGCCGTTAGGAGGCGGGAATCTTCGCAGGGAAAATCGTCGGGCCACTTATTTCGACAACAGGATCGATGAAGCGGGGTGCACCTTCCCTCGGAGATTTCACACGAAGTTCCTCACGATCATCAGGCTTTGGACCGGTACCGCTGAAGTCGCCCCACGTTGGGCGCCAACTGAAGGACTGGACTTTTAACAGTACCAGCGGTGCCAGGGAACAACACCTATAACCTTCATGGGATACCTGTTTCGGCGCACAAACTACAGAGACACGGGACACTTCCTTCGGCGTCAAAGATCAGCGTTTATTACTGCAGGGAGGCAAAAGTCACAAGAAGTACAACAGTGTGTAGGTTCTGAGAGTCTGCTTCAAATTGTATACGTTGGTCGCTCTCTTTTATACAGAATGTTGCCATTGCATAACATGTGGACAAAAGATTACAATCCGGTTCCCACAGTAAACTTCAAAAGGGTCGCTTTCATGTGTTCAGAATCCCGGAACATAATTACAATAGTCATGCCGGTTCCCAACTGTAAAAGTACATCTTCCCACCATTAAGCACACCCATTAGAGTTGTAACTGTCAAAGAAGAAGAGACAAGAACAGCTGCAAGGAAGTCAGACACGTGTAGAGAAAAGAGTGTGGGGGTAATATCGGAAGCATGATCGTGGGATCAAAAGAGTTGGATCCATCGCCTGCAAGGCTGTCACAATAGACCGGTACAACCAGATTACCCTCAAGCTGTGCCATCTGCCTTTGCTGTGTCATTCCTCCGGCCATAAAGACGCATGAAAGGAATATGCGTCTTCCGCAAGGCTTGGGAACTAGAGGGTCAAGGGGCGAACAGTTACCTGCTCGCTGACTACGTGAGGGCAAGAAACAAAATGGATGCCGTATCTAAAATGGAACCCAAGGGTTCAGATAAAGAACACGTAATATTAGACGAACCCTGGCAGGTAGTGTAGCGAAATTTCGCACACTTGCCGAACTCGTCATTTGCGGTTCGTAGATACCAAACTTGTCCATATTCGGCAATGCCCAGAACATCGTAATAATTTTTACCGAACCTCATTTCCATGATTAGCATATTAGATTTACTGGTAAGTGCTAAGTGGAGAGCATTGTGTTTCCCCAGGGCCTGTAAATCAAATGCTGCTAGTGGGCCTGCAGCACTGGTTGTACCACCGACACAAGCAGCCCTTCAAAGGGTTCGCAGACCTGCTACTGCAGTGTCTACACGCATTTGTGACCACCATGTTCGACTGGGCAAGTACATCCACTTGCCAGGTCTTAATCTTAACTTTTCTTACATATATGTCACCCCTAAGGTAGGCCCAAGGTACCCCTATGGGCAGGGTGCTGTATTTGTTAAATGAAGGACATGTACTAATGTGCATGGCATGTCCTGGTAGTGAATTATAGTGCATCTCGTTTTTTACTATGGAAAGGCTATCTGTCCCATAGGATTGAAATGGAGTTTTACTTAGAACATCTTATATGCATAACATCCCATTGAGACAAGATAGAGATATGGAGTTTAGCATGCCTGGACTCAGAATGTAAAAATGCATCTTTTAGTAAAGATGATTTTTATGCTCTTTGTTTGAAAATACCACTTTTAGAAAGTTGGTATTTTCTTGCCTAGTCATCCTGTGTGCCTCTGCTGGGTTTGTGGATTGACTATCTGGCTTTGGAGTGAAATCGGCTGGGGAGGTGCATCCTCTCAGACATCCACCGGGGGGGTGGGAGTCGAAGTGTGGCCTTTTTTTCCTGAATGAGTCAGGGTTGGACTGAATAGACCTGGGCTGCATTCAGAGTAGTGGGAGGAGTGTTCTGTAGCACCTGAATAGCCTGGTCTGCATTCTGAGTAGTGGGAGAAGTTTTCAGTAGCACCTGAATAGGCCTGGTCTGCATTTAGAGTAGGGGGAGAAGATTTGCCTTGCACCTGAATAGGCCCTGTCTGCGTTGGCCAATTCTGTCTCCACCTCCTGCTGGGAAGTTGAGCCAGAGAGGACCAAACTGGTTTGGATTAAGCGCAAACACTCTCTGCCTGAGAGAACAATGAATTTTGAGTATAAATATTGGGGCCCAGACCCCAGAATCAGGGAAGCTGCCAAGAAGAAGAGCTGTAAGAACTGCCAGTAGGAGTAATGCCCCTTTGCTGTGTTGTTTCTTTGCTGGGTTGGCCTTCAGTTGCTGCTTCTGCCTTGGGCAGTTAAAGGACTGAGCTGAATGTTCTTTACTTGTGCTGAGTATCTACAAGGGATTGAAGTAGAGCTTGCTTCATGTTCTGAAGTCTCATGGACTGCAAAGACTTCACCAACCTCTGGGTACTGCTTCTGTTTCAGTTGCCACAGAGAAGGGAAAAGCAAACAACTCTGTCACTGGCTCTGTGCCCTGATGGCACCGCTGTGGGCACCGTCCACATCTCGCACCACAACCCTGGTCTCATGGATGACGATGACCGACGCTACCGCCACCTAGCTGCTGCTTGCACCATGATCTGTGGGCACTCCACCCCGCACCGCCTCGCTTCACTTTGCCATCCTGGTTTCACCGATGCCGTCGCTGCACGCTGACCACGACTTCTGTGACCACGTAGTGGATTGGGTACACCACGCACCACCCCGTCCCACACCGCAGTCTGGACAGACCGATGCCAGCTCTCCGCAACTGGCCTGCACGGTGATCTGTCAGCACCGCAACGAGCACCACATTCACTCCACACTGCAGCCCTGGTCTCACCACGCCACTGGAGGACCGTCACCAAGCTGCATGCCGCAATACTATGTTTCGCATTGCAACCGCGACGGTTGCCACATCAGGCCTCACCAACGTGTCTGTCGCAACACAAAAGGTACTGTTTACGAGTCTGTCGACTCCCCTTACCAACACAGTCAGACGGAACCATTGGATTCTGTTGTTTACAGCACCTCGGTAGCCCCGGACGGGGCTACTGATTGGAAAATACTGTGTTTTCAAGTTATTTTTGCAAATCCTGAATTATTCTGCAAAGTGCATATTTTTAAGTAACTGTATGTTGGATATTTATTGTTTTGGTCTTGTTTTGCTTATATAAAAATATTGGATATTTTTCTAAACTGGTTTTGTGTCCTTTTGTAGCGTTTTCACTATATTACTGTTGGTTATGTGCAAATGCTTTACACACTGCCTCTGAGATAAGTCTGACTGCTCGTGCCAAGCTACTAAAGCGGTAAACAGGTGTTATTGTAGGAGTGTAACTCCCTTACCCTGACTAGAAAGAAGGGTCCCTATTTGGACATGGTGCAACCCATTACCAACTAGAGATCCCCATTTGTAACAAGGTGTCTGTGTACAGCCTCTGGTTCTTGGCCTGATCTCCCCCTCTGCTATATGTTTGATTCATCAACCCACTTCCAATTAGGAAAGGAACTGTGTGTACATAGCTCTTTTCCTGGTGGAGTTAAAAGCAACTTTTATACAAATGATCAAGTACTATATCTAGCTGCCTTAGATGAAAGCATAAAAATGTGTTTAAGATGATATTGGCTTAATCTGTGGTGGGGGAAGGGGGATATAAAATTCAGCTTTCAAGCTGGGAAAGTACAGTGTGTGATATTGGTGAGTGATAGCAGGGGGAGTGCGGAATCTCATGAAAAATTTCTTTATTGCATATTTAGGGTACCTGGGAATGCCCAAACTCCATGCCTTGAATATTATCACATTGATATATAAGATACAAAAGAAGGTGAAATATTGGGGATTCTTGCCCTCTATAGTAACTGGTGTGGTGGATTTAATGAAAATGGCTAGGTTACGCCAGTGCTTTTTCTTTTCAAGGCTGTCACCTGTTGACTTGTAATCAAGATTTTTAGCATCCTAAATGCTTACATTAAGACTTTTATTATGGATGGACAAAAAAGCAGATTCAATAAGACAAAAAACGTGCAGATGGATAATGAAAGAAGGGTGGGTTTGAGAAGATCTTGCCTAATTCTGAGAGTAAGGGCCTGATTACGAGTTTATGTGTTATTTATCACACATGATAAATAACGATACTAGCTACATAACCTGTGTAGTGGGCTGTGATATTAGATATTGACTGGTTTCTGCATATCAGGCCTCCGCCTCAACGCCATCTTAACACAGTTATTGTCTTTTTATGACAATGGGGCATATTATCAAGAACGGCGTTAAAATTATCGCTGCTTTAGCGGCAGGAAACTGCTGCTAAAGCGGCATAATGGGCTTGATAATATGCCCTTGAGAATTCCAATAGAAGGCCAGGTTCACACCAGAACATGGGCATATTATTGGAATAATATGCCCCAAAGTGCTGCTGTCTTAGGGAGTTTGGAACAATGTGAACAATGTTTCAGTCACTATGCCATGATGGGGCCTTATGAGTATGTTAGTAATGGATGTACGACATTACAACGCATGCTTTTACATCGCATGCTTTTACAACGCGAGTTTTACAACGCATACCATTATAACGCATAGCGCTTTGGGGTGCTGGATAGTGAATAGTTTAATTTACTATTCCAACTCCAGTCCCCGTGGACACTAGGGAAGGTGTTGGACAGTAAATTAAACTTATTCCCTATCCTAGAGCGCCCCCCAGCGCAATACGTTGTAATGGTTTGCGTTGTGAAAGCTGCGATGTAAAAGCATTGCGTGGTAAAAGTTGCGTTGTAAGTGATGTTTCCCGTTAGTAATACTATGACATTTACCCATGAATTTAAGCATCATTTGTTACATTTGGGAACCCCCAAATACTTTACCAAGATTAGGTTTTAGATTAGTGCAACCCAAATACTTTACGAAGATTAGGTTTCAAATTCTAGAATTTCCACTGCACAACTTTTGCCAAGGGGGCCCATACTTACACCTATACGGTCTACGGAGCAGTTGCCCAGAGATACATCAATTACAGGGATAATATGAGCACTCAAGGGGGATCAGCACATTGGGACAAATCTTTCATGAAACCAGGTTACAACCTTTTAGGGGGTTGCAAGAGGAATTTGTTTATTTCAAGCCAGGCAAAAATTATAAGAGCTAGTTAGAAGAAAACATTTTTTTTCTCCAAATATGTCAAACCATGGAAGACCTTTGTGATACATGGCCTAAAGACATGGTAATAAAATGGGGCCATAGGTAATTATAATAAATTATAATTAGGCTAATGAAGCCAAATGAGCAACACAATACATACTGTATTGCATGGGGGACCAATGTTTGTCAATCACTATATTAAACCACATTTAGATATAATACACATGCCAAGTTACATTGATAGTTTTGACAAATGTATGACTACAGTGTATTGAAATAGATGTTTTACAACTTAAATTGGGACTGGCATGGCTCTCCTCGCAAAGTTAGTGGTATTGGGTAAACCCTTCTGGAATGAGCTGCAATCAAACTGTTCATATTGTATTTCTTGGATACTTGCTCCCCATCAGGCAAGTGCATTGACATTAAAAGATAAAATAAAAGCTGTTTATCCTGTAACTGACTTCGAGAAGTTAAAACTACTGCCTCCCTTGGAAAATGTTACATGGTCTAGGATTAAAAAGGAAGATAGATGAATTGTGGAGTGACAGGTTTGTCACCAGTAGTGACATGGGAATGTCGAGGGGAGTGGGGTGAATAACTGAGTCTGTGTTCAGCACTTTCCCTAATGTATGTATTAAATAGTTAGTATTGTCACTGACAAAATGTAAGAAGAACTTTGAAGTGCCTGTGAAAGCAAACACAACAAGGTGATAGACGGACTGCTGAGACTTTTCAACCAATCACCCCCAGACAAGAGGCTGGGTTTAATCCATCGTTCATTTGCTCACTATGCTATTCCAGTTTGGACCCAGCCATATGCAAATCAGTCTTGACCCTACTCCTCATGGGAACAGTCCAGCCCGAACTGCAGGCCAGGTCCTCCTGGCCAGTAAACAAGCTTCTTGGGACACAAAATAGCTTTGCATGTAACTCATAAAAAACTAAACCCAACTACAATCAAATGTAGCACATATTTCCATGAGAAACATTTCATTAGCGTGTTTGTGAGTTTCATATTTATATTGGATTTTGCGATTATTTATTTTAGGTCTGTGATTTAAGTAAATTATTTTTGTTTTTTCAGTCAAATTTTAGATAACTTTAATGTAACCACGAGCCAAAGCTAATAACAAATTAGAATAGTATTCTTTCCCCAATACCATTTGTGAGGGAGTAAAAAAAAAAAGAAAAAATAGAAACAACTGGAGAAGATACATATTTTATGATGGATATAACTTTTAATAATATGGAAAGATGATTATGGTGGAAACAATACGATTGATTCCATATGAAATAAATTGTATTTATGGATTAATGAGATTGGAGTGATATCATTGGTATGATCCAACAATTTGAGTCTTGATAAGGAGAGTTACCTTTAAAACATGTTCTGGTTGGTTTGAACATTAGGCTGTGTTGGAACTGTATTATAAGACTGAAGAAATAAAAGCAACAATGTTCTGAAATAATGTCGGTTTGGTAGTCTTCGAAGCATGGGAATGAATTGAATCCATTGTACAGAAAAGACATGCTGTAGGGTTTGATTAATAAGTGCCATGGTTCCTTCTTTATCACATCTTATTAATGGCCATCAATTTGCCAATCCATTTGCCGTAAACAAGTACACATATGTGTTTACTTTGCCTGAGGTGTAGTAGATGTGTTTTTACAAATGTGGTCAATGTAAAAGGCATTCATTTTTGGGCTTTGTTTTACAACAATTTATCTAACTATTTTTAATTTTTTAAAAATGAGTATATAGAACCTTTTTTTCTTAAGGTTATTGTTTACGTAAACATTCCACAATGTATGTTTAAGTGGCACAGAATGAAAGAATGCACACATTATCGAGAGGATTAGTTGAGTACATCCATTATGGAGCAACAATCAAAACAGTTAGGTTAAGAAAAGAATGATCAGAAGTAGCATGTCAATATATAAAATAGGAAGGCACGCCTCTGCTCTAGGGGCAGCATGTGAAAGTCATAGCTTTAGAGGTCCCCTGAGTCTAGGACATATTTCTGTCCTGGAATCTAATTGCAAGGTGTCACTATTAAGCAGAACCTTTCAATAATTACTGAAAGGTCTCAAGGACATTCCAAGAAATGAATCAGTGGTGCCCAATGTGGGGGTCATCAAGGCTCCTGTCTCTGGAACTCAGGGGCATATGTATAAGAAAGTGGCGGACTGCGGGTTTGCTCCATAATTGCTAATGACGCACTCTGTCACTTTAGAAACGCAGGGATGCACCGTATTTACAATAAGAAGGTGCACCCCTGCGTTTCTCTCTGCACTCGCGCTAAATTCAGCTGCACGCAGGCACCCTTGCACAATAGCGCAAGGGTGCCTGTGATGAGGGAATGATTGTTTATGTGCAGGAAGGTGCCCCTTCCTGCACATAAACAATCATTAATGGTGATCTGAAACTTCTACGTGTGCTGCACAATGCAGCACACATAGAAAAAGTAAAAACGAGGAGTAATAAAGCATTTCTCCTCATTTCGCCAGGTTAAAACAAGGTTTTCCTTAATCTCAATTTTGGCATTGACTCCTATTTTTTTGCCGCCCTTGTAAATAGGGGGCAGTGTCAAAATCAATGTGTGTTGAGGCAGAACGCCCACCACAACACCCATTGCCCACCCCTTTCATGCTAAGTATAGCGTGAAAGGGGGCCTTATTTACAGGGTGGCGTTCAGCCACGGTAAGTGGCTCAACGCCACCTTGTAAATAAGGTGAAGCCCCTATTGTCACAGGAACATTGTTATAAGTAACGTTCCTGTGGTGATAGGAGCTTGTAAATATCCCCCTAGATTTCTTTAGCAGTTGGCACAAAAGACGCTCCTTTCAAATGACGAAACATAAAAGATATATGACCACTACTGCCAAAAAATGTTTAAACAAAGAGTTCAATGTGAATGTCTCCTCATTCTGTGCAAATGTATGACTCAGCACTCCAATATCACGTTACTTCCCCTCCCCAGAACCCCAACCCCTGGTGTCTCACATCATTAGGAGGTGAAACAGAGCAATGGCAAGAGACTTGGACCAGATCTGGAAAGCCATATTTCGGTTGCAAACTCTATGATTTTGCAAATACAGAGTTTGCAACCAACCACAAAATGACTGTTATGCAGTAAACTAGTGTTGATAATTGGGTTCACTCACCAATTCCAAATCTCAAATAGGAAGGGGGTGGTGAAAGAGGTGTCCCCACCTAACCACAATTCAGAATTGTATGTACAATGGTGTGAGACTGCAATTGCGGTCGCAAACCATTGAAACGTTGCAGATTCCTCAGAGGAGGTGGAAACAGAGATGCAAAGGGGAAGCTGTCTCTATTGAACAACTTCCCCTTTGTGAATCGCGCCAGGTAACCTCGGCTTCAGGATGTGCTTCAAAACGGTAAATATTTATTTTAATTCAGCACCAGTTCCTTTAATGAGCCACAGGCTGCCTTATTAAAACATGTTTCCCTCTTGGAAATGCAAACACAGGGATGGTGGTCTGTCCTTCCTTGCTCTTTTTGTAGCAAGCCAACAGGTGTGCAAATAGTGACCTGCCTCATTACTATTCATGAGGCAGGTTGTTTTGTGAGCCCTTGCAACTGGAGATTTTGCAATGCTACCTGTTAGTACATAGGCTGCAATGCAAAATTAAAAACTGGTGGCAAGAAGAAGTGAACAATGTGCAACCACTTTATATGGCCAGTCCCCTCATGTAAAGGGCTCTTATTGTGTATAATGCTGCCAAATTACTCAAGCTCCTTACTTTGAGGGATCACGAAGAAGGACCCCAAACACCCTGAACATTCTGAATGGTTCTCTTCTGTTCTTTTACTCTGTATACCAGGGTTCTTCAAAATGTAGCTCATGAGCTTTTGGGAGCTCTCCATCCACCTGTTAGTAGCTCTCCTGTGTTTATTCCAGTCTACTAAATTTGAAGCTTTTGCTTGGTTCAATTAATATATGTGTACAAAATTGAAATATGTTCATCTGCGACGAACATGTGTGTATTTTTTTTACCTCTTTATGTAATAAAGTATTTAAAGCTGATATTTAAGTGAAAAATCATGTGACATTGCAGGAGATTTATTACTAATTTGACCTTGGTGCCAGAGGTATTGCCCCTATGACTGCTATGTATTACCCATATAAAGGCATTCCAAATTGGCAAAGCCTTTTTGCATTGCTTCGTACAACCCGACCTGATGCATTGAAGTGATCACTGCTGGCAACCATGTACTGAGGTGACCGCCGCTGGTAATCTTGCATAGGGTGTCTGATGTGGTCATTATTATTACAAAGCTAATATGAGTAGCTCAGGATGTTTTTGACTGAACATAAGTAGCTTTTATTACAGAAAAGTTTGGAGACCCCTGCTCAATACTATTTTTTTAAAGTACTGTAACTTGTAGATTTCTGTCAACCACTGTCGGCAGGGTGAGTTTACCACCAGAAAGCACATGAACAGGATGCCTTCTTTTGTGGTTATTAGTGTGTTATCTTGTAGAATGAATGCATTGGTCCCTAGGAATATACATCCCAATGTCCTTTTACTTTCCACGCCAGTGCTTGTCCCGATAAGTATTAAAAGCTAGACTCAATTGTAGACTATGGAGAACATTAGGCTAGAAATGCAGTCATTTTACCCATGCTTCTCATCCTATGATTCTGAACATATGTGTTTTGAAAGGAGAACACAATAGTTTTCCTGGACACTTAATTTAAGACCTTGTGAAATTTACTCAGAGAAGATCTGAACTAATGAAACAGAGAATGACTATGAAACCAGACCCCAAAATGTGTCCCATTTAATTTGATATAAGACTATTAGTGAGGTAGCAGATTTCCTTTCACAGTGGAGTGACAATAGTGGGGCTGCCTGCATTTCCATCTTTCTCACTAGTCCAAGTGAGAAGCATTATTAAGGATGATGTAGTCCTCCTTTTATTATCCCTAATGACATATTTCAAGAAATCTATTATTCCTTCATCTAAAACTTGCTTTTGAGATGTACATAAGGACTTTGTAATTTTATTTGGCGATTAACCGTGAAATGCATTTGGGCTATGATTTCAATTGTTGGAATTTCACCCAAAGTGATAAATCCGGTTGCTACGGGTAAGCCGCTGCTCCTTTGAGGCTTCTTCGTATTTTTTTCACTAGCTCTCTTTGCAAAACATGCTCTTGCAGAACAGTTTAGTATCCTCTGTTGTGGAGTAGGGCTAAAATAACATGGAATATGATGGAATTCTGGTACCAACATCTTTAGTTGTAATGAATTCCAGTTTTTGACTTAATATTTGCCTGACTGTGTCATGGTGTCTTCCGCTCGCACAGTTAAGATTGGCTTAAAATGGTGGGATTTTGACACAAGGTGAAAATAGCTAATTTTTGATTTAATGGCAAAGACACTGTTTTTCTATGTAAAGTTTAAACTCTCTTTGAACTTTAGTTTGTATAGAAAATGTTACTGACTTTTTTGTATTTTTATTTTATTTATCATTGTATTTTGGTATATGATGGTGGCTTTGCGCACGTAATAGTGGGAATTTTGACATATGACAGTGGGTTTGTTGGCTTATGATGTTGTCTGTACGTACAAATTAATTATGGTGGGTGTGTGTCTTATGATAATGGTGATTTGTCAGAAGTTGATGGTTGGTATGTTGAAGTATGATAGTGGTAGTGTGGAGTTCTGATGGTTGGTGTGTTGATCTTTAATTAATGTTTTGTGGATGTTTTGGCTTATGATGTTGAGCATGTGGAGGTACGTTGGTGGATAAATTGGCATATAATGTTGGCTGTGTTGGCACATGATGGCCGATGTCCTGGTGTATGATATTCATACTGTTTTGGACAACTTTCCAGTTTTCCCTGTGGAAATGTTCTGCCTAGAATTCTGCAACAAAGTCAAGGTTCCTTGTAACTGCATACTTTTATCACCAAGCTCAAGAAAGATGGAATGGCCGGGAGTGGGGGGTTTAAGATGATTTGAAATATGAACTTGCAAGAGTGGCCAGACTAGTGTACTTACAGGGTCTTGCCAAAGTAACTATTCAGATCGAAAGTCCTCCACAAGAAAGGCGATTAGAAGATCTAAAACAATCCCAATCCACACCCTTTCTAGACCTGCATTTGAGACACCTTCAAGGGCCTCTGATCCTGACGATGAACCCATGCAAATGAGTATCACCAGCGGTCCTTTGACTGACAAAGAAAGATTAAGGAGGCATAAGCAAGGGCTATGCTTCCACTACAGACAGGTCAGCTTCTGAGTTCTTGCACTATACATCCAGTCCTGCCAAGTATCACGCATCAGACGTGACTCTAACGCATTTCAGTGTGGTGCTCCGCATCACCGCACTGAAATGCATTGTCACGCATTATAGCGCCTCCTCAGCTGCTACCTGGAGTGCTGCTATAATGCACATGAACTGAGCTGCAGTGCCTGTCAGCTTGGTGCGCACTTCTCCTAGCAGGCAGAGTCTAATGGGGCTGACTAGATCTACTGAAGCTCTGCAAGTACTGCAATAAAGTATCCAAGTTAGAGACACACCGGTCCCGGGCCGACATGTGGCGCAGAACAGAAACTAATGCCACTGCAGTCAGTGCCCACTGATGGTTAAGTTAATTGGCTTCCTGCGGCTGCCGCCCGCGCTTCTTGAAGTTCTGGGCAGCTCAAGCTTCGCAAGTACTGCTACAAAGTATCCAAGTTAGAGAGGCGCCCGGGCAGACTGTGGCGCCGAACTTAATCTGACGTCACTGCAGTCAGTGCCCACTGGTGAAGTTAATTGACTTGCTGCCGCCCGCGCTTCTTGAAATTCTGGGGACTTCCTGCTTCTTCTGACCTCACCGCAATGCTGACCCGTTTTCAGCCTAGAGGATTAAAAATACTGCTCGTGCTTTAGGCAGTGCAGGGCTGCAGGCCATGCTAAAAGCTGCTGATTATACCGCCATCTGCGGTAAAGATCATGTAATATGTCAAGCAACCGGGACACAGCGCCACCAGCCGAGCCCTTCCTGTTTGTCTTCCTAAGGAGTCAGAAAACTAGAAAGTTAACCCCTAGTGTAGGAAATAAAGGAAAGTTTCAATCAAACACTCCTGCCTTCTCTTCTGAAATATTCAAGTTTTGTCCTACTGCAAAGGGGACTACTAGCTCAACCTCAATATCTCTCTGTGCCAGTTCTTAAAGACTGTGGAGATTCCAATGTCTATAAGTGTGTATGGATATTCAATGGGTTTCAGACCATCAGATGCCAGTGCAAAGAAATAAAGTTCCAGTTGCAGTAGAAGCTCTTGATGAAACTTTCGTAGCTTCGAGCCTAGTCAGTGAGAAAACTCAATTCTTGACTCTCCGAATTGCTGCCCATTATGAGATACTCCTCATTAATTTAATGTCCACCCCTTGTTACCCTATTATTTTAGGTATCAGACTAGCTAGACTCAATCCATATATCAACAGACTAGCTAGACACAATCCATATATCAACTGGCCTGCAACAACCTTGATCCAGGGCTCAGAGTTTTGTGTGTCTTATTCTACAGCTTATCACATTTCTTCCACTTGAAGTTCTGAAATTCTTCATAAAAGTTCATGACAGTCAATCGCACAACTGTCTGAAAACTATGACATCATGAATACTTTGATGTGTTCCAAAAGGCAACTACCAAGGAGTTACCTCCACACCATCTTTTTGATTGTGCAACAGAAATCCTTCCTGAGGTTATAGTCCTTTTGGGAGCATTTTTCTTTCACTCCCTTGGTATAGTAAACTCTGGGGGATTGCCTTAGCAGTTCAGGCTGGACTGTTCTCACGGATGCAGGGACAAGAGCGGCTGATTTGTGAGTGCTGGGTACTTACTAAGGGGATGTATGTCATTACAATGCATGCTTTCACTCTGAATGCCATTACGACGCAACTTTTACAACGAAAGTCGTTACAACGACTTGCGTTGGGGGGCGCTGGATAGTGGAATAGGTTAATTTACTATTCCAACTCCAGTCCCCGTGGCTAGTAGGGAAGGTGTTGGATAGTAATTAAACTATTCCCTATCCTAGAGCGCCCTCCAGCGCAAGTCGTTGTAAAGACTTGCGTTGTAATAGTTGCGTCGTAATGGTAGTGCTGAGTAAAAGTTGCGTTGTAAAGGATGTTTCCCTTACTAAGGTGTCATGGTGAGCAAAATTACAATGGACTGAATGCAGGCCTGACTAATTACCATTTGCTATGATTATTCAAGCATTCATCCATCAATATTTTTTTATAATTCAGTGTGACTCTAAATGGGACAGGTATGCCCAGACATGGGTATCGTGAACACTTTGAAACTGGAACACAGCTATACCTGGCTGGTATGCCATAATAAGGACAAAACTGATTTTGGGCTGCTTGTGTTCAGTTTCAAAGAGGACCTGGCCTGACAGAACTGGCTGAACTTTTCCCACTGGAGCAGGCCAGGATATGGCCTCCCTGAAATTAAACACAGGCACCCAAGACCTGTTTCCCCCTCATTAGGGCTCATCAGTTAGGTAGTGGCATAGTAGAGCCCCAAACAAACATTTAAATAAATCATTTGTGGTGTCACTGCCCCTCTGTTAGACCTGGCATCCTTAGGGTGGTCTTCCGCCAAATTTTGTACCTGCTTCCTCCTATTTTTGCTGATTTTTCTTGTTGGCCTTAGGACTGCCAACCAGTGCTAAAGTGTATGTGCTTCTCCCCTAAAACATGATTTAATTGATGTATCCAAAATCTGTATATTCTTTGTTTGCCTGTAAGTCCCTAGTACAGTGCATTACATGTGCCCAGGGACTGGAAATTAAATAATATTAGTAGACCTGCAGCACTGATTGTTCCACCCACACAAGTAGCTCTTTAAACATGGCTCAGACTTGCCACTGCAGAGTCCGTGTTTGCAGTTTACACTGCCGATGCAACTTGGCATTTAAAAACCCAAGCCGTAAACTACCTTTTTCTTACATATGTCACACCTAAGGTGGGCCCTAGGTAGCCCATAGGGTAGGGTGCTATGTAACTAAAAGGAAGGGCATGTAATTTTATGTTTTGCATGTCCTGATAGTGAAAACTCCCAAACTCTTTTTTCACTACTAAGAGGCCTACCGCTCTCATAGGTTAACATTGGAAATTTTTTGTTACACTAAATAAGCTACAATTCCTAATTGAGAGAAGGTAAATATGTCATGTTTAGTACCTCTGGAATGGTAATGGCAAATCTTCTGGAATAGTAAAATTGGATTTGTAGTTACATCTTGAAAATGGCACTTTTAGAAAGTTGGACATTTTCCTGCTCTTAGCTCTTTGATGTCTATTGCCTGTCTCTGATCACTGTCTGGTCTGGGTGACAGCTCACTTTGTGTATTCCCTCTAGACAGTACCACACAAAGGATCGCTGGGTGTGACTGTATGCATCTTCCTGGAAGGAAGGGGGAGGCATTGGGAATAGCCTCAGACTTACACCTGAATAGGCTGTGCTCTGACCACATACGAAGGGCTGCATACCCCCCTGTAGTATGTCTACAGCCAGGTCACGATGAAAAGACCTCTGTGCACTTCAAAGACCCTTCTTTAAAGTCACCCAGACTTGAAAGGCACAACTGGGTATAAGTATTGGACCTCTGACCCTACCAACTTAGTTCACTTCTGGACCAGAAGCCAACTTGCTAGGAAGAAGAATTTGCAAAGAAGAAGAATTTGCGAAGAAGAGGCATGATCGGCCTGAACACTTGACTTCGTCTCTGTTGAGTGTGACCAATTAAAGCTTTGAGGGATATTTGCTACTCAGTGCTATTTTTGCATTTAATCTTTCAAAATTAATATCTCGACTTGTACTTATTAGATTTTTGATGGTTTGGTCTTGTTTTATTCATAAAATGTTAATCTATTTTTCTAAATTCTTTCTAAAGTCTTTTTGTGGTGTTTCCACTGTTTTACTGTTTGCTGTATTTTACAAATACGATATACATTGCCTCTTAAGTTAAGCGTGTCTGCTCTGTGCCAAGCTACTAGAGGGCGAGCACCTGTTAGTTTTTGCTGTGTAACTAATTTACCCTAACTCGGGCTGTGGTTGCTGCTTGTACAGGGTCATACTCTGCCAACCAGAAACCCAATTTCTAACACCCTTTTTGTGGCACCACATCAAATAATGAATGGGGGCTTGTGTAGGACGGCCCAAGTTTCCATGGTCTTGCCGGCTCCCAGCCAGAGCTCTTCTTGGTGTGCCGCCGCGCTGTAATCCTATGGAAACAAAACATTTTACAAAGTAGTCACTTTTAATTGGCTGCAGGAGCTTTTTCTCCCATCATCCATTTCAGTACAGAGATACGGCTACTGCAGTACCGAAATTATCTGATTGGCTGACCGCAACAGCTGATTAAATGTTGGAGCCATCATTGCAGGACTCAGCAACTTGGTTCCTGAGTCCTGAAAAAAAAGGAAGGGTATATATGACACTAGGAAGAGTGCACCCTAAATACCAGGTTGAATAGGGCGAGTTCTATAAAATATATTTATGGTTACTGGTATTGAGGTTCCAGCCACTGCAACTGCAGTACCCAGCGAAGCACTAGAGTGCAGTACCGCAGCATTAACAAACTGTAGCTAACCATCATTGTGCATGGCAAAAAACTGTGTGCAGCATGTGGATGGCCCTCTGCTGGGGTTTGCGGACAGAGCCCAGCTGAAGGCCAGACAGTGGTGCTAGCCCCCACTGCACATGGCTGAAGATCTTCCATAGCAATGGCCTTGACCATAGGTTCACCAAACGGGTTGGGCATATGCTAAACTTAGAATATGATTAAAAAATAAGAGAAATTCACTGAAAAAAAACAAAGGCTGTAGTCTTCCGATAGGTGTTGAAATGAGATAAGAACTTCCATTTGAAAAATGGGACCAAATTATAGTTAGTTCGCTAAACAAACACTGGTGTTTTCCAGTTTTTAAGCAATTTTCTTATCTCATCTCCACAGCTAACTATAATATCATTCTTACCTTTGTTTGTTTCAGTGAATATAAATACACACACTGGTTCCTGCTGTGCTCCTCTCCATGAACCCTACTCATACCCCAAATACTAGGCTGCTGCACCTCAAGATCATGCACTGCTCCCCTGGACGGACCCTTGGATGCTCGTCCAATCTGAACCCTGAACAGAAACCCACCCTGGATCATAAGCAGCTCTCCCTTTGTAGACTATGTACTGTTGACATCAGCCCCTGCACTGCTTTCAAGTCCCCAGCCACTGAGGTTGTGCTGCTCCACACTCCATTATCTTGGGAGAGGCGGGGAAGTGCATACTACTGACCACTGAAATGGGTGTGAAAAGGGCCGCTTTACTGAAACAGGTGCACATCACAATATTTTTCCTGGGCATTCTGCCTTACAAAACTTAAACCTCACAATACAAAATATGACTATCTACTCTCCGACCACCACCCCTAATGTCCCCAGACAACCTAACCCCGCCACTATCTACTTCGTATTGTACGGCAGTTCTACCTTAACTTTCCCCTAAAGCCTATGACGGCATCTGTGAACCTCTAACCAGCCGAACTTTATATACATAAAATTAACTTCCTGCCTAGTCCAGGTGAGAGGGTGTTCACCCCTCCCTTTCAGTGAGGTTCATCAATTGCAAGGCCAATTAAACTTATGTAAACACATGCAAACTTTATAGTCCACCACTAAGCACCTGTTTCAAGAAACAAACACTATTTTCAACGAAACCGTTCCTTTATGCTCATGTCCCAATCAAACTCCTTCAGCCCGAATAACACCAGCCAATCATAAGAAAACGGAACCATTGAGAAAAGAGAATGGAGGGCGGACCAAAAATTTCGCCCTGCTGCTCTCTCTTCCAACAGTCACCAGGTCACCTAACCTAAAATGGTGGCAGGGACCCCAACAAAGCACAATTTGTATACCGGTTGGGCTAGCCCTCGAAAGGAAGGAGTCCAAATTCTCTTGGCAGTGGCCCAGACTGCTCACTGTCCCAAAATTCCCAGCAGATGGCTGCACCCCAAACCCTCATTGGGAGAGAGGGGGCAGTACAGACCACTGAGAACTTAGATTTGTGTGAAAAAGGCTGCTTTATTGAAAAAGTTTCACAACCCAATACTTTTCCTGGGCATTCTGCCTCACAAAACTAAAACCTCACTATACAAAACATGACTATCTATTATCCTAACCCCTGCCCCTATTGCCCCCCACAACCTAACCCTGCCACTATCTACTTCGTATTGTACTGCAGTTCTACAGTATGTAACCTTAACTTTCCTCTACATCCTATGACTGTATCTATTAACATCTAACCAGCGTAATGTTCTACATGTAACCTTTAACTTCCTGCCTAGTCCAGGTGAGAGGTTGTTCACCCCCACTCTTTCGGCGTGGTTCGCCAATGGCAAGGCCAAAAAAACTAATGTAAACACATGCAGAACTTTCCAGTCCACCTCTAAGCACCTGTTTCAAGTGACAAACACCTTTTGCAAGGCAATCACTCCTTTATGTGCCTGTCCAATCAACTGCCTTCAGCCGGAATAATACTAGCTGACCATAAGAAAACTGAACCACTGAGTAAAGGGAAAAACGTGTTGGCCACAATTCGCCCTGCTGCGCTCCCTGCCACCAGTCACAAGGTCACCTAACCTAAAGTGGTGGTAAAGAGTCAACAAAGCCCAATTTGTATACCTCTTGGGCTATCCCTTGAAAGGAAGGAGCCCAAATCCTGGTAGCAGTTGCCCAGACTGTCCACTCTCCCAAAATTCCAGGGAGGCATAGCTCTCTGTGGTTGGCTGCCCCTTGGCTGCCCCCCATACCCTCACTGGGAGAGAGGGAAGCAGTACAGACCACTGACCACTGAACTTTGTTTGGAAAAGGCTGTTTTATTGAAACAGGTGCACATCACGTTCCGCCTTACAAAACTAAAACTTCACTCTAAAAAACACTACTATCTATTCCCCTACCACCGCCACTAATGTCCCCTCACACCCTAACCGGACAATATCTACTTCGTATTGTACGGCAGTTCTACAGGTTGTAACCTTAACTTTCCCCTACACCCTATGAACATGGCATCTATGAACATCTAATCAGCGTAACTTTATATATATAACATTAACTTCCTGCCTAGTCCAGGTGAGAGGGATTTCTGCCCCTCCCTTTCAGTGTGGTTCATTAATGGCCAGGCGAATTAAACTCATGCAAACACATGCAAACTTTCTAGTCCACCGCTAAGCACTTGTTTCAAGCAACAAACACTATTTTCAACGCAACTGTCCTCTATGAACCTGTCCCGATCAGGCCCGAATAACACTAGCCGATCATAAGAAAACTGAACCACTAAGAAAAGGGATAGGCAAGTGGGCCAAAAATATGCAAAGCAGCTCTCCCTTCCAACAGTCACCAGGTCACCTAATCTAAAATGGTGGAAGGGAGTCCAACAAAGCACAATTTGTATACCCCTTGGGCTATCCCTCGAAGGTAAGGAGTCCAAATTCTGCCGGCAGTCACCCAAACTGCCTACTGTCCCAAAATTCCATCGGGACATACCTACCAGCGGTCAGCTGCACGCTAAACTCTCATTGGGAGAAAGGGGGCAGTACAGTTTACTGAGAACTTACATTTGTGTGAAAAAAGGTTGCTTTATTGAGGCGCACATTACAATACTTTTCCTGGGCATTCTGCCTTACAAAACTAAAACCTAACTATACAAAACATGATTATCTATTTTCCTACCCTCCCACCACTAATATCCCACCACAACCTAACCGTGCTACTATCTACTTCGTATTGTACTGCAGTTCTACAGTTTGTAACCTTACCTTACCCCCACAGCCTATGACAGTATCATTTAACATCTAACCAACTTCATTTTCTACACGTAACCTTTAACTACTTGCCAATGCCAAGTGAGAGGTTGTTCCCCCCACCCTTTCGGCGTGGTTTGCCAAAGGCAAGGCCGATAAAACTAATGTAAACACATGCAGAACTTTTGAGTCTACTGTTAAGCATCTGTTTCAAGTGATAAACACCTTTTGCAAAGCAATCACTCCTTTATGTGCCTGTCCAATGAACTGCCTTCAGCCCAAAGAACACTAGCCGACCATAAGAAAGCCGAACGAATCAGTAAAGGGAAGGGCGGGTGGGCCACAATTCGCCCTGCTACTCTCCCTCCCACCAGTCACAAGGTCACCTAACCTAAAATGGTGGTAGGGAGCCAACATAGCCCAATTTGGATACCTCTTGAGCTATACCTTGAAAAGAAGGAGACAAATTCTGGCAGCAGTCGCCCAGACTGTTCACTCTCCTGAAATTCCCGGGGGCATAACTCTCTGTGGTCGGCTGCCCCCATACCCTCATTGGGAGAGAGGGAGGCAGCACAGACCACTGACCTCTGAACTTTGTGTGAAAAAGGCTGCTTTATTGAAACAGGTGCACATCACATTCCGCCTTACAAAACTAAAACCTCACCATACAAAAACATGACTATCTATTCTCCTACTCCCACCCGAATGTCCTCCCCATAACCTAACCCCACCAATATCAACTTCATATTGTACCTCAGTTCTACAGTTTGTAACCTTACCTTTCCACTACAGCCTATGATGGTATCTAATAACACCTATCCACCTTATCGTACTATATGCAGCCTTTAACTTCCTGCCTCGTCCAGGTGAGAGGTTGTTCACCCTCTCCCTTTCAGCGTGGTTTGCCAATGGCAAGGCGACTAAAACTTATGTAAACACATGCAAACTTTCCAGTCCACTGCCACCCAGAAAAAGGCATGTCTGAATACTTTTTCTGCCCCTCCCTAACCTCCCTCCCACTGGCTTTCCGAGCCAAACTCAAAACTGCATATTCAAAGCCCTCGCCAGTACCCTCTCAATTCCATCAAGTATAGCTCCATACCAACCCTGGAGAGATGCACCCCATCTCACCTAAAGAATTCTATAGTCTTGTATTTAATGTTTACATGTATAATCTGCCTAGTACCCTCATCTCTGCAAAAGCTCAAATTTTCCGGTTGACTTTCCTTCATGACCTGTCGAAAAGCTGCCAGCCTATTAGCACCTCTCCAGCTCTGTTTTGGAACAAACTCCATCCATAAAATGAAACATCCTGCTCACTGCCTCTTAATCTCCAATAAATCCTTTTTCCTTGCATTCTCTTTTCTATTACCAAATTGTTTTCACCGAGGTGTAATACCAAAACATCTGGTCATCTCTTAGCCAATACCATGCCATTCAACAATGCAATAATTATTTCTACTTCAAGCCCCCTTTACTCCGCCATGTCACCGGGAAAAAACGACAATCAATGCCCTCTCCACCTTTTGCCTCTCTGCCTCCTTTATGAACGAGTGACCCACCACCCAAATGGCTATGTCCTCAGCTGCTGGGCCTGGATAGAACTTGTAACAAAAAACAGCAGTAAATGTTGTACAAAGGTCCCCTTTTAACCACCCAAACCGTCCTGCCACACATAATGACTAAAGTAATCCGAAGACCATCTCCCCAAATGCATGAGATCTTCCTGCGCCCAGCCTCTCCTTCTAGCCTCTGTTGCTGCCCCAATGCAAAGTGAATGTGTCCCATATGCTGCCACTGCAACCCCCATACTCCTTAGTGCCTTGAACAACTCTGACAGCAGCTGAAATGCCGTAACCAGAGCACCTCCCACATGCCAAAACACCTCACCACTTGTTGTCCCCGACACAATTCACCACCTGTCCCCCAAGTACACCAGGCAAAGAGACTGGACCAGGTAAATCTTAAGGGCCACTATCCTGCCCTTCGACCTCTGATCAGTCATAGAATTGCACAACCATAAGTCCAGTCCCTCCCCCATCTTGTAACCTCCTTCCAGAGGAGACCCCTCCATCTCCTCCCTCCCAACAGTTCCGACACCCAAAAGCTGGTAAAGAACATCCAAGACATGAGCGTGGGAATCAAAAAAACCTCCACGTTCACGCTGCATACCACCAGCAAGACATGAAGAACCTTGCAAAATAACTGCCACGGCAAAGGTTGCCTCTTCTGACCCCTCGACCTTGCTCCCTTGCCCAACCTTCCAGCATCCTCTTATCGAATACTCCAGCTGACGATGCATAACCCCATGAAAAGTTTCCTATGATGGTGATTTCAGGATAATTTACCTGCTATTGTCACCTGGGACAGCCCCTTTTCAACTATTGCCAAAATAAATTGCACCCCATCTTCTATCCTTCTCCACCCTGCTTATCTGCACTGTGCCCCTGAGTCCAAATATTCTACCTAGGCCTGTCTGTATGCTCTCCTAGTGGATTCAGCCAATGACCCTACCATTGGCATACTAGTCTTGTATCTGACTGCTGCTGTATAAGCCCCATCTAATCTCTCCCATTATGAACGAGACAAACCATCCGCAATGTCATTTTCCACTCCCGATGCATGCCTAGCTTTGAACAAAATGTCATGCCTCATGCAGCCCAGTACGAACACCCGCAGCAACTTGAACACCTGTGCATCCCTGAATAACTGTCTGTTCACAAACTGTACTACAACCATGTTGTTCACTTTAACTGTGCCTTTTTATGAGCCAACTATGCTCCCCTCAAAGTGATGGCCACCACCTAAGGGAAGAATTCCAAAAGTGCAGTTCTCCTGATCTCCGACTTCCACTCCATCAGCCATTCTTCCGTGCACCAACGACCTTACCAGTACCAGTCGAATTGCCGGCTCCCTGCTGCATCCAAAAATATCTGCACAAACCACTTTATTTCCACCTGGCTGCATAATGGAATACCACTGAAAGAATTCAAAAAGAAGCTTCACATGGGTAAGTCCTCTTTCAAGCCCGCCGACAAAAGCACTAAGTGATGTGGCAAAGACAAAACAGACAGCACCACGCCTCACTTTCTGCAAAAAGTCTGAAATCTCTGACCATTCTGCATGCAAAGTTCAAAAACCCCTGTACTTCCTTCACCTTCTCATTCCTGAGCATTTCACACAGCCAGCTCTGCTTCTTGTGTTTTTGTCATCTGGCAACCACACCTGCATCTTATCTGAATCCCCAGGAATAAAATTGTACTGTACCCAGAGTTTCTTCCGGTGCTAGAGGTTCTCCCACATAACTCATGGCCTTCAGAAAACTTGCCAGCAGCCATTGGCAGTCAGCTGAGCAGAGTTGACTGCCAAAGAAAAAATTGTCCAAGTAGCGCATCACCAATTTGTGTCCCATATGCCAATTAAAAAGCCACTGCAGAAATTAACTGAAACGCTTGAAGAGTGCACACGATATGGAGCAACTCATTAGTAGTGCCTTTTGCACGTACCATTGCCCCTTCAATTGCATACTTAGCAATTGAAAATCGTCATGGTGCACCGGCAGTATTAAAGGCTGATTTTACATTGCATTTTGCTATGTTTGCCCTCTTTCCAACTTTTCCATCAACAACATCGACATATCCACAGATGAGTAAGACACTGATGCCATCTTATCTGAAATGAAATCATTCACCAACTTCTCTTCTGGCCAAGAGAAGTGTTGTATCATCCAGAATTGACTTTTCTATTTTTCAGTACTACCCTAATTGGGGAGACAATCAAGTTGTCCATCGGGATTGTCATCAAATTGGCCTGCTGTTCTGCCCTCCTGTATTTCTTTTCTCAGTTTTTCCCTCGCCACCTGCTTGTGCTCCTTGGCAGATCGCAGGCTAGCTGCCCATCACCACTCCAGATGACTGTCATGCTCCATATCCCTGTGTGCCCCGGCCCCATCAATTGCCAAAAGATTGCTGTATTTGTTGAGCATCAGCACCCCTCTGAGATTGCTGCACTGCCCTGCTGTCTGCCCTTGGTGTCCTCCTGTGGGCCCGTAACAGTGCATGAGCACATATTTCCCCCGAGCATTTTGAGCATGTGCCGAAATTTGCAATACTCCTGTGGGCACAACCCTTTGTTGTAGTCCCAACAGGCTCCCCAAGACCCATCCTGTCCTTTTGTCTCTGTCCCCACCCATCCTCAGGTGGGGCATCCCTAAAAGGGCCTATACGCTGTGGGCAGCCCACTGGCCGCATAGATCGTTTTTCCGAACAATGTTGCCACAAATCAGAGTTAATTTCCCCCCACTGCACCTCTGGGTCAAATCCCTGCTATTTTATCTTATGACTTAGAATATACACAAAGTAAAACTGGCAATCAGTAAAAGAATAGGAAGGCATCATTCTACAGAAACTGTTAAAAGTATCCCAATCAGTCCCCGTACAAGCCTTACCCCTCGAGCTTTCTTTAAGAAGCACATTTGCTCGAGCTGTCTCCAACATCATCAGGTGGGCCTTTAATCTCTTACATGCAGTCCCTGGCACACTAAGATATATATTAAAATTAGAGACTTTTAGAGATGAATCGGCTCAGCACACCTTCAATTGGAACCTCATAATAGCACTTGAGGTGTCTCAATGCAATGTTGCACTTTTGCAGGCCTGGTCCCCAGCGCATCTGAAGCTCTTTTTGAAACAAATAGATGCCAAGAATAAGCTATGAATTAGATAACGAATATTGTATCCAATTACAGTATTATAAAAAATCTGTGAAAACATAGTATACAAAACCCCCCGAGCACTATCTACAGTTGCAGTTAGAGCACAGAGTAATGCGCTGTATCCTTCTTCTACAATAAGGAATTCTCCCTCTAATAGCATATTCCACCAGATGGATCTCCCCGGAAAACTCTCCAGGTAAATGTGACTTGTGCAATGGCGGATCACAAGATCTCTCGCATGTATTACTAATTTGTCCTAACCCGATTTTGGTAGAGGCTTGGCGACAATTCATTCAGCCAATCCACTTAAGACACAATGCTATCTTAGCTCAAGATTTGATTACGGTGCGTAAACCTCCCCCTAATGAATTTGTTTGCTACAACTTGTTTAAGTTTTTTAAGAGTTTTTTAAAATCTTTTTTTTTGAGTACACAAATCTAACAGTTTTAACTAATGTATTTTTTGTGGATCACAAACTGCTTTAACCTGATTAATCTTATAAAAGTTTTTTAAATCGCTTTCAAAAATGTTTACTAATATGTTCTATTTTTATGTAATTGTATTTGTTGACCTCAGTTGAGGTTTGAATAAATAAAAATGATTGATTGATTGATTGATTGGGTCAAAGCCATTCGAGATCTGAGCTCATCATTGTATTGAGCCCACACGTAGCCCCAAATGAAAGTTGCACCTTTCGAATAACTTCCATGCATTCAAACAGTGCCATGCAGTGCTCGGGGAATTTCTCACAGTAAACACTGGCGTATATAAGGAACCACACCATCTAATTCTCTATTGTTGTTAAAGGCACCCGTGGCAGCTTGGAGAGCTCATTCGCCTCCTCTTTTGTTCCTTGCTTAGTGCACAGCTCTCTTAGTAAAAGCTTGAGCATTTATGCATACTCCCTATTCAAAATGTTTCTTTTGTGGCCAACATTCAAGTGTGCCCTGAAAGGCTTCATCATTCCCACAATAGGTAACTTCTTGATTTTTAGCTCTTTGCTCTCCAACCCCTCTGCCTTCTCACATTTGTTTCCACCTTTTATCCGCACACTGTCCACTTCCTTTACCTTTTCTTCCCCTTTATTTGCACCCCAAGTGCCTCTTGAGCTTCCTTGACCCCATTTTTCTTACCTTCAGATCTGTGAAAAGAAGTCGATGAAAGGTACGTGTATAACTTCACTTCTTTATTGCCAACAAGACAGGAGCAGCGATGCACAACCACATCCAGTATCCAACTGTCATCTCACTACTTAACATTCCAAAACTTCCTATGGTGGAAGTTCTGAGAAGAGAGATTGTCATGGATACAACCCAACACATCTTCCCCCTATACAAATGAAAACACTGGAAAACAAAATTAATACAAAGTTACATAACAAAAATAACATAATAGAACAGAGAAGTAACCAGTTAAAGAATATAACATACCACAGAAAAATTGCAAATACATAATATAATCCTGAAACTTACTGGGTGACTTAGTAGATCTGGTGGAAGGTTCACGGATGTGAAGACCATGATATGTGCTACTTTGGTTAGAACAGGTTGCATGGGGAAATTTAGAAAGAGAGATTTTACTTTTATTCCACCATCTTCTGTCTTCCAGTTGTACAGCCCTTTTGTTAGCCCTTACTACAAGCTTGGGATCAGAGAATTTAGATGAACCTTTAGGCAAGATTCGGGAACATTTGACTCTGACGAAATCTCCTTCTTTCACCTTAAGTTCTCTTGTACAAGGTTGAACGTACTTCTTTTGAGCTTCAGCTCTTTTCTTATTTACATCCTGTATTTTGTCTGTCGGTAAATTAAATGCACCCATCCATCCCCTTAACATTTTTGAAGAAGGAATGCGGCCCCTAAGTAAAACAAATGGAGAAACTTCTGTATCAGAGTTAGGAGTAGTGCGTACAGCCCACAACAGTTATTTAAGCTAATTTTTGCAATTTAAATTACTACCTTTGGATGGTTGTACATTGTCCTTAATCACCCTATTAAACCTCCAGACAAGACCATTACTCCTAGGGTGATAGAGGGAGGTTTTGGTGTGTTTTATGCCCATAAAACTTTAAAAATTCTCAAATTCTGAAGAGGTAAATTGGCAACAGTTGTCTGATCCAATTTCATCAGGGATGCCATCCCTAGCAAAAAGAAACTCAAGAAATTCTATAATGGAGGAGCTTTGCGCGCATCCGTGATAGCCGCGTGAGCACAGGGCTCCCGAGGACCCTCGCTGCCTCCCGCATTTATCCTGTCCAATATCCTGATCTGATGGAAGATTATTGAAGACATAACCAGGCTGCTGTACTAGCAGGTTTTTTTTTTTTTTAAAACATTTTATTTTCAATAAGGCATAGAAAACATTTACATTCACATCATTGATTTATAGGTCTTCATTATTACCCAAAGCAAATCAGGATCCGGCGAAGTCTCATCACTTTCAAACGTTTGTGATAACCATACAAGTACAGACGAAAACGGAATAAACAGTATAGCTCAGCAGTCATGCGTATCCGACAAAACTTTTCGTGCCGGTCCAGTGCGCAATTCGGCCATTTAGCCTACAGCCCTGAATGCTTGGCAAAGTCGGCAAATAGAACTAAAATCTCAACTGTGAAAACCTAACAAGTGTCATCATCCCACGAGAACGTTGTAGCCATACACAGACAAGTTCCCACCTATTGCACATAGTCCGTATATGTGTTCATTGGTGTCCTCCAGGTCCCGCCCCATCCCACCACAACTCACATTAGCACATATCAGTCCCTCCCACCTATTCATCTTCATCATCCGACTCCACATCTTCGTCCTCTGGCAAGGGTGCATATGGCTCCCCCCTGTATTTGTTCCAAGGCAACCACACTTTATTCCATTTACGGGGACAAGCCCGCAACACATATACCGCCCTCTCCTTCACCAGCAGTATGTCCATATTTCGAATCCAGCCATGTACCCTAGGCACGTCTGGGGCTCCCCACTTCTGTGCAATGTCTCTTTTCGCTACTGTCACAGCTAACGTGACCCACAACTTTCCATACCTGCTCAGGTCTGTAGGGTCCCAAATGTTCAATAGGCACTTACGGGGTTCAGGGAGAAGTGACACCCCAAGGACTTGGGATATCGTGCGCATGATTTGTCTCCAGACTTCCCGGATCAATGGGCAGTCCCAGAGTGTATGGAGTAATGTACCCTCCTCCCCACAGCCTCTTAGACAGAAGGGGTGTGGCGCCCTCTGTATCCTGTGTAGAAGTGTTCTGGTGTAATAGGTGCGGTGTAAGATCTTGAGTTGGACTAATCTGAACCTAGCCGATATGCCCACTTCCCTTGGTGACGCCAGCGCCTCATTCCACTCAGTGTCATCCATGTCCCCTACATCCTCAACCCACCTCTCTCTAAGTTTCTGCGTGGGGATTGCCAGATTATTAACCAGTTTCTTGTACGTAAGAGAGGTCGCCTTCTGTTCCATAAATTCCGTCAATAACCTGTCTTCCAAAGGTGATGATTCTGGAAGTGTGGTGTCAGGCGGAATGGCTTGAAGGAGGGCGTGACGAATCTGCACATATCTGAACGTTTCAGTGGGGCCCATATCATACTGTTGCTGCAGCTGTGAGAATGCAACTACCGAGTCCCGCTCCCAGAGGTCCCCCACCACCGAGATCCCTATTTGATCCCAGCGTGCAAAACCTTTGCTGGATCTCAAGTTCCCCAGAGACTTCGCGTCCCACAGCGGTGTCATTTTAGTGATCCTCCCCTTCCATCCCATACGAGATTGTGCCGCATGCCACAGGGTAGCCGTATGCAACGTTGGGCCAAGCAACGTACGAACCTGTGAGTGGTTGTATAATACTGACAGCATGCTATCCGTTCCTAACTGCGACCAGTCCGCTCTATAAGCGGGGTCATCCCGCGGAACATGGATCCAGCAATTAATCACCTTAAGTTGGGATGCCCAATAATACAATTGAAGGTTGGGAAGGGCGATCCCTCCGTCGTACCAGCCCTGAACCAATTTTGCATGCGCTATACGGGCTGGGCCGTTGTTCCACAGCAGGGCAGATACCTGCGCGGCCACCTGGCGGAAGTAGCGCGGAGCCACCACGTGGGGGGCGTTTTCCAACACGTAGAGAAACCAAGGAAGTGCCATCATTTTAAATAACGCTGCCCGCCCTAGGAGGGTCAGCGGAAGGGTAGCCCAATATTTAACGTCCGCACGTAAACGTGTCAGAGGCGGCACCAGGTTCGCCGTGTAGAAGTCCTCCGCATTTGCGGTGATGACAATACCAAGGTATTTAAAGGAGCCGTCCGCTAATTGCAGGGGGCAGTCAGGCCTCAACAAGGGTGGCTGGCCCCGAAGGACGAATATTAGGGATTTGGACCAATTCAGGGTGTAGCCGGACGCCTTCCCATGCTCATCGCACAGAGCCAGTAGGGCAGGAATACCTTCATTGGGATCAGTCATGTAGATCAGCATGTCATCCGCATACAAGGATACTCTATCCTCCCAGCCGTCCTCCCAGGCGATGCCCCGAAATAGTGGCGTTGCCCTGAGCAGAATAGCCAGAGGCTCTAGTACCAGCGCAAAGAGCAAGGGTGACAGCGGGCATCCCTGCCGGGTCCCTCGCCCCAGGGGGAAGGTTTGCGAAATGTGGCCGTTCGCCACCACTTGTGCCATGGGCGACCTATATAGTAGCCGTATCCATGCTACAAATTTTGGGCCGAAGCCCATACGAGCAAGGACCGCAAAGAGATACTCCCACTCCACCAGATCAAACGCCATCTTGGCATCCAGGGACAATATGACTGCCTGGTCCGAGAGGAGATGCGCTCGCGCCAGGACTCCATGGACTCTCCGCAAATTCAGTGCCGTACTTCTGTGCGGCATGAAACCCGATTGATCGGGGTGTATCAGGGTCTGTAGATGCTTAATCAGGCGACAGGCCAAGAGTTTCGCAAGGATCTTTGCTTCCACGTTGAGCAGGGAGATAGGTCGGTACGAGGAGCACGCCGTCAGCGGCTTGTCAGGCTTAGGAATGGCTACTATCGTGGCTATGCGTTGGTCCAGAGGGAGTTCCGCCTTGGCCAAACTGTCCACATACATATCGAGCAGGGGTTTGCTCAACAGGGGAGCCGACGCTTTGTACCATTCCACGGGTATTCCGTTGGGACCCAGCGCCTTCCCAGATCGTAACGACAGTATTGCCAGTTGGATTTCATCTGCGGTCAGGTCAGTGTCCAGTTCCCGTTGCGCTTCCTGTGAAAGCTCGGGGACTGCTATGTTACTAAGTGATGCTAACGCCTCCCCCTCCGTGACCTCCCGTGTCGGTGTGTATATGTCGTGATAATGTCTTGCCAGAGTGCGAACTATCTGCTCAGGGTGCGTCTGCAGCCGGCCGTCCTGTGCGTGCAGCCTCTGAATGTCTTTATTACATCCACTCTTTTTATCCAGCCACGCCAGCATCTTCCCGGCTTTATCGCCCAGGTCATATATCCTGTGCGCTGTGGTTGCCAAGTGTCCCTTGGTCACTGTTGTAAGATGAGATAGGTACTTTTGTTGACTGAGGTGCAACGCATGAGCATTGGCAGGGGTGGGATCGGCCATGTGTGTTGCAGTCGCGGCATGTAGCGCCAATTCCAACTGCGTGAGTTCGTATCGGGAGTCTCGTTTATGCCCTGAAATGGCCGCTATCGCTGCGCCGCGCAAAACAGTTTTGTACGCCTCCCAAAGCACCGAGGGCGAAGCGACTGTGCCTGTATTCTCTGTAAAGTAGTGTGAGGAGGCCAACTTAAGCTGTTTCCGAACACCCGGGATCTGTAAATAATTGGGGTAGATTGGATAGATCCTGGCGCGTTTCCTCTCTCTAGTCGTGATGTGTAGGGACAAGGGGGAGTGATCAGATACACCTCTAGGCAGTATCTCTAATTTGTCCACCGTGCCCAGCCCCAACCCTAAAAAGAGAAGGTAATCAATGCGTGAAAGGCTGTTGTGTGCAGCTGAGTAGTGCGTGTACTGAGTTGCCGTGGGATTTAATTGACGCCAAACATCAGCGAGGCCCAGTGCCGTCAGAAAGCTAGGGAGCGCGGCCGTCCCTCTCAAGCGTTCCCGTACTGGAAAGGTGTCCAACAGCGGGTCAGATATGGCGTTAAAGTCCCCCCCAATGATCATGTCACCTTCTGGGAGGTCGAGTAGGAATTGACCCAGCGCCGGCAGGGCCGTAGAGTGTAGCGCTGGTGGGATGTACACCGACACTATGTTAAGGGGCCTCCCTTCCCACTGGCCAAAGATCGCCGCAAAACAACCCTGATCATCCCTCATGCGGCTTTCCACCATAAAGGGGGAGTTCTTCTTAAGGAGTATCCCGGTGCCCCTGGATCCCGTGGTGAACTCTGCATGTACCTCCATGGCATATCCCCGCCTATTGAGTGCTTTGCATGTAGACCCAGCAAGGTGCGTTTCCTGCAACATCACCAAGTCAGGTCCGTGGCGTTTGATGGTCTGGAGAACCAATCCTCGCTTAATCTTGTCCCCCAGACCCCTAACATTCCATGAGAGCAGTTTTAAGGGAGACACCACAGTCAGTGGCAGGCCAGAGTCTGCGGGCATTTCGCTAGCTTGTTGGGCCATAGGAGGCTATGGTCAGTGTAATGGACATGTGGAGTCGAAGCGGGACATCTACATATGGACGCGCGTTAGGGAGTCTCGAGTGCACAGCTTGTGTTCGGACCATGTGACACAGTGAATAGACGATGACTAACAATAAGAACCAGAACAGAACAATCCAACCCCCCCACCCCCTCCCTGCTACCCTGCACCACGGACTCGAACCCGCCCGCATCCCCAACTCGGCAGAGTGCATAGTCCCATCCCCGTTCACCTTACTTGCTCGTGGGGTAGGTGAGCCCCCTACAGGCACCAGCCGATGCCCGCCCTACTCAGCTCCATCAGCATCAAGTTCCCAAGGCTCAGAATGCATTGTCCAGCTGGCCGCCCAGACAAATCAGTCCTTTACAGGTTGTCCAGAGTCAAAGGGGTCCCTTTCGAGATCCGAGTCCAGTGCTGTCGCGCCCTCTTCGTTCGCGCGGCTCCTCGACGGTCGATCTGCTGGTTCTCCGCTGTGTCGGCGCCTCTGGTCCCCCTGCGGGCGGTGTGGCCGGCCCACCTGCCTCCATCCATCAAGCCAGTCTCTAGCTACCTCCGGTATGTCGAAAAACCATGTCTTCCCTTCGGCCACGACGCGCAGTTTGGCAGGGAAAAGCATGGAATATTGCAGGCCTTTGTCTCGTAGTGCTTTCTTCACATCCGTGAATGACTTCCTGCGCCTAGCCACCTCCGCCATGTAATCCGGAAAGAAAGCCAAAGTGGAGTTCTGAATTTTGATAGGCGGGGAGACCCTCGCCGCCTGGAGGATGGCGTCCCGGTCCCTATAATTGAATAATCTGGCCAGCACAGGTCGCGGAGTGGCCCCCGGTTTCAGAGTTCCACCAGGAACTCGGTGCGCTCTCTCAACAGAAAAGAAGTGGGACAGACCTTTAGGTTTTAGCTGGGATTTGATCAGGTCCTCAACATACAGGTCCATAGCAGCTTTGCCTTCCGATTCCGGCAGGCCCAGGATGCGAACGTTGTTCCTCCGGGAACGCCCTTCCTGATCATCGAGCTTTTCTTGCAACTGTTTCGTGACTCTCTCCATGCGTTCCATGGCCACCTGCAGGTCCGAGGTGTCCTCGACGAGCGATTTTGTAGTTACCTCCACCTGCGTCACTCTCTCCGCCATTTTTTTGAAGTCCGCCCGGAGCAGAGTGACCTCTGATGAAATGGAACCCACCGTCGTTTTGACCTCGGTGAGGGTCCTCATAACGTCGTCCAGGGTTACCTTGGGAGGGGCCCCCGCGTCCGGGGTTGCTCCAGTCGAGTGGCGGCCGCCAGTCTGGGCCTGGCCATGTTGGCTGTAAGCGAATTTGTCCAGCTTCGCTTGTGTGGACGTACTTCTTGTGCCCTTACCGGCCATGCTGGCTGGGCAAGGATGTGAGCGGTCGAAGTGTGCCGGCAGGGCAGTTTTCAGCCCACGCGTTGTTCCCTGGCCTCGGGCGGCCGGCAAGTCACTGTGGGTGCCTTCAGGTCTAAGATGACGCTTTGCACGCCTCACAGGGCCTAGACGCTGCGCAGTCGGCCGCCGTGAAGAGCAGCACACCGGCCTACTGTAGGTCCAATGCGGCCTTTTGCTTGGTTGAATCAGCCCCCTACAGTCCCTTCAGTGTTGGCAATTGTGGTGGTATGTAGCGCTGTTGGTTGGTTCTCGCAGGGGGGGGCCCCTCAGCAGAGTGCGCCGGACTCGGTCCGTATTTCACTGTGTCAGCGCCATTGCAGGACCTCCCGTAGGGTCTGGGTGTCCCACGACGGTTCCTCTCCTGTAGGGGACGGGGGTCAGACGCGCCCCCCCTTGAAAGCGGGGTGAGGCTCCAAGTAAGGGTCGCGCAAGATGAGGGCAGCGCCCTCAAAGCAGCCCGCCTCACCTCGCCGCAGTATCAGTGCCTCCGGCTCCCGGTCCGTCTCACTCTCCGCCGGCAGGATGATTTCCAGTCTTGCCGGCCGCCCCCGCTCCTCCAGATGGCGTCCCAGTCCAGAGAATCTCCTCGGCTTCACAGGGTGCACGCTCGCTGAGAGCGGTGCAGGCGGACACCCCACAGGACAGAACGCAGTCTCGGCCGGCCGACTCCTCCGCGCCCGGCCGGGGTGTGTACACTTCCGGCCGGGTCCACCAGGCACTGTGGGTCGGTGTTTCAAGGCTGGTACAGGCCCCAGATCGCCGCCTCCAACGGCAGCTGATCCCGGTGTCCAGTCTCCACCAGGGTCGGAACGGAGCTTGCCGCTTGGGTTCCTGAGCCGATGTTGCTCCTTCGAGCGGGCTTAAAAAATGGATCAATGACGGATAGTCGCTGCGGGCTGGTTTGCCTGGAGGAGCCCCCGCTTCAAGCTGCCTCCATGTTCGGCAGTTGGCCACGCCCCCTACTAGCAGGTTTTTTGATCGAAATCAGACGCAGGGTCCCCGAGCTTTGCCGTCTTGAACTTTGCGGCCTTCTCCATGGACCAGCCTGGACCTTGAGTGGTGGCAGTGCCCGGATCGTAATTCAACAACAACGGCTCGAGGAGGTCGGCCCTCGGCCTCACTTCACTTTCGGTTTCGTTTCTCCGGCGCACTGCCTCATACATGCGGTGTGTCTGTTGATCGGACTGATGCCCACTCATTGAGTTTCGAGCAGACGACTGTTTGGCTGTGGTCACCACTTGGCTCAACTTGGTCTCCTGTGTCCACGTGTGTGACTTTTACGGAGCCATTTGGACCAGATCCCACGCCTCCCTTCGGGGCACCCGATTCGCCATGACGGGCAAGCCTGAGGGTGAGAAACGGAAGGTCAGGACCACCATCTGGGGAGGTTCTACCCAGACTAACGTCATGGATCGCTATACGCTTTCTAAAGGATCCCCCGGTGGCGCACCTAAGACCCGGGAGGAGGCTGTCGACGATCCTGCTGTGTTGGCGGACTTGACACTACAAGACGTGATGGGCGCCATTGCTTGGATACAGTCTTCCATTGGCCAACAATATGAAGCCCTGGCTCTGAAGTTGGACACAGTCGCTATAGATGTCAACCTCATTCGCACTGACTTAGCTAAGACGAATGAGAAAGTAAAGTCATTGGACCTGAAGACATCCAGCCTCACCACGGACGTGTCCGATTTGCAAACGGAAGTGCGCAACTTAAGATCTGCCAATGACTTTTTTGCTCGTCGGTTGGAGGATTTTGAAGGCCGTGCGCGGCGCAATAATGTGCGTATTATTGGGGTCCCGGAAGAATCTAGTCCACTCACCATTGATCTTCGAGTGGCGGACCTCATTCTAAATCATCTGGCTCCTAAGGGCCTAAGCAAATTTTTTGCCATCGAACGTGAGCCAGGGGGACAAGCGAAGCCTGGTTTCCCCCCCCCCCGTCCGATCATTGCACGGATCTTCAATTTTAGAGATCGCGACGCCATTTTGCAGGCAGCACGGATAAGCGGCCCTACGCAGTTCGAAAACGCTGCTGTGAATTTTTATCCAGACTTTTCTCAGTCGGTCCAGAAACAACGTATGGGATTTCAAGGTGTGAAAAGGCGACTAAGGGACATGGAACTGAAATATGCTATGTTATTCCCGGCCCGACTACGTGTTGAGTATGACAATCGAACATTTTTCTTCGTCAGGCCTGAGGAAGTGAGTGATTGGTTGGACACTTTGCCGACACGCCGCGCTGGCCAAGAACATGCTGGTGATGCGGAAGGGGGATTGATGGACCAAGAATGACTATTGTGACTGTGTCCGGAACCTTTTTCAGCGTGATCGGCCGGAGTTTCACTGACTTTCTTTGATCATTCCATTCGTATCTTCGGAGGTAGCGGGGATGGCGGGACCCTTTCCTCCTCTGGGGTGTTCTTTGTGTAGATTAGTTCATGTTTGTGTTTGCTAGGGCGACAGGCACACTGCAAATTGGGGTGGCTTCTGAGTTGGTGCAGGGGTGCAGGGTGGGGGGAAGTTGTGTTGGGGATCTTGGGGGGAGGGAGGGACAAGTTCAGGGTTTGTTTGTTTTTTCTTTTTCAAGGCAAGGTACCTTCATTATCATTGACGCTTGTGTGATGCTCATATTGCGATGGGAGTTCATTTTGGATTTAGATGGGGGGTAGAGGGTTGAAGGTATTATGCTGGAATGTGAATGGGTTGGGTGATCGCATAAAGAGAGGGGTGGTTATGCAGCTGTTGCGGCGCCTTTCGCCTGATGTCGTACTGTTACAAGAGACGCATTTGATAGGGAACACTTGTCATGCTCTTGATAGGAGGGGTTATCGTCTGGCTGCCCATTCGGGATTTACGTCTAGTTCTAGCGGAGTGGGTATTTTGCTTAAGGTTTCCCTCCCCCTCAAAATTGATTATGTGATCCTTGATGCCAGGGGTCGCTATGTTGCACTAGTCGGGTGGTGGGAGGGGAAGCCAATCTCGTTGGTGTCAGTTTATGTCCCCCCGGGTTTGCAATCCACGACATTTGCGGACCTGGGGCGGATGGTTCTGGGTCTCCCCGAGGGTGTTTTGATACTGGGTGGTGATTTTAACTCCGTCATTTCTGGCAGGATCGATCGTTATCCCCCCCGAGATCTTCCTTCTGCACAATCCTGGTTAGGCGACTTCCTGGAAACCCTGGGCCTCATAGACTGTTGGAGACTAATGCACCCAGAGCACACACAGTTTACTTTCCACTCGGGAGCTCATGGCAGTCTTTCTCGATTAGATTATATCCTGATACCGGCGGCCCAGTCCCCCTCGATTGGGGAGGTTAGACACCTGGCCCGGGGCATATCAGACCATTCCCCTAATTGGTTTCATTTTAATCTCAGCATCGGGGCTGAAGGCAGGGTGGCTCCGATTAACCCATGGTATCTTCTCAACCCCAAGACGCGCACCGAATTGATTAAATCATTTGATTTGTATTTTGCTGAAAATGTTGTTTCTGTATCATCACCTGTCTCGTTGTGGGAAGCTTTTAAGACTGTGATCAGGGGACAGGCATTGTCTTTGGTGGGGTGTGCTAAGAAATGTAAGAACGAGGCAGTTGTTCAGCTCGAAACTGAAATCAGGGACCTGGAGATTGCATTGGAGCGGGAGGTATCTCGAGAGGCCTTACATGTCCTCCGCCTTAAACAACTGGAATATAAAACTTTGGTTACTGATGCGGCAAAGACGATGAGTAGGGAACAGCAGGGACGGCTCTATGACGTGGGTGATAAAGCAGGGAAATTGATTGCCTGGCTGGACAGAAGGGAGAGAGCGAATCGAGTGGTCCCGATTGTTGTAACGTGTGATGGTGTGAGTGTAACTGATCCAGTTACCATTGTTGAATGCTTTGCTGAGTATTTTCGAGAGGTATACACTTCAGTGTCCGACAGGCCTGAAGGGGATTCGCACTTGTTGCTTCGGGACATAGCGCTCCCGTGTTTGTCTGACTCGGAGCGTGATTGCCTTGATGCCACGCCCTCGGTGGATGAAGTAGCTCTCGCGCTGCGCTCCCTTCGCTCTGGTAAGGCTCTGGGTCCCAATGACCTTCTGTGGAACTGTACAAGTTACGCCCTGATACCTTAGCTCCCTATCTACGTGCTATGTTTTTGGCTGCACGAGACAATGGCTCCTTCCCTAGAGATCAGCGTCTTGCGACCATTGTGGTGATCCATAAGGAGGGTAAACCACGGGATCGTTGCTCGTCTTATAGACCCATTTCGCTCTTAAATGCGGAGCCCAAGATCCTCGCCAAGTTGCTTGCTAATCGTTTGATTACGGTTATCGGCGACTTGATTCATCCGGATCAATCCGGTTTTATCCCGCACCGTAACACGGCACTAAATTTATGACGTCTGCATGGTGTTCTCGCGAGGGCCCCTACGCTGCGTGAACCGGCCATCTTGGCGTCCTTGGACGCCACGATGGCCTTTGATACAATCGAGTGGTCTTATCTCTGGGCGGTACTCGCCAAGTTTGGTTTCGGCGCCGGGTTTATCGGTTGGGTCAAACTCCTATATGAAACACCACTAGCCCAGGTGGTGCTTAATGGTCGCGTCTCCGTGCCTTTTACTCTAGGTAGGGGCACACGACAGGGCTGTCCGTTGTGCCCGCTCCTTTTTGCCCTGGCGTTGGAACCTCTTGCTGCTTGGCTGCGGTGGGAGCCCTCGTTGAAGGGTATACGCTGGACGCCGGACTTCGAGGATCGCATTTCCTTATACGCGGAAGATATTTTATTGTATCTTACCTCTCCCCAAAAATCGCTTAATGTGTTGTTTGACGTACTTACCTCCTTTGGGAAGAACTCGGGCCTCATCATTAATTGGTCAAAATCTTACATTTATGTACTCGCGGGTGATGTCCCTCGTTTACCACGGGGCTGTCCCATCCAACTGTCGCAATCTGGCTTTAGGTACCTGGGTGTGTTTATCTCTTTGGATCCGGCGGTTCGCTACAAACGTAATTTACTTCCCCCACTTCAGCGGCTACGCTCCGATGTAGCGCGTTGGCGTAAATTACCGTTGTCTCCACTAGGGCGTGCGGCCCTTTTTAAGATGATGTCCCTACCTCGGTTCCTATATGACCTCCAGAATAGTCCTGATGTCATCCCGTCGACGTATTTTCGGGAAATAGAATCGTTACAGAGGCAACTGATATGGGACGGACGTTCGCGTATAGCTCTTCCGAAATTGACACTCCCCTAGTATGATGGCGGTATAGCGCTCCCAGATATTCGTAGGTATTATTGGGCTTCCCACCTTGCGGCTATCAACCACGGAATGTATGGCCCGGCGTTGAACCCAGCATTTGCAATGGACAAATGGCTGCTCCCGGGGGGGTGATTACTATTGGGCACTTTATTCGGGATCCTCCTGTTCACAACTCACGGGACCTACCGCTATAAATGTGCAAGTATGGCATAGCGCAACGGCGGCTATGGGCTGGAGTGATAAATTAACGGGTGCCACGACGCTCTATGCCTCCGCGAAGTTGGGTAGCCTCTGGAGGACGAAGGGATTTGATAAGTGGGACGTGATCGGTATAAGTAAAGTGAGTGATCTCTTTGTTAAAGGAAAGGTTAAGGCCTTCTCTGAATTGCCAACAGAGTATAAGCTGAGTGATAGGGAGAGATTTCGTTACATCCAGGTGCGTCATGCTCTGAATTCTGTGTTGTCATGGGTAGTGCTGTTCCGGATTCCTCCCCCCTCGAAGATCGTATATTAGACGGCTATGTGCCGGATAGCACTATCTCCCTGTTCTACAAAAAAATGATTAATGATAGACCGGGTCTGCTTGATCGCCTTCGTGAAGCCTGGATTGCTGATGGTATTGAACTGGATGATGAGGATTGGCAATCCGCGATCTCCTCTCCCAAGGAGGTGGCGATTCCGGCCCGCCTCCGTCTGGTCCAACTCAAGATCCTCCACAGAATCTATGTTACTGGCCCCCGTCTAATTCATATGGGTTTTTCTACGGATGGCAAGTGTCGGCGTGGGTGTGGTCTCCTTGGCACTTATCTTCACATCATTTGGGAATGCCCTGAGGTGGTGCGATTCTGGAAACGTGTACATGAGATTATGGATGATGTCACGGGTGTTGTTATGATGCCGGAGGCCCGGCAATGCTTATTGAATGTGTGGGGTCCGAATGATTATGACGTGTCACAGCTTCGGTGGGTAACCTTGGCCAATATGGTTGCGAAGAGAGATATTGCCCAGTTGTGGGGATCCCCGAGGCCGCCTACAGTGACTGCTTGGAAAGAGAGTCTGGACTGGTGCATGTTTCGAGAGAAAACAGTGTATATTGCAAGAGGCAGACCCCGAACATGGGGGAAGATTTGGACTCCCTGGAACACATACCGTGGGGATATTTGCACACCCCCGCTCACCGCCTCCCAAAGTCCTCCTCAGTCACCCTGACCTACATCCCTTCCATTCGTGATACGCTGTACTGTTTTTATGCTCCTCTGCCTGTGCCTCCCGCCCCTTTTCTGTATTCAAAGAATTTTCTTCTCCTGTTAACATGTGTCTCCCGTCTTCCTTGAGCACATATCTAATGTCTGTATTCATATTGTACTGCCTTGCTTGTTTGTTTGATGTTTTGTTCCTTTGTGTTTCTAATAATAAAAAGTTAAAAAAAAAAAAAAAAAAAAGAAATTCTATAATACAAGAAGTTGTGGGGACTTTAACAAATTTCAACTATGCCATATTCAGAAATACCACTGTCGGATAATGGCAAAGGGCCAATGATGTTGATGGCCAATTTAGACCAGGGTTTGGAAGGAACATCAACAGCTTAAACTGGGCTGGGAATTGTTACTTGAGACTTGTCACTAACAGCACAATAAAAACAATCCCTAACAAAATGTTCCTCATATTTGTCAAGACCTGGCCACCAGAACTGCTCCCTAACTCTCCTCTTTATCGCATGCATGCCTATATGGCCCTCATGAGCTAGGGCAAGTATTTTATTCCTCATGCTTGCAGGAAGCACAAGTGAAGGAGATTGGTACAAAAAATCATGGATTATTGAAAGTTCGTCAGAAACATGTTTACATTTTTCAATAAATTCATCAAGGGAACACTCTCTACTGCAACCCGTGTTAATCGTATTCATAAGCTTCTTAATATCCACATCTGTGGAATAAGCATCTCTCCACTCACTTTCTAAGATAGCAATACAAGATTAAAAAATGGCATAACAAAACACTTCATCACCATTTGTGTCCTCACAATCATCTGTCGTAGGCTCTAGACAATCTAGATAAACAATCTGCCAAGATATTCCGTATTCCAGGAACATACTCAATTACAAAATTATGTTCCAACAACCTATACTGCCATTTTGCAATATCGGTCATAGCCTTCTCCCCCTTTTGTAGTTAAAAGCTGGAATAAAGGTTTATGATCCACTCTTACAGTGAATGTTAAGCCCCACAGGTAGTGTTTAGAATGAACAATGCCCCACCACCATGCTAAGGCCTCGCGTTCTATTACAGAATATGTGGCTTCGGCACCCTTGAGACCTCTGGACGCAAACGCTACCACCTCATCTCCACCATTCCTGCGCTGCATTAGTACAGCGCCACGACCTTTCTGACTAGCGTCCGTCATGATTATAGTATGGTCATTAATGTCAAAAGGCTTGAGGGGAATGCTTGTGCAATTTCATATTTGATTAGTTGGAATTCTTTGGTGCATTCTTCACACCATTTAAAAATGACATTTTTCTGAAGAAGGTTTCTCATATGAAAAGTTTTTGAAGAACAATTGGGTACAAATCTAGCATAGAACTCAATGAGTCCCATGAAAGATCTCAACTCATCCTTGTCATTGGGAACACAAAAATCTTCTATTGCCTTGACTAAACTGGCTTTCGGTTCAACACCTTTTTCAGATAATTTGTACTCCAAATAATCCACAGAGGTTACATTTATCTTACACTTTTCAACGCTCAAAGTAACACCTTTTTCTTTTAAGATATTGAACAGAGTATGCAAAGTTGCATCATGTTGAATTTGATCCGAACCGTAAATCAAAACATCATCTTGAAAAGCCATCACCCCAGGGATGCCCTTGAACATGCCCTCCACAATTCTCTGAAAAACTGCAGAAGCAGATGCAAGACCAAATGGCATGCGTTTGTATTGGAACAATCCTTCTGGGATGATGAATGCAGTATAATATCGTGAGTCAGGGTGCAATTCGACTTGATGGTAAGCCGATGTCATGTCAAGTAAACTAAGCCTTTTACCATTCTTAAGGGTGCTAGTCATCTCAGTGATATTTGGCAATGGGTGTTGATCAATCCAAATGTGACGATTTAAATTGCGAAGATCAACACACATGCGCAGATATCTATTGGCTTTCTGAGCTAAAAGAATAGGGGAAACCCAATCCGATGATTCTATGGGTTCTATGACATCACTGGCACAAAGTTTTTCTAATTCCTTTTTAAGTCTTTTGTGTAAAGCCAATGGTACCCTATGGACTTTATGTACTACAGGTTGGCTACCATCAAGTAATTTAATGTTGTGCTTGAAACCTTTAAATATAACCTAGTTTGTTATTAAAGATCTCAGGATGGGTGGATTGCCATGTTTCTTTCTTAAGGGCTTGCACCAACACCAAATCTTTTTTTAATATGACTTGATGTGGATCATTAGGATCTAAAATGATTTCTAGATTGCCTTGATCTTGCCAACCCAAAAGACATGTATCGTCTTTTGCAATGTAAACAGTAGTTTGTGCACAATTGCCTTTACAGCATAAATTGGCATGAAATTCATCTATGACATTGATGTTTTTACCACCATAAGCAATAGGACGAACTAGTGAATGACTTAGGACATGACCTTGGGAGTGAAACAAATCTTCCCATATTTTGTCACTTATGATACGAAATGGAGACCCTGAGTCGGCTAACACTTTGATATCTCTTCCATTCACAGTTAGAGTACTTAATGGTCGTTTAGATTCTTGTAGAACCATGGAAACAACATCTTCATTGTGAGATTCAGTCAATATGCAAAACTGATCTTCATCACTTGAGGATGATACCTCAGAGGATTGTTCAATGTTGAGAATTGTCTTTGTCGAGGAAGAGCTTGGGTTACCAGATGATGATGATTTGCTATTCGATCTACACACATTTGCAAAATGTCCTCGCAAAGGTAACATTCCCAAAGCGTGTTTGAAGGTCTAAAACTGGTGTTAGTTTTTGTATATCCTTCTTTTGTTTTTCCTTGGCGTTTGTCCTTTGAAGTGGAGTTGGATTTACTTTTAATGGCTGAAACATTTTGTGCTGGAGTATCAGAATCTAGAAATCGACATTTGTTCCAAATATGAGGTAGTGCTTTCAATTCTGGTAGCAATTTCTAGTGCTTTTTGTGAAGACAGGTCAGGCTTGTTTAAAAGAGCCTCTTGGACTTTTTGTTATTAGTCTTTTCTACTAACTGGTCCCTAATCATTTCTTCCTCGAACGTTTTATAGTCGCAAGAAACTGACAGAATACGTAATGCACCAACATAGGCGGAAGCAGACTCTCCAGGAAGCTGTGCCCTTTTTCATAATTTGTGTCTTTCTAATGTAAGGTTTTTACAAGCTTTGAACCTAGTGTCAAGAGACTTAATTGCCGTAGCATATTCATCTTCTACTCCGTCTCCTTCACCTTCAATTATTAAGACTATTACTTTTGTAGTATGTTTGGGAATGGTACGACCCTCTGAACTAAGACACTGTGTCAAAATTGCAAATTTCTTCTTGTGTGTGAATGACTCACCTTCCAGAGCATCTAGGTATGCTTTCAAACTTTCTTTCCATTTCTCCCAATCCAACTCAGGAGATGCAGGATTAGGAGAAAATGCAGGAGGAGTTGATAAAGATTGTTGCATATTGATAAGAACAAAGACTACAGAGTATCACTTAGAATATCTTACACAAAATAAATGATGAATTTTGAGAACTGAAAATAAAACAACGCTCTGGCAAAAACAAAAATAATGTTACACCACATAAGCATGAGTCACTGGGGGCTAAGGTTATGTCATACGCTGATGACACTCAGTTGCTGTTTACTTGGCCCAAGGGGGAGATCGCCGTGGAAACGGCCCAACACTGTCTTTCTTCAGTCTTTCACTGGTTGGCCACGGCCCAGCTGAAATGCAACGAGGGCAAGTCCGAGGTTCTTCTGTTTGGCTCCTTTTTAGAGAAATGTTCTGGCCGCCTGGCTTCCCATGTCCCTCTGAAAGTATTGGAGCTGTAAAAATCTTGGCGTCCGGTTTGACGAAAATTTGAACTTTTCAACGCATGTGAAGAAACTCACTGGAAACCTGCTTTGGCTTGCTTAAGAGTCTGAGGAAGCTCCTCCCTTTCCTGCCTAGCACCTCCAGAGAAACTGTGGTCCATGTGTTAATTCCATCCCGTCTGGACTACGCCAATGCTCTTTTGGTCGGTGGCCCAGGCTCCCTGGTAAAAAAACGACAAGTGGTCCAAAATTCTGCTGTTAGACTTCTTGTGGGCCTGTCTCCCAGGGACAGCGTTGGGCCACATTTGCGTGCCCTGCACTGGCTTCCAGTGGAAGCACGCCCGATATTCAAAATGCTCACCATAGCGCAGCGGGCTCTATATGGCACTGGACCAATCTACCTGCAGAATAGATTTTCCTTCTACGTACCAGGGAGACAGCTTCGGTCCTCTGCTCTTCTGTTGATGCAGACCCCGAAGTTTAAACGCCAGCGTCTGGGAGGCAATTCCTTCGTGCGCAGGGCTGGTCTGGCTTGGAACTTGTTGCCTTTTGCTATGAGGAGCATCCAAGACCCACTGCTGTTTAGGAAGAAACTTAAAACTCTGCTCTTTTAATTCAGTGGTGTGGGCATTTTCCCTTTTTCTGGAAGTTAGCGCCGGGACACTCCTGAGTAGCTGTGCGCTCTACAAATTAAATATAACATAACATAACATAACACATAAGCATATATTTTGTTGAAGTTGCAGAGATGAAGACTTCACACGTGGTATTCAATATTTAGTGCGCGCATCACAGAAATGATTTCTTAATGCTAAGGATAATCAAATCGTAGAATAAATGCTTGACACGCAATAATAAACACTCGCATGCGCGTCGCTGATTTGTTGCTCTGTTAAAGTTCAGATTTCAGTAAAGTGGTCGCTGCACTCAAGGTTGTTTTCCGTGTGTGTGTTTTTGATAAATGCTTGTAGACAATGCTAAATTATATTAGCGTGCATGTTGTTGAATCAAGTTATTGACACACACGACGTAAAATTTATATGGCGTGCGCGTCGTTGAAGAGAAATTAGACGGGCTATTTTCGCCAAGGTAACAGATCTCCGGAGACTTCGACAATAAAGTATCAAAAAATTTCCCAATTCAAAATGGCATCACTTTGCGTAATGACGTCAACGCGTGGAAAGGCAAAAAATAATCATCCAGATCTTCCCTTCCAAGATGGCGTTGCGTTACGTGGTGGCATCAGCTTTTGATGACACAGTTTATGCACACGGGGCAGATTGATCGTCATGGGACGGACGCGTTGACATGTTCACAATCAGAGTGAAACACACAAAGTACACATACCTCTGCTTAACTTTCACTCCGCAATTTTCCGCCGTGCCCTCTCCGCTGTCCACGATCGTCAAACCCTCATGTTTTGCCAATGGTTCAAACAGCCAGAAGTTGACCGCTGCTCCGGATCATCAGCTGACAGTCTAAAACGAAGGAGACAGACACGCGTGGTCGTCTTGAAGGCAGATCTTCGCCAATGAAAAGAAGTCGATGAAAGGTACGTGTATAACTTCACTTCTTTATTGCCAACAAGACAGGAGCAGCGATGCACAACTACATCCAGTATCCAACTGTCATCTCACTACTTAACATTCCAGAACTTCCTAAGGTTGAAGTTCTGAGAAGAGAGATTGTCATGGATACAACCCAACAATCTGACCCCCTACATCTGTGACATACCAGCCTTTTTGCAACCGTGAACCCTCTCGCCCCATGTCTCCTCCCACATCCACACATGTGGATATCATCACTGGTCCTGCTACTACAGGTGTCCATCTTACCCAGTGTCAAGGTCAGTGCCTGTGCAGAAGCTTGGCAACTCAGCAGTTTGTTCCATTTCTTCATAACTGTGCCCTGTTGCGCCTCACTAGTCGCATGTAACACACCAGATACAGACACGTTAACGTGCCTCCCTGCCCCATGGCATGCTCGGCTTGGCCCCTTCCCTCCCTTCAGTGCATTTCGGGGCTGCTGTCCATCTTCTTGAACAGCGCCTCGAACTCACCTGCTTGCTGCCGATTGCCGGTGCCCACATTTTTCGAGGCGTCAATCAAGCCCATACCACAGCCACCATGGGCATGGGCAAGCCGCTACTGCCTGCTCTTCCACGCCCTCCACCACAAGTTCGAGGCTTCCTGTCTCCCTCAAAAGGCACAACGCTTGGGCTACCTTCTTGTCCATGGCCGCAACTTCACAAACATTTTAAAATGCCACAAACCCCCACAAACAATGCCAAAAGTTGTCCTGCTCGCTCCCTTCCACCAGTCACCAAGTTACCTATCCTAAAATGTATTTATTTGAAAAGTTTTATATAGCACTGGCTAGACCCAGAGCTATCAGAGCGCTTCACAATAACATAAGAAAAATGTAGAAGACAGTTAAACCGGATATCACAAGCAGCGAGCAAATACATCACATTATAACATAAGCGAGGAGAGGAGTAAGGGTGAAAAACGTGCTATTTCAAACAATGTATCGGACAAGAAATATAAACATAATATACAAGGGCAATACATTAGTGTTGGAGAAGCTAGGAATGTAATGAGCAGTGGGTGAGTGTAATGATGGTACGGAAGGAAAACTGACAAAACGAAGTAGGGGGAAGAAGAAAGTTCCGTCTGTGTGGGGGTAAGGACCCCAGTATAAGTTGAGAATGTGGAGTTTGAGGTCTTTCTTGAAGTTGAGGTAGGTGAGGTTGCAGCGCAGGTCAAGAGGGAGGGAGTGGTAGGTGGTAGGGAGCCTAACAAAATTTGTTTACCCCTTGGACTATCCCTCAAAGGAAGGAACCCAAATTCTGGTGGCAGTCGCTAGGACTGCCCACTCTCCCCAAAATTCACAGGAGGCATACCTTTCTGAGGTTGGCTATCCCCAGACCTCCATTACACATCTCCAATCCATTTAAACCAGAGTTCTGCACTGCTGTTCTGAAAACCCTGTGCTACCCCCACAGCTCTTTCCCTCCCAGATCCTGATCCGCACTACAACTGGACCCTGCACTGCTGCAGACACTGGATCATGCACCTCACCATCTTCCCAGGACCCTTTGACCCCCCCCCCCCACTAACCATCTGTACTGTGGCTTGTGTTGGTTTCTGTGTAGTGAAAAGGTGTTCACCAAAGCGTAACTAACATATAGAGTGCATGTATAACCTGGACAGCTCCAGTGCAAACAGCTCTGTTTGTGGGAAACAAACATGCACTGTCACAACCCACCTGACCTTTTCGTTGCATTACTTAAGCTTGAGTGGATGTTGCTAAATGTTTGCTATTGCCCAAGGTTATTTTGTTTATGGGTCACCAGCATGCAGTCCAATTAAATGAAGAATGTCTTAAAGAGAATGTGGGGGATGTTTACAACATGCGTCACTTAGGGTTCAGAGAGTGCCTGCTCCAGGAATTTTTATTGGGTGGGCCAAGGGTGCTTTCGGGTGGGTCACTGCGGCTGTCACGGCTGGCATGATGATGGGCGGGGGGAGGGAATGGTGTTGCGCGGGAGTTTAATTTAATAATATTAATTAATATGCATGGAGAAGGACAGGGTGTGCATGACTGGTTTGGGCGGCCCCAGAGCGCCGACCAAGCAGTCTTTGCACACTCTGGAGTGGGCCCACCACTCCTCCCCTGCTCTGCTCTCAGAGCAGCCCCGCCCACCCGCAACCAAACATACAATGGTAATAACTAAAAGTTATTACCATTTTATGTTTCTGCTTCTTGCGTTGCGAGAAAGCAGTGGGGCGACGCTCCTCTGCCCTAGTGTAGGAGCCGCGCCTGCACTGCGGGCACAATTTGATGCTTCTGGAGGTAGCCTACAAGCCCTAGATTACATCATATCTACTTGGAAACAGTCATCATGATACAACAGATTGCTTTTGTGTGTATACAGAGCACATGGAGAGTTATTTGAAAGTAAGAGCAATGTCTAGACCTAACTGCAAACCCTTGAATTCCAGCAGGCCAGGCTTGAATACAAGTACCTGAATACCAAGCATATTATAATAGTTCAAGATTAAGGACGTCCCTATTACCACACGAAAGCCTTGACATCATTGTACTAGAAAGGACGGCTATTTACTTGTTGCAATTTGTCCAACACTTATTTCTCTGCAAAAATGTAACTTGATACATTTTACTTTCTTGTCATTCTTTTGTGATGTACTTTCAAAGATACAAATTCTTGAAAAACAGTAACACATTTAAAAAAAGAGAAAGAAGTATTTGCAGTTTTCACAAGGACCATTTCAAAACTTGTAGTCCAGTCATAGAGGACCTTCTATTATTATTTGAAAACTCCCTTACAAACTCATCCATACATAAGTTTCCGTGAGCTCCTTTCTCATGTGCTAAAATAGTTAAATTATGAAAGATAAAGCATTAATCTGTAATGCAAAACAGGAGAATGAGACACCCATCTAGTTGCTGAATTGCACACCGTGAAATTTGAAATCCTGGGATCAATCCTGGCTTCCATGCTTGACCAAATTGTGTGATCCTAGCCAAACCTTTATTTCCCTGAGCCTCCTTTATTCATAATCACATAAGAGGGCACCTTCAAATACATGTGTTATAGATGTGCACTGTACAAAACACATTTTCTTTGAGAACAAGCCCGATCACTCATGCATCATTTGATGTATGAGTGCTCGGTCTTGTTATCACTTGTAAGGTAGATCCCTAGGGGTCACATATTGGGGTGTGGGTGATTCCCCCCTCCCTTGAGCACCATAGCAACTATTTACAAATTTGAATAATACCACTAAGAGTGAGCGCCAACACCACACGGGTCCCTATCACCCAACACAGAGTTTGTTTAAAAATACATCTTCTGTTGATTTAGTCTAATATAATAGTGCTTCATCTGCACTAAGAATCGGCACTTGACCCATTTGCGACTGCAAAAAAGGGTGTTGGTATGTACAAATGCTATTGTACAAGACGGTATTAGGAAAGGGGCGTTCCAAGGGGGCGGCCCTTCCTAATAGCGAGCCGCATTTGTATGTATCATTGTTTTTCAGCTGTAATTGCAGTCTCGAAACACTCGCAGTTTACCACCTACTTCAAGTAGGCGGTAAGCCACTCGGAAAGAGGAAGGAGTCACCAGGGGACCCCTTCCCCTTCGTGAATGGATGCAAGAATATTCTTTTAGAGCAGACAGTGGTCCTACAGACCACTGCCTGCACTTCAAAATTGAAACAGAAACATTTCATTTTTCTTTTTGAAATGTATCCCATGTAAGGTCCCTTTGTTGGGAAGAGGAGGTTTCTGAGGTGGGAGCATAAGGCAAGTAACACTATTCAGCTTCCCTCATTGCCAGTCTTCATAGAGAATCTCTCTAACTAACTCTACCTGACCCTGGACTCTGCAGCACACACCCTTCCAGGCCTGATTATCCATTTTCTACCATCCATCTCCTGTGCACCTTATCTCACAGCTGACCTTGGGTCCCAGTCCCATATCAGCCACCAACCAGCTCCTTTTTTATTATTCTCTGTAAAAAAACATTAGGAAAATTTCCCTCAAACTTAAAATATCGAATATAACAGTAAATATAATGAGCACACACTTACAAATATATATATTCCACACTGGCCCTAATAACCCGACTGCTAATTAAATAAACAGAAACAGAAAGGCCTTGACAGGACTGACTTTAGCGCTGGTGCAAAAGTCTTAATTGGTGCCCCACCACTGACCTCTTTCCCCGTGTATATACCTTTACTACCACCCTCCACCAGTGCCCCTCATCGCTCCACTGTCCCTCCCCTCATGACCTCCTCCTCAGACTCCCTCACTACCACCCTCCACCAGTGCCGCTCATCTCTCTTTAGCCCCTCTACACCCCATGACCTGCTCCTCAGATTCCATCATTGCCACCCTCCACCAGTGCCCCTCGTTTCTCCAAAACCCCTCCCCTCATGACCTCCTCCTCAGGTGCCCTCATTGCCACGCTCCACAAGTTCCCCTCATCTCTCCATAACCCCTCCAACTCATGGTCTTCTCCTCAGCCTCCCCCACTACCACCCTCGCACCAGTGCCCTTCATCTCTCCGTAGCCCCCCATGACCTCCTCCTTGGATTCCCTCACTGCCACCCTCCAACAGTCCCCCTCATCTCTCCATAGACTCTCCCCCTAATGACCTACTCCTCAGACTCCCTCACTACCACCCTCCACCAGTGCCCCTCATCTCTCCGTAGCCCCTCTCTCTTATGCATTTCATTTGTTGTATAGCGCTGCTCATAGTGTAGGGTGTCACAGTACTTTACATCATGCATTGACAATGAATCATAGAAGTATGGAAATCAACCTATAGGGAATGTCACATAAGCCAATGAGGATTACCAGGTGGAGGAATCACATGTCATCCATACTGGTAGGCAGTATGTTTTAAGAGAGTTTGGTCTGGAGAAGCACAAACACAGGATTTAAAGCATACCCTAGTTGTGGTGGTGGGGTGGCTTTACTGATTAAAATGTATATCTGACCAAACAAACTCTTTATAGCAACATTAGGATAATGAAAGACTGGGGAACTATTAACAATATCGCAGCCACAAAAAAAATAAGTTCTAATTATACCTTTGAGGTTTGTATGCCGCTCTTTGATGACAGTTCATAGGTCACTGTCCTGTTAGGATTGTAACTTCTAAACTTCAAGTAACAAAAGGATCTCTGTAACAAAGGCAGTAACCCATTGAGCTATCCACATAAACTACAGTTTATCTGCATTTCAATACTACCAACAGACACAAGATTGCTCTCCAGCAGTATCATTAATCACTAGCGTTATCTGGACATTTTTACTGCTGTCTGGCATTCCTGACAAAGAAAGGATATATCCCCTTCGCCATGCCCCTATTCTACCTGCACGAGTGGGCGGGGACACAGCCCACCTTTCTAAAAGGAGATGCATGATTGGGGGGGGTGAGAAAGAGCCCAGCCCAATCACGCAACTCCTAGAAGAAGAAAAATAACATTCGGAGGAACGTTTTAAATTTCAGTGGCCATTTTCGGTTGGCCTTCTTAATGATGCTGCGAGGGCAAAGGTTCATGTTTGGGTGGACCAGGCTCATGTTTGGGTGGGCCTGGCCCACCTAGCCCACCCACTAGTACCGGGCCTGGTTCAGATTAAACAACCGTGAATTCTATTAAACAAAATTATGGATGGGTGGATTATGATGGCGATGGATGGATGGAATATGCTGGGTTGAGGGATGTATTGAAGGGACAAATGGATGGATGGATAGATAGATGGATGGATGGATGGATGGGTGGATGGATGGATGGAGGAATGGATGGAGTGATAGATGGATGAATGAATGGAGGGATAGAAGGATGGATGGATGGATGGGTGGGTGGAGGGAGGGAGAGAGGGAGGGATGGGTGGATAGGTGGATGGATGGAGGGAGGAGGGAGGGTGGATGGACGGATGGATGGATGGATGGATGATGATAGTGATGGATGGATGTAAGGAAGGAAGGAAACATGAATTGATGGATGGATGTGTATTCGGCAATAAAGGCTCTTTCGTTTGGATATAGGGCCATATGTATCAACAACCTGATTTGCGATTCTCAAATAGCGATTTTTTAGAAATCGCTATTTGAGAATCGCAAATAGAGATGTATGTTCAAAATCGCAATTTCTTAGCGATTTCTTAGTATTCCTTAATTGCGATTAGCAAATTGCAAATCACAATTAAGGAATACTTTCCCATTCATTTCTATGGGCTAGGAGGCCCTTAGGAATGAATGGGAAGTTATTCTCAATTTGCGATTCGTAATTTGAGAATCGCAAATTGAGAATAATTTCAAGGGTGCTGGAGTGTCCCAAGGACACCCTGTTGCACCCCTGAAATAAGCATGGGTGCACATGTGGCGCACATACATGCCCTAAGGACATGTATGTGCTTCACATTGCACTTTGAAAAATGCAAAAAAGTGAATTTTTCAAGGAATTCGCAAATTACCACCAACTTGAAGTTGGTGGTAATTTGCGATTCCTTAAGGCCAATTTGCATTTTTTTTTAATGCTTCTTAAATTCCATTTAAGGAATCGCAAAATTTACGATTCCTTAAATGCAATCGCAAAATAAGGAATCGCAAATTTTGCGTGCAGATTTCTTTGATACATACCATTTAGCACTAATGCGTTCGCAAACGCCAAAATTTTGCAAATTTCGGCGTTTGCGAACGCATTCGAGCTTGATACATATGGCCCATAGTTAGATATTTTTGCGTCCGGATATTGCTCTGCTGTTTCCTTCCATGCGATATACAGGGCTTTAAATGGGCCAAAGCCAACCAGTGCTCTACACCAGCACTTTCATAAAAGCAGGTTCTGAGACGGATCCTTGTCGGGCTCTCCATTTTTGCCCTTGGTGGAAAAAAAACTCTGCAGCAATATAACCGTTAACAGGCTTTGAGGTAATTTCAAAGAGACTCGCTATAGCTCTTTCAATCTCATCACTTCAAAACTGAAGCATTTTCAATATTATATAGAACGAAGCCATAGTTGTTGCTCATTGATCTTACACAACTAACAACCATTGGCAAAGCCAATAGCCCTGACTTGTTGTAGGTGTAATGTTAATGGTTGTATTGTATATCTATGTGCAAAGACAGAAGCAGCAAAATACCAGTCGGGCAGCACACTATGCTAACTACAGATTTTTACCTTAGTAGTATTTTTAAGCCACGCAAATTTTCAAATTGAAATTGAATTTGAATTTAAGCCACGCCCTTAATTACATTGTCTCTGTCCCTTTGAGAGACCACCAGATGTTTTCATTCCACTTAAAGTCCTATATTTAATTGGAGAGTACCGGCACTTCTCAGAAACAAGCCGGTACTCTGGTACAGCGTACCTGCACTTTTATTTTTCCATTTCAAGCACTGGATGTTGGGCGATACCAACTCTACAGTTCTGTGCTTTCAGCACCTGTCATCCTGCCCTGGAAGTGCACACTTCCCATGCCACGAGCGCTCTGGCAGGCAGGGGGGGAGGGCGGGAAGAACCGCTCGGTGCCAGGAATTACCTGCTCCGAGGTTTCTGACTGGAATCCAGTTTATTTCGAAACATCACCAGCTTCGTGCCCAGTTTCGGGAGGTCGAGGCTGCGCTCCCACTCCTCTGACTCCGCCCTTTCTCGCGACCCCTCCTGCCACCAGGGTCTTGTACCCCAGTGCATCCCCCTCCGCGTGCCCAGACCCCGCGTTGGCACCGCGTCACCCCTGACCCCCCGCACCACTCACTGGTTGCAGAAGCAGGAACAGCTGGGCGTGTCGGTGATGCGCGCCCGTCTGCAGCGGTCCCGGGCCCCACCCGATGACTCTTGCATTATTATAACATCTGGGCGCCGCCGCTGGCACTGCTGCACTGCGCCCGTCTCAGGACAGTCTCAGAGGAAGAAGCTCCCCGGGACAGAGGTAAGTGCCTGGTGTGAGCTGTGCAGGGGAGAGGCGCTGGATTCTAAAGCTGTGGCACTCCAGGGACTTTTAGAGCATATGTAACCATATGCACTCGGCTCCCGGCCGTGGATCGATGCATGGATGCTGTTTCATATCAGAAGTCTGACGAAGGACCGTAGATTGGCACTTGCGCACAAAAGGGCGAATTACTTGTAGGGAAATATGCATTGTGTTTTGCACCAGTTGTGGCACTTTTCACACCTAGCCCGTGTTAATGAGGCGGGACTTACTTGCAGGTGAGTTTAAACTAATAGAGTGACGCATGCCCAGCAGCCCCTGCGGTGCACGGGTAGGGGGTGTAGGCAGAGCCCTCCTACCCCCCCCCCCTCTATTCATACCCAGGTCTGTGACATGTGGGAGTCTCAGGCGCCCCTTCACACACTCCACATGGGACTCATAATTTTTGCAGTCCCCCTCTGATCGCAATGAATATCGTCCAATTTCTGGAGCAGGTGACGAATCTTCAGGCGAATTCACCGGTGGAATCCACACCATGCCTCCGGTGGAATCTCCACCATCACACCAAGCCTCCGGTAAAATCCACACCACCACGCCGTTCCTCCGGTGGAATCCCCACACCATGCCTCCTGTGGAATCCCCACACCATGCCTCCGGTGGAATTCCCCACCACCACGCCGTTCCTCCGGTGGAATCCCCACACCATGCCTCCGGTGGAATCCCCACACCATGCCTCCGGTGGAATTCCCCACCACCACGCCATGCCTCCGGTGGAATCCCCACGCCATGTCTCCGGTGGAATGCACACCACCAAGCCATGCCTCCAGTGGGAGAAATTCCGCCAGCTGATTCCTAGCCACCACTAAACCAGCCTGGTAGTCAAGAAGATGAGTACCTGCTAGTCCCAAAATGTTGCAGTGAGCACCGCAACTTTTATTCTAAAAAGTGTTGGCAAGTTCATATGCAAAGAATGCACGTTACCAACTGCACCCTATCTGGGGGATTCGATGTTTCCTTCCGGAGCAAGACCTAAAAACCTTTGTCCAATCTCTGGTTCTCTCTAGATTGGACTATTGCAATTTTCTGCTTGCTGGTCTTCCCAAATCTCACCCTGCTCCTCTCAAATCAGTACTCCATTCAGCGGCTTGTTCTGTCATTTAGGTCAAAAGAAGTGACCACATCACGCCCATACTTTTTTCTCTGCGATGGCTTCCCATTGAAGCAAGATCAATCTACAAGCTTGCCTGTATCACCCACAAAGCCCTGCACACATCCTCCCCTCAATACCTGTCAAATAAACTTAAAATCTCTGGAGGCTCTAGACCTACACATAATGTGGAAAAATTACTGCTTGAGCCCCCACCTTCAAAAGGGAAAGATCGATGGCTCAATCCTTCTCAAGCAATTCTGTCAGAATCTGGAACTCGCTTCCTCCAGTACTCCATACCACCCCCTCTACCCGAACTTTTAAAACTGACCTCAAATCTCTTCTCTTCCAAAGACACTTCCAGAATTAATGCATCCCTTTCCATGCCCCTCAAGGAAGTTCTTACAATGTTGTAAATATGTAATCTATGCCTGTATGATCCGAATCCTAGTGTGTTTTTGATTTTTGTGTGACTGCCATCTATTGTTTTACTTTACTTTTTCTTCTATCTCATTTGTATTTGTAGCGTGTAAGTATGTACATTTCCTCAAGTAACGGTCTTGGCTCTATTGTGAAGCGCTCTGACACCTTTGGGTAAAGTCTGCGCTATATTAAATTGCATTAAATGAATAAAATAAATATTGGTGCAGTTTTAAACCCCGAAAGAAGGAAGTTCCGCAAGATTGAATTTATGGATTCTTTCTGGGATGACGACGTCCATGATTAACAATAGCGAATTTGCTTAACGGCTTTTCTCAATCCAATCCGGATTTAAGGCCCCAGACGGTTCAGTAGTGTTGCAAGGGTGTCATGCTCCCGAATGCAAGCAAAGCACACACACCCCCACCCCCACCGCCTCGCTTGACAGTAAAAATTATGAATTGGGGCGGAATGGGCCATCACACTGCTGGGTCCCGGTGCAACTGCACCTGCTGCACGTTTAATATCTACGACCAAGGGGGTGTTGTACATCAGCCAGCTTTCACCTAGGCGATTGCAGCTGGGCACGTGACCGTGATTAGAAGGGCCGAACTTTCCAATCAGCCCTCCAGCGCCTAAAATGGACCCTAATAAAACACCTAAGTGCTAGTGCCCGGAGCAAGTAGAAAAGGTGGGTGGTTGTAGTCCCCATAGTAGACGCGTTCCTCTAGGACCTCCTTCACTTACATCCCTGGCTCACTGAAGACCTTGTCCTCAGGGACATTATGCCCCACTGGACCATGAATCAATGATTCCAAAGAGAGGGACAACGGGGCAAGTTTAAAGAGGTCCAACATACGAGCCCCAACAAAGCTGTAGGCAAGAAGGGTATGGAGTTCCTCTGAGTCCAAGTGAAAGAGCAGGGAGATACTAAAGGTGGGGATAAGCCAAGCGTAAACCCACACTGGTGATAGAGGAAGGGGAATTCCCCTTTTCGGAACTAGGGCTCTCACACACCTAGGTGTCATGCTTCATCATATGAGCCTGCCCCTTGTCAGGTCGGCGCTAAAATACCTGACGGGCACAAAGTACGGGGCTCTTTGGCAGGGGTCTTTTGTTCCTGCCATCGGGTGCAGTGAGGGTGAGGGGCCTAGGGATGTATGTCATTACAACGCATGCTTTTACCACGCATGCCTTTACAACGCAAGTTTTACAACGCAAGTCGTTACAATGACTTGAGTTGGGGGGCACTGGATAGTGGAATAGTTTAATTTACTATTCCAACTCCAGTCCCCGTGGATAGTAGGGAAGGTTTTGGATAGTAAATTAAACTATTCCCTATCCTCCAGCGCCCTCCAGCGCAAGTCGTTGTAATGACTTGCGTTGTAAATCCTGCATTGTAAAGGTACTGCGTGGTAAAAGTTGCGTCGTTAAGGATGTTTCCCGGGGCCTAGTGTGTGTAGATGTGGGAGGGAAGTGAGTTAAAAAACAGGTCATTTAGTCCTAACTGTTATTTCTTCACAAGGTAAACTGCCTGATAAAAGTATAGAGAGTGGCAGTAAACTGTATCTAGCTGTGTGTGCCCTACTCTGGGTTGGTCAACATGTTTCGTGCCATGAGTGTCAGGAGGATCTGGGCACTTCTTCAGGACCAGAGTGAACGCTATCTACACAACGCGATAAGTGAAAACAACATACCACGTTCTCGGGTTAATAACCTCTACTGTTGTCTAGTGGTGACTACAACAGTATCCGGCGGTCAAAAAATGGACACCAATTTAGGTCCAGCATCCAAGAACGCTCCGTCTGCGACCTACCCTGCCGCCGGAAACCAGGATGGTGAATCAATGATCATCAGTATTCCCTACCTTTGCCCCGCGCTCCTCCCATTGAAGTGCTTTGAAACATCAATAAGCAGCATGGCGCTACACATACACCATGAATAAAGCCATATCTCTTCATAAGCCAGGACTGGTGCAGACAAACCTTGTCCTGCATGGACCTTCTCATCCATGTTTAAAGCACTTCCTAGCAGGATCACTGCAGGAGGGCTCTAACTTGTTCTAGACTGAGTTCTAGACAGTCAGTCCTTGTCCCGGGCCTGTACAAAAGTGCCAATCTGATCATAATCCACTAAGAGAAGGTCGATGGATGCTCATGCACCTGGTCCAGTGACGTCACTCTCACGGTCTCCTCATTTAACAGACAGACTCTGCTCCTATTGCCTCAAGATGTCAGCACCGTTCACTGAGAGGCGGGATATATCACTATATGGTCATTTCATTCTGTGCGTCGCCGTCAAGGGTATGGTATATAGGGCTTCATACCCAGGATGGCGACGCACAGAAGTGCATTAGGGAACAGAAAGGAGACAGGTCAACCTTTATTTTGTCTCCTTCCTTCTGGAATAGCTTCCGTCTCTATATTCAAGAAGTATCAGTTCGTTGGAAGGTCAGATCACAATTAGCATCCTTGGGTTGGGCTACTTTTCCCAGGGATTTAATTGGGCCGGGTCCCTCCGGGCTCCGGACCCGGTAGTAATTAAGAACGGACATTGAAAAGGGCCCCTTTTGGACCCTGCCTTCACACACAACTACAATGGCAAAAAAAACATTGATACATTTTTGAAAAATGAATGTAAAAATCGTTTAGGTAATTCATGTCAGCGATTGGGTTTCTGTTTATATTTCACGTTTTACTTAATGTTGATTCCCTAGGAGCGTTAGCTATTTCCAAATGTTGTGTTTCTGTTTTTTGTGTGTCACATGTGTGCAGTGCACACTTTCAACGGAATCGCCTCCAGGTATTCATTACTGCCCAGGACTAGGTGTTCTGGAGTTGAGGCTGAGGGAAGTCCACGTTTCTCACAGGGCCTGTCAGTGGGGAAAAAAGATGTTCAGAATACATGGTTATCCAATCCTTGGCCTCTCTGCAGAAAGCACAGAGCAATGGTCATGTATTTCAGTTGCAATTCTGTACAAATGTGTGTGAAAGAGGTGCACAGTTGTCAAACCATGGACAAGGCGACAGTAAAAGACAATGCATTGCTTATGAGTGAGTGTTTGCTTTGTGTGTTTGGGCCCTGGTGAAAGGAAGGAGATGTGCGGACGTGCATTCAAGAGGAGAGAGAGAAACGAGAGTGCTGGAGAGGAAAGAGGTGAGGTGTAAGAGAAAAAAGGTGTACAGGCCGAACATGGAGTGAACCTAACAGGAGGGACTGAGGCATTCTGTAGACCGCTCCCTCTTCCACAGGTCTCAGTAATGTTTAAGTCACAGGCTCATCATTTCAGAATTTAATTTTTTTACTAATATTTTTTTTTTTTTTTTTAATCATTGTTATTACTTTTTTACCTCAAACAGCTAACATCCATTGACAAGGCCAATAGCCCTGACTGGTTTTAGGTGTACGTCAGTTGTTGAATTATATATCTGGATGAAGTAACAGAAAGCGCAGTAAGGAACTAAAATACTGGTCGGGTGGCACACTATGGGAATCAAGGAAATGAAACTTGCATGTTTAAGCCACAACTTTAATTGCATAGGCCACGCCCCTTTTAGAGAACCCCACTTTTTCCATCCCAATTTTAGCCCGGAGTATTCCTATTAAAGTGCTAAGGGGGCAGTAAGTCAACACCCAGGACCAGCGCTAGGCAAGGGCAGTGTGGGCAGCTGCCCAGGGCCTCACACTCAGCCTACCAGCATGGGGCCCCTCACCAGTGCAGCACACTGCCGATCTTCTTGTGCCTCTGACGATCCAACTGAAAAAAAGGTGTCTCTTTGACATTGGGCTTACAGGAGGGGCCCCCTTCCTCCCATCCACTCTCATGGATGGTATGGGGATGTCTACGAGAGGGGGGCACTTCCTCTTGTACCAGTTGCAAGGAGGAACCCTGCTGCCCATTCAGAAACACTGCGGGACGCCCATTGTCAGCACTTTAGCATCCCCACAGTTTTAACTCTTAGCCCCCAAGCAATTTTCACAACTTCAGCCCAAAATTAGCTGTAAAAAAGGTGCTTGTAGGTGGCTGAGAGGAGGAGCTGCGACCCAGGAGGAGTGTACACAAAGCTGCTTTGGGAGCCCTGAATGTGTCACTTATGTAAATCAGAGGGGCCTTGCACATTCCCTCTCGGCTCGGGCCCCAAAAATCCTAGAACCGGCCCTGTCAACACCAAGGCACGTCTTGAATGAACATAACATAACCTACAGCAGCATAATAGTACACAGCAAAATCCGCGTTTGGATAATTAGGGCTGCAGTGCATATTGTTGCACAAGGCTTCTCCGCACTCATAGAACTATTGTTTACTCTGTTCTTGTACCCTTTCTCGTTCAGATTTATTTATTGAGTTTTACATAATACAAAAGAAAGCCTTACCAGCAACAAATACAAATATATGCAATACCTTTACTAGGATCCTTTTTAGTCCCTGTAAACTCTTCATAGATAGACCCTTCCTACATCAAAAAGAGACCTCAAATGTACCTCCTCAACAAATATTGGGGTCAATAATACCTACCTCAGACACCGTCTCCCGCTCTTCACCTCATCAGGCTCCCCTCTTTTGCCCTCCAACTCTTTCACCACCCCTTTCTCCCTCCTTTCTCCCCTCCCTCACGCTACTACTTCCCCTCCCCATACCACCCTCCACGCCCCTACCTTCAAGTATGGTATCTAGACTCTAGCAAGGCCTCCCTCCTATCTCCCACTCCCCTATTCCTCTAATCTCCAAGTCTCCGTATCTTCCTCATTTTCCTCCTCTTTTTCACCCCCTCACACCCACTCTGATCTAACCACACTCTATCCACATGAGCTTATCATTGTACTCTTGTAAATAGCACTCTTATTTATCTGCTTTTCCAGTTATATTGGTTTGTATGGCAATGTTTTTGACTAAATGTATCAATTACTGTACCTCCTTGCACTCCTGTAAAGCGCTCTGATACCTCTGGGTCTAGCCAGCGTTATATAAAACCTTAAAATAAATAAATAAATAAATAAATAAATAAATAATTAATCTTACGGAAGAGTTGAAAAGTACAAGTAATGGAAGAAGCGCTAAACATAAATAAATTACAATATATAAGAGATGTTTTAGTTCTCTGGACTTTATGTAAGCCATGTAGCTTGGTCAAATGTTCAGTAAGTCACAGTTGTGGGAGTCGAACATCTGGAGGTGATTCACAAATACAGAAGAGCACGTTTTCACTGGAAGGGCAGAACTGTAGCTGGATGTCACTAGAAAAGGTGCCATAAAGAAAGACCCCTTTTAATGGGTGACATAGTGAATGCTTTGACCAACCCACCCAGCTGAGCTGCAGAGACCAGTGCAATACATGTATTCAAGCGGCACACTGCGCATGTGCCGGGCAGCCATAGGCCTGGGTGAGCATATGGAAACCATATGAGGTTTGTGTTGCAAGAGAAGAAGGGATTTGGGGATAACGAATTCAACCAGTAGGCCAATGGTTCTTCAGAAAGTAAGTAACAAAGTAGAAACTCTTTCTGGAAAAGATCCCTTAACAAATAGTGGCTACATAAATGGAGTATGAAAAGCATGACGCCCACCTACTGTATGTTATGTTGTGATGTTTAGGAGAGAAAAATCAGACTCGACAAAATCTAGTTTAATAAGTGGTTGATAAAGCACCTGGTTAGACCAAGGACCAACAGAGGAAAATGATCGCCATTCGACCAGACAGAGAAAAGTAGTGGGAGTGACACGTTTTAGGAGGAATGGAATAAGCAGGTTTTCAGTTTGCTTCTGAAGATTTTGTCAGAGGGTTCTGCTCTCAGATCATGTGGGAGAGAGTTCTAGATTTTGGAAGCCAGAAAGTAGAAGGCGCAAGTCCTTAGTTAGGCCTTGTATGTCCTAGGCACTGTGTCTAGGTTAGCTGTGGAGGATCTGAGACCACGAAAAGGGACATTAGGTTGGATCAAGGAGCGAAGATATTTAGGACCTTGCTGATGAAGAATTCTACGACAAAAGGACATGGCTTTGAATTTGATTCTTATTGCTACTGGTAGCCAGTGAAGTTGGGTTAGATCTGCAGAGGCAGAAGATCTTCTAGGAAGATTGAGTACTAGTCGAGCTTCTGCATTTTGTACTGTTTGAAGAGTATTCAAACTGCCCACGTACAGGGCATTACAATAGTCCAGCTGAGTTTGGAATCAAACCACACTTCTAGTTTTTTACTTTGTCTTTGGGTTCTGGGAGCTGGCCAAGGGATCTGGGGGCATATTACCAACAACTAGCGATAATTATCGCTATGTTGGCTTAGCGGCTATAGTTTTATCGCCGTGTAGCGACGATTTTTATCGCTTAGGAGCCTTGATATTATCAAGGTTTATCTCCTAAACGATAAAAATCGGCCGTAATGCATGAATATCGCTGAAAAGTCAGCGATATTCATGCATTCCCGAGCAAATGCTCTTAGCCATGTTATCCACCTCCCATTGGATAACATGGCTAAGAACTGCTCAGGGCAGGTGTTAGCTTTTGGAGATATTCACGCTTAGCGCGAATATCTCCAAAAGTTGGTAATAGGAGATAGCGATGTTAGCGACTGTTTCCAGTCGCTAACATCTTGGCACGCCCACTTTGCATGTCATTAGTGATAAATTTCTCTGACATGCAAAGCGGGGCCCAAGATGGTCGCTATCTCCTACTAGCTGTCGCTAACTGGTGTTAGCGACAGCTAGGTAATAGGGAGATCATTTTATCTCCGCTTTCTTGGCTTTTAAAGCCAAAAAAGCGGAGATAAATCCCTTGATAATATGCCCCCTGGTCACCAGGCCGAAGTCCAGATCAAGGGAGCTCTACCTACTATCAGGATTTCAGTTTTATTAGCATTCAATTTCAGACAGTTGAGGGCCATCCAAGTGGCGACCTCTGATAGGCAGGATTTGAATTGGTTCGCTGGCCCACCTGCGGATTCTGAGAGTGTGACAATTAATTGACTGTAATCGGCATACAACACTAATGTGCCTTGTGTCTGTCAATAATTTCTGCTAAGGGGCGCATATATATGTTGAACAGAGTGAGACTCAGAATAGAGCCCTATGGGTCTCCCTGTGGCAGAGTAAAGATCTCAGATTCACAGGATTTTTTTGGCAACCTGGAAGGTAAGATCCTGAAGAAAGCATTTAAACCATTGGAGCCCCTTGCCCCTGACCCGCACTCCTGTAGCCTGTATCAGGAGGCCATGGGAGACAGTGTCGAAAGCTGCGCTCAGGTCCAGCATTATCAGGGCAGAGGCGTGACCTTTGTCAGCATTCTGTCTGAGCGTTTCCCCTGAAAGTAGTAGAGCTGACTCAGTAGAGTGATTAGCCCTGAACCCGGATTGGGAGGAGTGGAGCACGTAGTTGGATTCAATGAAACTGGTTGGCACATTTTTCACATGTTTTTGGAGTATTTTGGCACAGAAAGGCAGAAGAGATATAGGTCTAAGATTCTCCAGGATGGAGGGGTCTAGTGAGAGTGTTTTGCGTATAGGGAGCACCATAGCGAGTTTCTATTTCTTGGGAACTAGACCTGAGTTAATAGACATAGTAAATCCGTTTTTTAAGGTGAGGGAGAATAACTGCTGAGCCAAGGCAAATAATTCTGGGCGGGGCAGGATCTAGAGGAGAGACGACTTGATTTGCAGGAAGAGGTTATTAAGCTCTTCCGGAGAGGGGATGTCAAGACTGACCATTCCTCCGGAGTTGTCTGTGACTGATGGGAAACTTGCCTGCTGGGCCTCAATAGGAAAAGTGCCATAGATCTGGGTCACTTTTGAGGAGAAAAAGGAAGCTATGATGTTGTAGTTTTCTGTGGAAGGGGTGGCAATAGTAGATACACATTTGTGAGAGGATAATGATTTAAGTAAGGAGAAGAGTTCTTTAGTATGTTTAGCCGTCGAGTCAATTGTCTGGGCATAGAACTCTTTGCGTGAGCTTCTAATGAGCTTGTGATACTGTTTCAGCACTAGTTTGTGACACGAATGACTGATCGGGCTATAGTCTTTCCTCCAGTCAGATTTGAGGCATTTGCAGTGTTTCTTGGCTGTCGTTAAATGTTCATTAAACCACAGTGCATACGGAAAAGTTCTAGGATTGCATTTGGTGGCCTGTGGGGCTATACCGTCAAGAGCCGAGGTTAGCCAAGAGTCTATCTAGATTGTGAGCCGCTAGGTCTATGTCAACGTCCTCATTCATTTTGGGATTGGAGGAAGCTAGGGAAGTTGTTAAGTTCCCAGAATTGACCTTGGACCATTTTCTGGAGAGGAAGGCCTTATCCTTATGAACGCAGAGGGACCGATGTATGACATTACAATGCATGCTTTTACCACGCATGCCTTTACATCGCAGTTTTTACAACGCATGCTGTTACAACGCATAGCGTTAAGGGGTGCTGGATAGTGAATAGTTTAATTTACTATTCCAACTCCAGTCCCCGTGGATAGTAGGGAAGGTGTTGGATAGTAAATTAAATCCATTCCCTATCCTAGAGCGCCCCCCAGCGCAATGCGTTGTAATGACATGCGTTGTAATAGTTGCGTCGTAAAGGCACTGCGTGGTAAAAGTTGCGTTGAAAAGGATGTTTTCCCCGAGGGGCGGTTTAATCAGAGGAAAAGAGAAGGGGATCAAATAATGACCTGAGCAGGGCAGGACGATGGGGAAGTCCACTAAGAGGGATAGAACATTGGAGAAAATGGGATCCAACGTATGTCCTTTGGTGTGCGTGGGTTTTAATAATATTTGTAGCACATGTATGGCTTCGAGACCTATGATTGAGGAGGTCGCTCGGGCAGGCGCTAGCTTCAAAGTGAAGGTTGAGATCACCTAGAACAAGCAGCTTATTGCGGCGTAGAGCAAATGGGTGATAGTGTCAGCCATGGTCAAGGTGAAATTAGTGGCCGGCAAAGGAGGGCGACATACAAGAAGTCTGGTTAGGGTGTTGCTGCCTGAAAGAGTCAGCGGGAACTGAGCTGCCTCACAATCAGGTAGTTCCACCTCATTAAAGGTGCACTTGAGAGTAAGTTTAAAAATGATTGTGATTCCCCTCCTAGCTGGGAGGGGCGATCACGTCTTACTATCCCATAGCCAGTCAGCAGTGCATCTAGGATATCAGGCGCTGAGGCGTCCGAAAGCCAGGTTTCTGTGAGGAATAGGGCGTCGGGGGCATGTCAGTCAGCATATCAAAAAGTTCTTGCTCGTGCTTAGGTAGCATCAGTTGTTTGCGAGACCCTGAATGTGTCTGTAGGGAGTCACATTGCGCCTCTCGTGGCCCTTAATGTTGGACTTTAAAGTGAAGTAACCTGCGGTTGCATTTCAAATGCGGGTTCCCCCTGCATAGACTTCGTACATTCGCTCCAAGGTGCAGGGGCTAAATTTTTTTGTTTGCTAGTGGAGTAATGCACTAATTGGAGGTTAAGACGGGCAAGGGTTCTGGCCCCTGGCCCTGGACAGGCGCGGACTGCTATGGACGGGTGCAGACGGGCGCAGTTGGGCACAGATGGGCTTGCTTTTGGAGCCTTATTGGCACACCAGCGGCGCGCCCGCTGCGCGCATCTTCGCATCGGCCATAGTATAGAAAGCTGCCTTTGGAGAGGCATGGGAGTTATCCAGCCAATCTGGAAAGGAAGGGGTGGGCAATGCAAACTGAACTGGGGCCTACCAACCCAGGGCGTGTCAGGAGAGCTTCCTCCCATGCACACCTTACAAGTAAAGGAAAACAAGCTAAAGCAAGCATTTTCAATGCAATAGGTCTCACATTTGGTAAAGTTAGAGCTGTTGGCGTTGAAAATGGCAATGCTTTTTACTATTGTTTTATTTATTTGCAGTTGAGTAATTATATTTGCATAGGGCTAAAAGAAAAATCCCAAATTCTGCCCCCAAAACTGTGTCTTTGCCCCTGCATCCAATTACCTTACGAACTGTCATGAAGCTGAAGAAACAGCAACATAGAAGAAACGCCACTTGTGGTGTAGTATTAGCACCCATGCCTTCCTCCCTAAGTACTCACGTGCTGGGAGTAGGATATGTGACAATACCCAAAACCACACCAGCTTTAGGCAATGCTTGATCTGAAAGTAGCTACAGCAAGGTTTGCCGCATCACATTCACCATGGTTTCCACCAAGGACATGCATGTCTATTAGACTGAAATCTGTTTCCAACTATTTAAAAATGATTTTTATTGGCAATTACAACTTGATTGTGAATAGAACAATTATTAACTTATGAACATAAAAGTACTATCAAGTTAGTCTGAACTGCTCTCCTCTTTAAAGAAACCTGTGTCAAAAAATTTCATGGGTGGTGATGTCAATCTTTCTGTTGCTTGCACTGGCTAGTACATCACAATATCAACTTAGCATGGTAAAGGAAGCAAGGTTTGTGAACAGCGCATGAGTTCGTAACATCTGTGAAGGTTAAGGTTTTTCCCAAAGAGGCACACCAGGAGAGCAGGGGCATTGACGGGGATCTAGGAAGAGTGGGAAGCACAGCAAGACAATCAAACATGCGTGCACGAAAGTATAAAACAGGGTGATAAGAGAATCTGTCAGAAGCAAAGAAAGTGCAAAGCTCAGTGAAGAAAACAGAAATAAAGAGCACCTGAATACACTGTACAAACATTTTGTAATCCGAAAAGTAAAGGTTTAACTGTTCTCTTTGTGTAAATTAAAAACGCTGTGCTGGGTCCATACTAGACACTAGCTTTATTTTTTTTTGTTAGAACATTCTGCCTCTAGTGGCAGAATGTTCTAATAGCCTTATAGCCCGCCGTAGAGGGCTATACCGGCTCTTAAAGGCTCTCTCCAGCGTTAAAGACCACGAGCCGAAGACGAGGGCCTTTAACTAGGGAGAGGGACTTTAATAGCCGGTATAGCCCAGCTACGAAGGGCTATAAGGCTATTAGAACATTCTGCCACTAGAGGCAGAATGTTCTAACAAAAAAAAATAAAGCCTTATGGGAGCGTGAGGGGATTGGAATCCCCCAGGGTCCTTGAAGCCTTTGTTCACAGCCAGAGCTGTGAACAAAGAAACATTGGAATGTTGGAATGTTGGAGCTCCAGGCTTATACCAGCCATTATAAGCCCGGAGCCCTCCATTGTTCTCAATGGAGCTCCCAACATTCCAATGTTCTAATATACAAGAAAGACGTTATCCTGTACCAGCCAAATAAAGGTGCCTGACTCAGACTGTAATAACATAATTTTACTAATGAGTGAACTGCATGAGGTTAGGTTAAAGGGACATAAGGATCCAGGCTAAGGTTTCTGCTGACCTTTTGCGCTGCAGGCCTCATAAGGCTAGTGCGGGACCGTTCTTGTGTTTTCAAAGGTCTTAAGTAAAGGAAGTGACTGTGAACTAGACATCTCAGGCACAGTGCATCTGAGCATATCCAACATTCTTATTGCGGCTAGGAATAAGTTCTTAAAAATAATTTAAACAAGCCTTGTGTTTGTCTGTAATGCAACTTGTGCAGATGTAAAGCACTCTGATACCTTCAGGTCAAGAACACACAACAGAAAAGTGCAAATAAATAAATAAAAGCCTACCTCTAGCATGTCCGTTCTTATTCTGTGATGCCACATGCCTTCGGATCCCTGTGCTGCTGAACAGCACCCTGCTGTGGATGATCTCTATGGCAGGAATGGTTTGCTGTGGGGCAGACACGGGGCATGTAGCCATTGTCCTGTGGCTGTACCGCGGGGTAACAGAGTGGGGGCAGGAAGGCAGTCAGTCAGTAGGGCTGTGCCATGATAGTGTAGTCCTCCACGCAGGCAGAGCACTGGGGTTGCTGTTGGCTAAAGGCAGACGGTGAGGAGGAGCCGGTTCGGTATGCCAGCGCACCCAGTCAACCCATGGCCTCATGCTTCCCCTCAGCGTTGCACATAGCTGGGGCGGTGTGCTGCTACAGCCAAGCCCCTTCAGGCCATACCGACGGTTCACGGGACAAACGGCCACCACAAATGCCCCAAGCATCTCTGTATAAAGTGTGCCCTGTGCTGCGGTTAAGACAACCCTCTGTCGGGCCCTCAGCCAGTCCCCACACCATCTCCCCTGCCGCATGCACCGCAAAGGATGTGTGACATTACAACGCATGCTTTTACCACGCATGCCTTTACATCGCAGTTTTTACAACGCATGCTGTTACAACGCATAGCGTTAAGGGGTGCTGGATAGTGAATAGTTTAATTTACTGTTCCAACTCCAGTCCCCGTGGATAGTAGGGAAGGTGTTGGATAGTAAATTAAATCCATTCCCTATCCTAGAGCGCCCCCCAGCGCAATGCGTTGTAATGACATGCGTTGTAATAGTTGCGTCGTAAAGGCACTGCGTGGTAAAAATTGCGTTGAAAAGGATGTTTCCCACCGCAAATCATCGTTCCTCCCGCAGGCCGGGCAGCGTACACCACGAGGATGAAAGGGGAGGATGGATTACCACGGGCTGGTGGCAGTGAATTGCCGGAGAGGGGGGCGACTCACCTCGCTACTTGAAGAAGTCCCTCACCATCAGTGCTCGCACGACCAACGACGGCGACGACCACTGACAGAGATGGCATGACCAGCATGACAAAGAGGGGAACTGGACACGGTGCTGCTAGATGACAGGCTGGCAGCGCTGCCGGCGGCAGGGGGATGAGTCTGCACAGTACGCCCAGCAGCTGCAGCGCTGGTGGTGGTCTGATGCAGAGGCAGCTGCCAAGACAAAAATAAACAAGAAGCACCCGCCATTGCCAAGAGTGTTGTGTGTGGTGCCCACCGCTGCCATTGCACTGACGAACAAGGGCAAAAAAGAGTCCTTAACCTTTTCCGTGCTGATGACGGAACCGCTCCGTCATCAGCCGCGGTGGCGCTGTGCTGATGACGGAGCGGTTCTGTCATGGCCCGCCCGACGCGCCTGCACGGCGCTGATTTCTCGCCTGCGCAACGTATTCTATTGGGCGGGGCCATGATGGAACCGCTCCGTCATGATCACAGCTCAACCGAGGCTGGTGACGGAGTGGTTACGTCACCAGCATGGGCGCGCCCAGCGCCCCCCCGCCCCCTTAACGCTGCGGTGGAATAGCCGCCGCAGCGAAGGTGTTAAACACAAGAGCTGAAGAGCTGAAAGAGCCCTAAAGCGGATGAAAACTGTAGTTAGGCTGTGCTGCTTCCGGATTAAACGGAAGTGACGCATCCTAAATACAGTCAATAATAAGCCCCATAAGAAAAGCTATGCCAACGTTAAACAAATGTCAAGCGGAAGGAGAAATTACCCGGCAATATGCAGAGTTTCTCCCAACATACAGATTACTTGATGCCTCGTAGAGGCAACGCATGCGCTGCCTATGCGAGACCTAAAAAACAATGACATCTGAAACGTGATGAAGGTAAAATCCAGTGCTAATTAAAAACGGGGTGGGGAAGCCAGGCAACTCCCTGCACTTCAGCAGTGCTACAAGGAAAGAAAATATGGTATAAAACACAGGGAGCCAGGCATCTCCCGCACACTAGGGTGTTACAAGGAAAAGAAAGACAATTAGGAGCAATGAGTAAAACAAAACACTCCAGGCCAAGTCATACGTCCCACTCTGAAGGGAGTGGAATAAACAGCAAGGGTGATCTCCCACAGGAGGTCAGGTCAGGTCAGTTTAAAAGGCACTACTATGTTTCAAACAAAGGCTTGTAGCTGAAATCTGTTAATGGAAAGTGTTGGCACAAGGAACACTTATACAGATCCTATTACAAATATGTAGCCCCGTGTAATTTGGATCATGAGCAGTCAGAGTTGCAGAATTTATGTGTTTTTGGGGAAAAGCAGGTTGAACTGATTGTGTTAAATCATGGTCTTTAGTATGACTGGTTGTTGTATCAACGGCAGCTGGGTTTTGTAGTTATATGGTCACTGATTTTCCAGAGGAATGGTAGTTGTGTTTTTGGGTCAGTGGTTTGCAAGGTTGACAGGGTTTAGGCATCCTTTTCTGGTAGCTGGAAGGTCTGTCTAGATTCGATTGCATTTTAGAAGATACATTGTGTGAAGGATGCATCTGCTAACCTGAAGAGGTGGTTGAGTGCTTGTCCGAAAATGTATTTTGTACGGGGGGTAAGAGGAAATCACCCTCAATTGTTTTGGCTATGAGAGTGATAAACATTTGAACATGGTCTGTAAGGGTGTATGGAATTGCTTATGCAAATGGTATTTCACCAATTGATAACATTTTAGAACCCCTGGTTGTGGAACTTTGTTGTAATCTGAGACCTGTCAAACATCAGCCACTTTATGCTTTCTGAAAATAGCATTTGATTTCACTCTCAGTACCGCTCCAGCTAGTGTAGGAGAGACCTCATATGAAATTGTGACACTAGGCAGACATCAAGAACTGCACAACATTAATAACTAGTGTACTGTAATGTATATCTTTATGTGTGGACAGTCCTGTCCAGTTACCAATATGACGTAGTTATGGGACCGCGAAGCATGTTTATTTTATTCCCATTGTGCAGAAATATTCTCATGGTTTAGCATACAATCCTATACCACCTTTGAAATTAAACATTCAGGCCATACTTTGATGTTCAGGAGGTCATCAAAGGGTCAAATATATCACTGGGTGACTTGAAGAATAAATAACTATAGCAAAAATGCAATTTGATCATATTCATTTAAAAAGCAATCTCTATATGTGTTTGTACGGAAGGACCAGTTTGAACCAGGTGAACCTATCAACGAAGGCTTAACCTTATCGGACAGCTGAGTATCCTTTCCGCACTTGGAGATTGTTGATGTCCCCAAAAATGTTGATCATGATCTCCCAGAAGGCAAATCCAGGCTTGGGGACCCACTTGAGCAGTTAACCTTGAGATTCACTAGCATTTCAATCTCCCTAATTATTTCAAAGGTAAAAAGTAGAAATCTCATCAGAATTCATCAACAGCTATAAACCAACTTCATGCACAGGCTGGTTTGACTTTACCACTATCTTCACCATATTTTTAGCTTTTTACAGATAGTTCCCAAAACACATATATGAGCTGTGGGGGATCTGTTTAGATGGAGCATGCCTGGCCTCAGTTCACATTTGTGTGCTCAGTACTTTTTTATAAGGCCAAATTAAAATCCTTCTCTAGGGCAAACCTTCTGAACTTTCAAGTAAACATCTTGAGGTGATATGTGTGATCTTATGGAAAACTGAAACTGAGAAACCACATTGGAGGAACCCAAATCATGGAAAACCAATTTTAAGGCAAGACAATTTTAAGGAAATAAAAAAAAGGAAAATTAAAGGGAAACATGTCCAAGGAAATATCGTTTTAGGGAAAAATCCAAAATTACATGAAACCTAGGTGGAGTTCAGTACTACTGTGAGATTTTTGGGTTCAGAGATGGGTAATGTTTGGGGTGATGAGGGTGTTTTACAGGCCAGTAATAATTGAAGCTCAGACATAGATAGGGTTTGTAGGGTTCAAGGATTGGTGGAGTGTAGGGTAAGTGAGGATTTTTTAGGGTTCACGGATGAGTGGTGTTTAGGTGTGCGAGGTGTTTTTAGATTTAAGGGATGGGTGGAGTTTAGCACCATCGATGCTCATGACGAGCTGAGCTCATCATGAGGCACGGCGCTCCAGTGCTGATGACGAGCTCAGCTCGTCATGAGCCGTGGAACGCTCACACGCGGGGATAATTCCCCTGCTGTGCTGAGCGTTCCACGGGAACGGGTGCAGCTGTGATGAGCTCAGCTCGTCATGAGCACCGGAGCGCCATGCCTCATGACGAGCTGAGCCCGTCATGAGCATGGGGGCGCTGTGCGCGCCCCCCGCCCCCCAGCACAGCGGGGGAATTACCCCCCGCAGCAAAGGGGTTAAGGTTCATGGATGCTTGGAGTTTAGGGCTAGTAAGGGTTTTTAATGTTAATTATGGATATCGACTGGGCTGATGAAGGGAATTTAGGGTTCAGGATTGTGTGGGGTTTAGGGTGGTGAGGGGTTTTAAGGATTCACTGATGGGCGAAGTTTAGATGTAGAAAGGGGCTTTTAGGGTTCAGGGATGAGTAATCCGGGATGAGGAGTTATTTTGGGCCATGGATGGCTGGTGTGTAGGGGCAGTGAGGATTTAGCGTTCATGGCTGATGGAGTTTGGGTGTGCTGAGGTGTTTTAAGGAGCATGGGATGACTGGGGTTTAGGCATAGAAAGGGGTTTTTAGGGTTCAGTTATCAATGAAGTTAGGGGTAGTGATTTTAAGATTCAGGGAGGGGGGATGTTTGGGGCACAAAGGGCTTTTAGGCTTCAGGGATGAGTGTAGTTTGTGTGTACTGAGAGGTTTAACCTCTTAAGGTTCAAATTAACCTAGTTATTATTTTCAAATAAAATGTAATACTGCCAATTGTGCCCAATTACATTCAAGACAGTTAAAACTCATTTTAGAATCGTTTAGTGCATTTAATAAAAATGCTACATATCCTTCGCTCTCACTGTCATAGTTATATAACTTCTCCCAAATTTTGGTTGGCCAAAAATATTAGCTCAATGACAAATATCCAAGTTAATTTAAAGTTTCGCAATGTGAACAATAAACAACATGATTAGATATCAGCATATAGCTGTAGGAATTTGGGTTACTGGTTCGAGGGGTTGAAGCTCTTCTCAAGCAGCAACCATAATTCGTGTCAGGGTGAACCACAAGCAAACCCCAAATTAACCATGCTTAAGCCTGTGGTAGCTTTGCCCAAAAGCAGTCAGGCTCAACTTGGAGGCAACAAGTAAAGTATTTATGCAGCACTTAAAACAGAATTAAAGTGAAAACACGGCACAAGAACAATCCCACATACATTTAGAAAAAGAGTCACATTTAATAAATTATTTTAGACCAAAACAACTAAAATCCAAGCAGCAGAGCCATAGATATGTACTTATAAAGATTTAAGTGAAAATGGTGCCTAAAAGCACAAAGCTTCAGCAGTGGTTATCTGGTCACGCCAGACCCGGACAAAATCACAAGTACAGGCTGATCACACTGGACTGCGGGAGGATACAGGGACCATGTTAGGCACTCTGAACAAAGTACCTTAAATCCTGGATGCGGAGTGTTGCAAGATTTCTTGTCAAGGATATGTCACGCAGCGGTGGTTTCAGTGAGGAAGCCCTTCCCGTTTGCGAATGCCTTTTTACCAATTTGAAAATGGTGGTAATCTGTGAATGCACTCCTGGTCACAAAACATTCATACATACTTGTCAACTCACTATTAGGAAGGGATACCATTTACACGCCCCTTCCTAATAGCGACTTGTCAACCCTTTTTTATGAGTCAGTAATAGGTTACTGACTTGCAAAATAGGCTTGGTTCATAGGAAAATGCACTTTACAGGTCGCAAATGCCTGATGGGCTGTTTGCAACCGGTAAATGTGTCGTATACTTGGCCCAAAGAGCGCCTAGAAGTCAGACATTGATATGTGCAAAATTCATACACACAATGGTTTGGATGACACAACACCAAGTTCAGGACAGAGCAATGCTGGGGTCTGGCAGATCACCCACAAATTAGAGATCAGCCTTGGATAGCAAACACAATACTCATGGAGAACCGATTTCTCTGGCACTAAACAGATTCCCCTTAGTCAGAACTGCCACAAGTTAGACCAAAAACTGAGGGAGCCCTTATCTGGCTTTGTGCTGAGGTCTTCTGAACACCAGAACATCCACCCAGATCCAGCTATCTCTGGTGCCTCAATGCTAAGCGCAAAAAGAACAATTGATGGACAGAATGCAGAACAATGTCATACATTCACCCTAGTACAGAGATCTGGAAATAAATCCATTGTTATTTTGCTCATCATGCCATTCCAGTTTGAAACCAGCCATATGCAAATCAGTCTTGACCCTGCGCCCAATGGGAACAGTCCAGCTTGAATTGCCAGGCCAGGTCCTCCCCAGACTGGAAACAAACACCCTGGGACCGGTTCTGGGGTTTCACCCCTAATCAGCCAGGATAGTTTGACTCCAGTGGCATGGAGAGCACGGGACCCACATCTGGGCAAACCCGTCCCACTCGGGGTGACAAATGCAAAAAGAACAATTGATGGGCTGAATGCAGAACAATGTCATACACTCATTCCAGTACAGGGATCTGGGCCTAAATACATCATTTTTTTGTTCACCATTCCATTCCAGTTTGAACCCAGTCATATGCAAATCAGTCTTGACCCTGCGCCCAATGGGGACAGTCCATCCCTAACTGCCAGGCTAGGTCCTTCCCAGACTGGAAACAAATATACTAGTACTGGTTTTGGGGTTTCACACTTCATCAGCCAGAATAGCTTGACTCCAGTGGCATGGAGAGCACGGGACCCACGTCTGGGCATACCCGTCCCACTCGGGGTAACAAATGCAAAAAGAACAATTGATGGACAGTTTTTGTTTTGCTATATTTTCAAATAATCTTTGCTGGATCCTCTCCTAGTATGTTAATGTTCTGTCTCATGTAATAGAATAATGCCTTTTTCCTTGGCCCTTACCTCAGCTTCAAATTTATATATTGCAACTCATCTACCAATGAATTACCTTGTTGATTTAGAATCTAATGCATGCTCTAAAGATACTCCAATAAGTATATGCATTGTAAATTCACTTTTATGGAACTGGCATGTGTTGAAATCCTCTTTTATGCAGGCCATGAATTCTGCACCCATACAAATAGCTGAGTCCTTAGATCTAGTATCTTACTTTGTATATGTATATAGATAGATTAATATGATTGTGGTTGGACAATATCTTTGTTAAAATCTTTGAATAATATTTCTTTTCATCGATGCAAAGAAGCAATGATTTCGACTGGGCAGCCTCAGTTGATTTAGAATTAAAGGGTATTCTATTTTGCCAAGATTTTAAGATCTCAGATTTCGTACCTTTCTGGATAGACACTATGATAGTTAGTTTTGGGGTTTCTAGTTTCTTTTACTTCAAGGGAGTAGGATCGCATGGCTTTGTGGCTTGTTGCCTTATGGTCTTATCTTGACAGGGATTTGATGGGCCCTTTGAGTTTCCTGACCAAAATCTGGTTGCATGACATTGAAATCTCAAAGGAGGTGGTAACCTTTTGAATCTCTTCCCAGTTGTGAATGTTAAAAGAAAGTGTGTTGGGGGCTAGGCAGTGATCAATGGTACTGTTGCCAACTCTCAACCAAACGAACAGAAACCTTTTATTTTCAAATGCAACCCATTTCCTTTGTGGGAAACAGGCTGCATTTAAAACAAAAGCTGACGTTTTAAAAAATGCGGTCAGAGAAATGGTGGTCTGCTGACCCTAGCAGGCCACCATCCCTGTGATGGCAGTCAACCGTAGTGAGCTGCAATTTGCGACCAACCTCGTGATCATTGTTATGGAGTTAGCACACTAGTAGCTGGGAGTGGGAGGAGCTAGGGGGCGAGAGGAAGAGGAGGAGTGGACACAGGAAATGGTTAGTTAGAGCAGGGACAAGGTAGGAGTAACATGTTAAGAATAAAGCTCCTGTTATCACCAGAATAGTTGTTGTGTTTATTGTAGCTGGATGCTACAACTGGCGACGAGGGGTGGGATTGAGCAAACCCCACTGTGCAGAGCCTCGAACGCCTTGTCCCTAGCAGCTGTCGCGCTGCAAACGCACTGCACACTGGAAGCGTGTGTCCCAAGTGCAAGGCTAAAAGAAAGCAGGAATCGGGAGCCCACTCCGACCCTGTGGAGTGCCCCAGAGGTGTGGACGACGCCCACGACGTGCCGCCAGCAAGCGCTGCTGCGAGCGCTGAGATTTGTGTCCAAGCGAAATTGGACGTCGGAAAACCTCACGCCCGATGCGTGAGGTTTAGGAGGCCATCGGCGGAAGAACGCGGGAGCTGCGGAGGCAAGTCGGGAGCCCACCCCGATCTCACCTGATGTCCGTGGTGGTGGTGGAGAAGTGAATCCTGGCGTGGACTGCCCCAGAAGCCGACCGCCGGTGAGTTCTGAGTGCCCCCGAGTGAATGAGCCTGGAGAGCCAGCCTCGTGTGTGCCTGCAAGGACGGCGGCCATTTTGAAGTCAGGCGCCTAGGAAGGACAACCCTGTGCAAGGCAACGGCGGCCATCTTGAAGTCAGGCGCTGGAGAAAAGACAAGCATTGGTAAAGCAAACAAGCATTGGCGACTACGAGCAACAAGCATTGGCAAAATAAACAAGCATTGGCAACTGAAAGAAACAAGCGGTGGCATAGCAAACAAGCATTGGCGACTGAAAGGAACAAGCAGTGGAAAATAAATAAGCACTGGCAAAGACAAGTGAGATCGCTGCAGAATGTCCGAAGAAGATGCTCAACCTCCACCCAGTGGATCACTGTTGCGAGCACCCGCTCCTATCAAGGTAACAACGGAAGGGAGCATGGGCCCCAAATGGCAAGAGTGGCTGGAAGAGTTTGAAGATTATATTGAAGGTTCAGACATCACTGATGAGAAAAAGAAACTGATTGCTCTGCGCAACCTGGCGGGGCGAGAGATAGTCAAGATACTCAAAGACCTGCCCGCTGCCGACGTCGATACTTATGTTAAAGCGTGTGAGGTCCTGAACAAGAAGTTTCTTCACAAGAGAAATGTAGACTATGAACGACACACATTTCACTCCGCCAGGCAAGGGAAGGATGAGCCCATGAGTGCCTTCATGGTGCGTCTGCGGAGACTAGCCAAGTACTGTGAATTTGATTCTTTCTCTACTGACGCTGCCATCAAATCCCAAATAATAGACGGATGTCATTCGGATCAACTAAGGAGACGACTACTGAGGAAACCGCATGGATTGGATGAAATAGAGGAGATGACACGAGCTTATGATCAGGCGGAGAAGTACGCCGCCGTCATGGAAACGGGACACAAAGGGAGTCATGAACAGGCGCGACGCGTACACGCCAGGAGTGACAGTCGAAGAAGCTCCAGAGACAAACAATGGAGGTCGCACACATCCTCCCGTCAAGAGCAATCAGGCTATCAACGTCGAGAACCATGGAGGAAGGAGAGACGACAAGAAAGAGTGAGAAAGTGCTACCGATGTGGATATGATTACCCTCATGTGGACAGCTGCCCGGCCATGGGCCAGAGATGTCGAAAGTGTGGTCGCACTAACCACTTCGAAGCGATGTGCGGGGATTACAACAAAGAGAAGCGAAGTGGCCACTCAGGTACCACACGATCCGACACACGAAGCAGAGCTACAAGAGTGTCGCGGTCCGACACTCGAAGACACCATGCGCGAGCTGTCCAAGATCAGAAGGAGCGGTCCCCTGAATCGTCACATTCCAGCAGAGAGTCACGTCGGTCTCGGTGGGAGAGGAGGTCACCTTCCAGAGAATCCAGACCTTCGTCCCGAGACTCTGTTTACACCATTGAATATCTGAATTTGGCAGCAGACCCGGACCAGCTTAAGAGATACCCTCGGCTGGACATCAAAGTTGGAAATCACGACTCAAAGTTTGTATTAGACTCTGGTGCCTCCTTGAATTACATTCCAGTGACTGAATATGAAAGGATGAGTCCACGACCTCCCCTGATATTCGCACCTGTGAGAGTCTTCACGTGGATGGCTAAGAAGCCACTTCCCTGCCTAGGGAAATTCTCGACGACACTTACACACGACAACACAACTATTTCAGCAGTCATCCACGTTATCAAGGGCCCTGAAGCAGACTGTCTTTTGAGCCTACCAACTGCTGAACGACTCCACCTGGTGGAAATTCTCTTCAGAGTTAGCGACATCCGAGACGTGACTCGCCTGTTTCCCAGGTTGTTTCAAGGTCTGGGCAAATTGAAAGACTGTCAAGTGCGACTGCACATCAACGAACAAGTCAGGCCTGTCGCCCAACACCCTAGGCGAGTACCATTTCACCTACAGGCCGCTGTTGAGGAAGAACTCCAAGATTTGTTGGCTGCGGACATCATTGAACGCACTGATGGCCCGACCCCATGGGTTTCGCCGGTCGTCATCGTTCCCAAAAAGGGCACGGCCAACAAAGTCAGACTCTGTGTGGACATGCGCTTGCCCAACACTGCGATAGAACGAGAGCGGCACCCGGGGCCACACTTGAGCGACATGATCGCAGCACTCAACGGAGCCACTGTGTTTTCCAAATTGGATTTGAATAAAGGTTACCATCAACTGGAATTGGAAGCAGGGTCCAGATATATCACTACTTTTGCAACTCACCTGGGGTTGTTTAGATATAAAAGACTGAGCTTCGGTGTGTCCTCGGCGGCCGAGATATTTCAGGAAATGATCCGGCAAGTCATTCAAAATATTCCAAACACGCTCAACTATAGCGATGACATCCTTGTCTATGGTTCTGACGTCAGAGAGCACGACATTGCGCTCAATCGTGTCTGCCATGCCTTATTGGCAGCCAATTTGACTTTGAACAAAGAGAAATGCGAGTTTCACCAGACCACGCTGAAGTTTTTCGGTCACATCTTTTCTGGTGCTGGCATGAAACCTGATCCTGACAAAATCATGACTTTAAACAACACCAAGAGTCCCCGGGATGTTAGCGACCTCAGATCGTTCCTGGGAATGGCCAGTTATTGTGCTCGCTACATTAAGGATTACGCTACAATCAGCCACCCCCTCCGCATGCTAACCAAGCAGGGTCAGCCGTTTGAATGGACTCCCCAATGTGAGCAGGCATTCAAGGAAATCAAGAAGGCGGTGGAATCGGCGAATCACTTGTCATATTTCAACCCAAAGCGGAAAACTGAAATAACTGTAGATGCAAGTCCGGTAGGTCTGGGAGCGATACTGGCACAATATGAAAATGACTCAGATCAACGCCGCATCATTGCCTACGCGAGTCGTAGTCTGACTGAGCCGGAACGAGCCTACTCCCAACCCGAAAAGGAAAGCCTAGCCGTGGTATGGGCATGTGAACATTTTCATGTCTTTATTTACGGAAAACATTTCACCCTAATCACAGATCATCAAGCTCTCATCACCATCTATGGAAATCCAAGATCCAAGATGCCCCCGAGGATCGAAAGGTGGGGCCTACGGTTACAAGAATATACCTTCACTATTCTTCACAAACCAGGGAAATCTGAAAATCCTGCGGACTACATGTCCCGGCATCCTCTCCCATCATCAGCTTCCCGATCCTCCATTGCGGAAGAGTACATTCATTTTGTAACGGATCAAGCTCTTCCTCCAGCTATCCCTCTGGAGACTATTCGGGAGATGACAGCACAGGATGGCATCTTGCAGAGAGTCCTTCACAAAATCCGCAATAATAGATGGAGGCATGATCCTCAAGACGATAAAGCTGATTCCTTGACTCAACGTGAACTACAAGCCTTCCGGCATGTGAGTGGTGAGCTTTCCGTCACGACTGATGGCATATTGTTGCGTGATCAGAGGATTGTAATTCCTACACAACTGAGACAAGGAGTGGTTGCTCTTGCACATGAAGGACATCGAGGAATAGTGTCGACCAAACGAGCACTAAGGGAACGAGTGTGGTTTCCGTTCCTTGATCAACTAGTGGAAGTCACCTTGAAAGATTGCCATCTCTGCCAACTCACCAGCAAGGGCGATCCTCCAGCTCCTTTACATATGACCAGCCTGCCCAGTGGTGTGTGGCAAGAAATCGCCATAGACTTTTATGGACCCCTGTCATCGGGCAAATATGTGCTGGCCATCATTGATGAGTATTCCAGGTATCCCATTGCCTGTTTTGTGTCATCTACGAACACTGCCAGTACTCTCAAAGTCCTTGATGAGGTCTTTGCAGCGTGGGGAGTTCCCAAGATCGTTAAATCAGACAATGGACCTCCTTTCAACGGAAATGACTTTGCTGCTTTTGCGAAGCACCTCGACTTTCATCACCGCAGGATCACGCCTCTCTGGCCACAGGCGAATGGGACAATTGAGAGGTTCATGGCCACCCTCAAAAAGACCTTCCAACATGCTACCGTGGAAGGGAAAGACTTACAAACAGCACTCAATGAAGTTCTTCGAGCTTATCGTACAACTCCTCATGCTACGACTGGCCAATGCCCGGCGACTCTCATGCTGGGACGTCCCATGAGGAATCGCATTCCCACGTGGGATGGAGCCCTGGAAGTATCATCATCTGAGAAGGACTCGTGGGAAATGAGAGCCACTGATGACCGCAACAAAAGAAAAATGAAGGCCTATGCCGACAACCGGAGGAGAGCACGGTCATTATCATTAAATGAAGGGGACAGTGTCATCGTCAAGCAAGATATGCAGAAAAAGACTGACTGTACATTTAAGGATGAACCGCTGGTGGTCACCAGAAGGAAAGGGACTATGGTAACTGCGGAGTCCGAGCAGCGGCGAGTTACGAGAAACATCTCGCACTTCAAGAAACTGCCAACTGACACCTCAAGAACCATGATGAGTGACATACACAATCCCCGAGTTGAAGAACCACAGCCAAATGGTCATGAGAACATTGCTCCGATCACTGAGACATTGAATACTGATGGTCTGAGAGCCAGGTCGCCACGACCTCATCGTGACATACGTCCACCCAAGAGACTGATTGAGGAGATGGACTAAGACGTCAGTATGCTCTGTTTGTTTTGTTACAAAGGGGGGAGATGTTATGGAGTTAGCACACTAGTAGCTGGGAGTGGGAGGAGCTAGGGGGCGAGAGGAAGAGGAGGAGTGGACACAGGAAATGGTTAGTTAGAGCAGGGACAAGGTAGGAGTAACATGTTAAGAATAAAGCTCCTGTTATCACCAGAATAGTTGTTGTGTTTATTGTAGCTGGATGCTACAATCATGAATGAGGTAGGTCGGAGTGTGGCCCCCTGTGATTCGGAATTTTGCAAAGAAGCGACATATTATACATGGGTTGGGTAGCAAAATTCCTTTGAATTCACAAAAAGTCCAGCAAAGTTTATGACCACTTTTTGCAAATGGAAATTTCGTACATCAGGTCACTAAATCCTGATATGTAAAAGTGGATGCAGAGGTGATCGTGCCCAACCGGCCAGATATAAATATTACTAGTACTGCATGTCAGCAAGATTTGTTGCATGCTAAGTCTTTACAATTAACAGGTAAAGTAGGTGAATTCTTGATTCCAGGGGTGTCAGGCCTGAGTTGGCGGCTCAGGTTTTTGGTCTGGTTATTGGAGGACGGGCCTGATGCACCATCAAAGCCAAGAATAATGTCAATCCCTGTCAATGGTTGAGGAGCCAGAAGATCAGGTTTTGCTGCTTTAGTCCAAGTTGTCAACAATAGTGCCAATGTCCTATGCTCCTTTTCCACTTACACTGTGTTTATGGAATTTAACCCTTCGTCAGCTGCACAAGCATAGGAGAAGGATGAAATGTACCTGTGCACTCAAAGTAGGCGAGTCTGTATCCCTGGATGTAGCAGTTTTATCCAAAGCAGTGACACCAGGTGAACTAGTGAAAGTGTCGCTGAGAACTCATCCCTTGTACTGTTGTTGATAAAGGGATAGTCTCATCTCCTCGTCACATAATCAGCACTGATCATCATTTCCAAGCACTCCCGCCATCTCACAGCTCAAGATGCAATGAACCTGCTGGTCTCTGGAACCGGTGGATGCCAGTGCAGCAGACATCTCTGAACAGCATTGTGTGCAGATATCTTGCCATTGTTCATTGCAGTCTAATGAAAACCTCTGAGAACATGTACTATCTTCCTATGGTGTTCAGGATCCAGGTCTATGCAATGCCTGAACGGTACTCATCAAGCGAGTTATTCGAAGACCGCCTGTGTATCTGCATGTCTTTGACTTCCATTGAATCCTTCGCTGCCTGAGTTTTGTGGTTGATGCAGTGTGCCACGTTGCTGTCTAATGCACACAGTCACTAGCCTTTTCGTTTGCTACCTTGTCACTTACAAATTTCCTTCCTTTTGCCGTTATGTTACTTCGTTTCATTATTTCTGCTTCTTTATTGAGAAACAGGAAGGACAGACAGTGCAGAGGACCTAGTCATCATTATCAAGAGCACCTCTATACCAATGAACCTCTGTGCATAAGTTCCAGGTTTCAAGAAAACTCATTATTACCTGGCAGTTTGTAAACATATCTATTCACTTATATGACATCCCTTCTTCTAAGTAAATGTTTTTTAGCAGTGGCAGCTGGTGAACTTTATATGTGGTGGGGATAATCCTTTGTTCGAATTCCAATGAGCTTCGACTTGGAGGGCTCTCTCACACTTTCTTGCACTAAAAGCCTAATTTACAAAGATTTGGTGTAGGGCAGGGCATCACGTTTTTTTAGTGCACTGCCCTACACCGAACCGAAAGGACAGCAATGTACCGTATGCAAGAGATACGTTGCATTCCTGTCCTTTCAGCCAGAGCCTGCAAGCAATGTGGTGCCTAGCGACAACCCAGGAGCCCTTGTTCTGCATTGTTGGCAGGATTGTTTTTGTGCAGGAAGGGATAACTTCCTACACAAAAGCAATCCATGGAGGCGTTGTCCTCATTCTATGTGTGCTGCAGAATGCAGCACACATGTAAAGAGGAAAAAACTAGGAGGTTTACGTGACTTTGTAAATCTAGGCCAGCATCAAAATTCATAGCTGTTGCGTGGGAACGCCCACTGCAACACCCATGGAACGCCTCCTTGACACAGAGTGAATCAAGCAGCGCTTTCCACTGCGTTGTCCTACTCCATAGCTATGAGGCCATGCAAAGGCACGCAGGGTGGCATTGCGTCGCCTCATAGCTATGATTGAGAGGTCTGTGCCTGATGCAGAGGCTTAACTGCACACTTACCTCTTAGTCCACTTGTGCAATTGTTGTCCACAGCTGGTTCCTTCCTTCTCTTGGGCCTCTATCGTTGAGATAAGGGGCACTCTGTCCTGCTCTGCTCCATAATGTTTTTTTCAAAGTGAAACTAAATGCAGTACTAATCACATGTTAAAGCCAGGAGAGCAGCCCCCTGCACTCCTCGTACAGCCTGCCCAATCATCAAAACATTGTTGCCATTCACTCCCTCCTTGACCTCAGCGGTCTGCCCCACCCCCAGCCATTGTAGTACATGGAGTTTTGCAGCTTCTCCCAGGGCCACTGTTCATGAGCTCCAAAAATCATCTGTATCCATGGCCCTTTAATTCAGCACTCCCTCTCGTGTGATGTCACTGCTGTAGCTTGTGCCTGCAGGTCGAAGAAAACCTCGCCCTGATGGCGCTCGCACAGGTGAACATCTGCAAAGTTCACTAGAGTTCACCGAAGAGGTTCAGCACACCTCCTGAGAGCAGTAATTTCTTTTCAGCTGCCCTTTGTTTATTTTCCCTTTTCTTGCCTCTTTCCCGAGGGTGGCATGGCAACGCCACTTTTACCCATGAACACCACTCGCCCTGGTTTTTAGGTAAAGCCTTCATAAAACAAAAGGAGAGAGACCCCTCAACAAGCCAAGTGGACAAGATGGCAAAAACCAAAGAAGCTCCCCTAAGTGAGAAACCAGTTGGATAAAAGTGCAAGGAACAAGCTGGATGAAAGTGTGACTGTGCAAAAATCGAAACCCCAAACCACAACAAAAAAATATCTTATCTTTATTATTTATAGACATATATAATTCATAAAACATAAAAGACAAAACAATACATCAACATCTTCCAGTACAAAATTCAATATACAGATTGCATCAATGTTTATTGCAGCACTTTTCTTAATACATCATAGGATCAATTATTTATATGCATTAACATTTCAAAAATCAATTGTGGATGAAAATTTGCAAAACGTGCTCGTCTACAAGCACATTTTGCACATTTTCTACCACATATGATTGAATTTTATTCTGAGATCTTGTTGTGTTTTTGTTTTAGGTGAACCCTATCAGACGGAGAGAGCTGTGCTGTCCTCTGTTTGCATATAGGGAACTACTTTTTTATTTCTGTTTATGCCGTCCATAAGAGTTGAATGTGTTTTCTAACTGCCTCCCTCGTGTGCTTTTCTCCCCCACCCATATCACTCTCTTTCGCCCCTGTGCCTCTCTCGCCCCAACACAACACTCGTGTTGTTCTCCTCAAACCATATGCTTCTTCTTTCTCGCTCCATATTGCACTTTTTCACCAGTGTTCTCTCCCGTGTGCTGCATCTCCCCCGTCATCAGTGTTTCTTCACCAGCCATGACATCCCCAACCATCACATCTATGGATTTTTTTTTAAAGTGCTTTTACACTAAATGTTTTTAAAAGGGCCTCGTGCTACTTTTAAAATCTACAGATCCATCTCAGTCTGGTAAATAAATTAAAAAGCTGTGCCCTTTTGTAGCACACACATGTGAGTCGCGACAAAATGACATGGCAGTTGCATCATCTTTTTTCATTTTTTTAAAGCCATGCATATATGAAATTACAACACAAACTATTACAAAGCATACCTTTACAACGCAGGTTCCATCACAATACATGCGATTACAACGCAAGTCATTACAACACATATTCCATTGCAACAAAATGTACTATTCCAACACAGGTGCTGGCCAGTGAGGGATATGCATTGTAATGGCATGTGCTGTAATGGCATGCGTTGTAATGGATCCTGCATTGTAATGACCGCCTGGTAAAGGCATTGCGTTGTAAGGCCTGCGTTGTAATGGAGATTTCCTGGTAAAACCTATTGGCTTTGCCAATGCTTGTTAGTTCAAGATGACTCCTCTCTAATCTACCTGCTTCGTTTTAGTTGGAATAAATGTTTTGGTCGCCTGTACTGGCTGCTCTCCTGTCTCTTCTTAGGCTGCTGACCAGCAATGGCTGTAAGAGAGAATTAATTGTCTTGTGTTAGTTAATACGGATCAGTTCGGTCCAAAAATGTCATCGACTTAATTTCCTGCGGCTTATCTAGGATAAGCACCGGTGTGGGATTTAGAAGAAGGAGGACACATCTCTTTAAAGTAGATAGACACTGGATTTTTAAGGCATTGACATGGAATCTTATGATAAGGAAAGGGCTCTCTTTATTTTCTTCCGATAAAGACAGTTGTGGCACCCACACACAGAAGGATTAAGATAAACTTGGAGGAACAATTTTCCCCTTTTAATCTTCAAACATCGTACTGATCTGTTTTGATTGAGTGTAATATTTCATAATAGTGTGGCAGCCCACTCTCTGTATCCAGGTGTGAGAATGGGAACACGTGCACACTTGGACTATTTGATTGCCTGGTTCTCTGAAAATAGATTGAAATAAGCCTGCTAGTGCCATTTAATTAATTAGGGAATTCTTTCACACTTGGCACCTCCTCAGGTGCTACTGATTGTAAATACTGTGAGGCACATTACTAACCCTTATGATTTATACTTAATAGAATCTTCTACTTGATAAACTCAAATTCTTATGGAAAGTGCTCTTAAAGATAGTAAATATTTATCTAATTCAGTTCATGGATATTATAGGTTCATTGAAATAATAACAATATGAATGCATATATAGAATCAAAACTTTAAAAAAAGTTAAAGCCTGTGATAAACAGTGTTCGGATCTTAATAAGTAATGATTCAGAGTCTCCTTGGGAGCATTGTTAAAAATGTGCTACATCGTTCAAAAGACTGCCAGTCTTTAGGTCATCATCAGTCGCTAGTTCTTCTCCAAATTCTGACACTCACCCAGGTCAGTATTAAAATTTGATACCTGGTTCTAAAAAGTTTGTTTTCACAAAATGGATATTCAATTTTCATGGATCCTGTTTCTATTGGGGTGCTAGCCGGGTCATCTCCTTCAAGTTTCACAAAATGCTCAGTGAATGATAGGTGCAGTGGTGTGGGCAAATTAAGAATTTTGTCAATGAAATGGTCAAACACACTGCTTCATGGCTTATTTTATGGACCATAAAAAAAACTTGTAGACATCGAATGGGGTGTGGTCTTAAGTTTCTCCGTAACCCATAGACGCTGCAGGTTTCTCATTGCTTTCCACAGGCTACAACATCTGTATGGAAGTCTTGCATCATTAGCCACCCAGTACTTGCATCTGCTGTAGCAAGAAGCAAGAGTTACAGCCTCATAAATTTGGTCCCTTTATTATTTTTAAGTTAGCTTGAAGGACCTGCTGTAGCAATGGTACACTACATGATTCTAGTGTGGGATGGATTCTTTTGTATTATAAAAATCTTTCCACATTGTCCACAAAGAAGAGTAGTCTATATTTATTTTTAGCTCTTTTTTTAATTTGGCGCATGGCAATGCTTTATTCCATTCATCCGCCATATTCAGCTGTGCTATGATTCTATTTATGCTTTCAACCACATGAAAGATTGATTGGGGAATATTTAAGATTTTAGTGACCCTTCGGGAGCTCTCCTGAGAAATTGTGTATTGATGGAATGAGACATGTCTAACAACCAGTTCTAGCTTTAGTTGTTCAGGTGGACATGAGTTTGGTAAAAAATGATGTGTCTGAGGGCTTTGTTAATTGTCTTTTGAAGCCCAAAGTTCAGTTTGCTCCCAAATGTTATGCACCATATGTAATTGTAGGGATACATGTTGCTGTACTCAGCTATGGTTGGAGATGCCCTAGGGCTTACCCTGTTTATGTACAACCCGCTCGGTTTGTGCTGTAGAAAGGTTGTTTTTACTTTCTGCAGTTGGGTTTTGGGACCCGCCCTTCTATCTTGCCACAAAGAATGCGCATTTTGCATCTCTTCATACAATATTCTTTGTTTTACTGATCTCCAGTACCAGGTAATTCTTGTGGTTCTGCGTATTCAGTGTTTTCAGGGAGTGAAGTGGCCCTATTGGACTTACATGTAGGATGACTGCTTCGTTGGCGTGTTGGAGCTGTGGTGCATTCTTGGCTACTAATTCTGAGAGAACATTTTTGGCACTGTGTAGGGCCTCTCTCCACTGCATATAGCTTCCCATTGCTCAGATGGAAACTGAGTTTTGTGTCTCATCCTGTTGTACTAGGCCCTTTTTCCAGGGTTATCCCCAAACTTTTTGCTTCTTCCTCCTATTTCTTCCTGACCTGTGTTTGTTGGTTTTAGGACTCTGGGCACTTTACCACTGCTAATCAGTGCTAAAGTGGATATGCTCTCTGTCTCTGTGTAAATTGATATTATGATTGATTCTCCCTAATTGGCATATTTGATTTACTGGTCAGTCCCTAGTAAAGTGCACTGAGTGTGCTGGGGCTAGTAAATCAAATACTACTAGTGGGCCTGCAGCACTGATTATGCCACCCACATGAGTAGATCTGAAAAGATAACTCAGACCTGCTACTGCAGTGTCTGTGCGCAGTTGTTAACTGCCATGTCGACTTGGCAAGTGCACCCACTTGCCAGGCCCTAACCTTCCATTTTCTTACATGTCAGTCACCCCTAAGGGAGGCCCAAGGTACCACTGTGGGCAGGGTGCAGTGTATGTGAAAGGTAGGACATGTACTGGTGTGTGTGACGTGTCCTGATAGTGAAATCCAACCAATCTCGTTTTTCACTAATGAAAGGCCATCTTGCCCCATAGGACAGAATGGGGAATGCTTTGTAACAGTTTACAAACATATCTTCCGATTAGATAAGATGGAAAAATAAAGTTTAGGCTCTCTGAACTCAGAATTTAATGACACATCTTTTACTAAATATGTTTTTTAAATTGGTGTTTGAAAATGGCAATTTTAGAAAGTAGGCATTTTCTTTTTTAACCATTCTGTGTGCCTCTGCCTGTTTGTGTATTGACTGTCTGTTTTTTTAGTGACAGGGGCTGGGGAGGTGCATTTTCTCAGACAGCCACGGGGGGGACATTGATGTGTGTCCTGCCTTTCCTGAATGAGTCAGCACTGGGTTGACTAGGCCTGATCTGCATTTGGAGTGCTGGGAGGAGTACCACCTGTACCTGAATAGGGCTGTGCCTGCCTTCCACAATGCTGGCTCTGGCCCCCCTGTGATATGTCTGGAGCCAGGGCTCACACTGACAATGGAGGTTATTGTGTACTTGCAAAGTGCCCCCAGAACTGGTTTGGACTGGGCTCAGAGCCCTGGGCCATTAGAGAACAAAGAGATGTATTGTATAAAAAGAGGGGCCCAGACCCCAGACTTTTAGACTACTTCTGGAATCAAAGGGAACCTTTGCCAAGGAGAAGAGCTGGAGAAACTGGGGAGAAGTACTGCCCTTGCTGTGTGTCTGGGGATGGCCTACAGTTGCTGATTCTACCAAGGAAAGGAGAAGGAATTTGCTGTGTGCTGTGTCCCCTGCTTGCGGAAAGTCTCCAAGGGCTTGAGTAGAGCTTGCCTCCTGTTTTGAAGTTTGAGGAACACAAGACTTCACCCCCAGCTCCACTGAACTTCCTTGCTGGGAGTTCTGACCTGCCAGGAGTGCCTGTGGCTGTATGTGGTCTCTAGATGTTGTTTCTGCTACAGGGAGCTGGAAAGCAACGCAACAAGAAAATTGACGCATCGCTCTCCTTGCAACAGTTTTTCCGAAGCAACGCTGTGGTGCAAGAAGAATCGCCCCGCACCGCCGTGCTGCTGATAAAACCGACTCTGCACCTGTTGCCGCCGCGAGAATCAACGCATCGAGGGATCGCGGCTGAAGAAATCGACACAGCGCCGCTTGACGCCACTGCTTCGTTCGCTGACGCATCCTGGATTTCCATGCATCGTTCCGGTGCTGCAAGTTTTCCCCGACGCATCACCCAAGGATCGGAGTCGTCTAAGAATCGACGCATTGCTTCCCCCTACAGAGCGGACCCGAAGCACTGTTTCCCTCGCATCGCATCCACGAAGGTCTCAGAAATTGACGCATCTCTTTCTTTTTCTACGCTTCCCATCGCTTGCCAAGTTTAAATCTGGCATTGCTCTTCTTATCTCGCTTATTGATTGGCTGGTGGTCCGATACGTCACTTCCTTTTTGCTTCCGTTTTGCAGGAAGCAGCACCGACCAACCACAGTTTAGTTCCGCTGCTGGGCTGTTATCTTATTATTTAGGGACTACTTCCTTGTTTTTTACTGCTGCTCTTCCCTGCACTACAAGTCTATCTCGTGTGTTCAGTGCCCCTGCTCATTAGCACCTAATCTCTCCGTGCGCCGTTGCTGCTCCTATCCATGTGGCTGAAGCTGCATGTCTTAGTGCCCCTGTTTGTTGCTACCCCTTCTCCGTATGGTGCACTCCACCACCATCTCCGGTTGCTGCGCCTATCCCCATCAGCTGTGAGCTGCACTCACTGCTGGTTTATATGGCTCATCATTATGGCGAAACACTTGCCCATTTCCCTCCCAGCATTGCGTGCAGTATTCCGCCTGTCTTCACTTTGCCTTTCCCTTTGCTTTCTTCTGGTTCTGTTCCCCCCTAACACCTAACTGCTGCCTTTCCCCCCCTTTCTGAAAAGCGGACAAACAGATGTTTCATGACCTGCACAGCGATTTCTTGTATGAGGTGAAGGTAAGTGAGCACACGAGTCAGATTTGATCCATTGTTTGGCATTTAACCATGTATTTTTTTCTTCAGTAAATGTGGTAACAGGAGCTTAAAATCTTTGGTACGTTTTTATTAAAATTACGCAAACGATATTGGTAATTTTTACATAGCACATACTGCAAGTTGAACTGCCCACTGTCAATTGAATAAACGCTTTACCAGTCCCACACTTCAGTGGGCCCCTCGCATCCACCATGGAGAGATAAAGGTCCGAGCTGGCCCTACTGGGGCTTGCTCCTGTAGGTTCAATACAGACATTTACAACAGGCACTCAATGCACAGTACTATCTCACCTGCTGAGAGTGTCACTCTTTATGTATCGCGTTATTCGTGTGACCCCAGGACACCTTACCGAAGTAGGGAAAGAGGCAAGGTTGTGTTGTTTGCTGTAAGACAAAGGCACTGTTCACTAATATCATTTGGATCATTCAATTTCAGACATGGTTTAGGAGACTTGTAGACTGACTTACAGAGCTCGCAAAGTTGTAAGATCCGAATGGCAGAATGGCCTGGAGGCTCAGGTTTCTCGGGCTCTGGTTTTCGTCCTGCTCTGGGGTATAAGAGGAGTGACCAAAGTGGCCCATTGCGCATGCGCATGTGTTTCACTCGTTTTGAAAGCTTATTGGCAGATGGCTGTTTTTTGCTCATGGTCTGTGACTGCCGGCCACCCCCCCGCCATAACATGCAGAACACCGTTACATATTCAAACTTCTAACAAAGAATTTTCTTTGGAAGACGGGGAGCCTCGAGCCCGAGACTCCCCGGCCGTATTTATTAAAATATGAAACAAAATTAAAAATTGATAAAATCAACATTTACATAATTGTTAAAATGCAAAACTTCAGAACATTAGATTTACATCCATTTTTGACAGGTATGAAGGGCTAACCTTAACAAATCTCTAATACAGCGTGTTCCTAACCGAATCTAACATCCTGATATCAAATTTGCATTTACTAATAATTTGTCTTACGGCAAGGTCGCTAACCGGTGTCAGATCCTTTTACCCAGCTACGCTCTCACGTCCGAGATGCGCATGCGCGACAAGGGCCCGTTTACCCTCGTGCGCTCGGTGAACTCCATTTAACCATAACAGGAGGGCCCTTACACTCGCGCCCTTAGTGTCATAGTGCATAGTGTATGTGTGGGGTGGCTACCAGCCTGAGGAAAGCGTTGACTCCCCTCCCCCGCACCCAAGCAAGCGGATATCCTGCCCCTGAAGTTCTGGGAGAGACCAATGGCCCCTCCCCCTGCGCAACCCCTTTCGTGAATAGGGCCGCCCCCACCTAAGGACCTTAAATTGCTGCTCACCGATTATGACCTTACCGCCGGACAAACACAATAAATACGACAATTCTAATCTAAGAGGGAAAAAAGGCCTAAGGAAAAAATAGTTAATGCAACAGAAAATAAACATCCAAGTTGCCTGTAAACGCGGGAAAAAAGGCCTAAGGAGGAAACCTTTACACATATGACATTGCAGCTCATTGTACCGTATACCTACCAAAAAGGCCTTACCAGAATTCTGGACCCAAGGGATGGAGGGTGGGGAAAATTAGTGTGCCCACCGCGGGGCAAGGAGCGAGCCTGGGGAGCGCGGGCACAAAGAGGCCGCTTCCCGCGCTCCCCAGGCTCTTGAACCCCACAGCTGGCACGGTCCCGCCCCCTTGCCCCGGAAGCGCAAAACTGCTTCCGGGGCAAGGCGGGACGCGTGCCCAATCAGGACTGGGCAAGGGGAGGGGCCGGGCACAGCCATGTGTGCGTGGGGGCCGAGCGGCCCCCACTTTCCTATTTCAAGATACGTAGAGCCATATGTATCAACATTCCGTTTTTGCGATTCCTAAATAGCGATTTTTAAGGAATCGCTATTTAGAAATTGCAAAATGGTATGTATGTAAAAACCAGCTTCTTTTTAGCGATTTCTTAAAATTCCTTACTTGCGATTAGCACGCAATTAAGGAATAATTTCCCATTCATTTCTATGGGCCAGGAGGCCCATAGGAATGAAGGGGAAATGTGCGATTAGCAATTAGCTAATCGCAAATTGAGAATATTTTCAAGGGTGCAGGGGTGTCCAAAGCACCCCTGAAAATGACATGAGTGCGCATATGGCGCACATACATGCCCTAAGGGTATGTATGAGCGTCACATGGCACCTTTTGATTTTTAAAAAAATGCTTTTTTAAAGAAATTCGCAGCTTACCACCAACTTGAAGTTGGTGGTAATTTGCGATTCCTTAGGGACAATTAGCAATATTTTTTTGCATCATACATTGCATTTAAGGAATCGCAAATTTTGCGATTCCTTAAATGCAATCGCAAAATAAGGAATCGCAAATTGTGCGATTCCTTATTTTGAACCACATTTGCTTAATACATACCATATTGAGAATTCGCATTCGCAAAGGCCGAAATTCTGCGAATTTCTGCCTTTGCGAATGCGAATTTCAATGATACATATGGCCCTTATTGTTTTCTTGGTGGAAGAGATCAAAAATAATTAAAAATGCCTCTGTGAACCACTCATTACAATGAATAACAAACTAATTCTATGGAATCGTGCCATGAATTGTTCTTAACATGACAAAATACTGATTGTTTTTAAAATGTATAATGCTGCTTGCTACCTATGCTTTGGGATGTTTTAAAGCAATTTTATCCCAAAATGATGTATTGCACTGCAATTTTAACTGTTTTACTTATATGATTTGTTTTGATATTTATGATGTAAATGATCATATATTTGATCGAAATAAATATATATATATATATATATATTTCTCATTCAAATAGGATTTTTGCAATAAATCATAACAAGAACCACTATTTACAATCTTCAAAAGAGACGGCACAGGTGCGAATGTGCACTCTCAGTCGGAACCCCGGCCCATCCAACCTTCCGTGCTACCCTCTCTGCCCCTGTGCGGTCTCCAGCTTCACTCTTGTTTAGTCAGTGCCACTGTTTCCTTGTATTTTTAATCCGGGACTTAATTAATTTAAGACATTTTTGCCTTCACCAGTTCTTATGGGACAAGCTAGCCTGCATTCACCACATTTCAGGAGAAAAATCAATTTCCAGAACGCACTTTGCTGCAAGGGGAAAATGAGTACAAGCCAGGGACACTTAAGTATTTTTGGGGCCCTGGGCCAAACGTATTTTTGAGGCCCCTATTCGGAACTGCTTTAAATTTATGACCCATTTTCAGCTCTTTCATGCCCTCTTGGGCCATGTCACTGACAGTGGACAGGGACACAGGTCCATATTCTAAATGTGTTTACATCTAATATTTAGGGATAATAAGGTGTGTTTTCAATATTGTAAAACTGCATCAGATCACTAATATTACTGCAAATATTATCTGTGGCATATGAATATTTGAAGTCCTGCTTTGATCTGAAAGAATAAAACATTTCTCTGTAAAATGTCTGTTTTAAATACCATAATTTGTTTTGAGAATGGGTGATGTGTGAGAGTCTATTACAATCTGTGTAAGAAGTATTATTCAGGGTCACCAGGGCAAGACTGCAGAACAGAGCTGGTTCTCTCAGGGGCCCCCCTGAAAGGCTGGGGCCCTGGGCGAGAGCCCACCTTGCCCATGCCTTAAAATGTCTCTGGTACAAGCTGTATGGAACTGGCACACCTGCTATTCACAGCGCTTCAAATCAGCATTGGAATGCATCAACCGCTACCTAAAATTTGTGTGTGTCGAACTCATTCATGTGAGAGCATTATACATGACATCACCTATTTTGGAAGATAAGGGGTTCTTGCCAAGGGTTTATCTCCCCTTGTCATCACTGTTTCTTTGTTTGGCGCCAGCATAACACAGACAACAATGGAGATATCCACGATTAAAGTCCGCGAGCTACACGTCTCCATGCCAGTCCGAGCTACTGATGCCTCCGATGGCGCCCCTATTTTTTCTTGCACCCCCTTCTGCTTGTTTACTCTTTTTTATGTTTAACTGCTCCCTGGAGAAGTATTTAGAGGCGCTATAACAAATATATAGAAGCACTTTGCTGCTGACCAGGCGCGCGACGCCATTGGGCTCCTCTTTTTTGTAGCGCACAGCTGACACGATGACGTTTCAACATCACTTCATAAACACCACAGGACAATGCACACTTTTTCCTTTAATAATAACTCCACTGCAAGCAAGCTTTTCCAATGTAATATTGTCTCACATTACTGTAAGTTTGGACTATTTGGCGTCGCATTACTATTAGCAACGGCAATTGCTCAAAATTTCGGTAATGCAAGACCTATTGCATTGAAAATGCTTGTTTTACAGGTCTTCCTCATTTCCTTTAGGGCCAGCTTCAGCTTTTCATTTTAGGGGATCTTACTGCTTTTCTGATCAATTAATTAATATTGCACTTCAAATCCCTCAAGTGTCTCATGTACCAGTTATTTACTTTAATTGGTGTTGATGGACATATTACAGTGTTTCTTAGAGAAGCACTGATATTCTTAAGTAGCTTCAGTAGATCTTCTAGAAGAGCACTCTAAGATGGTAGGGTCTCCCTTTCCAGAGATAATGATGAATTATGTGGTCATGTAGAGCATTCCTTCACTTTGATTTTCATTCTTTTGCGGCCATTCACCATTTTCCATGAGCAATTTAGATGTTTCAGGACCGTGATTCTATCTTTTAGCCCCCAGGGTACGCGAGCTGGACGCGGATTGATATGCCAATCAAACACTGCAGCTTGTGGCAATCGGTCACTATTGAATCAATCAATTATTGTACATGAGATAACTTGGTTAAAAATAGGCGCAGTACGAAAGTACGCGCCAGAAGATTCCCCCTATTCACTGAGGAGTGTGCTGCTGGAATGGATCCTTCCGGTAAGACTTCTTAGTGCGGAGGAGGTGAGTAGAGATTAGAAAGTGGTTACTGTTCCTATTTCTTCTCTTGAAAATGGAGGTCACTTCAGGTACACATCAGAATTAATTACTTTACTCAGTTAAAGCAAGTGTTGTATTGGAAGGTTGAGATATTTTGTGGAAGTTATTGGAAAGTTCAGATATGTTGTGGAAGTCATTGAAAGGTTCCAATATCTTGTGAAAGTAATTGGAAGGTTCCTATATCTTGTGAAAAACATTGGAAGGTTCAGATATGTTGTGGAAGTCATTGGAAGGTTCCTATATCTAGTGAAAGTCATTGCAAGGTTCAGATATGTTGTGGAAGTCATTGGAAGGTTCCTATATCTCGTGAAAGTCATTGGAAGGGTCAGATATGTTGTGGAAGTCATTGGAAGGTTCCGATATCTTGTGAAAGTCATTGCAAGGTTCAGATATGTTGTGGAAGTCATTGGAAGGTTCCTATGTCTTGTGAAAGTCATTGGAAGGTTCAGATATGTTGTGGAAGTCATTGGAAGGTTCCTATATCTTGTGAAAGTCATTGGAAGGTTTCGATATGTTGTGGAAACTCATTGGAAGGTTCAGATATGTTGTGGAAGTCATTGGAAGGTTCAGATATATTGTGGAAGTCATTGGAAGGTTCCTATATCTTCTGAAAGTCATTGGAAGGTTCAGATATGTTGTGGAAGTCATTGGAAGGTTCCTATATCTTCTGAAAGTCATTGGAAGGTTCAGATATGTTGTGGAAGTCATTGGAAGGTTCCTATATCTTGCGAAAGTCATTGGAAGGTTCAGATATATTGTGGAAGTCTTTGGAAGGTTCCGTTACCTTTGGAAAGTCATTGGAAGGTTCAGATAAGTTGTGGAAGTCATTGGAAGGTTCAGATATGTTGTGGAAGTCATTGAAATGTTCAGCTATGTTGTGGAAGTCATGGGAAGGTTCTTATATCTTCTGAAAGTCATTGGAAGGTTCAGATATGTTGTGGAAGTCATTGGAAGGTTCCTATATCTTGTGAAAGTCATTGGAAGGTTCAGATATGTTGTGGAAGTCATTGGAAGGTTCCAATATCTTGTGAAAATCATTGGAAGGTTCAGATATGTTGTGGAAGTCATTGGAAGGTTCCAATATCTTGTGAAAGTCATTGGAAGGTTCAGATATATTGTGGAAGTCACCTGTCAGCAGGACATTCATATTTGGGTTTTGTATAGGGTAATTATTGATTACATTCCAAGGACATTTTGGGTCACTATTTTTCACATTTTGTCTGGAAGAATGCATATGTTGCATGGTATTGGCTTCTCTTTGGTGCCACTTATCTTGCATTCAATGTTTACTAGAGTAATCGTGAGATCCTTGTGAGCGGAAATAAATGTAATTAGGCCGCCTGATAGAAGATCATTTTGGACCCCTGTCTTGGACCCCATGGAGGAATCGACTATCATTGGGGGTCAAATCAATCAGCTCATATATGTCCTCATTAAAAAGACATCTGTTGTGTGAACTGGTTATGTTTGCATCTTTCTGTGCATTATCCAGAATCTGTTTTTGTCTGTTAGCGCCATGATGCCCATTGGGTGCTCGGTATGCTTTATAAGTGTTTTTCTATTCCATTACATCTTTTCTCTTCTGGAAGAGCGTGCACTAGGATTTTGTTCATGAAGGAGTTATTAGGCCCATCTACTCCACTGGAATCTAAAAGAGTTGAATTTAAGTTGCTTTTGAATTGCAGTGTAACCTTTTTATGTCATGGGTGGCCCATTTCTCTCAGGATTGAGTGGCAGCCTGTGGCTCTAAAGTGAGACATTGTTATTCCCCACTTTACCATTAACTTATGATGGAGCCAAGCTAAATTCATTATCCCTCTTTTATTACCATGTCATTTTTGTCAGTTCCCCTTAGTGAGTATTGTTCTGGTGAACTCTCGGGATAAACCACTCTGGGGATAGGTGTCTGGTTTTGAGATGGGTCAAAGACCTGTTAGCTGACAGAAGTTTTCAAAACTGCACTTGTATTAATGGGATATATGACGGTACCACGCGTACTTTTACAACGCGTACCGTTACAACGCTACTTTTACCACGCAAGTCGTTACAACGACTTGCGTGGAGGGGCGCTGGATAGTAAATTTTTTAATTTACTATTCCAACTCCAGTCCCCGTGGACTCTAGGGAAAGGAGTTGGATAGTAAATTAATCTATTTACTATCCTGGAGCGCCCCCCAGCGCAAGTCGTGGTAACGACTTGCGTGGTAAAAGTAGCGTGGTAACGGTACCGCGTTGTAAAAAATGCGTGGTTACCGTTGTATACCGTATTAATGGCATCATGTTCCTATAGGTAGGGGAGCCCTTGAAAGCTGAGCCTGGCTCGAGACAGATGCCCGAACCCCTGGCTCAACTCGTGGTCCTCCTGGTCTCTCGAGCTTAACAGGAGCCGAGCCCAACCAGCTGCCAGAGACGGTGAAAGCCAACATTCTGTTAACACGGACGCGTTGTCTTTTCGCATCTCTGAGCAATAGGCGTCCGTGTTGGTGTTTCATGGAGCGTTAACACAATGTTTGTTGTCACTGGCTGTGAATACCTGCATTGTGTTAAAACTCTAAGAAACGCAAACCCAAATGCCATGAATATCAATTCACCAAAAGGCCTGGGGTTGCGGAAGTGACATCACACGCCACTTGACCTTTGCGTTCACTCACACCCACATGCATACGCATACATTCACACATACAGACACTGTCTCTCACATAAACACACTCTCACCTGCGCGCATGCACACAACTTGCATTTAAAAGCATTTTTTTACTTACCTTTGCTGCCAGGAAGGATCATAATTGTACTAAATTTTTTATTACACTAGTAGTGAACAATATATTATAATTCTTCACTATTCGTGAATTAAACAAAATTGACAAAAAGCAAGAAGGTTGCAGCCCCAACCAATGTCTATAAGGGCGAGCTACCCCCGTGTTCCTGGCACTGATTTTGCTACCAATGAGGCATGGGGTCGTAAATAAAGCCCCGTGGGGCAAGCCAGGGGTCACAGCTGCGACTCCTGGTGACCCCTAAATGACATGTCTATGCTGATGTTTTATAGGGCCATATGTATCAAAGGGTTTTACCCATTCTGTGTCTATGGAAACATGTGTCCATACATATGGCCCTTAGAGTTTTAACATAAAGTTGGTTTTCATAGGCTGTGAAAAATAACATTGTGTAAAAACTCTAAAACAAAATGCCTACAAGAACCCAAAAGGCTCTCTCACAGCTGGGATAGTACATGGAGGGTGGCGGCGCAGGTAGGGATGCAGACTTTGCTAATGAACCGCTCAACTGGGAGGAGGGTGGGAGCATTCAGTGGGGTCCTGGAATGTTGTTTTAGTTTTTATGTAGGTGCTTCTAAAATAGAGGTGAAAGGCTGCGAGGGCAAGGGGGCAGGGGCGGCTGGTGACATTTGAAAGTGATAGGGCGCAAAAGTTTGTGGTGAGTGCGTGGTGGCGAGCGAGCTCCAATGTCACAGGGAGAGTTCGGGGGGGTTCTCCCCCCGAGAAAATATTGAAAAAATATTGGGCAAAAGGTGCATTTTAAAGCATATTTGCAAAAGCAAGAAGGTTAATAAAGCTATGGTCATAGTGTCTTTTCAGACTCACAAACCTGTCGATAAATCTGCTGGCACTGCTCCAGCTCAGCTGTCCTTTCAGACTCCTGTACACCCTTTAGCACTCTCTGGCCTGCCAGTAAGTCTAACGTCACTGCCCCAACTCCACTATCCTTTCATACGTCCAGGCCTGCCTGTAAGTCTACAGACACTGCCCCAGCTTCACTGTCCTATAAGACTTCCAGGACCGTCAGAAAATCTACTGGCACTAACCCAGTTCCACTATCCTATCTTTACTCTCTCTCTGGCAGGAGAAGGCCCTCTAGGCACTAGCAGTACACACACACACACTTGATCTTAGCCAAAAGGCCGAGAAGCACTAGCAGTTATTTCTCACCCCCTTTCTGACAGGAGAGGACCCTGGCAGGGGCTGGCAGTGGTTTCCGGGAGGATAATGTCTAATAAGTCAGACTTTTTCCGGCTCAAGACCTGTTTCCCTGATCCAAGTGCATTAGCTGGGAAGTTTTAAGGGATTTGAAATCACTCATATTAAATGGGATCCTCATGCACCTGGCAGTGCCACGGGCGGCCAATTATGGGTATCAGGAGTGGGGCCAATAATGGGTATCAGGAGTGGGGACATTAGCGGAGACTGCCTTTCCTATCACAGGCACTTGGAGGGAGAGAAGGCAAGAGGCAAGAGATAGAGAGGAGGAGAAAGGAAGCGCAAAGGAAGAAAAGTGGAGAAAGGAGGGAAGAGAAAAGGAGAAAGTGAGTCAGACAGACGAGAGAGGACACTGGAGAGCGAGAGAGAGAGAGCGAGAGAGCGAGAGAGAGATGGGGAGACTGAAGAAAATAGAGATAAAGAAGAAGGAGTAGTGCGGCAGAGAAAGGGAAGCCCAGAAAGGAGTAGGAGAGAGTGCAAATAAAGTGATAGAGAGACAGAGTCAGTGAGAGGGAGCCAGGGGAAACAAGAGAAGGAATGAATGTGGGAGAAAGATAGGGAGATGAAAAAAGGAAGACGCAAAAACGTGTGCAACTTCTCTGGAGCATGAATCAGTGTTTCAAGGACCTCGCCTTGAGAAGAAGACACACGAGGGCGAGAGGACAGATCAGAGTCGAATACAAGGAGACAGGGCTAGGTTGGCCCTACAACATCATCCATCAGCAACAGGCCAGCCAAGATAAGAAACTGAACTGAGGCGCAAACACCACAGCTGATCTATGAGACCTGACAGTCAGCAGTCCTAAGGTTTTTGCTGCCCTTGACAAAAGTGCTCTCGAGAGCCACATCTAGCAGCCACCTCTCTAGTGTGTGCACATGAAGGAACAAGTTATTTTACTTATATGTGGTGACCTGATGCATTTCAAGGTGCATCCAACGCCATACTTGCAAACCTATCTCAGAAGACAGAACCACACCACATTGTGCCCCTAATCACCCACCGCACAGCTTCAGAAATGAAGCGATTCCTTTAAGAAATTATTATTGATATCATTTGAAATATAAACTCACCAAATCGATGGCAGGGATACATTCATTACAGACAAACGTGGCATTTAAAAGGCTTGATGCTACCTCCTACGAACGTGAATACTATGTAAAAGCGAGGAATACATTAAACACTCCTCCGCAAAGAAATATGCCATGTTCTTCTATTGTAAATGACAAAAGATTATAAACGAGTCTAAAACCTACTGAAATTAAATAATGTCTGAAGAGACCGTAAGCTGTTGCTGTAGGTGTAGCTGTAAATACTGTAGCAGCAACCGCGTGTAAGAAGCTCACTGCTTTCTAATGACAGTTGTTTTATTTGTTTCAAAGCCGGAGGGTGAGGGCCCGTTTTCCTTGTTTGCACATGCTTGCCATATCCTGGTCACTTTAATATCCAATTGCTGCAAAGGGAAATACAAATAAAATGCGCATGTACGGAGAAAGCGTGCTTGCTTTCTGTCGCGCTGCTCTGACGCACACACACCGTCTGTAGGTACTGTTCCAATACATCTTGTTAAAATGGGTTTTCATGTTTAGCCTGCTCAGGCACGGAAAGGGCCTTGTTGCTTCTTGGCAGTGATTTTTATTGTGAACTGGACGTCTCGTGTCTGTTCAATTTGGCCTTTCCTCCTGCATTCATATCTTTCCTCCAACACCAGAGCGGATTTTGACAACATACATCATTCGGTACTGTACATGAACGACCGAACAAGCTCCACAGCAGCGGGAAATACGGCCGGGGGATCTCGCGACCCCCCGGACGTATTTATTAAAACATGAAAACAAAGTAAAAATTTGCAATAAACAGTATTTACACAAGCATTTATGCAGAAAAATCTTGACATTAGATTACATGAATGTAGACAGGTATCAAAGGGATAACCTTAACAAATGTCTAATACAGCGTGTTTCCTAACCAAATCTAACATCCTACTTATGACTTTTTCTGCATTCTAGTTATGGGCCTACGGCAAGGTCGCTAACCCGTGTCAGATCCTTATTAACCAGCTAAGCCCTCACGTATGAGTGCACATGCGCAGAGGGCCCGTTTACTGAGAGGTTACTTCCCCCCCTTCCCGGTTACCCCCGTACGCTCAGTGAACTCCATTAACCAACAAGGGGGGCCCTTGCACTCCGCGCCATTTAATGACATCATAGTGCACGTGCGGGGTGGCTAAACAGCCCAAAGAAAGCGTGACTCCCCCCTCCCCCGCACCCATCCAACCAAGCGGATGTACCGCCCCTGGAGTTCTAGGAGAGACCAGTTGCCCCTCCCCCTGGACGACCCCATTCAAGAATGGTGACGCCCCCTAAGGACCTTAAATTGACTGCTCACCGATCATGACCTTACCGCCTGACCTAGGACTATCAATAAATACGACAATTTTGTAACCTGTAAAACGGGAAAAAGGCCTAAGGAAAAGAAAATACACAACACAAGTATCGTACAACAAATATAACTCACTTACTACCGCCTGTAAATGGGAAAAAAGTCCTAAGGAAAAAGTGACCAAAATAACTTCTCTATCTTGTTGTTGCTCCTCTTTACCGAGTGATTCAACGCCGTAACAGAGCCCCCCCTCCAACTCTGCCTAGGAATCATCTGAGACCACACTATGGTGCAACCTGGACATCTTTTTGCTAACCAGTTCACTACTGAAATTATCTCTTCCATCAGGACCCTCCTGCCCAATTTCACTAGATCAATGCCACCCACATGTAAGATAACTATTGCGGGCGGCGGGGTGCATCTATCAAGTAATTCTGTAAAGAACCCCCTCAAATGATTTAAGCACAGACCCCCTCTACCATGAAAAGAAACCTTTAAACCTCTCTGTAACGTCCTCTGCCTATAGCTGCCTGAAAAGAATACAGATTTAACGGGCTTCACAAATGAGTGACCAACCACCCATACCACTTGTGTTTCCTTCATTTGTTCATGGGTCCACCGTGGTGAGGATACTTGCTGTTGGCGCTCCGGCGACAGTTTCCGCCCTGCGTCACAGGCTCGAGAAACTGAAATACAAGCAAACAAAGCAGGCATCAGGCTACGCAGTTGTACCATCACAACATGTGCATCCGCACATAACGTCTGTAACAGTTGGAAGACCATCTCCCAAATTATCCTACGCCTTGGTGAGGCGATGCGAGTGCCTGGGGAGTGCGGGAACAAGAGGGCGCCTCCCGCGCTCCCCCGGCCTTTAACCCTTCGTGGAGGGGGGGCAGACCAGTTGCCACTGGTCCGCCCACTGGGCCTCCCGCCACTTTGACCCGGAAGCAATTAACTTCGCTTCTGGGTCAACACGGGAGCCGCACCAATCGGTGGTGGGGCGCCCCCGCTGCGTCATCAAGACGTGGCAAAGGGGACACTCCACTACCGAGCGAGCGTGCAGGGGGAGGAGGGGTCCATGCCCCGCCATACGTGCCGGGGGGCCGAGCGGCCCCCCTTTCCTTTCGGTACTGTACATGCACGACCGAACAAGCTCCACAGCAGCGGGAAATGTGAAGGTAGCATGATGCAAAGTGACATTAGCACCCCGGATAACCACACAGTCTTAACGGCATGAATGTTGCATTATATTAGCAGACGATGCAAAGGAGAGTCAACATCCATACATTAAAATCGCCTTAACCCTGAGAACATGGTCAGATGTGCTATGTCCAGTGTTAGCATTAGGATGACGCGCGCTCAATAATCTTTATCGCTGACTGAGTTGGTGACGTCCTTGAGACTATACTGTGGACGTCTTCAAATTGATTTTTATGAATAACAAACACTCAAAAGTGACTATTTTGAACAGTAACCTGTTATGTGACTCCGGCGCTTTCTTCAATACTTTCTTCCTAGGCAACCTTTCCTTTTCATGTCAACAGGAAAACAAAACCTCCCCGACTCCTTGCCAGATGGTCTTGACCCGATCACTAGCGTAACGAAAAGTGAGGGGGCCTCCCTGCACGGTACTTAGGGGGCCCCCTCCGGGCTCAATCAGGAGCTCTCCGGCCAGAGTGCAGTGCCAAGGGGGCCCCTTTGAGCTAGAGGCCCCCCCGCACCGCGTGGGCTACGGGGGCGTATTACGCCCCTGGACCCGATTAGTTTAAGATCGGTGACTTCACCTTTGTACTTGAAGCATTTACTCATCCGAGGCGCTGCTCTGGTACAGACTGGGGAAGCAACACACTACACTATACATGTGAGCAAGAGGTTGAAGGAAGGAAGGGAGAGGAGAAAGGAGGGAGATTACGGCAAGGGATGGGACTGTAAAGAGTGATTAGTTCTGCTGGTCTGCTACCTGCATGACCAGTAATTTTTTGCATAACTTAGTGTGAGTTACAAAAAACATGTCTCATGCAAAAAAGAATTTGTGTGGACTTGGCTCGTATTTGGGCTCTTAGATCCAAGCCAGATCCCTGGCTAGGCTTTGGCTCGCCTCTTTCCATGGATTGTCCGGCTCACTCATCCCTATATTCTGGCCTTTACTTTTGTAATTTGGTCAGAAAAAATCGAAATTTGGCCGGCTGCTGGATTGATGTGCGCTTCACTCAAATGCCATCTGGTTCATGTACTTACTTCTCAGGTTCTATGCTTTGTTGGTATTTGTTACGGTCACTGGCGCTTCCATTCCCCAGTTGAGTTCCAAACACTTGGTCCCAGAAGGTTTCTTTTCTGTGTCCCTTGATTCTACTGTTGGTGAGTTACCTCTCTTTGCTGTTCCTTCTCTATCTGAAACTCCGCGAGTTCCGCCGACCCCTCTTCTGAATATTATCTAATCATGTCTGGTGTGTTCCTGAACCGAGCCATCATGCCACTCAACTGTTATCAATGTGGGATGACCACTGCTAGTAAACTGTGAAGTGGGATGGAGAAAGATTATATTACCCTGCTCTTGGTAACTTGCTTTCAGACAGCATCAAGGCAGTTGGGTTAGTTCTTCAAGAAGGTTTTATCACTTCCCTCTTTTGAATAGTGATAGCACCAGGAATTGCTTCATCTCTCTCAGTGTTTGCTGTGGGCATCCGCACTCTTTGTTCGAAGACTGCAACTTATTTTTCACCATCCATTTCTGATTCAGAAAAAGAAAGGGAGAAAAAAGAGATAGATGCTTTAAGAGAAAAATAGGAGCCCAGTGACCAGGGTAGAAGCAGCAATAAAAAGAACCTGCAAGAGTATGAGAGACAAGAAGTGTAGAAGAAAGAGGCATGGGTTGGAATCAAAACTAAAAAGCATTGGTGCTCAATGGCAACAGCTCCCCAGGGTGCGTGTGCACTGCCCCAAAAGGGAAACCTCCTACATTTACAGCATGTGTCCAGCTACTGCTACAGATGGGCGAAGACTGGGGCGGCATTTTCACCTGACCTGCCATTAGAGACTTTGAGAGGACCAGAAACGCAAATGATAGGGCAACATTGGAAATTTGGTTCAGATCAAGTGGTAACAAGGTAGGTGACCTGCACAAAGCGGCACAACTTAACAACATTTGATAACATACACCAAATTCACGCTGTCTAATGTAAACCAGGCTGTATTTATATCTAGCACCCACGTGACGGAGGCGGGCTCCTAAGAAAGACTTGTCACTGGTCCTTATTTATTTAACTGATTAGGCATTACCCCCAGGTTTCCTCTCTATGATTCGACAATTTGAACAATTTCAGAGGTAACTCTGAGGAATGAGGGACCATAGCACCCTGCAGTATAGAATTTGATATCTGAATATTCTGTGGCATATCAAACTGAGAAAAACTCAAAGAGAAGGGCGAAGGTAATTCTTTTGAAAGAAAGGAATAGTCAGAAGTAAATTTTAGGTATAAATTTTGCATAAGGCTATCCATAGCACTTTATAATATATCAGGCGCACTGTTCATGTTTACGCCGCGACGCACCTTTAAACTGGTGCGCCGGCGGCAAACATGAACAGTGCACTGTATTACAATGAATGCACTTCCCATAAACTTTTTGGGTGCACTATCAGTGAGCCTCCTGATGGCTTCTTTACCTTTGCGCCCACACCCATAAAATGGTGTGGGCGCAAACACAAAAGATCCCCTCATTTGCTTGAGGCCACACCCCCATGCAAATGAGGGAACGGCCTTGCAAGATAGCACTGGTGTTACATGTGTGCCAGTGGTATCAGTATTACAGAAGGGGGCGCACAAGAATCTGTTGCCCCTTGTATAATATCAAAGTGCCCTGGGATGCACAAAGCGGGCGCCGAAGCCAGTTGTGGCCCCGGGCAGTTCTGTAATAGGGCCCCAGATATCTGCATGCTGCCAATTCCAGCTTCTTTTTATGCTTTCAGCAATAATGTCTTCTGACTAAAGAGATTTCAAGTTGTTGCCATGAAGTTTTCAGTTGTGTCTTTTCGTCTGATACATAGAACTGTAAAATGTATATCTACATCCTTTGAATAACTAAAGCCTTATCAGTGATTGATAACTTTTTCTCTGAGGAGATGCTAATTTTCTCCTGCCTTGTAAGAATGTACTCTCAGAAAGGGATTACACAATTTAATACATTTCCGCCTGGGTTGAGGAAATTGGCTAAGTGAATTCAGTGGTGGTTGCCACCAAGTAGCATGGGTGGGGAGGGGCACAGAAAAATAAATAAAAAAAATTCCTTACCTTGCTGCGGGACTGCTGCCTGCTTGAAGCAGGAAGCACAAACAGGCTACCCTAGCCAATCACAACATTGCAATGCGCATTGTGATTGGTCTGTGCGCCGTGGTTCAGCGCTCAGACATGCAGTGGGAGCCTGTGCATGTTCCCCACGAAGCTGTGTATTACAGCCTGGTGGGGAACATGCAAAGTGTGCACAACGGTTTGGCTGCCCAAGACAGCCGGCCAAACCGTCATGCGCACATAAGTGTCCACCACTCCTCCCCTTGCTGGCTGTGACACAGCCAAGACCCACCCCATAAACCGGAAAAATAAAATGATAGCATCGTGTTATCATTTAAGTTTTTCTTTATCCACTGCTCAAAATACTGTGGGACGACACTCCTCCGCCTTAACAGAGGAGCCGCTGCTGGTGAATTGTATTTAGTCCTGGAGTGACAGCACAGCTAAAATCGAACCTCTATGATCAACTGAAAACTAGGTTTCAGCTGAGAGAGGTGTTAAGCCTGAACAACTTTCTGGTACCTTGAGTACAGTATTTCTAACAAAAAACTCTGAGGCGCCTAGAGAAATCTTAAATATAGTCCAGTCCTGGTGGCACAGTATGAAGGAGTTATGTATGACCAATTTAAGTCTAGAGTAGTGTCGCCGAGGTACAGTATGGAGAGCGTAGAGCCTGTTCTGGGTGAAGTGAAGCCCAGATGGCATAAGAAATGTGGAAATGTCATTCACATCTTAGAACACACCCGTGTTGTTTTCGGGCAGCACGGCGCGGCAGAGTCGGTTTGAAAATGGCCCTGCCAGGACTAGACTACATTTAAGATTTCTCTAGGCGCCGCCTTTAGTGGGTGGTTCAATTGCTCCCTCTACCTAAGCGGCAAAAGAACTCCATTTTCTAGAGGAGTCCTTCTCCTCCTCGGATGCCCTGAAGAAGCCCGCCACTGGTGAAACGAGTTGGCTGTATTGGTTTTCGATTCCATACTTTTTGAAATAAAGGATCAAAAAAAGTCCCTGAACCTGTCTCGTTCTATTTGCTTGTGTCCGGCATCTGTGCTGTTTATATTTGGCTGTCTGTTTATGTTGCCTCTCAGAGTTTTTTGTTAGATGTTTAATTATTTGTGGTTTATTGGTCGCCTACCATTTTCTGAGGTGTGCAACTTCAATCCATTTCCTGTATTCTCCTGAAGCTCAAAACTTCATGGTTCAGTGCGATAGTATGTTCCCCTGGCTATCATTGTTTGTTCAATCTCTTTGAGTACAGAATTCGATTGAGCAGACAGTGTGTGCTTCTACTGAAAAGAATGCTTCTTTAGCCCTTTTTTCCTTGTGGCAAAGTGCATGCTCAATAACGCAGGACTGAGTTGGTTATAGTTGCAAGCCAATGATCACGGCTGTTTATTATAAAGTTAGGATGAAGTCAATAAGCCTGACATATTTATTGTCAACAGCTTATGTTAAAGTCAATAGGGTTTTAACTGTGTCATTGTTATCACACTGTGTTATAGGCTGTAGACAGGTATTTTGTTACATGAAATGACACATATTACCATACTAAGCAAGAGTTTTGGCGTTGTTACTTACTGAGACACATCCCTGTGTGGCAGAACATTTTTAGTGTGATAATCCCTATTAGGCCTTGCGAGGGGTTTTAATTTGTTTTGCCCACTGTAATTTTCACAATCTCTGTTATCTCTTTTATTACAGTATGCATGATGGTTCCTAGCTTCTGCATGCGTCTGTAGGCCTGGGTTGGTTAGGGTGTCAAGCAATTGGTGATTAAGGTTTTGGCCCTTATTGACTCATTGAGAAAAGTTATTTCAGATTCCAATAATCTGATCTGTTTTATAATGAAATGTTATGGCAAAGACAGTAAGCCTGATTTACAATTGTAAAAAACATGGGCTCAAGGCAATATGACTTTAGGAGTGTGCTAAAGCCTGCGGGCAGGTATTCTGTTAAATGGAATCTCACAGATTATAGTGCTAGGTTAGATCTTCGGACTTGTGGTCCACTCGAGCAAACCGGACTGATAGAAGATTTGCACTATGGCAATCCTTAGAAGACCCTCTTACGAGTCCTTTTTCATTATTTTGACTACTTCACTTTTAAACATTTGTGTCATTTCATTACTGTAAACCTAATATTTGCCTTGTGGAAAAGCTTATGTTCACTACTGTACGTAGTAGGTTATGGTGATAAGCCAGTGATGAAAGCTATATGCCTGTTAGGTTCATTGTAATTGGCAAGCATTATTTCAGATGTTTTTATTATTAAAGGTTATTACAAAGGCAGCTGGCCTGATTTATTTATTGTGAAATGCACCTGTTAAAGCCAATTGGCCAATAAAAGGGAAATGTTACTACACCGTATTAAAGCCGGCAGACATGTATCTTGTTACATGAAATCTCAAAATTACCTTTGCAGTCAAGGATTTAAAATATCTCTCTCTCCTCTCTCGGTATATAACGTAATGCCGGTTACCAGTAGGTAGTTATAGTTAGGGCCTAGTTTCCACAGACAAAGTGTTTTTTGTTTTGCTATTTGGCCCCTTTTGACGACTCTTCTTGAAATATTCAAAAGTAGTGTTCTGGTCACTTCAGCTGCTGTGTGAAATGTTTTGGGGTGATTTGTCAGGCGTGGGCAGAGGGAATATATATATATATATACACACAGACACACACACACTGCTCAGTTATAACCACAACTGTGCAGTTATAGTTAGGCTAATAACTTAAGCGAAATTTGACGAATCTACATGAAAAAAGTGAATCCACTTTGACTCCTTTGTGAAACGTTTTGCACTGATTGGTCAAGTGGGGGCCCAAAAACTGTAATGTCCCATGTTAATTCCCCTAAGAAACTTTGCGCTCCGATACCGAAAAACACAACTGGACGGAATTGCACCAAATGTGATTTTCGAGAAATTGGTGTTAAAGAGGTGGTAAGGTTGGGCATAAAAGGGTTAAAGTAAGGTATATCTGGATGGTTGGTCCCGCAGGATGAACGGTGATAAACAGTGCATGACAGGGATGCAAGTTATGGTTAGTTCACTTAGGGCCAGATGTAGGAGGCCATTTACCGACCGGTAACGGACGATTTCGGCCATTACCGACCGGTAAATGGGTATTAGCGATGTAGGGGGCCAATTTTACTGAATCTGTAAATTTACCGAATCGGTAAAATACAGAATCGGTATTTTTACCGATTCTGTAACTGCCAGATGTAGGTGGGACTCTTCTGAGTCCCAAAGGCCTTACAGATTCGGTATTTTACCACCCAATCCAATTGGGTGGTAAAATCCCGAATCCAGGTGTGCATGCACATGTGTGCATGCACACCTATGCCATGTGACAGACAGACGTGCCCTTAGGGCATGTCTGTGTGCCACATGGCACACATGCCTGTATTTGGGGTGCTAGAGGGTGTCAAAGTGACACCCCCTGCACCCTTGCAGGATTCGGTATTTACCGATTCTGTAATTACAGAATCGGTATTTCCCATTGATTCCTATGGGCTTCAAAGCCCATAGGAATCAATGGGAAATACCGATTCTGTAATTACAGAATCGGTAAATACCGATTTTTACAGAATCGGTATTTCAAATACCGATTTTACATACATCTCCCACCTTCTATTTTACCGATTCATAAATACCGAATCAGTAAAATTCGGTATTTATGAGTCGGTAAAATAGAATTACCTACATCTGGCCCTAAACCTTTAACTGGTAAATAGTTTCAGTCTTTTTTCTGTTTTTAAACATCAGTTCTTATTGTTATAACCCCTAAATATAAAGTCACTTTGACCTTTATTCCTATTTCTTAGTTTAATGTGTAGATATATATATATATATATATATATATATATATATATATATATATATATATATATATATATATATATATATATATATATATGTACGCTCCTGTTGCACCATTCACGAGTCACTCCTGCAGCGGGTGCCGTTTTTCGCGGTGGTGCACCGCGATACAAAATAGCTGCTCCACTTACTCCAAAATATCCCAGCCGGGATTGAAAGCAAAGTAAGGCACTCACGGGGTCTATCAATCTCAGCGACAGTATTTATTCAACAGACGCGTTTCGGGAGAACGCTCCCTTCGTCAGTGTTTCACAGAAAACGCGCGTAGCAGCAGCATGTTATAACATTTCATTTCCGTCAAAGCGGGCATAGACATAAACATAGGACAGACTGTAAGTTTTAGTCATACGCGCCATCTTGTAGTGTCTAATACCCTCATTTGCAAAAGATAAGTGTGTGATCTCATTGAACCTTCAACCTTATCGCATGAATAGTAGTTATTATTCATTATATTCAATGTTGATGGCCATGAGGTTTACTGGTAATTCACGTTAAACGCGAACATTTTAAACGCTAAAATGCGTATTCAGTGACCCTCTAAATGAAGGGATCTCAATTTACCGCCGTGAATCGGCTTTGGCAGAAATCACACTGCCAAAGCCGATTCACGGCGGTAAATTGAGATCCCTTCATTTAGAGGGTCACTGAATACGCATTTTAGCGTTTAAAATGTTCGCGTTTAACGTGAATTACCAGTAAACCTCATGGCCATCAACATTGAATATAATGAATAATAACTACTATTCATGCGATAAGGTTGAAGGTTCAATGAGATCACACACTTATCTTTTGCAAATGAGGGTATTAGACACTACAAGATGGCGCGTATGACTAAAACTTACAGTCTGTCCTATGTTTATGTCTATGCCCGCTTTGACGGAAATGAAATGTTATAACATGCTGCTGCTACGCGCGTTTTCTGTGAAACACTGACGAAGGGAGCGTTCTCCCGAAACGCGTCTGTTGAATAAATACTGTCGCTGAGATTGATAGACCCCGTGAGTGCCTTACTTTGCTTTCAATCCCGGCTGGGATATTTTGGAGTAAGTGGAGCAGCTATATATATATATGTATATATATATATATATCTGAAGCATATAACGTCTTTTGCAATCCGTGGAACAAGACGAGACGAACCCGCAACTGGTGCAATTTTCATTTGTTTCATGCCCAACACCAAATCCGCCATTACGCATTTCAGCCTGCGAAGGGCCTTGATCACATGACAACACTGAGAAGGCGGTGTTCTATTTTTATATATATATATATATATATATATATATATATATATATATATATATATATATATATATATATATATATATATATATATGTGGTGTGTAGGGACTTTGGACCCGTCATCTTTGGCCGCTGGTCTATCTATTATAGCATAGAGCATGAAAGCATGGGGTAATGGCTCAGCCTACTTTAGCCATTGTTTCTCTTAGTATGTGAGTAGCATATTTTGTATGATAACATTTGCACAGACACCTGAAAACAAGTGTGCCTCAGTGCCAGGGCTGGTAACATCAGTGACATAATTTAATTTATAAGTCAGACTTCTTGGCATTGAGGATGCTTGTTCATCTTTAAGTTTGCCTAAGGCATGTGGTGTTCCTCTGGGGAATGATTACTCTGCCAGAATGGAATGTTATTGCCATGAGACTTCCACCAGCCTTACAGGCCTCTCTGAAACTTGTGGGCCCTGCTGCATACATCACCCACATTTGGACCAGAAGAAGCTTATTTAAAAGTTGGTAGTGTTTGCCTTTACAGCAGAGCTCCGATAGAAGGTTCGGTATGTAGATTCAGAATTGATTTTGAGATTTTTAAGCTTTTTTCATATTTTTTGACAAAACAATTTATAAACTATCATTAAAAATATATGTATGCAATCAATATATTAAGAACTCTGTGTCTAAAGAGACTACACTATTAATCATATAATTACATTCTAATCTATATAGTAATTATGTTCTAGCTTCAAAGATTTTTTATGTACAAAAGAGGTAAAGGGGATAGTAGAAGGAGGTGATGAGTTAATAGTAATGGTGTCTAAAGAATGAAAATAAAGATCTCACAAATAATTAGTATGCTAAAGACTACTCTTTGTAAAGTTAAAGCTATCGAGTCCTTATATCTTAAGACATATAGCACTACTGTAGAGGTAAAAATTGTGTTGAACACACCTGGAGTCAGATTTGAGTGGCAGTGCGGTCATACGTCGCAAGTCTGAATTCTATATTCAATTTCACCTTTGATGTCTTGGTACACTTTTATAATGGGAGGGACAAGCAAGATGAAAGCCTAAGACCACATTGGATCCTGATAACAAGCAATTGCATTGCATACTGTATTAGGTATATACTGTGCATGCTAATTTAGGTGTGGTGAACATTTACATCTGCCAAAGGTTATGATATTAAATGATGTAGGAGCCCCTAATTAGCCTTATGTAACTCACTTCAACACTACCTGGAGTCTACATTTCAGTGAATGACTCTAATGTTCACAGTGTAGTAAAATATTAGAAATAAATTGATAAATGCATATGTAGCCAGTTTATTGTTGTGAATGGCGCCTAGGGGAATCGGAATTCTAAATCAGTGGAATTTTTCTGCCTCCCGTTCATCACTTCTGTGCTCTTTCGGAATTTCACATGCCTTCTGCACTTCTCGAAGTCTGTGTTCACTCTTTATTTCAATTAGGCAGACACACAGCATGGCAATGAACCTAGCAAAAGGGCGGGGATTGCTGGAACTGTCACAAGCGAGGGGTTGGGAGGGGTGTGGTCTGTTATGGGTTGAGCATCATGATATATTGAGCACCATAATATTATGCTGCAAATACTTCATAGCCAGAATGTTCACTATCAATAATGTTATGAAGATAAGTATATATAAGCAAGAATAGATTTAGCATTTCCAACTCCACAGCTACATACTTTGAAGACATAAGGAGCATATGTGTGGAGTTGTGTATAATTGATCCACACTTACCTATATGTATCTACCTTCATGATATTTTGGTAGTTGATATCCTTATGATATTTTGGAAGCACAATATTAAAACTCAATATTCAGAGGGTATACCAGGGGACGTCTGGGGCTTTTTTCCCAGTGACCTGCAGTTTTCAGGATCCTCCCTGCCACTACAAGACATACTTCTATAACACTATGAGGCAGCCACCGCCTCCCCTACGTGCCATCATATGTGCATACCTTGTGTATGATGTACCTCAGGGGTCTGCACTTATCCGTACCATTTTTAATATTTATCTTGAACCACTGGTGAAACTCGTAGAGGCATGGGGGTGTGAGCGGTCTCCTATGCGGATGACACTCACCTCCTCCTTGCCTTCCGGGAGCACTCACCTGTGAAGTTGAGTTCTTTTAAATTATGTCTGCAAGCAGTAGTCGAATGGGTAAATGAAGCTGCTTCAAGCTTAACTCAGAAAAAAATGAAATTCTCTTTTTTGGCACTAAGATATCTCCGGATCCTGGAAACTGGTGGCCGTCAGAAATGGGTGTTCCCTCTCTCCGGGCTCCTACCTGTAAGAAACCTTGGAGTGAAATTCGACTCCAACCTTTCATTTGAACCCCAATTTCTGTCTCATGTTTTGCTACACTGAAGTCACTTAGGAGGACGCTCCACCTTACCCCGGTAGACTCTCATAAGACAGTTGTCCATGCACTGGCCACGGTCAAACTTGACTATGTGAACAGTTTGCGCTTAGGCCTGCCTATCTAATACAGCGTCTTCAAACTGTACAGAACTCTGCCGTGTGCTTAATCCTAAAAATTAACTCACGAGCCTCGATGTCGAAACATCTTCATCTACCCCATTGGCACCCAGTCACGAAAAGAATCCAATTTACTGCTCTTGTTTTTGCTTTCATGGCCAGATGCAAAAGGGTCCTGTCTATCTCCGTAAGAGGTTCAAGCCACATTGCCAAGTCAGATCCTTGAGATCGAATAATTTGAAGCTTTTCGGCTCCCTCACATTCACAGGGCAAGAGAAGAGGGGTAGATCCTCGGTCTTCATTGCCTCCAAGCTGTGGGACGCTCTTCCCCTTCACTTGCACCGTTGCCCTTCAGAATCTATTTTCAGATAAAATCTTAAAACCTATTTGTTGATTCTTGCTTATAGGGTACCTTACTTGTTGAATTTAACCTCTTGCTTTCCTATGTGCCACTAGCGCTGGGAAACCTCTTCGGAGGCAGCTGTGCGCTTTATCAATTTCTTGTATTGTATTATTGTATATGCTGGGGCTGCCACTATCAATTGTTTCTATTATGAACACGGTAAACCAAAGAGAGGCTCAACATAAGTTTGTGACCCAATAACTACAACTGCTTCTCACAGACTTCAGGTTTACAAAATAATGGGTCTAGATATTAACAAGCTACATAGGGATTACTAAACTGAATGTATAAATATTGCAGGGTTACAAAGTCATGAATTGCAGTAGAAATTAGGAGCCACAGATTTGCTTCAACACTAGGGGCAGCTAATTATGTGTAATAGGATGCACTGCCCCTGTTTGCAGCTAGGGCACCTGTTTACAAGGGTGCCACAATGCAAACAGGGACAACGCACACTTTATGCAACAGGGGTCCTGGTGTCAACACTTGAAGAAGGCACAGCCAACATTACCATTAAAGGTTGTAATTTAATTTGTTAGCCACGCCCAATGTAATTACCTAGTTTGTTGTAGGGTAATCATCTTGGAACCATCCTTGATTTACATTGTAATTACAGTTTAATGTCTGTCATTATAAGTTTAATATAAACAAGGTCAGCTTGCTTAAATGTGCATCATGACACATATAATTGAAGCTGAAATGAAGCCAACAATAAACTTTACAATAAAAAGCGGACAGTGACAAGTCATTGAGGAAAAGCGAGTCTTATGACATCCCCGACTTAAGCGTTCCTGATACTTGAGCAAAATAAGGAGTCAAAGAAAAAAAATCGAAAATAAGGAGTCAAAAGTTAGGATAAACTGAAAGGCTCAAGCCTGAGGATGAAACTCACTAACTAGAATCAGCCTAAGGAAACCTCAGAAAGTTCTGAAGGAGATCAATGACTAAACCTAATGCACAAATATTAGTGGACTCATCTTAGTGTGCAAGCTCCTCTAAAGCTCATCCCAGGGACAGAGCTATGCCCAGTTTTATGGACCAGTTAATACCTGGGATATTCTGTTTCTAAGAGGTTCAAACTTTGGCAGGCGAGGCTAGTGCAGCACCATGCGAGAACCTGATTTTCACAATAATAAGCTAAGTTTTTTAGTGATAAAACCAGAATTAGAATCTAGATCTTCAAGTTCTAAAGAGAGCAGTTTAGACCTAAATCCTATCTCCATCTAATACTCTTCATCAGTTTGAAGTGAGACATGTGCATGGAAATTGATTCATCAGTATCCTTGGGTAGCAGAAGCAACACTAGGCCCCCCTTTGACCCAATGATTGACCACTTGCGCAATCCTTAGGCCCTCAGCATCTTCTTTGCCGCTGAGGGTCTAAAGGAAGCTTACTATGGGAAAAGTGTGAAAATTAAGTAGGGTTCTCAGGGCCCTCTTTACTTTCTGTTCCTGCCCCTCCCTTAACCCCAGCAACCAAATTAGTTACTAAGGGTGGTGCTGAGTTACCAACGAGCAAGTCAGGGGTCGAAGTTGCTACGTCCTGGGTACTTTATTGACATCCAGTTCAGTTCAGCAAGATTTTATTTCGATCACTTTAGATAGAAAAAAGTACTGTACAAAACACAACACATACAATCACAAAGAAACATAACATATAGTCTTTACACAGAGAAAATTGAATGCATAAGACAGAGAGAACTTTAAATATTTATTTGTTAATCCATTTAAGTAGCAGCCTATTTAGGAAGCCTCCCCTATAAAATCTTTTGACATCCATGGATGCAAGTCTCAGCATCCTCCCCTAGAGGAAGTTTCAGCACCAGTCCAAGCGAACAAGCTTCAAAGAGTTAATTCTCTTCAGGATCTACCAGTGTCAACACAAGGACAGAAGGACATCAGCACCATTGTGCAATCCGTAACTGTGTCGCTTGCGGAATCCCTTATACATGATATTATGACACTGCAAGGATGTGTTATGAAGTGCTATGTAATAAGAACAATAGTACATAAGACCAGTGACTAACAGTTGAAAATCTGAGCTGCTTGTAATGTGCTCGCCAGTGATTGGACCATTCTAGGGCTCGCGCGAGTCTCAAAGGGTCTCAAAAACTGGTCCCACCTCTCCTCTTCCCGCTGTGACTGTCAGATAGCACTCGATGACTAGATGTTGATTCTGCTAACCACAAGGAAGGAAGTTGCACATAGTGCCCATGGGTCGATGTGAGTTACTTTGCCAGGCGATTTCGCAATACGTCGCCGCGTGCACCAACCGGATGCTGTGCCCCTCTTTTTCTAGTGTGTACTAGAAATATCACAACCCCCTGTTGAGCCATAAGTAAAGTTGGGGTCTATCTCCTCACTAAAATTTTGAATGGGGGTGCTCGTGGTGGGGTGAGGGGCCCAGTGGCCCATCTGCAGTACTCCTGACTCACCATGGCAGCTTGTTAGTAAGGACAACACCTCACATGCTGTTGTACAGTCTGTCACTCTTGCATCACAGAGTGCCCTGTAAACCCCTGGCTGCTTCACGGAAACTCTGAGAAAGAAGAAGGGTAGAGCACCCTCTGTTATTCTTTTGTTTGCTCTTCTCAAACAATAACAGGGTGTAAATCTCTTTATGTTTGCAGGGCAGTGAAGCATTGCTGGGACAGGATGTCTTTCCTCTGATTGTCAAACACTGATAACACATTTAACAAAACCAATATCTGAGGGCATCAACTATTTCAGCTCACATATGCATTTAAATGATTGCAGTATTTAAGTAAAAACTTTATTTCATACATTTTTATTTGCACATACATGGACAGGTAATGTACACTTTAGGGCACTGAAATCAAACATGTGACGCGTGCACAGTCCCAAATCTAAAATTCCATTAGTGGTTGAACATTTGCAAACAAAGAACAAAGCAGTGAAGAAAAACAGGACAGGGTCCTTCTTGGCTGCATATGTCAATCACTAAATTATATATATAAAAACAGGTGTTTGATGGGTCTAGTATTATCCAACAAGGCACTGTCACCTTCTTCAAGAAGATGGCAGCCTTTCGACTGCCACACTCCCCAGCGACAGAGAAGGAGGTGACAGCAGATGTGGTTCTAGGGTGATATGGAGTCCCCATGTCTTTATCTCCACCATGCAATGTCCCTAGGGCACAGCCTTCCTTCCTCTGTTTCTTTGGTGGTGGTTTCACACTGCTATGCCTACACCTGCACCCACTAAGTCCCAACACTCTGTGTTGCCACGCCTTCCTACCTAGGGCTCACCATCATCATCAGGGTTATATATCTGGACCTCAGCAGTGGTGAACAGTGTAATGTGTAAGACCATTTCAGAAGCATTCATACAGCCATCTTGGTTCAATGCTCTGCTTCTTCCCTTCTAGGTTTGTGATATACAAGTACTGTCCTACATATGCATCTTAGGATCCAGCATCTATGGGTAATTTTACGTCACGCCACTAGTGACATTGTTTGATTTTGTGCTCTTTCGGAAACCGAAGTAGATATTTCTCATGACCTAATAGAGAAACTCACCCAACAGGGCTAACATGATTATTGTCATACAATATTGTGAGTTTTAGCCAAGCGATTGCAAAGCCAATCGTTTTCTGTACTAACAGGCCAAGCTATTGACTTTACAGTGCTTTCTGCTAAACACATGAGAACACAGGGCTTAAGATGCATGTGCTCCCCTGGCTGGCGAACTTGCATTGGGTTTTCTACAAAAAAAAACAGTCCAAGATGGCTTCCGATGCGCGTGCATGTACCGTGATGCATTGGGAGCCATTTTTAATTTACTATTCTAACATTAGGATGGACATGTTAGAACAGTACAGTAAAAACATTTTTTAACTTAAAAAAAAGTTCACCCAAATTGGTAAAAGGAAGCCAGTGTCCTGACAGGACTTTGCGGCTGCCAAGCTCACTTAAGATTTTTTTACTAACAATTTACCACTGGGAGTGGGACAGGGATGGGAACATCTGAGAGTGGGGTTGGAGGGAGTGAAGAGAATGAGCGAGAGGGTGTGTAAGGGATAAAGCAGGAGGAGATCGCAAGAAAACATTTGCCATCCCATGGAATAAGCTGTAGCCAAAACCTAAAAAGAAGTACAGTGAGGGAATAGCTTGATAAAATGTGGCTATGTACCATAAATCCTTATGGATATACCTTTCACAGGGCACTATGGGTAAAGTCCCAAGTCTTGTAACAGAGCTACAAAGCATAAAATATGCCACTGTCAGTGGTATCCTGCACTGGAATGTGTTGAGAAAGCTTTGGCCCCAGTGAGCAAAGACATAACTTCCCACAAAACCCTCCCTTGGAACGTACAATCGGGCTTTCTCCGGGGCCGCACCAAGAATATGGAACTCACTCCCACCCGCCATCAGAAGAATACCGTCTCTAGCTCACTTCAGGAGACCAAAACGTTCCTAATGGGAAAATTCCTCTCCTAATGATCAAATTACATTCCCCTCCGTAACCTGACTTTACCTATCGTTACGGCATTATCCCTGGCCCCTCGCCTTATGTTACCCACCCCCCCGGCTCTTCCGAACAATCCGCCAGGGTGCTGAGACTGCTTCTCATGCTTATTGTATCATTTTGTTCCTATCCCAACAGGTAGTCGGATATTAGGATTGTTTGTCTTGCTATGTACTGTATTTTTCTATTTGTTCCATATCCCTTCTGCTCTCCTCTCCCTTTGTCCTGTTATCCCACCTGATACTACTGAAAAGCGCTCTGATACCCTCACGGGTCTGGTTCGCGCTCTATAAAACACTAAATAAATAAATTAAATAAAAGAAATCGAATTTCGGTATTTAGATTTTTTATTGATTGTTAAAAAAAACATAAAAACATTTATAGCATGTTTTTAAAATCTTTATTGCATTTTGCAAGCATTTTAACTTTAATATAACAAAACCTTTTTATTGCTTTTAGGATTTCACTACATACTACTCACTCACCAGTCAAGTCATAAAAACAATGCAATGTCACCCCGGGCACAGTGTCTTATTTTAATCGGAGGTCTTTCGAGGCTTCTTTACTTCCACCTTTGGGTGGGTCACACAGTCTCTCCGGCCTTCTTCAGTGTGATGTCTCCCACCTGTTGACTGTAAGGGCATCATCATTTGTTTATTGCTATTAAGTTCATCCCCCCCTTCCAATATTTCATGACATTTCTGCATACATCACTTCGCTTCGTACACCACTTTTTCAGCAGCTCTTCATTAATCCAAACTATTCTCCTTTTGTAGAACCACAAGGATTTCTCCCGCACCCCAGTACCTCACTATGTCTCTTTTAGCAATTGCAAGCCATTGGTTACTCAATAGTTTCTGATATCTTGTTAGATGTACATCTCCCCATGCTCCCAGTAGGGCTGCACAGGGGGACATCTGTAGTGCTGTGGCCATCATTCCTTCCATTCTGGTTTTAAGTTTCATCCAGTATTGTTGGATCCCAAATAATATGAAAGAAAGTCCATTTTTCTGTCCACATCCCCTACCTAGAACACCTCTTGTAGTTAACAAATCCAAATTTGAGTAGTCAAACTCTTGCGTTGTAAATCCTGTGCAGGAGTTTAAGTTGGATTAGTCTGAAATTGGCTTTAACTAATATTTCCTGCCGGGTCTTCACCATATCGTCCCATGTACTGTCGTCTACGTCTCCTGTATTCCACCCATTACTAAGGGTAGTGAGTTCTGTCTCCATATTCAACATTAGGGCCCTATAGATGATGAGGATGGCCTTTCTCTGCTTGTGTTCATCAAGCACTTTTCTTTCTAAGGGAGAGTCCTCAATCAGTTCCTCTTCCTAGTGTAATCGCGAGCTTTCATAACATTACATAAAGTTGAATCATTTCTTCATAAAATATAAATACCTTTTGTTTTTTTGTAGATATGACGTATGTCTGTTTTCCAATAAACTATATTCTGTGGAGAATTCACGCCTAAGACATAACAAAATCCACATAGAAACAACATAGCGACAATAACTGATGTCAAGTCAGACATTAGAGAAATTATATTCCTATTTATTTATTTTATTTATTTATAAAGTTTTATATAGCGTGAACGTGACCCACGAGGGTATCAGAGCGCTTTACAATATACAGTTGTTAACCCTTAGAAGGTTGAGGTAGTATACAAACATTTGTTATTCGCCATTCCCTACAAAAGAGGTATATAGTAGTGTATGGATATCATAGGTGACTAGTAGTCAACAGAGAAGGATCCCCGAGGGAATCAGAACGCTTCACAATACACAGTTATTAAACATTAGGGTGGTTGAGGTAGTAAACATACATTCAGTATTCGCCTTCATTACAAAAGAGGTAGGCAGTAATGGGAAACATCCTTTACAACGCAACTTTTACCACGCAGTGCCTTTACGACGCAACTTTTACAACGCAAACCATTACAACGCATTGCGCTGGGGGGCGCTCTAGGATAGGGAATGTGTTTAATGTACTATCCAACAACTTCCCTACTATCCACGGGGACTGGAGTTGGAATAGTAAATTAAACAATTCACTATGCAGCGCCTAAAAGCACTATGCGTTGTAATGGTATGCGTTGTAAAAACAGCGTTGTAAAAGCATGCGATGTAAAAGCATGCGTTGTAATGTCATACATCCTAAGCAATATGTGGATCAGATAGGTGACAAGAAGTCAACATAGCATTAAAGTGTTAGGATCTGAATTTGTTCATTAGCAGCATTTTTACTTCTTTTTTGAAGGAGTTAAAGGAGGAGATACCACGTACCACTTAAGGAAGGGCGTTCCAAATCTTCAGTGCAATCACAGAGAATGCTCTGCAACCAATTCTCTTTTTAACCCTTTCCACACTCATGACGAGCTCAGCTCGTCATGAGGTACGCCTCTCGTACACTCGTCATGTAACGCGGGTTTTAAAAAAACTCAGCGCGCCGCGGTAAATCCTACCGCGGCTAAGGTGTTAAGGAAGGGTTGTGGTTTCAGTAATAGTGAAATCCCACTTCGCAATTGTCTGCATCCTCCCGATCGCTCTAGCTTTAGAGCTGAGTAACTGGGGACATTGTTACGCAGTGCTTTATGGGTCATGCAGGCGATCTTTATGTGTATTCTTGACGCATAGGGTAGCCAGTTCAGAGCTTTGAAGATCGGGAGAAATGTGGTTATTTCTTTTAGTACCAGAGTCCAGTCTGGCCGCAGCATTAAGCGATGCCCTCAGCGGGGCCAGCTTGTATTTGGGGAGACCGCACATAGTGGTGCTTCCATAGTCTAATCTTGGTAGCACTAGGGCTTGTACTGCCATTTTTAAGTCGGTCTGTGGGAGGAAAAAAGGTACTTTTCACTCGGTAACTGCCACTTCTTTTTTATAAAAAAACATAACAAATCCATATAAAGTTTCACATTTTTTTCAACCAATACGCCTAACAATTTTGAAAGGTATTGGGGCCCGATGTAGGTAGCCCTTTACCGATCGGAATCGGCCGAAAATACCGATTTTCGGCCGTTTCCGATCGGTAAAGGGCTATCGAGATGTAGGGGCACATTTTCGGTAATTTTACCGAATCGTTATCATTTCCGAATCGGTAAAGTTACCCAATCGGTAATATTTACTGATTCGGTAATGATGACGATTCGGTAGAACTACCGAAAATGCAATGTAGGTAGCCAATGTTCCATCAGCACATGGCCTACAGAATCGGTATTTTACCATGGAATACAAATCCATGGTAAAAAACCGATTCCTGTGTACATGCACATCTGTGCATGTACACATGTGCCATGTGACAGACAGACGTGCCCTTAGGGCATGTCTGTGTGCCACATTGCACACATGCCCGTTTTGGGGGTGCTAGAGGGTGTCAAAGTGACACCCCCTGCACCCTTGTGAATTCTTTAATTACCGATTCGGTAAATACCGAATCGGTAATGCCTAATCATTCCTATGGGCTTCAAAGCCCATAGGAATGAATGGGCTTTACCGATTCGGTATTTACCGAATCGGTAATTAAAGAATTGTTAAGGATTCGGTAACGAATCCAGATGTTGGGACCTACATCCCATTTACCGATTTTTGAATACCGATTCGGTAGGATTCGGTATTTCAAAATCGGTAAATGGGATTTACCTACATCGGGCCCTAAATGTCTTAGGCATTTTAATAAAAGCAAGCTTGGTTATTTAAAGTTATGAATATGTAAAGAAAAATGGCTATAACTTGGAGTTGGTTGTTGAAAAATATCGTTTATAAGTTTTTCCCATTTGCAAAAAGCACGTTTTGAATACAAATGCATATGTGTTCCCCTTGTGCGGAATCAATCACATTTAACCCTTCATGCCTCAAAGTTTTCCAATTTCAAAAAGAGGCCACACTTTGTATTTATTTCTGAGTACACATTAGACTGCCCTTCAGACGCTGACCTATCTTAGGGGCTAAACCAAGAGGAAAAACTCAGATATTTGAGTTGATACTAGCACTCATCCTTTTAGTTTAAAACACTTAAAATGTCGGTTAAATTCTTTGGAAAATTACTGATTGATATATGACGTAATTGGGAACAATTGCATTTCACTGGACTCCATATCGACAGGTGAATCAGTGGCCTTTTGGGTCCCTTCTGCTCCTACACAAGAGTCTGCTGAATCCCGTGTAACTTGGAATTGCAATCAAATGTAGCTGATATCTGCGTGTTCACAGGTGCAGGTGTGTCGTGTGTGCTGTATGGAAAACTCCAGGGGTCTCAATTCGCAAATTATCGGTGTACGCAGGGCTTTAAGTGGGCCGGGTCTCATTGGTGCTGTGCACCGGCAGATTTTTTAAAGGGGGCCTCGAAACGGGTCTCTATCGGGCTCTGTTTTGTGCCCTGGCACAGGCGGTGGGTTTTTTCCGGACTGTAGTGACAGCAGGCACATCGATGTGCGCGTGCTCACACTGCTCACTTCTCACTAGTGGAGAAGTTACGGCATGACGTCATGCCAGGTGAGCGTTGTAGGGGAAGGAAATCCTTTAAAGAGGGTCATCTTCTCTCTGGATTTCCCTTCTCTTTTTGAAACTCTGGAGCAGCAACATTGTCGTGGTGTCACCAGGGCTTCAAGTGGAAGCTTTTTCAATACTACATACATGCCATAGTTGCTGCTTATTTATCATATGCAACTAACAACCATTGACAAAGCCAATAGTCCTGACTTGTTGTAGGTATGATGTTACTTGTTGCACCATATATCTGGATGCAAAGACAGAAACAGCAAAATATCAGTCCGGCGGCACACTATGCCAAGCACAGATTTTTAGCTTACGTGTCTTTAAGCCACGCCCTTAATTACAGTGGCCACGCCCCTTTGAGAGACAGTTTTTTCATCCCACTTAAAGCCCTGGGTGTACGACAACCACAATCAATGCCATTGTTTTACGGTGTGCACTGTCCTGATAAACTGCCTGACCCTCCCATGTTTCTGTACCTCTGCTGCCCTGCTCCACACAGGATGTGCCCAGGTGTGCCCTCTGCTCACCCCTGCCCCCACCCCCACAAATATCTTGAATCTCCACCACACTCAGCGATGTGCACAGTTTGAGGGAAGTGTATTGTTGTGTAAGTATTTTACCCAGGAAGAAGGCGATCACCGGGTTTGCCCTTCCTTTAGGAATAGTTTGTAAATTTGCTTTGCAAATTAACTGATCCTGTTGGCACAAGCCCGAAACGCGTGATCTTCAACGTGTTTCACTGCCGTTGCAGATGCAGGAGAGATAGCGACAGGCATTGGAACAGCAGACAACTGCAAGATATCCAACCTCGACAAAGGGCTCCACAAACTCATTGTGAGGGTGGCTTGCACAGAAAGTGATACTAACATGACCTGGTAAGGCAGGTGGGGTTCAGTTACCCGGGCCCCACGCAGTGCAGGGCCCCGCACAGAAGCTCAAAACAGCTTCCAGGAGGGGAACATGAAGGAATCTTTAAAACAACAAGGGAACAAGAGACCAGGATGTGACCTTTGCTTGAGCTTTGACGTAAAGCACTGGAGAATGAGACATTATTTACTGAGGACAGAGCCGTGCTTTGTTTTATGCAGATTTACGTGAGCACCAGATTCCCTTGCACACGGCTATTTTTTTGGCACGAGGAGAGAAAGTGATTTGCACATAGTGTGCATACCGTGTGTGAGTCGCCCCCCCCTGCAAAACATGTGTCCACATAAAAAGACATGAAGCAGGTTGTTGTCGTTCACTGCGTAGTCCTTTATTAAATCTTAAAGCAGTGTTATTAATCCTTTATTCATTTTGATTAAGGTACTTGACCATTTTCTTCCAGGCAAAGGTATACACAATATTATTTACAATCCAATCATGGCCATACCTCTTCGTTATGGCCTCCTGTGCTTGTTGTGTCAGCAGGCTCCAACTCGCACTGTTTCAGTTGTAACTTTCCATGTTAGTGCTCCTCCCAGAGAGAGGCACTACCACCGGGGACTACTTCCGCCTTGGCCCCACCATACCGGGGTATACCTCTTTCAATGTTCTTAAACATACACTCCGGCATCTTGGGAAGGGCAGGAGAGTCCAAGACCTTGAGGACATCTATTCTGGCTCCCGCCCAGACTGCCACTAAGGGCGCCGCGCCCCTAGGTGCGGGTGGCGCCGCTCAGGATCACACGATGCAGATCCCCAGCGCCAATGTCGGCAGATCAGTCCATTAGGCCACATCTCTTTCACAAGTACAGTTAATTGTGTCACTTTCTCCGCTGGTGTGAAATCGGTGCATACCCCATGCCTTGTTGAGCACAGTCTTGCAGCGGCAGGGTACTTGCTTCTAAGCACTAGACACACAGATGATGGACGGAATGCAGAACAAATCGAAACATTCACCCCCAGTCAAAAGATCTGAATAAATCCATCGTTCTTTTGCTCACCACACCACCCCAGTTTAGACCCAGCCATTTGCAAATCAGTCTTGACCCTGTGCCTTCTGGGTAACAGTCCAGCCCGAACTGCCAGGCCAAGTTCTCCCTGGACCAGAAATAAGCTTCTAAGCACTGTCATAGGATAGAGAGACCGGGTCAGACAGAAGGCATAGTGGATCCAGGATCTATCAACTGTAGGTAAACTGGGGAAAACCAGCCCTGGGTGAAGTAGGGGCATGGGCACAGAAGAGAGAGCGGCAGACAAAAGAGCCATGGCTAACTTTTTCATCTACCCGTTCTGGCTTTTTAGCCATCACCACTTTTCAAGGCAGGATTTGTGAGCTCATGTGATGAAATAAGAGAACTACAAATCCCAGAATGCACATAGCTTTCAGATAAGAAGTGGAGTTGCCTGAAGTTATCACACATGGCTTTGGGCAGCTTGTCAAGTAAGGAAATTAATGTGTATGGGACATATGCAAGTGCAGGAAAGAGGTTGAGAGGTGAAGGTGCAGGAGATGGCCAGCGCTTAGAAGAGCTTGGAGGGAAAGTAAGAGCTAGGGCATTAGATAAAACTCTGAAACACTTAGGGCTTAATTACGAGTCTGTCAGTCCAAGGACCATCCGACTCATGGTGGCGCAGCGGTGGCAGTCCAGCCACCGCTGCACTGGCGATCTGACCGCCCTATTACGAGTTGGGCAGTCGGACCGTAATTGGGCCACTGGCTCTGCCAGCGAACCACAGTTCCCTGGCAGTGGCGCAGTGTTCAGGACCATTGTAAGATGCAGGTAGTGCTGCTGCGGAACCACCATACATATTTCAAGTTTAGGACTGCCGGCTTTTTCATGGAGGTCTTTTCTCACTGAAACAGCTAGCGGTGCTGAAACAAAGGGTGCCCTCTGCCCCCTCAGCCTGGAGATGCATGCAGAGGGGCACAACATGTGATCCCATGTGCGCATGCACCACAGTTCCTGCACGACATGGACTATAGGAGGCTGTGTGGCGTTCCCGTCACGGTTCCTTTTTCAAAGGCACTGCCGTGGGTTCTGCCTCGCCACCCGCCCGACCAGAAAATTACTTGTAATCTGGCAGCAGAGACTCTTGGTGGTGCGGCGTGGCAGTGGATGGCCACCCGCCAACACACTGTCAAAAGTCATAATCAGGCTCCAAGTATATCCTGCGTAGTTTGTTGTGCAAAATCGATCATGAGGCCCTGTCAGTTTTACACTTAGCCCCACAATGCATTAGACAGGCCTGATTACTAGAAGGTGCACATGTGTGCTCAGTTGCAAAATGACCTTGTCAAGTAGGAGGCTCACTTTGAATGTCCCAGCCACATAATTCAAAAGGTCACATCTTTGTAAAGATTGATCAACTTGGCCTGTGATAGCTGAACTGACAGTTACTTATTTTTGCCCATTTATTGGCCATTGATTCACATCCCACATAAGGTACTCATTTTAGGTTCCACCGGGTATGCACGTTTTTAGCTGTGCTGTACATAAAGAAGACAATGAGTATAAATTCTATATTTTAGAATGCCAACGGATTCCATAACTGGTTCAGTGCGATTATGAAAATCTAGTCTTAAATATCACACGGCCTCAAACATCATGATGCAATTAAAACGAGCCCAGAGAAGCAGCTAGGTTAACCTGGCTTCCTAATTTCCAATAGTTGGTTTGATTTGTTCTGATTGTATTGCATTTTTGTGTCTCTTTCAGACACCTTCTTTCCAAATTCACAGAGGAAATAAGAAATGAAAGTAACAGTTTTATGTAACGTGAATCCATCCAAAACAAATAGAACCTCAGCAGTTTAACATCGTAATTTGCTTACAAAAGTATATGAGAACTTATGTTGCAATAGAGAAATAAATAAGTGAGACCTAAAAGTGGTCCTTTAACTAAGTCAGCAGTGGAAGAATACAACTCACCCTTTCACAATTAGATCAAAGTGTCTCTAAGTGTGATAAATAAAGGAATAGTGAAGAAAACTTTCAAATCATAAGCAGACACCTTAGATAGACCCCAAAGACATGTAGTCATGAGAAAGAGGCTAACCCACAGCCCAATCTAAATGTATTTATATTATAGAAACAATAGGTGTGACAGCAAGCAGCTAACGCTGTGACTGAGACCTAAAAAGGTGCTGAAGGAGGTGGTCACCAAAACACCCAAACACTCCTTTTCTAAAAAAGCTTTGTAGAAAAAAATATTGTAAAGTGCATCAATATTTTTTCTTCCAAGAAAATCCGTATGAAAGCTAAATAATGCTGAACTATTTGGGCACAAACTGCAAAAGATAAGCAACGTTAAGAATGAGGATTCATAAATCTTGGAGAATAACTACTTCTTGAAAGGAAAACAGGGAAATTAGTGTATCATCCCTGGAATGCTGGGACTGTTTTCGGACTGTATCTACACCCATGTTTGATAAAGATAGTTTAACATTAGGTAATATGGTCAAGGTTTTCAAAGAGTTAGAAATTATACTTGTCCTTGTTATGTTAATGTATTTCAAGGTCATCTGATTTCTTATTTAGCTAAGTAAGCACAAGTAGAATTTATTTGGGGATGCTTCGAGCGGTCAAAAATGTACACATACTCATTCATACGTCATGGATTTTAATATTTAGGTTTTAGCTGCGAACTGAAAGCTTTAGTAATTCAAAACCAACATTTTTTTTAAAGGAGTCTTAAGAGGCAGCTATTGCAGCAAAGGAAGGTGATGCCACGAGATTAAACTGGCCCCTGGGAGGAAGGAACTGACTGCAGAATATGAAAGTAAATTACAATAAAATAATAAAAATGCAACACTAGGTGGGCGGAAGTCCCTCCAAGAACCCATGCTGTTGACAAACAATAATACCTTTAGACAAGAACTGAGCCAAACATTTCCAGTTTACACATGAACAAATACCGCAAAAACGTCAAAAGATGAAACAATTCCACACAAGTCCCCATTTTCTTTAAGCCATTGACTCCTGGTTGATCAGAAAAATAATGACACACCATGCAGAGACACTCAAAGTTGTACACTCTTATTGCTCTGAAAACAAGCTGAGTGTAATCAGTGGGATATCCAAAATCATGCGGAAGATAAAAAAAAAAGATGGAAAAAAACAAAAACTTTAAAACTCAAAGAAACCCCTCTAAGAGAGAGTGAGGGAATATTCTGGGTAAAGTGAGTGATCTTTAGACAGTATTTTTGTTGTTGTTACCAATTTATACAGCATGATATCAACCCAAATGTACTGGAATGCTTTACATGAGCACCAGTTACATTGCACAAAGTCACATTCATTTTTTTCCAGACTAACCCTGGTTGCAGCTCTGGCCATAACGCCACATCATCTCCCCCTATATTTCCATCATTGTTCAAAGGGCGTCGGTTAGGAACAATGGACTCGGTTATCTGTACAGAAAGGTCAAGTTTGGAAATGTGATTGCTCTGCTATGCCCATGGTGCAGGGATTTTGGGTGGGCAAAGGACTTGGAAATCAAGGAAAGACAGTCATCACAACACACCGCCACACACTTTACCGAGCCTTCAACTGCTTTTAAGGCTGGCAGTGATGCACTCCAGATGTGGGCAAAGCAGAGGGGACTATGTAGGCCCAGAACCCAGAGATGACGTTTGTGCCCCAGGAAGTTGCAAATTAGTCTGTAACATCCCAGAATTTACTCCACAGTTGTTATGTAATTTGCCATTGTATAGATTCCAATAAAAGCCAGATTTGTATGTGCTCCTTGTTAAAGTCAGCAAACATGCAGACAAGCAGAAAGGAAACGTCATAAGGTTCCTTTAGAGAAACCCACTGCACTGTCTGCAACAGGCGACTGGTGAAAGGAAATGGACAATGGGTTTAGTGAAGAGCACCTGTTCTGCTGTTTGAGAAGTAAAGAGTCGCTGGCAATTGCACCAAAACAATAAAGAAAGACTATGACGTATCAAACGGAGAGAACTAGAAAAGAACAGGACAAGCAAAACGTATTTTCTAAATTTTCATTGCCTTCACTGCAGGAAAACCCAACCATACTTAATGGCACTGAATAAGTATACTCTTTGTCAATGAAAGAGTAAACACTGTTAAGGGAAACAATGGAGTAACTACATGCAATTAAATTACAATGCCCACATGCACCTGTAACATTACAACTGAGGATATACGTGTGTGTGTGTGTGTGTGTGCGTGTGTGTGTGTGTGTGTCCATGCATGGGTATGTGTGGATATATTATTTTATGTGTGCATCTCTACATTTTTCTCTGATGTGTTTTTGCTTATTCATCATGTACATTTGTATTTTCATTTAAATCTATGTCAATCAATCAATCAATCAATCAGGTGTTTGTTGAGCGCGACTACTCACCCGTAAGGGTCTCAAGGCGCTGGGGGTGGGGGGGTCGCAGGTTCCAGTCCATCAAGGAGGGGGTCTGTCGAAGAGCCAGGTTTTGAGGTTTCTTGCGAAGATGGGGAGCGATGTTATCTGTCTGAGCTGGAGCGGAAGGTCGTTCCAGGTCGATCTTACTTGTATGTGTAAGTACGTTTGTGCACACGCTTGTCTGCCTATCCTTTTTTGTGCACGTGTTTTGCTGTGTGTGCGTGACTTTCTGTGTTTGCTTGCCCATGTGGCTGAATGCGTTCATGTATGTGTGGCAGCATGTGCGTGGCTAAACACTGGTGTGTGCTCGCGTGAGGGCATGTGTGTGTGCGTTTCCTTTGCTGCATGCGTGTGGCTGTCTGCGGTTATTTAGCCTGTGAATGCTAAGTGCCGTGTTCAGGATCTCCAAGGAAGTTTTGCTCATCTCCATCTTTCCTCGTTTCACACGCTACATCTGTGTGCTTTTCTGTGTGATACATACATGTATCGCTGCGTGTTTTATGCACGCTTGTGTGTGTGTTCATGGGCAGCTCTGTCCTTGCTCGTGTGCGCTTATGCATGTCAGAGGGTGTTTTTGTGTGCCTGTCTATTTGCCCATATTTTATTGAGTGTATTCCTGTCTGCGCTTGTGTGTTTGTCTGCATGTGTGTGTGCCTTTGTGCGTTTTTATGTGTGTCACTTTGTGTTTATATGTATATATCCTCTTTCCTGTGCATCAGCCTGTCTGGTCTATCTATATTTGCAGTGCTTTCAGTGGGCCAGTGCCTTCCAGGGCTTAGCCTTGGCCAAGCAAAAAAACTGGAGAGAAGTGAAAAAGCAGGAGTCTTGTGAAAAACAGCAAACAGGACGGGTCCCTTAAGCAGAGCTTGGATTCCCATCAATTACCTTAGTGATCACTAAGGTAATTGATGGGAATCCAAGCTCTGTTTAAGGGTCCCCTGTTTGCTGTTTTTCACAAGTGATCACTAAGGTAATTGATGGGAATCCAAGCTCTGTTTAAGGGTCCCCTGTTTGCTGTTTTTCACAAGTGATCACTAAGGTAATTGATGGGAATCCAAGCTCTGTTTAAGGGTCCCCTGTTTGCTGTTTTTCACAATACTCCTGTTTTTTCACTTCTCTTCTATTTCCTTTTTGGTATTTGGTGGCATTTGTTGAGACCCCCAGTTCATTGTATAATTGATATCTAATAATGGGGAATAGAACTGTGGCAGTTCGTTAAAATATCTCTTCGACCCTAATTTGCTGACTGGTGTGCAGGGGGGGAGGCAGCAAACACGTCATCAGTATATAGCTTGTGATCTGTGAATCTTTGCCCATGGATGCTTCTGGGGCCCTAGCTATTCTGTACGACAAACCTCTGCCACTGACCCCAACAGACCTATAATCTGTATGGTTCAATGGCTGATGCAAACAGATGTGATGGACCATAACAGTTGTGTTTTTCGATACAAGAGGAACCTGAGAGGCAACAACGCTCTCAGAACCATCATAGATTCTGAAGAACAACAGTGGTGCAAAAAGTGGGTCTTCCTCTTGCAACACAGGCAAAACCCTTGTATTGTTTATATACCCTACTTTCCTTCTAAGTCTAACTGAACTCAAACAATAATTCTTCTGAAGGTTGTCTAGGCGAAAGAGTAAAGGCACAGAAACTCCTGCTGACTTCATATCACTATAGATAATTGCAAGATTACTATCATACCATATGGTAGCCTTCCTAATGTCAAAGCTTTACTACAATTACAATCATAACTTGAATGTATTGCTTTTTTTTTCAGTGCAATCAAAAGGAAGAGATGATGAACCAGCGGTGTCAGGCGATGTCGCCTTTGTGGAGGCTAGTGGGACTGCTTCTAGCCCTAGGTAAGAGAAGTTTCATATGGTGGATTGTTTGACACTGATTGTCTGCAGATTTAAAGTTTATTTCGACAAGTGCAACTCTGCTTCAATGGAGAAATGAGCCAGTTGAGCAAAAAGTAGTGTAATTATATCTCAGAAAGTTAGTTTCATCCCACCATGCACCTTGTCCATGCAACTAAAGTTGATGTGTATTATTAATCAGCAAAACAGTGAAAATGATTCTCTCAACGTTGTCAAGGGTTGGTGTGGGATGCCCCTTTGTATGTCTTGAAATTAAGGATGCTTTAAGTCATCCTGGTACCTGATTTTGGTTTCGATTCTATTCCCTCTTTTCATTCCAACAGTGTTAGATGTATTATATGGAGATACCACTTTGTCTGCTAACTCTGATGAAATAAAAAAGGACTAATATTTCAAAGTCAGAAGTATATTCATCTTGGACTTGCACACCTTCTCTAAAAGCACTTCTGTGAGCTTAAAAGGCAGAATTCTCAAAGGACATTTAGAGACACTTCTTGTTGACCATTATCACTGCTATTATAATAGAATCTTTCATCATCTCCTTATCAGTGCCCCATTCCAGGACAAACATTTCTTGACATTCTCAACATGTTTGATTGTGTGTCCTTGATGATTATGCAAGGACCCAGAATTTATGGTGGCAAGAATCTGAATCTACCAGTACACATAAGCCAAAGGCACCCAGTATTAGACTAGTCAGAGCAATTCAACATTTCATAAGTGAGGATGACTTCCAACTGTTTTACAATCCCTAGTACTTTTGAGGCATAACTACAGCAACACATTACTGGGAGCTATCTCAGAACTTCATCTGTCCCCATGCCGGCTACCTTCTACATTTAGATATTGGTATGGCGCAAGTTGATATCCATGTGAGCTACCATCGTAAGAGCAGGGCACAGAAATAATCAGTTTGAGGCACCTTTTAGGGTAGAAAAAAAAATCAACTAATTACCCATTGTCAATAGTTAAAGGTTCATGTTGACAAGAATTTCACCTGCGACTCCATTCTATTTCAGTCTATTTGGATCTTCAAATCTCATGTGGGCTTGGGGGGATGGTGGTGAGAGCATTGGCCTCACCGCTCCGCCCACCCCCCCACCTTAAAGGCCACTCATCGCCAATGTAAATTCCTGTTACAAAAAAATCCTTTGATGCAGGAAATAAAGGTAAATTAAGTTTAATCCCGTAACAGGAACACCCCGACGTTGCAAAATCAGTGGGGATCTTCTCCGGGAACTTACCACTCTTGAGTGTGAGCATTCTGTCATGACCACAGAGTGCTCCATGGAGAGTAAAATCCATTGATATGAAAAGCCCATAAAAAAATATTCTGAAACAAGGCAGGGATGCTTTCAATCTGTTATCTTCTGGGAGATTGTTTCAGACCCTAGGCACCACACATGAAAAGAATTAGATCAATGTTTCAATCTTCCTTAATTTGGGAATTTCCAACATCAATCAGCATTTGTTCCTGGTGCTTCTTTCTCCTCAAGTCAGCAATATTTTTTCTTTTAATTTGGTGAGTCAGTTTAGTTGAAAATCTTTATGATTCAAGCATGGTATCATAGATTGCATTCTAGCCTGCAAGGAGGTCAGTTGGAGACCTCGCAGGGTGGGAGTGATATGATCTGATTTATTTGCCACTAGGCCGTGTAACTGAGTCTAGGATAACCCCAACTTAAAGGATTTCCTAGGGAAGTTGTATGGGAAATAGCATACAAATTATGGTAAAATCACACTCCTTTAAGTTAGTGAATTTTCTCAGACATTCGTAAGAGGTTTTCTCAAATGTATCTGAACACATAAGTTATATCTAAAAGGTCCAGGTGTAAGTGCATAGAAAATACGGAAAGAAAAGCCAACTATCCTCATTTTCACGCAGTGGTGGAGGAAGAAATATCATATTAGAGGAAAATATATTAAGTGGGAGAAGAAGGGATTTCTAAAACTACTTAAAGATGTGTCACATTTCTTAACTATAAACTGGTGAATTTTACAGAGTGCATAAAATACGCAATGGTATGTCTTCAAACCCAGGCATCAGTGTATTTTAGGAAATCTCACACACTTATGCTTGTTTATTAAGCTTGTTTATTATGACAATGGTAAGTTACACCTGTTTGGTTGGAAAGTTTGGTAAAGTTCCATGCAAGTTGGGAACAGACGTAGAAGCAACTTATGATGACAGGTGTAAGTTATGATTACCAGTGCATTACAATGGCAATTGTAACTTGTGTCTATCATTGTAACTTCTGTCTGTCATTTTTTGATTAAGACCTAATAGTGCTCTGGCTCTTTACAGCGCTGGGATGCCCCAGGAGGGTAGCCATGCGCTAGAAAAAAGTATGTACATTTACAATTAATCGAATCCTTCTATGCCTAGAATGCTTTAGACATAGGTTTTGTTCCATATGAGATCTATCATTTTAACCTGACTCCTGTTTTCTTTGTTTATAGGAATATCCCTGCCCTTTACTTACGCGGCAACCACCAATGGCAGAGTAAGGTTACCTATTTTGTTTTTAATTATTGTTACTTTTGCGGTAATTGCCAAGCTTGAAAAAATAATTTGTTAATTTGAAATTCTTCGAAAGTATATTCAGTCACCTTAGAGAACTGAGTAACTTCCGCGTCCTTGAGAACCTGAAGGTCCTGGGTCACCCAGTTTCTTCCTGGGGCACTCAGTTACTATTTGAGCCCTGAATACATTAATTACACTGATGACTCAGCACTTGTGTAATGGTGATCTGGCAATTTTTCAGTCCAAGATTGACATTTGCCCTTACCGACAATAACTTCTTACACTAGTTGGTTATTTTGTAAAAAGTGGTGCAGTGTTTAGTGGAAGTCTAGTAGGGACCACAAAGAGGGTAGGATAGAAAGTTAAAGCAGAGATGCCATTTGTCAAAGAAATGTGGGCATCTTACATTGTATGTTTAATCCTATGATTTGTGTGGATTTCCAAAATTTGAAAACCTTCAGGGATTCCCGACATCCCAAGAAGTAGGGCTCGGAAATCAATGAGAAATTCTAAATTTACAGGTGTCCTATTCCTCCTCCACACTGACCCCTGAGGAATGGCTGCAATTCGGATATTCCTCAAGAAGACGTATGGAGGGGATGGGCATGATCACCTTGTATTTTTTTCACCAATTTCTACATCTCGTAACTATGCAGAGAAAACACCTCCGCTAAGCATCTTCAGAGTATATGGAACTTTTTCACCTCAGTTTTTGTAATTACTCCGCCATTTCTAGCGCAACCGTCAAATGCTCAAAATCGATGCATAAAGGCATATACATTGTCTGTTAGTGCTGACATAATTATACCTTTACAGTTGTTCACATCCTTGTGAATGCCCACGCTTCAACCTTTACCAGGAAACACCCTTTTATTCCGTTGCACAACCCTCTACTTACTGAAAGAAAAACATTTGCTAGACTGTAAATTTTCTGCAGTGAGACTGCTGACCTCACCCCACTCTGTGACGAGTCGTCACTGATTGACACTCGGCCCTGGGCACTCCAGGGCTTAAACCTGTCAATGACGCTCCCCCTCATCACAAAGGGGAGGGCCTTGATGTGCTTTGCAGAGCGGAGGAGGTTACGCTAACAAGAGTTGTGACATCCTCAGCCCAGCAAAGTTCAGCTCAGGAAACCAGGATCCTGTGCATTTAACGCATGTCTAGCTCCTGGCTGCCTGACCTGAGAATAAAGTGTGTCTGTCAGGAGGATCTTTGCTCTGCCTTACAGGCACTCTTTATGTTTCAAAAGATGTACGGGCGTGGCCCTTCCGCCCTTAAAGGCAGGTTGCTGCCGACTATCAGTTCTATCTCCTTTAGCCATTGCACCTGACCACGGACTGATTCCTGACCAGCGGCTGGGCTCTCTCTTCTGTTCGACCCTTCACATTGTCTGTTCTTTGTCTATCACTGCCCCATGCTTAAGAGTTATCATCTGCCAGGATACCAGTAGGGTGGCAGTTGTGCTATACAAGAACTATATACAATACAATACAATACAATACAATGTGTCCCGGTTTACCCCGGTGTGACACTACAAACAAGAAGCGTGTAGAAACCTTGATTAGTGAGTCACTGACGCTCCTCTCTGCTGCAATGTAAATAACAATTGGTTGTAGACAGGGATCCACACGCCACAGTATTTCTATTAATGCCAACTGAATAGCAGGGTGTGTCCACTGCCACAGGATAATTGGTGGCTGTATATTGTCAAACAAGACCAAAAAATCAGGTAAGTATTGGTCGTCCCACCCATTTGCAAGTTGTGCAACTGGACCCTGCCCTTGTATTATTCAACAAGAAGACACAAGTCGCTAGATGCCTATGGCTTTCAAGGACATCTTCAGACTCAGAGCACTCTTCATATTGCTTGTTGGGCAAGTCAGACCTGCACATCAGTGCAGTCACAGCTCTCTCTCGCAACGTCAGGGTTAACTGTTGCAAGAGCAGCACCTGCATATCATAGCTGACACACCTGAGAATTCAAAAATATCTCATTTCAGTTGTGGTGATCCAAGGAGCAGATATTAATTTATTGCACATCTACTATTGACATGCCCTCTCATCACTTGGTAAACAGGAATGTGTTGTTTTAAATGTCTTAAGGATTTTATCCAGACAGCTATCTCTCTACTTTTGCAAAGGTTTATTGTACATAATATGCTGTGAGAGGTTGTTTGTCTGTGGGTGTGCTGGTTGTTGTAACTTAGGGTGGTCCACCACCCGCGGAGACTGCTATCCGAGTACTCCAGGGGCATGCTCATAGTTCAATGGGCAGCTTCAGCACATCTTAAATATTTTGGTGTGGTTGATGCCTTCACTGTCTATGAGTGTGGTGTTTGTGCTTGCATCTGTGTTAATGTGTAGTGAGAGTAAGAGGTGGACGTCTTCAGTTTTTGGTTTTGCCTTCCTTAGGGTGATTGCTGACAAATGCAGGGTGTATCTGATTCGGTGTGCACTATGCCAGATAGAGCCATGGTTTACTAGGGGATATTGTGTAGTTGTGTAAGTGAATGATTGTTTCTAGTGTGCTTGGATGCCTTGGATAAGGTGAGAAGTCATCATCTGAGTGGTTTTGTTGGCGGCACTGTGATGACAATATTTCATACTGCACTCTGCGTGTTGTACTGATCGCCCACAACATGTTGCATTGACAATAGTTTTTGGTGCTGTCTATGTTGGTGTGTTTTGTGATGATTGGCTAACAGTGTTGGACTGCCTGCGCATTGCATGGAGCTTGTGTTTAGAGCTGCTAGTTAGCAAAATTGTGTCATTTATGTTTTTCGACATTGTGCTAGGTGAATGATGGAGGTGGTGTGTCTAATTTGTCATGTTCTTTTTGCTGCATTGTTATGTTATGTTATGTTATTTAAGTTTATATAGTGCATGGTCACCGGACCTTTTGATAACACATAACTGCTGATGTGGGTCAGGCCATGTTTAAATGGCCATGCCTTTAAAGATTTTCGAAATAAACAGATGAGTTTCATGGTAGATCTTATCACTGTGTATTTTAGCATAGATATGGTGCTGTGGGTCTAGGCATCATCTTGTTTTGTAGAAGTTGAGGCATTCTGTTAGGGTTAAAATATTATTCATTCAGCATACGTACACCAAAGTTTCATGTTTCTAATGGAAAAGAAGATTTGAGCGTAAAAACTACCCTCAACCCAGACTCTCTGCGGACCAAACATCCCAATTTTCGGTCAGGGCTAGCGGCTTGGGTCATTGGTTGCTGTGTGGACGTATTTTCCAGCTAACCCACCAGTCAAGATCATAATGTTATGCTATATGATATCATTATGTTTTGTCTATATTCTTTGCGCTCACTTCCTGCCAACACTGGAAGATTATATCTACCCTATTAGTTTAACCCGTTCGGTGCTGATGACGGCTCCCGGCCGTCATGAGTTACGGTGGGCGTGTGCTGATGACGTCTGGGAGCCGTCATGACCACGCCCGCGATCAGAATGTCCAGCACAGGCGCGGAATTCCGGCCGCAGCCAGGGGGTTAAATTGCACATCTTTTGTAGACACCATTGTAACGTTTTCTTTTTGTGTTTAGATGCATGTATCTGTTTCGTATCTTATGTGTAATTCATGTACTATAAGTCCTTATGTAATGTACCTGGTTCTTTTGTAAAGCGCTTTGACACCTTTGGGTAAAGTATGCACTATGGATGGATGTGTGGATGTAAGGATGGACAGATAGGTGGATGGAGGGACGGATGGATATATTGACGGATGGATGGATGGATAAAAGTACCGATGGGTGGATAGATGCAGAGATGATTGGATTGATGGAGAAAAGGATGGATATTGAAGAAAAGGATGGACATAGAGAAGTTTGGATGGAAAGAAGTTGGAAGAAAGGATAGAGAGATGGATGAATAATGTAGAAAAGACAAAAAGGATGGATGATGGTTGAATATAGAGTGTTAGAATGTGGTGAGAAAAGACAGACAGAAAAAAGAATGATTGAGAGAAGGGCGAAAGAAAGGACATAACAATGAAAGATGGAAAGAAGCAAGGAAGGACAGATGGAAAAGAGATAGAACACTGAAGAGATGGGAAGAAGGAATAAAAATGAAGGTGGCTGCCCCCACCCTCCTCCACCAAACGAGTGCAGGGTTCATACACATCCCTTATTTGCTCTGCACTATTTCTAATATCGTTTACAGTGAGGGTATTTTTTCTGTCTTCTTCCAGTGAGAGGAGGCACATTTTGCCCATTTCGGTTAATTTCTGTCTTTTTTGCACTGCCACAATATCACAGGTTTAAGTGGAGTTTGGATTTATGCAGATATTCAGAGGTGAAGAAAAAATGGTCACTTGCCTCCGTTTCTATCTCCAGATAGGATTTATCAGCCCGGTCCTGCTTACAAGGCCATGGTTGTGCGTTTTTAAGAACTGGGGTTATAGGTTGAGGGCGGCGGATGCCCCACTAAGGCAACGTCCAGACTCTTTGTCAGGGTGAACTACAAAACTTACTAAATTAACCTGTGCTTAACCCTATGGTAGTACGGCACAAAAGGTGTCATGCTTAACTTAGAGGCAATGTGTAAAATATTGACGCAGCAAGCTAACATTAATAAAGTAACACATAACTCAAGAAAAATCCAAAACCAATTTGGAAAATAGATTAAAGTTTAATAAATAAAGTGACACTAAAACAAATTAAATCCAATCAGTAGAACCGGAGTTATGAATTTTTAAAGTTTTTAGCATAAAACAGTGATCAAAGCGCCAACCGCGGGTGTCTGGTCACATAAGACCGTGTCAGAATCAAACGTTAAGGCCAACCCCAATGGAGGGTGGGTCAGACAGAAAGGATGTACTGGGCCCATCTCGGCTTAGCTTCATACTTAGAAAAATGTCTTCAAACGTTTTGGAGAAGGTATTCAGTGGGTCCATGCAGCAGGCTGTGTCCGTGGAGGGGGGTGTTGTCATCGCGGAGGCACTGGACAAGGTTGCCTTGAAGATTTTTACCTTTGAACTTAGATGATTTTTTGGAAGTCGGATTCCTCCAGTGGGACAAGCCTGCAGGCTGTAGTTGAAGTGGGTTCCATGAGGCCAGACACCTTCCCCAGGAGAAGAAGGTAGAGGGAGCTACCTTGGAGTGAGGCCGCCGGTTAATGCACCTCAGGCAGATTAGCTGGCAGGTAGGCCTTGATCTTCTGTCGGTCCTCCAGGAAGGTTTTCTTGGATACATTTCCAAGTCCAAGCTTCTAGGGTTAGGCAGCAGCAGTACCACCAACCCCACTTTCAAGGGTCCAAGACCTGTGGGGCACAACTTGGGAGGGTTAGGACTCACTTCAGCAGAGGCGAGCAGCAGGGTGCAAGCATCAGGAACTTATTATGTCCCTATGGCTCACACAAGAGGCCAGTTAATTACCCTCTTGGAGTCAATATGGTGGTCCTGGGTTCAGGGAGAAGGTCCATTTCCCGTGCAGCCAGCAAGGCAGTTGTTCAAGCACCAATGCAGTCCTTCTAGCAGCAAGGAAATCCTTCTGGCAGCAGTGCAGTCCTTTTGAATTTTCCACAGGCCCAAGAGTGTACAGAAGAGTTGTTCTGAGGGTCCAATATTTATACCTGGTACCAGCCTTTTTGTGTGTAGGGGGAGCACCATGTCCTACTCCCACTTCTTGTTCTGGACAGCTCTTCCCTTGCCATGTCAAAGCTCCAAACTGTCTGGGATGATAACAGGCTGGTGTCAGGTTCCTTTGTATGTGCTGGAGGCCCTCTCTTTGAAATGAGGCAGGCACAGGTCTGCCCCCTGCCATTCTGTCAGGATGACCCATCCTGCCTCACCTAGCCCCATTTATGTCACTGTCTAGGAGGTATACACAAACCCCAACAGCAAAGCCATTCACTACCATGTGACCCAGGACACTGGCAGAAGGCACAAATGGTTGGGACAAGAATATACAAACTTCATAAATGTGGGATTTTCAGGATTGTGACTTAAAATCTAACTTTAACATTAAAGAAGATTTTAAATTATAATTCTTTTGAGTCTAAACGGCATATCTCTAACTGCTCCCAAACCAAAGTTACCACTTATTATATGTAATAAGGTAACCCAGTGTTAATCAATGGGAGAAATATTTCTTACAGTAGTGAAAAATGACGTTAGGATTTTTTCACTACTAGGACATGTAAAACTTAAACCACATATTCTACTTTTTAAATACCATGCACACTGCCTTGTGGGCTTTTAGTGTCTACCTTAGGGGCCGAAATAGCAGTATTAAACTGCACCGGGCTTTTAGTGTCTACCTTAGGGGCCGAAATAGCAGTGTTAAACTGCACCACACGCTGTAATGACAGGCTTGAGACATGTTTCAATTTGTTACTTTAGTGAGTGGGACAATGAGAGCTGCAGGCCCACTAGTAGCATTTAGTTTAAAGGCCCTGGTTACATGTAGTACCATATATAGGGATTTACAAGTAAATTAAATGTGGCAATCAGGAGTAGGCCAATTTCACCATGTTTTAATGGTAAGAACACAAGCACTTTAGCACTGGTTTGCTGTGGCAAAGTACACAGAGCCCAAATACGAGCAAAAATATATTCAGAAAACAGAAGGGGTGAAGGCAAAAAGTTTTGGGGAATACCACACCAATGATATCGGGTCAGAGTCCATCCCAGACAACAAACTTGAACAGGTAGCAACCATTATTCACAATAAAGAGGTGTAATTGTAAATCATGTGGTGCCATTTTCTTATGAGAGGCCACAATTAATTAGAAAAAGCAACCAGATTAGATGTGTGTAGACATTAACAGGAAGTATTTAAGGCCTAATACAACCACACCTAGGTAAATGTTGCGAGAGGCTTTCCAACTACAAGATGATGTTTGGAAGAATGAACAAAACTAACCAGCACATTGATTTCAATGGGTAAACAACCTTTACAACGCAACTTTTACAACGCACTACCATTACAACGCGGTCATTACAACGCAAACCATTACAACGAATTGCGCTGGGGGGCACTCTAGGATAGGGAATAAGTTTAATTTACTATCCAACACCTTCCCTAGTGTCCACGGGGACTGGAGTTGGAATAGTAAATTAAACTATTCACTATCCAACACCCAAAAGCACTATGCGTTGTAATGGATTGCGATGTAAAAACCGCGTTGTAAAGGCAGGCGTTGTAATACCCTGCGTTGTAACGTCATACATCCATTTCAATGCCATCTAGTGGCTCTCTGTGACTTAACTAAAGTAGAGCTTCTCTGTATGTACAGGCAACTTAATAAAGGTGGAGTTGCAGGTGTAGCCCATCACATCACATGGAATTCAATCTAAGTATCATTACATTGTTACTTCATGCATAAGGTGTTAATTTTATATGTGTATGCATATAAATATATATATATGACCTGGATCAATGGATTTTAGACTTTGTGGATAAATACTAAGCTGGATCATTCAATGGAAGACAAACTGCATGCATGGATTGATGGATTTCAAATACACATGCTGATAAATGGATTGATGGGTGATAAACTAGGTAGATTATATCAATTGGGATAAAACGATGTCAATTTAGTTGAATGGATGACAAACTGGCAAATTAATGGGATCCAGGATGGATGCATGGACGACAAACTGGATGAAAAGATGTCAATCTGGGTGGAATATATGTGACAAGCTGGAAGGTTTATACTAGATGCATTGCTAAGTGGATAAATTCGTATCAGACAGGACACATACCTGATCCTGATGGATGGACACTGATGGGGAACAGCATGATGAGTGAAGTAATGGCTAGGTGTTAATCTGGATTGGAATGATATAGATCATATGCCCGCATCAATGTTGCATCTTATCTTGCATCCAAATACATTGTTAGCTGTGCAAGTACATTACATCCCCGTGTTTCAATATTACAGCTTCCCACTACAATGTATCTAAATGGTAAAGCTTGGTCACTCTTAACAGATGTACGTCAGGACAACGCGGGCTTTCGCACCGCGCTGCCATTACGACGCATCCATTACAACGCAAGTCGTTACAACGACTTTCGCTTTAGGCGCTGGATTTTGGAATAGTATGATTTACTATTCCAACTCCAGCCTACGCAACAGTAGGGAAGGTGTTGGAATAGTAAATCTACTATTCCTTAGTATCTAGCGCCATCCAGCGCAAGTTGTTGTAACGACTTGCGTTGTGATGGCAGCGTCGTAACGGCAGCGCGGTGTAAAGCCCGTGTTGTCATGGCTGTCTCCCGTCTTAACATGTGCTGATGTCTTTCATGAAAAGTCAGTGGTAAATTGCTGGTTTACTAATGTTTTGCCTTTTCTCTCCATTTAGTGCACTGTGGCACCGGTGAATGGTAGGTTTCCGATTCTCTGTTATAATATCTTCAATAATACTTCGCCCTTGGAACATGAAATGCCTATGATGCAACTTTTTACCAACTTTAACATTGACGTGTCCAAGTTATTGTAATTTAAAATCATTTCATCTTCATGGTCTATATGAGACCGCTGGCTGGGATCGTCCGCCCATATGGTATTAAGATCGTGACCTATGCGGACGATACACAGCTGGTGGTCTCATTGGTGCGGGCCGAGGACCCTGCGGGCACAGTGGATTTGGCGGGCTGTTTGAGTGAAATTAAGAGCTGGATGACCCTGTCTTGTCTCAAACTCAATGGGGACAAGACAGAGGTCATGCTGTTGGGCCGCTCAGCGCCAATTGCAATCGACCAGATCTGGCCAGCCTGCTTGGGCACCCCCCCAGTCCCCAAGGATGCCATCAAGAGCTTGGGTGTCTGGCTGGATAAGTCCTTGACGTTTGACCATCAGGCTGTTGTACTATCTGCCACCTGTTTTGGCCTCATTAGAATGTTGAGGAAGATTCTTCCTTTGCTACCTTTTGAGGCAAGACAAATTGTGGTGCAAGGACTGATCCTTTCCAGGCTAGATTTTGGAAACGCGCTGTACCTTGGGGCCCCAAATTTCACATTAAAGAAGCTGCAGGTTATTCAAAACTGTGCTGCTAGGACCCTGCTTCAAATCCCTCGCAGGACTTCTGTGAAACCTGGACTAGCAAGATTGCACTGGCTCCCGGTGAAAGACAGGATCAGTTTTAAATCTCTTTGTGTTGCACACCAGTCTTTTTGGGATACTGGTCCAGTGATCAGTCACCCCCTAATTACCCCTTACCTTCCCTGCAGACAGCTACGATCAACCAATGCTTTACGTGCTGTTGTGCCAAAGGTAAACAGGTCTAGATTAGGAGGTCGCTCCTTTTCCCTGAATGCGGCAAGGCTTTGGAACAGTCTACCTTTTCAGTTAAGGTCCAATTCGGACCTCACTTCTTTTAGGAAACAGTTGAAAACTTTTTTGTTCAATAAATAGGTGTTTTCGTTCTGCTCACTATCTCAGCTGACCACACACAGTTAGCACTCAGCGCTTGGATGCCTCCGGGCAGCTATGTGCGCTCTACAAAACTCATTTTCATTTCATTCATTTCACATAAGAAAAAGAAACTGTGGTCACACTGTGTACAAGGAAAAATGAGAGACAATTTGAAGCATTAAAAACAGTCAAAGGGTGGAGATGATTATTTGGGATGGACTTGGATATTATTGGATGGGGGAAGACTAGGAAATGAAAATAATATGCAGGGAGAGATATGGACGAAACTCTGCCAATGAAAAACGGAATTAAGAAAGGGTAAGGGAATAAAGTGGCATTTGTACCACAGATGAAAGTGGAAATACCCCTAAGGGTAAAACTGGGAGGATTTTTTTTCATAACTAAATTCTAATTAGAACATTGTTGTCTTGATCTCCTGCTTCTCTGAAGAGCTTTTAGCAAATTTCCTGCTCCAAATCCAATGATTCTACAATCGTGGGTTTGGTGCGTGCCTTTTTCTGACCGTCTTTACGTCATCTAACGCTTATCAATCCAGGTTCATCTAGTCTCTTAGACAAATATATTTTTCCAAGGGCAGTTTCTGAGTTTGGGTCCGTGTGTTCTTTGAACATTAGTAAAAAGGATTTTGTGAATGCCTATAGATTGAGGGAGCATGAAACAGAGGTACATGAGCCTTTGGCACTTTGTTTGATGTTCTGGGTTCCTTAGCTACACCATTTGTACTGGAGGCTGCAGGGTACTAGAGAGGCAGGTGAGGTAGGACCTCGTGGTTATGCTCCCTACCGGAGCTTTAGATTGTGTTATAGGATCGGTTGTCTGCAATTTCAGGTATGTTCATAGCAAAGCTTCATCATGACATTTTGGTCTTCTGAATGAAGAGATCTGCTTTAAGATGGTTTGGTTTCATTGGTTTGAATGCTTCTTTTCCCATTGAGGGAGAGCCTGAACATTTACCCAATGCATCTTGCTACCCCCACATATACATTTTTTGTTTGTTTCAGAATTGTAGCTTTTCAAAGGAAGGGTGACAAAAATAAGGTGGGAAATTTTGAAGGTGTCCTTGCAGGTTTGGTCGTGTCTCATTTTTTGTTACACATTGCAAAATTAGCAACATCTGAGTGCTCCTCTGGAGTAAGAGGTGCCCAGGTGGGCGCACCTCGTTTTCAGTGTGAATAGGTGGGTTAGGAACAAGCAACACCGTGTTCCAGATAAATTAAACTATGTTTCTTCAAGTTTGTTTCCAAACATTTTTCTCACTTCTATCATGGATTTCAGAAAATTAATCCTGAACTTCCATTAAGGCCTTCTTGAGCTCCATTTCAGTATCAACAAATTAAATATTGCACAACCTGCAGAAGGCATGACACCTGTGTCACTCATACATTGTCAGTTGACACTGCCTCCTCTTTCCTAGTTAAATCTTGGAATCAGATTGTGCTCACTCACAAAGAAAACTAGACTGGTGCCTCATCCACATGTTCTTGATTCCTTCTCCTTTGCCGGGGGATGGCCCTTTGATTGTGATGCTCTCTACGTCTGACAGGTATGGTCTGAGGTTCACATGTTTGAACCTCATTAAGGCCAACTCTGCCTAATAGTTTTAACAGGTTGATTCGAGATAACGAAAAAATAAATAATTTGCTGTATTTACTGCAAAATATATATAGGTTAGTAGTATTATTACAGACAAGACCAAATCCATTGATGCGATCCTAAACAGAAAAACTAAATTGATCACTGCTTTGGACTAGTGAGGCTCCCTCCCACATTCAACAACTTGACAACTTGCATCTCCATAAGATGTATTGACCTCCAGAAAGTAGAACAAAGTTGAACATCTCATGGGAAGGTGACATTTTTCAGACAACAAGGAACTCACTATATGCTTCATAAGGCTGTGTTGCCTAATACACAAACACTGCTGTTAGTGTGCTCTTCCAATGATGCATTGTTCTTCTAATAAAAGGAACTAGACAGGTTATATCTGGAAAAGGGCTGATGCCCTTTGACAGACAACAACTAAACATCCTATACCATCCCATTCCACATATGAGAAAGTTTGTTTGTCTCTTGTGACTGGTGCAGTGGCATTAAACATAACATTAGAACTCATTGTCAAGGGTGTGGTCTCCTCCTACTGACAGGAACAGAAAAAATCACAGCTTCATAGAATGTTGGGTCTTTCTGCTGGTCAGGCAGAGGGGGTAAAGCTACCATGCTCTCTCAGCAATTTCATTACTCCCTACAGCGGGAAAGGAAAGGAGTAGCAGTAATTCAGCAAACAATATGATATTTTCCAATGGTTGACGCCTTGCGCTGTTCACTTGGACAATCTCATAAATCACAAATGGATGAAGGCATTTTCTCATCTAAGATAGTCTCACACTACTACCATGTGCCTACATATGCACACTTGTTTGGTGGAGCCTAGCTGCCTCATACCAAGGGGTCAAACCAAATTGACCCTGAGTACGTGCCAGGGCATAGGCTGAATGCTGTCCTCATTCCTTTCATGGTCTCTGGCTACCTTGTAGCATCTTCTTGAATTTTTCTAGGTATTGAAAGCATGCCACTAATAGTTTTATCTATTCTCTTTTATCAAGTATTTGCTAAATTGTTTTTCTGTATTCATGCCTAATCGTAATTCCTATCTGTTGCTTTTTATATGTTAATACTTTAGTACTTGCTTGACCCCTAGAGGTGGAAAATTAAGTTGAGGAGAATGTTCCAGTAGGAAATATTTCACCAAACTCAATCTAGGGAAGGCCTAGAAGGAAGTGGGAAGGAACAGAAGTGCATGAATTTGGTTGATTTGTAACAATCAGTCCAAAGATGGGAAGGTTGTGTGGCAATCTATTGAGCTTAGCACTGTACATACTGTCAATGTAAGCATATATAGGGGAGTACAGATGAATTATTCCTAATTCCAGATCTACTTACCACAACAATATAGTGGTAGTCGATACTGTGGAGTCAATGTAAGTGCGGGTCAATATTAAAACTCAACATTTTGATAGAACACCAAGAGGAATGCCGGTCCATGGCTCAGATGATTTAGTACACATTCAACATGAAATAGTATGTGTATATGTATGTACATTTGTGACTTTTAAGTGCAAAACACATCATCATTGTACATGAAGGCAATTCTACAGTAGTAGGGAGCTGTGGGGAAGGGAGAGGATGCTGGGATGAGACTTGGAGGGAGCTTTGAGCAACCAAGAGAGCAGCCGGACTGCAGTTGGCGGGGGCAGGGTGTTGGGGAGGGGTGGGAGTGAGAACTCTTCTGCAGTGATGCTGCAAAAAACGCACCAGGGTGTATGGGAATGCTCCAAGATCACCCAAATGGCCTGCATGGATATTAAATGGTGTCAAAGCTTAACCACCCCAAATGTTCAATATCATAGAAGGGGATCTACTATTGCACAAGCTACTACTTATGTTACGATATATCTGTAGGAGACATTGGTTAGTGATAGATTCCTTACCTTAGAATATCCCCAGGCGTCAGACTGGATCCGGAAAGTTTTTCGTCAGCAATACCCCTGCTTGTCAGTAGGTGGGGTTGTGTGGCTCAGCTTCTGTCGCTGGCATCGTAAGCGCCGAGATGATGTCACGGAGACTACTTAGGCGCCACCCATGCGTGCTGACGTCAGTTCTGTACACGACTTTCCCCGCCAGGAACGCAGAGCCATGCAAGAAACTGACCACTGGTGCCATGAAACTAGTGCCCTGAAAGGGATGACCTTCACCCTATAAATCACTTCGCAATACGGGGAGGATTTGTGGGGCAGTAAGGAATCTATCACTAACTAATGTCTATCGTTACACAAGTAATAACTTGTGCATCTGAAAGAGACACGTTAGTGATAGATTCCTTACCTTAGAATAGATACCCCAGCAATACCAACCCCGGTGGTGGGTCTGCAAATAAGATTACACCAGAAAATCACAGAGAACAGAACGGCCAAAGACGCCGTCTCTCCGGACTTGAATGTCAATGCATTAATGCTTGGTAAACGTGTGCCGCGAGGCCCACGTAGCAGTCTGACAAATATCCTGCAAGGGAACGCCGAGTCCCAAGGCAGTGATGGCTGCCGTTGCCCTGGTAGAATGGGCACGCAGCCCCACAGGAGGCTCCTTCTTATCCAACGTGTAACATGCTTTGATGCAAAGAACGACCCACTGAGAGATGGTCCGTTTGTGAACAGCTCGACCTTTTTTGATGCCCACGTAGCCAACAAAGAGCTTGTCATCCACCCGGAACTGTTGTGTGCGCTTCAGATAGAACGAGAGCGCATGTTTTTGGTCCAGACGGTGGAGCATCTCTTCCTCTTTTGAAGGATGCGGAGCCGGAAAGAAGGTGGGCAAAGTGATGGTCTGCCTGATGTGGAAGGATGTGACAACCTTTGGCAAGAAAGAAGGATGGGTCTTTAAAACCACCTTGTCCGGATGAACAGAAAGGAAAGGAGGTTTAGAAGAAAGAGCCTGGAGCTCACTCACTCTTCTCGCAGATGTGATAGCTACCAGGAAAACCGTCTTTAGAGTGAGAAGACATAAAGGACAGTTATGAAGGGGCTCAAAGGGAATGCACATCAGAGAGGTCAAGACAGGATTCAAGTCCCATTGAGGCAATATGAAAGGCACGGGAGGAAACGTGTGTGTAATGCCTTTCAGGACACAGTTAACAACCGGGGACTTAAAGAGAGAAGGCTGATCTGGAAGCCTTAGAAAGGCGGAGATGGCCGAAAGATAACCTTTGATAGTGCCCAGAGCAGAGCCCTGCTGGGCCAAAGATAGTAGGAACAGAAGGACCTCAGAAAGAGGGGCAGAAAGGGGATCCACAGCTTTTGCTGCGCACCATGCCACAAATTTGTTCCACCTGCAGGCGTATACCGTCTTAGTGGAGGGACGCCTGACTGCGAGAATGACACCACAGACTTTGGGAGGAAGATCAAAAGGTGTCAACTGTCATCACTCAATCTCCACGCATGAAGGTGGAGGCTGGACAGGTTCGGGTGGAGGACCATCCCCTGCTGCTGCGACAGATGATCCTCCCGAAGAGGCATTCGGATCGGGGGATCGATTGCCATGCTGAGAAGCTTGGGATACCAGTATCTTCATGCCCAATCCGAAGCCACAAGTATGACTTGAGCCCGGTCGTGGTAAATCTTCTTCAGCACTCTGGGCAGAAGTGGTATAGGCGGAAAGGCGTACAACAGATCGCAGCTCCACTCGCGACGAAAAGCGTCGCAGAGCGAGTGCCTCCTTGGAAATTCCAACGCGTAGAATTGATGACATTGCGCGTTCTCTGCGATGGCGAATAGATCTAACCAAGGCTCTCCCCACTGCAGAAAGAGACCTTGCACCACGTCGAGGTTCAGATGCCATTCGTGATCCATCAAGCACCGGCGGCTGAGTTCGTCCGCCCTGGCGTTCAAAGAACCTGCCAGGTGTTGAACCACCAAGGTAATGCCTTGATGTTCCAGCCATGTCCAGAGGTGCAGAGCCTCCTAATAGAGGGTTCACGACCCCACCCCACCCTGTTTGTTGCAATACCACATGGCGGTGGTGTTGTCCGTGAACACCTGCACTACACTTCCCCAGACAGAGGGAAAGAATGCCTTCAGTGCAAGTCGGATCGCCCGAAGCGCCAAAAGATTGATATGGAGTCGGAACTCTGCCAGAGACCAGAGGCCTCTGATCTCTGCCTCTCCCTAGTGGCCGCCCCATCCCAGGTGGGATGCATTTATCACGACTGTGTGCTCGAGTTGGGAAAGGGAGAGGAATCTGCCATTGACCCAATCACGATTCGTGAGCCACCACTGTAATTGTCGTGCAGTGCCCTCCGAGATTGGACATGATCGGACAGGAAGCCCTGATGCTGTGTCCACTGCAGAACCCGCATATGCCATTTGGCATGTTGCACTAGCAGGATGCAGGAGGCCTTCAGGCCCAGGAACTGGAGGGTCATCCTGACTGAAACCCGGGATAAAGGCTAAAAGATCGGAATCATAGCCTGAATATCCCGGACTCGCTGCTCGGGAGGTTACATCCGAAGCTGCGCCAAATCCAGAACCGCTCCGATGAAGGGGAGCTTTGAGAGGGACTCAGGTGCAACTTTGGCACGTTGATGGAGAACCCCAGCAAATGGAGGAGGTCGGCCGTAGTCTGAAGGTGGCTGACGACTGCCTGGGTGAGCCCGCCTTTAACAACCAGTCGTTGAGGTAGGGGAAGACTGACACCCCTGACCTGCGCATATGAGCTGCGACCACCGCCATCACTTTCGTGAACACCCGAGGAGAGCTGGTGAAAATATGCGTCCTGCAAGTCCAACGTTACCATCCAGTCTCCAAGGTCGAGGGCAGCCAAGACCTGGCCAGAGTCAACATCTTGAACTTCTCCTTCTGGAGGAAGCGATGGACATTCCTGAGGTCCAAGATGTTGACTGACCGCAGCCCCAAGCTGGCAGAGGAAAACAACTTCTAGCCAAACTGCTCCTGCTTTTTTCGATTCCTTATCTGGTAGGGAATGCACTTTGGGAAGCCGAGGCCTGAATGACCAGGCTCTCCCGGGTCAGATGATTTGTTAAAAAAGCAGGGTCACCCAGTGCCGGGCGATGACGCCTGGCCATGTTTTTATCCACAGGGACCCTGTGGCTGGTCTAGACCATTTGCCCATCAAAACATCCGTCAAGGCCTCATTGAATGGAAGCAGAGGTTCCATAGAATTTGCCGCCGGCTGAAGCACTTCAGTAAGGAGGTCCGTCTTGAGAGTAGCAGTAGGCAGATCGAGGTCAAGAGCCTCAGCTGCTCTACGGAGCACCACAGTATATGTGGCGCCTTCCTCCATGACAGCAGGAGGAGACACAAAACCAGGCTCAGAGTAGAGGTCAAGGCCACCTGCATCCTCCGAGTCCTCCGCCCACTCATGTTCGGACTCGCACTGCTGTGCAAGAAGGTCCTCCGATCCCTCCCAGCCATCCCCCTTCTCCATGGCCCGAGGCACAGGCTGCTGCGGTCGGAGAGGAACGGGAAAACAAATGCTCCAACGGCGCCAGGAACAGCGCCGATCCGGCTCCATGTCCCAGTTAGGGTCCCAAGCCAGAGCAAAATTGCCCGGAAATTCGGGCAAGGGTGGAGGTGGGACGAACGCAATCCATTCCGGCACCAGGAAAGGGGCCGCAGGGGGCCGCAGGGCCGGAGCCACCGGCGGAGTACCCTGCAGCACCGGAGCCACCGGCAGAGGACCTTGCGGCGCTGGGGCCGGTACTGCCGGCAGCATTGGCGGCAGAGCTGGCAGCAAGCACCGGCGGCAGAGCTGGCGGCAAGTTCCCTCAATAGTGACCGCGGGGCCCGAAGGCATGCCAGTGGGAGCCCTAGGCCTGAAAAGGCGGTCCATGGCGGCAAGAAACTCTTGTACCTGGGCCGGAGTCGCAGACGGACCCAGATAAGGTGGGTAGGCCGCGGGACTCTCAGGCTCCAACGGAGCCATGGGGGAAGGACCCCTGGCCCCTTCGTACGTGTCCGGAGACTGACGGGGGACCGGAGACTGACGGTGGGAGGTCGGAGAGCGTACACGCTTCTTCGACTTTTTCTTGTGACGTCTCTTACCCGATTCCGAGGGTGAAGACTTTGACCCTGAGGGGCGATGATGACGGCTCTGTGGCCGGTCCCTCAAGCTTTCAGGACCGCTCCCGAAAAGCCTTCGGAGCCATGGCCAGACAGTCGGAACATGACCCCGAGTCATGGTCGCGCTCCAGACAGTAGAGACAAACCGACATCGTACAGCAGCAGGCCCGCAGGATTTAAACCCAGGCATCCCTACACGGCACCAGGAGTCAAGACTCAAAGAAGTAGAGACAAAAGTCTCAAAAAAGGTAGTCAAAAAGTAACTAGGGTACGTGCTCTAACCGGATCTGCGCTTACTGTCACGGAAAAAGAAAGAACTGACGTCAGCGCGCATGGGTGGCGCCTAAGTAGTCTCCGTGACTTTATCTCAGTGCTTACGACGCCAGCAACGGACGTGGAGCCACACGACGCCACCTACCAACGCCCAGGGGTATTGCTGCCAAAAAACTTTCCGGATCCAGTCTGACGCCTGGGGGTATTCTAAGGTAAGGAATCTATCAAGGCAAGGGTTGTTATGAACAAGGAGCCATAGGAACAAACTGATATATTTACTTTCCTAGGCAGTACTATAGGCCGTAAATTAGACTGGAAACCCCAGATAGAAATCTTGACACTTATGCACTCCCAACTTGCAGGAGCAATTTGAAAGAACACAGGCTCTCACAGACCAAGCCTGTAGGTCCTGCACTTAAGATATATAACACCAAGGTCATGGCTTCCACTCTCTATGGTGCGGAACTTTGGGGATTTGAAAATCTGTACCCATTAGCCCAGGCCCAAAATAGATTTGTGAGAGGTCTAATCGACCTCCCCCAAAAAGCACTCCACTCACACCCTTATAGCTCGATCTGGGAGGTAACTCCCTGGCAGAGGTTGCTAGATTTAGACCACTTGCCTAGTAGAGAAGACTCTGGTCCACCCTGGAGCTAGGCCACTACACCATAGCACTTAAAGACATCAGAGATGCCGACTCCTCTCACAAGATCAGCTGGTTGCAGCGGGTGAAAAGCTCCCTGATGAATATGGGCATGTGAAGATCCGGTGAATAACATGTTTCCCCCCCAAAAAGCTTAAAAAGACGCATACTGGGATTTTATTAGAGCTGGCAAACTGTGTTCCCCCAAATCATCATCTCTGACCAGTATCTTCTTGGAACACAAGTGAAAACCTTTGTATGAAGACTTTGGGACTTCCTAACAAAGCCTATTGACAGGAAACGTTTATTTCAGTTCCGGAAAGGTACACTATTAATTAAAGTTTTCACCAAAACCTGGCACCATTCCCAAGACAGTAAATGCACATTTTGTCAGATTGTGGACAAAACAATATCCCACATTCTGTTTGTTTGTCCAGCATATAGTTCTCCACAGAGCAAATGGCTCAAACCAATATGTATGAACATGGGCACCATGTCGAGTGCTACTGCACTGCGAATATTGAAGACTAGCACTCAGGAGGCAATTGTGATCGCCCTAGCGAAGTTTTTAGGATGGGTGTGGTGAATTCGACATAAGATTGAAAGCAAGTAGACTGCAACAGTGACTGTTTTAAGCACAGTCTTCTACTTAGCATCTACCACATGGTTATGTATTACATCTTTTAGCCAGTACTAGGACACACAGGCCTAGAATTCTAGATGAAATGTTAATAACCTCTATCAATTTTTAAAAAAAAAGAAAGTAAAAAAGTTTGTATAGCTCATTTAACCGAAATATAAACTAGCTTGTTTTTATAATGGTTCATCATTCTGTTATGTACAGTCGTTTGTCAAATACTGGAGTTTATGTCTGTACTATTTTGGTGATCTTACTTATTTATTGTCTTTCATGATGCGGTCGAAATAAATATATAATAAATTAAATTGAAGGAATCTATCACTAACGTGTCTCTTTCAGATTAAACTGTATCTGTGGTGTTTGAGTAACTCAATACACACTCATTCTAACATACAACATTCACTAGAGAGGTGAGGTGTTTAGTACTCTAGAAAATAATTATGATAACTACAAAAGAATATGAAATAAGTGGTGAAGAACAATTTTGAACTGTTTTGTAACCGTGTACTTCTTTGTCACTGACAGAAACCTCCATGTGTGCAAACATAACACGGTAAGTGTGGACTTTGACTATGCTTTTGATGGGACATGTTGATGTACCTAAAAGTATGTAATATATGCTTATCCTCTAGATAGTATGAAGTAGTCCCAAATGAAATGGTGTGTTATGAGGCTACATACAGAGACTTGAATAACAGCTGGGACTTGTCACAGAGCTAATGTTGGTGTTGTGGTAATTGACCAATGTAGTTCTGATCTCGCCAAGGGTTTGAGTTATATCATATTACAATGCTGCCATTATATATTTATAGTAGAAAAAAGTCTATGCTGAGTGTACGGGAGAGACATGGGCATTTTACAAAAGCTAATCTGCCACTGATATTGCTAGAGGCAGAAAGAAGGTCTACTTCAATTTCTTAAATAAAATTAGTTTTTATTAACAAACAGAATGAAAAATGCATATTTACTCTTCCTATCGATCTGTTGCCCAGAGTATACATTCACATACAGGAAGCAGCAGCTGAACTGATAATAGTATTAGAACTATGAACTGAAATTGATACAAAAGATTGCATCTTCCGTAAGATAACAGATTGTGTGTTAGATACTCAGGCCTCTCCTACACTTGAATCCAATTCCCTACAGATCAGGAAACTGCTCAAAAACTGAGTTTTTCAAACTATCTTGAAAATGTCCAACGGGAACTTTTAGCCCATTGTTTAGGGCGTGTCCAGGAGTCATTCCCAGCCACTTGCTCATGCCTGGCATAAATGTTGCATGATTGCATGTTTTAGATTCAAAGGTTAGGTGTAATCAAGCAACATGATTTTGTTCTTAAAACCATCATTATTGGTAAACCTCCCGGGCCTCACAAAAGATCTCGCTGTGTATCGGCACTGGTCCACATATTAGGGGTCAGATGTTTGTAGAATTACTATGAGTATAACTGGGAGAGATATCTCCACCCAGATATTATCAATTAATCTCCCCCACAAGTGGTTTTAAGAGCAAAATCATGTTGCTTGATTACACCTAACCTTTGAATCTAAAACAGTTCACATTTTTATGTATTACTACACTCACCATGCTAAGATGGCGGACGCTTTCTACACCATTCTGCTGAGTGAACCCGTCGTCACTGTTGTTATCCTGGTGATGCGGGTAGGTTTAAAAATGGTGCTTTATTGACAAATGGTGTAACACTGACAAAGGATTTTATCCGAAACGCGTTTGTTTTCCATACCATCTGCTGAGTAAAATAACGTTGATGGATGCCTCCTGTGTGCCCGAATTTCTGTTGTAAACTGACGGAATTGGTAGCGTTAATCTATTTCGCGGCAAGCACCGGCACGTTCGGGCACCCGCCTGGGAGTGCCGGGTTACAGGTGCACTTTGGAGCGGTTATATATATATATATATATATATATATATATATATATATATATATATATATATATATACATACATATATATATATATATATATATATATATATATATATATATATATATATAATATATATATATATATAATATATATATATATATATATATATATATATACATATATATATATATATATATTACCTACTGGCGGTCGCCAGTAGGTATATATAGTTAGGATTTTTTCTCTATGGGATTTTTGAAAATTCTATGTCTAATAACTTTGGCGTTTGTGGACGGAATTGGCTGAAATTTTCAGGAAAATGGAACATTTTGTTTCTGAGCAGCCCCTGAAAATTTGGGGGGGGTTCGTCAAGGGGGGGCCGAGAAAAAAGGGGGGTCCCAAAACGTGTTTTTAACATTGAGTTTTCCATAGGGCGGTTGGCCTCACTTTTAGCCCGAACGGCTGAATGGATTTGCACGAAACTTGGCAAAATTGTAGGGACTGGTAGCCCGATGTGCCTTTGCTAGGTCTCAATATATGTGCTCCAGTGGATTTTGAGAAATTAACGTTCAAAAAAAGATATATATCTGTAACAGCGGACCAGGCAGCGCTCCGGTTCGCGGACTTTACGCGTTACGGAGCTTTGTGAAGCGAAGCTGATTGGTTCTCCGGCGTCTGTAAACATTCCAAACAGTCCGTAGCGGCCACCATCTTGTCTCTCGGTAGGATCGAGAGACAAGAGGAGGCCAAAGCGAAGGGGCAAATGACCATAAGGGGGCATAGTAGATCCTCCCTGACCCTCTAGGTTTGATGTGGAGGTTTTAAAAGGGCCCCGCGGGGCAAAAAAAAAAAATAATAATAATAATCGAACGGCTGAATGGATTTGCACGAAACTTGGCAAAATTGTAGGGACTGGTAGCCCGATGTGCCTTTGCTAGGTCTCAATATATGTGCTCCAGTGGATTTTGAGAAATTAACGTTCAAAAAAAGATATATATCTGTAACAGCGCTCCGCTTCGCGTACTTTTCGCGTAACGGAGCTTTGCGAAGCTGATTGGTTCTCCGGCGTCTGTAAACATTCCAAACAGTCCGTAGCGGCCGCCATCTTGTCTCTCGGTAGGATCGAGAGACAAGAGGAGGCCAAAGCGAAGGGGCAAATGACCATAAGGGGGCATAGTAGATCCTCCCTGACCCCCTAGGTTTGATGTGGAGGTTTTAAAAGGGCACCGCGGGGCAAAAAAAATAATAATAATAATAATCGAACGGCTGAATGGATTTGCACAAAACTTGGCAAAATTGTAGGGACTGGTAGCTCGATGTGCCTTTGCTAGGTCTCAATATATGTGCTTCAGTGGATTTTGAGAAATGAACGTTCAAAAAAAGATATATATCTGTAACAGCGCTCCGCTTCGCGGAGATAAAATTATCTCTGTATTACCTAGCTGTTGCTAACACCAGTTAGCGACCGCTAGTAGGAGATAGCGACCATCTTGGGCCCCACTTTGCATGTCAGTGATATTTATCACTAATGACATGCAAAGTGGGCATGCCAAGATGTTAGCGACTTGAAACAGTCGCTAACATCGCTATCTCCAAAAGCTACCACCTGCCCTGAGCAGTTCTTAGCCATGTTATCCAATGGGAGGTGGATAACATGGCTAAGAGCATTAGCTCGGTAATGCATGAATATCGCTGAGTTTTCAGCGATATTAATGCATTGCGGTAGTTTTTTTATGGCATTTGCGATAAACCTTGATAATAGCAAGGTTTATCTGCGATAATTTCTGACGATGCTTAGCGGTAAAAAATTCGTTGCTAAGCATCGTTAGGGATAAATATCGCTTAACTTTGGTAATATGCCCCAACGTCTGTTAACGTTCGATTCGAAGGAAATCAGGAAGTGTTGAAAAACATTGTCTGCGCCATCTTGCCTTTTTTCAAATGCCACACTTTTGTCGTGCACGGCAGCCATTTTAGATGACTTGACCAGACCCACTCTCTGCACGCTGTCGATCCTTAGCATGGCTCCCCACCCTCGCAAGCATCTCCCCCAGGCACTGGTCACCCCCGCTCTCTGTCTTATGCATGGGTAATAAACCTCCCCCCATCTGCGCTGCTCTTCCCTGAGAATCACACCCTGTGCCCGCCCGACACCTCCCTTTCGCCCTATTCACTACCGCACCCTCTGACACTCCTTTTCCTCTGTGTCCGATTGTCCAGGCCGGTCCTAGGCTATCAGCTAGCCCTGCAGATGTAGTTTATGGCCCCAGCTGTAAAGAATCACCCCTCTTCAAAGGAGTTATAGTAGATCAAGGCCCACACTCGATGAGATCCGTCACAGCACACGCGTTCCTACTATCTGAAAACCATCCTGTATTGTGATTGGGGAGGGGACCGAGCCTGAAGCGGAAGATTCCAGGGATGACTCTTTGTACATCAAAGTTTTTACAATTATGTGTCACATTAAAAATATATAGCACTCCAATAAAGTAGTAAGATTATAAAACTTTATTAACTTATAAATATATGCAACAAAACAAAAACAGTAAAAACATATAAACATTTTTAGGGAAAAACAACGAAGTAGCGGTCGGCTGTGCGAATAGTCCCAACGCAGCACAACGTCCAGATTTCTGGACGGCACCCAGGTGATGTTGCCTGGGTGCCGCACTGATTTCGGCATCCGGCGTGGGGCGTCGCGGGGGGTGGGTCATCAGTAGCAAACTGTTGTGCGAATAGTTCCAAGGCAGCAGAACGATGGCACCAAGGTGATGTCCAGTAAGTTGCCGCACTGGTTTTGGTATCCTACAATGCTGCTCCGAATAACGGCGTGGGGCGCCCCGGGGGGGGGGGGAGGCGGCGTGAATGGGCCTCTCCAGGTGGAGTCTCGTCTGTTGTAGTGGGGCGCCCCTTTACCGTTTCAGTTGCCATTCCGTCCGCTTTTGGTCCACTGTGTCAAAAGCCGCAATTCAGCTGAGTTGCGCCCACTCTTGCGGTGCAGCGATAGGCGGCTGCCACAGGACTCTCAAAATGGCGGCAGGCTCTTTTCTTTTTGGGCCTGGTCCACTGAAATGGCCCTGGGACACCTTGGAAATCGGACGACTGTCTGCTAGGTCTTGGACCCCATTCTCGAAAGCGTCCCCTCCGCCTTGAGGATTCAACAAAAGTTTTGGGGGCCCCCGACTCCTGCAGGCTTCTGGTGGGGAGCGGCTGCCATGATTGCTCGCGGAATGACCACGACGGAGCCACGAGATGGTGGTGCTTTCATGCTGACGCCAGCTTCAGTCTGAAACATCCAGAAACAAGGTGGGGCTTTCATCGTTTGGGAAAAAAAAAAGTTTTCATCCAATGAAAAGTGTTATTTTTAGGTCATATGATCAAGCCTTCCATCATTAGGAAACCAAAAGTAAAATGAACCAATGAAAAGTTTTATAAACAAGTCACATGACCTGTTATGCGGCATAGGGTATAAAATGCGGAGAAAATACGTTGGCACGTGAGGCGGCGTCAGTAGCGGACCGATGTGCGAATAGGCTGAAGGCAACACAACGCGCCAAGATCCGGATGGCACCGAGGTGGTGTCCAGCAAGTTGCAGCACTGGTGTGGCCATCCTACAATGCTGAAAGTCGGCGTGGGGCGCCCCGTTGGCCTGTGAGTTCGCGTCAGTAGCGGACCGATGTGCGAATAGGCCGAAGGCAGCACAACGCGCCAAGATCCGGATGGCACCGAGGTGGTGTCTAGTAAGTTGCCGCACTGGTGTGGCCATCCTACAATGTTGAAAGTCGGCGTGGGGCGCCCCGTTGGCCTGTGAGATGGCGTCAGTAGCGGACCGATGTGCGAATGGGGCCAAAGGCAGCGCAACAATATTTTCTGACTAGAAGACACCACAAGGCGCTGAGATGCCAAGATCCGGATGGCACCGAGGTGGTGTCTAGTAAGTTGCCGCACTGGTGTGGCCATCCTACAATGTTGAAAGTCGGCGTGGGGCGCCCCGTTGGCCTGTGAGATGGCGTCAGTAGCGGACCGATGTGCGAATGGGGCCAAAGGCAGCGCAACAATATTTTCGGAATAGAAGACACCACAAGGCGCTGAGATGCCAACATCCGGATGGCACCGAGGTGGTGTCTAGCAAGTTGTGGCACTGGTGTGGCCATCCTACAATGGTAAAAGTCGGCGTGGGGCGCCCTGTTGGCCTGTGAGATGGTGTCAGTAGCGGACCGATGTGCGAATGGGGCCAAAGGCAGCGCAACAATATTTTCTGACTAGAAGACACCACAAGGCGCTGAGATGCCAAGATCCGGATGGCACCGAGGTGATGTCTAGCAAGTTGCTGTACTGGTGTGGCCATCCTACAATGCTGAAACTCGGCGTGGGGCGCCCCATTAGCCTGTGAGATGGCGTCAGTAGCGGACCGATGTGCGAATGGGGCCAAAGGCAGCGCAACAATATTTTCTGAATAGAAGACACCACAAGGCGCTGAGATGCCAAGATCCGGATGGCACCGAGGTGGTGTCTAGTAAGGTGCACTGGTGTGGCCATCCTACAATGCTGAAAGTCGGCGTGGGGCGCCCCGTTGGCCTGTGAGATGGCGGCAGTAGCGGACCGATGTGCGAATGGGGCCAAAGGCAGCGCAACAATATTTTTGGAATAGAAGACACCACAAGGCGCTGAGATTCGGTTAGCACCGAGGTGGTGTCTAGCAAGCTATGCAGCTGAGTTGCGTGCGCACTTGCGGCGAATAGGTCGAAGGCAGCACAACAATGTTTTCTGAATAGAAGACACCACAAGGCGCTGAGATTCGGTTACCACCGAGGTGGTGTCTAGCAAGTTGCTGCACTGGTGTGGCCATCCTACAATACTGCTCCGAATAACGGCGTGGGGTGCCCGAAGGGGGGGGGGGAGGCGGCGTGAACGGGCCTTCCTAGGTGGAGGCTCGTCTGCTGTAGTGGGGCGCCCCTTTACCGTTTCAGTTGCCATTCAGCTGAGTTTTGGCCGCTCTTGATGCTACAGCGACAGGCGGCTGCAACAGGACTCTCAAAATGGCGGCCTGTTCTTTGGATTTGGGCCTGGTCCACTAAAATGGCCCTGGGACACCTTAGAACTGGGACGCTCGATTTTTTTTTCCTTTCCTCTACATGCAAAAAAAGGTAAATGCCCGGTACGTTATACGCTTCATCTGCCACGATGTACTCTCCAGAGGAACCGAAAAAAAATATAGTTATGGTAACTATACCATGCATCGTCATATGGAGAGGTGGCACCAATTAATTATAGTGCTGCATAAAAGAGAGATTTGGAGGAGAACCCCCGACCTGCCAGTACATTCATCAAAGAAGTGGCACTGACAGCATCAGAGGCAAGGGAAACGGTCCCAAATATTTAGAAGAACTTTGCAAAGATTAAAATGACATGTTTAGATTGTGGCAAATTAATTTCATGTGGACAGATGAGTGTTACTCTATAAATACAGCATATGAACATCATCATAGTCGATGGTTGGTAGAGACATTTTGACTATATCCTGGACCTGCCCGTCCTCGCCCAAAATGGCGCCGGAATAAATGGGACTCGTAACTCCTTGTTGTGTACTGGTTGCAGAACCTTGAAATCACGAGATACGTATGCAGTTTTGAAGCACATGGCGGGCGGGGACGAGAATTGATTGAGTATTTCGACATCCCTATTGATATTAAGTTCTGATGTGTTATTGATTACTGTACTATTGAAAGTTCGAATTAACGTCACGCATGGTACTTGCCCGCAAATGTATATCTAGATAATTTTATTGTAACTGGCCCTGTCGTATTTTAATTATAAAATGTACGTCCACCGATTCCGCAACTGTTAGACACCTTAGTTCTTGCAACCTAATGGCCCGCCCGTTACGTTCCTCTACAGTGTAAATGTCTACTCATCATATACGATTACAGTTTGCTCCGTGGCCGGCCCACGTGGTTATAGGCTCGTATTTGTATAATGAAATTTTCACAATAAAGGTTTTTAAAAGAAAACATGGTAGTAGTATATACATTGGTAAAGTTTTTAATAATAGTCACTGTTTTAGAATCATTAAAAGGCAAGTGAAATAAAGCAGACCAATCACATGAAGGGTAAAAGGTATAATACGCAGGAACGCAGTAAAGATAAATGGTCAAGGGCTGTTGTGTTTTCTACTCCTGCAACATAAAGTGATCGATAAGAATCTCATATTCAGGCGTATCGGCGACTAAGACAGCAGGTCGACCCTCTTTTGCTCAACGGCTCCGTCATGGGACGAAGAAACGCCCTTTTTCTCGAAAAAAGAATATATTTTACTTGCAGGACAGTTGTAAATTTTCCGGGAAAGTACATTAGCCTGGAACATTATAACATATATTTAAGAAAAAATAATGTTCGGAAGTAATAAAAAGCGTAATTTTTAGGTCATATGACCAAGCCTTTCATCATTAGAATAAGAAAATTAAAATGAACCAATGAAAAGTTTTATTAACAAGTCACATGACCTGTTATGCTTACGTTACGCGCTGCGCGTCGCGCCCCGGATGACTTCCGGATGCGCTAACGCGGCGCGTCATATGACGCATTACGCGACAACGCAGGTCCAGAATATAGTCAAAATGTCTCCACCAACCAGCGGTCGGAACACAACCCCTTTCAGCAGGCTAAATAGTTCTGTTAAATGACAACAGAAGGGACAGGCAACAAGAACCATCAGTCAAAGAGGGGAGGGCTAGTTCTTCTCTACCGGGTTACATTGGGGCGCTACCGGAACTGATCGAATTGGTAGTCTACAGTGTTTCTGGATGTTTCAGACTGAAGCTGGCGTTAGCATGAGAGCACCACCATTTCGTAGCTCCGTCGTGGCCATTCCGCGAGCAATCATGGCAGCCGCTCTTTATCGTTATTTTGGGCGGGGTGGGTGGCGGAGCCGAGCTGTATTGCAGCCATCATGGTGTGGAGTTCAGTTCATCTCACTAGTTTCGTATTTGTCATGAGGGGTTGTTCTTAATGTTTCTATTTTAGCGAGGTCAAAAAGAGATCCCATTAGTGGCCTACTGATTTTGCTCGATTCCTTTTGTTTTTTTACACGATTTTTCGTTATCTGCAAAGACTAAACAGAGTATTGCGACTCTGTGTTTGTTTGTAAATAGAGAATGAACCAAAGAGAACCAATTCTAAAACAGTAAATGCTTGGATAACAATCAATCAAATGGAGAGAGAAGCAGGCACGACGTATTACAACGGGGGCAAAGGCCTGCGTTAACTACCTTTCACTATCTGCAAAGAGAGAGTACTCCTAATAGAAATGAGGGGGGGGGCAGCATTCAAAGCAGATCAGTGTGCATAAACACGAAAATGTTTTTACTTACCACGTACTTGACATTCGACAGCTTATGATATTTGCTATTAAAAAACCATTGAAATTCACTGAAAAAACCATAGGTTATAGACCATATATAGTTAGGAATTAGCATTTACAAAACCTTGAAAATTCACTGAAAAAACCATAGGTTATAGACCATATATAGTTAGGAATTAGCATTTACAAAACCTTGAAAATTCACTGAAAAAACCATAGGTTATAGACCATATATCGTTAGGAATTAGCATTTAAAAAACCTTATTTTACCCACACAAAACCATTGAAATTCCATATATAGTTAGTTGCACTAACTATATATCGCGCACCCGCAATCCACTGCTGATGATGTCACATATTACATCATTCATGACATGGTCAGTGACATCACTGATGACATCACTGATTACATCTCAAATGACATCACTGATGACATCACTGATGACATCTCAAATGACATCACTGATGACATCATGACACACCAATACCAGTTACTACATACGCACTCACTGATTCCTACGTCTACACACACATTCACTCATTCACCCATACAATCACTCATACATACAGTCACTCATTATTACAACACTATCATATGCACTCATACACCTAGTCAGTCCTGTGAAGAATCAATCACACTTCGATTTCCTCATCTATACAGTTAAACACAGAACACCATACTTTTCACACATATACTAACACATACTTACTCTCTTATACAATCACTGATACAAGTACACATTGATATGCACAGAGTCACACACCTCCCAGCCAACCACACACACACTCAGTCTTCCATACATCCACTCATTCTTCAATATGTAAAACATATTTAAACTTTACAAAAACACACAGACACTAGATGATGTCATCAGTGATGTCATTTGAGATGTCATCAGTGATGTCATCAGTGATGTCATTTGAGATGTCATCAGTGATGTCATCAGTGATGTCACTGACCATGTCATGAATGATGTAATATGTGACATCATCAGCAGTGGATTGCGGGTGCGCGATATATAGTTAGTGCAACTAACTATATATGGAATTTCAATGGTTTTGTGTGGGTAAAATAAGGTTTTTTAAATGCTAATTCCTAACGATATATGGTCTATAACCTATGGTTTTCTCAGTGAATTTTCAAGGTTTTGTAAATGCTAATTCCTAACTATATATGGTCTATAACCTATGGTTTTTTCAGTGAATATATATATATATATGACGCTCCAATTCTTCTTTACTTTACCAACTTCAGCACATTTCAACTAACATTAACTTGTATGCCTGACATCCTCACTGCAACTTGAGGTATTTTAATATTTACTAGCAGCACTTTCTTGGGCACAAGCACTTTTTTTAAAGGCAGAATAGGAAGCTGGCCCACTTGGGCCTCACGTGTTGTTATTGACGGCATGATGAAGGGTAGTTGTCTGTTTACAAAATGTCCTAACAAAATATGAATTGAATTTGATTTTAAATATTTATGATGCAATAAATATTTATTAAGGTTTTAGGATCTTATTTATTAAACTCGTTTTAAGATTGTTATGGTAATACCAACAGTAAATTTGTTTTTAGATATTTATGAAGTAATACATATTGAATGCAGTTTGTATTTTTATGAAACTTGCTTAAAGAGAAACCTATTTTTCCAATTGAATTTGCACGTAGGTTAGAGGCATTAGTGGATCTATCTTCGGTGCAACTTCCCATGTGGAATGAAATTACTTATTTATTGGAAAATATGTATTTAACAATACTTGAAATGTATTGGTAAGGCCATCACTGCTCTTTCATGTATTCTTTCCGGATGTATGACGTTACAACGCATGCTTTTACCACGGATGCTGTTACAACGCACTTTTTACAACGCATACCATTACAACCCATAGCGATTTGGGGTGCTGGATAGTGAATAGTTTAATTTACTATTCCAACTACAGTCCCCGTGGACATTAGGGAAGGTGTTGGATAGTAAATTAAATCTATTCCCTATCCTAGAGCGCCCCCCAGCGCAATGCCTTGTAATGGTTTTCGTTGTAAAACCTGCGTTGTAATAGCACTGCGTGGTAAAGGTTGCGTTGTAAAGGATGTTTCCCATTCTTTCCAGTACCATTTTTTTTACAGTATTAATAGGACAACCATATTATATGGAAATACGAATGATCTGGACCCACTAGGGTGGTATTTAGGGGCACTAAACGCATGTGCGTAACATACAATGGGAATGCTAAGCCGTAACACAATATGGTGTCTCTCTATCTAGTACAGATGGATTCTGTCGCACGTTCAATTGCACATATTTATGATTCGCTAAAATTGGCGTATTTGTATAGTCACATGCAGCATTGAAAAGCCTATTTGTACAAAGGATTACTATCTGCGAAAATTATGTATCGTCCTTAAAATTTGCGGCTTTATATGAACCTAATGCGTTCTGTCAGATTTGGTGTTATTTGCGCATTTGCACATTTTCTGTCTAAGCTTTATTTGCATATCTGCACATGTTTCTCTATAAGCGTAACAGGTGTGGACCCACTAGGGTGTCATTTGTGTCAAACATAAGCCCACAAGACATACAGCATGGGAATGATCAGATGCAGAACTACAGGAGAGATTTATGTACTAAGCACAGTTGAGCTTTGCCTCAAATTTTATCGAACATATTTATGATTCGCTAGTACTTGGCATATTTGCACACCTTTATGTATTACTAAGTGTGAAATCGCGTATTGTTTTATATTTGTGGCAATACATGAGATTTTATCACAATTGATTTGTTTTAATCAGGTTTAATGATATTTGTGTATTTGAACATCTTATGTTCCACCTTTTTGCCTATTTGCACATCGGTTCTAATGTATATCAGTGTTTGGTACTGTAATGCCGATGAAGAAACAAGAGATATTTTTTCTATGTCTATCTGCTTGATTTGCACGTGACATTGCACTGTCACTTTACATTTCTGGTTTCTTTTCACGTCATGTGATCAAGGCCTCCTGAAGGCCGAAACGTGTCATGGCACTGGTGCGTGGTGTTTGGATGAAATAAAGAACCCTACACTAAATTCATGGGTCCGTGTTTGTCTTTCCTGGAACTATTTGGAAGTATCAGTCGTAGTCTTCTGTATATATACGTATATATATATGTATGTATATATATATATATATATATATATATATATATATATATATATATATATATATATCAAGCTCCAAGGGGTGACCAACTGTCGAGTAGCACTCCGACACGGCACGCTTTTTTCCCCAGAAAAAGCCTTTAATGGTTTGCACAGATAAATTCACAGTCTCTGAATGCATGCGACCGCAGCCTGACGCGTTTCGTGATTCCACTTCCTCAGAGGCTACAGCGGTCGAGGGAACAGAACGGGCCACACCCTCCTATTTAAGCCAAATCACATGTTGATATTCAACTGCTCTGGATGAGTCAATGCGTGGGCATCTGGGTGATGTAGTCCGTATCTGCACTCCTTCAGTCCAAGTGCCGTGTCCCATTTTCAAAGCCCTTGCTGTATTTAGACTTCATGGCCCCCACGCCACGGGGTGGTGCTGCTCAGCGGCAGGACGGCCGCTTAAATATCAAGCTCCAAGGGGTGACCACCTATCGAGTAGCACTCCGACACGGCACGCTTTTTTCCCCTGAAGTCTAAATACAGCAAGGGCTTTGAAAATGGGACACGGCACTTGGACTGAAGGAGTGCAGATACGGACTACATCACCCAGATGCCCACGCATTGACTCATCCAGAGCAGTTGAATATCAACATGTGATTTGGCTTAAATAAGAGGGTGTGGCCCGTTCTGTTCCCTCGACCGCTGTAGCCTCTGAGGAAGTGGAATCACGAAACGCGTCAGGCTGCGGTCGCATGCATTCAGAGACTGTGAATTTATCTGTGCAAACCATTAAAGGCTTTTTCTGGGGAAAAAAGCGTGCCGTGTCGGAGTGCTACTCGATAGTTGGTCACCCCTTGGAGCTTGATATATATATATATATATATATATATTGCACACCCCCTCACAGCGAGCGATGTATTTATTTATATATATTTATATAAACACTAGCACATATATATATGTGTGTGTATATTGTGTGTTTATGTAAGCATATATTTATATAGTGTTAAATATTCGTGAGATTATTCTCCGTTTACATTAAACTAAATTTAACATTTACTACTTTAAACTCTATTTATATTTAAAAAATCAATATTTTTGTATATTTTTGTACGATATATTAGTGTCAACAATATTTTTTTACGATATTTTGGTACTTACCATTACAAGCATAGGAACTCGATATTGTGGCCTACAATATTTTTAAAGCAATATTTTTGTCAACAATATTTTTACCACCATATTGTATCAGTGATCCGCTGAGATTAGTGACTCATTTTGCAAAGGCTACAGATGAGTCCTAGTAAAATGACTTATGCTGAGTGTAAAAAATTTTGATATGTCTAATAGTGACCAAATTATGCAGTAATCTGGAGCAGGCCAAATATATGGTTCCCTAGCTACCAGACCTTGCTGAAGAAATATTTTTTGTGGATAACAAGGTATAGCTTAACAGTGACTCTTGGTGAATTTAGTTAGATGGGGCTTTGAAATAGCCCGCCTTGCATATTTGCAAGATGTGACCAATGGAAACCATAGTTTGTAAAATAGATGCTCAGGAGTTGCCCTAAATCTAATTGGACCATTAAACTCAGCATATATATTTTGTTATCTGGACGCTTGTGGATGGCTTTGTATTTAGAGTATTTGTTCTAGGAAATAATGTTTGTGTGGTCATGCTTAACCTTGATTTCTGTTATCCATACACTTTCTATTAGTATTTGTCTGCAGTTTGGTATTTTTCAACAGCACCACAGAATTTAACTACATTGAGCATAAATGAGTGATCTGAGACTCATGAGATCTTAAGGAAACACTGATCTATTATTTACAGACATGTTTCTCCATGAGTTTCTGATTTTCACCTGCTTTCTTTTTCCAGATTAACACAGCAAGAGCTTTTGGAGGTGCTTCTCAGTGGGGGCTCTCCCTGCACGTATAGTTTTGCTGAATACGCCTGCTCAGAGGTGAGCTTAGCCATCTTACGTATGTATAAGAAAAATGGTTGATTGATGATTCAAACATAAAGGAGGACAATTGTGAAAACGTATTTTCTTGGCATTAAATGCCTACTTAAGATCTGCGTCCATAAGCATGTGCAGGGCAACTTATCCAGTGGTTAAATTTGTCAATAATATTATAATCATTTACATTTTATAAACTTTTATTATTATGCATCCTGTTTTGCTGCAGGCAACTAGTAAGGCACATGGAGCAGGAGATTTTTAGAGTGGACCTGTGTGTCTTCCGTGCTCTACGCCAACAGCTTCAGTACTCCCTCTGCATTCACTGCAAGTAACTCTAGGTTCAGATGAATTAGATTCTTTACACATTCTGGTGAGACGGGAAACATCGTTTACAACGCGGGGATTACATCGCGATGCTAATACATCGCGGTTTTCACAACGCAAGTCGTTAAAACGACTTGCGCTGGATGGATGGCTGGATTGCGCTCTAGGGCAAGGAATAGTATAATTTACTATCCAACACCTTCCCTACTGTATGTAGACTGGAGTTGGAATAGTAAATGATACCACTCCTAAGTGCAACGCCCTCCAACGCAAGTCGTTGTAACGACTTGCTTTGTAAAAACCACGATGTAATGTACCGTGATGTACCGCGATGTAAGTGTATGCTTTGTAACGTCATACATCCGGTGAGACAGACCAGGTATCTTGCTTCTGGTATGATCCTTTCCTTCCAAGTAGGAGTCCAGAGCCTCTTCAGAGTCAGTCAAAAGGTGAATTATGAACTGACCAAAAGTCTCCATTGCAGGGAATGGGAGATAGCTGTTCTGACTATGACTTAATATTAGGAAGCATCCAGCAACCTTAGAGGGGACATACACATGGGGGAACCTCAGCTTGGGGCACTTTGCTCCTCCTTTATACACCCACGATTAGTATCCACCTTTTACACCCTATTCAATTTGGGACCCTAGTCATATCTAGATTTGTATTTCTCCCTTTGGCTTGCTCCGGGTCTCAATAGTCTCAATTCACTAATCTACACAATGTAGATGTAGCGAACCTTACAGCAATGTGATAGATTAAACTCACTCTGCCGTTTGTCATGCCCAAGAATAATCCAAACCACCTTGAGGCAGGCACAAGTTCGGAAAGTGGAAAAATGCAAACACTGTCTGGTGGTTTCTGATAGGTCTTCTTCAAATTTCTAGAACCAAAGGCACGAAAATAATTGAAATGCTAAGTACTCAGTTTTCTGTTCGATTTGGATTTGATGTTGTGAGCAATACTCTCACCAGATCCCACTTCCTGCACAAATGGGTGATATTAGAAAATACTTAACTTCTCAAGCAGCCTGAGTTATGGTTTTATTTTTTGGTAATGACAATCAGCGCACAGGTCTAGTTGATGTCATCACCTCTAAGCTTGTTTTACTTTCACTGCATCAGTGATCTGGGGCATGTCTCAGCCCAGAGCACTGATTATGTTGGAGAGGTGTCATTGGAAAGAGAAGATTCAAAGATTCGCCCTCTTCCAATGGTATATCTGCCCCATGGATCCCTGCTTGGAGATTGCCACAGGAGAGCGATCACCAAGCAGGGATCCACCCACTAGACACCAGGGATTTGGGAGAGTGGCCCCTTAGGCAGGGACTTGTGCTCCTCTCCAAACCCGCAAATGTTCAGTCTTTCTGCCCCCTTACCGGCAGATGGGGTGAATATCTTCAATCTGGCTCCTATGTAGAGAGCCCAGTAGACAACAGGCCCAATCAAAAAATAGAAAAAGGAAGAGGCTGTGGCTGGCCACAATGGCCTTGGCCATGCCCCATCCCTAAGAAGGAGCCAACAGTATTTTTGCCCCCTCCCCCGGGTGCAAACTGGAGGTTTGCTCCAATCTGCATACCAGAAATGCCACCAAACAGCAGGGGCCGATAAAGAAGGAAACATATGGGCGGGGGCTGCCCATTATTGCCCTGGCCATGCCCCCACCCAAAAAGATAGCAATAATCTTTCTGTTCCCTCTGTAGGGCAGCTGGGGACGATTATACCCAATCTGCCCCCCAAGTGAGCAGAAAGAACCCACAACTTTTCCACTATGTGCAGAAAACCTCCAACTTTGCCTCAAGTCACACATTTTTCTTGCATTTCTCTGACGTAAGCTTCCGCAATCCACAGGGATCCAGAAAATTCCTACTAGCTAGCATTCCCTCACTTGTCCCAATAAAAAAAAAGACTTGTCCTGGTAAATAAAGCTACTGGTGTGGCTGCATTTAGACAAGACAATAATGGATCAAGCCTGGGTCAATAGTAGTCCTCGCAGGGATCTTGAGGGATCTACAGAAATGACCCCTTGTTGAATTCAGAAATTCATAGTTTTCCGGGATCATCCATGCGTTTCACACCAGTTTCCACCACTAACTGGAAGGAGGATGAAAGTACCAAAATTAGTAAAAATGAGCTACCTCTTAGAAAAATGCCAAAAACTGTGGTAACAAATGGCTTTCCTATACAGTTCTGTAAGATCCTGAAACGTGGGAAGATGGTTACTTTAGCACAGCAAATCTTTATTTGATGCTTTTTTTAGGAAAGAAGCCAGACACTTTTTTACGGAACACTTTTTATCCTATTTTCCCCAAAAACTCAAAATGTCGCTTTATTTTTACTATTTTCTGAGGCCATCTTTAGAATCCACATGATGTGGAGATAATAGGTTGCCAAATTGATGTGGATACATTATGGGGTAAAGAAGTTATGTAGGCCTAAGTGCAACTTACCCCAAATAGCCAAAAAGGGCTCAACATTTGGGGGAGGGGGGTGAAGCCTTAGCAGTTAAAGTGTTAATCAGTTGTCAACCCTGTTGCTGCTTTACCCAAATTATACTTCAAAAATGCAAATGGAGGGGTAACTACCCCAAATAACTAAAAAAAAAAAACGTTCAGAAGCAACCCAACAGATTGGATTGCTACTTTATCTAGAATAACTGGTGAAAGAAAGCAGCAACAACCCCAAACTGTAGTTTAGGACTCTGCATATTCCGGATTAATCCACTCTAGCTTACCTCTAAGCCACAAACCAAGTCAAGATATTAGTACACTAGGGTACCAAAAATCAATCTGCATACACCAGCAGAATTGTCTCTGCAACAAAAAAATCACCAACCCATCATCACTTCTCATCACACCTTCCACGCAGATAGCAACCAGTGTGAATAGTGTTAACCCCTTGGCTGCGGGGCCAATTCCCCCGCTGTGCTGGGGGGAGTGGGGGCGCGCACAGCACCCCGGTGCTCATGACGAGCTGAGCTCGTCATGAGCCACGTTTCTCGTGTGCTCATGACGAGCTGAGCTTGTCATGACCACGCCCATTCCTTAGAACGCCCGGCACAGCAGGGGAATTAGCCCTGCACCTGAGAGTTCTAACGGTCATGACGAGCTCAGCTCGTCATGAGCACAAGAGAACCGTGGCTCATGACGAGCTGAGTTCGTCATGAGCGTCGGAGGGGTTAAAGGAAAGAATTACCTATACCATAAATGAGTCTTACCAGGCATCCACTCTGAGATGCTGACAGCCTTACAAAATGACAACAGTGGAAAAAGTCCTTTAGTAAAAAGACTGGAAAGCGCACCACATGAGGAAACGTCCTTCTACGTCCATTGTCCAGGTTTGATACCCTATGTCCGATTTCCACAAGCATCATTTACAGGTAATGGTCCTTTGTTTCCCCAACTTTGTGATGTCCTGTCCTTTTCTCTAGTTAAGGTTCTACTCAGAGTAGTAGGCTGAAATGTGCATTGATATTTATGAAATGGAATGAGCAACCTTCGTTTTTGCTCTTTCAAGGAGTTTTTTCATTCACTAGTTGCTGGGAAGGGTAATATTATCAGTCTCAGGACTTAAATATCTCTGACACGGTGTACTCAATTTGAGTATGGAGCAGGGTCCAAGCTAGTATTTAGTGCCTCTTGTATCCATCTTATAAGAACGCTCATCATATGATCTCTCTTTTCATTTTCTGCTAATCTCAAAAAGGTACTGGCAGATTACTTAGAATTCATGCAACACAAGGCGTGTTGATGCACTGCGTTGCATGACTTGGGAGAGCTGAAAAGATTAAATGTGAGTATCAGTAAACTCCTATTGATGTCACTTCAATTATCCTGTTTCAGACATAGATGGTGTGGTCATGGAGTGTCTGCTTCTGATCCTAGGTATGAATTCATAGTGTCCCAATAGCACTAATCCAGGACTAAGATAGTGTCTTCCCTTTGGCACCACCTGTTATCCCCATGGGTTTCTTAGTTTAATCCTAGAATCCAAACTCATTCATCATGATGAGTAAACTATTTATAATCAATTAAGTCAACTGAGTTCCCAAATGCTAATCCATATTTTTATTCTCATGAATTTATCATAAACACATCCAATAGTGCATTCCATGTTCCCCGTGTGAATTAGTGCAATTCAAAATCAATTAAAAGGGGATTGTATGGTTTACATATCACGATGAAGTAGGTTGGACTCAAAGATTGAACTAAAAAACCCAAAGGGGACAACAGGTTGGGCCAAAGGGGAGTCACTGTCCTAGTTCAGGACTAGTGCTTTTGGGAAACAGAGAGCTGAAAAACATCATAACTACTAAGATATGACGCTCTTCAGCTCTCTTCCTGCACTGTGCACATGAGGCTGCCTAGCATCAACGCAGGCAGCCTTACACCATGGTGCAAGGGTGCCTGTGTCATAGGCAGGTTTATTTTTGTACAGAAAGGGACACCTTCCTGAACAACAACAATCCCCCAAAGCATATTCCCCGTTCTATATGCGCTGGAGAATATAGCAGATGTAGAAAGAGGATGTAATGATAATAAATGAATATACTTCTCCTCATTACTTCCCACTGGGGAATGTTAGCATTTTGACGAATTCCCAGGTTAATTAGCTTTAGTAAATCTGGAAATTCACCAAAATGCAACATCCATCGGCAGATGCATGGCCACTCCCATGTTCCACCCATGAAATGCCTTCCCAAAGCAAGGTAACACATTGGCTTTGCACGGCTTAGTAAATGCCAAAAAAGGATTTTGCTCCCGGGCTGTGCCATAAAAGTGTCACAACCCTGACGCTAAAACGTAGTAAATCGGCCTCTACTTCTTTGCACCAATTTCTGTCTTGACACTTTTCCTACCTGAGTATCGTCCCCAGCCTAAAATATGGCAAAACTAGTACTTCACCTTTCATCTTGTCTAGTTTCTTTGCATGGTTGTGAAATATTCCATGACTTTAATTAGTAATGTCTGTACTCTAAACTATTTTAATCATTTACTTCATTGCTATGACTCCAGTATTACTGTAGCCATTTTAATTGGTGCACCAGGTGTCTGTCTGTTTTGGCCACCACTGGGGAAAACTGGATCTCTGGTTCTATCCCTGGACATGTATATCTGGACATTCAGGCTGTACACACACCCATGCTCTTTATGCCTTTGCCTCAAAGCTGTAATTGTGCAAACTCCCAATAACATCTGGATACAATATCAAGGAAGGGACAGGGTCTGAGCAAGTACCCCTGTTTGTGCACTATTTCTGTTTATCAAAATCCAGGGTATTGTTGCTAGAGATCGCGGGTCACCCAACCAATAATTTCGCCACTTCTGGCTTCGGGCCCATATACTTTACTTTATCATACACATTGATCAGATGACCACGCAATCCACTACCAATAATTGTGAATTCCCTTTCGATGACTTCCAGTGTACCCAACTTACCATCCACCGTTATGGGTACCTATGACCACGATGGGTCAGGGAGCTAGCTGTAAAAGGAAAGGCAGCAAAATACAAACCCAACTTTTTATACTTTATTTCATGAAATGACCACGGACAACTGAGAAGTTTTAAAAGTTTATCTTAAATTTCAGATTCTGCAATCATACAGTTTATAGTAATGAGGCAATCTATAATCAGAATAACGAAGAGCACATAACCATATAGGAAGAGTATACAGGTAACCATCTAACCCTATAATGAGGGAATTCAGAAAATAACGGAAATGAAACTCGAGAGAGGGTACTAATGCTAGGAATTTTATGCACGTTTTAGAATTTTATCATTAGGTCATATTTCGAGAGAAAAGACACTAGGGAAACCTATACTTCTATGGAAGGGTAGACAATTGCAACACGCTATAATTCTAACGTTATTACTTCGATTCAGTATTTTTAAGAGAAATTTGTAAACATATTTAATTCATAAATGGTATGGAAAGATTCATACTAAAAGGCAGGGGAACAATAGGAACATACTATGAAATGCAAACTGTAAATGACTTCAATGAGATGCAATGATTTGCAGAGAAAAACATGGAAAATTAACATATGCAAAGGGTATGTCTTTAATGAAGCAAAGACAGAAAAATAGAAAGGTGCAGTTTTAAGAACTCAGAGCGATATTTACCTAGACTAGTGTGAAAACCAACCCAGGCCACGGGTCAGTTAAGGACAGGAAAACCCTCAAGGAAGGATAACCCTCAGTGGGACAGCAGGTGCAGAATGGACACCCCAGGACAGGACAGGAAACTCAGATTCGGATCAGGACAGGACCACCAGGACACGACCAGCACCCGCAGTTCGGAAGCAACGCCTGCGCTCCACCCTCTCTGCAGCTATCGATCAGAACCCCGATTGGGTCAGCGAATTCCCCAGCAAAGTGCTCCGCCAGCACTTAAGGTTCAGTAAAACCTTCAGAGTCTATGGTCAAATTTCGGACAGAGAGCTCCGCAGCACCTCTGTATCAAGTCACCTATTGAGTGCCGTGGGTCAGTGACAGGTCAGCTATTCAGACAAGTCGGACAATTTCTCTAGCTAAACCTAGGCTAGATATACTGTTTTGGGACAGGGTACCACCCCCCAAATGTTGCAAAGTATCAGAATCCCCAATTTGGATTGGTCCTAAGGTAGGATTTGGTTAACACACCAATCAGAACAGACTATTCTAAGGCCTACTTTGCATCCTAAGGTGCCGCCTAGCAAGATTTTGGGTTCCCACGAGAAGTCGCAGGGAATACAATGGAAAGATATACAATGTATTCAAATAGGGTACAAGTTAGGCTTTCTCGCTGGGTGAAGGTGCATCTTCCCATGCAGGCTCTGGCATCAACCTTCTTTGGCTTGGTTTCAATGCCACCGCACCATCGACTGATTCGGCGCAGTAGTGCCCTCCAAGATGGACTCCCTAGCCCCATCACCCCTCAGTGCCGAGGATACATGAAAAGTAAGCGAAAACAAATTAGTACATGGAAATAAACGAAGGCATTATATGTCATATTTTCTTACTTCACGTTTATCATCATAAAAATATACTATGCAATTTAAATATTAGTGCAATATATAACGACACGAGAGCAACAGCACAAGCTACAACACGTTAATACAGGGAAATGCCATCTTGTGGCTATCACGCATGCGCACCCTTTCCCTCCAAAACTCTCTCTACGCAAAGTCACGTGAGTGTGACTGACGCATGCGCAGAAGAGGAAAGTCAAGCAGCGGCCATTTTAGGGACAAGAATTAATCGTATTAGTAAAACACATAGGCAAGCATCTCTATGATACCCATGCACATTCAAAATACATAAAATTAGTAAAACAAACAATTGAAGTTACGAGATTATAATAGATTTTCGAGGTTCTTGACTCGAGCAAGTCGCGATGCGAAATCTTGCTCTATCAATCCCCTCTTTGATGATATTTACTATCATCACAAAAAAATTGAACCAGATGCCAACTTTCTTTCACACCTTGTACATTTCTATCTCTTCCAACAGGCGATTCAGTTTCTCTTTCTCATTTTTGGTAGGGTGAGAATTTTTCACCTTTTTATAAATCTGATTATTCATTTCTTCCAATTCAAGCTCATCCGCACTCCGTTTCACTCCTCTCGCATTCACTTGGTATTTCTTTGTGTGTTTGCGACATTTGCAACAGACGAATATGAGAAATAGGATAAGACCTATCACTCCAATTGGCATCAGTACCTTAAGTAGTAAGCCTTTACCTAAACTAGCAAACCAATGTCCTACATTGGAGAGACCATCAACCAGTCTCTTCCAAGCACTGTCAACCTCGAGTGGTTTGAGTTCCTTTTCCAAATTAGTAATGTTCTTTACATATCTTTTGAGCTGTAAGCTTTTGTCCGGAATGTAAGTGCAACAATGTTGCGCCTTCAGCATCCGGCAGACTCCGCCCTCTTTTGCTAATAAGGTGTCAAGAGCAAGTCTGTTCTGCAAAACCATTGATCTGATCGCAACCATTTCAGTATTGACCAGCAGGAATCCATGAGCTGTGTCAGTAGACAACACATCCACTATTGTGGACAATTTGCAAATTCTGTGAGTGTTCAGAACCACTCCCACTCCAGGTATCAGTGCACTAAAAATACTACCCATTATTTCACCTACGCTTTCTCTTTTGCTACGCACTAAGCCATTAGTGTTTTCACTGCTTCCAGCAATTTCATTCACATGGTATATTCTCGGGAAAACAATGCCAAAATAGCAGCTTCCATACCAGTGATCCGGCAATTTGAAATAAGCCTTGTCTCCACATATATAATAAATTCCAGGAAACACAGGCTCTGACCCATTTTTGAATCCCCAACCTCCAATTACCTTGTAATTGTGCTCACATTGACTGGAACCAATGAAAATGTTATTATAATAACTAGTCTTCTCGCGATGAAGACAGAGTTTCCCTTTCTTCTCGAAATCCAGCAACAAAGCAGGCCCTGCCCCGCCATTTGAGGTGCTTTCCATGTTCTCAGCCCATTTAGGTGTTTTCTGCCTTTTGTCATTTGCCTTTCTTTGGAAACTCTCCCTTCTCTTCTCTGCCATGTTCAAAAATATCTTTTCTTGTTCATGTAATGAACAGGTCAAGTTGTCTCTGTGTGCTTCATTTAAATCTATAGTACCTATAGTCAGAAAGTATTCTCCCATATAGCGTGTAACGTCACTTCTAGTATGTACAGGATTCAGATTTCCACGTATAGGAAGTTCAGAAAAGATCACGTCATTGTTAGAGTAATAGTACTGTAACGGTCCTCTTTTGTAAAATAAGCTTGCTAAAATACTACAGGAGATTCCATATGTCAGAGGTAGATGATGATATGTCACGCCTTCAGCCACAGAAGTAGGTAGCTTCATGCAGACATAGCAATCTTCTATTTCCATAGTTTCTACATAATGCACTAACAGGTTTGCGAAAACATTTAAATGAGTCTGGTTTCTGACTCCGTGGTAATGTAGTCCTTCCTCATCTGATGCTTCTAAGTCTCGTTTTGTCTGTCTGAGTGCTTTTTCACGTCTTTCTACACTTCGTGTTGTCAGTTCTTCAGTGTCAGTAGTCTGGGTAGGGTCAATATTAGTATTTTTGCTTACCATAAAAGGAATGAAAACTGTTAATCCTATCCAAATTAATATTACTATAACTATATGTAGTATTCTGGTATCCTATTAATGTATTGCATAGTATCTCCTTCTCTACCCCAGCTTGTGGAATGTTCCAGCGATGATGTATTGTAGAATGTTGGGACTCTGTGGGGCTGGAGATGACAGTTAGCATTGGGCTGAGCATCATGTCAGATGTTCCTGGTGGGGCCTTATTACCATCTTAACTGCTTAATTATAAATAAACAACTTTAAATCATCATCAGCGTGGACTTCTTCACTACAAAATTTATGGCGACGAGGACTAGAAGAAACTACGCGAAAATTCAAGGTACAAGTGACTTAAGTAACCTCTACATTACTGCTTAATTATAAATAAACAACTTTAAATCATCATCAGCGTGGACTTCTTCACTACACTATACTACATATACACACCTTGCAGCATGTTTTGTAACAACTGCGGCTAGGTCTACCACTCACGTTTGAATCAGACATTTTGGCTCAGAAGGAAATTTCAACCCCTCTTTGTGGCTTTGCCCAGGTATTTTTATGCTGAGCAATTTCACGGCGGTTCTTCCTCTTCCTCTGCAGAGTAATCAGTAATCTGTTCTCCGTCGCTTTCGTCAGTAATATCAAGATCCTCAAAGTTTTCCAAGATTAAGTAGGTCCACTCCGGATCCTTGTATTTTTCGTTTTGTCTTTTTATTCGCTCACTCCTTCTCTTAGAGCTATCTTCAGGTATTTCTGCAATTCGGGGACTTCTTCTTATGTCTGCAAGCTTCTCTTGGACTGTTTTTATCCTTAATTTTAGTCTCTTAATATACCTTGGCTCAATGTGCTTCTTTTTCTTGAGTCTTTTAGCTGGCACTGTTATTTGGCTTTCTTCTAATGTCCTTTTATTTTCACTTGTTTGTGGCACTTCGATTTCTGCCTTCTCCCTTTCTGTCTGACTAGTCCCAGGTCTTGTATCTATTTCTTCTGCCTGACTAAGCTGGCCTTGTTCAGGTATATTTTGCGTTTCGCTTTCAAATGTCTCTGTTTCTATGTCCTGAACATGTTCTCCTAGTTCTGCCTGATCCTGCTCGAGCACTTCGATCCCTTGATTTTCTTCTGCTTGAACTATTACACTATGTCTAGTCTGTCCCTTTTCGATATCAGGAGTCAGTGGAGGAGTATCGATCACTTGTTCTGTCCCTGTCTGACCTTCTTCTTCGTCCTCAGATTTGATGTGAATCTCAATGATCTGAGGGTCTTCGCCTGTGCCTTGCTCGACCTCTCTATTCCACTCTCTGTCTTCTCTTATTCGCTCTCTTGTTCTGAGTGGGTCCCCAGGAAGGTCGATTATGGGTATCCAATCTTCTGGCCAAATCCTCTGCAGCTCGTCATCAGCTACTTTCGGACCAACATCTGTGCGATCCTCAGCAGTACTAGTGCTTGGCCATACGTCATCGGCTACCTCTGGACCAACGCTTACAGGACCCTCAACGGGACTGGTGCTCGGCCGTCTGTTATCAGCTACTTCAGGACCAACGTCTGTAGACCCCTCAGCTGAACAACCTTCGGCTCCAGGTTCCTCGTCGGGTATCACCTTCTGGGTATGGCTGGCATGGATCCACTTGGGCACGCCTGCACACTTCACAGCGGTCGTTGTTACCAGGATTACTTGGCGCTTTTTTCCCCACCTTGGCTCAAGGCAACTTGAACGAGTATGCTTCTTTATCTTAACCCAGTCACCAGGAACCAATTTGTGAACTGGGGTTGTCGGGTTGGCGACGGCGTCTGCCCCAATCTGGCGAGAGATAGAACGCACTTGGTCACCCAGTTGCTTGCAGTATTCAAGTACCAAATCATCAGAAATGCTTAACAGTTTGTATCCTGGTACCCACGCTTGTCTCATCACTCTTCCCATCAATATCTCATGGGGGCTCAGGCCTGTTCTTCGATCTGGAATGCTTCTGAGTCCCATCAGAACAAGAGGCAAGGCATTTATCCAGTTCAAGCCAGTAGAATCACACATTTTTGCCAATCTATTTTTTATAGTGCCATTTATTTGTTCTACCACTCCAGAAGCCTCTGGATGATATGCACAGTGCAGCTTTTGTGTGATCCCGAATGCTTTGCAAAGCTGGGCCAAAATTTAATTCTGAAAATGTCCGCCTCTATCTGAGTCAATAAAGACTGGAACCCCGAATCTAGGTATCAATTCTTTTAGTAGGAGCTTAGCTACTGTTATGGCGTCATTCTGTGTGGCAGGGTAAGCTTCCACCCACTTTGAAAATAGGCAGACAATGACAAGGACATATCTTTTTCCCTCACAACGAGGCATGGTAATGAAATCAATTTGTATTCTCACAAAGGGACCCCCTGATCTCCCAATTTTCATCAGTTCAACTACCGTTCTTTTGCCAGCGTTGAACTGCTGACAGGTCAAGCACCTCTGGCAGAGAGATTCTGCTACCTTCCTGAATTTCTTGTTGTACCAAGTCTGTTGAAATACCAGAACCATGGCGTCCCTCCCAATGTGTGATCCCTCATGTATCAATCGAGCCATTGGGGCAAGCAGGTGTCTGGGTAACACAGGCATACCATTTGGGCCCACTGAGGAAAATGATATTTTGCCTGACCAATATGTCCCCTGCGTGTACCCTATGTTTCATGTATGTGCATGTCATCCATGCATTTTCCCGTAGTGGCCTGAATCACAAGGCCTCTGCATTTGCGTCCTGCATTAGGATGCCAGTCATCAAGTCTCCCATGTAAGAAACATTAAGTTAGCATTTAAGGCCCATGTATTTGCATTGTGCACTTTTAAATAAATCACGACAAACCCATTTTGTGGTTCAGCCTGAGCCTGTTTCTGAATCAAGCTCAGACACTCTGAGAGCTACAGTTACGTATCCCTGACCTCGCATATTTCTGGCTCAGCTGAAAGAAGCCCAGCAAGGGGTGCCAAGACAGTGTTTTGCAAAATAGTTATCTGCTTGTTCTACAGAATCACATTCCTGCCCAGTGAAGAAGGTAAACAGAACCCGTCTGCAAAGATAGGGCCTAGCCTTTCTGTCTCCGTTTAAGTAAATTACAGAAGTTGCATCCGTAGAAGGCCCACAGCCCCATGCAATGAACGAAGAAATATATGCCCTCTCTGGCTCTTAGTGATGAGCGACCTTTGCTTCAGATAAAACATCCCCGGACTCAAGATATCAGATAATACTAGTCGTGCTGGTCGCCCTGACACTGAAGGCCTCTCTACTAGACTGAATGTCAGCTCCCCCCAGTCACACGTCAGTTGCACGTCATGATCAAGTTGCACGCACAAGTAGGGCAAAGTTCCAGCCTGCCATGCAACCCCCTCCATGTATCCACCCACCTATGACTCACCTATGACTCATCAAGTGCACACCCTCATGCACGCCCACATGCTCTTATCTCTCTTTCTCTTGCTCTGCCTCGAGTGCTCCTATGTACAAAATTGCACGTATAAATATGTAATCAGAAAATAATGTTTTAGAAGACCCTTCCTGAACCTTAGAGGTGATGGAACAGATTCTCCCTTAACTCGAGTTATTGGAATAAAGCCCTTTCACTCGGATACCACGGACTCTGCCTCTCATTTACTGCATGATGCATTGTTTATGTCTAGAAATTATGACAGGGTAATATTTTATTTACCACACCACAATGACACCATCCTCACGTCTCGGTTTACAACCTTGTTCTTTCCATTTCTCTTTCTCTTCCCAGGGCGTCACATGCTGCCATTCTCTCACTTCATCCCATGTAGGCACTTCTTCAAACATTCTAAGTTGGCAGCTGTTTCCAACCCCACCCCGCCTGGGATTTATTCTCATTTGTTCCATAGCACATTGTTTTGTCACCCGATCAGCAAAATCATTTCCCAAAGATACAGGGTCAAGGCCCTTTTTATGAGCAACACATTTGACCACTGCCAATTCTTTTGGTAATTGGATTGCCTCTAAAAGGTCTTGGACAACTTTTCCATTCCGAATGGGGGTACCTGAAGAAGTCAGGAATTCTCTTTGTAGCCTTAATTGGCCAAAGTCATGCACAACCCCGTAACAGTACTGACTATCAGTATACACTGTTACTTTTTTGTCTTTTCCCAATTTGCAAGCTCTTATCAGGGCGATCAATTCGGCTACTTGTGCAGACTTTACTCCAAATAGATAAGATGCTTCTTCAATTTTGTTTAACGTGACCACAGCATATGCAGCACTTAGGCCTCCAAGTTCATGCCTCAGGCATGAACCATCCACGAACCATTCCTCATCATGTACAGGCAAAGGAGTTTCTTTAATGTCTGGGCGAGGTTTAGTACTGAAGTCTGTCAGGTCGATGCAGTCATGCTCATTATCTCCCTTATCTTCCATTACCATTGAGTCAGGGAGTAGAGTGGCAGGGTTTAAAATGTTACATCGGGTAATAACTATATTTGCAGCACCCATGAGAATCCTCTCATATTTGGTCAGCCGACTAGGGGTGAGATACTGAGTTTTTGTACGAGTCAATAGGATCACAACTGCATGTGGAACATATACAGTTACAGGATGTCCCATAATAATAGACTCACTTTGTTCTAAACTGGTGCAAGTTGCAGCTACTGCTTTTAGACATCCAGGTAGTCCAGCAGCCACTGGATCCAAAGTGGCAGAAAAATATGCCACAGGCCTTCTGGTCAAACCATGCTCCTGAGTCAGGACTGACAATGCACAATTGTCACGAGTGTCACAGAATAAGCCAAACTCCTTGGAGTAGTCAGGCATTCCCAGAGCAGGGGCTGTACACAGGCAATTTCGCAACTGTGTGAAAGCTGTTAAGCTCTCGTCATTCCATTCAACTGGGTCCTTTGCTCCTTTCTTTGTCATTTGTATCAAAGGCTTTGCAAGGACTGCGAATCCCACAATCCATTGCCTGCAATAACCTACAACTCCGAGGAACATTCTGATTTCTTTCTGAGTACGGGGTAACTGCATATTCTGAATTATTCTGACTCTCTCTGAGGTGACTTTTCTGATACCTTTTTCTATCTGGTGTCCCAGATATTTCACTGATTTTGAACAGAACTGTAATTTCTCAGGGGCCACTTTATGTCCCTTTTCACTCAGATGATTCAGTAGGGCAATGGTGTCAACCACGCAATCCCTATGGCTTTTAGACGCCACCAATAGGTCGTCAATGTACTGTACCAAAACAGATTTTCCAGGTAAGACTAAAGTTTCAAGGCATTTTTTCAAGATCTGATTAAAGATAGAGGGGCTTTCTGTGTACCCCTGGGGGACCCTGTTCCAGACATACACATTACTGTTGAAAGCAAATGAGAAAAGAAATTTGCTATCTGGATGCAATGGGATCGAAAAGAAAGCATGACATAGGTCTATCACAGTGAACCATTCAGCATCCCAGGGGATCTGATACAGAATCACTGCTGGGTTCGGGACAATAGGGCAGCAAGGGACCACTATCTTGTTTACCTTTCTCAGGTCCTGCACTACTCTGTACTTGCCATTAGGCTTTTTGATGCCCTTAATGGGTGAGTTGCACGGGCTACTCATTACTTCCTGTATGATGTTTGCTTCTAGCAATTTCTGTATTTCAATGGCAACACCTGCTCTCACTTCTGCACTCATTCTGTAAGGCTTGGTATTGGGGTATACTGCATTTTCCCTCATGGCTATTTGTATGGGGTCTATGTTTTTCATTAATCCCACATCCTTTCCTGTAAAGTCCCACACTTCTTGTTTCACTGTCTGCTGGAGTTCTTCAGGTAAGTCCTGTATAGTCATTCGTTTTATTTCTGAGTCAGGTCTAATTAACATTAGCTTATAAATACCATCCTCATCTGGGGTTTGAATTTCGACGCCCTTTGGTGTGCAAAAGATGGTACAATTCATTTTGCACAGCAAATCACGTCCCAGTAAATTTACCGGACTGGTATCGCAGACAACAAATCTGTGCATTTGTTTAAAGTTTCCAATTGAGATCTCCATGGGCTCGGTAACAGGTGTACTAATTAATTGATTAGATACTCCTACTACTTGGATTGCTTCTCCCGAGAGGGGTAGGTTTGGAACGTCCACTGTTCTCACAGTAGAACGAGTAGCACCAGTGTCCAATAGAAAGGTGACATCATTTCCATCAACCTTTCCTTCAATATATGGCCCTGACTGGTCTACCGGCAAAGAGGCGCCAAGTACGCACTCCTCGTCCTCCCCTCTCAGGCCCCGTCAGTATTGGTCATCACAGAAAAAGGTGTCGTTCAACAAATACTGCGAAGTTGCTGTATTTCTATCCTCATTGCCTCCCCAGATTTCTACATCATCACCCTGTGGTGACTTCCCTTTAAAAATAGGTTTTGGCGCTCGGGGCACTTGAATCGTTTTTACCTGCTGCTGGGTCTTTCTTTGTTTTTCATTCTGCGTCTGTGGAATTAAATCAGGTGTTTGGGCATTATCAGACTGCAAATAGGGACACTCGTCTCTCCAATGTCCAATTTCTCCGCACTGATGGCAGGGAAATTTCTTTTTCGCTTCCTCTCTACTCATTTTAGCTCGGGGCTTTCCTCCACCCCCACCCCCAGGGCCTTGGTTCTGAGTAGTTTTGTTTAACTTACTCAATTGCTTTTCCTGCTGTTCTGCGAGCTTTACTTGAGCCCACATCACCTTCTCCTTCAGGGCTTTTTTCTTTTCTGCCATTTCGTCCTCACAGTACTTTGCGTACCGTAGGACCTCATCCATCTTTTTGGTATGCCAACAGATTTTATTATCCTTTATCCACTGACAAATTTCTGGTCTTAAACCGTTTACAAACCTGTAAATGAAGTGGGTCATGTCCTTCATCTCGATGTTATCTATACCACTGTATGTTTTAAATACCTGCAACAGCCTTTCATAAAAGGAATGCACAGTCTCGTCCCTTTCCTGCGTGGTTCTATCTATCTTGGTCCAATCAGTTTCCTTTGCAGGTACTTTTATTTTCAAATGTTGAATTACTTGTTCATACTTCCTCATCACTTCCTTCGATGGTTCCCCTGTTTTGTCATCTCTCGGGTATTCCTCACTAGGCCAGGCTATGGCTATTTTACACTCAGTCCACAGATCTACAGGGACCACTATGTCGAAGAACCCATCCAGGTCTTTCCATAGGCATTTCTGCACTTTTACGAATCTTTCTACCTGCCGGTACCAATCGACTGGCTTTTCTCGTAATTTTGGGAAGTCATTGGTAAAGGACACAATATCCTGCCGGGACCATGGAACGTGTACATACTTTCCACCTGGCACTTCGCGCATAGGGCATAACTGTTCTGGTTTGTCTGCTTCCTTTAGGACAAATTCGGGAGTTACCTGCTTAGACCTGGCCTCATCCTTTTTCCTAGCCCATCTGGCTTTCCATTTTTCTACTTCTCCCCATTTCTGTAATACTGTCAATAGTTCCTTGACCTGTGCCTTTTTCCCTGATATATTCAGGTTTTCCAAATCTTTGTCTGAAAATTCTGCTCGGTATGGTTTCTGCAAGGGTTTCGATTTTGAAATGTCTATTCCCATACTAGCAGCAGTATCTGTCAATTTTTCATGAAGTACTCGGACATTGCGGGTAAGACTTTTGCACATAAACAACAGCTCTTCTTCAGAGTCGGTATTTAATCTGTCTAATCCTACGTTTCCTGCCATTAATTCTTCTATTTCTACTCTCAGTTTGTAGAGGTCTAAATGTTTCGTTTGCGAAGTTTGTTTCTCTAATTCTTGACTCCCTCCTTCACAAGGTAGCGGAAACTTTCTTTCTTTCTAAAAGTGCTTAGTGCTTGGTTATTTAACAACGAATACACATTCGCCACTGTGCTCAAGTGTCTAGACAGGAAAGAAATTAGTTTCGCTGCAAGTAAACTACTTCCATTTACTTTTCACACTCTACGAGTAGATCTCTTCTGCCTACCCTTCACACTAGCATTGGGGCACCTGCTACTTCCCTAGACTCATCCACCTTTCCGGGATATATCCAAGTCTAAAGTTTCACCAGCGAGCCCTTTTGCTTTCACTCAAGCTCCGATGAACCTGCTACTCTTCCGGTGTGACCCTCACTAGGTTATGCCACAGTAGGAATTTTGCCAATGAACCTCGTTACTAACATTTATTCAATCATACATTCAGAAAACCCTAGTTAGTGCTTCCAGTTCTGCCTAACCTGCACCAACTTTCCTTAGAGCAAATGACCTCAAAGCAAGTGGATTCTATTCACCACTCGCTATTCAATTCCCCGGGGATTTCCGACAACATAGAAAGCGTTTTACATACGAATGGATTAGTACATATAACAGTATAATAACAAAAATAACAAAATTAAAACATTTCATAATTTTTCAAAGTAAACAATTTTTCAAGTGAGTGATCAATTCTCTTGAAGCGTCTACTCTTATAGCAGCATCCAACTTAGCTAGACTAACTAGTCCTACCTAACCTTTAGCTATTCCCTAACCATCCTCGATGCTACCAGAAAATTACTGCTAGAGATCGCGGGTCACCCAACCAATAATTTCGCCACTTCTGGCTTCGGGCCCATATACTTTACTTTATCATACACATTGATCAGATGACCACGCAATCCACTACCAATAATTGTGAATTCCCTTTCGATGACTTCCAGTGTACCCAACTTACCATCCACCGTTATGGGTACCTATGACCACGATGGGTCAGGGAGCTAGCTGTAAAAGGAAAGGCAGCAAAATACAAACCCAACTTTTTATACTTTATTTCATGAAATGACCACGGACAACTGAGAAGTTTTAAAAGTTTATCTTAAATTTCAGATTCTGCAATCATACAGTTTATAGTAATGAGGCAATCTATAATCAGAATAACGAAGAGCACATAACCATATAGGAAGAGTATACAGGTAACCATCTAACCCTATAATGAGGGAATTCAGAAAATAACGGAAATGAAACTCGAGAGAGGGTACTAATGCTAGGAATTTTATGCACGTTTTAGGATTTTATCATTAGGTCATATTTCGAGAGAAAAGACACTAGGGAAACCTATACTTCTATGGAAGGGTAGAAAATTGCAACACGCTATAATTCTAACGTTATTACTTCGATTCAGTATTTTTAAGAGAAATTTGTAAACATATTTAATTCATAAATGGTATGGAAAGATTCATACTAAAAGGCAGGGGAACAATAGGAACATACTATGAAATGCAAACTGTAAATGACTTCAATGAGATGCAATGATTTGCAGAGAAAAACATGGAAAATTAACATATGCAAAGGGTATGTCTTTAATGAAGCAAAGACAGAAAAATAGAAAGGTGCAGTTTTAAGAACTCAGAGCGATATTTACCTAGACTAGTGTGAAAACCAACCCTGGCCACGGGTCAGTTAAGGACAGGAAAACCCTCAAGGAAGGATAACCCTCAGTGGGACAGCAGGTGCAGAATGGACACCCCAGGACAGGACAGGAAACCCAGATTCGGATCAGGACAGGACCACCAGGACACGACCAGCACCCGCAGTTCGGAAGCAACGCCTGCGCTCCACCCTCTCTGCAGCTATCGATCAGAACCCCGATTGGGTCAGCGAATTCCCCAGCAAAGTGCTCCGCCAGCACTTAAGGTTCAGTAAAACCTTCAGAGTCTATGGTCAAATTTCGGACAGAGAGCTCCGCAGCACCTCTGTATCAAGTCACCTATTGAGTGCGTTGGGTCAGTGACAGGTCAGCTATTCAGACAAGTCGGACAATTTCTCTAGCTAAACCTAGGCTAGATATACTGTTTTGGGACAGGGTACCACCCCCCAAATGTTGCAAAGTATCAGAATCCCCAATTTGGATTGGTCCTAAGGTAGGATTTGGTTAACACACCAATCAGAACAGACTATTCTAAGGCCTACTTTGCATCCTAAGGTGCCGCCTAGCAAGATTTTGGGTTCCCACGAGAAGTCGCAGGGAATACAATGGAAAGATATACAATGTATTCAAATAGGGTACAAGTTAGGCTTTCTCGCTGGGTGAAGGTGCATCTTCCAATGCAGGCTCTGGCATCAACCTTCTTTGGCTTGGTTTCAATGCCACCGCACCATCGACTGATTCGGCGCAGTAGTGCCCTCCAAGATGGACTCCCTAGCCCCATCACCCCTCAGTGCCGAGGATACATGAAAAGTAAGCGAAAACAAATTAGTACATGGAAATAAACGAAGGCATTATATGTCATATTTTCGTACTTCACGTTTATCATCATAAAAATATACTATGCAATTTAAATATTAGTGCAATATATAACGACACGAGAGCAACAGCACAAGCTTCAACACGTTAATACAGGAAAATGCCATCTTGTGGCTATTACGCATGCGCACCCTTTCCCTCCAAAACTCTCTCTACGCAAAGTCACGTGAGTGTGACTGACGCATGCGCAGAAGAGGAAAGTCAAGCAGCGGCCATTTTAGGGACAAGAATTAATCGTATTAGTAAAACACATAGGCAAGCATCTCTATGATACCCATGCACATTCAAAATACATAAAATTAGTAAAACAAACAATTGAAGTTACAAGATTATAATAGATTTTCGAGGTTCTTGACTCGAGCAAGTCGCGATGCGAAATCTTGCTCTATCATTGTCCCTAGGAAGATGAATCAATCCTCTCAGTAGATCACTGTAGTCTTTCATTTTATTTTTCCCTTTCAGATACCTCGGGGCATCTGATCTGTTGTGCACAATGTTGTTCAAAAAAGCAGGTAGTCTGTACTTTCCATATTTTTATGCTGTCTTGCTGCCCAATGATCCTTTTAGGTTCCTTGCCATTTTATAGTCCTTTCTTTATGCCCTTGGTTCCGCAGAGGGAGGGCAAGCATTTCCCACTGTATACGAATCATATAGTAGATACTGAAGACATCTTCGCTTGTGCACATGCGTTTGTGTAGTTGAAGCACCAATTCTTTCCATCTTGGTCAGCAATATTGTGTTGCTCATCCTCCCAGATTAGGCCAACCTTTGTTACTTTCTGGAAGTATGGTGATGTTTAGGTGGGGAACGTAGGTAGCAAATAGTATGTCCTTCCCTCTTCTCAGCATATTTTCTTCTTGTGCTATCTTCCATGTTCTTTGCAAGTTAGGCTTCCACTTGTTCTTTGGGTGGCATCTGAATTCCACAGCATTGCAGTCTCCCACTAAGATTGAGGCAGAGTGAGGCTGAGTTCACACCTCTATGGATCTGAGATGGGTGGAGCCATCTTCCAGACTGGGATGGAGAGGCCCGGTTGTGGGAATGTCTTTCTCAACCCTCTATCTTATCTATTCAGCTGCCTCTCTTATGTATGAATCGCATGGTACTAGATAGGAGCTGGGGGCTGATGCTAGCTATCTCCTTTAAAGGTGAGCCAGGACTAGCACAGGCTCTACTTGGAGTCATTTGGGTATTTGTGGTGAGGGTTGTTGCAGGCCAATGTCAGGTGGGCAGCAACAACTTCAAAACCAGAAGACAGGATGAGCATCAGATCCTATTCTCAACTGGCAGATGCATATCATACCAGATATAATAGCTCACAACATGCTTATGCCCTGTGTGTTACACCTGGGTTTGCAGAGGTTACTATCTTAATAGCCTCATTTGAAAAATGTTCATCGATGGGGAGACGCTTGGTAAGGGTACGATGTTGTTCTAGGTAGTTTGCGTTTAAAAGGTGAATCAATATGCCTCAAAATGGTAATTATTGAAAGATTGGGGGAGTAACAGAGCTTGGGTTTAATATTTAAGTATTGAATATGGCTTACTTAAGAAGGGCTGTCAGAGCCTGGACATTCGGTTGAAGTGTCGTTAGATGATTTTTACTGGTGTGAAATCTGGGGGCTGTAGGCATATATAGGGTTTCTGCTTTTCAGTTAAAACCAATAAAAACACCAAAGAGAGTATTTTCTTTTCAGTAGAAATTGGAAAACGCTGGATTTTCCTGCATTTCTACTGCTTTGGTACCCTCTGGTGTCAAAGCAGTACAAGTGCAAACACTACCTCTGAGCACTGTTCTGTGAGTGATACTCACCCTATGACCAACTTTGGCCATAGAAAGCCACTAATATGTCTTTGTGACCATCTACTAGGTCCCAAGACTTAGGCCAACTTCAATTTTGGGAACATGGCTTTTCTCTTATGACTTCAGCTTGCGGTGTATTGCTCTGTAGCAGCCAGTAGGTTCTCAGCTGAGTGTGGTGAGTCCAGGGTAAGCAGCACTACCATGTTGCCATCCATTTGCTTTCTGAAAGCTCAGGCATCAGGATTGTGGCAAAGCTCACTGTGCATGCAGATACCGGTTGAATTAGTTTTTTCATAAAGGTACAGCACCTAGTATTCTTGTGCTTAGTTTTACATCACAATGGTCTAAAACCATGCTTATAGGAGCCACATCCACCCTTTCCAAAGGACCAGTGGTTGTCATTAACATTTTTAGTGCACATGCACCCAGAAGGGGTCCATGTGATTGTTTGCTAAAACTCTCCTGCATACATTGCATATATCAAGCCAGAAAATCTAAGAGTTATTCTTTATGCTGTGCAAAGCACACTGAAAAACATATAACCAAATCTTAATGAGATACAGATATATCTGTGTATTCACATCCTTTCTTTGAGGTGAGACTGGACTTATGAAAATTAAAGTGTCAAGGAGGAGAGAAAATAATGAAACTTTATTTGAAAGAGGAAATTCAAGGAGAGGGTACAATGAAAAGACGTATGGAGTAAGAGAGCATTGGTGTTCGAATTGACTATAGGAATGAACAGGAGAAGAAAAGAAAGAAAAGCAAAACTATTCATTAGCACTGGAAAAAACACAACCCCTGTGACTTTTTACAGGCCATAAAGGAGTACACACTGAAACCCACCCATTTTACCACTTTTGAAAACATTGAAAAACACCACTGGCATTTACAACAAATTTAAACTGAAAACAGGAAAGCGTAAGCATATTTAATGGGGTCATCCAGTGAATGATGTCATATTAGATTTCAAAACCCCAGGTGACATCATCAAATAAAGCAACTTTGTAGAATGTCTGTTGTTGGCGATTGTTACAGGTGTAGGACTAGGTAAAGAGAACTGTTTTTCTCTCTACATTGAATAGCCCATAAAAGGGAGTCACTACACATAATCTCGGTATGGAAATATTGAGGGTTAACTATCAAAACTGATTTATTGATTGATAATTAAGTATAACATTTCTATACCTAACTCCACATATATGCACCTTCACAATTATAATTCTATACTATATATATGTTTGTGTGTGTGTGTATATATATCTTAAAGGTATGTAGATGTGGAGTTTGGAATAGCAAATCTATTCTTCCTCTATAACCACTTATGTTTCGATACCTTGGTCTTCTGTTTTTTTCCACAATTGCAAATGAATCTTATGACAGACATTTTGTGTTCTTAATATGTTTTATAAATATATTGCTCCATTGGGTGTTGATTTCCAACTACCTAGTCCAATAGCCTGATATTTTTAGATCAAGACTAAGAGTTGATCACCATTCACAAACTCAAAGTTGTTTATAGGACATTTCATTTTGTATTTCCAGAGTGCTGTGCATACCTCTTTGGCTGGACCATTCGTGATTCGACTAGAATCCTGTTACGACAATGTGACGGTGCTGCAATTGGATCCCCAGATGTCAGTCCTGATGTTTTCAAGATTCGGAGATACTCAGTTTAACAGATGTTTAGCCAGCTTCCAATCAGAGGTAGGCTTCAATCTCAAAGGAGTTATTGGATGTTTGGGCAGCTAGTAAATGTTTTTAAGGAAAACATGCTGATTTCTATGATGGGGACTCTTGTAGAAGTTTACAGTGTCACTGTGGTTGGTTTTGTGTGAGAATGCTTTTTAGCGACTGAAACTGTTTTAAAGTCTGTGAGGCTCTCAAGATTTGCAAAAGCCTGAGACATGTTCCCATAGAGTGGAGCACTACTGAGGATGTGAGTGAGATTACCGTGCAATGAGTGGGACCGTATCATATTCTGTAAGACTGGTATGTCCAAGACGCTCTCCCTGTGAAGAGACTTGTCGATAATCACTCCAACTCAGAAGTCTGAGGTATGTTAAATAGAAGGAATGTTTGAAAACAGGTTTGTATAAACCCTACAGGATATGGTCTGGCCTGGTGCCACATTTGGGAGTTCAGACAATAGTTGAGTGATACATAAAAAAAATGCTAAGATATCTGATCAGTGTCTGAAAGGTTTAAGATGTGTTTTATAGGAGTTGGTGAAAGAATTTCATAATGTATACATAAATGTATTGTACCAGTTATAGGAGTTAAAGAGCCGAGGACAGCTTTACTCCTTATTCTATCCCATAAATATAAGGAAACATCTCTGAGCATCTATCTCTGGTGTAGTGGACACCTCATTTCATTTCAAATGAAATCTCCATGTTCAGTATGTTAATAGCTGAGTACAATAAGAGAGTTTCAAGTTCAGAGGAAACCCCAAACTGCAAGTAAAGTTCCTAGCCAGAAACCTTTGAGTTTTTATCGACTCAGGGATGAGATTTCTCTTCCTGAGATAGATCAGGAACATGCTTCCCTAAATCCCATGTAACCATCATGGAAGGTCGGTGGTTTTATGATGTCTGGTATGACTCAATATGACAACTGATACACTGAAACTGCTCTATAGTAATACCAGCACAGCTGTTTTCAAGGAAAGGATGGTAAACACAACAGTCAAACTCTCTGGGATTGTCGAGCCACCAAATAGTAAAATCCAATTAGGTTTCCATTACATCCACAATGGATATCAGTGAGGCCAATATACTTATAAATAACTTCAGTGGGAATTAGCTAATGAGTGTCGGTGAAGTGAAACAGATAGGAGCCGCCACAGAACCCTTTTCACAATTTCAAACAGCATGCAGGGGGATGTATGACGTTACAATGCATACATTCACATCGCGGTACATTACATCGCGGTTTTTACAACGCAATTAGTTACAACGACTTGCGTTGGAGGGTGCTGGATTTAGTAGTAGTATAATTTACTATTCCAACTCCAGTCTACATACAGTAGGGAAAATATTGTATAGTAAATTATACTATTCCTTGTCCTATAGCGCAATCCAGCGCAAGTCGTTGTAATGACTTGCGTTGTGAAAACCGTGATTTAATAGCATCGCAATTCTATCCTCGCGTTGTAAACGATGTTTCCCCATGCAGGGGCACATGTTCACTATTGCAAACAAGGATCCATAAAGGCTGTCTCAAAGAGTCCAGAGGAAGGAAAAGAAACTGATGACACAAGACTTCTAAAATACTTAGAAGATTCAGCAAGGTGGATTGTGGCCTAAGTTCATAGCCTGTGAGAAGAAGGTACAATGAAAGTTCCAAATTAGAGATCTGCTAGTTCGCTCACTCGTACACCAGTGATGAAGCTCACCCCTACAGACTGCTCAAACTGCTTCCCCCACCTCCACTCCATCAAATAAGGTGACATAACAACCACTGCAGAGCATTAACATTGCACCATGCACAATATACTAAAATACACTACAAACATGAACATAATAAATGAAAATTGCACACATCAAGTTACAGCCCTCTTTGGGGTCAGCATAGTACAGAAAGACCAGATGATGAAATTACATTTCAAACATCCCCAACACCTCCAGAGACCCCACGGAGAATTGGTCCCTGCCAGCACATCCTATAACTCTTGGTCATGCCACACTTAATCTCCAGGGTACCATTTGAGGAACCTAGAGCCCTTAGAAACACAGTGGCTTACAATAGGCCACACGGAGGGGGGGTCATTGGTGCATCCTCATACACCCACCAAGAATGTTTTTTCCATCTATCGCCCCAAACTTGTTATTCAGCTTACCATGGGCTGTCTAAAGTAGCAAAGTAGAGGTGGGTGGGTGGCAAAGTTACCTGGCGACCACCGTGACACAGCACCTCAGGGACAAAGAGTAGGCCTCCAGGAGGCAACCCACATTTAAAGCCTCTGGTGCCTGCATCGCATACCCCATGATTTTTTTCCAGCCACCACACTCCATGTTTGAGCGTCCTACCGCAAATGGCAAAGGGTTCATGCCATAGTGTGCTCACTTGTGCAGTGCTGATGGGACCCACCATTACAGACTGATCAAACTGCTTTGACCCACCCCCACCATAAAGAAAATGGACTCCACTTCTTGGGTTAGGACTAATCAAATTTACTTTGCATCAAATAAGGTGGCATAATAACCACAGCAGAACATTAGCACTGCACCATGCACAATAGAGCAAAACACACAGCAAACATGACCACTGTAAATTAAAATTGCACATATCCTATTTGTATCCCTTTTTAGGTCAGCATAGTACAGAAAGATCATATGACAAAGTTACAGGTCAATCATCCTTGACACCGCCAGAGACCGCAAAGCGCCTTGGTTCCTGATGGAGGTATTCAGTGACTCTTGGTCATGCCCCACATAACCTCTGGGAGATACCCGAGGTAAAGCTGGAAATGGTGAGCCACCAACAGCCTGACCCCCCTGCAATTTAGTCTTACTCCTGAAAAACTTCTCCTGAAGGAGGCGCCATCTGGGCAACCTAGAGCCTTCAAGAATCACAGTGGCATTATTCATCTTACACTGGGCCACAGGGAGAAGAGGTCAATGGCACATCCGCCCTTCTCCACCAATAATTGTATTTTTCCATCAATCGCCCCAAGCTTGCTTGGAGTGTCTAAGTTCATCATATGTGTGGCAAAGGCTCAAGGAAAGATTAATGTTAGAGACCTGCTCACCATCGGTTTTAATTGGAAATAATGTCTTCTCTTTTAGTGCTGTTCTAAAGAGTACATACACAATATTAGAAAACCAAAACGTGGTTATCTCAATAATAGATAATGTGTCAAATTGACATGCAAATAATTTGAAACAAGTTAGCATGGTTTCGATCTCTTTCCAAACGAGTATCGTGAATGTGGAATCCAGTGCAGATCACAGTCGGGCTGTGTATTTCAAACACGGTGTAATTGATTCAGCGACCAGCGACATTATCTTAAATTCTATACAGAGTTGGGGTAGGAACTTCCTGGATAATTTGAAGTAATCTGCATGAAAGAGAGCAAAGTCTATCTGTGAACACCTATGGACTATACGTTCATGAAGTAAGAAATGCAATCGAAATCACTTTACGCAATGGAGTGATTGATGGAGTAGCAGGTTTCCCCCCCCTACAGTGGGGTACCAGAATATTGTGGACTTAATACCATCTTACAATAATATTGCCTGCCTAATATCAAAAGCAAAAGATGAACATCATAAATATCGTCGACAAAAAAATACCCCATTTTCGTTAACAATAGGAAATGTACATCCAATGCAGCCATATCTTAGTAAACGCTATTTAGATCACGATATGCCAGACGATATTTTTGTTATCGATATTCTGATATTGCAACCTACCCCGCTCCCTGGCAAATTATGGTGTGCTAGCCTATGACAATTATATGTTGATGGTGTCACAAGTGGAGAAAGATTTATTTTACGAGCACTGTAGACCTCCTACTGCATAATCAAATAATATATAGTCTATATATATAGTCTATATATAACGTTACTTGGACAGGAAGTTGGCCTAACTTAGTGTATCTTACTTTGCTTAGTATTTGACCCACATCACTGGTATTTAAACAGAATAAATAAAGGACAAGGACACAGCCCTGCCCCAGTCCTTTGTTAGTATAAATCCTATGGAGAGATGTGAACCAAGGCATAACTTTACTCACACCAAGTTGTCACTACATAAAGATGCATTTAAGAGCAAGTGAGCAGTGACCCAGCTAGTTAGCTTTTTATCCAGTGAGTCACTGTCTACTTGACTATTTGATGGACATTCCAGTTTCTAAATGTGTGTTTCTTATATTCTGAACAGTTTTCCAAACACATGCCACAATGGAACCAATTTCTACTCAATGGAGTGTGGGCAAGAGCGGTCCAGAGAACAGATGTCACTAGCAGCTCAGCCCTGGGGAGTCTCTTTCAAACAAGACTGCAGCCATTTCTCTCTGCCATCAACACAACCAGCTTGAAGTGCCTTCTGCAAAATAACGTGACCTGTCAGGGATTTCGCGAAGTGTGAGTATTTGAGGGACATCAGAGAGTCTGAAAGTTAAGGCCCTAAATTGCGGTTGGACCATAAAAGTATGTGATATTTATCAAATCTGAAATATTCTGACAAAGCCATATTTGGAATTTTTAAGGTGCCATAAATAGCACCCAATTACGATTATTGCCTTAAATGTACGGTTTACTGTATAGACCATAATCGGTCAGATCATAGGTGGTGTCTAAGAAGCATGTGTGTGTCTCTGTGTGTGGCATCTGTATCTGTGTGTGAGTGGTGTGTGTGTGAGCTGATGTGTTTTTGTTGTGTTGTATGTCAGAAGCTCAGGAAGATATGATTAATTGTCTCCCCTCCCCAGGCACTTACAAAAATCAGGTGCAAGACTGTACTGATCGCATACATTAAATATAAAATTATCTAAATGCAAATTCATTGTTGCACATTCATCTCAAAAGCAAAATTATGTAAAACAGGTACATGCATTGTTATGATAATTAGTGCAGAGTATAGCACAAATAAAAGAAACCTATTTAGAAGTTATAAAAACTGGTTATAACATAAGTTCTTCCCCAATGTAGAACAAGGATGTTTTTAGGGAAGGACAATTCTGAATTGAAAAGCTTTATACAATTACTAAATAATTTGTATTTCCTATATGAACCCAGTGTTAGGCACAGGCAAACAAAATAATCTAGAAAGTGGAAGAATTATAGACTGCCCTACATTTGACCGAGGACATTGTATGAAAACATGAATGAAAATTAGACTGGTATTTGAGAAAGTCATTAAAGTAAAGTAAGTATACGTGTAAAGCGCACTGTTACCCCATCTTGGGGTGTCCTTGCGCTCTATACCGCTGGGGAACCCGTCCTGGCTTTCCCTGTGAGATGGTCCCTCCTGGGCACCTCCAAGGTGAAGCCAGGCATCCCCGGCATTGATGGGGCCATTGTGGAGATTAAGCAAGCTATTGCCCAGAGTTGCAGAGTGGGATCCATGGTTAGCGTAGGCACCTCGTCGAGAATTAACGAGTCCGCGGACATTGACCCATGACCCTGCCGCGTCTGGAATTGAACCCTGGTCCAGGGCCGATCTCTGCTTTAGGGTCTGCCGCTTCTAACCAGTGAGCCACACTTCTCCCATGAGTTGAAACGTTTTGCTAACAGTTATATAAATTAAATGAGGACCACTGTGTTGATCTGAAAAGGATGAGGGATGAAACTAATTAAAGTTGGCATGTATACTTTCCAGTGAAAATGTTAAATGATTTTGAATCATATGGAAAGCATACTACACAAATGAACCTGCCATGTTAAGAGAACATTTTAGAAGAAATATCATGCAATGTAATATATACAACAAAAAGTATTGTTTGTGAAATTTAGGCAATGAAATTATATGGGAGAATATTGATAGTCTTAAATTCTTCATGGTTTTAAATTTGTTGGCCTTGATCACGCAAAAGCAACTGACCTCATAGAAATAAAGGCTTAAAATCACTTTAATATTGTTTAATAGGTAACATCATTTAAGAAGTTATGCTGAGTATGTTTGCATTTATCATTGAGTGACATGTTAAAAGTGTGGATCCACATGGGCTTTGCAAAAAATATAAAATTGTCCTTCAAGTATATACTCTGTTGGTTTCCCTGTTCTCTGTACAGTAGATTACTGCATATACATTCTGAAGGAAATGTGTTGTTCTCACATGTACTTTTGTTTTTGCTGTTTTTTCCAACTCTGAATAGTTTGAAAGGATTAAATATGAAGCATGATCAGATGGCCAACCAAACACAGTACGATATTTGCACCAATATCGTCTCCTTCCTAAGGCTGAAGCTGAATACCACAGGTGAGAAGGGCTTCCCCCGTCTGCTTCTAAGATCTGCACAGAGTGGGGCTGGGGGCTAAGGTGATGGCTTACGCTGACGAGTGGAGAGGTGTGGCTCACTGGTTAGAGGCAGCAGACCTGTAAGCAGAGAACGGCCCGGGACCAGGGTTCAATTCCCGACGCGGCAGGGTCTTGGACCAGGGTCAACGGACTCGATAATTCTCGCCTCAGTGCCTACTCTAACCAGGGAACACACTCGGTAACTCTGGGCATTAAGCTTGCCTCATCTCTACACCGGCCCCCCACAGACGCCGGGGATGCCTGGTTTCACCCTGGAGATACCCAGAAAGGGACCATCTCACAGGAAAAACCAGGACGGGTTCCCCAGCGGTCTACAGCGCCAGGACACTCGGGTAGAGTAACAGTGCGCTTTACAAGTATCCAACATTTACATTTACGACACCCAGCTGCTTTTTACTTGGGACAAAGATGCAGACTCTGTACTTTTGGTTCCTCACTGGCTATCTTCCATCTTTAAATGGCTGGCGGAAGCCCAGCTTAAGTGCAATGAAGAAAAGTCAGAGATTCTGCTATTTGGCAAATTCCCCCTTAACTTCAGAGAGCAGCTCTGGCCTCCTGAATTTCCTATCCCCACCTCGTCAGGGAAGCAGGCCAAAAATCTGGGGGTTTGGTTTGTAGAATGTCTTTCTTTCTCGACACACATCAAAAAGCTGGCTGGCTGTTGTTTCGGCCTGCTTAAAACTCTCAGAAGATTTTTCCCCCTCTTACCTCAGACGGCCAGGAAAACAGTCACCTGTGGACTGATTTTGTCATGGTCAATGACCTTTATGCCGGTATCCCGGGCTACCTGTTGAAGAAGTTACAAGTGGTTCAAAATACGGCAGCCAGACTCCTATTGGGCATGTCTGCTAGGACATGCCCAACAGCCAACAGTTGCGCTCTCTCCACTGGCTCCCTATGACCAATAGAGTCAAATTTAAACTTCTAGCTTTAGCCCACCGTGCTCTTCACGGTTGTAATCCTCTCTACTTTGAGAGGCGTCTCTCCTTTTATGTTCCTGTGCGCTCCCTGCGATCCTCGTCCTTATGCTATGCTTAGGTTCCCCGTTTCAAGCTTCAGAGGTTAGGGGGCAGCTCATTTGCAGTGAAAGCTGCTGTTGAGTGAAATGCTCTTCCTCTGGCCCTGCGCACCATCCAAGACCTAGCTGTGTTTAAGAGGAAGTTGAAAACACATCTATTTTCGTGAAGATTCTGGTTATACCCTGCTAGGCTTCGCGCCGGGATACTCATGAGTAGCCGCGCGCGTTACAAATACATATAACATAACATAACAGTAGGAGGGTGAGAGGGGCCTGAAGAGTCTTTGTTTGATGACCATTTGCAGATCAGACAATAGAGAGCATTAATCCAATTTCAGGATGTGGTGAGATGATATGTCCACCAATTATGAGCCGGTCTGCACAAATATATTAGTATATAGAATTATTTCAGCATAAACTGAAATAAAATTCAATTGGATCCACTTAAATGGTAAAAAAAACAGCTCAGTAAAATAGGAACTTTATCTTGCCAATGTCCTCCTTACATGATCAACTCCAAGTCTATCTTCCTCTCCACAGCCTCCTACCCTCAGATTCTTCTTTTGGCACTTCCCATTTTCAGCCCTTTGAACTCTCTCTGCACTGTTGCTCCTCAATTTGATTCTAATGTTTCTGAAATATGAACTCTTGTTGTCCCTCCTGTTTCCCTATCCTTTTCATAGGTTTTTTAATTTGTTTCGCGCTTCTGTTTGTATATTCCTCAGTGCAGTTTGCTCTCCTATCCAATACGCTGGATTTTCATGACTGCCTTTAAATGTTGTGTGTTTGAATGTGTTTCTTAAATTATTGATGTTTATTGCACTTAAACGCTACTTCTCTGGTACATGTTGTGCATTATACATAATACATGAATAAATAATGATTTTCTAATTAACCTCAAAAAAGTTCTTATTGCTTTATCAATTCTACTCTCGCTTCAACAGTGCAACATGGATGGTAGATTTATTAATACATTTCTGTATATGCAGGTATTATTTTAAAATGGTTCAATTAGAAATTAATTAATTGTATCCAATAGTAACACATCGAATTGTGACACACTATTTGTTCCTTTTATAGGCCATGATTATTTTTAGGACCTTTATGCTGGACATAAAAAAAATGTATGATGCTGCACAAAAGTGTCTTTGTGACCTTTTTAATCTATGTTTGTCTTACTATAATGCTTCTTTATGGCGAAATGGGCAAACTGACTCCACTACAGGTCGTTGTAACGCCTCTATCAGGAGGCTCTCCAATATTCTGCCTCGTCCGCAAAAGTCTGTTCGCGTTGCGTTCTATTGAAAATCATCTGGATCACAAACTCAGTCCTTTTTCATTTGTGTTTAGGTTCTGCCTGTTCTGAGGGACGCAGAGGCAGTGTTTGGCTAAACGAAAGCTTTGGGCAATTCTCAAGTTGTGTCCATATACAAGAATTATTGGCTCTCAACATGAACTTGACCGTGGTGAGTAAATAAATGAACACTTTTCTGGACTGGAAGGAACTAGGGGAGGCCATGCGGTCCACACAGGAGAGGTAGTTTAATATTTTTGTGTAAGTTATGGAGGAAGAGAGTATGGGACAGAGAACAATAGTTACTCTTTACTGACTCTCAGTGACCACAGCAAACTTACACAGGCAATTGCTCACTCAGCCTTGGAGGTGTCATGGCATCAGTTTTCATGTGTGATTTTTATTTCACCTGATAGGAGGTCCATAGAAAGAGCTTGTGCCACTGAAGAAATTAGGGACATCATACACAATGATTCCATTTATGGAATTGCAAATTGCGACAAATAATTGTCGCAATTAGCGATTCCTTAAATGGAATGTACAAAAAGGATTTATTAGAGGTGTTGGCAATTTGCGCATCGACTTCTAACAAATCCATTGGTACTTTGAGAACCGACCTAAATAATAATAGGTTTCTTCTCAAAATAACGATTTTTAGTGGGTCGAAATTCGACCTACCTTATTAATATGCATGAGGTAGGTTGTATATTCTGACCTACTACGATTGGTTGCATTCACAGGTATGCCTATGATTGCGTTTAAATGAAGCAATATTTTTTTTTTAAATGCAGCCTGTTTTCTTTGAAAGGGGATGTGTTTAAAAAAGAAAAAGAAAAATGACACAACCATTTTTTAGGTCTCGCGCCTGCGATGCATATGGCGAAGCCATATGCGCATCGCGCAGGCGCGATACTATAGTCATCGGCTATGCTTCCCAGGAGACAGGAGATGTCACGCGCACGCTCTGGAAAGCGATCGGCGCCGGCCGCGCGCGCGCGTTTCCCAATCTCCTGTCTCTCTGGGAAGCACACAAGCAAGCCCAGCAAGCCCCGCCAAGGTAACTTTGAAATAATCTTTATTTCTTGATAATTATTGCCTCTGGACTTTTTTGTTTAATATTACGGGCATGTGGGTTGTGTGATGCTGCATAAACAGATGCGTTTGGAGTTTATTTACCGATCCGCTATGGAGGGGCTTTTCTTTAATCTGTTGGTGGCTGTTTTTTTTTTTTTTTTTATATTGCGTCTTCATGTACACATGATGTTTGACTTTTTTGAGCAATTCGTTACGTTGGGCTTTTGTATAATTTGATACTAGCTGTTATTTTATTTATATTGCGTCTCCCGATGCTGTGTTTGCCTGCCCCGCCAGCTCTCCAAGGTTGCTATTTGTTTCTTTCCCATCTGCGTACATCACTTGCGGGATACAGGTAAATCTGCATTCTAGAGTTGCCTTTATTGTTTTGAGGCCGGGCGCAGGGGCTGCTCCGATGTTATCAAGGCTGCTATCCCACTGCTAAGGCGGTGCTGCACTCACTGCCTTGTTTATATTTGTTTTAGTTCCGTGATGCTCCGATCTTTGCCCCTTCCGAGTGGAGCTTCCGAGTGGAGCTTCCGAGTGGAGCTTCCGAGTGGAGCTTCAGAGTGGAGCTTCAGAGTGGAGCTTCAGAGTGGAGCTTCCGAGTGGAGCTTCAGAGTGCAGAGTGGAGCTTCAGAGTGGAGCTTCAGAGTGGAGCTTCAGAGTGGAGCTTCAGAGTGGAGCTTCCGAGTGGAGCTTCAGAGTGCAGAGTGGAGCTTCAGAGTGGAGCTTCAGAGTGGAGCTTCAGAGTGCAGAGTGGAGCTTCAGAGTGGAGCTTCAGAGTGGAGCTTCAGAGTGGAGCTTCATAGTGCAGAGTGGAGCTTCAGAGTGGAGCTTCAGAGTGGAGCTTCAGAGTGGAGCTTCAGAGTGGAGCTTCAGAGTGGAGCTTCAGAGTGGAGCTTCAGAGTGCAGAGTGGAGCTTCAGAGTGGAGCTTCAGAGTGCAGAGTGGAGCTTCAGAGTGGAGCTTCAGAGTGCAGAGTGGAGCTTCAGAGTGGAGCTTCAGAGTGGAGCTTCAGAGTGGAGCTTCAGAGTGCAGAGTGGAGCTTCAGAGTGCAGAGTGGAGCTTCAGAGTGCAGAGTGGAGCTTCAGAGTGGAGCTTCAGAGTGGAGCTTCAGAGTGCAAAGTGGAGCTTCAGAGTGCAGAGTGGAGCTTCAGAGTGCAGAGTGGAGCTTCAGAGTGGAGCTTCAGAGTGCAGAGTGGAGCTTCAGAGTGCAGAGTGGAGCTTCAGAGTGGAGCTTCAGAGTGGAGCTTCAGAGTGGAGCTTCAGAGTGGAGCTTCAGAGTGGAGCTTCCGAGTGGAGCTTCCGAGTGGAGCTTCAGAGTGCAGAGTGGAGCTTCAGAGTGGAGCTTCAGAGTGGAGCTTCAGAGTGGAGCTTCAGAGTGGAGCTTCAGAGTGGAGCTTCAGAGTGGAGCTTCAGAGTGGAGCTTCAGAGTGCAGAGTGGAGCTTCAGAGTGGAGCTTCAGAGTGGAGCTTCAGAGTGGAGCTTCAGAGTGGAGCTTCAGAGTGGAGCTTCAGAGTGCAGAGTGGAGCTTCAGAGTGGAGCTTCAGAGTGCAGAGTGGAGCTTCAGAGTGGAGCTTCAGAGTGCAGAGTGGAGCTTCAGAGTGGAGCTTCAGAGTGGAGCTTCAGAGTGCAGAGTGGAGCTTCAGAGTGCAGAGTGGAGCTTCAGAGTGCAGAGTGGAGCTTCAGAGTGGAGCTTCAGAGTGCAAAGTGGAGCTTCAGAGTGCAGAGTGGAGCTTCAGAGTGCAGAGTGGAGCTTCAGAGTGGAGCTTCAGAGTGCAGAGTGGAGCTTCAGAGTGCAGAGTGGAGCTTCAGAGTGGAGCTTCAGAGTGGAGCTTCAGAGTGGAGCTTCAGAGTGGAGCTTCAGAGTGGAGCTTCAGAGTGCAGAGTGGAGCTTCAGAGTGGAGCTTCAGAGTGGAGCTTCAGAGTGGAGCTTCAGAGTGCAGAGTGGAGCTTCAGAGTGGAGCTTCAGAGTGCAGAGTGGAGCTTCAGAGTGGAGCTTCAGAGTGCAGAGTGGAGCTTCAGAGTGGAGCTTCAGAGTGGAGCTTCAGAGTGCAGAGTGGAGCTTCAGAGTGCAGAGTGGAGCTTCAGAGTGCAGATTCAGAGTGCAGATTCAGAGTGCAGATTCAGAGTGCAGATTCAGAGTGCAGATTCAGAGTGCAGATTCAGAGTGGAGCTTCAGAGTGCAGAGTGGAGCTTCAGAGTGGAGCTTCAGAGTGCAGAGTGGAGCTTCAGAGTGGAGCTTCAGAGTGCAGAGTGGAACTTCAGAGTGGAGCTTCAGAGTGGAGCTTCAGAGTGCAGAGTGGAGCTTCAGAGTGGAGCTTCAGAGTGGAGCTTCAGAGTGGAGCTTCAGAGTGGAGCTTCAGAGTGGAGCTTCAGAGCGGAGCTTCAGAGTGGAGCTTCAGAGCGGAGCTTCAGAGTGGAGCTTCAGAGCGGAGCTTCAGAGTGGAGCTTCAGAGTGCAGAGTGGAGCTTCAGAGTGGAGCTTCAGAGTGCAGAGTGGAGCTTCAGAGTGCAGAGTGGAGCTTCAGAGTGCAGAGTGGAGCTTCAGAGTGCAGAGTGGAGCTTCAGAGTGCAGAGTGGAGCTTCCGAGTGCAGAGTGGAGCTTCAGAGTGGAGCTTCAGAGTGCAGAGTGGAGCTTCAGAGTGCAGATTCAGAGTGCAGATTCAGAGTGGAGCTTCAGACTGCAGAGTGGAGCTTCAGAGTGCAGAGTGGAGCTTCAGAGTGGAGCTTCAGAGTGCAGAGTGGAGCTTCAGAGTGGAGCTTCAGAGTGCAGAGTGGAGCTTCAGAGTGGAGCTTCAGAGTGGAGCTTCAGAGTGGAGCTTCAGAGCGGAGCTTCAGAGCGGAGCTTCAGAGCGGAGCTTCAGAGCGGAGCTTCAGAGTGGAGCTTCAGAGTGCAGAGTGGAGCTTCAGAGTGCAGAGTGGAGCTTCAGAGTGGAGCTTCAGAGTGCAGAGTGGAGCTTCAGAGTGGAGCTTCAGAGTGCAGAGTGGAGCTTCAGAGTGCAGATTCAGAGTGGAGCTTCAGAGTGCAGAGTGGAGCTTCAGAGTGCAGATTCAGAGTGGAGCTTCAGAGTGCAGAGTGGAGCTTCAGAGTGGAGCTTCAGAGTGCAGAGTGGAGCTTCAGAGTGGAGCTTCAGAGTGGAGCTTCAGAGTGGAGCTTCAGAGTGGAGCTTCAGAGTGGAGCTTCAGAGCGGAGCTTCAGAGCGGAGCTTCAGAGCGGAGCTTCAGAGTGGAGCTTCAGAGTGCAGAGTGGAGCTTCAGAGTGGAGCTTCAGAGTGGAGCTTCAGAGCGGAGCTTCAGAGCGGAGCTTCAGAGCGGAGCTTCAGAGCGGAGCTTCAGAGTGGAGCTTCAGAGTGGAGCTTCAGAGTGGAGCTTCAGAGTGGAGCTTCAGAGTGCAGATTCAGAGTGCAGATTCAGAGTGCAGATTCAGAGTGCAGATTCAGAGTGGAGCTTCAGAGTGGAGCTTCAGAGTGGAGCTTCAGAGTGGAGCTTCAGAGTGGAGCTTCAGAGTGGAGCTTCGGAGTGGAGCTTCGGAGTGGAGCTTCGGAGTGGAGCTTCAGAGTGGAGTGGAGCTTCAGAGTGGAGCTTTAGAGTGCAGAGTGGAGCTTCAGAGTGGAGCTTCAGAGTGCAGAGTGGAGCTTCAGAGTGGAGCTTCAGAGTGCAGAGTGGAGCTTCAGAGTGGAGCTTCAGAGTGGAGCTTCAGAGTGGAGCTTCAGAGTGGAGCTTCAGAGTGGAGCTTCAGAGTGGAGCTTCAGAGTGCAGAGTGGAGCTTCAGAGTGGAGCTTCATAGTGCAGAGTGCAGATTCAGAGTGCAGATTCAGAGTGGAGCTTCAGAGTGCAGAGTGGAGCTTCAGAGTGCAGCTTCAGAGTGGAGCTTCAGAGTGGAGCTTCAGAGTGGAGCTTCAGAGTGGAGCTTCAGAGTGGAGCTTCAGAGTGCAGAGTGGAGCTTCAGAGTGCAGAGTGGAGCTTCAGAGTGCAGAGTGGAGCTTCAGAATGCAGAGTGGAGCTTCAGAGTGTCAAGAGCAATGCCAATAGCTCTAACTTTAACAAAGGCAAAACCATTGCATTGTAAATGCTTGTTATTTTACCGAATCACATGCTCATGCTGCTGCCTGGTTTGTCTACATGCACACAGGCAGAATCACTCGGTACAAAATGGCTCCTGTTCACTCGTCAGTACGGTCTTGCGCCGCCCCACCTTCCCCCTGCCAAATACATTCATTCCAAATACTGCTTATTTTCATATCAGACTGACTTCTCACATCTGGGATAGCAGGGGCACCTTCCACAGTGATTAGTGCTTCACAAAAAATAATTCTCGGCTAGCGCTCAGAAGCCTTGAAGCTTTGATTGAATGACACTGCAGTTTGATGCCCCGCTCGTTTTTTGATGCTATGCGTTCCAGACACTGATTTTATTAAGACTCACTTGGAGCTCTAAACTGTCACTTGATCTTTCTTTGGGTCATTTCGTTTGCCCGGAAGGACTAACATATCTGTGAAACCCTCTTCTTTTATAGTTTGAGCATCGTCTTCGTTTAGCAGGATAACATTATACATTTGAAAATACAAATATCGGGGAAGAGCAGAGAGCAAATCTCCGCGATGTTGGGCATTCTCCTATCATAAAGGAAGCGTGTTGGTGGGACCTGTGGCATCTAACGCATCATTTAACCCTATATGCGTGGGCACCTACCACAATAATGTATAGGATGAGTTTGTTCCGTTCCCGTTTTTAATTTGATGTAAAACTCAAATCACTGCACACTCTCTACTACACACTCTCTACTACACACTCTCTACTACAGTCACTACTCTCTACTACACACTCCCTACTACAGTCACTACTCTCTACTACACATTCTGCTACACACTCTCTACTACAGTCACTACTCTCTGCTACGCACTCTACTCTCTACTACACTCTACTACACACTCTCTACTACACACTCTACTACACACTCTCTACTACAGTCACTACTCTCTGCTACGCACTCTACTCTCTACTACACACTCTACTACACACTCTCTACTACACACTCTACTACACACTCTCTACTACAGTCGCTACTCTCTACTACACACTGTACTACACACTCTACTACAGTCACTACTCTCTACTACACACTACTACCCACTCTCTACTACAGTCACTACTCTCTACTACACACTCACTACACACTCACTACTACAGCCACTACTCTCTTCGACACACTCTATACTAGACACTCTCTACTACACACTATCTACTACAGTCACTACTCTCTACTACACACTGTACTACACACTCTACTACAGTCACTACTCTCTACTACACACTACTACACACTCTCTACTACAGTCACTACTCTCTACTACACACTCTACTACACACTCACTACACACTCACTACTACAGCCACTACTCTCTTCGACACACTCTATACTAGACACTCTCTACTACACACTATCTACTACAGTCACTACTTACTACACTCTCTACTACACACTCTACTACACACTCTACTACACACTCTACTACACACTCTACTACACACTCTACTACACACTCTACTACACACTCTACTACACACTCTACATTACACACTCTACATTACACACTCTACATTACACACTCTACATCTACTACACACTCTACATTACACACTCTACATTACACACTCTACATTACACACTCTACATTACACACTCTACATTACACACTCTACATTACACACTCTACATTACACACTCTCTACTACACACTCTCTACTACACACTCTACACTACACACTCTACACTACACACTCTACTACACTCTACTACACACTCTGCTACACACACGCTCTACTACACACTCTACTACACACCCTCTACTACTCTCTACTACTCTACTACACATTCTCTACTACTCTACTACACACTCACTACTTTCTACTACACTCTACTACAGACTCTCCACTCTCTACTCCACACTCTCTACTCCACACTCTCTACTTCAATCTCTCTACCTCAATCTCTCTAATTCAATCTCTCTACCTCAATCTCTCTACTTCAATCTCTCTACTTCAATCTCTCTACTTCACATTCTGTATTACACACTCTCTACTACACACTCACTACTCTCTACTACACACTCTACTACACACTCTACTACACTCCCTACTACACATTCTCCTACACACTCTACTACACACTCTACTACACACTCACCACTCTACTACACACTCACCACTCTACTACACACTCACTAGTCTCTACTGCTCACTCTCTACTACACACTCTCTACTACACACTCTCTACTACACACTCTCTACTACACACTCTCTACTACACACTCTCTACTACACACTCTCTACTACACACTCACTAGTCTCTACTACACACTCACTACTCTCTACTACACACTCACTACTCTCTACTACACACTCTACTACTCACTTACTACTCTCTACTCACTCTCTACTACTCACTACTACTCTCTCTACTACTCACTATTACTCTCTCTACTACTCTCTCTACTACTCACTCTCTACTACTCACTCTCTACTGCTCATGACAATGCCATTTATTTATCTGTTTCCAAAACCAACACATAAATAAAACATTTGTCATTTACAATGCCAAAAGCGCTAACTTTTGCAAAGGCGAGACCGTTGCATTGTAAATGCTTGTTATGAACAGGCAGTGATCTCATGGACCATAGAAAAATTTTTGGGGGAACATTCACAGCGTGGCAGGGGTCCTCTGGCACCCCTTCCCATTTGCAAATGGCTTACCACCTCCTTTGAGGAGGTCTTAACATATTCATATTTTGCGTACAGATTTCAGTCGCAAAACATAAATACATCTCTATAGGAATCGGTATTTGGAAAGGACACCCTTAACAAGCCCCTTCCAAATACCGATTCAGTAACCCAATTAGCAATTTGTAGGATTTAGTAACATATTACCAAATTGCTAATTGGATTTGGTAAATTTAAAAATGCCATTTTGTGGTTGGAAGGCTCTGATTTTACAAATCAGAGATTTACCCACCATTAAACGGCATGAGACATGAGGGCTGTAGTCAACAAAGAAATGCAAGGACTGGGTTCGCATCTATACCCGTTAACAACCTGTGACATTTTCTACTTGTCTATTGTCTTTTCAGGATGACATCTTGCCTTACCTCTCAGTACAACAGCTGGTAACCTTCACTGTGGACTCGGGGGCCTTGAATGACACAACGCTTATGGGTAGTATCTGCAACCAGCTTCAGACCCCGATGGATATGGAGCAATACCGGGCTGGACTGCAGGCTGCCTTGATGGGGGTAAGCTATTAATACTTACAGATCCTTAGAAGGCCTTCTAGAAGTCACTGAAGTGGAGATTCAAAGAGAAATGCACCCTATCTCAAGAAATAGAGACTTTTTGTCTATTTAAAATAGTGCTAATCTCTCTTTTCAAACAAGTCTTCCTGTCTTATTTGCTGAAAAATCTAACATACCTGAGATTAAGCTGGTTCATATACCACAAAACCTGAAGGTTCTTCCTTGAAAGGCATAGGCACCAACTCAGAATTGCATCTAGAACTCTCAGATACCTAATAAAAATTGCTCTTGACTTAAGTTTTTGACAAAATAATTAACAACATTTTAAAAAGTTTTGTAAGGTGAAAAATGTACTTACTATTTCTGTTGTTGTTACAAATATAACAGAATTGAAAGTCGACAACATGTTATTTAATTCAGCTTTCTTCGTATTACATGATCCGGAAATTGTCTAGTATTAACCTTAGGAGGGTTAAAATTACTTATTGCGATTTTTATTTATCGAGTTCCAAAAGAGAAGACAGGAATAAGTATGTTTTTTCACCTCATAATACAATCAGTTATGAGGTTCATTTGGTTTACCAAAATGGCAGGACATCCTACCAATGCGTATAGTAAAATACAAAATAACAGAACTATGGCAAGGTCAAGCCCTCATGCATCACAAACAACTGAGGATTTTAGAATATCTATGAAGACATTTACACTGAATGGTTGTTAACGTATGTGATTGTATTTTCTTTAAAGTGCAAAAGCAGAAAACGCCACACTCATCCAAATTCACTAAGATATAATTTATTAACTATTGGGGTAAAATAATTCCTAGATCAGAACAAAATATTTAATCACGAATCAATAAATGCCCAATAGTGAGTCATCTCCAAGCTCCTTTTCATAATACTGTTTGTTTAGATGTGTGTAACCTTTCTGAGACTTGCATTTAACATAGCCAGCTTTTGTTATTTTAAAATGGTAATACATTCGAAGACCTTACTATTATCCACCTGAAGTAACATCATTCAAAGTATTGCCCACGGTAGATCATTGCATTATCTTTAACCAGAGGCCAAACACTCATTTTACTCTTTATCCTATTTTATTTTGTTGTCACTTTTTGCAGACCAACCGCACACTCAGCCCGGAGGTTGAGGCCGTGTTGAATGACAGAAGCGCCCAGATTCTTTCCACTCAGTTTCCTTTCTATGGTCCTTCAAACTGGACCGATCTGTTCCGCGGCCAATGGAGTATGGTGACCAACAATGTCAGTGCATCACATCTCGCCTTGATTCCCAGAAATATCACCTGTGAATCATATCAAGCAATGTGAGTTTCTGTTCGAAGTTTTTGCTTGTAAACTCTTGTAAATGTATTAAAAAATGTATAACAAATGTTCTATTGCATAGTCACTACTGGAGGTTTACACCAATTTTCTGGGATATATTTCTGACTTCTTTGGAACTCACAAAGGCTTCCAGGAATACTCCTGTGGAACTATGGTTGTTGCTGTATTTCAGGAGTGCTCCTGGAATTGTTTTTGAATTTTATTCATTTTACATCACCAATTATACTGACGTTTATTCGCTCATCCGCGTGAGCCAATGTACTCATGTATATTTCCTCATATTTATGAATACTCACAGACTCACTGCTCTGTAGGTATTCACAAACTTTACCTGCCATTACAGCCCTCGAATGCCTTCTCTCTCACTCTTGAAGCAGTTTAACTCCCACATATTATTAACCATAGGGGTGTGATATTACTACTGAGTAAACAGGTACAAAACACATCATTTCACTTGTCAGTCTTGCCCTTTGCCCGCCTACGTTGAACTGAGTAGCACAAATGGCTTTGTGAATGGAGCCTTCAATGTTCCTACTTGTAACCAGCAATCATCTTCCACAAGTGAAAAGGGTTAGATAGACATGAGTTAAAGTTTGTTTAAGAGTTTGGGCACATTCTGTTGATTCTCAAAGGTGTCTTAGGAGACATTGGGAGCACCCTAGGATGTACCTTAGCCTTCAACACCCTTGTTGAAGACCTTTGGAGAGAGATGTATGTTCTCTTCCAATACCGAAGATCTCCATCTAAATATGAAATAGTGAAACTTTGCTACTGTGGGGGTTTTTATTATTTTGCTCTGTGAGCCATACACAAGGTTTTAAATGAATATGTGAGTAAATGACTGTGCAAAACACTTAGTGGGTTAGTGGAATGTGTTGTAAAGGAGGGCATGTGAATATGTGCATAGCAATTTAGAGCCATTACTATTAATTATTCATTCTCAGCTCTTCATACAATACGTTTTTCAGTTTTAAAAAGATCAATGGTTCCTTAAGAGCTCAGATCTTTGGATTTTGTTTGATTTTAAGACAGCTCTAAGGACCACGTGTATGAAAGATGCTTTTTACGATTACCAAATAGCGATTTTTACTGAATCGCTATTTGGTTATCTCAAAATGCTATGTATTCAGGAATCGCCAAAGATTTTGTGATTCCTTAATATTACCTAATAGCGATTCAGTAAATAGCGAAACGCTATTAGGTAATACTACTCCATTCGTTCCTCTGGGCCTAAAGGCCCATAGGTACGAATTGTTTTGCATTCGCTAATTTGCGATTACCTAATTCGTAATCGCAACTTAGCTAATACAAAGCCAAGGGTGCTTGGGGCCTAACGACCCCCTGAAGCATCCCAAAAAAGAAAATGTGCACATGTAAAGCACACACATGCCATAGGGGCATCTGTGCGCTACATAGTGCTTTGAAAAATGCCATTTCCACATGGTTACCATCAACTTGAAGTTGATGGTAATAGCATTTTCTAAATGCACAGTTCACATTTTGGAAATGCTTCTTACATGCGCATTTGGGATTTGCAAATTGTGATTCCCTGTTTGCATCTCAATTTAGGTAATTGCTAAATATTGAGATTACCTGAATTGCGAATCCCAAAGCCTTTCATACACTCAGAAAGGCTATTTTGCATTTGCAAACGGGCAAATTTAGCGAGTTGCACCATTTGCGAATGCAAAATATTTTGATACATGTGGCCCTAAGCTCCTTGTTAAAAGGTTCCCAAATATGTCACCAGCTGGTACAAGAGGGCAATGAAAAAGTTGGCAATATCATTGGTTGGGTACTTTAGGAATATTAACTTTGTTTTAAACTTGGTTGTAAAGATGTGTGGTTGTATGCTTCTCATGCCCTATTAAAAGTGACTGATTAATACTTGTCCCTTCTGAAACCTCTAAGCGCAGGGATCAAAATAATACATTTTGCTGGAATTACCGTATTTTTCTAGAGCTAAATTTCATCAGGTTAAATCTGCCGACATTTACCAGGAAAATATGCCTTTTAAATTCCTATACATGCAGAATTTGGTGCAAAAGGCATAGATTGCACCCGTAATTCCCTGTTTTCAGTGGGGGACCTAAAATTACAGGTAATTATTGCACCTAGTAAATTACGAACCCTGAGATATCGGATTTAACCTGATGCGATAATTACCTCAACCTAATCTGGGCCACTGGGCCAGGACAATGCATAGGGCCATACTGAGTCCTATACATTGTCCTGGGATATAAGATTAAATGTTCACAAAGTTTTTCTTTAAACAGTGCATTAGCCACACCTCACTGATAATGTCATGATAGCATTGGTGCACTATTTGCATGTATCACAAGGCCAGAATTTCATGGTAAACACCACTATGACTCAAAAAATCACCAGGAGCTATGGTGGGATATGGATGACATCATGTACTCCCCATTGTTTCCTTTGTGTTTTTATTTTAGTCTTTAGTCTAATTCACTTTCAGCAATACTAAATTAAACTATTTAATCAATCAATCAATCATGCCATTTGTATAGCGCACTACTCACCCGGGAGGGTCTCAAGGCGCTTGGGGAGAGGGGTATGCTACTGCTCGAACAGCCAGGTCTTGAGTTGTTTCCTGAAGGCGAGATGGTCCTGGGTCAGCCGAAGGTGGATGGGGAGGGAGTTCCAAGTCTTGGCAGCCAGGTAAGAGAAGGATCTTCCTCCGGCGGTGGCTCTTCGGATGCGTGGTACGGCTGCGAGGGCGAGGCTGGTGGACCGTAGCTGGCGGGTGGGCGTGTAGAAGGTCAGGCGGTCGTTGAGGTACTTGGGGCCCAGGTCGTGGAGAGACTTGTGTGCGTGGGTGAGGAGCCGGAACGTGATCCTCTTGTCGACGGGGAGCCAGTGCAGGTTCCTCAGGTGGCTGGAGATGTGGCTGCGTCGGGGGACTTCCAGGATGAGTCGGGCGGAGGCGTTCTGGATGCGCTGGAGTCTTTTCTGTAGCTTGGCTGTGGTTCCGGCGTAGAGGGCGTTTCCGTAGTCCAGTCGGCTGGTGACGAGTGCCTGGGTGACAGTCTTCCTGGTCTCGGTCGGGATCCAGCGGAAGATCTTGCGAAGCATACGCAGGGTGTTGAAGCACGATGAGGAGACGGCGTTGACTTGTCTGGACATCGAGAGGGAGGGGTCCAGGATGAAGCCCAGGTTGCGTGCGTGGTCGGTTGGCTTGGGTGCGGTGCCCAGGGCTGGGGGCCACCAGGAGTCGTCCCAGGCGGAGGGCGAAGATCCCAGGATGAGGACTTCCGTCTTGTCCGAGTTCAGTTTCAGGCGGCTGTCCTTCATCCACTCGGCGACGTCTTTCATCCCTTCGTGTAGGCAGGTTCTGGCGGTGTCGGGGTCTCTGGTGAGGGAGAGGATCAGCTGGGTGTCGTCGGCGTAAGAGATGATGTTGAGGTTGTGCTGGCGTGCGATGGCTGCGAGAGGTTTCATGTAGATGTTGAAGAGGGTGGGGCTGAGTGAAGATCCTTGCGGGACGCCGCAGATGACTTCGGTGGCCTCGGAGCGAAACGGGGGGAGGCGGACTCTTTGTGTTCTTCCGGCGAGGAACGAGATGATCCACTCCAGTGCCTTCTCTTGGATACCGATGTTGCTGAGGCGCTGGACTAGGGTGCTGTGGCAGACTGTGTCGAACGCAGCGGAGAGGTCCAGGAGGATGAGGGCCACTGTTTCCCCCTTTTCGAGCAGGGTCCGGATGTTGTCGGTGGCTGCGATGAGGGCGGTCTCGGTGCTGTGGTTGGCTCTGAAGCCGGACTGCGAGGGGTCGAGGGATCCGTTCGTCTCGAGGAAGGCGGTCAGCTGTCTGTTGACGATCTTCTCGATGACTTTAGCAGGAAAAGGGAGGAGCGAGATGGGGCGGAAGTTTTTGAGATCGGTGGGGTCCGCTTGCTTTGCTATTTGCTGGACTGATGGGTAGCCTAAACAAGGTCCATAAACTTAGACCATACTGGGCCTCGTTTAGAATTTGGCATATAGGTTACTCCCCCACAAATGTGGCATAGTATCCTGTTGGACAGACTGATAGTCTGTCTGCTCTGTTACAGTCTGATGGACTGTCATATTTCTGTCGATTGTTCATCCACTGGCTCCGCCCACTGAAACCGTACACTGATGGCCCGATGGACTTGTGGCCATTAGAGGAAAAATACATTAGACCATCTGCCTTATTTAGAGTAGACGATCTCATGGACTACTTTCCTGTTCATGACTGCTAGGGAGAGCCTGATGGTCTTGAACAGAAAAAAAGAAAAACTGGCCCACACCCTGGGAGAAAACTCCCAAGGTCCTTAGTATTTTTTTTTACCGCTTTGATAGTTTGTTTTTGTAAAACCAAAAATTTGCTGAGAGGCTGCATGAAACGTAGTAGCAGCCCAGCAGACTGTTAGTGTCTTCAGATGAGCAGCTGTGGCAATGGCTTCTTTGAGGGCACAGAAATCTCTACCAGTGTTGGAGATCTCTAAATAGGGTTGCAGTGGTCCACCAGGGTGGTGGAGGTAATGACGTCCGTCACCCAAACTCCAAATGATGCCATAGTCTTGTGTCTGCCTATAGATCAGTGCTAAGAGTAATGATTAATTTGCATCTATTTTATGACATAATGATTTGCAATTAGATACCAAATATCACCATCACACAGAATGGTGCCAGTAGTTTACTGGAAGACGTGACGATGATCTGAAACGCAGAATGAAAAGTACAAACGTTTATTATGGAATGCCCAATCCTTCCTCTAAATAACAGGATTATTTATGTACTTCTTATTTATTAGAATGTATTAGTTGAACCTGCTCTTTCATGTTTAAGGACCCTTGATGGGTCCCAACCACCAAAAGAGATGAGTAAAAGAAATTTACATTTTGTTATGACAAGTACTCTGGGAAAACATAGAGTCTTGAGCTGGATAGATTGGTAGATACATTAATGTAGGTTAAAAATAAGCTGCAAGGATCAAAAGTTAGTTTATTAATTTATGAATTATTATTTATTAAAAGAGATTTATTTTATGCTAACATGTTTCTTTCCCATCTCAACAGGCTACTCTGAAACCCTCACCTCATAATAACATAAAATTCAAAAGCAACATCAGGTTGAACTAAATTGAAGGACACACAATTAAATAAAAATGTTACACCATTTTGGTAATCTTTGCTGAGAGTTAGAACCCTGTACTTGACCTGTAGAGACCAGGCAGGGTGACACAAGTGAGGCCAAAGAGCTAATGTACTCAAAGCAATCCAATATGCAATAGCTACTAATTTTACTACTAAAAAGCTAATAAGAAAAGGGCAAGGGTTGGGTAAATAATAGATAAAGTAATGTCAAGAGTTCACTGAGCTAGTAATAGGAAAGAGCAGAGTCAGCAATAGATTTTATGAAGCAAAGAGAAAATAGTAACCAAGTAATGCAATAGGCAAAGGTCAATATTTCTATTGTCCAAAGTCATGGAATCAGGAAAGAATCCAGTGCATAAAAGGCAGGTGTACTGCCTGGAATCATAAAGTCATAAAATAGATCTCCTGCCACTAATTGAATAGGCGCATAAGTAGAGAAGAGTAAATCCTGCAGTGTGTAGAGATCAAGAGCTCAACAAGTCTCACCGTGAAACACTTGCTTGACTCGCCCACCGATTACGGCACAGCGCCTTTTACATATCTTGTTTCATTGTTTTAACACATATTGTGCATATGTTGAGTGCTATATATGGTCATTAAATGATTTTAGAACATTGGAATGTTGAGCGCTCCATTGACGACAATGGAGTGTTCTGGGCTTCTAATGGCCGGTAGAAGGCCGGAGCGCTAACATTCCAATGTTTCTTCACAGCTGTCGCTAAGAACAAATGCCTCATGGAACCTGTGGTGTTTTCAACTCTTCAATGCCTTTGTTTTTTTTGGTAGAACATTCTGCCCTCTAGTATTGGAATGTTCTAATAGCCTTAGAGCCGTTCGTAGTGGGCTCTACTGGTCAGTAAAGGCCCTCTTCCTTGTTAAATGACCTTGCCTTCCGCTTGGGCTTCTAACACTGGAGCAGGCCTTTAATTGCTTGTATAGCCTACTACGTCAGGCTCTAAGCCTTTATTAGCCTCTATTGCATGCTACAGTTACCTTCCAATGCAATAAATCCCTTATAGAACAACTGGGATTAAGGATGTGATCTTTACATTTCTTACGAAGGATTGTCATCACATCATTGTATTCCCTGTGACTTATCATTTGTTTATTATAATAATCTTATCCCCAAATCGCATCACCTATATATTCCATTACATCTTATAATACCAATAACTACCAAACTACCTCATAGAGTCCTCCAGGGGGGGTCCCCGTGCAGCACTGCGGCCCACTAGACAGGTAAACAGGCAAACAGCAGCTCTTCTAACTTGAATCCCACTTCTTTCTCACCACTTCATAAGATGAGATCCTGTTCCCTGCTTTGTCTTTGAACATAAATGAAATATTTTAAATGTGAAACAAGTTACATTCACACTGTAGGTGTGGTGATGCTGGCGCCTCATCAGTTTTATTAGTCAAAACAGTTTATCATTATGCATCCTTTTTATTTTTCCAACTGCCTTAATAAAGCTTTACAGGTTACTGGTCAGAGCGAAACAGGTGTCAGCGGAATGGTTAACTTAATAGGAAGAATAAAAAAAAGACATTATTACTTGAAACACTATGTGCAGGATAATTATACTTTTTAACACGTTATAGGGTGTGCTGGACTGCTCCAGTTGTTTGTTTGTCAGTATAAACAACAAGGAAGCAGGGTAAACCTAAAAGATAATTATATAGCACCAAACAAATACCAGATTTAAATCCACATAACTCTAGGGTAATGACTAAGATTCCTCCCCTGCAAATAATAATGTACCCCTTAATGAGGAGAGTGGATATTTCCCGTCCCTACCTCTTGAGCTGGAAACTTCTACTTAAACGCCTGCTCTGCTCCCTCTGCTATGTTTGAGAACTAAGACCTCAACTAACTAACTTTATTTTCATATTTGTCCGACAGTGTCAAAGTTGTGAATGCCGATTATGCTAATCTTACCTCTGAGAAACGGACCACGTTTTATGAAGCTGTGATCAAACCCTACCTCTCGCAGGATGGTAAGTATGAGGCGAGACATTTGCTGCTGTGACTGTGCTTAATTTGTAAAAAAATGAAGTGCCAGGGCCCTTCTCAGATGGTACAGCAGCCTGCTAGAGCTGCTGATAGCATGACCAGCAATACATCTAACCATCACACTCCTACAACTGTGACAATTCAGACTATTTCAGGACATACAGACCTATAATAATTGTATCAAAGTCTAGATATATTCATGATCAATGTAGATTGACTCAATAAACAAGGTTATTGTGCTCATCTCAAAATTAAGAAAAGACAGCACCACTGTGTGATGAACTGTCACTAGAGGCGGTGCTGACAGTTAAATGCCAGTGCTGAGCACCGGAAAACACTGGCACAAATTAAGGACTGTGCTGTAATACAGAAATGTAGAGAATTTTAATGATTGTTAGAGGGCTCACTGAAATGCTGGAGGGAGGCCAGGTTCACAAAAGAAATATTGAAATCTACATCCGTAGTTAAGTTGCAAATGTTTTCGAATTCTCAAACAATTCTGGGAGTTCCCGTGGGAGGTTGCGATAGTTGAAGCATGAAAAGAATAATCATATGTGTATTTACACATGTATGATCAAGGGAGTAGACAGAAAAATTCAAATGCCCCACCCCCCACATTGAACTAAACCTCGAATAACACCAAGTGGGTGATACTAGTAAGTCAAACCCATCCTAGAACAGTTTTGCTCACCCTTGTATCTATCTATCTGTCTAGTCTTCCTCACACCTGTGCTTAACCCAGTGGTTCCCAAACTGTGCACCGTGGCTCCCTGGGGAGCCGTCAAGCCTAGCCTGGGGAGCCGCTCACCGAGCACTTTAACGCATTTAACGTTGAACAGGTTGTTGGCTTCAGTAAAACTAATTAGACTTAAACATATGATGTTGATGATTTATAAGTGACATGCCTAAAGCTGAAAACGTAGTGCTTATTTGATGGCATGTCGAGGGAGAAGACTTCCATATTTCACTGGATCCCACATTCCAACACTCCCAAAGTAGGCAGAAGATACCTGATTTATTTTGTTAGACTTGTTTCATTTTTTTCCAAATACATTTTACACCAATGCAAGTTATCAGGAAAGTAAAGTTGTTTGTCTATTAAACACACTAAGTATTATTCAAAATTGACATTTGTACTTGAATCATAGGTACTTCCAGTACACATTTCTTTCAGTACACACACTTCCAGACAGGCCGGCTCTCTCCTTGAACACAGGGAAGTAAAACGCCATATATGGCATAATGGCAACATTTGAAGCAAGAAAGAGGGACGTTAAAAAAAAAAATAGAGGAATACATTTTACTTGCATTGATTTGGAGGCAATTTTAGGGAGAAGATAGCAAAAATAAAGCTTTATGTGATTTAAAAAATTGTGAGTCACCCTGCTGAGACAGGTGTGTTGGCACATATGACATGAGTGGAAATGGAAGTGCATGCAAATATTCTTCAAGCGCAGAAACACTTTGGCAATTGGGCCTGCATGCATAGGGGTGCTATCTCGCACTGTAAGTGGGATAAAAAAGTTTGAGAGGGTACTCTAAAAAAGGCATGGGCAAAGAAGTGTAACTAGGAATATGATATCAGAGGCGCCGCTTTAGTAATACAAAACACCCTGTGTATATGAATATAATACATTCATCAGCTTCATTCCAATTATTTTCAGGGAGAATGATGCAAGTACTCCAGAGGGTGGGCTTACACCCCCCTCCCCACCCCCCCCCCACCAAAATAAGTAAGAGTGGGGAGCCACGGGCAATGGCTAATGGGTCAAGGGAGCAGCGGGTCGAAAAAGTTTGGGAACCACTGGCTTAACCCATCCATTCACCCATTTTCCATCCATTCATTCAGCAGTCCATCCTTTCACCATTCCATCCATCCACCTGTTCACACATTCATCCCTTCACCCACTCAGCCACCATTTGTTTCCATCCGTCCATGCTTGGTTATTCTGTCCATCCATTCTTTCACCATTCCATCATCTTATGACCATTCTGTTCACACATGAATCCATTCACCCGCCCATGTCTGTCCTTTCATTCTTTCATCCAGTCTTCCTTTCACCCATCCTTTCGAGCATCCTTGGGTCCTTCTATCCATCCATCCTTTCAAGCATCCTTGGGCCCTTCTGTCCATCCATCCTTTCAAGCATCCTTGGGCCCTTCTGTCCATCCATCCTCTCTTCCTTCTTCCATGACATCTGTCTTCATTTGAACTTTTCAACACCCCCCCTTCCTTCCACTCTTCCTTTCTTCTGTGTGTTTTGTTCTACCTTTCGTTCCTTTGTGTTGTAATGTGAAAGGGTGAAACATCTGTCAAACAACATTCCTTTTCTTTATATATTTTTAAGGTATACCACCCTACACAGTTTACCTGCAGTGTACCGATTGGAGAATTGTAGCAGCAGGGGGAAAACAAGTGTGCAAAATTAAGTCACAGATAAATGGTTAATGCCACTTATTACATATAATAATCTGGTAAGAGAAGCACATTACTTGTTTCTTTGCCGAAAACAGCCAGATTTGTTTTATTGACAGATGTGAATTCCAGGTAAAAGCCACATATTGCAAAATCCTCTGCCTCCTTTGAGCAACATGAGTTTACTATTTTTGAGTGATGAAGTCACCCAGAGTTGCAATGGGGAACCAAAAGCTGCCCTGGTAAAAATGTTCAAACAGCCCTGCTCCCTTTGGGTGCAATTTTAACTTTACTTGCAGTGCTCCCACTGATTTTACTTGAGTAACCTCTTCATCAGTTTGAGCTGCTGTTGCGGCTGTGCGCATCAAAAATGTACCACAGTCTAGGAGTGTTCGTACTCTTCTCCCACATGCCCCTACAATAGTCAAAATGAATTACTCCAATATTACTCCCTCCTAGTATCCAACAGGCTTAAAAAGTTACTTTATCCTTGCTCTTTGAAAATGCCTTTCAGAAAGATACCCTTTATTCACATATAAGACCACATGACACCCCATGCACATGATCACCCAAGAGCCAATCACAGTAAGCCAATACGGTGGGTGGCTGGAACGTTCTGGGGGTTCTTCTGGTGTTTCCTTCTTGAAATACAAAACCAGAAATATGTATAATGTAAGGCAAATAATTTCCAAAATTGGTCTTCAAATGTAAAACAAAAGCATTGTGAGCCCATGCCATAAACGTCGAACCGATCTAAGTTCTGTAGCACCAGGACAATCGTTGACTTTTGTCTTTGCCCACGCTCTGGCGTGGTGGTTTTGCAGGTTTCAAGCCAAGGTGCCTCAACGTGTCGGGCCCTTCCCAAAACTGGTTTGTGGCGTCCATGGGCTCGTTCCTGACATGCGCCAGCGTGGAAGACTTGGCTCTGTTTGGCAACGAGACTGATGTAAGTGCAGCACACAGAAGAAAAATAATTGCACTCAATGAGTCAATAGAGTCATTTGGCTTCATCTGAAGGACATTAACATCTCTACAAGAAATCACAGCGTTGAAAAGTAAAAGGGACATTAATCATTGTTTTCTTCTGCAGATAACTGATAAAGTATGAGGAAGTAGAGGAGAACAAAATAGAAAAAAAACTTACACTTAATGACAGACTTAGGGCCCGATTAAGAGTTTGGCGGAGAGGGCACTCAGACACAGCGGCGACAGAGTACCCTCTCAGCCAAACTGAAGGTCCGCCCACCTCATTTAGTGTGAGGCGGACCTTTAGTTAGTCTCCCCTTTCCAAGAGTACCTCTCCCAAAAGAATAAGTGCTTAGGGGTCTGAGATATGCAACGAGTACAGATTTAATGAAAATAAGATGTAGATGATCCCATCGTCTCGTTCTACTTTCACTTTCCTGTAATGACGTCAGCACGCTTGGTGCGCTGAACGTCATTACAGAAATAAAAACAATCAGGCTGCTCAGGAAGCTCTTCCCAAGCAGCCTGGTGTAAAAAAAAGTATTCCCTCTGGTGCATAGCAGCAGAGGAGCCTTTATATACCTCCCCAGTGTTGGCCAGTGGCAGACACACGCACTTAAAAAGTTAACGTGCAACTGGCGCTCACAACATTATTCTCAGACTCCAGATTGAGGGTCATAGAAGGGAGAGCTTACCAAACCCTATGGGTCTGTGTTTGTGCAAAGGAGGTGCTTACAAAGGAGCATGTGGGTGAAAATACTAGTGGAAGTGATGACAACAGCAGGCCAATAGAATTAAAGGTTTCGGGGGCCTCAACAACACAGAAGTTCAAATGCAAGTGTTTATTTCAAACCATTAAGCAATAAAGATAGTGTCTGAGCATGTAGATTCATGGGCCAAGATAGAACCTGTTTCCATTGTCTGGCCCTGCACGAGGCATTGCAGTTGGGGTAGATAGTGGAAATGCATGCATGAATTACCAGTAGGGTCTTTGCAGGGGTGTCCCACGTTGAGTCTGGAGGGGAACCTTGATTCATGCCAGATATGGTTACAAATAATGAATTTAAATTGGGTTTTTATATTTAGTCCACATTTATTATGAATATCCGGCATGGATCTATTTCTCCGGGACGGGACCTAGGTTAGAAACTCCTAATTGACGGAGTTACGGGAAACCTCAACCGGAGATGACCATGCAGCCACCATGTTTCAAATTTGCCATCAATTGTTTTTGCACCATGTAGGAGCCTTTTGACCAGCCTATCTAGTAGCTTAGATGCAGTTTAGCCGTAAACCCCTGACATCTGGGGTCCATTTTATGTAACGTGAGCTGTCCATGAAGATTACTTTTTTGTGTGGTGCTTTTCGACCAAGATATATAATTTGTTGTGTTGTTTAAAATGAAAGAGTGGCCATAGAGCACATTCACTGAAGGGTGTGCAAGTGAGGCCACCTCAATCATCTGCTGAGGAAGGAGCAGAATGCTGCCCACGCAGAATGACCTGGTTGGTGCACCTCAACGCTGACTTTTGAAGAAGGATCTCTGAGCACAAATGAATGATCTTGCATCATGGAGCATGCTCACACTTGTATGACCACTCATACCTCTTCCAAAGCTTGTGGGTGTGTACGCAGAGGTTCACAGTGCATTGATTGAGGCTGGGGATGAACCTGCATTCACAAATGTAGGTGCAGACTTCAAGACAGTCCTCTTGTGCACCTACTAGGGTTGTGCTTTGTATACTACCATGCATGACACTAATTTGAGGGTGTGGCTGACACTCTTTACTCACATCCCCAGTATATAATACAACTCTAAGAGTCTGATGCTCACATCATGTGCATACATGTCTTTCGGAGCATATAGTAGTACAGAACCATTGCACATTGCAGGAGGCAATTACATCCCCCCTTTTTATATAGGAAGACATAAAGGAAGACATATATGATTCATCAAAAGGTGAGTGCATATTTCGAAAGACATACAAAGCTAATAATGTATCAAGCTTAGAACAAGGATAAAATACCACATTGTCTCTTACAAAATTACAAGCACTTGGTATCTGACATAGTACTGCCATTGATGAAGTGTGGACAGGATATGATATTAGTTGGAACACCAGTATATTGAACATGGCTTGCTACCTGGATAATGTAAAATGTGCATCTGAGGCAGTCGATGATGGGTCCACCAATTTGAAGAGCTGCGGTTTAGAGTGGCTGATTGATAACTGAAGGTGTCCAATCTGGTCGTTGAGATAAGGGGTCAGAAGCGAGGATGAGGGTATATAAAAGATCAGGTTATATTTTTGTAAATAGTCAGCACAAACTAACAGCAGTAAGTCTAAAAGCAACTTTCTAAAAACATCTCAGTGTCACAAATATTTCCAAGGGCTGAAGCCAAACACGCATTATTTGCAGTCATGATAAAGAGATTCAAACTTACCATAACGCAGTGTTGAAGCCAAATTTTCATTAAAACAGTAACAAGGTTTTGGTAACAATGAATAGAAACCAGAACAAGTTTCTATGGGTAGGATCAACATTCCACACACCAGTCTAAAGCCAACAGGTGATGTCGTGTAAATGGAAATCCCAAAGATCTGCGATTAGAGTTCACGCCTTATTAGTAGCTTCATTCAGTTGAGACTAAAACTGAATTAGTGACCAACTTTCATGAAAATTTACTACGGATCAGTAGTACAACTATCTACTGAGTAATACCACTCACTAAATTAACAATATAATTTGCTTTTCTAAGAATCCTCACCCTGTTTCTAGCGGAGCAAGGCGCCACTGGGAAGATGTGCATTGCACTAGATCCTGAATTTTGTATGGAGTTTTATCACACTATATCCAGATTCACAATTTCAACCAACAAACATTTGCATCCATTACATGGCCTATGACTATATCATCAAGGGTAGAATATAATTACTATTCATTACTCCACATCCAATTACCAGGAATTACCTTGTGTTGTAGTGGTAGGTTTATGTACTGAATGCAATGTTTTTGTCATGCAGTATTTTGCATACAGTATAGTGAGGGTGTACATTGAATGCTCTTCAGAGCAACCTATCTGGTGCTTACCTACCCAGAAATCTGGCTCCTCCTTAGCATGATTTGCCTACGCATGTATCAACCAGATTCTCTTGTCAACCTATGATCGATTGAATTTTATTTATAATATAGGTAAAGCACACTATCTTCATGTGGGTTTCTTGGTGCTGAAGGATGCGTAACACCTACCCAATCGGGAGGGTCATCAACAAGAACAAGCATTTGCAATGCAATGCAATCAGTCTCGCCTTTGGGACCTTATATGTATTTAGTTATGCAGCTCATTAGCCTGGGTGCTGAATCATCTACTGTTCTTTAACATGGAGGGAAAGTAAGCACCAAACTGCTTGACACGCCAGGTATGGGAACACATGGAGAAAAATATTGCCTTTTAGCGGGAATTGGTATAGTCCAAACCTCTGTTTTTTATACAAAATCAGGGCCTTCGTGGTCATATGACTGAAAATGCAAGATTAGAAAATGCTAAAGTAATTCTGGTATTTTACTGACCTCTGCTGGTCGTTTTCTTTCAAGAGAGTTAAATAAAGGCAGTTGCCAGAAAAATGTAAAAAAGAAAGTCCCTCAGCAGAAAGCAATTCTGATACTTTATTTAGCTCTGCTGGTCATTTTCTATCAAGACAGTTAAAAAGAGGCAGTTGAACAGAATAAATAGTCCCTCAGCCGAAGCAGACAAGTCCTAGGGCTGATCTCCAGAGTCCACAAAGTACATAGACATATAAGTATATACTAAAGTATATACCAGTAGTCTTGAATGTTTGATCGAAAAAGAAACATTAACAGAAACAATCGATCTGGTTGGCTCACATAAAAGTAAGAAAGGGTACCATTTGCCTCAAATCAATGGGAAGATAGCCCAAAAGCTTAGCATCAAGGACACTGAAAGCGAGACCACCCTACAGGACTAAGGATTAGCACAAGGCACCGTGAAAAGGCCCTGAATCTATACCTGAGTTGTAACTTCAGCTACAACTAAACAATAAGTCCTTGCTTGGCCAGATCAGGCACCTTCACAACATTGAAGTGGGTGGCTGTTACTGGGGGTAGAATCTGTCTTCAATCCCTTCAGTCCTCAGCTGTAGAATGGCCTTGTAGAGTATGCTCAGCCTAGCTAGTGCAATTAGACAAACCAATATTTGATGAAAGTCCATTCATTACTACTTGTGTTTTTCCTCCAGCTTCAAGTTCTGGCCAAAGATCCCGCCAACATGCAGCTCTTCAGCAGCCTCAATCTATCCAAGGAAATGAACACCTACTACACCAAACTGCTCACCTCCGCTCCCGGCGTTAACCTCTCCAGGTACCACATATGATCGCACATATGACCATAACGTCTACTCATAATAGGGTAGTAGATGGTCGTTGAATTATCGTAGGTAATCTAAAAAATATTTTAAAGGATGGGGTTCCACTTTGTTTAAGAAACTGTTACTAAAATTCATTATTATGTTAATTTTATAATAAGAACAGAAGCATTTACCATTTGTACAGTCAAAGCAATAATTATTCCACATGAGTGAACACAGACCTAAAAAAGTACTAGGATGAAACGTTTTTTCAAATAATTATCATGCATGATCCCCTTAGCCGCCTCTTGTTCTGCTTTTCAAAAAATGCCAGTTGAACTGTGTGGAGTTATATGCAGGCTGATATTTACATGTATGCTATTACATCAGATTACTTTTTTAGCAATGATGCCAACAGGAACATAGCACCATACCACAACTCTTAAGGCTCCGCCTACAACTTGCGTGTTTTTTTACAGGTACATTCATGAATCACACAATTCTTCATAGCACTCAAGAATCCTGTATTCTTCAGTCTGCAATACAAATGGCATAAGTTAAAACGTTACACTAATGCCAGGATACCCTCCAGGGTAATAGTGCCTTCTACAAGTCTGCATAAAATACAATACCAGAAGGGCTATGCCAACTGCCCCCATGACAAAACATGCCAATGGCTTATCCATGCGGCAATGGGGTTGGACACGACACTAAAGGGTGGTGGTGGAGGCCGAGCTGGGAAAAGGTGCGTGCGGGCTACTCACTGTTGGGAGTCACCACAGCTATATCACTACCTCTGAGGCAAATGGAGAGTTGCAGGCACAGAGAACCGACCCAACTGCTACTGAGTCCAATTTAGATTTTGATATTGGTCAAAGCATTCTACCTTGGCCGCCAGACATTCACATTCACACAGCAAGCATGTTTGGGGCCCTTGTTGTAATGGTCAGAAATGGTACTGAGCTTAGCAGCCAGGGGCTTTGCATCTGTCATCAGAGACTCCTTGATGGGCACAGTGGTGAGGGAGGAGGCAGGACCAATGGGAGAGGAGTTGGCCTAACAGCTAGGGAGGTAGGCTTTGAATCTGGGGAACTGGGTTTCCAGTCTCGACAATGATGCTGAATATCCTGTGATTCTGGGCAAATCACTTAATCTCCCCGTGCCCAACAAAAAAATGTGCCCTCATGTAATGCAACCGGTGCTTTATAAAGCGCTCTCATACCTGTTTCAGGTCAAGTTCGCGCTATATAAAACTCTGTATTAAAAAAAAAAAGAATGGTATGAAGGAGGTTTCTGTAGAGGCACTTTTTGAACGGTACATTAAAAAAAGCCATATCACAAAAATGTTAGCATCTGTGATGTCTCAAAACATCATGACCAGGAGGGCCACTGAATGCCTTAAGAGGGCTCACATAAATAAACCAATAGCTGAAGTGGGCTAGCCCAAAGCTTCTTTCTCTACATATGTGTATGTGGTGTGTATTCATGCGTGTTGTGTGATGTGTGTTGGGGTGTGTTGGGTATTAATGACAAGAGGTCTGCCAGATAGATAAAGCTGCCTACAGTCAGATCTAAAATGGTTCTTTAAAATGAAGCCAGAAGGTTCTTGTGTTGTTCCAGGGACCTTTATTTATGTGCAACACTTCACCAGGTACATGCTTATACAGAATATGCCTGCTTCTCCTTGAGGGGTGCTTTCTAGGTAGGATTGATGTTCATCCCATTCAAACTCAAAGTAGCCATTAACTTCCTAAATAATGTGGCATTTCCTTGTGTGGTGAATGGCAGGGCTATTTATAGCCCTTACCTGAATTATTGCAGGCGATACTCAACTTTGTTTCTGCTTAGTAGGAACGGTGTCTTCGCTATCCAGACCCTCTCTCAACTTTACAGTGCAATACCAGATAGGATGGATGAGAACTGCCTGGATCTGACTAAACCTAAGACAGTGTTGATGGTAACAGGAACAATAAGCATATTTCATAATTCATGAGCAAATAAAGTCCTCTTTGAGGAAAAGTCGTCCAATACTTGCCACCAAGAAGGCGAAAGTGCTGGTAGTTGCTGTTGGACCTCAATTAACAGTAAAACAATACACAAATGATGCACCCATAAACTGTAATCAAAATATGACATTATTAGACAGATTCCAAGCTCTGTTGGAGGAGGAACATAGAGCAAAGGCAGTAAAAGTAATCAGTGGAGCCCACCGTGATGATTGCAATGCTTCGTGAGTAGGGTTGGCATGTAGGCTTCTGAAGGGCCTGAAGGAAAGTCCATATTCATTTATAAGGATGGAAGCCAAGCTGTTCAGTGTTGCCTATCTTACCCACACTCTTCAGAGGCTGAACTCAATCTCGTTGTTCAGAGGATAAGATGTAAATTGTAAATTCTGAGACAAAGGATAATTTGCTGTGTGGATGCTATTGTCAGGCAAAATACTCTTTTCCTTTGTACTTGCATGATAACAGAGGGCCACAGCTCAAGACCTTTTAATAATTCCAAGATTTTTAAACAGTCGCTTATGGTGTCAGGGAACAGGGTCAAGACTGATTTGCATATGGCTGGGTCTGGACTGGGGTGGCGTAGTTCGCTAAAGAATGATGATGGATTCAACCCAGATCTGTGACTGGGGGTGAGTATCTGATAGGTTTCAGTATTCCGTCCTTCACCTCCTTGTGGTTGCTTCAACCGTATAAAGTAAACAGGGTTCTTTGCAGGACCTAGTTACACTGCCTTCCAGATGCTGCCCTACAGACTTTGAGCCAGAGGTCGCAATGCTGGCACCAAGGGTCGGAAAGAGAAAGCCAGGGGCTCACAGCTGCAACCACTGCTGACCCCTAAATGATGGCCCCTAAAAGACATCCATTCCCCCAATGCTACTTGCCCTGCTCCCCGCCCTGCTCCTCATTCAAAATTATTTTAATATTATTATTAGAAATTAGGTCTCTAATTGGCAGAAGCATGACCTCTGTCCAAGTAGGGACCCTAATCCTAGTCAGGGTATGTCAGATACACACCCTAAATTAACCTGTTCTCACACTCCGGAAGCTTGACACAGAGCAGTCAGGCTTAACTTAAGAAGCAATGTGTAAAGTATTTGTGCAACACTTAAATTATAGAAACACAGTGAATACATCACAAAGACTCCACACCAGTGTAGAAAATAAAACCAATAATTTTATGACTTAAACAGGACTAACATGACAAACATTTAAAAAGTAGATCCTGAGATATGCAATTTTAAAGATATAGGTGAAACTAGCGCATAAAAAACACAAAGCTCCAACTGTGGTTATTTGGTCTCACAGGACATGTGAAACTTGAAAGTAAATGTCTAATTTTTTAAATACACTGCACCCTGCCCTTGGGGCTGTCAAGGACCTACCTTAGGACTGATTTATGTGTATTAAAAAGAAAGAGTTGGGCCTGGCAAAAGGCTTAACTTGCAAGGTAGACATGGCAATTAAAAAAATTCTTGAACTGCTCTGCAATGGCAGGCCTGAGACATGTTTAAAGGGCTACTGAAGTGGGTGGCACAATCAGTGCTGCAGGCCCACCAGTAGCATTTAATTTAAAGGTCCATGGCACATGTAGTGCACTTTACTAGGGACTTATAAGTAAATTAAATATGCCATTTGTGAATAAGCCAATGTTACCATGTTTTATGCAGAGAGCACATGCACTTGAGCACTGGTTAGCAGTGGCAAAGTGCCCAGAGTCCAAAAGCCAACAAAAACGAATTCAGTATAAATCGGAGGAGGAAGGCAAAAGGTTTGGGGGTGACCTTGCTGAAAGGACCGGGTGCAACAATTATTGTCATTATTATTATTTTCACACAATGGTTCACCAGCTTCAAAATGCCGGCGATGCCACTTGTTTCCTAATTAGTCCTTCTCCCACAAAAATGTTTTCTTTTTTACCTTTAAAACCAAGACCTATCGACTTTACCAAGGATTGTTGCAGTTTCCATGCTAGCTTTCAGAAGTAGTGCAAACATCACTTTGGGGCAAACTCCAGCAGCGAACATTTTCTTTTGCCACCTACAGTTAATAAACATTTGCTCTGGATTTCCACATCTCTTTACCTTGAAATGTTACTTTTTCTTTCTATGATTCAGTGGCATCATAGATGTTTTGTTTCTGAATTGATGTATTAGTGGAAAATGTTGGAGTAACCCTATGAATGCATGTGTTATCTCATGAATCAATGTTTTGCTATAGGGCTAGGGCAGTGCTTAATTTGTGAAAGAAAAAGTACTGGTGCCCAAGGCTCTGCTCAGATGTCAGCGACCAGTGCAATTAAGCGTTGGCATGCCAAATCTCAAGGGTGGTAACCTTTAATTCACTGCAGACACTCCCTGCCCCTGTCTCTGGCTCTTGCATGTTCCTGCGTTCTCCTTTCATGACAGTTTATCCGTCTTTCTTTTCATCTGTCTTTCCGATCTGTCTGTTTTTCCATCTCTTGCACTCAGTAAACATTTGATGCAGGATATAAGTCCGGGTCCCCCCAAAAAAGTGCCAGTATCCTCAACTGGCAACCACCCGCTCAAATTAAGCACTGGGCTAGGGTAGTGTGTTTCACTGAAGAATAGGTCAATAAACAGCCTTAAATTGAAGACAATGGTCATGTGCTGTGATTTGTTGTATATTTTACATGTTGACAGATAGATGGAGTATAAAGATAAATCTTAACCCTTACCCCTTGCATACTTCCCACATGCTAGTATTCCTGGCAAGTTCATGTGCTTCCTCAGCCCCTCAAGCTTAAAGAACGTCAGTGCACAAGAAGCTCTACTTCTGGCCCAGCGACTGAGTGAGAACTGCCTGTCAGGCCAGAGAAACACCAGCACCAACATGACTGGACCAGCACCATTGCCAACACCAGAAGTGATGCAGGTAATGCTTTTGCTAACATGCTCCAGAAGGCGGGATTGGGCTGGGATGTTGAAAGATGGGAGATATTTTAGAGTGATCATGAGTACCATTCCAAAAACTGATCAAGGTTTGGTTGGACCATTAGAGATTTGAAGACATCTCCTACAAACCCTACATTATTATCGCAGACTTTTGTGCTCCTAAGGCATGGTGTTTTGATTCTTTTAATTCATCACTATATAGAGAGAAAGGAATGTAATGGATTTCAGATTAATAGGATATCAGATTCTTTTTTGATTCACTTGAGAAGGAAAGAAATTACATGAGGTGATCAGATCTAAAACATGAGGAAATGTAAGTAAGAATCGAAATGAATCAAAATCATTAAAGTCAAGTAAATGCTTATCTTATCATACCTTGTTTCAAAAAACCTGGAATTGGAATCTATTTAGATAAAAGGATCTCTCATCAGCCTTGAAAGACCTCCCCGTCCTGCAACAGTGATACTTCTGCTATGAGCATCTTTCACCCATCTTGGGATATACATGCTAACATGAGCTGTTATCCTAGGTGATATTCGTGACTATCTCTTTCTCCAAAGAGTCATCACTAGAGAAGAGATTTTTGCAGTCCCAGTATTTTTCCCTCTTGCAGGCTGGACTCCCCATTTGCTGTGCCTTTTACCCGCCATCTATTCATTGGTTTGCTCAAAGGATGCTTGCTGTATCTCAGGAAATAGAGATCAGAATCAATAGTTTGAAGGGAGATATTAGTGGATGTTGACTGGACCCGTCCATATTCCCATCCATAAGGAAAGAGAATCCAATTGCTGAGGAGCTACTGGAAGAGTAAGTAAGGAGTAGAGAGGGCACTAGAGCAGAGATTATGAACACCCAACTGTTACGAGACTTAACAAGTGGGACAGCTGTCAAGAATCAATAGCTAGGAGGGTGGAACCAAGGAAAGTCACATAGAGGATTGATTTAATATAATAGATTTAACTTTTTCTCTGGATGATAAACATTTGGATGTGTAGCTAATTAAGCTATAGCAGCATCTCCAAACAAGCTACTTTGTTTTGCATTGCATGGCCCAAGATCTTGGAAACTGTTTATTTTTTATTCCTGAAAGGGGTTCAAATGCCATAAATGTCTCCAAAGCCAGCCTAAGAGTTATTGCATTGGACTGCTTTAGTCACATTTATGTTAGGTATGAGATGCCAAAAGCAGTAACTATACAAAATATTTCTTGTCTAAGCTGCTAAAACTTTTCAGAGGTTTCTTCTGATTTTTGAAATGTGGAACTCCGGTGCTAACCTTCCATAACCTGTCTTCTTCTTTTGCCTGGCCCTTCTCAGATTGCTATTTCACTGGTGAAGAAACTCAACAACATTTCCGTAGACACCATCACGGCTTTGGGGCCAGTGGCTGTGGGACTCTCTCCATCCCAAATCGATAGCATCAGCGATAAAGACCTGGAGGCTTGCCTACCAACCCTCAGCAAAGTGCAAGGCTGGAGCCTCAGACAATCAACTGACATTATGAGCAAACTGGCCAACGCTGGGCACAAGGTAACAAGACGTGCAGTTGTTCTTCCTTTGGTATCTCATTCAAAAACATATACACCCTGATTCTAATGCCATCTGCCAGTTTCTGTTAGCACTAAGCTCTGTTTCTTAAAATGTAATGTTGAGGCTGCATAAACGCTGCTTATATGAAACACAACATATTTATCCTGGGTACCAGTAACATTTATCAGAGTTAGGCCATGATCATATGAAGGCGTTGGGTATGTAAAAGGCATTATTACTAAACCCTTCACGGGAAAATAATAATTTTTGTTCTCAATTTAGCACCCTTTTAGTGTTATTGCGACCCTCCCGTTCTTTCTTCAAACTTCCATTCTGTATGTGAAATGTTGCTATTGTGAGCCCAAAGTACTGCTTCTCATTTTCTGCAGACACTTCCCTTCCAAGTTTATGATGAATGAATACATTTGGTGGTCAATTTACAGTGACTATATATGTAGTCTTAACTTACTCTTGCATATCCAGGAATAAGTCACAGCTGCTCGCGGAAGATATATTTTTCATTGGGCCATGGATTTGTAAGACACAAAGTGAACAAATCCATTCATTGTTCAAAGAAGAACAGTCCATCAGCACAGATGTGCCACTCTGAACATTACATAAGATATTGTGGATCGGTCCTTTTGGCCAAAATATCCCAAAACGCCGATAGGCCTTCTTTTCAGACTTTATGCTTTTAAAACAAAATCATTTAAAGATGTTAGTCACACATAAGCATGGCAGTCAATCAGTCAAATAATTTTTTTATTTGTTTAACAACAAAACCAGATAAGGATACCATTTAAAAAAATGATTTTAAATAAAAAACAATAAGTATCATAAATACATAAAAATTTAAAACAATAAAACACCCATTATGGATTTAAAACAATAAAGAATCACGGACATTAATAGTGACTTTACGATAGCGGCCAACCACAAAACATGTCAGATGATCTGGTTCAATCTGTAGAAACATTATAGTATGTCTACACTCTGACAATTCATGAATCCTCTTTTTTTAACAGAGGAACTAAGTAAGAGCGACACATACGAAACATATGGTTCTATTTTCAGTGTGTTCCTTAATATAAATGCGCGTTGATCATTGGCTTGTCAGGTTTGACACTCCCTGTTAAAACACTGACGTGTTAAGAATATATTCTTAAACCATGGTACATCTTTATTAATATGCAGTTTATGTATAAAAAAGGCTGGGTCTACCAAGTTCATTATATAATTTCCTGATACAACAAAACTATGGTATTTTCTGATGACAGTCCATTTTAAAGAATCAGTAATGAGATGGAGTCTCTGCACATAAAAAGATAGGACAGACCTATCTTTTTATGTGCGGAGACTCCACAGTTGTAAAGATACTACTAATAAAATACCTTTGTGAATAGCAAACAATTGTAAACTTACACAAAAGTGTAAGTTTCCCTTTGTGAATCAGGCCCTCAGTGTTCAGTAGACAGTCATGCTTCATACTTCTATGTTACTAGGAGCTCCGTGCTCTGACATGTCTTCATTCCTTACTGCAGGTAGTTCATAAGGAATGACACCCACTCAACATCCAAAACCACACATGCATTCTGAACACATACAAACACTCATATATGAACTCTCTCTGTCTCTCTCAGTCTTCCTTTACTTGTATTTACTATTTCAGTTCAACAACCTGGGAGAAATGGGAAGTCTTGTGAGTGGTGTTTCCATAAGTCAGCTGCAAGAACTGCCTGCGGCCAGCCTCGTTGAGGACATGAAGAATCCATTGGTTACAAGCCAGTTGCCCTATGCACCGCCCTCTGTACAAGATGTAATAGTTCAAAAGGTAAAATATGGTTTTCGGCATAGTAAAGATAATGATGTTTAATGCAATAATAAGATGTCATGGCTCCATTCTGGGTTGGGCAGTAATTCCAATTCAGCCTAGGACCAAGAAGCAATCCAGGTTTTGCTGTGGGGGTTAATCATCTTTAAGTCCATTCTTTCAATAGTTCTAATCTGAAGGTAGCCATCTCTTGATAACATTTTAAAATCAATATGTTTCCTTCACCTTAAATGTAATCCCTCAATTAACCCCAAAAGTAAATAGCACAGAATTTGATCCTTGAACTAAATTTTTCACAGTGCTTCAATGTGTTTGGGAATAATGGCAGAATTATAGTTTTCAATGTTTGTGTGCCACTTTCCATTTTAGATTGCATCTGTTGCTTCCGGCCCGGGGGATTTGATCAGAAAAATCGACAATAGTCTTGTTTGCAATATTCCGAAAGTGGACTTACTCTTCAAAACTGAAATACCCAATGTCGAGGATCTCAACACTAAACAATGGTGTAAAGATCAAGTAAGTGCAATCGCCATGAGTGTAGAAAGGTGTAAATGACTATAAGATCAGAACTTAAAGAGGGAATCAGCGAACAGCTGAAAGGATAGTGCTCTCAAACCTTTTAGCTGTGGATCATTCACTGCTTCTAACTTTTGTCAAAATGGATTGATTGATGATGTTTGCAAATAATTTTGACTCAACGAGATAAGACATTTCCTTTTGACTAGCAGACACTGATAGCTCAGTCTCTGGATTAGATAGTAGAGTGAACAATGTAAAGACTTTGTGTGTGTTGTGGAGAGCTTGTGCAGCATGGGCAACAGTATCTCAAGAAATATATGAACTGAATTTAAGTGGTAGCTTGAGGTGACATTTATTGGTTTTTACTTTGCTTTCTTCTCAGGCTTCCATGTTTTTTCCAGATGTGATGAAATCAGGAGCTAACCCTCAAAGGTAAGGAACTGCTCTTTCTGTTCACTTACAAAATCAGTACCTGGGTGGACCTACACGAATGCTTCAAATAGAGCAATGACCACTCTTCCGCGGTTCTTTTTGGCACATTGACTAGCCCCCGGAGTGGGACATCATAGGCTACAAGTTCTATTCTGTGGCTTCTACAACTGTGGAACATATTAGTACAACAATGACATTTTTTATGTTCTCTAATGCAAAATAGTTCATGTCCTCGAAATCATACCAGTGTTCTTTGGTAGGACTAGAGGACCTACAAAATGCATAAAAAGAAAAAATTGCTCTCTATGTTTGTCTCTTGCCATATTGTCCATCTAAACTACATTTAAACATGAGGTCATAATTCTTTTAACGAAAATATTCTCTTCTGACTTTCAGTTTATCCCCTTATGTCCTGCAAGGCTTCACCTGCGCAGCATCCAACAATATGGACCTGAGTACCTGCCAGCAACTGGCAAAAGCCATGAGGGATACGAAGGCCCAATTAGATGAAGAGCAGGTTGGTCTTGTTATAGAGAGCTTTTTTCTTTCCAACCTCACACACAACCCACTGGATCATCTTTGATGGTGACAATAAAATGCCCCGCCTCATTTCATTTCAGCTGTCTTGCTTAGCAAAGAAGTTGACCAGCAATGGAGCCCTCAATGATTTTGAAAATTATCCACAAGAGATGTTGTTCTTTCTCAGGTAAAAAGTCACAGGTTTATGCTAAAGCATATTAAGTTAGAAATGGATTGTGTTTAAACTCATGCATTACAATGGCAACTGAATCCAGTTCATAGCCACTAATGACCATTTCATGGTTCCAGCAATTAGCCCTGATTTACTTTTAGAAGACTTTCCCATTCTTGGCCTATGGACACAGGTGTTCAGATAACACAGTCAAATTAGCATTCAGTTGTGGAGTTGGCGATCCTTCCTTGCCACTTAAAAGTTGTTTGTCTTCTGCCTGTAGCTCCTCAAATTATTCAGCATTTGGAGGCTGCAAAGAGTACTTCAGAAGAGTTGGTGCAGCCGACTTCGAGATCCTGCGTCCTGAGTCTTATCAGCGCAAGCGCCTCCTGTCTGAAGCCTTATCATGCCTAGTAAGTAGAAGACGGTCACCCAGTGTTTAGCAGGTCGATTTGGGTTTATAGCACAACCCCAAATACCAACAAATAATAATAGCTTCCTTTTGAAAGTGGCAAAATTATATAGAGTGGAAGGCATGAACAGCAGAGAAATTGTAACTTACATGAATTGAGAGACTTTTTCATAAGTATTATTAAAAGTTAAGGTAAGATGGCAAATTCTTATTCCATCAGAATACCATCATTAGTTAGGAAGAATTCTTACATGGTGTCAAAAGTAGGCATACTGCTCTTTGTGGAGGTGATGTCCTAGTTTCTGGTTATTTAATAAAACATTTTTTTATTGAAAACACATTTCAATGAAAACAGTTCACTGAAAAACAATTTAATTGTCAGAATCTCCCAGGAATAGTCTATGTGAATTTAGATTAATAAGTAGAATAAAAGGCCCACAATTAGAGTTAGGGACATGGTTAGTGTAAACTTTAGAGTCAGGAGACAGGTCATGGTAAGGTAAGGAAAAGGTTAAGGTTAGATAAGGGTAAAGGTAAGAGATAAAGGGCCTTATTTAGAGTTTGGCAGACATGGTAGTCTGTTGCAAACGTAATGGAGTTCCCTGTTGACAATCCCTTGGTTCACCTGACAGAGCCCCTCATTGGCTCCATCGATGGAAAACTTCCATCAGTGGACCAACAGAGTAGGGACCGGCAGAGGAGGGACATTACACTGTCAGCTCTATTTAGAGTGGGTGATGTAATGCCTTTTTTCCTGTACTTCATCACTTGGAAAAACTTGCCAATGAGAGGAAAACAACATTAGTGACCCCCACACTCTGGGAGAAAATTCTGAGGATGTGGGGGTCATTAGTTTGGGAGTTTTTGTTTCTGAAAAACAAAAATAAAAGTTACAAGATTGATGGACCACTGTCAAAACCTACAACATTTAGCATGCTGAAAAGGACCGCATTGACCGCGGTTGCCTTGAATGTACAGAGATGACAGCTGGGCTGGTAGTCATCTCTAAATGTGGCAGTCAGAGTACCATCAAGATGGCAGAGGTAATGTCCTCTGCCATCCTGATGGGCACTTCTCCATCTGGTAAGTGCTAATAAATCAGGCTCTAAGTTAAGGACAGAGTTAGGATGAAGCTAATGATTAAGGTTGAGGTTACATAAAACATATCACTGCAAACCTAGGGTAGATTCATTCAATATTAACATAATTTCTCAACTAAAAAGTTATTTCTAAGCTAAATCGGTTTCAATGAAATGTGCATTTCAAGGCAAAGTATATCAAAAGCTGACATTACATTTGAAATGGTTTTCCATGAAAAATGTTCAATGGATAGAATTTATATGAAATGTGCTTAGGTAGATTCGATTTCTCAATGTAGTCTTAACTGTGCACGGCTAGTAGAGCACGTTTTGAGTCTTTAACGTGTTAGACAAGTACTGCCCGTATTTCCTACAAGAAGGTCATGCGAAGGGGGGTGTTCATCAGTAAAAGTCACTTTATTTTCTATTTCAAATGAATGGCTATATAAACTACAAGTGCCTAACAAAAAAATGAATGTGTCCATCTGTAAGCAACTGGTGCTCATGTAAAGCGTTCTGATACCTTCGGATCTAGTTCACGCTATATAAAACTCCCCCCCCCCCAAAAAAAAAGTGGGGGAGATTTTATGGGAGTATTACAGCTTTCTAAAGTTTTGGAGCAAGAATATGTATATGCTGCATATGGCACACTAACTAGCATCCCGCAAGCCTGAAACTTGAACAGAAGACAAGTTTTTTCATTGAGGAGATGGTAACTCTACTCCAGATCTGGAATAGGAACATGTTCTCTGTGTTCTGTGAATTCCCTGATGCTCTCCTGGGTTGGGGGAGAGACATTTCACCTGTTTTAAAATGCAGAGGTGTGTCAAAACCTGCACTTGCAAGGTCCGGGATCAGGGGCTGGGTCTAATGCTCTCTGGGATAAATGTTGAAAATTGGACGGAGAAGATTTCCTTTCCTTATCCTATCCCTAACTGCATTCCCTCCTCAATGTAGAACATCTCTAGCACAAATGTGACAATGGAAAATGCTCAAGTTCTTGGCAATTTGGTGTGTGGCCTCAACGCAACCTACATTGAAGCTTCCGGCCAGAGTTTGCTGCCAGAGTTAAAAAACTGCAAATCACTTACAGACGATCAAGGCATGGCTATTCAGCAAGTGATCAGCTCCGGAAATACACAGTTTGGGTTAGTTATCTATTTATCGTACTTTCTTTATTGAACTCATTGCACATTCTTTATTACCATTCCTCTTCATCTGAAGATATGCCAGATTCTAAGTGGGAAGGTTTCCTTCCACCTATAACACTTACATAGTCTCTGGCACCACTATTGTTGAGTAGTTATATCTGCTTATGCATTCACACATGTACTTTCTTTCTCTTTGCCTCACCTACTGTCTCCCCTTTCCTCTCTGCTCTCTCTCTCACTCACAGGAGCTCTATCTATTTTTCTGCCTATCTGTTGAGCTATATTCATGAGTTTTATATATTTAAATTAGGAAGTCAAGAAAAAGCTGTAGAATAATAATTTGTATTGTTCAATTTCCACACCTTATCTCACCCTAGTTTGTTCATGTCTTTTTATTTTTATTTTTTACCTACTTCCATGCAACAAATTTGTATTTCTCTAATTTTCTCTTTCATCTTATGGAAACAAATGTATCCTTTTAACATAATAGATACCATTCTTAAAAACTCACTTTCTCTCTGTGCATCACTCACTCTTTATCTCTTCATTTGTCATTTACCTGTCACTCTTCCTCTTTGTATGTCACTTGAATCTTTAAATACACCCCTTTTCAGAAGTTAAGATCACACTTTGCCTACCTAATTTGACTAACCTATATCAAACCAGGAACACTTTTTAGCAGATCTTTCCTATTTCTGACTGCCAAAGCTTGGAATGGTCTCCTTTTTGACATGACACCACCCATAGACATTTGCAGTTCCCGTAAGCAGTTAAGGCCTGGCTTTTTGCAGCTGCTTATTCCATAAGTTGTTGAGCTTTGCATCTCGAGCACCTGGATATGACTTTGAGGTCACTCTAGCACTCAAGAATACTTATCATTCAGTCTCCTCCCGACATCTGTACCAATGCATATCAACCATCTGTTTCTCAACATAAACAAAGGAAAATAAACATTCCTTTTGGTCATTCTAGCTAAACCCTATGCCATGCTTTACTGCGGATTTTCACGCCACAGCTAAAGGCATAAGCCATTGCTGTGTTACATTCAATTATCTGGGTGAAAATTGCTTACTCACACCTTGCTACTTGAGCCTTATGTATAATAGGATGGGGTATTATGGTATGCCTTTAATCTTGGGAACTTTTCTTACTGCAAGTTATAAAAGGTAGATTTTTTAAACTTATTAGCTTTCCTCAACCTCATAAAGTTTATATTTACTTGCCTTCTTAATAAATGCATATAGTGAGGACAGTTGCATGATAGAATAATTTTAATTTCTTGGTTTAATAGCACAAGCAACATATTGGTTGGAATGCCAAGAACTTGCTTTCACTTGAAAAATAGAACTTTCTCAGCTTTAACTGCTGGAAAGGAGAGCCACAAATGTTGCACCATTTTGAATTGAGGACATTACTATCTATGCAGGAAAGTCTTATCAGAAAGTATGACAAAGCTCACTTTAAAGGGCTAAGGGTGAATTAAGAAACAATATATTCACATAGGTTGGGAACTTAGTTTATGATGGTTAACCATTCAAGAAAAAATACCAGACAGGAAACACCTGGAAGGTGTGCATAATCTCATTTTACTATGGGTTAAATTATAAAAAAAACTTTGGCCTGATTTAGAATTGGTGGATGGGCCTGCCTTTTTACAAGTTCCATTGGATATAATACACTTGGAAAAAAGCAATCGGGATGTCTGACACGTTTGTGCAGAGTGACCCATCTGACAAACTCTTAACCAGGCGCTATGTATTCAAATCAGGTCGAGCAACTCTTGGAAGGTAGGTTGTATCCCATTTAATGAAAAAATTATTTAATGAATACACGTTTTATATAAGAAGGTTGTTTAACTTTATCTTGCATGTTAAAATTCACTATTTAAAACTACATTCAGTTAGGTGGTTCTTGATTAGAGATGGACAGAGGTTCTAAATACAGCAGTGAAAAGAACAATCCCCTTAAAATTGACCAAATGTCTTCTGAATTTGAGAAATTTAAATTTGAATTAGTGAAATGTTGTAGGTGGTAGGATCTGTTGGATGACATGTTCACTGACTTCACTTCTATCTTTCAGATCCCCTTCACAGTGGTCGACGTCCACGCTTCAGAATTTGGGGAGTCTTGTTAGCTTGCTCAGCCGAGATACCCTCAAACAAATCCCCAAGGTACAACACTTACTCTTTTAACTATTGCATTGCACCTGGTGGAGGATTTTGTAAAGTTTTGGATGGGAAGGATTATGAACTAATGACTTGCTGTTGGGGTATGCCATGTCTACTACTAGGCTAGAAGCTCAGTTGGTTGGTAAAGCTGGCTGTGTGGCATTCTAAAAGGTAACTATTAGCAAGCATTGACAAAAGTCTTGATTTTAGATTTTCTTTAATTGCAAATAATATAATTTACCAATAGAAGCTGGCAAAAACATGTACTGCTAAATCTATCAAAATGCCCTCTTACATTATGATAATATAATAATATTAGTTTGATTGTACACACATGGATATGCATATTAAGAGCAGTGTTTTACAACCAGAGGTTTAACAGATTAAGACATTTTGGACATAGTCACATTCATTTAAGGTTAACAGTAATACACATCAGCTATCATATCTTGGCTGTATTAGAGACAAACACACAATGACCCTGATTACAACTATGATGCTAAATCAGTTTTTGTTACTAACTCCTCTTTGTGCCTAAATCGAGATTCTGTGTTGGGTGATATTTAGCTATCCGGTGAGGATCATGGTGGAAAATAGCAAGAAATCACAATTTGGATGCTTTAGAGTGGGAAAACTCGACATGGTCCACAATCCACAATGTTCACATGGGTAAATAACAAATACCACCCAGTTTGGAATCATGCAAACAGGAGTTTGCATCCAATATGCAAATAGCCTCATAGGGGAAATCATGCCCAAAAAATGGAACAAAAAATCATTAGAAACTAAAAGAAAAAAATCGTATTTATGATTCACAAATATATTTCTGTGAGTTGGGTTGTATTACACCTAACTTACTCCTGGATTTTCATGAGGATTTCATACCTAGTGATTGAAAATAAGATCATTATTTACCGGTAAATATCATTACCCTGATTAAGGTCCTTCTTGTTCCAGTTCTAACATAGTAAGACATGCATTTTACATGGAGAAGTGTGGCTCAATGGTTAGAGTGGCAGACTCTGATGCAGAGGTCTAGCCTGGGACCAGGGTTCAATTCCCGCCTCAGTGGTTCTTGGGCTCAATTTCCTCGGACCTGATAATTCTCGCCTCGGTGCTTATTCTAATCATGGGTCCCACTCTGCAACTCTGGGCAATAGCTTGCTTAATCTCCATAACGGCCCCCACAACGCTAGGATGCCTGGCTTCACCTTGGGGGTGCCCAGGAGTGGGCACTCCACAGGGAAAAGCCAGGAAGGGTTCCACAGCGGTATTCCTACAAGCGCTGAGATACCCCAGCTGGGGTCGATTCGTGTGCTATACAAGTACTTTACATTTACATGCTAGTCCCTCTTCTCTATCTCTCCCCTTAAAGGCTCCTCCCTGCCTCCTCCAGGCCTTAAGTACCAAGTCAAGAGAGTTGTTAAAAGTGGAAGGGAGGGAGGTACCCTGACTGGGATGAGAAGGACCTTAATAGGGGTTCGGAAGTTTACCTGTAAGTAATGATCTCATTACCCCATCATAGGACTTCCCAGTCCTAGTATAGAGAGGAAATAAGACAACATTTTACACTGTTTATGATATGCTCATGTATCTTTTATTAATCACAACAATCACGTCATTACTGCCTTAACTACTACAGAACCAAACATTTCCATGGTAGAACCTATCCAGTAGATAGTGATTAACAAATATGTGATGGGATACCCACATGGCTGCTTTACATATCTCCTGAGTAGGAACCCCACCTGCTTCTGTCCCAGAGGTGGAAACTGATCTTGTCGAGCAACCTTGAACGCTGGAAGGGGGGACCTCACCAAGAGATTTGTAAGCTTGGCAAATGGCCTGATGCACTCATCTGCTTCGAGTAGCAGGAGTAACCTTATTATCATTATTTAACCTTCCAAAACAAAGAAATATTTAGTTGAACAATCTGAACTCCTTTGTGTGTCAGTTGACATCCTATAAAGAAGGAAGTTCATCATCTTTTTAAAAAACTGGCAGAATTATCTTCTGTTGCAAATTAAATTTTTATCTCTCTTTTGGAGTAAATCTTCGATCAGGTCTAAGCACCAGTGTATCCGGAAGAATCTGCAAATATTGATGTGAGACCACCAGGGACCACAGTTCACCTGGGTGTCTGGCTGATATTATTGCCATTAAAAAAGAAGTTTTTACTGACACCCAAAACAATATCTGCTTCTTTTAAATGTTCAGATGGAGGAAGCTGTAATCCTCTTAGGACTGTAGTTCCATCCCAAGTGGGAAGTATGGGTTGGGTAACTGGCTTACGCAAACGAAACCTCTTCGGTAATCAAAAAAGCTAATGGAGTTAATGTGTCTAATCCCCTTTAGAACCTCTAATAGCGCTAACAGCCACCCACTGGGCTGCTAGTGTTGATGGAGACACATTATTGAAGAAACCCTCTCTTAAAAACTCAAGAATCTGAAAAGGATCCACCAACACTGGATCAAAAGCTCGCCCATCTCTTTTTAGGTGAAGAAAGTATATATTAGCTTCCTAGGCAGTTGGATATCCTCTGCCACCTAGGAAGAGCACCCTATATACTTCAAGACTAATCTTTCATGTTCCAGGCCAACCGGGTTAGATTCTGAAATGGTGCCAATGGCAAAAGAGGGAATTGGGAGAAGGTAGACAGGTTGGAAGTCTGCGAAACCTGCCTTTACATAGACTCAAAAGAACTGCAAACCATTGGCGGCACAGTAGTCAGAAAAAGCTATTAAAATTATTGATATCCAATCCTCCTGAATCTTCTGAAGCATACAAGGTATACAAGAGCCCTTGGACCCAAGGAACTGACAGAAAATCCACTGTCCATATGTGTTGACAACTTACTTCTGTGCAAGAAACTGGTAACATTGGCAAACACAGCTATCCAAGGGTTCCTGAATATTTGGCAAACCTGGAGAACCAGTGACTGAGAAAGAAAGGTACCCCACTGATGAAGGAAGGTTGTGGCTCAGACTGCATGAAAATTTGCCACCCCCTGAATGTACGCTGCTTATGGTTAAATCAAATTTTTCTCTGTTCAAACACAAATTCGATTCACTGAATTATTTAAATGAGGATTCTTTATACCCCCTGTCAATTCACATAATGTCTTGCTACCTGATTGTCTGTTTGAACTACCTGATTCTTGCCATTCAGCTGGGGATACAAAAGTTGGACTGCCTTGCATACTGCTGCCAGTTCTATCCAATTGAAGGGATGAACCCTGTCCTACTGGGACCATTGTCTTTTGCATTTCAACTCCCTCAGGTTTCCACCCCAACCCCACAAGCTGGCATCCATTGTTAGTTGGACAGGCAAGGGTATCTAAAACAGAATACCATTCTCCAAGTTGGGCATATGCAGCTTCCATTGCATTTCTTGGACAATTGTAGAAGACACAGGGACTAAGATTTCAAAATTGGATTCCAGTGACTCAAAAGGTAATTTACTAATGGCTTGCGGTGTAGACAAGCCATAGGACTACTGCAGTTGTTGCTGGTAATTAAGATTGCTTCTATAGACTAAATCTGTTGAACCGGCTTCAGGTGAGACTTCTGGAGGTTCAACTTGAAACCCATCTGTTGGAGGAGACTGGTGGTTGATGTCACTGCTGCTTGAGCCTGATGGAGAGAAGGAGCAGAAATGAACCAATCATTCAAGTATGGAAAGATGGAAATACCTTTAAGTTGCAATATAGCTACCACTGGGGCTAATACCTTAGTAAAGGTCCTCCCAGCTATTGACAAGCTGAAGGACTTGAAACTGAAAATGTTGTTCTCAGACCACAAACCTCAGGAATTATTGACACATTTGGTGTATTAGAATATGGAAGTATGCACCCTCTAGATCCAATGTCACCAAAAAGTTATCTTTCTTGGTCAGCAGGATGATAGATTGAAGAATGATCATGCAAATGGTTCCTCCTTGACATATTTGTTTAGGGATTTTAGGTTCAGAACCGGACAAAAAGATCTATCTGGCTTTTGAAACAAAAAATAATTTAATAAAAACCTTTCTTTTCTTGATGAGGAGGCACTTGAACCACTGTTTCCTTAAGAGTAATTTTTCGAGTCCAGACACGTGTCATCTGCTTTCACCTTGTCCCTTGATAATGGTGTAGGACTGAATGCATTACTTAGGAGGATGAAGAAAAGGAATTTGATAACCCTGATGGATAACTTGACGGAACCCACTGGTCTGTGACATGCAGTTACCATTCATGGTTGAAGAATTGAAGTCTGTCTCTCACCTATAGTCATTTCTGGGCTGATTCCTGAGTAGATTGTCTCTGCAGTCGGGTTTTGTTGCCAAACCCCTACCTAGAGCCCAACCACTAAAGGGACAACTGGAATTCTGTTGAGCTTTGAAATTCTGCTTCTGAAAAAACTACTTTTTCCCTTCAAAGAACTTGAAGGGCTTGAACATTTTCTTTTCATCCACTGATCTCTACACCATCTCATTTAACTCTTCACGAAGAGTTTGGCACCTGAGAATGGGAGTTTTTGAACCAGAGATTTTGATGTGCCTCCTTTTCTATGGTTTTATCCATAGGGATCTGCGTCCCACCACTGCTGTACCTGCTGCCCACAAATTATCAAATGTCAAATCAGAAAGAAGCTGAGACAGAATTTCCATCTGTGCTAGGATTGGTGTGAGATCATCCTTCTCCTGAAGACAGTCGAACAATTTTTCAAAGTCTTTCAACAAAACGTAGGATGCATAAGCACCATAAGTAATAGCTCACAGACCAAAATGTGATGCCCCATAGGACTGCTTTAAGGCAGATTCCACCTTTTTGTCTAAATCATCGGACAGAGTGGATACTTCAGATGACAAAGAGGAAGGAGATGCCAAGGAGGCTAAAATAGAGCTCACCTTTGGGATCTGTGGAACCTGTTCTTCAAAATGTTCTAAAAGGTATCTTTTGTTCAGAAATCTTAAGAAAATTTGCTTGTCAATATCCTTATACTCTTTAAGGAGAATAGGCTTTTAACACCATGTAAAGGAAGATCATCCATCAAACGATGTACTGTACTGAGCATAAAAACCTTGCTCATCAGCAGGTTATGTTGTAAATCCCAGTACATCCTGGACATGAACTAATATGTACTCAAATACCTTCCCCTGTATATACTTCTCTTTAGAAGAACCACCTGGTCATTTTCCAGGTCACATTTCTGGTGCTTGGTTTGAGGATCATTGAGATCCTCATCCACAGTCTGATCAGTCATATGTTGAAGGTCAGATCTAGGTAATTGTAAAGCATCATCTTGTTCCAATACCTCAAAATATTTCCTCTTTTGTGTAGCCTTACTTTCCCTTACAGGAGATGTTTCCTAGGATGCCTTCATCGAGGCGCAGCCGAGGTACACAAACACCGGGAAGTACACAGTTCTAACAGCACTGCTTCCTAATTTTACCGGTTTCCTTGCAACTAAGTCTTGTACCCCGCAAGACTTTGCTGCTAAGAAATTCGGTGTACAGCCTTTTCCAGAAAAAAGGGTGCCCAGATCAGAGAACCACTGGTATTCGTTTCCTGAACAGCCCTCTCACAGACCGAATAACCGCCCCAGACTTGCACATTGACGGGGAACACGGTCGCGAGCAGAGCATGGAAGAAAAGCAAGATGCTTTTTGCACAGTACTCTCCCAGCCCCTGCCTTGCACGTGGACAGGGAGTTCAGCCATAGAAAACAGTACAACATTTAAAATATTTATAATAAAGTATACACACAATGCGGGTAACTTACCTGTCTATCACAGGAGACAAAACAGGTCTAGAGGACAGAGGGAGGATCTTTTAAGGATAAAGACAGAGAAGATGCACTAGCGTGTAAAGTGTCTGTGTGGGAGGTGAGACCAACGCCCTATGGTAGGACTGGAACGAAGAGGTCCTATAAGGGGGTAATGTTTTATGATTCAGATCCCTAGTGAATTATTATATAATTAATAGAATAATAATTAAACCTAATGATTTTAAAAGAAAGAATACAGGTACACTGATCCGTTTCCTGAAATTACTGTTTTGGATAATAAATGTAACTACAAACAAACAACACAAAGTTAGTGATTCATTGTTTTCAGTAATTTGGCATGTCCAAAACAACACATTGATTAAAATTAAAATTCAAGAAATATTTATCACTAAAACAACCATACTTGACTGCAATTACAGAAAGGGAACTGGAGTCACTCATAAGCTTATTATCAATAGCTATTAACACGTTTGCTAGAAGATAGTGTTGAAATAGTGATAATCAGTTAATAAATCTACAATTAGCACTTCCAGTACAAACAAACTATGTAGACCCCATAATTAAATACATTAAAAAATATGTTATTGACAACAACTGCTTGCCCCATTAAATGTCTGAAAACATCACACATGTTTCTAAAATGATCAAGCTTTAGTTAGTGTATAGTGCTGATTGAAGATTTACAAATAATATAATGTGCTAACTAGCAGTGAACATTTATGTTGTGCTTTAATTAGTTTAAATAAAATCCAAAGAGGTGTTAGAGATGAAATATGTGTTTTCTTAAATGTCTCTTTATGCATTGTGAATTAATTTTGGCACTGCTTAGCTAAATTATAATATCTTGAGAAAATTAGCTGGATTTAAATGCGGATAGGACAGTTCCAGCTTTATTTTCCAAGCACAAAACATAAATGCAGAAGGTTTGAGACAGATTAATTATTTACAATGATTAATTTGTAAAAATAAAATGTGTGTGTCTAGCCTTGATTCCACCACTTGTCTCTTTCTTCCATCACTCTGTACTTCCTATATCTTTGTCTCAGTCTTGCAGGTTCTTGTTCATTATTGTTTTTTCTGTCAAAGCTTTTCAGTCTTTCTCTTCGTCCTTCTTTTTCCCTTTTCTATCTTTCTCTCTCTTTCTCTGGCTCAAAGTCTGATGATGAAAACTAAGCCCCTCATAATGAGTGATTGAGCCCACCACATGCCACAGGCAGGCTTCTTTTGAGTTTCATCACAAATGTGGGTTCACTCCCCTTGTTACAAGGTTATTGCTAGCTACAGACGTAGCATCTTGAGCAAATAAAAATGTTTTCTAACACTTTTTGTGTTGCATTTATTTGTGTTTAATTGTGAAAACTGCTAATGAAAATTCATAGATCAGAGGTAAGGTCAGAAATGCAAGACAGTCTGCAAACGTAGGTGTAACTTACTCAAGGAAAAAGAAAGACCTGTCTGCAGTTTTAAACTTACTATTAACTTGTAGTTTGTGAATACCAAACAAAATGTAAATGTACTCAAAAGTGTAAGCTTACCTTTGTGAATCAGGCCCTACCTTTTTAAAATTATTCGACTAGCACATTCTGCAGATATTGTTTGAGGGTAGAAGAAAAGTAACACTCTTATGGGTTGCAAGAGATGGTCGAGCCCCAAAATATGTGATGAGTTCATATCATTAATAAAGTGAATGAATGTTGTATCAGCTAACAATCATCAACGTTCGAGTTTCCTTGTCTCTTGATTTTCAGACAACCTTGATTTCTTGGTTAAAAAATACAGCAGAGAGTTCAGACCTATCGGACGATCAGGTGGCTGTAATTATACAGGGCCTTGCGCCTGCAAACACCCCTGGGAGCAGTACTGGTAAGTGTGGCCTGAGTTGAATGATCTTGATGTGGGAATTTTTTAGGAGAGTACAAAGCTGTATCTTCATAATGAAGAGACTGTGTGAACTTGTCACCTATAGTTTCTGAGAATATTTGTATTTGTTTTCAAAGGACATTAAGATGTCTAGAGAATTGCAGGACTCCTTGAATGCAGCATACACATGATTAACATTATAGAACATCTTACTGTACCCGTTTGGCACACAAAAGCAGATACCTTTTAGATGATAAATAATATTTCATGATGTCTATTGAATGCAAGCAGACATTGGGTCTTTATAGGGTTTGCAAGCATGCATCAGCTTTTGCTAGTTTTGGCAGCTGGATGTTTGTGTCCCTTATGAATGTATGTTTAGTGTCCTGATGGATCCCGGACCTTCAAATTAAATATTTTCTAACTTGTACAGTAGCCTCCCATGGTGTCAAAGGCCCTTTTATGTCACAGCCATTTATGTTATTGGAGGTCAAAGGGAATGTGATGTTAATACTACAGTCCATCTCATTTTGGGGAATTGAATCTGTAGGTGCTACAATTAAGGACTATGGAGCTTTTGCAGCAAATTCTAAAGAAACAGTTGTTGGGAATTTTCATTCAAGCTGATGCTCATTACAGCTCCATTGCAGCGGTCCCTGGCTCAAGGGAGACAACAAAAACCTAAGGCCCTTCATCTGCATCCCCTGACTATATTATTCTGACAGTAATAAAGCTCACTAGATGCTTGTGGCTAACACACTGTATGCCACACATCTATTTTCTAATTTACGGCGTGGCACTCCAGAGCAGCGGGGGCCGGCTCAGGTAAGCGTCGTGAGCCAGTGGGGCAGTGCAGGGCGCAGCAGGGGGGGAAGCCGACGGAAACCTGAATAGGTATAATTAAATAAATAAATAATACCTATGCCGTAGTCCATCAGCTTCCCCCCCTGCTGCACACAGCCACGCCCCACCGCCACTGCTTCAGAGTATCTGAAAGGCTGTAGGTTGGCACTTGATAAAAGATTATAACTACATAAATGAATACAAATGAACAAAAAGGGTATAAACAGAGGCAGATCAGGTTTTGACATGGATTGCATAAGGGCAACAGTTCGCTAGATCTTTCCAATGTATTGATCAGGGTTGAATGACCAACCACACCTCTGGATTTTCGAGGTGAAAATGCAGCTGCAGCAGCTGGAATGTGGAGGGAGGCCAACGCCGGACTGGTCATAACGGGCACCAGGCGTTTTCCCGGTAGGCCGTTAGGGTGGGGGCCGATTTTGGGCCCCTGGGGGCCGTTTTTGTTGCCGGGGGTCGGCAATATCGGCCCCCAGTATCAAAATCGGCCAAAACCAGCCCTCGCAAACAGCTCGGCTGCACTCCCCCTCATCCCAGGGGGGCGGCTGAGCAGTTTGCCAGGGCCGGTTTCTGTTCCCAGTCCGGCCCTGAGGAAGGCCACAGTCTAAATATGAGATGAGCAAAGCCCCTACAAAGTCTAAGTAATCCGAGTCTTAAGAGGTAAAGAGGTCTTCTGAGGCATTACCAGACATGGTAACCATAGTACAAGCAGCGAGTCCTTCATCTGAGAAAACATCATGTAGTACATGAACAGCAACACCAAAACAACATTACAGTTAAGGAATGCGGAAGGAAACAGAAAGCTCTACTTCCGCCCAGATTCAAAAAGTTACAATGGGGCAGAAGGAGCTTCATTACCACAACTTCTCATCTTTGGAACTCCCTTCTTCTTGAATTGAAAAAATCCACTGATCTGTTACAATTCAGGAAGGCCGATAAAAAGACCTGGCTCCGGCAGCATTAATCCTATTTCTTCACTGAGACTGAAACCTATGCTTGCATAGGTACATGTAAGGTTCCCTGATCACTTCAGCCCTAAGAGTTTATCAGGCAAAACTATGGGCAAAAGCTCTGCTATGGAGCACAAATATAGGAATACATTCTTAATAATATCTTGTAGACAATGCAAAATAAAATTGTGAATAATCTGCTGGGTTTCCTTGTAAATAAAACTGATAGTGTATCAAATGCAATTTCTACATCTTTTGATTTAAAAAAAGTCTTTATTTCGATTATTCATCATAAAAGACAAAAGATAAGATTGCAAAAAGTATTCAAAGCTCAAACTTCATCATAAAACTGTCAGGTAAAAGAACCATAGTTAAAAATATAAATAACAGGGTTACATTAGAACCAATACTAAGAAGAGATTAAATCTAGTACAATCACAAGACTTCTTAGATATCTTTGACATTTTGTGGGGAAATATTAGGGAAAACTTAGTACCATGTTCCCTGTGTACAGGTAATGTGATTGCTTCCTTTTGTTCTGTCTCCCATATACATTAGGTGGAAAACAAATTCTGAGACTCTGGTAGAAGGCATCTGAAGCATAAAAGTGTCAGGAAATTCTTGTGGACTCATGCTCAGATTATATTATACATACTGGGGTGTTACATAAACTGAGCCCCTCACACGAGTAAGCAAACAATCAGAAATCTAGGGTTTTCACTTCAGTAGGCATAGGTTCTCTAATGTTATGTTGTAGATGGATCTTGTGATGGGAGACAGAGACCTTCCATAATTTGTACTTGCAACTTTGCACAAAATTACAATAGGGGTTAACTGATTTTTCTGGTAGATGAAGGATTTTATATTATGTATGCTGCACTGATTTTATCGATGTTGTTGTGCGAAATAGAGACTTTAATCAATTTGCTAAAGCTTTTTTTTTCATAAAATTAAGTTGTATTCGATTATGACTGAATAATTAAATAATATTATGAAATATGATTGGTTTGTTATTATGTACGTTGTGATGATTTTATGGATGTTTCTGGATACATCATATCATTATCTTAAAATTATACTCTGAGATCTCCTAAAGCATGTTTTCAATCAACTTCAAAATGTCCTCTTGTATATAAAGTGCTATTTTGTGGAATCAAACACAGAGAAAATGCAAGAGTTACTCTTCTTGAGGAACTGAAACGAAAAGACATGGACAGCAGAGAGAGTTTCAGAAATTCTATGATGCCACAAAGGTGGATTCCAGCAGCTTGTGGATCTGAGAATGGTTGCTACTTGGCTTGTTTGGGAATGTGCACACTGAGGAGTACCCAGGCCCTGATGGAGTTTACAAGAAAGCTTGGTGAAATGAATTCTCAAATGTAAGACTCCTTGCCACCCTGATTTTCGCATTTTAGAACAAAAAACCCTTCCACATACATTTTGCTTTTGCTGCTCACTTCCACAATGGTAAATGCGATCCACTAAACACTGCAGTATAACTTTGGCATGACCTTTGGCCTGAAAATCTGAATCTTGTAGGTACAACTGGACCTTTAATAGTAGGGTGACTTAAAACATTGAGGTTTAATGCTTTTTACAATGTGTGTTTTAAAGTGGAGTCTATAGTTGGTGTGGAAGAGCGAAGATTATGCCCAAAGGAGGAGGGAAAGGGGGAAATCTCCATCTGCACGTTGTTTAGCACTGACTGTATAATAAGTGAAAAGCGAAAACAGGAAAATGCCAGTTAGCAAGATGTTTGTTGTAATGATGCTTGTATTGTAAATTCAGTACAATTACATATCAGTTATATACACAAGATATGTATTATTATAATATCAAGTGTATTGTTGCTGATGTTTCGACCCGGTCATGATTTTGGCGTCATCATCAGGACAAGGTGACCTTGAGTCTTTAACTAGGGTAACAGAATTTGTTGTGCCTCCACGGCAAACCTTTATTTATTAGTTTTCTGCTAAATCAGTTACCATGCTGAATTTCATGATTTCCATCCTCTTTTTGTCAACCCAATGCTCACTGTACCTCAAAATCATGGGTGGGTTGAAACTCTGCCAAAAACACTGGTGATCACAATAACCATTTCCTAGCTTTCATACATACATACATCAGATAAAGAATTCCCTCCTGCAGTTTTTTGTGACTTTTTATAAAGCAAAACCAGCTTTTACGATACTTATGTTTGCACTTTGTTTGTAAATTCGCTCTGTGGGATATACGTATGCACTGAGCACGTTTTCATGTATCGTATATATAAATTTGAGATATAGGAAATGGAAATAAACCAGGTTTGGAGGCTGCTCTCTTTTAGTTCTGGTGTTTAAAGTGTGGAATGCTATGCTGCTGCTTCTCTGTGCACAGCCAAATCACAGTAGCTTCAGAAAACAATTGAAGACCACCCTGTTTAATGTCACAATCTAATAGCCTCTGCTTAACAATGTCACATCATTTTGCCTAGAAGCACCAGAACATTTCTTTTTGACGTATTACGGTGCCTAATAAATATATTTTCATTCATCCATGTAATGGTATCCAATTGACAATACAACTGTCTTACAGCAAACCCCTGCTGTTTAGAATACTGACTGGCCAATTTTTATTGAGGTTGTCAGGCACCACCTGTTGTTTCATGTGAATCACACATTTCAACATCAAGTCAGGGGTGTGGATGTGACAGATGGCACCTCCCAAGATGTCGTTTTCTCTCTAACATAATTGGACACTTAAGATGCATTACAAGGGCTTTGTAATGAGGAATTTGTAGGTGCCTTCCTTTAATTATTTTTAAACTAGCATCACTATTTGAAGAAAGACACAATCCCTTCTTGTAAAGGAACACTAAATGGCCTTTTCTCATAGGCAGGATTGCATAAGGACTGGGATAGGATGCCAAGTGAGATTCTGCCAATCCAGCTTAGGTGGAGGAATGCTCAGTAAACATCATATTTAAGAGTACTACAGCCTGCAAATCATAATGTGTCTAGAAAGGCTTCAACAGCCATAGGAGATCCATCTAAAACCTAGGGGTTTAACACTTTAACAGTGGGTGTCTTTCAGTTGAATTGGGAGACAATGTGCATGCTGTTGGATGTTTTGCAGGTTATGAGGGAAGAGGAGAAATCTCCAGCTGCATGTTACCAAGCCATGATTGTATCTTTAGATTGAAGCCACCACTAGTGGAAAGAACACATTCTGTGTTATTGAGTTTACTTTGAGGACAACAAAGGGTGGCCATCATCTCTTGAAACTTGGGCAGGTTTACACCTAGGGGATGCTATTTCTCAAAAGACATCTTTAAGTATAAATGTGTGCTTTCCATGCACTTGTAACAAATTATTACTTTTGTTGCAGGACACCCAGTGTCTCTGTAAGTTGGACATGATGACTGATAGAAGTGAGCATGGGACACCAACAAAGAGATTTTTTTGGGAGGGATGTAAGGAATCTTAATGTGTACATTTATGCAAAATGTGAAATGAGAAGAGCCAGTTAAAGGCTTATTCCTATACCTTTTGAGAGGGATGGAAATACCTTGGGCAACCAAAAAAGGTCTCTGATAGGGCGAGCAGTGGACTGTCAAACTGCCAAGCACATTACCACTTGGATAGGGGCAGTCTCCATGTGGCATTGAGGTCTAAAGCCAGATTTGTGTTCACGTAAAAAGATGTGTTTGTATACATGAGCCTGGAATTAAGTGACTGCTGCTCTTTCATTTATTGTGCTAAGGAAGATAAGGTAAAGGATGCATCAATAGTTTCTCAGAGCCTCATTTAATCTTTGGTTGGTGATCCACCAGCCAGTTCGATCACCGGAGTTTACGGCCTTCAATCGCTCGGTGGGTGACTGCCCACCATCATTAGAGATCCCTGTTTGCTTCTAAGAAACTTTTATGTATCCGGGGATTCTGCTGTTGCTCCAGATATACTGAAGACAGGGCTGAATGTTGAGTGGGTGTGGTGTTATTTCCACCTGGGAAATGTAGCAAAAACGAATATACACCGCTGCACTCCAATGTATGTATGTTAACAAAAAATATTCTTTAGTGTTCAAATCTTATAGGTGCTCCAGGTGTTCACCTCCTGGGTCGCAAGGTGCTCTGAACAATAACTGCGGGAAATCCTACGGTGAGTAGGAATAACCTGGAGTACACTTAAAGCACGGTTGTGCTGTCTCTTGTAATATGTAGTTAATCCCAAATGATTTTAGTTCAATCCAGTTTGCGCTAATTTAAGTCATTTATTTATTAATCACCATATTCCATTCATATGATTGAATATAATTCCATTTTCATTATTGAATCTCAAACGACGTGTTGCTGATCAACATAATTTTAAATTCCCCAATGCATTTCGCACTGTCGTGCGCTTCCTCAGGGGGTCTGTAATTAAGTAGAAATAACAACAGTAGGTACACTAGTATTCTTCCAGGAGACGGTAAAGTACAAATGAATGTGCGTCATTTAAAGTGACTAGATCAAGTCTGATGGAAAGTGAATAGATCAAAAATACACAATAGGGAGGTGTACATCAAAGCCCAAACGGGAATTATGAGTGTGCCCAAAGAGAATGTCCTCAGTGCTTCAAAAAAACCTAAAAAGAACTGCGAGAAACGAAGATCCAAAAAAACGACGGTGACTAATATACAAATTGAAAGTGACACGAGTTATGTGACTAGGATAGAAACGGTGTAGAAAACCATGTGCGTAGTTGTTAGCGGCACCATACACTATGTTTCCCCATGCAGTTAAATTAGACCGTCAACGTCTTAAAAGCTCACGAAGTGATAAAGAAACAGACTAATAGTAAAGTCAGCCGTAGCTTACCAGAGTAACATAGCTCAAAGGAACAACGTCGGGTAATCCGGTATTTGCGAGGACCCGGCTCCGTGGTTAGAAGGAACCCGGAAGACGCCACGCATGCGCAGTAGTGCGCAGTAACGCATTGAAAAAGACTATCGGTAAGTAGGCATGGAAAAAAGACCTGCGCAACATGCGTTGGGCGTGTGAAATGCGAGTAGCATGCATTAGTAAAACCAGAGTGTAAGCAGCCCATCATAGAATAACCAAAGTAAACATGGAAGAAATGAGAAAGTAAACATAGAGAGCTAAAAATTCATAAACAGGAATAACAATAATAATACATTTCAAACACAATCAAAAGTGATACGTGGAAATATACTAGACAAAACATAAGCGTGGAACCATGTAACAATGACAACAATGTAAAAAATGACACAAATGAAAAAAATGTAAGCAAACTTGTCGGTACACCCCCTGAAGGTTAAATACAACTATATACAAATATATACAAATAACTACCATTACACAGCTAAATGGAGGTCAATATTTACAGAGTATTCAATTAGTGGTATCAAATCCCTGATCATAAATGGCATCCAAATTCAAGGCGCTCATTGAGTCCTTTAGGCTGAATCGCCTGTAGTCTATATATCCAGTGTAGTTCTCGCTGTAGTAATCGTTTATTGTTGTCGATCTGTGGTTGTTTCTCCACTGTTTCCAAAATCAGGAAGCGTATCTGACTCGGGTTGTGTGATTGTTGAGTAAAGTGTGCCGCAATATTGGATTTTAGATTTTTTGTGCGGATATTGCTCCGGTGTTCATTTAGCCTGATTTTTATTTTTCGTTCAGTTTTGCCCACATAAGGAAGACCACATGGGCATTTTATCATGTAGACAACATTGGTCGTGTCGCATGTAGCATTAACTCGGAGATTAATAGCAGTTCCTTGGGTGGGATGTGTCATGGTGGATCCAAGAATTATACTATTGCAATGGCTGCAATTGTGGCATGGGATAGTTCCTTTAAAAATGGTTTGTCTGATTATTGTGGGTTGCTTGATAAGTTGTTGAATGGTCCTGGTGCGTTGGTAGGCAAAAATAGGAGGTGTTTCAAAAATGTGATTGAATTCAGTTTCTGATTGCAGTAATGGCCAGTGTTTGCGAATAACCTCTTTTATTTGTCTTGATTTTGTAGAATATTTGGATACAAAGACGTTACGGGTCATTTCCTGTTGGGCTTTCAATTTTGGTTTAAGTAACTCATCTCGGTTCTTGAGTTTGACTCTTTCTTCAGCAGCCGCTGTAATATGCTCAGGATATCCACGTTGGTGGAATTTTCGAACAATTTTTGAACTGTTAGCGTTGTATAGGTCATCAGTAGAAGCAATACGCTTAGCTCTCAATAATTGTGAGTACGGAAGATGCTTTTTCAAACTTGGTTGGTGAAAACTTTTATGATGTAAGTAATTGTTACGATCTGTAGTTTTGGTAAAAATGGAAGTGATAAATTGGTTACCACACACTTTGACAAGTACATCCAGAAAAGCAATTTCAGTTTTGTTAAGGGTGTGGGTGAATTGAATCCTGTCATTAACAGTGTTGAGGTGGTTGATCGCAGCAAGAAATTGAGTCTCTGTGCCTTGCCAAACAAGAAAAATGTCATCAATATATCTGTAGTATGCACACATGTACGGTTGTCAAAGTGCATTGTGCAATATGTGTTGCTGTTCGAATGCATACATGAAAAGATTAGCATATGCAGGAGCAGCACAGTTGCCCATTGCTACTCCAGATAATTGCAAATAGAACTGATTGTCACCTGTTTTGAAATAGCTATGATGTAAAATAAATTGCATCAGTTCCATTAAGAATACTTGAAGATCCAATGGTTTGTCCGTTTGTACTAAAGCAGTCTCAAGAGCTTCCAAACCCAAATGGTGGGGGATTGAAGTATATAGTGCGTTGACATCGATCGTACATAATCTCCGAGTTAATGCTACATGCGACACGACCAATGTTGTCTACATGATAAAATGCCCATGTGGTCTTCCTTATGTGGGCAAAACTGAACGAAAAATAAAAATCAGGCTAAATGAACACCGGAGCAATATCCGCACAAAAAATCTAAAATCCAATATTGCGGCACACTTTACTCAACAATCACACAACCCGAGTCAGATACGCTTCCTGATTTTGGAAACAGTGGAGAAACAACCACATATCGACAACAATAAACGATTACTACAGCGAGAACTACACTGGATATATAGACTACAGGCGATTCAGCCTAAAGGACTCAATGAGCGCCTTGAATTTGGATGCCATTTATGATCAGGGATTTGATACCACTAATTGAATACTCTGTAAATATTGACCTCCATTTAGCTGTGTAATGGTAGTTATTTGTATATATTTGTATATAGTTGTATTTAACCTGCAGGGGGTGTACCGACAAGTTTGCTTACATTTTTTTCATTTGTGTCATTTTTTACATTGTTGTCATTGTTACATGGTTCCACGCTTATGTTTTGTCTAGTATATTTCCACGTATCACTTTTGATTGTGTTTGAAATGTATTATTATTGTTATTCCTGTTTATGAATTTTTAGCTCTCTATGTTTACTTTCTCATTTCTTCCATGTTTACTTTGGTTATTCTATGATGGGCTGCTTACACTCTGGTTTTACTAATGCATGCTACTCGCATTTCACACGCCCAACGCATGTTGCGCAGGTCTTTTTTCCATGCCTACTTTCCGATAGTCTTTTTCAATGCGTTACTGCGCACTACTGCGCATGCGTGGCGTCTTCCGGGTTCCTTCTAACCACGGAGCCGGGTCCTCGCAAATACCGGATTACCTGACGTTGTTCCTTTGAGCTATGTTACTCTGGTAAGCTACGGCTGACTTTACTATTAGTCTGTTTCTTTATCACTTCGTGAGCTTTTAAGACGTTGACGGTCTAATTTAACTGCATGGGGAAACATAGTGTATGGTGCCGCTAACAACTACGCACATGGTTTTCTACACCGTTTCTATCTTAGTCACATAACTCGTGTCACTTTCAATTTGTATATTAGTCACCGTCGTTTTTTTGGATCTTCGTTTCTCGCAGTTCTTTTTAGGTTTTTTTGAAGCACTGAGGACATTCTCTTTGGGCACACTCATAATTCCCGTTTGGGCTTTGATGTACACCTCCCTATTGTGTATTTTTGATCTATTCACTTTCCATCAGACTTGATCTAGTCACTTTAAATGACGCACATTCATTTGTACTTTACCGTCTCCTGGAAGAATACTAGTGTACCTACTGTTGTTATTTCTACTTAATTACAGACCCCCTGAGGAAGCGCACGACAGTGCGAAATGCATTGGGGAATTTAAAATTATGTTGATCAGCAACACGTCGTTTGAGATTCAATAATGAAAATGGAATTATATTCAATCATATGAATGGAATATGGTGATTAATAAATAAATGACTTAAATTAGCGCAAACTGGATTGAACTAAAATCATTTGGGATTAACTACATATTACAAGAGACAGCACAACCGTGCTTTAAGTGTACTCCAGGTTATTCCTACTCACCGTAGGATTTCCCGCAGTTATTTCCACCTGCTCAGCATTCCTTTTTAATTTTACTCAAACAGGAGTCTGTGTAATATTAAAAAAATCAATGGCCCTGAGGTGCATGAAATTGTTCTTCCTGCACCTGGGAGTGATTTTAAGTTTTCCCTAGTGTGGTCCACCATGCCACACACTCGCGATGGTGAATGCCACTGTGATCAGTCATTCTAGCCTGCGGACTGTCCGTCAGGTCAAGGGTTTCCAATTGGAGAGCCAGCATAGGATCTAATGTCAGAAAGAACAGGGAGGCGTGAGGTTGGCTGAAGTAGATTCTGAATCTTCCAGCCTATAAATTACACAGTTAGATCAGCCTTGTTGAATTGAGGCTATTTAGAGATGAATTGAGGCTATTTAGAGATACAGCCGTATTTGGTGGATTTGTTTTTATGGCAGAGGGTAACGATTCTGCAGCTAAGCAGGTGTTGATTATGAATAGTAGGGATGAGAGGTTCTCAATGGATATGGCTTTAGACGTGGCGAAAATGTTGCCTTTGTAGGGGGTTTCTGTTAGCGGTCAGAACACTGGACATGATTTCAATGCTTTTCAGACTGAAGCGGTTTTATTCAGGGAGTTTTCAAGGTGGATTGGAAGGAATATTGGCAGCTGGACAGTCTTGCAATGGTGCAAATAATTTTGCTAATCTTGGCTGATCGTTCTGGGTTTTTCTGGGGAATCGGCTGGAGGAATCTAGTATTGGGTTCGTGCATAGTCACAACAGCTTTGAAAAGTTCTTTCTTTTGATTGGTGGCTTGTTTTGCATCATTTCTGCAGAAGCTGGAGTAATTTTCTTTTTACTTGTCGGTCTAAGATGACTTGAGATTTGCACAAGAGTTTTTATTGTTGCCAAGTTTCTTTTTGTAACATTTGAATACTTTATGTAACAGAGGGTGAATGGTTTTACCTTCATGGATTTCTGTTTCAGTGGACACTGTGTAGGGTTGATGTGCTCCATAGAGTCCCTATACATGCTGTCCAGGAAACTGACATGAGATAATGTGATGTTTGATGGCAAGCGCTAGATGAATATTGCTTTCGGAGAACAGGAGGTTGACAATCGTTGCTAAGTTTATTGGCCACCAAGATATTTAGGTATACATCAATGAGAGTGTTTATTTGCTTGCTTCAATCTTCCATCACTGAATTCCTCCATAAGTAAATAGGCAAAGTTGACTCTAATCGAATTGACCAATTATATGGCATACAACACAAAGTGAATTGTTTCTTGATTCTTGAGTGGTGGGTGTCATTGGTACCCAATTCAGTGGTATTCCTTTATTAACCTCAGAAGCATGAAATGTTAGGTTGGCCCATAAGGGATTAGAACCTTAACATGTAGATCAAGTATTGACTAAAAGTGCGACCAGCAAAATCTGGAACATTTGTACTCACTCTTCAAGAAGACTGTGAAACCAATCGGTCACAGATTTTATTCTTTCCCAAGGCACCTCTGTTTTCTTCAGACTGAAGGTTAAGTTTTCTATTATATATCTACATGCCTATTGTTCAAAAGGTTTTGTGGGTGTACTGTGTCAAAAATTGTAAAAATATTGCACACTACAAAACCTCTTTATGTATGTTTACTGTTTTAAAAGTATTCCAACACCATTTCTCCCCGGCATATTTTCAACAGTGTGTCCTGAGGACCGGAAGATCACGGCAGACAACGTGAAGGATCAATTCCTCCCGACGCACTATACCTCTCAAGAGATTGATATCTGCCTAGATGATGCAACTCTGCTGAATTACTTGTCGGACCTTACTGGAATGAGCTTTACAGATGAACAACGGACAGTTGTGAAAGGAAAGCTAGATAAGGTAAGCTCAGCTCTCGCCCTACACACCACACAAATGCAATCTTTACTATGGGCATTGGGATGAAGTCCACAAATGTAGTGTAAAACTTACACAAGGAAGAAGGAAGTAAAATGCGTCTAAGGACATATCTCACTACATTGACTTCCACTAGATCGACCAACTCTCACATTAAAATGTTCAACTTGAATTACTAGCTCATCAACTCCTCAAACATTACACTAACAGACCAGTCACCTCAATTTACACCATTAGCTCAAATGCTTCAACACTATTCTTAACTCTAACCCTAATCCTTACATTAAATCTCATTATCATGAACGCCAAATGCACACGCTAGTAGTGGACCTAATCAAAGTCAAATAGTAGTTGCACATACGTCACTGATTTACTCTCTTCCATGTTATTCTCATACAGCCAATATATGTTTCATCCAGGCATACAGTGGGTTTTGGCAAGGCGACAGTCATATAGGCAAAACAGTTTTTATTTCGATTCTTATTTCAAGAAACATACCAATGTCAAAGACATTTGAGGATGAGGATATACATCAATTATATGATGAACTGTTAAGGTCAAATCTAAGCTATACAGTATTCCCACTTACTACAGAGTTCTTGATGCCATTGTAATCATTACTAGGCAATACATTAACTATGCATCAATCGCTGATCACTATACAATAATACCATCTTTGTCATGGAATTACAAGCAGCACAACCAACAGCAATGGAGGACCAGAAACATGGCAGCAAAACCAAACAAGAAACAGTATCCCTCAAGAGAATACTGTACAAATTAGTCCCAAACACCTATTATCTGCTGCAGGTGCCAGCAGAACGTTCTATATCAAAACAAGCATGTGAGTGCATACATGCAAATCTGAAAGGTAAGATCACCAATTGCAAGTGATAGTTCAAGGTGATGTATTTCTCTCCAGCTAATGTTTACGACTTGTCTGATGCAAAAATATAATAAAGATTCTGATTATGATTGTTGGATCTAGCCAGCTCTGCAGGGTTACTGCCAAACATTTTGCCTTTTTCCCTCCACTTTTTGCGAATTTGTTTTTGTTGGTGTTAGGACTCTGTGCACTTTACTATTGCTAACCAGTGCTAAAGTGCTTGTGCTGGTTCCCTAAACTTGGTTTAATTGGCTATGACACAATGAGCATATTTAATTTACTTGTAAGTTCTTTGTAGAGTGGTATACCATATACCCAGGGCCTGTAAATTAAATGCTACCAGGGGGCCTAAAGCAATTATTGTGCCAACCACTTACTTAATCCTTTAAAACATGCCCCAGACCTGAATGCAATTTTAAACTGCCATGCTGACTTGGCATTTAAACCCCCTTGCTAAGTCTTAAACTCCCCTTTTATTACATACAAGTCACCCCTAAGGTAGGTCCTAGGTAGCCCATTGGGCAGGGTGCTATGTAATTAAAAGGTTGGAAATGTACTTTTAAGTTTTACAAGTCCTGGTAGTGAAAAACTCCTACATTTGTTTTTCACTTCTGTGAGGCCTACGCCTCCTATAGGATAACATTGGGGATTCCTTATTACATTTAGTCAGCTGTAATATTTCTGGTTGGGAGTTTGTTTGTTATGTTTGGTGTTTTTTGAAATTGTGGTGGCAACCCCTAATTAATGGGAAAGTCAGGTTTTGATCATAATTTTAAAAATGCAACTTCTTGTGCTTGTAGCTTGGCCTGGGTCACATGACTGGGTGTAATCCACAGTTAGAATGTGTGCATTACGACCAGGCATTCACACAATAAAGGGATTAGGTGCTGGCAGGATTGGGAGCAGAGCTGTGCACAGCCCCGCTTACAACTGAATAGCCTGTGCTCTGCCTTCACAGAAAGGACCCACCAACCCTACATTGTTACTGTAGCCTGCTTGGAGTCATAGCAAGAAAGGCATGAAATTCAATGCACTTCAATGCCACTGTCTAGAAGCTTATCCCACCTTCCAGAACTAGGGCACCAGGGTATAAAATAGGGGTGGGCGTAGTGCTTCGCTCCGTCCATGGAGTGTGCATAGTGTTGCCTACTTCGCGATTCACAAAGTAGGCGTAGGAGGCAACACTATGCACACGCCATGGCGGAGCGAAGTTGCCTGCCAACCACCTCCCTCCCGCCTTCTTGTAAATGCCCTACAATTGATTTAAAACATTGTAAAATTAAATGCATGCGCATTTGTCAGGAAGAAGTGGCGAGAAACTAGGAAGAGGGAGCCCCGGGACACCGCATGTCAGGTAAGTCATTTTAATTACTTTTACAATGTTTTAAATCATTTGTAGGGCATTTACAAGAGGGCGGGAGGAAGGCGGGCGGCGCGTAGTGGGGCTACGCGAAGTGTGTGGGTGGGCGTAGATTTCCCCCCACTTCGTGGTGCTTCGTGTAGCCCCACTACGCCCAGGGTTAGTATAAAAGTATGGTCACAGACGCCACCTCTTCAGTACACTTATGCACTTATGGATACTCTACCAGGAAGAAGGATTGCTGTGCTGTTGGAAGAATTTCCGCTCTGCTAGACTGCTTCCCTAAAAGACTTCTGACCTACATGGATTGCTTCCCTGGTTGTCCTGCTACCCTGCTACCTTCCACCTAGGGACAAGACCTGGATCTTCAACTGTCCAAGGACATCCAAAGTGACTCACAAGGGCTAGTATGCTGGCCTCCTGTTCAGAGCCACTGGGCCACAAAAGGCCTCCTCCATATTGAACCTGCATTTGGACCCAGCCTGAGTGAGTCCTGACCCTCCAAGTGGGGCAGCTTCTGTCCTGGACCCTTGGAAGTGGTGCTAAATGTGCCCAGATACCCAAAATTTAAAAGTGGGGGCTTAGAACCTTTTTGGGTAAAATCTGCTCTGAGAGCCAGATGGAGACTAGGACCAACCTTCTCACCTATCTGCCTGAGGTGCATCGCCGGTCGGATTGACTTTGCAGCTTCTCCCGCTACGTTCTCCTCCGCTACAGCAAATCCTTTTCAGCAATTCTTCGCAAAAGGGCTATAGTACTTTGTGAAATTGTCTTCGGATACAGCCCTCTGCCTTGTCCCACTGGAGATTTTTGACTTCCTTTTCAATGATTAAGTCAGAATGTAGAAATCTTCACTATGACTTTGATCCAAGGCCAACCGATGATGAAGATTCCTCCTCGGACACCTCTGGAGCCTTTCCCACTGCACTGTACCTTCTCAGACACCTTTTCTCAGAATTTCTTCACATTCCGAAGGTAAGCGCTGACCGTGCCCAATCTACCTCTTGTATCCGAACTGCGTTCCATCACAGTCAGCCATATTTTTCGACCTTGATCCGGTCTCGTGCAACTAGATGTCCGTGGTTGGCGCATTGATCTTTTAGACACTCGTTTTTACTAAAAACTTTAAAAATCCATAACTCTGGTTCTACTAATTAGATTACTGTTTGTGTGCTGCATAAATACTTTACACGTTGCCTCTAAGTTAAGCCTGACTGCTTTTTGTGCTAAGCTACCTGTTATGTACCCCAACCTAGGCCTAAATAGCAAACAACTTTTCACCTACATTTGTCCTACCTTGCTTTGCATAACGGTTCTAGCCCTGACCTTTTACCCCATTATGTGCTGAATAAATGTCGATTGGCTTCCTTGAAACTAGCCTCATTTATTAAGCATGAGAATTCTTGGAAAAGTTCCCCGTGCATGACGTACAGAACAGGATTAACATACTCTGTATAAAAGTCATGGTCATCTTCATCCTAGGGCAAAAGAGCTACTGTGCATAATTGCAGGTATTGATTTAGGATCATCTACATAATCGTACACGCAACATATCGATTGTGGTAGGGACCCAGAGGCTATCTTTATGGTATAAAAGAACCATGCTTTCATTAAAGAAGAGAGAGGAGATTCTTCCACGCTGATACTGAGCTCCCTACATGCAGTGGCTCCAGCACGCAGTGGTCTGACATCCTTTGCGGGGTGTCCAACTTGAGACCAAGATGGGGTCCTGCATTCTCTCCCATCAGGTAATGCGATTTGTCTCTCTCCTAGGGGATTCTTGGCTTTACATCCATGTACACCTAGGTACGGTTGCATCGTAGGAGTAAGCTTCATTACAGTCATGTCTATATGCCTTCATATATTCTCTGGTTTAGCACCATGGTAGAATTCTACCTTTTATTTACTCTTTCTGTGCTTGTAATCTTTTACATTTGCTTCTGTCTAATGATTGTCGCAGCAAACATGTTTTATACTAGAATGACGCTGGTTCAATAAATGGATATTAAAAACGTCCCCATTGTTTATTCTGTGTATCTCTCTGAGACTAAGTGAGTACGATTGACTGAGCGAAAAGTATTGCACTGTTTCCACGATCCCTGAAGGATCAAGGGTTGCCATGCTCTATAGTTGCTAGAAACTATTCGCTCCTTGGTAAGGTTAGGCGGCTCATGGTGGCACTGTGAGGCAGCTAGTCTAAAGGGTAACATATCCTTTGGGGGTGTCCAGAATCAGTCTAGACACCAATCCCTTAGTTTATGTTGTCTAAAGGCGCAGATCCTATGTAGTTTTAGGAACTACATGACAGGGGTAAGCACATGTTAATTTAGTGACTTTTTGTGATTCATCCTGTAAGGGAGTGTGGCTGCTACTTGGCCAGGGCTCAAGCTCCAGTCAACCAACAACCCAATTTCTCACAACGAGCATCACCTGTGTTGTCTCAAAAGATGAGTCAACCCAGAGCTTCCTTTCAAGCGGCCATAACGAGTGTTCAGCCCCAACTTGTACTTTTCAGGTTTCCTCAGCTTATTTTTAGGTACAGCGCTAATGAACACCAAGCAACGACACACATACATGAACATAAAGGAACGTTCAGCAAATAGATACTGCTACATAAGAACATATCATATTCATGTAAATGAACAGCCATGTCACTTTCATTAGTGACAGTGGAGATGGTGGCAGAAGTGGAGCTGTGTTTAGGGAGCCTTCATCTGTATGTAGAACCAATTCAATGGAGTCATTGAACACCATCTAGACAGGGGAGGGATAGATTGTAGCACTCGACCCTCCGATCACTTAGGGTTAATTGAATAAAAAAGATGTTCAGCTGGTGAGCTTCATCTATTAGTTAATAAGCAAACAATCAAAAAGCACCACTTAGTGTTTGATAACAATTTGTAGATTTTTATGCAATTCTCAAATTCAATGTAAAATGGATATACCATAGCAAACAAGCATTTGCAAAGTTAACAGGTCTGGCTTTAAAGGAATGTTGCAGGCCTATGTCGGCAAGCCTATGCGTAACTCCGCACCCCCTCTTCTCTCCGTCGTTCTTAGCGCCATGAAACCGCCTTGTGTCCGTGCGCTCTATAACTATTTTTTAATAATAATAATAATAATGGCAATGTGAAGAATTACTAGTACATAACATGGGAATAAATATCTATTTGTAAAGATGCAAAGAACAGTAGACTAGTATGTGTGTAGGTTAAAAGGCCAGGTTACAGTTGCTAGACCGTGTAGGTTAATGACTATCCTCCTCCCATCTATGCTGCTGTCAAAAATGAGCAACAAAAATTATCTACTTCTCTAAGACACTTTAAACAAAATAAAATCTCTTTTGTATGTCTGTAGAACATCAAACCTAAGCAGCTGGATAAATAAACAAAATGATCACACTTTGTAGAGGGCAAGCACTTTTTTGTGGGAGCTCACAACTTCTGCCCAATCAAAGCATGTACTCCTGGCTCCCTACATATGAGCGGAGCTAAAGCCCCTCTCTAGTGATGGTCATATAATCGTCTGGCGACAGTTGTGCTGTTAAGCCAGACCATAAAAAGTGATTTTAGTTTCAGAGAAACTGAAATTGTATACATATTAAGGGTACTTGTTTATGTAGTTTTCTAATCCTTTATACTTATTTATGTGCAAAAATTGATTGCAAATCTACTGTCCTGTTCATTTGTGTCTTTAGGTCCAATGTCTAATTTCCTTTCTTTGCCCTGTTACGAGCCCCAATGTGTCCCAACACAGGCTTAGATAGATACATGACCTTTTACCAACATTTGTCCTACATTGTTCTACATAACGGTTATGGCGTTGACCTTTTACCTAGTTATGTACCGAATAAATGTTGTGTGGTTTTCTTTGAAAACTAGCCTCATTTATTATGCATGAGGATTCTTAGTATCACAGCAGGATTACCATTTTCTGTATAATAACCCTGACAAACGTCACCACAAGCGGCATCCTTGGACGACAGACTCACAGTACCATGACACATCTAGGTAGAACCCCTGAGGGTACCTTTCGGGTATATAAGTACCACATCTTCGCTGGGCAAAAGAGAGGAGAAGCTTTCATGCTGACACGAGAGACGCTGAAGTCCCTGCAATCAGACATGCCAGCAAGCAGTGGTCTGACATCCCTTGCGGGGTACCTACTCGAGACCAAGACAGGGTCCTTCATTATCTCCCATCAGGTAATGGGGTTGGCTCTTTCCTTAAGGGATTCTTGGCTATACACCTACATTCATGCTAGGTACACTTAGGCACATTTAGTTAGAGTTTGCATCTTAGGAGAACTCATGATTGCTACCATGTATTTAAATGGCTGCATATACTCACAGTTTTAGCACCATGGTACAGTTCTACCTTTTATTTACTCAGTTGGTGCTTATAATCTTATATATCAGTTTCTGTCTAATGGTTGTTGCAGCACATGTATTTTATACTAGAATGACGGTGGTTCAATAAATGTTTATTGAGAACGTCCCCTCCGTTTATTCTGTATATCTCTCTGAGAACAAGTGAGCACGAGTGACTGAGTGAAAAATAGTACACTGTTTCCACGATCCCTGAGGTGGTCAGGGTTGTCATGTTCAATAGTTGCCAGAAACTATTTGCTCCTTGGTAAGGTTGTGGGGCTTATAGTGGCACTGTGAGCTTGCTGGTTTACAGACTAACATATCCTTTAGGGGTGTCTGGAATCAGTCTGGACACCAATCCATTAGTTTGTGTTGTCTAAACGCGCTGATCGTATATAGATTTGTAGGAACTACACGACAGCACAAGAATTCATGTAGAACAATGATACTTCCTCAGTGTTGGGGCCTTGCATAGGAGACAGAATTACATATTTGACATAATCAAACATGACACATGCTAAGTGTTATTTTAATGCTTCTCCAGATTTATCCTTCTGGATATCCCGAAAGCCTGCTGCCCAGCCTAGGAGGCATCACCTCTCAGTGCAATGAAAATGACATCAAAAAGTGGAACATCACGTTGGTGCAAACCCTTGAAAGTTTATTGAGTACTGGCCTTCCCGACAACGTGGTAAGTTTTATTCAATGTGTAAATGTATAATCGGTGTGCAGAACATAGGTGGCTTTCTCCAGGAGACTCTCTTTGCTCAGATGTGTAGATGTAAAAAATATCTGACTGGATTGCTACAAGAACTAAGAAAACAAAGGTATCAGGGTACATGTAGGCATGGTATTTCAGGACTGAGAAAGGAAAAGTAGAGATGAAGATGTGTGCCTGGGCAGTGTACAGGGACTGTGAAAAGAGCGATAAACATAGTAAGACGTTACTAAACAATCTCCAGCAGCGGCTCCTCAGCAATGGCGGAGGAGCATCGCCCCCTGCCTGCAGAGGAAAACGAACAATAAAATTAAAATAAAACAGTTTTATTATCATTTTATCTTTCCTCAGTCTTGGGAATGGGACCATCATGATGACAGCAGCTGGGGGGCGGAGGTGGAGGAGTGGTGGGCCCTGCTGTTAGTGAGCATGTTGGTTTGGCCTCCATCTTAGGATGAACAGACATGTGCACTTACATCTCTCCAACCCGGCTGCATTTCTGGGTGGAGAACAACAGCAGGCACAGGCTCCCAGCCCTCAATGGAGGGCAAAACCAGCCCCCTCCACCCAATCCCGACGCTGCTGTCATGGTTATTACTACCGTGAGAACAGCGTCAGGATTGGCCGTAAAGGAGCCCCAGTCTGTGACCAGAGGAGCAGAGGAGCGGCAGGTAAGATTATTTTATTTTAGTTTGTTACTGCTCCCCCCCCCATGCTCCCTAACCACTTTTCCCGTACACCAGCCGCTACTGATATCTCTACACAAAATGGTAAAAGTAGTGAGTTGTGATAGGGAGAAACTCCAGGATATTTTATGAAAGTGGTGTGATGGAATGGGCGTACCCTTAAAAGTGGTGCATTTATGCCATTACAATGTTGTCTTGTTCAATCAGTTAGGTAGAGAATCGGGGAAATAAGGAACAACCCCAGTGCAACCACAAATCAGAGCTTCTGACCTCTCTCCCGTAAGAACAGAGGAGCATGCCTAATGTTAGAATTATAGACAACCGCCCGTAGAAAGACAGTATAATAACTGTGGGGGAGATTTACCGATATTTCACGCAATGCAGCAAGAAAACTTTCTGTGTTGCATTGTAGGAAAGGAATAGAGCAGAAATGCACCAAAATATGGATCACTTGTGCTCTCTCCTATCGCTGGCATCCTATGTGATGCCTAGTGCCAGCCAGGCACTCTTGCTCAAATCAGCAATGGTACCTATGCCACAGGCAGGATTGTTTTTGTGCAGGTAGGAGCAGCTTCCTGCACAAAAAAATCCAAATCGCAACTTCCTCTTGCTATGCATGATGCAGAATGAATCACACATACAAACGGAAAGCAACGAGAAGAAAAAAATATATTTCTCCTCGTTGTGTCTCTGGCGCACCATTCTGGTGCAATCCCCGGTTTACAAATCGTTGTAAATCTGGATTTGTGCCAAAATACATGGGTGTATGCATGGGAATGCCATGTAACGCCTACCCAACGCAAAGCAATGCAAGATAGCGCTATGCGCTGCGTTACTTAGTATTTCCTAACCTACGTAAAGCCACGCAAATCAACATTGAGTGGCTTAGTAAATGCCATGTAAATGGATGTTTTGTTGAGTCTGCCTCACAAATGTGACGCAACTTGAGACACAATCCTAGTAAATTTGGACCTGGATTTCCTCTGCTTGGTTTACTTCACCTCGACCTTAGCTGTCTCTGTACCTAATATATGAGGATACATTATTGGGCAAAACGTATAGGCGATGGGGTAGTTGAGCACTGCCATTCCTAGAAATCTTTACAAGCAAAGGAGTATCTCGCGCCATTCTTGATGCACTTCTGGGTCAATCTTTGAAAGCAGCCTGAGTTTATGGAACAATTACTTTGCAGCAAATGACGCTCCCAGCAAAACAACAAATAATTTATGTGCATAGGTAACCGGTCGAAATATTGTGGATTTATTATCAACTTGAAAAAACATAGCAGCCTAAATATTTACCTCCACATTATCATAAAGGAAAGAATAAAGGTAAGCGTATGTTTACTAAATGTAACAACACATATATACATTGACAATATGTATGTCGTCAAGGTATTCACTTGTGTGGTTCAAAATAGTAAATCTAAACGTACCTATATAGGTTGAGGCTGAGTTGGGGCGTTTTTAGATTGATGGACAAGGTTGACCATGGCTGTAGTGACCTGACCACCAACGCAGGGCACTAGGACCCTGTGGGTCACAGGGCAGGGACCAGGTCACTGGACAGGACTTCCTGTGGACGGACAGGAAGGGGACATTACAAAGTAGGACGAGGACGAGGACAGACGTGCTGAGGCGCTCCGAGCATGCATGCCAAATAAAGAGCATTGGAACTATATCTGGTGTCTTGTGTGTTCCCTGAGAAGCATACACAACAATACACGACAACTGGCGACGAAGGTACCTGAAGACTCCACACGTGTGTGTCCCTCGTGGAAGAATAACCGGAAAAACCAGGAGGCCACCCTGGAGGTTGCATCGCTGAAAAAGAAGGAAGAGCGGCCCCTCGATAAAGTGCAGCGACGCGGGAGCCCACCCCGACTGACAGCCGACTGGCAGCAAGATCGCCATCTGATTCCCCATCTGATCCGGTAAGCGCTGGGGAGAAGCGCGCGAAAGAGAAGAAATCGGCGCGATCTCTCGCGAGAGTCCCGGCGGCCATTTTGGGGTCAGGCGGTTTGGACCAATAAGAGAGCAGCAAAATGTAGCGGCCATCTTGAAGTCAGGCATAAGAGGATTGGGTCTGAAACATCGTGAGATTTGGCGGCCATTTTAAGGTCAGGCGAACAGACCAATAGGAAGAGCAGAAAAACAAGCGGCCATCTTGGAAACAGGCAAACACTCGAGAAAGGAATAAATAAGGGATAAAAGCACCGAAAACGTGGAAAAAGGGCAAATAAGAAGGAAAGCAAAAAGGGCAAGTGTCCCACAAAGGAAATTACAAGAGGGAACAAAGGGCAGCCAGTAGAAAGGCAAGGAAAATAAATAGAAGTACAAAGGATATAAAAAGAGGTGAAAGGAGCAGGAAAGAAGGAGAAAAAACTGCCACACCAAGAAAGAATAAGACATAAAAGACAAAACAAGAATAAAGTAACAAGAGATCAGAAACAAATAAGTACAAAGGCAACAAAAGGAACAAGAAAAGAAAGAAAATGCCAGAAACAAAGCAAAGTGCGCAATATCGCACACCAATGCCTTTCAGTGTATCAGAGCCACAAGTGGAAATACGATGGGAGAAGTGGATTGTGAAATTTGAGCGATACATGGAGGCGACCGATGTAGTGGAAGGAAAGAAACTAGGACTATTCCTAAACCTAGTGGGGGATGAGGTGGATGACCTCCTCATAACACTGCCCACGAGCCTAATAAAAACATACGAAAAACTGATAAAATGTCTAACGACCAAGTTCGACCCCCAAAGAAACGTCGATTTTGAAAGATATAACTTCAACATAGCATTTCAACAGCCGGACGAGTCAATGGACGATTTTGCAACAAGGCTGAGAAAGCTAGTGGCCCACTGCGAATTTGAAAAATATGACAATGAACAGGCCCTTCGCCTAAGACTGATAGAAGGCTGTCGCGACACAGAATTTCGCACAAGACTACTTAAAGAACCTATCACTCTAGAAAAGATTCTAGATCGAGCAAGAGCGGAAGCAAGGGCAATGGTACAAGCCAGGCAGATGGACCGGAGAGGAGAACAGGTACACCGAATGACAGATACAAGCAAGACGGGCAACTGGAAGAAAGGATCAAAGGAACAAGTGACAAGGAAACAAGGTTCCCAATGCTACAGATGCGGTCTGGACTTTCCACACCGAGGAACATGCCCGGCATTCGGTCAGACATGCAGGAAATGCAACAGAAGCGGCCATTTTGCCACCATGTGCCAAGGGGCACAGTTCAAAAATGAACGTGGAAGACCAGGGAGACCAAGAGCGACAACAAACAGACATGTACGGCACATGGAAGCGACCACCAGGAGCTCGTCGTTGGAGTCGGGAGAAGAGGAAGAAGAAGAAAGAGCAGCTGGAAAGGTAGAACGCCTATACCTCATGTCCACGGACGAAGGGTATGAAGAGGAGCACATCAGATTAGTGGATAGGAAGTCAATAAAGAAGACGGATTGGGTGACCATCGACGTAGGGCCCCATCAAACAGAATTTGTGCTGGACAGTCGGGCCACGTGTAACATCATGTGTGCTACGGAATATGATAAGATGAAGAGGAAACCACCACTAAAACCGTCAAATATCAGAGTATTCACCTGGGGTGCACAGAATCCGGTAACGAACATGGGAAAATTCACGGACACCATGACGCACAAGGGCAAGACTGTCACAGAAGAAATACATGTGCTACGAGGAGACATTCCCGCACCATGTCTACTGAGCAATGTAACGGCGAAGATCATGGGCCTACTAAAGATGATGTATCACATGTCGGACAGAGAGAACATATTACAAGAGTACCCAAAGCTAACGAACGGACTTGGAAAGCTGAAAGGAAGACAAATAACTCTGCACATAAACGAATCAGTCAGGCCAGTGGCCCAGCATCACCGAAGGGTGCCCATCCATCTACAACCTCAGGTGGAGGAAGAAATAAAGGCACTACTAGAACAGGACATCATTGAGCCAGCAGAGGGGCCAACGCCATGGGTGTCCCCAATAGTGGCGGTACCAAAAAAGGACGCCACACAAATTAGAATCTGTGTGGACATGAGAATACCCAACACAGCCATCGAACGAGAACGACACCCAGGGCCGCATCTAGATGACATGATAAGTTGCCTGACGGGAATGAGAAAATTCTCCAAGCTCGACTTATGCAAAGGGTACCACCAACTGGAGTCCAGATACATAACGACCTTCTCAACGCACCTCGGATTATTTCGCTACAAAAGATTAAGCTTCGGAATATCGTCAGCAGCAGAAATATTCCAGGAAACGATCAGGCAGATCATCAGACCGATCAAAAACAGTTTGAACTATAGTGATGATATCCTGGTGTTTGGAAAATCTGATGAGGAGCACGATAAGGCCCTGAGAGAAGTGTGTTCACAGCTAGTAGAGGTGGGCCTAACAGTAAATGAGAAGAAATGTGAACTGGGCAGAGAAGAACTAGTGTTTTTCGGACACATCTTTTCGAAGAGAGGGATGAGACCAGATCGCAGCAAAATAGACACCCTTGAAAAAACAAAAGAACCAAAAGATGTCGCTGACGTGCGCTCATTCCTCGGCCTTGCCAGCTATTGCACGCGATATATAAAGGACTTTGCGACAGTGAGCACGCCACTGAGAGAATTAACGAAGCAGGGCCAAACATTCGAATGGACCACAGAGTGCCAAAGGGTGTTCGAAGAAATAAGGGCGTCAGTAACGGCAGTGGACCACCTAGCATATTTTGACCCGAGCCTATGCACCGAATTGACAGTAGACGCCAGCCCGGTAGGCCTTGGCGCAATATTAGCACAACACAAGCCCGGAAAAGACTCACCTCGACAGATAGTGGCCTACGGAAGCAAGAGCTTGTTGGACATTGAGAGGGCATACTCTCAACCAGAAAAGGAGAGTTTGGCGGTAGTATGGGAATGTGAGCACTATCACATGTTCATATACGGAAAACCATTCACGATAGTAACAGATCATCAAGCGCTAGTGACCATCTATGGAAACCCAAACGCCAAAATACCACCAAGAATTGAACGATGGGGGATCAGGCTGATGGACTACAACTTCACGATTGTCCACAAACCAGGAAAAGATCAAAATCCAGCGGACTACATGTCACGACATCCGCTTCCCTATCAAAAAGGTGGCACCACAATGGCAGAAGAATATCTAAACTTCATCGTGAGACAGAACACTCCGGCATCAATAACAAATGAAGAACTAGAGCGAGAAACAAAAGGAGACCCGACAATGAAGGCCATCGGAATGGTGGTACGGCAGCAGAGATGGAGACACATCAACAGCAACACTATCACAGAGGAAGGAGTCAATAAAGAGGAACTACTGGCATTCAAAAAGATAAGTGAAGAGCTGTCGGAAACAGAAAACGGAGTCTTGATGAGGGGCTCAAGAATTGTAATACCACGTCGACTGAGAAAGAGAACAGTTGAGCCAGCACACGAGTCGCATCGAGGCATCGTAGCGACAAAGAAGATGTTGAGAGAAAAAGTGTGGTTCCCGGAACTGGACAACATGGTGGAGGAAGAGGTATCGCACTGTCACACCTGTCAAATAACAGGACCTCCTGCCAAGCCGACACCATTGAAAATGTCGGAACTGCCACCTGCAGTATGGACCGAGTTGGCAGCAGACTTTTATGGGCCATTGGAGAGTGGAAAATACCTGCTAGTGGTCATCGACGAATTTTCAAGGTTTCCAATAGTGAGAGAAGTATCGTCGACATCGGCAAGTGCCACCCTACCAGTGCTAGACGACGTATTTGCCGCCTGGGGCTCACCACAGACACTGAAAACCGATAATGGTCCTCCATTTTCTGGAGAGGAATTCCGTAGATTCATGGAGTACCTGGAGATCAAGCATCGGAAAATAACTCCCTTGTGGCCACAGGCTAACGGAATGGCAGAACGATTCTTGGGGACTATCAAGAAAGCCATCCAGCGAGCAAAATTGACACAGATATCAATTGGACAAGCACTTTGTCAAGTGCTCAGAGACTATAGGAATACCCCTCACAGCTCCACTGGCAGGTGCCCAGCAGAGCTGGTGCTAGGGAGATCAAGCAAAACAAGGATACCTCAGATAGATGTAACTAAAAGCACGAATAGAAGTGACATTGCAGAAAGAGAACACCAAGCAAAAAAGAAAATGAAAGAATATGCTGACAAAAGGAGAAATGCATCTGAACACCAGCTGACTGAAGGGGATCTGGTGGTAGTGCGACAGAAACAACAAAGGAAGTCAGACAGCCCATTCTCAAGAGACCCGCTGGTTGTGACTGACGTAAAAGGGTCAATGGTGACTGCAGCTTCTGACCATCAAAGAATAACAAGAAACAGTTCCCATTTCAAGGAGTTCAAAGTGGAAGAGGAAGAACGAGTGACCACAACAGAAGAAAGAGAGCAAGGAACAAACAGAGAGACAACACCACTAAAAGAGGAAAACGGAGGACAAGAACAGAGCAGAGAACAAAGACCAAGAAGGGAGTGCAAGAAGACAAGAAGACTGCTAGAAGAAATGTAGAGACTCTCTCTCTCTCTCTCTCTCTCTCTCTCTCTCTCTCTCTCTCTCTCTCTCTCTCTCTCTCTCTCTCTCTCTCTATCCCCATCGATCTATCATTGAGGATATCTCTGAGGATAATGTACTAAGGATTTGTACATGTGACAAAGACGTTCTGTTTGTGACAAAGGGGGAGATGTAGTGACCTGACCACCAACGCAGGGCACTAGGACCCTGTGGGTCACAGGGCAGTGACCAGGTCACTGGACAGGACTTCCTGTGGACGGACAGGAAGGGGACATTACAAAGTAGGACGAGGACGAGGACAGACGTGCTGAGGCACTCCGAGCATGCATGCCAAATAAAGAGCATTGGAACTATATCTGGTGTCTTGTGTGTTCCCTGAGAAGCATACACAACAATACACGACAATGGCCTTGAAGAAACTAAAAGGTAATCCAAAGATTTCATAAAAACACATCCCTTGCCTCACCCCCTAAAAGCGTGGGACAAGGTTAGAGATTTACAGGGGTAAGCAACACAAACAACTGTACAGCAATACAGAATAGAATCTCTTAGCCAAATTGATAAAAACATTGATACCCATTATATCTAATGGACATTAACAAACATTGGCAAAGTCAACAGGTTTAACATGTTATAAGGAAGGTTAGTGCTACAGGCTTTGCCAATACCTGCTTGCATAGTATAATAGAATTGCAAAGCAGTCATCACTGTCTAAGTATGTGTACTCATGTGTACACATCAGCGGAAATATTGAATTGCTTTATCTTTATGATAAAAACCTTTTCAAGATGAACGCCCTTGCGTGAGTGCGCTCACACAAGCATACCCGGCAATTTTGGATTGAGAAGTTTGGAATGGAATAGAAAGAGAAAACATTTCATGATCACTGCTCATGCACATGCATTCTGATGCACCAGTGACATTTGTGATTGTAATTTACCATTCTAACATGGCGGAGAGACATTTTTGAATGGTAAATAGAAAATAAGGTTTGCATGAAATGCTACTCAAACTAAAGGGTGGAAGGAGCCGGTAGCACTGTGCAGTTGCAGGGCCCATGCAAACATAATAAAAATGTTGGGGGGAATATAAAATGCAGGCGGGTAAAAAGCAGGGTAGGAATTGACTGGCAGGGGAACAATGGGTGAGTGGGTGAGGGAGCAATGAGTGAGCGTGGGGGAAGCACCCACTTGTCAGTGCGCCACTGCCAGGCTCTCCAAAGGTACTATGAAAAACGTTAGGTAAAACCAAAAGCAAGAAAAGTGGTGGTGGCCAGAGTAGGACTTTAGGGCTCATGAACGAAGAGAGAGAGGGAAGATCGTAGCAGCAGAAGAAAAGAGTGGAACTAGAGAAAAAGAAAGGAAATGTCCATCCATGAAGTGCAAAAAAAATTAAAGTTAGTTCCCTCATGTCAGCAGTGGAACTACACAGCTCATCCTATCAAAGGAGTGGTAAAGAAGCTATGCTTTGGGCACAGTACAAAAACAAGAATAGGGCGGGAAGCCATGGAACCAAGAGCATGGAGCAATAAAGGTAGAGAGTTTTTAACAGAGGCCAAATGGGACAACTGTTATTGACATGTGCAGCTTTAGGAACAAATGCAGACATCTGGGATATTCAGAAATTGTGCTAAAATCCATCCATAAGTGCATTTATTGGACTGCTCTGTGAAACAGTGGAGAAACTGAACAAGGCTTGACAGTGCACACTGGATTAGACCAGGTGAGGAAATTTACCCCCAAATGCAGTTACTTGTCTGGGTCAAAAAATTTGCCAGCGAGGCAGGTCCAAAAGCTTCCAATGAGGGTTTCACAAGGTTGCTGATGATTTTTGGGCCCATGGTTGGGAGCAAATGTTTCTGGGCCAGACAGCGTGGCTCAATAGATTCAGCCCAAACAGACCTTTAGAACCTCACATTCACAGCCATAGAGCTCTCGCTAGAGTTCTGTCAGGAGTTGCAGAAGTTATATATAGTTAATACAATACCCTCCAGTGTTCGAAAGTACTTGAAAGTGTAAGGAACTGAAGAATGACACTGTTGGTTTTTTTTTAGGCTTCAGCAATTATTGATCAATACACTAGTTCTGGAAACCCATTGAACTCATCCCAGCTGAACGCGATTGGCACTGATTACGTCTGTCTTCTGAATGATGCTCAACTCAACAGCATCAATCCCAATGCCATCAGGTATGTTACGTCATATTATGTACCCATTTTTCAAACTTATGATATTTTTTTTCCAACTTTTTTTATTTTTTCAATCAACCAAACTTACACATTGGCAGGGTATACAGTAGTCATACAGTGATTGCTTGAGCGTATACAGTTGTCCGTAACAAACTTATGATTTTTGGATACCCTTTCACAGTGTGGTGACCAGCATGAAATTGTACTTCCCCTCTTAGTTAGAGTGTTAAAAATATTCTGTGTTTGAGGTTACCCAGTGAGATTCAGATAATATCTGGCATTTAGTTGAATCAGATTGGAGACCGATGAATGGACTACATCCAGTAAGCTGAGAGACACTATCTGAGGCAAGTTATAAATAGCTGAATTAGCCAAGTGCTTTTATGAAACTCAGTGGAGAATTTCCCTTCTTCTAAACTACTAACTTGTTCATTTTCTAAGAAACCTTTTTCTTCTCAACATGATGGCTTCCCACCTTTCGAAGTCAGTACTATGTACAGCACTACATGGCGGATTAACTATTTCTGTTGCTCTTTTTATTTGTCTCAATTTCTTTTTGGAAAATCAATAAAGTGAAAACACTGGAGTCTCTTTTGAGCACTATTGAGTTTGGAGGCAAAAGTAGTAACATTTAGAGCAAGAATCAGTAAAGCCAATTGGTCTAGCGTTTCAACAGTGTTACCCAACATTGTGACTTGGCCAATGCTTTATGCATATGCTGTCCTATAACAGAAAAAAGAACAAAATGCTTATTTGCCAGGGGGAAACAACATCTGCTTGAAAAAGAAATCAGATGATGCATATGTACTCTTAATTCATTAGGCATGAGCGAAAATGCATTTTGATGCTTTGGCGGCTACAATGTCACCACACATGAATGCGTGCATCATGTAGCAGTGGCCATTTTAAAATATGTAATTTAATGTTCCAAGATGGTGGACGTCAATCGTGAACTGGTAAATTAAAACAAAACAAAAAGTAAAACAGAGTGCTAGTTGGTCCTATACTTGGCCAACCTTGTTTGACCCAGCCAAGTTGGTTAAAAATATGAGGTCCCACCTGAAACCTTTACTTTGCTGTGCGATCAGGTTATGTATTTTCTAACCACTTGCTTTTTACTTGTTAAAGGTGCTAAGAAAAAATCTTACCATTCCTTCCAAAACCTCACCATTGGGTGGTGAACCAGGGGACTATAATTAGTCGCCTAGATTACGTAATTCCCCATTCTCAGAATTGGACGGGGGCCTGCTGAGGAAGCTACATAGGATACAGAACTGGATGGCCATACCTGCATTGGGGCTGCCACAATTTTCCTCTGCATCCGAGGATCTGAAAAACCTGCATTGGATTCCTGTTGACAAGGAAGCCCTTTGCCATGCATTCAATGTAGTCCACTAAAGTGATCCGTAATATCTGATACAGATTTTAAGTGATTCAGTTTGTTCATGCTGCCTCGCCCCCTTCTTACTCCTCCAGCTTATTTCTCTTGTAATTTAAAAATGGACACTGTATTAGATAGGATATATGAGCTAAAATTGCTATGGTGATAAAATAAACAGCGCAAAGTACTAGGGACCAGCACTCACACAATAACACTAGAACGAAATAAAACAATTAATAAAACAAGAAGTCCCAAAAGGAACACATAAACACCTACAGCATAAGGAAACTGTAGTTGGATGGTGCTCCTGAGCTAAAACCGGAAGTGCTGTATTGAGAGCACCAGCCAATAAGAAGGCAGTAAATAAAAGCGACACAGGTGTGAGCCAATTGCAAGCAGCAGGCTGGATTACACTTTGTATAGCGATTACAGCAGGTGTTGCAGACAGCGCATGCGCGCTGCCTGTGCTCCACCTTAAAAAAGCTATGTGCACTGAGCAACAATGCAAGGCCGTCCAGTGGAGTACAGAGTCAATGTGGAAGGAAGCGTATTTTGATACATATGCCGTACTTTTAGATATCTCTCCTAACTGAGGCATTGTTCATACAACAGTGTTGGTGCAATAAGCTGCACACATAACTAATCCCTCCTGACTCCTTCGAGAATCCTTGAGGAAGAATGTATAGCAATAAGGTAGGTGAACACACAAAGACAGGTTGTTTGGAGAGAATGATGGATAGCTGGAATCTAACTGCAAAGCTTCTCTGAGGTATGCAGGGTTCCTTCATTTTCTGGATTTTTTGCTTTTTGATCACCTGTTTATTGGACTTTTTAGTGTGAGTAAGTCCCAGTACTAGTTTCTCACCCATAGTAATCACATGGAAAATGGACTGTGCATGTTTACTCCCAGTGTCCACCTTTTAAGTCTGCAATGCAGTTATGGTATGGGGCACTTGGCTCGTTACACGTGAATGCATGTGTACACCTGTGTGGGCTGCGCATGTGAGACCCAGACTCAGTTCTCCGTGTGCTGCTGCATTGCTTTTGCTCCTGTCTCCCCCTTGCTTCTTCTTCTTTTGAAAGTGCTTTCTGATTTCTTTTCCCTAATTTTTCAATCTTTTCTTCTTCATTTTCCCTGTTTCCTGAGTGCTTTCTCCTTGCTTTCCCTCATTTTCACTGTTTTCTCCTTGCTATTTCTCCAGTTCTTTGTGTGCCTACTGCTTTGTTTCCCTACGTACGTTTTCATTGCTTTCTCCTCGTTTTTTCCTCATTGCCGCTCCCTCTCATTTTCCTGCCTCCCGCCTATCCCCGCCCACTGCCTCTCAGCGCTTCTACCTCCTCCTAGGACCTACTTAATGGGGGCTGTAGCACAACCTCATTCAGTAGGTCTGAGGCCCAGCTCTCTCTGTGCTGATGCATGGCTCTTGCTTCTGTCTTCCTCTCGCTTCTTCCTGGTTTTCTAAGTGCTCTCACCTTGCTTTTCCCTCGTTTTTCACTGCTTTTTCCTCACTTTCCCCCTGTTTTCTGAGTGCTTCCTCCTTGTTGTTCCCTAATTTTTCAATGCTTTCTTTCCTTTTCACCCGTTTCTGTAGTGATTTCTCCTTGCGTTTCCCTCATTCTCAGTGCTTTCTCCTTGTTTGTTCACCTCCTTCTTCTTGCTTTTCCCTCGTTGTCACTGTTTTCTCCTTGATTCTTCACAGTTTTTAATGTCTTCTTCTTTAGTCCCTGTGTTTTCATTCCTTTCTGCTTGTTTATCCTTCATTGCCGCTTGCTGCCGGTTTCCCTCCCTCCCAGCTAGCTCCATCCACAGTGTTCCAGGGCCACTCCCTCCTCCCAACACCTACTTAGTGGAGGCCGCAGCACGACCCCATTGAGCAGGTGCCATAACCCGCTCTCTCTGTGCTGCTGCATCGCTCTTGGGTCTGACTTCCCCTGGCTTCTACCCTGTATTCTGAGTGCTTACTCCTTGGTTTTCCCTTGTTTCTCACTGCTTTCTCCTTGCTTTTTTCCTCCTGTTTTTGAATGCTTTCTCTTTGCTTTTGCCTTGCTTTCACTGGTTTCTCCTTGCTTCTTCCCCAGTTTATGAGTGCCTTCTCCTTGCTTTACCCACATTTTCATTGATTGAACAGATCACCACGAGCCTTGAAACCCTCATGGGTGATTTGCTGTGCTTTATAAATCCTTTATTTACTGATTTCCAGCACTCTGGTCATGGGATGGTGGACCAAATGGGAGGGTATGCTTTTACCTTTGGCTGCATGGATGTTTTCTGTTGATTTAGATTAAGGACACCCCCCCCCCGGGTATTTGTGCTCTGTACAAATTCTGTAATATATCCACTCCATGTGACAAAGTGAAAGTCTGTGGTATTGACTACCATTTTAAATAAAAATATTTTTCAGATAAAACCTGTCACTGAGAACAGTTTATTCTGCATTTCATTTTTAAAGTCTAAACCTTTTTCGATTTCTGTCTTCGAGTAAAGTAAAGCTCTTAATATGGTTCATGCTGTATGTGAGTGAAGACTATTATCACCAATATGCCTTTACCTTCATGATATTTTGGTTCTCAATAAGTAGGCCTCGATATTGTGTTCCCACAATATTTCACAATATTTTTGTCCTTGATACTCTGAGCCCGGATATAGCAACGGCTCTTCCACTAGATTATGCCATTGCGAGGAAAGATATAGAGGGTAAAATTGGTGGAGGTATCGCCATCATTTTTCATAAAGAACTTACTTGTAGCCTGGAACCAGTTAATATCCCTGATTGTGAAGCGGCTTTTTAAAATCACCCTAAACCCTAACTTCACGCTCTCCGGACTCCTAATTTATAGACACCCCGGGAATGCCAACACCTGGGCAGCAAACCTGGCAAGCTTTATTACTCCTTTCCACCTTGACACCAAAAATTTCACTCTAATTGGCGATCTAAACCTACACCTTGATGACCCCACAAATCTGGCATGTAGTAACCTACTAGATGACCTAGCAGCACTAAATGTAAATTTACTTAATTCAGGACCTACTCATAAGGCAGGACACCTGCTAGATCCCATCTTTTCAAATATTCCAGATTTAAAATGGCTTAAAACCAGTCCTATATCCTGGTCAGACCACTATCTCATTCACTTCTGCCTAACACTGCCAGCACTCCATCAAACAAATAGGGCCTGGCCTGTCACCTCCATGAGAAATTGGAAGCTACTCAACGCTGGGAAATTAAATCAAACTCTGGCCATTAAACCGCCTACCCCAGCTATGGATATGGAAAGTATTGCTGATGCTACACATTCCTGGCTGATAAATGCAGCAGACGGATGTCTTCCTCCATCCCAGACTAAAAGGAACGTCCACCGTCCCCCAGCCCCCTGGTTTAATGAACTCTTAAAAATCGAAAAATCAAATGTAAAGCCCTTGAAAGACAGTGGCGGTAGGACTATACACAAGAAAAAAAATCGATATATCACAAAGCCAGAAATGTGTATCACTCTGCGTGCATTAAGGCTCGTGCCCTTTATGTAGCTAAAATACCATAAACACAGCCCCCAACAAGGCTAGAACACTCTTTAATACGGTCAAAGATCTTGCAGGTGCACAATCTTCCGCACCGACCCCCCCCTAAACAAAAAACAATGCCAAGACCTTGCCTCTTTTTTCATTGGAAAAATCGACAAGATCATCTCAGACATCAATTCAACCACCTCTGGGAATGGCCCACAAGAAGCCATCCCCATTCACTCAGCCAAAACAAACATCTTAGATCACTGGCCTCCCATAACTGTAGACTCTCTCAAGTCCTCCCTTAAAACCATCAAGTCGGGTTCCCCCGGGACCCACTACCCGTTAGTGTCTTAAAACAGCTTGATACCTCATCCCTGACCATAATAGCTAACACTCTAAATTCCTCCCTTCAACTTTCTACAGTTCCCTCTCTTTGGAAACATGCCATGATCAATCCACTTCTAAAAAAACCTTCAGCCAACCCCGAAACACTTGCTAATTATCGACCGATATCCTTGCTCCCAGTCTTCTCCAAACTCCTGGAAAGACACATCCACTCTGTCCTCACTCTCTTCACCGAGGAAAATGCCCTCTGTCACCCTTCACAGTCGGGTTTTAGAGCGGGATTTTCCACGGAAACCACCTTGCTGGGAGTAACGGAAAAAATCAGGAATCTCCTCGATGAGGGTCAAACAGTCGCACTCATTTTACTAGACTTGAGTGCGGCTTTTGACACCATCTCACATAGCAAACTCCTGGCCACACTTGGGAGAAATGGCATCAGTGGTGAGGCAATAAAATGGATTGAGTCCTTCCTGACACACAGGATGTTCCAGATTACATCCCCTCTTGCCTGTTCTGACAAGTTTAGTGCTCCACGTGGAGTGCCCCAGGGCTCCATTCTAAGCCCTCTGTTTTTTAATCTCTACCTCAGACCCTTAGCTGATCTAGCCGACAACGTGGGACTCACCCTCATGACCTACGCTGACGACTCCCAGATCATTTTTTCCCTGTCAAACTCTAACCCTGTAGTTCTGTCCCTCCTCAAACAAGGGCTCCAAAAAATCTTCAGCTGGATGTCCACCAACCAGCTGAAACTAAACGGCGATAAAACTGAGATCCTTCTCCTGGGGAAAAATAAAGATTTTTGGAACTCTTCCCACTGGCCCTCAGAGTTAGGAAACCTCCCGACTCCTGCAACCCAGGTAAGAAATTTAGGGGTTATCATTGACAATGCCCTGTCCATGAAACAGCAAGCCAACAAAGTGGCAGGCATCTGTTTCACCATTTTGAAGTGGCTGAAAAAAATACTATGGATGCTGCCCCTCGCCACCCAAAAGACCGTAGTCAATGCACTCGTAACATCTCGTCTAGACTACGGCAACATTCTTTACCTGGGCTCAAATCAGGCAGTCATTAAAAGGCTACAACTCGTTCAAAATTCAGCGGCAAGACTCCTGTGCAGAATTCCAAAAATGGCTAGTGTGTTGAAATACCTGAATGACCTGCATTGGCTCAGGGTGGAAAACCAAGTTAGGTTCAAAGCCCTGAGTTATATGTTCAGGATCGAAGCCGGAACGGCACCAAAATACCTGCAATCGCTAGCCACCCCCTACATACCAGGAAGGAGTCTGCGCTCTCTAACCGCATCAAATTTTGTAGTTCCCAGGTTCAGATTGACAAGAATGGGAGGAAGGTCCTTCTCAGTCCTAGGGCCTACTCTCTGGAATACACTCCCCCCTCACATTCGCAAAGAGGAAAATTATGCCATGTTCAGGAAGAACATTAAAACCTGGCTCTTCCAGAAATAACTCCATAAAGTAAGCACAGCTCATACAAACTGCTCAACCAACTGTCGTCGGCGCTGGGAAACCCTTTTTGGGTAGCTGTGCGCCATACAAATGTAATAAATAAATAAATATATAGCTGCCACCTTCCATACCATGTAATATGGCGCCATACTTTGCCATGCATCGACATATGATAAGAAAGAACATCCGTTCCCTCATTCTCTTAAGACCAGGCATGTTCACAAAATCAGAGTTTCCCCCTGAACATGTCTTACGACTAGGCAGGAGCTTGTGCCATTAAATAAAACTATGCATTATACATTTGCTTAATACAAAACATCTAGGGCCAGATGTACGACGTGATTTTGCATGCACAAACGGGTTTGCAATCCCATTTGCGCATGCAAAATCATTGTTGGCCATGTACAATTCCTAAATAGCGAGTTGCAATTTAATTGCGACTCGTTATTTAGGAATTGCGAGTTGCAGTTAGGAAGGGGTGTTCCCTTCCTAACTGCGTCCGCAATGCTATGTGTGAATGTTTTGTGACTGCAATTGCGGTCGCAAAACACTCGCAAATTACCACCCTTTTCACGAGGTTGGTAATGCAGTCGCAATTTGGAAGGGGTCCCCGGGGGACCCCTTCCACTTTGTGACTGTCTCTAAACCTATTTTTTAAGGGCAGGCAGAGGTCCCAGGGACCCCTGCCTGCCCTTTAAAAATTAAGGGAAAATGTTTCATTTTTTTTTTTTTAAATGCATCCCGTTTTCCTTTAAGGAAAACGGGCTGCATTTAATTAAAAAAAGAGCTGCTTTATTAAAAAGCAGTCCCAGACATGGTGGTCTGCTGAGCCCAGCATGCCCCATTCCTGGGAGGACTGGCTTTCCCAATGGGCTCACAAATTGCGAGAGGCTCATTAATTTTAATGAGCTTTGCAATTTGCGACCCCATTGGGAACCGGAAAACAGAGTAATAACACTATTGTACATTTCATTTAGTGCCTCGCAATTTGGGACTCGACATGAGTCGCAAATTGCTAGGCGATAAATGAAAGGGACGTACATCTGGCCCCTAATTCTTTACTAAATAAATTCAACAGGAGTTTTGCCTTCAATTCCTTTTAAGGTATGAGGCGAATACAGAGTGAAATTAATTGTAAAAAAGTTGTCCACTTGAAAGCATTTTTTCTTCATATGTATTACTGTTCTCCCTTTCGCCTGTTTTCCCTATAACTGTTTCTAATTCAGATACCTGACTCTTCTTTTATTTTCCACGCTCTCCACTCAAAAACTAGTTTCTTCCTCACCTCATACCACTTATATGAATAATTTTATGTAAGCCAAACTAAAGAGCTAGAATGTCAAGCCTTCCCATAGTACAACACTGCTCATGGTCAGATTAGCGTCTACTAAGGGTGGGCTGACAAAATTCAAAATTCAGTGTTTTCTGGTAATATTTAGTAGACAATCCAAACATTGTGTCCTATGATAGTATAATTTATTAACCCTCAGAGACCAGTAGTGGCCAACAAACCCTCTGCTGAAAATCCCTCCAGAAAGCTGTTTTGGGGTTTCTTGTGGCAGTGCCTTGACCTCCCACCTGTGGTGAGAGAGTAAGTGGTTCATTTTCTCCAGTAGTAGCTTGGCAGGTTGTGTTCCTAAGTGAGATTTGGTGATGTAAGCCGAGGAAGGGAGAGTAGCAGCAGTAAATGATGAGGTGCAAGTCTGAAATATAATTTTTCTGCCATTCATTCTCTCATGGCCCCTTCATGTCTTGTTACAGGTATGCCATGGATCTGGACACTTCCGCCTGCAATGAGTCTGTGAAGATGGTGCTTTACGCTAAAGCAGCAGCCGCATTTCAAGATGCAAAGGACCAGACCCCAGCTTACTATAATCTTATAAAACCAAGCCTCAGTAAGTACCAACCATCAATTACTCAGTGGGTCAAACCCCCTGGTGTTATAAAATGTCAGCGGTCATAGGCCCTAGGAGTTGGCACCACCTGCCAACCTACTGATTCTTAAGGCATTATGAATACACCTCTTGATAAATTGACCCTATGAATATAAAAAGAAGTAAAAAAAGGAAGAAAGGCATAAACAAATAAACAAACAAATATAAAGTACTATTTTATCTAGATATAGAAGCGACATATCACTCCACAGCCTTAGAATACGAAGAGTGAATTAAGGGCCTGATTTAGATCTTGGCGACGGGTTACTCCGTCACAGCGGTGACGGATTTCATGTCTGCTGAAATATAAATCCTATAGGATATAAAGGGATTATTATTTTGGCGGACTCGATATCCGTCACCATTGTATGGAGTAACCCGTCCACCAAGGTTTAAATCAGGCCGTAAGTGTGAACTTTAAAACAGAAAGTACATTTGCCCTGTTGCTCATGATATCAGCAGTTCCTGTGTCTTTAAAATCATAAACATTGTGGTGCAAAGTGTTTGCTGCTCTCAGTAAACTTTTTTAACTCGATGGCTTTGAAGGGAATTTTGTGGTACTTAAAGGACATAGATAGATAGATAGATAGATAGATAGATAGATAGATAGATAGATAGATAGATGCCCGGCTATCAGTCAGGAGGATACAGTTAAAATGCCCTTGGCCTAAACACAGGCTCAACTTAGATAATGATATGGTTCTGTTTCACAACAAACTCAGGTTTTAAGATTTTGCTACTAAAGTTCTGTTGCTACTGTCATTTCGTCTGGCCATTGCCAGAGGCTGGAGTTTTTCTACCTAGAAACGTATCTTTGCAATTCAATCAGAGTTTCAGAGGTGACTGCTTTTGTCACAGAGATTCTTTTGTTACTGTGCAGTTCATAAGTGACAATCGTTATCTCGCACAATGATCTATAAACTGTCATCAAAATTCTGGTTGTAAACTGCATGGTACAAGTTAGTAGCATAGGGCCATATGTATCAAGGCTAAATGGGTTCGCAAATGCCGAAATTCGCAGAATTTCGGCGTTTGCTAACCCATTTTCGCAAAATGGTATATATGAAAGTATTTGGGTGCAAAATAAGGAATCGCAAAATTTGCCATTCCTTTTTTTGCGATTGCAGTTAAGGAATCGCAAATTTTGCAATTCCTTAAATGCAATGTATGATGCAAAAAAATATTCCAAAATGGCCTTAAGGAATCGCAAATTACCACCAACTTGTAGTTGGTGGTAATTTGCGATTTCTTTTACAAATGCACTTTATGCAATTTGTAAAGGTGCCATATGCGCACACATGTCATTTTCAGGGGTGCAGCAGGATGTTCTTGAGACACCCCTGCACCCTTGAAATTATTCTCAATTTGCGATTAGCAAATTGCGAATCGCAAATTGAGAATAATTTCACATTCATTCCTATGGGCCTCCTGGCCCATAGAAATGAATGGTAAATTATTCCTTAATTGCGATTAGCAATTTGCTAATCGCAATTAAGAAATTTTAAAGAATCGCAAAAAAAAGCGATTTTCTACATACATACCATTTTGCGATTTCTAAATAGCGATTCCTTAATATTCTCTATTAAGAAATCGCAAAAGGGTATGTTGATACATATGGCCCTATGTTTTTTACCAGTCTTTCATTATCCTGATGCTGCTAAAAAGGTTTATTTGGGTGGAAATAAATTTTTATTGTTAAAGTCAATGTTATCCACTGTGTTATGTTCTGGATCCTGAGTTTGTGCTTCACCAAACTGTGGTGTTGGGTTCAAATCAGGCCTACATACTCTGCTAAACTCTCGAACACCTTAGTATAGAAGTTGGCACGGACACTGGAAAAGGTAAAAGACAATTTTATTAAGACCCCATGGGGTGGTGATACATTCCTACAGCACCCTTCGGCAATGTAAGAAGTAGCACACCGAACATCGGTGCGCGACCTCTTTTATATGGTTTAATAGCAATAAAAAGATAGGCGGTTACAAGTTTACACATTTTAGGTACATATAAGGTCATTTTTGGAACACAGCCAACACGTGGGAGGAGTTACAACAGCACTGGTCAGTTAGCGTGAACATTCCTGAAGAGTGACCAAGTAGTGCGTAATGCGCATGTGCGCTTGACCAGTACTAAAAATAGCCTGTTGCCGAGCAAACTAGTGACCATGGGTATCGAGAAAGGACGAAAGGGCACACTGACCACGAGGCAGCGTGTTCATTGAAACGGAAGTCAAAGGGATTCAAAATGGCCCCCGTTCGTTTTGGTCAAGTATACAGAAAAGACCGTGTAGCTGTGCTAAACGCTAACTCAGGAGCTGCCAAAACACGACAGACGGCCCTTTTAGCGTTTAGCAAAAGCTACCTCATAGTGGACATAGTCAGAACGTTCATCCTCAATGTTAATAGCCATAATTTTTAATACTTCATCATTGCTCAGTTTCTCTTGCTTGACAATAGTTCGTTTGGACGGAATGCAGGCTGTGATACATATAGAACATAATGTAGGGCCACATTGAATACATAGACAAAGGAAAAATAGTACTCCAATAAAAACACAGAGAATTGTTAGCAATTTCCAGCCCCAAGTACTAAGCAGGGTCCAGAACCAACCAGAAAAAGTCCATGTTCCATTCTCTGGGTGGATCTCAGCAGCTATCTTGTGTAATTTTGTAATCGATTCATATACAGAAGGTGAGTTATCTGGCACGTACACGCAACAACTACTTCCGATGACGCGGCATGCTCCACCTCTATCAGCTAGTATCACATCTAGAACCATTCTATTCTGGAGCGCTACAATTCTGGTAATTTGCAATTCCTCAGTAATGTTCCCTAAAGCAGAAGCAGTTTCGTTGGCAACGGCTTCCACCACACGTGTAAGCCGCCTTATCTTTCTACTATTTAATGCAGCTCCTACAAATGAAAATAACCCCAAATTGAAATCTACATATTGTTGCAAAGTGGTATCAGTCTGGTCTATTTCATCAAGGTCTATTGATCGTTTCGCTCTATTCAATATGAAATCATGGTACAAAACATAATCATTGTGATACATAGGAGGAGCAATAAACACAGGTGGTAATACAAATGCTATATAACACGTTCCCAACCATCCCAATGGTAGACGATGGTATCCCTTATTTCCACAAACGAAGTATGTATTATGCGAAGCTACAAATGCAATTCCAGTTGGTGTATCAAAGGTAAGTGTAATATTACATTCACTGCGACCTACGGGAATTGTACCTTTATTTCTAATACACAAATCTGCTTTTGTATCAATCACAGTTATTATATGCATGTTCGTAACATTTATAAGTCTTTGATTCGTATATACACGAGGCGTAGAAATATTGTCCGGACGATATTCTTCCCATTCAAATTTAGTTCCTTCAGCGTGTGGATAGCCATCTTTATCGTTATAGCATATTTTATTCAACCGAAAAAGTAATCCACCTTTCGTTGGCCATCGCAGAGTAAAAAGAAGAGTGTACCAAGCATGACAAGAACCATTATGAGAAAACGGGAGAGGAATGAGTGGTGTTCCTCCCTTCTTCTGATGTCCGGGCAACATTCCACATACCCAACAATTGGACGTATTGGTCATGTTATGAGTATGATGCAAAATCTTAATAAAACTGTTGTTCAAATAAGTCTGCCTATGTCTTTCTTCATGGAAAGGCAGAGTGAAATGAAAATGTTCAGACGGACTTGGAGTGGTGGGCAGTAAATGTTCTCGTGCAGGAAACAACAGTTCTATAGTCCAAGCTAATACTGCGATCACCACTACAGTCAAGACAAACAAAACAGCACCAAGAATTCTCCCTTTTCGTGTCGAAGGAGATGCCATTGTTCATAAAACAATACTCTTCAAAAAAAGAAAAAAGCAACACTAAGCGAGAAAAAGGAAAAACGATGGTTCTGAACCGAGGCTGCCGTTGATTTGTTCTCCGGGATTCAAGACGGGTGTCGCTACACTGGGCAGAACTGATCCCCCCCCCTTGATATTCCCGGCTTCCGTTTCACAAACCTCAGAGCGGTTACCAACCAGTTTCAAAAAGAACACAAAAGGAAGCTTATTTCCTGGGGCGTAGATTATATTTCACTTTATCAGAAACAACGTGGTCCGGGAAGGCTCCCTCCAATTCATCAGGCGTGACAGCTGGGCTCTTTTCTGTATCCAAAATCTTTCTGTAGTCGGATAGTACCACAGGGCTCACCAGATCCGGAGAGACACGTCGGCAGTGCGTTGAATGAATCCACCGCTTCTTGTTGGTGACTCTCACAGCAGTCCGCGTAGCCAGCAGCACTTGCTCAGGGCCATGCCATCTCGGTTCCAAACTGCTGGATCGCTCAAAGATTTTGACCATCACGTGGTCCCCAGGGCGGAGATCGTGAGCCTCACCAATGGAGTTATCAGGGAGCGCCTCTCGAACCTGTTGATGAATAGAAAGCAAATCATTTGTCAATCGTGCCAGATAATCGTTCATCATTATACAAGGCATATCATGTATCAAACGAGGTTTTGGAACTCCCCAGATATTCATAGGCCTTCCAAACACTACTTCATAGGGTGTGAGGCCAGATCGAGAATGTGGCACTGATCGAATGGACAGCAATGCCAGAGGCAAAGCGTCCGGCCATTTCAGAGACGTCGATGCCACTATCTTTGCTAGCTTCAGCTTCAGAGTTGCATTGTATCGTTCTACTAAACCTGCTGATTGCGGATGAAAGACAGCATGGAATCGTTGTTTGATTCCCAATCCTTTCAGGACATATTCCACTACTTTTCCAATGAAATGAGGGCCATTATCACTCCACATAAGTTTACAAACACCATAGCGCGGGAAGTACTCCTTCAGTAACACCTTAGCCGTTGTCAACGCTGTATTGTCTTTCGTAGGGTAAGCCTCAATCCATTTGCTGAAGGCACACACCACTACTAGAACATACTTGAGATTATTACAGCGTTCCAGCTGGATGTAATCCATTTGTAGTACTTCGAATGGTGCAGTAGGTGGAACAAACCCTCCTTTAGGAGTATGAGTCCCTTGTCCAGGATTATGCTGCAAACATATCAGACAGGTCTGCACTACTCTCTTAGCCGTGCTAGCAATGTCAGCATTTTCCCAAACTCGTGTAAGCAATTTAGTAATTGCGAGAGCTCCAATGTGTGCCAGTCCATGTGTCATTTGCACCATTGTTTGTAAATAGGCCATGGGTAGTCTCCATCTCTCCATATCTTTACTACGCCAGCAACCCTCATCATCCAATACTCCCTCGGTGGCCCATTTCACAAGTTCTGCCTCAGATGCTGACTTCTGTATATCGAGTATTTCTTCTCTAGCATCATGCCACCGCTCAGCCTGTGACTTCACCACATACATGGGGAAATTATTTTGTAGCATAGCGGTCTCTCTTGCAATGCGATCTGCAAAAGCATTGCCCTGTCCTATTTTGTCCGTCACCTTTTTGTGTGCACTACACTTGACTATTGCAACTTTCTTTGGGCACAACAGTGCATTCAGGAGATCGCGTACCAACTCTCCATGCATGATGTGTACTCCGTGTGAAGTCAGGAATCCTCGTTCCTTCCAAAGTAGGCCAAAATCATGCACTACTCCAAAAGCGTAACGACTATCCGTGTAAATGTTCACACATAGTCCAGCACTTAACTCACATGCCTTCGTTAAGGCTATCAACTCAGCCGCTTGAGCTGATTTTTGAGGTATCCGTGCTGCTTCTACCACAGTCTTAAGTGTCGTGATCGCATAAGCTGCGGAAGTCGTACCATCTGGTAGCCTCACACATGACCCATCAACCCACAGTTCCCCATCCACATCTGGAAATGGCGTATCCTGTAAATCAATACGACCCTTTGTCTGTTCCTCAGTCAGAAAAACACAATCATGTTGTTCTTCCTTCTGGGTTTCAGCAACAGGATCCGGCAATAAAGTAGCAGGATTTAGTGCTGCACATCGTTTTAGTGTGATGTGCGGTGCCAACAACGTTAGCTCATATCCTGTCAGACGGGCACTGGTTAGATGCTGTGTTTTCGTTTGGTTCAGTAACGCATCTACTGCATGGGGAACTAGCACCAACAATTTGTGTGACAAAACTATTCCCTCACTTTGTCGTATCGCTACTGCTGTTGCTGCAACTGCTCGAAAACATCCAGGCAATCCTCGAGCCACAGGGTCGAGTACCGCCGAGAAGTATGCACAAGGCCTCTGTTTGTCTCCGTGTGTCTGCACTAACATTGACAATGCACACCCATCCTTCTCGTGTACATATAATGTAAAGATCTTCGTGTAATCAGGTGTACCCAACACTGGTGCAGAACAAAGAGCCTGTCTCAATTGCTCAAAAGCATTCTGACATTCATCCGTCCATTCAATGGGAATCGGTGTATCTTTAGACAACAATGCTAACAATGGTTTAACGATATGTGAAAAACCCAATATCCATTGCCTACAAAAAGACGTCAAACCTATAAAGGCGCAAACATCCTTCTGGGTGCGAGGGACTGGAGTATCTAGGATTGCTTGAATCCGATCTGGTGTCAATGCACGGCCCTCCTTAGACAAAAGATGACCGAGGTAGGTCACCTTTGGTCTACAATATTGCAGCTTTTTCTTCGAAACTTTATGATTATGTTTGGCTAGGAAGGAAAGCAAAGAAAAGGTACTCTTCTCACATTGTTCTGGCGTGTCTGCAGCTAGTAAAATATCGTCTACATATTGAATGAGAACCACTCCCTCCTGTAAGTCAAAAGAATCAAGCTGTCTTTTTAATGCCTGACTATAAATGCTAGGACTTTCAGTATAGCCTTGAGGAATTCGACAGAATCTGTACGATTTATTATTTAATGTAAAGCCGAATAGATATCGACTGTCAGGATGTACAGGGATCGAAAAGAAGGCATTCTTCAAATCGATAACTGTAAAAGTAGTTGCCGTCGATGGAACCAACGTAAGCAACGTGGTGATGTCAGACACCACTGGGTACTGAGGCACTACTATCTTGTTTATTTCCCTCAAATCAATAATGAAACGATAAACCTTAGTATCTGTGTCTCTCTTAAGGATTGGTAAAATTGGGCTATTGCAAACATTATAAGAAACTTCCTCAACTACTCCTGCAGAAATCAAATCATTGACAATGTATATTAATGCAAGTTCCCCTTCTCTAGAAATCTTATATTGTGGGACACGTGGTAAAGATACTTCCTCCTTTACAGTAATTCGTACTGGAGGGATTAACATCTGCCCCACATCCGTGTCAGAAGTGGCCCATAACGTATTTGGTAAGGAGGCCAATACTTCAGATTCATGGAGAAAACACACTCGCTCAAAGTCTGGGTAATTCTCATTCAGCACAACTCGCACTCCTTCTGGGGCACAGCGAATAGTAGCTCGAAAGTGTTTTAACATATCGAGTCCAATAATATTATCGGGTGTATTTGGGGACAACAAAAAGGGACAAGGGGCAGCAAATTTATCAACATGAAATGCAACTGGTTGAGACAGTGGGCTAGAAGTAGGTGTTCCATCGAACCCTATTGCTGTAATTACCTCGCCAGACAGGGGAGCCCTTGGAACCAAGTATTTGGACAAAGCGCTACGAGTAGCTCCTGTATCGACCAGAAATTGGTCAGTAGAACCCAAAACATGTGCTTCTATGTATGGACCCCTCTGATCAACTGGTACCTCAACCGATTCCACACCCCATCCTACGCAATCCTATGCGTAATGCTCATCCTGTAGTTCAGCAGGACCACCCTCATTTATCTGATATTGATTGCGATTATCAAACGTATTATAATCCGACTGACCACGACCCCTTGCTCCATATCCTCCACGATCATTCGTGCCATAACCTCCTCTCGACCCTCCATAATAATTCCTAGATCTCCCACTTCCTCGTCCCCTCAAATTACGCTGCTCTCGAAACACCGGACAGTCTGTAATCCAATGCCCAAACTGTTTGCAGTATGCACATTGATTCACAGAAATGTCAGAACGAGGGGGAGGAGCATTACTGTATGATCCTCGCCCTCCTCTATTGTTCCCTCTCGTAGCCTGAACCTGAGCTAACATTACCTTCGTCTTCAAATCCTTCGCCTTCTTATCACTACTTTCTTTCGTCTCTAATTCCTGTCTTTCGTAATATTGAGCCATAGTCAATAAAGAAGCAGGGGTTGCTGTGGTCCATGAACTTTCACTCGCTTTTAATCGTTTCGCGATCTCCGGTAGGAGATTAGCTACATACTTATCAACGAATAGATGCCTGCCAGTATCTTCTGTCAATAATTGACCACTGTAATCATGGAACGCTTCCTCGAAGCGGGAGAAAAAATCAGAAACTGATTCATCCGCTTTCTGCTTACACGAGGCTAATATAGTCCAATCAATCTTTTTAGCGGGAGCAAGAGTCTTTAATATTGTTAGTATGGCACCTGGAAGATCTAATATTAATTTACACGGTTTACATGCTGGTTCTCTATCTAAATCAGCCTGAACAATATCTTTCCAAGTGGCCCCGAGAGTCGCCTGGTCATCAAACCTACGAATCACTCTCCACATATCAGGGGGCAATATCAGCCCGAAAAATAGATCAATATCAACTAACGTCATGATACATGAAGAAATTGCACTTTCAACATTTTCATAAAAAGCCGCAGGGTTTTTACGGGGATCAGGTAACGCATTCTTAAGCGCCATAACATCTGCTCTATTCCAAGGCGTATAAACCCAATTATATACAAAATACCCTTTCGCGTCTTTGGAGCTTTTATCATCATCTGTGCCATCCCCTTTATGAGGGACATATAAAGGCGCAGCTTCTCGCATAGGTCTAACATTAATCGCAGCGATCTTATCTGTTTCAAAGATAGGGCATTCTTTGGATATCCCCGTCGCTCCGGACGTAGACGAATTCTTCGATTTTTCCAACTCCCGTAGCCGTGTCGTCTCACTACGCAGTTCAAGCAACCGCTTGAAGAAGTCGTCCGCATCTGAAAGAACAAAAAGACCTTTACGAAAATTCTCACGAGTCTTAGATATCTCCTTAGGTTCTAACTCGAGAGAATATTTTCTATATCGCTCAACAACTTCATCTCCAAAATGATCTAAAAAATACAGTCGTTCCTTATCAGACCACTGCTCCATTTGTTTAGTAACATCAGAAACAGTAACAGTATTACTATTTAGCTTTCGCGCAATCGAGCGCAATTCCGTAGCTCGTTCCGTATATAACCTGGTACGCTGTGTTCGATCACTATCCTCGTCCGAGTCCTCGTTCGGAGCCGTAGGTGCGACGTACGGAGGCGGACAACGATCTAGCAATGAAAAATCATCTGTTTCATTAGTAAGAACTGGATAGAGAGGACGCCTGATAGGGAATTGACCATTAACCTGCAGATTACGTTCTCGTCTCTCCCTCTCTTTCTTTTCCTGTAATTCCTTCTCCTGTAGCTGTAAAGCTTTGTCATGTGCAGCCTTCCGCTGCACTTTCTCCGCCAAGGCTTCCTCACGCTTCGCTCGTTCACGCACCTCTTTCTCCCACGTACGCACACAATCAAACATATCTTGTCTAGACCTTCGCTGAAACAAACACTGCTCGACATACTGTACCTTTCGAAGGTCAAATGACCCATATAGTGGCCACTGTAATTCACGATCAGTCTTAGTATACTTATGCCATAATGCACTATACATTATAGGTGGAATACCGTATTTAACATACATTTCACGATTTGGAGTCCCCTCTGGGGGAGCCGGCTGTTTTTCACTCAATCGATAATTGGTACCATTTTCAGAACAGCACATCCTACGGAGTGTGCTAAAAACAGGCATGTTTCAAAAAGTACCACGAAACCGCGATACTACAAAATGACACCTAACACGGTGCACTCATTCAAATCAAAATAAATCAGAGAAATATCCCTACATGCCTGCCTATGTGAGGTGCACTTCACATATTCAAATTCAATATTCAAATTCAAAATTCAAAGATTCAAAACGTTAGCTAACAGATTCAAATTCAAAATTCAAAGTTTCAAAATTCAAAGTAAGTGTCAGTAGACTACCTCACCACTCAAAAGCTTACCAATTTTCTTTTCAAACGTCCAAAGTCCAACTGCCAAGTTCTGTAGTCGAATCAGCCAAAACGGCACATCACGACAATCCAAGATCAGAATCTCAGTCGAGGACCGGCGCCACCTGGAAGGTCAGATCGGAAGGAAGGGAAAACACACCGTGGGTGCCGAGACTCGGGTCACTCAATGGCAGCGATCGCGTCCATGGCGAGTTTCCTAACCTTCGTCACGACCTCTCCTTCGGGCCTCCGAGTCGCCGATGAGTCTCTTCGTGGTCGCCAATTGTGGTGTTGGGTTCAAATCAGGCCTACATACTCTGCTAAACTCTCGAACACCTTAGTATAGAAGTTGGCACGGACACTGGAAAAGGTAAAAGACAATTTTATTAAGACCCCATGGGGTGGTGATACATTCCTACAGCACCCTTCGGCAATGTAAGAAGTAGCACACCGAACATCGGTGCGCGACCTCTTTTATATGGTTTAATAGCAATAAAAAGATAGGCGGTTACAAGTTTACACATTTTAGGTACATATAAGGTCATTTTTGGAACACAGCCAACACGTGGGAGGAGTTACAACAGCACTGGTCAGTTAGCGTGAACATTCCTGAAGAGTGACCAAGTAGTGCGTAATGCGCATGTGCGCTTGACCAGTACTAAAAATAGCCTGTTGCCGAGCAAACTAGTGACCATGGGTATCGAGAAAGGACGAAAGGGCACACTGACCACGAGGCAGCGTGTTCATTGAAACGGAAGTCAAAGGGATTCAAAATGGCCCCCGTTCGTTTTGGTCAAGTATACAGAAAAGACCGTGTAGCTGTGCTAAACGCTAACTCAGGAGCTGCCAAAACACGACAAAACCAAGCACTTTAAAAAAAAATGCCTACCAGTATGAATGTCATGTGAATCCTACACCTAATAATCCCCTTTGCCTTATGTAACATTTTCTATACATTGATGTACATGTATGATTCATTGCCTCGATGTGTGTGATGTAAAGTGCTCTGACATCCTACAATGGTATGAGAGATGCTATAATACATGTGACAGAGGGGCTATGGAGAGATGAGATGCACTGTTGGAGGGTGATAGTAAGGGAATCATTGAAGACCCCAACAAAGATTGTCGTATCCAGGTGCATAGTAAGGTCATCCTTTACTATGCTTTAAAAGCTAATAAAACTCAATATATAATGATAAATGTGTTGTAGAACGCACCACTGTTTCCTAAATTTTCTATGTGGGAGAGCCTCCCAAAGCCCCCTTTGAAGTGGTCAGGCTTGCTATCTGCACTTGGTGTGCACCGTATGGGGACTGGTCTGAAAACATTTGCCAGAGCGGCTTTGGGTTTCCAGTCTGGCCCTGGCAGGAGCAGGAGCCTCGTACTGCGAAATAAAACCAACTATTTAAAAGTTAGTTAAGGAGTTGCCGCACAAACCTTCCCATTAAATGTTTTAGTTTTTTGCAAATTCTTCCAATATAAAATACTAAAATCCTTAGTAATTAGAGTATTTGTTTTGTGTGCACACATGTGTATATTTTTGGGGGAATTACTGTTTTAATGTTTGAAATTTAAACCATACAAATTGCTTGGGGGTCCCCGGTTTCCAGTGGTGACTCAATGGGGGTCCTCAGGAGTCAAAAGTTTGGGAACCACTGGGCTAAGACATTTCTTTTATGTTAGATTCACAACTTTGTTGCTAGAGACAGGGTGCAATTCTACGGTGCACTCTAGAAGTGCCACCCTATTTTATATTGTTATATGTTAGTTAATAACATGTTTGAAGGTGTGTAATATATAGTTTTTTTGTCTACAATTACTTTTCAGGTGGTGCTCCTGCTGGTGACATAAAGGCCCTGGCCCTACAAAACGTGAACATGGATATATACACCTTCACAACGTTATATCCTGACACAGTGATGGTAGGAGAGGGGGTTTGCTGGGTGCTTGGTAGTGCTGACTTGTTCACAGTTGGTCACTTTTGATTATGCAGTGCTTGCGTTCTGTAAAGAGGCGAGTGATTAGTAGTTAGCGTCAACAGGACAAGGCAGAGAACAGTGATGAGAAACTAAGAGAGAGGAAGCGTATATATAAGCGAGCAGTGAAGTAATGTAGTGAACCATGTACTAAGGACAATGCAAGACCAATGAAGCATGCAGTGCCCCATTACTCTAAGGGCAGAGGAGGATGAGGATGAAACATGCTGTGACCAGTGTCCTGAGACAGAAGTAATAATGCATGCAGTGGCAACTTTCCTAAGTCTGCAGGAGAATGAAGCATGCAGTGCCCCATTACTCTAAGGGCAGAGGAGAATGAAGCGTGCTGTGTCCAGTGTTGTGAGGCCGAAGTAATAATGCATGTTGTGACAAGTTTCCTAAGTCTGCAGGAGAATGAAGCATACAGTGCCCTACGTGCTAAGGGCAGAGAAGGATGAAACATGCTTCCACCAGTGTCCTGAGGCAGAAGTAATAATGCATGCAGTGACAAGTTTCCTAAGAGTGGAGGAGAATGAAGTGGTCCATTATTCTAAGGGCAGAGGAGAATGAAACATGCTGTGTCCAGGTGCTGAGGCAGATGTAATAATGCATGCAGTGACAAGTGTCCTACATCTGCAGGGGAATGAAGCATGCAGCCCCCATTGTCCTAAGGGCAGAGGATGATAAAACATACCGTAGCCAGTGTCCTGAGACCAAAGTAATACTGCATGCAGTGACAAGTTTCATAAGAGTGGAGGGAAATGAAGCTTGCAGTGCCCCGTTTCTCTAAGGGCAGGGGAGAATAAAACAAGCTTCCACCAGCGTCCTGAGGCAGAAGTGATAATGCATGCAGTGACAAGTTTCCTAAGAGTGGAAGAGAAAGAAGCAGGCAGTGCCCCATTAGTCTAAGGGCAGAAGAAGATGAAATGCTGTAGCCAGTGTCCTGAGACCAAAGTAATACTGCATCCAGTGACATGTTTCTTAAGTCTGCAGGAGAATGAAGCATGCAGTGCCCTGTTTCTCTAAGGGCAGAGGAGGATAAAACAAGCCTTCACCGGTGTGCTGAGGCAGAAGTAATAAGACATGCAGTGACAAGTTTCCTAAGAGTGGAGGGGAATGAAGCATGCAGTGCCCCATTATTCTAAGGGCAGAGGAGGATAAAACAGGCCTTCACCAGTGTGCTGATGCAGAAGTAATAATGCATGCAGTGACAAGTTTCTTAAGAGTGTAGGAGAATGAAGCATGCAGTTCCCCATTATTCTATGGGCAAAGTAGAATGAAAAGTGCTGTGGCCAGTGTTCTGAGATAGAAGTAGTAATACATGCAGTAACAAGTGTCCTAAGTCTTGAGGGGAATGAAGCATGGAGTGCCCTATGTCCTAAGCGCAAAGAAGGATGAAACATGCTTTCACCAGTGGCCTAAATCAGATGTAATAATGCATGCCGTGACAAGTTTCCTAAATCTGCAGGAGAATTAGGCATGCAGAGACCACTTCCCTAAGAATGGAGAAAAATGTACCATGCAGTGGGTCGGATCGCTTGGTGGGGGAGAGTAAAGATTGCGGCAAAAACTTTCTTAAGAGTGGAGGAGAATTGAGCAAGCAGTGATCACTGTCCTAATAATGGAGGCACAAGAAGGATACAGTGATTACTGTCCTACGGATACAGGGGAACAGCGCGTGCTGTGGCAATTCTTCCAAGTATGAAGAAGACATGCAGTGGCAGTGGCTAGTGTTCCACAGGCGCCAGAGACTAAAGTAGCGATGACAGGTTTCATAAGTGGGGAGGAGAATGGCTCATGCAGTGGCTACTGCCCTAAGAATTGAGGGGAAAAACAACCAGTAACCAGTATCCCCAACTTGCCATAAGAATGGAGGAGAATGATGCATGCAGTGAGTAAAGTCCTGTGGGTGGAGGACAATTAAGCATACAGTGACCACAGTCCTAGTTGTGGAGAAGAAAGACGTACGCAGGGACTAGTGTCCTAAGGTTGGAGCAGGATTAAGCCTGTAGTGACCATTGTCCAAACTGCAGTGGAGAATTAATGAAGCACGCAGTGACCAATGCCCCAAACAGTAAATGAGAACGAACAGCGAGCGGTGTCATAAGAGCGGAGGAGAATGAAGCTTATAGATCAGTGTCTAGATCGACACTGATGCTGAGGGGCTGGTACCAGATCAAGAGGGAGGAGGTCTGAAAACTAGATCACCAATTATTAGAATCAGAAAGAGTTTATATTGAAAATCTAGGTTAAATGAGCTTAAGAGCAACACGTTAAATACTGAGCAATGTGATAACTTGGCGTAGAACAGAATGAAAACTCAACATCTGGCCAGGCAAAGGTAGGACAAAAGCTGAAAAATTACAGAATGGTCAGGAGAGGATGAAATGGTACAGCACGTTGGATAAAACTGAAGGGGACATACTGGAGGGTCATAAATCAGATATTAACAGCACCCAACATGTATCCCCTGAATTAAGGTTAAGTGCGATGTATTTCACTTTATAAATCAAGTTTTCACTCCTGATAGCACTGAACCGAAGAGTGATACCTTTGTCTCAACCAGCGATTTACAAACTCGCATCACAAATAATTCACATTGAATTTATAAAGGTTGGCCTGAAGTAAAATCATAAGTAAACTTCTTGATTGAATTTGAAGATTTAACCTTACAGTCAGATACCAATATAAACTCTTAGAAAACAAGGAAAATAGGTTGTAATAAAATGTAGATAGCCACTGAATAGATGAGAGGTCTTCAAACTGGAAGGGGGGGGGTCCTGGGGGGGCTTAAGTGATCTCGGGGGTGGAGACAAGTTCCTGGCCAAGAGATACATTATGTTTTGTTTTAAGTGTTAAAACATGAATAGCAGTAAGCTACCTTGTAATGGGCCATCACTAACAACTTTTGTAATTTATATGCTTGACTGTGAGTATTTCTAATAAGGGTTAACAGAGCTTAACTACAATGTTTGAATATGTTTAAACCTATTTAAACACTGCCAATTTAGCAGAATAATTGTGAAAAAATGGAGGGGGGACAGAGGATTTGTTTTTGCAACGGGGGGAGGGGCGCAGCATTAAGACGTTTGAAGACCACTGGAATAGATAATTCAATTGCCAGCACAACATTTGGATTAAAAAAGGAGGAATACCATGACCCCAACAATTTCAGATTAGCACCATCTCTTAATACAGCTTTATGTTATGCTATGGGCCCACCCAAAGATCTCTAGGCCCTGAAAGGCCTTTGACAGAGAGCAATTGCCAGATTTATAGAGAGAACAGATAGGTTTTAAGTTGTTTCCTAAAACAAAACGAGGATGGAGATGGATCTCAATTCGAGATGCCAGAAAAGGACTTGTCGCCAGCTAAAGTTTTTCTACCTCAGGGTACCCTGACAAAATTTGATTGAGAAGAACGGAGGTGATGAGTAGGTTTGTACACTTTAAATCTATTTTTGAGAACATTTGGGAGGGCAATCACATAGTCATTTATGAACAGCATAGAGAGACCTGGAATTAATTCTCTTATGATAGGGAGCCAATGATGTTTATAAAGGACACGCTTGACCGGTGTGTCATGAGGTTTGAATGATGGCTCTAGCAGCCTGTTTTTGAATGGACTGAAGTCTCCTTACTTGCTGTTTAGAGATGACAAAGTTGAGCAAGTTACAATAGAACATATTGTGGTGGCTATCATGATTTTTTCTAGTATCAATTGATAATGGTGGGGGAAGCGGTCTGAGCTTATATAAAAGCAAGGAGCATTTTTTACACATTTGAAGAGATTTGTATGTTAATTTTCACTTTATAATCAAGTTTAATGCCAAGTCTTCCTAAATGTGAGTCATCCAGAAGTGAGTTCATCTCCAATTAGTTGCACAGCTGATTAGCCTCTATTGTAATCAAGGATTTTTTGCAACAGTCGTGAGTAACATTACAGAACGATAGTTTGTGGGTGGCCTCTAGATCAAAACTAGACTTTCAAGTAACAGCTTGACAATCCCTTGCTTTAGGTCTTTAGTCCATTCCAAATTGTAGTGACAAAATAATAATCTTGTAAATTGTTTTGGTGATTTTGGAACATCGTTATGGTGAATATTAGTGGGATTTGCATCTTCTGAGGAGCCTGGCCTACAAGATTTTACGTATCAAGCTAATTTGCTGATGGTTGGACATTTAAATTAAGGAGTTAGTGGAGAACATATATTGTTCATATTTAATTCTGAAATGTGTTGTATATTAACATCTTCTTTGGGAGACGACAATTGATACCGGCCTAGTTTATGAGATGACGTTGCAAATTAGTATACACGTTTGATCAAAAAATTCAGGTAGTTTATCACAGAAAGATTGGTAGAAATAGTCTCTGGTTGTTAGTTGTGACAGCAGAGTCAGCAATTTTGAAGGTTCACTAAAGTATTTTATGGAACTGCGTCTAGGACATTTTAAATCAGGAGGACTTGAGAAAGCATCTTTGAGAAGCTGTAGGTTTATGTTATTAATTGTTCTTCTAACTTTAGGAAGGTTTGGGGATATCCTTTCCCTTCACAAGTCCTTTAGCTGAAAGATCATGGAAGATTCATCAGTCCAAACCTGAGGAATAAATTTAGGGGAGTGGAAAGTGTCGGGCAGGGTGCAAATCACACATGGGATATGTAGGTAGTCTGAAAGATATGTCAACATTTCAATTGTATTGAGGTCATTGATATTACCGAAATGAAAACTGAAATCACCAACAACACAAGTTAGCTTATGCATTGTGGCTTCTATAGCAATACTTCTTAAACCGTGAGAATGTTACTGTAGTTACAGTGTACTAAAAAAGTGTGGTAATCTGCAGACTCCATTATATCCCAAACTGAAATATATTCTTGCATCCTCTAGAATCTTACCGTTGATGATGTGAAAAGTTTACTTGGTCCAAACGTTGGTGATTTGAAGGATGAACAAAATAATCCAGTTGTGAGCAACTGGATATCAGCACAGAAGCAGTCAGACCTGGACAAACTGGGTATCGGACTCCAAGGAGGCACACCAGACACTGTGACCAGCACTTCGCCTACTGCTACATCTAATACTACTTTTAATAATAATAATTCTACTACTACCCCTACTAATTCTTCTATTACAATGACTGTGGCCCACGGAACAGGAAATACAACTAAAAGCAGTGGTTTCTCCATTGTCTCACCACACCCAGGTAGGAGCTACGTTCACATGTTTTTGTTCATAATTCCCAACCTAAGCAGAAGCCATATATTCTTCCAGCTATTTCATTAAGCCTTGATACACTGGTAGGCACCCAATTCTTGTTCAGTGCTGTATTGATTTGTAAGTAGTCACAAACCCTGCAGGGTGGAATCTCCAAAAGACCACTGGGTTTGGAAAAGAGCATGATCAGCAAGGTCAGAACCAAGGGAGTAGCCAGAAAAATAAAGTACCTCCCACTTTGAGCCATGCGGCAGCAAAGCGAGCTTTTGTTTGGCGGACATGGTGCAATCAGGCTAAGACATTGGTTCCCTAAAAAGGCAAGTGGGAAATGATCCCTCAAAGGAAATTTGCGAAAAATTGTGCAAAATGGTCCTTTTTACAGCATCACTTGAAAATAATTTAGACAAAAACTACATATTTAGCATTACTGACATATATTTCATGTATTCTTTTCATCTACTTTCTTTTATTCTTCTTTCCTTTGTTGTCCTCTTTCCTTCTATTATTATTTCCATACTTCTTTCCACTCTCCGTTCCTTCCTTCTTTCTTTTCTTCTGTCTGGTTTTCTTTCAGCCCATCTATTTCTTTCTAGCTGTCCCGCTTTATATTTCTTCTTCCTTTTCTTCCTTCTTTAATTCTGACTTCCCATTCTCAGATTACTTGCTTGTTCCTCTCTTTCTACTTATACTCCTCTTGCCCTTCCTCTCTTTTTTCCACACTTTTTTTGTATTGATTCCATTCTTTAATTCTTACTTTTACTCTATGTTCTTGCTTTCCTTCTTTCCATCTTCCATCTACCGTTTTTCATTTTTCATTCCTTTGGTCTTACCATCTTTTATCTTGCAGTCCTTCTTTTCATCCTTCATTTTCCTTTTTCCCAGCTTTTTCCCACTCCTCTTTTGTATCATCTCCCATCTTGCTACCTTTTTGTTTCTTTCTTTTTTCCTTATTTGCATTTTGCCTACTCTCCTTCATTTTTGCTCTCTCGCTTCATGTTATTCTAAATGTTATGTTATTCTAAATTTATTAAGCGCACGGGCACCCAGGGGTTTCATGGCATTTACCTCTAACTGTTTTTTCTCTGTCATTTGTATAATGTATCTTTCTCTTTGTCACCATTCTTGGCTTCTTTGACAACCTATGACTCCACTCTGCCCTTGTGACATGGTCATTTTTTCTCAATTTTTTTTATTAGTTTCTGCTACTGTTTTGCTTGACCTAGGAGCTATAGATTAAAATTAAGACGTGCCAGGAAACAAATCAATTTACTTCAGTGCCACCCGCACTTCATACAGCGAGGGGTTTGAGGGGGGGGGGTGTTTACTACGCCCTTGGCCAGAGCAATGGATTGGCTAGATTGAATACTGTGAAGAAATCTGAGGAAAAGAGGAATACTAGGAAAATAAGAGATTGGATCAAAACATGCAATGAGAATTAGTTACCAAAGAAGGAAATGAGGTAGCTGAGAAATGTAGGGGTAAGGCTCGGAAGACGGTAAGCAAGTTTAACTCTGAATGGAGCACTGGGTCATTGCAGAATACCACAAATAGAGATGATTTTTGCCATACTGTTTACTGTTTTGTATGTGGAATGAAGAGTGTAGACGGTGTGGTCCTGTACAAAGTAGCGCCAAGTCATTGTAGAAAGGATGTTCAGGTTGTTGGCTCTGAGAATTGTGGGCAAACACCAAATACTATACATGTGTGCAATACACATTTCTGTGTAACAGCAAGGATTAAGATTTTTTATTAGCGTAAGAAACAAAGTCAAACAGTTTCTGGCTTCTTTCCGGAGCAAAGCTTGATACCTTTTGTGCTTTTTATTAATCTAAGTAAACATTTAACTTCTGGATTCTCGCTTTGGCACCAATATGTGTGGTGTGTTCATACCTCAGCATGGAGGCAGACAATGTTAGGACGTTTTATCTAGGCTAAACAAAAATCTGAACAGGGTCAGCTCCTTGCTGAGGCACAGATGTGTAGCAGTTTAGCAGGTCTGTTGCACCTGGCTACGACTGCACCAAAATTGACCATTGCAGAGCACATGGTAGAAAGAGTTTGGTTTTCTTCTGCTTCATTTTGAGGTGATGTAGTGGCATTCAAGACTCTAGGTCTCTTTGAGTCTTTTCACGGTCATCAATATCGTCCAGAGATGAGACTGTCAAGTGTAGTTAGGTTTCAGAAAAGTAGGGAAGAAAGGCTGTCCCAGAAGGGAACTGAGGAGCTCCTTGTAGAAACTGAAAAACGTTGAAGGAAGTATGGAGCCTTGAGGAACTCTTTGAGGAAGTGGCAAATGACAGGATATGCAGCAGGGAACAATTGTCAACAGTGTCAAACATTGTTGGCAAGTATTGAAGGGTGAGTGTGTAGGATTCATCTTGGGCTAGGATACGCAGCATGCCAGCCTCTATTTGTGCCATTGCAGACTCTATACTGCAACGTGATCCATAGTCTTATTGGAAATCGCCAAAATATGTTCTTTAAAGAAGTATTTTACCTGCTTTGCGGCATAGCTTTCAGGATTTTTCCTGAAAATGGATTTTTCCTAGGAAAAGGACTTTAGAAACCGGGCAGAATTTATTTAGATCTTCACTGTCATCATCTTATTTTTGAGTAGTGGAGTTATCTGACCAATTTTCAAGCCGGTTAGAACTACTATACTTTGTAGCTGGGCGATGTTCACTGATATTGGTCCAGTAAGAGATAATGTAAGATCTGAGATCTTTCACAATCTTGGCAGGAATAAATGAGTGGAATATCTAATATCTGTGTGATTATGTTGACCAGGACCAAATCTCTACAGGTTTGAAGTACATAACATTTCTGTGGGTATTTGTGGTAGCTAGCAATGTCTCTGTATTTTCACTTTTGGTATCTAAGAAACATGTGAATCTCTCACAATTCTTTTTATTATTAGTAGCGTCTAGAAATGGAGGAGAGTTAGTAAACTTTTTTGCAATCATCAAAAGCTTCTCCGCGCAATTGTTGCTCGGTTGGGCACCGTACTGAAGAAAGTCATGTTAGTCTTGAAGATGGGTTTTTGAAGTCTTTGTGCTTCTCTGAAAGAATTTTAGGATTCCCTGGTGAGGCGTTCTGGCACCAAAATAATTCCATCACTTTTAGAATCTTCTGCTTTTTATATAGTTTCTAGAAAACCAGGATTATTATTATTCTGTCATTTTAGTTTTATTGGCCCAATTTCCTCAGCAACCTCTGGCATCACTGTATTGTAGTGTTCTTGTTTGCCGGCCGTTAACCCGTTTGCGGCGGTCATGATTCCGCAGCAGTGCAGCGCTTCCGCAAATTGGGTGGGCTGCGTCGGCCGTTGGACGTGCGCAGCACTACGAAGGTAGTGCTCGCAACGTCCAACGGCCGACTGCAGCACTTAAGAGATTAAGTTGATTGCAATGTCCATCTGTGATTTCAGATGTCTTACTCCACGAATGACTAAAGGATTAATGGATATCACGGAAACTACCAGACTGTTACATGATATCCTTGATCACAGTTTCATGACTTTTTGAAGTCTTGAATATCTGTCTCCATGAGCATAGTCATCTGTGTTTGCAAGCCTGTGAGTGAATATGTATGTTTATGTGAGATCTAATTCTAGTGCGTTCACTGCATATGTATTTTTGAGATAAATTTAAAATATTGAATGAGTCAATGTGCTACACAATGGTGACATCAAAACCACTGACGCCTTTATTTTAATAGAGCTCTGCTCCTCAACCTGTGGTGAACTAAGAATCTACAGATAGATTCTATTATCTTATAGTTTCACTTTAGCTATTGAATGTAGAAGCCCTCTTGTGAATTCAATCACCTAACAGGCCTCAAAGACCGTGGTATGGTGGTACTGCATTATCACTGAATCGTTGAAAGAGTGATGAAGGAACATGTTAATAATAAAAAGAACTGAGATTAGACACTATGCCAGGAGGAAAACAGAAACTAATGATTCCAAATCATGTGCTGTAATTATACTGTGCCAGGAGGAAACTGAAACTAGTGATGGCAATCATGTGGGGTAACTATAAGACTGTATGCTGGTCCTTCCAAGGATTGATAATGCCTTTAAACAGTACCAGTACTTGATAAATTATTATCTCTGTGCTCTGGTTTTACAGGATCAATTTTTGGCTGTCTCCAACTCCTGCACGTTCTACTTATCAGCTCTCTCCTGACGTTCTTGATGTAGAAAACTCAGAAACTGTAACGGGGATGACCTACTGCACTAAAGGACTTTCTTTCGAGAAAAAACAATTGGAACTGTTTCCCATTGCAGGAGACAAAGAAAAACCTGCAGGAAGTGATATTTGTCTTTGTAATTCCATCATGATTTGCCTAACAGTATACAGCATGCTAGTTCACTACTTCTTTCTCTGAATAGATTCAGAATTGATTGAATGCTGCTAGACAACATGCTTATCCTATCCTAGAACAACCAAAGAGGTGCCACTATTGCACCAATTAGAAATGTGTCCAGAACAATTACTGCCACACTTGGTGGGATGTGATTGATTTTTATTGAGTAGTCTATTGGGCTTCCTGCCCTGTGATTGTCCTTGTCTTCTGTAATGATGAATATGTGTACAATTGCATGGGCATGTCAAGGAATAATAATGGGCCAGTATGTTGTAGAATTGCTTGATACTGAGTTAATGATTTTACTTAGCCTTTCAAAGACCTCTTTTTGCTTCAGGTCTACCTCCCCCAATCATACTGTAGGGAATTTGATTCCAGGGGACCTCAGCCTTACCATGCAACCAATATGAGATTGCACTGTTGGATCTCAGAAATTAATCATCTTCAGTGCTTTTGAAATGCTTTATCAATACCTGAATTCATCCTCCATTGGCGGCGTCTTACCCACAAATTAAAGGATAGCCTCAGGTGCATGTGCTTAGCAGGGCATTCCTTGCACCTTTCCCCTAATAAACTGAATGGTAAATTCTTCTTAGGGGTTCACTGTCTTCTCATCCCTTTGAACTCTGATCTCTGTTGCTTGAAACTGCACCTCCATCCAACTTGCTGGCCCTCAATTTGAGTTACTTCTTGCCATATGGAGTAGGAGTCTGTTAATAATGGCATCAGTTTAATCTGTTATAATAATTATTCAGCCAGCAGACTTTTCCTTGCAAGAGATAATGTGATACAACCTCATACATAGAGCATAAAAAGCAGGTTATCCACTTGTTTATTTTTCCAACTAATATTTCATTTAGCAGCCTCTATTTTCTATGTTTTGTTCTTCTTTACGTTCTTCTCTTCTATTTCATTCTCTTTTGATCTTTGCCTCAGGACCTCTATGTTGTTGTTATTTACATGAGTGGGTAAGCCCCAGGTCATGATGGGTCTTGGACAATACACCCATGTTTTATAGTCTAGTCTCAGGAAAAAATGCTAGTGTTAGTTATGTTTCTGCTAGAACTATATGACAGTTGAAAAGGAATTCATCATGTGATAATACTTGGGGGCATGAGCTAATGCTAAATGAGCATCTTTGGTACCGAATTGTCACATGCTTGTAGATAAAATTAAGTTGAGGTCAAGACTAAATGCCTACTTTTGACGCATTTAATAGCAAGCATACCATGTTCCAGAAAGGCATACACTCCAATATAAATACTAGCTATAGTAATTTCCCCAACTCAGTCATTATAGTTGTAAATACTAAATTATGTCTTAAAAAGGCTATCAGAAATGTAATCTGCTCTGCAAGCAAACTAAAATTAATCCATCGTGCGTCATGAAATAAGAGATCCCATGATATTTTATACCTGGTATTTGAAACATGTAAGAGGCTGTTAACATTGAGCTTTCAGAACCAACACTGTCTTGTACTGGGGTTTAAACTGTGGTATAACATTATTGAATGTAGGTAGCATACAGTGTCATGAATTTTATAATTTATTTTTTAAATCATGGAATCTGACTTTTTATATTTCTCTTGAATGGGGTGGCAACTTTTTTAATTTATAGATGGAACTAGGAAAAGCTAAGCACTGTGTAAAGGTTTCTTACTTTACATTGCCATATGTCACAAGATATTTGCACTTCTTACCCATCCCTACACAGATGTTTGTTGGCACTGGATTGCTGGGGGAAGAGGGAAAGCGGGACTTGTAAAGTTTTTAAAGCGGATTGCAATGAAAAGTTAACCATTGGTTAGGTTACATTATGTTTATTAAGTTCTGTTATTTTGGCTTTATAACACACCAACATGACAGTGGAGTGCGTTTATTGGGGAAATAATGGCTGGATCCACCCTGACATCTATAGTTTGTCTACTCCAAGCAGAAAAAGACTGGTAGAGTAGATATGTTTAAACTAATGGAAGAACCAAAACACCGTTGATTCAATCTTGTGCCTATACAAATCACATTGTCAACCCATAAAAACACTCTCAGGACCATTTCTTCACAGTAATTACTTTTGAAAGCTTAAATATTTGTGAATGCCATTACAGACTAAACCAGGTCACCTTCTATGAACATATTTAGAGAAGGGGGGTGGGTTGAATGTGCACCTCCATCCATTTTAAAAAGAAATTCAAAACATCAAAGGGATATTAGTATTTTTTTTTTAACTTCAAATAAAACTTATTCTGTACATGAAATACTTTATTTGTATTCTCTGCTGGTTTATAAAATGCCTATTTAAAAAAAAATAAACTTTAACTCTCAACAGACAAAACCCACAAAAAAACCTGTTTAAGCTTATGTGATATAAGATCCTTTGATACTTTCCGAATTACCTCAGACTTTATATCCATACGTTCAAAAATGCATAGACAAAGTAGAGCTGAATTGGGTTTGGTCTCAAGATTGGTAGGAAAAGAGGTAAATAATGCCACAAAATATATCTAAAGCACAACCAATAATTCTTGACAAAGTGCAGGGGGATGCTACTACTCAAGGAGTCTCCTTAGATTCTGCAGAAATTGAGTTGGCCGACCATACTAAGCAGCAGCAACTTTGTCTCGTGATAGTAAGATTTTGATCCAAACCTTAGATAGGAAGGACATCCGACCACCCACCCCAAGAGGGCTCTAGCACCATCTGACTTTAATGCAAGAAGAGGGAGAAAGACGGTTGCCACGATATGATAGCTTTAATAAGGCCCCAACACCAATACGTATCCTTAGCCTAAACTCATTTTCTTTCACAGTTCTTGCTGCTGACTAAGTGTGAGATAGGGGATAGAAAAAACAAAGAGTGGTTCATCAGAACTAATTTCTACTCATCTTTGTTCATCGTGTGCATGTGGAGTGGGTAATATAGAACAAATGGTTAAAAGATGATTAGCATCTGTAGGCTGTTCCACGTTGACCTTGGCAGTTTTGTAATTTGTCAATTACTCGGAGAATTAAGCTAATGACCAAAAAAATCATAAAGATGTACCTTTAGACACTTGCACTGTTGATTGGTGTTCACTTCTGTCTAAGCTTTGTGCCAAATAAAAGTTTTTGATTTTTCCATGAGAATTGGTTTACTGTGCAGAATATCTGCAATCTGTGTCTTTGTTTTCTGCATGGTAACACCATACCAGTAAATGTCCCTTTAAAACATTGTTTATCATGCATATTAAAAAGGCTGGACTGATGGTGAGCTCACAGTGTGTTTGTCAAGTATCCATGGCTTTATCAAGAAATACAGAGACAGAGCTGTAGTACCTGCATGCAATTATGTGAACCATATATGAACAAGAACTTTGTAAACCAGCCTTTACTAATATGGTATGTTACCATACTATTTCAGCAATATCAGTAAAGAAATTAAAATATGTGATTTATTAATGTATCACTAATGTGAACATTTTGTCATATGTTTGTTCCGAGATAGGGATTTGAGGTATACTATTGAACAGAAGACCCTTACCAGTCTTATGTGACCAAAGTATTTTTCAGCTGTAAAAGGAGAGTTTGAAGATGGTTGCTAGCCTACTATACAGTTTACATGGTTAGGAACATGTTTGATGTGACTAAGATTTTACCTTCTCAACATGGATCACAAATACTCAAGCACCAGCTAAATATCTCATGAGCAACATAACTTTCTTGCTATAAATAAACAGTAACCATTTTGCTTCAAGTGCAGCATAACATCTGGAAGTGTGAAACTGCAAAAATGCAAAAGTGTACTCATTTGCAAACCTGCGTTAATAAAATCTTGGTGTTAGTTTTTGAAAAAACAAAAAAAACAACCAATGAAAAACATGGGGCAGGTCCACCAATCATTTCCATGGTACAATCGAGGACTCTGTCTGACTTCAGGGAAACCTTTTGTCTCATGACTGGTGTATTTACGAAACAGGACTCTATCGACTCAAGACACCAAAAGGCATCAGCTGATTAGGTAGTATCTCTTACCTGGAGTAGGTGTCAACTGCTCTGCTTTTTTTCGTATTTATAATTATCTCTAAGAAACCTGCCCTTTTTTTGCATTTTGAAAAACGGACCTTTGTCAAAATGTGTTTATACAAATTCAGAACATGCTTTCATTGTTTTAGGGTATGTCAGATCACTTCACAAACAAACTAAACCATAAAACATGGTGTTACAAAAAAAAATATAGAAGGCACACAATATTATTAAAATACAAGATATATCGAAAATAAAATCAATAAATCATTTATCACGTATAGGTGTAAGATGCAATATTTGCAAATATCAGTAGTAAGTTTACCTTGGAGGTAAGACTACATAAATGGATCGAGTAAACAAGCAGGTAAAAGCATGGTGGAAACTCCTGTGTAAAGATAGACACTCCTGAGTAGTTGACACAAAATGTTATAGTTTGGATTACTGGAAATGCTGGGTAAAGGGAAAGGTCGAAATCTTTCCTGAACATAGAAGGGGTGGGATTAGTTCATAGAGTATGTGGGATAGTGGTTCCAGATTACAAGAGTGCAGCAGCAGAGAATTATTGACTCCTGCTACTATTTTTTATTGTAATGGCAGAGTCTCCAACTAGAGGAGTCACACAGATCAAAAGAGATAACAGTCCCATTAAAGATTTTAGTTCCTGCTCCAAAGAGTGAGGAAAGCCAGAATTTAAAATGGTTTGCACCAAGCAAACCACTCTGTAGATATGTGGGTAGCTTTTATTGGTTCCCATTGGTGTGAGATTAGCACAAGGAGTTGTGAGATCAAATTGTTTGATTACAAAGACTATTTGTGCCTCAGCATGTAGACCAGGCTTCACAAGGGTTTTTGGTATTCCATCGAATAGACAATTTTTGCATAGTAATACGGACAAACCCCCCTACTTTGACATTGTATTTATTCCACGCTGAAATTGTGCAATCATACCCAAGCTATTTGTGTGAGTGTTAGATGAGTCTCTTGTAAAGAATGAAGAATACAATACCAATAGGTCAAGGTTTCTAAAATGCAAGACCTATTGCATTGCAAATGATTGTTTTCATTCAGGGTAACAAGAGAATCTTCATTCAGTGAAATCATCACAATCTCTAGAAACAGGGGAGGAAATAAAGGTCTACGATCCTTCTTATGGGTGAACACATATTTAATGTTATTTTATGGCGTAGAAATAACATTTTTTATTACGAATTTAATTTTAGGAACCTGCAATTCATTTATGGAAATGAGGTGCAACATTTTGAAACTCACTTGTTCTTTAGATACTTCCAAGAGGTTTATCTGATCACCGAAGGCCTGACACACAAGACTCTACCTTGAAAGACAGAAGTGTATGCACTCAAGACTATGACCATGATTTGTATAGATTTCTTGTTTTCATGTACTACAGAAAGTGAACTCGCTGACTTTTTGTGACAAATGCCTTCCCCTGTAGCTCTGATGGAGCGGTAATTTCTTCTGGTAGTTTCTCAATGCAAAACCCTCATGCTACCTCTAATTTACCGCTCAAAAGGTGTTGGGCCCTTCACACCATGTATTACCTTCAGGAGATTTTAAATAATCATGAACAGTAAAAACTGCAATTATTATTCAAGCCAATAAAGAGAGTTGTTGATTATTTTAAAGGGTTTTATTTTCTAGTCAAAAGTTAATTTTTCTCTGACCCTTTATTCATTAGTAAAATATCAATCAGGTTACAGAATTTGTAAAACAGGAAAAATAGCATTAATACAGAACACATTGCAGTCTGCATATAAGGATTACATGGAGGAAAGAAAATGTGGCGCAAAATTTCAGTCACAATTCTTAAAGAGTTTTTAAGAAAAATAGTCTTGCAAAGCTAATCAATAATTAAGTAGTTGGCAAAAATCTCCCATTAAGAGAAATAAATGCATAAGACAAATAAATCTTTTCAGACCTAATTAATTAGTCAAAGCATGAACTTAAAGTTTAGCATCTAAATCTAAAGAGCCTTTCTATCTGTTGCTGCTCTGTGCATCTCTCTGTGTCAAAAGAGCAAAAAAGGAGGGAGACAGCCCGCCCTTCACCAGACCTCAAAGGAATGTGGCCTGCAGTGCCAAGATATGACGTGTAAGCAAGAAACCTCCCCCCGACTCCTTGGACGCACCTCCCCTTCAGCAATCTCCCGGGACGTTTCGCGTGCCTAACCCATAGAAGCCAGCTGAGCTGAGAAAGCCAGCCCCATAGCTGCCAAGGTTTCAGATTGCTATGTGTGACATTTTCAAAATTACAATGCAATTATGAGTGACATTTCAATGAGTATGAGTGACATTTTCTTGCGAGCATAAAATCAAGCAATTTAGACAAGGGAAATGCAAACATGTCACAAATTAGATCAAGAAACTCTAAAAAGATCTTAAAACTGGTGCAAACAATTGCGGTGGCTGACTTATAATTACAATGAAATTATTAAAATGTCACATATAGCAATCTGAAAACTTGGCAACTATGGGCAGGCAAACCTGAACCCTCACCTGGGACAATGCCTGACCAAGAGTTAATGAACTCCTTTGCCTCACTTATCATTAATGCTTAAGTCCTAGTGAAAAAAACGTCCTTTGTGAAGAATACTCAGAATGGTGAATACTGGACCCAGTGTCCCAACCTCACCTATCTCGAGTGTCATGATAGTATAAGATGCTGATCCCAATGTGATGTTGTTGCAATCCCGTATCTGAAGAGGGCCGTGAAATGGGGGTGTGATGTAACAATAAGTCATTTGTCTTTGTTAATCAACACACTTACATGCCTGTGCAGTGTACACAGGCAGTGATTAAGTGTTGAATACTCATTTAAACATGCCTACGCTGGTTCCCAGCCCAGAGGGGAGGCAGTGTCCACCCTCGAATGCCTTCCCTGTTTCCACCACTAACCCGCTCCCCATGACGGATTTTGTCACTGACCTTTCCGGTGAGAGTCAGATTTACATGACTGGAGTTCTCTTCTCGGGCTCCGCTTTAGTACATACCTTTCGTGCTAACACTTGCTTAGGGCTGACCACATACATATAAATAGATACACATTTGTATGCACATATTCACAAATTATCGCACACATGAATTCACTCAAACCTATAGTCAGACATGTACAAATAGAGAGGGGGCGAGGACATGAGCTGATGGAGTGAGGAGCAAAAATCGAAGCTCCCAGCCGGCGGGTCCCATCCATGGTGGTGCTGGGGAGTAAGAGTCTGCCCCCGCAAACAAGACCCCGATAACGCTATTAAACTGCTCAACATGCAGTTGGGCAACACTGCGCATCAGGACATTAACAGGGCTACGGTCAGAGAAATAAAGGTGCCACTGCTGCTACAAGACCAAACTGCCTGCCGGTCCGGACCTGTGAAAATGACTTTAAGGTACACTCGCTCACAGAGTCCGATTCGGCTTGATGTGTGCGATAATTAGGCAGTGAGGGCATGTATATGTGACCATTAAAACGTAAGTTCTAATCAAGACAGTCTTTACTTTCGCAGCTGAGTTCAACTTGTTTGTGCAGACTACATGCAGAGCTGCTGTATGTAACTGTACGCAGGCTGAATGACATAACTAAAAGTAAATATGAATACAAGAAGAAACAGTGCGTGACACTTCACTTACTCTGTGTCAGCGCAGAGCCCCATTGGCCGTATGTGGACATAACACGGGCCTGCGATGATTGCACAGTCCCGGGCAGCGACGGGACTGGACACTCCTCTCCCTTTCGTGGCACTGGCAGAACTGGCTTCAGTACTGGACTGCAGGCGGCAACTGAGGCAGTCATGCTGATGCGCCACCCACGGCCGAATCATTAAGCCTGTCGGGCGGCGTGCTGAGAGCTGAAGCCGCAGGCCCAAAGTTGCGCTGGTTGCCAAACAACTGAAACTAATGCCGCGTAGCCGCTCTCGCCCACGCTACCTATGGTGATTGGGCAAACTAGCAAGCTGTGGTGTGGCCCGGTGCGAGCTGCAGCAGGCAGCGCTGAGCGCAGCATCGTCCGATAACTGCGCCATGAATTATTTGCAGCATTCCCGCCGTGATACACAGCGCTGACCGCAATGTAGCTACACGCCTTGCAGCTCTCAAAACTAACCCCGCGCTCCGGCAGCAGGATGTGACGTGACGTCCCCTGCGATGACGTCAGCCCAATAGTGAGAGCCGCGCCCGGGTTCTAAAGCGCAATCATGATATTGTATCAAGCGTGCTGCTACCAGACTGCTCTGGAGCAGCACGCGCAAATCAGAGGGGCGCGCTGCCACAGGCTCAGCTTTAATCAGGGCTTTTAGTGGCAGAGCTACCACAAGCATATGCGTGACATTCCATTTCAGTGCGGTAATGCGGAGTACCACACTGAAATGTGTTAGTGTCACGCCTGTTGCGTGATACTTGGCAGAACTGCAGCCCCCATCCAGAGAGGACATTATTTTATACTCCAATTATTGGCAGACTACACAAAGATGTAGCATCTTTCAGGAAAACCTGTACGTGATTGGTCAGTCATGATGGCTTGAGTTCTCACTCCCCTGACTCATTCTAAAAACCTGACTTCACCAGTTTTAACAAAAGAAGCATACATGAATAACTACATTTATAAACATTTGCAACATTTACTAGGAAAAATGTTTCATTCTAGTTCTCTTCCTTCCCTTCTCAGCGCAGTCAGGACGGATACTTTTAACTAACTGGTACATTGGCACAGTCACAAGAATCTACAGTTCAAGATGTCCTTCACTTCTTGTCAAGAGGAAAGCTGCCACAGTCTGCGCATGCTCCCTTCTCATTAAATTGTAAGCCATAGCCTTGATGGATTCACAGGCAGCCATGTTTTGTGTAGGCCCAAAAATAAAACAAACACAAAGATAATATTAATTTCATGTAAATCAGCCCATTATGTTTCCCAACTCCATACTAATACCCCTTATAAATGTTTACCTAGCCAAGCTATTAGTTTCAAGCAGCTTTTCTATTATTTATGACAAGATGCTAAATAAATGTGCAACATAGCATTTTCATGCATTTGGTGTAAAATTTAAAAGCACACACAGTTAATATAGCGCACACAGTTAATACAGCACACACAACAACATGCTTTAATGTTTTAGATAGCTTTTCATGCAAACAAGCATTTAGTCCCCTGTGTCGTGTTTAGTGCATTATTAATTCACACACATTATAAAAAGAGGTGTTATTAACTGAAAATGTTTATCAAAATATGCAACAAGTCAAAGTCTATTAAGACAGGAATAATAAATTTAGATTACATGGATGAGCTGGGAAGAGAGAAACACATTCTATTAATCTTCAAAGGTAAAAAGGCCACTTTTCTCTACATTGCAAAAAAACACATGTTAATTCAGCAAAAGCATTTTCAGACTGAATAGGCCTCACTTTCATGTTATTCATGTGCCATGTTTTTAACCTGCACCAAAATGTGCGTGGCAATTTAAATGCAGCCTGTCTGAAGCACAAAAAATAAAACAATGCATGACTGCAGATGAAATCTGCTCCATCAGCTCCACCTACTCAGGGGGTGTTTCTTTCCCCTCCCACCACACCCCAAAAAGAGAGTTGTCATACCTATGATAAGAGTAAATCTCTGGCTATTTTCTTGGAAGGAAAATTCCTGGAGAATACCCACAACCTTAGTCGATTAATGTTTGTCAGACTTTCCTACTTTGGATGCGTGTCTAGAAAATTACATTTCTTGATCAGATGTTTTTTTTTATAATGTCTTGCAAGTCTAGAAGTGCCAGAGAAGTGTTGGAAAGCAGGGCGGCCTTTGAGCAGCCACAGTTGCAAATACCAACACAACTCAAACACCCAAGTTTTGTATTTTCATATTTTATTTGTTTTTGCTCAGTCCAAGTATTTACATGTATTCAGTATTCCCGAACATCACACATATGATGCTGCTTGAACAATCATGGAACATTTCTCACCAGAAATGGTTTGCGACCATGTACACGCTGTCAGCTATGGTATCCGCAAGATAAGTGTGGAATATTAAGATACATTTCCAGACAGGCAGTCTCCAAGAGATATTCTAGTACACCAGTCCTCGGAGATTCATTTATGTGACCTAGCCATGAAATATCTATTAAGAAAAGAGGCCAGGGATAGTCTCTGAATCATTCTAAAACACGCATTTTATGCTTTGCATTTATTACCGTATGCACATGCTCTATCTACAGTTATTTGTATTGCCTGTATATTGCATACTTTATTCCTTTTAACCTGACTGCTAGATCTGAATGCTGCTGCTAACAGTTCTAATGTAAAAGCAAACAAGACAACTTCCTTCACCCCTTCTGACAAGGAAACTCAATGTCTATTGCCAATTGTGTTTCTGCCTCAGGAGTCAGTAATATATTATTTCATGATATCTACACTAACCGTCCATGATTTCTACTATAGATTTTTAGTATTAGCCTGGTTTGATATTTGGGATCAAACCCTCTACTACAAGGCAGTCTGTTTGACAAAACCTTATTTAAAATGTGTTAATCTTTGCAACTTAACACATATTTACTCTATTTAGGGTTCACTATTAGAATAGATATATTCTTTGTGGAAATGTTTTCTTTTTGATATGGTATGACACATTTGCACCAAAGTATGAAATGGTTAGTTCTGGAAAGTCTTACAGAATAGATTGATAAAACTTGGGGACCCATGAACATTAAAGGAGATAACTACTTTTCAGATAGTCTCTCTTCCATGGAGCTTCTAACATCAATTTAAAGTACATAAACAACACAAACCCAATTGGAAACAAACCATGGCTGCATTTAAAATAAATGTTAAAATACACTGTCCATACAGGTCTCTCGCATATCTCATCCAGATCATTTTATTTTTGTAATTAGGACCTTGTTATAAAGCAGCTAGAACTTGTCACACACCATTAGTAAATGCTTCAAAGGTATACTTATCTCAAGGGGAGCAGCTAGAATCATGGCAGTGGTGTGTGGGTGCTGAGGGAGGATGAATTAACAGGGGAAATGTACTGTACAATCTTTCAAAGCTTCAACAGATTTTGCTACTATTGTGAGTGAATAATAAGAAAGGGGTACCACTCACTCGCAGTGGAATAATGGTTAATACAGCTCAGCATCATCAAGGGCCAGAAGTAGGTGGGAGATTTTGGCCATTTACCGGCCGGTAACGGCCGAATTCGGCCGTTACCGACCGGTAAATGGCCATGGAGATGTAGGGGGATAAAAAACATGCATTTTCTGTAATTTTACCGAATCGGTAATTTTACCGATTCGGTAAAATTACAGAATCGGTAAAATTACAGATTCTGTATATTTTACCGAATCGGTAAATATACCGGTCGGTAAAATTACCGAAAATGCATGTTTGGTATGTAGATGCCAATTTTAACATTGACACAGGGCTTTGAAAATCGGTATTTTACCATGCAATACAATTGCATGGTAAAATACCGATTCAGGTGTACATGCACATCTGTGCATGTACACCTGTGCCAAGTGGCACACATACATGCCCTTAGGGCATGTATGTGTGCCACATGGCACACAAGCCTAAAACAGGGGTGCCAGAGGGTGTCAAAGTGACACCCCCTGCACCCTTGCAAAATTCGGTATTTACCGATTCGGTAAATACCGAATCGGTATTTGATATTGAATCCTATGGGCCCATAGGATTCAATAGCAAATACCGATTCGGTATTTACCGAATCGGTAAATACCGATTTTTACCGATTCGGTAAAATTTACCGAATTGGTACCTACATTAGAAATACCTACTCTTAATTACCGAATCGGTAAAATTCGGTAATTAAGAGTCGGTATTTCTGATTTTGCTACATCTGGCCCCAAATGTTCAACAAAGCTGCCAAGAGGGAATTTTGGCACGAGTAGAACAAGTCATATATTTCCTTTCAAACATTATAATTAAATGAAATATAAAAACATGTATTTTTTAACTTTGTTAATAAATATCTATTCCTGGCCTAAATAAGATAGCAAAGCTGAATGAAATTAGCCTTTAGGTGGAACAACATCACCCATGACGAAAGTGACAGTAACTGAATTCTGGAGAAAACAATGAATTAGTCGTTGCATAGGAATGGCTTCCCAACATGCTATGTTAGTACATATCAATCTGCGGAATGTATGTATTGCACATTGGATTTGATCATTGAAATCATTCTTTTGTACCCACAAGGTTAGTAACACTGCTACTTTCTCTGGGGATTCAACTCATGACCTCTATCCTTCGTTGAACTTATTAACTGACCAAACACAATTTCGAATTAGTACAAATGTGGCTATGTTGTGCGACTACTATGACCAATTGGTTTCAATATGTCTTTGCGTTGGTTATTAGTTTGCTAATCACCTATGCTATTAAGGGCTATGTGCGTAGTCACACCTGTATATGTGTAGGCGCAAGAACAATATTTAATATACAAAAGACAATGTGTCAATTACATGGGACAGGAATTACATGGGAATTACAAAGACAATCCCCGCCCAGCTGCCTTAAAGCTAATCGGAGCCCTCCTCCTTCTTCTATTACCAAGATGAGCCAATAAACTGAAATGCTTGCCACCCACCCCAGCACACCATAAAATATGACAACAGCTGGGAGCAGGTCATGACTGACCTTTCCTACACTGTAGTACCACAGCCAATAAGCAAGGCTACGGGAACATCCACATCAGACCACAGTAGTCAACATGTGCCTCCCAGCCGCCTCTCTCAGTATTACAAATGCATTCTCACTCGCCCACAGACATACCACTTGCTCTGAAAGCTGTGCTCAATGTTAAGAAAGCAAGTTCAGCTCTAGGTATCTGAATAATTAGCATGCTATCACCCACTTTCAAGCAGTAGGAAAAAGTAAGGAAGAATTTGAAACTGATCTACTCACTTATTGCTTGGAAAACTCCAGTGTTTTGGACCCTTTACCAGAACGGATTCTACTCTGTCAAGGACCTGGAGTATGGTCTTGCTGCAGTGCCTGACAAAGCTAGAATGATCCAGGACTCTGGAAAGTCGGTGGGGTTCAACCCTGTGGATTTCTCAACTTGGTCCTTTTAGATTTCTCTTCTATGTGTGCTGATACTGATCAGTCAGTTTTGACTGAAAGGCTAACCACTGTTTTTTAAAAATAATTAACAATTCTTTTTATTGAAGAAGCATCTGCAAAAATCACATTACTGAGGTATTGTAATAGCATAAATAACAGAGAGGGGGCACAGGAAGTTCAAGTATAAACATGGGGAGGAAATTCACGGGGAAGGGGGTACATCAAGTATGGCAGACCTGGGTGGTGTGCAAATCTCTCCTCTATACCGATTCCAGGGTCCCCATCTCAACAGCCATTTACGAGGGCGCCCCCTTGCAAGGTACACAGTTTTTCCCTGAACATGCACCAGTCTAAATTGTTTTCCCATAGTTCCAATGTGGGTGGCTGCTCAGCGCCCCATAACTGGGCAATATTTCTTTTTGCTAGCATAAAACCCAGTGTAGCCCACTGCGTCTGTGCGGAGTTCAAGTCTGTGGGCTCCCTTATGTTAAGGAGGCACCTCCTTGCCTCTGGCCTTAGGGCAATTCCCAATACCCTGTGTATGCTGTCATGTATGCTGCGCCAGTATGCTGCAATGTATTCTATTCACATTCCCAGATAATGTGTGAGAACGTACCAGTCTGATCACACTGACGTCTGCATAGTCCCGAGGTCGACAGTCCCATATGTACCATCAGGGGATCCGTCATGTAAACCCTGTGTAGTACCTTAAGCTGAACGAGCCGCAGCCGAGCCGAGATAGCCACCTCCTTTGGGGAGGACACAGCCGACTGCCAGTCCTCGTCATCAAGTTCAATACCGTCTTGAACCCATCTGGCCCTCAACTCAGCAAGGGGATCAGCCCTATGATTAATCAACTTCTTGTATATAATGGAAATGGTTTTGTCGGGGAGGTGGCCATCCAGGATTCTGTCCTCAAGAGGCGAAGCCTCAGGTGGGTCTGAGTCTCTAGGCAGTGCCGCCCTAAGTGAATGTCGGATTTGAACATAGCGGAAGTATTCAGAACCCGTCAAATCATATTCCACTTGCAGATCCTCAAATGTTTTTATTTTCCCTTTGCCCCACATATCTCCAACTGTGGAAATCCCTATAAGGTCCCACCTTTCAAAGCCCTTCGTCCTCCAAAGTTGGCCTAGTTTCTCGGAGTTGAAGAGCGGGGTGGCCCTAATAATTGTCCCCGTCCAGCCCAGGGAGTTAGTGACATCATGCCAGATCCGAACAGCATGTTTGGTGGGCCCCGTCAAGCTCAACTTCGTCGGCCTCGAGTACAGTGCCCTGTAGTACCTCCCCCCAGGAAGGAGCCACCTGTCCATGGCATAACCGGGATCTGTGACCAAGCTATATGTGCCATGATTGATAGCCGCCAGCTGAGAAGCCCAGTAGTATCATTTGATATCCGGGAGAGCAATGCCCGAAAGTTCCGAAGTTCCGAACTTCTCCCAAATGATGCCAGGACATCGCAGACCACATTAAGGGATTTTCTGAGAGAGGTGAGACAGAGCAGAATATCATCTGCATACAGAGATATATGGTCCTCCCATTCCGGGGACCACCTCAGTCCGCGGATAGAGGGCTCCCATCGTAACCAGGCAGCGAATAGCTCAAGGGCCAAAGAAAAAAGGAGGTGGGACAGGGGGCAACCCTGTCGGGTACCCCGAGCTAGTAGGAATGGCACCGGCGCTCTGTTGTTCACAACCACTTGTGCAAGTGGCTCGGCATACAACAGGCGCACCCACCCGATAAACTCGGGACGGAAACCAAACTTAGCCAAAACAGCCCAAAGATACGGCCATTCAACGGTATCAAAAGTCGTGGTCGCATCCAGCGATGCAATCACTGCTTGCTCCCGAAGAGTGTGGGCTCTAGCTAGCACTTCATGCAACCTACGCAAATTCAATGCCGTATTCCTGTGGGGCATAAAGCCCGATAGATCTGGGTGGACCAGGCCACACACCACCTTCCCAAGCCTGTTCGACAGGAGTTTGGCCAATATCTTCGGCTCCGCGTTCAAAAGGGAGATAGGCCTGTAAGAGGCGCATTCCGTTTTACTTTTACCGTCCTTGTGAATCACCACAATGGAGGCCAGTCTCTGGTCTCTAGGAAGAACCCCCCGGTCTCGGGATTCAATAAACCTATCTTTGAGGTAGGGCGCCAAATTATCTGGCCTGAGCTTATAGAGTTCAATGGGGAGTCCGTTCGGGCCCAGCGCCTTCCCCGAGTTGAGAGAGCGAACAGCCTGGGCAATATCATCAGCTGTAAAGGAACCATCCATGAAGTCCCGGTCTTCAGATGAGAGACACGGAAGTTGTATGTCCCGGAGTAAAATAAAGGCTAACCACTGTTGGCTTTCTTTCCTTGGTTTGTACCTTTTTTAAAAGCTCACCATAATCCACTTTCTCTGTCACCTTTCCACTCTTGGAGCTCTTTATGGGTTCTATAGTGTTCCACAGGGATTATATTGCTCCCCGATTCTTTTCAACATGTGTATGCGCTCTTGTGCTTCCCTCACACAGACAAAACAGAGATTACTATTCAGCAGGAGTAACAGAGTGCTAAATCAGCTGAAAATAATAGTCACTACCTCTTTACCATTCAACAATGGATGAGCTGTACATTTCTAAAGCTAAACTCGAACAAGCCTGCGCTCCTCTTGATTGGATAAAAAAGATCTTTGTGGGATGGCTTAGTTTTGTCATAGCTGAGTATGCCCAGATGTTGGTCCCTTGCTCCCTGTGCCACTGGATTCAAGCTAGCCTGGCTGAAGAAGGGTGACATACCCTGAAACCGGTCCCAGGGTGCTTGCTTCCCATCCAGGGAGGACCTGGCCTGGCAGTTCGGTCTGGACTGTTCCCATGGGCACAGGGTCAAGACTGACTTGCATAAGGCTGGGTCCAACCTGGGGTGGCGTAGAGGGCAAAAAAACGATGGATTTACCCCAATCTTTTGACTGGAGGAGAATGTCTGCATTGTCAGCATTCCGTCCATCATTTGTTTGCTGTAACAGTTGTGTCATAGGCATGTGCTTCCTGGGTGCTGGCATCCAGGGTTAAGTCCTTAGGTGATGGTCTGGATTAGGATAGCCCTGTAAAGCATTAAAACTTGGGGCCTGATTTTGAGTTTAGCAAGCCAGGTTACTCTGTCACAAACATGAAGGATATCCCATTTGCCATATTCTGAGTCCAACTCTTCTTTTTGAAAAAGGTGCCATCCATTCTAATGAGAAAACACTCACAGTGGATGAATCTAGCACTTTCTGCTCAAATCAACAGCCATTATTTGTGTCTTCCAACTTAGGTTTTGTCCAGTCTTTATTGCATTCAAAATTTAGCAGGTTGGGTGGTGCCCAAGCTTAAGAAATGTCATGGTGTGTTGGAAGCCTAGAGGTCTCTACATTGCCTTCCCATGAAACAATGAACATTGCTGCAGATACAGTGTATTTACCTAGAACTGTTTACAAAAATGGAGCCTTCCTTATTACGGACTATAACGGCTGCTTCATTATGACTCAACGTTCACTCCATACATCTGGAATAGTCATATTTATGTGAGGTTTTGCTCTAAACATTAATAATTAGATGTACTCTACGTGTAGGTTGGACTCTTTGACTCCTTTGTCTCAGTTCAGAATTTTTTTTTCCTGTCCACTCAGGATTATACCGTTTTTAGGAAACCCCTAAAGAACTATTTGTTCTGCTAGGAGGCTGGAGTTGTGTGTAGGCGATTCCTGAATCAGGTCTTTTTCTTACAAATGTTACTAATTCGGTCTTACAATTAAGCGCCATAAAACCACAAAGGAGGTGTACAAGTGCTATATAAATCAATCAATCAATCACCCATTGTGATCATAGAGCAACATCTCTTCCTCTAAGAAAAAAAACCTTTCTTTTCACCACCAACCAGGACCAGGGTTTCCCTCGGTCAGAATTAGTGAATCTTCTATGTTTGCCACCTATGATGATCTCAAGACCGCTATTAGAACAAAGGGAGTTAATGCGCTCCTTCTATCAGACCTCACTTCCGCCTTTGACACAGTACATCACCCCACACTGCTACTGAGATTTAGGGACATCGGAATTCAAGGTACAGTCTGGGATTGGATCTCTTCATATCTCAATGACTGATCTCACAATATCTTCCTTGTTCATTTATCTTCAGCTGTACCTACCCATACATTGATAACCTGTATACAATTGCAGAACCATCAACAACAGCCATCCTCAGATGTACTGCCTTCAAGAGATGTTCACCCATTACTTCAGCAGCTTACCGCTATCTATGATTGCCTTGGGAAAGTTCTTGTTCAAGACTAAGTGTATGTTGGCTGTTCTATTACTCCAGATGTCCATATGAAAACACTGTGATTGTATTTTTGTCAATAACGAAGTCCTTAAGTTCCTATCCCATTCCAAGATCTGGAATACTTCTCCTAATAAGATCGGACTTCAAGAGCTACTTTATGATGTGTAACAATTTGGCCTGCTTCTATTAAACTGTGTCATATTTGTGAACAATTATTTTCTGTCGTTCATGTAATACCTATGGGTAGCAATGTGTGTCAGTGTGTAGAACACACCCCTATTATGATCTTAATATCTTTAGTAAAAGAAGGGTTTAAATCCAGGTTTTTTTGTTGGTAATCTAATTTGACATACCAACATATATATGCCACTCTCTGTGGATGTTCAACAACATATTTCTTATCCCAAAAAACTTCTGGAAAATGAAGTTACTAAGATGCATTTTATACTATGTGAAGTGTACACTGCATCTTTCCAAAAACTTGGAGTTCCTTCCCAGGGTGCAGACCACCTTGTTCCTTTGATGTCTTGATTTAAGAGTCTGTATCCAGGTGTCTCCAATTTTGCACTAGTGAATTCAGAACACAACCACTAGACAGCTACTCCAACATATGTATCACAACATCACTTTGTCCTACAAGGAGCCAGTTGCAAGAAGTATTGATTTAGATCTCTCTGCATTGCACAACAAGCCTTTAAAAGCACTGCCAGATACAAGTTAGTTTCAAACTTCACACTAACAGCCAAGGACGGACACTCCAATCTTGACTTCCTTTGCTACAGACTATTTTTTAATTTATATAAACTTGCATAAGCATTAGTTCTATCTCTTCACAGATGGCCGAGATCCTGGAAAGAATGAAACTCGACAATCATCCCCGGACATAAAATGGCGGCGGCCCGCGAGTCCTAAGTGCAGACACTGTACACGCATTAACGGGGCCAAAGCAGGTGACGGATGAGGACAGCGGCATACCCTAACGTGACCTTGAGGCTGAGGCGGCAATATATGAGGAGCAGAGGCCGGACTGCAAGCTGCGGATGAGGTGAGGCACCCTGCTCCGAGATCGGGAGCAGCTTCTGTCATCCGCCGAGTGGGGCTTCGGTAGGATACTCCTGAGGGTGGCAATTGGGGACCCCTGTTGATGCTGAGGCTCCCCCTTTGACTGTGAGAGTGTGTGCCCCTCGAGATACCTTGAATTTGGGAGAGATAACGAGTGCTGATTAGATCCTAGCTGCCTGACCTAAGATGGCGTCCGGCGGGGCCAGACAGTGCATGGTAAACAAGCACGAATGAGGGGAGCACAACAGGAGACATGAGACTCAGCGCCCTGCTAGCCATGCACAGGAAGGAATGACGTAAGGGCCCTGGCATACAGAAAGACACCGCCCAGAATAGTGGTTATGCATAAACCCTCACTGCACCCAAGGAACTGTGCAGGATCCGGGGGGAAGCTGGTTCCACTGCATTATGGTGACCTATTGTTAATTAGGCTACAAAGGGTACCTCGTTGGACTGTTTAATGCCTGGAACAGCACCTTTTGGAAGAGCTGTTCAGTCTGCGACCAGAAGGGGGCCACCCAAGGAGAGAAGGGACTGAGAGGCGGCAAATAGCTGTTGAAGCCGGGCGCTTGACTTTAAAAGGGCGCCCGGTGGAGAAGACAACAACACCCGGCCTGGTGGCCCCCAGAGCAGTGGAAACCAGCAAACGCCTATGCAGCATGAACGTGGACTATCCTGTAATCTGCTGTACACACAAGGGGAGAAAGTAGAGGCACAAAAAAAACCAGAACAAAAAGGAGTGACCAGGGGCTGCGGATTGGATACCCCTTATCCACCCCCCATCCAGCCTACCCATCAGGATACTTAATCTACAAACTTACCTCTGACCGTGGAGACCTAGCTTTTTGACAGGTGGAGCTACCTGATAGCTATAGAGGAGATGGGCTGTGGACTTCCCCCTCGTCCGTCACCTACCTAGCTGGACTCTGGGCAGACTCTCCTTCATCTCTCCATCCTATTTCCCTCCTACCCCTTTACCCTACACCCTGTCCCTTCTAAGCTCCACTCATCTCATCTAATACGTTCGTCAAATGTTTTTCTAGTAACTGATGAAACTTGTAACTTATGTAATTTTGTAACTTTGTGGAACCTTATGTAAAGCGCTCTGATACCTCCGGGTCTAGCCAGCGCTATATAAAACTCAAATAAATTAATAAATAAATATATCCCAAATGATAAATAATAAAGACCTTTCTTTTCCCAAAAACATATAATCCTTTGTCAAGAAGAAAATTGTTTGTATCTGTAAGCTCAACTCTAAATGTCTAGCACCATTTTGTCTCACCTCATGCCTTAACACATCTAGAAGCTTGTCATGATACAATTGGAAGACACCTCCTAACCTCACACATGACATCCAAAGCTTCTTAAAGAGGCTTTACTGAACACAACCTCTATAGACCATGCACAACTAATACCTTATGGGAAGAAACATACCCACTGAGTCAGAAGACACTTTAGTGCTTTGACAGGGGAATGAAACACTATGGAAGTTCTACAATACAATTACCCTGCAAGGTGGAGCATCATCTTCACTCAAGTTAATCAATTCAGTACTTCCCACTATTAGCAGCTTATACTGTCAAACTACACCCATATTCACTTCAAAAATCTCAAACCTTTTACCCATGACAAACAACTACTGCAACATTATCATTCTCTGTAACTTCAGTCTTCTAGTACAAAATACTACCAAAACCATTAAAAAGACACTTCTCTAGCTGCTGGCTTTGCAGCTATAAATCAACAAATTCTACTGCCTAGTCACATCAAAGGCAACATCTTGCCTCTCATCACACTATTCCACGCTGTCCATCATGTCACCTGCTTATCTGACTATAATGCCATTCCCTGTAAAATGCCAACCCAGTTCACCTCGACCAACCGAAGCCCACTAAGAAGCTATTCAGATTTTTCGAAGGTAGTCTACGGCAAGATTGAGCAACCTCGCGACCAACTCAGAACCCAACACAGATGTTAATGTCCATCTTAATGCTCACAACCCTATGCATTGCACCAATTTAGACACCCACGTACTAGTGAAGATCCATTTATCAAATTCGAAGCCTTCAAAACATTGAGACTACCTAAAGTGTTAAAAAGCAAGCATACGATGTAAGAACAAGAACTGTCATCGCGCAAAACGAATTCCCTTTAGTCCTGAACACACTTTGCTCAAACAAGCAAAGATTCATTGCAGAAAACAAAGCACCTTATTGAACGGATATAAACTCAGCAATATGCAGGTCTACAGCAGTTCCCAACGTTGTTAAGCAGTGAATTATTTTCACACCTGAACCTTCGCTGAGAACTCCACAAAGAAATGCAATGGGATCAAATTCTTTGTTGAAAAAATTGACAAGATCAAGAATTACGATGTTGCCAAACCATCAGCAACCATTCCGACATACAACGACGCAACACTCCCAAAAGGTAATGCTTCAAAAGGCTGCCTAACATCATTTAATGGAATCATACAAATATGACACCATACCATCAACAGCTTGCATACGTACACTCTTTCCAACATCTTTAAACAGGGCATCAACCTCACACCAGTCCTCCATAGGAGTGCAATGTAATCATCAACTTATTATTTTTTTTTTTAATGATAAGATCAGGAATTACAATGATAATGCCAAAACAGCAGCCACACGTCCTACTTTGCAACTGAACACCACAACCAAGTGGATATGCTTCAACAGAGTGATCATCGAAGGCCTCTTAAGATTCCTTGACTCTTTAATGGCATGTCCTATGAGGATGATATCATACCTTCACCGAAGAAGCTGTCAAAACTACTGCTCATCATCATCAATGTATTCCACATTCAAGGTATATTCTGGCCTCCATCAAGAGAAGACAGATCAGCTGATGAAAAAGACCAATCTTGAGTCAGACAACCTGGCAAACTACTTACTTGCCTTTGCTGGGGAAAACCATCAACAAAATCGCTGCCACCAGCTACACAAAACTATCAAAACAGTCCTTTCAGCAGGAGTGCTAGTCGGACTCCATGCCCTACTTCAGCATAAAGACAGCAACCATCCAGGAGGTTAATGATACACTACACCACAAAACCCTGCCTCTTCATTCTCCTAGGAATCTCAGCAGTGTTTGACAAGGTCAGCCACTTAGACTTGCTCAACATTGTGCATATCCAGGCTTCAATGACACCATCAAGCTGTGGAGTAACATAACCCGTTTTGTTACAATGTAAATCGTTCATTAACTTTATCTGGATAAACACAAGCAGAAATGGTGCTGGATGGAACTACGGTATTATAAGGTGCAATCAGGAAAACCTTTTTTCGCTATCAATACAACTACTCACAACTTACCTAGGTTAGGCTTCATGGCTATAAATAATTGACTGAAGGAATTGATTGGATGTAGCTACGACTCAACAAGATATTTTCAGGGATATGTTTTATTATGATTAAGACAATTTTTCAGGGTTGAACATTGTCAGTTCTTTATTTAACATTCAAAAAGGCCTTGAAGAAGCTGCGTGTACAACCAACAAACTAGAATGGGCTGAAAAACCACATGCGTGAACAGATTCGGATTTGGCTGAAAATTATATGCTGAACTTATTATAATGTCAAAGTTATTGTGAGCAAACAACTTGTAGAATTGGATTGTGTATTATATTCAAGGAAACGATACTGTAGAAGAATGATACGTTAAAGACAATTTATGTGAACACATTGTGTCGATTTGTAAAATTCTGAGTATAAAAACATTGGCTGTTAACATTTGCTACCAATGAGTTAGAACAAAAACCTTAAATAAAAAAGTAATTTTGGATGACGCTCCCTACAAATCTTGTTATGTTACCCCACATACCGAATTGGCTGGGCACCAATCAAGTGGATTGAGCGAGCGCCCTGCCGCTTTAGAATCTAAACCTATTGTTACTATGCCATCAAGCAGCGGTTTTCATCATACCTCAGGATCAGACATCAACCAGTGCAGCCGAAATGTTCTAGACCAGAATACAGGGCTATGACGTATGGTATATCTCCTCTAGAGATATAGACCTTTGGATTGAGATGGGGGTGGCATAGGTAGGCGATCTCTTTAGGGTTAAAGAACTGCTCCCGTTTGAGGAGTTCCGTGTGGAGTTCGATTTTCCTCAGGGACATTTCTTGTTACATAGAGCACTCACTGTAGCAGTGTGCGCACATTGGACGACGGGAACTACTGAGCCTCCCACATTGCAAAGTTGCCAATAAATAGCCCTATTGGCGGGCACAATTAAGACCGTGTCCTGCCTCTATAGAGCGATACAACAACCACAGAAAAGACAGCATTCCAGGTAGGAAGAGGACTTGAATATTGCTATTCCTGAGAAGGACGGAGACTGCATACTAGATAGAAAACCTAAGGTTTCTCGCAACACACGCTTTAAACTCATCAACTACTATATTGTGCACAGATTGTACCTAACCCCCGAGCGAGTGAACAGATACTCTCATGTAACTGAGGCAGCATGCCCTAGATGTGGGAAGGAAGGAGCTCACAACATATGTTCTGGGCTTGTCCCATACTGGATGCATACTGGGAAGGGATCGTTCATACACTTGGGGAAGTCCTAGACAGGGAGATCCCCACACTCTGGGGCATTGCCTGCTGGGATAGTTTCCAAATAAAACTAGATCGAAAGTCACCAGTAGATTTCAAGACCTCGCACTCATCCTTGCCAAACGTGAACTAGCGAGGAACTGGAATTCCAAGAAGGGCCCTCGGATCACTGTGTGGAGGAGAGAACTGATTAAAATGGGCAGGCTGTGAGGGGAGGATCCTACTACGGGAAGCCCAGAGAGTCATGAGAAACTTGGAAGTGACCAGAGCCTGGGGCTCCTTGGTGGATAGCATGGCCAACCCGGAACTTACTATGCTTGAGGGGTCACCTCCAAGACTAAGCTGATGTATATTGTTTAGTGGAATACCAACCTCTTTGCCTTGTATTGTGTGCCCTCCTAAAAAAAATGTTTGCCTTCTGAGCCTAACAATATGCCATTTGCATGCTTCATCAGATGAGATGGACTCTCCAAAGCACAAGCCATTACTCAATTTCTAAAATGCTGTATCGACTCAAGGAGGGGGTGGGGGTAGGCATTGATTGCTATATTGCTCATGTATAATTGAGTAAACAAATAATGACTGAACTGACTATGCTATTTGATATATGAAAACTAATCAAATCTACTCTACAGTTTCTTTGTGTAACTGGCCGTCAACCTGAAGGATTACTTCTGTACAATTAAATTGTGGATGCTGAGGTGTAAATGAAGCTTAACCCAGTCAAAACAGTTGATAGAAATCCCCAATGCAGCAGATTAGCACATGTTCAAGACTGGCTTTAGGAAATTAATTTCTAAGCATTCACTCCACAGCCCTTGGATTCCACAATGGCAGTGCCCTCACATGTAAAACACATATCATTAAGTAGACAACAGCTACATCAAGGCAATCTTTTGCAGAATGACAACATATCTCCCTCAACCCAACTTATGAAGGGATGTAAAAGCAATAGAACCATCAGTCTAGGGACACTGCATTGCCTTACTCACCAGGACCCTCCAACATTCATCAGATGAACCTTTGTAATGCATTTGCATCACCCATTGAGGATATGAAAAAATAAATCAGACCACATAACCCCAGCTCTCAAGACCTTCCCTACCTCTTCCTTCGACAAGCATCATTTTAAAGGTCCGCTCTGTCAACTTCAATGGTGTAATAATATTTAGTATATCACCCTATCTAGTCATGCTGGCCATGCAACACCGCAAGGTGCAAAAAGAAGATGATTGGAGCACACGATTTTCCCTGCTATGTACCCTGATCTTCAGCACTTTTGAAATAAGATACAACTATTTAAAAACACTCTTGTGCATAAGTAATGAGATCTTCTGCACCATTTTGGAACAAAACATGAAGAATGCCAATGCAATCTTAGATATGCATGCTGTACTGCTTCACAGAATGTGTTCCTTCAACTGCAGTACGCACAGCGCACCAGTACTTTATGGTTGTATTTGTGACCTCTAAATATACAAACATACAAATCATGCTTGAAGTTACAGTTTCTTTGTGTGGGTATACAATGGCTTTAACATTGTAAGTAAAGTCCTTAATAAGGTTATAGGTGGACAGATTGAGAATTCACTCAGGGGTGATGTTCAGTTTTTAGAAGTAGTGACACAAATGCTAGTAATCAAACACTATGAAAACTAACAGACTGAGGGCAGGTGGTACCCAGGTTTTGGTCAAAATTCACATCTTCATTTTAATAAATTCACATTTTTAGAAGTAGCAACACAAATGCTAGTAATCAAACACTATGAAAACTAACAGACTGAGGGCAGGTGTTTACCTAGGTTTTGGTCACAATTCACATCTTCATCTCAACAATTTACATTTTTAGAAGTAGTGACACAAATGCTAGTAATCAAACACCATGAAAACTGGCTGAGACTGAGGTTAGGTGTTACCCAAACTTTGGTCAAAATCCACATCTCTCCAAGATAAACAATGGATGAATAACAGTTTTTCTGAAAATCCGCAATAATCTCCATCAGGTTTGCTGTCTAATACTAGAAGGAGAAAAGTGCATATCAAATTGTAATTGTTAGTATACCTTTCTTGAAGTGACACAAATGCTGTATGAGTGACACAAATGCTGTATGAAACTACCAGGTGATCTAAAAAGTTCAGAAGTTTTTGGTTGCGTGCCAATTAGAAATTCTTCATATGTGACCTCCTGTTAAGGACTGCAGCTGCTAAATGGAATATTTCCAACTCAGGAATTGTGGCAAAGTGGCATTTCCGTACACAATGTATATATACATTAAATATAGATGGTGGATTTCCAGCTCATTTTCCAAGGCTTTGAACAGACAATGCCCATTAAGGGGTGTGGAAAACATCAGGACATTGGCATTAGCCTATGCAAGCTTTTTGTTTTGGAGGAGGGGATTTTGTGTAGTGGAGAGGGCAATAGTGTTTCTTAGGTACTTCTCGGCAAGAAGTCCTGCCGCCCTCCCCCACCCCGCCAAATCCTCACATGAGAAATGGGTTTTTTAGTTAGCAAGTCTGACAATGAAATCCCCACCTTTATTAGCTGGTTGTATGCTAAAAGAATAACACTGTCTTAAGATTTGTTTTTTTTTGTAAATCAGAGACTCTTCTCTTTGATATAGTAGGGAATGAACACCATAATGTTTTTCAAACGGATGATATCTTTAAAAACAAATATCAAAAGTAACTATTTAGTGAGACACTGGCTTGATTAATGTTAGGGCTTATAAGCCCATAGTACTGTTTCGTAGTGAGGCATAGTTCGGGAAACAAATGGTTTATTATTTTGATCTAATAAAAGGCATTATTTGTAGACAATGAAAGGAAAGTATAAAGGTTGTTGCATTGGTTAGCGCGGGTTTTGGGGAGCCAAGTTTATTTTTTTGTTGCATCTTCTTGAGAAAACCAGTCGTGCTCTGATGAAGCTACTGGATAAGGCCATTAGGCAATGGGCATGTATATGGACTTCCTGGAGGCTTTCTGGCAAACTCAAAAAGGAAGAAATACTAGCACATGACAGCAAGTCCAAAGAATACACTCAACCAAGAAATGGAATGAAGAGGGCAGAATTTCGAGAAAAAAGAAGGGGAGTGTAGAGTGTGCAGTGTAGAAAGACAAAAATGGACAGTGTAGAAACATTAAGAGATTAAGGCAGAAACACACACAAGTAGGGAGAGGTCTAGATAGGAGAAATCACTCAGAAAAACGGAGGAGAGGAAGCAGAACGCAGTAAAAAAAGTCAAAAACAGAATAAAGCACTCAGAAAAACAGGGGAAAGGAAGGAGAAAGCAGAAAGAACGAGGCAAAATCATGAGAAAGTACTCAAACAGGGTGAAAGGAAGGAGAAAGTAGTAAAAAACAAGGTAAAAGCAGGAGAAAGCACTCAGAAAACTGGGAAAAGGAAGGAGAAGGCAGTAATAAATGAGGGGAAAGCAGGAGAAAGCCCACAGAAAAACGGGGAGGAAGAAGAGTGGTGCAGCAGCACGGGAGAGCTGAGCCTGTGGCCTCCATTAAGTAGGTCCTGGGAGGAGGGATGGGCACTGGGAGTCGGTGGGCGGGGCTAGACGGGAGGCGGAAAAACGGGCGGCAGGTGGGAGCAGTAAATGAGGAAAAAACAGAGAGAAGCAGTGAAAACCAAGGAAAAAGCACTCACAAAAATGGGGGGTGGGAGGACAAAGCAGCATAAAACTAGGGGGAAAATGAGAAATCACTTAGAAAAACAGGGGAAATGAAGGAGAAAGCAGCAAAAAAATTAGGCAAAATCAGGAGAAAGCACTAAGAGAAACGAGAGAGAAGAAGGAGAAAGCAGTAAATAACTAGGCAAAAGCAGGAGAAAGCACTCAGACAGCGGGGGAGGGGGAGAAAGCAGCAAAAAGACAGGGAAAAGCAGGACGACTCAGAAAAATGGGGAGGAAGCTGAGCGGTGCAGCAGCAAGGGCGAGATGGGCTTGGGGCAAAATAACTAGTTTAATTGAATGGTGCAAATCTAGGGCTGGGACTAGTTTTTTCTGAGTTAATGTGCTGCAGAAATTGCTCAAACTGAAATATGTGTGCTGGCACTCTAGTGACACTTTTGAAAGAAAGTATCAGGGATTTAGAATACTGTACTTAACCGAAAACACATACAAGAAGTTCCTTTTCTCACAGCCATTCCAACATGGTGTACTTTTTCAATATATAAAGCTCATATTAGTACTTGTAGATAAAATACAAAAAAATACAAAAGAAAAATTTCAACAATTCTAATTTCTTTACTTTTTTAAAAGACGTTTTTAAAAAACTTAATTGTGATGACACATAAATTTCTAAGGTCCATTTTGACCAGTACCTTAATATTTCACATGAACATTTTAAATGGTAATATGTATATACAATGAGCCTATTATACAGATGCAGCCTGCAAATTAGTTTGTTTTGTAGTTTCATCTAAATGGGTTTAACTGAACAGAGGATATTAGGTGGACTTGACTGAGTTACCATAATTTATAAAAACGATAAACATTAAAAACATATTAGGAACTCTTTCTTATCTAAACTGCAAACAACCGGTTTCGAAACTTACTGGCCCTAAAAAATAAAACATACCTTGATATGGAGCTAAAGAGGGATTCCTGCTTTGATAAAACAACAGGGCAACAGGCAAGCGCTAAATAGCTTTTTCTTTGTTGTCTAGAGAATGCTCCACCATAACAAGATGTGAAATGCTCTATTGCAACTTGCCTGCATAAGAGCTTACTTTAAACTTTTAGAGTTTCTTGAACATCAAGAAAAACTGGAGATCCAGTAGAGGTCATCAATGATGAGCTATTAATGACAGTAAAATATTTACTAGTCTACTGCCCATTCTGCTAGCCACTGCTCACACACTGCCCGTTGCTCTTCTGTCTCTGTGGTCTTTGGTGCACTTTTTGCCCTATTTGTCCGACTCTCCAGGAGTGTCCTTTGGCGCTCTTGTGCCTCCTGCACTGCCCGATCTTTTATTCCTTGGATGGTCTCCTCAAGTGAGTGTAAGATGCTGACAGGTACCCAGTTGCTGTCGATTGTCGAAGTGAAAGGGTCGGGGGCTGTAACTTCAACCAGCTCTCCGTCGACAGGTATTCTAAGGTAGTAGGAATGGAGCATCATCCTGTAGGGACCACTGTCTTTCTTCAAGCTGTATGTGAAGTCTCCCACAATGGGGTGACAGATGGTACTACAGTGAACCCGGAGCTGGTGTGTTCGTCCTGTAAGAAGACCAGTGAAGGACACAGTACATATTAGAAGGCATCCACGTATGGACCAACAAAGCCACGCTACAGATAGTTCGCCAGTGGGAAAAACTTGAACTTCCAATTTAAGATTGACTCCCAACAATTCTCGCCTCAAAGGATGCCCCATTGGTCACAGGCTTGCATTGTCTGGTGTGTGAAAGTACCCCATAAAGGCCGAAACATTTCTGCTCTTCATATCGAAACAGTGTGTGCTAGCACAGTGTTGAGAGGCCAACATTAGACTAAAATACAACACCCCCACACCCTATATCTTGTCACACACCCACCAGAGCTCTTATGCTGGCTTCTCGACCTAAATGTCTAACGACTTTGTGGCTTAGTTTTACAGCACCAACATTTGTCCAACTTCTACGATGGGACAAAATTGTTTTGGATTGAGCAGGGGTATTTTGAAACGTACACAAAATCCACCATGGAATTCAAAATTGGATTCTTGCCAATGGTAAATGTCTCTCTTTCTTCATAATTATCCCCAAAATTCTCAAACAACATATCATAAGTACAAATTGTAATAATTTTAGCTGCACCTGCATTATACAAAAACAAGCCGTATCCTGTGATTTCTCACATTAGCAGTGTCCTTGGACCGCCAGACTTGTAATAGGGCCCCAAGTAGATTTCACTCCATCACAGCAGGCAAAGAAATTAGATTTATTTGTTTGTAAAATTATTTTACAGTACAGACTTAACCAAAGGGTATTAGTGCACTGTGCACTTTACAACAAAGTGAATTAATTAGAATACAGCACAACAGAGAAGGGATTGATTGATTGGTTGATATAGTGAATAAGAGCAAATATGTTTATTGTTTCAATTATTAAAATGAATACAATTACATAACATAGAAAAATAAGTTAATTTACATCAAAATATTTCTGAAAACAAAAAAAATCTAAGATCTAAAAGTCAAGAGAAAGAAGGTATTAGAAGATTAAACTTTTAAAACATATAATTTCATTGTTAACAGCCAAAATGTTACTCTAATAATGTCCCGTATATACATTTGTTTTAAGACTAAAGGCCAGATGAGCACCTGGAATTTCCATGATTTAATGGAGTTAAATATTATGTTTAGGTATTTGCCAAATCTGGCAAAATCCATTGGAACACTGGTTCTCAGTCAGTAGCCCATTGCTTCTTTGCAGGTTGCGATACCTTATTTTAAATAAAGTGATTTTAACACAGTGCCACAAATTTGGGGAGCAGCAACGCAGATGTAATAGGGATTCTCACCTGCATTCGCAAAACCTGCAATTATTTCTGGAAGGCATTGTTTTCCTATTGCCTCTAAGCTCATAAAATGGGAGAACCAGACGGTTCTTCAAATAATTCAATTTCTGCATTTCCTATTTAAGGCAGCTTTTAAGTATAATTGCATTCTCAGTCCATCGTATGATTTTACAATTGCGTTTTCATAGACAGACGTTTGTATTTTTTTCAAATCCACCTTCCTTAAGATTTATTCATTCTTTAGTGGATGTTCCTTGAAGAGATGGATTCTTTAGACCTAAGCGACAGTCTTGAGGGATGGAAAGTGTCAGGATTCTTCGACTAGTGATGACAAAGGTTTTGCCTCTTAGGAGTTGAATGCGTGGTTGGCTGCATTATTTGTCTGATAATGGGTTATGGTCTTGTGGTACAGGTTTCTCCAGTAAACATTATTTTCTCATGGAGAAATGGAGGTAATGTGCTTGGCATGAGGAGTCTTACTACAGCTAAATGTAATGTCCCTAATGTCAGGAAGTGCTCCGAAATATACGTAAACTGATCAAGAACTGTTCAATAACCATAACACCCATGTTAGAGGGTACTTTTGGGTCATCGGGGTACAGTGCAATAAAGAAAGGTGGTCATTGAAGACATACCTGTGAGAGGCTGAAGAAGGACTTTAGTGGCCGGATCTCCATTGTACACCCCACGCTCCAGGACAGTCAGCTCTGTCTGACAGGGTTTGGCATTTTCACAGCCTGTGTACAACAAAAGCATGAAACTGGCTAAACAGTAAATACAAAATGGTGGCAAAGCAGTCCATGTAATTGAAAAGGGCAGTTGTGCCAAAACACCAGCATCACACTCAGCAACAATCACGTCAGACAGTCAGGTTCTTCTTGCGACATCCCAGCGGATCCAATTCTGAACTCTGACCAATCTCAAGACAGTTGCACCCTTCCTTTTCTAACATCCTTGTAAAGTCGATCCATGGGAGGATTTGTTTAGGTTTGACTAGAATAAAAGTGCTCCCCTTTGACTTATAATTCTTTACTTTTAGAACTTGATGGACGCGGAGCTTTTAGAGAGACACTATTGCAAATATAGGCCCATCCATTGAAGGCATGCTCAGTTGAGCACTCATGCTCACACTGTGGGAAAATATTTCTAAACTGCGATTGAGAACGCTCCCTACTTTTAAGCTTGTTTAGTATACAGAGGCAATCCCTTACGCATATGTATTTATAAAATATTAATATATCTCCGCCGTGGCCCTGCATCTATATGGATAAGATGTATATCAAAGGTGAAGTGGACTGACAGTCACTTGTGAAAAAGGCACTGCTGCCATAAATTCTATTCAAACCTGCGCATTGCTTGAGAAGTGGGATCATTCCCGCAGGAAATTTGTACCCCCTTTCATTTGCCTGTGTGACACTTTATTCTATTTGGGCAAAGTTCTGATGAAGGTGGTTCACGTTGTGTGTCAACCCACAAAAACGTGCGACGACCTTGTGTGTCCAGACCTTATTGTTTTGGTTACTTATTGTGTATTTGGAAACGTTTTGACATCTCTGTGTTTCCCTTAATCCCAGATGTGTACATGTGTCTTGTATGACTGTGAACGATTGTGATGAATGAATGAGTTTGATATAAGACTGATTATTTAATTGGGGGTTAACATGTTTATATATATTTTTGAATGAAAAACTGGAATGATGTTTATATAAAAAAGGAAAACATTCTCTCACTTTTATCAAAATAATTGTCATTTAATGCATTTGTTAAAAAAGGATAAAAATAATACTAATAAAAAGAAAAAAATGAATATGTGTATTTTGTATGTTTTAACTATGTAAAAAAAATATATATATGTATATATATATATATATATGTATATATATATATATATATATATATATATATATATATATATATATATATATATATATATATATATATATATATATATATATATATATATATATATATATATTTAGACCCATACTAGATTTAATCATTGGTAAAGACATAAAGATCAAAGGGGAGCACTCTTATTCTAGTTGTTTTGATATTCATTCCCCTCTTACTCCCGGACCTCACACGCCTTCTAGAGGGGTTCCCTTGTTTGACGATTTTGTTTAGCTTTTAGCAATGCCAAAGACGAGAAAGATAACTTTGGAGCTTTATAATGCTCATTTAAAGCCCAAAAGAAAGCTCAAGAACCCGTACTTTCAGGTTCCCACAATTTTTAAGACCATAGCCACCACACTGCCAATCTTTGTAAATTTTCAAGAAATGCGCTGTTCAAATCAAGACATTCATCACTACTGCAAGATACTGTGACTTTCAAGGAAAATGGTCACACAACACCCTATTCTCTAGATCACACAATGATAACAACGTGTACTGCCAGAAGCAAATATATGTCCGTAAATTCTGAAACAGCAGCATATATTCATGAACAAAGAACCCTGAAGTGGGTGTGAGGCAACACAAGTGACAGTGGCATTAAATAAGAAAGCTGACTAGTAGATGGCACAAAGTATGCACTACCATTGATTATAAGACTACTACCAGCCAGTCATTAATCAGTTCTGTGACCCTATAAGGCAGAGGTTTAAGATTGAGTTTCCTTCATAACGACACGGAATTCTGAGGTGACTTGCAATATTCTAAGAATCAATGAAATTACAAACATTATTTTATTCTTTATAATACATGGCCACAACATCATCACCAATGTTCTTCACAATCCATGGTCTATTGCTCCTTTTCAAGAATGAGATACTCTAGTTGCAGATATGAATGATAAATGTGTTATACGTTCAGTAACAAACACTCCAATATGCAGCTTGTTATTGGTTCCAATTTATTTTTTTATGTCGTATTCTTGGGCCAGCACGATAAGACGCCCATGTGATTGGGCATGGACGAGAACTGAATAGAAGTCTCATGCTCAGCAGTACTGATGGGAGAAACTTACAGAGAGGAAATCTTCTCATTTCACAGTAGAGGAAACCCACCGCACTAGTAAGCGAGATCTGCTAAAGTCTAGGCAAACTTAAACATTGGATGGCAAAGGGACCTACTCCACGGGTCTATCCGGGTGCTTATCCACCTTGGTTCAGTCCCTTTCTGTGAGCCAACTGCTGAAGAGAAATGCTACCCACTCAAAGTCAAGGGCGTCTAGAGATTAGCACAGAAACGTAAGGGTCCATGTAGCTGGCAAGTCTATAGACGGCCACCGCAGCTCTATCTTAGTAGGCACCTACCCTCAATCCTATCGGTACATCCCACAAAGCGACTAGGCTAAGGCTTAGGTAATGGTGAGTCGAAAGCTGGATGGGAACACAGATTCTCATTTCAGATGGAATTTCATGAATGCTCTAAATCAATCAATCAAAGACATTTGTAGAGCGCACTACCTACCCGGAGGGTCTCAAGGCGCTGAAACCAAGAGGTGACACCTACTGCAACAGACAACTCAAATAAATACATATATTGATAGCTACAGGGAGTTTCATGAACTCACGGTATGGAATACTGATGGCACATTGGTATTGGATCACAATGATCACATGTGGCATTTCATCTCAGTGTACAGGGTGCAGGCTGGCGTATAGGGTGCAGGCTGGCGTATAGGGTGCAGGCTGGTGTATAGGGTGCAGGCTGGTGTCTGGGGGCCGGCTGTCAAGGAATTCACTAGAGGGGTGACACTTTGTCACATTCTGGAGTCAATGAATATCTGATAGGCCTCACTGCACAATAGATTATCACTTATGATCCTGTCAATAAGAGACTCAACACAACAAAAATCATTCACATTTGGCTTGTTGTGATCTTTTTTAAGGTACAACCCTTGCAATGTCTCTAAATGGAAGGTTTCAATCTGAATCTTGAGGGAAGCGATCAGAAGATATCACCGTCTAGCAGCAGCTCACTGAGTAACATGGAGAGCTTGAATTTTCAGTGTATGCAATCGCTCATCTGTGAATAGAGGGATATCTCTGCTTCCCAATCTGACATAAATATATGAAAATATAACAAAGTAGTGTGGGAACAGAGGAAGGCCCAGTGAGTCTGGCATTCATATCCTAGTGTTCTAAAAGTTTCTAAATATTCTGAGGCAAAGGATGAGCTGACTGTATTCTCATCAGTCTCATGAGTTTAAATATATTCATAGGACCAATTCACCATTTCCAGTGTGATATTCCCTTTTATAGACCCATGCTTATAACTGTGCACTGTGACACTGATGTTCTGGGTCACCGTGTTTTCATGGTCACCGTGCTTGTGTTCCATCCCTAAACATTCACTTTGACATTAAGTAAATTCAATTGATTTCAGAAAATATGGCGTTAGAAATTAACTAGTAGTCTGAGAGTTATCCTACGTGGGCTGTAGCAGACCTTTACACTACCCACATATTTAGCTAAAGTGAATGGCTCCAGGAGAAAACATCATTGTGCTTTGGCTGTTCAGCAGATTTAAAACCACTGCAGTGACACATGACAAGTAGAAGTGGACTACACTATCCTTGTGCCATTAGGTTGACCTGAAATTGCAACAGGCTCAGTTTAAATGGTGCTTTTTGTTTTATCGATGCTTTTGCCTTAGTCTTTAAAAAACGGCATCTCCCATTCCCATTTTCCAATATTGTGCCTTTTTGCTGGTTACATTTTTAATACTTGTATACATTGGTTTGAGAATTGCATGGTGTTCTTAACTTTAATGCTGCATGGTATGGTTTAAACCTAGCACATTTCTCTGGGGAACTCCTTCCTGCTTGTGCCATACCTATCAGAGTTTAAGCAGAGCGACTTAGAACTAAATACTGATATAAGCCAAGTGTGTTTATTAAGCTGACTGGGGTACCCTCTATTAACCCCTCCCCCGCGGGGCTAATTCCCCCGCGGTGCGGGGGTAGGGGGGCCGTGCGTGGCGCCGCGGTGCTCATGACGAGCTCAGCTCGTCACGCTGCACAGCGGAGCTGCGCTCATGATGAGCTGAGCTCGTCATGACCCCGCCCACTCAATGGAACGCCCTGCACAGGAGGAGAATTATCCCCGTGTGGGCGTTCCGCGGCAGTTATGACGAGCTCTGCTCGTCATGAGCACAGCTCCACTGTGCCTCATGACGAGCTGAGCTCGTCATGAGCGCCGAAAGGGTTATATTAATTATCTACTTTCTGGCATTCACTCTGCCTCGTCATTTGACCTGACTCATAGGTTTGCTACACTCTGGACCGCTCACCTTCAGTTTCCTCTGTACACATCATGTGGGTCATTCCCTCTACTGTGTTCTTCCCAATTGGATGTGTGATGGTCAGCTGCTCTTTGATCACATTGCCACGTACCTGCAGGAAGAGGAAAGCTCCTTCAAACACAGATCAAATTTAAAGCACAGAGAAACTTACAATGAGACTACCACAACTAGAACGGCGACTACTACGCTACAATAAGTAAGACAAAGAACATGGTTACATGCTGCTTCTATGCAATTCGCATTTGTTTCAACATTATCTACCACTGATTTGGGTACCGTTGGCAGGGTTGCCCATCAATTTATTTTGTATGATTACGGTATGTATAGTTAAACCTAAACCTTACTAATGTTCAAACCATGCAATGTGGAAGTAAATGGGTTTGCTCGAAATAAATATGTTAGCAGTATATTATGTGTAGGGATAGGAGTGCAGAAGAATGTTTATTGGTTAGCTGGGTAGTCCGCTATCTACTGCCCGGCCTGTCCAGAATTTTAACTAGACTGATTTTAATATCCAACTATATAGGAATAATGGAATGTTACATGTGTGAGAAGTTTAGGCTAACAATATCTGAGTTTGTATAAAATGTACGTTGGTGTGGTGCGGAAAAGTGCTGTTGAATTACCTCCGCTTTGCCAACCATGTGGGTTGAGAACATATTGTGCATTTGATGGTTTCAGGAGTCTTCTGTGTGCTGTTTGAAAAAGGCAAATTCTACATGTAATTGGGGATTTGTTGTGTAGTAGGTATCAGTGTATCCAGAGTGCTACTGGGTGATCCAATGAAAACAGTTTAAGGCACATTTGAAGTCTGTGTAGTAAGATCTTTCTATGGTGAACCGATTAGGAGTTGGAAACTGGATTTGGCAAATGTTTGCCTCTTGATGGTAGCTGCAATTTGCCAAACATAAGCAGCCTTGATTGCACGTGGTGCATTTATGTTGAGTAAAGCCTATTGAAAGTTGGGGTCTCCTTGTGGCATAGAAACTGTACAGAACATGGAAGGCTATAGAATTAATGGTGCAGAGCTCATTATATGTTAAGGCAGGCACTATAAAATAGTCCCCATTTCGTTCTCTGTACCCAGTCTCTTGATCTCTACCTCTTCTTATCCAAAGACGGCCTCTTATCCCCATATCCCTCAGTCTCCTGCTCTCTGCCCCAGTCTCTTGATACCTACCCCACTGTCTCTTGATTCATGTCTCTCCGTCTTCTGCTCTGTACCCCTCTGTCTCTTGCACTCTACCTTGCTCCTCTGCCTCTTCCCCCTTGGTCCTTTGCTCCCCAAACTTCTCTCTCTTGCTCTATATTCCACTCTCTTTTCCTCCCTACCAACCTGACTCTTGGCACCCACTATACCTCCTGTTTTTGCCCTTCTGTCTCTTGCTCCTTACATCTGTCTCTTACTGAGTACTCCGGTCTCTTGCTTCCTACTCTACTCCTCTGTCACTTACCCTTTACCTCCCACTTCCTGGCACCCTCGCCCCTGGTCCCAAAACTTCTGCCTCTTGCTCCCATGCATCTTTCTTTCCTGATCCTCTCGTGTGTCTTACTGTCCACTCATCGGACATTGACAAAGTCAATAGATACTCACGTAGGCGCAATCTATTGGCCTTGCCAATGCTTGTTTAGATTTGGAAAGGTCCTTTAAGTACAGTAGCCTGAGGAGTGCTTATAAGCAAGCTGTAGCAGAGAGGAAGAAGGCTATTAAAAATGAAGCATGGAATGATCTCAGTTCAACAGATACCCAGAAGGATAGTGGTAAATTCTGGGGTATACTTAATCATCCGTATTTCTCCAGTACAGTGAATACTGCTCTGGACTGTGTGATTGCAGATGATCTATGGGTAGCTCACTTTAGTAAGATCTATGATAATGGGGATGCTAATACAATTATATCATCTGATCCCATACCCACACATAGTTCCCGACCTTTACAATTTGATTTGGCTGATGTTGAAAGGGCAATTGTGGATACATCCAAAAATAAAGCCCCGGGCCCTGATGGGGTCCCAGCAGACTTATATAGGACTCAACCCACTTTATGGGCTAAGGTCCTTACTAATGTTTTCAACTCAGTTAGCACTTACGGTTTTCCCCTATCCTGGTCAACATCAACTATAATACCGGTGTTAAAAAAAGGCCTGAGATGTGACCCCTCCTGTTACAGACCAATTTCTCTCATCGACTCTGCCGTTAAGATTCTGGGCAGAGTGATTCTCTCAAAATTGGAGGATGGTCTGAAAGATGGAGGGGTCTTCTCTAACCTTCAGTATGGGTTTCGTGCAAAAAGAGGCACATTAGATCAATGCCTCAACTTGCAGATGCTCATCAGTAAGTATACTCAGGCGAAGGATGGCATGCTCTACATGGGGTTCATGGACCTGTCATCAGCATTTGACCTGGTAAATAGGGGAAATCTGTGGGAAATTTTGAAGAATCTGGGAATTGATTTATCCTTGGTGAATTTTTTAGACACTCTACACCGTGGATTGAAGGCAAATATCCGTGTCAAGAGGGATGGGGGGTGTACTCGCTATTTTGATTCTAAGCGGGGGGTAAGGCAGGGGTGTATCCTGGCCCCTCTGCTCTTCACCCTTTACATAAATTCCTTAGATAAACATCTGGAAACGGCCACCCAGGATATACCTCATGTGGGTAACTCTGCAGTTCCGGTCCTCCTCTATGCTGACGATGCGGTCCTGTTGGCCCGCACAGGACTGGGGCTGCAGAGACTTTTAGATTCCTTTGGTGAATTTATGGAATCATTAGATCTGAGGGTCAATAGTAAGAAATCCCATGTTATGGTGGTTGGGAAACGCCCAAAAACATATAAAACACTGCCCTTTTCCTGCAATGGTGTAGTGCTATCTACTGTCCCAGTATTCACGTATCTTGGTGTCATTTTTGATCTAAAGGGAAGCTGGGCCCCTCAAATTAATGCGAAATGTTTAGCGGTTGCCAGATCATCGTCTGCCCTAATGGATTTTGCAAGGCGGCTGGGATCCAGGCCTATGGAGGCACTTTTATCTATTTATAAATCCAAATGCCTATCCATAGCGCTGTATGGGGCCTCACTATGGGGCTATTTACAACAAGATAAACTACAAAAAATGGAGAACAAGTTTCTAAGGACACTGCTAGCCGTCCCCCAATCCACGCCCGTGTTTACAATACATACGGAGTTGGGACTGAGCTATTTCTCCGACCTTTTACGTTTAGCCCCAATAACGTGTTGGGCAAAAACCTGGATTAACAAGGAGAATTCACTGAACCATGCCATTTTAAATGATGTAATGGCTCTTGAAAGAGCTCATAAAATACCCTGGCTATCTTATATTAGAGATGTCTTTGCTAAACTGGGGCGTCCAGAGCTTTATTATTCCCCGCACCAGTTGCAAAAAAATGATTTGAAGTGGATAAAGATGAATTTTATGAGGATGGCTGAGCAAGAGCGGGAATATGTGGAAAGGAATAAACCTCTTGTCAGATCTAATTATGTTTTAAAGACTACCCCACATCTAGAACCATACCTCAGAATTGTATCAATTCCATTTCATCGACATCTCTTAATTAGATACAGATTAAATATTCTTCAGTATACCTTGGGCATTTCATGTGTGTGGGGGAAACCAGACCTTACACCTCCCTGTAGTTGTGATAATGTCTCTCCCCAAACCCTTTTGCATTTCATTATGTTTTGTCAGCACTTTTCTGATATCAGGAAGCAACATTTAGTGCCATTACTAAGAGAAGCAGGATTTATTCAAGTTAAACCAGCACTGATGTTTTTACAAATGCTAAGCACTCCGAAAGTAATGTTTGGGGTTGCTAGCTTTCTGGTGGCTGCTGTACGCAATAAGAATAAAAGAATAGCATTTAGAGCCTTGGAGAATTGATTATATCCCTCTGCTAAATGAACTTTGATGCTTTTTAACTTTTAGCCATGCCCATTAACAACATTTGCTCTAGTGTATTTCATATCCGTTATATGTATAATATTGTGTTTTAATTGTGATAATCTTTTAATGTTTTTAATATTTCTGTATAATGTATTTTTGTGATCTGCTTTTATGATTTTTATTAATCGAAATAAAGTACTATTGACTTGACTTGAAGTACAGAGTGATGCAAGAATTTATATTGAGTCGCTATACTTCAAGCATAAATAGACATAAGTTAGACACTTTTTCAAGCTGTTCTCCATACACCACTGCCCAGTAGAGGATCCTTCTTTGAGTTTTTGCAGGTATGGTTTGACGGATTAGTGACTTTGAGCTTCGCCCCCAGATCATTCATTACTAGCAACAACCATGTGGTGAATCATCTTGGTTGGCCAGGTAGACCAGCATTTAATAAGTCACCCCAAGGAATGCAATGGTGGTTGAACTTACCAATGCCAAGTAAGCCTTGGTGACAGTCCGCTGTTTGAAGCAGGAGTAGGCCTTGGCAGCTGCCGCTTTACTGAGAGCGGCACAGAGAGCGCCACTGGTTGAGAAATCCAGCTGGTGGCAAAATCTAGAAAGAGAAATAAAGGGTGTAAATTAATGCATTCACTATGGTGTATCGCATGTGTTTTGTTTTTAATTCAGTAGTACATTGCATTATCGAGGCTGGGTTATGCTTTAAATTCGGGCAGTTAAATTTGGATCATCCTCTCCCTTGCCTGAGTGAGTGCCCCGTTGTTTTGTTGTAGTTCCTCCTGTTTCTTTGGTAGTGTCTCCTGTTGGTATTGGAATCCGAGCTATCTGATTCTGATTCTGAACCGTCTGTGTCGGTGTTATAACCTGGATTTCTTCCAGTCATGTTGTAATCTTCTCATCCCATTTTTGGGAATTTAACCACACACCTCGTGATTTGAAATGGGTAGTTCTTCAATTCAGGAATTTCAGAACGAAGGCTTTACGAGATGGGTTTTCAAACTCAAAACTGACAGCCAGGGCCTCAACGACAATATCCCTTGGGGTCTTTTTCTCTGAGACAGGGGCGTGTGTGTGTTCTTTTTTTTTGATAATCACATTTTTATTGATTTTAAAAACGTAAGAACAATTCCGCCAGTACACGGAAATCACAAATCTAAATTCATTCACACAAGCGCTACAACCCCCAATCACGATCCCCATAAAAACATGTGCAAAAGTTGGAACTAGATTAATCAGGACCCTCCAAGTTCCCCAACCACTTCCCCCACACTCTACGGTACTTCTTGACAAATCCCTTAGCTTTGTAGAGGGCTTTCTCTTGGATCGCACACCAGTCCACCCCTCTCCGCCACCTCTCGAGGGTGAGCGGGTCAGAGCTTATCCAGGCCACTGCAATGGTCCGCTTGGCCACCATCATAGCTGTGTTGAAGAACAACTTGTCGCTCCTGGACCCATCCAGCCCATCAGTGATCCCCAGCAAGGAATGACGCGGATCATGAGGGACCTCCCAGCCCAGTACCTCCGTCAGCTCCATTTCAATGGATCCCCAAAACATAGCCAAACCATATGGAGGAAGTCGGCCGGGGCGTGGTGACATTTTGCACATGATGCATCTGGGCGCAGACCCGCTCGGTACAGGCGCTTGGGAGTGAGATATGCAGCATGTAGATGGTAGAGCTGAATCAGCTTGAGTTTGGCGGAGACGGTGACTATCCTGGGGCCATAAGGGCATCACACCAGTCCATATCGTCAAGGGGGCCCACCCACTCCACCCATTCATTCCTCAACTTGTCTAGGGATGTGGGAGTGTTGTTGATTAGGTTGCGGTAGATGCGGGAGACTCCCCCCCTACCCAATTCTCCCATCATCGTCTGAGCCTCAGCGGGGTTGTGTTCGGGGAGCCTCGTATCGTCCATGATATGCGTGTGGAGGGCGTGTCTCAACTGTAAATATTTATAAAACTGAGATGAGTGTAGAGGGTAGCGAGTTTGGAGCTCCTGGAAGGACAACATGTGGCCCGTGCCCATACATCTCCTAGCTGGGAGATACCAATAAGGTCCCAGGTCTTAAATCCCCACAGTCCACCAACCTCCTGGAGCCACGCCCCCGCCAAAGGGAAAAGTACATTGGGTCAACTTCCCTGTACACCCAGTGTGCCGGAGCGAGGCCCACCAAGCTAGCAGCACAGAGCGCGTCACAGCAGGCAGACGGACCGGAATGAACTCCCCGTACATCATGGCTTGGATGTCTGTGAGCCCCACTTCGCTCAACTCAAGCCTATAGGCCGGGTCCAACCAGCCCCCATTGAACTTGTTGTGGATCACCAACAACTGCACCACCAGGAAATACAGGTACAAGTGCATCATCCCCATAACGCCGTCGTAGGAGGGAATCCTGCAAACCGACAAAGCCGCGCGGGCCCGTCCTCCGCCCCAGAGAAACTTGGTGATTATACAGTCTAGTTTCCTGAACCAGGCCCTGAAGAAACAAAAGGGGGTATTCTGTAGGACGTAAAGAAATCTTGGGAGGATCATCATTTTAAACAGGGCCACCCTTCCCAGGGGGTTCAGAGGCAGCATTTTCCACTTAAGGAGGTCCTCTGTGGCCCTCTTAACTAACGGGGCCACGTTGAGAGACCAGCCCAGCTCGGGAAGAAGGGTGATCCAAATCCCCAGATATTTGAAGGACTGCCTACGGAGTGGTATGGTGGTCTGCCAGTCAAAGCAGTCCCTAGAGAGGTAAAGGGGGACCAGCACTGATTTTCCGGGATTCAACCGCAACCCTGATGCCTGCTCGAAGGTGTGCAGGATCTGGAGGCATTATGGCCTGGAGGAGGCTGGGTCGGACAAGAAGACAAGGACATCGTCCGCATACAATGCGATCTTGTCCGTATCCGTGTTGGGCCACTCCCATCCGCAAAGGCGGTCCTCAGCCCGCACCAAGGACGCCAAGGGCTCCATTGCCAGGGCGAACAGCAAGGGAGAGAGGGGGGCATCCCTGCCTAGTGCCCCTGGCAATGGGGAAGGTCTCCGACAGTACCCCGTTAACAACGTTTACAACTAATAATACAATTTTTCCTATTGATTATCCATATTACTTGACTTTAGCCCATGTTAGATGAATTTCAGCACTGCTGGAGTGGATGTTATCTTATGACTGATGCTCGATGTATTTTAATCCCCAACTTTGCAATCATCTCATTTGGCTTGCTTAGTTTGTGTTCTGATCTATTTCTTCGAGCTGGCCATCATGCTTGTTCTTGACTTGTTAGATTTAGCAGGCAAATGATTTCAATTTTCAAAGAAAAAGCCCAGATAACCCAGCTGAGAAGGCATATGAAACTAATGACTTTCTGTGGTATTTTTGTCGATTCGATTCAAAAGCTTTATTCGAGGGATAGACTCATAAAAGCACAAACATACATTTAAAATATATCCCATTAAAAAAATTCTTGTTTATACATACTTTTGAAACATTTATACATGAATGAATGAATGAATGAATGAATGAATGAATGAAAATATTTGTAAAGCGCGCGATGGCCAAACGGCTTCCTGGCGCTGAGAGCTCTAAAGAACCGGACAGACAAGGCCAGGAGGTTAGCGGGGGTAGGCCAGGGCAAAGAGGAAAGTTTTTAGCGCTTTACGGAAATGAGAAAAAATAGGAATCGAACGCATAGAGAGAGGGAGGGAGTTCCAGAACCGGGGAGCAAGAACAGAAAAACGGGTTCCACCAGTGCGAGATTTACGAAAGCGGGGAACAGTGAGAAGGGCAGAAGACGATGAACGAAGAGTGCGGGCAGGGGTGTGAAGGGAGATCAGAGAATTGATGAAAGCCGGTCCAGAGTGGTCAAGGGCCCGGTAAACGAGGCACCCCAATTTAAACAGGGATCTCTGCAAGATGGGCAACCAATGAAGGGATTTAAGGACGGGGGTGATGTGATGGGTTTTGGGCAAGTGAAAAATAAGACGGGCAGCCTGATTCTGGATAGCTTGTAGGCGGCGGGTTTCATAGGCAGGAATGCCAGCGAACAAGCTATTACCATAATCAAGGCGGGAAGTGATGAGGGCAGAAATAATAATCTTAAGGGAGTCAAGAGAGAAAAAGCGAGAGATTTTCCGGATCATCCGGAGGGAAAGAAAACAGGAGGACACCACGGCACTGACCTGGCCATGCATGGACAGGTCCTGTCTGACCTTGATGCCCAGAGTTTTAACAGAGGGAACGGGGGTGGGGGAAGGGCCAAGAATGGGAGGCCAGAAAGCAGAGGACCAGGGGCTGGATGAGCCGCCAATCAGAACAAGCTCAGTCTTATCTGGATTAAGCTTGAGGTGGTTGGCGCTCATCCACCCAGAAATAAAAGCCATGGTGGAGTGAAAAAAGGATAGAGCGTGAGAAGAGGAGGAAAGGTCAAAAACGAGCTGGAGGTCATCAGCGTAGTTATACACAGAGACCCCCAGCTCAAGAAGGGAGGAAATAAGAGGGTGAATGTAGAGATTGAAAAGAAGGGGAGAGAGGGAAGACCCTTGGGGGACTCCACAGGGCACCGGGAGGGGGGAAGCAGAAAAGCCGGGAAGATGGACAGCTTGAGAGCGACCCGTCAGAAAGGAGGTAATCCAAGAGAGGACAGTACCTCGTATGCCCGCTGCGCTGACACGGTCCAAAAGAATATTATGGTCGACCGTGTCAAACGCAGCGGACAAATCGAGGAGGATTAAAGCCTGGGGAGAATTGACGTCGGCCTTGGCTTTAAGCTCGTCAAGGACGGCTAACACCACGGTTTCGGTCGAGTGACCTGCGCGGAAACCAGCTTGGTGGGATGCCAGAAGCTGGTTCCGTTCAACAAAAGCAGAAAGACAAGAGGTAACATAAGATTCAAGAATTTTAGCGAGATAGGGGAGAAGAGAGATAGGTCTGAAATTAGAAGGAAGAGAAGAGTCGAGACCAGGTTTTTTAAGAATTGGAGAAACAATAGCAGATTTAAAAGAAGAAGGGACCAATCCGGTGGAAAGAGAGGCATTGAGAAGAGAGAGAGGGGTGTCAGGACAAGAGGAAAAAAGGGTTTTGAGGATGCGGGCAGGAGCACAATCAGTGGGGGAGCCAGACTTAATTTTAGAAAGCAAAGTTAAGAAGGTGTCCAAAGAGAGGGGAGGAAAAGAAGAAAAAAAAGATTTAGGCGCAGAGAGGACAGAGTGAAGAGGGGTAAAAGGAGTGACCAGGATGTTAGATTTAATATTAACAATCTTCTCGATAAAAAAATCGTTAAGAGAAGAGCAGAGGGCCTGAGAGGGAATGAAGTGAGGGCAGGCCCGATCAGAGGTGGCCAAGTTCTACATACATAAGCAATAAAAAAAGAAATCTTTCATGTACATTTACACAGAAATCACTTAGACCCTAATTAAATTACATTAATAGAAATTGCCCTCCGTCTAATGGACCATGCCCTCCCCAAATACTTGCTGTTCCTAGAACAATAGGCATATCAGTGGCTGTGCAAATAATTCGTAACGCCTCAACACCCCTGGATGTCCCTAGGTTTCTACAAACGGGAGCTAACCAAACTCTTCTCGGGCACCACAAACCGGGCAGCACGAGGTAGTTGTACTCCTCCACCTACCCATCAGTGATCTCAGAGGAAGGGCACCTGATCTTAACTGGAAGAAAAGCTTCCTATCCCCTGGGTTAGTGATCCTATCCCAGTATTGTTCCAATATAGGACACAATTTGATTTCTATGAAGCGCCCCGCCATTGTATCTGGTCTCGTTCTATTCCAGAGTCTGCCATCTATCCAATCCCAATATAAACTTTTAATTATGTTTTTACTTGGAAAGGGTTCCCCAGATGGATTATCCCATAGGTGGGAGAGGCCGAGGTCACCTAGAGCAGTCCTAAGATTTTTTAACCATACTATTTTATGAAAGGTGTCAGCTTTAATTATGGCAAGGAACCCCTCTGCATAGTGCCGTATCTCTGGGGTAGTCCAGAGGCGTCTCCAATAGAGAATCGGGCGCAATCGCGCTCGGTCACTAACTGATCTTCTCCCTAGATCAAGGCCAAGCGGGATTAGTGGTGTACTCTGGGGGAGACCCGTGATTCCCCAAAGGAACCTATTCTCCGATATTTGCAAGGGGAGAAGCCTATCGAAGCCCCACAGCTCAGCCCCATATAGGGCAGACCCAATAGCCTTGGCATCATAAACTGCCAGGACTGGTTTTATAGGCTTTGATTTTGACTTTTTGTGTTCCACCCGGAGTGCCCCGAAATCTGTTGGTGCCTCAGAACCGCCGTTTCTATATGTTGGGACCATTTTAGATTGTTTGCTATCTGCACACCAAGATAGGTAAATACAGTAACAACCTCTAGCACACAATTGTTCAAAAGTATTTTAGGCCGGGGTCTACGTTTCGGTGAGAAGGCCATCAACTTGGTCTTGCCCATGTTAACTTCCAGGCCATGTTCCCCACAGAAGAGGTCAAAGATGTTTAAAGCTCGCTGTAAGCCGGCCGGTGTTTTAGATAAAATCAGAGTATCGTCGGTGAACATCAGGATCGGGACCCTGAGGCCCGCCAACGAAGGTGCATCCAGCATCCGAGCCACAATTCCGTTAATGAATAGGGAAAAAAGCAGGGGGGCCATAGCACACCCCTGTCGTACTCCGCGTCCAATTGGAAAGTCGGCAGATGATTTACCAGTCGTACCCCACTGGACTTTGGCAAAGTTACACTCGTGCAACCTCATTATCAGAGTAAGTAACTCAGCCGGAAGGCCTATTTCGCTCAGAACTGCCCAGAGCTTTCTCCTTGGGACCAGGTCGAAGGCAGCCCGCAAGTCGACAAAGGCAACATACAGGCTGCCCTCGCCAAGCACCACCGTCCCCCACTGCAGCAGAGCAAAGCGAAACACCTGATCGACTGTGCTTGTAGCCCGCCGGAATCCAGCCTGATATGGGGACAGGGCGTTGTTCTCGTCTACCCAATCCATTAGCTTGTTTACCACCATCCTCCCCACCACTTTTTGGATAGTGGCAATCAAACTTATCGGCCTATAATTGGCCGGGAGGGACCGATCCCCCTTTTTATATATGGGTATAATAGTTGCTCCCTTCCATAACTCTGGGACTGCCGTTCCCTTTGCAATTGCATTTCCTAGAAGGAATACATACCTAACCCACCTCGCCTTATCGTTTATAAAAACATCAGAGGGTATCCCATCTAAACCCGGGGCCCTTCCCCCTTTGGCAGCGCATATTGCAACTTCAGTTTCTTTAGGGGAAAATAAATTCCCAGTGAGGAATACAGCTGAAATTACCTCCACATCATTAAACTCGGTAGTCTCAGCATATTGGGGTTTGAAATACTCCAACTAAGGCACCCTCAGCGACATTATTGTCGGGTTTATTTGGAGATCCACCTCTGCCCCACTTGACAATGTTCCAGAATAACCTGGAATCCTTAGCCCCTGAGGCCTCCTTTAGTTCTGCCCAATACTTTTCATCCCATGTTTTTTTTGCTAGTGATACGCTGACCTTGTAGTGCTTCCTAGCCTCGCCAATCGCTGCTTTATCCCTATTCCTGATTGCTCTTCCCAAGCTTAACCTGGCTTCCCTGCACTGATGGTTAAACCACCTATCTGGTTTGGGTGGTTTTTTCCTATTTGTATTGCTGGACCTTAAAAAATGCGGTTTTAAAAGGGAAAAGAGTTTGTTGTGTATGTCCGTTATTTCTCTTGAGCCTGGAATTACAGAATTTACAGCCTCCATAGCAGCGATTGCAGTATCCACCTCAGAACTTATAAAGTCCATAGACTCTGCATTCGCCAGTACACTCGGCCAGTTGAGTCTGCGCATGTCATTAGCCATGGTAGGCATTGGACCATCGCTTGATTGAGGATTCCCTGATAAGGCCATCCACCAATCATGGGTCACACAGAGGGGATTATGGTCACTTTCCAGTCTGCCCTCGATTTTCATGTCGCATACCAACTGCCACAGATTAAGGCTGCAAAGGACATAGTCTATCCGACTTTGGTTATAACCATTGTCGAATGTACAGGCACCTTCCCTATCGCCCTTCGTCCTCCCATTTAAGGCTCTCAACCCATGTTCCAAGCAGACGGCGTTCAGTTGTAATATATCTTTCGTCCACCTCTTAACAGGAGCCAGATGTAAAGTCGGTACACCCCATTGTGTATCCTCTTCTTGCCCTAGGGGATCGTCCGAACTATCCAATGGTTCGAAGGTCCTATTTAGGTCACCAGCTACTACAACTTTATTACCTGAGGACTGTGATTCCAAGAAGGTGGACAAGGCCTCTAGGATGGGTGAACTCCCAGTGGTGCTACCCCTGGCATAGATATTGTATATATCTATCCCTCCCCACTTTTCAGAGGTTATTCTTAGCATTTGGATGTCTTTGGAGGTGTTTTTGTCACCTAATGAGGCTGTCGAATAAAAATAATTATAAAATCCATTCTTCTTAAGAATAATATATGGTGTAAACCAGTATGTAATTTAATCAGCTAAAATAAAATGCTAAAAATGTTCACAAGATTACAACAATGAAAAATATTAAAAATAAAATCCTGAAAGTATGCTTCTTACATTTTTAATATCAAATCCAACGAACTGATATTATTGTTAGCATCAATTTTCTTAAATAGTTCTTCTTTCCACACAGTTTTTTCGCTCCTTTCATTTAATTTTTTTTTAATTGAAGATGGATTTTTGAGAGGTATCTCACATTATATCTGTTCTTTTTAGGATTTAGGTGTATCTGGACTGCTTACTTTAAGGAGTCTTGAGTTGGGCTTCTCAAGCCTTTGTTTTTTTTGCTCCAAAACTTTCAGTCATTGGCTAAAGTCATTATCAGCCAAATCTTGAATCAGTTCACAGGAGTATTTTATTTGCATTGCTTTTCTATTGGCTGTTTGGGATTGGATTTCAAACTCAACTGAAATCAGTCGAATTGTGGTCCTCTAGCCACCGAATGCTGACATAAGTATCAGAAAATTGATGCTACAAAAGAAAGTAGCACTTTTTTTCTGTAGCATCCATTTTTGTCTGGACTTGTCCGCTCCCAGCCAAACAAGCATTAGCAAAGTCAGTGAGTTTGAAGTATGTATGTCGTGCACACATCAGATATGCATGCTGTACAATTTTCAAACCTATTAGCTATGCAATTGCTTGTTTGATAGTTGTGGAGCTATCTGGAAGGACTTTTTACTTAACTTGAAATCTATAGGAGGATTAGCTCAAGGGAAGAACTGTTAATAAAATAATTAACGGAAGCAGTAATCTTTGTTAGTTAGTATGTGGCAGTATGTTTCTTTGTGGTTGTCCCCTGGTGTTTGTAGCTATAATTTACTTTTATCTTACTTATTTCGACTTTTTTAGTTTTAAGTATCCATGTATTTTAATTCTGACATACTATATTTTGAAATTAACTTTGCTTTTAGATAATTCGTTGTAGGATTCTGTTTTTCAGTGGTGTTTTATTTCAAATTTTAAGTTCAGGTGCTAACTGTTTAAAGCAGGAGGTGCATTTTCACAAAATATGAAATCCTAGCACTGTTCAAATGAATAAACAGAGACGCTATAAAAAAGTGGTACTTTTGGTCTTCATAATGTGGGATTCCCAGAAGCATGCAGAAAATACATCACTTTTATAGAAAATTAGTACATTTAGAATTGAAAACGTTTTTGCTGCCAGGTTGCCTATGTATTTCAATGAATTTTATTACCTATTTATACATCACAGAGACAGTAATACGGGTATGGGTGAACTTTAAATTCAAGATGATCAGCTAGGCTTCTAAAGAATCACCATTTCTGCACTCACCGAAAGCCATAGTATGTTTCGGGATCAGCCAGTTCTGGGAACCTGTGCTTCAGCTGACTCTGGACCGTCACCTTCTCGTACCACATCTTGCTGTCGATTCGAATGTCCCAGTGCTTGTCCAGCACAATGAAATTGGAGCTCTGGTAGAGGACAGAGAGGTTCTCCACACTGGAGGGCTCCATTAAATTACTCTGAAACCAAGCAAGAACAACAAATACCTAAGAATTCTGGTTTTTAAACCTACAGATGTGTACCTGAAATATTGCAAAAGTAGAGGAAGGGGCACTATCAGTAAGGGAGAAAGACAGAGGACATCTTAAACCTTATTTCATGTCTTTATTGCAATTCCAATCACCTTAAGCACCCAAAGATAACATGAAGCATTAAAATGAACAGTGTTCTGAGTAAGTCTGTGTATTGCTAGGAGCAGAGCGGAGTGCTTTAAAGAGTGTAGATGAGCATTACCAGGGGTAGAGCTCTGCATTATTCTGTGCATTATGAAGAACAGAGCTGAGCATCATTGGGAGCAGTGATGAGTATTATTAGGAGCAGTGCAGAGTATTATCAAGAGCAGAGCTTGACATGGATTGGGTTATTTTCCAGAGCACAGTGCTCAGTAGGTCTGCATAATACCAGGAGCAGAGTGGAGTGTTTTGTTTAGGATTTAAGTGTTACCAGGACAAGAGCTCAGAGTAAGCCTGTGTGTGATCAAGAGAAGAGCTCTGGGTGAATCTGTGTATTATCAGGAGCAGAGCTCTGCATGATTCTGAGTATTATCAGAACGGAGGTCTGAGTGAGTCTGTGTAAATTTATGGTCAGAGATCTGATTTGGTCTGGATTAATAGCAGCCGTCAAAAGAGATATATGTCAAAGCAGAAACAGATAAATCTGGCCCTTTTGACTCTCCAGGCAGAGAGGCCTATGGTAGAGTCAATATAAAATTTAAAAAATCTAATGAGTGTGCCGTTCCACCAAACCACCAAGTCTCAACTTAAGGCAGTGTGGTCAGAGAAATTAGGTCAATAGGGGTATCCTTTGCAGGATGCAACAATCTTCACCCAAAACAGTGGAATGCTTTATCATCTGCCACTGCTCATCGCTTGGTGGGCGCTGCTCAATACTCAAAGGATACCTCTATTGACCTGTCTTCTTTGCCCCCACTGTCTTAAGTTGAGACTTGGTGGTTTGGCGGAACAACACACTCATTTCATTTTTTAATTCGCAATTTGCTTGAGGAAGACTTTTGCAGGACCACTCAATAAAACTCTTCTACAGACCCCCTTTTTTGTAAAAGTTGAGTCAATACAGCCAAACACTCTTAAATGTCACACAAATCCTATTCTTCTCAGTCAATTGCACACAAGTGGTCTGGTTCACAATGGCTTTTTCATAAGAGGCAAACACCATAATTTAAGAGCATTAATTCATGTTATCAATTGACTAAAGGTGAATGTATTTGTTTGGGTAGGTCACAGATAAACATGTTTTTTAAATAACCAATATAGGGACAGACAAAAATACTAAGTGTATGTCACTGAAACAAGCTTAATAACAAGTTTGCATATTAAATTTTGAAACAACATAGGGTTCCTTAGTTTCTTTTACGTTTGCAAAGCGGACACTCATCTGTGATGGCCCATAGGATGTGTTCAAGCACCGGTGTTTCTTCTACTGTAAACATGCCACTTGTTTGGGAGGGATTTTTTGTTTTGCTGAGTCCCTTTGGTGTATAAATCAGCCCCATAGTTAAGTAGTGGAAGTTGAACTGCATGCTGGAGTTGATTCTCTTCTCCAGATAACTGCATAACACATTCATATACCAAATAACCCTGTAATATCAAATATTGCAGATCTGTTTAAATTTTCTTCAGATAGGCCTATTCTGTGCAACACTCGATTACGTTGCCTTAAGTTCAGTTTTCTGCTATCTTTGAATTTATCAACCATGGTTCATTCAATCCCTGTGCTCAATTTACCCATAGAAAGAGCAACCCCATTTTCTCAGCAGGCAGCTGCAGTCTATAACTGATACCACCTACATTAAATGATATCATAAAGCCCATTAACGGGGTAGGTGTCACATAAAGGCGCATAGCAGACATGGGTGGGACTGGTGTAACACATACAGAATGGCTCACACTTGCACTCTCTCCACTTTAACAGACACATAACCACAGAGACAAGGCAAAAAACAGTGTTGAAAGCCAAGGCATTTAATATATAGAATAACATCATACAACCACCAGAAAAAAAGACATGACCATCATACTTCTCCACAGGGCCATTCACAAGCTAACTCTGTCACCAATAGAAGTTCACTACTCCTCGCAGCACGGTGGTTAACAACTCTACTTCTCTACATGATCTTTACTTGCCTATCTATGGTGAGGCCAGAAGCACCCCCATGCTCAGCAATGTTCATTCAGAGCTACAATGACTTTACATGTCTCCTCTTCACAAGCACCTCTCTTGTCTGAGCCAAACAATAGAATTCTGTAGAATGTCCTTTCCTCGCCACCCATCCACAGTTCTTGTCGTCGCCCTCAACTTCAATCCAGTGCTCCTGCACGTTGGGCACCATTGCTCGACTGGAAACAGAATTCTCCTAAATACCCTCTTGCGCCTTCCTAACATGCAACATTCTTTTGGAAGATCAATGCTTTCACCAGTAATGTCCTGCGCCACTTACTTGCAGCCCTTTTGGAAAACAAGGACACATCCTCTGTGTATTTAAATATTGTCATCTCCCTTTTTAAGAGAAACACTGAACTCAGAAAAGTGATACTGCACCAAGCTAACCCATACGTCCCCCTCAATATCCTCTAGTCCAAATGTCTCTTTGCTACGAAACCTCAGTGCTGTCTAAACATTAGCCATCAAAAGGACCACAGCACATTCCACTGATCCCAAATCTGGAGAGAACCAAATCCCAAAGTTTGTAATCCTTCCTCTGAACCACAGTGCTTCATCAGTAGAATACTTGCATCCTCTTTCAATGCATCACATCAAAGCAGATCAGTCTATGCACTCACAGGATCTTCTACCATAAAAACAGCTACACTCCTGCAATGTCACAAACCAACTCAATCTTGAAACATTCAGACACTGGCATCCTCCATTAACACCACACTTAAATGTAGTTTAGGCCTGCTATTCAGAGTGCAATGTACCAATAAAACTACTATCTTGCTTGCAGCAGAAACACACGATGACACAGAATCTCCACACATTCTGCAACTCAGGTTCAACTTGCAAGGGTCATACCTGCATTCAGATCCCCTGCACCAAGAAAACTGTTGCCACTTCCGCAGCATCACACACAACTCAGAATCTCCACATACAAGGATGACAACCTGCACAAGGGAAATCACCTACTTGATTTCCTCACCACACTTCTTGTTAGTACCTTCTACTGGGCATCCCACAAAGAGGTCTACCCCATCATACACATCGGATAGAAACTGTCCGTTATATCACTGAAATCACAACAAACCATTTCAAGGGATCTCTAGAGAGATTTGTTGCTATCATGCCTGTGGCAAGTGGCATCTTATAAAAGTATATGGAAAGAAAAATAGAAACAGTACCAACATAGTTACAATTTTATAAGATCCAAAGACAATGGTCACTTGTAATCATGTAAATACTGTCAATGAAGTTACACAAAACAGGAACATGGGTCTGAAGAAACTGCTGATCTGATATGTTTACCGATTGATCAGCTTCAGGGGCCGTATTCTGAAAGGTACTTAGACACCTAAGTGAATAGATGCAGAACTGCAAGCATTTACGAGATCAAAAAGGCCAGCAAATCAAGTAATTGGAGTTTACCTTCATGAATTTATTTGCTCGCACGGGAATTCCGCCATTATGGTGAATTTAAAATGTGAGCAAATCTGCCCCTAGCTGCAGGTTTGTAGGGGCTCCGGGGTGGGTCCATGTGCAAATGTTCTTTTACACTCACAATATTGTATTACTGGCCAGTGGTTACAGGGTTAAAAGGAAAGGGCAGATAGACCAAAGCACCTGTCACACTCATACATATTTACTGCTTTTTTACATAAATGCACCCTGAAGAGTACTACGACTAAGGGCCCGATTCACAAATGTAAATGTAAGCTTGTAGATTTACTCGTGTGCATTTTCTTGCTATTCATCATTTCCAGGTATAGATTTATACTTAAATGTAAACTTACAAGCCTCCACCCCCTCAGTTCAGAGGATGAGTTCATTGAAGTATGAATTTCAAGTGTAAAGTTACAAATTTTTCACATGTGGGTGGATATCGCCCCTAAAGTTTTTTTTTTGTTTTTTTAGGAAATCTTAACTTTCATGTAAATAATATAAATATCTAAACATTTTAAATACATTATTTTGTACCTTTTAACTAATACATGAAAATGTTAGAGCACATTAACTCTTCAAAATAAATGGTTATTAAATAATTTAAATATGCACATTTATTTTATAAATAGCAATTTTTAAACAAAATAAAACCACCCTCACTGGCCTTTTTAATGGCAGTATTTTGTAAAATTGAATAAAAGTTGTATTTACTTGATGTAAATAAATTTCTAATGTCTCATAAATGTTTAGAAATGTATTTAATATTTTTTTAATAAGTTAACTCAATGGTTCCTAGATGTTTAGTAACACAACCCAATTTTTAGAATGACAAACTTTCACGACCCACCTAGCTTTAATGGATATCAGACAGGCGATTTTTTTTCTCAATGAAATGTTATTGCTTTTCAGAAATAAAGACAAAACTGTGCAAGTGGCCACCGAACGTATATAAAACATAACATCAATTCAGGTCACACATCTCCCCCACCTCCTATCTCTTCTCCAGTTAGATCCCAGTATATATGGATTCAGTAGCTCAGATTTTTTAAGACTAAACTTATGGAGTCACTACTTGCGCTTAGTCACTTAAAGTACATGCAACACAATGTTACCTTATTCAAAAAGTAAGGCGTAGAGATCTCAGCGACTTGTGGCAACCGTATACAAAGTATTTTTTTGGGAGTTAGTGCACCAGGGTTGCCCACATCTCTTCATATTTATGCCTCATTTCTAGGAGACCTCGGGCCAATTTCTCCCTCGCTATCAATATCCACCCATTCTTGCATTGTTGGAATACAAGGAAACTTCCACTTGAGCACTATAGGTTGCACGCTGCCATAGTCATGTTTGAAATCAATTTCTAGTCCTGTTTCAATAAGCATTTTTATTCTCAGGTGGTCTGAAGCTGCGTATCACTGCCGCTGGGTTGGGCTGCAAGGGGTATCCTATCATACCTCTAACACGGATAAAAATTTCCTTCCAGAACTTCGTTAGTCTGGGGCAAGTCCACCACACATGTAGAGTATTCACCATGTGTCCATAACCCTGCCAAAATAGACCACTGATGTTATCATACATACGTTTCAGTGTCACAGGCGTATCATGCCAACCCATCATAATTTTATAAAAATAAAATCTCTATTTTGCATACTCTTACATAACAATGGATATGTGCCCACTGTTATTACCATTGAGCTAAAGAGATTTGTGACCCCAAGTCCTTTTGCCGATGCTTCATGAAATACCATTATGGTGTTACACCCTTGTCTATTAGAATAGCGTATATATTGAAAATAAGAGACTTGGGTCCATCTTACGGAGTAAACGGTTTTTCCCAGGATGTAAGTGGTCCAACTGCTGCAAATTTGTTATCTGGGTGTAAAGTCCAATGTAGCAACTGAAATTAGTGTATGCGATCTATCTCTTAGAGCTGAAATTCTTGTTTACATTGATTAAAGGGCTTAATGTCAGTCCCATGAAATAGGTCACACAGCATCCTGCACCCTCTTCCGACCAATGTTCAAAATTCCCTCGAGATCTAGAATACTGTCTATGTGTGGAGAAGAAAAGGAGGTCAGCAATCTACTCCTCTCAAGTGAGTCCCACACTGCCATTTCCGGTTTTAAGAGATCAGAAAAATAGCAAACTGTGGAATGTGATTGTTTGGGCAACCAGGATACGGCCCATGGAGTGCGGTTCAACAGCGTGGCATACATACAGATCCAGTGGCATTCAGTTTGATATAGGGACCACTCAAATAAAATGCAGATCTGGGCTGCCTAGTATTATTTCTTAATATCCAGCAACCTCAGCATATCTAAATGTTTATGCTCTTTCAATATTGTCTTTGTGATCCTCGCTTTTCTACCTACCCATATAAAAAAAAAAATCACTGGAGATTTTTTATATGTAACCAAAGCATTGTGCGGTAGCGCATTGTCACTTACAGACTGTACATTTTCCAATGAAATGGTCACTAAATTTGCACAGACATACAGTTTTACTGATAAAACTATATTTCACACAAATGATAATGTGTGGAAATAGGGTTTCAGTGAACATTTATTATTTGTGCAAAAGCCAAGTAAAGTGAATATATTTGTTTTGATCCTATTAAAATCTTTGTTTCCATCACACTTCAGATTTACAAATGAATATATGCTTCGTTTTTGTTCTCCTTACTACTGAATGTGTACCGTTCATTTACAGGTATTAACATTTTGCTTTGTTTTATCGAAAATGACATCCTACAGCCTTTCCTTTCACACTCCCAGTAGCCCATCACGATTGTCAAATAATCCAAAGTACTTTTCTTTCTCTGAGTTGAAAGTGAGAAGAGTTTGTAAACACCAATTCTTGTGTTAATAAAAGATAGGCATCAATTTGTCAGAAGACACAGCATGACCTTGACCTCTGCCTTTGAAGTGCAGCTAATGTGACAAGATAAATACAAAGTTTAAAGGCATCTTTATCACTTGGATGCTTGTGACTCACTAAAAATCGGGTCGCGACCCATCAGTGGGTCACAACCCACAGTTTATGAAAAACTGAATTAACTATTCATTTAAAAAATAATAGAATATTTAAATATTCATATAGTATACATTCTACATTCTGAAATATGTAATAATTTAAAAGCCAAAAGAATGTAATTATTTTAATATTATGTCCTATGGTGCGTTATATTAAATCCCTGTCATTATTATTTTCTATGGGAGTATGTAGGTGTACTTGTGTAGTCCTTGATATACTCCAGAGCTGGGCTGGAGTACCTCTGCTACTGTTTTGTGATCACTGGAGATGTGGTAACTTTGGGAGTGTAATATGTGGATAGCAATCCTATTATTCGTTTGTGTGTGGGTGTTTGTATTAGCAGGCCCATCCTTAAATCTCGTTACCCATCCCATTAAATAATAAGTATTCCACTTTAACCAGCAATCTCCTTGGTCCTCAACAGATTTATAACTACATGTGGTTGAGACGCACAACAGAAAATATATGAGATGCGGAGGTCTCAGCATGTAGGTTTGTGAATAAAATGTTGTTGTTCAGGAGTAGAACTACAAAATGAAGCTTGTGAATTGGCCTCAAGACAGTTTTAAGACTATTTATGTGCGATGTGTTCATAGTTTTGTTTTTGTATAATATTTGAATTACTTGTATGTAACACTTTATCAGTTCACAACAAAACAATTAAGTCTATGCAATGAGACAATACAAAAAATTAACCCCTTCTGTGAAAAATGTGTATCTCCTGGAAATGGCCTTAAAACAGCTGGAGGACTCATGATAAGATTATGAGTCAGTCGGGATATATTCAAGTTACTTCTCACACTGCACTGTAAATGCAGTCTTCTGCCTTGCAGCAGCATTACGTCAAAAGATGGAAGGGCTGTGATAGGCCGCAGTCAAGAATTAGCCCCCGTCTCATGGTTTAATATCTTCAATCTTGTTTAGTTCAAATACATTATTTTGGTCAACTAACATAAAAGCAGCACAAAATAAGACACACATTGTATATTAAACAAATTAATACAAGCTAAAATTCCCACGAGAGCGAGACACTGTTTTAAATGTGTTTTTAGTTGAATAAAATCTATTAAAAAAAGTCTGTTTCACTGTTTAAAACACGATTTTAAAAGCAGAACTACATAAAATCAATATTTTGCTCAAATAAATGTTTTCTTGGCAGGTTGTATTTGATAGTTAGCAGGACAAAAGTGTGCCATTGTAGCTATCGTAGTTACAGTCGATATATATAGTCAATGTTTAGATTCTGGATTTTGCATGAGTATCCTAGTACGAACAGGCCAGACTACTTCTAAGAGTGTAGCTATAGAAAATACTACACAAGACCCAGTGTCTAACCTATCAATACGCAACGCTTGCTTGTGAAGCAGTATTCCAAGGTGTCTGCATAAGGGGACAATCCAGTGTCTTCGTTGTCTGGTGTACGCTGGACAAAAAAAGAGCAAGTCGGCATCTGTCTCCTACGCTGTTCTACAGGACAAGCAGGCTGCACTGCCCTCTCAGTGGAATCTCCATTTACAGATGACGGATGCAAGTGGTAAAGTACCCAACCTAACATCTTATATACAGATATCTAGTAAATGGCGGGTCAATTTCCTCCAACAAAGTTTCAAACCTTGGCTCACATTTGTGATGCAATAAAAGTTCAGCTCGACTACCACTGCTGGTGGTTTCCAATACCTTCCTTCATTCGTTAGTCCAGAAAGCATCTTTGATCCCCTTTACAGAGGAAGCAGAGATGCCCTCTGGGTATTGCCATAGATCAGAGGCCCCCAATGTAGAAAGGGGGTGCTCGATATAGTTTAGCCACTGTAGGTTATTGACACACCTGGGGATTAGAAGGATGTCCTACAGTCACTTCCTGAAGCATTCCAGCTTGGGAACCAACCATATTCTCAGACAGTATAAGAGTGGTTTTAGTCTCGCTATGGTATCGGTTGGACAAACATTTAGGTCCACTCTAAAAAAGCCAGGGGCATGTCTTGGGGGAGTCTAAGTGCTGTTCTCAAAAATATCCTCGGTCAGTACTGTTGTTTTAAGCAACAGCACACTGCACCGAGGAACATGTCGTGTTGCTTTTTACACTGGCTGTTTGTTACAAGACCAGAATTCTTTGAAAGTATTTACACATATATGATGATGTGTAATAATACAAGCAACAGTGGTGGAAGATTCTATGGCTAGCAACAGCTGCAAACACTAATCAGAAACTACCCTTTGCAGAGCTGCAAAATCATCTATCTATGCATTGCTTTATATAATAATGAAGCATTAATGTTAGATATTTTTATTACCGATCACAAGCAATTAACATTGCTGTTATTTACAGGGAAAAATAGGAAAGCCTTTGGACAGACAGTATTGTGTTTTACATTATTGTACAGATCACTGTATGTAAGACTGTATTTACTATGTTCAGACATATGACTAGTCAGGGCTGAGCCAGTTACCAAGTGCAAAGTGTCCTTATCAGACCAATGTCCAGCTGAAGAGACAAGGCAACACAGTACAAGCAGTGCAACTGTTGCCCCCCTTTGGGCGTTATTCACCAGCATTCTTCGCTGCTGGTGGTAGTTCTGGGTAAAGACACTAGAGTTTCCCTGAACTTACTTATGCAACCTGACAGGAGCCCGTCTCATTCCACCACTAGCTTCTCCCCTGCTGTAGCGATGTTTAAATGGTGGCCAGTGGGTTGCCATCTCTATGGTCTAGCACCTCAGTGTAACTAGTAGGCCAGAGTGGCTTAGTAGATGGTCGCCAGGGTGATGGTGAGTTTATTGTGTGGCGCAGTTCCAATGGGTACTGCAGACAAAAGACCGCTGTGGGGCACAGGCTTTCGCCTCCGAGAAGGAGTCTACGATAGTTCAGGCAGGCTCCCACTCTTTCAATGCAAACTCTGATATGGAAAATCTGGGGCTGGCTATGAACATCTGAGCAGTAGACCTGAACAGCCAAGATTCTATGAATATGAGCACACAGCAATGGCCCACTCTTGGCACATGGTAAAGGAGCCAACTTCCAAATTTCTCAGTGAGGGTTCAGCACAACCCTTGACCCCACCACACCATGTTAATTGACATTGCTGGAAAGAACATTATATGGCTTAGTAACAGATTTACGAAAAGAACCAGAAGATAGTAATTCGGCCCCACTTATAAGAACAATCTCACAGAAGTAGCATGATGAGATGCATGCGTGTAATGTAATGGTCACACTCTAAGGTTTCTCCATAAAATTGAGATAATCCCGTCCTAGACAAGGTGCCTAGCTTTCTATGCAGTGCCTGACATTAGGCCTTACATTTACCTCAGACAAATCAGATAAAGGTTTCTGACTTATGTTTTCAAAAGCCTAGATGACTGGTAAAGGCCAAGAGGCGTCTAAGTTCAGTGTGTGAATATCTCACTACCCAATGCAGTGAACAGCTATGCGGTTTGTATACCATGTCTATCTCGACCATGGCAAGGACATCTCTAAAGAGGTCTGCCATATTTGATGGGCAGCCAATGTCCATGGTGCCTTCCTGACTCCATGGCATGCGTAATACCAGGCTGCTTTTGCTTTTCGGCCAATATCGTTCAGCCTCTTGGGATTTTTAAAAGCATTCTTATGACAGAGAAAAGAGAAAACAGGGCTGTGGTCCGGGTCCCAGACTCAGCATTAAATAAAAACTGACTTTGAAAATTATCCATACTGAGCTCTATATTACTGTTCTTTACAGAAAGCCGATTGAGATCTCAACTATGACAATAAAAATTGAAGGTTATCCATGTGAGTGAGATAGCTTATGTTTACAATTCACATGTTTTACTCAATTTTCTTCCCCAAGTGCTGTTCTAGGATGTCCTTTTTCATACAGGATATTAATCTTACATTGCCTACTGTGAATTGGGTTGCCTGTACGAGCACAGGTTGTGGGTCGGTGCTAATATCGGGCAACGATTGAGAGTTCTCATTGCATCCTCACTAACCCTTGTGCAATTTTACCCTCATGTTTCGCCTGTGAAGCCTGTGTCATCTCCGTGCAGCACTTGCTCTCTTCACTTGGAAAGACAGTGTGTCTTTGTGTTGTACGCTAGTTTTATGCTAAACCGGTTCGCCGAGAGATAGAGAAAGCAGAAAAGTGAATATTTAGAATGTAAAAAGGTGTTATTAAATACAAATGCCAGAACTTGTTTTGGAAAGAATCATTTTTCTATTTGTATGTTTTCCCTCTTTGTTGTTTGTTCCGACACACCATGGGCTTGTGTGCTTCAGTTAAGTGTGCAAGTATTAACAAGCATTTGCAATGCAACAGGTCTCGCATTTGCGAGAGTTTAAGCTATTGGCATAGTAAATGACAATGCCTTTTATTTATTTGTTTTGCAAACCAACACACATAAACGGCATTGTCATTTATAATGCCAATAGCTCAAAATTTTGCAAATGCGACACTACTTTAATGGTGGTCGCGACCATTTTTAGACACTGCTCGCTGTATTTAGGTTACAGCGAGCCACGCCTAAAGAAAGGGGTGCGGCCACTAATAAAGTGAAAGAACGGAATGGGGAGCTTTTACTGGGAAAAAATAAACAGCTAACATAGCGTGGCCGCTAAAGTTAAAGTGGACTGCGCTGACAAATACAATAATTAAAGAAGCACAGCTGCTATAGTTACAGCGGACCGCACTGGCAAATTAAATATAGAAGTACGGCTGCTATAGTTAAAGTGGACCGTTATTACTAATGAAATATAAAAGCGGGTGGTGTGCTGCATTGTAGGAAGCACGCCGGGAAAATCATTGAAGAAAGTAATGCTCACAGACTAGATAAAGCAGACCGTGTAACACAATTAAAAAGTCTAGTTCTCATGGGAGGTTACAAATGCAGAGAAGGCGGTACCAAGGAGGAACTACTAAGCCTATTAATGAATCAAATGCAACGATTTAGAAAGGACAATAGCAGGAGCCAATTGAAAAGATGGGCGGAGCTTCAACTCCCTACCTGAATACAACATGCCTCGCAGCACAGCGCTGCCCAGGATCGACCTAAAAAGTAACAACATCCTGGAAACAGCAAACACTCACAGGGAATGGAAGATGAAGTAAAGCATGTGAAATGTGCGCAGGAATAACAGTTACATTAACGTTTTTACACTTATTGAGAAATCATGGAGTGTTTTTGCCTGAAAAGTGAATAGGACTACATGGCTGAAAGAGACCGGTGTCCGTTGCTTTTAGCCTTACAAAATGTAAGCAGTATGGTTTAAAAAGACCACTCTCCTGAACAAAGAGCAGCGGTGTACATTTTATAAAGTAAAATAAAGAAAACCATTAATAAATCTCTTGCTAAAGAGCAGAAAGCCTAACACAAGATATATCACTAATGTACTCTACATTAACAGCAATGCCTTGACAATAGACGCATTAAAATATCCATGGACAAATTAAAATATTCACTGTGCATTCCAGAGCACAGTGCTTATATACAGGCACGCCAATATTCTCCACTGTGCACACATAGATGAGGCAATAAAGGCAAACCTGTTCAAATACCAAAGTGTCTGCTTTCAAGCTTATAGCAGTACCTTTGTTGCATCAGTCATTCAGAATATTAACAAGCATTTGCAATGCAATAGGTCTCGCAGCATTAAAGTTAGAGTTATTGGCATTGTGTATGATAATGCCAATAGTTATAACTTTTGCAAATGTGACACCTATAGCATTTGTAATGCAATATGAGTTGTATTTACGTAACTTAGATGTATTGATATTACAAATAACAACTCCAACCATTAACAAAAAAAAACATTATTACACGCGCCAAAGGAGCTTAGGAGGCATGCCAGCTCTATAGTACCCATTATGTTTAGATTGTGAGGTGTATAGAGGGAGTTAAGCTGGGTATATTTAAATCTCGTGTTTCAACATACTTGCGTATACTGTAGCACCGTTACCCACTCTGTGGCTGTCCATTCCTTTCCCATTGCTTTTTCACCCAGTCTATCAGTGCTATTCACATTAAGGGGTTAGTCTAATAGAGCCAGGACACCAGTTTCCAGCTACTTCCCATGTGAGGAATGTTTGTAAAGTGTCATGCTACGTGTGTTCTACATCTTCGTTCCTCCATATGTCTCATATCCAACGCCATAATAATAATAATAATAATAAAAACACTTATAAAGCGCCTGGCTACACAAACTGTGTGTCCCCGCGCTAACTGCTTATAAATCAAACCAACAAGGTAGAGACAGGGAGGAGATCATAACAGCTGTTAATTGGGAATAAGAAGAGTTTTGCCCTGAATATCCTTTCGGAAGGTTCCATCCGCAATTGGAGGGGGAGATCGTTCCAATGTTTAGTAGCCAGAGAACGGAATGATTTACCTCCCATTTTAGCTCTTTTAATGCGGGGTATTTTGAATTGCATCGTTCCTGAAGATCTTAGGTCTCTAATCGGACGATGTATAGTCAGGAGACTTCTAAGGTACAAGAGGCCTTTATTATGGGCTATCCTGTGGGCATAGCAGAGACTTTTGAATCTGATTCTCTCCTTAATAGGAAGCCAATGTAACTTGGTTAAAGCAGATTTAATGGAGGTTTTTCTGGAGAGACCTAACACCAGTCGTGCAGCCGCATTTTTAATACATTGAAGCTGGTGTAGGCCTTTTTGATTAAGGCCTATTAAGAGGGCGTTTCCATAGTCCAAATGTGGCGTTATTAAAGCATGGACTATTGTTTTTCTAGCTCCTATGGGGATCAAATCAATGATTTTTCGGAGAATTTTGAGTATACCGATGCACCTTCCTGTCGTCTTATTCACTTGGGATTTGCCCGAAAGGTCAGAGTCTAACATAACCCCCAAGTTTTTTACCGATTTTGCAGGGCTGGGAAGTTTTCCCAGTTCACTGGGCCACCATGCATCAGACCACACAGAGGTTTCCTTCCCCACCACTAATACCTCAGTCTTCTCTTCATTAAGACGTAGGCAATTATCGTCCATCCAGGTGGCCACTGCCGCCATACAGTTTGAAAAGTTGGTGGCATGTTCCTTAAAGTCCGGTGTAATTTTAAACATTAATTGAGTATCGTCAGCATAACTAACAATGCCCACCCCAAAATTCCTTACAACGTAAGCCAGGGGTTCCATGTAGATGTTAAATAATGTAGGGCTCAAACTGGAGCCCTGTGGAACCCCGTGGCTGACGCTGCGAGGAGAAGATCTGAAGGGTGGGCAGTGTAGTTGGAACGATCTCTTGGTAAGGAAGGAGTCAAGCCAAGCGAGTGCTGGGCCCTTCACTCCTAATTTCGAGAGACGAGATAGCAGCTTTGAGTGCAGCACGGTATCAAATGCTGCACTGAGGTCCAACATGACCAATGCTGCAGTCTCGCCCTCATCCACCATCATACGGATACATTCCGTGGAGTACAGAACTGCTGACTCAGTGGAGTATCCTGGTCTAAATCCCGATTGGGAGGGATGGAGTAGGTTCTCGTTTTCTACAAAAGCCATGAGTTGTTTGTTTACTACTTTTTCTATAATTTTGGCACAATAAGGTAGAAGTGAAATGGGTCTTAAATTTTGGAGCTGTGAGATTGGGATATTAGGTTTTTTTTTTAGCGGTATCACTTGCGCTAATTTCCATGCTTCTGGAACAAAACATTCCTGGAAGGATAGAGTGATCATATAGCTAATATGATCAATGAGTGTGTTGTCCATAATGTCCTTACTTTTATCATATGGACATACATCACTTGGAGATCCTGCATGTATTCCTTTAATGATGTTAAGTAGATCCTTTTTATCTGGCGTGGTAAACATGGACAATATCGGGTTTTGAGTGATGGGAGTTTTTATGTCTACATTACTTACTGCATTAGAGGGTTTAGGGAAGGTAGCATGGATTTTCTCAACTTTTTCCACGAAAAAATCAGCGATTTGTTCGCATATTTCTGTGGAATAAGTATCTAGAGTATCTAGACGGGCAGAATTAGTCAGTTCTTTATAAATGCGGAATAATTCCTTAGTAGGGTGAGCAGCTTCCTCAATTCTGTTTTTAAAAAAAATGCTTTTGTCTTCTCTAACCATTTTTTGATATTTTTTTAGTTCAGTTCTATACTTCTTCTTAAGATCCAATGCATAGCTTTTTCTCCAATTACGCTCAATAGATTTACATTGGGCTTTAGCAAGTAGAAGTTTCTCAGTAAACCATGGTTCGGATTTAGAGCGCCTAATAGGGGGTTTGGTAGTCCAAGGGGCTATTTTATCTAGTGCATTTCCTAACCATTGCTCGTAATTGTTCCATACCTCTTGTAATGAATGCCCTATGGTAGGAGGTTGTTCGTCTAGAGAATTTTTAAAAAGTGCCGGGGTAAAATTTTTCCAGTTGCGGCGCTTGGGAGAGTGAACTTTGATAGGTGTTTTTTTTTTTGATTACTTAAAGTTTCAAAAGTTACCATAAAATGGTCAGACCAAAGTAACGGGGTTGGGAGAAGAGGGGAATCAATTCCCTCCCAATTTACAAAAATCAGGTCCAGAAGGTGCCCTTGTTGGTGGGTGGGATTGGAGGACAAAAGTTTTAAGCCTAATGAGTTAAGTGCGGTTTTTAATAAACATGCTTCTTTAGCGTTGTTGTCTTCAAAATGAAGATTTAGATCTCCCAGAATCATAAGATTTTTATGTCTTATCGCTAGCTGGGTGACAGCTTCTATAAGAAGATTACAAAAAGGTCCAGTGGGTCCAGGGGGTCGATAAATAAGTAAGCCTGCGATAGTAGTGGTGGAATCTAATTTAATAGAAAATATACCACATTCACTGTTAGTAATGGACAAGTTAGTAAAGGTCCATTCTAAATCTTTTTGACAAATAAGTGCAAGTCCACCACCTCGTTGTTTCTGCCTGTCTATTCTCAGAAGAGTATAGTCATCGGGTATGGCTTCTAGAATGTCAGGGAGCGAAGATTCTTCCAGCCATGTTTCAGTAAGAAACATTGCGTCGAAATCGTTATTCTCCAATAAATCGTGAATTTCCACTTTATGCTTTACCATTGACCTGCAGTTTAGCAGTGTCATCTTCCGAGTTGCTGTCGGTTCTGCATTTACATTAGGGGAAGGGAGTATCACGTTACATATGTTGCAGGACCTAGGTATCCCTTCAGGCTCTATGGTATGGAGGCAAGAATGAATAGGCTTCTTACCGAGTTTGAGGAGGTCCGACTTAGAGTAATAGATCTTGTGATCATCCGCTACCAAGGCTGTGTCATGTATGAGTTTTGTGGAGTCCTGGAGTCCTGCCCCGCGCCCCGGTCGTTCACGGACGGGCGCAGACGGGCAGGACTCTGGCTTGACTCCGGCGCGCGATCGGCGTGCCCGCAATGCGCGTCCGCTGCGCGGAGCCATTGACGTATGGCTTTATGCTGTCTGACGAGCGACGAGCGACGTGCAGTGCGAGCCCTCACTAAGAGGACCGCTGTCCTATCTCTGTTTACTCCGTTAGTACCCGCAGATGCCGGCCCGTGATTCGGCCACACCCACAGGGCAAGGCAAGTAATCTGCCTTCTAACTAAGGTAACGATTTCAAATTCAAACAATCACCTTTGCTTTGTATGGCGCTCTAGTAGTCAGCGCGCGATCAGATCGAATGCAAGGGGGGGGGATAGGACACAAAGGGAATCAAAAGCACCACGAGATAAAAGTAATTACAGGGTAATTTTAAAATAAACCTCCCGGCTCAAGCCTCAGGAGTAAAATGCAATGTGTCACAGACACCTATATGTCTGAAACTAGGAGATCTGCTTAGATTTGCAGCTCGCTGTTCGTGTAACAATCTCCAGGGGTACGTAGCCAAGCCTCTGTCCACGTAGCCATCCACCAGACAGACACTTTTCTCCCGTCTCCAGCCCCCCAGCTAAAGCAGAAGTGCTAAGGCATACAGGGGTCTATGACCAGTTTTTCGCACTTCTTTCCTCAAACACTGCAATGTGATCGCAAACAACTGTGCGCAGTCCAGTCAATTGAAGGAACATCTTTTACTCAGGCATGTACTAATTCTGCAACATCACAGGAAATGTGTGTTTTGTGGTGGGATCCGTTCACTTTTAATTCACTCTCTTAACATTTGTTTTACATCTATCCCTTATGCTTCAAAATAACTGACCTGCAAACGCGCCAAAACACCACACCAACGCAAGCCTCTTCGCACAAGCAATGCCATTAACAAACTTTCATTTAAATGTGCATTAATTGCGGCCTTACGTAATACAACAGTGCAATGTGATTGGCTGTGCCGCACGTCAAAACAATAATACACGCATAGCAACAAACAACTAGACAGAATGCACGTACAGCAAAAACAAACTACAGCGCTAAACTAAGTCCAACAATTAACAAAAAAGAGCATCAGTAAGGTAGTTCGTGCATGAAAAATATTAATTATGTGGTCTGTGTGTTGCAAAATAGAAGCTCTTAATTTTGTGGGCGTTGGTAACGGGCACGGAGGGGGCTTATATATTGGGGGCTTCTTGTACACTGTGTATGATCATCGCCGGCCTGGCCCAACTCCTCCTTTTTACCCCGCATCAACCAACCCCAGTATTTACCAACCCCAGCCATGCCTGACCACCCAAAAACCATGTGGCGTACTAGAACTATAAAACGTGTAGGACTATAGAACGGTAGAACATTTATTATTATCCAATGATTTCCGGAGACCAGAAGAGTGCGACAGCCATAACTGTATATTACTTTTGGTAATCTGCAATCAGGGTAAAAAAAATGCAATTAAAAACGCTTACCATTTGCTACTTTTTTCTTACTTCGTTTCATCTCAATAATTCGTTTAAGAAAACCATCAGTAATCTACGCAAATGACACCTTCCTTATTTCTGAAGTTTGCCTACTTTTCATAAATGCATTGCTTTCCGGGATCACCGTGGGTTTGGCACTGGTTTCTAAGACAAGCTGCGTGTTACTGAAGACGTGCGCGGTGACAAACTACAGTGGGGCGGGACTTCCGTTTCGTGCTGGAAGCTCGCGCCCACGGAGTGGCTAGCCAGGAGAGGAGCAGTGGTGACGCGGGGCTCCCATGCCCGAGGGAGAGCCCCACGGTGGCGGCTGAAGTCTGGAGTGGCGGTAAGTGGCCCTTAGTTGTACAGGGGGGAGGGTCTCGGTGCACTTGTGTGTGTGTGTGTGTGTGTGTGCGCATGTGTGTATGTGTGCGACGGCGGGGGGGTGTCTCGGTGCACTCGTGTGTGTCTATGTGTGTGTGCGGTGTGTGCTTGCGCGTGTGTGTATGTGGGCGACGGCGGGGGGGTTCTCTGTATGTATGTGTGCGTGGGCGCTCGTGTGTGTGCGCGCATGCGTGTGTGGTGTTAGAGCTTCCCAGGAGACAGGAGCTGGCCACAGCGAGCGTGTTCGCGTGCGCGTGGCCCGCTCCGATCGCCTTCTTGGAAAGCAAATGCGCGCGGCCAGCTCATGTCTCCTGACAAAAGGTCTCTGGCGAGACCGCGCTTTCACGCGGTTAAAGCCACGAGACCTAAAAACACCATACCCTTTTGCCGGACTGAAGAGATATCTTCAAAGGTATCTAATGTACCCTGCGTTTCGTGGCCGGTTTTATCTAACTAAGTAGGTTTAGGCCAGGTCAAAGATAGCTTTATTCGATTCCATTAAAAAATCATAAAAGCACATAAAATTACATATATGCAATAAAATTCAATAATTAATTGATCAATCAAAAAGCAATCCTCTATGCAGTTCAATAAAGTTCTATTTCATGGAAAAAAAATGTTAACACATTGAGGATCTGCATCTAATAATACTTTTTAAAAACATAGAGACCGTAGTTATGGACATTTCATCTTGTAATAACTGAATCCTACGAAAGGCAGGTCTACATTGTCTCAATCCCCGTACTTTTAGCAAGGGTAACAAGTATCTCTTCCTACTATGTGAGTAGAATTTACAAAATAGGATACAGTGTATGGGTGATTGTAAAGAGGAATCATCACAAGGGCATGGTATTAAGTTTTTTGACCAGTCATTTATGTCTTGAAAAGTGGCCAGTCTAAAGAAAGTACCAGTTCTCAATCGTGTTAACAACATTCTACTATAGCTGGACCACTTAGATGATAAGTACAACTGAATGCCCGGGTCCTGCAATAGATATTGGTGTTGGATAACAGACACCTTCTTCCCCTCTGCCTGCCAGCGTTTATCTTCCAGATACTCAAAGCAGGCCTCCTTCAGTGCTTTTCTAGATATAGCGGATAAAGTAGACGGGTCATTGTAGAGCTCAGGGTGGCCTATGTCTGTTAGAAAAGCTTTTACATATCTTAACCACTGGATATGTTTTACGCCGTGGTGTTTAACACAGTCCTGAATAATGGCCCTATTAAACTCAGTTTCAGTGGATGACCATACTTTATGCCACAACAAAACTGGGGAAGTCTTTACCAGATCTGATATATGGAGCAAGGCAAGCTCCTTATGACATACATAAGTGGAGGTAGATTTTGGGACGGCTAACAAGTATCTCAGAAAACTATTTTCACATATTTGAATTTCTGAGCAGTCAGCAGCCCCCCAGATGCCCGCCCCATATGTGGCAGTTGACACGCATTTAGCCTTATATATATATATCCAGCAAGAGGCGTACCGGCCTTCCCCCCAGTTTGTTTGCAAACTGTTTTACAGCTCCAATGGCCCTACAAAAGGCCAATTTCCTTGAAGCTACTGATGTAGACCATGTACCTTTTTTATTAAAAACGATCCCTAAATATGAAAAGGTATTCGTAACATATATCTTAAACTGTTTTAAGAAAATGTTACAAGGTACATTCTTTTTAGATGAGTAGCACATGGTAAAGGTTTTCCCGATGTTAATCTTTAAACCTCTCGCGCCCATGTATTCTGAAAAACTAGTTAGCGCCTTCTGGAGGCTTACTTGGGTCCTTGCCATTATAACCGCATCATCTGCGTACAAAAGTATGGGTACCGCAACACCTTCAATGCAGCGGTAGTCCAGATCTTGGTCAATTAAAAAAGTTGCCACACTATTTATATACAAATTAAATAAAAAGGGTGCCAAAATGCAGCCCTGCCGTACACCTTTCATAATTTGAAATTTGGCTGTGCATTCACCGTTTTTACCAAAACGCACATTCGCCCCTGCCCCTCTATACAATTCTTTTATGAAGTTAAGGATATTAGGGTCAATACCGATATCTTTTAAGGTGTCCCACATCACTTCATGACTCAAACAGTCGAACGCTGAACTCAAATCAACGAAGGTCATGAATAAATTTCCCTTTTTAGCCACTACATACTTTCCCGCGATCATGGCTAAGTTAAGACCTTGTTCGACAGTACCTAAGCCAGACATAAAACCATACTGGAATTTAGAAAGGGCATTTACTTCCTTGGCCCATGTATGCAATCTATTCAGTACGATTCTGCCGGCCACTTTTATTAAAGAGTCTAGTAGTGATATTGGCCTGTAACACTTAGGATCACTTCGATCTCCCTTTTTAAAGATTGGCACTACAATCGCCTCCTGCCAGGTCGATGGAAATCCATTTTTATTACAGCTGTTGAGTACATTTGTCAGGAGGGGTGCCCAAAGGGATATTTTGGCCTTATAAATGTCTATCGGTACTCTGTCTGGTCCCAGAGCTTTATTTGAGGAGCTTTCTGTAATAGCTAATTCTACTTCCGCTAAGGAGAATGCTATTTCCAGAGGGAATAATTCCTGGGTATCAGGCTCCTCAGATGTCTGGTGGCCAAGACATTCTGAGCTAACTGTTTCATCTTTCTTGTATAGTTCAGAAAAATGGTTTACCCATACGGCCTCCTCTATGGCTATCTCAATTGTATCCGTTTTCCTTTCAACAAAAAAGGGGGCATTTACGGCCTTCCAGAAGGCGGTATTTTCTCTCAATGCACACGCCTTATGGAGAGCTTCCCAGGCATCCTCTTTTAGTTCTAGTTTTCTCTTCTTTACTGCAGCTTTATAACCTAATCTAGCTGACCTTATGTCTGGAATATTTTTGGGTGTTTGTTTAGGAATTGACATTAAAAAAGCGTGCGCTTTGCTACACTCTGAGTTAAACCAGCCTTCAATCTTAAGTCTCTCGCCTTCCCTTGACCTGCGTGTTAATTGATTACAGATTTGACCTGTTATTTTTTGAAAGGCGGGTACAACCAGTGCTGGACTGACCTCTTCCTCAAGACAGGTCGTAAAATCGTTTAAATTGCCTGATATTAAGGTATGCAGAAAGGTAACTGGGTCCACCTTATTCCATTTTATGGAATAACCGTTAACTCTAGACAGTGCAATCCCGTGGCGGTAAATATTTTCAGCCACATCTATGTTCTGGGGATTGTCCACCCCAAAGCTAAAAGATGAAGAAATTGGAAAATGATCGCTCATTGCGTTGTCCTCCATTTTAAAACTCAGGACACAGCGATGGTAACTTGTTGTTACTAGTGTGAAGTCGATCACTGACCTGAGACCCCGCCCATTAAAGGTTGGTTGAAAGGCCACCCGATGGGTACAAAACTCATTTGCGAATCCTAAATCCCATTCATAAATCAAGTTATTAAAAATATTCCCAATCTTTGAGTGCTCAAAGTGGTTACAGGGATCTCCCTTAAGATTAATCAGCCTGCATGTGCCAAGCTCACTGTGAGGGCATAGGTGGCAGCTAAAATCACCAGTCAAAATTACACACATCTCTTATTGCCCCAGATCCTGTTGAGTATGGAGGATGCTATTTAGGTCCCTAAGGACCTTATGTGCGTCATCCTTTGGGATGTTGTTATATAGATTGATCAGGAGGACCTGTTGTTTTCCTCCCACCTAAAGTAGGAGTAGCTGGTAGTAGTCTCCCCTGTACTTAGAGTTTATACCACCGCGTTCAACATATTTGATATAAAAATACAAAGACCACCTGAACTCCTGCCCCTACTAGTCTGTTTCGCTGCTGTGAAGAATGTGAGATAGCCATTTATATGTATCTCCTTTTTTCCCAGCATTCCTGTAAACAAATGACGTTAAAATTATCTACAAATGACAGGAATGTGGGGTTATTAACTTTGCTTGATAGTCCCGCTATGTTCCAAGACAGGAGGGTTAAATTTCCCCCTGCCTCCACCTGTATGTGGCTACCGTTATCCTGAGATTTAGGTTCTGGAAGTTCTCCATGATCCCCAACCTATCACTTAAGACCGTTGGGCAGTGAGCCCTATTGCCCGGGTCTTCATGGGCAAGGATAGTTCCAGTACAATCATTGAGAACCTTCCCCTTTACTGAAGGACAATCGATAGTGAAGTTATCTACCCCGTTATACGGCTTTTGCTCAAGTGATGGATTGACTATGGGATGGGCGGCCCTACTTAAAGATGTATTTGTATTAGTTAGCCACCTCCTGCATTCATCTATGCTCCCGGATCTCATTTCCAGTCAGTCCACCATCTCAAGACAGCTGAACCTATTGGTGGTGGGAATCCCCTCCAATTTTCCATATGTAAAAGGTTCCTGTTTGGATATCCTCCCCACTCTTGGTATCCTGCATTCCCCGCATTACCCCAATGTTTTCCATAATCAAAACCTTGAAAATTCCTAAGTGGGTAGAAGTATGAGAGCCGTCTAGTTTCTATCCCTACGTCACTAGTTTGTGTACTCCATGTGCAAATATAATCAACCGTGCGCCGGTCCTAAAAATTAACCAGCACGCAGTCCCCTTTTATTGATTTCCTCTCATGTCCTACCCATGGCACCCTACGCACCATTAAAATCTTGCTTGACATATTTGGTGGTAGGGGGCGATTTATGTTTAGCCAATGGGAAACTTTATTTTTCAAAGACCAAGTTGGTTCCTCGACAAACTCTTCCAGTTCCGGTATCCCTGTCAGGACTACTACGTAAGGACTCGCCTCTGGGGGCAAGTTCACAGAAAATCTGCCCTCAGTAGCCCCCCTTCCCCCATGTTTTTAGGGTGAACAACGGGAGTAATAGATGGATTCTCCTCCCTCCAAGGTTGCTGAATCGGGTCAGGGGGTCTATCAGCTACTTTCTTCTCAGTTGCAGTTACAGGGTTAGAGATTACTTTTTTCGCTGGTGTTAAGAGTTTTTTTGTTGGTAGTCCTGCTTGACCAGCCTTAGGGGGTTTAATATTAGGTATTTTTTTTGCCCCAGGGTTCACCGGGTTCTTGGTCAGATTATGCAATTCATTAAGCTGTTTTTCAATGTTTACTAATCTAATTTCTAGTGGTGCGAGGAGGGTTTTAAATAGTTTCCCCATATTGGCTAAAAGTTGACCCTCCGAGTCCTCCTTTATTTCCACATCTATGCTTGTTAAAACCTCGGCTCCACTAGGGTCCGAAACCATGTTTACTGCTTCTATTGTCAATCGTTCATGCCCTTTCTTACTAGGCTGTTCTTGGCCCATGCCCTGTTTATTGGGTGCGTTACGAGTGCCCTTGGATTTAGCTACTTTAGATTTTTTTGCCCCTGGGATAGTCATGTTGAAATGAATGCTTTTCTTTTTAGGAATTGCACCCTCCCTCCTCTCCCTGGATAAGCTGGTGCTTATTTCTTCTTGTGGGTACTCCATAATGAGTGATGGGGTTTTTTCCAGGTCTGTATCTGAATTCAACGATGAGTCTGATAGGGACAACGAGGTTGATTGATCTCCCCCGAGCGGCATACTATGCACCTCCGCATTAACCTCTAAGAGGGCCCTTTATCGGTTCAGGGGTGCGAGCCGCCGCAAGGTGCCCCATAGATGACCTTTTAGCAAATGCTAAGTCTTGGGATACCCTGCGTTCCATTAGAATGATACCCTGATCGATTACTGAATTTGCCCGTATTATAAAGTTGTCTAAGGTGCCTGTTAATTTTGCTCCCTCTGCAGCAGTTTTACTCCTGCTACCTCGGGTAGACATAATTATTGGTTAGCGTGATATATACCCACAGTTCAAATATAATTAAATAATGTCACACAGGCATACATACAATTTACTCTGTTGTAAGCAAAGGAGGCGAAGGAGGGAGGGCCCGGTCCGGTCTCACCCGGTCTCTAACGGGCTCAAACGGGCCCGCCCTTGGCCCGGGCTTCGCCCGGCGGGCACCCGTGCGCGTCCCGCGGGCCGGAAGAAGGGGTCTGTCTAAGTAGAGGAGGTGGTGGGCAGGAAGAGGGCATGTACAGGTCCAGGTGCGTCTAGTTGGCTCACGCACTGGCCTGTGGTCCTCGCAGTCCCTCCAGCGACCGGTAAAGTCCCCTGCACAACTCCGCTTGTAGGTCAGCGTCCAACGGGGTTTTAAACACAAAGTCCCAGGTATGTCTCAGCGATAAGTTTGTCTCCCTTTTCTAGCAGCTATGAGCGGCCCCCGCGAAGCGGGGGCCGCAAGCCGTAAATGCACTACCAGGGAGGTGGTGGCCGGGAAGAGGGTGTGTACAGGTCCAGGTGCGTCTAGTTGGCTCACGCACTGGCCTGTGGTCCTCGCAGTCTCTCCAGCGATCGGTAAAGTCCCCTGCACAACTCCACTTGCAGGTCAGCGTCCAACGGGGTTTTAAACACAAAGTCCCAGGTATGTCTCAGCGATAGGTTTGTCTCCCTTCTCCAGCAGCTCCCGCGAGCCGTAAATGCACTACCAGGGAGGTGGTGGGCGGGAAGAGGGCGTGTACAGGTCCAGGTGCGTCTAGTTGGCTCACGCACTGGCCTGTGGTCCTCGCAGTCCCTCCAGCGATCGGTAAAGTCCCCTGCACAACTCCGCTTGCAGGTCAGCGTCCAACGGGGCTTTAAACACAAAGTCCCAGGTATGTCTCAGCGATAGGTTTGTCTCCCTTCTCCAGCGGCTACGAGCGGCTCCCACGAAGCGGGGGCCGCGAGCCGTAAATGCACTACCAGGGAGGTGGTGGGCGGGAAGAGGGCGTGTACAGGTCCAGGTGCATCTAGTTGGCTCATGCACTGGCCTGTGGTCCTCGCAGTCCCTCCAGCGATCGGTAAAGTCCCCTGCACAACTCCGCTTGCAGGTCAGCGTCCAACGGGGTTTTAAACACAAAGTCCCAGGTATGTCTCAGCGATAGGTTTGTCTCCCTTCTCCAGCAGCTACGAGCGGCTCCCGCGAAGCGGGGGCCGCGAGCCGTAAATGCACTACCAGGGAGGTGGTGGGCGGGAAGAGGGCGTGTACAGGTCCAGGTGCGTCTAGTTGGCTCATGCACTGGCCTGTGGTCCTCGCAGTCCCTCCAGCGATCGGTAAAGTCCCCTGCACAACTCCGCTTGCAGGTCAGCATCCAACAGAGTTTTAAACACAAAGTCCCAGGTATGTCTCAGCGATAGGTTTGTCTCCCTTCTCCAGCGGCTACGAGCGGCCAGTAGGTTTAGGCAATGTTGGTGAAAATAGATGTGGCCCAATGATATTGATTATTTGGAACATGTGTATTCATGCTATGGTACCAGGTGGACCAGAGTTTTGTGCGGTCTACGCTTTTAAAACCGGAGGGCTGCGAGATATCAGCACATCGCATATCCATGAGCAGGTGATGTGTGTCTGATGGGGCAAACAAATGGCACATAACTGAATAAACGTCAAACAGCAGTCACCAGAGTGGTGACAAATCAGGGACCGTGTCGCCTTCTAGGCCTGTGCACTCACTGAAGCACTGTTGTGCACTTGGTCAGCGTGGTGTGAACAAATATGCATTTACCACGCCCACTGCTTGTTTATTCCTCAAGGCTCCTCATGTTGGACAGAAAATGTTCATAATAATTGTGGCTTACAAGAGATTTGCGTCTGAGGCTATCTAACGGGCTACTGAATATGTAAATAAATACCTGTATGAGAGAGCTGCAAGTCCGCTTCTGCCCCGGCGTCTTCAAATGCCTGTGCCCGACAAATGGAGCAGTAGGCAAGGCACAAGAGTTGTTTTTTGGATCCATTTCACAAGAGAACAAATCACGGGAGGAAAGAGGGGGTAAGACCTGCTGGTTGAAGTAATGGCTTTCAGCAAGTGAGGAGGAGCGAGAGTCAACAAGAGCTTGTTATTGGTTAGGTTTGGCATGTCCCAAGCAAGCAAGCGCCAAACCTAGAACTCTCCCCCCCAAACTCAACTAAAATCCACAGACTAATTATCGTCCCTCCCCTAGCAGTCTACTGACCCAATAGCAGCCCACGATAACCCATGGCGTTTGTGCAGGGAGGAGACCTAGGAGGGGCGAGGGCTGGTCGCGCATGCTCGGTAAATGTTACATTTCGCGTGCGCTGTGGCTCGAGCGTGCGCATGGTGTATGCAGCGCCTGTCCCCTTCCGGGGCTCCCGTGATGAAGAGGGAGCCCCGGCACCAAAGAGGATGAAGATAGCAGTGCGGGCTCCTATGCCTAAGGAGGAAGCCCTGCATCGTGCTGCTAGAAATTTGGAGGAGCTGGAGATTGACAGCAGCCAGCCGCCACACAGGGTGAGTTTGCACGTTTCTTCTTTTGGGAGGGGGGGGGGGTCTTGGTCGGGTGTGGAGCCGGTCTTTGTGGTGCGAGGAAAACGCAATTGTGCTGGTGTGAAAGGAGCACTTCTGTGCGCGGTGATGGGCCGTGGAGCCGATAGGTCTCGCGGAGTGATGGAGCCTGTGGCGGAAAGAGCCCGGTGAGTGGGGGGTGGTGGGAGGGGGTGTATGCGCATGTGTGTGTGTCTGTGTGCGCGTGTGTCTGTGTGCGCGCGTGTGTCTGTGTGTGTGAGCGTGCGATTGAGAGAGGGGAGAGGCTGACTTGCTGGGAATGTGGGACAGGAGATGTGCACAGCGCAGGGCTGGACGTGCGTGTCCACGAGGTGAAATCGCCATGGGCTTGCGCGTACCCATCCCCTGCCCAACATTCCCAGCAAGTGAACAACATAAGGTCTTTTCGCTGGATTCAGCGCTTCACGCTGCTAACACCAGCGAGACCTAAAAAACATTTGCTATCTTGAGGTCAGACATTGTTTTAATATTGATTTATTTATCAATGGGGGCTCAAGCATATATTTATTTGCCTCTTTGATTTCCAGTCTGACTCAGCAAAATGTATGCCTGAAATAAAGAGAGTTGCCCTAGTGTCAAAAGAAAAGGTGCTTGAGAAAATGTACAAATCTTCCAATTCGCAAGAAGTAAGGGCTCAGGCAAGCAGAGATCTCTGCCCCCTTCTGTTTTGTAAACTCCCCCAGTATATATACATAATCCTGTCACCAGCTATGAATCGGTTTACTACTAGGCATTCAGTCACTCGAGTGGCCACTACTGAGCGTGATTCAACTTCGAAAAATTCATTAGAGAGAGTTGCAATATGTTCTTATTGTCACACTACCTAGAATAACGCTCATAAAAAAGGAGCGCAGGTTAGAGTTTAATCTGGAATTCTTGGATGTTGTTCCCAAGGCATGATTGTACCGTGCATACAACAAAACACACAATTCCTCAATTTACAAACAAAGCATTACAAGATGTTCATTATTTCGTTTTCCAAAATTATTAACTGGGAACCAACATAATACCCTCATAAGCAGCACTGTACTAAGGTGTGCATGGTAAAAGGGGCGTCAGAAACAAAACTCTACTGGAATGGTGAAATAAGAGGGTTTCCCTACGAAGCTGAATAAATTGCTATTAATGTTGAAAAGGCCTTCTGTTAGCTCCCCCACGCCTCGTCCCCCTCCCAACACAAACACCAAACAATTACTAGAAAGGGGAGACACAAAGATGGAACTGGGATTAAGAAAATAAAGGTGTAGTTATTTTCATCAAATTGTTAAAGATAAAAAACCTCCCAAAGGCATGGTGTATTGGCAGTAGGCATCAATCTACTCTCATTTCCAAAGTGAATCTTATAAAACTTTTCTGCCTGGAGTAGCTAGAAGACTTCACAGAGAGTCTTGAAGGCTTCTTGGCCTCTGTGTAACTCTTAGCAAGGAAGACATACAGCACCAACCCTGCACTGGGATGCCCAAGGCACGCTGCCTGGGAGGTGAAATAACTAAAGGACCCAAAATACTCAGCAACTGTCTTCGACGTTTAAGGAAAATTGACCAGATCAACATGAAATTATTTTGGCACCCAGCATTTACAAGCAGTGATATCTCAAGGAACACACTGATCGCCTTATCACTGCTACACCGGACATTGGGTGGAGCCGGTCCGGCAACATCATGCCAACTGGGAAGCAGCAGCCTCCAGGCACTCATTCTGTACCTCTACTTGCTATTACAAAGGTACCCTAGTTACCTCAAACCTGCATGTCCTACGAGGTGAACCCAAGTCTCAGCCACACCAAAAGGTAAAGATGACCATATTGGTCACTCAATCTTCTAAGTTGAGGCAAGTGGATAATGTGGGTGGAAGGGATGGGGTGAAGGGTGTGGAAATTGGCATACAGCGGATGCAGAATTTTGGTCTATAAGAAGAGGGTGCTTGCAGTAGGTCTCATCTCGTTTCCTCTGTAGTCTACCACAGAACTGACGACTTTACAAGGGGATCCTGGCTTAAAGAAAGGGCATTTAGTGACACATCTTTGGTCCTAAGAGATCCCTTCGTGGTTTGTGTTACTGCAACATTATCATTTCAATCATTGCTTTAGAAGATATTGGCCCCGCTCCAAGAGGCGGCTAGATGAGAGTCTATGGAGAGTGTGTCATGCGGCTGAACAGAAAGTAGTGTTTAGTCTCACTAGACATATGTCAAGACCGCGCTTGAGATCCTCATGATATCAGTCTCGAATGAGCGCATAGACTTTACTAGACTTTCGTGCCAACTCATGACTGCTTTTTTGGGAGGTGGTCCTTCTTGTTCCTGATCCTACCCCACCCCATGTTGTGCTTCGTAGTTGCAACGTCTGAGTAGAAGATGCCCACAGAAGCCTAACCACAGGTACTCCTAACCCAATACGGTTCTTGAAACCCATCCTATCAACCAAAGCCAGACACATGAGCTCCTAAAAGACTTATTTTTGCCAAATATTCGTGAACAAGGAATCTTAAAAGGGACATTGTGATGTGGGGAACAGCGGTATGCAATGGTCTATTCCCACTATCAGCCTGGCACTTATTTAAGAGGCTGAGACTTCATTGTGCACACAGTAAGCCACGAAACCCCAAAGCTTCGCCTGCACCTTCAATGAGCTAGACTTGCACAACACCACAGGGTAAGATCTTGTCAAGTAAGACAGCTCAAGTCACTGCCGGGGAAGGTGCAGCTTGAAGATTGAGAAGATGAAACATTACAAATACAAACACTGCTGAAGGAAAGCCTTTTTCTCTGGCAGGAAGGCTTCCCTATAGAAATAGCCTCGCTTGCACTGAAGAGAAGCCCTAGTGGATAAACAGGTTATATTTCTACAGCCACTGTCTGGTCACTGATGTACCAACCACAAGAGTGAACGGCTTCTTCCCTCCGAGTTCGCTCTATTGTGTTGCATAAGTAAACCATTGTACATAAAGCAGCCACATCATCTTTGCAAAACTGCATGAATGCATCAGAATCGACCACTTACCTTTGTTTGCTAGTTCGGTTCGCAAGCGGCTACAGAAAAAAATAGTCAAGATCTTTTTAAAGTTGCTGTACACTATTTTTAAAAAAACTACTTCTCACTCAATATACTATCAAAGGGGCAGGCTTGCGACAGAAGTTAAAACATTATGATGGGATGTGCATCTGGTTGATAACTGAAGCTTTAGGAGAATGCTTAATGTCAAACTGGAACCATATCTTGAGCTGTCATTATTTGATCCTGCAGGGTCTAGTCTAGGATACCATTCTTGTTTCAGACAAAACCAAAATTAACAAGTACCTAGAAATCGCTTGGGTTCCTGGCAAGTCGCCGGCTCGATCTGACGCGAAATCCGGAAGTCCGGCAGCGTCATGCTTGTTGTGGGTTGGGACTACCGCCATCTGCGGGAAGCCCGTGCCCACGAAGTGACTCGCCGAGATGAAAGTGGTGACGCATTGGAGCCCCGTGGTGGCGGCGGCAGAAAAGTGGCGACTGAGGCTGTGGATGCAAGTGCGGGGCTCCCATCAGTGAGGGAAGCCCCCGCGTGTGCCACATCAATGGAGGCGTAGATGACACCCGGTGAGTGGGACTTGGTTACGCCGTGGGGGCGCGTGCACTGGCTTGGTGCGGCTGGTGTGTGTGTGTGGGCGGCTGGTGTGTGTGTGTGGGCGGCTGGTGCGTGTGTGGGTGGCTGGTGCGTGTGTGCGCGGCTGGGGGCAGCTGGTGCGTGTGGGGGGTGGCTGGGGACGGCTGGTGCGTGTGGAGGTGGCTGGTGCGTGTGTGCACGGCTGGAGGCAGCTGGTGTGTGTGTGTGCGCGGCGCATCTTCCCAAGCGCGTCCACAGACCCCAATCGCCAAAGCCCTGCTCGTGACCCGGTCTGTACCCGCATGAGAGGCAAGACGATAACAATAAGTCTCGCTGACGACAGTGCGTCGCGCTGCAACGCTAGGCGAGACATAGAAAACAGTAGGCTTTGTGAACAATGTGCTCTTCTTTACTTGAATAACCCAAAATGATTTTTCCCCAATGTGTGGGCTTATAGTTTTTGGAAAATGTGCCCCTGAAATGTACATATTTATTTCCTTTTCATTTGGCCTTCGCCTATGTGCTGGCTTTTCTTTTGTTCCTCATGATGGGGATATTTGTGAAACAACATACTCCAGGTTTCACTCCAGACACAGCCTTGGTTTAATGATGCCCCTCACAGCTAGATAGTCTCTGGACTACAGCTCCCACGACAGAAGCACAAACAGGTGTGAGCTTTATGCACTTATCTGTCATCAGCTCAACTGAAATTGAGATCAAGAAAAACAAAATGCTGGGCCTCTCCTAAAGAGTCCCTGTTACCTTCCACAGCAGACTCTGCAGTCTTCCCCTTCAATCCTACCATTTGCCGAACTGCAGTACTTCAGGAAGTATAATCAGCAGGGTCTTGCAGACAAAGTCTTCATTGAATTTCTAAAAAAGAGCCCTTGGTTCATCTCCCTCATCCTGGTGTCTGGATCTCCATCATCCAACCACAGGAATGTGGGCACTATACTTCCACTGTCTGGAGAAACTCTCCTCACCCTCCATTTGGTGCATTGTCAAATGAGAGGCATCTAAAATAAATCTCTCTCTGCCTTCTTAATTAATACTAAGTGCCAAACTTGACAATGAACATCAGAAGACTTCCACTCTGGTGTTTGCAGAACATCCTTTTTGATGTTTGCTTTAGTTACGCATTACTTTTTTCACATTGCTATGATCTTGATGTTGCTGCTTCCTTTGATAATGTAATAAACTTATTGGCATAATATAAACACAATGGAAGGGAGAAGTAGCACTAAGCAAACAGACTCAATAATTATAAAAACCGATATCATTTAATAAGTATCAGAATAATCACTTTAAAAACAATTAATAAAACAACATGAGTATAAATCAATAATACCAAAAATGAAATAGACAACATTCATGTACAGCATACAACATACAAATTAAAAATATTATCACAGTGGCAATATGAATTATTCGACGCGCGTTTCGGCGTTTATGGGGAACGCCTTCTTCAGGAGCCACAATTACTATGAATGTTGTCTATTTCATTTTTGGTATTATTGATTTACACTCATGTTTATACTCATGTTGTTTTATTAATTGTTTTTAAAGTGATTATTCTGATACTTATTTAATGATATCGGTTTTTATAATTATTGAGTCTGTTTGCTTAGTGCTACTTCTCCCTTCCGTTGTGTTTATATTATGCCAATAAGTTTATTACATTGTCTAGTTCCCTGTATTTTGAATTGATTTTCTCCACAGGGGGTCCTTGTTATTTACATGCTGCTTCCTTTGATAGCAGTCTAAAACCATTGATATTTCCCGACATATGCATCCAGCTAACCCCTGGACAGCTATCCTTGCTGAAACAGTGGTCTAAAAGCAGCCTAGCTGTGGACAGACTGTTCGTCTTATGACAGAACAGAACATGACTTTCTGAAGCATTGCACTTCTACAACATTTATGAATAAGGACATTAAGTTACAGTTGCGGCTGGTGTCGGGAGGGGGAACAAATAAAAAAATAAAAACAAAAAAAAGTACCTGAATGCCCACGGCATCGCCTCATTGTCGCTCTACTGGCTATACTGCAGGCACAGGCTCCCAGTCTGCCTTGCGGCCAATCCTAACACTGCTCTCATGCATGACAGCAGCATCAGGATTGGCCCGAGTGGCCTGGATTTGCACTCCCACAGAGACTGGAAGCCTGTGCCTGCTGCCTCCAACACTATTACAAAAAGACAAGGGAACCCAGAAGGTATACCATAGGGAACTTGGGCAGTATCATATTATACAAAAACAGTGGTCCCTATTTTTTGGACACAATATTGTACAGAAGCAATAATCATACACTTGATAAGTGATATGTCTTTTGTCCAGCCGGACAAGAAATTTATTTTTAGCGTACAGAAGGATTTCATAAAATGCGAGATCCAAATGACAAGCGGGCACAGCCGTGACCCGTGACATTCAAGACACAACAACGAAAGAATGGTCAAAAGAACAAAGTAAAGATCTGTCTGTGTACTTGTAGTCAGTGTTACAGACTCAAATTATTTTGAACACACCATTGCTTTTTACAATATTACATTTACATATTGCATATGGGGTTTTGTGGTCGACGACGTTTCGATGCCGCCTTTAAATATAGGGCATCATCATCAGGACAAACTTATTTTCATTGTTGTCTTTACACTTGAATTATTAACACTATGTCTTTTGTTACATTACTTTACACAAAATACATGAAAAGAAGGGGGGAAGAAAAGACAAAGAATAAGAGTTTAAGGCATGTTATTGGGAAATTCCAAAAGTGCTGAGTGAAGTATGAAAAACAGCGAGTGAAGAGGTGTGGTTCCACCTTTTAAAAAAAAATTTAAATATCAAAATAATAATAATAATAATAATAATAATAATAACCGGCGCACGTGTCAACGAAGATTCTCGTAGAGTAGTGAGTGATGGTGAATGGGTCTATAACAAGGAGCTTATAGCCACTGAATATTAAGCCAGACGTACCTATATGTAAGGAGGCATTATCGCGAATATAATGATGGGAATCATTAGTGACAATTCACACCCGGGCGGACCCAGAAACTCAGGTGTATCTTCTGGAAATTGGTAAATATGGTTAACAGACCCCACTTCCAACTCCCGGTCCTTACCCAACTGAACAGGTTGATTAATTGACATTTTCTTTCTCTCCAGAAAGAATTCACAAATCGCTATTTTTAATAAGAATTGTTGGAACTACAATAGGACTAAGCACGTATGTCAAGTTTTAATCAATTCACGCACTGCGCATGTTTTTCTTCCTTCACGTAGATATAGATACCAGTTCACATCCTGACGCAGCCGCCATTCATGCATGCCCGGAGCATCCGCCTCGTTAGCTTCAGTACAATATAGTCTGCCTAGCTCGCTACGTTAGTCACTAATGATTCCCATCATTATATTAGCGATAATGCCTCCTCACATATAGGTACGTCTGGCTTATTATTCAGTGGCTATAAGCTCCTTGTTATAGACCCATTCACCATCACTCACCACTGTACGAGAATCTTCTTTGACACGTGCGCCGGTTAATATTATTATTATTATTTTTATATTTTTTTATTTTAATTTTTAAAAAAGGTGGAACCACACCTCTTCACTCGCCGTTTTTATACTTCACTCAGCACTTTTGGAATTTCTAATAACATGCCTTAAACTCTTATTCTTTGTCTTTTCTTCCCCTTCTTCCCATGTATTTTGTGTAAAGTAATGTAACAAAAGACATAGTGTTAATAATTCAAGTGTAAAGACAACAATGAAAATAAGTTTGTCCTGATGATGATGCCCTATATTTAAAGGCGGCATCGAAACGTCGTCGACCACAAAACCCCATATGCAATATGTAAATGTAATATTGTAAAAAGCAATGGTGTGTTCAAAATAATTTGAGTCTGTAACACTGACTACAAGTACACAGACAGATCTTTACTTTGTTCTTTTGACCATTCTTTCGTTGTTGTGTCTTGAATGTCACGGGTCACGGCTGTGCCCGCTTGTCATTTGGATCCCGCATTTTATGAAATCCTTCTGTACGCTAAAAAAAAAAAAATTCTTGTCCGGCTGGACAAAAGACATATCACTTATCAAGTGTATGATTATTGCTTCTGTACAATATTGTGTCCAAAAAATAGGGACCACTGTTTTTGTGTAATATGCTGCCTCCAACACGGCAACGCAGCTCGGGTTGGAGACAACTTCAGTGTGCAGTTCAGTTTGGCTGTCCTGAGATGACGGGCCAAAACCACATGCACACTGACAACAGTGCACCTACCACTTCCCCTTGTGCCGGTCATCCCCATTGCCCTGCCCCCTAGACGACGCAATGGAGAAAAATAAAACGATAATAAACATGCTTTATTATTGTTTCATTTTTCAAGTTTTGAGGTTGCTAGCGGGGGCGATGCTGGTCCATCATAGCAGAGGAGCCGCCGCTGTTAAATTAAATGGAATGGCGGGCCGCGGGACATGAAGTGCACACAAGGACCTGAGTGCCTATCAAATGTACCTAATACAGCACTATCTTCACAGTCAAATGTTGTTTCTTTCTACACTTCTGTAGCGTCCGATTGCATGCTACCTCAAAATGCAACCTCAATTTTTCTAAAATCCATTATGAAATAAGACTACTTCTCTAAAATGATGATGCCACCTTTCCTTTATCTTTCAAATGGTACTCTTCTCCTTCTTCCCCCACCCCCATCCCTTTCATGCCTCCTCTCTCTGAGCACAAACTTTTCGGACTCACATGCACGTTGCTTTCATCGTTATCAATGTCTTTTTTTCAATTGCCCACAACTGCTCCTTCTTTAAAATGTATGTCCTTGAAACTTAACAAAGCCTAATTTCTTCAAGTGCATCGTTTAACCATCTGCATGAATTCACGTACGCCCCCCTCCACCCCAACAAATAGTGACACCTAACTTATTGATTTAAGCCAACTCAAAAAAAACTGGAGGGGATGCATGGAAAAGCTTGGTTTAGCGCAAGGCATAAATGACTACAATCAACAATAACAAGTGACCTTATATTAACCAGTGACTTTGGGTTTTGGATCAGCGTGCTGGCGGCGTAATCCACTTCAACGCCTCGTCAGAAGTAGTAAGAGCTATATAAATACAACTACATTACAATGTAAATCTACTGTCAATGTTGATATATCAATATGGGTAAAAACCATGGCATTGGCTGGGTAATGTTTACAACGGCATTCGTTTACTAACCGAATAAAGTAGGTCCGCGATCGTAACTAAAGGTGGTCTGCGACCGCTACTATCCGCTCCGGAACTTTATTTTCCACTATAGACACTAAGGCGATCTTACTTGCATCCCTTTTGACAGCTTCTGGCCACGCTTGTCAAATGGACTGCACTGAGGCGGCAGACATGTTAGGGTCAGGCAAATAGTACCCGAGTTGAGATTCTGTTTAATAGAGGAATCAGGCACTACACCAAGACATTCAGCAGAGCCACAACGAGTTTCTACTCACAAAAGAACCTTTGGTATGCGCTGTCTATGGGGATGAACATGTATTTAAAACTATCCGAGCCAGGAAAAGACACAACAAAGCTATGGGACGGTCGGATATGACTAAGCCGATCGAGGTTAATAACAACAGTAAAGATCTTTTCAACGACAAAAAAGGACGAAGATAAAAAGCCACTTTCCGCTCTGAAATGCTTGTTTCAATACCGAAATAGCAATAGCTACAGCAAAATCGTAATAATAGTGAACTCATTCATTTTTTTTAGGGTTGTTCAAATTTGAAAAATGAATATAAATGTAGTGTTATAATGCGTGCTTCGCATATGCATAGATTATATTTAGAATAATACTTCTAATCAAGCCCTGTTTGTTGCATTTGAACAATTACTCAGTGTTTCTAGAGTTCCTAATGGACAGTAAACTCTCCAGTTAAATATGGCCGCCTCAGCGCGCAATACTCACGTCAGCTTCTAGTACATCCATGGCCTAGCCCTCTTTCCATGTTCATTGTGTGAGTTTTGGCGGGTGCTTTGGTTGTGTGCACTCACGCAGGCATGAGCTGTGCGCGTGCGCGGTAAGCGCCGGGACAGCGGCTCTCCCCCAGCTATGGATGATTATGATCTGTACGGAGTGGAGGACGATGACTTCGAGAGCCAGTTCGCTTCGGAGCTGGAGGCTCTGGCAGACCTGGAAGGTGAGCAGAGGAGGGTCTCGTTCTGGAAGCATCGTGACTTCGCTATGTCGTCATCAAAGTGGCATACAGCGACATAAGCAGCCCCGATGAATCAGAGTAGGCAGAATGACAACACATCATTAATCAATTGCCCTCACTGCTGCAAAGTGGCCTCATGTCATTATGCCACCTTCTACTACGATTACCATAGCATAATGCTGAATGACATCGCCATATGACATGCTGTCTTTGCATGGCACACATTTGATACCATTGCAAACAACATGAGCATGTCTAAGATGCCTGGTTCTGACACTGCTAGCGCACTAAAAAGAACATAAATACAAATGTATAATCTTATAGCAGGTGGACATTAACGCAGGCCATGTTGACATTCTTATCCTGACTTCATTTTCTAGCTACCTTAAAAAGGAAGCATATCCATATATATATTTTTTTTGGGGTGTGGGGGCAAATGGCATCAGCTACTATAACACTCAATAGGGTTATACGTGCTGCATTCGTAATTATATGCTTTAAAAAAATGAGTAATCGAATCTTGCATCCATAATTTAGATGGTATTCTACTATGTTGATGTATTGTTTTCTATGTTGAGGTCACTGTACCATCTGGGATGTCACCATGCCCTTTCTAATGCATGACTACACCATTGTTTAGTATGAAGAGAATTCAATGTCCTTAACTCTGTGCTGATGTCATCATGTATTCTGGTAATGCTAGCCCGAAGCTGCTGTTCTTGGAAAGACTATGCTCATAGAGTAAGGCCTTGTGCAGACAAGATTTTCTGAGCCAAGTTTTGCAGATGTAGTTCCATATTAAGGACCGCTTCCAGCAAGTATTTGCTGTATTTTTTTCATTTGGTAGATGTCTGCTATGTTAAAGCACTTGTTTGACTTAGACTCTCCCTCAGACAAAATACTTGATTTCTATGTTGTTGCCTGGAAGCCTATGCTTACCATCTCAATATATAAAAACGCCACCATGTCTCCATCAAGTCGTCGGTGCACCAACATTCTGTTGGGCCTGTAACGTGGCATCAGTTGTTGGTAATGGGATCACTGGCGTTCAGGTTTTCCTTGTGGGCCAGTTCCTTGATGAATTGGCAAATTCTGATGAAAGTGTTATCTTTTCTAGTTATGGCTTGACTGCGTAGCTGTCGTGTGACCTTATGTGATAACAGAACATGAACTTTCAGAAGTTCTACTGAGAGGCACTTAGGCTCCACCCACATGTTGATTACCTTGGTATCATTAGATTGAGAAGAAGTTGTATGCTTCCAGTGAAAAAGAGTGCTTGTATTGCACTTCTTGCCTTGTGGTTAAGTTTATGCCCCGGACAGCAGTACGGAGGTAATTATGGTTCCAAGCAAATGGTGAAACTCTAGGCTTGATCTGTTTTATTATGAAAAGTTTGGACAAAGGTAATAGGCATGATTTATTATACAACACCTATGATAAAGACAGTAGGCCGTTAAGGGTGGAGTGTTCATGCACCATGTTTAAGCCCTGCAGACATGTATTTTGCTACAATGAAATCTCATAGATTATTTTGGTAGGCAAGGATTTTGGTGTTGATTATCCCTTTGCCAATCTCTAGCGGTTGATGATTTGCCCTGTAATAATTCTAGGTGGAATCTATTTGGACGGCCTGACCAGTTTAGCTGTCTCACATGATCTAATAATAAAAAAACAAATATACTCGAGGTTGCAGGAAGTGGGGTCATTTATTGAAAGTTCATGGTAACGCCAACATACCGTGTAACCCGAAGAGCTTCAGCCGAAAGCCTTGTTCACGGGTACCAATCAACATACCAGCTGTGTACAAATAATACACAGTGACAATCATTAACATAGTACAAGCATGGTGTCTGCTTGCAATACAGAAGGCTAGTGTTATTTCGTCACCATGTTGATTGCGTAATGGCAATCGCCTCAATAATGCTGGTCTGTAAGAATGGTGTGTTTGTAACAATCAATACAAAACAGATGTGTCTGTTGAGATGTAAATTGAAAATGTATACATAAGTGTATGTTGAGAAAGAAAAAAGAAAAACCATGTCAGCAAGCATAGGTTGAATAGCATGAAAGTCTTGGCAAAAAGTGGGCACCATCTTGAAAAGGCAAAATCCTTGTAATATACTATCCAAGTAGCACATCATTGACAAACTGTCTCCTCCATATTATTTGATTACAACAATTCGATGTGATAATTATTATACAAGGGTCCAATTGACTTAGTCGTTGCAACCCCTCTCAGAGGCAAACAGATTTATGAATTTCAATTGTGGATATAAAATTAGTATCTCTGTAAGTAGTGAATGCCATCTTGAAAAGGGGAGAGGCCATATTACTCAGGACAAGTACCACATGCTTGTTATTAACATGCTATCAGCCCCATAATGTTATAACAAATGGACATGTTTAAACAAAAGAGGCGATCACTGTCATACAATAGTCGATTTGGCTTCCTAATTATAACCCCCTAGAGGTAAGCAAAATGATGATGTTTCAATCATAGCCATACAATTACCCTATTGGGTAGAAGATTGAGTACAAAGATTTGCCCAATTAATTAGACATGTGGAATCCCAGGAAGTGTAGAAATTGCACAGTACACATAATATTGTTGTCATTTGAGTGTTATGAGACGGAGGGCATGTCAATCACATTCAAGTGCTACTAGGCTTGAAGTAGTAACTGCAGGGACTTCCCCATTTCAAGATGGCTCCCAGTATTTGCAGAGAGTTTTACATTTTACAGCCTATGCTCTCTGACTTGGGTTGTTTCTTTTTTCTTTCTCAGCATACATTTATGTATACATTTTCAATTTGCACGTGATAATAAAAATATCTGTTTTGTATTGATTGATACAAATACACAATCATTACAGACCAGTATTATTCAGGCGATTACAGTTATGCAATCAACATGTTGATCAAATAACACCGACCTTCTATATATTGAGCTGACACTCTGCTTGTAGTTTGCATATGACTATCAGTGAGCACTATTTGTACACTGTTGGTATGTTGATTGGGAACTGTGAGCAAGGCTGTCTGCCGAAATGCATTGTTATACGCTACATTGTCTCCACCATCAGTTGCCAACAAATGACACCACTGTCTGCAACTTCTGAGAGCACGTGGCATCCTCATTGTCTGTAAGGATTTATTGGAAGGCTGTTGTTTGGAGAGAGATGCACACGTACACACTCACTCGGCATTTCTTTTGTACACTTTGAGTCGGCCCTCTTCTGCCACTTGTCTGTATAAGTGTAATAATGTACATTCTGCTGTCATCACCGACCGCATACGGCACTGGGTTAAGGTTAGCACACCTCATACATTGGTTCTCTTGACTAAGTAACCTAATTCGTCTGATCATAAGTGGACATTCATAATAAAATGAGGGTGCTTCAGTTCCAAGGCTGTGTGCAAGTTCACTAGTTTTCAATGTTCTCCCTTAATATGCCTCTTTTCATTTCTTTCTGTTTCCTCTTTTATTCTAAACTTAAGAGCATACTGTTACTCCTCAGACAGTGCTATAAGTTTGCTTGTTTGCTATTCATTTAATTTACAATGGACCACATCCTGCATGGTCACTGCATCTAAACTAGGTGACCATTATGGAATGGTATTGTTCATAGTGTATCATTGTTTCACCTTTCAAGAATGCAAATGCTTTGGTTTTAAACATGGTGGCTACTCTGGAACTTTAAAACAAATAAATGCCATGTAAAATTCCAATGCAAGAAGGCCTCCTGCTGCTTAGTTTTATTTCGTTACTGCAAGTATATTCCCGCAATGGTTGGTGGCAGCATGTTTCATTTTCTACTTTTATTCTTTTATTTTTGCATTCAACAGCTGAGTTTGTTTGTGTGTGTTTTATTGTGGTTGTGTAAGTGGGTGGATGCAAGAATGAAGCCGTGGCTGGAAAAGTGGATTCATGAGTGCAGGGATGAGTGACAGATACTGATTTGAATGCCTCAGAGCCACTTCCATTTATAAGCCAGACCTATTGCTTTGCAAGTGCTTGTTTATGGTGCATATGTTTTTTGCTACTTAATAGCCTCGCTTTAGTGCTGAAAGTTCCTGTGTCTTAGTGATAAAAGTAATTCGATGCAAAGGTATGTTATTATTTGTGTTGTGCTACCCTCTGTTTTATTCCCATTTTTATGATCTGGCATGACACCATAAATGTTGCCAGTCAATTATGTGAGACTCGCCAGTAGAGGGGTTTAGCTCCACCCACACAATGGGAGGAAGGAGTTTTTAAGGCGGTCCAGGCTATGATTGGCTCACATGGGCTGCAGGATGTATGGCGAGCTAAGGAGCCCTTGAACGCAGGCTATACTTACTTTTCTAATCCAGCTCTGAAGTATTCAAAATTGGATTACTTCTTTGTTTCTGTGTCGGAATCTGAGAAAGTCAAGATCTGTAGACTCCCAAGGGTTATTTCAGATCACAACCCCCTGTTGTTATACTATGATGTGGGAAGGCTGGAAAGATCTAGAGCAAACTGGACGTTTGAAAGAAGACTGCTGGCAGCTAGTAGATTTGTAGACCATCTGAATATTTGGGTCGGAGAATTTTTTGCGGCAAATAGGTATAGCACATCCCGGAACAGGGTCTGGGAGGCTTTTAAAGCTGCGTTAAGGGGAGAAACGATTAGTTGCTCTGCCAGGCTGAGAAGAGAGGATAGGGCTGAAGTAGAGAAACTAATGGATAAGCTTGTCACTGCGGAGGAACAACATATAAAGGATATTGCTTCAGGCGGTAATGGTGAGGTTAGTCAGAGTGTTTTGCTGGCAGTCAAAGCGGCGTTGCAGAAAGAGGTTACGCACAAGGCGATTGGGGCGTTTCAATCTTCAAGGGCCAAAAGGTATGAAACGGGAGAGCAAGCCGGTAGAGCACTTGCCCTCCAGATAGGACAGGAAAGATCGAAGAACGCGATCGTATGTATAGAGGAGGAAGGGACAATATATACCGAGGTAAAGGACGTTTTGATGGTGTTTAAAAACTTCTATCAGAAATTATATGAAGAGGACGATTCTGATGGTATCCAGGCGGAGGCATCTATTGATAGCAGCCCCTGCTTGGATGATGGTACAAGAGCAGCCCTCGATAAAGATATTACGTTTGCTGAAGTCTTATCTGCCTTGCGAGAGTTAGCGCCTGGGAAAGCCTCTGGCCCTGATGGGCTCCCCCTGGAGGTGTATAAAGCAGTGGAACGCAAGATTGTTCCCCTACTAGTAGGCTTATTTCATGGGATATTGTATTCGGGGGAGGTTCCGGACTCGTGGAAAGAAACTAACGTTATAGTCTTTCACAAGAAAGGGAAACCAGCTGAGAAACCAGGGTCGTACCGGCCAATATCCCTAATAAACTCCAATACAAAACTTTATTCAAAGATCTGGGCGAAGAGGTTGGGCAGGATCATAGGCGGTATCGTCTCCCCATGGCAACATGGCTTCGTTCCTGGGCGAGGCACTACAGATCATACATCTAGAGCTATAACTTTATTTGACGCCCAGGAAGCCGCGGGGGGTGGGATGGCCATGATACTGCTCGACGCAGAGAAAGCGTTCGACCGGGTGGGTTGGAGCTTCCTCTGGGGTATTTTGGCAGGCAGAGGCTTCGGGCCGAATGCCATCAGAGCCATTAAGGCTATGTATAAGGACCCAGTGGCAAGAATCACGGTTATGGGGGAGAAGTCGGATAAGTTTAAGATAAGGAGAGGGACGTGCCAGGGATGTCCCTGCTCCCCCATCCTTTTCTCTCTGTACATCGACCCTCTCATTCAGAAAATATTAGAGTGCCCTAGAATTTCTCCAGTGATTTTTAATGGTCATGTAAATAAGATTTTAGCATATGCTGATGATCTGGCAGTCATTACGACGAACCCGCAGCAGGCACTTCCGGTGTTGGTACAGATGGCCAAGGTTTTTGGTCAAGGCTCTGGATACCTTTTGAACGAATCTAAAACTCAGATAATTTGTTCTAAGAATATATTGAAATCCGACTCAAGATATGTGGATTCTGCTGTGTATTTAGGGGTAAAGATCAATGCTTCAGTGGGTAAGATAGTAGAAGAGAATTCCCCCCCCTAATTAAATCTATAGAGGCCGAATTGAAAAGGATAGAAGTTCTCCATCTTTCTCTGATGGGGAGGGTTAATGCGCTAAAAATGCTGATGTTTCCCAGAGTGTTGTATTTGTTCAGAGCTATACCCCTATTCATTGATGAGAAAATTTTGAAACATCTCGAGTCTGTGTTCATTAGGTTCATATGGCAGTATGGCAAGGTTAGACGATCGACGAGCCTTATGTCCTTACCGAGGGAAAGGGGCGGGATGGCACTTCCCAATTTAAGATTGTACCATTGGTCCTGTCTCCTGATCCAGATGTCTATTCTGTTCCATTGTGACACTGGCTCGGGGGGAGAAAGTGCTAATCCAGACAGTCAGGGCCCCCCTCCAATTTTCAAATTGCTGTTGGGGGGGGGGAAGCAACTGGTCTTCTGCTGACGGAATTGGAATATAGGTTCTATAAGAAGGCACGATTTAAGATCTTGCTCGGGGCATGGCAGGTCTGGAAAGCAATTTCAAATTTCTTTCATGTCCCTAAAATCAACCCCTCTCTTCTTCTGGAAAATTTGAGTCTTTTTCCTCAGTTAAGAAAGAACAGGAATCTACAAGTATGGAAGGGTTTGGGGGTTAAGACTATAGGAGACCTAATGGTAGGAGACAAGATAATCAGGTTTGAGGACATGCAAAGGAGGTATGGCCTTCCTGTAAATCAGTGGCTCATCTATGGTCAAATTTCTCGCATTTTATTGGCTTACAGGCCTAAACTGAAGCCCCTGGTAGATTTCCCTGTGGTTGAGGTCTTGGGAAGAGGCTGTAGGAAGATTAAAGTGGTTTATAACCTTCTGGTCTCGAGGATACAAGACGATGTAGGAAAAGTGGAAAGCGACTGGGCAATCAAATTGGGAAACCCGGACGTCGACCTGGACCTCGCAACGTGTTTAAATAAAAAGCTTTTTTGGGCTTCTAATTTAAGGGCTCAGCATTTTAAAACAGTTTTTAATCTGTATCATACACCGGCTAAATTATTTGCCTGGGGTGTCAGGAATGACGATTGCTGCCCGAGATGTAATATGGGGCAAGCAGATTTATTACATATGTTTGTCACCTGTGATCGGCTGGGCCCAGTTCTGGACGCAGTTATGAAATTTTGGGAGGGGCTGCTAGGTCATAAGATCGATCTATCCCCAACACTGATGCTATTTGGTTCTGATTCTAAATTGGTTTTGACAGAGGACGAAGCCGCTTTGGTCTTTATGTCGGTTGCCGTGCTCAGAATCTTGATCTCGGCCGGTTGGAAGGAGGTTACAGCCCCCTCTTATCAGATGTGGCTCTCTAGATTCTTAGGTATATATAATATTGAGTCTTGTCTCTATGATCTTAAAGGTGCTAAAAAACGAGAGATGGGAAGACGCCTTTGGGCCCCGGTCAAGAAGTGGCTGGAGGACAGAATCTAATTGTATATGTACTGTATTGTCATATTTTTTGGAAGATCAATTGCATTTTATTCCCACATCATGAAATGTGCTTTTAGATGTTTAAATTTGAGTGATTATTTATTTGTATAGATGTTTTTATGCCTCGCATGTGATTAATTAACTGTTATGTCTTTTAGGCACCATGAACTTCAATAAAAAAGATTTTTAAAAAAAAAGGGAGGAAGGAGTTCCTGATTTGATTGGGCAGATGTTTTGTGCTTCCACTAAAAAGTGCTTGTTCTCCTCAAAGCTGTGATCATTTTGTTTATTTATCCAGCTGCCTGAGTTTGAACTTTCAGGGGCACACACGACATTGTAATTCTGTTAAAGTGTCTTAGATAACTACATAACTTATGGTGTTTTCTTCTGGCAGTGGCACAGATGGGAGGAGGGCAGTCTACATGAAGTTTTAGGCCTGACTTGACAGTGCAAGTGTCACTTGACCTTTTAACCTGCACCAATATTATTCTACAGTTCTTTGCTTCCACACAAATATGTATATATATATATATATATATATATATATATATATATATATATATATATAATATATACATTTCTATGCTATCTACTGTCAGTGATTCACATTACCATATAACATCCTTTAAAACAAGACCCATTTACATTGCCAGTGCTTGTTTGCTATTGCACTGCTATGATCTGGAGGACCTCTGTGACACAAGGTATTCGTTTTCTGACAAATGCTTTTTGTGGGAAGGAGGATTGCGTCTGTGTACTCCGCGTTAGCTGAAGTTGTCAATTTGACATTATAACATTCTTTTCTGAGTAGTCTTCCATCTAGGCTAAATCTTGTGATTAATGAAGCTTCTTATGGGGGAGGAGCTTGGCGGGCATCCGTGATGGCCGCTTGAGCACAGCGCTCTCCGGACCTTCGCCGCTCCCGGCGATTTATCCTGACTAGATCCTGATTTCTTGTAAGAATTCAAGTAGAGGTCGTTTGGCTGATCACCCTGGCACTTTCCGGAATTTGATTTGGATCTCGTACTCCTGAGCTACGGTGGTCTGAACTTTTGGGCTCCGCCCTTGAGGTGCGCCCGGGACGGGGTGCGGATCTGTGGCCGTCCTGGAATTGAACAACAACGGCAGGAGATCTGGCCTTGTGAGACCCCCTTCCTGAGTTTCGGTTTCGATTCTGTCTCGACCTGTGCCACGAGTGTGCGTATTGCGCTTGGCTGAGACTTGGAGACAGTTCGGACACGGGGCTTTCCTCTTCTCTATTTGCTGGTTTGGTGGCCTCCTCCCGAGTTGAGCCCTTCCTTTTGGTGTACTTTTGATCCTGAGTTTTGGGTGTTTGGCCCGTCGACCCTGGTGGCTTGTCCCGTGACGCATCTTTCAAAATGGCGGGCAGAGGGGACAGAGAAACGCGCAAGACGAAAACACCTCTGCGCGGAGCGCCGGTTCAGACGAACGTCATGGACCGTTATACTCAATCTAAGGGGTCCCCCGGAGCTGCCCTACCTGGCCACAGTACGGCGTCTGAACGGATTTTGGAGGAGTCGGCGGAGCCTTCCCTACAGGATATCATGGGCGCCATCTCGGGAGTGAAGGAATCCACCGGCCTTCAGTACGAGGCCTTGGCCCACAAACTTGACACCGTGGCCATTGAGGTGAACCTGATTCGTGCCGATCTCGGCAAGACGAATGAGAGGGTCCAGTCACTGGATATTAAATCGTCTAGCCTCACGAAGGACGTCTCGGAGCTCCAGACAGAGGTTGGGAATCTTCGTCGGGTGAACGACTTCATGGCCCGACGCCTGGAGGATTTTGAAAACAGGGCACGTCGCTGCAATGTTCGCCTGGTTGGTGTACCGGAAAATCCTGAACCCCACTCTGTTGATCTCCTGGTTGAGGGTCTGATTTTAAACCATCTTGCCCCCTCCGGGCTTACCAAATTTTTCACGGTTGAACGCGCACATCGTGTCCCGGGGGGCAAAGTTAAGCCGGGTGCTCCGCCAAGGCCTATTGTGGCTAAACTGTTTCATTATAGGGATCGGGACGCTATCCTGCAGGCCTCGCGGGTGAAGGGCCCGGTGGCCTTCGAGAATGCCACAGTGAACTTCTACCCAGACTTCTCCCAACAGGTTCAAAGACAACGGATGGAGTTTCGTGGTGCTAAGAAACGTCTTCGAGATCAGGGTCTACGTTATGCTATGCTTTTCCCCACCAGACTTCGTGTCGAATATAATGAGCGTACTCTGTTCTTTGATAGACCGGATGCTGCTAATGACTGGCTGGACTCCTTGCCTGACTGTCCTCCTGATACTGAGTCTGCCGCTCACCCTGGTGGTGCCGAAGGTGGTGTGGAGATCTGATTGTTTGACTCTGATGTCTCGTTTTGAATATGTTCCCAGAAGTGGTGGCCGGCGTACCTCTGCAATGTGATTATTTATTTTTTGTGTGTTGTTTCTTGCTCTTACTGTAGTCTGGGGGCGGGTGGCCCGGAGATCTTTCCTCCTCCGGGGTCTTTGTGTAGACTAGGGGTTATGGGGCGACAGGCACACTGCAGGTTGGGGTGGCTCTTTAGCTTTTTGCAGGGGTGCAGGGTGGGGGGTGTTTCCTTTCAGCCTGGGGGAGGGGGGTTGGGAAGTTCTTATTTTTTTGTGTGTTGTTTTCAAGGCGAATTGCTTCTGTCTTTACTGATGTTTCTGATGTCTAGCTCTTGGATGGGGGGTCCTGGCTCGGGTGAGTGGGATGGGGGGTAGGGGGTTGAAATTTGTTTCCTGGAACGTTAATGGCCTGGGAGATCGCATCAAGCGCAGTGTGGTGTTGAAATATATAAGACGTTTGTCACCGGACATTGTTTTCCTACAAGAGACCCATTTGATTGGGAATGTATGTAATGCAATGAATAGATGGGGCTACAGCCTTGTGGCACACTCGGGGTTTACTTCAGGATCCAGGGGTGTGGGTATCCTTGTTCGTAACTCCCTCCCGCTGGCGATAGATGAGGTGATTCGGGATGATCGTGGGAGATATACTATTCTGGTGGGTAGATATGAGGGCCGCACCCTGTCCCTCTTTAATGCTTATGTCCCCCCCGGCTTGCAAACTGCTACTTTCACTGATTTAGGCCGTGTCCTGTTGGATCTTCCTGATAGTGTACTCTTTCTTGCCGGTGACTTTAATTCAGTGCTTTCTGGCCTTCACGATCGCCATCCCCCCAGGGATACCCCGCATGCCCAGCGTTGGTTGGGTGGGTTTTTGGATACTTTTGGCCTTGTGGACTGCTGGCGATTGTTACATCCTACTCAGCTTCAATACACTTTTCACTCTGGTGCCCATGGTAGCCTTTCTCGGCTAGATTATTTCCTGATGCCCGCTGCCCAGTCGTCGGCGGTCCGTGAGATTATACATTTGCCAAGGGGCATCTCTGACCACTCGCCGCTCTGGCTTCGTTTTGAGGTTGGGATAGAGGCAGTGGGCCGAGTGGCTCCCATTAACCCATGGTATCTCTCCTCCCCTGAGACTCGTGCCCTCTTGCTCAAGTCCATAGATGCTTATTTCCTGGAAAACGAGGGGTCGGTCCCTTCGGCGGTGTCCCTGTGGGAAGCCTTCAAAACTGTGATTCGTGGACAGGCCCTTTCTTTGATTGTTGAAGCTAAGAAAGCCGGGAAGAGGGAGGTAGTGGACCTCGAGGGGGAAATTTCTGCCATGGAGGCCGAGTTGGGATCTGGTGTCACGCCCGAGAAACTTCATGCCCTGGGTCTAAAACAGTTTGCATATAAATCCCTAGTTACTGACGCTGCAAAAGTGATGTTTCGTGAGCAACAAGGCCGAGTGTATGACGTTGGTGATAAGGCGGGTAAACTCCTGGCGTGGTTGGACAAGAAAGAAAGAGCTAATCGTGTGGTGCCTGTGATTCAGTCTGCGAGTGGTGAGAATGTGATTGATCCTATCGCCATTGTGGATCGTTTTGCGGAACATTTTCGTGTTGTGTATGCTCCTGTGTCTGTGAGGGATATAGCTGACTCTCGCCTCCTTTTGCGTGATATTACATTGCCCTGTGTCTCCGATTTGGACCGTGTCGCTTTGGACTCCCCCTTTACGGTTGATGAAATAGCTACTGCCATTCGTTCGCTCCGTTCGGGCAAGGCGTTGGGTCCAAATGGTTTGCCTATTGAGTTGTACAAGTTGCGACCCGACAAAATGGCGCCATATCTCCGCGATATGTTTTTGGAATCACGTGAGCGTAACCTCCTTCCCTATGATCAGCGTTTGGCGACGATAGTTGTCATCCCTAAAGACGGTAAACCTCGCGACCTTTGTTCCTCATATAGACCCATCTCCCTGTTAAATGTTGAACCCAAGGTTCTGGCGAAACTTTTGGCGACCCGACTCCTATCGGTTCTCGGGGACTTAGTTCATCCGGATCAATCTGGTTTTATCCCGCATCGCAACACTGCTTTGAATCTACGTCGTCTTCACGGCGTGATAGCGAGGGCGGGGCTACTGACTGAACCGGCCATTTTGGCGTCCCTGGATGCCTCCATGGCCTTTGATACTGTGGAGTGGCCCTATTTATGGGCGACTCTTGAGAAATTCGGTTTCGGGTGCGAATTTATTAACTGGATTAAGTTATTGTATGCGGAACCTTTGGCGCAGGTGGTTGTGAATGGTAGGGTGTCTGCTCCCTTCCCCCTGGGCAGGGGCACCCGCCAGGGTTGTCCCTTGTCCCCGCTACTGTTTGCGCTCGCCCTTGAGCCGTTGGCGGCCTGGCTCCGCTGGGAACCGTCCCTTAAAGGGATCCGTTGGACACCGGACTTCGAGGACCGAGTCTCGCTCTATGCTGACGATATCCTCTTATATCTTACCTCCCCTCGTAAGTCTTTATCTGTTCTATTTGATGTTCTTGTGTCCTTTGGTGCTAACTCGGGCCTCGTAATCAATTGGACAAAGTCCTGTGTGTATGTTTTGTCTGGTGTCTTACCTCCGTTACCGAGCAGGCTCCCTCTTCAGGTGGCCCGGGATGGTTTCAAATACTTGGGAGTTTTCGTTACTCTGGACTCGTCTCTTCGCTTTGATCGTAATCTCCTTCCTCCGTTGCTTCGTTTGCGTTTGGACGTTGCTCGTTGGCGCAAGCTTCCCTTGTCTCCCCTTGGTCGGGCGGCCCTGTTTAAGATGATGTCGTTGCCGAGGTTTCTTTACGCTCTCCAGAATTATTATGATCCTGTCCCTCAGTCCTATTTTCGGGAGATTGAGACCCTTCAGAGACAACTTGTTTGGGATGGACGCCCGCGTATTGCGCTTGCTAAGCTTTCCATTCCTTGGTATGACGGTGGCATTGCACTCCCCGATATTAAGAGGTATTATTGGGCCTCACACTTGTCCGCTATCAACCACATCATGTTCTCGCCGGGTAGTAATCCGGCGTTTGAGATGGATAGACTTCAGCTTCCGGGAGGTGACTTTAACAGAGTGCTTTACTCTCGCCCTGCTGGGCGCCATCTTGTGGGTCCCACGTCGATTGCTTTGGCGGTGTGGCGGGCCGCGACTCGGAGCCTGGGCTGGGAGGATCGCTTGACGTTAGCCACGCCGCTTTATGCTTCCGAACGTCTGGGCGGTCTTTGGTCTACCAAGGGTTTCGATCGCTGGGACATGATTGGAATTTCTAAAGTGGGAGATGTGTACTCCAAGGGCTCTGTGCGCACATTTCAGGCCCTCCAGGCTGAATATGGCTTGAGTGGTCGGGAATTCTTTCGATATTTACAGGTTAGGCACGCCTTGACCGCTGTATTTGCTCCTGGTGAGACTCCGCCTGATTCTTCCCCCCTTGAGGACCGTGTCCTTGACGGACATCTTCCTGATAGCACTATCTCCCTGATTTATAAGAAACTGATTTATAATCGGACTGATCTGTTGGTCCGACTCCGGGAGGCATGGGTTCGTGATGGTTTGGAGCTTGATGACGAAGATTGGCAGTCGGCCCTCTCTTCTCCTAAAGAGGTGGCTATCCCGGCTCGTCTCCGTTTGGTCCAATTGAAGATCCTTCATCGGGTGTATGTTACGGGACCTCGTTTGCTTGTGATGGGTTTTTCTTCCGATGGGTTGTGTAAGCGTGGATGCGGTTTGAGTGCGACTTTCCTACATATTCTTTGGGAATGCCCGATGGTGGTCGCTTACTGGACGGCTGTGCTTGAGGTTATGGCTGCGGTGACTGGGGTGTCCTTGTGTCCTGAACCTCGTCGTTGTCTTTTGAATGTTTGGGAGCCCACTGACTGCTCGGTGGCCCAGACTAGGTGGGCCACCCTGGGTTATATGGTTGCGAAGCGAGATATTGCTCAACTTTGGGGGGCCTCCAAGCCCCCTGAACTATCGAAATGGGAAGACAACATGGATTGGTCTATGTTCCGTGAGAAGACTGTCTACGTGGCTAGGGGCAGACCCAGGGCATGGACTAGAGTGTGGGGTCAATGGAATGAATACCGTGGTACCATCTGCACTCCTCCCCTCGTTGATGACATTGAGCTTTCCCGGTCTCCTTAGGCGGGCGTTCTTGGAACCTTGCATATAGGGGTTGTGCTGGTTTTCCGGCTCCCCCCCCCCCTCCTTTTTTCTCCTTCGTGCCCCGTCCCCCCCCATCATCCGGGCTCTCTGGAGCTTATAGCTTTGATTCCATTTTTGTTGCTGTCCCCTCCCGTCCTTTGGGCTGACCTTCAGTAATACACTTTCGCCTTTTTTGTGTGTCTGTTCTTTTTCATAAAACAAAATCTGTTTTTGTCCTGTATATTATATGGAGTATTGCATTTGATAATTGATCGTTACCGCTACGAAAGTGTATATTGTGTATTTTCTCCTCTTTAGCGGCTGGCCCGTGTGGTTGTAGGCCCATCCTTGTATTTTACTGCATACTCAAATAAAGGTTTTTAAAAAAAAAAAAATGAAGCTTCTTATAAGTTCTCCATAGATGTTGCCCACCTTTCAAGTGTTAACTCTGGACCGTTTATTTGTAGGGGTTGGAGGATCTGCTGCACGTGACTGATGTACGTATGGAGTGGTGCTCTCTGCATTACTTTTTTCCCTCTTAACATGACTTGGTCATGTGGCTTTCTCCCTCTATGCAGCCAGGACCAGGAGCGATATCCCAGTTCCCTCACAACTGTCCCATGCCTGCTTTGATTTAGGGAAGATCTGACAACTCAGCTCTTAAGGATACTGCATCACAGTGTATTAATGTTACACTTCCACTCTCCGAAACCAGCTACTCCTCCTATCACTTGTTTACTATAACTTTGTATTTGACCCTATGCACTCTTCTGCTGCCTTTCGGCTGTTTCCCCTACATAAGTAGTGCATAGGTACAGAATACAAAAAAATATTTGTTTACTTTGAAATTGTTTGTTGGTTCGACAATTTATTCTTTTTTTCTTCTCCACTCGTTTTTAGGTTTTGCCTGGCGAAAAGATGCGCTCTGCGCATCTTTTTCGCGCAGGCGAAAACCTGATGAGAACTGTAGTGTGGCTTTGGGTCGGCCCTCGTCATTCATTGGCTGGCTCCATAAATGGAGCCTAGCCATTGGACGAGGGGCCTGTCCGTCAATGCCGGACCAGATTCGGGGGCGTTCCCGAGATTCTTTGGCTTTTGCCGACGTCACGCGACGTCAGCCGAAAGCCGGGAACGCCCCCGAATCTGGTCCGGTATTGCCGGCACTTCTGCGTCTCTCCACCCCCCTTTCCCGCCCCCTCCCGCTTGTTCTTTCTGTTTTCATGTTTGTTTCATTTTCTTTCGCCTTTTCCCTTGTTTCTTTGACTTGGTAGTTCTTTTCTCTGTGCCTGCTTCTGTGAGGCATTGTTTCTTTCTGTGTGCTTTATGAATGCCAGTGTGTTAAAGTGTCTCTGTGCGTGCCTTGCGGTTGTGTGCGGTCCCCATCTCTGTGAATGCCTCTGCATGGCTCAGCTTGTGCGAGTCTGCTCCATGCTGACTGTAGCTCCTCCTGTGATTCACTGCAAACATCAGCCTCGTGCATTCCGCTCACCACAGGAAGTCAGTGGGTGCCTCAGACCGGAGGTGCAGTCTGAGTGAGACTCTGCTGAGGCCGCCTCGGGTGGGTGCTCGTGAGGAGGAGCGAGGGCTGCAGGAAGCCTGGCACGCGCGGCAGGGCGCACAGGGCACACCCACGCGAGCGCTCCCTCCACTGCCCGCACCTCATCGGAGCCAGCTGCTATGGCTCGGGCACACCTCTGACCCCTGCCCGTCGGACACCTCGGAGGACCGAGCCCGGCCCCCACCATGTTCACTCGAGCTGTCAGCAGGCTGAGCCGGAAGAGACGGCCTTCAGGTAGGAACCCCTCTCTGTTAGACGGGGCGAGGGTCGTCTCTTGGGGGCGCGCCGGAGTCTGACCGCAGGACTCTCCCGCCGGAGCTCTGCTGAAGTCGGGCTGCAGTTCACAGTGGGAGGCGCTTCCTTATGGACCGAGCAGATGTCTGGCTGCAGGGTAGCTCCACGTAGCCAGACTGCTCTCTCGACTGATGTCTTCACTGGAGGACACCCTGGGGAGACAGGCGCTATTGTAGGGACTCAGCTGATGTCTGACTGAGGGACACGTCCTGGCAAGGGGCCTCTGCTGATGTCTGACTGCAGGGCACCCTGGGGAGCTGGGTGCCTTCAGTGGAATGTGTCTGTACAGCTGCTGTCCATCTTTAGTGTGCCTTGGGGCTATGCCCTCTAGGCCTCAGCTAGTGTCCGAGTGCAGGGCACACAGGTGGTGGGAGGAGGGGGTTCCCATATTTCCTCACACCCCTTTCCCTCACATGAGATGGAGACATGTAAAATGCGGAACAGAGACTCGTGGGTGAGTGCCCTTTTCCATGAATCAGCCCCGGACTTGCAGCCGCGAAGGGAGGGGTGTCTCAGCTCCTTGCCAACCTATCTACTCTAGTGAGTTCTTTCTTAATATATTGAAGACTCGTCTGTCTGTTAAAGTTTCTCTCTGTTATTCTTTTTCACTCTCCCTGTCTCTTCCTCTCGCCTTCTATACGTTGCTGTACAGACTTTTTCTCTCTGCCTTCTCCCTCAGTTTAGGTAGATTCAGAAACTGGATTGGGAGGGGGAGAGGGAGAGGCAGCCCCCCCCCCCTCCCTAAAAAAAAAACATGACTTTGGCCCTCCCAGTCAAGCAGAAGAGGCCATGGACAACGCTCCTCGAATTGCTTTCTCCAGGTCGATGGCCGAAATAGATTTTTTTTTTCTCAGTTTGTTTACTTTAATTTTCAGTCAGGGGTCCTTAGAGAACCTCTACAACACCTTTAAAGTGCTCCTTTTTTAAAAACGAGTGTTTTAGTATGTAACTATAAAGGGGAAAAATACTGGCTTTAGGTGATTTTCCCATCTTTGTACAGGGTCAGACATTAAAATGAGGATCAATTGGGAGCGGTGACTTCGAAAAACAAGCATTTGCAATGCAATAGGTCTCGCATTTACACAAGTTTAAGCTATTGGCATTGTAAATGACAATGCCTTTTATTTATGTTTTAAAAACAAAAATAAGAGTCATTGTTATTTGCAATGCCAATAGCTCTAACTTTAACAAAGGCAAAACCATTGCATTGTAAATGCTTGTTGTAGATTTCTATATAGCTCATTGAAGTCTTTTAGGCATTTTTTGTGCACCCGAGTCATTGTTTCTGTAATGTTTATTTTCTCATGCTGCTGTCATCTACATAAATGAGCTATCACATATATGTTTTTACTGTTGACTTAGGTTCCTTATCCATCAAACCTACATCTTTTTCGCATCTCTGCTGTTTACCTTATTCCAAGGGGTTTAGCTAAAAATTTCTTCTCAAACTATGGAGTCTGATGTGAAATACAAACAGCCCTTCAGTGTTCTGCATGTCCTAGTAGTATTATATATGCCAATGGGAAAGTCTTCAGAGGCTCTTTTCAATACAGCATATTTTACTTTTTTTCATTTATTTAAAAGAATAATTTTATGACACTTGACTTTTCAGAAATAACTTTGGGTGGCACCTCCTATTCTATCTTGGTGTGTGTCTTCTACTCTCTCTTGGGGATGTTGTGAAGCTGTTGTGTGAGATATTAAGTGCTTTATTTCATTTCCTTAGTTGATTATGGGGAGGGTTTGGCCTTGTGTATGTGTATATTGTGTATGGCATTTATTGTTTATCCTTTGTTATGATTTCTGTTTATTAATGATTATTGAACGCTTGTGTACTTATGGGAGTTGGTTCACCTGGCCTTTGAACTTGTATAATTTTCCATAATGAACTATTTATATCTGGTTCATACAACCCTCCTTTTGAACTACATTTTGAGTTCCTTTTGACTTGGATAACTGTGGTAATTGTAGAGCAAACACTTCCCAATGAGTGCTTGCCTCTCAGAATGGCTGCATTTATAAGATCAAGACCAATCTGGGCTTGCCTGGCTGCTTTGGTGATTCTAGGTAACCTCGGGCTTACTGCACACCCCTATAATGTTTTTTGAAAGTATTACTCTTGGAGAAAAAAAGAAAAGTTTTAAAATAGTTCAAAACATTTTAAGCAAGGTAATTTTGGTAAGGAATGTCTAGAAACTGATTATGAAAAAATATGTGCACTAGCAATCTAGTGCGAAAAGATGATGTGGCTTTTACTAGTCCTGCCAATTGCAAGAATAAATTGTTGTATTAAATAGAAAGTATTGACCTCCTTATCCATTTTGACCATGCAGCTTTTTACTAAGTTATGCCTGCTTCAAAGTACCAAGATGCAGTTATTTCATTCCTACTAGCACATTTTCCCAGACTTTATTTCCATTGGAGATACTTTCATGTAACAAAGCCTAATTGACAGAACCGTGTAAAAAACAAACATTGGCAAAGCCAATAGGTCTCTCCTTTTGAACCTATTGGCTTTGCTGGTGCTGTTTTCAGATGCTGTAAAGCTACCGATGCTGTACAGCAGTGGTTCCCAAACTTGTGACTCCTGGGGACCCCCATTGAGTCACCACTGGAAGCCGGGGACCCCCAAGCAATTTGTACGAGTTAAATTTCAAATATTAAAACAGTAATAAAAAAAATAAAAAAACAGGTGTTCACACAAAACAAATATTGAAAGTACTAAGGATTTTGGGGCCAGATGTACGACCATTTCATTTAGCGCCTCGCAATTGGCGACACAATGCAAGTGGCAAATTGCGAGTCGCTAAATGAAATAATAAATAAATAATATTAATGAGCCTCTCGCAATTTGCGAGCCCATTGGAAATGCCCGCCCTCCCAGGGATGGTGGCCTGCTGGGCTCAGCAGGCCACCATGTCTGGGACTGCTTTTAAATAAAGCAGTTTTTAAATAAATGCAGCCGGTTTACCATGCATTTTTTAAAAAAAAGAAAATGAAACGTTTTAGTTTCATTTTTTAAGGGCAGGCAGAGGTCCCTGGGACCTCTGCCTGCCCTTAAAAAATAATTTTGCATGCATTTGCAAAGGGGAAGGGGTCCCCTGGGGACCCCTTCCCATTTGCAAATGCATTACCATCTACTTGAAGTAGGTGGTAATTGCAAGTGTTTTGCGACCGAAAACCATTTGTACATGGTTTTGAGACTCGCTATTTGGAAGGGAATGCCCCTCCCAAATAGCAAGTTGCAAAACCTATTTAGCGAGGCACAAACAAATTGCGACTCGCGAAATAGGCTATGTACATGGCCCAATAGGTTTTTGCATGCGCAAATGGGTTCACGAACCCATTCGCGCCTATAAAAACGGATCGGCCATCTGGCCCTTAGTATTTTATATTGAAGGAACAGCCCTGTCACATGGATTTCATTTGTTTTATAGCATCTCTCATACCATTGTAGGATGTCAGAGCACTTTACATCACACACATATAGAGACATTGAATCATACATGTAAATCAGTGTGTATATAAAATGTTAAATAAGGTAAAGGGGACTACAGGGATTACATGTCATTCATACTGGTAGGCATTTTTAAAGAGTGCTTGGTCTGGAAAAGCACAAACTCAGGATTCAGAACATAACACAGTGGCTAGTAACATTAAAAATGTATTTCCGTCCTAAAATCTTTTTAGCAGGATCAGGATAATGAATAACTGGGAAAAAACATAAGTTACTAACTTGTACCATGCAGTTTGCAAACAGCTCTTTGATGACAGTTTATAGGCCCCTCTGCTAGATTACGATTGCCACTTATGAAGTGCACAGTAACAAAATAATCTCTGTGACAAAACCAGTAACCACGAACCTATGCACATAAAATACTGCTTTTCTAAAATGCATGTTACACGTTCTTTGCAGTAGGCACATTAACGCTCTGCGCTACATTAGTTAAGTCAAAGCTGCCACTGAACAAAACTCGCCTCGCTCTCCAGCAGGTACATTAATCACTGGCATTATCTTGACACTTTTATTGTTGCTGGAAAGCTGCTAATTACACAAGAAACTTTTCTGTGCTTTTAAAACTGCTGCCTACGGACCCCCTGGGAATGTGTCACGGACCCCTGGGGGTCCACGGACCACAGTTTGGGAAACACTGCTGTACAGCATTGTCAAATATGAAGTATGTTATGAAGGGACCACTGTTGATGCAGCCACCCTTTTTTTGTTTGCCAATCAAAGATGGAAGACTACTCCACTTGAATCGGTGATTATTTTAATTTTTTTTAGTGTGATAGAGGAAAATTTCAACGATTGCAGTGGTTTTGGCAAACGTCGGAGAGGAGCAGGTTGAGGGAGGAGGGTAAAGCAGTACATAAGGGTGAGAGCAGCAGAGGGTGAGGGAGGAGTACACAATGGCGAGAACAACATGGAGTGTTCGGGAGTTGAGTGGGAAGAGGGAGGAGAACAAGAGGGGGTCAAAACTGCAGCAACACATAGCACAGGGGAGCAGCACATGAGAGAGCTGCAAAACAAATGCACTTTCATAGCCCAAACAAAAAAGTGGTTCCCTAAAAGTAAGCAGTGGAAGGAAATAATCTAAAGCATGGTACAGAGGCTATGCTCCAGGGAAGGGAAAAACACATGCAGAGGACGGCAAGCCGTTGACCAAGAAGCAAGCAAACAAGTGATAATAAAGTTATCCTTTGAAATGCAACGGGTGGGCTGAAAGCTCACTGTAAGTTCTTGTTATCCCAATAGGGGTCTTTTGCAACCAGACAGCTTGTGCTGTCTGGTAAATGAGACCTATGAAAGGACCCTATGTAGAGGAGCTATGCGCTTTAGGTTTGGAAACACCTCTAATACAAGCTCCCCCTTGTTGTGACAGCTGCTGATCCAGTCATTCCTCTTAATCAATGCGGGTCTTAGTATTGATGACGGTTTTGTGCACCCATACTGCTTTCTTGGCTGGCCTTGCAGAATAATCCAGATACGCCCAAAATATACCAGCCATTAGTTTATTGAAATCTACCACAAGTCATTCTGAGTCAAATTGTGAGTATCTCAAGCAGGTCAAAACATTCACCAAGCAGGATAGCTCTTTTGGGCAAAGTAGAGATTAAAAACCAGTGTTGGGTTATTCGTGTAACATTGAATTTGCTGCATCTTGTTTCAAGATTTCTCACAAATATATCCTGCACAAAATGTTCCTGCACCTGAACTGCTAAACATTACAGTCACATGAAAGAGCGACCCATACTCACCCTGGGACACATAGACATGGCCCTTAGTTCACACCTGTGGAAACCCCCACAGTTTGCGCACATGTGAATATTTCATAAACTTCTGAACCTGGGTCACACAGCAGGGCGTCATGAACCCCACACTTCAGCAGCCTGAGTGGGGGTGGAGCCACTGGGCAGTGTGTATTACTTAAAATCTTTGAAACGTTGTTTATGTTTCCATTGAGTTTGAGAGACACTGGTCTTGAAATATAAATACCACTTCAAGAAAGTAACATGATGTGGATTTATGGTAGCAGAACAAAAGAAACAAGAGAGCATAGAAGGAAAGAAGGAAGAGAGGAAGGTAAGGAGAGAAGAATAGATGAGGAAATTGGCTGGAGCAACAGATGAATGGATGGAAAGGAGGATGTCAAAATATAGGAGTAAGGGTAAATGGACAGAAAGATGGATAAAGAGGGGGGAGAAAGGATGGATGATGTAAAAAAAAAAGTAAGAAGGGTAAATGGACAGGAAGATGGATGAATGGATAGAGAGAGGAGCATGAGAAGGACAAGGACGGATGACTTAGAAAAGGAAGGATGGATGGCAATGGAAGAAAAGATATGGAGAAAGGTAGATGAAGTGATGCAAGGATGGAGTCCAGTATGGATGGATGACAAAATTCATTGACATTTAAGGTGAGAAAGGCATCATTCAGCCACATTTCTTTCAGAATTCACCCAGGGAAGTAACTGAACAACTGTCGAGCTCAAATGCCTCACACTCACATTTCGGGATATGATTGAAAGTGGATATTATTTAATTCAGCTGGCTACTGCCTCTCTCACACGCCGGAAACACAACATTAATGTGTGACTCACATTTTAATGAGCCTCTATAGTGGGTCTTTCAACAGAAGCCGGCCAATAAGTACTGGTGTGGCTGTTTGTCGATGAAAGCATCGCTTGGGATTAAGACTGTTCAATAGTCCAAATGTGCTTAACGTTATTAAAATCGCCAGGACAAAGCAAGAACATGGGATTCCACCTGGGTCGATTGGTCCCCCCATATTTTAAGAGGTCTGTTTGTCAACATTCACCTTGTGAAGCCACACACCATCCTTCAGGTGTACCGCTAGGTGACAATAAAGTGTCAGACAGACTTATTCTCAAAATTAATCGCTGCCCATCTGCTGATTAGGAGCCTTTTTCCTCTATCCTGAGTTTTGAAGCCATGTTTTATGTGTATCAACAGGGAGAAATTAATAATATGTTTTACAAATCAACCTGTTTTAGTTATGCTATTGATAGAGCGCGCGGGTCACCCGACCAATAATTTCGCCACTTCTGGCTTCGGGCCCATATATTTCAAATCACCATATACATTGATGAGATGACCTCACGCTCTGCTATCAGGTATTTGTGAGTTCCCTTCGTAATTCTTCAGCGTACCCGACTTACCATCCACCGACACGGGTACCTATGACCACCATGGATCAGGGAGCTAGCTGTAAAAGGAAAGGCAGCAAAATACAAACCCATCAAAATAATATTCAATACCTTTGTAAAATGACCACGGACAACTGGAAGTTTTAAAGTCTTTATCTAATTTAGTAAACTTCAGAAATCATCAAGTTCACAGTAATTAAGCAATCGATAATCAGAATAACAGAAAATACATAGCTGAATAGCAAATAAGTCAGAGCAACCATTTATAGACTAAGGGAATCAGGACACACTTAATATGCAGGATCAGGAATTAGAACGTTTCAGATAAATTACTAAAGATGGGATAGGCTTTGATTAGGACTGGTATTCTAGATTTATTTCAGGGAAAATGAGTCATGAGTTCGGGATATTTATATCTATAGGAGAGACTATGGAGAGAGAGAGACGCTATGCTTTAAGGCAAAAGTGCTTTAGACAATTTAAGTAAGGAGGTCCTAGACCATATCAGGAAATGACAAACTGCAATGCAAAATATAATTTCTAACAGGTAGGGTAACATAGGAACACGTTATGAAACAAATGCAAATGACTTTATAATTCAATGGTTGCGGAAAAGCATGGAAAATGAACATATGCAAAGGTATGTCTTTATTAAAGCAAAAGACAGAAACATAGGAAGGTGCAAGATTCAGAAGATTCTGAGTAATATTTACCTAGACTGGTGTGAAAACCAAACCCTGGCCACGGGTCAGTTAAGTACAGGAAACCCTCAAGGAAGGATATCCCTCAATGGACAGCAGGTGCAGAATGGACACCCAGGACAGGACAGGAAACCCTCAGATTAGGAATCAGGACAGGACCTCTCGGACAGGACCCTCAGGACAGGACCAGCACCCGCAGTTCGGAAGCAACGCCTGCGCTCCACCCTCTCTGCAGCTATTGATCAAGACCCCGATTGGGTCAGCGAACTCCCAGCAAAGTGCTCCGCCAGCACTTTAAGGTTTAGTAAAACCTTAGTCTATGGTCAATTTCGGACAGAGTGCTCCGCAGTACTCTGTATCTTCAGTCACCTATTGAGTGCGTTGGGTCAGTGACAGGTCAGCTAAACCAGACAAGTCGGACAACTTCCCTAGGTGAACCCAGGGTAGTTATACTGTTTGGGGACGGTGTACCACCCCCCAATGTTGCAAAGTGTCAGAATCCCTCAATTTGGATTGGTCCTAAGGTAGGCTTTGGGTAACACACCAATCAAACTAGACTATTTGGAGGCCTAATTTACATCTCTGGGTACCGCCTAGCAAGATTGGGGTTCCCATGAGAAACTGTACGGCAAACAGTAGCGCAACACACATTGTATCATATAAGGAGCAACTTTCTCCGTTCTCGTAGGGCAGAGGTGGCTTTCCCATGAGCATCTTGACGGTGGCTGCCAGCTGGCTGAGTTCCACTGTCCATTGTTGCCACCTTTCAGTGCACCACGAGTCTGCGCAGAAGAGACCCTCAATATGGCTCCCAACCGGTTCGGACCCCCATTTCCCGCAGTACATGAAAAGTAAGCAAGAACAAATTAATACATAGAAATAAATGTATGTAAACACATCATTGGTCTTGTATTTCAAACTTATCATTATAAAAATATACTATGCAGTTTAAATGTTAGCAACATATACACGTTCACAAGAGCATTACCACGTTATTCACAAAAGCTGTGTATTACGCATGCGCACCCTTTCCCTCCAAAATTTATAACTACGTCAGGTCACGTGAGTGTGACTGACGCATGCGCAGAAGCACTTTTCAAGCGGCGGCCATGTTTTTAAAGACATGGATTAGTTGTATTAGAAATACACGAATGCAAGCTTCCTCTACCTTGTTCGAATATGAAAATAAAAGATTAGTAAGACGTACAATTTATTAATTTATTACACACGGGCGAGGTTCTTGACTCAAGCAAGTCGCGATGCGATGCTTGCTCTATCAATCCCCTCTTTGATGATATTTACTATCATCACAAAAATAATGGAACCAGATGCCAACTTCTTCACACTTTATACAGCTCTATCTCTTCCAACAAACGATCCAGCTTCTCTTTTTCATTTTTAGTAGGGTGAGAATTTTTCACCTTTTTGTATATCTGATTATTCATTTCCTCTAATTCAAGCTCATCCACACTTCGTTTCACTCCTCTGGCATTCACTTGATGCTTTCTGGTGTGTTTACGACACTTGCAACAGCCAAATATGAAAAATAGGATAAGACCTATAATTCCAATTGGCATCAGTACCTTAAACAATAAGCTTTTACCTAAGCTAGCAAACCAATGACCTACATTTGAGAGACCATCTACCAGTCTCTTCCAGGCACTGTCAACCTCGAGTGGTTTGAGTTCCTTTTCCAAATTAGTAATGTTTTTCACATATCTTTTGAGCTGCACACTTTTGTCCGGAATATAAGTGCAACAATGTTGCGCCTTCAACATCCGGCAGACTCCGCCCTCTTTTGCTAATAAGGTATCAAGAGCAAGTCTGTTCTGCAAAACCATTGATCTGATCGCAACCATTTCGGTATTGACCAGCAGAAATCTATGAGCTGTGTCAGTAGACAACACATCCACTATAGTGGACAATTTGCAAATTCTGTGAGTGTTCAGAACCACTCCCACTCCAGGTATCAGTGCACTGAAAATACTACCCATTATTTCACCTACGCTTTCTCTTTTACTACGCACTAAGCCATTAGTATTTCCACTGCTTCCAGCAACTTTGTTTACATGGTATATTTTCGGGAAGACTATGCCAAAATAGCAGCTTCCATACCAGTGATCCGGCAATTTGAAATAAGCCTTGTCCCCACATATATAATAAATTCCAGGAAACACAGGCTCTGACCCATTTTTGAAACCCCAACCTCCAATTACCTTGTAATTATGTTCACATTCACTGGAACCAATGAAAATGTTATTATAGTAGCTAGTCTTCTCGCGGTGAAGACATAGCTTTCCTTTCTTTTCAAAATCCAGCAACAGAGCAGGACCCGCTCCACCATTTGAGGTGCCTTCCATGTTCTCAGCCCATTTTGGCCTTTTCTGTGTTTCGTCATCTGCCTTTCTTTTTATTTTTATTCTCCTCTTCTCTGCCATGTTCAGGAACATCTTTTCCTGCTCACGCAAAGAACAGGTCAAGTTATCTCTTTGTGCGTCACCTATGTCTATATTACCTATAGTCAGAAAGTATTCGCCCATATAGCGAGTAACGTCACTTTTAGTATGTACAGGATTCAAGTTCCCACGTATAGGGAGTTCAGAAAAGATCACGTCATTGTTAGATAGTACTGTAACGGTCCTCTTTTGTAAAATAAGCTTGCTAAAATGCTACAGGATATTCCATAGGTCAGGGGCAGGTGATGGTATGTAACGCCTTCAGCCACAGAGGTAGGTAGCTTCATGCAGACATAGCAATCTTCAATTTCCATAGTCTCTACATAGTGTATTAACAAGTTTGCGAAAACATTTAAATGCGTTTTATTCTTTACTCCATGATAATGTAGTCCTCCCTCATCTGATGCTTCTAGGTCTCGTTTTGTTTGTCTGAGTGCTTTCTCATGTATTGCTACACTTTGTGTTGTTAGTTCTTCAGTCTCAGTATTTACAATCTCAGTAGGGTCAATATTAGTATTTTTGCTCACCGCAAAAGGAATGAAAACTGTTAGTCCTATCCAAATTAATATCAGTATAACTATACTACATATACATACCTTGCAGCATGTTTTGCAACGACTGCAACTAGGTCTACCATTCACGTTTGAATCAGACATTTTGGCTCAGAAGAAGTTTCTCGACCCCTCTTTGTGTCTTTACACCAGTAGCTTACTTTGTGCAAATTCACGGTGGCTCGTCTTCTTCTTCGGCAGAGTACTCAGCGACTGGTTCTCCGTCGCTCTCGTCGGTTATATCAAGATCTTCAAATTCCTCTAAAACGAGCGTCCATTCAGGAGACTTGTACTTTTTGTTTTGTCTTTTTATTCGATCACTCCTTCTTTTGGAAGTGTCTTCTGGTTGTTCTGCTATGCGAGCACTTCTCCTTTCTTCTGCACGTTTTTCTTCTACCGTTTTTATTCTCAGTCTCAATTTCTTTATGTATCCAGGCTCAATGTGCTTTCTTTTCTTAAGTCTTTTAGTTGGCACTGAGACCTCGTTCTCTTCTCTTGCCCTTTTATTTTCATTAGTTTGTGGCAATTCTGCTTCTTCTATTTCCCTTCCTGTCTCACTAGTTCCAGGACTTGCATCTTTTTCTTCTGCCTGGTTACTAATCTGGCCTTGTTCAGGAGAATTTTGTTTTTGCTTTTCAAATGTCTCTGTTTCTGTTTCCTGAACCCTTTCTCCTAATCCTATCTGATCCTGTTCGAGCACTTCGTTCTCTTGTGTTTCTTCCGCTCGAATCTCTTTACTAGGTCTGATCTGTCCCTTTTCGATATCAGGAGTTAGTGGAGGAGTATCGATCACTTGTTCTGTCCCTGTCTGACCTTCTCCTTCCTCAGTTTTGATGTGAATCTCAATACCCTGAGGTTCTTCGCCTGTGCCTTGCTTTTCCTCTCTATTCCACTCTCTACCTTTCAAAATTCGTTCGCTTGTTCTGATGGGGTCTTCGGTAAGGTCAATCAATGGTATCCACTCATCTGGCCATATGCTTGTCAGCTCGTCATCAGCTACTTCTGGACCAACCTTTGGGAACCCTTCAGCAGGCTGGACTCTTGGTAGCTCGTCATCAACTACTCCTGGACCAACGTCTGCGGACCCCTCAGCTTGACTGGTACTGGGCTGTACGTCGCCAGTTACTTCTGGTCTTGGTTCTGCAGGCCCCTCTGCTGGACCGTCTTCTTCTCCAGGCTCTTTGTCGGGTTGTACCTTCTGAGTGTGGCTGGCGTGAATCCAATGGGGAACGCCGGCACACTTTACTGCTGTGGTCGTTACCAGGATCACTTGACGCTTTTCTCCCCACCTCGGCTCCAGGCAGCTCGACCGAGTATGCTTCTTTATTTTTACCCAGTCTCCGGGAACCAGTTTGTGGAGAGGAGTCGTTGGATTGGCGACGGCGTCTACTCCGATCTGGCGAGAGATATAACGCACTTGGTCACCTAATCTCTTGCAGTATTCAAGCACCAAATCATCAGTAATACTCAACAGTTTGCTTCCTGGTACCCACGCTTGTCTCATCACTCTTCCCATCAGGATTTCATGTGGGCTCAGGCCTGTCTTCCGGTCTGGAATACTTCGGAGTCCCATCAGAACCAGAGGCAGGGCCTTTACCCAGGTCATGCCAGATGCATCACACAATTTCGCTAGTCTTGTTTTGATAGTCCCGTTTATTTGTTCCACCACTCCAGAAGCCTCTGGATGATATGCACAGTGGAGTTTTTGCGAGATCCCAAATGCCTTACAGAGTTGGTCGATCACATCATTCTGAAAATGTCGGCCTCTATCTGATTCAATAGTGACTGGAACCCCGAACCTAGGTATCAGTTCTTTCAGTAAACACTTTGCTACTGTCAGTGCGTCACTTTGGGGAGTAGGGTAAGCTTCCACCCACTTTGAAAATAGGCAGACAATGACAAGGACATAACGCTTCCCTTCACAACGTGGCATGGTGATGAAATCAACTTGTACTCTCACAAAGGGACCCGCTGACCTCCCAATTTTCCCTAGTTCCACTATTGTTCTCTTGCCTGGGTTCATCTTTTGACATGACAGGCACCTCTGGCAGAGGGACTCTGCTACTTTCCTGAACTTCCTGCTATACCAAGTCTGTTGGAATACCAGAATCATGGCATCCCTACCAATGTGTGATCCCTCATGTATCAATCTCGCCATTGCGCCAAGCAAGTGTCTGGGTAACACAGGCATACCATTTGGGCCCAAGATGACACCATCCTCTCGTCTTGGTCTACACCCTTCTTCCTTCCACTTCTCTCTCTCTTGCCATGGTGCCGCCTGCTGCCATTCTCTCACTTCATCCCATGTTGGCACTTCTTCAAACACTCGAAGTTGGCAGCTGGTTCCGGGCCCCCCCCGTTTTGGATTTATGATATATCGATCTCTGGCGCACAATTTTGCCACTCGATCCGCGAAATCATTTCCCAAAGATACAGGGTCAAAGTCCTTCTTATGGGCAGCACACTTGACCACTGCCAGTTCCTTTGGTAACTGGATTGCCTCTAAAAGGTCTTGAACAACTTTTCCATTTCGAATAGGGGTACCTGATGAGGTCAGGAACTCCCTCTGTAGCCATAATTGGCCAAAGTCATGCACAACCCCAAAACAGTACTGACTGTCAGTATACACTGTTAGGCGTACGTTTTCCCCCAATTTGCAAGCCTTTATCATCGCGATCAATTCGGCTACTTGTGCAGACTTTTCTTCAAATAAATAACCTGCCTCTTCAATTTTGGTTAAGGAGACTACCGCATAGGCAGCACTCAGGCCTCCTTGTTCATGTCTTAGGCATGAACCATCCACAAAAAATTCCAAGTCATGTTTAGGCAAAGTTGTTTCTTTAATGTCTGGGCGTGGCTTTGTGCTAAATTCTGTTAAATCAATGCAGTTATGCTCATCTTCCTCCCCATCTTCCATATTCATTGAATTGGGAAGCAGAGTGGCGGGGTTCAGAATGTTGCACCTGACAATTGTTATATTTGCAGCACCCACGAGAATCCTCTCGTATTTAGTCAGCCGACTAGGGGTGAGATACTGAGTTTTCGTTCTTGTTAACAAAATTACCACTCCATGTGGAACATACACAGTTACAGGATGTCCCATGACAATGGATTCACTCTGCTCTAAACTTGTGCAAGTAGCAGCTACTGCTTTCAGACATCCTGGTAATCCAGCAGCCACTGGATCCAGGGTGGCAGAGAAATATGCCACAGGCCTTCTGGTTGTGCCATGTTCTTGTGTTAGGACTGACAACGCGCAATTATCGAGGGTGTCACAGAACAGGGCAAATTCCTTGGAATAGTCTGGCATTCCCAACGCAGGGGCTGTACACAGACAATCTCGCAATTTGGTGAAGGCTGTTAAGCTTTCCTCATCCCATTCTACGATATCCGGTGTTCCTCTCTTGGTCATTTTTATCAAGGGCCTAGCTAGGACTGCAAATCCCAGAATCCATTGCCTGCAGTATCCTATCACTCCAAGGAACATTCTGATTTCTTTCTGAGTACGGGGTAACTGCATCTTTTGAATTATTCTCACTCTTTCTGACGTTACTTTCCTGATGCCTTTCTCTATCTGGTGCCCCAGATATTTCACTGATTTTGCACAGAACTGTAATTTTTCAGGGGCCACTTTGTCCCTTTTCACTCAGGTGATTCAGTAGGGCAATGGTGTCAATCACACAGTCCCTATGACTTTTGGACGCCACCAAGAGGTCGTCAATGTATTGCACCAAGACAGAATTTCCAGGTAAGACCAAAGTTTCCAAGCATTTTTTCAAGATCTGATTAAAGATAGAGGGGCTCTCTGTGTACCCTTGGGGGACCCTGTTCCAGACATACACGTGACTGTTGAAGGCAAATGAGAAAAGAAATTTGCTGTCTGGATGCAAGGGAATGGAAAAGAATGCATGACATAGGTCTATCACAGTGAACCACTCAGCATCCCAGGGGATCTGGTACAGAATCACTGCTGGGTTTGGGACAATTGGGCAGCAAGGAATCACTATCTTGTTTACCTTTCTTAGGTCCTGCACTACTCTGTACTTGCCACTAGGCTTTTTGATACCCATAATCGGTGAGTTGCATGGGCTACTCATTACTTCCTGTATGATGTTTCCCTCTAGCAATTTCTGTATTTCCAGGGCAACCCCTGCTCTCACTTCTGCATTCATTCTGTAGGGTTTAGTATTAGGATATACTGCATTGTCCTTGATGGCTATCTGTATCGGGTCTACGTTATTCATTAATCCTACATCTTTTCCGGTAAAGTCCCATACCTCTGGCTTCACTGTTTCTTGGAGTTCTTTGGGCAAATCCTGCATAGTCATTCGTTTAATTTCTGAGTCCGGTCTGATTAACATTAATTTATAAATGCCATCTTCATCTGGGGTCTGAATTTCAACACCCTTTGGTGTGCAAAAGATGGTACAGTTCATTTTGCACAGCAAATCACGTCCCAGTAAGTTCACTGGACTGGTGTCACAAACGACAAATCTATGCATTTCTTTAAAGTTTCCAATTGAGATCTCCATGGGCTCGGTAACAGGAGTACTAATCAATTGATTAGATACACCCACTACTTGGATGGCTTCTCCCGAGAGGGGTAGGTTTGGAACGTCCACTGTTCTCACAGTAGAACGGGTAGCGCCAGTGTCCAACAGAAAAGTGACATCATTTCCGTCAACCTTTCCTTCAATGTATGGTCCGGACTGGTCTACCGGCAAGGAGGCGCCAAGTACGCACTCCTCGTCCTCCCCTCTCAGGCCCCGTCAGTACTGGTCATCACAAAGGAAGGTATCGTTTAGTAAATACTGCGAAGTTGCTGTATTTCTGTTCTCATTGCTTTCCCAGACTTCTACGTCATCACCCTGCGTGGATTTTCCCTTAAATACTTGCTTTGGTGCTCGAGGCAACTGAATCGTTTTTACCTGTGGTTGGGTCTTTCTTGGTCTTTCTTTCTGCGTCTGTGGAATTAAATCAGGTGTTTGGGAGTTATCATCCTGCAAATAGGGACACTCGTCTCGCCAGTGTCCAATTTCTCCGCACTGATGGCAGGGAAATTTCTTCTTAGCCTCCTCCCTGCTCATTTTGGGCCGGGGCTTGCCTCCTCCCCCACCCCCAGGACCTGGATTCTGAGTAGTTTTGGCCATTTTATTCAATTGTTTTTCCTGCTGTTCTGCCAGCTTCACTTGAGCCCACATAACCTTCTCCTTGAGAGCCTTTTTCTTTTCTGCCATCTCGTCCTCACAGTACTTTGCGTACCGTAGGACCTCATCCATCTTTTTAGTATGCCAACAGATTTTGTTATCTTTTATCCACTGACAAATTTCGGGTCTCAAACCATTTACAAACCTGTAAATAAAATGTGTCATATCCTTCATCTCGATGTTGTCTATACCGCTGTATGTTTTGAACACCTGCAACAGCCTTTCATAAAAGGAGTGCACTGTCTCGTCTCTTTCCTGTGTTGTTCTATCTATCTTGGTCCAATCAGTTTCCTTTGCTGGCACTTTTACTTTCAAATGCTGTATTACTTGTTCATATTTTTTCATCACTTCTTTCGATGGTTCCCCTGTGTTGCCATCTCTCGGGTATTCTTCACTAGGCCAAGCTATCGCTATTTTACACTCGGTCCACAGATCTACCGGGACCACAATGTCGAAAAACCCATCCAGGTCTTTCCACAGGCATTTTTGCACCTTTACGAACCTTTCCACCTGCCGGTACCAGTCTACTGGTTTTTCGCGCAATTTTGGGAAATCGTTAGTAAAGGACACAATATCCTGTCTGGACCATGGAACGTGCACATACTTCCCACCTGGTACTTCGCGCATAGGGCATAACTGCTCTGGTTTTTCAGCTTCTTTTAGCAAAAATTCGGGAGTTGCCTGCCTAGACCTGGCCTCATCCTTTTTCTTGACCCATCTAGCTTTCCACCTTTCCACATCTCCCCATTTTTGCAATACTGACAATAGTTCCTTGACCTGTGCTTTCTTTCCTGAAGCTTTCAAGTTTTCCAAATCTTTGTCTGAGAAATCTGCTCTATATGGTTTTTGCAGCGGTTTTGATCTTGAAATATCTATATCCATGCTAGCAGCAGTGTCAGTCAGTTTTTCATGAAGTACTCGGGTATTTCGGGTGAGACTTTTGCAGATAAACAGCATTTCGTCTTCGGAGTAGGTATTTAATCTGTCTAATCCTACGTTTCCTGCCATCAATTCCTCTATTTCTATTCTCAGCTTGTAAAGATCTAAAGGTTTCGTTGGGGACGTTTGCTTTTCCAATTCCTGACTCCATCTTTCGATTTCTTCCGGAGTCACCAATGTGACACTCCTAGTACCCGAGGTCGATTCCATCTGAATTGCCCTCGTACTAAACGTGTGCGGCTTCGGGATCCTTTTCTCAGTCTTCCTAATGGGCAGATCTAGCAGCGAGACCTCCGACTCGCACTCACTGGTCTGATCATCTATAATTAAGGGTTCTGGTCTGGTCGGTGCAATGACAGGGGTAATTACGGGAGTTTTTGGAGTCCCTTGACGGTCCCCGTACAGCGGAACCACCGGTCCGATTGTTACTGGGATCGTCAAGGCTTCAGGACTTGCATTTAGCTGTGACATTTTCCGTATTATTTCAGCTCGCTGATTCTCCAGCGCTTCTCGCTCTTTCTCTTCTAATAACCTGTCCAAGGAGTTTCCATGTAACACCTGCGGGGTCAGAATGGGAGCATAACTCGGGGCAGTGGGATGAGTCTCACTCGGCCCTCCGCCATAGTTAGGCTTCGGAAACAGACTTCCTGTGCCTAGGATTCTTGGATCTTCCTCATTCTGGGGCTGTAATAACGGCATTCCTGAACCTACGGACCTCACCTCTCCTCCATAAGGGGGAACGAGGGAAAAACTCTCCTTCACGTGAATATCCTGTCTCTCCACCTACGGGTCTCCTGGGGTAAATACTTCTGGGTTCTATGGGTCCTAGATTCTCAGTATAAGGAGGAATTATATAATCCCCTCCTACACTTGCGGACCTGACCTCTTCCCTTTGTAGGGGTCTCCGGGGAATATCTCCTGCACTCGAAGGTCGGTGTCCCTCATTATAAGGAGGCGGACTTCTCATGCACATGTCATCTAACAATTCGTCATCTGACTCTCCCAGGGGCCCCCAATGTTTAGTCTTTTCTGTTCTTTCCCCCCCCCCCAGGAGGATCTTCTGCTGGGATCATGGGAAACAGTCCTTCAACAATCATGCTCTGTCTCCATTGTTTCATCTTTTTATCTCGGGATTCTTGCCTCAGTTTTGGGTAATACTTTGTCAGCCCTTTGTCCATTCGGGGCTTCTCTCTTTGGAAAGCCTCAATCTCCCATTCCTCTAATGCCTCATACTGCGTTAGTCTCGGTCTGGGATGTAATTCATTCATTCGGGTTCTTAAATTGAATAGGATTCTACCATTAAAGGTACCTTCTAACGGAAAGGCCATTATTCCGTCGTCTTCTGTGTACTTCACCCAATTTTCTAACCACACACACGTATTGTACCCTCTGTCAAACATCATGAAAGAGGCGGGAGTATTTGGTGGTGGAATAACAATGCCCTCTCTAGTTTTAATCGGCTTGTCCTTTTTGAAGTAATTCTTTACCTTATTTACAAGGGACATTTTTCGCTTATTTCCGTACATAATATCGTATCTATTAGCTTTCCACTGATCCTTTTCAAACCCTTGGTTTCTTGGATCGGGTCTAGTTTCTGGAGAATACGAGTGCCACATACGATTTATACGCTTAACTTTGTTTACAAATTACCTCCAATCAGAATGCGTCTTGCAATTCCGTGCGACCAATGGGTGCACGCGTTCAAATATTTTCGGCCAATGGGTGCGCGGCCTTTTCGCGAGACAGTTCTCACGCTTCGGCGCTCACCCCTCCTTCACAATTCCAGCCCCGCTACCCGCCCGCTGTTCCTACCAATCCCAGCGCGGCACGGAGTGACGTCAGAGACGCTTCGCGACTGACTCCCTCCCTTCACAAGGTAACGGAAACTTTCTTTCTTTCTAAAGTGCTAGTGCTGATTTATTTTACAACGAATACACATTCGCCACATTGCTCAAGTGTCTAGACAGGAGAGAGTTGTTTTACTGCAAGTAAACTACTTCCATTTACTTTTCACACGCTGCGGGTAGATCTCTTCCGCCTACCCTTCACTCTAGCATCAGTGAACCTGTTACTTCCCTAGACCCATCCACTCTTTCCGGGATATATCCGAGTCTAAGGTTTCCCAGCGGACCCCTTTGCTTTCACTCAAGCTCCGATGAACCTGCTACTCTTCCGATGTGACCCTTGCTAGGTTACGCCACTATTGGAATTTTGCCAATGAACCTCGTTACTAACATTTATTCACACATGTATTCAGAAAAACCCTAGTTAGTGCTTCTGGTTTTCTACCTAACCTGCACCTAACTTTCCTTGAGCCTGCGACCTCCAGGCAATGGATTCTATTCACCACTTGCCTATTCAATTCCCCGGGGAGTTCTGACAACACTGAACAACACGTTTTACGTACGCATGGATTAATACATATAACAATATAAGAACAAGAATAACAATTTTAAAACAATTCATACATTTTCAAAAGCAGCGCATTCTCAAGAGATTGATCAGGTCCCTCGAAATAGCCGTTCTTATAGCAGCATCAATATACTAGCAGCTACCGACTTGACTTAGCCTAACTAGTCCTACCTAACCTTTAACTATTCCCTAACCATCCTCTGCTTACCAGAAAATACTGATAGAGCGCGCAGGTCACCCGACCAATAATTTCGCCACTTCTGGCTTCGGGCCCATATATTTCAAATCACCATATACATTGATAAGATGACCTCACGCTCTGCTATCAGGTATTTGTGAGTTCCCTTCGTAATTCTTCAGCGTACCCGACTTACCATCCACCGACACGGGTACCTATGACCACCATGGATCAGGGAGCTAGCTGTAAAAGGAAAGGCAGCAAAATACAAACCCAACAAAATAATATTCAATACCTTTGTAAAATGACCACGGACAACTGGAAGTTTCAAAGTCTTTATCTAATTTAGTAAACTTCAGAAATCATCAAGTTCACAGTAATTAAGCAATCGATAATCAGAATAACAGAAAATACATAGCTGAATAGCAAATAAGTCAGAGCAACCATTTATAGACTAAGGGAATCAGGACACACTTAATATGCAGGATCAGGAATTAGAACGTTTCAGATAAATTACTAAAGATGGGATAGGCTTTGATTAGGACTGGTATTCTAGATTTATTTCAGGGAAAATGAGTCATGAGTTCGGGATATTTATATCTATAGGAGAGACTATGGAGAGAGAGAGACGCTATGCTTTAAGGCAAAAGTGCTTTAGACAATTTAAGTAAGGAGGTCCTAGACCATATCAGGAAATGACAAACTGCAATGCAAAATATAATTTCTAACAGGTAGGGTAACATAGGAACACGTTATGAAACAAATGCAAATGACTTTATAATTCAATGGTTGCGGAAAAGCATGGAAAATTAACATATGCAAAGGTATGTCTTTATTAAAGCAAAAGACAGAAACATAGAAAGGTGCAAGATTCAGAAGATTCTGAGTAATATTTACCTAGACTGGTGTGAAAACCAAACCCTGGCCACGGGTCAGTTAAGGACAAGAAACCCTCAAGGAAGGATATCCCTCAATGGACAGCAGGTGCAGAATGGACACCCAGGACAGGACAGGAAACCCTCAGATTAGGAATCAGGACAGGACCTCTCGGACAGGACCCTCAGGACAGGACCAGCACCCGCAGTTCGGAAGCAACGCCTGCGCTCCACCCTCTCTGCAGCTATCGATCAAGACCCCGATTGGGTCAGCGAACTCCCAGCAAAGTGCTCCACCAGCACTTTAAGGTTTAGTAAAACCTTAGTCTATGGTCAATTTCGGACAGAGTGCTCCGCAGTACTCTGTATCTTCAGTCACCTATTGAGTGCGTTGGGTCAGTGACAGGTCAGCTAAACCAGACAAGTCGGACAACTTCCCTAGGTGAACCCAGGGTAGTTATACTGTTTGGGGACGGTGTACCACCCCCCAATGTTGCAAAGTGTCAGAATCCCTCAATTTGGATTGGCCCTAAGGTAGGCTTTGGGTAACACACCAATCAAACTAGACTATTTGGAGGCCTAATTTACATCTCTGGGTACCGCCTAGCAAGATTGGGGTTCCCATGAGAAACTGTACGGCAAACAGTAGCGCAACACACATTGTATCATATAAGGAGCAACTTTCTCCGTTCTCGTAGGGCAGAGGTGGCTTTCCCATGAGCATCTTGACGGTGGCTGCCAGCTGGCTGAGTTCCACTGTCCATTGTTGCCACCTTTCAGTGCACCACGAGTCTGCGCAGAAGAGACCCTCAATATGGCTCCCAACCGGTTCGGACCCCCATTTCCTGCAGTACATGAAAAGTAAGCGAGAACAAATTAATACATAGAAATAAATGTATGTAAACACATCATTGGTCTTGTATTTCAAACTTATCATTATAAAAATATACTATGCAGTTTAAATGTTAGCAACATATACACGTTCACAAGAGCATTACCACGTTATTCATAAAAGCTGTGTATTACGCATGCGCACCCTTTCCCTCCAAAATTTATAACTACGTCAGGTCACGTGAGTGTGACTGACGCATGCGCAGAAGCACTTTTCAAGCGGCGGCCATGTTTTTAAAGACATGGATTAGTTGTATTAGAAATACACGAATGCAAGCTTCCTCTACCTTGTTCGAATATGAAAATAAAAGATTAGTAAGACGTACAATTTATTAATTTATTACACACGGGCGAGGTTCTTGACTCGAGCAAGTCGCGATGCGATGCTTGCTCTATCACTATGAATAAAACAAGTCGGCGCCTCCAATATTTGTATCGGGGGAAAATTAGAGAAACCTTGTCTGTATTGTTTCTATGATAAATTAAGCCCGGCAGCCAAGATAGGATAAACTCTTGGTCTTAATGGTGTAAAAATAGACAAAATGGTCTGAAGAATTCCGGTTTTTACTTAAAGGAGCATGTAACATATTATTGTACATTTTCACAGCTGCATTAAACACGTCACACTGAACGTTCTGTTGACTGTAGTACTTCTGGGAGGCCTTATGCACCTGGGCCTCGTTAAAGCAGGTCTAAATAGGGCCATGGACAGGATAGCCCAATTTTCCATTTAGTTTTTCTCATCCCAACATCAGTTTGTCAATCACTGTCCGTAAAATGATTCAGGCGCAGCTCTCTGATCTTACATATACACTCGCTGGTACATAACTTACTCCATCTGCCCCTTGGGGAGCTGGTACCCCAATGAACGAATCCTAATTTTAGCTAAGCCTGTAAAGTTTAACACTACCTCTGATTTACAGGTCCCTGGGCTTTGTCATTCATTTGGTACATCTTTAATACCACTCACCATAGCAGCAATGCCAGGCACGTGACCTCACAAACACAGTGATGTCACAAAGTAAATGCATCGAGTATAAGCAGAGGTAACCCGGGCAACATTTTCATTCTTGTGCTTGGCCCAAAGCTTAGCCCTGGTCCTGCCTGGTGCTCTACATTATGGTACGTTTCACCGTTACTTTTCGTTGTAAAAAAATGTTTGCTTGTATGTACATATTTCGTCTTTAACCCTTCTGGCATTGTTTAATTGTTTGTCAGTTTTATTTCCTGAGTAATTACATTTTCTTTTTTTACTTTTACTACGTATTTTTTTAAGCATGCCTCGTTCGTTCTACTTTAAACTGATTAAAAATATATATTTTTTTATTTTTTTATTTAAAGTTTCTCCCTACCTTCCAGGCCTATTTATATTTCCCAGAGATACTGCGCTCTTCCAATGTGTTTCTCCACCAAAGAGCGATGGTACTGTCTGTCTTGCTGTGCACCCCTTCGCTTCGTGCTTTTCTTTATTTACCTTCTTTACTTAACCCACTTTAGAATGTGCTCATGGTTGAGTTACTAACCTCTAATTATATGTCATTGGTTCAGAGTTAGTCTGTTTAATATTTTCGGTTTTTTAAACATAACGTGTCCGTATTACTAACGGCCAGTCCACTTTAACCTCTGAGCATGAACTAAACATTTTTGTCTTTTTTGACAAAGCCAAGCTCCAAGAACGCTGTACCTCTTGAGTGAGTACTTTGGGAAAATCGCTGATTCATATTTTTACTGCATCAAATTCAGCTGGTGGAGCACATGGCTCCGGTAAAAAATCATTTTCTTCAATGCATTCAAGTGCTTCCCTCCTACACTGCCCAAGGCCCTTCCCGTAACTCCCTACCCTGCCCTAGGCCATTTCTGTAACCTCCTACCCCACCCAAGGCCCTTTCCGTAACTTCCTCCCCACTTAAGGCCCTCCCCGTAACCTTCTACCCAACCCAAGGTCCACTCTGCAAGGTTAAGTATCCCCTTCAGCTATGTACTTCAGTGAGCAGGTTGATTGAGGAAGTGGGGCAGGGTGTCCACTAAGACGTAATTTGGGTGACAAGGGTGTTTTCCCTTTAGAGTTCTGATCCTTCGTTTTAGGGCATGTCCGCTCCATTTCTGGACACCATGGTGAGGTCCATTGGTATCACTGTTAATGCTTGCATACAAAAGCCCCTTTGCAATATGGTCTGCAGTGAGTCCTTCTGGTTGCAGGGATTTACACCCCACTTGCTCTTCTGGTCTTGATTCTGCGATTGCTCCCTTAACTGAAAGAAGACACAATCTAAGAGGGTTCAGACACCTCAGTGATGCGTCCTAGGATACTTGGTCTTCCTTTTTTACCCCACTTTCCCTTCGCTCCCTTGTTGTACATCACCACCTGTCCTCTGAGGGCTTCCTTTCCCTTATGTAGCTGAATATATAGAACACTGGTTGTGCAAGTCTGTCTCTAAAGTTCACACGTTCAAGCAATTGGATTGGTCTATCCCTTTTTTTTAACTTAAAAATCTACCCTCTTGAGCTAGATCACATGGTGATCACTTTCATAGAGTAATTCCTAGATCCACCCTCATGATTGGTTAAAGGCCTGAAGTACTTTCACATCTGTTTTCTTGGTGTCCAGGATACCCTTTGTCAGTGGTAGTAAACCATGTCTGGAGGTTACATGTGGATGACTTCAACATGTAGTCTATTTATTTCTCAATGCCAGCACTATTTGCACAGAATGTATTATTCTAACATAAATTGACCCAAAGCTTGTTGTGTAAGCAGATAATGGCGTAGATGTTAACTGAACATATATCTATGAAAAACATGTCACAGGTTGAAAGATTGCTCAGTGGGTCTAGACCATCCTATTACACTGCCTTGCTGTTCTCTAGGCTACAGCAGCTACTTCTTAGTGCATCTCCCATCAATCGATAATCCTTAGTGCACAGTCAGTCTTTAGACTTGACCCTTTCTCAGTCATTCTTAGTGCAGCGTGTTCACATTTGAAGCATTGCTCATTCATCTTTAATGTGTTCAGATATCCACAGATGTGCATCATCACTTACAATCCTTGGTCTCATGACCACATGTGTTTGGTTGTTTATGAATCCTTAGTTTATGTTCAGGTTTGTCCCATCCCTCACGTTACCCTAGTCCACTGTTAAATGTGCACTTCAAAAACTGATCACGACTGCAATAAAGAGCACATGCTGATATTCGCCCCAGAAGCCAGCAGAGTGCTCATTCGTGTGCTGTACTTGGAGGTGAGTGCCTTGGAAGTGCACAACCGTTGGAGGCACAGTGGTTGAGTGATCACTATGCTGTCTTTGTAGCAGATATCTGCTTGTGTGTCATTGTGGTTTTGCCCACCCTCTTCACGATTCGTGACTGCCAAGGCTTGCATGCTTGGGTATGTGCATGCACACCTCTACCAGCCTATGATGCATTCTGGCAAAGTCCTCACCGCACTACTTGGGCTGATTAGCCCTTGCAGCACTCAGACTTTGTAGTGATGTGCTCGTATCTGGATGCTGCAATGCAGCAGCCGGCACAGTGTTCACTTATCAGTTCTGCACTATGGTCGAAGTGTAGTTCTTGTTCCTAAAGCCAAGTGCCCTTGCATAATCACCTGCAGTGGATTTTAGGGACCAGGGGCATAGCCTCTCCTTCAGCTCCTGAATGAGGACGCTTTTAATGTTTCCAAATGGGGAGGTGTCCTCTGACAAGACACTACCATCCAAGAGACAGCCGTCACAAAGGCCCATAAATGCTCGCTCCTCTCTCAGTCCAGCACCTTATTTCCGGAGTGTTTTTCCCTCTCTGTTTTTGAAACAAATGTTCAGTACTGGATGCACGGTCCAACCCCCAAGGACGTACTACATGTATGCTTTCTGGGGGGGAGAGGGAGGGAAAAAGCCCCCTAGACGCCAGGGAAACATGTTTTAAAGGTCAGTGGTAGTCACATCGCAAGGGCTCCCACTGACCTTGGTTTGAACTATTCCTGCTACCGGTAGTAGGCCCAGCCACACAAGTGGCACAGCATTTTTATCAGCACATGCTGGGATAATGCTGGGTTGTAGGAAGTTTGTGGATTCCTGCAGATTTCGGAAGTTTCTATCACAAAAATGTAAGGAAAGAGGGGTACCGTCTTTATCGGAGAACTTGTATGAACTGAGAGTGTTAGGAATTTGAGGCTCCCGCAGATTCCAGAATGTGTTTTTGTTACTAAAGTTTGACGTTAGCAATGGCTTCTGGGTAAAATGACCTAGTGAGAGGCAAGCAAATCACCCCACCCTGGATTACCCTAGGTTTCTAGTTTTCAAAAATGTGTAGGTTTGCCTAGGTACTGACCTAGGTGTGCCACAATCCACAGCTGCCCACTTTGCAAAAAAAGGGCCAGTTTTGAGTGGAAAAATGTGATGTATCCATGTTGTGTTTTGGGTCATTTCTTGTTGTGGACATTAGGCCTACCCACACAAGTGAGGTACCATTTTTATCTGGAGACTTGGGGGGATGATGAATGTAAGGAAGTTTGTGGTTCCCCACTGATTCCAGAACTTACCATCACAAAAATGTGAGGAACATGTGTTTAAGTCAAGGTTTCAGGTTTGCAGGGGATTCTGGGTAAAAAAAACCTGGTGAGAGCCACAAAAACACCTCATCTATGAATCCCCTAGGTATCTAGGTTTGCAATTGTGCAAGTTTGCTAGGTTCACATAGGTTCCAGCTGAGATATGGCCCACAGCTACTCACGTTTGGAAAAAAGGGTTAGTTTTCAGTGGAAAATGCGTTGTGTTTTGGCCAGTTTCCTGTCGCGGCACTAGGCCTACCCACATAAGTGAGCTACCATTATTATCGGAAACATACAATAGAATATTTGTTAATACCGATTGGATTTCACTGCATTTGTGCCTTCCAAATGTAAGCTAGTATGTAAGAAATAAGACATTTTGAAAAATGCCCTCTAAATCATATGCTTTGTATGGGTTCCCGCAATTTCAGAGATGTACTCATAAGCACTTTTCCAAAACTCCATATCTTGTACCCATTTCAGAAATTCATACGTTTCCTTGATACCCATTTTCCATCTACATAGTTCACCAAATGAATTAGTTTATATTCGGTACACAATGAAAAACCATTGTACGGTTCTTCAAGGATTTACTAACCCTATATATCCCTGCTACTAGAAAGGTCTAGCGGAAGTTATGGTATATTGCTTTTGTAAATCGACCAGAGAGTTACAGATGAAAATGTTGTCACAAATGCCCATTTTTTCCTACTCCTTTTCAGTATTTCTTTATTTCAACAGTTAGTTTCTTTGGGACAGCTTTGAGGGATCTATACAATTGATCCCGTGCTGGATTCAGAAATGTCTACTTTTCATAAATCCATAGCTTTCCTGGATCACCCACGGGTTTCAGACTGATTTACACCACAAACTGGAACGAGGTTGAGAGCACAAAAAATAGGAAAAAATTGATTTCCTCTATGAAAAATACTAAAAGTCTGGTCAAAATAATTAGAGTTATTGATTCAGCTCCCCATGTACCCTAAAGCTGAAAAGATGGCGGCTTTAGCGCAGCAAACTGTTTGTTGATGCCATTTTTAGGGGGGGAAATGCACTTTTTTCTTGAGCACTTTTCCTATTTTTCCCCCAAAATCAAAAGGTAGGTATATTTTGCTTATTTTCCTGGTTCTCTCCAAGGAATCCACAACCCTAGGTTACCATTAGAATCCCAGGATGTTTGAAAAAAGGGCACATTTTTGGCATGGATACCTTATGGGGGGAAAAGTTATGGAGCCCTACGTGCAAACTATCCCAAATAGCCAAAAAAGTGGTTGCACTAGGCAGGTGAAAGGCCGAGCAGTTCTGAGGGGTTAATGTATGAGGAAGCAAGATATTTTAAATGATAAAGACACGGCCAAGGTTTCATTTTCCAGCCATTTTCAGGGAAAAAAGTAGAAAGGGGTGTGATCTATCTCTATTTTCTAAACCAGTGATTATTGTACATAAACTTCAACATGTATGATATTCACCTCCTGAGGCGATTGCCTCATGATATTAGACCTCAGTGGCATCTGTTTTACAGTCTCTACCTGACTTCATCTCTGCCCCTTCATGCAATTTCTATGTGACCGCAAGAGATGACAACTTGCCTACCTCGCCTTTGGGTGGTCCTCCACCACATTGGGTTTTTACTAGGCTGACTTGGTGTGCCATAACCTGATTACGTATGAGAGGACTAAGCTATTGACCTATTTAAGGATGCCAGGCCTTATGAATCACTAAGGAAATGTTGGTTAAGCTGGTGCTTGGAATCTCTTTCCCACCCCTAATGTTAACATTTTCCACGTTCTTCTCTGTAAACACCATTAGCTCCTATACTTTGAGACACACACTTGCTGTTGGGAGAGTTCCTTTTATATACATACACCTGAAAAAGACAGTTTCGAAGACCTTCTTATCCACAAGAACCTCTCTTTGGGAAGTGCTCATTCTTCTTTCTGTGGCTTGCAAATACACCCCTGATTAAACCACCTCACCCCCAATTTGACCCCACTACTTTTCATAATCTCTTACAAAAGAGTGTAAGTCAAGACTTTCAGACAGCGTTTCATTATTGGCTTTTTTCTTCTGAGGTAATGTTTTTCCTTGACAGGTGAACTAAGATTCTCTGGTTTTTAATTTTGTATCCAACCTTTCAAATAAATGTGTGCATTTCCTAGCATACATGGTTATGGAAGCTGGACAGTTGACTTCACGCATAATATGCTCAACTTTTGCTTTCTTTCTGAGGTATTTTAAAGTACCCATTTTGGCTCATTGACTTTATCGGATAATGGTTATGGCGGGTGTGGATAGAAGTAGGTTTGGAGCATAATCTGGGCTGGAAGCAGTCCCCTCCTGACACTCTCAATGATAGGAGGCTTGCAAACATCCTTAGGCCTGCAACCAGTCAGATGCCTGCCTTTTAACATTTTCTTGATAACACCATTAGAAACAGAACTTCAAAGTTTTTGCAATGCTTTGAACTTAAATAAAATTAGCCTTTGTACTTTGCTATAAATGGTGGGGTGTTCGAACCTCTGGCTATGTAGAATGGCCTGTGATGATTAACGGTGATTGAATGTTGAGTGAAGTTTTGAGTTTGTCTTCATTTACCTTCTTCAGCATGACAAAGTCTGCAAGCTATACTTAAGCACAATTCTGGGGGTGCAATTAAGAGGGGTGGTCTGTGGATAAATTATAATAGATTTCAGGTTATGCCAAAAACCCACTTCTGTGTCTCATTCCAGCTGATACTGTTCAATAAAGAAGACCCTTCTTTTAATGAGTATGTATATGTGCAGACTGAGGCCTCCCAATGGGAAATCTCAGCTCGCCACAATGGAGCCCACCATCTTGTGAAGCACACATGTGAAGTTTCAGTGAACTGTAGCCCGCAGATTTCTAGTTAAAAAGGTAATGTTCACTCAGTCTTCGCATAACTAGGATACAGAGGTGGCTCTCTTTGAGTGTCCACTGGCATAAGATTAAAAGTTTGATGTTGACAGGGATGTTCTTGGAAGGGAGCACCTTTAATTGGCTTACAGGATTTGAAGCACGTAGAGTGGTTTTACAGACAAGCAAGCTTAGAGTAGGGACGATGTTTAAATGGGGTGCCAGTAGTGCAGACTGGAGGGTTTCAGCACGAGGATGGTGCGAGATACATGGAGACCACCAGGGAGGAGTTGCGGATTGATTGGGAATGAGGGGGTGTGCTCGTGAAGGTTTGGAAAGGAGGGATTGGGGTACAATATTAGGTGAAACACAGGATTACGTTATGCATTTATTGAAATGAGTTCATTAACATGTACACACTAAATAAGGAATGCCTGTATATATCATGTTGCAATGACACATTTACTTAAGACTACTGGTATTAACTGTTTGTGTTAATTTTAATTGTAGTGACCCCCGAATAAGGGCCTCAGTAGCCCAAAATGCATTGGGTCTTTTACTAAAAATAAAGACTGCTTGTGATGAACTTCTGCATCATTCCTATTCTTTGAAAGAGGTCAGGTTTGGCTCAATTTGAATAGCAGAAATTTGAAAAATGGCATGATGTACTGGTTGAGGTCCGTGGAGCAAAATGATAAAAGATGGTGAAAAGAAGAATTTAAAATATGGTTGAAAGAAAGAACAAGCATTTGCAATGCAATAGGTCTCGCATTTAGGAATGTTTAAGCTATTGGCATTGTAAATGAAAATGCCTTTTATTTATATTTTAAAAACAAAAATAAAAGACATTGTCATTTACAATGTCAATAGATCAAACTTCTGTAAATGTGAGACCTATTGCATTGCAAATGCTTCTTTAGGTAAAAGTGCCTGCCTTTCACACAACAGAACCAAGCTTCGAGTTAGGTGCCTGGCTCCAGCCCCGCTTGTTTATTTTCACAGTCTAGTCTGACCTATATAATCATTATGCTATAGGGGGACATTATTAAATTACGGAAAATATATTTCCACCTTTGCGTACATTTGTGATCACACCCTTCTGGATTCGAGTCTGTGCCCCTGGGATTCGCCACTCAATCACAGCATGTTGCAGACATTTAAAGGCAATTCTTACATATTAACTCCCTCTGCTCGGATTTGAACACACACGAAGATATCATTCTGAAGGCAGCGCACAGCTGCTGCAGCTGGTTACCAGCAGCTACATGCAGCAGCACAACTGTGACCTGCCAGATTCTGAGTAGATGCCTACTAGCCACATTGATAATTAAGTAATGAAGCGGTATAAATTCTATGTTATAGAAAGCTCCGGAAAGTGTAACATGCATTAAAATATCAGTATAAGTGAAACTACTTCTTAAACAGGCTGAAAATTAAGTCTTAATGCTCTTATGGAAAAAATATTTTCACCTGCTCGATTGCGTAACTCAGTGATTCCGTATTGAGAATCCATACTATTTCCCTCCCATCACTCAGCTATGATACTTGAGTGCGTGCAATAACGAAATAAAACAAGCAAACAAATCCCGCCGCCCCCCCCCCCGCCCTCACTTACCTACCTCCGGCCAGAAACGCTGTGACGCACACCGCAAGTCGACCTGGAGCGCGCCTCGGCAGAGACGCGGGAGGACAGGAGCGTGACGCGCGTGAACGTGCACGTTGACGTTCCCGCGCGTTCATGGACCTGAGTCGGCTCGTTCACAGGTCTGGAGCTGCTCGTTCACAGCTCTCACTCCCTTGGCAGGGAGGAAGGTGACTATAATCGAGCTGGCGGGAGCGCTCACTCCCTTGGCAGGGAGGAAGGTGACTATAGTCGAGCTGGCGGGAGTGCTTCGCGCTCCAACGTCAGCTCGACCTAAAAATGAGGAAGTACACGTACTTGGTCCATGTCCACAGGGTGAGCTAACACAAGAAAGCAAGGGAAGCCTGCAGGAGATAACTAATAATGGTATGCTGTGGAAGGTTGGTTGTAAGCTCACTGAAAAAGTAAGCAGAGATGGACAAATTGATTTCCATCTTTAATATTATTCTGGCTTGTGTAGATTTAGGTACTTTTCAAATTTCCCAAACAAATCTACTATGCAGAACATCGCAAAATAAAGGTTCTCAGAAAGCTCTCAATATCAGGAAATGCAAAGTATGTTGGTATGAAGGGGAAATGTAAGGCACCTAAACATTTTTGTTACAAGAACAAATAACATTTTGTTTGAAAAAATATGTACATTTCCGGTATTTAAAATGAAGTGTAAATTGGATAAAAGCTATAAGGTTGATAAGTGCCTGTGACTAGTAATTAGAACTCAAAACAAGCATTGGCAAGCGAATAGGTTTCGCCTATGGAGATCTATTGGCTTAGTCAAGGTTTTATTTAGAAATGCTGCACAGCAGCTCACTCGGCAACATTACTTAAAGTAAAGAAAAAGAGCAATATGACCCAGGCAGAGTTGATTGTCATTTTTCTTTTTTTTCCCCCTTTCTTAAAGACATGTTGCGTAGCAGCCCGCGCTACTATGCAATAAGTCTTAAAATAACGCAGGGAGCCAGCACCACAAGAGAGGTGCAGAGAGGAGGTAGGGAGCAGCAACACAACGGACAGCAGGAGGACGGCAGGGAGAAAGCAGCACAAGGGAGGTGTGGGGAAGGAGTGAGGGAGCAGCAACACAACGGACTTAAGGAGGAAGGCGAGGGGCAAGCAACATGGGGGAGCATGGCATAGGAGCCTGGATGGTGGGGGGCGGGAGGTTGACAGGAAGGAGAGTGAGGGACTGCAAACACATGCACTCTGATAGAGTGTATGGAAAAAATATAAATAAAAGTACCTGCAGCAGCGTGCTGCCAGTGGAAGGACACCATCTACAGACAAGAGGCTATACTTGGTCTATGCTACATTGAAGGATCAAACACTAGAAGCAGGAGGTGAGCAGGAGGCACTGGCCAATAAGAAGCAACAAGTGTGATAGTAGAGCCAACCAATGGTTTGTAATGGGCAGGCTTTTTTTGGTTTTATTTTCAAAAGATTTTTCTGAAAGAGCATGTGCTGAAAGAGCATCCCTGTCATTTTGTAGGCATGCACCTATAAAATAATGTGGGAGGGCACATTAAAAAGCGTTGTTTTTTTTTAAATTGTTTTACTTTAGCCATGCTACACAGCATTGCAGACAGTGCGGCATTTCTAAAAAAAAACAAAAAAACATTGGGAGAGCCAATAGGTTACAAAGTTGAATCTACTGTTTTTCAAATAATTGTTTAAGATCACTCTGTTTAATCTTGCATTCTCACTCTTATGCGCTCTCTAAAATTCTCTCCTGCTGTCTTTCCCATTCTCTCTCTGCTTCTTTGTCTCTCCCATACTCTGTCTCCCGCTTTCTCCTCCGCTTCATTGACATTCTGTTTCTCTCTTGCTCTCCTGTGCTCTGTTTCACTTCCTCTCTTGCTCTTCTTAATTGTTCTCTCCATTTCTATGTCTATCAACATCAAGTCATCTCTTGACTTTCAGCATCATGGCTTATGATGCCACTAGAATCACATGACGGCATTTAATGAATTTACATGAATTACTTTATGTTCTACACAGATATGTATGTCCTACATTTTACAGATCACTTAGAAAGAGGAAAATGCCTCTGGTGATTGATTTTGTGCCGGAAGCAGAGACAGCTTAAGGATTTTGGGGGCCCTGTGCCAATATTAGGGGACACCTATCCATAACAGTTTTGAATATATAGTCCATTTTCAGGTCTTTCATGCCCTCTAAAGCCAGGTCATTGACAGTGCATAAACACATTGGTCCAAATTCTAAATGTGCTTACATCTCAAATTCAGAGATAGGGATGTGTGGTTTTTAATAATGCAACAGCAGCAGCTCACTAACATTACGGTACATAATCTAAGTCACCAGGGCAGGATTCTATGCAAAACAGAGCTGGCTCTATCAGGGCCCCCCACCCTGAAAGGCTGGGGCCCTAGTCTGAAGCCCACCTTGTTCATGCCTTAAAATGTCTCTCTCAGGAAGGGGCACAAAAACAATCCTGCCTACAACGAAGGCACACTTGTACCATGGAGCAAGGGTGCCTGCGTTGGTGCTAGGTAGCACATTGTGCATCACCCAAGGCAGAGAGCAGGAATGCATATCGAAAATTCTGCAAAGAAGAAATGTGCTAATTTCACCTGAAACACCAAATCCTAACTGTGCTAAATAATGAAAACCGAACAAATTCAGACGGTGAATAAACAAACAACATTCAGTCCACAACACAAAAAATTCCCTCCACCTGCTACAAAGTGCAAGCTTACAGTAGTTTAATGTGGTAGGCTACCGCTTAGTATCTGGCTACCATACCGAAGCCCAAAAGGTTGCAGATGCCCAAGAAGTGGTAAGTTAAAACCAAAGGCCCTGTTAAAGACCTCTGCTAGTATTGGTTGCAAAAGCTGACCATTAAATACCACCTGCATGCAGTTTTTGCATGCAGTATCAAATAGGTTTCCGCATCTGGAATCTATTTTTGAGATTGTTAATTAGAAAATCATTCAGTAACCTGTTACCTGACTTTCATCCCATCCAGCATCTTTAAAATTCAATATCTTGTTGTATTTATTATATGAATTACTAAATGTAATGCCTGGTTGGGAATGATTTATCTTTATTAGAAGCCGTCACCTGGACATTGCTTAAGTTGAATTTCTTAACTGTTCAAGCTGTATTGTTTATCTACCAGTGCCTCCATGTCACTTCTGAGGGGAAGCCTTGCAGGGTGCTGCTGCTGACAACAGTTACTATAAGAAATGATTGTTCTCTTCCTATACAGTGATCTGATTTTGGAAGTTCTGTGTTGGTACTCATCTACACCAGTAATCACCCTTCCTCTGATAAGCTGACAAACTACTTTCAGACCCCGCTGCATCCCTTATTACAGAAAAAAAGCCCACCCCTTCCTCCCAGAAGCAAGCAGATCTCTAAACTTAAACCCCTCGAATTTCAGTTTCATCCATATCACTCCATAATAAATATGCATAGTTTGAGTTAGGCTTATATAATATCTGCGAATTATTAACGATTGCAAGCAGTTCAAGACCATTTAGTCAAGGGTTCCCTTCTTGGGTATAATCAATTGCAATCGCTGTCAACAGCTTGTCTTTGTACATGTGAGATGAGAGTGATGGCTTGGAGTCATGCGAGAAGGCAGACAGCAAGAACCAGTCTGTTAACAAATTGTTTCCTGCGGCATGAAGTAGTGCTATGTTTTCGTTGCCAGGTTAATGACTCTGAAAACAATCGGGTAATATCATTCATTTTCAATGTAACTGCCTTCGCCCAACCAAAAGAACAACGGATCTGCTGAAGGCCAGCGAGCTCGCAGGAGATGACGGTTCCTTTATAGTTAAAGCATGACGGCCCATAATGACATTTCCGGTCAAGAATAATGAAATGAAAAACTACTAGGCTAACTAGCACCAGAGGCTCGAACCACCAAACTCCCTTTCAAAGATAAACAGACGAGTTTAGTTGCATACTAATGGAAGGAGTGGGTATGCTACTCAGTTCTGTATTATATAGTAAACGCTTTAAGTAAACGGATGACATCGACCTAATTTAACAGTAACAAACAATAGAGAAGGTATGAGCACCTTCACGAAGTATATAATAGACACCTTAATTGGAGATCACATTTAACAATGCATCTTGCAATCTCCTTACCCAGCAAGAGATTAATTCTGACCAACTACTGTGCATATCACTTAGACACTGCGACTACTGTCTTTTCCAACAGGAAAATATTACAGGGTACTGGACAACTACACGAGTGCTGTTTCCTCTGAGAATTATACTCGAGAACGAGTCTCTGGTAAAGAGGTCTCGTTCTTTTTCACACTCCCTGTCCCACCGAGAGAATTTATTTTTGCAAATTTAGATTGCATGATTTCCAGGCTGCAAATGACTTGGAACGAATTCTCATTTCCCCATTCTGCTGCTGCATTTCAACCTTATTGAAAGATGACAATTAAGAATGAGCAGTTTGTAAAAAAGCGGCGGGGTCAATGTGTATGAAAAATAACCCATCACGAGTCAGGATGGTGCACAGATTATTAGGCAACTGTAATACGATGCCAAACAGAACCGTTCAACGGTGCACGTACCTCACCTGGGCTCAGACGGCGCTCGTCCTTCTATAGTCAGCTGTACATCTTCCCACCACCGCAATGCCCTTCAGACGCCATGCCCACCCCTCAAACAAGGAAGCACTGCCAGATTGCATGCACTCCCTAGCCTCAGCTGGGTTGTACACCCATCACTTCAGAAGCTGCCCTGTCCCCATGTCAAACGACCCCTGCACCATGACATCAGCCTGGTGCATAGCATATTTACACGATCCTCCATACCGGTGTATTGATTGCATCCCCCTTCTGCATTATACAAATATTATAGGCTGCACACTCAGCTAAACTGGACTGCACTGTATTCTCAGACACATTAATTTCCCCAAACTCATGTGACGTTCTACTGTCGTTTGCACGGCACTAAGTACATACAGGTTGACTGCATCCCATCTTGTGCATGTTGTTGTATCGTTAGGCTCTACTTTTCGTCCCCTTCCCTGGAGGAGGGGAAGGGAGTGCATATACCTCTTTTTATTTGTTTAATGCGATTTTCTATAGCGCGAACATTACCCGAAGGTGTCAGTGCGCTTTACAAAAGAACCAGTTGCGATACATAAAGATTAAGGATTACACGAGTTATATAAAAGATACAAATAGGAAAAAAAATTGCAAATGTACAAGTTGTAAAGTCACACAGGGAAGAGATACAAATAGAAAACAATTGCAAATGTACAAGTTGTAAAGTCCTCTGGGATAGCTACACCACTTGGCTTGCAACACCATCGCCCCTGCTCACCTGGACGGCCGGTCGTCACGGGCCCCACTCTCGTAGTATTCCTGCTCGGCTGTCGTCTCGTCGTCCTCCACTGTCACATCAGCACCTGAGCCGGGGAGGGAGCGGAGGCTCCGGCTCTCGCTGGCACCTTCCCCCGGGAATGCATTGACAAGAGCCGCCGCCCAGCGCAGCAGCCAAAAGGTGAGCAGAGTCACCCGCAGCGCGGACCGGCAGCCCATGGGCACAAAGCATGGGAGCACCTACGAGCCCCCGGGTCCAGCTGTCACACACAGAGGCGCGTGCCCGCCCGCCGCCATCAGCGGCGCCCGCACAGATGCCACACCATAGCCATGGACGACGGACTAGCCTGAGTCGAGCCTGGTGACGTGGCGTCACCCCCTACACCGGCGGGGAGGGAGCTAGCTTGAAATGAGAGAACTGTGTAGACTAGGTGTTCAACGGCAGCATTGCTAACGCAGCTATAGGTATGCTAAACAGACGTGGTATGGTAATGTTACAGCTGATATTAAGATTGTAGGAGAGCGCATATGAAAACAAGCGGGAGGCGGCTCGGGCGCAGCACGTCTTCCGGAGACGTGCGCGTCCACAGAGCTGAGTCGGCTCGTTCACAGGCCAGTAGCGGCTCGTGCACAGCCCTAGACTCCCTTGCCAGTGAACACGGTGACTATAGAACTCGCTGGCGGGAGCGCTTCGCGCTCCAACGCCAGGCGAGCCCTAAAAATGAAAAGAATGGATAAAAATGATCGCGAAAAACATGCACGTCAGTGACCGCATGAAGCTGTGCGAGAGGTTGTTTGGGGCTATCTAGTCCCTTCTCACATACAGTTTTTTCTTAACTTATGGCAGTTGGGCATGCCTATACCGATCTGCATGCAATCAGATGAAAGCGGGACATAAAAATGAGGAATAAAAATATAGATGAATAAGAGGTGTGCATCCCTACATCAAAGAAAACTTTCATAACTATTGCCCTAACCAGGGATTGCACCCGTTGGATAATCAGAGAACTCTATGAAATAATGGAGGAAGACATTGGGATCCACATCATTTGACGGAACATCTAAAGTTTATCACAAGTTCAAACAATGAAATTACGAGTATTGATAAGCAGATGGACACCGTAAACATTAGCAGCATGTTTCTTGTTTCTTTTCCTGCTGGTACAACGAACTTGGCGGAATTTATGGTTCGGTTTGTTAAACTGTTGAAATGCATAGTGGGAAATGCAGTTTACGTGCTCAGAAAGACGGGAGGTCCTTGGTTTTCAACCAATCGGGAGGGATTCTGGGCATACAGGTGGAGTGATTTAAGAGCACGGGTGGGGAGTTGAAGCGGTTTTTCTAGTTCAGGAGGATGGCGTGACACCTGAGTTTTTAATGATGAACAGAGCAGGTACGCTAATATGGCACGATGTTATTTGGTCAATTTAAGCACTGGGGGATTCGTGAGAATTGAAGGTAGAGTTGTTATCATAGCATTGTGAGTCTAGAGCAGCAGCATATGCGCTTTTGAAGCACGTAGAGTGGTTTTACAGACAAGCAAGCTTAGAGTAGGGCCGATGTTTAAATGGGGTGCCAGTAGCGCAGACTGGAGGGTTTCAGCACGAGGATGGTGCGAGATACATGGAGACCACCAGGGAGGAGTTGCGGATTGATTGGGAATGAGGGGGTGTGCTCGTGAAGGTTTGGAAAGGAGGGATTGGGGTACAATATTAGGTGAAACACAGGATTACGTTATGCATTTATTGAAATTAGTTCGTTAACATGTTCACACTAAATAAGGAATGCATGTATATATCATGTTGCAATGACACATTTACTTAAGACTACTGGTATTAACTGTTTGTGTTAATTTTAATTGTAGTGACCCCCGAAGAAGGGCCTCAGTAGCCCAAAATGCATTGGGTCTTTTACTAAAAATAAAGACTGCTTGTGATGAACTTCTGCATCATTCCTATTCTTTGAAAGAGGCCTGGTTTGGCTCAATTTGAATAGCAGAAATTTGAGAAATGGCATGATGTACTGGTTGAGGTCCGTGGAGCAAAATGATAAAAGATGGTGAAAAGAAGAATTTAAAATATGGTTGAAAGAAAGAAAAATGAAAAGAATGGATAAAAATGATCGCGAAAAACATGCACGTCAGTGACCGCATGAAGCTGTGCGAGAGGTTGTTTGGGGCTATCTAGTCCCTTCTCACATACAGTTTTTTCTTAACTTATGGCAGTTGGGCATGCCTATACCGATCTGCATGCAATCAGATGAAAGCGGGACATAAAAATGAGGAATAAAAATATAGATGAATAAGAGGTGTGCATCCCTACATCAAAGAAAACTTTCATAACTATTGCCCTAACCAGGGATTGCACCCGTTGGATAATCAGAGAACTCTATGAAATAATGGAGGAAGACATTGGGATCCACATCATTTGACGGAACATCTAAAGTTTATCACAAGTTCAAACAATGAAATTACGAGTATTGATAAGCAGATGGACACCGTAAACATTAGCAGCATGTTTCTTGTTTCTTTTCCTGCTGGTACAACGAACTTGGCGGAATTTATGGTTCGGTTTGTTAAACTGTTGAAATGCATAGTGGGAAATGCAGTTTACGTGCTCAGAAAGACGGGAGGTCCTTGGTTTTCAACCAATCGGGAGGGATTCTGGGCATACAGGTGGAGTGATTTAAGAGCACGGGTGGGGAGTTGAAGCGGTTTTTCTAGTTCAGGAGGATGGCGTGACACCTGAGTTTTTAATGATGAACAGAGCAGGTACGCTAATATGGCACGATGTTATTTGGTCAATTTAAGCACTGGGGGATTCGTGAGAATTGAAGGTAGAGTTGTTATCATAGCATTGTGAGTCTAGAGCAGCAGCATATGCGCTTTTGAAGCACGTAGAGTGGTTTTACAGACAAGCAAGCTTAGAGTAGGGCCGATGTTTAAATGGGGTGCCAGTAGCGCAGACTGGAGGGTTTCAGCACGAGGATGGTGCGAGATACATGGAGACCACCAGGGAGGAGTTGCGGATTGATTGGGAATGAGGGGGTGTGCTCGTGAAGGTTTGGAAAGGAGGGATTGGGGTACAATATTAGGTGAAACACAGGATTACGTTATGCATTTATTGAAATTAGTTCGTTAACATGTTCACACTAAATAAGGAATGCATGTATATATCATGTTGCAATGACACATTTACTTAAGACTACTGGTATTAACTGTTTGTGTTAATTTTAATTGTAGTGACCCCCGAAGAAGGGCCTCAGTAGCCCAAAATGCATTGGGTCTTTTACTAAAAATAAAGACTGCTTGTGATGAACTTCTGCATCATTCCTATTCTTTGAAAGAGGCCTGGTTTGGCTCAATTTGAATAGCAGAAATTTGAAAAATGGCATGATGTACTGGTTGAGGTCCGTGGAGCAAAATGATAAAAGATGGTGAAAAGAAGAATTTAAAATATGGTTGAAAGAAAGAAAAATGAAAAGAATGGATAAAAATGATCGCGAAAAACATGCACGTCAGTGACCGCATGAAGCTGTGCGAGAGGTTGTTTGGGGCTATCTAGTCCCTTCTCACATACAGTTTTTTCTTAACTTATGGCAGTTGGGCATGCCTATACCGATCTGCATGCAATCAGATGAAAGCGGGACATAAAAATGAGGAATAAAAATATAGATGAATAAGAGGTGTGCATCCCTACATCAAAGAAAACTTTCATAACTATTGCCCTAACCAGGGATTGCACCCGTTGGATAATCAGAGAACTCTATGAAATAATGGAGGAAGACATTGGGATCCACATCATTTGACGAAACATCTAAAGTTCATCACAAGTTCAAACAATGAAATTACGAGTATTGATAAGCAGATGGACACCGTAAACATTAGCAGCATGTTTCTTGTTTCTTTTCCGGCTGGTACAAAGAACTTGGCGGAATTTATGGTTCGGTTTGTTAAACTGTTGAAATGCATAGTGGGAAATGCAGTTTACGTGCTCAGAAAGACGGGAAGTCCTTGGTTTTCAACCAATCGGGAGGGATTCTGGGCATACAGGTGGAGTGATTTAAGAGCACGGGTGGGGAGTTGAAGCGGTTTTTCTAGTTCAGGAGGATGGCGTGACACCTGGGTTTTTAATGATGAACAGAGCAGGTACGCTAATATGGCACGATGTTATTTGGTCTATTTAAGCACTGGGGGATTCGTGAGAATTGAAGGTAGAGTTGTTATCATAGCATTGTGAGTCTAGAGCAGCAGCATATGCGCTTTTGAAGCATGTAGAGTGGTTTTACAGACAAGCAAGCTTAGAGTAGGGCCGATGTTTAAATGGGGTGCCAGTAGCGCAGACTGGAGGGTTTCAGCACGAGGATGGTGCGAGATACATGGAGACCACCAGGGAGGAGTTGCGGATTGATTGGGAATGAGGGGGTGTGCTCGTGAAGGTTTGGAAAGGAGGGATTGGGGTACAATATTAGGTGAAACACAGGATTACGTTATGCATTTATTGAAATTAGTTCGTTAACATGTTCACACTAAATAAGGAATGCATGTATATATCATGTTGCAATGACACATTTACTTAAGACTACTGGTATTAACTGTTTGTGTTAATTTTAATTGTAGTGACCCCCGAAGAAGGGCCTCAGTAGCCCAAAATGCATTGGGTCTTTTACTAAAAATAAAGACTGCTTGTGATGAACTTCTACATCATTACTATTCTTTGAAAGAGGCCTGGTTTGGCTCAATTTGAATAGCAAGTCAAGTCAAGTCAAAAACCACTTTATTCGATTTAGTTAAAAATCATAAAAGCATACTACAATCATTATAAAAGGGCAATTCAATTTCATGGTACAATGCATAAAATATTAGGCAACAATATACAATTTAAAAATAATTATAGCAATGATGTACACAGTTAAAAAAAAAAAAAAAAAACAGTTAAAAACATATTCCATCCTATAAAACGAACCGCCTTCTATATTTACAGTCGCCTCCTCCTAATCCTAGCAGCAGCAACAAGATAGTTAGCCACGCTGAACATGACTAGAGGTGAATCCAACATTTGGAGATATAGGAGGGCTGGTTTTGCCTGTTGGAATGCTTTGTCCTTCAATATAGGCACCAGGTATTTCTGTCTTGGCGTAATATAAAAGTGGCAGAACAGCATTATGTGCATATTATCTTGCTGTGAAAAATTGTCACAGTTGCACACAGGTGCATCCTCCTGCTTGAACCAGCCTTGGCTGTCACAAAAAACCATATAAATCTGGTCAAAACGAAATTTTACCAGAAGCCACCTATGAAAAGGGATGTTAACTATGGCAAGATACGGTTGTATGGCCAGGCAGGTAATGGTCAGAAAGTGGGCTCTGACCATTGGCTTTGTGAGTTGACATTCCTCTCTCTCCAGATTTTTCAATTTGGAGAAGGTGAGCTTGACCCACTCAAGGTCAGATTTTTTTAGACCCAAAGGGGCGGAAAAGATCTCGGGGCGACCGAGTTCCAAGGAGCACTTTTGAATGTAAGACAGCCAAGGGATGACTTTAAACCTGTCCAAATGTAGACAGTCCATCAATATTTTATGATTAAGACCTAGGTTTACATTGGTCCAGGTCCTAATCCATAAAAGAATAGGTGCCATTGCAAGAATATCGGTAATGTACCCTAGGCCAAGCTCCTGATGAATAGCAGAAATTTGAAAAATGGCATGATATACTGGTTGAGGTCCTTGGAGCAAAATGATAAAAGATGGTGAAAAGAAGAATTTAAAATATGGTTGAAAGAAAGAAAAATGAAAATAATGGATAAAAATGATCGAGAAAAACATGCACGTCAGTGACGGCATGAAGCTGTGCGAGAGGTTGTTTGGGGCTATCTAGTCCCTTCTCACATACAGTTTTTTCTTAACTTATGGCAGTTGGGCATGCCTATACCGATCTGCACGCAATCAGATGAAAGCGGGACATAAAAATGAGGAATACAAATATAGATGAATAAGAGGTGTGCATCCCTACATCAAAGAAAGCTTATCCAAAGCCATACTGTGCACATTTATCCCAAAAATCCTTCCAGGACAGATTGTTCTGGGCGCACTCTATAACACTGAGAACCCTCTCTTCTGCTGGCCATTCAGAGAAGACCATGAGACCTGAACTTTTTTAAAATAAGTCCTGCAACTGACATTGAAATCCTGTGTTACGAAGTTGTTCTTTCGGTCTTTCTTCATCAAAAATGTAAACTTGCCAAATAAGGTGGCCATTACAAAGGGCTTACTTACTTTCTGTTCTAGATTGGATAGCAGTCCTTTAAAAAAAAAAAAAATGATGCTTTTCATATTTCAGGAATATACATACAGAGTAAGAAATACATCTTGGAATACACAGTTGGAACAGCCACTGATCTAGGGAATCGGAAGTCTGCGATGGTCAAAGCCTCCCTTTGACAATGTATTTGCTGGATTGTGCTGGCAATCAAACATGTAATTTGTAACAGCATTATAAACCATTTTGTTTTGATGCATTAAGATGCAAACTAATAAAATATGAACTACCTTTGAAGTCGCATATTTTTTTAATATAGGGTCTGATGTATTCTGGTCTGTGTACTTGTCCAGCCGCATAATGCACACACTGATCCCAGCATCTCAGGAGTGGGTTATGGTCTGAAATTGTGCGTCCAAGGTATTCTGTTTAGTGAATATCGTGCGGTGGCGAGGAGAACGAGTATTTGCGCTTATGTACATGTTCTGTGTGCTAAACATCTGCCAGCTGCCAATCTTCCATCCAATTTGGAGAGCATGTGTGCAAGATTTGCCAATGTCGTTTTTGGTAACGGGGTATGTATGATCTAGTGTAACGCCATGGATGCAATATGTGTCCCCACCTAGGACCATGGTCACACCCACTTTGCCTACCACTCTAGTGAATAGCATGTCAGAGAAACACTTGTTCGAAAATAGGGGCATATACTCCTCCAAACATCAGGGGCCTCGCATTAAATCTACTCATACCAGCACATATCTGCCCTCTATATCTATGGAGGTAACTTCGATTGGCACTCCTGGGCAGAACCATATGAGAACTTTTCTAGCAAAGGAGTGGCTCTTAGCGTACACTTGCCCTCTCCACTTCCTTCATAGTTCATCAACTTCCAATTTTGTTAAATATGGCTCCTGCAAGAATGCTGTCTGCACCCCTTCTGTGGAGATGGGCGTGCATTTTATAGTGCTTTAAAGCTGAGCCCAAACCCTTAATGTTTCATGTCATGAGGGTGTAAACATTTGTGTGTGACATGATGAGTGCATGGAAAGTTACCTGTTCCCACCCAGCTCCATGCCCCATCGAATTCCTTATTGACGTACCCCAAGCCAGCACAGATGCCGCCAACACACACACAGAAACCGGACCATAACAGGCGATGGTGGGCATAGTGAAGCAAAATAAACACAATCCCCGTCCCTAGGGCCAATGGCTTGAACTGTGATGTACATATGCCCAATGGCACTCCTCTCCATATTGATGAGAAGAGTTGGGGTATATCCATTTGTGTGCCTAGAGTACTACATGCAGCACGCCCGGCAGCCTACAAACCCTCACAACAGACGAAATCTCATCTATTCACAGTTCCCCACCTTCAGAATGTATTCAGCAACCTACAATTAGGCTTCCATAACGTCAGTGAAGAAGTAGGATGTGTCATTCAGCAGAATGCTTAACCTGACTGGGTATAACAGCATATATTTCTGTCCTTCATTGTGCAGCAGCCTTTTAATATTTGTAAACAATGATCTCATCTATTGCACTGCCAAAGTGTAATCTGGGAGGATCATTACCTTGTGATTGTCAATAGCAGAGGAGCCTGCTTGACTAGCCTTATGTAGGATCATGTCTCTATCCCAGAAATATAAAAAGCGTGATATTAAGGGTCGTGGTGTTCCTGCCAGAGGGGGTCGCCTAACAGGCACTCTGTCCAATACAAAGAACTGTTATTTGGAAAGGACAGTAGTGAAAACTAATGAATCGAGTGCCAAAAAACCTAGGTAATACAATTAAATATACATACAGAGTGACATAAAACCGTGATTAACTGAGACCAAACATTTATATATCAAACAAGCTTTTATCAATTTATTTGTCTTTTTCTCTTTTTTGTTTTGTGTGGATAATGTTAAATAGTTAAAAATGCAGTTCAAAGATTACATACATAAAGAGCGTAATTACATAAAAAACATATAATTTCACAATACAAAATTGTACACAAGAACAGAAAAGGAACCCAAATGACTTTGATTGTAATTGGTGGGCTGATGAAGTTAGCAAAGCGGTGGATGTAAACTCAACGCGCGTTTCGGCTATTGCCTTCTTCGGGAGTCCGTCATTTGCAACAGGACATAAATAATAAATACTCAATAGTGACTGGTCGCTATATTTCTAATATTTCTTGAGCGAGATAACAATTCCTCGTGATAGTCAATTTATTTGTGGTCACTCAAGATGGAGATGATGAGCAATTCGGACCGCAAGGTTAAAGGGCAGATGTATTTTGCTGAACTGGTTGAAAAAGGTCGACCTCTATGGCAGCTGTGAAGCCGATAAAAGGTTGTCAAAATATCATCCTTATAGGGATTCTTTGCAAAGGGTATTCGGTCATACGATTTGCAGCAAAGGAGTTATAGTTTGACTTAAAATGTTTAATCTTCCATTGTCTGAAGGGTAACTTGTTTTTAAGACTGTCTAAGCTCTGGGTGCTGCCTGTGTCCCAGGTGGGCCAGCCCGTTCTTAGAAAAGTTTTTACGAGGTCCGTAATAGGGAGTCTGATGAACCGGAGTACGCTGATCGTAAATGCGGTAACTTGTTTTTAGGACTGTCTAAGCTCTGGGTACTGCCTGTGTCCCAGGTGGACCAGCCCGTTCTTAGAAAAGTTTTTACAAGGTCCGTAATAGAGAGTCTGATGAACCGGAGTACGCTGGTCGTAAATGCGGTGATGTTCAAAGAACCAATTTTGTTAAATATGGCTCCTGCAAGAATGCTTTCTGCACCCCTTCTGTGGAGATGGGCGTGCATTTTATAGTGCTTTAAAGCTGAGCCCAAACCCTTAATGTTTCATGTCATGAGGGTGTAAACATTTGTGTGTGACATGATGGGTGCATGGAAAGTTACCTGTTCCCACCCAGCTCCATGCCCCATCGAATTCCTTATTGACGTACCCCAAGCCAGCACAGATGCCGCCAACACACACACAGAAACCGGACCATAACAGGCGTTGGTGGGCATAGTGAAGCAAAATAAACACAATCCCCGTCCCTAGGGCCAATGGCTTGAACTGTGATGTACATATGACCAATGGCACTCCTCTCCATATTGATGAGAAGAGTTGGGGTATATCCATTTGTGTGCCTAGAGTACTACATGCAGCACGCCCGGCAGCCTACAAACCCTCACAACAAACAAAATCTCATCTATTCACAGTTCCCCACCTTCAGAATTGTATTCAGCAACCTACACTTAGGCTTCCGTAACGTCAGTGAAGAAGTAGGATGTGTCATTCAGCAGAATGCTTAACCTGACTGGGTATAACAGCATATATTTCTGTCCTTCATTGTGCAGCAGCCTTTTAATATCTGTAAACAATGTTCTCATCTATTGCACTGCCAAAGTGTAATCTGGGAGGATCATTACCTTGTGATTGTCAATAGCAGAGGAGCCTGCTTGACTAGCCTTATGTAAGATCATGTCTCTATCCCAGAAATATAAAAAGCGTGATATTCAGGGTCGTGGTGTTCCTCCAGAGGGGGTCGCCCAACAGGCACTCTGTCCAATACAAAGAACTGTGATAGTTCTTGGGGCGCTATTATTTTCCTCAGTTAGGCATGTAGGTATTGCACCATGCCCCTACCTTCCTCGCCCTCAGGCAGGACTAATGAACCTGATATTGTTCCTCCTGTTGTGTCCTTCAGCATCATCTACCCTACTTTTCAATGTACACACAGTGGCTGCAAGGGACATCATTCTCTTACTCAGGTCTTTCACTCTGGGAGAGAGGTCACCTAGTGCAGTTCTGGTCATGTGCATCTTGTCCACCAGCTTCCGATGGTCATCATGCAACAGCCCAAAGTCAACTGCTGTGGTGTCTCTTTTTGTTTCTAGGGCTTCACGGGTTGCAGTAATGGACTCCAGTATTTTAGCAGGGCCAGTTGACTCAACAATGACCGGTTGCACCTCTACTCCCTACGACGTTCTCATTTGTGCGGCATGTTCGGCTCCTTATGACAGTGTCTAGTGCTCATCTGGGTGCCGGAGAGGCGCTGTGGGAATGCGGGCCCCTACTATCAGGGGGGTCTCCAGTATAGTCCTGTGGGTATGACCTCCACCAGGGCCCGCAACATCTAGGTCGTTTTACAGAGTGTACAGTAGGCAGAGGAGCCCCAATCTGTGTGTTCTGGTGATGAGGTGACACTGCTCAATCCACAGGTGCCTCAGGATTCGTAGTTGTGTTGCATCAGGGTGAATTTGGCAAGTACAACACTCACCTGAAGAAGGTGCGGTTCACCCCTCCATCGTGCTTGTCGGGGCCAATGCTTAGTCTCCACTTTTCGGGCATGTTGCTTTGGCTCGCCTCCTCTGCCCAACGCCCTCTCTTCGGAGTCCAAACACATTGTTCGCTAGGGCAGCTGCCCCGATAGTTGGTTTCAGGGTATGTTACTGCAGAGCGGCCTCAATTTTGGGCCTTTGCAGGGTTGAGGCCAAGCTTCACGTTCATCACTGCTCCCCACCAGTCCCAGAAGGGACCGCGCCCTAAGGGTGCTGTTCACTCCTTTGGTGGGGGGATTGATGACCCCCAGTGCCACAGACCACTAGTATTAAGGAAGATATTGGCCGGGCGGGGGCTTGGAGCAGTGCGACTTCACACCATGCTGTCTTGACTACGTCCCACTGGATAGCAATCCTTAAAGTAATTTACACACCACCCTTCTTGTGCGCATTGTGTTCTAAAATTGTGTGAGAGGTCTGCTATAGCAATGTATAAGTCATCTTCTCTGTTGGAAATCTTTATTTAAAAACAGTGCCTCTGCCTGTAAGAATATATAGTTGCTGACTTCATTAGGGAAGGAGAGAACTTTCAGAGATGTTTATCATAAAATTGCCCCACCTTGAATTTAAATGCTTGTGTTATCCTGTTCTTGCAGAGTTAAACATCTGCAGTGTTTCAAAGTTCTTGTTTTTTTGTGTTCACAGATGACAGACCCATTGCACCAATACCCAAGACTTCCCAGTTTCGCGAGAAGCGTAGCTTTGAAGACTCAATCGCCTCCGGGGATGCTGTCCTCAGTTCTACAGTTCTTAATCACAAGGTCCAATCCAGAACCAATGGGAAGGCAGGAACAAAGCACGCAGCGGAAGTCGACGGTGCCCTTGGTAAAAAGAGGGGGGCTGATGAAATGTTGCCAGACTCGGAGGAGGACATTAACCTAGACCTCTCAGAGAGTTTGATAGATCTTCAACCTTCCTTTAGTAAGTCTAATTTCAGAGAAATGTCTGCTACGTTTTTTCAAATAATTTTTTTTATACAACATGCCCTCTTTCACACCCTCTTACTGCTTCTCTCTCTGCCCCAAACTTACCTTTGGAAATAGACAACCCGCCTTTCATTCTCTCATGCTTCGTATCTCCACCTATCCCGTTTTAACTCATGAGGAATGTTAACAATATCTATCTGTATTTTGAAAGTGGAAGGTTTGGGCAAAGCTCATCTTTTTTTTTTTTCCTTTGTCTTTGATTGAAAAAATGAGTACCATGATTTTTCGATGGTTAAAGCTTTTTTGTACGTGTTCAAACGCACTTAAATACTCCAGAAATGTATGTGTCCACATTCAGCCCATATGCATTTTAAAGAGGGCACCATTTTGAAGATGTCCCAAAAAGCCAAAGGAAATAAGCAATTGTCTAATATCTATAACAAGCATTGGAACATAGGAATATTGAGAGCTCATCTGAAGGCGACCATGTAGTGTCTTAAGGACAGTAATAGCTGCAAAAGGTCTTCTGCTCCAACATTCAACAGTTTCTTTCTGTTTCTTTCATTTCAATATAGAACATTCTACTCTCAGTGGGTGGAATATTCTAATAGCTGTATAGCCCTTCTGTTTCTGGCTAGAGTGATTGTTAAAGGCCATCTCCCTCTTTATAGGCCAGACCCACTCAGGGTCAGGTCCTTAAACCGTATAGCCTTTGGTAGGGAGCTATGAAGCTATAATCAATATCTTTTAGAAATAAAGATATTTTCCAAAGCTTTCAAAAAGGTAAAGTAAACAACCAGGAAAGATCATTGGGCTGCTGCAACATGACCCATTTTCTAAGATATTTTCTCTGGTGTCATTGGTGCACTTGCCACGAGATTTATTTTCCTTGAAATTTATACCAGTAATGAAATGCATTCAAGCCCCATAGTTTTTGAGTTAGGCTATTTTTAGTCCTTGAAGAGTGCCGCCACGGTAGTCCCTAATTATCAAACAGGCACCTCTGCTGACATCAGCAGTCGGAATTACTCCAGTCGTGTGCCTGATACAGTTTATGGCTGTTGTGTCCTTTTTGTCTAATTTAACAATATCACCCATTTTAACACAAAGTCTTCATGTGGATGTCCTTTAAAGCTTGGATACTGCTGCTTGCCTCAATGATGAGACTATAGGCCCAGGAATGAGTTTCCTCTTGGTCACTATTTCCTTAATTTATTAACTTCTAGAAGGTTATCTGTGCTACTAGGGATGAATCTGTTGCATGTCCAGCTTTAGTAAGTGGGTGAGATTTGTAGGTTTTGAAAGTGTTTATGGCCCAGGATATGGTTAGAAAGGGAGACATACTAATAAATCTCCAACATCAACCCTCAGGCCATTACCTCAACACTGGAACCTCAAAAACACCATTATGATGTCTGCCCTTATATTATGCACCATTATGTCATCAAATAAATGGATACAATTAAAGTTCTTACCATTTATTTACTTTAATCAAAAATAATATACTAAAACAATTATCACTTGATGGGTTTATGGTTAAGGCTAGTATTCGGGTCAGAGAACTATATTATGAAATAAATGAGCAATGTATCAAACAATAACCTATTTGGAAATACTTTAATTAGCGCTAGGACACCTCAGTCGAGGTAGCTGTGCTCTCTACAAATGTCTTTATTATTATTATTATTATTTTTTAGGATGTGGGTTAGCGTTAACATTTGGGTTACGATAAACGTTCCTAGATTTTGCTAATTTAATTTATTGTAAATGTCATACAAGTAAATGCTATTGAGGGGTTAGTTTTAGAGATATAGTTAGTGTTAGACCTAGGCACTTGGGTTAAGGGCAGCATAATACATAGATATATATTTTATTTCATTTATTACACATAATTAAATAATAAACATCGATTTGGGTCGGCATAGAACGAAGCGTAAGAATCCCCTAATTTGTTTTAATTTAATTGAATTAAAATATGAGTAAATAATCTTATAGGTAAAATACAGTGTTAGGGAAAATTTAAATTAATTTGAAAAACATTTGGGGGCCTCTAGTTGGCAAGGGTTTGGAACTTTGTCCAAGTAGGGACCCTTCCTTCTAGTCAGGATAAGGGAGTTACACTTCTAAAATAACCCCTGCCCACCCCTTTGGTAGCTTGGCACGAGCAGTCAGGCTTATTTTAGAGGCAGTGTGTAAAGCATTTGCACATAACCAACAGTAACACAGTAAAAGCACCACAAAAGGACACCACACCAGTTTAGAAAATATCCAATATGTTTATATACCCCAAACGACCAAAATGAAGATGATCCACAGTATTGTACTTAGAATTCTTCAGTCATCAAAATAGACTTGAAATATAATTCCTTGAAGTCGATAGCTCCGTCTGGGGCTACCACGGCATCATGAACAACAAATCCAAACAGTTTCGGCTGACGGCGTTGTGGGCCAACTACGGTGTCGGGAAGAGACGCAAACCAGTACCTTTAGAAATGCAGGGAGTCGACGATCTATCGATGAGCCCGCAAGGCCGCCACCCGCAGGCGTCCGTTCCGGAGGTCAGTGCAGGAGTCATCGGGCCCTTGAAGTCACACACGTTGCAGAACGGACTCCTCGCGTTCACTTGTGGTGCGAAGTGATGTGATGCTCGTCGCTGTGTTGGCAGGTCACGGTGCAAGCAGCGGCATCGTCGTTGCTGAAGCGCTGTCGTCGGCTGATGAACTGGAGTTGATGGCGCTGGCATCGGTAGGCCAAGGCTGCGGTGCGGGATGAGGAGGGTGTGTCGTGTAACTTACGAGCAGTGCCCTCAAACCACAGTGCAAGGAGTGGCATTGATGTTAGCATGGAGCGGCGTTGTTGGGGATACCAGGGCAATGGCGTGAGGCGAGGCGGTGCAGAGTGCGGCGACCACAGGTCGCAGTGCAAGCAGCGGCTCAGTGGCGGCGGCGGGGTTCGCCGTCAGTGAGACCAGGGTTGCGGTGGAGCGTTGCGGCGGTGCCCTCTGCAGAGCCCCTAGGACAGGGAGTCGGCAGCAACATCGTAGGGTTTTCTCCTGTTGCAGCACAAACCACACAGTCCCCAGTGCTGATGGCAGAAGAACTTGAAGTCTTTGCTGTTCCTGAGACTTCTTGAACCGGGGGCAAGCTCTACCTCATGCCCTTGGAGAAACTCACATAAAGGAAGTTGCAGAAAGTTCATGCCTTTCACTGCCCAATATAGAAACAGCCACTGCTGGCCTAGACAGCAATGATTCAGAAAAGGGGGTGGTGATGAACAGAGTGTCTGAATTAAGCAGACCACTCTTACCCAGTCCAAAGATCAGGGCTTGATCCATCACCGTTTTTTAGCTCACTGCACCATCCCAGCTCAGAACCTGGCTGCATGCAAATTAGTCTGTTCCTGTCCCAGTGCATGATGGGAACAGGGCAAACCAAACTACCAAGCCAATTCTTATACTGGGAAAGAAACAAGCTTCCGGGGACCGGTTTCTGGCATTTCAGCCGTCGTCGGCCCGGCTTGCTTGAATCCTGATGGTGCAATGAGCAAGGGACTCACATCTGAGTATACCCTTCCACGCTTATGGTGGACAAAATGATTCAGAAAAGGGGGTGGTGATGAACAGAGTGTCTGAATTAAGCAGACCACTCTTACCCAGTCCAAAGATCAGGGCTTGATCCATCACCGTTTTTTAGCTCACTGCACCATCCCAGCTCAGAACCTGGCTGCATGCAAATTAGTCTGTTCCTGTCCCAGTGCATGATGGGAACAGGGCAAACCAAACTACCAAGCCAATTCTTATACTGGGAAGGAAACAAGCTTCCGGGGACCGGTTTCTGGCATTTCAGCCATCGTCGGCCCGGCTTGCTTTTCTGAATCGGCCTACACAGCAAAGCACACAGCAAAGTGGTAGTTTCTCCTCACAGCTTCTCCAGCTCTTCTTGGTTCCGAAAGAGTTCTCAGAAGTCTTTTATATCCCTGAGACTTCCAACAAGTGGCGAGCTCTACTTCAAGCCCTTGGAGAAAATAACAGCAGGATGATTAAAGTACAATCCTGTCCTTTCCCTGCTCAAGACAGAAGCAGCAAGCAGCAGGCCAACACAGCAGGCCAACAACGTAGAGCACGCAGTCACGTGACAGTTCCTCCTGACAGCTTTTCCAGCCCTTCTTCCTGGCAGGTTCCTTAGTTAATCTAAAATATTGGGGTCTGGGTCCCAATATTTATACTCCAAAATCCATTGTTCTCTGGAGGCAGAGAGTGTCTATGCTCAGCCAAAACAGTTTTGTCCTCTCTGGCCCAGCTTCCCGGCAGGAGGTGGAGACCACATTGGCCAAGGCAGACAGGGCCTATTCAAGTGCAAGGAAAATCTCCTCCCACCACTCTAAATGCAGAATGGTCCTATTCAGGTGCTAGTGAAAACTCCTTGCACTACTCTGAATGCAGCCCAGGTCTATTCAGCCAGCCCTGACTCATTCAGGAAAGGCAGGACACACACGATGGCAGTCTGAGAGAATGCACCACCCCAGCCTCTGTCTCTCCGAAGCCAGACTTCTCAATACACAAGCCATCAGAGGCACATAGAATGGCTAAGCAAGAAAATACCTACTTTCTAAAAGTGGTATTTTCAAATATAAGATATACAAATCATCTTTGCTAAAAGATGCATCTTTATATTCTGAGTTCAGGCATACTAAGCTTTACTCTCCTATCTGGTCCCAATGGGAAGTTATATTTATAAGATGTTCTAAAAAAACTCCCATGCTTTCTTACGGGCCAGATAGCCTTTCCATAGTGAAAAACGAAATTGGCAGTATTTCACTATCAGGACATGCCACACACACCAGGGTATGTCCTACCTTTCACCTACACTGCAACCTGCCCACAGGGGTACCTTGAGCCTACCTTAGGGGTGACTCACTTGTAAGAATAGGGAAGTGTCTGGCAAGTAGGTGCACTTGCCAAGTCAACATGGCAGTACCAGACTGCACACAGATACTGCAGTGGCAGATCTGAGTTATCTTTATAGGCTGCTTATGTGGGTGGCTCAATCAGTGCTGCAGACCCACTAGCAGCATTTGATTTAAAGGCCCTGGGCACATACAGTGCACTGTATTAGGGACTGAATAGTAAATCAAAATGCTAATCATGGAAACACAAATCCATAATACAAATTTCACTGAGAGCATATGCACTTTAGCACTGAATAGCAGTGCTAAAGTGCCCAGAGTCCTTAAACCAACCACAGCCGGTCAGGAAAAAATAGGAAGAAGCAGCAACATTTTTGGGGATAACCCTGCAAAAAGGGCCATTTTCAACAGCATTAAATTAAATATATATTTGTTTTAGAGTACATTGACCTAGCTTGTTAGATTTGTAGAGATTGATTCTTCCTCCTGGAACCAAGCAGGGGCCTTCTTTTCGAGGTTTGATGTTATGGTAAGTCTACATATTTTAAAATGTTGTATGCATTACTGTAATATTTTTTTTTTGTAGCTCCAAAACCCAAGAGGCCAAGATTGGAAGCAGTCAAAAAACTGGACTTTGGCGCAAAGGAGGACTTGCCATTACCAGACCTTTCCAGCGATGACATAACCCCACCATCTTCTCCAGGAATTACTACTACACCAAGCAGCAGGTAAATGATGTATTCAGTTTAACATTACAGGTGCTGCAAGTTGTATCCAGTCGCGAATGGTACTGAATTACCCGTAGGCTTAGAGCAGGAATCCTTTCAGTAAATAATGTATTTTAAGGTCTTGTGTACAACCTACAGAGATATTTACAATGTAAGCCAATACTTCCTCTCTGACAACACAGAGGTCTTTAGCAAACCTCCTCAAACATCATCTGTTTGTAAGAGCTCAGAAAGATGACAGAGTACCACCTGACCATGCACTTGGCCTCTAGCAGACAATTTCCTTACTCATAAGAGCTTATTTCTACTCCTGCAAACAGTTTGTTAAAACAGACATTCAAAGTACCAGTGGTTAGTCAGCGTTAAGAGACCAAGTGGAAAATTACCACATTGTATAGTATTGTATCATAACCAGACCTTCATTTGCCTTCCGCCTATCTATTAGTTTGCCACTTTCTCAGCTCCTGCAGACTGTATAAAATATTTCCATTACGTTTGATGAGTCCATGTGACTTCCAAGGCCTTGGGGTTTGCTAATGCAAATAATCCTGATTACACATTTCTCTCTAAACACAGTCATACTCTTGAATATGCTTTCTTGAGTGAAAGTTATGCAACTTTTTATTTAAAAATTAACATTAACCCTGCCTTTATTGCACTGCCTGAGTAATCAATGAATCCATCTATTCTCTGGAAATCAGATCTCCCTCTGTATCCGGGAATTCATTGAGTGGGTGAGTAATTGATGGCATCTTGTGTGGAATTTTAGTTCGTGAACTGAACATCATCTGCGCCATCTTGCCCATTCCTCAGACTCACGTATGAACATACACGCAGCCATTTTAGGTACCATGGTCTCCCTGTTCACGATCGATCATCAGCGCACTTCCCTGACCCTGCAAGCATCCCCCATGCACCCTGGCTGCCCCCGCTCTCACATGCACAAGTCATGAACCTTCCCCTTCCGCATGACTCTGTCTCTGGGAATCACACCCCGCGCCTGACCAACACCTCCTTTACTTCCATGAATACCCCTCTGTTGATAAACCCTTCCTCTACGCTCCATTGTCCACACGGACCGTTGGTCATCCCTTAGCCTGAGGATACAGTTTATTGCCCACTACTGTATGCACTCGCCCCTCTTCAAAGGAGCTACTATTGATCATGACCTCCCCACCCCCTGAGATCCGATCAGGCGCACACATTCCAAAGGAATCGGCGGAACACTCAGCTGCGTGATAGCCCCCTCCTATTGTATGGGGGGTGAGGACCTCTACTGTAGCCACGTGTTGGAATGAGCCGGAACTGGGGGGGGGTACCGGGGATGTCTTTTTCCATTACTTCACAATGTCTTTATTGTAATACAGAGTGGTCACATGTCGTAAACCAGTGTATAAAAGGCCAAGCCTCAGAGAGGCTGTTAGAGAGCACCTCGAGACGATACCTTGTTGTCCGATCTGATGTGTTCTGCTCCGTCGGAATAAAACTTGTTTCCTGTCTTCCTGTCTCCAGCGCCTGCCTCTTTATTTGATAAACTTCGTATGGTATTAGAGGCGTTTAACGCCGGGCAAAATTACTTAAGAAACATCGACTAAAATCGCCTGACCATTTTTGATTGATTTTCATCAATTGGCGTCCCAAACGTGGGGCCCATCAGCGACACGTGGATCCAGTGGGAGAGGTCCCGACGACAGAGTGAACGACTGCAACGATCGGGAGAGCTCCTGTCCGATAGACCCTCGACTGACAGCCGATCATCCGAACTTCGCTGGTTCCGAACAGACCTCTCCCGAGTGATCTACGGTCCTGACTGGGAACCATCAGGAGTGCCGCGGTAGCAACAGAGAGTAGAGGACGATCGGGCGCTGGAAGCGGAAGACGAGAAACTGTCCTTACGGTCCGGGTAAGGTCGTGACACACGACGAATTCCGAATTGATTGATTGTTTGATTGTTTGAAATACTAGTATTTGCTTTGTCGCTCTTTGAGATATTCGCTGCCTGCAAACGGGGAGGAATAGGAATATTCTATCTCCCTTTGCGGATAGTGAAGGGTAGGTAACGCGGACTTTTTGTCCCCCATTGTAATCTGCCGTACCTATTTTTCTCCCCACTGATTGATTGTCCGAACATAGATTGTTTGGAGTATAGTTCTTTTGAGGTTCTCTGCTTGCAAATAACGTAGAATAGCAATATTCTGTCTAGTCTTTGCAAATAGTGAAAGATAGGTAGTGCGGACCTTTGTCCCCCGTTGTAATCTGTCATGCCTGTCTTCTCCCCACTGATTGGTAGTTGGTACAACCCGGACCGCTTATTAGAGATGAACCATCCAGCTCCATTGGAAGGCACCCCTAATAAGGACATGTTCACTAAGCAAGGACTAGTCGCTATAGCTTATAGTAAGTCATGGCATAAATATACAAAAAAGGACCCCGAAAGTCAGTGGCCACTGATAAATTCCTTTGATGAGCATAAAATAAAAGCGTTAGAAGCAGCTGTTAGAACAAATAAGGCAACGCCCACCATGCTCGATAGTATCGGCATGTGGCGCAAAGAAGCAGAGCAACGAAGGAAAAGAGAAGAAGCAAAAATAGGGAAAGAGTTACGAAAGGCAGCCCACCTGGCCGCTAAGGAACTAGATGAAGAAATAAGAAGGAGAGAGGAAGTTAGACAAACGCAAGAATCAGGGTCGGCAGGCCAATGCCCTGTTAGGACCCCCCTCTACGCTCTACCCGGAAATGCCCTCCAAACAACGGGCAAACGACGAGTTACTGCTAGGTCCTCCGATTATCTACCTGCCCCCTCCTTATGCCCCCTGTCAGCCTCTAGCACAGCACCTACCAGTTCTGAGTGCGGGCGAGGGTGACTCTAGCGCTAGTGCCCCGGCCCTTACGGCCTTCGCACCGGCCACATTGGTAACAACATCAGATGAACTCGAGACTAGCAAGCAGCCAACAGCCAGACCAAATAGGTTGAGCAAAGACGAGCGGGATGGGATTGACAAGATAGCAAAGACACTGGTAGAACGGAAGGAGAGCGAAGAATATACGATGGATATGCACAATTCACATGCCGGTAGCCACAGACGGCATTTCATTTTACGGTTCAGCTACCACACCCTGAACGCATATGAGGATAGGTATCAAAATAAGGGTCCTGCTAAGCTGACGGCTCTATATAGAAAGGTCGATGTTGGAGATGGGACTGAGCGCGATGTGACGGACCTCTTCATGCAAACGCTTGAAGTCTTCTGCCACCTCACGGAACAGAAACCAGAAGTTAAGATCACAGTCCCTGAAACGACTGAGTCCCCATTAGAAGTAGCCAACACTATGATGCCTATCAGAGAAGCCGCCCCCTACTGGGTTCCCCCAAGAGGTCAGGGAACAAACGACGATATCAACCACGCAGATGCAAAAGGGAGGGTTGTGTACAATTGGGTTTACCAACCATGGGATCGACAAGATATTTTAACCTTTAGGCAAACCCTGCCTGATTTAAGGAAGAACCCGACAGCATTTTACACCGAATTAGGCACAGCCTTGGGTTCAACGATAATGACTCTAGCAGACATTGATTTGTTTTTCGGGTTATGTCTGCCCGCTGACGTGTGGAAGCAAATCCGGAAAGCCGATCACACAGATCTGTTCGGACATACCTGGAAACAACTCAGTGAGCTAGATAGACGACGAGAGCCCGGAAGGAAACTGATAAAAGACATACTGGAACTTCCGGACAAAATAGTTCAGAAGTTAAAAACCTTGATCCCAGAGAAAAAGGTAGATTGGTCAATAGTCACGGCTTGCCGTCAGAAACCCCAGGAAGACGTATCAGAATACTTCTCCCGATTTGAAACGGTTTTCTCCGACTACAGTGGCCAAGACATGACCACCGCAACCGGACAACACCTATTTGTGCAAAACTACGTAAAGGGTCTGTCACGAGAGGTTTCCCAAAAGTTACAAACGAGCGAGAGTAGTTGGGGGGCCTCCAAACCCGCCGCTATCCTCCAAATGGCTCAGTACTACGAGCACCAAAAGGATGAGAATGATAGGGCAATCGAGAGAAAGAAGAAAGATTTGAAAGAAAGGGTAATGATAGCCCAGATACAAGGGGTGGCAGTCTGGAAAGAACTACACAGGGGGAGCTACCAATCAAGCGCCCCTAGAAATCCACCCCCAAAGGACCGCACACCCACTCCCTACTCTGGACGTAGGGACATAGAAGATAATCAGTGTGCATTTTGCAAAGGATTCGGGCATTGGAAGTCTCAATGTCCGGTTCTTCTGGAACTAATTAAAAATAAAGAAACAAGGGACATGATGAATGTCCCCAGGACTAGAGGACAGGGGCGGGGGTACACAAACGACACCAACAGCGACAGACCAGGAAGATCAAACACATTTGACCGTCCCCGACAGAACCAGTACCAACTATCTGACAGTGAGAACACTCCCGACTTTGCATAGGACTGCCAGGGGCAAGGGAGGGATCCAGTCGAGCTCTGTGTTGACCAGCAAGGTCCTTACGTCACCGCTAAGGTCCTGGGTACAAAGTCTCCATTCTTGGTAGACACTGGAGCGACACGTAGTGTATTATCAAAGCGACTGATTCCAAGGGCACCCTTGTCTGGCTCACACATTACATCGATAGGTTTCGATGGAACGCCCTCCACTAATCCCCTGTCTGTACTTATCTCCTTTGACCTAGGAAACAACCCCACTGACACAACATTTCTGCTCTCCTCCAACTCCCCTGACGCCATTATGGGTATTGATTTACTAATAGACACAAGGAAGGTCCTAGGGGTAGGTTTATCGACCTCACTGTTAAACCCCCTACACAAAACTGACACCAACCAAAATTAACAGTGAGTCCAAGACCAGACAATGTACCCAAAAATATAACAACAACAGGGAATAGTTTAATTATAAACAAGTTCCCATCAGTCCACCAACGAGACCGCCCTTCATCATCTGGGATCTTTAATGTTTATAAATAACACACAGAGGGTAAAAAACCTGTGCTGGCAGATGACTAAGCCATGCACAGGAAAAACCACAGTGTTATTAAAGATGTGCAATGAAGGCGTGTATACTCAGGGAACTGAAAAGCAGTGCAAAGAAAAAGTGTAAGTGAAAAGAAAGAGAAAAGCTCTAAAATTAGGTCGTGATCGGGAAAATAATTTTAATAGGCCCCCTCACACTCCTAAATCAATAAAAACAGTGCAAAATTAGTGGTGTAACAAATGACCACTAAGAGAGATGTAAGGTCGACATGTTTCTGCAGACAGATGGAGTCTAGTGATCTCCTGCTGCAGGAAACGTCGACACCCAAGAAGAGCTCCTGAACAAAGACCGGCCACCACTGAACTGCTATCCTGAGGCACTTGAACTTGCAAAATTCTCTGATCACACTGTGCCATCCCGGGAAGGGTATTTCCTGCGTCAAAAAGGAGGGAGCTTCGGCTAAGTAGACCACGGACTAAGTTAAAATCTCAGAACGGTGGCCTAAAACAACCAAGGGTTACCCGGAGAGAAGCTAAACAAAGTCTGTGGTTCTGCCCACTACCGAGCACCTTGAAGATGATGGAAGCGCCAGATAAGAAGATGATGGAAGCGCCAGATAAGAAGATGATAGAAGCAACCGGAAATACCCACTACAGGAACCCAAAGACTGACAATTTGCACAAATCAAAGACAATCGCCTTCTTCATTCTCTTCCTCCTTTGCCGCCTCCTCATGACTTCCTTCTGGATCTTGGAGGAAAGCACACCCGCTCATCAGATATTGCTGACCACTGCACAGCCAACCACCATGAAAGAGCATCACCTGATCTCCCTTTCGCCTCAGCTCCGAGAAAGGCGTAAGGAGTTCTGGAACAATTCCTTCGTGCAATTATTGCACCAGCACAACCTTGCTGCAAATGCCATGAACTGCTGGATCTGCGGGTTGCTCCCGCATGCCACTGGACACTCCATCCCCTTCATCCCTTCTCCTTTCTCAGTTCACGGCTCCTGCCTCGCCTGGTTGATCCTCTTGCAGGAAAGCCACAAGGACAACGCCGCTTCTGGTCAAACAGTGTCACACTTCTACTATGGGTTCTGGCTGAACAAAACAGGAAGGACGTCTGCCCCCTTTTGTCCTGTGACCTCAGGTTCCGCCTTCCATATGAACATCCCTGCCAAAGAACGAGTTGAAATGCAAGTGCTCCACAATCCAGCTAGACCCACCTTCTCCTACCTGCGGAAGCGAACGGCTGCCACTCTGACTGTGGCCCTGTCTGTCATCAATGTCACAGGTCTCGTGTGCCTCGAAGGCCAGGGAACACAGCTGGTGGGTCACAGTTCCTGCCGCATCACCAGAACATTGGTCTCAGTTGACCCCCCCTCCTTTGTTGCTTCTCCGAATATGTACTTTGTTTGTGGCATCAAAGCTTACACTTGGCTCCCGAAAGGTTGGAGGGGTACATGCTACATCGCCTTCATTCTTCCCCCCACGTATGTGGCCCCAGCCTACCATCACCGGCAAAAGCGCGCCGGAGACATTGGACAAGCCAACTCCACCGGAGCACAGTTCCTGGATGCGGTGAAGGGACTTGTTCCTCTGTGGGGCCCAATGGCAAATAGCCGCGCTATCCGACACCTGACTCAGGCAGTAGAAACAACCATTAACATCACGGCTGGCATCCTCGCTAACAACACGGCTGAGCTTCAGGCAGTCCGCCTGGTGGCTCTTCAAAACCGCCTTGTTCTAGATGTGGTTCTGGCCGACCGTGGAGGAGCATGCCGCATCATCGGCTCCAGCTGTTGCACCTACGTGCCAGATAACTCGCCTTCAGTCTACAAAGCAATCGAACACCTCCACAGACTATCCTCAGAGGTTCACCAGGAGCAAGAAGGATGGTCGCTTGGAAGCTGGTTTTGGGACATTTTGAAGGATTGGGGATGGAGGTTGTTTACGTTTATACTGATACCAGTCGTGGTACTGTGTGGGTGTTGCTTAGGTATTCAATGTTTGCCACCTTTGTGTTCACTCATTTCTAACTGTATGTGCCCTAAGACTTTGGACTTTAGAACTGAGCACATGAGTCCCCTCTATGAGAGAAATACGTGGTCTTATGGGGATAGATCTGAATTGACAAGCTGGCGAGACATGTTAAAAGGGAGGACTGTGGAATTTTAGTTCGTGAACTGAACATCATCTGCGCCATCTTGCCCATTCCTCAGACTCACGTATGAACATACACACAGCCATTTTAGGTACCATGGACTCCCTGTTCACGATCGATCATCAGCGCACTTCCCTGACCCTGCAAGCATCCCCCATGCACCCTGGCTGCCCCCGCTCTCACATGCACAAGTCATGAACCTTCCCCTTCCGCATGACTCTGTCTCTGGGAATCACACCCCGCGCCTGACCAACACCTCCTTTCCTTTCATGAATACCCCTCTGTTGATAAACCCTTCCTCTACGCTCGCTTGTCCACACGGACCGTTGGTCATCCCTTAGCCTGAGGATACAGTTTATTGCCCACTACTGTATGCACTCGCCCCTCTTCAAAGGAGCTACTATTGATCATGACCTCCCCACCCCCTGAGATCCGATCAGGCGCACACATTCCAAAGGAATCGGCGGAACACTCAGCTGCGTGATAGCCCCCTCCTATTGTATGGGGGGTGAGGACCTCTACTGTAGCCACGTGTTGGAATGAGCCGGAACTGGGGGGGGTACCGGGGATGTCTTTTTCCATTACTTCACAATGTCTTTATTGTAATACAGAGTGGTCACATGTCGTAAACCAGTGTATAAAAGGCCAAGCCTCAGAGAGGCTGTTAGAGAGCACCCCGAGACGATACCTTGTTGTCCGATCTGATGAGTTCTGCTCCGTCGGAATAAAACTTGTTTCCTGTCTTCCTGTCTCCAGCGCCTGCCTCTTTATTTGATAAACTTCGTATGGTATTAGAGGCGTTTAACGCCGGGCAAAATTACATAAGAAACATCGACTAAAATCGCCTGACCATTTTTGATTGATTTTCATCACTTGCCCAAATGCTTCAGTTGCTCCTTTACATGTGAAGCACTTGTTTCCCTAGAATCGTAAAGTTTCAGTGACTTGTCCATGCCCCAGCCCACCTCTATGAGAGAGTCACTATTCACGTAGAAATGCTCTAAGCCTGGCTTAAACATATATGCAATTTTTCCCCTCTGCTTCACAACACTGCCAGTATAATAAACTCTCTAGTCAGAGTTTTTGTTGTCCCTATCCAGCAGCCACTGCTTCCATTGATTCAAAGCCTTTTCCCCTGCCTTTGTCACTCTGTTTGTCACTAGAAATACAAAGTTCTTGGCTGCTGAACCTCTGGAGATAAGTGACATGGCTCCACTGCACATGACCCCCAGGACGAGAGAACGTAAGCGGGTTCAGAAGCGGCCACCTGTCTTTGAAGAGTATATACATGTCACCTCTGCTGATGGGAAGAGAGTCTACATGACTTTAAAAGAAGATACCCAGGGCTCGGAATCAGAGGTGAGTCTGGATGGGGTGTCAGGTAAGCACTGGCACAGAGGCCATAGGCATGCACTGTGAGCATGGTAAGGTATCCTCTGGTAGGGATAGAATGTGGAAGTATGAATACAAGGTACAATACATCAACAAATGTAGGTTACTGGGCTATGAAACACAGGAGCCACCTTCACAGGAGACTTCATAATATAGAGGGATAAAGACACAAGAAGTGTGGGATGTAGAACATTGCGAAATGCTGAGTAAAAGTGTTTTGTGATGCTGCACACAGTAATAGGTATCTGGACAAGGGAAATTATGTGGAGCTTTTTGACACTGAAATAGTTAGAGGTTTGGCACATAGTAAATTATATTGTATATTTTGACATTCAAAAGGGAGTCGGCAATCTATTTTGGGCATGGGACATGGGGAAGAGTATGTGGTTTGGGGGATAAAGAATTAAGAGTATGGAACAGTGACATAAAAACTGGGTGTAGGATGCAGAAAAGAGTATATGTTTTTGGACACAGGAAAGAATATGTTGTGTAGAACATAGGGAAGAATGTTGATGAACAAACAGACAAAGAGGTGTGAGTCACAAGCATGAATTTGTAGTGTAAGCCAAATAGAATAATGTACAGTGTAGTACATGGAAGAATAAGTTGAGTAAGACAGAGGTAAGAACATGGGGTATGGGACATAAGAAAGAATATATGGTGCAGAACACAGGTAATGTATGGTGTGAGGCACAGGGAAGAATAGAAATTGGGAGCCCCAGGGAAGAATATTTGAAGAATGAGGTATAGCACACAAAGCATATGGAGCGTAGGCCTCCAGAGATAAACAATGTTGGATTCAGGGAAGACTCCTGTTACATTATTTGCTTTAGTACATATAGATGTATATGAACAATATATTGCAAGCATGAGAACTGTATTACCAGTCCTATTTTCACATCCCACGAGGGTATGAATATGTTCTACCTTAACAGCTCCCCTTTGCTGACTTAAATACTGCAAATTCTTGAACTTTTTTTCATTTTTGACTCTGCAGCTCTCCAAAGCTGGTGGCTTTGACTGGAATGGCGAGCGACAATTGCACTTACTGGGCGTGCCTTTCTCTTACCTGAAGGAGCAGGTTGCTGATGAGGTGAGTGTGAAGCTGTTATCAAAATGGCCATTTTATGGGCCCCTTTTCTCACCCCAGTGAGACAAGATTTCTGTCAAGTAGCTGAAGTTAATTTATAAAAAAATGTATACATATAATTTCCCAAATGACACTTAGGATTGTTTAACTGGAATACGAAATTTGCAAGAAGATGAAACGGAATGATGTGCAATTTATCGCAGAGTCATAGGGGCTAGAAGAGGTTCAACTTTTAAGTGCTTTGAGCTTACAGACCCAGCGGGCCAGTGCAGGGTAGGAAACGGATCTGTTCAAATTCTGAAGCAAAATAACTAGTTGGTCAGAGAAGCTATGCCTAAGATGATTGCTCCAATATGAGTCTTTGCTGAATCACTTAAAAGCGAATAACAAATGAGAGTCTGGGATGGACTTTATGGGGTCTGCATTGGTTTGGCCTACAATATATAGCATGGCTCCATCTGGTGAAAAATGCAGACCAGATATCGGAAGGTCTTCGATGCTCCGAATGTGTGTTTTCATGCTTTGGGTGTCTAAGCACTATTTGCCCCATCTATTCACTAGACAAGAAGACTTGCATTGTTTTGGGAAACAGGAAGGAGATCAGCAACCTGAATTCTTGTGTTAAAAAATGCATCTCCTAGTATCAAAGTAACTGAATATCATGATAAACCTTTTCTTCGTTCACACACGGGTATATAAGGAACATCCTGGTGACTAACTTTCACATACATAAACACATAACTATTGTCTAAATCTTCTTTTGTTTCCACAGTGCCTATATAGTCACATGTGGGAAAAGAGGGAGAAAAGTACAGTAGAAAGCATCTGGCAGCCCATCAAGGCCTGACGTTTTACCATGCAGTTCAGCAAGAGTAATAGGGGCCTCTAAACGTTCCGCGTGGGTCGGGTCAATAGGGTCCCACGGACAAGAGTACAGATAGGAATCTATAGGCGTGCAGTGAGCATTGTTCTCCGAATAGAGGATTTGGTAAAAACCATTAAAAAAGGCCTGCAGCCTATCCTGTTCAGCAGTAACCCATCTACCATCAATGGTCTTAATCTTAGCTATATGGGTATGAGAATGCTGCTGGCTTAATGTACGGGCTAGGAGTGCTCCCATTTTGTCCCCCCCTGCATAATAACACTGGTTTAAAGCAAGAATTTTCTGCTATATTCTTTCTTTAGGTGCTTAACTGACCTTGCAGCAAGGGCAGCTTATGTGAGAGCCATGTAGAATGGTGAGTTTCACATAGCGGCCATTGACGCCATGCACTGTCTTCATTACGTTAGTCCTAAAACCTGCCTTACACAGGATGATCACTCCTGCTGTCTAAATACGGGCGTGTGCGCTGAAATAGTGAGGGTATTTTGGGTGACACATGCAGAAGCGTTCTCCTTTAGGAGATGAGTCCCTGCAAAAGCCCAACCTCCCTGTCTTGTTTTCTTGAATTTAGGGACATAGGCCAGGCTAGCTGATGAGGAGCGTAAACACCTTCCTGGGATGTATCTTTGAAAACAATTTTGAGAAGGGATTTGTTCAAGTCCATGAAGAGCTTTGAAAACAATGCATAGAGATTTAATCACAATTCTCTGCTTGACTGGTAACAGTCAGCTCCTTAAGAGCACCCGAGGTGGACGACCTCCTTGAACGAATCAGAGACCGTTTTGCCACAGCAGCCTGGATGCTATACAATCTATTTATTCTAAAATCAGAGACATCTAGGAGGAGAGAGATACAATAATCAAGCTTACACAGGATCACTCTACAAATGATCAAAGTTTTGGCATGAGGTGGCAGCATGGGAATACGTTTCTGCAGGTCCTGAAGGAGCGAGAAACCGGTCCTAGCTATTTTTGTAGTATGAACTTCAAGGGACAGTTTATTATCACAAAAAAGACTCCTAGTTTGCAAACTGAAATGGAGGAGGTGGGTTCGTCCTTTACTGGGGGCCAGAAGTTTGTGGGAAGATTCAAAGGAACTTTATTTGCTGAGAAGCATAGTAACTCTGTCTTGTCTCCATTATATTTAAGGGTATTGGAGTTCAACTACAAGGCAATATCCTTCATGGAATTATGGATGGCATTACCTGCTGTCTGATGGTCACGGTCTAAACACAGGATCAGCTGGGTGGCGCCGGCGTAATTAACTAGTCTGATGTTGTGGAATTTGATCAGAGTCACAAGAGGTCTCAAATACAGGTTGAACAAAATGGAACTAAGGGTAGATCCTTGGGGGACTCAATGTTTCACTTCCCTGAAAACAGATCTAAAAGGTGAAAGGGCAACAGCCTGGCTGCGTTCAGATAGATACAAACATCCATTTCAAAGCTCTCCCTCCTACTCTGGCCAGGGCAAGTCTATTTAGAAGGATGCAAGGATTTACGTGTCGAAAGCGGCAGAAGAATCGGGATTGGAGATTGGCCATGATCAACTAGCAACCAAAGCTCGTCCATGGCAGTGAGTAGGGCAGACTCGGTCCCATGTTCTGGTCTAAAGCCAAACTGCTCCTGTTCTAGTAGATTGTGTTGATCAAAATAACACTAGTTTTTTGACGATATCCCGTTCCAGAAGTTTTATGGGGAAAAACAGCAATGATATTGGTCTGAAGTTACTGAGGGCCGACTGATCCAGGGAGGATTTTTTGAAGATGGGGACACAGTGGCTTTTTTCCATGTCTGTAATACTATACCGGAGTCCAACGGCTGATTACAAATCTGTCAAAGCAGCAAAAAACACTCTTCCGCCAGACATTTCCAGATCATGTACGGTAGTGGGTCAAGAGGAGAGCCAGAAGAAGTGGATCTGGCTAAGGAGAAGAAACTATCCTCTGAGTTAGATTAAAAATAATCTAACTTATGCCTAGACTTATCATGACTGTTGGTTATCGCAGATAGACTGCAAGAAGGGGGATTGGGGGGGCTCCCAAGTAATAACGTTCTCTGGATACACCATAGCTGCTGTCGAACCATTAAGTTGGGGGGGCATCACTGATGTCATCCAGAATCTTAACAATCTTTTCCTCAAAGAACAGGGCGAGGTTGTCCCAAAGGCCTTGGGATGGTGAAATGTCCCTTTTCAGACAGTTCCACCACACAAACAATGTCTGGTGTCCTCTTCACTTCTTTGTCAGTGCCAGTTGTGCTTCTGATGGTAATCGGCTCTTTCTGGGTGCTCCATATGTCAACAAACCTGGCTGGGATCCTCCTAGTATCCGGCCAGGCACATTTCTCCCCTATCGCTGCAGGCAGGCTCGTAAGCACTGGGCAGACCCTCTGCCTCTCCAACAAGTAACGTAGACCTCTAGTGATATCCCCTCACCACTGGGAGACTGGCTGTCATGCAAGATTTCAACTATGGTCTAATAACAGCTCTTTAAGAAACCTGTGGAGCACTCCATTCCTTGGTCAGTGAAGCAGGTTGGAACTGGGACAAAATGGAAATAGTTTTGATTCCACTTTTATATTCCCTTTACAAGGCAGCAGATTTTATACCACGGTCTAATTCCTGGAATTGGTTGGGGTGCTTCCTTTTCAAATGCAATTTTTCTGTCTGCAGTTTAGACACATCCTTTGCACAAGGTGATAGTTCTCCTCCTACGAGTAGTGATGAATGAATTTATTTATTATTGCAGTTAATAAAAATTGTTACTAAAGGCTGTAGTACATGGTGTGTCCTTCCACGCGACTTCTTCAGTCATTGCTTAAAACAAAATTTTATCATTTGATTTAGTACATTTCGAACAGTTACACAGGGCGTAAAAATAAGAATCCATAACATTGAATATATGCTTTCTAATTTGGGCCTGTGGTCTGCATTTAGACCAAGGCTTAATCTTTGCTTGTAAATTCTTTACGTTGCCGTGCAGATTTCGCTAATCTAGCCAGTTCTATGGGGATCTCCAAATTAAAAAGAAGTTTCATTGCTTCTAGACACGTACGGGTGCTTTATTTTAAAAACAAATGTTTTTTTTTTTTTTTAATGCAAGATTTTATTGAAGTTAAAAACATCATACATTTCACGCCTACAACCCTGAGGCCGGCTATTATTGTCACATGATTCTCAGTGTGTTCGGGTTCCACATGCATACGGTCGTGAAGCATTTAGTGACATACCTCTGTTCTCATCTTGCTTTTCTTTTTTATAATAACAGGAACTTAACTTGTGGCTCTACAAAGGTTCACACCTCCACATATGATACACATCTCTTACAGTTTAGACTGCTAGGCCTTTTCTTATCGTGGGATATATGCGCCCCTCCCCCACCCGGGTGTTCCTCCATCCTAGTCCAAACAGCAGTCAAAATATCATCGGTTTCTGAGCCCATCCCCAGTTCTGAACGTACAGTAATCAGTTTTCTCCCTCTTCATCCTCCGAGCTATCTACCTCATCTTCTGATAATGGGTCACAGATGTCTCCCCTGTATGTGTTCCAGGGTTGCCATATTTTGTTCCATTTACGCGGGTTAGCTCTTGCTTTGTAAACTGCTCTTTCCGTTACCATAAGTGTGTCCATGTTCCTGCACCACTGTGCCAGAGTGGGAAGTTCCGCCGCCCCCCACTTCTGCGCGATGTCACGCTTGGCGGTCATGAGGCCAATCGTAGACCACAACCTTCCGTGGTATGATACATCTGTCGGCCCCCATATGTTCAGTAAGCAAACTCGGAGCTCAGGGGTCAGAGAGACCTCTAAAGTCTGGGAAATTGTGCGCAGCACCTGTTGCCAGTAACCCTCAATGGCTGAGCATCCCCAAATGGTATGTATGAAGGTACCTTGTTCTCCGCATCCCCTGAGACAGTGTGGATGGTCTGCTCTCTGTAGTTTGTGCAATAAGGTGCGCGTGTAATATATCCTATGTAGGATTTTCAGTTGTATTAGACGGAACCTAGCCGGCACACCAGCCTCTCTAGGCGATGCTAACGCTGCGTTCCACTTGGTGTCATCTATCGCTCCCACGTCCTCCACCCATTTCTCTCGCAACTTCTCTAATGCATCAGGCAAATTATTCAGTAGTTTTCGGTATGTGAGGGAGGTCGCGCCTTCCTGTAGAGCGTCTGTAAGTATGCGATCCTCAAGGGGCGAGGATTCTGGGAGACGTGTCCCTGTCGGGATAGCTGCCTGTAGAGCGTGTGTAATTTGGATATACCTAAATCTTTCTGTTGCACCCATCCCGTAATGTTGTTGGAGATATGTGAATGGGACTACCCCACCCTCCGACCACAAGTCCCCAACTGTCGAAATCCCTATATTGTCCCATCGGGTGAAGCCTTTAGAGCGTCTAAGGTGTCCCAGTGCTTTTGCATCCCATAATGGGGTCATTTTCGTTATAACTCCTCCCCACTTAAGTCTCGCCTGCGCCTTATACCACAGTGTCACTACATGTTTGGTGGGTCCTCTTAGTTTACCAGCAGCCCCCTTGTGATACAGCGGTGTCAGTATGCTCTGCATCCCTAGTTGTGTCCTGTCAGCCATGAAAGCCGGGTCTGTCTGTGAGGCGTGGAGCCATTGATTAATGATTTTAAGCTGTGCCGCCCAGTAGTATAATTGTATATTGGGTAGCGCAATCCCTCCTTCATACCATCCCCTATTTAGTTTTATGTGCTATGCGCGCTGGGCGATCGTCCCACAAGAGACCCGACAGCACCGCCGCCACTTTCTGAAAGTAGCTCTGAGGTACCGGCAGCGGTGCGTTTTCGAGTATGTAGAGGAAACGAGGCAACGCCATCATTTTGAACAGAATAATTTACAACAAGGGGTGGTGATGGACAGAGTCTCTGAATTAAGCAGAATACTCTCACCCAGTCAAGAGATCAGGGCTAGATCCAACACCGTTTTTTAGCTCATTGCACCATCCCAGTTTCAGAACCCGGCTGTATGCAAATTAGTCTGTCCCTGGCCCAGTGCATCATGGGAACAGGGCAGACCAGACTACAAAAGCCAATTCTTACACTGGGAAGGAAACAAGCTTCCGGGGACCGGTTTCTGGCATTTCAGCCGTCTTCGGCCCGGCTTGCTTGAATCCTGATGGTGCAATGAGCTAGGGACTCACATCTGAGTATACCCTTCCACGCTTAGGGGTGGACAAAATAATTTACAACAAGGGGTGGTGATGGACAGAGTCTCTGAATTAAGCAGAATACTCTCACCCAGTCAAGAGATCAGGGCTAGATCCAACACCGTTTTTTAGCTCATTGCACCATCCCAGTTTCAGAACCGGCTGTATGCAAATTAGTCTGTCCCTGGCCCAGTGCATCATGGGAACAGGGCAGACCAGACTACAAAAGCCAATTCTTACACTGGGAAGGAAACAAGCTTCCGGGGACCGGTTTCTGGCATTTCAGCCGTCTTCGGCCCGGCTTGCTTGAATCCTGATGGTGCAATGAGCAAGGGAGTGTAAGAATTGGCTTTTGTAGTCTGGTCTGCCCTGTTCCCATGATGCACTGGGCCAGGGACAGACTAATTTGCATACAGCCAGGTTCTGAAACTGGGATGGTGCAATGAGCTAAAAAACGGTGTTGGATCTAGCCCTGATCTCTTGACTGGGTGAGAGTATTCTGCTTAATTCAGAGACTCTGTCCCTCACCACCCCTTGTTGTAAATATTTTTGTCCACCCTAAGCGTGGAAGGGCATACTCAGACATGAGTCCCTTGCTCATTGCACCATCAGGATTCAAGCCAGCCGGGCCGAAGACGGCTGTAATGCCAGAAACCGGTCCCTGGAAGCTTGTTTCCTTCCCAGTGTAAGAATTGGCTTTTGTAGTCTGGTCTGCCCTGTTCCCATGATGCACTGGGCCAGGGACAGACTAATTTGCATACAGCCAGGTTCTGAAACTGGGATGGCGCAATGAGCTAAAAAACGGTGTTGGATCTAGCCCTGATCTCTTGACTGGGTGAGAGTATTCTGCTTAATTCAGAGACTCTGTCCCTCACCACCCCTTGTTGTAAATATCATTTTGAACAGGGCTGCCCTGCCCAGGAGAGTCAGTGGAAGCCCCTTCCAATGCTTCACGTCGTTACGGAATCGCGTAAGGGGAGGCAACAGGTTGAGCTCGTAGAAGACCGCTGAGTCTAGTGTGACGTACACTCCCAGGTATTTAAAGGCTGTGTTGGTTACTGCCAGAGGGCAGGTGGTAGGAAGCACCGGGGCGGGGCTCCTCAGTACATAGATGATCGATTTCGCCCAATTAATAGTGTAGCCCGACGCTTGACCGTGTGTATCACATACTGTGAGAAGATTCAGGATACTTCTCTCTAGATCCGTCATATATATCAGCATATCATCTGCATACAAGGAGACCCTGTCCTCCCAGTCGTTATTCCAGCGTATCCCCTTGAGCAGAGGCGATGTCCTGATGGTAATCGCCAATGGCTCCAGTACTAGCGCGAACAAGAGAGGCGATAGCGGGCATCCCTGCCTCGTCCCCCTTGCCAGGCCGATATCTCGCGATATGTGTCCGTTCGCCACCACTCGTGCCATGGGGTCAGTATACAACAATTTCACCCAGGAAATATATTTGGGACCGAACCCCATACGTGTCAGTACCGCAAACAGGTAGTGCCATTCCACCATATCAAATGCCATTCTGGCATCAAGCGACAGTATTGCTGCCGGCGTCTCCAATGACGGCGCTCTCGCCAGCACCCCGTGTACCCTTCGGAGATTCAGCGCTGTACTTCTACGCGGCATGAGGCCCGACTGATCCGGGTGTATCAGCTGTTCCAGGTATGGTTGCAGCCTGTTTGCTAACAATTTCGCCAGGATTTTCGCTTCCACGTTGAGGAGTGATATGGGCCGGTAGGATGTACATTCGTTAGGCGGTTTGCCTGGGTTCGGTATAGCCACAATGGTCGCCATCCGTTGGTCAAGGGGCAGTATACCTTTTTCCCTACTTTCCGTGTACATTCGTAACAGAGGTGCACTCAGAGATTCAGACATCGTTTTGAACCACTCAATGGGTATCCCGTTCGGGCCCAAAGCTTTCCCCGATCTAGTCGCGTTTATTGCCAACTGAATCTCCTCAATCGACAGGTCAGCGTCGAGGTCTTCTACTGCCTCGGCCGTTAGTGTTGGTACTTGCACGTCATAGAGGGACACCAAAGCTGTAGCTTCGGTCACCTCTCTACTAGGTGTGTATACGTCCAGGAAGTGATCGGCCAATAAGTCCACTATCTCCTCAGGTCGTGTGTGCGGCTCACCCTGTACATCATTTAAGCTTAGTATACATCTGCTACCTCCCTTCCTCTTGTCTAGCCAAGCCAAAAGTTTACTTGCCTTATCTCCTATATCGTATATTCTATGTCTGGTTGCTGCGATGTCTGCCGTCGTTTGGTGCCGCAAGTGGTCGTCGTGAAGACGCTGACGTAGTTGTAAGGAGTGTAGTGTGTCGTGTGTGGGGTCTGCCATGTGTGACGCGTTTGCCCTATCAAGCTCCCGTTCAAGCTCCATCAACTCTCTCCTCTGAGCACGTTTGTATTCAGTTATCGCGGAAATGGCCTGTCCCCTGAGGACTGTTTTGTAGGCTTCCCAGAGGACTGAGGGGGAGTCCACCGAAGCGTCATTTTCCTCAAAGTAATGACGGGTGGCCTTCTTCAGGTCTTTACCAATAGATGGGACCTTCAAATACCCCGGATATATGGGATATATCCTTCTGCGGGTCTTCTCATGACTGGATAAGGACAGGACCAAAGGTGAATGATCCGATATGTCCCTCAGCTTTATCTGAACATCATCTATAGTGAGCCGACCAATGCCGAGTGTGAGGAAGTAATCAATTCTGGACAAGCTATTGTGTGTAGCGGAGTAATAGGTGTACTGCTGCTCTTCCTGGTGTGTCTGGCGCCAGATATCGATCAATCCCTGTGCCTCCAGAAAGCCTCCAAATCTACTAACGTCAGTTACTTGTGGACGGGTGGGGAATCTGTCACGTGAATTGTGTAGTACCGCGTTGAAGTCTCCCCCTACAATCAAATCGCCTTCCGGGAGTCCCAGTAGGAACCTGCCGAGGTCCGGTAGTGCCACTGCATGTAGCGCTGGGGGGGATATAGACCGACACCACGTTTAGCGGCTTGCCTTCCCATTGTCCGTGTACAGCAGCAAATCGGCCTTGATCATCTATCTTGGTAGACTGAAGTATGAATCGTGAGGATGTTCGTAACAGAATACCCGTTCCGCGGGAGCCGGATGTGAATTCTGCGTGTGCTACCATCTGATAACCCCGTCTATCTAATGCCCGTCGGGCATTGCCCGCTAGGTGTGTTTCTTGGAGAAGTACTAGGGCCGGGCCTAGTCTCTTAATGCCCTGAAGGACCAGTCCCCTCTTTATTTTGTCCCCCAACCCTCTTACGTTCCAAGACATTATCTGGAGCGGCACCACTGGGGCCATACGTTCCTCCGCGCCATGTGCGCTATTTCTTCTTGGGGCCATCAGTATGCCATTGGAACAAATGGAGCCCACCCTCCGCGAGTGACCTTCCCATGGGGGACCCCCATGTCTGTCTGTGTGGACCTTGGCACCCCACCCATTGTGTGCTCGGTGTCTGCGATGTAGACGCTCTGATGTGTGCTAAACTTACTCGCTTATGATCCCTTTCAGCGCTAGCCTTGTGGTGTGTTGCAATGTCATGAGCCAAACATCGTACCTAAAAACAAATGTTTTAATAAATTGCAACATGCGTGACTCAATTGAGGGCAACTACAAACTAGGTGAGCCAAAGACTCCTCGTACCAATGACACAATCTGCAAGAGGTGACCACCTCTAGGGATTTCCAGCTAATATTTGTCTTTTATTGGCGTGGCTATTAGTCTGACTGACTAGATTTGCTTTAGGATGGATTTTTTCAGAGCTGAGCCAAGTTATGTCTGTCTCAATTTGTTCTTGTAGGAGTTGACTAAGAACCCAATATTGCTACTAGAGGACTCTATAAGCCCCAGGTCGTCTCACTTGGATAATGGTCTTACTTGTTCCTTAAAATGGTTTGTAAAATTTCCGGTTGATGAATAAAATCTCCCCAGTTGAACAAGTCAAGGTGCAGTTCAGTGAGGGCAGTAGATAGGGTGTCTGCCCAAGGATTTTTGATTTCGTGAACATTTCTTTCAGGGTTGCTTTAACTGTGTTTGGGGGGACTCCACATGTCCCTTGATAGTAACGGTTGATCGATGCCCAGTGTTCGTAGGATTGTTTGCTTAGTTCGAATTCCTCCCGTACTAAAGCATTCCTGGCATGGGCAGGTATCTGGAAAATCTGTTTAAATTCCAGGCAATTGGCAGACTCCATGGTGTTAATTAGTGCCCCAGGAAAGACTAGCTGCCCATAAGAAATTGAGGTAAGTAACTTGGATTTTTTAACCTTTCGTATTGGCTTTGTTGTCGGGCTGCACAGTTTGGAGTTGAGTTTGCAGAGGGCATACGTCACGCCTTCGCTTTTGATTCTATGGATGCAATATGTGCTGTGGACTTGCCATTACTTGTGATCCAAACCCCCAGATAGTTATACTTAGTTGTTGTAGTTATTTTCAGGTTACCCATTCTCCATTGATATTGAAGTTTGTTAGCATATTTTCGAAAGATCACTACATTTGTTTACTGGCGTTGGCTGTCAATTAATTATCGGCATTGTAGGTGCTTAGTGCGTCTAGCGCTCTTTGTAGGCCTGTCCTCATGTGGTCCATTAAGACCATATCATCAGAGTACTGCAGTAAGAACAGTCTGGTCAGCCTAATTTTAGTTGCTAACAAGTTGGCTTTTGATATTGATATACCAAGGTCTGCAGTATATAAGTTAAAAAGTAAAGGCGCCAATACGCTGCCTTGTTTCAGCCCTCTGTCCGTGTACACTTTTGTTGTTGCTGTTTAGGGTTAGTTTGACACGTACCCAGGTTCTGGTGTAAAGGGCAATGATGGTGTTCAGCAGGGTGATTGGGATCCCCCATATTTGTAGTTTTTGCCAGAGTTAATTCCTATTGACACAGTCGAATGCCGCAGCGTGGTCTATGAAGCATGCAAAAAGGGGGCTCTGGTTTTCCCAGGTGGACTGTTCTACCAGGTAGGCTAGGGCTAGAATGTTATCCAATGTTGATGCTCCTGCCATGAAGCCAGATTGGTAGACTTGTAAGTATTCCATCCTCATTAGCCCAGTTTTGTGATCTATTAAGAGTTGGCCTGCGTATGTCTTTGCCTCGATATCCAGAAGGGCTTTCATCCTGTAATTGGTTGGATCTCCTGTGTCACCTTTTTATGGATTGGTTGTAGTAGGGATCCTTTCAAGGCTTCGGGGATTGATGAATTAATCATACAGAACTGGTATAACGGGGTGAGTATAATTGCCCAGAATACATCGTCCTCTTTGAATAGGTGTCCAGGTAGGCCGTTGGGCCCCCGGGGTACTGTTGCTTCTGATGTTTCTTTAGTATTATTAATACACGGTTGTGCACATCAAGAGGTTCGCTTGATTTGCCCCAATTTTGTTACCAGTGACATTGAGCAGGCTGGTACTTGTAAACGATTGTTGGTAGTCTGGAAGGGTATTGCAAGAAGACTTGCAGTACAGTGTTTTCACATGGTTGATCCATGTGTGACTTGAAACTCCGTCATGGCCATGCCCGGACAGCATATTGATGTATTGCCAAAATTCTGCTTGTCTACTTGGGATTAAAAGACAAAGGATGTGTAGCCATTGGGAATCTTCTTGTTGCCTTTTGAAGTTCCATATGTTTCTTCTGTGCGAGTTCCTGGCAGGCAAGCGTTTTTGGAATCCTGTTTCATCTCTCACACATTTGTAGTTGGGGTTGGCTTGTCTCCGTGCCTTCTTGCTTAGTTGGATTTGTTTACTCCTTGGCTGATATTGGCAGCACCCCCTTTCTTTGGATTCTGACTGATGGTTTGGTTTTGTGCCTAGCAGAAGGTGGTACAGCTCCGGCACCAGTTTTGACCATTTCGTGGGTACATTCCCCTCAATGGAGTCGGTGTTGAGCATTAGCCAATTGTTTTTCCAGGCTGCCAGGCCAGATGTGTCTATTTTATTCCACTTTAGTCGTTTTAGGAGCGTGTGTATATCCTCCCCATTAGATGAGTCCAGGGGAATAATGTGCTTAAGGTTAACCGTTTGCAGAGCAATAGCTGTGAGCAGTGGGAGGTGAACACTGGTCTGCTGTACTGGTTTTAGAAATTCTACAACTTGTTTGTGAAGGCAATTGCTCATAAAAATGTGATCAATAGTAGATTTGGGTTTTTCCTGGGAATCTTCAATTGAAACGTGGTTGGCGTCTTGTGCCTCCTGTACGGATCTTAGTCTGTAAGTGTTTAGAAATGTAATAAGCAGATTACCAGCACAGTCCCTGGGAGGTAAGGCGTCTGTTTCTGTTCCCAGGTTGTGAGCATTGAAGTCGCCGACCATTATTATCCCTCAATTCGTGTAGTTACTGAACAGTTTTTCAAGTGTGTTGACCAGTTCCCTCATCTTGCCGTGTCTTGGGCTATCTTTTCAATTGAAGTAAACATTCAAAAGTAGGATCATTATTGGGAACCCGTTTAGTGTCAGGTAAGGCTTGGACCATGTCCGTGCTTATTGAAGATTTTGGTGACGTTATAAGAGTACCCAAGCTTACGTATATGGATAGGCCCCCTGATGGCTTTCCGAATACATTATGCATTTTTGCTGGATGTTGAAATTCCTCGAATCCTGGTATTACCAATGGGGCGAGTAGCCTGGTTTCCTGAAGACACAGCAGGTCCTGTGTCTGTAAAAATTCAAAAACAAACAAACAACTGCCAATACTGATGCTCTTTAAATCATCCCAATTATACCAACAACCAAACGACCTAAACACTTTGGTTGGAAAAAAATTTATTTTATTTTTCTTTCTCAGATATTTTTTTCTTTCTCATTTGTTATCTTTGTTTTGTACTCGGTTTGTCAACCAGCCATGGGAAATGAGGACGAGACGCCAATACTACAAAACCTAGATGCGTCACCCATTTTTTATTTATCGGACAGACAGCTGTCAAAAATGGAGATACAGGTCCTAACTAAAGGATTATCGTTTGTTCCAACAAAAAGCACAGATTTTGTCAAATTAAAAACAGAAACTATGGAATTCTGCAGAAAAGTAAAACTCTAGGCATTTTTTATTCAAAATGACTATCAAAGTATTCAAGAGATTATAGGACTAAGAAATAAATTTGAATTCTGCCCTCCGACTGTGAGAAGTTGGCCTGGTATATGATGTTCACTATTCTAGTGAGCACCTTGTACCAGTCCAAACAACCCTTATAGTGATGGTTGTAAAGTCAACCTTATAGACCAGCTATCGTACTGCTAGCATGGACAAAGCAGTCTTAGGCTAAACTCAAGAGGGCATGTGAAGCCAGCTGTTTTACCATATGCAATCCCTTTAATACCAAATGAAAGGACACCACACAGGATATATATATATATATATATATATATATATATATATATATATATATATATATATATAAAATATATATATATATATATATATAAAATATTTATGAGGTCAGAGGCACAAGCACATAACGAGACTTAATCAACATACAGGGGCACTTCGAACCATATACTAAAATAGTGGTATAAGAACCACGTCACGAACAAAGGATAGGCCTAGGGCCTGGAGAATCGCTGGGGCTAGGCTGTACTACCAAAGGATAGGGGGCAGGAGGGCCACGGGATGCGCGTGCAGTGTCTTTACAGGCACACGAGTTACCATAGAGTTTGAATGGGAACGAAAGAATTGGAAACTAGTTCTTTTAGGACACTTCCGGATGGACTAGGGAAAAGCTACTTGAAACTAGGACACTAGGATAGTCAATACCCACAGGAGTACCAAAATACTCGCGTTACCTCACCCACAGGAAGCGGGTGCATAGGTGTCAAAGTGTGTGCGGTTTCGTCGCTGATTCCTATGGAGCCTTGGAGAAAGATGCTGCAGGCAACCAGGAGAAAAGTGTCCTGTTGGATCCAAGGGCGGATCGAGGATGAAGAGTACCTGAAAGCAGAGGGGACAGAGTCTGGGTCACTAGTCAGTGACCAGGAAGGAACCAGGCGATGTGGCGAAGCAATCAGGTGATGTCGTGAAGCTTGTCTCTGCAGCCACGTGGACCAGGAGGTGTCGACGACGACCAGGAGCTGGATACGGACTGTCCCGCGATGGCTCTCGCTGTCGGCGGTGTCGGCTTCTGGATTGGAGTCAACAAGCCTTGGCAAAGGCAACCCACGCAGGAATCAAAGATGGCTTCTTGATCAGACCAGCAAGGTCTGATGGGCTTCTCCTTTTCAGGGAAGCAGGGGCCAGTCTGGAGCAACCAGACCAGCGGTGTAAATCAAAAGATTCGTAGTCACAGAGGCCACTAGCCAATGGGCAAGTGACCGGACAGACGCGTCGAGCAAGAAAATGCAGAAGGGCCCCACGCAGAACTCGTGGAGGGCTGATCTTCGGTGCAGTTGGTGTTCGGGGCTGGGGCTTCTCAATCCCCAATGCACAACTTCGAGGGTGCCTCAAAAGTTGCACGGAAAGCAATTCGCTGGCTTTCCAAGATGGCCGGTCCCACGTCTCTCGTCGCCTCCATGGGTCTCAGCTCTGCTGTGACTGTGGATCGGGCTGTTGGAAGTCTGGAAGTCCAGGTCTTGTCAGGCTCTGTGCTCGGGCTCCGGCGGGAGCATCGACAAAGCAAACTGTTGATCGCTTGGTGGTGCCTGCTTGCACAGGGTGGTCACTCCTTGACCACAAGGGAGATTCTTCAGTCTTCTATGTTGAGTAGAATGTCGAAGGTCCAGAGTTTCGTTTCAAGTTTCAGTCAGGATAAATCTAAAGTCTTTGGACTCAGCTCCTACCTATATACCAAATTTAGGGGCTGGATTACCTGCTAGGTCCCTCCTATGGGTGGGACCAGGGAAGGGGGTGGTTACACCCATTTCCCTTTCTCCAGTTTCACGCCAGAGCTTGGGCTGGAGTGCCCCAGCACCGGTTTGAACTGGACTATGCATGGGACACCTTGTGTGCCCCAGGCAGTGTTTCATTTCATTCAGCCCTCCCTGCCCCAATACACTATAGCCTGTCTGGGGTGGTGCTCGCACCTCCCAAGACAGGAAACCTATTGTCCAAGCCTCCCTCGCTGGAAGGACTCCCAGCAGCAGGAGGTCAGACTTGTGTCTGTGGCAGCAGCATCCATTCTGTGATGCTGAGGCTCTGGTTAACTTTAACCGGGATTAGTAGGAACAACATGTCTTGGTGGAATGTCATGGTGGAATGCTACCCCCGTCGCCAGAACTGGTGAGGGGGTAGTATTCCAAAGCGTATGACACCTTACACGACATGTTTTGATAAAGCCAAACCTAAGTTAGCATTTAACCGCGAGTTTCATATTGCACTTAAGAGTATATGCTATGGCGATATCCTAGAACAGCTATAAGGACATAGTTCCGAAAGCTGCAGAGAGCCTCAGCTCATGCTAGAGCCTCATCTCACATAAAACCAAGCACTCTGCCTTCAGGATTGTTAAGGCCTGCCATAGGAGTGACTTATAAGTGTATATGTGTCTAGATATAAGGTTAGATATAGGAATACTATATCTAAGCAAGGGGTGATTACACAACCTTGCCCCAGCTGAGTGATCAGCCAGTTGTGTCAGTTTGGATGGCCAGCCAGGGGTGGCAAAAGATATGCTGCAGCCCCTGGTAGGCCTTGGGTGCACCTATGCCCTGGGTGATGTACCTAAAGTACATGGTGTGAATTTAGAGAGAGAACAGCAGGGCTGTGGGTCTGATTAGCAGGTCCACAGCCACATCTAAGTCAAAAACCAGTAAAGCAAAAAGTGGAGTGACCATAGGAAAGCAAACCCTACTCTCCTACACCGACAAACAAAATACCTAAAGAGATACTTTGCTTTGAACAGACTGTAATGTCAGCAATCAATTCTATGGAAAAAAGGACAACATTTGTCAAACACAGTATATCTAAAGAAGAAAGAAATGCCATAAAAAAATCTCCAAAATGATCGCTCTTTGAAAATAAAGCCTGCAGACAAAGGTGGGGCGATTGGGTTTTGGTCCCTGGCTGAATACCAGAAGGAGACTTTAAGACAAATTCACAACACAGAACAATATAGAAAACTTCCAGGTGAGCCAAAGAGCGAGATCAAAGGAGAATTATCGGCACTCGTCCAATTTGGAGTAGATAGTGGATTTGTAGGACCAAAAGAATCTAAGTTCCTCATAAAAGTATATCCCCGAACCTTGGTTTTATATTTACTTCCAAAAATCCATAAGGATGACAAACATTCACCGGGCTGTCCAATAGTTTTGGTTTGCAATTCGGTTTTAGAAACGGTCGCTAAATATGTTGAATTTTTCCTGAAACCATTTTTGGAGAAAGTTCCATTATATCTTAGAGATACAATGCATTTTTTGAATATGATTGAAGACATTGAGTTCTCTGAGACATCACAGATATTAGTGACATTTGATGTGGTGACAATATACACGAAATTCCTCAGCAAGATGGATTAGAAGCAATGGAATCATATTTAATTTCAAGACCAAAGCCAGAAAAAGTGCCAACGGAGTTCATTTTGAATTTAGCAAAAAATTTGCTTAAACAATTTCAAATTTGGTGATGAGTTTTTTGCCAAGTGAAAGGTACTGCGATGGGATGTCCTTTCGCTCCCCAATTTGCTGTACTCTACATGGCCAAATATGAAGAGAAACGACCTGGTTCCTTCTAACATTTTCAATTCATTCAGACAGAAAAATAAGAACATTAAGTGAGCTGAGTTGGTTTACCTTTTGGATTTAGCCTCTAAATTACAGAAAAAAATGCTAAATGTGTAATCAAAAAGTATCAGAGGCATTGTTTATTTTGAATGTCATAACTTGTATAGAACAAGAGCTGTATATATCATTGAATTATATGGAGATTTGTAATGTAATTTGATCACATTTATGTGTTTTGTTGTGTTAAGTGTTGTTGTGTCTTCAGTGTATGTGTGTAAACGTGTTTCATTTTTATTGGCAAAAAAACCTTTTGCAAGAAAAGTACCTTTTTTCAAAACAAAGATAACAAATAAGAAAGCAAAAAATATCTGTGAAAGAAAAATACAATTAAAAGTGTTTAGGTCGTTTGGTTGTTGGTATAATTGGGATGAATGAAAGAGCATCAGTATTGGCAGTATTTGGTAGTGATATATTGGTACGGCCTTACTGATTAAGGGCCAAAACCCTTTGTTGTTTCTATATGTAAAAATTCAAAGGCAGCTCTGTTCTGTAACATGGTTTCCAGCCCGTCCACATTCCATGAGATTACTTTTATGGTCTTGTTTGTTCTCCTCGCAGGCCAGTTGAGTCTCTTTGTGCTAGGAGCAGTTTGATTGCCGACCTGACATTGTTGTTGGTACTCCATCCTGATCATATGTGTATGGCTCGGCTTTTTCTCTTTCTGTGATTTTGCGCCCTGTTGCAGAGGAAGTAGGTGAGAAATGTATTCTCAAGTTGGAGAATGGTTTAGGATAAGCAACTTGGGTTGGGCTCTGAAGATGGACTTTCTCAGTGTCTGTTGTATTTCTGTTTCTGAGTCTGCCAATCAGTATGTGTGGATAGCTTTCCTCTTCGGGTTCATGTACATTGATCTCCCATTTAGCTAATTGGGCCTTTTCTGTCATAATCATTCGGGCTGTCGTGGTGGTTTTCCATGTTGCTATTGTTGATTCTCTTGTTGTATTATTGCTCAGGACCTTGAATTGAGCTCTGTTGTGAGATGTATTATCCCTGGAATGTATTGGAGAATTTGTAAAATATTAGCCCTATCTAATGTAAACTTCTGCGGGATGTATATTTGGGCGTAAGCACTACGGTGTTGTTCTCAGATTCCCTTCAGGCGTGGACCCTTGGCCTTGTAGTAATGGTGTATGTTTCCTGGCAGTATCTGTTTGTTATATTTGCTCTGATGTCTGTTTGGGCTGCATGGATCTCCCGCAGCCCAATACTATTTATTTGTGGGAGAGATGTTCTTCTGCTATCCATATTGGGTGGATGCGCATCTCGCTCCTGCCTGTTTAGATGCCATGCTGTGTCGTTGCTCCCTCTACTGTTAGTTTGCAGAGCGAGTTCGATCTAATGTGCGGCTTGCTTCTGCCCTTCGTCAGCCGGGTCGTCCCTGCAGTGCAGTTTTTTAAGTGGTTGTGCTACAGGTGCTGTAATTGGCTGGTCATTCCCTGGACTGACGATGGGACTCAGCTTTTTTAAAGATTGAGTAGAATTTCTGTGGCCTGAGTGGTTTTGGTTGGTGGTCCACCTTTGGGTACTTTTTGCGACCCGGGTTACCATCTGAAGCTTCCAGGCACAATTGTAGTTCCTTTACACAGCCCCAGTTTGATGTTTTTTTGTTTGCTTCTTCAGGAGTTTTTTTGCCCTCCTGGATAGCAGTTTTCTAGGTTCTGCAGGCTCTTTGAGGTTGTCCGTCGGGCCTTTGCTCCTGAGCGCAGCTTTACCGTTGTTGGTCCCTGCATAAAGGCTGTTACAGTAGTCCAGTCTAGATATAATAAGGGCCACTGTAACTGACTTTCTCGCCACTCAGGGTAGTAGGTCAAATAACTCTTTTAGAGACTTTATGAGGTGGAAACAAGTGCCGGCCACCCAAAGCGCTTGTTGACGAAAAGATAATAAGGTGTTGAATTTTACTCCCAGATTCTTCACTACGTCTACTGTATTGGGAGGAGGGGGAATATCTTTAGGCCACCTAACGCTGGGTGAAAGTGTTGTTTTTTCCCAGCAACATACTTTTTTGGGTATTACACTTCAGATGGTTGGATTTCATCCAATGGAATACCGCTGCAGATTTTTTCTGCTGTGTTAGAGTTTTTATCCTATACTAGAATTAACGGAGTATGATCTGCATCGGAAATAGTTTCAATTTTGAAAGATTATATCACATTTAACAGGGATCCATGTATATATTCAACAGTACAGGGCTCAAAGCAGAGCCCTGTGGGACCCCGGAGGTTATGAGTTTCTCTGCTGATTGATAATGGCCATGGGTAACTATTTGTCTTCAATTGGAAAGGATGGATTTCAGCCATGCTAGCGCTGAGTGGACAATACCATAAGTTTTGAGCCGTCCCCCCCCCGAATATCATGGGAAACCGTATCAAATGTGGGCGAAAAAGGAATTAGCACTGCATTTATCCCTGGTCTAATGCAAATTTGAGAGTTTCCGTGGTATGTAGTAATGCAGATTCTGTGGAATGCATGGGCATGAAACCTGATTGGCTTGGATACAGGATCTTCGCCATTTCTAGGAAGGAAGTCAATTGTCTATTAACTAGTTTCTAAGTGATTGTACTGAGACAGGGTAAAAGATAGATGGGACAAGGTTAGAAAGGATCTCAGTGTCAGATAATTGCTTTTTTGGAGGGATTAGACTGCTGCGATGTTTCCAAGTCGAAGGTACTTCTGCTTGTGCGAGTGAAGAATGTATTACCTTATTGATAATCGGGTTGATGGTGTCAATGATTGCATACAATACCTCTGGGGGACATGGGTCAAATGGACATCCTGACTTACAGGATATAATGGCATGACGTGACTGTTCCATACTGATGTTTTGAAAAGACGACCGTGTTGGCCTGTCATCCAGTCCCTCTGTATGTAATTCGATGCCAGAGGGACGGGTCATAAAGTGCTGACTCACACCCTCTCCTCACCATCCACCAAATGGAAGTACTCATGAAAATCTAATAGGTAATACCTTTCCAAAAAGGTCTTCAAAGACGTTCTAAAGGTAGCTCTGCCACCATTCATCCTCACTTCAGTGTCTGGGTCCCTCACTCTGGCTTCAGTAGTAAAGTTAACATACTTTCACTGTCTGGGGATCCTGTATCCCCCCTCCCTCTTTTGCCATGCTAAACAAGTGCCATCCAGAATGAGTCCAGCTGGCCCTAGCACTCCGACTTGTTGCTACCATACATGTATAACTCATCTAACATGCATAATATGCACCCTACAGACACACAGAATGTCAGAACAAGGGCCTGGTTTACATCTAAGCGGAACTATATATGTGTGACACCCACCTAGAATTTAAGCTATACCTGCTATGGGGTATTAATCCTTCAAAATCTGTACGCTGCCATCACCATTTTTATGTCAGTTGCCTAGGACATGGACAGTAGACCTATGTCATAAAACAAGGTATGCTTGGAACACCACTTCAGGTATCAGAACAGGTTCTAGACCTTGGCTTTAGCATGGACAAACTTAGGCTTCAGCATACGCCAGATTAGCATGCTATAATAGACTTTTTTTAAAACATATACCAGTTTGACATGGAGTCGGATTACCCATGGTAAGGATACATGCTATTTTACCATGCAGTGAACATTCCCAACCCAACATTGCTCAATCGAGTTCTTAGTCAGATTCTTTATTGATCTCAATTGGCATTTTCATACATATAGTGGAAGAGGAAAAAGCTTGTTTGTGTTTTTAGTTTATTACCATGATCTCTTGGATGCTTGTGACTTGTTGAGTAAGGCCAGCCAATCAGCATCCCAATCCTACAGTATTCCAGGAAATGTTCCTCACTGGTTCATCTCTAATTGACTAGCCCTGTCACTGATGATATTACTCATGTCAGCCCAGCAGTCCTGCTGATAAACGTTCTCATATTGGTGGTAATGGTTTGGCACTGCCTGGTGCATTGCAAAGTACGCTCAATCCCTGATCGATCTGCTGCCCTTCTACCTCTCTCCCATGCTGCATTCCCACCAAAGCCCCACTTAGAATCCATTACTACAGAGATAAAACAGTGTAGCTTTAAAAAATAATTTAGACTAGTCATTCAGTCCCTGTTAAAGAGGACCCTCAGCCAAGGTGGGATAATGGAATATAGTCTGTGATATAAAGGGAACCAATAGACAATCTGCACTGAAAAGCACTTTGAGTCCAGACTCATGTTTTCTAAGTCAGTACAATGCTTTGTTTTTTGCTTATCTGTATTTTACTTTCTTTAATGAGGCGCTTGGACAATGCCCACAAATGAGTTATGTGTTTTTTAATTGCCCTTTCAAGTTACTTGTCGTCTGCCCCTCTGGTGTTTTTACTGTCACAGTTTGTGATTGTCTAATATGTTATATTGTAGTTCATGGGCGAAATGCCCACAATTATTTCTTCCTTTTCCCAATGTAGAAAAATTCCTTCTAGCGGGGGATTAACTAATGCCTATTTAAAAATAGATTTTAAATCCCGCTGTAATATCTAGGGTTTGCCAAGTAATGCAATGATATTTACATGCCTAAATTGGACAAAGTTTCCTTACGCCTTTTAAGGATACCAGTTCATTTTGGCAGCAATCTTTCTAATATTGTGCTTACAAGATCCAAGTTTGCCTAATATCAACAGTTGTGTTTCACGTCGCTTTTATTGCAACCATTATATTTCCTGTCCCACTAATGTAGATGGGCTCCATAAATAACGTTGGTCTTGGTTTTTCTGTATTTTGTCACAGCATATTCTTTCATACAAATAAATGTATACATAATCCCCCACTTACAGGTGATGTGTTTACAGACCTAATCACTTATGTGAAAGGATCACAGACTATTTAGGACTTGGCTTCATCCCACCCACTTACCTGCTCAGCACCCCTGAAGCACAATGTCTGTAAAGGCTCTTCTAGTCGTTCCAGCATAACTTGGTTCCCTCTTTATCAAGCAGTAAGTTTATATACATGAATATAGGGCCTTATAAATGCCATTTGTAGTGTTAGTGACACTATGTTACTTTTTACCTAGAATGTGCAGATTGTCGCCCAGAAGACTTCCTGTTTCAAATGTGTTTTTTGTCTTCCAGCGCCGAAGACAGATTTTGGAAGAATCGCAGCGCTTAACAGAATTACTGAACAGGTGAGACTAGACATGTTTTCTGCTGCCTCATAAGCATTCACCTGTGGCTCTAACAGAGGATTTAGAATTTGCAGTGAACACATCTAGAATCATGTGTGTATCACTGAGCCACAGCCCTTTTTGGAGCTGATGATTTTCAAGGCCCCTATCACAATTATGTATCACAGAACCTGGATTGTACAAACTTGCCTGTTGTCAAAGCTCACCTGAAACCAGAACACACACAACATTGGCTGCCATTATTGGTAATAGGATATTGCCTATCAGGGCAATATGTGCAGGGTGTAATCTAAATCATCTCATATTATGGAATTCTATTTCCTCCTTTGAACAGTAAGTAAGAGCAATATAAAGTACTTGACCACCTGATAGGATAGTATACATAACTTGTCAGTTTTCCCAAATTATATGCTCAAAGTGTCCTCAGACCCCTTGCACTGTTGCATATGCTATTTCTGGCTAGGTTCTCGTTGTCAGTATTTCTGCCATTTTGCTGCCACACAGTCTCCGGTATTTTACTATTCTGCAATTCAGTTGTGGATTGCTAGGCGCAAAACATGCCAGCAAAGCTTGCCTCCTGGTGCGAATCCCTTGTTGATTGAAAGGTTGTTTCAGAAATTTCTTTCGTGCCACTGTAAGTTCTCTACAGGAGCATAATAAGTGCAGCATGTCTTCCTGAGCCGATCCACATAGGTGGCACGCAAAGCCAGCTTTGATCCGAAGCCAGGGAGGGAGATGCTGGGCGCAGGGGAGCAGTCCAAGTCTTTATTTCATAAAAGCGATTTTTATGTATTTGTCATATCCCAAGTTGAAGTAGGCTTGGACGCCCGGCTTCGTGTATGTATTCAGGGTCATCCAACCGTGGGATCTCTTTGAGAGTGCATCCTTGTCCTCCAGCAATGAGAGGAGTTTCACTGTCTTCCACATTAATTTTTTGTAATGTAATGTAAGTTGGTATTTGTACCACACAACATTCACTCCATGGAGCATCTTGGCGCCTACACTGACCAGATAAGGTCTGGATGTTAGGTCAGGCTACTTTCACTAGTCCAGCTGAGATGATTATACCTAAGCTCTGGCACAGGTGTCAGGAAGATTGAAGATCCAGGTCTTAGTGCTTTACGGAACTCGGATTCCCGTTCCATAGCACGGAGGTATGGGGGAAGTTTATTCCATGCCTTAGACCCTAGGACAGGCAGAGACTTACCACCCCTCGTACTGAGTCTGAAAGCTGGAACAGTCAGCAAGTTAGCATTCGAGGACCTCAAAGTCCGCGAGGGATGGTATAGAGAGATTAAGGATGCATCGTGAAGGTGGTCTGATGGGAATTATTCTAGCTTTGGGTTACCTACAACTCTCAACAACTTTTGTTCACATACACATCCTACTGTTTCAGAGTCACTTTTTGGTCATACATTATTTCCAGACCTGTTCTGCTCTTTGGAGTGTTTCATGGTATAGAGAGAACCTCCTTAATAAATACTTTGGTCCTTGAGAGTGGAATGCTCTAAAGGTAATTAGCAGGACCTTGAAAAGGACCCGTATGGTCACTGGTAACCAGTGCAGAGTGTTTAGCGCTGCTGACGGCAAGAATTTCTTAGGCCATTTCAGCACCAGCCTGGCGGCAGCGTGTTGCACCATCTGCAGCTTGTGGGTGACCGCCTTAGTGGTTCCCGCATACAGACCATTGCAGTAGTCGAGTCGCGACGTTACCAGTGCAACCGCTACCATTTCCCTGGCTGCCAGAGGCAGTATTTCAAAGAATTTCCTTAGTCCCTTGATGACATTAAAGCAGGTCCCTGCTACTGATAAAGCCTGCTGTTTAAACGACAGAGTGGTGTCAAATTTGATACCCAAGTTACGTGCCGTATTGGTTGTGTGGCGGTACCTCTGCGTTTTTCAGCCACCATAGTTTGGGGACAAAGTCATTTTGGGGGCCCATTAACATTATTTCAGTTTTGCCCGTGTTACATTTCAAGTGATTTTTTTCCATCCATTCAAATGTAGCCGTCAGGCAGCATTTGAGATTTTCTTCCCAGTCCTTGGTATCTTTGTCGAGGACTAAGATAAGCTGCGTACCGTCTGCATACGCTACAACGTCTATACTATAAGACGATATTAGCTTAATCAAAGGGGTGGTATAAATATTGAAAAGTGTCGGGCTTAGACTGGATCCCTGCGGGACTCCAGTCATGAGTGGTTTTTCTTTTGAGCGGAATTCTCCCAGAGTGACTACTTGCCTCCTGTCACTTAAGAAGTTCCTGATCGAGTCCAATACCATTCCTGTGATGCCAGATGTTACAAGCCGGTCAATCAAGATGGTATGTGAGACCGTGTCAAAGGCTGCCGACAAATCTAAAAGTATCAGGACAGCCTTCTTGCCCTGCTCCAGGGCCATTCGGATGGTATCTGTGGTGAACAGGAGGGCAGACTCAGTGGAGTGTTGGGCTCTGAAACCTGATAGGTTTGGGTGCCAGGCTTGGGTGTCTTCCAGAAATTTGGTAATCTGTTTGTTTACAAAGGATTCCGTTATTTTACATAGCACAGGGAGTAACGAGATCGGTCGAAGATTAGACAGCGTGGTGGAATCTGCGAATTGTTTTTTTTGCAATGGTTTAACCGCAACCAATTTCCATTCTAGGGGGATATTTGCCGTGGACAGTGACGTATTTACGATAATATTAATAGTAGGATTAACCGTATCCACAATCTTATGTAAGAGCAGAGGTAGACACGGGTCAAACGGGGACCCTGATTTGGTCATCAAAATGGCTTGGCGAGTTTCCTCCAGATCAATTGGTCTGAAGGTCGCCATCCTGTCAGAAGGCAAGCTCACCGTGCTTCTTTCTTCTCCTAGGGCTTTATCAGGAGTGACAAAGTCCTTGGTGAGGCCTTGTACTTTTTGATCAAAGAAGTCTGCGATGGTATTACAGAGGTTTTCAGATGGGGGAATTTCCTGCTGTAATATTTTGGGGTTATTGAAATCCTTTACTATCTTAAAAATGGATTTTTGCTTATTATTAGCCGCTTCTATTGCTTTGGTATAGAAATTAGCTTTGGCCATTTTGATGAGTGCATGGTATTGATTTCTTACTACTTTGTAGTTATCGCGTTCCTCCTCCTGATATTCTTTCCGCCACCTATGCTCAGCCACGCGTACCTCTCCTTGTTTCCCTTTTAACGGCTGATCGAACCATGGGGCCGACATTCTCTTTATTACACGGCCTACTATTCCCCTTAGCAGGCCCAACTTTGTCCTTGAGGGCAGCCATCCACTCCTCGAAACGGTTATTATCCATTTCCGAGTTTCCTGTCATAAGTGGTTTACAGTTGTTAGCCAGCACTGTCAGGTCTGGATGGTCTATGATGGCTTTCCATCCCTCGTTTCTAGCCAGCGTGTGCTTTCCTGACTTCTTGTTCTTTCCACCTCCTCCTAACGGAAGGAAAAATGGGACCAGAGCGTGAACTTACCATGTCTGGACCATAGGGGGGTTGACAGTGAGAGTGCTAAGATTGGGGCAGATGCAATCTAATATATGCCCTGCTCTATGTGTAGTTTTGAGAGTAAGTATGGGTAGGCCTAATACCTCCATTGTATCTCTAAACGAGGTTACTGCCGGATCTATAGGGGAATCTAGGTGGAGGTTTATGTCCCCGAGTAGCGTAAAATTAGAAAATCTCAGTGCTAAATTGCTGATTGCTTATCCTATACTCTCAAGAAATTCTTTATTCAGGCCTGGTGGATGGTAGACTAGGGCTCCTGAAAACGTAAAAGTGTCCTTATCTTTATGCGGAAGCCAATACTTACCGCTCCTTTAATATCTTGAAGCTCATTTATTGAGCAGCTCAGGATGTTCTTATGAATAATTGCTAATCCCCCACCCCGTTGGTGATCTCCCCTATCCAACCTTTGTATAAGGTACCCTGGCAGTAGAGCATGTACAATGTCCGGGTTACTCCATGATTTTATCCACGTTTCTATAATAAAGAGACAATCTAGGTCATTATCAATTAACATATCATAGATGTGCAATGCGTGTTTTGACATGGACCTAGCATTGATAAGCCCCCTCGCAGTTCCTTGGTGCCTTCTACCATTGACAACATTTGTGCGTATGGAAGTGATAGAGATCGTAGGTCACCCGACCAATAATTTCACCATATAGTTTTCGGGCCCATACATTTTTCAACATATACATTAATCAGATGACCTCACAATTCTACCATCAGTAACCCTGATTCCTTCCTATTGTATTCTAGTGTACCCGACCTACCAATCCACTGTTACGGGTACCTAATGACCGCAATGGATCAGGGAGCTAGCTGTGAAAGAAAAAGGCAGGCAAAAATACAAATACCAACTTTATATCTCACTTTGTATTCATTGAAATGACCACGGACAACTGGGAAGTTTTAAGAGTTTTATCTAGAATTCGTTCTCTGAGAGCATTAGGCTTAGAGTTAAAAGGCAGTCAATAATCAGGATAACGAAAAGCATATAACCATAAAGAAGCAAGGTAAGGGCAATCATTTAGATTTTCTAAAATAATAGTTAGACAGGGAACATACTAAGTAGATTAATTTGAAAATGCAAAATTGGACATCTATAAAGGGGCAAACCTATGCACATATAAGATTACACTATTTGGATGTACTTCATGAGTGAGTATCTAGAAAAACCCTATACAACCTATAGGAAGGGTAGAAAGTGAGAAAATATAAACCACATTAATTCATAAACAGTATGGAGAAATTGTGTTCTAAAAGGTAGGGAAACATAGGAACATGCTATGTATATAACGCAATGAGTTTTCATATAGTAGATATGCGGAAAGCATGGAAATTTAACATATGCAAAGGTACGTCTTTATTGAAGCAAAGACAGAAAAATAGAAAGGTGCAGTTTTAGAGTTTCGCTCTTATAATTACCTAGACTGGTGTGAAAACCAACCCTGGCCACGGGTCAGTCAAGGACAGGAAAACCCTCAAGGAAGGACAGCCATCAATGGGACAGCAGGTGCAGAATGGACACCCCAGGATAGGACAGGAAACCCAGATTAGGATCAGGACAGGACCACCAGGACACGACCAGCACCCGCAGTTTGGAAGCAACGCCTGCACTCCACCCTCTCTGCAGATATCAGTCAGAACCCCGATTGGGTTAGCGAACTCCCCAGCAAAGTGCTCCGCCAGCACTTAAGGTTTTAGTAAAAACCTTTAAAAGTCTATGGTCAAATTCGGACAGAGTGCTCCGCAGCACCTCTGTATCAAGTCACCTATTGAGTGCGATGGGTCAGTGACAGGTCAGCTATTCGGACAAGTCGGACAATTTCTCTAGCTGAACCCAGGCTAGTTATACTGTATTCGGGTCAGTGTACCACCCCTCAATGTTGCAAAGTGTCAGAATCCCCAATTTCGATTGGTCCTAAAGTGGGATAGGTTAACACACCAATCAGAAGAGACTACTGTAAGCCTAAATTTACATTCTAGGGATCCGCCTAGCAAGTTTGGGGTTCCCACGGAAAAGTAGCACAGAATACAATAAAACAATACAAATGTTACAATTAGAGAACAAATTCTGCTCCATCCTCCTGGGTCAGAGGTGGCTTTTGCAGGAGCATCTTGACTGTGGCTGCCAGCTAGCTGAGTTCCACTGCTCAAGGCTACATCTCTCCCTGGCTGCACGATTCTGCGCAGAAGGGACCTTCAAAATGGTTCTTGTCTCATTTAGACCCCCAGTTATCGCGGTACATGAAAAGTAAGCGAAAACAAATTAAAACATAGAAATAAATGAATGTACTACATCTTATATGTGGGTACTTTATATTTCACCTTATAAAAATATACTATGCAAGTATAGATTAGTGCAATACACAATAACACGAGAGCATCTGCACGAGCTTCACCACGTTAATACAATGCGTAGCCATCTTAGCTGCATTACGCATGCGCACCCCCTTTCCCTCCCAGACTCCAACTACGTCACGTCACGTGAGTATGACTAACGCATGCGCAGAAGCGAATTCAAAAGCAGTGGCCATGTTTACGGACAAGAGTTAATGGGTTTAGTAAAACACATAGGCAAGCGTCTCTAAGATACACGCATATCCCAAAATAGATGAAATTAGTTAAACAAACAATTTGGGTTACCTGGTTATAACAGATTCGAGGTTCATGACTCGAGCAAGTCGCGTAATATGCAAATTCTTGTTCTATCAATCCCCTCTTTGATGATATTTACTATCATCACAAACAAAATGGAACCAGATGCCAACTTCTTTCATACTTTGTACATCTCAATCTCTTCCAACAGGCGATTCATTTTCTCTTTCACTTCTTTATCGGGGTGAGAATTTTTCACCTTTTTGTAAATCTGATTATTCAAGTCCTCCAATTCAAGTTCATCCACACTTCGTTTCACACCTCTTCTATTCACAGTGTATTTCTTTGGGTGTTTGCGACATTTGCAACAAATGAATATTAGGAAAATTATGAAGCCTATTACTCCAATTGGCATCAGTACCTTGAACAATAAACCTTTACCTAAATTAGCAAACCAATGACCTACATTTGAGAGACCATCAACTAGTCTCTTCCAGGCACTATCAACCTCGAGTGGTTTGAGTTCCTTTTCCAAATTAGTTATGTTTTTCACATATCTTTTGATCTGTACACTTTTGTCCGGTATGTAAGTGCAACAATGTTGCGCCTTCAGCATCCGGCAGACTCCGCCCTCTTTTGCTAATAAGGTGTCAAGCGCAAGTCTGTTCTGCAAAACCATTGATCTGATCGCAACCATTTCGGTATTGACCAATAGAAATCCATGAGCTGTGTCAGTAGACAGCACATCCACTATTGTGGATAATTTGCAAATTCTGTGTGTGTTCAGAACCACTCCCACTCCAGGTATCAGTGCACTAAAAATACTACCCATTATTTCACCTACGCTTTCTCTTTTACTACGCACTAAGCCATTAGTATTTTCATTGCTTTCAGCAATTCTATTCACATGGTATATTTTGGGAAGACAATGCCAAAGTAGCAGCTTCCATACCAGTGATCCGGCAATTTGAAATAAGCCTTGTTCACACATATATAATAAATTCCGGGAAACACAGGTTCTGACCCATTTTTGAAACCCCAACCTCCAATTACCTTGTAATTATGTTCACATTGACTGGAACCAATGAAAATGTTATTATAATAACTAGTCTTCTCGCGGTGAAGACAGAGTTTCCCTTTCCTTTCGAAATCCAGCAACAAAGCAGGACCAGCCCCACCATTTGAGGTGCTTTCCATGTTCTCAGCCCATTTAGGAGTTTTCTGTCTCTTGTCATTAGCCTTTCTTTGGAAACTTTCCCTTCTTTTCTCTGCCATGTTTAGAAATATTTTTTCTTGTTCATGTAATGAACAGGTCAAGTTGTCTCTGTGTGCTTCATTTAAGTCTATGGTACCTATAGTCAGAAAGTATTCACCCATATAACGTGTAACGTCCCTTTTAGTATGTACAGGATTTAGATTTCCACGTATAGGAAGTTCAGAAAATGTTACGTCTGCGTTAGTGTAGTAGTACTGTAAAGGTCCTCTTTTGTAAAATAAGCTTGCTAAAATACTACAGGAAATTCCATAAGTCAGGGGTAAGTGATGATAAGTCACGCCTTCAGCTACAGAAGTTGGTAGCTTCATACAGACATAGCAGTCCTCTATTTCCATAGTTTCTACATAATGCACTAACAAGTTTGCGAAAACATTTAATTGAGTCTGGTTCTTAACTCCGTGGTAATGTAGTCCTTCCTCATCTGATGCTTCTAAGTCTCTTTGTTTGTCTGAGTGCTTTTTCACGTCTTTCTACACTACGTGTTGTCAGTTCTTCAGTGTCAGTAGTCACAGTCTGTGTAGAGTTAATGTCAGTATTTTTGCTTATCATAAAAGGAATGAAACTTGTTAGTCCTATCCATATTATTATCACTATAGCTATACTACATATGCATACCTTGCAACATGTTTTGCAACAATTGCGTTTAGGCCTTCCATTCACTCTTGAATCAGACATTTTGCTCAGAAGAAGTTTTCAACCCCTCTTTGTAACTTTACACAGGTAGCTTACTCTGCGTAATTTCAGGTAAGTTCGTCTTCTTCGGCAGATAGATCAGCAATCTGTTCCTCGTCACTTTCGTCAGTTATATCAAGATCCTCAAACTCTTCCAAGATTAGATATGTCCACTCAGGATCTTGGTATTTCTCGTTCAGTCTTTTTATTCGATCACTCCTTCTTTTGGAGCTTTCTCCAGCTTGTCCTGTAATTCGTGGACTTTTCCTTCTTTCTGCAAGTTTTTCTTCTACTGTTTTTATTCTCAATCTCAGTTTCTTAATATATCCAGGTTCAATATTTTTCCTTTTCTTGAGTCTTTTAGCTGGCACTGTGATTTGGCTTTCTTCTAATGTTCTTTTGTTTTCATTTGTTTGTGGCACTTCTGCTTCTGTTTCTTCCCTTCCTGTCTGACTAGTTCCAGGTCTTGTATCTATTTCTTCTGCCTTGTTACTAAGCTGGCCTGGTTCAGGTGAATTTTGATTTTGGCTTTCGAGTGTCTCTGTTTCTGTGTCCTGAACACGTTTTTCTAGTTCTATCTGATCCTGTTCAAGCACTTCGATCCCTTGATTTTCTTCTGCTCGAACTTTTGGACTAGCTCTAGTCTGTCCCTTTTCAGTTTCAGGAGTTTGTGGAGGTGTATCGATCACCTGTTCTGTCCCTGTCTGACCTTCCTCTTCGTCCTCAGATTTGACGTGAATCTCAATGATCTGAGGCTCTTCGCCTGTGCCTATCTCGTCCTCTCTATTCCACTCTCTATCTTCGTAGGTTCGCTCTCTTGTTCTGATTGGGTCTTCAGTAAGGTCGATTATTGGTATCCAATCATCTTGGCTGGTGCTCGGTTGTTCGTCATCAGCTACTTCAGGACCAACGTCTGCAGACCCCTCAGCTGGACAACCTTCAGCGCCCTTTTCCTCGTCTGGAGTCACCTTCTTTGTATGGCTGGCATGGATCCACTTGGAAACGCCTGCACACTTCACCGCTGTCGTGGTCGCTCAGAAGAAGTTTTCAACCCCTCTTTGTAACTTTACACAGGTAGCTTACTCTGCGTAATTTCAGGTAAGTTCGTCTTCTTCGGCAGATAGATCAGCAATCTGTTCCTCGTCACTTTCGTCAGTTATATCAAGATCCTCAAACTCTTCCAAGATTAGATATGTCCACTCAGGATCTTGGTATTTCTCGTTCAGTCTTTTTATTCGATCACTCCTTCTTTTGGAGCTTTCTCCAGCTTGTCCTGTAATTCGTGGACTTTTCCTTCTTTCTGCAAGTTTTTCTTCTACTGTTTTTATTCTCAATCTCAGTTTCTTAATATATCCAGGTTCAATATTTTTCCTTTTCTTGAGTCTTTTAGCTGGCACTGTGATTTGGCTTTCTTCTAATGTTCTTTGTGGCACTTCTGCTTCTGTCTCTTCCCTTCCTGTCTGACTAGTTCCAGGTCTTGTATCTATTTCTTCTGCCTGGTTACTAAGCTGGCCTGGTTCAGGTGAATTTTGATTTTGGCTTTCGAGTGTCTCTGTTTCTGTGTCCTGAACACGTTTTCCTAGTTCTATCTGATCCTGTTCAAGCACTTCGATCCCTTGATTTTCTTCTGCTCGAACTTTTGGACTAGCTCTAGTCTGTCCCTTTTCAGTTTCAGGAGTTTGTGGAGGTGTATCGATCACCTGTTCTGTCCCTGTCTGACCTTCCTCTTCGTCCTCAGATTTGACGTGAATCTCAATGATCTGAGGCTCTTCGCCTGTGCCTATCTCGTCCTCTCTATTCCACTCTCTATATTCGTAGGTTCGCTCTCTTGTTCTGATTGGGTCTTCAATAAGGTCGATTATTGGTATCCAATCATCTTGGCTGGTGCTCGGTTGTTCGTCATCAGCTACTTCAGGACCAACGTCTGCAGACCCCTCAGCTGGACAACCTTCAGCGCCCTTTTCCTCGTCTGGAGTCACCTTCTTTGTATGGCTGGCATGGATCCACTTGGAAACGCCTGCACACTTCACCGCTGTCGTGGTCACCAGTATGATTTGGCGCTTTTCTCCCCACCTCGGTGCAAGGCAACTCGAACGAGTATGTTTCTTGATTCGGACCCAGTCACCAGGGACCAATTTGTGAACTGGAGTCGTTGGATTGGCAACGGCGTCTTCCCCAATCTGGCGAGAGATAGAACGCACTTGGTCACTCAGTTGCTTGCAGTACTCAAGTACCAAATCATCAGAAATGCTTAACAGTTTGTATCCTGGTACCCATGCTTGTCTCATCACTCTTCCGATCAGGATCTCATGGGGGCTCAGGCCTGTTTTTCGGTCTGGAATACTTCTGAGTCCCATCAGAACAAGAGGTAAGGCATTTACCCAGTTCATGCCAGTAGAGTCACACATTTTTGCTAATCTCGTTTTGATCGTGCCATTTATCTGCTCCACTATTCCAGAAGCCTCTGGACGATATGCACAGTGCAGCTTTTGTGTTATTCCAAATGTTTTACAGAGCTGATCAATCACCGCACTCTGAAAATGTTTGCCTCTATCTGATTCAATAGTGACTGGAATTCCAAACTAGGTATCAATTCTTTAAGTAACAATTTGGCTACAGTAATGGCGTCACTCTGTTTGGCAGGGTAGGCTTCCACCCATTTTGAAAACAGACAGACAAGGACATATCTTTTTCCCTCACAACGAGGCATGGTGATGAAATCAATTTGTACTCTCACAAAGGGACCCCCCGATTTTCCAATTTTCCCCAGCTCAACTACTGTTCTTTTCCCAGCGTTGAACTGCTGACATGTCAAGCACCTCTGGCAGAGTGATTCTGCCACTTTCCTGAATTTTGGATTGTACCATGTTTGTTGGAAAACCAGAACCATGGCATCCCTACCAGTGTGTGAATTCCCATGTATCAATCTTGCCATAGAGGAGAGCAGGTGTCTAGGTAACACAGGCATACCATTTGGGCCCACAATGACACCATCCTCATTCCTTGGTCGACAACCAAGTTCCTTCCACTTCTCTCTCTCTTCCCAGGGCACAGCATGCTGCCATTCTCTCACTTCATCCCAGGTAGGCACTTCTTCAAACACCATAAGTTGGCAGCTGTTTCCAGTCCCTCCCAGTTTAATATTTATTGACATGCGGTCTCTGGCACACTGTTTTGCCACTTCATCAGCAAAATGATTTCCCAAAGACACAGCGTCAAGGCCCTTCTTATGAGCAACACATTTGACCACTGCTAATTCCTTTGGTAATTGGATTGCCTCTAGTAAATCTTGTACAACCCTTCCATTCCGAATAGGGGTACGTGATGAAGTCAGGAATTCTCTTTGTAGCCACAATTGGCCAAAGTCATGCACAACCCCATAACAGTACTGACTGTCAGTATACACTGTTATTCTTTTGTCCTTCCCCAATTTGCACGCTCTTATTAATGCTACCAATTCGGCTACTTGTGCAGACTTTACTCCAAATAAACAGGATGCTTCTTTAATGCTGTCCAAAGCGACTACAGCATAAGCAGCACTTAGGCCCACTAGTTCGTGTCTCATGCACGAACCATCCACAAACCATTCCTCATCATGCACAGGCAAAGGAGTTTCTTTAATGTCTGGGCGAGGTTTAGTACTAAACTCTGTCAGGTCAATGCAGTCATGCTCATGATCTCCCTTATCTTCCATTACCATTGAGTTAGGAAGTAGTGTGGCAGGGTTTAAAATGTTACATCGGGTAATGACAATATTTGCAGCACCCACGAGAATCCTCTCGTATTTAGTCAGCCGACTAGGGGTGAGATACTGGGTCTTAGTTCGGGTCAGTAAAATTACAACTGCATGTGGAACATATACAGTTACAGGATGTCCCATCACAATGGATTCACTCTGTTCTAGACTTGTGCAAGTTGCAGCTACTGCTTTCAGACATCCAGGTAATCCAGCAGCCACTGGATCCAAAGTGGCAGAGAAATATGCCACGGGGTGTCTAATCAGGCCATGCTCTTGAGTTAGGACTGACAATGCACAATTATCACGAGTGTCACAGAATAGGGCAAACTCCTTGGAATAGTCAGGCATCCCTAAAGCAGGGGCCGTACACAGGCAATCTCGCAATTTAATGAATGCTGTTATGCTTTCATCATCCCATTCCACTGGGTCCTTTGCTCCTTTCTTTGTCATATTTATCAAAGTCTTTGCCAGGACTGCAAATCCCACAATCCATTGCCTGCAGTAACCTACCACCCCAAGGAACATTCTGATCTCTTTCTGAGTACGGGGTAACTGCATCTTTTGGATTATTCTGACTCTTTCAGAAGTGACTTTTCTGATGCCTTTTTCTATCTGGTGCCCCAGATATTTCACTGACTTTGAACAGAACTGCAATTTTTCAGGGGCCACTTTATGTCCCCTTTCACCTAGGTGATTCAGCAAGGCAATGGTGTCAATCACACAATCTCTATGACTTTTAGACGCCACCAAGAAGTCGTCTATATATTGCACCAACACAGACTTCCCAGGTAAGACTAAAGTTTCAAGACACTTTTTAAAGATCTGATTAAAGATAGAGGGGCTTTCTGTGTACCCTTGAGGGACACGATTCCAAACATACACGTGACTGTTGAAAGCAAATGAGAAAATAAACTTGCTGTCTGGATGCAATGGGATCGAAAAGAATGCGTGACATAGGTCTATCACTGTGAACCACTCAGCGTCCCAGGGAATCTGATACAGGATCACAGCTGGGTTCGGGACAATAGGACAGCAAGGAACAACAATTTTGTTTACCTTTCTCAGGTCCTGCACTACTCTGTACTTGCCACTATGTTTCTTGATTCCAATTATGGGAGAGTTACATGGGCTACTAATTACTTCCTGTATGATGTTGGCTTCTAGCAACTTCTGTATTTCAATGGCAACTCCTGCTCTCACTTCTGCACTCATTCTGTATGGCTTAGTATTGGGGTAAACTGCATTTTCTTTCATTGTTATTTGTATGGGGTCTACATTTGCCATTAATCCTACATCCTTTCCAGTAAAGTCCCATACCTCTGATTTCACTGTCTGTTGGAGTTCTTCAGGTAAGTCTTGTATAGACATTCGTTTAATTTCTGAGTCAGGTCTGATCAACATTAATTTATAGATGCCATCTTCGTCTGGAGTTTGAATTTCGACGCCCTTTGGTGTGCAAAAGATGGTAGAGTTCATTTTACACAACAAATCGCGTCCCAGTAAGTTTACTGGACTGGTATCACAAACTACAAATCTGTGCATTTCTTTGAAATTCCCTATTGTGATCTCCATGGGCTCAGTAACGGGGGTACTAATCAGTTGATTAGATACGCCCACCACTTGGATTGCTTCTCCCGAGAGGGGTAGGTTTGGAACGTCCGCTGTTCTCACAGTAGAACGGGTAGCACCAGTGTCCAACAGAAAGGTGACATCATTTCCATCAACCTTTCCTTCAATGTATGGCCCTGACTGGTCTACCGGCAAGGAGGCGCCAAGTACACACTCCTCGTCCTCCCCTCTCAGGCCCCGTCAGTACTGGTCATCACAGAAAAAAGTGTCATTTAACAAATACTGCGAAGTTGCTGCATTTCTGTTCTCATTACCTCCCCAGATTTCTATGTCTTCACCCTGCGGTGATTTTCCCTTAATATTTGGTTTTGGTGCTCGGGGCACTTGGATTGTTTTTACCTGCTGCTGGTTCTTTCTTGGCTTTTCATTCTGCATCTGTGGAATTAAATCAGGGGATTGGGTATTATCATGCTGTAAATATGGACACTCGTCTCGCCAATGTCCAATTTCCCCGCACTGGTGGCAGGGGAATTTCTTTTTAGCTTCTTCTCTGCTCATTTTTACTTTGGGCTTTCCCCCACCCCCAGGGCCTTGATTTTGGGTATTCTTACTTATTTTACTTAATTGCTTTTCCTGTTGTTCTGCAAGCTTTACTTGTGCCCACATAACTTTCTCCTTTAGAGCCTTTCGCTTTTCTGCCATCTCATCCTCACAGTACTTTGCGTACCGGGGGACCTCATCCATTTTCTTCGACTGCCAACAATTTTTATTATCTTTTATCCACTGGCAAATTTCGGGTCTTAGACCGTTTACAAACCTGTAAATGAAGTGGGTCATGTCTTTCATCTCGATGTTATCTATACCACTGTATGTCTTAAACACCTGTAATAATCTTTCATAAAAAGAATGTACAGTCTCATCTCTTTCCTGCGTGGTTCTATCTATCTTGGTCCAATCAGTTTCCTTTGCGGGCACCTTTTGCTTCAAATGTTGAATTACTTGTTCATATTTTTTCATTACTTCAATAGAGGGTTCCCCTGTTTTAGAGTCCCTTGGGTATTCCTCACTAGGCCAAGCTATGGCAATCTTACATTCGGTCCATAAATCCACAGGGACCACAATGTCAAAGAACCCATCCAGGTCCTTCCATAAGCATTTCTGCACCTTTACAAATCTTTCCACTTGCCTGTACCAGTCCACAGGCTTTTCTCGTAATTTTGGGAAATCATTTGTAAAGGACACAATATCCTGTCTGGACCACGGAACATGCACGTATTTTCCACCTGGCACTTCTCGCATAGGATATAACTGCTCTGGTTTGTCAGCTTCCTTTAAAACAAATTCGGGAGTTGCTTGTTTAGACCTAGCCTCCTCTTTCTTTTTGGCCCACCTGGCTTTCCATTTGTCCACATCTCCCCATTTCTGCAACACTGTCAATAATTCCTTGACTTGTGCCTTTTTTCCAGACACATTCAAGTTTTCTAAATCTTTGTCCGAGAAATCTGCTCTATACGGTTTCTGCAAGGGTTTCGATTTCGAGATGTCTATTCCCATGCTAGCAGCAGTGTCTGTTAATTTTTCATGAAATACTCGGACATTTCGGGTGAGACTTTTACAAATAAACAGCAGCTCTTCTTCAGAGTAAGTATTTAATCTGTCTAATCCTACATTTCCGGCCAACAGTTCTTCTATTTCTATTCTTAGTTTGCAAAGATCTAAAGGTTTCGACTGAGGAGCTTGTTTTTCTATTTCTCGACTCCATCTCTCAATTTCTTCAGGAGTCACCACTGTGACGCTCTTAGTACCTGATGCTGATTCCATTTGAATCTCTCTTGTGTTGAAAGGATTATGTCTTTTCTGCATCCTCTTTCCGGTATCCCTAATGGGCAGATCCATTAATGAAACTTCAGACTCACATTCACTTGATAGATCATCTACAATTAAGGGCTCTGGTCTCGGCTGGGCTACAACTGGGGTAATAACTGGAGTTTTTGGACTCCCCTGTCGATCCCCATACAATGGAACCACGGGTCCAATAGTAACCGGGATGGTTAAGGACTCAGGACTTGCATTTAACTGGGAGATTTTCTGAATTATTTCAGCTCTCTGCTTAGCTAGAGCATCTCGTTCTCTGTCCTCCAATATCCTTTCGACTGAATTGTCATGTATTACCTGAGGGGTTAAAGTTGGAGCGCAACTTGGGGCAGTGGGATGTGTCTCTCTCGGTCCCTCACCATAATTGGATTTTGGAAACAAACTTCCTGTGCTTAGGGATCTTGGTTCTTCCTCATAAAGAGGGTTTAAGATCGGCATTCCTGAACTTGATGGTCGTATCTCACTTTCGTAGAGAGGTCTAGGGAAACAATCTCTTTCGCGTGAGTATCTCGCCTCTCCCCCTGCGGGTATTCTTGGGTATATATCTCTCATATCTATGGGTCCCAAATTCTCAGTATAGGGAGGTATTTGACAACCCCCTCCCACACTTGCAGACCTGGCCTCCTCCTGGGGAGGAGGTCTTCGGGAAATATCCCCCTCACTGGAAGGTCGGTGTCCTTCATTATAAGGAGGCGGACTTCTCATACACATGTCATCTAATAACTCATCATCCGACTCTCCAATGGGCACCCAATGTTTGCATTTTTCTGTCCTCTTCTCCCCCCCGGGAGGACCACCCGCTGGCATCATTGGAAACAGTCCCTCAACAATCATATTCTGTCTCCACTGTTTCATCTTTTTGTCTCGGGTCTCTTGTTTTAATTTTGGATAAAATTTTGTTAACCCTTTATCCATTCGGGGCTTGTCCCTTTCAAAAGCCTCGATTTCCCATTCCTCTAGTGCTTCGTACTGCGTTAGTCTAGGTCTGGGATGTAAATCATTCATTTGGGTTCTCAAATTAAATAGAATCCTGCCATTAAATGTACCTTCTAACGGGAAAGCCAATACTCCGTCATCTTTCGTGTATTCTGCCCAATTTTCCAACCATACACATGAGTGGTACCCTTTATCAAACATCATAAAAGATGCGGGAGTATTAGGTGGCGGAATGACAACGCCTGCTCGAGTCCTAATTGGTTTGTCCTTTTTGAAATAATTCTTTACTTTGTTCACAATTGACAACTTTCTCCTATTTCCGTACATAATGCTAGTGTTATGACCTTTCCACTGATCGTTCTCAAACCCTAAACGTCTTGGATCTGGTCTAGTATGCGGTCTGTACGTATGCCACATATAATTTTCCTTCAAGCAACTCTTTGTTTACAAAATCACTTCCAATCTAAACGCGTTTCTTATTTTCGTGCGACCAATGAAATGCACGAATTCAAATAATCTCGACCAATGGGTGCGCGGCCTTTTCGCGAGACAGTTCTCACGCTTCGGCACTCACCCCTCCTTTACAATTTCAGCTCCGCTACACACCCGCTGCGTCTACCAATCCCAGCGCGGCACGGAGTGACGTCAGAGCAGCTTCGCAACTGACTCCCTCCTTCACAAGGTAACGGCAACTAAATTTCTCTCTAAAGTGCTTGTGCTTGGTTATTTAACAACAAATACACATTCGCCACTGTACTCAAGTGCCTAGACAGAATAGATTTTGTTTCACTGCAAGTAAACTACTTCCATTTACTTTTCACAATCTACGGATAGATCTCTTCCACCTATCCTTCACTCTAGCATTAGGGAACCTGTTACTTCCTCAGACTCATCCACCTTCTGGGATTTTTGCTAAGTCTAAAGTTTTAGCCGCGAACCCCTTTGCTATCACACAAGCTCCGACGAACCTGCTACTCCTTCTGATGTGATCCTAAATAGGTTGTATCACGCTAGAAGTTTTGCCAATGATCTCGTTGCTAACATTTATTCAAACATGCATTCGGAAAAACCCTAGTTAGTGCTTCCAGTTCTACCTAACCTGCACCAACTTTCCTTAGAGTCAGTGACCTCGCAACGAGTGGATTCTCTTCACCACTCGCTATTCAATTCCCTGGGGATTCTTAACGAACATTTAACGCTTGACTTACAAATGTGTTAATACATATATCGGTATAATAATAAGAAAAACAATTTAAAACATTTCATAATTTTTCAAAGAAAAACATTTCACGCGAGTGATCAGTTCACCTGAATTGCTTCACTTTTTATAGCAGCAAAAACACGGAAAACAAAAAAAAGCTTTAGCAGCATCCAACTTATCTAGCTTAACTAGTCCTACCTAACTTTAACTAGTCCCTAACCATTTCCTCTGCTACCAGAAAATTACTGATAGAGATCGTAGGTCACCCGACCAATAATTTCACCATATAGTTTTTGGGCCCATAAATTTTCATTTCAACATATACATTAATCAGATGACCTCACAATTCTACCATCAGTAACCCTGATTCCTTCCTATTGTATTCTAGTGTACCCGACTTACCAATCCACTGTTACGGGTACCTAATGACCACAATGGATCAGGGAGCTAGCTGTGAAAGAAAAAGGCAGGCAAAAATACAAATACCAACTTTATATCTCACTTTGTATTCATTGAAATGACCACGGACAACTGGGAAGTTTTAAGAGTTTTATCTAGAATTCGTTCTCTGAGAGCATTAGGCTTACAGTTAAAAGGCAGTCAATAATCAGGATAACGAAAAGCATATAACCATAAAGAAACAAGGTAAGGGCAATCATTTAGATTTTCTAAAATAATAGTTAGACAGGGAACATACTAAGTAGATTAATTTGAAAATGCAAAATTGGACATCTATAAAGGGGCAAACCTATGCACATATAAGATTACACTATTGGGATGTACTTCATGAGTGAGTATCTAGAAAAACCCTATACAACCTATAGGAAGGGTAGAAAGTGAAACACGCTATAGTTCTAGCATTTAGAGAAAATATAAACCACATTAATTCATAAACAGTATGGAGAAATTGTGTTCTAAAAGGTAGGGAAACATAGGAACATGCTATGTAAATAACGCAATGAGTTTTCATATAGTAGATATGCGGAAAGCATGGAAATTTAACGTATGCAAAGGTACGTCTTTAATGAAGCAAAGACAGAAAAATAGAAAGGTGCAGTTTTAGAGTTTCGCTCTTATAATTACCTAGACTGGTGTGAAAACCAACCCTGGCCACGGGTCAGTCAAGGACAGGAAAACCCTCAAGGAAGGACAGCCATCAATGGGACAGCAGGTGCAGAATGGACACCCCAGGATAGGACAGGAAACCCAGATTAGGATCAGGACAGGACCACCAGGACACGACCAGCACCCGCAGTTTGGAAGCAACGCCTGCGCTCCACCCTCTCTGCAGATATCAGTCAGAACCCCGATTGGTTTAGCGAACTCCCCAGCAAAGTGCTCCGCCAGCACTTAAGGTTTTAGTAAAAACCTTTAAAAGTCTATGGTCAAATTCGGACAGAGTGCTCCGCAGCACCTCTGTATCAAGTCACCTATTGAGTGCGATGGGTCAGTGACAGGTCAGGTATTCGGACAAGTCGGACAATTTCTCTAGCTGAACCCAGGCTAGTTATACTGTTTTCGGGTCAGTGTACCACCCCTCAATGTTGCAAAGTGTCAGAATCCCCAATTTCGATTGGTCCTAAAGTGGGATAGCTTAACACACCAATCAGAACAGACTACTGTAAGCCTAAATTTACATTCTAGGGATACGCCTAGCAAGTTTGGGGTTCCCACGGAAAAGTAGCACAGAATACAATAAAACAATACAAATGTTACAATTAGAGAACAAATTCTGCTCCATCCTCCTGGGTCAGAGGTGGCTTTTGCAGTAGCATCTTGACTGTGGCCGCCAGCTGGCTGAGTTCCACTGCTCAAGGCTACATCTCTCCCTGGCTGCACGATTCTGCGCAGAAGGGACCTTCAAAATGGTTCTTGTCTCATTTAGACCCCCAGTTATCGCGGTACATGAAAAGTAAGCGAAAACAAATTAAAACATAGAAATAAATGAATGTACTACATCTTATATGTGGGTACTTTATATTTCACCTTATAAAAATATACTATGCAAGTATAGATTAGTGCAATACACAATAACACGAGAGCATCTGCACGAGCTTCACCACGTTAATACAATGCGTAGCCATCTTAGCTGCATTACGCATGCACACCCTTTCCCTCCAAGACTCCAACTACGTCACGTCACGTGAGTATGACTAACGCATGCGCAGAAGCGAATTCAAAAGCAGCGGCCATGTTTACGGACAAGAGTTAATGGGTTTAGTAAAACACATAGGCAAGCGTCTCTAAGATACACGCATATCCCAAAATAGATGAAATTAGTAAAACGAACAATTTGGGTTACCTGGTTATAACAGATTCGAGGTTCATTACTCGATCAAGTCGCGTAATATGCAAATTCTTGCTCTATCAGAAGCATTGTTCTATAGTACCGTACTTTGAAAGTAGGGGTGGTTGTCAGCGTTTCCCAAAGCTGGTTTAGCACCAAATTGTGTAGACTGCTATGTAGATATTCTGCAGCTGGTAATGTGGGGTGCGATTGTAACTCCTTCCACATCTGTTCGTTTAGCGTACCCCATTCGGCTCTTCGCACTTTGTCCTAAGTAATGATGAAGGCCCCTTGTATAGCAAGTGATTGTTTCAGAACGCCAAATTCAAGTCTGATTTGTGCAGGTGAAGTGTATTTTGGCAGCCCAAAGATGACCCTATATGCTGTTGTTACTGTGGCATTGAGTGTTTTCGTGTCCTTGCCTTTCTGTGCCTCGCTACCGTAGGTGACTGTTGGCAGAAGTTTTACCCGAACCACCTCGACGAGTGGCAGGATCGATGGGCCAGTTAATTTAGAGTTTGTTTTTAGGGAGATTGCTAGTGCTAGACCTTTGTGCCTTATACTGTTCTTCTGTGCCACAAAGCGCCCGCCTGTATCCAGCTTCACGCCTAGATATTTGTTTTCGGTTGTGTCCTCTATTGTGGTCTCTCCCCAGAACCAGGCAGCAGTTTGAAGCCTTTTTTCCCTGACTGTCATTGTTCTCGTTTTGCCAAAGTTAATCGTCAGATCAACATAGGTGACCAACTTACGACTATTTCTGAAAAAGTACACATTTACTATTTGTTTATTGTCCTTTACTACATTGAACACAGTTATCACAGGAATGCTGCCTCTTCCTAGAAGTATTTATGAATTTCAAACGGATGATCTTCACCTCAACTATTTTACTTCCCTTAGGTGGAAGTTGGGTGTTTCAGTAAAGCTATTAAGGGGATTTAAAAGTTTTTGCGAATGTCCAAGCCCTAGAGCGCTATTCTGACACACTCTTCCCTTCATGGGTGCACTCATTGGAACTCCCACCCCTTTACATTTAGTCGAGCTGCATTGACCAAGTAGTCTAATCCATCTTAGTGGCTCTCTCTATCTAACCCTAGCATTTTTGTACGTTTTTTCTCTCTAGGTTCTTAAGCACACATTTAGGCCAGTACTCGACTCAGGCCACTCCTACCAGAGCAGTTGCATCTCCTTCCACTAACCACCCAGACAACGGCGTAGCTATACTAGCTTGAGCGGGGTGTACTGGGGTAGATTAAATTGTTTTAATTATGCTCTTCGTACCTTAGCGCCGAGACACCATTTTTGGTATTTGCGCGCTTTATAAATATCATTATCATCATTATCATCATTTGATATATGGCACGCAGGGCACTGGAAGACAGATTTGAAAGCTTATAAACACTGCAAGATCAATTTACTATTACATTGGTGTGGGGTGAAAAGGGTGCCAAAGAAGCCATAAATGGCTACAGGCAGCAAGATAAATTATTAAAATGGCAAAAAGAAAAAATAATTAGAAAATCACGAAGTAAGGAAAGTAGACTACAAATATCGATAGAAAAAAATAAGTGAGATAAAAAAAGATTAAAAAATAGGAATAAGGAAAGAGATGTAAAGGAAGAAAGAGGAAAAATAACAAATAAATGAATGATAGAAAGAAGGGCAGCAAGAAGAGAAGGAAGGGGCAAAGAAAAATGGAAGGAAGGAAACAAAGCATGAAAATAGAATGAAATAATGGAAAGAATACATTAGAGACATGGATACAAAAAGAAAGAAGGAGCAAAAGAAGAACGGAGGTGTTCAGTAAAAAAGGGACAATAAAAGAATGAAAGATCATTGGAAGGAATTGCTAGAAAGATGTACAGATGCAATAAAAGAATGGACAGAGGAGCGAAAGATGGAAAGAAGGAATTAAATGATGGAAATAGGTAAAGAGAGAATAACAAAGTATGAAAGTGAGATGTAAAGAAAAAAAGGAAAGAAAAATAAAAGGAAAGAAGATGGAGAGAATAGATGCAATAAAGAAGTCAAAAGTGAGGTGTTTGACTAAATGCTTTTAAAATCATGTTATAGTATGCTTCATTTTGTCTCGTAGGAAGGGTCGGAACGCTCCCTTTGCATGGTCATTTAATGCCATATTGCTTAAAGTGGGGGGAGGGGGGTATTTTATTTTTCTGGCTACTCCCTTGCACCCAGACACCTCTGCAGGATCCTACTCGCACCCGTCTCACACATACACCTAGGTCAGGAGGACAGACATTCTTTTTTGCTGCTCCTAAAGCATGGAACGTTCTCCATCTCCACATCAGAGCATTCTTCTCTATTCAGTTCCACAAAAAGCTGAAGACCTGGCTTTTGAAATAACTAACCTACTTGGGTTGGGCTAGAACACACACCTGCTCAGCGCCTGGATACCCTCGCAGTTGATAGTGCGCTTTACAAGTACACATAACGCATTGATCCTTTTTGCTCAGGCACATGTCTTCTCGAGCATCCCCGTTTTCGTCCTCTTCTCCTGTTCTTAACCTTTTATTTTCTGGTTGTAAACATGATTGGGGACCTGGGGTGGAAACCCTTTCTCTCTCATTCTCTGGTCCCTTCTTAATTTTTTTAACACTGTCACTTCTCACAACATCTGCTTCCTCGAAATTCTTTTTTATTACTTCCCATTCTAGTGGGTTTGGGGGCCTTCAATTAAAGGTTTCCTACTTTTTCTTCATTTTCTACCCCTATTTCAATTTTAATTGACCTTATCTCCCCTCACAGCCTTTTGATCTGACTATCACCTTCTCCAGTTCCCTTCTTTGCTTTGTAGGTCTTGCTACAGGCAGATATTGATGTATGGCAGACCTAATATTACCAATACCTTACATAATATACAGAGAAGTCGTGGTATTTAGGTCTGCCCTCTTCAGCCATTGGTACTCCTGTCATTTTCATGGTTTGCCATTGGTTAGATGGGATGTCCTTCAAGCCTGTGGTATTTTGTTTATGGGTACTTGTCCCATTATTGTTGTCATTAGATTTTAGTGTTGGGGTTTAAAGTAATCCACCCTTCTTACTCACACCAACCTTACTCTATGTTGTAGGACTCACCTGATGAAAGTAGCGTGTATGAATATTGAAGTGGTGTGGGCTACACAGATTAGATAGAGCCTCTTTTTGCTGCTGTATCACAACACAGACCATCATGGACCATTACCCACTGCCTTTTTCCTGGATTTTGGAATTGAAATTGCTTGTTGCTGCATCGCCAAGACATCCAGCTCTTTTTCATTTTGCATGTGTCTATTGTAATCTCAGCACTGGCATGTAGCAGATGCATAGCTCATATTGCCTCGCCATTCTGGAAACTTCGCCTCACTCATGAGAGCTCATGACGTATTTGACATCATGTTGTTGTTGTTGGCCCTTATACAGCAAAGTGACGTTGGCGGCTGGTGCTTGACAGACCCCTGCCACCTAGCAGCTTCAGAGCATCCCTTGAGAGCAGAGGTGTTGGGCAATGGTCAACGCTGCCACCACCGCTCTAAATTCAAAAACGATTGCTTACAGGTGCAGCTCCGAGCAGCGGGTTATATGAAATTTCCTCGATGATAATGTTGTGCCCTTCATTATACCTCTGACAATTCCAAAAATGTTGAATTGTTTTAGTCGTTTTTATTACACACATTTATTTAATGTATCTAACTGTACCCTAATAACCTCTTTATACACCTCCCATCTCTAAACCCTTAAATTACTAAACTACCCTTTATTACGCCCCTTCCTTAAAGCCTAAAACCTTCTACTTCCCCTTAATATTACCCTGAAGCCTAAAGCCCCTACCTACTCCATAATGCTACAATTTCCATGCCCCTCCTTTACTGTCTTGAACCAGCATTACAAACACTGCCTTTTTACAATGTTTATGAGCTTCATTGGATTGAGCCAGGCAGCCCCTACTAGGTGGAGGGTTGAGGACAAGAAACAGGCAGTGGACTTGATTGGTACTCCTGCAACCTCCAGGCGCTCCTGTTTTGTGCTGCCAGAATAGGCTGAACCATCTGCACACAGGAAGATGGTGATACTGCTGCAAATGTCTTAAAAGGCTCAAGTTAGTGCGGGATGCAAGCAGGAAAGGTAGTACAATGGTAACAGTTTGTAGTTGTGATGATGTATGACCGTATGCACTCAGTAAACTGTTCTTCTCTGTATGTTTTCTGAATATGGCTGAGGTAGGAATAGAAATAAAACTAAGACAACCATAAGCTACTGATTTACCCATATATTTCCCTACTTGTCCATTTGAACTGCACAAAATTAAATTTCATTTAATTTTAGCCGTTTTATCATTTTAGCTGTTTTATGAAAGTTATACATTTTAGATTTTTTTATTATCGGGATTTGATAATGTGACTTTTTAGCTTTTTTTCTTTTTTATCGTTTAGACCCTTAGAATTTTGTCACCAAATCTTGGACTACCAATTGCTAACCTTCCTATGGTTAATGAACTCAAGTAATTTGTTGCAAATTATGTGCAGATAGATAAACAGATAATAGACACAGAAATAGTCAAGCAAAAATGCACACAATTAGGAAATCGATGTAATAGGTAAAAAAACGAATTTTCGTTATTTTTAATTTCCTTTTCCTTCAGTATGGCTATTGTCCATTCATAAGTTTTGTAGAAGCTGAAACTTTGAGCACGCAGCTCCCAAAGCCAGCTGCACATATAAATTCAGGTTACATGCAGAAATTCTTTGATTTATGAGTGCAATGAATTTAAAAATGAGAACTTACACACCTAAATCCATTCAAAGTCAAAGTCAAAATACACTTTATTCGATTTTTGTTAAAATCACAAAAGACAAGAAAAATACATACATTAAAAACATTTTAAAAATACCCACAATTCATTTTGTTTTTACCCAGTGTCCGTCAAAAAGTCACTTAATTAATCACCATAATATATAAAATGAATTTACAATTAATATATTGGTTTTTAGTTTAAAACAGTACAGTTCTAGGGATATTTTTGTTTCTTCCTCTGTATGCGGCTGTTAGAAAACTTGCTACATAAAAAGTGACGTGTGCATCCGGTAATCTTTGAAGATAAAACAAGGCTGGTCTCACTTGTATAAAGCCAAGAATTTTCAGGAGGGGGGTTAGATATTTTCTTCTCTCCGTGTTATAAAATGCACAAAAAAACAGAAAATGGAGAGTGTCCTGGTTAGAAAACTGGTCACACTCGCAGGGTGGTGCATGCTCCGGTTTACCCCACGTAGGGAAGGTGCCTAGTGAATAGTGGATCAGATTCATTCTAAATCTGGTTAACAGAAATCTGTGCAAGGGTTTAGAAACATATTGCAGGTATGGTTCCATCGAGGGGGAAGAGGACAAAACCAAGTGTGCTCTTACTAGTGGTTTGTTAGCTTCGGACTCTTCTCTCTCTGAGCGTGTCCTCCCCTGGAATTCCTTCTTAATCCATGCAATATCCGCTTTCCTAATTATTGACGGTGTTGTGTATAGGTCAGGTCTCCCGAGGGCAGTGAATGATGCCTTTATATATCTCAGCCAGGATATTTTCATTGCCCCCTCCCTTGCAATCACATCTTTAAGAATTGTGTGGTTTAAGGACAACTCAGTATTTAACCAGGTATTGGCCCAAAAAAGTAAAGGGGCCATTTTCAGTCCATCTATGATATAAGGTAGGCCAACTTCTTCATGTATGGAGTAGGTAGGTGTGGAGTTTGGAACCGACAAGATTCTTCTAATAAGCTTGTTCTCTACCCTCTGTATACTGTCCAGGTTGGTATAACCCCACAGTGCTGCGCCATATGAAGCTATAGAAATACATTTACTTTTGTAAACTTTTAACACAGCTTCCATTGGTTTAGCCCCTAGTCTTTTAGTAAAATCCATCAGGGCTGCTGTGGACCGGGCTAAAGAAATATGCTTGGCCTTTATTTGCGGAACCCAGGAGCCCTTCTCGTCAAACAGGACCCCTAAGTAAGGAAAAACCGGGACCCTGGAGAGAACCTCGCCATTACAGAAGAAGGTTTTTGTGTGTGATCTGTTTTTCTGCGGACCCACGATCATTGTGTGCGATTTGATCACGTTGATTTTTAAGTCTAATTTAGCCATAAAGGAACCAAAAAGCTCCAAAAGGGTCTGTAGACCAATGCCCGTGCGGGCGATGAGAACAGCATCATCCGCATATAGGAGAGCCGGAATCTGCTTCCCACCTACCCGCGGGACATCAGCGTTGCCTGCTAATAAGGACTTCCCTAGATCATTAATATAAATGGTAAATAAAAGTGGGGCCAAAATGCAGCCTTGGCGAACACCCTTATTTGACCTAAAGCTGTCAGAGCATCGCCCTTCCCTGGTTACCCGGACTTTTGCAGTAAGTCCTTGATGCAAACTTGCTATAAGGGCCACCAAGGAATCCTCGATGCCAAGCTCACGCAGTATAGCCCAGAGCTTAGCCCTATTAACCAAGTCGAAGGCCGAGGAGAGATCCATAAAGGCTAAATATAGTGAGCCCTCCCCGGCCACCGTGTACTTAGATATTAGGAGATGTAAATTTGAACATTGCTCTAAGGTTCCCCGTTTTTCCCTAAAGCCATATTGAATCTCTGCGAGGCCCCCACAAAGCTCCAGGCTTGTTCTCAATTTAGTCAATAGTACTCTGCCCAGGATCTTAAAGGCAGAGTCTATTAAAGAAATTGGGCGGTAGCATCCCGGATTCTCCCTATCTCCTTTTTTGAAGATGGGTACTATGACAGATGTATTCCAAGTTTCTGGAAAACATCCATCATTTGCAGCCCTAAAAACATTTGTGAGGACTTTAGACCAGGTGGTTGGGGCGTATATAAAAAAGTCTACCGGGACTCCGTCTGGGCCAGGAGCCTTATTCTTCGTGGAGTCCATTATAGCTTTATATACCTCCTCCTCGTTGAATTCTACTGCCGCTAGCCCCCTGGTCAGTCCTATATCGTTTCCATTCACAGAGTCATTACCGCCATATATGTTTTTAAAATGATCAACCCATTTCTCATCACTGATAATGCAGTCGGAGATTGTATTAGTCTCCCCAGAGAAGAATTGGTTATTTATAATGTCCCAGAATCTCTTACTATTACGTAGTATATCCACGTCAAGCAAGTCATTCCAGGCATTTTGTTTAATTGTGTTTTTCCTGTTTTTGATAGCCAATTTATACTCCCGTCTTAATTTGGAGATTAAGATTTTATCCCTCGGCTTTGTTTTAAGTGCATTTTTCAGGTCTTTATGGGCTTTAGAACAATTTCTATCAAACCATTTATGAGGCTTGGGTGGCCGATTGGATTTGGGAACTGTGAGTTCTTCAGCTGTTTGTGAGCAAATAAGGTTAAAAGCTGAAACAATCTCTTTGTTAGTGGCATTTTGGTCTAGACAAATACACATGGGTTCCTCTATCTTTGGGCACAGGGAAGCCATAAAGGTTTCCTGGACCACCTTACCCCACTTAAGCCGTCTGCCCTGGTCGCTGGGCACCGTCGATGTGCAAGCCCTAGGAAGACCCAGGTGTTTGCTCCATAAGTCACTCCAGTGAACCTGTGCAGAAACTGGATTGTGGTCACTATGTGGGGAGGCAGTTACCTCATATATCCCCATCTTAGAGGTTAAACCCTGAGAAACAAAAATGAAATCTAACACAGACCCACTTTCAGACCCTTTGTAAGTGGGCAAAGATTCGTCACTACCAGTGCTGAGGGGTTCAAACATATTAAGGCTAGCAAGGAAAAATTCAAGCGCTTCCCCCGCTTTGGTGTGAACGAAGTGCAGATTGCCATTTTCAGTCTGACCCTCCAGGTTGCCTAAGTTACATTTTAAAACACATTTTTGAATGTTGAAGTCACCTAAAATTATGAAATCGAAATTAGTGCAAGATTTATGACTGTAATCGTTAAGAACCTTTTCCAAGTGATCCACATGGGCTGTGTCTGTTTGTCTAACCCAAGAATTATAAAAATTTGAGACCACTAGGACCCGCCCTGGTGCGATAGTCCACTCTACCATTAAAATATTTGGGGAGCCAGACTCTAGTTGTTTAAACGTCCCTGCCAGTTTAAGTGAAAAGAGGAGAACTAGTCCTCCCTTAGCTCTTCCTGCACTACTTGGAGTTGCAGGTATAGTAAAACTTGTAAACCCATCCAACCAGAAAGTTGGTGAGGTGTCCCATGTTTCTTGGAGGGCAATTACGTGGTTACTGGCTATGAAGTCTATCCATGTGGGATCTAGTCTTTTAGCTCTAGTGCCCGCCACGTTCCAGCTAAGGAACCGACATGGAGTGAGTTCCACCTCCCCTAATGAAGCTAAAGGCGGTGTCTGGGTATATGTTAGTTGTTTATTAACTGCAAGCATAGGATCCTCCACCCTAACTATTTGGGGTTGCAGGGCCGAGTGTCTTTGCCCCTCTGATGTTTCTGCTTGGGCGCCCTTTTCTGTAATCCCCTTAGAGGCCTTATCTGTTTGTCAATCCACCCCCTCTAGGCCATTTAGACAGTTAAACCGATTGTAAATTGGGAGAAATGGTGCCAGTCTACCCAAAAGTGGCCAGGGATGAGAAGCCTGGCGATGCCCACTTCTTCCGACTCTCTCCCATCTATCATGATTTGGGGGTGGGTGGTGTGGGCCTGGGGTAATGGGGAAGAAGAAAGACACACGGAGGGTATGGATAGTAGATTCCCTTGATATATTTTCCCCTTGACATATATGCGACACCGTACCCTTGTCCCTGAAACTCACCAAAACACAGTCCCCAGTGATGGATTTCTGAGTTCTCCCCACCCATGGGACTCTTCTTACCATTATAATCTCATTGTTAAGGTGTCTCGGGAGGGGTCTATTTCTGTTTAACCACTTAATAACCCTAGTTTTTAGGGCACAAAAATCCTCTACTTCTCCTTCATCAAGTGGCGGGACCCCTGCCATAACTACTGTAAGGTCGTTAGTCTCGGGGGGTAGGTTAGGGCGACGGGGTCTTGCAGGGGGCTTTTTTTGGTGGTCCGGAATGTTATTGTCTATCGTATGTGCCTGAGGTACTAATGCAAGGGGGGGGTTAGACGTGTTAGCATGAGTTAAGTTGGTAGCTACAGAATTTGGTTGTAGGGGTTTTTGGAGGGCTACCCCATTTACAGCCTGAGGTGGAATTGGCGCTGGGTTGGCTACCCTATGTTTTGACCCTTGCGAGGCTACAGGGGTGGTGGTGGATGCTGAATCGCTTTCCTGTCGACCTCTGCGGGTTTTCAGACTTCCCAATGTGGCCTCCAATATGGTTAATCTGATCTCGATCTTTTTTACGCTTTCGCTGATCGGGAGTAACAGTGATCTTAAGAGAAATTCCAAATTTCCCAGCGGCACAACAGAGAGGGGGACATTAACACTACTAATTCCTACATCTTTACTCAAGGCAGGAACTATAACTTCCTGCACATTAGATTTAGGGTGTGACTCTGCCAGTGGTTTTACAGTGGATACAGAATGTTTTAGGGATTTACCAAAGTCTAGGTGTAGATTTTTGGGTTTACCACCACCCTGCGCTCCCTTTGCCCTTCTCCTGCGTTTTTTTGGGGGGGGTCCCGGGATTACTTGTGTAGTGACTACTTTCAAATTGGGATGCCTATCTTTATGGGCTACGGGCGGTTGTGAGGTTAAAACAATAGTCCCCCTAACGGGACTGGAGCTAATAGGTAGAGCTGTGCTCGTAATTTCAGCTGGGGAGGTGTTCATACCCTCCCTTAACAGGAGTGGAACATCCTCAATTCGAGTTAACTCCTCCCTTGATGTAATAGATTGTTCTCCCATGGGGGTGTTTTTCAGGTTGTCCACTGATCGTCTCCGTTCCGCCCTTAACCTTGACAAATTTCCCTCTTTGTCCGCCTCCCCCACAGCCCGTGCAAAATACTTTTCAAGAGTCCCGCTTTTCACTCCACCCGGCTTCTGAGGGGTACTCTCCCTTGTCGGTGAGGGCATAATTAAGCTCCGGGAGGGTCAGTCAGTTATGCCTCCCAGGCGGGTGCAACAAAATAATAAATCCTGAAAATACCTGTACAATATGAAAAACCAAGAAAGTGGGCCCAGCCCGGCCTACTCCGGCCGGTGACGGCCTTGGACGGTCCCGCCCTTGTCCCGGGCTTCTCCCGGGCGCTTCCCGCGCGCTCCCGCGCAGCGGGGGTCCGGCACTCCTTTTAACACTGCAGCTATGTGATAGGCGGAGGGGCGTGGCCAGCGGGGAGAGCAGCCCAGGTGTTGCTAGTTGGGCGCGCAGGGGCTCCTGGTCGCTGGAGTCCCCTGCTTAGCTCGCAGCCCCGCTGGTTCTCTTGCCTACCCCCGCAGTCCTCCTCACTGGCTCCTCGAGGTGATCCCACGGCAAACGACGCGCTGCGGGAAGCGAGTCGAAGGGTCAACAGCAGGTCCGCTGGGCAGCCGATGCAGCACGCTCCTCCCTCGGCAGCAAGGTACGGTAGAAATCCATTCATTACCTATGTATAATACTTACTTTGAATTGTGTTACACTTGGGTAAATCTTATTCCATGGATGGACAGTGGAAATTCCCTGAAAGGTTTGTGTAGAATCACAACCTCAAGAGCTTATGAGTACTCACCTTTCCAACCAACCCTACCCTGAATGCCATCAGAGAGTTACTAATTTCAATGGCTGTCATGGGCTAGGTACACTCCAACATTGGTAGGGATACAGGAAGATATGTTTTGGCACAGGGGAGAAGGTTTCTTAGTGGAGAAAAAAGAATGTATAATGCTACAGATGTGATTGCATTTCTCACTTCCACAAGTATGGGAACCAGTAACTATCACAGGTTTTCAGGAGAAATCTTTGCAATTATTTGCGCAATTATGCATCCATTCAAGGGTGTAAACTAGAAGGTGCAGATGTACAAATATTTTTGTGGAATTGACTGTGAAAATGTTTTTTGTGCCAAAGTGATCTGGTTATTCTATCTGTGATATTGCTGGTAATTCATTTCTTGCAGTAACATCGACCGTGAATTTGGTGAAGATGAACGTGAAGCAATGGAACTTGCTGGTGGGGATGATAGTGACGACGATGAGGATGACTCTTCATCACACCGCCTTTGGGTCGACCGATTTACACCAAGACATTACACAGATCTCCTAAGTGATGACGTAAGCAGTCCCTTAATTTCCGTCCGCCACTTGCACCTAATCGAAACTCGTCAAATTTAAGATGTTCTCAAAGATCAGAATACTCTAGTTAATTGTGCATGACCTTATATAGATTTAAAGTCCAACTTAAATACCTGGTTGTCTGTACATGATTGAACCTCCAACCTAGAAAAGTTGTATGCGTGTGGGCACTGGTTAATGAGAACTGAGGATTTCATCCGTGTGTGTTCAAGACTTTCTAAATTAAAGATTAATTAGATGTGTTTATGTACAGTGAGTCCGAGTAGTGATTAATTTGCACATTCATTGGTCATAATGAAAATGTGCCAGTATGCTGCCATTGAACCTGTCATGAGTAACTGTCTCCATGGTTGAAAGTCCACGCACCAGAGCACACATGAGTTGAAAAGACATTTGACACATCCCTGTACTTGAGCCTGCACATTTAGTAATTTTTTTTATTGTAATAAATGTAATGGAACAGTGGTAGGCAGAAGAATTTGCTGTGTTCCAACCAATTCCTACACTCATTAGGCTTTGCCCCTTTATGCTGCTACAGGATGGCTCTCCTTCAGCTGGAGAAAGACCTACTGCTGCTGCTGTCCCTATACCCAAGTCAGGATCACTGCTGGTGCTGCTCAATCTCTCTGTAGCTTTCAACATCAGATTCTATGCCAGTCCTCCAGAGTGTCTTGTTTAACATGGGAAACTTGTCTGGTATACAGGTGTTCATCTGCAATGTGGTTAGGTGAAGGATTATGCCGTCTTCATCTGCTTTTTTTTTTCTTCATAACCAAGTTTTTTTCGTTTATATAGCAGCACAGTCCAACATTACAGGCAGAAAAAGTGGAGCATTCAGAGTCATGACAGTACAAAATCAATCTGTTCATGAGGACAAATCATAGTAGGACCACCAATTCACCCATCTTCGGGATTGTGCGCCCCATACAGTTGGGCGCAGAGCCCAATAAACTCCATCAAGTGAAGTTCAAAGCGGTAGGCAGGGTCCTCCCAGCCTCGAGTAAACCAGTTGTTGGCGGCCACCAATTGAGCTGCCAGATAGTACACATAGATATCCGACATCCCCATGACCTCTGTCAGGGTGATTTCCGTGCCAAGCTGAATGGCACTCTGTGGCGTTTCCCAGCCCAAATGAAGGTGTTGAGTTTGGAAGTCCGAGATCGGAACCATCCCATGATATTGGAAATGGGAAATTCGCAAGGACATATAGATACCGGGGGAGGCGCATCATCTTGAAGAGTGCAGTACTCCCCATGGGATTGAGTGGGAGGCTGTTCCAGCGGTGCAGGTCTCTATCAAGGGTGTGATGAACCATGGCATGCCCTGCATACAGGGAATAGGCACAGGGAACAAACGGAGAGCAAGAACAGATGGAAGAGAGAAGGAATAGTGGATGTTAACAGCATGGAATGATCACCTACAGAGCACTGCATGATCTCCTTCTTTTGAATGATATTAGATCCTAGAAACAGTGTTTGAACTTTGTTGGTGGTCCTACATTAACTTTTCTTTAGGCCATCCTATATTCCATCCCTTAATCCTAGCACCCTTAGAGGAATTTTGTAATAATTCTTGAAACCCTCTTTTAAGTATGCGCATTCACCAGACAAAATGTCACCAGAATCTCCCATGGGTCCACTGCCAGGCAACACCTACCCGCCATCCAGTCATATATTATGGTGTCTCTTTGCCTCAAATTGAATTTCATGGCACATGAACCATTTCATCATTAGCTAAAACACCAATCCGGCAGCAGGGTTCACTGAAGTTCCGCTTGTTTTGAAACCAGGATGTTTAATCCTCACCTATTAACCCAGTTCTCAAGGGCAGTTTTTCTACCAACTTAATATATTTTCATGGTCTACTCCTTTCACTTGACTTTTTTAAACATTGCACCCTTCTTCACAAATACATTGTTATGCTCCCCCTTTTCTCACGGTTGAGCCCAGTAAGAACATTTGATTTGGAACAGTGGTGCTGAAATGTACTGAGTGAATTTTCTACTCAGTGCAGTTGCATGTTGATATGCAACTTTATTCTGACCATACACTCCGCCTTATTTGCTATAAGAAATTTACTTTAATAATATATTGAAACGTGATATTTCTGATTCTAACATATTATCACAGGTAGTGTGATTTTGCAAAAATACTCACTTGCATGCAACAGAATGGGTGGTCAAATAAAGTGTATAAACAGTATTACTTTTGTGGAATTGTGCGATCAAAAAAATTTGTACTGACAGTTGCTTTGGAAAAATATTTCCTCAGATTACCCAGAAGGTATGTGTGTGTTTATCTAATGTTAGTGTATGCTTATTATGGTCTGTGTATCTTTGGGTAGGGGTGATTGGTGCATATGCGTAGTTTGATATCACAGGAAAGGGCCAGTATGTTTGCGATATAATCTGCCTAGTCCTCTTTAAAGATTTTGTGTCGCCTACCTTTTGTTTTGAACTTGTGGCCCTGTGAACGCAGCTTGCGCTGCACTGTTCTTCTTGCAGTACACAAACCGCTGCCTGCTGAAGTGGCTCAAGCTCTGGGACACAGTAGTGTTTGGCAGGGAGAAAACAGCGAAGAAAACCAAGCCAGCCACAGACACCCGACAATCCTTTAAAGACCAGAAGAAGGACCAGAGGCCGCAAACCAAGTTTAAGACGAAAGCCGAGATTGTGGAAGAGATCCTGGAGGCCGAGCTGGATCAGCACAAAAGGCCCAAGAACAAGGTGAGGTCTGGCTGCCAGAGGAGGCTGGAAGATCAGAAGGATGCCAGAGGCTTTCCACAGTTGCTTTTTAAGTGATGGGCTGGGATACTTCTTGACATTGTTTCTTTACCTCTACCGCACTGTCTTTTTTAGGCATTTATATTGCACCATAGACTCCTACTGTCACATTCTTGCTTACTCTCTTTATCATTGTCTTGCCTGCCTGAACAGATTTGGTAACTGATGCTCACTGTAACAAAGCTTACCCAGTTGTTGAGATTTTGGGTGCTCATTGTGCTCAACCCCACACCTTTCACCAGCTCTTAAACTCACACCTAAAATGCCTCAGAGATGTTCACGGCACAATATGTGAAACAAATAATCATGGAGTGTTTATTCGTTAACACAATGTCATCTTCATGGCAGATTTTGCCACCTGATCAGCGGCAGATTTGCCTTTGAGGAGACCTTTCTCTTTGTGGTTCGCCAGTGTGTGGAAGCTGTCCATGGAGGGCTACTACCCAAGCCTAAAACTAATGAACTTTTATCATCTTTCCCCATCAGTCTTTGTAAAAATGTGTTTACCAGAATTTGAAATTGGGCACAATCAAAGTAGGACCTAATTTGTCAGCTTTCAGTATGTCCAAAAGGCATGCGATCAATTCTCCAATTTGCGTATTTAGTCACGTAAGGATATTTCATCTATTTATTTATTTATAAAGTTTTATGTAGCGCGAACAAGATCCTGAAGCATTTCCCTAGTCTCTGCTATAGCAAGATATCCCCATTCTGGGTGTGGTGTGGATGTAGCTAATACAGGTCAAGTGTGCCCTGGCCATGTGAGTGGACCTAAACCATACTGCTTTTACTGTATGTGGTTGTTTCTTGTTAAACAGTCTTCTCTGATTCTCTATCCATTGCTCCCAACGACTAAACAGCACTACTCACAATATGGGCTGATCCTTTGCATCTGCTTAGTGCTCACCAAACCCCAGCATGAGACTAGGACTACTCTCCAACCTTCTGTGGCGAATCATAAAATACATCTGGACATATCCGGTTAAGACTATGTGTTCAGCCTCTCTCTAGGACCCTGGGACTTAGGGGCCCATAGGGTTGATTCCTGCATTTAGTTGCCATGATGTTCTAAATTCACATTTTAGGGATGTGAGGGGGCGGGAAGGGGGGAGGAGGCACATCCATGTAGATCTTGTGAGCCTAAAGAGAAATAATTTGTTGGTACTCTCTTCAGAGAAAAGGAAGACTGCCGGGTGTATTGCTACAGCATCTTATGCCCATTCAGATATTGTGTTTTAGGAGCTGGACAACACTGTCAAAATAACCCTTATCCAAAGGGAGGAGTATTGTGTATAGATATAGACCCCCCCCCCACCCCCAGCCCTTAGAAGCAGTAGGCCCTTGAAGTGTCTAGTATTTCACAACATACTGTTATTTATTATACCGTACATCCTGTGTAGCAGAATGATGGTAATTATTATTGTACACAGAAGTCATAATATAAAGCAAAATAAATATTAGGAAAACCTCAAGCATATTTCATCACACATTCGCTTTTCGAATAGTCTAGGCCCTACTGAATATCTGCATATGTATTTGTAATCTTAATATTGTTATAGCGGCTAAATAGCTATTCAAGCTTCCTAATGTCTTGTATGCCAAGCCGCAAAGGTATTCAGCATAAAATATAAAGCCATTGCTTTTGCAGTCGGATATCAGCACTTCTGCATGTCCCATTAGCAATCATTCCCTTTGACTGCTCTTCTCACATCCCTTTATATTTCCCCTCCAAATATTCTCTCTAGAGTGGGCAAAGTGAGCTCCTGCATTTTCTTTTACCATTGCTCCGCAACGCTATCATTGACTCTGTTAAAAAAGCTCAAACAAGACAGGCAAATGTAACCATTTCTGTTTCTTTCGAAGGCTGAGTTTGTGTTATGTTATATGTGTATTTATTACGCGCACAACTACTCCTGAGTATCCTGGCGCGGAGCAAAACCACAAAGAAATCAAGAGAAAAACAGCATAACATGACATTTTTAGTAAGCTTTATTAAAAAGGTGAGTTTTGAGGAGCTTTTTAAAGCTGCTAAGATCTCTGGTATCCCTGAGGGTGAATGGGAGGGAGTTCCAGAGGGTAGCCGCTTTGACCGAAAAAGATTGGCCGCCCAATCTGGTTCGCCGGAAGCGAGGGATTACCAACCGGCGTTGAGAAGCCGACCTGAGGTGTCGACTAGGGACATGGAAAATCACTCTTTTCCTGAGATAGGCGGGGCCAGTATCATGTAAGGCTCGGTGCGTGAGAACCAGAGCCTTAAATTGAACTCTTTGGGCCACCGGCAACCAGTGGAGTGTGGCCATTTGTTGTCTTATGCTACTGTGTCTGGAGATGCCTAGCAGAAGTCTCGCGCCCGCATTTTGGATGAGCTGCAACTTGTTAACCAAAAAGGAGGGTGAGCCCAGATAAAGAGCGTTGGCATAATCCAGGCGGGACAGTATGAGGGCTCTAGCGACCGTTTCTTTGGCCGACTGGGGCAGTAGAGGGAAGAATCTGCCCAAAGATTTAAGGGTCCCAAAGCAGGCACCCGTCAGTCTTTTAATCTGCTCTGAGAACCTCAAATCTTCATTGAACCAAATGCCTAGATTCTTGGCTGGGCCACCTTCAGAGAGGGGACGGGGGAAATCAGGAGGCCAAACTAGTTCAATGAATTGGTTTGGAAATTGGCCATATAGTAGGATCTCCGATTTTCCCTCGTTGCATTTAAGTTTGGCACAGGCCAGCCAGGTAAATACGTCCGCCAGGCATTTTTGTGCTGCAGCCGTTTCTAGCGTCGAGCTACCCCAGGTGAACAGGAGCTGGGTGTCATCGGCGTAAGCCATGATTTTTGCACCCAGCTCCTCGGCCAGGTAGATCAGCGGGGTCATATAAATGTTGAAAAGAAGTGGGCTCAATGTTGAGCCCTGTGGGACCCCGGTCTGAACAAGCCTGGCCGAAGAGGAGTACGGGAGCATCCAGACTTGCTGCTAACGGGAGTCCAGGACAGACTCCAGCCAAGACCACACAGCCCTGGTGAGGCCGATATCAGTAAGGCGGGCCAAGAGGAGTTGGTGAGGAACCGTATCAAAGGCGGCAGAGAGGTCCAATAAAATTAGCGCCGCTCTGCCACCCTTGTGCAAGGCAGGATGGCTGTGTAGCTCTAATCACTGCACAAAGTCCTACAGTTTCCAGACAGTGGAATGTTTTCAGTTCTGTTTTGTTAGTGCAATTGAAGTCAACTTACAGTCGTGAGAATTATGTCTGAAAGTAATATAACGATCACACACACTTAGAATTATCATTGAGAATATTAGTTTTCTAGGCAACACTCTCCAAAGAGTTTGTCCGTCCATGTTGGCGTACAATCAAGTCTGGCTTGTAAGTAACAGGAATGTTTTTGGGAAAAAAACAAGTCGCGCATGCCATCCTCACAAAGTGTGTCAGTTTGTTTTCTTCACTTTTATTCTTTGGAGTGCCCTGTAGCACATTTATTAAGAACAGTGACTACATTTGAGAGTTCTGCACTTGAGGGTGCTTGGAAGTTCTGCCATTTTAGAAAATGTCCAAAGGCTCTGCAGTAAATGTTCTGATGTTTGCAATATTGCCAGTTCTGTAGGTGACTAAGAATAACTTTTCTTTTCTATATTTGGTGATTGGTGTGCTGGTGATAGATGGCGCTGCTCTGTGGTCCACCTGGCCTCGGGAAGACTACGTTAGCACATGTAATCGCAAAGCATGCAGGCTACAATGTGGTGGAAATGAATGCCAGGTAAGTCCACTGCTTCTCTCATGGGACACTATCAAGGAACTGGTCAGCAACATATTTGCATCCTAAAGGCCAATACAACGCCCTGTACACATGAAAGAAATGTCTTAATCCTTCCATGTGTTAAGGGAATTATGCATTTCCTAAATAATTAAAAAGTTTACATACGCATTATTTTAAATAATAAGAGAGTGCCGATGCGTATGTTTGATTGAGTATCGTAGATGGTCAGCACAATAAAAGAGCTCAGATTAGGATCCCTTGCTGGAAGGGGCAAACTTCCAAGTGCATGTTTATATTTATTGTTAAAATTAATGGTTTACTTAAAACAGACACGTTTTTACTATTTTTGGACATTAGAATTATTTGTGGATCTAGAACTCACATTTGTAGTGCTTATAGTTCAAAAGAATGTTTGCCATTTTAGTGCTATGATCGTATGCTGAGTTCAGTTCATTTATAAGCTGTGGATCTAAATTGAGCTTCCATCCCTTTATTAATGTTACTGCCATGGATAAAAATAGGCTCTTCGCCTTTATATAATTAGGTGTCTTGAAAATTGCTTGATTGATGTCAATATTTATTAATTTCGTAAAGGAACTTGCGAACCAAATATGATAACAGGGGACCTGAACAGCCAATCTGAACTTTTGGACAAGTATATGGGACACTTCTCAAGGATGATGTATCCTTGAGAGTCCCAGAACCATTAATAGGGAAAAGGGTGCAAGACTGCCAGGCCAGCCAGATGAATCGCCTTTAAAAAAAATTTAAAAAAAGATTTGTTATTAAAAAAGTAGAGCAGCAGTAAATATGCGAGTAAATACTTAGGATATCCGTACGTATATATCAGATTGAATATCACCAATGGTACAAGTTTATATTAGCATACCAAAATACTAACAGCAAATCCGTAAGGTATACATATATAGATCATTAATTCTAAAATACCTGCTCTTAGGTGTCTCATAATCGCTTTTGAACTTTTGTCCCCCTAAGCTTTCAAAATCACTGCTTCCATCTCAAATAAATGACAGAAAGGTGTCCGTCCACCAGTTCTTTATGGAGCCTGCTATACAGATACCCTGTTCTTCTCTAGAACATGATAAAGCAGGAATAAGTCTTTTTAAATTGCGATGGAACAGGAATGAGACTATTTGTAGACCACATTGGAGTAGGAACAAACCTCTTTAGCTTACGATGACAAGTGAGTCCTTTTAATTCATGATAGAGCAGGAATGAGTCTTTTCAACGCAACACACAAAGAAACAGGATCGAACTAGAGCAAGGATGGCTCTCCTTTAGATTACCACATAAATAAGAACAAGTACCCTTAGAATTGTAGGTATTCTGGTGGACGATTTTGTTAGGCAGAGCAATAGTTTAGGCAGAGTACTCGCTCCTGTCCCTCGGGCTGAGTGGTCGCTCCCCAGTGTCCCCTCGTGACACTCGGTATCGTTGTGCTGCTTTTCCTCATAAGAACTGCCTAATTATAATTGCCTGCTGTGTGCCTGCTTGCCGATTAGACTTATTTGCACTTTCAGTTATTTTATCTGCTGCTTTGACTGTTTGTGCGCGTTTTTCCCTAGCGCTCCGCTGTGCTTCCCCCTCCGCCTCCATTTTGTTGTTGTTGTGATCCCTGGAGCCCGCCTCCCAGCTGAGCCGCCCTCCCACTGACCACATCAGCGCTCCAGTACCTGATAGCGCCGTGACTCGCTCCTGTCCCTCGGGCTGAGTGGTCGCTCCCCAGTGTCCCCTCGTGACACTCGGTATCGTTGTGCTGCTTTTCCTCATAAGAACTGCCTAATTATAATTGCCTGCTGTGTGCCTGCTTGCCGATTAGACTTATTTGCACTTTCAGTTATTTTATCTGCTGCTTTGACTGTTTGTGCGCGTTTTTCCCTAGCGCTCCGCTGTGCTCCCCCCTCCGCCTCCATTTTGTTGTTGTTGTGATCCCTGGAGCCCGCCCCGCCTCCCAGCTGAGCCGCCCTCCCACTGACCACATCAGCGCTCCAGTACCTGATAGCGCCGTGACTCGCTCCTGTCCCTCGGGCTGAGTGGTCGCTCCCCAGTGTCCCCTCGTGACACTCGGTATCGTTGTGCTGCTTTTCCTCATAAGAACTGCCTAATTATAATTGCCTGCTGTGTGCCTGCTTGCCGATTAGACTTATTTGCACTTTCAGTTATTTTATCTGCTGCTTTGACTGTTTGTGCGCGTTTTTCCCTAGCGCTCCGCTGTGCTCCCCCCTCCGCCTCCATTTTGTTGTTGTTGTGATCCCTGGAGCCCGCCCCGCCTCCCAGCTGAGCCGCCCTCGCCCCTCCCCCTCCACTATCCATATATGACAGTTCTTCCCGCGCGCAGCGTTCACGCGCAGCGATCGCGCCCCAGTCGCGCCGAAGGTGCGCCAAAGGTAAGCCCGTCTACGCCCGTCCGTGCCTGGACCACGCCCAGCGCCAGACCCCCTGCCCCTCACGCTGCCCAGCCCTCCCGCATTACCTACGATGCCGCCATCCTCCTAGCCCTTAACCCCGGTCGCGCTCCCAACTGCGTCCAAGCCGCTCCTGGACACACCCATGGACCTTTCTCTTGCTACGCCTGCAAATTCTGCGGCACCGACAACATCTCCGCTACGACCACACCACAGATTCCCGACCCCAACCACCTACAATGCATCCTTCTCAACACCCGATCGGTCCACAGGCACGCCATTGACCTATGGAATCTACTAGACACCATCTCTCCAGACGTCGCCTTCCTAACAGAAACATGGATGAACGCTTCCTCCGCCCCAGACATCACCATTGCCATCCCTGAAGATTATAAGATCACACGCAAGGACCGTACCGGCCACACAGGAGGAGGAATCGCTATCGTCCATAAAAAATCAATCCACATCTCTACCAGCTCGGACGTCAACCTCGCCAACTCTGAACACCTTCACTTCCAGATCCACATCGACCCCAAGACCACACTCAGAGGCACCCTCCTCTACAGACCACCAGGACCCCGCGCAAAATTCAGTGAAGACATCACGGACTTCATCACTCCACACGCGCTCCCCTCCAAAGATTACATCCTTCTGGGAGACCTCAACTTTCACCTTGAAAAGCACAACGACCGCAACACCACCACCCTCCTGGACAACCTCGCCAACCTCGGACTTAAACAACTGGTCACTTCCCCCACCCACATCGCAGGTCACACACTCGACCCCATCTTCACCTCCAGCAATCATGTCTCCTTCAGCCACACTACGGATCTCCTCTGGACTGACCACAGCTGCGTTCACTTCACCTACAACAAGCCGAAACCCACCAACCACCTCCAACCAACTCTGCAAAGAAACTGGAACAAAATCACCATCGACCAGATCTCCTCATCGCTCCTTCTAAACACCCCAGCCCACTCTTCTAACCCAGACCAAGCCGCCGCCAACCTCACCCTATGGCTATCCAACACCGCCGACATCCTAGCACCACTGAAAAAACGTCAAAGCAAACCTGGCAACAAGAAGGCCTCATGGTTCAACGAGGATCTTAAGAAGTCCAAGAAACTCTGCCGCTCCCTTGAGAAGGCCTGGAAAAAAGACCCAACCCCTAGCACCAAGGACGCCTTCAAAAACGCCACCCGCACACACCACCAACTAATCCGAAAGGCCAAGAAAACAGCATTCAAGGATCGACTAGACAACAACGCCCACAACAGCAAGGAACTTTTCAACATCGTCAAGGAATTTACCAACCCCTCGGCCAACTCCAACGACATCACCCCCTCTCAAACACTCTGTGACTCCCTGGCTTTATTCTTCCACAACAAAATTGCAGACATCCACAACAGCTTCGACAACCAACCCGGAGATCAACCCACCCAACCATATGCTGAACATTCTCCCCCCTTGAACACCCTTAACGACTGGAACCCAATCTCCACTGAGGACACCATCCGCCTGATGAACTCCATCCACTCAGGATCCCCCACAGACCCATGTCCTCACCACATCTTCAACAAAGCAGACTCCGTCATAGCACCGCACCTCCGAGACGTCATCAACTGCTCCTTCAACTCCGCCACCTTCCCGGAAAGCTGGAAACACGCTGAACTCACCGCCCTTCTGAAAAAACCCACAGCGGACCCCACCGAACTCAAAAATTACCGCCCCATATCGCTCCTTCCTTTCCCGGCCAAAGTCATCGAGAAAGCTGTCAACAACCAACTCGCCGCTTTCCTCGAAGCCAACAAATCCCTCGACTCCTCACAATCTGGCTTCCGAGCAAAACACAGCACTGAGACCGCCCTCATCGCAGCAACAGACGACATCCGAACTCTACTGGACAATGGAGACACAGTCGCCCTCATCCTCCTCGACCTCTCTGCAGCCTTCGACACAGTCTGCCACAGCACCCTTTTACAACGCCTCAGAAACATCGGAATACAAGGAAAAGCACTTGAATGGATCACCTCGTTTCTCACCGGAAGAACCCAGAAAGTCCGCCTTCCACCATTCAAGTCCGAGGCCACTGAAGTCATCTGTGGCGTACCACAAGGATCCTCACTCAGTCCCACCCTCTTCAACGTATACATGAGCCCCCTTGCGGCCATCGCTCGCCAACACAATCTCAACATCATCTCCTACGCGGATGACACTCAACTGATCCTTTCTCTCACCAATGACCCCAGCACCGCCAAAACCAACCTTCACGAAGGAATGAAAGAAATTGCCGAATGGATGAAACACAGCCGTCTGAAACTGAACTCAGATAAAACAGAAGTCCTCATCTTAGGTACATCCCCCTCTGCATGGGACGACTCTTGGTGGCCGGAAGCCCTCGGAAAAGCACCCATCCCGACAGACCACGCACGGAACCTAGGCGTTATCCTGGATTCTTCACTCTCAATGAACAGACAAGTCAGCGCCGTATCCTCATCCTGCTTCAACATTCTTCGCATGCTCAAAAAAACATTTTGCTGGATCCCCACCGAAACAAGAAAAACAGTCACCCATGCTCTGGTCACGAGCCGACTGGACTACGGAAACACCCTCTACGCAGGTACTACCGCAAAAATCCAGAAGAAACTCCAACGAATCCAAAACGCCTCAGCCAGGATCATATTAGACATCCCGCGTAACGAACACATCTCTGGCCACCTGAAAGACCTCCACTGGCTACCCGTCAATAAGAGGATCACTTTCCGACTGCTAACCCACGCACACAAATCACTCTACGACATCGGACCAGAATGCCTCAACTCACGACTGTCCTTCTACACCCCCCCCGCCAACTACGTTCTTCCAACCAAGCCCTCGCCACTGTACCCCGCATCAACAAGACCACCATGGGAGGAAGATCGTTCTCATACCTGGCAGCTAAAACATGGAACTCACTCCCCACTTACCTTCGCCTTACCCAGAACCACCTAGCATTCAGAAAGCAACTTAAAACGTGGATATTTGACAAGTAATCCTCCTCCCCTCCCTAAGCGCCTTGAGACCCTCTGGGTATGTAGTGCGCTATATAAATTATTTGACTTGACTTGACTTGACTAGTTTCCTAAGCATGAAGCTAGTAACTGGTGATTTCAAGTCTTGACTTCAGTTTTATGATTATTTCTGCTCCTGCGTTTTCTTTCTCTCTGTCCTCAATCCTGCATCACCTTTTCCTGATCAAGTTCACAACTTTCATAAAATATATCAACACCTCTTTTAACTTAGCACCATCGTAAGTTCAACCATCAACGTTGCTAGTTCGCTCTAGTTTACAAAGTAATTCCTTTTTTCTCCCAGTTTTCGATTTGTATCCCATACCGCACCATCACTTTGTACTGGCTTTCAAATACTTCCCATCCTTATGATTAAATTAATGAAAACCACATTCTCCATATATGTATAGAGGCATCATAGCTTGGGTGTATTTCACTACATCAGCAGCAACTACAACCACACCATACCACTGCATAGACACAAATGGCCTTACATATATTTTTGACCATATTGAAAGTGCTATTATGCCCTATGAAAAACATTATATTGCCAGTTATTGCATTTCATCACACAACCTAGACTAGTTCTAACTATTGAAAGAGTACTCCTTAACTCTAACCATAAGAAAAATCTCCTGTAAATCCAATGAACCTCCATTCAAAATGCTAAAAATACTTCATTTTCCAAAAACTGATCACACATACTAGAAACGCCTTCATTATACACCATATTTGTTAATAGTACTGGAAAAGAAAAACCTTAATGTTATGACATAAATTGTTATGTTATGTTATGCTACTTGTAAAGCTCAGCGTAGACCTAGAGGTGTCTTGGTGCTGATTATATAAGCAGCGATGGGCAGAAGAGAGAACCTACTAATTGAAGAGCCACATTTTCAAAAGTCTCCTGAACTGGGTAATGGAGGGAGCTGACCTAAGATCCAGTGGAAGAAGATTCCAAGATGAGGCTGCTCTGACCAGAAAGCTACTACCACTCCATTTAGATTTTTTTAATCTGATGGGGTTTATTCTGAAGGAGCCTTCTGATCTCAGGTTTCTTTTTGGAATGTACCAAGATAATGCTTTCTTCAGAAAGGAAGGTCCTGAATCGTGGAGGGCCTTGTATTTCAGACATTGTTAATATTTTCAGCTTGTAGCCAAAGCATTTTGCTTTGCACGTAAATGAAAGTTAGTTTACACTACCACTTATTTTCGTCGTTTGAAAACTAGAAGCAAAATGTGTATGTAAAACTGTCATTGTATTATGCAAATGTTGGAGTACAATACAAGTGGCAATGTAAAAGTGACAGTATAACTGTGAGCATATATTGGAGGTGCGCGTAACAATAGCATTTTTCTACTGATTTATTTGTGGCATAGAGCTTTAAATGTTTAAGGAAGATCTTTGAAGGATGAACAATGAAGGATGACAGGACGTTTGACACTACTGCTGATCCCAATAGCATCAACTCGTAATACATTTATCATTGTTTCTAGAAACAAAATGCACTTTTATCGAACTGAAGTGGAGTGCGGGATGGAACTTGTAAATCCAATATCAAATCCAAATTAATTTTACATGACCAACGAATACATTTATACAGGCAGTTTTTTTCCTTTTTAGTGATGATCGTAGCCCGGATGTGTTCAAAACCAGAATTGAAGCTGCCACCCAAATGAAGTCTGTGCTGGGATTAAACGAGAAACCTAACTGCCTGATCATCGATGAAATAGACGGAGCTCAGGCTGTGAGTAAATAATATTGTCTGCAAATGCTTTACTTGATCTTCATACTGTGCTTACAGGGATTACATAGTTTTGCTCCTAAATGTTTTCCCATAAGGTTAATCCCTATCATTTGCATATTGCTAGTGAACATTTCTCTTTTTTATATTGGAATCTCTACATTTTGCAAGCTTGGCAAAAAGGTTCAGCAGCACACTATACCTGGAAGAATTAGAAGAGAGACCCAGGTTTGTCCAGACTCCTAATTGTACACATCACACGCATTCGTAAAACCAGATGCGACAGTCAAGCTTATTCCTACACCACTCCTAAAGCATGGAACAACCTACTGCTACATATAAGAGCCTCCTCCCCACTTCCTGAATGCCGCAAGAAGCTGAAAACCTGGCTATTCAAGTAGTCCCTCTAGATTCCAGTTTGGCTGGACTCCCACCTGCTCAGCGTTAGGATACCCTCCTGTGTGATAGTGCGCTCTACAAATCTGCATAACAAGAGTAATGAGGAATGTACTGAAAAACTGTGAGAACTACATCTATGATTGAAACAGGGCAAATAATAAAACTTGGTCAAATATTCAGAAGTAAAATCTCAGCCTGTAAGCTGTTCTAGAAGGTTTTAAAATGCATCCAGGCTTAATCATCAAACATCATCTGCAAATCTGACATTTGAAAATTTTTTGGGACACAATAAAGGTGGTTTTCACTTGACCTCATCTTCAATCAACATTCTGAATACAGCTGGGCACTTCCCCTCAGCAGCTTCGCAGGAACTCGTCCTCTCCAGTAATCATGCAAGCCCCCTTAGAGTGGAGCCCTTGGTTCTTGTAACCTCCCTCCTTGTCTTAGATTTCCCCTGGTATGTTTACTTATTTGATTTTATTGATAGTATTTGTCTATAAATTGCCCCAAGCCTATATGGCAGTGTTCCACTTTTGACTGGCTGGAGTTATAGGTCGAGACATTGCAAATGCATATGAGATGGCCTTGGTATTGAGAGTGGAAACAAACAATTACATTGACTATTGCTACACTGGGAGGGTTTAAGGTATTCCAGAATAGAAAGGCGCACTACCTAGTAACCGCACGGTATCGTGTTGTAGAGTGTCAGACTCCAGGCAAGGAGGCGGGCGGTAATCCCTCGTAACCGCTCAGAGGTGGATTACACATCCACACTAATTTGTACAAAATCAACAAAAGCCCCTGCTCTAGGAAAGTATCATACAGGCTCGGTGAGTCCTGGTTATGGTGCAGTAGTGTATTGCGCACATCAATAGTGTTTCAGAGTCAACAGAAAGAAAGTTCAATGAGGTAGAATCCTTGTTATGGAAAACAAATTTATTGTTCCTCTTGTTCTGGCCAACACGTGTTTCATCGCAGGGAAACAGACTGCGAATCTTCAGGGCCTTTTGAGAGAAAAGTCGGAAGTAGTGATGTGGCAACGAGTATTGTTAATGCGCTAGGAAGCGTAGTCAGGTGGTTCCTTAATAAGGTTATAGGAAAACCATGGCCGGGAGGAGAAGAGATTAAAGCTGTTACGCTCGAAATCGGGTAATCAGGCGGGTACACCTGAAAAGATTCGTTCCCCCTCCTGTGGTTCCCGGACCGTTTTCGAACAACGGCACCGGGAACCACAGGAGGGGGAACGAATCTTTTCAGGTGTACCCGCCTGATTACCCGATTTCGAGCGTAACAGCTTTAATCTCTTCTCCTCCCGGCCATGGTTTTCCTATAACCTTATTAAGGAACCACCTGACTACGCTTCCTAGCGCATTAACAATACTCGTTGCCACATCACTACTTCCGACTTTTCTCTCAAAAGGCCCTGAAGATTCGCAGTCTGTTTCCCTGCGATGAAACACGTGTTGGCCAGAACAAGAGGAACAATAAATTTGTTTTCCATAACAAGGATTCTACCTCATTGAACTTTCTTTCTGTTGACTCTGAAACACTATTGATGTGCGCAATACACTACTGCACCATAACCAGGACTCACCGAGCCTGTATGATACTTTCCTAGAGCAGGGGCTTTTGTTGATTTTAAACAATTACATTGACTTGGCGGGACATCAGTAATTCAGGCAAAGCATCAGTTTATATATTACAGAGTGGTTAGGTGAGTGGGATGTGGGGGAATTATAGGATTTGGGGTAGATGAAGAAAAGAAGCATTTCAGGTGCAATATCGGGCTGATTTCAGGTACAGGGCGAGGTGATTCTGTAAGGTGGTAATGCAGGAGGAAGCGCTTGTTTACACTACCTCGCTTCCTTATCCAGGGCCATGATTGTTGTGGTGCAAGTACTGACAGAAAAGGCTAGCTTTCAGCCAACCATTAAACATTGTAAGCGTTAACAGCTTTCCTAAAGGTGAGACAATATGTTTGCTTGAGGGTGGTGGAAATGTTCTTAAATTTCCTTTGACTGGTGATGAGATAGTCTGCTCCACCGAAGGTAGCTTTTAGACTGGTTCTTAGTTTGTCATTTTAGGAAGGCTGTTGCTCTGTTCGTAGCCTGTTAATTACCTCCATGGCGCCTTAGATCATATTCTCCAAGGAACACAATAAACCTGATTTGACTCTACATCTCATGACTGTGTGAGGCATAATTGTTTGTCTGCATTGTACTCATCTATTCTTTTGCTTCTCTATCCCTAGGTTGCCATTAACATGCTGTTAAGTTTGGTAAACCGGAAGGATAGCAAGGAAGCAGATGCAGGAGGTGCCGCTGCTCCCCAGCCTGGCGGAAAGAAAAAGAAGAAAGATGGGGGGCTTTTGCTCAGACCCATCATCTGTATCTGCAATGACCAGTTAGTTTTATTTACATTCCCTGTTTCAAGGCAAGATAGGGATTTGGGAGATTACTTTGCAGTTTGTAGCGATGGATTTTTTTACGATGTCAGCACATGACACATTTGGGGATCTTGATCAAATTGAATCTGCATGCCTCAGGCCACTTGTTTGTAAGTCTCAGTTTCTTAAAACATTTGCTGTAATACCATGATCTGTACAAATATACGATTCAGAATTTTTCACAATATGTTTATTAGATGAAAGAGATAATACAACTATGACCAAAAAATAAGTTGGGTTAATCTCTCCGCATGTATTGAAGTGTAAAGTTTGCCCATGTCATTGATAATGTCATCTTCATTGTTAATGGTGTGTGTACCATGAGAGCCATTGTTCCAACTTCCTTGTTTTTTTTTTTCTTCGTTCCTTTTGCCACACCTTTCCTTTTGCCACACCGTTCCTCTATATTCATATTGTTTCCAAAATTAGAGTTTGCTGCGAAATGCAGCCATTCTTTTGAAAGTTGATTGCTAGCCATCCTCCCTTCGTTTTTCACTAAGGCCTGCTAGCTGACAAAGAAACAGATATCTGATAGACACTTTTAGCTGCAGATTCCTTACCTCAGAATATTCCTAAGGTGTCATACTGAATTTGGACATTTTCGAGCAGTACCTCAGCGCCGGTAGAAGACGTCGATCGGCTCTGTCATCCACACCGGATGTGGCGTGCACTGTGCCTATATAGGCGTTAGCCCAGCTCGCTGACCTCAGTTCTTTTGCTTTTTATGCCAAAAGCACAGATCCGGAGACAGCTATCCGAGTCAATTTTTGGGGATACATTTTTGGGACGTTTTGTGGACTGTTTTGGAGCTTCTCGCTCCCAGTGTGTTTAGAGATGTCTCCTTAAAAACCCTTGGGGTTTTAACCGTTGATTTGCCTCTGGTTACAGGAGCCAGGCCAGTACCCCAAGGCTTGCTCTGACTTTTGCGCCATGAACCCAAATGCGGTTCAGGAGTGGTCTTTGAAGCTCCTGATAGCCCGGCGCCAGTTGAATCTGGGATGCTGTAGGTCCCTGTTGCGTGGAATATCCCAGACCCGTTTGCAGAGCTTTTACTAGCGATCGTTATTGCGCTCAAAGTCATCGTGAGGTAAGTTGCACAGAAAATCTAATAAGTCGAAATATTCTAAGTCCTTAGCACACCAGTTCAAATATTAGAGCGAGGTGCAGGATCGACGCCCACCATTGTAGGTCCTGCTCCCCTGCGTCAGCCGTGGAGCCTAAGCTACAGGGACCCAACAAACTTCCTGAGGCCTCCCAGCAACTGCCCAACTAACCTTTGCCGCCTGGACCTCCCTAAGCACTGCTGTTGGCACTGCTGGAGGGAGTCCTGATTCCCAAGAGGTTCCCCCAGATCCTGGACCCTTGGCTGGCAAGTTATGGTGCTCCTGAACTTCAGGTAAAAATTCAGAGATTTTGGGCTCCTCGCTGCGGCGAAGTTGACACTGTGTCGAACAATGACCATCTGAAATGTAAATTTCCAGCGACAGCTGCTTTTCACCACAGCAGTGGCAGTCTGCTTCAGAAGCAGACTGCCACTGCTGTGGTGAAAAGCAGAGACTATTCTCTTTGTTATAACATTTCTTTTTCATTGTGGAAGATGGAAAAACTGATGATTTTAAACATTCTGTATATTTTTTTTTTTTTTTTTTTTAAGAAACCTTTATTGTACAGTTCAATAAAATTACAAGCACGGGCCAACAACCGCAGGGGCCGACCGCAACACAAGAATAAGACCCACTATAGTATCAAATGACACAGCTCTTCAGCCGACAACCCTGAGGTCCGGCAGCGAATCAGAATAAACATTGTATTGAACTCACAACACGTTAAAGGATAAGACGAAGGTTTCATGTTATGTTTAACCCCCCTCCCCCCCCCCCGACCTAAAAAGCAGGAAAAAAGAAACAGACATATCTGGTGCCATACATTCAAACACTATGATAAAGTGAGCGGGTACAAAAATAGAATAATCACAGATCAATTTAATGGGAACGACCGAGACGCCTGCGCTAGCAAGTACGAAACGGGATGTACTACAAAGCAATCTATAACCCAACGCAGTCGCCCGCACACAGACCCCGCCCACCCATTGACGCCAAGATAAAAAAAGAGTACGGTTACCAGATACTGGAAAACATACGAAATGAGGATAATACCCCAACGTTATGAAAGGAGAGCAAAAGGAAAGCGTGAGATAAAGAAACCATAAAAACTAAACTAACTAACAAAACTATAGACCCATCCCCCCACCCTGCACCCCTGCATGTGGCTTTCGCCTAACCCCAACTAGAATGGAGGAGGAGAATGTCATACAAACTCCCGGTCACCTCAGCCCCCCCCCCCCCCCCGCCTGAAACGAACAACCCCTGTCCTAAGACTACAGAGTACTCAAAAATATTATAGACAGAGCCAGACAGGGGAGATGTTGAACACCGCCCGACCTCCCGCAAGCATTATGTTAACGAATCCCTTGTCCTCTAAAGCCCCGAAATCAGACCCAGACCAACAGTCTCATCCTTGACCCCTCCGATCTTTCATGCGGACTCTGTCCGGTAACACCATCACCCCTCCAGGAGAGTCAAAGTTCGTAGGAAGTTCAATTAAGATTAATATGAGACCCGTCGAACACATTTGAGTCTCTGCAAGCATCCACCACTGGTAAGATCTCCCTCCCTGACATGCAGTCCAGATATCCTTTCCTCCGTAGATGTAAAAGAACCACAAGGGCGGGAAGGGACGGTAGTGACTTTCGTTTTTTGCAAGTAGTAGTCTCAAGGAGTGAAGAACCAGGTAGCTCCACAATGATCGGCTGCGATGGTGAATGCAGCGATACCCCCAGTGAAACAATTCCGCAAGTATTTTGCAAACAGGTCAATGGCGTCAAAACTTTTTCGCGCACGGGGTCTCCATCCTCCTTTACTACGGTCATCTTGGGAGAATCAGTTCGTTGAAAGTCATGCAATAGAACAGAACCCAGACTCGGTCGCTCAGTTTCGATGTCACCAGCGATCATTTTATGGACAATGGTCTCCAGATACAATTGAAGTGCCCCGATGGCGGCCATTACGGTCTTCAAAGACGGCTCACAGTTCGTCCGATCCGCCTCCACTCGCTCGGTTCCAAGCATGGGCGGGTTCCTCAGAGAGCCGGGTCTCTCCGGGAGAAGAGGCAAGAGCGGAGCGGACGGCAACGGAGGGTGCAGTACGCCACCGCAAGCGAGGGCCCCGGGAGGTGGCGACCGGGTCGCCGGGGACGGGGACTCCCCCCCCCCCCCCCCCCCCCCCCGCACCCTCTTCCCCCCCCCCACAGCCACAGACGAAGCGTATCACCACTCCTTCAGTATAAAACAGACCAGACGCTCGCCACCAAAAACAGGCCAGGATAACCTCCACTGCAAGAGACCGGACCCTGTCTGAGTCCCACGGCCGATATTATTCAACTGCAACCCGGCTGGGCAAGTACTCGAGGCCCCGGCTCAGAAGCTGGGTTAGGCCGAGATCTTAAACACGACACAACTCCGTCAATCTGGGCAATAAAATTCTCGGGACCGCACCGTCAGATTCAGCAACAGTTCATCCACACGGGGGTCGGTGTAAAATCAGGATATCTGGCAGGATCATCAAGCAGCAGACAGAGGTCGGCGGAGCCGGGAGCCTATGCAGCCATCTTGGTTGCTGCCTAGCTCCTCCTCCAACATTCTGTATATTTAATGCTGAGCATCTGTAGAATAGGAATTCATTCTCTATATACTGGTGCCTTGAATCTTAGACATTGCACTGAATACAACCTTCAGCCTGGTGTCCAGAGAATTCGCAGCCAGAAAATAATTGCATTATTTTTTATTTTATTTTTGTTTTTGCAGTTTTATATTGCTTGAACTTGAACCAAAGGTATTGGAGTGCTTTATACAAGCACCAGATACCTTACACAAGGACACATTCATTTTTGGTAGGAACGGGGAGGTTAAGTGATTTGCCCAGAATCACAGGATGCTGGTGTGTTTGATGACCCAGGCCCACACTGACAAAGGAAGACGATGTGCACTGGCAGAATTCACCCAGAACTGGTTTGGACTAGGTACAGACACTCTCTGCCTTCAGAGACCAAGGATGTGTGTGTATAAAAAGGGGGAACCGAACCCCAGAACTTTAGATCACTTCTTGACATCAAGACGGACCTTTTACCAAGGAGAAGAACCAGAGAATCTGCAGGAGTTTTTGACTTCCCCTGTGCCAGTTGTAATTGCTGGGGTTGGCCTGCAGTGGTTTCTTTATTGCCAAAGAAAGCAGAAATACTTTTATTTGCAACTTGCATCATCTTGAAGAATCTTCAATGGCTTGAACTGTGCTTGCCTCCTGTTGAAGTCTCAGGGGTACAAGACTTCATCACAAGCTCCCCCCTGAATTTCCTTGCTGGGAATCCTGTCTGCAGAAGCCTGCGTGTTGTTGGGAGCTGGAAGCGTGGCTCAACGAGAAGACGCGCGTCTCATCCGCAGCTGTTGCCGTCTCATCAACGGAGAAGCGTGTCGCCACTACAGAGGTCGCTGTTGCATCACTGGAGAAGCGTGTGTCTGTCGCAGCTGTGTGTCGTCGCATCACCGGAGAAGCATGTCGCAACCGCAAGTGTTGCTGTTGCATCACCGGAGAAGCGAGTCGCAGGGCCTGTCACAGCTCCAAAGTACAGAGTCGCCGCCGGGCATGCACGCATCATCTTCACGTCGTTGCTTTGCATCAAGGATCGTCGCAGCAGGTTGCCATTTTGTCGCATCGCAACCGGGCCGCACCTCGAGATCTTCCCATCACCTCTTCTCCTGTAAGGAACAGTCACATTGCCTACTTTGCGCAAGCACTGAGGAACAGACGCATCGCCTCCCCCGAAGCAAGGAACCGACGCATCGTTCTCTCTGCGAACCTTTTGTTTATCTTGCGTGACACATCCAAAGTGAACTGAGTTATTACTGTCTAAACCACAAATTCCTTGACCACGAAGGCTAAACAACGAGCAATGCCAAACAACTACATTGTTAACAACGACTTCCTAAACCACGAAAAATATTTAAATTGCTCATTATCCATTCACACCACTATGTTCTTTTAAATCCGCGTGTTTTTTACTTTAAAAAAAAGAAATGTAATAATAGATCAATTTAAACAATGTATTTGTGGGGGGTGACCCTCCACACCTCCCATCTTCCCTTATTGGCTGAGATCAGTTCATTCCCACAGACGCTGTGCCCCCGACGTTGCTACCAAGCTGGCAGGATGAAAGCTGGCTGCATCCCTGTGCTCCTCAGAGCCCCCTGACAGGTGGCTGCAGTGCCGAGTGAATCATGCCAGGGGTCAGTTTACTCGTGAAGTACACAGCTGTAAGCTGAGGGGTGCCTAGACAAATGTCTCAGGACAGGGCAGGGCGATGGGACTGTACACAGAATGCAGAGACATAGGGAAACACGGTGCTCCATACTTCTGTGTATAGGGCTGTAAGATAAACTGGGGAGATGTGAACAATGGAGCGATAAGGGACGAGCAGAACTGAATGTGAGTGCAGGTAACAAGAATACCCCACAGCAACAGACAGTATTGAAGCTTTGATAAGTGCTGCATTGTATATACATCCACTCCCTAGAGACAGCGCACACGGGGTGCAGGCTTTGGGTTGCTAAAGACGAATGCGTGCCATAGCTCACGAGTCCGGTGCATAGACACCACGGGGACCCATGCCCAGATCTTAGGCGCTGTTGTGTGTAAGCTTCCCTTTCAGCGTGGTTTACAGCACAGAGTGGAGAAGGTGGGCATCTTTCCAGCATCCCATCGGGTGATGTAGTACATAGATCAACACTGAAACTTGATTGTTGTGTGTGTGTATAAGAGCTGTGCAAACACGTATTGCTGACCTGGTTTAGAAGTTATAATCTCTATTTTTGTATTTTCTTCATAGGTACTCCTATAAAAATGCAATTTCTGTATACAGTGCAAAGTGAAATCTATTTTTCAAAAGCACCTGTCTTTGTTAGTTTTCAATATTGACAGTTGTGTCCAAATGCGCGGCAATTTACAGAATGGGCCGTTCAGTAATCTCTGTAGGTGAGCTTGCACCCTTTTGTTCAAGGAAATGCCCAGCATAAGGCACAAGTGGCACTGGTGTTCTGTATGTCCCAAACAGACATCCATACCGGTAAACAGTACTTCCGCCCCATTGGCGTAGGTGGTACTCTTTAGTTCGAAATAATAAACCTAACGCTTTTGGATCAAATCTGGATACCTGGAGGGCAGTATTGAGGCATTAGCACAGGGGAGGACATGATAGTCCTAGAGCAGCAATTCAAACAGGTGAGTACTCAAACGCCAGAAATATAATATAGGACCACGCAAATGACTATTATGATATAAGAAAGCACCGTATTTTAAGTGATGCCGGTCTACTCGTGAAGTAGAGCCATCTCTAAGCTGAGGGGCGCCTAGACAAATGTCTCAGGACAGGGCGGGGCGATGGGTCTGTACACAGAAAGCAGAGACATACTGTGCTCCGTACTTCTATATATAGGGATGTATGATAAACTGGCGAGATGTCAACAATGGAGCGATAAGGGACGAGTAGAACAGAATGAGTCATGTCAGAGGGGATGCAGACGTGATTTTCGTGGTTTATGTAAGTCGTTGTTAAGGATGTCGTTGTAAAGAATGTCGTGGTTAACTGATTGGTCGTTGTTCAGGATTCGTGGTTCAGGTAATTCGTTATTCAAACTTCGTTGTTTAGGATGTATCCCATTTCTACCGTCTTAAAGTCATTTTCTTAATACTGTATTTTGGATTTTTGTCATTTGGACCTTGTGTTAAGTCTATATAAAGAATACTTATTTTGATAAAACCTGTGATGTGTCCACCTGTAGTGTTTTCACTGTATTACTGTATGTGTTCACAAATTCTTTACACAGGGCCTCGGAGATAAGCCTGTCTACTCGTGCCAAGCTACCACAGGGTTGAGCAGGGTTTATTTTAGCAGTGTAGCTCCTTACTCTGTCTAGAAGCAAGGGTCTTTATTTGGACAAAGGTGCTAGCCATTGCCAACTAGAGACCCCCAGTTCTAACAAGGAAGGTGATTTATTCTTGTAGACAAGTGGGACTTTTGCATCCCCCACCCTTGTTTGTAGTGTTAAACCTGAATAAATGGGCTATTCACATTATTTCAGATTCATTTAAGAATTGTTCCCACTTGTGCACTTTCTTTGGTAGGAAGCACAAAACAGGCATTTTTTAATATTGAAATCTGAATTCCAGCCCTTCCTCCTCTATGTGAACCACTATTCCATCAACGGAGGAAGTTCCTTGTGTTCTGTATAAACCACATTTTTGCTACAATTGCCCATACGATTTTTGAATAAATTTTTAAATGTAAAAAACGTATTAGACCTGATAGAGATCGTAGGTCACCCAACCAATAATTTCACCATATAGTTTTCGGGTCCATAAATTTCAGTTCAACCTATACATTAATCAGATGACCTACCGATTCTTCTACCAGTAACCCTGGTTCCTTCCTATTTATTTCTATTGTACCTGACTTACCAATCCACCGTTACAGGTACCTAAGATCCACAATGGATCAGGGAGCTAGCTGTAAAAGAAAGGCAGGAAAAATACAAACCCAACTTATTTCTATTTCGCATTAAATGATCACAGACAACTGGGAAGTTTTAAGAGTTTATTTAGAAATCAGGTTCGGAAATTAGCAAGTTTACAGTCAAAAGGCAATCAATAATCAAGATAACAAAAAGAACATAGCCATAGAGGAACAGTGTCAGGGCAACCATTTATGAGTCTACAAGAAAAAATAATAACAAATGTAATATGCTAAATAGATTTCGGGAATGGATCACGAACTAGAGTTTTACTGTTTGGGAAATACTTCAAGAATAAAGGATCGGAAATCCTATACATCTATAGGAGGGGGAAAAGTGGAACACGCTATAGTTCTAGTATCTTATGCAAAATCAGATTTCAGGAGAGATTTATATACCACAGTTATGTTTCATAAACAGTATGGAGAGAATGTGTTCTAAAAGGTAGGGGAACATAGGAACATGCTAAGAAAAATATACTGAATGACTTTTATAATAGGTTTGCAGAAAGCATGGAAATTAACGTATGCAAAGGAATGTCTTTATTTAAGCATAGACAGAAAAATAGAAGGTGCAGTGAAGAGTTTTCGCACTATATTTACCTAGAAAGGTGTGCAGACCAACCCTGGCCACGGATCAGTCAAGGACAGGAAATACCCCAAGGAAGGACAGTCATCTATGGGACAGCAGGTGCAGGTTGGACACCCCAGGACAGGACAGGAAAACCAGATTAGGATCAGGACAGGACCACCAAGGCACGACCAGCACCCGCAGTTTGGAAGCAACGCCTGCGCTCCACCCTTTCTGCAGCTATCAGTCAGAACCCCGATTGGGTTAGCGAACTCCCCAGCAAAGTGCTCCGCCAGCACTTAAGGTTTAGTAAAACCTTTAAAATCTATGGTCAAATTCGGACAGAGTGCTCCGCAGCGCTCTGTATTCAGTCACCTATTGAGTGCGTTGGGTCAGTGACAGGTCAGCTATTCAGACAAGTCGGACAATTTCCCTAGCTGAACCTAGGCTAGATATACTGTTTTCGGGTCAGTGTACCACCCCCCAATGTTGCAAAGTGTCAGAATCCCAAATTTCGATTGGTCCCCAAGTAGGATAGGTCAGCACACCAATCAGAATTTACTTCTACAAGCTCATATTTGCATTCTAAGGATCCGCCTAGTGAATTTGGGATTCACATGAGACAAGTCAGTGGAATACAATGGAATATTAACAAATGTTTCAATTTGGGTACAGACAACTCCGTCCTGCTGGGTCGCAGGTCATTTTCTCAGGAGCATCTTGACTGTCTCTGCCAGCTGGCTGAGTTCCACTGTTCAAGGCTAACTTCTCCCTGGCTGCATGACATGCGCAGAAGGGACTTTCAAAATGGTTCTCGTCTCATTCAGACCCCCCAGTTATCGCGGTACATGAAAAGTAAGCGAAAACAAATTAAAACATAGAAATAAATGGATTTACTACATATCATGATTTTGTACTTTAGGTTTCTCACTGTAAAAATATACTATGCGATTATAGATTAGTGCAACACACAATAACACGAGAGCATCTGCGCAAGCTTCGCCATGTGAGTATTTCAGACAGCCATATTAGCGGCAAATACGCATGAGCACATTTTCCCACCACAACTGCAACTACGTCACGTGAGTGTGACTAACGCATGCGCAGTAGTAAATTCCCAAGCGACGGCCATTTTAAGGACAAGGGTTACGAAGTTAGTAAAACACATAAGCAAGCATCACTAAGATACATGTATATAGTAAAAATAAAGGAAATTAGTAAGACGTACAATTGGATTACAGAGTTATACATGAATCGAGGTTCTTGATTTCAGCAAGTCGCGTAATGTGCGAAATCTTGCTTCATCAATCCCCTCTTTGATGATATTTATTATCATCACAACTTAAGGGAACCAGATGCCAACTTTTCTCACACTTTGTGCAGTTCAATTTCTTCCAACATCCTATTCAATTTTTCTTTCACATCTTTATTAGGGTGAGAATTTTTCACCCTTTTGTAAATCTGATTATTCAAGTCTTCCAATTCTAGTTCATCCACACTCCGTTTCACACCTCTCTTATTCACAGTGTATTTCTTTGTGTGTTTGCGACATTTGCAGCAGACAAATATGAGAAAGATTATGAAACCTATCACTCCAATTGGCATCAGTACCTTGAACAATAAACTTCTACCTAAATTAGCAAACCAATGACCTACATTGGAGAGACCATCGACAAGTCTCTTCCAGGCACTGTCAACCTCCAGTGGTTTGAGTTCCTTTTCCAAATTAGTAATGTTTTTCACATATCTTTTGATCTGTACACTTTTGTCCGGTATGTAAGTGCAACAATGTTGCGCCTTCAGCATCCGGCAGACTCCGCCCTCTTTTGCTAATAAGGTGTCCAGCGCAAGTCTGTTCTGCAAAACCATTGATCTGATCGCAACCATCTCGGTATTGACTAGTAGAAATCCATGAGCTGTGTCAGTAGACAACACATCCACTATGGTGGATAATTTGCTAATTCTGTGTGTGTTCAGAACCACTCCCACTCCAGGTATCAGTGCGCTAAAAATACTACCCATTATTTCACCTACGCTTTCTCTTTTACTACGCATTAAGCCATTAGTGTTTTCATTGCTTCCAGCAATTTCCTTCACATGGTATATTTTCGGGAAAACAATGCCAAAGTAGCAGCTTCCATACCAGTGATCCGGCAATTTGAAATAAGCCTTGTTTCCACATATATAATAGATTCCGGGAAACACAGGTTCTGACCCATTTTTTAAACCCCAACCTCCAATTACCTTGTAATTGTGTTCACATTGACTGGAACCAATGAAAATGTTATTATAATAACTAGTCCTCTCGCGATGAAGACAGTTTCCCTTTCCTTTCGAAATCCAGCAACAAAGCAGGACCACTCCCACCATTTGAGGTGCTTTCCATGGTTTCAGCCCATTTAGGAGTTTTCTGTCTCTTATCATTTGCCTTTCTTTGGAAACTCTCCCTTCTTTTCTCTGCCATGTTTAAAAACATTTTTCTTGTTCATGTAATGAACAGGTCAAGTTATCTCTGTGTGCGTCATTTAAATCTATAGTACCTATAGTCAGGAAGTATTCTCCCATATAACGTGTAACGTCACTTTTAATATGTACAGGATTCAAATTTCCACGTATGGGAAGTTCAGAAAATATCACGTCAGAGTTAGAGTAATAGTACTGTAACGGTCCTCTTTTGTAAAATAAACTAGCTAAAATGCTACAGGAAATTCCATAGGTCAAAGGTAGGTGATGGTAAGTCACGCCTTCAGCTACAGAAGTAGGTAGCTTCATGCAGACATAGCAGTCTTCTATTTCCATAGTTTCTACATAGTGCACTAAAAGATTAGCGAAAACATTTAACTGTCTGGTTTTTAACTCCATGATAGTGTAGTCCTTCCTCATCTGATGCTTCTAAGTCTCGTTTGGTTTGTCTGAGTGCTTTTTCACGTCTTTCTACACTTCGTGTTGTCAGTTCTTCAGTGTCAGTGGTCACAGTCTGAGTAGGGTCAATATTAGTATTTTTGCTCACCATATAAGGAATGAAAACTGTTAGTCCTATCCAAATTATTATCACTATAACTATGCTACATATACATACTCTGCAGCATGTTTTGCAACAACTGTGTCTTGGCCTTCCATTCACGTTTGAATCAGACATTTTCGTTCAGAAGAAGATTTCTCAACCCCTCTTTGTAACTCTGTACAGGTAGCTTACCCTGCACAACTTCAGGTTGGTTCGTCTTCCTCGGCAGAATAATCAGCTGTCTGTTCTTCGTCACTTTCGTCAGTAATATCAAGATCTTCGAATTCTTCTAACACTAGATATGTCCATTCAGGATCTTGATATTTTTCGTTCAGTCTTTTTATTCGGTCGCTCCGTCTTTTGGAGCTTTCTCCAGCTTGATTGGTAATACGGGGACTTTTCCTTCTTTCTGCAAGTTTCTCTTCTACTGTTTTTATTCTCAGTCTCAGTTTCTTAATATATCCTGGTTCAATATTTTTCTTTTTCTTGAGTCTTTTAGCTGGCATTGTGATTTGGCTTTCTTCTAATACTCTTTTATTTTCGTTTGTTTGTGGCACTTCTGTCTCTGTCTCTTCCCTTCCTGTCTGACTAGTTCCAGGTCTTGTATCTAATACTTCTGCCTGGTTACTAAGCTGGCCTGGTTCAGGGGAATTTTTGTTTTGGCTTTCGAATGTCTCTATTTTTGAGTCCTGAACACGTTCTTCTATTTCTATCTGATCCTGTTCAAGCACTTCGATCTCTTGATTTTCTTCTGCTCGAACCTTTGTACTAGTTCTAGTCTGTCCCTTTTCAGTTTCAGGAGTTTGTGGAGGTGTGTCAATCACCTGTTCTGTCCCTGTCTGACCTTCCTCTTCTTCTTCAGATTTGACGTGAATCTCAATGATCTGAGGGTCTTCGCCTGTGCCTATCTTTTCCTCTCTATTCCACTCTCTATCTTCTTGGGTTCGCTCTCTTGTTCTGATTGGGTCTTCGGTCAGGTCAATTAAGGGTATACAATCATCTTGACTGGTGCTCGGTTGTTCGTCATCGGCTACTTCAGGACCAACGTCTGCAGACCCCTCAGCTGGACAACCTTCAGCGCCCTTTTTCTCGTCTGGAATCACCTTCTGTGTATGGCTGGCATGGATCCACTTGGGAACGCCTGCACACTTCACCGCTGTCGTGGTCACCAGTATTATTTGGCGTTTTTCTCCCCACCTCGGTGCAAGGCAACTCGAACGAGTATGTTTCTTCATTCTGACCCAATCGCCAGGGACCAATTTGTGGACTGGAGTCGTTGGATTGGCGACGGCGTCTTCTCCAATCTGACGAGAGATAGAACGCACTTGGTCACCCAGTTGCTTACAGTACTCAAGTACCAAATCATCAGAAATGTTTAACAGTTTGTATCCTGGTACCCATGCCTGTCTCATCACTCTTCCCATCAGGATTTCATGAGGACTCAGGCCTGTTTTTCGGTCGGGAATACTTCCGAGTCCCATCAGGACAAGAGGCAAGGCATTTATCCAGTTCATGCCAGTAGAATCACACATTTTTGCTAATCTCGATTTTATAGTGCTGTTTATTTGCTCTACTACTCCAGAAGCCTGTGGACGATATGCACAGTGCAGTTTTTGTGCGATTCCAAATGCTTTACAGAGATGATCGATTACTTAATTCTGAAAATGTTTTCCTCTATCTGATTCAATAGTGACTGGAACCCCGAACCTAGGTATCAATTCTCGTAGTAACATTTTGGCTACTGTTATGGCGTCACTCTGTTTGGTAGGGTAGGCTTCCACCCATTTTGAAAACAGGCAGACAATGACAAGGACATATCTTTTTCCCTCACAACAAGGCATGGTGATGAAGTCAATTTGTATCCTCACAAAGGGACCCCCTGATTTTCCAATTTTCCCCAGTTCAACTACTGTCCTTTTGCCAGCGTTGAACTGCTGACAGGTCAAGCACCTCTGGCAGAGTGATCCTGCTACTTTCCTAAACTTCGGATTGTACCATGTTTGTTGGAAAACCAGAACCATGGCATCCCTACCAGTGTGTGAATCTCCATGTATCAGTCTGGCCATAGAAGCAAGCAGATGCCTAGGCAACACAGGCATACCATTTGGGCCCACAATGACACCATCCTCACTTCTTGGTCGACAACCAAGTTTCCTCCACTTCTCTTTCTCTTCCGCTGGCACAGCATGCTGCCAATCTCTCACCTCATCCCATGTAGGCACCTCTTCAAACACCATAAGTTGGCAGCTGTTTCCAGGTCCTCCCAGTTTAACATTTACAGACATGCGATTTATTGCACAATGTCTGGCCACTTCATCAGCAAAATTATTTCCCAATGATACAGGGTCAAGGCCCTTTTTATGAGCAGCACATTTGACCACTGCCAATTCTTTTGGTAACTGGATGGCCTCCAGTAAATCTTGTACAACTTTCCTATTTCGAATGGGTGTACCTGATGAAGTCAAAAATTCCCTTTGTAACCACAACTGGCCAAAGTCATGCACAACCCCATAACAGTACTGACTATCAGTATATACTGTTATTCTTTTGTTTTTCCCAATTTTGCAAGCTCTAATCAACCCAATTAATTCGGCTACTTGTGCAGACTTTATTCCATACAAACAGGATGCTTCTTTAATGCTGTTTGAAGTTACTACAGCATAGGCAGCACTTAGGCCCACTAGTTCGTGTCGTATACATGAGCCATCTACATACAGTTCTTCATCTTTAACAGGCAAAGGAGTTTCTTTAATGTCCGGTCGTGGTTTAGTACTGAATTCTGTCAGGTCAATGCAATCATGCTCGTTCTCTCCCTGGTCTTCTACAACCATTGAGTCAGGGAGTAAGGTGGCTGGATTCAGGATATTACACCTAGTAATGACTACATTTGCAGCACCCACGAGAATCCTCTCGTATTTAGTCAGCCGACTAGGGGTGAGATACTGAGTTTTCGTTCGGGTCAACAAAATCACAACTGCATGTGGAACATACACAGTTACAGGATGTCCCATTACAATGGATTCACTCTGTTCTAAACTTGTGCAAGTTGCAGCTACTGCTTTCAGACATCCAGGTAATCCAGCAGCTACTGGATCCAAAGTGGCAGAGAAATATGCCACCGGGCGTCTAGTCAACCCATGCTCCGGAGTTAAAACTGACAATTTACAGTTGTCACGTGTGTCACAGAACAGTGCAAACTCCTTAGAATAGTCAGGCATCCCTAAAGCAGGGGCTGTACACAGGCAGTCTCGTAATTTAATGAATGCTGTTAAGCTTTCATCATCCCATTCAACTGGGTCCTTTGCTCCTTTCTTTGTCATTTTTATCAAAGGCTTTGCCAGGACTGCGAATCCCACAATCCATTGCCATCAGTAACCTACAACCCCAAGGAACATTCTGATCTCTTTCTGAGTACGGGGTAACTGCATCTTTTGAATTATTCTGACTCTCTCTGAAATGACTTTTCTGATGCCTTTTTCTATCTGGTGCCCCAGATATTTTACTGACTTTTAACAGAATTGCAATTTTTCAGGGGCCACTTTATGTCCCTTTTCACCTAGGTGATTCAGCAAGGCAATGGTGTCAATCACACAATCTCTATGACTTTTAGACGCCACCAATAGGTCGTCTATATATTGCACCAAAACAGACTTTCCAGGTAAGACTAAGGATTCGAGACACTTTTTCAGGATCTGATTAAAGATAGAGGGACTTTCGGTGTACCCTTGGGGGACCCTATTCCAAACATACACGTGACTGTCGAAAGCAAATGAGAAAATAAATTTGCTGTCTGGATGCAATGGGATTGAAAAGAATGCATGACATAGGTCTATCACAGTGAACCACTCAGCATCCCAGGGAATCTGATACAGGATCACTGCTGGGTTCGGGACAATAGGACAACAAGGAACCACAATTTTGTTTACCTTTCTCAGGTCCTGCACTACTCTGTACTTGCCACTAGGTTTCTTGATTCCAATTATGGGTGAGTTACACGGGCTACTCATTACTTCTTGTGTCTGCTTCTAGCAATTTTTGTATTTCAATCGCAACTCCTGCTCTCACTTCGGCACTCATTTTATATGGCTTGGTATTGGGGTAAACTGCATTTTCTTTCATGGCTATTTGTATGGGGTCTACATTTGCCATCAATCCTACATCCTTTCCAGTAAAGTCCCATACTTCTGATTTCACTGTCTTTTGAAGTTCTTCGGGTAAGTCTTGTACAGTCATTCGTTTAATTTCTGAGTCAGGTCTGATTAACATTAATTTATGTATGCCATCCTCGTCTGGGGTTTGTATTTCGACGCCTTTTGGTGTGCAAAAGATGGTGCAGTTCATTTTGCACAACAAATCACGTCCCAGTAAGTTTACTGGACTGGTATCACACACTACAAATCTATGCATTTCTTTAAAATTCCCTATTGTGATCTCCATGGGCTCGGTAACTGGGGTACTAATCAATTGATTAGATACACCCACTACTTGGATTGCTTCTCCCGAGAGGGGTAGGTTTGGAACGTCCGCTGTTCTCACAGTAGAACGGGTAGCACCAGTGTCCAATAGAAAGGTGACATCATTTCCATCAACCTTTCCTTCAATGTATGGCCCTGACTGGTCTACCGGCAAGGAGGCGCCAAGAACACACTCCTTGTCCTCCCCTCTCAGGCCCGTCAGTATTGATCGTCACAGAAAAAGGTATCACTCAACAAAAACTGCGAAGTTGCTGCATTTCTATTTTCATCGCCTCCCCAGATCTCTATGTCATCACCCTGTGGTGATTTTCCCTCATAATTTGGCTTTGGCGCTCGGGGCAATTGACTTGCCTTTACCTGATGCTGAGTCTTTCTTGGTTTTTCATTCTGCGTCTGTGGAGTTAAATCAGGGGTTTGGGTATTATCATGCTGTAAATATGGACACTCGTCTCTCCAGTGCCCGATTTCTCCGCACTGGTGGCAGGGAAATTTCTTTTTAGCTTCTTCTCTGCTCATTTTTACCTTGGGCTTCCCTCCACCCCCAGCTCCTGGATTTTGGGTATTCTTATTAATTTTACTTTATTGCTTTTCCTGCTGCTCGACTAATTTTACTTGTGCCCACATCACCTTCTCCTTCAAAGCCTTTCGTTTATCTGCCATCTCGTCTTCGCAATACTTTGCGTATCGCAAGACTTCATCTATTTTCTTAGACTGCCAACATATTTTATTATCTTTGATCCACTGACAAATTTCGGGTCTTAAACCGTTTACAAACCTGTAAATGAAGTGGGTCATGTCCTTCATCTCGATGTTATCTATACCGCTGTACGTTTTAAACACCTGTAACAGTCTTTCATAAAAGGAGTGCACAGTCTCATCCCTTTCCTGCGTGGTTCTATCTATCTTTGTCCAATCAGTTTCCTTCGCAGGCACCTTTTGCTTTAGGTGTAAAATCACCTGATCATATTTTTTCATTACTTCGTCAGAGGGTGCTCCTGTGTTAGAATCCCTCGGATATTCCTCACTAGGCCAACCTATGGCAATCTTACACTCGGTCCATAGATCTACAGGAATCACAATATCAAAGAACCCATCCAAATCTTTCCACAGGCATTTCTGTACCTTTACAAACCTTTCCACCTGCCTGTACCAGTCCACAGGCTTCTCTCTTAATTTTGGGAAATCATTTGTAAAGGACACAATATCCTGTCTGGACCATGGAACATGCACGTATTTTCCACCGGGTACTTCACGCATAGGACATAACTGTTCTGGTTTATCAGCTTCTTTTAGAACGAACTGAGGAGTCACTTGTTTGGATCTAGCCTCATCTTTCTTTTTGGCCCACCTGGCTTTCCATCTATCCACATCTCCCCATTTCTGTAATACTGTCAATAATTCTTTGACCTGTGCCTTCTTCCCTGACATGTTCAGGTTTTCCAGATCCTTGTCTGAGAAATCTGCTCTGTACGGTTTTTGCAAAGGTTTTGATTTTGAGATATCTATTCCCATACTAGCTGCAGTGTCAGTTAGTTTTTCATGGAGTACTCTGGCATTTCGAGTAAGGCTCTTGCAGATAAACAACAGCTCTTTTTCCGAGTAGGTATTTAGTCTGTCTAATCCTACATTCCTGCCATAAGTTCTTCTATTTCTACTCTCAGTTTGTAGAGATCTAGAGGTTTCGATTGAAGAGTTTGTTTTTCTAATTCTCGACTCCATCTCTCTATTTCTTCAGGAGTTACTACAGTGACGCTCTTAGTACCTGAAGCTGATTCCATTTGAATCTCCCTCGTATTGAAAGGATTATGTCTTTTCTGCATCCTTTTTCCTGTTTCCCTAATGGGCAGATCCATTAGCGAGACTTCAGTCTCACACTCACTTGTTAAGTCATCTACAATTAAGGGCTCTGATCTCGGTTGGGCTACAACTGGGGTAATAACTGGAGTTCTTGGACTTCCCTGTCGGTCCCCATACAATGGAACCACTGGTCCAATAGTAACCGGGATTGTTAAGGACTCAGGACTTGCATTTAACTGGGAAATCTTCTGAATTATTTCAGCTCTCTGCTTAGCTAGTGCCTCTCGTTCTCTTTCCTCCAATATCCTTTCGACTGAATTGTCATGTAATACTTGTGGGGTTAAAGTTGGAGCACAACTCGGGGCAGTGGGAGGTGTCTCTCTGGGTCCTTCACCATAACTAGGTCTTGGGTGCAAAGTACCTGTGCCTAGGGATCTTGGTTCTTCCGCATATAGAGGGTTTAGGAACGGCATTCCTGAACTGGATGGTCTTGCCTCACCTTCGTAGGGAGATCTGGGAAAAAAGTCTCTTTCGCGTGTGTATCTCGTTTCTCCACCAGCGGGTATTATAGGATAAATATCTCTTGCATCTATGGGTCCTAAACTCTCGCTATAGGGAGGTATTTGACAACTCCCTCCTACACTTGCGGATCTGGCCTCATCTTGGGGCGGAGGTCTCCGTGAATTATCCCCTTCGCTAGAGGGTCGGTGTCCTTCATTATAAGGAGGCGGACTTCTTAAAAACATGTCATTTAACAATTCATCATCCGACTCTCCAATGGGCACCCAGTGTTTACATTTTTCTGTTTTCATCTCTCCTGTAGGAGGACCACCCACTGGCATCATTGGAAACAGTCCTTCCACAATCATATTCTGTCTCCACTGTTTCATCTTTTTGTCACGGGTCTCTTGTTTCAGTTTTGGATAAAATTTAGTCAACCCTTTATCCTTCCGGGGCTTATCCCTTTCAAAAGCTTCGATTTCCCATTCCTCTAGTGCTTCGTACTGCGTTAGTCTAGGTCTGGGATGTAAAGATCCACAATGGATCAGGGAGCTAGCTGTAAAAGAAAGGCAGGAAAAATACAAACCCAACTTATTTCTATTTCGCATTAAATGATCACAGACAACTGGGAAGTTTTAAGAGTTTATCTAGAAATCAGGTTCGGAAATTAGCAAGTTTACAGTCAAAAGGCAATCAATAATCAAGATAACAAAAAGAACATAGCCATAGAGGAACAGTGTCAGGGCAACCATTTATGAGTCTACAAGAAAAAATAATAACAAATGTAATATGCTAAATAGATTTCGGGAATGGATCACGAACTAGAGTTTTACTGTTTGGGAAATACTTCAAGAATAAAGGATCGGAAATCCTATACATCTATAGGAGGGGGAAAAGTGGAACACGCTATAGTTCTAGTATCTTACGCAAAATCAGATTTCAGGAGAGATTTATATACCACAGTTCTGTTTCATAAACAGTATGGAGAGAATGTGTTCTAAAAGGTAGGGGAACATAGGAACATGCTAAGAAAAATATACTGAATGACTTTTATAATAGGTTTGCGGAAAGCATGGAAATTAACGTATGCAAAGGAATGTCTTTATTTAAGCATAGACAGAAAAATAGAAGGTGCAGTGAAGAGTTTTCGCACTATATTTACCTAGAAAGGTGTGCAGACCAACCCTGGCCACGGATCAGTCAAGGACAGGAAATACCCCAAGGAAGGACAGTCATCTATGGGACAGCAGGTGCAGGTTGGACACCCCAGGACAGGACAGGAAAACCAGATTAGGATCAGGACAGGACCACCAAGGCACGACCAGGACCCACAGTTTGGAAGCAACGCCTGCGCTCCACCCTCTCTGCAGCTATCAGTCAGAACCCCGATTGGGTTAGCGAACTCCCCAGCAAAGTGCTCCACCAGCACTTAAGGTTTAGTAAAACCTTTTAAATCTATGGTCAAATTCGGACAGAGTGCTCCGCAGCGCTCTGTATTCAGTCACCTATTGAGTGCGTTGGGTCAGTGACAGGTCAGCTATTCAGACAAGTCGGACAATTTCCCTAGCTGAACCTAGGCTAGATATACTGTTTTCGGGTCAGTGTACCACCCCCCAATGTTGCAAAGTGTCAGAATCCCAAATTTCGATTGGTCCCCAAGTAGGATAGGTCAGCACACCAATCAGAATTTACTTCTACAAGCTCATATTTGCATTCTAAGGATCCGCCTAGTGAATTTGGGGTTCTCATGAGACAAGTCAGTGGAATACATGGAATATTAACAAATGTTTCAATTTGGGTACAGACAACTCCGTCCTGCTGGGTCGCAGGTCATTTTCTCAGGAGCATCTTGACTGTCTCTGCCAGCTGGCTGAGTTCCACTGTTCAAGGCTAACTTCTCCCTGGCTGCATGACATGCGCAGAAGGGACCTTCAAAATGGTTCTCGTCTCATTCAGACCCCCCAGTTATCGCGGTACATGAAAAGTAAGCGAAAACAAATTAAAACATAGAAATAAATGGATTTACTACATATCATGATTTTGTACTTTAGGTTTCTCACTGTAAAAATATACTATGCGATTATAGATTAGTGCAACACACAATAACACGAGAGCATCTGCGCAAGCTTCGCCATGTGAGTATTTCAGACAGCCATATTAGCGGCAAATACGCATGCGCACATTTTCCCACCACAACTGCGACTACGTCACGTGAGTGTGACTAACGCATGCGCAGTAGTAAATTCCCAAGCGACGGCCATTTTAAGGACAAGGGTTACGAAGTTAGTAAAACAAATAAGCAAGCATCACTAAGATACATGTATATAGTAAAAATAAAGGAAATTAGTAAGACGTACAATTGGATTACAGAGTTATACATGAATCGAGGTTCTTGATTTCAGCAAGTCGCGTAATGTGCGAAATCTTGCTTCATCAGACCTTTTGAACAAGTATTAACTGTGTTGAATATATGTTTTGTGTACTTAATAGTTTGGATGGGCTTGTAGGATTTTGAAATGTGGATCGGGTTGGTTTGTTAATAGAAAGAAAAGTGTTGTGATTGAAGTTTGCAGTCTTTTGAAATTTGTATTCAGGAGAGGTTTTTTATTATTGCATGGATTGCTCCCAGATTTCATATTTTCCAGGGTTTTATACATACCAAATATTTATTTAGTTCTCATTATTCTAGAACGTATTTTTTTTGCATGTGCCCTGACAATATTGGGTGGTCGTATTCTCAACTCGCTGTCTATTTAACCTTGATTTTTCTTGAGTGTAGGATTGTTTTTGGGATTGAATACACTAAAGGAAGTGGAGTTGTTTCCTTCATGCTTGAACTAGTGAATATTTTCAGAAACATTCTGTAGGCTATTGGGAGGTGTATAAATGTTGTTGGTATCCAGTCCTTTCTCTTATGTTAAAATCCTGTGTATATGGTAGCTTGCCGCGTTCAGGGCTGCTTCTGGTTCTTCCTGGTCATGAGGATAGCATGTTGGGATTGCTTCCTGTGCATTTAAGGGGTATTAATAACCTTACTATACAGCAGCATGACATAGATTGGGGAATTTAGAGTGACATGGATAAAAATGCTTAATATGAATAATTCAAACATTTCTTTAAACAGGTATGCCCCATCATTGAGGCAGCTGAGGCCGCAAGCGTTCATCTTAAATTTTCCAGAGACATTGCCCTCGAGACTGGTCCAGCGGTTATACGAGGTCAGTGTACACGTTATTTTCATGACCGGCACAGAAAAAAAAATAACTGTTAGTAGTTCAAGTTTCATTGCGAATAGAAGCTGCCTGTAAACTCCTCTGAGTAGTTCCTCTGTGTTCCTAATGTTAAATATATACGCATAGCTGTAGACAACATAACTGTACCCTTCCATGCTGAGGATCCAACATTGCTTTTATTTTTATCTTTAGCATGCTTCTGTGCCAGAGAAATCAGCAGTAACACAACTTCATCAGAGCTTTCCCACTTAACCTCTGATGAATGCTCAAAGTCATGTGCTTGGCATAAAAAATAACTATAGAATGCCAATCTACCCAATCCTGTATAGGCTTCTCCTTTCTCTGGCTGTTGTCTCTGGACAGTCTAACTTTCAGATGACTGTCTTTACCATCTGATCTTTGTGCGCTTCCTGCTAAACTGCTGATCTTATGGCTCCCATGTTGAAGAACTGCCCCATTGAAATGTGTTTCCTTAATAGTTCATCTTAACATTGGAAAATCCATTCCATGAATTGCAACAGTAGGAATAGGAAAATCTCTAAACTTTGTCACCAATGAATCCCCTGCATTCTGGGACTTATAAACATTTTTCCTCTTTAGAGAATGTTGGGGACACTTGTACCTCTACTGACTAGTTCGCATTTTCTTCTGGTGTATCAACTGATTACCTGTCCTCGACCTTCTTTACCTTTTTCATTTCCATCCCCCACTGGTTCCACTTCCAGTTTGACAGAGAGTACTCTCCACATTTGCTCTACCGTTTTTGTTGCAAGACCTTTCATTGCAGGATCCTCACGAAATTCTGAATTCCCTCTGTTCATTTTTCCTCAATCTCATGGGAAAACAGTATTCTAGAAGACCTGCTTCTTTTCTGTTTTTGCAACTTTGTTTTAGTTACTTAAGGGAAAGTTGGAATGAAGTCTTCAGCCTCCGGGCTGCTCACTTTCTGATTGGACTAGACATTTTTTCAAATCCGAAATAAACACTTCCTGGTTGAAACTTACCCCATGTCTTCACTTTTATGATGTTAGTAAGAAACGAGGACAAAAGTGTGTTCCAAGGCTAAGATTCTCACTACAGTATAAAAAGGATATTTAAAGTTCCCAAACGTGCTTTTTAATCTGAAGGAAAATAATCTCGTCCTCTGCTATAAAGCCTGATAACTTTCCTTAACTTGCTAAAGCTGCAGATGCATTCCTCCCCTTAACATAGTTATCAAAGCATGCACTGTGAGTAAGAACGAACACGAAGGTAACGTTTTCTAAAAATATTTTTGAAATGTAGATTAAGTTCAGGAAATCTTCCGATTTTTCTGGAATAAATTATCCTTTGAGCTATTCTTCGGACCTAATCCTTGTTGCCAAGGGTTATTATAATCCCTAGCACCACACAAGATGACCCACAACTTTATGTGAAGTATTGAGATTCTCAATTTCTTCGGCAACTGGCTTAGTTATCATCGACTAACCTAACAAGTTTTTAATCCTGTGTTTAGCAGACCATAATCTTGGTCAGAACTATGAAACCCACCATGCATGGCGTTAATGTGAGCCCTGCGCATGTAGCCAAGCTGCTGTCAATGTCCTTTAATCCTAAATGTGCTCTGTTTCCAATATATTTCAGTCTTTGCCTAGGACAAATGAAAGTGCACGTGTTTTAAACAGTTGGAATCACTGCTGCATGGTGACAGGCAATTCAACTTGGTGTTTTTCTGGCAGTGCGCCTTGTGTTTCAGATATTGTTTACGTTAAAACAAGGAGAAAGCAAGGCAGGTACATCTTATGGAAAGCATGGTATATTTATGTTGGTCAATATCTTGCTAACTGAAAGACACTTTCTGCTTTTCTGCAGATTTCTGGCATTCAGGGCATGAAAGCGGATACAGGTGCCCTCATGGCACTGTGCGAGAAAACAGACAACGATATCCGATCATGCATCAACACATTACAGGTAGGCGACTTCTCCTTCGACTATTCTACAAGGTGCCTAATGTTAAGATCTTTAAGTTGTTTTTCTTCTTTTATTTGAGTTATCTCCCAGTTCCTCCGAAACAGATTACATCACAAAGTTCTAGGGAGTTGCAGGGTGACACCCCAGAGTGGACACATCTAATGACAAAGTTCCCATTTGATTTTTATCAGGACATTTGTTTCAAAAGAGTCACATGAAATGAAGCTTGATAATTTTTTGGGGGCTACATAGGTGGGAGAAACAGATCTGACTATCCCTGCCCTTTGATGACCTGGGAAGAGGATGCAAGTTCTGCCATTCTAGAAATATGAATGTTTTTGCTGGGGAGCAGGGTACTGCAATGGATTGCATAACAGGATCCCCCAGGACCGCACTTTTATAGAAGATGGGTAAAACCTACTCATTTTTGAAGAACCTCTTCATATTGGATTTGATTACAGATGAAAGTGTAAGGACTGTTAAGTTGCATATTTTCCGCTGTCGCTGAAAATGCAGGACTCATTTTCTGGTACCAATCTAGCATTTCCATGATTAGAAAGGAAAAGCATTATTTTTCTAAATATCTGCTCCGTCTCTGACTGAAAGTCCCCCAACACTGACTTATTCCTATGGATATGATCTAAGCCGCTAAGAGAGTCATTCCTTGGCAGTCCCCCACATCCTATTTATTTTCCACCCCTCCAATCAGTTTCTTTGTGTCTTTAGTAAGTAAGAGTTGTTAAAGAAAGGTACTGCCACTGTGTTTAAAAAAAAGCCATGTTGAATAAAGTAAAATAGCACGCTCTAATAGACAAAAGACAGTGTACAACAGATTGTACAAGATATGACAAAAAGCTAGTCTTCTAAAATAATAAATCATCACAATGCAGTTATTCGTTAACCATGTAAATCCATTTTAGACAAAATCACTTGCACAACCAGACAATCACAACATCATGATAATTAACAGTCCAAAAACCAGCAAACTCGTGAATCACTGAGTGTCTGTACTCTTCCCTTTGACACTGAACACAGCTCTGCTTCCTTTTGGCTAGATATGTGCTATACAACTACCACATTTACTCTCCAACGAGGCCAGATCAGGCCACACAGTTCTAATTTTGACCGAGTATTCAGACGTGACGTCACGGTGGTATATTAGGTGCCAACCGATATGATGGTGTCTGTTCCTTTTTTTTCTGTGCCCCCCTCGACGCAATCCAAAGCTCTCTCAGTGTTGCAGCAACACAGTTCTCTGCTTTAGTCAGTGGCTAGGTCAGATGTCTCTCCAGCTGGCCTCAGCCTTCAAGCTATGCAGAAAGATGATGTCCCTTCTGGATCCCCACGATGACTGTATGTGTTGTCTGGTGTCAGGACATGACGCAGTGGTCTTGAGTCTTTTCACCCTCATACATCCGAAGGCCATCAAGGAGTTAGAGGCCAGGTTATTTTTGAGACTTGTCAGAAGATCCTCAAGTGCACTACCTCATCCCAAGGTAAGTCACCTTCCAGGAAACTTTCTCCCAAGAAATCTTCCAAAGAAAAACACTGAAAATGACATCAGAGGAGAAGTACTTTTATTCCTCAAGAAAGAGGTTCTATTCTGGGGCTAGTCTCAACAGTATATTGTGTCCACCTATGGTGAGGCACTGTGCACTGAGTCCAGGCAACCCTTAGTGATAGTGGTTAGGTCCCTGAAAACCAAAGCTCTCAAGGAGTAGCTGTGGAGGGAAGCTGAGGCTTATCCAGGAGGGTGTAAAGAGTTTGCATGTACCACTATGTCGGTCAGTAAGCTTTTCACACAAGAAAGAACCACACCAGGTGAGTAGAAAGATACTTTATATTTATTACTACACACTAGACACTAACTTGGTATATCTCCTACACAGAGGTATCAATTACACGCTAAGTTTACTTAGAAAAGAGCTATGTAGTATAGAAAAACACATAGGGCCCAACGAGGGGGGGAGCCATATACTAAACTTTGGGATACGAGGTGAGTACCAAAACGGGACTAGTACCCAAGGTTGGAGGACCCCAGGGGAAGCAAGGAACCACCCAAGGTGAGTAGCCAGGGGCCCTAAGGCGCCCGGGTGCAGAGTGGTTACACCGGATCAGATGTCCATAGTACAACACAGGGCAAGTCGTGGTTGGAAAATTGGAGTTCTAGGACCCTTCCCAAGGGACCCCGAAGAAACCACTTGGATCAAGGAAGGTTGGAGAGTCACCCCACCCATGGATACCCAGACGATAAGGATACCTGCAACAGGGAGGCCAGTTGCATAGGGGTGAAATGGTTTCGGTTACCTCTGTAGATGCCAATGGAGGATAGTGGAAGTACAGAAGCTACAGCATCTGGTGGACCAGGGAAGTGGAACCAGGACAAAGAATCCAGACGAGAAGAACCTGAAAGCAGAGGGGACAGAGTCCAAACCACCCATAGATGCCCAGGAGCACAATACCAGGCCTGGTTGAAGGTTCTTGGTGTAGCACGGAGTAGAACAAACAGCAGCTGTGGAGACCAGGTGATGTTGTAGGAGCCTAGAAGCATTTCACAAGCTGTTTGACGCCGGTTGATGAGTGTAGGAAGTTCTTTGGTCGGCAGGACAACCAACAAGTCTTGACCAACGCAAACTATGGTTTGCGGGAGAAGATGCTTACTTGCAGACCAGCAAGGTCTGTGAGACTAACCCAGCAGAGGTAGGTTAGGGCCGACCCTCAGCATGCAGGAAAGCCAGCAGGAGTCAATGAAGGCCTCTCGAGGATCCTCTGGCAGCAGGCACAAGAGGTCGCAAGGAAGCCCCAGCAACACACAAGAGACGAAGTTCCACGATGTAGAAGATGCAGGCCAGACAACGTGCTTGGAGGTGGGCATTGATGAAGGCAGAGGCTACTTGAAGCTTGAAGATCTTCTGTGAAGAGAGCCAAAAAGGCCTTGGTAACGACAACCTGACGCGGTGCACAGGAAGGCACTCTACGTTGGCTGGAGAGGGATTGTAGTCTCCCACCACTGGTCAGACCTCTGGAGAACCAACAACCCACCACCTGTGTTGCAAAGCCGGGTGATGTCCGTGAGAAAACAGGATCAGCAAACCGGTCATTGAGGTGCCTGCGGATGCAGGTAAGTCACTCCTTCACTTCAAGGGAGATTCCTTCAGACTAGGATACAGACTGAGTCCTTGATGACTCGGAGGATGCACGGCCACAGAGTTGCAGATCTTTGGAAAAGCACAGGGACCTAGATGCAGCACGATTCTTCTTACCAGGAGCATTCTTGTCATGGGTCCTGGCTTGAAGAACAGCAGAGTGTCCACCAGCAGAAGAGTCTTTGACCAATCTTCAGACAACCGCAGTTGGATCCAGAAGTTGTTGTCGGGACAAATGTAAGGACCCACCCTGAGGGGAGCCCTTAAGTAACCCTAAAATGGAGAAGGACCTCTTCTCTGGTGACCCACCTATCAGATGGGTTCAGGGATGCTACTCAGCTGTCCTAGCCAGTCAGATGCTCCAAGGGGCCAAGATTCAATATGGCAGAATCAAGGGGCCACCTGGAGGAGCTCTGGACATCTCCCCAGGGAGGAGCTGGACGGGGACGGGGGGTCACTCCCCTTTCCTTTGTGTATTTTCATGCCAGAGCAGGAGCCAAGGGCTCCTGAACTGGGCAAAACTGGTTTATGCATGGAGAACCCCAAATGTGCCCTTCAGTGCAGTCTGGTGGTGCTCGGAAGCGCCCCCACCCTACCTAATTCTCCTTCGCAAGAAATCCTTTGTTCAGCTTCGCCTGCCTGAGTTAAGCTCATCAGCGGGGGAGGGGGCAGAACACTGTCTAGGGTCGGCAGCAGCGCGGGCTGGCAGTCAAACCCTGTAAGGCTACCTAGGAATTGGAAGGAGGGGGTCCTCTAAGGAGCCCTCTAGTACATGGCACCATGCAACAAACACTGGAATCGGTGTAGTTGCCTAATTCCAACATGTTTGATACAAACCATGACCAGGTTCGGGGCAGCCATTATGAAGTTAGATATCTCGATTTGCTAGTGTCCACTAAATACCTTATAATGGCTGTCCCTCACTTGCAAAGCCTAGAAAATGAAATCCATGGTTTGTAGGGGTACCTCTGTTCGTGCATGGGTACCCACACACTTAGAAACCTGTACTTGGACTGAAGGGCCTACCCTATAGGTTTTACGTGCAATGACCGGGATATAAGGGAAACCTTATATCTGAAGTAAAGGGTGCAGGCACACTGTCACGCAGACTGCAATGGCAGTTCTGCAGACACAGGGGTCGATTAGGATGGCGGTTTTTCCGCATCCTCCGGGCCGGCGGAAGTGTCCGCCGGCCTGGAGGATGCGGAAAAACCGCGGCGGAGACTCCAAAGACCCACCGCCAAATTAGGATGGCTGGTGGGTCTGATAATCTGTCCGCCGCTTTTCCGCCGCGGTCGGAAGGCGACCGCGGCGGAAAAGCACTAACATGTCTGGCGGTGTCTATCAGACACCGCCAGGCATATTAGGATGTCTGAAAATATATGCTTTTCCGCGGCGACTTTACCGCCGTGGAAAAGCATACGGACCTTCACTTCGGGGGCCCGTTGCGGGCCCCCTGGGTGAAGGTGGGGTGGGGGGTGCACATGGGGGGTACCTATGGTACCCCCCTGCATTTGCGTGCACAATGCAGCAGGCACCGCGCGGTGCCTGCCGCTTTGTGCACGCAAATGCTGTGCATGGATTTTTTACATTGCGGCGGATGCAGCTTGAAGCTGCACCCGCCGCAATGTTAGAGATGGAGGATGTGACCGCCACACTGGCGGTCACATCCTAATTTGATCGGAGGGAACGCCGCAGCCCATGCGGACGTTCCCTCCTCCTCAGGGGTCGCGGACGGACTCAAGTCCGTCCGCGATCCTAATCGACCCCTTGTGTGCGTGGGCTCCTATTGATGGCAACATACATGCTGCAGCCCATGGAAGACCCCTGGTATACCAATGCCCTTGGTACCTCAGTACCATATACTAGGGACTTACAATGGTACCCCAGAATGCCAATTGTGGAGTGTACAAAGTACTTACCAGAGCATTTAGAGGGGAGACTTCCACTGGGGTTCTGGTTAGCAAAATCACAGTGAACTGCAGTCAAAACACACTGAAACCAGGCAAACAGTGGGAGTATCTATGCCAGAAAGATCCTACTTTCCTGTAGACGTCACTGACTTCGGAATCTTCCTTAATGTCAGGTGAGCCCCCTGCGCCTAAGAAGTCTAGACTGGAGTTCCCTGGTCCTTCAACTGACCTTGTGCAAGCCAGGGCCTTCCAGCTACCAAGGCTGGATCTTTTCACTATGGCCCAAGGCCACTCCATAAGTGGTGTTCCGTTCCTGAGAATTTGACGATTCCAGCACCTCCTACTCAGACGCCTTCTGATGCTACACCTGCATGGGTTTTGGCCCCAGTTCCTAAATCGAAGTTAAACCAGACTAAAGCAGTGTGTCACATTCGCTCGGTCTCCTCCTCAACACCAGTCCTAAAGTCAGTGGTTGCACTGTCTACGAAGCTGTCACCAGCAACAAAGTTGATAGGCCAAACTATCATCTGTATGGCAAAGGAGAAGATCTGAGCTAATTTAATTGATGAATTGTAATTTGAACACCCTTCCACTGCCCAAAGGTTCACCTGCATGGAGAAAACGTTTGTCTCAGACTCCAAACCCTTGACTATGAACGATAACAAATTCAGCTAAAACTAAAGTAAAGTCGACTATTCTAACAGAAATTGTATAAGCTACTAAAAAGTTCTCCAGAACGTTTGCTTTACTTCCAATACTGCTCTATTGGACAATAAGGTGGCTGCATGAAGAAGCTTTTCCGGCCCAGCAGTTGACAGGGAGATCAGCAGATGCCACAGCCCTGCTCTGGTTGACCAGCACTTTTTGTCCTCCCATCCATTACCAGAGAGTCTGGTTATTCAGGCAACGTTTTCTAAGCAGAACCCAAATCCCTTCTCTACAGCTCTAGGAGATAGGGAATCCAAAAAGCTGGATGCCATCAGAAAATATGGCATTTGATTGATTTAATTTTCACTTTTAAGTAGACAATCCAAGTAGGAATTCCCATCAATGTCTTATGGTTTAATCACTTTGAGGTTCCTTTCCAGATATTTGGCAATCATGATCCTTAGCAGTATGGAGTGGGAGATCTGCTGGAGGGAGATTATGGAGTAAAAGTGCCAGCCCCTTCTTTATGAATGCTCTGGATGCAAATTCAGCACCAGTTCTTGATATGTAGGTAGTTATAAATTGAGCGCAAAAGAGTTTAATGAATGGTTTGGCCATACCTTAGACAGCGTCTCTCTCATAAAGTTGAAAAGTAAAAAAATACAAAATCAGCCCCATAGTATACCGAATACTTAGCCACGATTAAGATGTGTGCTAAATAAAGTGAACAGAAATGCAGGACAAACTATTTCATGATGTTCAAATAAGTTACGTGTGGGAGCTAATAATATATAAAAAATCTTATGTAGATCGGCCTCAATAGCATATTTGCCGGATTAGATAGAGACAAACGGGAAATTACATCAAAAAGTTTTCAAAGTGATGAGGAATCTATGCTTACCCTTATTTAATAGTGCAGTATTACTGGGATCGGAATAGTTAAGTGAATCGTTCTCTCAGTTCTTTCAAGGTAAAATAGATATGATTATAGAGAATTTCAAGCTGGAGAGCATTGAAGAGTTAGAATCCATGCAATCCTCAATATTGGAAACAAGTCCGCCAATAACCTTGTCTTCATTTGTAATCTGTCTTTAAAGTAAAACCAGTCTCTCCTCTGGACCCATGCCTGGCTTCTTGCTTCAATCGTGTCACAAACACCTTTGCACCGGTGACTACTAGTTTGTGAATATGTCGAATGAATCTGCAACCTACTCACAAGTGTGAAATGGGGTGCAGATTTTTCACATCCTAAAAAAGCCTTGAGCCGGTCCCTAGCAATTATCAATTTACAGACCCATCTCTTGGTTACCTTTTCCCAGCAAATATATGTCAGGGAGAGACATCGACAGACGGCTATAGTTGCATCTAGAAATCAATGATGAATTGAATAAAACCCAGGTGGGTGTTTCAGTCCATTTCATTACACAGAACCAGCATTGGTACCAGTTCTTGGTGAAATTAGAATGCTTCTAGACAAGAGTTTCAGTACAGCACTGTTATTGTTAGATCTCAGTGCTGCATTTGGCACAGTTGCCCACCCTATTGTGGTCAACAGAGTTAACTTGACTGGGGTCCAGGATAGGGAGCTAGATTTACTCATATCCTTTCTTCTAAACTGCACACAAATTGTCAGACTGTCCTTCTTTGCATCGAAAATTTAGCTCGGAGGTAGCTCGGAGTTGTGCAGATCTTGCCCATTGGTGCTTTATCAGTCTCACACTAACTGGGAGCAATAGATTTGGGGGGAATCACCAACTTTAACAACAAACAATCTGTGTTTTTTAAAAGATAGTAAACTAACTTTAAAGAAACACATCTGAAAGAGACTATTAGTTATAGATTCCTTACCTTAGAATTACCCCAAGGCGTCAGATTGTATATGGAGAAATGGTTTTGTAGCAGTACCCTTGCCTGTCAGTAGGTGGTGTCGGTCGACTCCATGTGTGGCGTCGTGATCACCGGGAAGACATTGCGGTATCTACTTAGACGCCACCCCTGCGCACTAACTTCAGTTCTTTACACGACATTTCACGCCAAAAGCGCAGAGCCACGCAAGACACTGACCACTGGTGCACAAAACAAGGGTCCTGAAAGGGAGTCCCTTACATTAGAAGTCAGTTTGCAGAACGGGGAGGATGGGTGGGGCGGTAAGGAATCTATAACTAATATATGTCTCTTACAGATATATCTGCAAGAGACCTATATTAGTTATTGCATGACTTTGCGCTTTTGAAGCAGAATGTCGTGTAAAGAACTGAAGTCAGCGCCAGGGGTGGCTTATAAGTAGATACTGCAACATCCCAGCGATCATGATGCCGACAACGGACGAAGAGACGACCTACGCCACCTACCGACATGCAAGTGTACTGCTAAGAAAAAATTTCTCCGGGTCCAGTGTGACGTCTGGGTGTAATTCTAAGGTAAGGAATCTATAACTAATATATGTCTCTTACAGATATATTGTTACCACATTTAAGTAACTTGTTCATTAGGAAGTCTCAGGCTTTCTCTACCTAAACTACCTAAGAATGCTGAGAAAGTTTCTACCTCTGCTACTGGTCTAGGCCACTGTTCTATCTGGCCTGGACTACTGTAGCGCATCATATTTGAGTCGGTGGTCATTTGCTATCATGAGACTGCAACGGTCCAAAATCTGGAATGAGTCATTTCAGTTCAGTGCCTCCAGCCTTAAAATCTTTACATTGGCTGAAGGTAAACATGAGATTTATATTTAAAACAGCTTGTTTAGCTGATATGGTCTCCTTCACCGAGGTTCCTAAGGTTTTAACTAAGAAATGGCTAACTTTACAGGCCTTGCCGTTCCCTGCACTAGGCTGAGGCATACCGTCTCTGCATGCCTTGTATAACATTTGCATATAAAGGTGGGAGAGCTTTTTCCTTTCTTGCCCTTAAAACTTGAAAGTTTTCACCTAGGTTTAATGGCTAAATCGAACTGTCTCAGTTTTCAAAAGGGCCTTAAATTGTGGCTATTCGAACAATCTACAAGCTCATCTCAGTAAAGCTAGGGCAATAGACTTTTGGATTTAACTGGTAGCACCTGAACACTCTTTTACGGCAACAGATGAGCTTTATAAACATGCATCATCATGGGTCGCATATTTTTGCATCTGGCAGTTTTGCAATCCACACGGCTAATGCCACCTAACTTCATGCCTATGGTTATCAGCCTGTCAGAACATCTGAAGTAGCAAGTTTCTGACATTGTGAGTAATGGCCTACAAGCATCAAAGCAGACCCTGAAGTGTGGCTTAGACTCTATGGACATGGTCTACGGGTACAGCTGTCGGTTTGCATTTACTTCTTTTAATGCATTACACTGGATTCTGGTAAATTTCATGGCTGTGCTCTTGGACATGGCCTTTGTTGGTGAGTAACTTTTCAGGGAGAAGGCTTACTCCTCCTTGAAATGTTTCAAGGACAGTGGCGCTACGACTCTACCCTAGGCCTGGCCTCCTACACAGCAATTCCACCAGTAGTACTGTAATTTCTTAGGTTATTCTAGAGCTGTGCAGTCCGAATGTACTGACTGCTGCACTCTAGAGTGAAGTGGCCTTAGGAGGCATTATCATTACCAGCAGATCCAGTCCCTGCCTTGGGTGACGCATTTCAGTTGAAGTGGAACTTTCAGATGCATGTCGAGTTTCCCCCACATCCTTGATTCCTCAGGTTCAGAAGAAGGTATGCCAATACCAGGCTCAAGTAATTCTCTTCGCCTCCGATTGGCCCAGAAGGTTGTGGCATGCAGACCTCCAGTGCTTTTCCACATGTCCTCCAACCAAGCAAGCTGCCAATCAGACTGGACATTCTCTCCCAGTCAGGCAGAATGGTTCTGAATCCCAATCTCCGAGGCTTTCACTTTCATGCCTGGAGATTAAACTGGAACATTTGAACTCCTTCCTGCTGACTCTGAAGGTGATGGACGTCCTCTTGTCTGCGCTTAGCCCCTTTGCCAGTCCGCTTTCTGTAGAAGATGGAGTAACTTTGTTGCTTGGTGCACGGGCTACACTGAGGACTCCTTACAGGCTAAATGGCCCCAGGTCTTGCAGTTTGCACTTTCCTTTGCCCAGTGAGAATGTGCAGCAGGCCCTTTTCCACCATCTTCCAGACCCGCCTTCCTTGCTCAAGTCCACAATTGTGGTGCGCTTTCTAAAGGGATAGACAAATCTGTATCCGCCAACCCCCTTGCTTGTACCTAGTGGGACCTTAACTTCGTTTTAGGTTTTCTAATAGGGACTCTGTTTGTGCCCCTGTATAGCCGTTCTTTAAGAATGTTGACTTAAAGGCAATGTTTTTAGTGGCAATCACCTCAGCCAGCTGAGTAAGCTGCAAACTCTGTTATCATCCACTTTTCACCTTCTTTTACCCGAACAAAGTGGTGTTGCGAACCAGGGCTGATTTTGTGCCAAACGTGGTGGCTCCTATCCACCTGTCTGTCCATCGCCCATGTGTTCTTTTATCCACCACTCCATCTGATGAAGGAAGAGGAGCAGTTCCACAGGTCGGATCCTGGGCAGGCAGTCACCTACTACCTGGACAGGACCCAGAACATATGACTGGATGACTAGTTCTTCTTCGGCAAATGTGCTGCCAGAATAGGTAAAGCAGTGCAGAAAAGGACCAAGTAGGAACCTCCGGAAGAGATCAGGGCCCATTCCACCAAAGCCAAATCAATCACTTCTGTGCTTGTCAGAAGAGTTCCAGCAGTAGAGATCTGCAATGCAGTGTTGTTGGCATACCTACACTCCTTTAACAAGCATTACTGCTTGGATTCTGAAGTGCGTAGAGATGGCTCCTTCCCAGTTCAGTTTTGCACGATTTCCTTATATAACCATCAATCAATCCTCCTCCTGGTCAGGATATGGCTTTGGAATCTGTTCTACAGCAAGAAAAGTTTACTTACCTGAGGTAACATTCTTTCTGGTAAATACTGTCTACCTGCAGATTCTTCACCCACATGCAAACCTCTGCCCTTTGATGGATATATTATAGAGAAAGATATGAAGTTCCCAACACCCCCTGCCAGCAACAAGAGAGCTTTGGAATTTCCAAACCTAGTTTTACGAGTGGGATTATTCTATGGGTGGGAAATCTGCAGGTAGATGAATACCCATCAGAAAGATTGTTACCACAGGTAAATAACCTTTTCGTACTGTGGTTAGTGTTATTAGTATTAGTGCTATTTTTTGTTGTTATTCACAGAATAAGGCTTTTAGTTTGCTTACTCTGTTTTTACGGATATAATGTTTTGTTTCCAAAACTCAGAAGCCCTCTGAGTTTCATCCCTTAACCAGGTCGAGTCCCTTGTCCACAGGCTTACGCAGCTGACTGGCTATATATTGTGCCATCTTGTCCACTGGGGATCATTCTGACGAACAAGGGTGGAATATATCCTCCAGGTCTAACATATCAGGCGAGGGCTTCACCTGCTGACCCTAGTCATGCTTTTTTAGGTCTCTCGACCTATCAATGCGCATGCGCATTGAGCGGAGCGAGAATTTAAGTGCTCAAAATACTCGTGAAACCAAGGGTTTTTTCGTGCGGTTTTCTTCGAGTTCACGTGAATCATGTGACCAAACAAGCACGCGCATCAGCCTCCCTCCCTTCCTCCTAATTGCATTTTTTCACGGCCGCCACCACATCAAAGGGCTTCTCCCAGCGTGCGCTCTGCGGCTTCTCCTCCCCTAATTATTCATGGCTGGCCGGCCGTACTTTCAGTTTCCCGGCCGCTCATCTTCTCGCTTGCTCCCTTTACTAACAAGCATTTACTAACAAAGTCTTGAAAGTCTGCTTTAACAGCGTGCACATCAAATACGGCTTTATTTGTGTTTTTTTACTAACAAAGTCTTCCAAGTGTCAAGAGACAAGAAATAAAAGTCTTGAAAGTCTGCTTTAACGGCGTGCGCATCAAATACGGCTTTATTTGTGTTTTTTTACTAACAAAGTCTTGAAAGTCCAAGTGTCAAGAGACAAGAAATAAAAGTCTTGAAAGTCTACTTTAACAGCGTGCGCATCAAATACGGCTTTATTTGTGTTTTCTTTTACCAAGTGTCAAGAGACAAGAAATAAAAGTCTTGAAAGTCTGCTTTAACAGCGTGCGCATCAAATACGGCTTTGTGTTTTCTTTTACCAAGTGTCAAGAGACAAAATAAAAAGTGGCGTCTTTCTGGTGCCATAGCTTGAGTAAGCAACGTGTGCACGTAGCAATGCCATTTCAGAAATGGAAGTGTGCTTTAAGGGAGTGTGCTTCAAATACAGCTTTAGTTCATTTTTTTTTTTTACTAGGTTTCAGAGCAGCATCCCCAATTTGTCAAACCCTCTGGCTGCAAATGTGCCTCCCGGCTATTTATAATATAAATTCACACATTTAAATACCCGGCTTCGGCAGGAATGCCCTTCCCTTCTGTAAGTAGCTGCCCCTTTTAGAGGCGTTCCCAAGCGCTCCGACTACAGCCGCTTGGCGTTAACACCGGTCCTTCATATCATCTGCTTTTGATCATTAACCTGCCTCGGCGGTCTTGTTTCTCAGAGGGGTATGGTGTGGTCTATGGAGTCTAGTCTAGTGTGGACTATTACAACGGTCGCATGCCGATTCTTGCAGTGTTCAGCACAGACGGTGTGAGAAGTGCAGAACCCGACATGCATATTCATGGTCTGTCTGTTCTCTTCCATCGCTTATATTTTAGAAAAGGCGGATGTGATTAACTATGTATTTAAGATATTCGCCTGCTCTTCTTTTTAAAGGAAAGTACAGTTTGCAGTTGCACAGAAAAGGGCACGATTACAGTAAATATAAGCATTTCACGTAAACACTTGCATATTAATGTAGATATTATATCTGTTCCTTCCTGCATCACTCTCCTCCCCCTTTTTCATTAGGTCGAGCCTGATTAAAGAACTTAAGGATATTGACAAAGCCACTAGCTGTGGCTTAACACTTATAAGGTCCCAAAGGCGAGACCTATTGGCTATGCCAATGCTTGTTGATGTTTGGGCTCAGGAGTAGCATCATATACACTGTCTAAGTTCCCTGGTAAATCCATACCAACTGTGCCAGCCTCATCTACTGGAACTGGGGCCAAATCAACCCATTATTGCGGGTGGTACTGATAGAGATCGCAGGCCACCCGGCCAATAATTTCACCATACACGTACCGGGCCCATATATTTTTCCAATTTTATTATCATATATATCAATCGGGCGACCTTACACTCTACTACCAGTAACCCTGGTTCCTTTCCTATTTATTTCTAGTGTACCCGACTTACCAATCCACCTTTACGGGTACCTATGACTACAACTGATCAGGGAGCTAGCTGTGAAAGAAAGGCAGAAAACCAAAATACCAACATATACTCTTATACTTTCATTAAATGACCACAGACTACTGGGAAGGTTTAAAGATTTTATCTAGAATTCAGATTAGGAAAGCATACAGTTTACAACTAAAAGGCAATCGATAATTAAAATAACGAACAGCACATAGCCATAGAGAAAATAAATCAGGGCAACCATTTATGAGTCTATAGGAAAAAGGACATGAGAAATACTAAACAGATTTCAGGAATGGAACTTAAGAAATTATAGCTATAAATGGGCAAATTTATGCACGTACTAGAATTACACTACGGGGAAATACTCCAAGGTTTGGATAAGAATTTAGGAAATCCTATACATCTATAGGAAGGGTAAAAATTGGAACACGCTATAGTTCTAGAAACCTTACTTCAATCAATTCGAGAGGAGAAAAACATCTATATTTTCATAAACGGTATGAAGAATTGTAAATAAAGGAAGGGTAACATAGGAACATGCTAGAAAACATCAATAACGTATGAGCTTTCATTCAGTAGCTTTGCGAAAGCATGGAAAATCAAATATGCGCAAAAGTGTGTCTTTATTAAAGCAAAGACAGAAAATAGAAGGTGCAGTATAGATTTTCAGCACTATCTATTTACCTAGAATGGTGTGAAGACCAACCCTGGCCACGGATCAGTCAAAGACAGGAAAAACCCCAAGGAAGGACAGTCATCAATGGGACAGCAGGTGCAGAATGGACACCCCAGGACAGGACAGGAAAACCAGATTAGGATCAGGACAGGACCACCAAGGCACGACCAGCACCCGCAGTTTGGAAGCAACGCCTGCGCTGAACCCTCTCTGCAGCTATCAGCCAGAACCCCGATTGGGTTATCGAACTCCCCAGCAAAGTGCTCCGCCAGCACTTAAGGTTCAGTAAAACCTTTGAGTCTATGGTATATTTCGGACAGAGTGCTCCGCAGCGCTCTGTATTCAGTCACCTATTGAGTGCGTTGGGTCAGTGACAGGTCAGCTATTCGGACAAGTCGGACAATTTCTCTAGCTAAACCTAGGCTAGTTATACTGTTTTCGGGTCAGTGTACCACCCCCCAAATGTTGCGAGTGTCAGAATCCCCAATTTCGATTGGTCCCTAAGTAGGATAGGTCAACACACCAATCAGAACAAACTTCTACAAGCCTAAATTAACATTTCTGGGACCGCCTAGCAAATTTGGGGTTCCCATGAGATATTCTACAAAATACAATAGAAGAAATACATTTGTAACAATTGCAGAACAGTTCGACTTCTTCGGCTGGGTGAAGGTGCATCTTCCCAGGCACATTTTGGCTGCCACCTCTGGTTGGCAGTCGTTCAATGTCACTGGCCGAAGTCTGTCATGCGCATTAGTGTACTTCAATGTGGAGTCCCGAGCATCCCATCAACCCTCAATACCGTGGTACATGAAAAGTAAGCGAAAACAAATTAAAACATAGAAATAAATGAGTTCACTGTATACCATGAATAGCTACTCTATACCCCTTTATTTATAATATACTATTGCGTGAGTGTTTTAGTGCAGACAGACAATAACATAAAAAATGTGCGCAAGCTTCACCGTGTGAGAATACAGACAGCCATTTTAAAAGCAAGTGCGCAAGCGCAAAGTTTTCCCACCAGAACTGCAAGTGCGTCACGTCACGTGAGTGTGACTAACGCATGCGCAGAAGGAAAACCCGCCAAGCAGCGGCCATTTTAGGAACAATCGTTAATAAGTTAGTAAACACATAGGCAAGCGTCTCTAGGACACCCCAAATGACAGAATAAAGGGAAATTAGTAAGACGAACAGGTTGAATTACATGGTTATAAGTTATGCGAGGTTCATGAGTACGAGCAAGCCGCGTAACGTGCAAATTCTTGCTCCATCAGTACTGCTTCACAAGCACCCGGGAGTGCCCTTTCGGACCTGGTTTACCATCCCATGTGGACACGGACCAAGCCTAGAATGCATCTTTAAACCTGCGAAAGGCGTTGCCCCCATTGCGTTGCTCCAGCTTTTGTTTAGCTTTTGCCATAGCCCTCTGATGTTCAAGGTTCAGATATTCCCTACAGGGAACTAGAGTCTTCCTTCATAGGAGGGTTTCAGTATAGCTAGCAGCCATATACAGTAGCTCCTTCCCAAAAGGTTCCAGAGCATTAGTTACTGCCTTTTTTACAGAGTCTACCGCCAATGAGAAGTTCCCATCCCCGGGTGTAAATCCCTCCACCTCTTCCTCATAATTTTCTTGGAAATCCCTCTGCATTCTGCCTGAGTAGTAACTAAACAAGAGCCTGGCACTGGATGGCTCAGGAATGCTGCAATAAATAGTGAGGCTTTAAAGCAGGGCAAAATAGAGCCTGAAGCACAAAGCTGTTGCCCCCACCAGTTAATATGTAAGTATGCACTCCAGCGTTGATTAGGTGGTGAAGCATCCAATAGGCCTAGGATACACTACCAAGAGTCAGAATTAATATGGGTATTTTGGACACGGGAGTGCCCCACTATGCAGCACTTAAGAGTATATGTAAAGTGCGGGTTGAATTGGTCTGCCTTGGCAGATCCGGAAAAGTGGTTGCTGCAGTGTCTCCTCTGGCTCCGCGCATTTGCTGTTCAAAACTGAGTGTCTTGCAGTGGAGCCAGAAGGGGTCCCCAGGTGATTGTAGGAGCTCTCATGCTCACCCTAATGTATGGAGGACCACTCTGCACTGCGTAATCTTGTGATTGTTGCCTCACCAAGCATGTGGGGAGAAAAAAAGGTTAAAAAGCAGCCCCTCTGGCATCCTTCCACAGAAAAATCACATGATAGAAACAACACTGCATCGAAATGCATAATGTATAGCAAAATGAACAAATAAAACTACCAGAGAAGACTCCACAAAAAGAATGATGCATTGACATTCTGTTGAAGTTGTGAAGAAGATTGTTGTCCTGATGTTTCCAAACTGGTGTTGTAGTGTGATTGCCTATTTCTGAACTACATTTTATCTCTATTGCCTCTAGAATATGTAGTATGTAACTGTTGACATCTAATGTAAGCTGCTGCTGAAGAACAAAGTGAAGTTAAAGGGCATAATCCTCATCTCCGATCAGGACACAGAATTAGCTTGGTCCCGTAGTTTATGTGGCTGTGGTTAAAATGTTATGTGGAGTTTAGTGCTTTCGGTAGAGTATGAGCATAGTTCCATGAGACAAAAAATAGATGATAGTGAATGTGTGTGCATGCATATATGCAGGAGACATAATAGCTAAGCACTGAGTCTCTGGCCATCAAGATTTTCTTAGTTACAACAATTCTATGTGGCGATCTGAATTTTTAATTTGATATCTTCTGTTTTAGTTCCTGCATGGCCGGGGTAAGAAAGAGCTGAATATGAGGATGGTGCAGACAATGAGAATTGGCTTGAAAGACCAGAATAAAGGACTTTTTGCTGTTTGGCAGGAAATATTTCAGCTCCCCAAAGCGCAGAGGTGAGCTCATATCCTGAATTTAGAGTAACAGTGGAACCATGAGATTAAGAGTGCATTACACAGCGGATTCACAGTGTTATGTGTTTTATTATTCATCAGTATAGCTATGTAAACGCCACATCGAGCTACCATTTTATTTCATTTACACCTGAAGAATGTTGGTTTGGCACTTCATGAATAGGTGCTGTGTTCTTGCTCCAGTATTGGAACTTTCATAGACTTGCATGCTTGAATCATTCCCCGTTGTTGCGATGGCAGTCCCATGGCATATTAAAATAACTATGCAATGGTAAATATAGACTAGAAAGGCCCTGCCCCCATTAGTTTTGTAACATATCTTGGTCCTTGTTAAAAAAGAGACCAAGGTTAGGTTTCAACCAATCAGGTTACCTTGTTGTTTAGAACACCCCTATTAGAAGCCCCATTCCATCAGATTTTCTACCGCACATCATGTTAGGGAGTCTCCCCTGAGCTCTGCTCAGTTATATCTGTTGTATTCTTTACCAAAGAATCCAGACCTCTTTATTACTTCAGGAAACATTCAAGTTTTACTGTAACATCGATTTTGGTCTGTATTTCTTTTACTTTTACTCCGACTTAGTCATGTCAGATAAGGAAAAGAAGAGCATTTCCAGGGCTCGTGGTACCTGTGCTAAGAAGACGTTTTATTCAGTTGACCCCCATCAGGACAATATTAATTGCCTTTATCCAGTGCATAAGGCCGTGAATGTAAAGTATGTTGTACCTTTTCTACCAAAACTCTTAAAGACTGTGAAGACCGGTTGCTGATATGGGTAGAAACATATAAAGCAAGGAAGGACCCAGAATGCATTGACGTCAGTGAGGATTCTCTATCATCCTCCAGAAGGTTGCATAAGAGAAAGATGCCATCCCCTTCTTACTCCTCTCTGGAGCCGCCAAAGAAAGTCTGAAAACAGGCCACTCATGGATTTTACAGGGGTCATAGTCGTTCTAAATCTCCTCGGGAAAGGCTGCAGGAGAAGAAAGGACTATCTATCTCCCCAAAAACAACAGAAATGTCTAGGTCTGAGCCACCTACACCACCTCCACAGGTTCGGCACTCTTTCAAAAAACCCACTTCAGTGCCATCTATTGACAGAACGTCGACTAGCATCTCCCTGTCAACTAGCATCATCACTGCGCTGTCTAGGACCTCAGCTGCTTCGACAATTACATCCTCAACGGCGGCTCTTGTGCCTAGAACGTCACCGCTAAAAATATCCTAACCTTATCGACATCCTTGAAGACAGCTCCTCTGTTGGCGACGGCGTCATTGACAATGCTCATCCCATCGACAGAGATCTCAGTCTAGTTGTCGCTGCTCAAACCCTCGTCGACGCTGCTGCCTATTAAACCGCCATCAAGAGAAAAACGTCAAAAACATGGAAAGATGAGGCATTTGACCTCTGAACACACATCTCCTAACAAGATTTCACCATTGCTGCCAACCCATCTATTGGAAGAAGTAGACTCTGATGAGGATGGGCTCTTTGGGCTTGCACACAGTACTCCCAACGTCAACCACCACAAGCAGCCTACAATAGGCCTGCACCAAAAGGTAGAGCAGACTGCCAAGGAAAGGATACTGGCCATTGGTAATGACCACTTACAGGCTACAGCTACTTCCCCTTTATCACCAGTCAGGCTAGGAGGAAGAGTATCCAGCTATCTCCATCACTGGCATGACATAACTACAGACCAATGTGTATTAAACCTTATTAAATTTGTCCGTACCTTGGAATTTATCAAGACCCCATCACACCTCAATTCTCCATTCCAAAACATCTACACCTTCTCAAGTTGGAGGTCATAACAATACTCAGGAACTGAGCGATAGAAAGAGTTCCTGCATCATATCAAGGGAAGGGGTTCTTTTCCCGTTTCTTGTTGGTCTACAAAAAGCTCAAAGAAAGGCGACCAATTCTAGACCTGAGAAATCTCAACACCTATCTCAAAAAACAGTAGTTCTGGATGGTAACTCTTCCGGACATTCTGTTACTCTTAAGTAAAGAGGATTATATGAGAACCCTCGACCTCTGGATGCTTATTTTCACATCCCTATCCATCCATTGCACACAAAGGTCCTCTGATTCAGAGTAGCCGGCAGCCATCACCAGTTCAGGGTGCTGGCTTTTGGCCTGAAGTCTGGCCCCTAAATATACACAGTGTTTTGCACCAGTGTCTGCTTTCTTGAGAAAACATAAACACCAAGTGTTCCCATATTTTGACAATTGGTCAGTAAAGGCACCTTCCAATCACGCTGCACAGACATCAACAGCTGCCTGTACAACCCTGTTCAGGGAGCTAGGCCTTATACTAAACCCCAGAAAGTCTCTTTCAACCATCAAAGAACATCAATCCGGTTTTCGCAGCAACCACAACACAGAGACCGCCCTCATCGCCGCCACTGAGGGGCCAACTAGCCCAACATGTACCTCCAGTAAGTGCCACAGAGCTGCGTTGCAGAGTGTTGTAAAAAGAGGGCGTGGCCTCTGAACACCTCTGCAACGCAGCTCCCTGGCGCATACTGGAGGTACCTGATGGGCTAGTTGGCCCACAGGGAACCTCAGGATTGAAGAGGAATTAATTCTCCAACTTAAAACGCGCCACAGGTCATGTTTGCACACATATCACCTCAAGCCCCGCCCCCTACCTTCACTATTGAGCAAAATATTCCTCTAAAATCATCCGAACTACTAATTCCGATTTACTCACCTGTTATCACGAGAGACGTCAGTGCTGCATCTTTGAGCCCAGTACGGACCCTGAAAAGTAAATCTAAGCATACTTACCAGTAACTTGTATTTCCTTCGATAGGAATCTATTGTGTGGTTTTCACCAGAAAAGTTTGTCTATTTTTGAAACGTACAAATATTCCTCTAAAATCAGCCGAACTACAAATTCCGGTTTAGTCACCTGTTATCAGGAGAGACCTCAGTGCTGCATCTTTCAGCCCACTACTGATCCTGAAAAGTAATTCTTACCGTACTTACAGTAATTTGAATTTCCTTCCATAGGCTAACATTGACTGGTTTCACTTGGAAATTCTTCTAAGTGTGGAGTTTTGGAACTTTAAAAAATTCCTCTAAAATCAGCCGAAGTATGAATTCCGATTTACTTACCTGTTATCAGAAGAGACCTCAGTGCTGCATCCTTCAGCCCAGTACTGATCCTGAAAAGTAATTTTAACCGTACTTACCAGTAATTTGAATTTCCTTCGATAGGATATCATTGCCTGTTATATAAAATATACATAAATGTAAAAATATGTAAAATAAAATAAAAATATTACAATTTCAATATTTTTAAAAACATATTTTTTCAATTTATATAAAAAATATGTAATGTAATTTAAAAAATAAAATATCTAAAAATAAATACTTTAAAACAATGTAGTAAATCAGTATAAAAAATATAACAATACATTTAAAAATTAGCATTTACAAAACCTTCAAAATACACTGAAAAAAACCATAGGTTTCAGCCACGTTATAGTTAGGAATTGGCATTTAAAAAACCTTAGAAATTGAATGAATGAATGAATGAATAAAATATTTAATAGAGCGCACTGCGGCCAAGTGGCTTCCTGGCGCTGGGGACCTGATCAGAACTCAGCAGAGGAGACCCAGGGAGACTAGGAAGGGAATGCCAGAGAGAAAAGGGAAGTTTTGAGGGCTTTGCGGAAATGGGTGTAGATGAGGATGGAACGGATGGAGAGAGGAAGACTGTTCCAGAACTGGGGGGCCAGGACTGAAAACCGGGTGCCCCCCGTTCTGGATTTACGGAAGCGAGGGATATGAAGAAGAGAAAGAGAGGAAGAACGAAGGGTACGACTAGGGGCGGGCATGAGAGGAGACGAGGGAAGTGATGAACAAGGGAGCAGAGCGGGAGTGAGCTCGAAAAGCTAAGCAAGCCAATTTGAAGAAGGATTGAAACGGACAGGAAGCCAGTGAAGGGACCTGAGGGCCGGGGTGATGTGAGAAGATTTAGGAAGGGAAAGGATAAGGCGAGCAGCTTGGTTTTGAACGGCCTGTAAGCGGCGGGATTCGTTGGCAGGTATGCCCACGTACAGGGCATTACCATAGTCAAGGCGGGAGGTAACAAGGGCCATGACTATGGTTTTGAGTGCATCGGTGGAAAAGAACCGTGAGATTTTTCGAATTAAACGAAGAGACAGGAAACAGGAGGACACGACGGAGCTGATCTGACTGTGCATGGATAAGTCATGACTGACTTTAATACCAAGGGTGCGAACAGAGGAGACGGGCACAGGAGAGGGACCAAAAGAAAGGGGCCAGTGTACAGGAGACCAAGGGTTAGAGGGACCACCAGTGAGGACAAGTTCCGTCTTGTCTGGATTGAGCTTCAAGTGATTGGCGCTCATCCAGTCAGAAATAAAAACTAAGGTGGAGCAAAACTTGGGGAGAGAATCAGGGGTAGGAGAAAGATCGAAGACGAGCTGGAGGTCATCTGCGTAGTTGTACACAGAGACCCCCAGCTCAAGTAGAGAGGTGATGAGGGGATGGATATAAAGATTGAAAAGAAGGGGGGACAGAGAGGAGCCTTGGGGAACACCACAAGTGACTGGGCGGGAAGGGGCAGAGAAACCGGGGAGATGAACTGCCTGGGACCTATCCCGAAGGAAGGACGCAAGCCAGGAGAAGGCCGCGCCCCGGATGCCCGCTGCGCTGATACGGTCGAGGAGAATGGAGTGGTCAACCGTGTCAAACGCAGCGGACAGATCGAGAAGGACCAGAGCTTGGGGGAGGTTAGAATCGGCCTTTCCCTTGAGCTCGTCCAAAACTGCGAGGACCACCATCTCCGTGGAGTGGCCCGGGCGAAATCCCGCCTGATGGGATGCAAGGAGGCCATTCACAGAAAAAACCATAGGTTTCACACGTTATAGTTAGCTGGACATTTCACTCGTACAAAACCATTGAAATTCCCCCGTTCTAGTTAGTTCAGCTAACTATAACTCGCGCGCCCACAATGCACTGCTGATGACGTCACATATTACATCACTCATGACATGGTCAGTGACCTCACTCGTGACATCTCAAATGACATCCCTGATGACATCATCCTTGTGAAAGAGTGGCAGACCTCCTCTCACCCTAATATAACCTTTGATACCCACATTCAAAAATAGAAACTAACATTTTCAAAAAAATGTAGACACCAATACCAGTTACAAGAACCTATTGAGTAATTCCAACATGTACATACACATCCACTCATTCACCAACAGTTCTATATAGTCACTCATACATGTACTCACTCATCATATGTACTCATACACCTATACATCCTGTTACACACCGATACTCATCCATAGAGTTACTCACACACATACTCACACATGCAAATAAACTATCAAACATCCATTTACTTGCATATACAGCTATACACACACACCACTACACTTCTACAGAAACGTACACATACTTACTCTTTTAAACAATCACTTATGGAAACACATACTTATTTATACAGGAACTCTTCCAATCTCTCACTCTCGCATATACTCACTTATATACATCAATACTCACATATACTATTTTAAAACATATGTAGTTACTCAAAGATAATATTGAGACAGTCATTCACTCAGTAACACACCCATACACACACTCATCCACCCATACGGTCCTGCACACATGCTGTCTTCAAAACACATACAAACAGTGAGTCAGTCATTCATGCATCTGTGCATTAAGTAATACCCCCCACCAAACCATACAGACACTCATTATGATACTCAAAAAACCAACTAATAACCCATATACACACTCATGTAGCTACTCACCAACCCATGCAGCCACTTATATACAAAGTGAGACACTGATACTTAAATATTTAAACATTACTCGCTAATACATCTATTCACTAAGATATACTTAAGTCACAGATGTCACTTATGTACAGCTGTCACAGAGGAGAAGAAAGTAGCCCAGTTTGGTTGCAACTAGAATACATGGTCATCAGCCGCCATAGAAATGCCTGCATGGCCCAGAATACAGTAAGGATATAAGCCACTCAAAAACTAACAGTAACTCTGGGTGGTGAACTCCGCTCCCCTTGCGAAGTTTGCAGAGTTTCCCGCACTCAGCGTACCGCGCCGCTCGCGGAGTTTTTTTCTTGCTCGCGTTTACCATTGTCAAGTTGCCGAGTGAGGAAAATTGACCTCCCGGCGAGATTTTTCTTTGTTCGCGATCTGACGAGCGCAAGTGTGGAAAATAAACCTCCCGGCAAGATTTCTCAACACGGGGGGTCAGGTTTCTCATTGTGAGTGGTCGCATATGCTCGCGACCGCTCACGTTGAGAAACTGCCCGTTCGCGTTGAGAAAGCGCGGACAAGCATCCGGCACTGTGCAATCACGGCAAATGGCATTTTTCTACTGTACTCCACCGCTCGCGGAGTATTCGTACTGCGACGGAGTGTATTTTTGCACTTTGCGTAGCTTCACGTAGTGCAACTCCGTGAACACCCAGTGTTAACTAGCAACGTTATAACGCACACAATGTTTTCTACCTGGCAGATAATGTACAAAAGTCTAGAAATCCACATATATTATACCCGAGTGCATCCTTCTGGTACGCCCAGGGCCGGACCGGGAACCAAAACCGGCCCTTGCAAAGTGCTCGGCTTGCCCCTGGGGCGTTGGGGGTGAGGTCGAGCTGTGTGCCACAGCCGGTTTCGGACGATTTTGTTACAGCGGCCTATATTGCAGCTATGCTGCAAAAACGGCCCTGTAACAAAATTGGCACCCAGGGGCCAAAACTGGCCCCCAACCCTGGCGGCCTTCCGGGGAAATGCCCGGCGCCCGCTACGGCCAGTCCGGCCCTGGGTACGCCACATGTCTACTCAAAGTGGCAAAGTACTTCATTGGCCCGATCAAAGGTGACAAACTGATTCATTTTGAAATATTCAAGGAGGAATGCAGTCTTGCATGCTCACAAGAAAATGGGTGCTCTCATTTGATTCATTGCCTTAACCGGCCCCTAAGTTACAACCTAGGGACCGCTCATCGCACTTGCTCAACTCAGAATCAGGGTGAAGTTCAGACAAGTAGTCTGGTCAATATGGTGGTATACTGGGGAATATTTTTGAAAGGCTTACCGAGGAAGACCTACTCTGGCTTTGCGAGAAGGACTAGGACTTGCCTTCACAGAAATAGCCTGAGCTAATGTTATACCTAAGTCTAAGAGAAGCCAGAGTGAAATGTTGATCCCTAATGGTCCCAGCGCAATTTTAGCATGTTGACAATACTTGCCGAACTACTGCAACCAAATTGAAGCCTAGTTGACAACATGCACCGGAACTGACTTCACAGTTTCATTGCAGATAATGCTTCTGCACTTTCTCTAACATTAAGGACACTGAAGACCTGAACTTCTGTTGAAACAGACGGTTCTCCACTGAGCAACCTGCGGCCAAGCTGAGCTTTCTTAAAAAATGTAAGACACCTACAATGCCCACTCTCAAAGACTAGCTAAGAGTAGACGTTTGCAAAATTATTTTGCATAATTTCATTAAAATTATGTGTATTGCTCAAAACAATTTATACATTTTATGCATCTATTTTTTTTAAAAGAGATGGGGAACATGACCCCCTGAGAACAACTGATTTACAAACTAAATGATCGGCTTCCACTCTTATTTGGGGCCAGTCTGTAAACCCACTCTAAAGTCCATCCCCTCCACACCTCAAGCCCTGCCACCGGGGAGGACCCCCTCAAAATCATCCTTCGCAAACAGTTAAATCTCTTTTACTAGACCCTATGCCATTATACCCTGACCCTGTTGTTTGTTAATCCCTGCCTCCATAATTACTCTCTTGAAAGGTTGGCTGATCTATCTACAAAGGGTTTACTCCTTTTATTGCTCTTGAAACGATGTTAAAAATTGCCATATTCTATCCCTTACATTATTGTTACAATGACTCTCAGAAGGTGTGGATTTCGATTTGAGGCACTCAACGTGTAAGGAGACTAGATTAGTGGTTACCACCATGGCAAACAATATATAGTGCACTGTACTGGATGTTTCGCCAATGATATAGTTGAAAGGTGTGCATTTTCATTTTCCTAATTAATTAATGAAAAGTGTTTTTTTCAAAGATACATTCATGTCCATAGGCAATAACATCGGTTTTGTAGGAGCTAGACATTACTAATAGTAAACACCAATAAAGATTAAAACTCTGGAAGCCGCAGTAGTAGGAATAAGGCAGCATTAAGGTGAACTCAATTGCAAAAAGAGGTTTGAAGCCGGAATTCATATACAACTGTTGTATAAGGGCTTGTGCAAAGTCTTTTTTTGTGTTGAGCCACAACGTTTTTATTTTTTATTAAAGTTAAATGACCTGTAACTACTCTGTTATCTACGCATCTGCATTTCTACTGACTTTTGCTTCTTTTTCTTTAATTTCCCAGGAAACGAATTGGTCAGGACCTTGCGCAACCCACTGACTTGCTCCTGGGAGAAGAGAATGACCCCTTAAACCTGGCAGGACGGATGCCATTGAGTGTGATGGCACAAAGGTTCAATAATATCCTGCATCTGTCTTCCTCTACTGGAGAGTATGAGAAGGTTACACAGGTATGCATGTCTGTTTGCTGCACAGTAGTATTGCCTCTGGCACCTAATCCCCTTATGTGGCACTTCATACCCCTGATGAGCTGTTGAAGCCTCCTCACGCACCTCCGGACCATCGCCTCTTTTCCGGTATTCCGAATAGCCCTCAAGACCTGGCTGTTTGAATAAACCTCCAGGACATGCAAGCACCTGGATACCCTACTGGGTGATTAGCTGCGCTTTATAAATTCTGAATGAATGATTGATTTGTGGATGGAGAGCACGGTACTCTATAGGAGTGCTTTGGGCAGAAGTGTGTCTTTGTCATGTAGCCTATATGGATAGAGTTTCAATGCTTTAATCATTAGATGCTTGTGTATGGGTGGTAGGAAGAGTGTAGTGTGACCTATGTCAAGAGTCTTTAGTGTTGTGCCCAAATCATGTTGCGGCAAGCATATAGCTGCATTGTGTATGTAAAAAACATGAGAATAGACGTGCTTGCATTTGTCATTACCATCTCATATCATTCTTTTTAATCATATTCTAGATAGAGCATAGAACTTCTCAAAGGTGAAAGGGTGCTTCTCCTGGTTAAGGGGCAGCCTTAAATCAATTATACTATATTCTAGCCAGCAGTGGCTAAAGAGTAATGCATAGGAATGAGCAGTATGCAATGAGCCATGGTGTACGTTATGATTAATCCAATGCAAATGGCAGAGAGCAACCCATATGAATGAGGAATACTCTAGGGCAGCAATCTGTAAACAACCACCTATGGTATATACTAGAGGTCTTTATTTAGGAGTGGCAGGGATAAAATTGGTCGTTGGGGGCCTTTGGTGGGACTTAACAGTGTCTTTGAATCTGAGAACTTGTGAATGATAAATGGCTCTTCCAACGTATGCACGCTCTTGGATCACTATTTTGCAAACTGCATGTAGTGTCTTCCCCGTTGCAGTGTGTTTGCATATGAAAAGCGAATGGTATCTGCATCAGTGTCAAAGTACATAAGCATTAGGCACACAGTTTTACTTGGAGAATCACTTAGTACATAGTGTCAACACAGACCTCTCTAATGAATACATCTTTCGTCGAATTCCTCACCTTATGACTATGCAGGAGGTGCCAGAATGGATCCAGCAACTTTTCCCCTGGCTATAGCTCTTCAGTGTTGGCGGATGTTACCTTACATGTACGGATGTGACATTGGGCTAAACTAGTTGTCATCTGGTGATCTGGTGTCAGTTCCTGCTTTTCCTGGACTCATCAATACGAGCCAGAAGCTCTCTGTTTTGTGCTGAAGAAAATCCTCTGCTTTTCAACAACAACTAGGTCTAATGTCACTTCGTATGATTTCAGGGTTTAAACTCTGTCACTGATGATACAAGATGATGTCCTTTTCCTCCTATTACATCTGGATGTGGTGTCTCTGACCCAATCATGATGCCTCGGTCTCTGAATCGTGGCCCTTAATTCACCAGAAGGCAATCAGAGAGAAGGCGGCCAACTTATTTTTGTCCAAAGCCCGAAGGGAAATGCTTAAGCATTCTATTTCCCATTGAGGTCGCCAGACTGCGCCCAGAGCCCAGACCCCCTGCACCCCCCATTCAAACCATCATCAAATACTCTAGCGACACCCTGCAAAGATTAAGAAGCCTTTCAGCTCCCACATGCTACGGCTCGATCTCACTAGAGGAAAGACACACCCGCTGTCTAAACTGCCCTTATAGGCTTTGCCCTCAACCCCAGTCACATCCAATTTGCCTCAACATGGCCATGCTAAACTGCAGATCCCTCCCGAAGCATCAAATCGAAATTAATTTACTTCTAAAGGACTCGGAAATAGAAGTACTCTTCCTGACAGAAACCTGGCTCACAGCCGGCTCTGAACCAGACATCATCCAATCGCTCCCACCGGAATACCTCATCAAGTTCCACAACAGACCCGTAGGTATCGGTGGAGGAATAGCAGTCTTATATCGAGATTACCTCTCATGCCAATTCAAAGACAGCCCCATTTTAGACTGCGAAAACGTGCTCTTCTCCGTCCACCGGCCACCCTCGACCACCCTCTCAGGGCTGCTAGTGTACCGCCCACCGGGACCAGTACTTCGCTTCAATGAGTCGATCATTGACTCTATTTCCTCCCTAGCGTGTCTATCACCGAACTTCACTCTTCTGGGAGACTTAAACCTCCATTTCGATGATTCCTCCAGCAAACCTGCTGCGGACCTCAAAGCAGACCTAGGCTCTCTCAGTCTCGAATTATTAAATAAACTACCTACTCACAACAAAGGACATCTGTTGGATCCCGTATTTTCCAACCTCCCGAGACTAACAACTCAACCCCCCATCCAACTCCCATGGTCAGACCATTTCTTGGTCCCTTTCAAATTACAACTTTCCACCAAGGCCCCTGACCGACAGCCCACCCAACCCCCCTCTCGCCCATGGAATAACCTGGACACAAACTCCTGGGCCCAGGCCCTATCCTCCTCTATACCTGAGCTCGACCATGACCCCTCCAAAGCAGACGCCCAACTACAGGAGTGGATTCATCAATCCCTAGAAACCTCCCTCCCACTCAAACACCTGCCCAGCCGTAAGAAAACAGCTAAATCACCCTGGTTCACTCAGGAACTTCGGAACCAAAAAAAGACATGCAAAAAACTTGAGCGCTCCTGGAGAAAAACCTGGTCAACGGATTCCAAAAATGAGTATAGAGCCGCCATCAGGCTTTACAAGAATTCCATAAAAAAGACACAGGCCACCTTCTTTGAAGGAAAGATTGCTGCAGCTGCAAATTCAGCGAAGGAAACCTACCGCATTGTACGTCTCCTCACAAAAATCCAAGATCCCCTACCTCTTCCAGATCCAGAGGGCGTAAGATGTAATCAAATGGCCGCATTTTTCTCCGCAAAAATCGAGAAAATACTAACCTCACTCCCGATCCCCACTTCCCCCCACTCCGCCACCTCTCTACCCCTCCAACCTGAGGCTCCACACTTTCCTAGCTACCCTGCAAACTGTGAAAAGTGGCTCACCATCCGACCCAGCTCCCATCAGTAAGCTAAAACTGGTAGCTACCACTGTAGCTCCATCCATCATCAATCTCATCAATGCTTCCTTTAAAGAGGGCACCGTTCCAGCCAATTGGAAAAAGGCTACTGTCAAAGCCCTCCTAAAAAAGCCCCACCTCGACCCCACAGACCCCTCCAACTTCAGACCCATCTCGCTCCTCCCCGGGATAAGCAAAGTAGCCGAACGGATAGCTAACCAGCAACTCTCCAATTTCCTGGAGACGAATCACCTGCTACGGGACTCCCAGACCGGCTTCCGACCGAGGCAAGGTACTGACGCCGCCCTATTGGCAGTGGTCGAAGAGGCGCGAAGCATCATGGACGCAGGAGGATCAGTGGCAGTGATCCTCCTCGACCTAAGCGCCGCCTTCGATACGGTGGACCATGCCATCTTGGTCCACCGGTTAAGCCTAGCGGGAGTCACTGACTCGGCCCTTGCCTGGATCAAATCCTTCTTGGAGGGAAGATCCTTCCAGGTGTCGGATGGTACTTCCACCTCCAAAGCCCTACCCTTGCAGTGTGGGGTCCCCCAGGGCTCCTCCCTGAGCCCCACACTTTTTAACGTTTATATGTCCCCCCTTGAGGACGTTATCACCCCCTTCGGCGTCAAAACAGTGATGTACGCTGACGACACACAGCTGGTGGTCTCCATTAATCAATCAATTACCAGCCTAGAAAATCTGTCCAAGTGTCTAGAAGGAGTCTCCCAATGGATGTGTGACTCTCGACTAAAACTTAATGGAGACAAATCGGAGATCCTCCTCCTTGGCAATCCCAACAAACTCCCAGCTAACCTCTCCTGGCCTTCCTGTATGGGAACCTACCCTACCCCAAAACCAGAGGTCAAAAGTCTAGGCATCTGGCTCGACCAGGACCTAAATTTCAAAACCCAGGCCAGGAAAACCGCAGGGACCTGCTTTGGCCTTATCCGCATGGCCCGAAAGATCCTCCACCTGATCCCCTTCCAGTCCAGGAAGCTACTGATGCAGGGGCTGGTCAACTCCAGGCTAGACTATGGTAACGTCCTGTACCTGGGAGCCCCGGCATCAGTTGTCCAGAAACTTCAGGTGGCTCAAAACGCGGCAGCCAGAATCCTGACCGGTACCAAAGCAAGATGCTCGGCAAAACCAGCACTCAAAAGCCTGCATTGGCTACCAGTGAAGGAGCGAATTACCTTCAAGACGCTGTGCATTTCGCACAAGATTATGCACGACAAAGGCCCCACAATCCTCAGATCGCTGATGAAACCCCACCAATCTACCAAATATCTAAGATCCAACTCTCTCGCCCTTGCCAGCATCCCAAGAATAAAAAAGGTTAGATCCGGCGGCCGCTTGTTTGCCTACAACGCGCCTAAACTCTGGAACACCCTCCCAGTAGCCATGAGGAGAGAACACAACCTCCTCTCATTCCGGAAGCAATTAAAAACCTGGCTCTTCCCCTAAACACCCCTTCCTCCTTTCTGTCTCCCCCTCCCCCCAGGAAAATTAGGTCTTGTTAGCGCTGGGATGCCCAAGGGTAGCTATGCGCTCTATAAATCCAAATCCTAAATCCAAATCCGAGGTAGGCTCCTACAGGGAAAAGTCTAGGAATGAGGAATTCTGTTCTTCCTCAAGGAAAGACCCATGACCATTCAGAGTCTCAACGCCATTCTCTGATGCTGGACTTTTCCTCGCATTAGAGGAAAATACCGATATCAAAAAAGATTCTGTATATGCAAAACAAGGGCTACCCAAGTGGATGAATCTTGGTCAGTATATATGGAGCAAAAACAGTGGGTCAAGTCGTATATGAAGAGTATTTTTGGAAGGACAAGGTGCTTGAAATATATTTGCATATCCAAGTATACATTACATAAAATGTATTTGTTTGGTCTGACTAAATAAGAATCCAGAATACACAATTCAGTCCAAATACACAAACAAAGACATCATTCATAGATGGATAATGGATTAGAACATTGTATTTAGTACTTCAATCAATGTCATTTGTGTTGAAACAAGAAGTTAAGTGAAGAAATGGTGCAGTTTCCTAAATATGCTTGTGCGACAAATTAACAAAGTAAATCAGGACAATATACAAGTGCCTAGGAAAAATTATTGACAAGGGATCAAGACATGAACAAGAATGATGGGCCAACAAATGGTTCTCTAAGCAATTCTGCCCACTTGTTTGTTTGTCCACAACATTTTGAGACTGCTGGATTAATCCGCGGGTCATCCTAGGACACGGCGTATAGGTGAGCATCTGAAAATTGCTCAAATGACCCAATATGTGCATAAGAAGGTGGTAATACAGTCTGAAAATGAGTCGAAAAGTAATTTTAAAAAGACTCTAAAATTAGGGTGTTTTAAAAGTCACTTACTAACTGGGTTATATAAGAATAATGTAGTAAAACAGCAGTGGTTCCAGGAATTTCACTTGGTAGAGGAATCTGTAATGCCAAAGAAGGAATGAATGTGTAATTTTCCCTCACGTCCATAAGGGGAGAAGCTGCAAGTGAATTAAAGTATCCGCTCACCACGAAAGGATAGACCTATAGTAAGATTAATTAATGGCTGTCCTACGAATTCCATTAAATAGTAGCATCTGAAAGACGAATTGGAATAGATTGCCAAGGTACAGGTAGTTCACGAGTCCCAAACAACATTAAATACACAGGTACATGTAGATCAATAGAGGGCTACAATCATGACCAATGACAGTGTTCAACCTCTTTAATTTAGCTGAAAAAGGAGCCACTGTAGTCCCCCTAACAGCAGGAAATCTGAGGATAACTTACAGCTTATCTGCACCGTTTTTGCTTCCCGCAGCCTCACCCTCTGCACAGCTAATGTCAAGTGCCTTTTGGGGCGCTATGTTAATAACCAAAAGTAACTAGCAAAGCTGGGTGTTTTCAATCGTCTAGACCGCATTAAAAAGTCCTTCTCAGACTTGGTCAAGAATTTAGAATGCTTTCCACAACAATTTTGTGGCTGTATCCTGCAACAATTGTGTGGATGTTTCCAAGCAGATCCTGAAGTGCAGCCTGGATTCCGGAGACACCATGGCATGCTTGGATGCTTTCCCGGGGCTTTTCCACAGATGTCCAAGCTATGCTTATGGATCTGCCCTCTGCTTCTGGATGCATCTCAGCAACCTTCTTGTGGCCGTTTTCAGCCCTTAGCAGGAGTTTGTGACTTAGGTCACTGACACCACCTCGCTTGGCTACAGAATTCATCTGGGTGATAGGACTGAGAGGGGCCTTTGGGGCATGCAGAAATGTAAATGTAAATGTACAGGAATTTATATAGCGCAAATCACCAAGCGGTTTCTAAGCGCTTGCTTAGGGAACCCGTCCTGGTATTCCCCTGTGAGATTACCCCGGCAGGGTATCCGCAAGGTGAAAGCCAGGCATCCCGCCACGAGGGGGCGTTGTGGAGATTAAGCAAGCTATTGGAACCAGCGTCTACACATCGTGCTGGATGCCTTACCATGTAAACGTGTATTACTTCGGTCTCAAGGAGCACCATTGAGATGCTGTATGATACACCACCACAGTATCACCTACTGGGTAGGTAGGGTCGTGGGCCCTGTGATTGGAATGCTATTTGCCTGTGGCACACCCTCCAGGCACACTCACCATGAGAGCAGGCACTTTGAGTCACATGTCCTTTTTGGACCTCAAGTGGGATCTACATCCCAATGTGATGGGCATCATCTTATCCAGATTGGCAATTGTAAACGTGGATCTCTTTACTAAGGCCAGGAACCGGAAGTTCGTATTCTGCCATGCGCTTCCTTCTAAATAGTTCTCTTAGAGATGTTATCAGGTTCAGCTGACCACAGAGCCTGCTAAAGGCGTTCCCACTGATTCCTGTTCTGTCAGACATCATATTAGAAGGTGTGAGGGTCACACTCAGCTGAATTGTATTGCCCCAGCCTGAGTAAGGAAGATCTGCTATGCCACATTATTTACACTCAATATTCGACCTCCGCCCCCTCTCCCCCACAAGGTGTTCCTGCTTTCCCGCCTATATGGTCCTCTACCCCAATACCCAGAAACCGCAGCTTTACGACTGGAGATTGAGTTGTGGTAGCAATAATCATTTTGTCTTCAATCTGAAGTCCCCGGTACCATCTTGACAGTTAGGAAACACACTACAAATCCATTTATTTTTTCCGATGGTGTGAGTTGGACACCAATCATGCCTTTCTGATGTTCTGTGGTTCATACAGGAGCTATTGTAAAAGGCTATTTAGCTGTTCAGCGCCCTGTCATGTCCCTTCCTAACTAACCTCCCTTGTTTAAGTCACCACTATTGGTGCATTTTCTGAAATGTTTATTCGTTTCCTTCCAATCCGTGTATCGTTCCTCACTGCCATCTGAATTTTCTGTTGAATATTCTAGTGTCGCTTTGAAAACTATTTTCATAATGTGTTGAGATGTGATTGTCCCCTTACATGAGCAATGATCCTTACTACAAGGGCCTATTTGGGTGTGCAATTTGTGTCCTGGCTTTTATTTTGGTTCTGGTGTCACACTACTTTAGTGTGTCTGCAGAGGTCTAAGCCAGTCCATAGCAATGTGAGGTTGAGGACCTGTCCTGTGACCTTGATGGGTGCGCAAAGTGTGCCCTAATAGAGTGAGTGGAATATCTGCCCTGCCCTAGAAGTATCACATAACTTGGAGGTGGCAGCATTCAGTGCTTGGAGATTTATAGCCTGACCAGTCCTTTTTTCTCAGTGCCACTAAGGTGTACTAGCCGCCTTCACATAAATGTCCACTATTATGTGAAACCTAGAACATTGCACGGACTTCTTGTGTGCATGTTGAGCGCCTGTGTATGTACAGTGAGTGTGTGATAACTGTATGGTAGCAGAATATATGTGAATGTGTGTCTGAGTACTGAAGCCAGTGGGATCCATCTTGGATGCACAGATTTCGCATGGCACAAGATGGAGGATGAGGACAGTGGAAGTGTATTTTCTGCATTCCTTTGGCTGGGGGCTGGAGAACCAAACACTGAAGTGAGAAGGATCGAAGCAGTAATACCTTTAGAGATTTCAGATATATTTTGTTAGCAAGGTGTTGCTGCTGCATCTTTCTGATCCCTGCCATTTGGATGATGGTGTGGGTGATGGGTGGGACTTCAATTTCTTTTGTTCAAGGGGAGGACAGTTTCTATGTCAGGTATGCTCTTTTGTCTCTCCCTGATTACTGCTTCAGGGAAGCTGATGACAACTGTGCGCTGACAGCTCACTCTTCTTTGTGCCCATTTTTTTAGTGCTATTTGCTTGAAGCCAGAACTATTGATACCTGCTGTGAGAAACATCACTTTACACAACAGCTGTGGAGAGCAGCCTGGAAATGGCATTTGAAAAGGAAACCATCTAAACCGGTTCTGAAGCATGAAAAAGTAGATTCACATCTTCTCTCTGGGAAATATGTATGAGTGTGATCCAAACCACTCAACTTGGTTCCAGGGTCTTCATGACCAAGTAAGGGAGTGCTCTGCAATGTACTTGAAGGAGCACTGTGTAATCAGAGCTAGTGTCAGCCTGACAGCCAGATCCCAGAGGTATGGGACCATCACATGAAGATTGCAGTTTCTGCTAGAGTTAACAAGCGTATGCCTAGAAATGTGAGAGCTGAGAGGGGTGAGTGGTCTGCCCAGCCCTGCAGGAAGAGAGACTTAAAAGGAGGAGAATCCCAGTGTGTTCCTGGCATGAGGAACACTCATAGAAAGGGGACCATTGAGCGAGCAAAGCCAGGAGCAATCTGTGCTGAGAGTGGGCATTCCAGTCTCTCTATATTGTTCCTGCCAACAACTACACCCCAAAAAACAGCACAAATTCAACAAAACCTTGTAACCACCTGGTAGCCGCCCTGAGCTTGATCTTTTGCTGCCACCCTTGAAGGAGGAATAAAATAGGTTGCCACCGAGGTAGAACTGGTCGGCCTCGGTAGACTGCAAAGACCCTCACTGACCACATGGTCTGGTGGGGTCTGCAAACCTATCTGCCTTCAGCACCTGGAGGGCTGCAACTGCTGAAGGTGTTGTGCCCACTACCACACAACTTGTGCTGTATTTATCCAGCAAATTCTGTTCCATAAGGGGCTGTTTCACATGAAAAAAAAACAGAGTAGACTAATACTCTGTGAAGACTGAAGGGTGAAAACTTGAGGTTTTTCTGCCCACATCAATAATGGGGGTAAGAACAATCAAACAGATTGTGCTTCTGAAATAGTGGGAACAGTAAAGTAATCTGCAAATCTGTACCTTCGCCTAATTCCTTCCGCTGCCTCCGAATATTGAGCGCTGTAATTGATCAGGCCACCCAGCAGGAGCGAGTACTGGAGAAAGGGAAGATTTTAACCAGGGGTCCCACCTCTACCCACTATTCAAATTGCATTGTATAGTATTTAGCTCTGTGGTGTGATTAAAAGTACTTACTTTTGCATAAAGACGAACAATGGGCTAACTGATAAATGATTGTGTCTCAGCTCCAGCCCCGCACATTTCCTCCTTGAGAAGCCTGTGACTGTTCGCCCTCGCCACCCTCACAGCCAAGTCCTGAAAGCATTGTATTTGGCTCAGTTTGCAGAGCAGTAGTTGGACAGGCCAGAGACATCATTGGCAAACGACCTCAACCCCACGTTTCCCTTGTCTACCCTGTGACCCGCCAAACAGGGTTTCACATAAGGTTGTGAATTTTAGACCTCTTCCATTCGATCTCAATTCAGGATATTCTATCCAGATAAACTGATTCTTTGCACCTGTTTGCCTTTCTTCCAAAAGTGATATCTGCGTTTTACAAAAGTCAGTCTATCACAGTTCCATCTTTCTTCCCTCCTCCCTCCAACTAGGAGGACTGGCTGCATCGACCTACACCCAAGGCGTTCAGTATTACATCAACCACATCCAACAGTTTAGAGTGAATGGCCAGCCTTTTTTGGACTTCCACGGAGCCCAGAAAGTCAAGGCAGTGGCCAAACACACGGTTGTGCAATGAGTCGTCCATTGTGTCTAGAACTGCTGTGTCTTGGCCAAGAAAGACCCATCAAGAGGGCATTTGTGCCCACTCCACTAGAGCCAGGCTGCCTTCTACTGCTTTCACCAGAGGTGTTCCGGTAGCCCACAAGTGCCGGATGGTCACATGCTCCCCCTTGTATACTTTTGCAAACTCTACTGCCCACACCCCAGCAAGCAGTAATAGTTACTTTTCCCAGGATATGTTGCATTCATTCCTTGGATAATCAGCACTACTCAGTCCCACCGCCAAAGGATACTGTTTTGAGACTCATTCATAAGGTGAGGAATCTGCGAGACATTTATCCATCAGCTGCTTATCTTCCGTAACAACGTTTCTGGTGAATGCATAATCTTCTATGCGAGTTAGTGTCGTTATTAATAAGATTCCACGGTATGCAAACATGTCATGTGCTGTATTTGTCACTCCTGTTGATGCTGTCCTGGTTCTTGTGTGTGCGACACGATGGGGCATAGAAAAAGTGCCAGGACTGGCGCCGTGGACACTTGCTGTACATTCTGATGCCTTCAGCTCTGTAGTAACTTTATCTTCTGTGCAGCATTTTCTCTCTTCTCATGTTGCCCAACCGCGGAGGCAGACTGCAGGCGACTAGATTTAGCCATATCACTAACACTGGTGCTATTTGATAGAGCTGTTAGCTAAACTTTTAAGTCTATTCCGATTCTTACCACTAGAGGGCAGAAGTGTACAATAAATGTCTGTAGCAAATTTCTGCTTTGATAACAGATCCCAGTTCTAAAGGCTATACAAACACTTTCCTAATTTTAGGTAGTCCCCATTTCGAGTGGTCAAAGGAAACTGTGACGCAAAAAACTCTATAGTTCAAAGCAACATAATTCAAAACCTGACTTAACCTAGGAAGACAAGTTAGGTAGTGCCACAACTCTCTCGTGGAACTCACTGGCTCTTCATATAAGAACCAGGAAAAATGCATTATAACTCGCCTTTTCCAAATCTTTTGAACTAATCTCTTGTGTTTCTGGGCCAAACAAATGTACTGTCTTAAATGTGTATCCTTTCACTCTGCTGATAGTTCAAATGCAGTTTTGAAATGCATCTACTACCATGTGATGCAGCCTCCACTTCCTTTAAGTGGTTATTCTTCACGTAAATCACTCAAATACTATCTGTGCTGTGGGAGCACTAATCGTAATTGTTAGATAAATGAAATACTCTGCTGTATATACTTGGAAAGATCTCTATGTGTAGTAGATGCTACACAGGTTACTGAACACATATCAACTTATTGAGGATTTCGAAATATTCCAAGTTTAAATTCTTCCCTAGCTTCATGTGCCCATCCCAGACTGTGCTCCTTATTTATTTATTTATTTTGAAAGTTTTATATAGCGCAAACAAGATCTTTGCAGATATCAGAGCGCTTTACAAAGCCGGGAATACCGACAAGAGAGTGAAATTAAACATAATAAGTGGGAAGGGTGGGTACGTGAGGGAGCAAAGTAATACAGGTACATCAATAATATAAATATTACAGATAAATGTGTGCATAGATAGTCAGTAACGTCAATAATACAGGTGAAATACATAGTCGTAGAGTTCGAACAGAATAAAACAGATCAGTGTAGAGTCTTTACAGATCCACGCTAATAGGTCAAGTGTATTTGGCCATAAAAATAGCTTTTACTTCTTTCTTAAAAAGTGTGATGGAGGAGATGAGCCTGGTTTCAAGAGGGAGTGAGTTCCAGATCCTGGGTGCCATTCCTGAGAAAGAGCGTTTATAAGTTTTTTCCTTCCGGAATCTTCGAGGTTTTAGCAGAAGATTGTTTGTGCCTCTAGTGTTTCTAGAGCCGCCAGAGATTGACAGCTTCTGAGTGAGGTATCGGGGAGAGCTCAGGTGTAGAGCCTTGTGTGTCATGCAGGCGATTTTCAGATGTATTCTGGCTTCAAAAGGCAGCCAGTCCAGTGATTTCAAGTCAGGGGAGATATGCGAGTATTTTTTTGATCCAGTGATGAGTCTCGCTGCAGCGTTTAGAGAAGCTCTTAGGGGTGCAGTAGTGGTTAACGGGAGACCGCAGAGGGCGGTGCTGCCGTATTCAATTCGCGGGATTACTAGTGCTTGTACTGCAGTTTGGAAGTCTTTGGCTGGTAGGAAGGGTTTAAGTTTCCTCAGGGTATTGATTTGGAAGTTTGCTCCCTTAGTAGCCTTGCTGATATGATGCTGCATGTTGAGATTGGAGTCGAGAGTTATGCCTAGGGATTTCGCTGAATCCACTATGGTGGGTTGGACATTGAGTGCAGTTAACTGTTTAAGCCAGGTTTGAGTGGTAGAGATCTTCGCGGGAGGTGAGATCAGCAGGAATTCTGTTTTCAGAGCATTGAGTTTGAGATGATTATCAGCAAGCCAGGATTGGGTGCTTCTGATCGTTGAGTTCAGGAGTAAGATGTCATTGGGGGATTGTATTTTGAGATATAGTTGGGTGTCATCTGCGTACATGTGAAAAAGTACATTGGATGCTTGTAGCAAGGTGGTGAAAGGTTCCATAACTAGGTTGAACAGAGTTGGTGATAGGGACGCCTAACGAAACAGGTATTGGAGAGGACATCAGGTTGTTACTCTTGAATTTCTGCGACCTATTGTGTAAAAAGGAGGTGAACCACTTGAGAACAGTCCCAGAAAGACCCATTCTTGTGTTCAAAAGATCGAGTAACTTCTCATGTTTAACAGTGTCGAATGCTGAAGAGAGATCAAGAAGGATGAGGAGGCAGGTATCACCTTGATCTAGGATTTGCAGGGCGTCGTCAATTATGTGAGTCATAGCAGTTTCAGTGCTGTGTCCTGCTCGGAAGCCTGATTGATGAGGGTTGAGGAGATCAAACAGATCAATGTGTTTAGTCAGTTGTAGTTGTGCGCATTTTTCCAATAATTTGGCGAGAGTGGGAATATTGGTAATGGGTCGGTAGTTGTTTAGGTCGGATGGGTCGGCAGTAGGTTTCTTTAGCAAAGGTGTGACTTGTCCAACTTTGAGGGAGTCAAGGATAGTTCCTTCTTGGAGCGAGCTGTTGATAATTTTAGTCCAGAGTGGAAGGAGCATTGGGGTGAAATCTTTGACAGCGTTAGCAGGGAGGGGATCCGTGAGGTGATTGGAAGGTTTCAAGGTGATGAGCAGTTTGCCTATTTCTTCTTCGGAGTAGGTTTCAAAGGTTGACCATGTTGCATTGTTTTTAGGTTCGGTGGGTGTTATGCAGTTGAGTGTGGTGTGGAGTCTTGCGTCAGTGTGGAGATCATTCTTTATGTTGTCAGTTTTTTGGGTAAAGAAAGCGGCGAAGTCTTCACAGGCGGGTGCTTCGTGCAAGGTACTGAGAGGTTGGGGTTGTTCCTTGGATTGTGTTCTGATTAACTCAAACAGTTTTCTTGGGCGGTTTTTTGCTTGATCGAGCTGGAGGCTGAAGAAGTTTGCTTTTGAGCGCTTTATTTTCCTGAAGTAGGCGTTTCTCTTTTTCTTCAGAGTTTTCAGGTGCAGGGCAGAGGGAGCTGCCCTCCAGGTGCGCTCTTACTCGCATGGCTCGTCTATCTTCATTGAGACTCCCGTCGTACCATGGATTGGAGATTTTAGCGGAGACTCTTTTTAGCTGCATGGGAGCAGCCTCATTAATTATTGAGTTCATGGCGTTGAGATAGTGGTCAGTCAGGGATTGGACATCTGTTGCGCCCGTAGGCGGGAGTAGTAGGTCTCGGCTGTTCGGGGGTATGGAGAATGGGTTGAGTTTTTTTCAGGTCTCTTTTCCAGACTTTAGGTCTGGAGGGTCGAACCGAGTTGAGTTTGACTTTTTCATTGATGTGGAATGTGACAATATGATGGTCTGACCAGTCACAGGGTTGGATAGACTCAAGTTGAGTAGCGTCCTCTTTGGCGATGATAAGGTCGAGGATAGAGCCTTTCTCGTGGGTCGGGCTGTTGCATAATTGTGTGAGGTCGAGGGCGCTGAGGAAGCTTTTAAGACTATTTACCACCGCATCATTGGGATCGTTCCAATGGAGGTTGAAGTCACCAAGGTATATTTGGGTGAGCTGTCGTCCGGCGTTGGTTGAAATCATGTCCATGATTTGTTGGGCGAAGATGAGGTTGTCTCTGGGTGGGTGGTAAATGCCATGAAGAGAACATATCGGTTTGCCATCACTGATGATATCGAGGCAGATGTATTCGTAGGAAGTTGGAGAGGGTAGGGAAGGCGCGGAGACTTTCAGAACAGAAAGGCTGTTCCTGTATATGCATGCGATTCCGCCCCCTATCTTGCCAGACCTGTCAAGCCTAATGATGAGGTAGTTGGGGGGAACCAGAATGTCCATTATAGGTGTAGAAGATTCGGTTAGCCAGGTTTCAGTCAGGATGATTAGGTCAAGGTCCAATGTTAGTATGAGGTCAGCGATGGCGGAGGAGTGTCTAGAAGCCGATCTGCAGTTTAGGAGAGTGCATTTGAGACGTGGTGTGTCTGGGGAGGAAGAGGGTACTAGAGAGAGGGGGACTTTTCTAAGGTTATTCGGGACGGAGATTCTGTTGTTTAGAGTGGAGGGTCTACGGGGATTTGAGTGTATCGTGGGAATGGGGAGGTGCGAGGCGGTCGTGTGGTTTAGGGGAGCTGGGTCGTAGGAGCGGAGGAGGGAGAGAGTGTCGAGATCCGAAAGAGGGTTGCATGTGCGACGGGGGCGGTTGTTGCTATTGTGGGCAGGGATCGCGGTCCAGTGAGGGCGGCGGGTGCGGTTGTTGCGATTGTGGGCATGGATCGCGGTCCTGTGTGAGGGACGTAGCTTAGGAGCGTTGTCAGGACGCGAGGAGAGCAAGTTGAGAGGGGGGGTGGTGGTAAGTGAGGTGAGGCTAGGGGGTGTGGTGAGTAGCTCTTTGATGGTGTGCATGTCTTCTTTGATGGTGTGAATTTCTTCTTTGAGTTGTAGGAGGGAGGACATAATGTTCTCCAGCGTGGAATATGTGTTAGTGCTGGGGGTGGAAGTCATGGGTGAGTGGCTGACCTGGGGCTTATCGTGCGAGTGAGGGGGAGGGTTGGTGTTCATGCAGGGCTCCGTGATGTCGTCGTACGGGTTGGTGTTAGGGAGGAGAGAGGGTAAGGGGGCGATGGGAGTGGATGAAGAACGGAGGAAGTTGGTGGCGTAGAGGAGGGAATTCGTGGCAGGCGGAGAGAGCGGGGTGGAAGTGGAGTGTATGATGGTGGTGATGGGGGAGCCTGAAGGGTAGTGAGGGCTGAGAGTGGGGAGGGAGATGGGGTTGGAGATGGTCCTGTCGTGGGGAGGGGGAGTTAAGATAGTAGATGTGGTGTGCTCTGCATGGTTAGTTAGCGCGTGGGAGTGGGGGCTGAGAGAGGGGGGGGACAGAGGGTGGGATTTGTCGCTATGTGTGTCGTTCTGGTGCTGAACTAGGTTAGAGGGGTTGTGGGTGGGGTCTGTGATGTCAGGAGGGAGAGGAGGAGCGGGAGTGTTATGAGTGGGGGTCCCAGAGATGGAGGTGTGGGGGCGGCTGGTGTATGAGGGGGAGATGTTTGTGTCTGTGATTGAGGAGTGTGGGGTGGTTACAGCAGGTGGGTGAGTGACTGGTGTGATGGGGGAAGTGATGAGATGCATGTCGTTCTGGTGCTGAGCTGGGTTAGAAGGGTTGTCGGTGGGGGCTGTGAAGTCCGGGGTGATATTACTGGAGGGGATGTGAGTGGAAGTCCGAAGGTTGGAGAGGTTCTCTTTGAAAGTGGGGAACAGGTTGTCTAGTAGTTCCAGGTTCCTGTCTGTGGATTGAATTAGGACAGTCCCGTTATTGTAGATAGTAATGGTGGTTCTGCCTAGGAAGAGTTGGGATGGTGTGATGGAGAGAGTTAAGCCATGAGCGGATTTCCTGGTGGTGGAGACAGTGAGTAAGGTGAGGAACGTTTTTCTCCATTGAGCTCTGCGAGTGGTGTGGAAGATGATATCGATGTTCAGGGATCCATTGACCGGTGAGAAGTAGGTGTCGACAAAGGGGGTTTCAGGGTGGGACCTCAGGAAGTTGTGTTTAAAGCGTTTAGCTGCTTTTTTGGTGAGTGTGGATGGGTAGTTGATTTTATATGTGTGCTTGCCGATGGGCTCCATGTTGGGATGGCGGTATAGGTCGGTGTGGCGGTAAAGGTGGGTATGGGAGGTTGGACGATAGTGATACACATGTGCAAAGAACAAAGCAGACAGTAAGTTACATGGTACACAAGTGACATTAGTGAGTAACAAAAATAGCCAACATATAGAGGTAACAATCTGTGCAAAGCACAATACAGACAGTAAGTTACGTGGTACACAAGTGACACTAGTGAGTAACAAAATTACCAAAATATAGAGGTAGCAATCTGTGCAAACCAAAAAATAAACAGTGAGAGTTGGTGCAACTTACACAATGTACACAAATGAACAAAGATATATAGCAGACGGTACAGCTTACACAATGTACAGAAATATACCAAAATATAAGTGGTATCAAACAGTGCATATCCAGCATAAAAGTGAAATAGGTGCAGCTTACAGAGATGCCCAGTACCCAAATAAAAGAATAATATTGATGATATACTGAAACAAAATACCGGTGTCACCAAAAAGCTGCATGAAGCAATATTGATACTAGTGATCCGCCAGAAAAATTTGAGGTAGCGCTCGGTACATTACCAGTGACGAAAAGTGAGATGTGTGCAGGTTACAAAAAATTTACCACATACAAGTAGAGGTATAATACTGCAATAATGGCAGACACTTAATCACACGAGTGTTTAAATACACACAGTAAATGGAAGTAAAAATGTACAAAATACAAATAGAGGGTATAGTACTGCAAAAATAGGCAGGCACTTAATCACATGAGGGTTTGAATACAGAGCTATGTAAAGTGCGCTATCTAAAAAGGCCAGGTCTTAGGGAATGGCCAGATAGTGGGAATGACTAGTCCATGATGGCCGCCAAAGAGAGAGAGGAACCAGTCTATAATGGCCGCCCAATAGGGGAAGAAGGAGACGGTAGTCCTCTGTCTGTTGTGGTGCTTTGAGAACAGGGAAGTACACTTTCAATTTCTATTTGAGCAGGCCCAGATCCTGGCTTGCTGGGAGGGAGTCTTATCTCTGCAATGGAGGTCTTGTGTGGGGGAGTTAGGTTGAGGAGCCTCGTGAGCAACAGAGGTATAGGAGGGGATTTATTACTACAGCTTTATGACCCCGGCCATTTTGAACAAAGGAGGTTTTTCAAATAAGGTTTTTCAAATATGTGAACAGGCGAGTGGGGTAAATAAATACCTTCCTTGTGAGCTCTGCTCAGCAAGTGCGCCGGTGTTGCTAGCAAGGTTATTCAACGATGGTCTAGTCAGTGTACACAGCTGCCATATGCATCGATCTCTGGCAAGTTGCTGGGCAATGTTCGTGTATGGTCAGAGCCTCAGGGCTGCACTCACCATCTCCTCGATGAATGCTGCAGTGTGCCTCCCGATGACTATCTCCCCATCCTGCAATTCCCCTGTGCATCTCCATCCGCCCCAGAGCTCACCCAGGCATCCCCCCCCCCCGAGCGGTGTCACCTCCAGCTCCCGGTGCGGCAAGGGCAAGCTCCCGTCGACCGCCGTCCAAACTGATCCCGCCTGCCTCAGGGCTCCTCACCGGCAGCTCCCCGGGCGGCGGCGCCCCTCCTCAGATCGCCCCCAGCACTCGACACAGACAGGAGAAGCTCCTGTAGTCCGTCAACGCCCCTCCGACTCCCGCCCGCCTCAGGGCACCGATCCAACAGCGCGCCAATGCCCCGAACCAGAAGCACCTCTACAGAGCCATCATCAGGCGCTCCACCGACTTCCCGGTTTTGGTTCCTGATCTTCGCTCCGATGTCTCCAAGCGCGGGTCGCATAGACCGGGGGTAGACGCTCCAGCGGAGGGATCCAGACCTCCGTGGCCCCAGCAGTGTCCGCCGCCTCCACCGTCGGCACCTCCCGCAGCACCTCCGTTCTACAGGCTCCAGGCGACCCAAGGGTGCACGGCAGTGTCGGGGGAGTGTCGTGGTGGTGTCGAGGCCCCCGCCTGCAGCGTTACTTCAACGGGCTGCACGGCAGCGTCCACAGCACCGGCAGGCAGTACCGACAGGCTCCAGCCCACCGCCGGGGGAGACCGGAGAGGAGCCGATGCCTTGCGGGCGGTGCCAGACGTGACCCCCGTGACCGGTGGTCAACAGGCAGGCAGTCACGGCAGTGTCGGGGCCCCCAACGAACAGCGCCTCTCTGATGCCCACAGCCTCCTGCTCACTAGCCGCTACCAGCCTCCTCAGCGACCGCAGTGTTCCTCCGATGTTCCGGTGAGGGTTGCAGGGTCCCAGCCGCCAGTGCTCCAGGTACGCAAATTTCATCGACGTTCCAGTTACTTTTGAGTGAGACCAGTTACTCGTTTTCCAGTTACTCTTTTCCTTCGCCAAAGATGGGTGCTGTCAGGGATAATTCCCAACAGGGGATCCCCAGCAATGGGAGCTCCGGACCAGAGCTCCTACCAGGCGGCCATCTTGCACTTTTACTGCTTCTGCTCAACAACAGAGCCCCCTACCCTACAGTTTTCAGTGATTGCTTTCTGATGGACACTTCTCCCAGCAGATTCCTCACCTTATGAATACCTCCAGGGGCCAGGCTATATATCCTGACACATTTTCTCTAGCATTAGCTCTCCATTGTTCTCCTTTCACGTAAGGGAATGTTTGCAATCACCAATGAATAATCGTAAAAAAAAGGACACCAAACATGATAGCTCCGACTCCTTGTTCGCATTCTCTTAGTGATCCATATACTCCTCGGATGTTCTTATGTTCGTGATCACTCTGGTGGAGACACAGCAGTCTCCGTCACTGGTGAAGGAACAGGTGGAGCAGTTTTACTGTTGTCTCTTCCTAGTGTGGAGATTTGCTGCATCATCTCCTCCCCTCCCCACCCCCTCCCTTCCCCCTTCTCTCCCCCTCTCCCCATACCCTTCCCTCTTCTCTCTTCCCCTCCCCATACCCTTCCCTCTTCTCTTCTCCCCTCCCATAACCCTCCCTCTTCTCACCTCCTCTCCTCTATTTTACCCTCCGACTTGAGGAGAGCTTATTAATTTAAGGAGAACTTCTAAAACGTCTGCACAGAAGACTGACAGGCTAGGAAAAGCAACTTCTCCTCTTGCACATTAGTACTACGAATGACTCCTCCCACAAAGGAGCCACCAACGACAACATCTATCACTTTGCCATTAATGACAACCATGCCGACAACGATAGCACCAATGTTTAAGCTTCCAGAAAGTCTGCCACAGTGGCTTCTTCCAGTTTCGCCCTCCACTCATAAGAAACTCTTAGACACTAAAGGAGAGTCTCACCTTTTGGCTCTGCCAGTAGACTAGTACAGCTGCACATAAAATATCAAGAGGAGGATTAAGAAGATGAGGACACATGTGAATCATGATACCTTTGTCGTGGCTTCAGAGATGGTTAAATCCTTCGTTCTTTTGCTCACCATGCCACCGCAGTTTGGGCCCAGCCCTATGCAAATCAGTCTTGACCCTGCTCCCCATGGGAACAGTCCAACCTGACCCTGTCTTGGCAGTTCAGGCTAAACTGTTTCCATGCGGAGCAGGGTCAAGACTGATTTGCATATGGCTGGGTCCAAACTGGAATGGCATGGGGAGTGAAAAAATTGACTTAGGTCCGGATCTTTGTATTGGGGTGAATGTTTGACATAGATCAGCATTCTGTCCATCAATTGCTCTTTTTGTAATACTTCAAGCAACAGTCCGCAAGAAAGGCACTGGATTATTTAGGCAGCAGGTTACACCGAACTGGAACTGGGAAGCTGCAGACCCTGGTAGCTTTGTTTGCCACCTCGTCCTTCACAAATCTAGACAGGGGAAGGATTTCTAACTTTGTATCTGAAAAGGGAAGACATTACAACACAAAGGTTAGTGTTGTTAACTATGCCCAAACCTGCGAATTTGTTCAAAAGCTACCATCCGGTCCCCCTGAAAATATTGGCCATCAACATCTATCTTTGTTAAAAGCAGAAGTCATTTCTATTCTTGCATAAGGGGCTTGGGATTGCAAACTTAAATTCCAGGAACATCTCGCTTTACTCTAGTTATTTTCTGGTATGTAAGAAATCAGAAGGTGCGCCAAGTTGGATCCAAGACAGCTCAATAATTACTTGAGCAGGCAATCCTTCAGAATGATGGCCTTCTGGAAGTATTTTAGATGCTCCAACATGAAGAATCGTTCAGGTTCGCTAATAAAGTGCCTAGTTCATTAAAACCATTACACATTAAAATAAAACATTAAAACCATTGCAATAGTAACATGGACTTAATTGGATTTTAAGTCACATATTGTACCTGCCCATTCATCTGAAACATTGAAAATACCTGTGATTCGAAATAGCTTTGAGCCTCTATCCGTACTGAGTTCTACAATTTGGTCTCAATGCAGCACTAGCTATAGTGACAAAATGTAATGCTCTTCTAATGACTATCTTGAGGAGACAAAAAACATCCAAGTATTACTCAACCCATGCGCCTGATTGGTCAAGAGCAAAACATTTAACATGATCAAATCATCAACTGCGACGTATAGACGTATTTGCAACTGTTGCAACCTCTGGGATTATCTCTTAATGTAGCTTAATGGCACTTGGAGCCCTCCAGTCACATCCAGTTTCCTAGGACCATTCTAGATACAAAAGTGGGGAAAGTCTGTCTTTCGTAGGAAAGGATTCTGAAACAGCAAACCATCAGGCACTGTTCACGGGCTAAATGTCTCAATATGGTCCTGCAATTCACTACTGGTCATGAAGACTTCACGATTCATCCCGATTCTGGAATGCAGATTGAAAAAGGCACCCTTTCCAAGAAGAGATAGATATGCAATGACTCTAGATACCTGGATCCTTCGAAGATTGTATAGAGGCCACTACAGGTATGAAATGAGCATTGGCATGGTGGAAAATAAAATCCAACAGAGGCAGGTTTGCCTTTTCAGCTATATCCAAATCAGTTCATAGTTATAACAGATGCTATCTGAAAGGATGGAGCTCTCATCTGCAGGAATTGGAAGCAAAAGGACACTGGTCTGGGGTAAAGAAGCATTTCCATATCAACGAACTGGAGCTGAACGCAGGCAGAAGTGGACTTCCATTGTTCCTTCTGGAATGGGCCAATACTGCTGTGCTCGTCTGAACATGCAAGCACAGATGATAAGAACAAGCATTAAGGAACAAGGTGGTAACCATTATTAGAGGAGGCACAACAACCTTGGAAGAATGGGTGACAAACCACAATATTTCACTAACTGCAGAATATATCAGGAAGACCTACAAACATGGGCAAATACTCCCTGCTTAACAGTCCAGTTCAGTCATATGTGGAGTTTCACACAGAACTTGCAGACATGGTATTCCGTAAATGGGTACAGCAGGCACTAGATCTCTTCTCAGTGCCAGGATTTTCCAACCAAAAATAAATTTGATAGATTGGGGTGTGGCCCCGGGCAATTGCCAGTGGCTGATATTATTTCAAGCATTACATCCATCACCTTGTTTTTTGCTGCCTTAAGTACTTCGCAACCAGGCAGCTTTTTTCCAGGATCAAGACCTTACGTCAGCTTTTCCACCCCTTACCTTCATCCCGGGGGTGATCAGAAAGATATACAGGGGAATTGTGCAGAATCATTAGGCAGTTTGTTAAAGAGTTTTTTAGAGCTTTTCTATCAGTGCTGCCCCCCCCCCACCCACCAATCCAAGTAGGAGCTTAACCGGGTCCTTCACTAAATTATGTAAGCGCCTCTGGACTAATGCATATTATTATTAGGGTTTTGTAAAGCGCGTAGTAACCCGTAAGCATCCCAGCGCTAAGATCAGGACAGTCAGAGGGTGACATAAGGGAGGAGATCAGGGGAACAGATGAGTATAGAGTGGACATTATCTTGGAAAACTGCTCTGCTGCTGGCCAGGACATCAGTCGACAGTTTGATTGATATTAAAACTGTCACAATTACGGAGCTGTTTCTGACGTTTCAGGCTGGCAGTCATTTTTCTAACTAACCTCACATTTATTCCAAAGCCCCATTAGATATTCATCTAAATGAGTCTTGAAACTCTGAGCTTTTTTTTTTCAACATCCCAGTTCTGTAGCTGAACGGGTTTTCATTCTAGCAACATCCGATGAAGCTTAAAGAGCTGGCACAAGGTATACATTTTGGCCCTCCTGAGCCACTCATCAGTACACTCCTGGACATTACAGAAGGTCTGCCTGCCCTGTTCCCTAGGGGACTGCCCTGCTACTTGAGGCCTGCCTTGTTCCCTAGGGGACTGCCCTGCTGCTTGAGGCCTGCCTTGTTACCTAGGGGACTGCCCTGCTACTTGAGGCCTGCCTTGTTCCCCAGAGGACTCACCTGCTGCTTGAGGCCTGCCTTGTTCCCCAGAAGACTGCCCTGCTGCTTGAGGCCTGTCTTGATATGTCAGAAGGAAGCCAGGATCTGCTCCCTTCACCCCAGGTTAACCTGAGTGACTGTTAGGGGTCAGCTGACTGACTTCCTGTTCTGAGCTACAGGGATGCAACAAACTTCAAAGCCCTCCCTGCAACTGCCCAGCTGACCTGCTTCAACTGGATCTGCTGGTCTTTGCTAGAGTGAGTCCCTGATCCCCAAGAGGTGTCTCCCCAGTTCCTGGTCCCTTGGATGGTATCAGAGTGCACTCCTCTTCAAGAAAAGTAGAAATTATGAAGTTCATGGGATCTTCGTGACCGGGCCCATTAGCTCTGAGATCCTGCCACCCGCGACGACTGCCAATGTGAAGCTCCGGTGAACCCGACTTTTCACGTTACACCAACGGGCAACCGAGTTCCGCAGACAGCCTGCGGGGACCACCTTTATTAAGGTCCAGCAATGACTGACTGTGACGCCCAACCGACTCTTCGCTACAGTGATGACAGGCTGCTCTTCACTCTACAGCAAGGACCATCCCAAACGCTCCGCCTCCTCCACACGGCCTCCTCCACACAAACTGGGCTCTTCTTGCCAGACTTTGAGAAGGCATGTATTTCAGCTGGATTAACCTCGACCTGACATTGTGACTTTCCCCCAGTATAGCACTACCTATGACAGCTTTGTGCTTTTAGGTGCTATACTTAACTCCACTTTGAAATACAAAATTCTGGTTCCACTGATTGGATTTTTGTTGTTTTGGTCTCAATTTATTTATTAAAATTGACCGTATTTTTCAAAATTGTTTTGGGATTTTCTTGCGTGTGTTTTCCCTTTATTACGGTTTGTGTACTGTATAAATAATTTACACAATGCCTCTAAGTCTTTAGTGCCAAGCTACCAGAGGTTAAAGTGCAGTTTAATTTAGTGACTTTTTTGGTTCACATAAAAAATAGGGGTTATTCAGTTCAGTTCATTTTGTCTTTATTTCGAATAAAATTCATAAAAGACAGCAGAGATAAAAACAATTTTCAACAGTTACAACATTTTACTATGGAACCCCAAAAATATAAAAATTTTACTTTCATACAATATACAGACATTAAATTAGGTTAAGTTAAATGGGGTAACAGTTTCTTTGCACGAATCAGCCACACCCACCCCAAAAATTTAGCGACACAGATCACAGATTTTTCAATACGTAAGTCTCGTAATTTCAACAGGGCTGTACAATGCCCCCCACACTTTAAGGTTTTACAGATAGGTTTTCAACCATTTTTGTCTGGGCAAACTGTATGCTGGGCATGCAAAAAACAAATGGCCGATATTTTCGACCTGGTCCGGACATAAAGGGCATTTATTATTTGAATTATTCACCCACTTTGCAGAAAAGGAGTTGGTCGGCAAGGTACCCACCCTAAACTGATGATACAGCTTACGGTCAAGGGTTTTGCATATCAAGTCCCAATAAGGCTCAAATAGGGGTTATTTATTGAGTGTGGTTTTCTCCTCCTCACTATAACAACATTTTTTACATATTTTATGGGTATTTTCATAGTGCACTAATCACGTGTAAAGGTATCCAGGCTCTCTGTAGCAGGTGTGTGAGGCCAGCCATGCGCTTTACTCAAAAAGCCTGGTCTTTAGCGTCTTTCGAAAGTGAGAGAAGGTGGCTATGATGTGTTGTGGGTAGTCATTCCAGGCTTTAAGGGTCAGGTAAACTGGCTCTGCTCAGCTTTTATGTATGCGTGAGGTGTGTGCTAGTGAGAGACCAGCCAAGCAGAGGTGCCTGGAAGGTTGGTAGTAGTGAATGCGGCTTTTCAGATAGGCAGGGACAGTGTTGTGTCTTGCATTGCATTATAGGTGTGGGTGAGGAGACCGCATTGTGCAGCCTTGGGTATCGGGAGCCAGTGGAGTTTCCTAAGGTGTAGTGTGATGTGGGCTCACTGCGGAACTGAAGCTTGACCGCTTGGAAGGATCAAAGCATATCAATCTATGAAATATGCCAAAGATGGTGAACTGTAGTTAAAGGTAACTTTTTTCATATTTGACATTTTTGCATGTCCGGTATAACTTCATTTTGTTTTTCCAGGGCCTTTATGACAATTTCTTGAACATGAAAGTGAAAGATGCTAGCTTCGGCACAGTGTGCCTTGCCACGGACTGGCTGGAGTTCACCGACATACTGAATGTGACCATAATGCATGGGCAAAATTTCCAGCTCATGAGATACCTGCCTTTTCTCCCAGTGGCCTTCCACCTGCTATTTGCAGCCTCCAATGTTCCTAGGATAGCATATCCCAACAGTAATTATGAGGTGAGTTGAGAACGGTATAATGGAGAGTGGAAAAGGTGTGCATGCCTTGATGGGAGAGCATAACCGTGGAGGGCCTTATGTGAGTGGCTGTGGTGGGATCATTTGTTCGCACCCTGCCACTGGCCTTGTTGAAGGTTTAGTCAGTGACTGTGCGGAGGAAGACGTGTGGGTGCTTTTTAGTATGCTGTAATATCTTGTGTCTCCCAGATCCCCACACTTATTGTTTAGATGTGCTAAATAAAGTACTCTGAGTTATACTTGGAGGGCTGATCTTTCGTTTTGTCATTTACTGGTTAATCTTGTTTCAGAATTAGTGCTTGCAATATTTTCTTTTTTCCTATGTGTGTACCATTGTCTCTTGTCCAACCCTCCTGCCTTTGTATTCACCACAGTAAACCATATGTTCCCTATTTTATTAGGAATATCCCCTACCTGTCCTTCCAGATTAGTCTCTTGGAGTATCTGGTGGTGAAATGTAGCCATCTACCTCGTTATATATCACAGACATTTGTTACTTTTATGGTGGAGTAGTTTTTACATCAGCAGATTGGTGTAAAGCAGATATTTCACTGCTCTAATGTAGCTTATCACCACGTTCCCATACTTCCCTATCCATCATTGTGTGCCCAGGTACAAATCTGCTGTACAATCACTTTGTTCACCGCCCCACTCACCGATGCCTGAAGGAAAATGGTCACTATAAGAAAGACACCATTGACGTTATGGGCCAAGTAGTGGCCTTTTCAAAGTTTGTCAAAGGGAAGCATTTGATATGTAGAGAAGGGGGATATTGTGGTGAGTTATCATGGAGTATAGATTAGTGGTGAAATGTCTTGACGGAGAGCGGCAAGCCTCTAGCACTAAGAGTTGGAAATCTATCAGAAAACTATGCTGGAATGATCAGAGGCATGGTTACACATTTTGGAACTCATGTAAGTGTATCCAGGGGAGAGCTTTGTGTGGATTTGTGAAACATTTCATAAATTTGTCGGTAAAGAGGGATATTGCAAGAACCACATTTGTTCCTGGAGGCAAATTAAATATTTTCCAGGGGGGCTCTAACACCTGGGTGTTTGTAAAGCTCAATGTTTACTAACAGGTTTGCTCACTGTTGAAATAGGCGCTGTCGAAGCTGAATCAAGTCAAGAACACCCTGACGTCCATGATCACTGAGATCCATCCATCGATACGAAGCCACGTGGGTCCTCAGTCTCTGGTTCTCGAGGCCCTGTGCCTTCTTCTGGATATCGTTACCCCGAAGCTCAGGCCGGTAAGTGAACGTAGATATTGTCCTGACAGAGCTATGGCCAATTGTCCATCTCTTCTATTAAATTTTGTCATAACAAAGCTCTGGCCATTAATTCAGCTCTTCTTGTGAATGTTATCATGACTAAGGTGTGTCCAGTGACTGATCTCTGCTTCTGTGTGTTAGAATCTCTAGGCTTCTGGAAGTGAGTAATGTGTGAAGACTGATCCTGCTCTAAAATAAGGGATGAATGATTCCTTGCCTTCTTTACATCCTCCTGATCTCTCATATCAACACTCTGTACAGAAATATCTTTGATCAACCAAAAGGAGTAAATCACAGGGATCCTCCCCAAAGTAGACACAAGACAAAAAAGATCCATTTGGAGATATAAACGACTCAAACTGAAAATTGATAAATGTGAATTGATAGTGTGTTTCCTATTAAGGACGAAAGCCCTCTCCCACTGACCAGGTGGCATGCTTCATCATGCCTGAAGGCGTGGGCTACAACCCTGCCAATGCTGGGGAGCTCTTACAATGGTGTGTAAGAGGGAACTATGGGTTGAGGGTTGTGTGCTCTCCCGGAAGTGCAGTTGGGCTTTCTTCAGGACCTAAATAGCCGATTGAAATCTGTACAAATGTGAACCTTCTTGGTAACAAATATAAATAGGTAAAAAGGTACTTGACCATCTTCGATCACTTGCTGACGCTTACAACGTTGAGTCCTGCATTCACTTTGTTTGAGAAGGGTGTGGAACAGGCCAAACACATTAATCATTTATAATTTAACCATATAGTTGTCATTCTGGCATCTCCCATCAGGGTGAGATACTTGCAAATGTCAATTAAAAAATTGAGTTGCACTCCTTTTTACATGCAACATTGCATGAAAACTTCTTGTGTGTCTGCGCAATTCATGCTTATATATGTGCCACTTCTTAGATAAAGTAGCCACGTGCCCACAAATGGCATTACCTGGAATTTACTCTGTATATAGTACTGCCTATGGGATAGCAATGGGATGGACATTGCGGCATATAGGTGTACAAACAGAATTATAATATTGATCAACCAAGCAACTAGCTGGTGCCGGGCTACTGATCATAGCTAACCGAATGTTCTAATCACCAATATAGAACAAACCACCTCAGATATTCTACTGACTATGCGTCACTGTGCAGATAGGTCAACTAATGGCCAGTGGTGAGGACTCAAATACACTCACACACATATATCCAAGTAGACTCAAAAATAATGTAATCTACTCATCATGATGATGTGTTATCCGTAAATCCACACTCCCCGTATTATTATTGTGTCACTTCCTTCTGCCTAATCATTCCCGGCATGAGTGAAATCTGTGCGCGTTTCAGCATGATTGTGTACCAGATACACCATTGCCAAGGAAGGGGAAAGACCCGAAGTGCAGAGATGCTGGAAAATGTAGTGTACGCTAAGTGGTAGATATCTCGGCTCAACAAAAGTATTTGTTTTTAGTGTTTTATCCCTCCGTCTAACCGAAGGTCTATCGACCTCTGTGTTGATGATCTTACGTCTAAAGCCAGGAAGTGTCCCTTATTAATTATATAAATCCACCTTTTAGCGCCTTTAGACCTTTTGGTGATCTGTGCGCTATACAAGTGCCTCTGACTATGACTATTTTAGTAAGTCTAACAAACCTCCGAAGATGTAGGGTTCCCAGGAAAATGGGTGTACTGTGGGTGACAAGGGTAGAGCAGATATCGCATTCTAAATACAGTATCTCGCTTATAGCGTGTTATCCCCCAACAGAAGCGGGAACATGCCTACATATAATATGGAGCCTCGCGTACTATGTATTGATCACTGTGGGTAACATGTTTAAGGCCTAGAACTGCCTGTATCTGAAGGCAAATGGTTGGTCAGTCTGGATTATGACCCAGAAATATCTCTGTCAGTGTCGCCTCCCTGTAACTCATCCCAGAAAGATGCTCCGCCATCAGTAACTATCTGGCGAAACCCAGGAATCAAGGAATGACCAGGAATTAAGTACTTTTAGCACTTAAGAATTTTACTATGGAAATTATGAAGTGTTTCTCCAATGTTGTCATATGAACTTGATTTAGAGGCCATTTCGATGGTAGTTACGAAAGGCTTGGTGAGTACTCAAAACAACTACACTTGTGTTGAACGTACCTTGAAGTGAAAAGAGCGAACTAAGTAGTTTACTGGTGAAAAGGGTACTAATAGTGAGCCCATATTGATGGCATTAGCAATCCTGGCAATGGTTTATTGTGTAACTGATCTCTGCTGATGTAGAAGGAGTGTAAAAATAATTGTCCACATAATGAAGACCTCTGTAAGTGACTTATTGTCTGATTAATGGGGATTCTGGAAAAGGAGGAAGGCCGCGGCCCTTGTAGGTTGCAAGGAGGGCCTCTCTCCTTAGTTACAGCCACTTAATAATTTGTTGTTCTTTCAGAGAGCATGTCCGCATCTAGCCGACCCTTAATATTTCATATCAACATTTCATTTCTTGTTAACCTTTTCTTGTGTCTTCTGCTGCTGGTTTCATTTTTCCTTGCTTTTTGGAATATGGTATTGTAGTTGTGTTCTAGTTTTTCCACTGTTCACTTTTTCCCTACACAGTGTAGGACTGTTTTAGAGGTTATGGGGTGGAGAAGAGGAGTCCTCCAAAGAGATTCGGAGAATCACTTGTCGTGGAGGAGTAGTAGGCATGGGCAGTCCCATCTCCCCTTACTGGTATCACTTGCATATACATAAATACAGAGATACAAGAGTGAAACAAGAGAGGCTGCTTGTGCCCATGATGTTTTACATGCATACCTTTTCTAAATATTATCTCATTTTACCATACACTAGATAGCCCCCTTATGTGTAGTCTAATAATCACATTTCTATATTTCTTACAACTAAACTGGAGATATGCCCTAAAAGCTAGAGCTGCCGACCTTGAATGGAGGGACCCACGTCTAAATCCCAGCCATGGCTGAACATATCCTGTGATTCTAGTCAAATCACTTAATCTCCCTGTCTGTGCCAAAATAAATGTGAAACTTAATCTTTTTTTTCATGTAAAGCACTTTAATGCCCTTGGGACCAGTCTGCCCTATTTAAAACCACATACAATAAAAATAACTACATAAAAAAGATCTTGATTGCCAGGGGTTATGAAAAACTAATTGCTTCAGTTCAGTTTCAGAAGGCAGAAATCTATTATTAACATTATAAAATGCCTTGGGTCAATATTTATGCTGAGGCCAGAATCCTTCGCAATAGAATCAAAGGTTGCCATTAATGTCTCAAAAGAAAAATGTATATTTTGGGGAAAAATAGGTCTTCATCTGCATATAGCCTACATTAACTAATTGAGGGTTATTATAAAACTCATCTGTTCTTCTTTCCAGACTGTTATGCTGATCTTGTCACTTTTTCCCTGTTTTGGCAGCAGTGTGTAGCGTCATAGTGCAACTATTGTATTAGTGCTGTGTTAGTAGTATAAACATGTTCAGTACGCTTTACACGTAGGCTCACTTTAAAGGGTACCTTCATGCTGCGGTGCTTGTCAGTGTGATGCTCTGATTCCCTTGTCCATATGTTTGACTTGTGTGGGGGGCTTAGTTTGAGGCTACCCTAGGTAGCTTGGATGGCAGCGTTACCTACCTGTGTGTGACTCCAGGTGGTTTGTTGATGTGAAGGGGGAGCGTGCTCATGTTTCTTGGTGGAGTATGGAGGAGATGGGTCATGGGCGTGCTGGCCAACCGCCCACAGTGGCGTAGTTAGGGGAGTTAGCGCAGTGGGGGAGAGTATGAGGAGAGGCAAATCAGTAGATTGATGGCCACAACTTTATCGGGGGGAAAAGACAGAGATGTATTAAAGCAGGTGAGACTAGATTGGTGCAGGAACGACTGAGAAGCCGCTGCTGTCCCATGAGAAGATGAGCGTGTAAGAAGGGGCGGGCCCTGAGCAGAACTGGAAGGGTTAGGAGCGGATATGATCTGGGAAATGAGATGCCAAGTATTCGGAAAACAAACAAGACTGCTGGAATACTCGCTGGTAGGTAAATGCTGGTGTATGGTGAAGCGTGGCCTCTCTGTTCAGTACTATGAAAACCGTTGACTTTGAGGTGACGCACAAGTGCAATGTAAAATGTAGTCATGTTAGGTTAACAATCCATCAGAAGAAGGTGTTGTTGAGTGCTGTAAGGAGAAGATGAGTTAAGGGTTTGGAACGGTGGATTATTAAATAAGAAGGGTGGGAAGAAATGTCTGTTCAGGGTCAGAAAACTGGGGGTGGAGATGTCTAGCAATGTGCGACTGGGCTGGGCGAGCTAGAGTGAAGGGTCAGTGCTTCCTCCCCCTTGGGATACAGATTACTGCGAAGCAGTGTTCACCAAGAGGTGATGGGAGTGGAATGATTGTGACATAGTGCCATGGTGATTGGACAGCAGAACTATGCACATTAGGGAGCCATGTTGGACGTGGAACATCTTGGGGATCCAGCGGGTAGAATAAAAGGTTACAGATCGCTGAACGACAGAAGCTATAGCAATTGTGCGAAGGTTTGCAGTCTGGTACTCCATAGGTCTCCTAGATATCGATCATTGCAGGACCTTTGATAGTATAGAGGGTGCTGACTTCAGACACCCCTGTAATGTTAAAAATAAGAACTGCAACATTTGTGGTGGTGTTTGATCATTGTTAAGTTAGTAATGGATCAGATTTCTGAACCATGGTTCCGAGATCTTTTATCTGTAAACCCCTCAAGGAGGCAACCCCCTGGTTTCTCCTTACCCCTGAAGTGCAGGTTACTCCCCAAAGTACAGTCCACGACTTCCCCCCACATTACCTTCATTGTGCAACCCAAATATGTATGTTTCTGCCTTCAGCCTGTTCCTCCCACACAGCCAATATTCTCCTAACCAAAGGACCACTCTTTCCACCCACCACAATCCTCAAAGAGCAACACAGATAGTTCATGGTTTGTAAAAACAAAGCTATTGGCTTGTCAATGTTTGTTATAGTTAGATTCTGAATATATACAGCAGGTAGGACTGGATCCTTGAGATAGTTTACAAAAGAGAATATTTTATGATTATTCTGAGGAATGTAAGTTTTTATACTTCAGCACTTCCCTCTCTTGGCCATTAAAAAATATTCATGCTGTTGTCGGGAAAATCCCTGCCATATGTTGCCTGATTAACCCCGTTTTGTTAAAATAAACACGTATTTGACCCTGCACCTTTGTTTGCTCTTGCTTAACCACTGAAATGATTGGACACCAGAAATGTGAAAATCTAGCATATTAGTATCCGTTGACATTCTTAGCTGTGGTATCTGAGGACTGCATCCTTCACATGGCAACTGGCCTGTCATCATTTCCCTAGCTTTGACCAAGCTTGCTGGTCTTTGGCAGTTCTCATCTTCTAAGGTTCTCAATTATTTTCCCTCAGCCATTGCAGAGTGGACAAGCCTACCAGTTTTGATGCAGAATGATCCGTTGCAACTGCTGACCTTCAGAAGCTGAAGCCCCTAACTTCATGACTTCACTGGGTGGGCTACTGGTCTACGAAAGCTCCCGACTTCATGAAGAACCCAGGAACTGCCAGACTAGCTGGCGGCTGTTGACTGATCTTTGGAGTAAGGTCATCTCATGAACTCCCAAAAGTCTTCAAGAACAGAAGACTATCACATCACTCTGAAGTCAAGTAGTCTGCTGATTTTAGTGTAACCATCTAAAACAATAGGTGGGAGCTCAGTTATGGTGTTTAACCAGTAAAATATTGTAAAGCCCGTCTGACTCTGGGCCTGACATTCATTCATTAGGTAAAAGCAGCATTCAAGGATTTTCCTGCCACGGGTTCTCCCTATTCCCCTGGTGGTGCACCCGGATTAAAGGCACAAGGACAGCTAATACTTTTTCTGTAAGGCCTGCCTAAACCAAGATCACCTGAGTGGTATCCATGGGAGCACAAATCTATCAGAAGTGGTGCAGTTTCCACTACATTGGAAGGCATCCTCATTCTTTGATGATGTACTGTCTCAGGTGGGCTCTGCTACAAGGGCTAATTGAACAAGTAAGGCTGTTTTGCTTTTTTCCCTTGCTACCTAGCAGGGTATACTACATCCAGTTATCACAGCTCACAGTGAGTTGCCACGTGTTATGAGTTTCTTCTGAAACATCAGACTCTACCTCAAAGACTTTTCAAGTGAAGATTTGACTCCGTGCACCCAATAACTATTCTTGGAGTGTGACACCTCTTAAACTGCCTCAGCTCATGCCCCACAATTGTGTTTCTGCCAAGTCTCACATCTCTGCTGGAAGGGCTTCGACTTCCTTTGAGGCCCAACGTCAGTTGCCGGGTGCGCCCATACCCTGACCCAAGCAGCATTCTTTCATTAGAACTTGCCTGACCTATCTGCCAAGTTTCTAACCCGCAGCTGCCCTGCTCGCTCACCCTCGCTATATCTTTTTTGCAGGGATGGGGTCCAAGCTGCTACTCTCAACCCATGCAACCTCTCATGAACTTGTTCACGGCTGGTAGCATCAAATTGTATAACCCACCATGGAATCACGTTGTGTTTTAGGAACACTATATTTTTTCTAGAAGGGCCCAACTGTGATTGCCAGTTGGAAAAGGAAGGACATTTCTCTGTAGGAAACTGTGTACCTGGTGTCGCGTGGTGGCCTTGTTCGTAGTATACTGCACTTCTGCACTCCTGTGACACTCTTAATAAGGATGTTTTCCACTAAGGGTTGTGCTTGATTATTCTCTAAGTAGTCACATAAAAACATTACGTCATGTTTTCCAGGCCGTTGATTATCGGTTCACAGTTATTTGGTAGTTCGTAGTAAGTGACAAAGCACATTGCTAAAGGGGTATCCATAGGTAGCTGAGGCCTTTGTTTCTTTCTTCATGACCCTGTCAAGGAGTCCAGTTTTTCTGCAAATACAGATATGCCTTGTTAGGTCTACTGCTCTCCCCTTTTTCTTTCCATCCCTGACTTCCCCCATTTTTCCCTTAAACCCAACTTTCTTGCAAATACACCTGGTCTAATTGAGGTACGCTTTATCAGGTCCCCTACTTCTCAAGAACGCACCAACGTGGCCTCTTTTATATAGGAAGAGAGTGTGCTTATCTCCACCTTTATCTCTAGTGCTTCAAATGAGTTTGGAAGTTCTCCTCTTATCCTTTCTATTCCATCTGAGACTCTGATTGGTGCATGTTGGATGGCATAACGATTCTTGCCTCTACCCTTCTTGTGCTGGCGCCCACTTCTTTGACCCGACTACCATGGCGGCTGTCAGTATTCTCTCAGAACTTTTCCTGTAGCCCTCCCTGTCAATGAGATCCCGGTGAGAACCTGTTTGGCCCGTGTATGCTGCTGTGCCTTCCGCTGGAGTAGGGTACAGGTCTGCTTTAGGTTATGTGATGCTGTGATCCTGCGCCCATGGGCCTGCCGATAGTGAGGTGTAGCAACCACGGCACTCCAGTCTACTGAAGGATTTCCCATGTCCACCCAGATCCACTATTTCCCTGACTAAGGGAACTAGTAAGGAAGAGTACATCACTCCAGTCCCCTTCACATTAGTCCTGCAAATAAGGCTTGGTGACACTATCATAGTCGTATGAGAGATGACACCGCCCCATATGTAAAGATAAAAAGTCATACTTCTTTGCATCATACAAGCTTTCTTCATTAATTTCTATTGTATGCCTTGCTCTGTCGTTTATATTCTACTGGTGGTGTTTACCACACAAGGTATTTGCTTTCTAGTAGGGTGCGCCAGACTAATTTGGCCCAACTTGTCCATTTGTCTGTAGGAATATTTATTTTCTTTGTGAGCGAGACACTATCCTGATAGATGTAAAACCTGAGTTGGGAACCTTACAGCCCCCACCCCAGCTCCCTGAGGTAATATTTTGGCTGGTCCTGTAACCAGGAAGCTTATCTGCGGATGGGCTGAAACCTGCCCCCCACCCCGACGGCGAAGCAAAGATGGCTCCAAGAGGACAACCGGGACAGAACCGACACACATTGAGCACCTATACCCCAAGATCGAGTCTGACTCCATTTAGCGTGAAAAACAAATAATTGGGTCCACAGCTGAGCTAACAACTAAGTCAAAAATGGCAGAGAAAAATATGGTCAGTGTAGTGTTGGGCCTCAGGCCCACATGGCGTAAAAGATTGACACAGACACCAGGGGATGTACAACGGTAACTGGCCACGAGCATGTGCACCCAGGCCCTTTTATTGACGGGGCCACGTTCACTCGTGGCACCCGTGATGGTTGGGTGTGGGGGTACAGTGTGTTCAGCCCTCTTGAGAGTGGCTGGGATCACAGCTTCCTGCAGGACACTAGAACGTGTCTCGCAGGACATTACATTCTTCCTCGACTTTCTTGAGGTACAAACAAAATCTTAGTCCAACCTGTGGGGATAAAACAAACAGTTAACTAGATACCACATGGTCAATCAGTCTCTCGAGTCAGGTGGTCGGACGACATCAGACGTCAGCTGGTGACTTTGCTTGCAGCAGAACCTCCTCGGCAGACAACCATAGTTTAACCTGAGGGCTCAGGACACGACCGCTGGCTTGGAGACGTCCGCTGAATACCGTCAGTTCGCTGAAGATGACATGCCTTGCTGTCTTGCATGGCTTCCACTTTGCTGACGTCGGTGATGGTCTGTGGTGAGTTCTAACAGTTCCTTCTAGTGGGTTGCGTCGCGAACATGAATGGAGTGCCAAGTGAGGATTCACAGAGGTGTTGCTGGACCGACTGTCCCTGTTGAACTGCTTGGCAATGCATACACAGTTTATTTTACAGAGCGTGCTGCGGCTCTCTTGCTGTTGCATTGAGGGTCTCAGAGCAGATTGCCTGCGGGACGGCCGCGAGATGGCGCTGCCTGCAGGCTCCGTATCTTTGTTGACTCTAGCAGCTTTCCGGGCTCACAAGCATTGAAAACCCGCCACAGTGAACTGGCTCAGGGCCTCTCGCCGCATCGACACCACCCTCCGTGGCACTTCTCTGCTGGGCCTTCACCACCGTGTGAGGCCTGTCGTGGCGCTCACGGTAATGCGGTGAGAGGGAGCGGGTGGGGCTTTGAGTGTCGCTCCGTCTCGGTCTTCTTGGGCTCGCTGGACTGTGTGGGTCAAGGAGGTGGCTACTTAGCGCTCTCTTGGGGTTCGGGCGACTGCTGGGAGCAGTCTCCTCTTTCTTCCCTCTTAGTGCGGGCTCAGCGAGTAGGAGAGCCTGTGGGCGCTTCAGGGCTCGCAGCGAGTTTGACTGACCTCGGTTGTGTTGCAGCCCGGCACCGGGGGTGCAATGTCGGCAGTGCGTGGACATCGACAGGCGCCTGCCTGGACCTTCCGCAGCGATGCCGGTTCAGGGAGTTGGTGTCCTCCGTCCTCTGCCGTGCGGTTATGGCCGTGGTATCAGCGATGGGGCCATGTGCGAGCCTCTGTGCAGATAGCACTGATCCTCACGGGGCAAGTAGGCGTGAATGGTTAACTCGATGGACACACACTTCACCTCTGTCACGGGTGGTGTGACCAAGCGCACCGGGGTGCTGCTTCCCGGGTTTACCTCCTCCTCCTCCTCACGCGGAACCACGAAGAGCAGCTCAGGAGGCTTGCGTGGTCAGCTACCCGCCTCATCGCCAGAGTGGTCTTGGGCCTCCGGCCCACATGGCGTAAAAGATTGACACAGACACCAGGGGATGTACATCGGTAACTGGCCATGAGCATGTGCACCCGGGCCTTTTTATTGACGGCGCCACGTCACTTGTGGCACCCATGATGGATGGGTTTGTGGGGGTGCCGTGTGTCCAGCAGCTCTCGAGGGAGTGGCTGGGATCACAGCTGCCTGCGGAACACTAGAACGTGTCTCGCAGGACATTACATTCAGGACCCCGGAAATTATCACCAATCAGTGGCAGAAAACAACTGTCGAACTGCGACATGGCAACTGCGACCGGCCCAACCCTGGCAAGGCGCACCAGTAAGCCAAGAATTTGTCAAATGCGTAAGAAGTAGAACCCGGAAAGGCAACGGAAATAGGACGCACCTGGGAGTGGCCCTCCGTAGAGTACTCAGACAGGGCCACGGTAGAGCATAAGACTTCCGGCCACGTGGACAGCTCCAAGTTACTTCTCTCCCGCGCCTTCCTGTGACCGGAAGGTGAACCTCTCATCCAGCTTCTCTCCTGCACATCCTGTGCCCAAAGACCCGCGCGGCCTCTTTCCATCTCTATTTTAACCCATCTGTCTATAAATTGCCTTCTTTTCGTGTGCAGGCTTTTGATTGCCTGTCCTAGAAGCGAGTAATTGCGCCGGGCTCGGTTTAGCCTGCTTATCGGCCCATCTCGGCTTCCAAAAATAGCAGCGAGGGCTCCCGCCGGGCCTCGGCGAACTTCAATGTTGTATGTTCTTGCATTTTCCCGAAGACCTACTTTTCCTGGAACTTTTAAGTTTTGAACGACAGGCCGAAAATAGCTTTAACGAACGGGCCGCACCCCCTGGCGCTCCTCGTTATTTGCGCGCACTGCAGGCCCAGACACAACTTGCTGAAATCGATACCTTTTTTGGCAAATTGGAAGTGTCGTCAAAAGCTTTGTGATTATTGGGGTTACTGCCCGTTTCCTCAGTACCTACTGGTTTATAGTAAGTTGAACACGAAATGATTTCTGTATCTTGGCAGAACCTACAGGATAAACTATATTTTACGCCAGTGCCATAAATGAAGAAAAAATAAGTGCAGGTACACACCCAAATAAGCTGTGGAGTTTGGGCGGAGCTAGTGAGTGGGCTTGAGTGTAACCAGTTACTCCAAATTAAAGGTTGGTAAATTTATTAGCACCGATATTGGGTAACACATCTGCTATTAGCAGTGCTGGGATGAGGACGAAGATTTAATTTAATTTCACTGAAGGTGACTATGTTCCCTACGTTATGTAGAAGTATTCATGGTAATGTGTCTCATTATAAACAAGTTCTGCCAAAGGACTGTAGATTTTCTCACCTTTGTCGCTCTCCTCTCGTGCTTGCCTGAGTCTTTACCTCTCCTACAGTCTCTCTCATTTCCCTCATCAGCTCCTGAGCACATATCCACTGGTTTGTCCCTTATCTTTCACTTATCCTGTCCCGTATTGTATCATCATCTTCCTTCCATGCCTGCCTCTATTTTTTCTCGCTCTGATATCTCCGTCTTTCACCCCTTCTCCTCACAAGTTCTCCTTTCTTTCTCCTATGCCTCTCTAACCTGCATCGCTTTCCCCTGTCTCTTACTGTCCAATACCCATATTACTACCTCCACCTGACACGCTTTCTCTCCCAGCCCTGCCTTTCCCTCTCCTCTGTCTCTCCTTGGCTCAGTCTGACCAGGGCCTCCTCACAAAATGGGACAGAGGTGTCATTCATCCCCAATCTCCCTCTCTCATCCTGTCCTGCTCTCTAAAATACAATCCACTTCACACAGAGCAGTGTGCGGATCTTCATATCAAAAAGCACAATCCTGGCTGCAGGCAGGTAGTGACAGGCTTGGAGTAACTAAGGGTCCACTGGCAAGTTTTATTCCAAGGGCAATTCTCACCGGTACCCTCCAAGTCCCAAGCATCTGCTCACTTTCCTCTGGTTCCACCGTGTTCTTTCTAGACGTTTTGCTTCTTTCTTTTAAAAGATTCATGTTCATTAAATGTTTTATAAGCATCTCCCGCACCACTGAATACCGAATTATACTGTGAGAGGCATTCACCATGATAATGGAGACTGGGCGCCCAGTAGCCACCGACCACCAATCATCTCCACTGGTTTGCCTTTCTCTGACCTGTTCCTCCACTTCCTTACTTTTCTAGTTTATCTGCAGAGTGCTGATGCAGGCTGTATGGGTGGACCTGCAGCATTTTGATACAAGTGGGCACGGGATGCACAAACTCAAATCACTAAAACAAGTACTCACAATCCTGGTACGCTCATTCACGCACAGCATTCACCCCATTTGACACCTCAATATTTTAGAAACAAATACATTTCGGCTGGTGGCGAATGCTCCCTTGTGCCCCGCGCCTGCATCCACCATCTTTGTCACATCCCTCTCAAGTCTCCCGGGTCACAGAAAGGTGCACTGATCACTTGATCAGGATGCACTATGTGGAACGAGACGCACAGTGTGATCGACTATGTAGGTACTATGTAGACCCTGTCCAGTTAATCACAACTTAAATGCAACGCCTCTCAAACCCCTCCAGTTTAGAGAAATTCAAATAGGAGCTGCTGGAGTCTCCAGAAGGAACTCTGAAAAAGGTTGCTTGAGAGGCTCGGTGTCAGTGGCGTACAAAAAGACCCCAGGACAGGCGACCTCTAAGGGGGCCCCCTCCGGCACCATGCACGAGTGGGGGGCAGCTGGCCTAACATCTCCTGGCTGGGTCTGGTGCATGGAGGGCTCCTTCCATGTACTTTGCAGGGGGGCCCCCTCAAATTTTGTTACGCCACTGATCGGTGTGCTTACAAGATCCTCACGAGCACATCGGCACCTGTCATGCCATGTTAAAGATACCAAAAGTGAGCCTGCCATGCCATCGATCACGGTACGGGCGAACTCCATGGCTACTGAGAAGTTCCAGTACTGATGGCTAAAATTCGGAAGTCCCGGTATTCAGTACCGATGAGTACCGGACCATTTAAACCACTGCTTTACGTGATTTGCCAATTTTAAGGGAGATTGAACATTTCTACTTCTGTTTTAATCATAATATGAAGGATTTGAAGTGTGGTCCTTTTAATATTAAAACTTACCTCTTTCATAAAGTTTTTTGCATGGTACCGGTGACCGAAGTTCTGTAGGAGTTGTTCTACGAACATGCATGCTAGTACTGATCTTCCATTTTTTTGGTTGCATTCTGGGGTGAATCACATGTTCCATGCAAGTGTTATGACCAGGTACAGGGGTACCATGCTTGGCAAGGGTTAGTTGTCCACAATCTGAGGGGAGCTGATCCTTAAAACCCTGGCACCGAGCAGTGCCCCAAAACAGGGTCGGCCTGGCCTATAGGCAGGGCCATTAGAATTATGCAATTTTGCGACTGCAGCGTTTTGTTTTTTTTTGCATAATTGTAGATTTGGCACATAATCCATCATCTGCTGCATGTCTTGCAGATTTTACCCAAAAAAGTTGTTTCTTGCTTAATCGGTGCAAATGTCAATAGCAATGCAGCAAAACGTGTTGTGTGTAGTGGAAGGCTCTTTGCAAAGGTTGACTGGTCACCTTTCTGTTGCCGATTGATATATTTGGGTGTTAAACTGGTAATAACGAGGTGCAACCAATGCCCAGACAATGTTAGCAAGTGTAAAAATGACAAAATAATACTATCACAAAGTGTGCTGCTTTATGCCGCATAATTTGCCTTTCCATGCCTCATAATTTACTCAACCTGTTGCACAATTTTGCGTTCCCCTGTTGCATAATTCCAGTGGCCCTGTCTGTAGGGCAATATGGCAGAACCGAAATGGCTGGTCTGACAGGTTGGTGTGTGGACTGTTTTTGTAGCTGTTTGTGGGCTGTTTAATGTCTTAAGGGCCAGTTTCTAATATCAGTTCCTCTGATATTACCACAAACATTGCCCGTTTCAAGTAAAATTGCACCCAGTCTCCCATATCTTGCTAAACACCTACACAACTTGTCTTTGCACATTTTAATCTGCCCTGGTTTTTTAAATGGGGGGCACTTTGTTTTAGCTATTGGCTAATGGGAGCCATTTGTAGTTTGATGCCCATGCCTATTTTCTGTCCCAGTCGACCTTGGCTGAAAGAATGTGCACTTAGCATTATGTTGTAGGTTGTGGTGGAGGGTTGTATTGCCACAGCTAACAGAGTTCACAGTGGGTGACAGTCTACAGTTCACTAGTGTGAAAAGAACCTATTGATGCTTTTTTTTAAATCTAAAGCATCACAGTAAACATGCTGCGTTTTTGTGATCTGACTGCTTGATCAATATTAATATTTTATTGTTATCACAATTAACTATATTCCTGTGGTCTCAAGCATGCACGCGTCTGTATTTCTGTGAAGCTGAGTGGCAGTTCTGTAAAACATACAATTCTGTGTTACAGCATCACAAGAGCATTTTATATATGGGAGTAAATACCACATTTTGCCCTATATTGTAAGGATATTGTAAGTCACAGAATATTTTCTTAGTCAAGTCATGCAACTCCGAGGTGACTTGTAACAGCCTTCTAATGTACAGCAATCCATTTCTCCTTTTCTTTGTTTAACCCCTTCTACGCTCATGACAAGGTCAGCTCGTCATGGGCGTTACCTGCGCTACGCGGATGACGAGCTGACCTTGCCCCGTAACGCGGGATTTTCAAAATCGCAGCGGGAAAACCGCTAGCGTGCATGCGGTTAAACAACAGCTGCAATAATGCTCTGTGACTTGCCTTTCATCTAGACTGTTCGGGCTGCAGGCATTATAAGACCCCAATTCGTGAACTCAGACTTAGCTACATGAAACTCAATAGTACTTGAAGAAGAGGAAACATACACCATCACACACCAAGCCTGCCCATCAGGCCAGCCATGCAATAATTGGTTGCTTCAACAACGTCGATGCATCAGATCCAAAACTGGGCTCCTGAGCCTTCTTCCTGGAGTGATGGTCTTTCTTCCAGGAAGGTCTCCACAAACTGTTTGTTTAAATCTAAGCTGGCCAATGCTACCTTTCTCCTCTGTTTCTCAATATCTGCGTGCCATACACCCAAGATGAACGTAGGAGAGAGTTGGTGCGTAGATTTAAAATAAAGGTTCCTCTTTGGTTGCTCTTTTGCTAATAATTTGTACAGTTATTTTCCTTGTTAATGTCCTCCTGTCAACAGTGAGAAAATATAAACCAGTTACTTATATCTTTACGTAGGCATGTGGGGGCAGGCATTTGCACAAGATGTGAGCATGCAGCTTATGAGACGTTCACCTGGATAATTATTACTTACACTGAAAGTTCTGTATTAATAGCTTTATTCTCTAATTCTGGTCACCCGGCTAGGTGGAAAAATATTCACAAGTTGATTCTTGGAAGTAGCCTATGAAGTGATCCTATCAACACGGCCTGCCTCTCTAGGACTTGGAAGGGGCTACATGAGATCGGTCACCCGGTGCAACTACTGACATGTGCTGTTAAAAGTCTGTTTGTATGAGTCTGTTTTCCAAGGTTGTGGTCTCATGTTGCATCTCCCCTGGCTGTTCCCAACCCCAGAATATTGCTGTCCATGTCGGACAGGTCTCGGACTTGCCACATTTTTCTGACCATGAGCAGTTTGATTTACCAAAACATTCTTATATTTCTCTGATCTGTGTGGTAAATAATAATTACCGGGACTATTTTTCTATGCATTAAATGATTATAAGATAGCTCAATAAATGAGAGGCAGAGTCCGTGATATCTGAGTCATACGGGCTTCAATTAAGTGGCTCGAGCCAATGGACATCGGGTTCCATCACCTACTAAGGTTTAGGAAGGGATATTCAACATTTCATTAACATCATACAATATATATAGTAAAACAGTACAGTTGTATTGAATACAGTAGGCGTAACAAGTGAAAAAGAAAAGATAAGAACATATGGGCGTAAAAGAAGGCGTGCACAGGAGTGCACGGAGGTGTGTGATGTAGAGGTCACAGAAGTGTCATAAGTGGGTGGACACATGGAGGGGGTTTCATGGGCAGCTGGAACCTTTAACCTACTGGTGCGCGCAAAACGAGTCATGACGTGTAACTGGGGAGGGCTGACTTCTAGCACTAGTAGAGGAGACTGAAGTCTGGGATGTCAGAACGACCTGTACCTATAGCGTATCTGATATCTTGTGTTTGGAGTACATGTTGCTTGATTCTAAAAGTCATCAGGGCAAAGGCTGCTTGTCACTAAGGGCTAGTGTATGCATATATTTCTTCATGTATTGCGTGAGCTATGGGTCTTCTATGGATACTAATTCAGTAAATCACTTGCATGGAGACAGAAGGACTGAACTGTAGATGGATATGTTTATCCTGTTCGTTAGCTAGGAATGTGAATCCGGGGAGCTGAACAGATAACTGTAGGCATAATATATTCTTGGCAGGCAGGCCAGGCCGAGCCGGGCACCGCGTTGCATGGCAGGGAGTAAGCGAAGGGTCAGGGATGCGGGCGGGGCTGCATCTCTCGGAGCGTTTCGGGAGGCTTGAGGCCTGGATCTTGTGTCCGGGCCCTGTGGAGCCCTAGAAACGGGTACATCTCGATGATTTAACGTGCACTATGTAAAGACGTTGTCAACAGAGGCCTAAAAGCCTAATTCACGTTGCTTTCACGGAGGACTGGATAATTAACATATTAACGTTGGACGCAACTGCAAATGCGTCTTTATTTTCGGCCATGAAGGGAAAAATGCATAGAGTTCATGCATATATATTACATGTTGGGGAACACGTAGGGGACACATAGCAGGGCAAAATTCAATTTTCCTCATCTGAGCACATTATACCTCCCACTTTTGCAGTTTTATGAGACTCGTTATCCTATGCCCATGGTGCAGCTTCACCAACTCCAGTGCAGTTTCTCTCACTGGAGGACAGGCCTAGAACTCTAACCCCGATTCACCGTCTTCAAGGATGTTCCAATGCATCCATGCCCTCTGCTTTTTCTGGCTTAAGGCAGCTCTTCAGGGATCCATGCACCAACCTGGACAAGACATGAAGACCTACACTCGATCAGGTTCCACAATTGTCAATTGAAGCCACTGCGTAAGTTGGAGAATGACGTCAGTGTTCTGGTGGTATTCTCTGCAACCCACCCCCTACATCGCCACCTCCACCATCAAAGATAGCCCTGGCCACTGAAACTCAGGGTTTTAAAGCAAGCTCAGGAGAGTGAACAAAGACATTCTCTGAGCCATCACACCCACTTGGCTGTTCTACCTAGATTGAACCAAGGGATCTTAGTTCACTTTTGCCAGATGGACAAGATGGACAAAAGTGTGCATAATGTAATGCTGCATTGCAATGAGTCCAACCTTCTTATGACCTTGGGGCAAACACCACCAGGATGACTTTGGTTGCATTCTCCAGGCGTGTACCTCTGAGAAGTATGTGCCAGACAGCTATATTATACACCATTCTTATAATGTCAACACTAATCTCTTGAGGCTTCTTCCTGGAGTGATGGACTTCCTTCCAGGAAGTTCTCTACACCCTGTTTCTTTAAGCCTAAGCTGACCAGTGCTGTCTTTCTCCTCCTTTACGGATTCTTCATATCAGTGGAATGTACGCTCAAGATGATCATGGAAAAGGGCCTGTGCATACATGTATGGTGACATTACCCCTATGGTTTCTCTGGTACTATTAATGTCCTCCTTTAAACCCCTCTGTCAACAGTGAGAAAATATAAACCAGTTACTTTTATCTTTAGATTGACCAGAACTTGCGATTAAAGGATGTTTTGACATTTTGTTAAGCATGTTCGTAGAGCCTGCTATCACCAGTGAGGGAGTCCTCAGTCAGTTTAGGATGAGTGGGGGAAGGGGTTAATCAAAGAGCCAGGTGTGAGGAAATGGGGCATATTATATGGTGTGGTTGTGCGGCTTCACTGTGAAATAGTTACCAACCCCTTTAGGACCCTTAGGTTTCAGTTGTCAAACCCTGGGTAGATGTGGCTCTGACCAGCAAGGCTTACACAAAGGAATACATGTAAAGCATTTAAACAGCACCAAAATAATGAAGAAATAATTACTGAGACACTCAAAAAATCCCACAACCATTTATAAAATAGATTTTATTTTTATACACTACAACGAATAAGGTACACCAGAGGGTTCCGGAGATGTAAAATGTACAAGGTATAGTAAATCAAAGCATTTCACTCCACTACGAACAAGCACTGGCAAATAAAACAAATTTGAAAATTAGAAACTTTTTTACTAAAGAATTTGGGCTAGTTGTAATGTGGTCTCTTGGAGTCACTTTTAGCAACCAATTCCAGAAGGGAGCCTGTCATGGGGACCAGCAGGGTCCTCAGAAATAGTTACCTCAGCAGGTGAAGCAGTGTTCAGTTAATTTTAGGCACTTTTATCCTTTGCAGGGCTTTCCTTTAGAAGTGGTCCTGATGCAAAGGATGAAGGATGCAGAAGATGCTCAAGAATGCTGTGGTTGCAATGAGGTCGATGGGGATCTTGCTGCGACTACTATTTGGTCCTTGAAAGGTGTGAGATGATCCTGGTCACAGGGCAGCTGTGCCTCAAAGTCCCCTCGGTTCTGGCAGAAGTCCACTTGCCACTGGACTACTAGTTGCTCAGTAATCGTGGCCACAGGACATTCCCTCCCGGGTCGATGACTCGCCCTCTGGAGGTCCCAGCTGCACACTGACGACACTCAGCAAACTTGGGTTCAACTTTGCGCATCTGTTCCGGGTCCCTGATGCTGCACAGTGGCGGTTGGCAGCAGGTTGAAGACTATGGGCTACCAACTTGCTCCAATAGGCTTCTTCAGCTGTTGTGTCCCTATGCTGCAAACAGGAGGCCAGTCAGCTGGCCCTTGGAGTCTCTTGTCTTTGGCTGGGCTCTGGAGACCACTTCTTCTTAAGCAAGATACAGCAGGTACAGTCCCTCTGCTTTGCTAGCAACCAGGTGCAGTCATAACGGTACAACCTAATTACACGGTTGGATAACTTTTCGGAGATCTTATATGCCTCACCATGGTTTTTGTTATTTTTTTATTTTTCATTTTTTATTTTATTTTATCATATCAAATTAACAAAACAAAGAAAACAACTACATCTGCATCATAAATAAAACATATACATAATACATCTAGAAGGCATCCACAATTACAATCACGTAAAGCCGAAAGTCTCTTCTAAAAGTGCAATGTAATTCTCATGCGTAATACCAGGCAAACAAACAAAAACCCAGACATAGTTCAAAAGAAAATGCAAAGGAAACCCTAAAGCAGAACGAAAAATTATGTAAAAAGCAAAAAAAAGAAATACAGTCTCAAGCACAGAATAGCGGTATCGTACATATCATAGTCACAGTGCAAACCGTCAGCCTGAAATTCTACTAACAGTCGTGTCGTTCCCATTGAAAGATCTCCTCAGCCACTTACGCTACATATCGCTCCCCCCCCCCCCCCCCCACGAGCTCTGGCGCCACCCAACGCCCTACTCAGAGTGACCAAGCAAATCTAATCTTAAAGGCTCCCAAATTACCCTTGGTCTCGATGTAAGGGGCAGTTCTTCCGCATAGACGTGAAGATTATCGCGGCAATATACCAGATCAGCCAGCCACGCCTTGAGGGCAGGTCGACGCCCTCTCCCCCATGTGATCTCCACACGTCTCGCAGCCATCAGCAGCGCCAGCCGCCCAAAAACGCCACTCACCCCTCTCACATGCGGCACACAACAAAAAAGGCACACCAGCGGTGTACAAGGAAGGTCTGCAGCTACCATCTCACGCAGGCAATTCACCACCTTGACCCAAAAAGCAGCCACCGTCCGACAATTCCACGCTAAATGCATAAAGTTTGCATCATCCTGTCCGCATCTGTCACAGCACGCCGTCTCACGCAGTCCATACCTAAACAATCGTACCGGGGTATAATACACCTGATGTATGTACTTGAAATGGATAATCTTAAGATTATCGTTCATACAGAGTTTCCCGGTTAGACCGCAAATGTGCTTCCAGTTGGCCTCAGAAATATCCACAGACAGACATGTATTCCACGTGGCCAAACTCTTATACACTCCAGACACCGTTTCCTCTATATAATTTAGATACCAGTCTCTTACTATTGGGTATGGTTAGAACAAATTGTAAAGATAAGAGTTCGGGAGGCTCTACCGGGAAAGTGGTGTAATGCTCCAGGGCTGCATGCCACAGCCGATGAATCGCAAACCGGAAGAGAAGCGACTGATTCGTAATGTGACCCAAGTCCTCCTGCGTGACAAACGTGCCGTTGGGATAGACATCCCTCATATGAGAGATACCTGCCTCTCTCAACACCCTCAAAGACGGGGCCTCGTGCGTGACCGACAGATTCGCATGATGTTCAAGACGCATATCCGGTACGTACAACGGCAACTTCTGCGCCAACTTTCCTATCCGCTGCCAAGCCGAAACCGTGGCATCTACCGTGTTGATCTCTGTCCTCGGGGTGCCTCGCGAGTGGTGAGTGACCACACTGTGCAGAGGGACGGGAGCCGCATCTCCCTCTTCCACCGCGACATGCGGTGTGAAGGCATGTGGCCTATACCAATAATAAAGATGTTGAGCCTGGGCAATCAGATAATACGCATAGAAGTCTGGCGCCGCGAATCCGCCCTGCTCATATCCCCTGGTGAGGATCGACCACTGTACTCTCGCGGCCCTGCCCCCCCCACACCAGCCGGAGCAAATGGCTCCGGAGGGTTCTAAAGAAGGCCATGTTAAGCACTATTGGCAAGTTAGCGAACAGATAAAGAAACCTGGGCAGCACAACCATTTTAACAAGAGCGATGCAGTCCGCCAGCGACAGCGGTAGCGACAACCAGGAATCAACTGTGGCTTCCAATTTCGAGCATGCCCTGCCGTAATTCTCCCGAACCACAACCACTGGGTCACAAAGTACCCACACGCCCAGATATTTAACAGGGTCTGCCGACCACACCAGCGGGAATTCCAGATCTGGCCGTGCCGTTCCAGCCGTTATCGGGATTATGAACAACTTCTCCCAGTTTATATGTAGACCAGAAATGCGTCCGAACCTCACACACACTCGTATCAATTGCATCAGAAATCTAGATGGCTCGCGCACAAATAAAACCATGTCATCAGCGTACAGTGATATGGACACTGGCCTGTAATTAAAGTTCAATGCGGTTTCCCTATGACGCTGACGGATAACGCAGGCTAGCAGCTCCAAAATGATCGCAAATAACATGGGCGAGAGGGGGCAGCCCTGACGAGTTCCCCTCTCGATACATAACGGTTCAGATGTCAGACCGCCGACCCGCACTCTCGCCGACTGTGCCGTGTAAAGCACCGTTATCCATTGGAGAAATAGTTCAGGGAACCCCATACGCCGTAGGACTAGATGCATGTACCGCCACTCCACAGAGTCGAACGCTTTGGCAGCGTCTAACAGTACTGCAGCAGCTTCTAGAGTAGGTTCCAGTACATGGAACATGGAGAAGAGCGTGCGAAGATTACGCGAGGTAGATCGCTCAGGCACGAAACCCGACGGATCAGGTAAGATCAGTCCTTGCAGCAACGGCTGCAATTTAGTGGCTAGGATCTTTGCCAATATCTTGGCATCTATGTTAATTAGTGAGAGTGGACGATACGAGTCACACCGCTCCGGCGGTTTGTCCTTTTTAAGCAATGTGATAATTAGTGCCTTCCGCATACACTTCCAATAGATACGGCGCAAGCAGATCCACATACTTTTTATAAAATTCTACAGAGAGCCCATCGGGGCCTGGCGCCTTACCATTAGGCAGCGCCGCAATTGCTAATTTAATGTCCTGCTCATCAATGGGAAGACACAGGTACTTACGCTGCGCATCAGACAGCCAGGGACACGCAATATCGTCCAAATACGCGTCAAACTCCTCCACCGGTAGTGACCCTCGCGTTCTATATAAGTCCGCGTAGAACTCTCGAAACTGCTCCGTGATAGCCTCAGGAGTATAATGCACAGCTCCTGCATCATCCACTATCCTATCCACCCGCTGCTGCACAATACGATCTCTAATCTTGAACGCCAGCGTCCGACCTGGCCTACCTGCTTCTCCGTACCGTCTAGCCTCATGCCTGCGAGAGACATACTTAATCTCTGCCTCCGCCTGCAAATCATATTCCGCTATCAGTTCTTGTATCCGAGCCAGTTTGGGCAACTCAGGACGGCTAGCATAACCGCGCTCTAGATCGCGCAGCTCGGTTTCAATTCTCTGAAGCTGCGTTCGTATATCTCGAAGTATGCCTACTGCAGTGCCAATACACACCCCTCTAATGGTGACGTTGAAAGCCTCCCATAGCGTTGCAGCCCGATCAACAGTACCAGCATTCAACGCAAAGTATTGAACTTTAGCCTCACGTACGGTCTTCTCATACACAGGATCGAGGAGCGCCTCAGAACGCAACCGCCACGTGAAAGGACGACGCACTCCAGTTGGATTCCTCAGTATCAGCTTCACCGGGTTATGATCCGACAGCGTTCTTGCAAGTGGCGCCACCTCAGAGACCCACTCCATTAGCTCATCACCAATCAGCCAATAGTCCAGTCTAGACCAACTCCCATGCATAGGTGTCGCATGCATACCCTCTTGCCGCCCAGGAGCAGCCGGCCATTCCCTCAGTCGCCCACAAATCCGGTCCACACATGCCGGGTCATCCACAATTGGTCCATATATATTTATAACGGTGACTAACATGCCACGCAGCTTCCCGCACACCGTCCCTCATCATCTGTATACGTGTGTAACACTTGAAAATCAACACCCTTCTTCACTAATATCAACACACCCCTCGCATAGGAAGAGTATGACGCAGCAAGATGAAAACCTGCCCAGTGCCCCACATGCCGCTAGCGGAGCCAGGTGCGTCTCCTGTAACAATGCTATTTGTACCTTGTGCCTATTTAAATATGCTAACACCTTCCACACCTTTTTGGGAGAGTTGAGACCGCGGACATTCCAAGTCAGCATCCCGCACTTATCCACCATTAGCTTGACATAATCCCAACGTGAACAGTTTGTCTTATAGAGCCCAGAGGGAGAACATATAAGCGACTATACAATGACACAAGCACTGTAATAAGCATGCATCACACTTCGCACAAGTGACCGAATTCAAGGCTGAGAAAACATACCTCACACAAAAAATTCACAAACCCCACCGCCCTCCACCCCCCACCCACTCCAACCTCCCAATCAGGTCGAGACCACATGCCCCCCTCCTCCCACATTACTACAACCATAGGGGTAATACCCTCTTGGGCAAGAGGCACAGCGGCGTATACACGCACCAAGGTGCGGCCGCCGGAACTATTTCTATATCACAACTGCTAGGACAAATTCAGAAAACAACTTGAATAACAGTGCACAACCACATCCGGGACACCCGAGGAAGCAGCAAGGACAGCAAACATCTCCGCCCACCCCCAGTTCTGCCATGCCGCGCTGCGCGAAGCATCTCTACACAGCCCAGACCAATAAGGCACATCAGTCCAGAAAGAGGACCATAAATGGCAATGCTAATATACTGTCTTTTAGTCGGCGTCATCCAGTCCGGACACCGTCTGCTCATCATCTGATCGCTGCCGCCGCGTTTTTGCCTTGCAGATATGTTTCGTGAACTTCAATGCAGATTTCGCATCCGTGAAGAAGTGAGATTGCTCCTCGTGGTGATCTTCAGCTTCGCTGGATAGAACATAGCGTAGGGCACTGCCGCCTCCCTCAACAGTTTTTTAACCGGAACGAACTCTCGACGAGCCGAGTGTACTGCCGGAGTGTAGTCAGGGAAAAAGGATAACTTGTCCCCTTTGTAAACCACTGGTTCCTTCGCTCTCGCCTCCCTCAAGATAGAGTCTGTCCGCATAGTTAAGCAAACGTGCAATGATCGGGCGTGGCGGCGCGCCCGGCTTGGGCCTAGGCCCCAACGATTTGTGAGCCCTCTCCACGATCATCATATTTGACAGAGAAGGCCCAAATAGTTCACGTAGCATGCCATCAATAAAAGGTTCCATCTTAGCTATGGGCGTGGTTTCTGAAAGGCCAATAATTCGTACATTATTGCGCCTGAAGCGCGCTTCTAAATCCTCGTTCTTTGCGCTAATCACCTCGAGTATTTTTTCCATTTGTAAGAGCTGAGTGCGGGTTCCATCCTGCGTGTCATGGCCATCAGACACCCGCTTCTCAAGCACGTCCAAGCGATGATCATGTTTATCTTCTTTCTTTCTTTCTTACGACGTCCAGGCCAGTCCCCAGAGCGTCTATTATTATTATTATTATTATTATTATTTATTTTTGTAGAGCGCATAGTCACCCGGGGGTATCCCAGCGCTAAAAGATCCTATCTCCTAAGTTCCGTGGGGCAAGGGAGGAGGAGGGGGAAAGGAAAAGGACGGGGAAGAGACACTGACGAACAAGGTAAAGGCCGAAGGTGATTCACTGAGGAAAGAGGTGGGTTTTGAGCTGTTTCCTGAAGCGGAGATATTGTGATTCAAGTCGCAGGACTCGGGGGAGTGAGTTCCAAAGTCGTGCGGTATGGACTGAGAAACATCTTCCTCCTAATCGGGCTTTCTTGAATCTGAGGATAACAATGAGGTTTTCTGTGTCAGAGCGGAGGGATCTTAAAGATTTGTAGGGTGTGACAAGTTTCTTAAGGACAGGGGGGCCTTGATTTTGTCGTAGTTTGTGAGCTAGACATAGGGCCTTAAATTTGACCCGCTCTCTTATGGGGAGCCAGTGGAGGAGTTTTAGGGCCGGTTTGGCCGAGGCTCTGACAGGGGTATTTGTGAGAAACCGGGCCGCGATGTTCTGAATTCTCTGAAGTTTATTCAGAGTCGCCTCGGGGGCGCCCAGGTATATCACATTGCTATAGTCAAGCCTCGAGATTATTAGGCCTTGAATTAGCAACTTTTGGGAGTTGGTGGGCAGGAGGGGCAGGACTTTCCTCAACGATTTCAAGAGTCCGAAACAAGTCCCGGCCACTTTCTTTGCCTGCACGGTGAACGAGAGGTCGGTGTCAAGCCACACTCCCAGACTCTTTACTTCCTCTTTAGGTTCGGGGAGAGGGCCCAGACAGGCTGGCCAGATGTTCGGGGAAAGTGTGAATCCTTTTGGGCCGAGAAGCAGGACCTCCGTTTTTGACCCATTTAATTTCAGGGCTGAGGTGTTCATCCAGCGATGGACCTGCACCAGGCAATTAAATAGGTCTGCTGGTTGTTGTCTGGGGTGGGATAGTGATACCACTAGTTGGGTGTCGTCAGCGTAACTGACGACGCTCACTCCGAATGGGATGATGACCTCCTCCAATGTGGACATATAGATATTAAATAATGTGGGGCTCAGGGAGGAGCCCTGAGGCACACCACATTGGAGGGGAATTTCGGAGGAGCGGGCGTTGTTCTCCCAGATCTGATAGGTCCGTTGAGCCAGGAAGGATGCGAGCCAGGCTAGAGCAGAGCCCTCCACACCGGCTCCCTTGAGTCTTTTGATGAGAAGTTGGTGGTTGACGGTATCGAAGGCCGCACTTAGGTCGAGGAGGATCACTGCCACTGATCCTCCTCCGTCCAATAGCGTTCTGGCCTCCTCAACCGCTGCCAGGAGGGCGATGTCCGTGCCCTGCCCTGGACGAAAGCCCGTCTGGGAACTTTTTAGTATGTTATTGACTTCCAGGAACTGGGAAAGTTTTTTATTAACCAGTTTTTCAGCAATCTTGCTGATTCCTGGGAGTAAGGAGATGGGCCTATAGTTGGCCAGGTTTTCGGGGTCGAGGGAGGGTTTCTTTAGCAGAGCTTTCACGACCGCCGCCTTCCAGCTCGGGGGTACAACTCCCTGTTGGAGTGAGGTGTTGATCAGATGAGTCACGGGGGGGGGGTGATCGTGGGAGCTACCTCCTTAAGAATTCGAAGCGGGGCGGGATCCCTGGGAGAGCCGCTTTTTATGAATATTAACGTATTTCCCACTTCGGTCGTAACTTGACCCCAAGAGGAAAGACAGCAGGGTGTCGGGGGGTACGGGGGATCATTTTCCTCGCCCGGAATCACGGGGGGGGAATTGAATCGAGAATTATTTGGATTTTTCCATGAAAGAAATCAGCCAATTGTTGGTATTTTGTCTGATCAGCTATGGGGTCCGTGGAATGTCTTGGTCCGGGTACTGGGGTTTTCAGGAGGTCTTTTAAGATGGCATAGGATTCCTTGCTGGAGCATACTGCTTTCTCTATTCTTTCCTGGAAAAACGCGCTTTTGGTTTTTCGGATGGCGATTTTGTAATTTAAGAGAGAGGTAGAATAAATATCTTTGTTTATTTCCGATTTGTCTTTCCTCCACGAGCGTTCCGTTCTCTTGCATTCTTGGCGCAGGGCTTTAAGCTCTGGAGTGTACCATGGAGCCGAGGCTACTCTTTTGGGATGTTTGAAAGAGGAAGTTTTAGGGATGAGTGAATCAAGAGAAGAGGTGATCCATTCATTAAACTGCTTATCGGCTGTGGCAGGATCGATGGAGAGCTCAGGAGTGGACTCTGCCAAAGCGGCGGCCCATTCCCCGGGTACGAGTTTATGCCACCGTCTGTCAGTGACCTGAATTTTAGTAATTTGAGAGTTGGTGGTGGGCGTTTCCCAGGAGATAGGGACGAGAAAGTGGTCCGTCCATGGGAGGATCAGGGGAGGCTTAGTGGTGATGGTTGTCGCATTAGTGAGGACGGGATCCAGTAAGTGACCCTTCTCATGGGTGGGCTCATTGTTTACCAGTCGGATATTGAGTGACAACAGGTCTTGAAGAAGGTCAGCGGCTATCCGATCCATAGGATCTTTAAAGTGTAAGTTCAGGTCGCCTAGGATGAGGAAATTGTCGGCGGACGATGCTAGTTGTGCGACTGATTCAGTGAAAGCGTTAAGAAATTTCCCAGGGGTGCCCGGAGGGCGGTAGATCAGTAGCCCTGACAGGGAGTGAGCTGGGGAGGATTGAATGGAGAATTGGCAGCTTTCGCAGTCCTCGATCTGGGCGTTAGAAGTTCTACAAGTAAGTTGCTCCTTAAAAATTATAGCTATCCCCCCTCCCCTCCCTTTGGGTCTGTGTAGGGCTTGACAGAGGTACCCTGAGGGCAGAGCTATGACAATGTCCGAATCAGCACTATCTGATAGCCACGTTTCCGTGAGAAAGAGCAGATCAAAGTCATGGTCCTGAATTAGCAAATTTGTTTCAAGTGCATGTTTTGAGAGGGAGCGACAATTAAGAAGTCCAATCTTAAGTCCGGGTTTTGCGGAACTAATGGGAGTCGGGGTGCAGCGCGTACAATTGTAGAAAGGTTTACCTTCGGTGTGCGTGTGGTGACAGGCCAAGATTTTTTCCGGTTGGAGTGCGCGGAGCATATCTCCAGTGTACACCATGCGCTCATGGGGGATATCCGACAGCGTTTCTGGGCCTGGGTCCGTCTGGGCCCGGACGGGCCCAGACGGGCTTGCCTTTGACGCGCCTTCGACGCGCTGACGGCGCGCCCGCTGCGCCCGTCCGCTGCGCGGACGTGGGGCGCACATGTTTATGTAGGTCAAGGGGGCGTGGCCGCAAGCGAGTGGGCGTGGCCAAAGACCGGCTCACAGGCTGCTGGCGCTGACGCCGATGATTAGGGCGTTGGGTAAATGGAAAAACGATCGTGGTCTCCCTGAAGCAGTCAGGTAAGAGACTGGGTGGCAGAGCAGATTGTACAACAAGTAATTTTTAAAAACGAACAAACAAAGATTCAATGATTAAAATTTAGCGCTCCCGGCTGTGCCTCAGGAGAAGGTTCTAACCAGAGCTCAGACGCCGCTCTGTTTATGTAGGTCAAGGGGGCGTGGCCGCAATCGAGTGGGCGTGGCCAAAGACCGGCTCACAGGCTGCTGGCGCTGACGTCGATGATTAGGGCGTTGGGTAAATGGAAAAACGATCGTGGTCTCCCTGAAGCAGTCAGGTAAGAGACTGGGTGGCAGAGCAGATTGTACAACAAGTAATTTTTTAAAACGAACAAACAAAGATTCAATGATTAAAATTTAGCGCTCCCGGCTGTGCCTCAGGAGAAGGTCTATTTTGCTGTCAATAGATTTCATCCCCGCGCGCAGCTCGAGGAGTATCGTCCTGGTGTCATCTTCAGCATCATCAGGCATAGTCGAGGCGCCACGAGAGTCGCTCTGCTCGCCCGCACCCTCTCCTGCACGCGTCTGCCGCTTGTTCTCAAAGGTCAACTTCGCCTGCTTAGGCTCCGATTTGCCCATGATGGCACACCACGCAGAGTAATGTTGCGATATCTCCAATAGGCAGTCAGATAGCGTGCAGTTTGCCAGCCCAGCACCCACTGACTAGCAGCCTTTCACAGCACCTTTGCACAGCCCGTGGGTCGTCTGCCACACCATACATTGTAAATCGCCTGAAGAAGGCCGACGCTCCCAGTAAAAGGCCTGCGTGTCGCGCCTCAGGGAAGGACTTCACTGCCAGCTCACCAAAGAACACCTTAGGGGTAGACACCAGCAGCCCAACTTAGGCCCTGCCACCACTCACAGCCGCCTCAAGGCCCCCCCGCAGCGCCAGCCCCCCCCCCCCCCGGTCGTGACCGAATCCGGCCCGATGGCGTGACAGGGCAGCCAACAGGAAGCACCCCTTAAGCCCCGCAAGCAGCCCAGCACCTAGTCCGGCAAAGCGGGCAGCGCCGCCTCGACCACAGCCCCCCAAGGCCCCGCCGCACAAGTCCTGCAGGGTACCGCCACCTAAAGGAGTGCAGAGCACCCCACCAGACTCGCACCGCCCAGCCCAGCGAGCCCGGCCGCACCAGCGCCCCACTCACCTGGCCAGCACCAACCGGGAGGTGCACCGCTCCGTGTCATCGCCCCTGTTGCCTCGGAACAGCAAAGCTGGACAGCCTTCCACGCAGCTGACTCCTGTTGAAGTGGCTGGCCTGTGATCTCACGCCGAGCAGCGCCGGCTGGGAACCGCCAGCAGAGTAACGTGACGATCCTCAGCAGGCAAGGCCCATCACGCCGACCAGCCTGTCTCGCCTCCTCGAGTCCTGATCCAGCCACAGAGAACCAGCCTCCAGACAAGCCTCGTTATAACAAGCGCTCCACGCGCCCCGGCGTCAGCCCAACACAGCAACTGCTCCGAAAGTCCCGGGGAGCGTTCCGACCTCTCAGCACCTCGCCACCATTTTGTAGCTTGCTCTGGGATCCTACGGTCTTCAAATTACGGGGTGAAAGCGCGGAGCTGCTATCATCTAGGTCCCCTCATTGCAGGCCTCTGCCCCCACGAAGCTCCCAGACAGGTTTATTTACGGCGCCCAGCAGAATACAGGATGGTAATTGTCCAGTAGAAGGTTCCGGCGCGCGGAGCTCCCTCACAAGGCAGCCATTCCGCACGCGCCGTAACCACGTCCCATGCCTCACCATGGTTATACGTAACGTGGATCTCCACCATTTCAGGAGCGTTCAGTTTGCTACAGGAATTACGTCCTCGGCCCGCATTAGAAGGTGTTGCTGCTTTCCTTTAAATCTTGACTTACAGACATTTGTATTATCCCTCTTTATGCCTTTTGACCTCCTTGATGTTTATTTTTATTTTTTATTTTACTGAGTTTTATATAGTGCGAACTTGAACCGAAGGTATCGGGTATCAGAGCACTTTACATAGCACCAGTTGCATTACATGAGAACACATTCATTTTTAGATCGAGCTGTGTTAGCAGTGCAAAGCACTGCACAGTGAAGCATCTATTGTTGCCGAGTTGCCGGGAATGTGAGACAGGGGATGTGCACGCGCAAGCCCTCTGCGATTTCACCTCGTGGGCGCGCACGCCCAGCCCGGCGCCGTGCACATCTCCTGTCTCACATCCACAGTAAGTCAGTCTCTCGCCTCTCTCAATCGCGCGCACACACAGCCACACTCGCGCATGCGCACACACACACATACACGCAGGCACAATGCATCAGGACGCACGCACACAGACACACAGCCCCACATATACAGACGCACAGCTACACACGCGCACACACACAGCTACACCCACACACGCGCACATACCCCCCACTCCCCCCCTCCCCAGGCTCTTGTCTCGCTGCGCTGCTACGGGATGTTCTGTAAGTTGAAGAACCTTCCTCGCACCGTTATGCCTTGCCTGCTCTCTCCCGGAAACCCCATCACTCCTGGAATCCCTGCTTTCTTCTGGGCTCCCTCTGCCTCCAAGGTGCCGCGCTCCGGACGAGCTACGTCACCGCTAGCCTGTCAGTCAGTGCTTGTTTAAAAGTGGCAGAGTACCCAAATAAAGAAGGGTCTCTACTGTAAACTATACTTACTCATAGCTCTTTGTAAAAAACAAATATTGTATTTGAGTCTTAGGAAAGGCCGTATACAGAAACTGAAATAGGTACAGCAAGGCGATAAAATGAAACTTTGATAACACGACTAGCAAGGATAATAAAAACATAGAATAATGATTATGAGTCACAGCTAACGATAACACGAACGTTACACAATTTAGTATGTGTATACAATATAGAGCTATTTGCAAATGCTCGTAGTTTTAATGCGCTGTGAGTAGCAGATGATGCGGTTGTCCGGTGGGTGGTACTCATTTCACCTCTCTTGGAAGGATGAAAGGTGGATTTGAAAAGTGTAATTTTCAGTTTAAACACAGATCTCTGCAGGCCAGCGGCAAATTCCGTGGGGCACTGAGTCTTTTCAGCTGATGGGCCGTGTTTTTTCAGGTGGTAGAGGAGACTGGTGGAGCGCACCGTGACACACCTGCAGCACATGTATCATTATGTCAAACAAGTGCTGCGTGTGAGGCAAGTGAAAGCGCAGAAAGCTTGGCTCTGGAACAGAAGTGCCAGCAAAGGTTTTCTTGTGATAGGAACTGTTAGAATCAGTACAACATATGCTTTTTTAACGTGCAATCAATGGACACCATACAGGGTCGGATTGGGAAGGCGGGCATTGGGGGAAGGGCCAGTGTCTCAAGGTAAGAGACTTACTATCTTACCCAGTCCCTGCCACACCACTGTGATACGTCGCCAGTATCATTGGCGCTCCCTTGCCATGCTGTCAAACTGAGGCTGGGGGGGGCAGGTGCTGTTCTAGCCCGTAGGACATTCTAACCTCAGCACCCTGACTCCTGTGGCCAGCCCGGCCAGAAGTAGTCATTCCCTCATTGGGTCATCACTTTCAGGCCATGGTGGGCATGGGGAGAGTGAGAGAATGCAGAATCGAGTAGCAGCAGTGTGGAAGTACTACCTCGGGCGGTATAGAGCCATGGAAACTGTCACAAGACCCTGTGTATCATTCCAGTGGGCTGTGCCATGCCTGGAGTCGGACTTGTGTTCTGTATTTGCCGCAGGGCATGTCAGGACAAAGCTAGCAGTCAGCACAGCCACTGCCCTCGTCCGGCCTTGCTGCCTTTGATGTGCCTGTATAGGTTACTTTCATCTTTCCTGCTCTCCGCTTTCAGTTGTTTTTCCCTGCTTCCTCTACTTGTAGCCACCCATTTGTCCGAGTCTCTTGATCTTTAGTTTCCACCTCTCCCTGTGATCTTTGATAAATGGTTCCACCACTCAACACCACAGCACCACTCAACACCACAGCACCACTCAACACCACAGCACCACTCAACACCACAGCACCACTCAACACCACAGCACCACTCAACACCACAGCACCACTCAACACAACAGCACCACTCAACGCCACAGCACCACTCAACGCCACAGCACCACTCAACACCACAGCACCACTCAACGCCACAGCACCACTCAACGCCACAGCACCACTCAGCGCCACAGCACCACTCAACGCCACAGCACCACTCAACGCCACAGCACCACTCAACGCCACAGCACCACTCAACGCCGCAGCACCACTCAACGCCGCAGCACCACTCAACGCCGCAGCACCACTCAACGCCGCAGCACCACTCAACGCCGCAGCACCACTCAATGCCACAGCACCACTCAACGCCACAGCACCACTCAACGCCACAGCACCACTCAACGCCACAGCACCACTCAACGCCACAGCACCACTCAACGCCACAGCACCACTCAACGCCACAGCACCACTCAACGCCACAGCACCACTCAACGCCACAGCACCACTCAACGTCACAGCATCACTCAACGTCACAGCATCACTCAACGCCACAGCATTACTCAACGCCACAGCACCACTGAATGCCACAGCATCACTCAGCACCACTGAAGGCCACAGCATCACTCAGCACCACTGAAGGCCACAGCATCACTCAGCACCACTGAAGGCCACAGCATCACTCAGCACCACTGAAGGCCACAGCATCACTCAGCACCACTGAACGCCACAGCATCACTCTGTGCAACCATTCAACAACTGGTTCTAATATGTTCTCTCAATGTTTCAAGCTTTATTACAAATGTCACAAAAAAATGTTAATATTTCACTGCTGTTCTTGGATTTTCATCACAATAAAATACACTGAACATAATCTTCCCAAAAGTTATTTACAAAAGTTAAAGCGATTGCCATTATAAATTACAATAAGTTTTAATTAAGTATTAATTATTAAAAAAAATAAAAGCCATTGTTATTTGTAATATTAATACATCTAAGTCATGTAAATACAACACATATTGCATTACAAATTCTATAGGTGTCACGTTTGCGAAAGTTAAAACTATTGGCATTGTAAATGACAAAGCTATTCATTTCGCTATTTTCAAAACCAACACATAGATAAAATATTTGTCATTTACAATACCAATAGCTCAAACTTTCCTAATGCGAGACCTATTGCATTGCAAATGCTTGTTTAGTTAGGCATGGGGATGTTAAGTGATTTACTCAGAATCGCAGGATGTTCATCGTCGTTGCCGAGGCTCGAACTGAGTTCCCCAGATTTGAGGTTGACGGCCCTAGCCGTTAGGCCAACTCCTCTCCCCATGTGCCACCCTATTGTACGATCAGTTATCGTGCATTGCTGCATAAAGGAGTGTTCCAATGCCACCCCGTAAGATATTAGTACCTCAATTGATGCTGCTGTTTGGCATTTTTTAGTCTCAGGCATATACAATTAAGTCCTGATGATGATCCCGATATTATAAAGTGGGATCGAAATGTCGTTGACCTACAGTACCATGACTATTGCAAACGTTTTATGATTTAAATGATTGCATTGGTACTTCAAAATAATATGTGACCTAATCTGGTCGGTATTTTTACGGTCACTAGGAAAATGTCTGAGCTGTTCAGTTTCTTTGTTGCTTCCCACTTTTATTTTTCTGTGTGTTATATGATTGAATAAATGAAAAAAAGTTGTTTTATTTTACTTAGAATGTATCTTTTTATTAAGAATATTGTTTTGTGTGAATTCACAGGATGGGACCACATGTTCCTTTACAAATATGTGTACCCAAGGTCTCTTATATGCCTTTGGGTTCCTTTGTCTATGAAAACTCCCAAGTACACCACAGAGCCTTGCTCTATAAGGGACTTGCTTTCCTTGACAGTCAGGTCTGCCTACTGCAGAGCCTGAAGTACCTCCTTGAGGTAGATCAAGTGAGCCTCCCAGGTGGAGCCAGATACAGATGTCACCGAGATAAGCTGCACTGAAAGTGTCCAAACCTGAAAGTAATCTATTCACCAACTTCTGGTAGGTTTCGGGTGCGTTTTTCAACCCAAAGGGCATCACTTTGAATTGAAAGTGATCTTTAGGTGTAGACAAATCAGGTCTCTCTTTGGCTCCTGGGGTGAGGGCCATCTGCCAATAACCTGATATCGGGTCAAAGGTATTCCGATATTTGGCTGTCCCCAACCTATTAATGAGGCCATCAGCTCTTGGTATGGGGTGGGCGTAAGTCTTAGGGACTGATTGTGAGTTTAGCAGTGTGGGAGCGGGGCCGCAATGCCGCCGCCCTCCTCACAAACTGCCAAATCCGTGTGCGCGCACCGCCTGCCAGGTTACGACTTTTACGGTCACTGGTGGGTGGTTCTTTGGCGGTGCCTATGAAATAGACACACAATGGTAACGTCAAAGGCAGTATCAGCACGGCATGGACTGGTGCAGTCCATGCCGTGCAGGTACTGCGGTGCATGCACACAAGGAATTTGGAAATGGCCCACATATCTGGTCCCAGTCTTGGTGGCCAGCTACAGCTGGACTTTGTCCAACCCCTGCTACCAAAGTGAGAAACCTTGGCTTCTTATGTGACGCCCAGCTCAATTTCTCAGCTCAGATCAATCAGCTCACATCTGCTTGTTATTTCCTTTTAAAGGTGCTGCGTGAAATCCTGCCCTTTTTACCTATGGACTTGAGGACTTTCCCGCCTAGACTGCTGTAATGCCCTGTACCTAGGCATTGTAAAAGGCCAGATCTCGAAACGTCAATCCTTACAGAATGCAGCATGCACTTTGTTAAACATTCATAAATATAGTCCCATATCTGGTGCCGTTAGCACTCTACACTGGCTCCCAGTCAAACAGAGAATTGAGTTCAAAGCACTCTGCCTGGTCCACAAAGCCCTATATGGGGGTGAGCCTAATGATTAACACAAACTATTCCAATGGCATGCCCCCGCCAGATGTTAAGATCGGCCAATAAAGCCCTGGCCCACGATCCTAGAGTGAACAAGATCAGATGGGGAGGCAGATGTATCTCATTCATGGCATCTAAGCTCTGGAACGAGCTTCCCCTCAACATTAGGCTAATCCCATCCAAGTCTCAGTTCAGGAAATTGGTCAGAACGTGACTCCAATCCACCTCCAGCCCTCCCCTTACAGCTATCTACTGTTGCCTGACTCTCAACCTCTGCTCTTTCTTGCTTCCTCTAGCCCCAAGACACCTCGGCATTTGTGTGCTTCAAAAGTCCTTTACTTACTTACTGGGGGGGCACTACATGCACCCCAAGGCCCTGAGACAACTGGGGCCACTGTAGGGTCCTCTTTGTTTCCTCTCCGTGACGGTTTTCATGGAGTATGAACCGCCATGAAATCCGCAGTGGAGAAGAAATTCGTAACATGCTGGGCGGGAACGCGGCAGTCCCTCCAAGCATATTGCCGCCTCAAGGCCACCGCCAGGGATCTCTAATCCCTGGCCGTTGTGGCGGTGCAATGGCGATCCGACTACCCAAGTGGTAATAGGGCGGTCGGACAACCGGTGCGGTGGTGGCCGGACCGAAACCGCTGAACCACCATGAGTCTGGCTTTCCGTGGCCCACTAGACTGATTATCAGACCGTTAGTGACTGCATTGATGCCTCTTTAGTTCATATAGACCCTCATCTCAGGCTTCCCACCGTTTGGGATTAGACTTGAGCAGGTGTTGAGCATGCAGCCAAGCGTGGCACGGTGTGCGGATAGTGGTTGGTCTCTGTGGGGTGTCTGAATTTTGTGTGTGTGGGCGAGTGCAATGTTGGATGTAGTTTGTGTGGTGATGGTGAGTGTGGTAGAGTGCAATAGTATGTGCAGAAGAAAGTTTCTTGGATGGTGTGTCGTGCAGTGTGACAGCTGTGCGGAGAGCGACAGCCAGGGTTGAGTGCATGGAACTATATGGTGAGTGAGAGATGAACCAGGGTTTCCTAGAGCTAGGCGCGGTCCAGGCACTTTAGTGATGCGGCACCCATTAAGTAGGTCCTGGGAGGTGGGAGGAGCGCAATAAGGGGTGCCGGAAGTGTAAGAGCTGGAAACAGGAGAGGCAGAAGGAGTGAGAGGAGAAGGTAAGGATCGGTTGGGAAAAGGGGGCAGTGAGAACAGGATTTGGCAACAAGGAGCAGAAATAGGGTGAAAAACGAGAAAGAGGTGAAATAAACAGTAGAAAGAAGTGAAAATAGCTGAGAGTACTAAATGGGAGCTAAGGGAAAAGGCAGAGAGCAAAAGAGGATATAATGGCAGGTAGGGAAAGACAGGAGGCACAGTGGGGAAAAAAAATGTTGAGGCAGAGTCCAAACAGGCATCTAGTCGGAAATAAGGCAGGACAGAGAGAAGGGGTCAAAAACAGATGACAAACGCAATGGCAAAACAGACAATTGCAGAGCATATAATGGCAAAACATGCAGTAGCAAAAACAAACACACCTTAAAATGCAAAACAAACAAATGATGGTAAAACAGACAATCCGGAGAGAGACAGCGACAAGGAAGAGAGTTGCAAGGCGAGCGCCTCAGTGCACTGGAGCATGTTCCGAAAAGGGGTTGCCTGATCGACGGACCAGCCATAGATGAGTCAAAGGGGGTAGCCTGCCTAATTACAAGGGTGTTGGAACACGCTTCTTATGAGACATAAAAATGGATATTTATTAATTACACTGAACGCTCTGTATTAACAACTGTATATGCAAATTTCGGTCACCCCACTAGTTGGAAGATACTCACAAGTTGGTAATTTGATGTAGACTATGACGTTAGAGTCACAGAATTACCATAAAGGAAACAAACTGTATCCTCTTCCCATGTTGCGGTTATCCTACCACTGACAATTTGTCCGCTTGCATTTTTGCTTCTCGGTTTTTCCCTTCTATAATATTTAGCTCGACCTACTCATCTCCATTCTCCTTGTCTAACCTCCTTCTTCACTTTTATTGAAATCCTTTTATCTTGCCACTTTTTCGCCTTACAATATCTTTCGGCTGTACCCAGGCCCCCCGTATCTCCCCACATATAGGCATTTCCTTGTACCTCTTCTGCTCGCTCATCCTTCACATTCTCCTGCTTTACAGGTCTTTTCACACTTTTCCCTCCTCTTAAACTGCTCATAAGCATCTCATGTCAGCTTCTCTCCCTTCCCTCTTTTTTCCCATTTCCCCCATTCCTCTGTGATCACACCAGTAATGGAACCTTTTTATTCTCTTGATTAAATGTTGCTATTTGTCCCTGTGGTCTCATTTCTCCAGGAAGAATTGTTGAATTCATGAGAATAATATTGCATTTTTTTACATTTGGAATTGGCCAAGTAGTTCACTGCACTCAGCCCCCGTTCTTCATTTAACTGCTCATAATCTCACGGGAAATACTTGAGACTAGGCGCTAATTGTAATGTGGAAAATTCATTAGCACTTGATGCAAGATTGGGCACATACCCTGCGAATTACGTTGGCCTGGAGTTGCTAAAAAGCGGTTCATGAATCCCATTTCAGCACTGACTGGAGCTTTATTTATGGTTTGTTGTTGAAAACGTCTTCCATGTTAACAGCATGAGTTTCCTGAAGTAACCTTGTGAGATGGAAGGTCATGCTTGTACCAAGAGGATAGCTTTGAGATGTATAGGTAGAATATGCTCACCTCCGTGTGTTTGCCCTATGCGAGTCAGCAATTGGGGATTACCCCTATAAGGAATCCATCAACCAACCTCATTGATTTCTTCAGATTTGTTTTGCATGAGAAAGCTGAGGCTGCCTTGGCACTGTCTTTTCATGGCAATGGTGAGGTGCTGTGACCTTTGTTTCTCATATGCATTGCTCTAGACCGTGGATCTTCAAAGTCGGTCCTAGAGGGCCGGATCCATGCCAGATTATTTTGAGCATATCCCCATTTAGATAAATGTTGTTATCTTAAAAATCTGGTCTGGATCTGGCCATCCAGGACAGACTTGGGAGGAGCCTGCTCTAGACTCTTCTTGCCCTAGGACGGAATTCTCCCTCAGAAGGCTATCTAGACACCTTAAGGGCATCAGTGTGGCTCTTCCCTATTCTCATCCTGTTAACTAGGTTACCCCAGAAGAACATCCGTCCTTCTCGACTTTTCTCCCTTAGAGTGGCCCAGCTCATTACTCGTTGGTTGTTCCAAGGTACGCTACATAGTCATTTGATTATTTGTTAACCCGCCATTTGCCTGTTATTTTAAATTACTTTTCCCCACTTAAACTTTTTAATCATACCATAATCCGCTATATGGTGCTAAGCACAGAAAGAAGGTAATGTAAGGTATAAAAATGCATTAAAAATGAATTAAGATTGAGAAGCAATTACAAAAATAAGCAAAATATGTTGGTGACCAAAGCATGGATACGTAAACATTTTACACTGCAGGGGGCAGCAAAGCAGTGCTGGGGCAGTGCAGTGTCTGTGCTGTGACCGAGTCAAGTCTTTGTGCTGCCTAGGCTGTACTAATTCTAGAGACGAGGTTAGTGCTGGCCACAGATTCATGCTGGTGGCAATTACTGTTTGTGATGATGTATGGTACTCTGTATCATATATATATATATATATATATATATATATATATATATATATATATATATATATATCTATATCTACATAGATAGATATATCTCTTGCCATAAAGAGACAGGGTAATCTCATGTAATATTTTAATGTCAGTCATATAGTTCAGGAAAACTACTAACATAGTATGAAAAATGAATGAAAACACTCAAGGGGACACTGAGAAAAGGTGACTTTGTATTTTATCGGCTCTTATGTGTATCAGTGTTGTATCATGCTATAAACAAATAATTCCACGAGAGGGAATGTGGTCCTGACCGTGCTCTGTACAGACAGGGACTAAGTGAGTGAATCAGCAGAAAGCAGTGACTGTGTAAATAGGCCCCAAGCTGACTCTGGTACAACACAGAGTCATAGTTGATGATCTGTAAATGGCGCCTTCATGTATTGTTCTTGTGGATTCAGTATTGGGTCTAAAAAATATTGACGTTTCCTCCATGCAGGCAATTCATCCTTTGGTCTCATGAAGACCCGGAAAATGGGGCTCCTTATGGTACATTGTATAGAAACAAGCATTGGCAAAAGGAAATGCCTGTTTGGGCTGTTGGCCTCGCCACTGCTTCTTTTTGGGAGGCTATGCATTGGCAAAAGGAAATGCCTGTTTGGGCTGTTGGCCTCGCCACTGCTTCTTTTTGGGAGGCTATGCAGCAACCGGCAAAAAGTACAATATACTTGATGGCGCCCCCTGCAGGAAGTGATTGAGGGGCCCTTGAGTCTCTCATATCTCACAGATATTCACTGGCCCTGGGCTCAATGGGGGCCCTCTAAAGAGTTGGGGGGGGGGGGGTCCCCTGAAGGTCTGGCGGTCCCCATGCGCTGCAGGGACCAGCATTACAACAGTGCTGGGCTCTTTCAGCACAGTGAGACATGAGTGTTAGTCGATAGTGATCAGGAAAAGTAACATATTACATTACCTAGCAGTTCCTAACGTTGCTAAATCTGCTGTAACACTTGTTTTCTGTGTTTAACAAACCTTTAATTTCACAAGCAGTTTTAAGGGGGGCAATCACCTCTAAACAGCACTCGACTGATGGATATAATTTGGGATCCTTAAGTCGAGAAGAAAAAGCATGAAGTAAAATTCATTGTGCTGTAAACAAAAGGGTTTGGAGTGAAATTTTCTCAAATGTAGGGATTCTTTACTTGGTTTGGAGGTCTGAATATTCTACAAGTAAAGGTATTCTTCAAAAGAGGTGCCTATTTATCCGAGTGTGAGATCCGTGCACAGGAATATCATTTGACTGGACTACATTAAGGGTAAACATTGTTAGAAAATGGCTCAGTTTAGTTACAAGCCACGGATTCTTAAACAAAATGGGCAGCTTTATAGTTCTCAGCGTAGTGTAAGTGTTGCTAACTTGCTATCCCCAAATGCCTACTGCTGTATAAGCAGTTTTAAGTTTCATTTTCATTGCTCACCCCGAAGCCATCTTGGCCTTTCAAGACGGTGTAAAACTGCTACTCACTCTCACTTCTCAGCCTTGTCAGTCTGTATTTCTTCGAACTGACAAGTAGTCTCTGCTCGTTAGTTTTGTTCATAAATGTTTTATCACCTTCTCTCAGAACAGATATTTACATAGATCTCTACATGTGTGTCGTTTGTCTCTTTCTTCAAGTATTACACTCTTCTCTTTTCTGTTCTGCAACCAATTTTTGGGTTGTCTCTTGTATCCTGTCCAGGGTTTTTGCTGTCATCATTCTCTTTCACCTGTTTTCTGTTTCCTCGATACGCTTTTCTCCCTCCTACGTTGCTGTCATTTGTTTTGCTCACCTCGCTTTTTCACTCCTGTATTTCTCCTTCCTCAGCATTTTCTTCGACTATTCTTAACTCGCTGCTATTCTCTTTTCTGGCACCACCACTTAACCTTCCTTCTTGTCTGCCTTTTCACTTTTCTCTCGGCTTTCACAAATAATTAGTAAGTGATCAGTTTGGCAAACAGCATACAGCCATTCATGTAACCACTCAGTTATTGCTGCTGTTCTGATGAATTCCCTTGAAAATAAATACTTGTGACTTAGGTTGTAAGTGTTTATTCTTCGGTTACAGGTGCAGTGATTTCATGGAATTTGCTAATTGAACCGATCTTTTTTTCTATTTATTATTATGGCCTATAGTATATTTGTAAGATATGAGTGCAAGAGTCTATTTTATGTTTTGCTTTACCATTTTCATCACCTTGTTAATTGTTCTAGTTTTTGCTGTCTGATGTTTCCTAGATAAACACTCAACTTTACAGCCTGAAGGAGAAGCAACAACTTGCTGATCTCATCAGCACCATGCTGGCCTACAACCTCACCTACCATCAAGAGCGGTCTCCTGATGGACAGTACCTGTATAAACTGGACCCGTAAGTATATGTGTGTGTATGTATGTGTGTGTATGTATATACATTTTCTTTTTGTCCATTTGCATTGTCATTTATCTCCTGTGCCACTCGCACTTGAAGCAGTGTAAGTCTGCTATTCTTAGATATAATAATTGCAACAAACTCTAACCGTCCACAAGACCACCCGAAAAGGTACATCTCTCCCAAAACTTATTAGCATTCAGGGTATTACTGCACCTATAGATCACAGCACAAGCTCTACCAGACCCACTTCATTGGGATTGTGTTAGGATCTTTGTTTCTGTTGGATGCTTCTAACCACAGATTCCTCACCTTAGAATACTTCCCAGGCACTAAACTGGAGGCAGAAAAGTTTCTCTATGACAGTGCTCTCACATGCTGCTAGGTGGCTCTGTTGGCTCCACACTGATTCCACACGGTCCCCGAGCCAGAGCCGCATATAAACACCCCCCTGCACGCTGACGTCATTCCTTTTTTCTTCACCTTCCCACACAAATCCAGAACTCCGCTACAAACTTTGTCAGGTTTTCTGAAGACTTCCCAAACAATTCCACCAGTGTGCAATGTCCCCTCCCAAAATAACCGGTTAATAAGCCAAGCAATGACTGCAAGAAGCAGATGTCGGTCAGGGACTGGCACAAGGTGCGTCTTTGGTGTCTGCACTTGGGCCACAACTCTGAAGTCGTGCGATAAGTCGGTCTCATGCACATGAGAAGTAGTTGTGGTCTTCACATAGGTCCTCCTTCTGACTCAAGGTGCAGACCTAGTCTCAGTCTCAAGGCTGTTTCGCCCCAACTGCTCCGCTTTGCCACTCAGACTGCAAAGTGAAGGTGCGAGGGTGTCACAATGTCATTCGCGCACCTTCAAGATCTCCCACCATGGAACTGATTGCTCAGCTGGATCTGACACACTAACTCATTGCCTGTGCCATGTAGCAGTAATATGCAGAGGCTCCATCATCTTTTTGGTTCTGATTCTTATCTTATACCAGAGCAAGGGGCATACCAAGATGTTGGTGATTGTGATGGCTTGCTCCTCTCTCACTATATTGATGATCATTATGCATTATTTGCAGAGTGCCAGTTGACTTGACTCCTCACCTGAGACAAAGCTTGTCTCTCCATTTGAGCCACCAGTGAAAGAGTGCCTTGTTTGCGGTGGTAGTCCAGAGGGCAGCTACAGCACCAGAATTACAGCTACCCTCCATTGAGACCAAAACAAATGCCCTCTCTGAGAGCTTACAATCTGGACCAGCTACTTCATAACCCTCCTGCTTTACTTTAATGATGTCTCACTAATACTTTAATGGCTATGTGGTCAAAGCCTTGCTTTTGGATTCAATATTAACTCCTAGGTTGGCAATCCATTATGTAAGATAGATGGGTCTTTCAAATGGTTCATAATAGCTATGCCTTACCCCTCTTTCTTCTCCATCCACTAATTCTCCAAGACCAGAGCAAATTTCTGATGATAACCTCTGTATTTGGTTGCAGAATGTGTTGCTTTTGCTCTCCAGAGGAGCCATTGATAGGATTCTGGACTCAGAAAAGAGGAGGGGGTTGTTACTCTCACTATTTCTTCATTCTGAAGAAGGACGAAGGCTCAGCACTATTTTGAACCTCTTCCTACGGAAGGACAAATTAAAAATGCTCACGCTGGCCTAGAACCTGTCTGCTCTGAACCTGGGCAACTGGACGGTTTCCTTGCATCTAAAGCCATCTATTTGCAAATATCAATCCTGCAGTCCCACATATATTATTTGCAGTTTAAGGAAGGCCAGGAGCATTTCCAGTTTGATGTGCTCCATTTTGGCTTTAAAAATAGCGGCAGCCCGTACAGGTAAACACAGTGCGCCGGGGTGGGGAGGTAGTGGAAGTCGACATACAAGGTATCGCCACTTAACTTGTGCTAGCCACATCGCTGACTTGGCGATGCGGTGCGCGAATGGTAAGTGGTTTGTTTTAAGTATTTATTTTATTTTCACAATCACGTTGTATGTTGTCTTCCACCCTTGCCCCGCCCCACCGTACTTACTTGTACGGGCTGCCACTGCTTACCAATGTGCACAAGTGTTCATGAAAGTAATAGTGGTGGTTGCATGCCATCTTCGGGGGTCGGGTATATCAGTATTCACATACCTCAGCATCGGGCTGTCAGTCATAGACCACCTCCAGATGGCTGTAAACCGCTTGACATTGTTGAGGCTCACTATCTGTCAACAAGCCGTAGTCCCACCTGACCCCTTTTGCAGAGTCTTCCATTCATGGGATCCATCCTGGAACCTGGAGTTCAGGACTTTCCCTCATTTGCTACAAGTCCAGGACATTGGGCCATGATCCAGATGTTTCAGGCTCAAACTTGAAACCGGGTGCAAGTTGCAGTGAAGATTCTTGGCCTCTAAGCCCCCTACATTCTCCTCATCTATGCCAGTTGACTCATGCAGGCTCTGCAATGGAATGTGAAGTTCTAATGGGCCCACTATAAAGGCAGTCTGACAGATGACATCCAGGTTTTGGAGGAGATGACTCAAAATCTGCAGTGGAGGGTACTCTAAGGCAATTGGTCCAGCAGCAAGCCCCTCTCCCTTCAACACTCAGAGCTGATAGTGGTGAAGGACTGCTGGTCTAGAGAGTCCTTTTGATGGGGATGTGGGGGTGGGGGTAGAGAACAGAGGACTCTGTACCCCACTAGAAGGCCAGCTCCACATCGGTCTTCTGGAGATGGTGGCCATTTGTCTGGCTCTGAAAGCCTTCCTGCCATCCATCAAGGGAGACTGATGCAGGCTCTCAGGGACGGCAGCACGGCTATGTGTTATTACAACAAGCAGAGCAGGGTAGGGACCTGTGCCAAGAGGATTTGCATCTCTGTGGTTGGTAGAGGCACCAGTGCATATTTCTGGTTGGCAATTATCTGGTGGGGGACCCTGAATGCTAGAGAGGAGGAACTGAGCAGATGTCTAGCAGATTACAAGTGGCGTCTACATACTGAGGTGGCACAGAGTGTTTTCCACCAATGTAGAGAACACTGGCTAGACCTTTTGCCAGTGTTGAGAAAATGAAGTGTCAATAGTTTTACACGCTTAAGTTTCTGCTAGAAAACTCATAAGGAGAGGCATTCTGATTGAAGGGCAACAAGGGACTTCTGTACACCTCCCCTTTGCTTTCACTTCTGCGCCAAATTCTGAAAATCAAGAACAACTGGTATCAAGTAATCCTGACCAGGACATTGTGGTATCCAGAACTTCTGAGCATTTGTCCTTCAGTCAGGCTCCCACTTTGGGAGGACCTCCTCTCTTGGAAGAAGAACAGGGTTAGTTCACCTGAATCTACCCAATCTACACCCCCATGCATGAAGATAGAGCAGAGGCAGCTGACTGCGTTTGATTTGCCTCCTGGACTAGTAGATTTAATTAACCCTGGGCGTAGTGCGCGAAGGAGCGCTACGTGTAGCTACGCAAAGTGCACTACACGAGCTACGCGTAGCACTACGCGAACTGCGTAGTACCCTGTTCGCACTGTGCAAGATGCCGTTTTCAATGATTGCACAGAGCGGACAAGCATCCGGCACTGTGCAATCATTGAAAATGGCATCTTGCACAGTGCGAGCTGTAGTTTTCTGCCTCTCGAGGAGATTTTTACTCGAGCGGCAGCTTTCTCAACGCGGACTGGTAGTTTCTCATCGGGAGCGGTCGCGAGCATACGCGACCACTCGCAATGAGAAACCTAACCTCCCTGCGTTGAGAATCTTGCCGGGAGGTTTATTTTCCACGCTCGCGATCGGCAACTTGATGTTGCTGATCGCGAACGGGGAAAAAGTCTCACCAGGATGTCATTTTGCTTGCTCGCGGTCGCCAACTTGACGTTGAGGACTGCGAGCAAGCAAAAAATGACCGCTGCACTACACTACGCTATGCGTATTTGCACTGTGCTACGTGCAGTTCGCGTAGTGCGAGGTTGCGCAAACTTCGCGAACTACGCGAGTGTAGAGTAGTGCTTTGCCCAGGGTTAGATTTAATACTTGCCACTGAACACGGCTCCACAAAACTAGGCGCTGGGACAGATTTGTGACCTGTTCAGTGCCTCCAGGACAAATCCCTTGTAGACAAAGCTGTCAGATGTTTTTATTTTATGTTCTGTTTAGCCCAGCAAGGACTTGGAGGCAATATAAAACTTTATTTGTTGGGCTTTTTTTTACGTTTACTGCACCAACCACCCTTTTTCAAATCACCTGTAGGAAGGAGGTTGAATAAAGGTTTGACACAAGTTTCCTCCCAAGCTGTTTGTAATGCCGCAGTGGGACCTTATCTTGATCTTGATATTCCCCTTGTGTACCCTCTTCAAGCCATTGCATAGTCGCTCTAAGCGCCTTCTGATCTTGAAAGACTGTATCTCTCATTGTGATTATGTCAGTTTGTCGCATGAGTGAACTACAAGCTCTTTTAGTGCACCCTCCCTGACAAACTAGTGCTGAAGTTTCGGGTGGACTTCTTACCTAAAACTGTGGCTTCTTGCCATGTTTGACAGTCCATCACTTTACCATAGTTTTTTGCTCCTCCTCACCCCTCAAAGGAGGAAGAGATGCTCCAACAGCTGGTCCTCAAAATAGATTTAAGCTTTTGCATAGATCGTACCAAGGATATGCTTTTCTGGGTCCTCTATCTGCCAACACAGTTAGAGCCAACCTTTCTCTGAACAATCTAGCTCTTTGTATAGGATCAACCCGCAAACTGAATATGTTTCAGTTTGTGCATGTTTTCCTGTGGTTATGAATGTATATTAATATTTAATGATGTTAGAGTATTAAATAGGAGTGCTCTGAGTCTGAACCATGCTAGAGTAGAGTCTGAAGTGTGCCAAAACTTCCTAAGCTCTGACCACTTTTCGAAGTTCAGGTCCAGTCCTTGTTTTTTGTTTAACCTGGACTACACCTACGCTCCTTTTTCCACTTCCGTGATTTACTTGGGCCTACTTCAGAGGGGTGGTTGGGTTATTGGTTGAGAAAACAAGTTAAATTGAGCTTTTCCGGGCTTCTCTTTCATTGCCCACAGTAACTTCCTGGGTGGCAGCACCTCGACACTGAATCCTCCCAATCACGTGAAGCGTAACCTGAAGGGGTGGGATGATGAAAGCTTGACAGCCATGACTGAGTAGCACTCCCCAATCACGTGAAGCGTAACCTGAAGGTGCAAGATGATGAAACACTTGACAGCCATGTCTAACACGTGACCTCCACTCTGAAGGGGAATGGTTAATCCACTGCTTTAAAGCTGCAAATAGGTCATTGTCTTTGTTGGGGTTAGACAGGTAGTTCTTCATTCACTCTGTTGTTTACTACTGTCGCAGTGTGGTTTGATGTGATAATCTTTATGCCTCTTTAGTTCAGAAAAACATATATGTATATATATATATATGTATATATGTATATATATATATATATATATATATATATATATATATATATATATATATATATATATAATACACACACACAGATCCTTTCAAACGAAAGAAAAACAGCGACCCAGGAGGAGATGGAGGAAACACTGGTTTAATGACACCAATTGCGAATGCATTTCGGCAGCCATTCTGCCTTCTTCAGCGCCCAAAGCGTCCAACCAGCGAGATGTCATGCTGCAGGTTAGTCCCTCTTTTCAACGCCTGCTAATGTAGGTCAGCTCCACCCCTAGGGTTAGTTCCCACACCTGTGTAAAATCCCGGGTGTAGTGCAGGACTACAGGTCCCAGAATGCAACCAATTGGGGCCTGGAACCTAGGTGCAGGAGGATACCATGAATGGTGAAATGTCAAAGCGGGGGGGCAGGGAACAGCGTGAGCCTCTGGAGTTTGCTGTGATGGTAATGCCGCTTTGGTGTGTCAGTCGTCCGGTACCTCCTCCGGTCCCCCAATACCGTCTCAGCCACGAACACCAAAAGAGTCATTGAAGCAGGGGATGAACCGCCATGTGTTCTACCCAGCATGAAATTGTCCATTTCAAAACTGCTCGCTTTTCTCCTTTGCTTCCGTGGCGGGCTTCCAGCCTGTCCAACAAACGCTGGCAAAATAAACAGGACTGCAACAGTCCGAGGATTCCAGTGACGCTGGTCGCCCAAAGCGAGACGGGGGTCATCTGCAAAAGCGCCTCTGGATAGCGCTGTAATTTGTGCACACACATCCTTTCAAACGAAAGAAAAACAGCGACCCAGGAGGAGATGGAGGAAACACTGGTTTAATGACACCAATTGCGAATGCATTTCGGCAGCCATTCTGCCTTCTTCAGCGCCCAAAGCGTCCAACCAGCGAGATGTCATGCTGCAGGTTAGTCCCTCTTTTCAACGCCTGCTAATGTAGGTCAGCTCCACCCCTAGGGTTAGTTCCCACACCTGTGTAAAATCCCGCGTGTAGTGCAGGACTACAGGTCCCAGAATGCAACCAATTGGGGCCTGGAACCTAGGTGCAGGAGGATACCATGAATGGTGAAATGTCAAAGCGGGGGGGCAGGGAACAGCGTGAGCCTCTGGAGTTTGCTGTGATGGTAATGCCGCTTTGGTGTGTCAGTCGTCCGGTACCTCCTCCGGTCCCCCAATACCGTCTCAGCCACGAACACCAAAAGAGTCATTGAAGCAGGGGATGAACCGCCATGTGTTCTACCCAGCATGAAATTGTCCATTTCAAAACTGCTCGCTTTTCTCCTTTGCTTCCGTGGCGGGCTTCCAGCCTGTCCAACAAACGCTGGCAAAATAAACCGGACTGCAACAGTCCGAGGATTCCAGTGACGCTGGTCGCCCAAAGCGAGACGGGGGTCATCTGCAAAAGCGCCTCTGGATAGCGCTGTAATTTGTGCACACAGATCCTTTCAAACGAAAGAAAAACAGCGACCCAGGAGGAGATGGAGGAAACACTGGTTTAATGACACCAATTGCGAATGCATTTCGGCAGCCATTCTGCCTTCTTCAGCGCCCAAAGCGTCCAACCAGCGAGATGTCATGCTGCAGGTTAGTCCCTCTTTTCAACGCCTGCTAATGTAGGTCAGCTCCACCCCTAGGGTTAGTTCCCACACCTGTGTAAAATCCCGCGTGTAGTGCAGGACTACAGGTCCCAGAATGCAACCAATTGGGGCCTGGAACCTAGGTGCAGGAGGATACCATGAATGGTGAAATGTCAAAGCGGGGGGGCAGGGAACAGCGTGAGCCTCTGGAGTTTGCTGATGCACAAATTACAGCGCTATCCAGAGGCGCTTTTGCAGATGACCCCCGTCTCGCTTTGGGCGACCAGCGTCACTGGAATCCTCGGACTATATATATATATATATATATATATATATATATATATATATATATATATAATCTCCAGAATCCACTCTACTCCCGTGTATCACAGTGTGCCTCGTCCTGCTAAATTTTTATTTGGGGTTAGAAAATCTCCAGAAAGGGGGGTTCCCAGCCATGCTTGGGTTTGTGAACTCTTACGAGGAAGCCGAACATGAAGAAATATATATATATATTTATTTATTTATTCCTTTCAGATTTGCACCACCGGAGTTTAAATATTCTCCAGCTTTGATGTTTCCATTCAGCCCGCCAAACTAGCACTTGGCTGGTTTCTCATCCATTAATCTTACAAATGCCCCCAAAGACTGACTGATGGATTCACAGACCTCGCCCTAAGCTTCGACCTCACAAAGCGAGTTATATCTGCAGATCGAGCTGACACAAGGCGGCACTCTACTTTTGTTACTGCCTCATCTGAACAGTGGCTTTCTTCAACTAAGCCAGCATTTCCAATAATAAATGAGAATACCATTTTTTTCAGGCAAAGGAGCCAGTTTTCTCCCTAAAGTGGGGTATAAAATTCCCCCTCATGTAAACTTTGCCATTAGCCCTGTTGGAGCCCACGTGTGCTTGGAATGTGTTGGGCAGTGGCACCCAGCCCCGTCTCAAAGGAACCAGCTTTGTAGGGCAGTGACCCTAGGCACTGACCTTAGTGCCAAGCCTCCTGCTTAGTGAGGTCTGGCCCTGAATAGGCAATGTTGGCTTGAGAAGGCTTTTTTTAAGGGGATTAATACATCTTTATTGCTTGATTACCTAAAATCATTGCAATCATAATAACTAGATTAATCATTAAAAAAATAGTTTACGTAAAGACATATTCCCTTGAGAATGCTTTGAGGAGATGAAAGAAACAGGCCCCTGCCCTCTCTTCCCTTAACCTCTCATTTACCCACCAAAATATATTTTATTTATTTGCAGCAGGAACATTTGGACAAGACATGCTGTGCAGAGAGCAGTATTAAAGGGTACATGAGTAGTTAACTCCTATGATGGGTACATACAGAGAGCCTGTAGCAACTGGGTGGTTGACTAACATTTATTAAATCTAGACATTTACAGAGGACCTTACACTTGCATGAGTTTATGGTGACGTTTACCACTTAAACAAAAGCTGAATTATTCCAGCTTCAAAATCAAGAAAAAAACAAATGGAAAATGCAGATACTGACATGTGGGCTCTAATCCAGGTTTTTTTTCTCTCCATATAATCCGCGCAGGGATAATGCCATCTACTTTAGAAAGATTCATAAATGTCTGGCACCCAGGCAGAACAGAGCCATTTCTCACTGCTCGGGCCTCGCCGCTGCATGCACCGCTCAGCCCAGACATCATTTATGAAGTGGGAACCGCCCCCTTTCATGGCGCCTCTCCCAAGGTTACCTTGGACACCATTGTAGCCGCATTGTGCATTAAGTCAATGAAATACTTTTGTTAGTCAGTTTCGACTCTGTCAGTATTTTAGGGCAGAGCGTGACCTAGGTGGTGCAATGCGGGTTTTCAGTGTGAAAGGTTCTCCTGCAGGTGGAGTGTTAAATCCAAATTTTGGAGCTCAGAAAGAGCATTGGTTCAAAGTCAGCTGGAACTCGAGTGAATCTTGCACACAGCATCATTCATATTTGTGGGGGGGTTTCTTCAGATTTGACAGCTAATGCCCTCACGTTGACCTTTGAACTGCATGAATATCAAAAAATCTAAAATGGAATTTCAGAAAATGTTCTTCCATCTTCAAATATTTCCACGGCCTGAATAAAGGATGCATGGAAAATATTTCCTTTCGAATATGGTCAAGCATATTGTTATGATTTTAGTCTTTACTCTCGAGGGCTCTGTTTTCTTGTGGTAGCTGACGTCAGAAACGCGCATGCACCATTAAGGTTGTGTCCAGATGGCAAACCCGCTAAAAATATCCTTAATGCATACTTTTTGACCATGCTTTTCTCTTTTCGACGCAGGGCGCCAGCTGCCCACGCGCTAATCGCGCTCTAGCTGGTATCCTCTTTAGTAATCAGAAATCTGCCACGTCTCTGAATTTAATCGTGTGGGGTGTTTTAACCCCAGCGCTGCCCCCACCCTCTGCCAGCTTCTCCGCAGATAATGCCACAGTAGGGTTTTTTTCCCTGTAAGCTGCTTTGGAGATGTTTGAGCCCATCACCCTGCTGCTTCTTCTTTCGATGTTTAACCTCTCTCATACTGGCATTTTTCTAAGCATAAATTAGAAAATTGAGATGTCGCGTTTGAACATTGGAAAAACAACAAGTGATGGACTGAATGTGGATCAATGTCACACACTCCCCCAGTCAAAAGATCTGGGCCCAAATCCATCGTTTTTTTGCACTCCACACCACCCTGGGTTAGACAATGGCGATATGCAAATCAGCTCTGACCCTGTTGCCCCATGGGAACAGTCCAGTCCGAACTACAAAAGCCATGTCCTTCCCAGAACGGAATCAAGCATCCGAGGACCGGACCGGTTTCGAGGTAACACCTCTCTTCAGCCCGGCTAGCTTGACTCCAAGTGGTGTGGAGTGCCTGGGACCCACGTCTGGGCATCCCCAGCGCACTTAGGGCGGCAATTGCAAAAACAACAAGTGATGGACTGAATGTGGATCAATGTCACACACTCCCCCAGTCAAAAGATCTGGGCCCAAATCCATCGTTTTTTTGCACTCCACACCACCCTGGGTTAGACAATGGCGATATGCAAATCAGCTCTGACCCTGTTGCCCCATGGGAACAGTCCAGTCCGAACTACAAAAGCCATGTCCTTCCCAGAACGGAATCAAGCATCCGAGGACCGGACCGGTTTCGAGGTAACACCTCTCTTCAGCCCGGCTAGCTTGACTCCAAGTGGTGTGGAGTGCCTGGGACCCACGTCTGGGCATCCCCAGCGCACTTAGGGCGGCAATTGCAAAAACAACAAGTGATGGACTGAATGTGGATCAATGTCACACACTCCCCCAGTCAAAAGATCTGGGCCCAAATCCATCGTTTTTTTGCACTCCACACCACCCTGGGTTAGACAATGGCGATATGCAAATCAGCTCTGACCCTGTTGCCCCATGGGAACAGTCCAGTCCGAACTACAAAAGCCATGTCCTTCCCAGAACGGAATCAAGCATCCGAGGACCGGACCGGTTTCGAGGTAACACCTCTCTTCAGCCCGGCTAGCTTGACTCCAAGTGGTGTGGAGTGCCTGGGACCCACGTCTGGGCATCCCCAGCGCACTTAGGGCGGCAATTGCAAAAACAACAAGTGATGGACTGAATGTGGATCAATGTCACACACTCCCCCAGTCAAAAGATCTGGGCCCAAATCCATCGTTTTTTTGCACTCCACACCACCCTGGGTTAGACAATGGCGATATGCAAATCAGCTCTGACCCTGTTGCCCCATGGGAACAGTCCAGTCCGAACTACAAAAGCCATGTCCTTCCCAGAACGGAATCAAGCATCCGAGGACCGGACCGGTTTCGAGGTAACACCTCTCTTCAGCCCGGCTAGCTTGACTCCAAGTGGTGTGGAGTGCCTGGGACCCACGTCTGGGCATCCCCAGCGCACTTAGGGCGGCAATTGCAAAAACAACAAGTGATGGACTGAATGTGGATCAATGTCACACACTCCCCCAGTCAAAAGATCTGGGCCCAAATCCATCGTTTTTTTGCACTCCACACCACCCTGGGTTAGACAATGGCGATATGCAAATCAGCTCTGACCCTGTTGCCCCATGGGAACAGTCCAGTCCGAACTACAAAAGCCATGTCCTTCCCAGAACGGAATCAAGCATCCGAGGACCGGACCGGTTTCGAGGTAACACCTCTCTTCAGCCCGGCTAGCTTGACTCCAAGTGGTGTGGAGTGCCTGGGACCCACGTCTGGGCATCCCCAGCGCACTTAGGGCGGCAATTGCAAAAACAACAAGTGATGGACTGAATGTGGATCAATGTCACACACTCCCCCAGTCAAAAGATCTGGGCCCAAATCCATCGTTTTTTTGCACTCCACACCACCCTGGGTTAGACAATGGCGATATGCAAATCAGCTCTGACCCTGTTGCCCCATGGGAACAGTCCAGTCCGAACTACAAAAGCCATGTCCTTCCCAGAACGGAATCAAGCATCCGAGGACCGGACCGGTTTCGAGGTAACACCTCTCTTCAGCCCGGCTAGCTTGACTCCAAGTGGTGTGGAGTGCCTGGGACCCACGTCTGGGCATCCCCAGCGCACTTAGGGCGGCAATTGCAAAAACAACAAGTGATGGACTGAATGTGGATCAATGTCACACACTCCCCCAGTCAAAAGATCTGGGCCCAAATCCATCGTTTTTTTGCACTCCACACCACCCTGGGTTAGACAATGGCGATATGCAAATCAGCTCTGACCCTGTTGCCCCATGGGAACAGTCCAGTCCGAACTACAAAAGCCATGTCCTTCCCAGAACGGAATCAAGCATCCGAGGACCGGACCGGTTTCGAGGTAACACCTCTCTTCAGCCCGGCTAGCTTGACTCCAAGTGGTGTGGAGTGCCTGGGACCCACGTCTGGGCATCCCCAGCGCACTTAGGGCGGCAATTGCAAAAACAACAAGTTGAACATTGGAGCATCGTTTCCAGGATTTCATAGCTTCTCTGTATTATTACAGAAGATGACCAACATTATGTACATCTATCCAATTCCTCCACAAAAAGAGCGGGCCAAGCAAACCTCTCTGCAAGAGAAACCATGCAACCTCCTAACATGTTTCGACCTCACCGTGCTTCATCAGGGAGGAGATGCTTATGTTGCAAGGCATGTCATGGAAGGAGTCCACTTTCCCTCTTGTTAACACCTGGGTATTCTTTCCTGTGCCTATCTGTAGTCTAAACGCGCTTGTGTCTGTCCGCACCTGTCCTTGGTCCTTGGTAGGTCAGTTAGAGTGGAATTTCAGAGGTCATTGAATTAATTCAGTAAGTTACTGTTGGGACATAGTTAAGCACCGGTATTCGTCCGGGTGAAAAAGCTATATAAGTGAATTGTGTCTTCTGCATTGGTTCATGTCAGGTGATATAACATGATGGAGGCAGTGTCCCATAAAGAGAATTGGCAATATGCCTCCAGAGTACTCGTGATCTGCAAGTTTGTTGAATCCAAAGATTACTTTACACAGTTTTTGTAATGTACTTTTTGGATGAATTTATTGAGCATTTGTTAAAAAGCACGTTAACTTTCTGCACCTTGCACCGTTGTGGCCCTTCATAACACACACTTTCATGCATATGCATTAATGTGCTTATATAAAACAACTTACTCTTTGAAAGCTCACACAAAATATTTTCACATCAGAATGTTTCTTTAAAAAAAATATACCGAACTGAGATTTTAGGCCACTAGGCTGATACTTATAATAGCAAGTTGCAGTATGTGTCCTTATTTTTTGTTAAAACAGACATGACCCCGTATATGGCCAGGGCAGGTATCATTCTATGTGGTGAAGTCTTCCTTGAGTGTTCTTGGCTATTATCAGCTTCAGATCACCTGAAGCTGCTAGGCCTTGGTTAAGGCTACCATCATCTCCTTCAGAAAACCACACACTTTAGACCAGAAATAACCGAATACTGGTACATAAAGGTATAATCCAGGTCAGGGTTTCAGGCTAAGGGACTCCTCTAAATTTACCCTATTTAAATTCATTGCATGTCTAGATCTCAAAAGTGTGACGTAGATTTTATTGTTGAGGTTGGACATTGAATTCCACCGAGCTGTATCCCAATTCGCTCTCCTAGTTAAACTGTAAGGTTAAAATAGATCTTTTTAAGCTGATATTTTTATATTCTGTTTTTTCTTTTTGAACAACTTTTTTTTTTGTAACCCCTGCTCTTCAAAACCATTTTAGCTGTCTCCGCTGACTATTACTTTCCCTTTCAAAAAATCAAACGTAATATACATAGAGTGGCTTTTGATCAGCGGACTTCATCCACTGGTCTGTGAAGCTGTCATTCATATTTTGCTTCCTCCCTCCAAAGGTTACAGCATGGGACATCAGCTCAGTCCATTTTACCCATTGGCTTACTTCACTTTGAGTGACAGCACAAACTCAGTGCACATTGTTCACATCCACTTAAAAAACGTCCTTTCTTTTCAGTGATAAACCTCACAACAAGTGTGCTTTTTAATTTGAATAATTTTTTTATATTTACTTTAAATAGCTATTTGATTTGCCTACACTTCAGGTGCCGCATAAGATTTATTTTCTGCCTCATCTTTAAAGTTATAAAGTGTTTAGGTGACATTGAAGCATGGTAGCCTCTTGCAATTTTAGTATTTGGTTAGGCTGTGTTTTATGCTCGTCTCCGACACAAATAATAACAACAAAATAGAATGGTGAAACTGAAATGCTTTTACAAATAAACACCAGCAGTAAAACAGCCACATCAGAGATTATTTTTTAATTAAATATTTTTTAAAGCAAGCATATGGCAGCCACATTTAGGTGCCTATAGGTTTTATAATTTTATGTGGCACATTCTTGCAATAAAAAGAAAAGAAGAAAATTAACCATTGCACCTGCTTGCCAAGGCCAAACCTATTACCTTTGCCAATGTTTATTTAATCAAGGTGCTCCCCATTTGCACCCCCATTTGACTTTTCTTCTGTGCTTTGGCTGGTAACCTATTGCAGCCTTTCACTTCCCTTTCTTGTTTTTATCATTACAAATGTGGCACATTTGGATGCACTTTCCTAGTCCTACAAAACAGTTTACATAGTTTCAAGCCCCCTGACTGTACCTTTTTTTTATTTCGAAACATTTTTTTTACTTTATAAATTCGCATTTCTTTCCTTTTCATGTAAATCCTTCACTTTAAAAGCTGTTAGATTATGACATATATACGATCCTAGAGAGAAGATCTGATTCCTCAAACAGGAATTGCCGTTGAAATCTAAAAGGAAATTGGTAGTGAAAGGTCTTTGTGGCTAATTGGGTGTGACAGCCATTTGGGATCAGGGTAGCCAGTGGGCAAGGGTTCTACAGAAATTACCTTGATTTTTTTCCCTGTCTTGGCTGATGTAGTCTCCTACCCTAGAATCTTGTAATCAAACTTGCATAGGCCTCTGAGAAGGTATGCAAAGCTTAGGTAGTGGCCGCTAAGCCCTGCTTACACACCAACACAAAGCGCTCTGTGAGCAGTGGTTCTGCTGCTGGCTGGTCAAGGAGTGTTCCTCGGCTTGCAAGAACCGCTTCAGTGGATTCCCTCATGCTGATCCATGGTGGTGAGGAGACGGCATAACATAATGATTTGGCCTAATTAATCTTCATTAAATTTAATAGTCTATCCCTTGGAAGAAGAGAGGCTTCCATTACTGGAGACAGTTAAGCAGATGGTGATGTAAACCCCACTAGGATGATCGCTTTCTCTCTGAAGGAATATTGCTGGTCTGACAATAGTTATTGTTCTTGGCTGCTCCATATGACAATCCCAGGAATACTGAAGCGAGCGGCAGCCCTCAGATCACCAATCACAGTTCTGACAACTAGAAACAAGAATACGCATCTAAAACACTGCCTTTTATTTTACTTTAAGAGCAGATTATTAATATGAGGACTTATTTCTTCCCGAACAGGACTAGAGGTGTGAATTTTTTTATTCTGTTTGCGGAACCGTGGAGAGTTCCAAAATCCAGTCTGGAAATATTTTGGTTTAATGCAACCTACAGTATATTTTTTTATCCCACACAACAATATTTGATTGTTAAGTCTCCTGCAAGTTAGATTTTCAAAATGGATGGTTCATGATGATTATTTTTCACTGCAATTTTTGGAGGTTATATATTCCGTTAATGTTTATTGTAGTCAATAAAATGTGTGAACTTTACTGGCAGCCCTAACGCAAAAGATATATATATTCACTGAAACATCCACAGGTTACAGGCATGTTATAGTTAGAAATTAGCATTTAATAAACCTTAGAAATTAATTGAAAAAAACATAGGTTTTAGGGAAAGTTATAGTTAGTTGGACATTTCACTCTTACAAAACGATAGAAATTCCCCCGTTACAGTTAGTTCAGCTAACTATAACTCGCGCCCCCGCAATGCACTGCTGATGACGTCACATATTACATCACTCATGACATGGTCAGTGACATCACTGATGACATCTCAAATGACATCACTGATGACATCTCAAATGACATCGCTGATGACATCATCCATGTGATAAATTGATGCATCTTCTCACACCCTTTCATACACCCACTCTAAATTAGATTCCCATTCTCAAAACCATAGACAATCCAACACCAATAACTACATACCCACTCACTGATTCTTAGGTTTACACACACATCCACTCACTCACCCGTACAGTCACTCATACTTATGGTCACTCAGTACAGGACTATCATATGCACTCATACACCTATATAGAAACTCACACACCGCCACTCATCCATAGAGTTACTCACACACCTAGTCTGTCATGCAATTGCTAATTAAATGCTAATTTCTAACTATAACGTCCCTGAAACCTATGGTTTTTTAAGTGAATTTCAAAGGTTTTTTAAATGCTAGTTTCTAACTATGCCTACAGAGGTTGGACATGTGAAGAAAGAAGAAAAAACGCTCAGAAAGAAGCAAAAGAAATGCAGAAAGAGGCAACAGTCCACAAAGACGAAGAAAAGTGCAGGAAGAAGCAAGACATGTGCAGAAAGAACCAACAGAGGAGCAGAAAAGGCCTTGTTGCAAAATCATCCTGTACCCACAACTTTTTCAGATGGGTACTGGTGGTAACTGACTCCGACTAACCAGGCCTAGAGCCAGTGCTATGCTAAAAGACACTTAGAATACAGTGAAAACACCTACATACACTAGGGAACACTATGCATTGGGGTACCCCTGTGATTAGCATGACATCCTCTGTAAGGCCCTAGTACATAATAGGGCAGGGGAATTAAAACTACCTCTTAAAACGTGCACGTTTGCACAGTGGTGAAGGGAGGGGGGCCTGAGGTGACATATGTGCAAACACGCCCTGTGGCCGTATGCACCAGGGAGCTGCGTTGCAAAGAGGTGTTTAGAGGCCACACCCCTTTTTACACACCTCTGTAACACAGCTCTGTGGTGCTTACTGGAGGTACCTGGTGGGCTAGTTGACCCCAAAGTCCCCTCAGGATTGAAGAGGAATTAATTCCCCAACTTAAAACGCGCCATAGGGCGTGTTTGCACACATTTCACCTCAGGCCCCACCCCCTCCCTTCACCACTATGCTAATGCGCCCCGTAGCACGTTTTAAGTTGGGGGATTAAGTCCCCTTGAATCCTCAGGGTCCCTGGGGTCCAACTATCCCACAAGGTACCTCCAGTAAGCGCCACAGAGCTGTGTTGCAGAGAGGTGTAAAAAGGGGCGTGGCCTGGACCACCTCTCTACAACGCAGCCCTGTGGCACTTACTGGAGTTACCTGGTGGGCTAGTGGACCCCCAGTATTGAAGGGGAATTTAATTACCCAATTTAAAACGCACCACATGGCGCGTTTGTAGAGTGTTTTTGGGAGGGGGCGGGATCTCTGGCAGGATTGCGGTCTTTTTTCAACTTTCGCCTTTTTATGGGCCCTGGGGACCCCATGCCCCAGGGCATGATCCCTTGTTAAAAAACAAACAAAAAAATGAACGGGAAGGGGCCCGTGTGGTCCCCCCCTCCCGTGGCCAATTCCGGCCCCGGGACCCCATCCCCTGGGGCATGGCCAAACATTGTTTTTTTATAGGAAGGGGTGGGCTGCATGTCCCTCCCCCCTCCTAAGCCCTCTATTGGCCCTGGGGACCCCTTCCCACAGGGCCCGCCTTTGTTTTTTTTTTTTTAAGGGGGAGTGGGGCATTGTGGCCCCCCTCCCGGGCCACTTCTGGCCCCGTGGACCCCATCCCCCGGGGCCTGGCCATGCTTTTTTTATTTGGAGGGGGGCTGCGTGGACCCCATCCCCCGAGGCCGGCCTCTACTTTTTTTTTATATAAGGTGGGAGGGGGCCTCCCCATGGGCCTGACCTCTCATTAGGGACCGTGGGGGGAACCCCAATGCCCCCACGGTCCCTGCCGGCTCCCACGTCCTGCGGGAGTCGGCATTGCTTTTCCACATGGGGAGCTGCTGACATGCAGCTCCCCGTGTGGAAAAGCAATATGGTTTGGATTTTGGAAGAGAGATCAGGTTTCCTGCTCTCTTCCAAAATCCAAACCAGTGTTTGATATTTTTATTTATTTATGCATTTTTATATAGCGCAGACTTTACCCGAAGGCGTCAGAGCGCTTCACATTAGGAACAGAAATGAAACATAATGAGAAACATTACAAAAGAACAGATTACAAAAACATACGTTACTTACATAAGGTAATAGTGACAATTGTGAGCAAACAAAATACATGAGGTAGTAAAAATTGTGAGCAACCAAAAATACATGAGGTAGTAAAGGTAATAGTGACAATTGTGAGCAAACAAAATACTTGAGGTAGTAAAAATTGTGAGCAACCAAAAATACATGAGGTAGTCAAAAGTGCACAAGAGGAAAAGTGACAAGTGTGCAGTTATAAGAGAATACAGAGTATAATTTGAGGTATAGTACTGCAATAAGTGCTAGACACTCAGGCACAAGAACAAGCGTTACGTAGGCAAGGTGGCACTTGTGCAAGTATCAAAGGTAAAAACATGTGAGAGGTAGCAACCGTGTGTTACAAGGGCAAAGTGGTGTGTGCATGTTACAAAAGGGCACCGAACACAAGTACATGGAAAATACTGCAAAAAGGCAGACACTCCAACCACAGGAATACACTGGGAAGGCACTTCCATGGTCATGGAAAGTAGAAATTATCAGTAGTGGGAAGTCTTCCTCACAAATAGCAAGAGGACGTGAATTACTTTTGGAGGTGTCTCTGGAGGAGGAGAACTTTGAGGTCCCTTTTGAAGGCCTGGGAGGAGGCGGTGGTCCGGAGCTGAGGCGGAAAGGAGTTCCAGATTCTCACTGAGTTGCCTGAAAAGGATTGGGCCATTGTTCTTTCCTTCTTGAAAGTGGGAGGTTCAAGCAGTAGATTCTCCGCATTGCGTGAAGGTCTAGAGCCTCCAGAGAGTTTCAGTTTATTCGCCAGGTAGCGGGGAGAGGAGGAGTGCAAGGCTTTGTGGGTGATACAAGCGGTCTTGTAGATAGCTCTAGCCTCGAAGGGAAGCCAGCGGAGGGTGGATAACATCGGTGTGATGTGATCGCTTCTTTTGGCCCCATAAATGAAACGAGCTGCTGAATGGAAGACAGACTTAAGTGGGGACAGGTGAGATTTGGGGAGGCCAGTAAGAAGAGAATTGCAGTAGTCTAGTCTGGAGAGGACCAGCGATTGCACCAGGGTTATAAGGTCCTGCTCCGGGAAGAAGCGACGGATTCCCCAAAGAAGGCGCAGTTGGTAGCGAGCAGATTTTGCAATAGAATTGATGTGGGGAGTTAAATTGAGTTTTTTGTCTAGAATGACACCAAGGGATTTTGCGCTGTCGACAATGATGGGTTTATTGTTTAGTAGATTCATCTGATCCATCCATGATTGAACCGGGGGAGGAGAGAGTGAGGAGGAGAAGAGGAGGAATTCAGTTTTGGAGGGATTCAGAATCAATTGATGAGTTGACATCCAGTTTTGAATGGAGTCAAGAGTAGATCTTAGGATGGAGAGATCATGAGTGGAGGCAACCTTGAGGTAGAGTTGAGTGTCGTCTGCATAGAGATGATAGTGAATCCCGGATTTGCTTAGGAGGTTTCCCAGTGGTTCTAAGTAGAGATTGAACAATGTGGGTGCAAGTATAGAGCCTTGGGGAACACCTTGACCCACCGCCACAGGAGAAGAAAGACTGTTCCCTATTTTGATCATTTGAGATCTGTCAGAGAGGAAGGATGCAAACCATTTAAGCATAGTGCCCTCCATGCCCATTCTCTGTTGAAGAATATTGAGCAGGGTGTTGTGATTAACAGTGTCGAAGGCTGCGGAAAGGTCAAGGAGAATTAGCAGACAGGACCCCCCCCTGAGTCGAGTATCCTCAGCGCATCATCAACCACTTGCAGTAGGGCTGTTTCAGTGCTGCAGTTTTGGATGAACCCGGACTGACAATTGTCAAGAAGATCATTGTCCTTGATATGACGAGAGAGTTGTTTTGCTACACATCTTTCTGTGATCTTCGCAAGAAAGGGAAGGTTAGTGATGGGGCGGAAGTTGTTGAGGTCATTCGCATCAGCAATGGGCTTTTTAAGCAGAGGGGTGACCTGCCCAGTTTTGAAGGAGACAGGAAGGGAGCCTTGCCAGAGGGAGAGGTTGATCAGAGTGGTCCAATAGGAAAGGGAATGGGTATAGAAGTCAAAGGCAATGGCACTGGGGATAGGGTCAAGAGAATGGTTGGAGGGCTTTGTTTCGCGTATGCACTTGAGAAGGGCATCTTCAGATATGGGGTCAAAGCTCTGCCAAATGGCTAAGGATATGCGCTCCTCTGGAGGTGTAGGATGAGCAACCTGATCCACAAGTGATTTCACTTTTCCATCGAAGAAAATAGCGAAATCCGCTGCTCTCTTTGTAGAATCCTCCACCTTGGAGGTTGGGAGAGAGCAGCTCGGAGTCTTGATGAGATCGAATAGTTTTTTGGGTCTATTTTTGGCGGAATCAAGGAGGGTTTTGAATGCGTCGCTTTCTCAAGGAAGATGTGCTTGTGGTACTTGGATCTTGCTGTGCGAAGCATGGCTAAATTGTCAGTGGAGGGCAATTGCCTCCAATGCTTCTCCAGGAATCTTAGCTGCTTCCTTTCCTCATAAAGAGATTTGTTGAACCAAGGTGCTGAGGGAGTGGGCCTTATCCTTTTGCTTTTGAGTGGAGCGACGTTATTAATTTCAGCTGCAAGAACTGTGAGGCATTGGGAGGTGAGATCGTCAACAGCTATGTTCGGGTCTAGCCTTGGAAGTGATAGTAAAGCTGATTCACAGAGGGGACCGACATCAATGTTTTTGGCATCACGGAACCAGGAGATGGCCCTCTTGGGTTGGCCAAGAGTTATAGAGTGTGAAAGTTGAAGAGAGAATGGGATGAGGTGGTGGTCAGACCAATCTACATGAATTGGGGTAGTAGTAGAAAGCATGCCTGCTTTAGAAATAACAAGGTCCAGGATTGCGCCTTTGGAGTGGGTTGATTCAGTGCAGTGTTGGATAAGATCATTTGCAGAGAGGAAGGTGGCCAGTGAGATCGCAGAGGAGTCTGGCGGTACGCCCCAGTGGAGATTGAAGTCACCCACGATGGTCTGATTGTCACTTTGAGAGTATTGGTCGCTGATGAAGTCTTTGACATCTTCTATAAACGAAGAGCCACTACGAGGCGGGCGGTAAATGATATGGAATCTGAGCAGTGAACGGTGTTGCAATTGAAGCTCAAGAGAAAGGCATTCAAAGGTGTGGGGGGAGCTGATAGGAGACGCCTTAAGTTGGAGGGCGTTTCTGAAGATGACTGCAACACCTCCCCCCGTTTTTTCAGTTCTGTCATTCCTAAATATGGAATAACCTGTGGGTAATAGGAGATCAAAAATAGAGTGAGAGGTATCTTTGAACCAGGTCTCTGTGAGGAAGAGCATGTCAAGTTTGTGAAGGGTGATGGTGTCGGAGATTTCAAGTTTGTGTTTTACTGCAGATCTGCAGTTGTGAAGCATACAGCGCAGCTCTGTCAAGACTGTTTTGGTGACGGGGGCACTTGGGCTCTGAAGGGTGATCGGGATATTGTACATTTGCGGGGGTGCTCGGGAGGTTTTAGGTGGACGCTTTGTTCTGACAGAGGTGATGGTCGGAATAGTGTAGACAGTGGGGTTGCTAGGGTATGCCTGTTGAAGAAGGGTGGCGTTCAAGGGCTTGTGTGAGTTAACGACGTTTGCAGACAAAAGGTTGAGCTTGGCTGTGTTGGGGTGAGGGGGCGAGGGGCATCTCCGGGGAAGTTGGGAGTGAGTAGAGGTGCATGGAGGGGTGGAGATCTTAGAGCATAAAAGTGAAATGGCAGCTGTAAGCTGGGATATGGAGGTGATAGAGAGCCTAGCGTATTTTCCAGTGAGAAAGAGGCAGAGCACGGAAGGTTGGGTGGGCTATGTGGTGGATATAAAATAACAACAGAAGGGAGGTAGAGTAAAGCGTTAGGATTCTTACTCCACGGGCACTGTTATATAAACAAAAAGAATCCTACTCACAGTGGACAAGGGGAATGTAGACCACCAATGTGGGGACATTCAGTGTTTTGTAAAATACCCCTCACACACCAACAGGCCCCTTGGTGTCATGCTTCATCATTGGGGCCTTCGCACCCCTCTAACGGGATGCGGCGTGCTACGACCTACGACTACGCGGGAGCACTGGTAGTAGAGACTATGTGTGGTGCGTGCGGTGGAAGTGGTTGGGTATTGTGAAAATGTGAGTGGTGGGATATAGTGAAGATTAAAAAGTACCTAGCTCGTAGGTGTAAGAGAAAAAAACTTTATTCACCTCGGGCTGGTACTAGTAAAAGAAGTGCAGGTTGAGGTAGTTAACTGTCGTAACTATGGACAGTACCTCTGGTGTGTGTCGACATGTTTCGGAGCTGGTGCTCCTTCTTCAGGACGGGGGCACAACTTCCCCACCTTACTCACGTTTTTCTAATTGGTGTATAATTTACCAAAAAAGTGAAAGACTATTTACAGTGATTATAAATGGAAACTAAGGCTATAATATGCCTACAGCGGTGAAGGAACATGCAGTTGCATGACCTATTGTATAAAGTTTTCTTGCTTCATGAGCATCAAAAGAACGCTGGGGGTGGTGTTGCTAAATTTGCAACAGGCTCAGGATGGGATTACCTCCGTGCTAAACCCTACGCTGCACCACATCATGGTGCCACTGCACCCTGAGCACACACCAGCACTGGTAGGATGGCATGGGGCAGGAAGAGGGGCCTGTTGGTATAACTCACCACAAGTCACTGCTTCCTGCAACTCTGATCTCTAGGATGCGCCAGGTGCACCGTTCACCACTGTTGCAGGTTCAACTTTTTGTAACCTGTATGGCAACCGATGTCGTGCCATTGCATGGGCGCCGCCACAGTGAATGTAAACCCACCTCCTAAGTAGAAATCAAATGGTGCTCAGTTCTGGAGACCATCACAGACACTGCTCTGGCTCCAAGTGCTGTACGTACCACTGAACCTCTCTGCTGCAACCCAATGATGCTGAAGTATTTGAGGCCTCCTACGAAGTCCATCTCGAACTTGCCCAAGCCCCCAGGACCTAGAGTAGGATTGTGGCCCTAGTAAGCCGGGCGGGACAGTGGTTCTTGATGTGCTGTGCGCCGCACAAGGCCTGGGCCACCTGCAATGTTGGACACTCTCCTTTTTCAGAGTAAAACAGCTGACTACTCCAGACGCACTTCAGTCAAGCAATGTCTTAAGGGGGCGGGCACCCAAAGAAGCCAGTGGCCCAAGGGGCTAACAGTAACTCATAGTCTACTCTGAGTTTTTTTCACATGAGGTATTTTGCTCCGCCAGGCCCAAAAATTTGTTTTGGACAATTGCTTTAGTTTTAAATTGAAAGTTTGTGAACAGCCGCTGACCTAGTTGTGGCCATAGATATACCTAACTTTAGCGCCTTCAAATGGCACCAAATTATTAGCTATCAATATTCACTTTGTCTGTGGTCTAACAGATTCAAGTATAATGGCAGAGAGGCTTGTGTTTGTATGTTACTATGTTTTGGTTTTTTTGACAGTTCATTTCACCTGTCTTTTTAACTTACATACCCACATTCTTGCAAAGGCCTTTGTACTGTGCATGAAGATGTGTGTCTTGTGTGTCAATACTTTGTTTGTTTGAAGGGTGAGTCCTGGCACTTTCGGTAGACTTTGCACAGGGGCAAGGCTTGGGTAGGCCAGAAGCCTTATTGATTGACAGTATTGTTTAAAGCTGCCAGCACTGCTCTGCCATTGTTCTATACCTTCAGTGGAACTGTATGAACATTTATCAAGAGAGATGCTATTCCTTCAATCAAATATTGTGCCTCTCCTCGGCTTGTTAGTAGTACTTCTAAAAGGAGAATACTGGAGATTGTCGTCACAGTTGCATAAAAATTGGCATTTATTGATTGCTCATTAACTCTAACTCCCCTGTTACACACAAGGATGGTCTAGTCCAGGCACTTTTTAGGCCTCCTATGATGCTGCAGTCTGACTGATTTTGCCTCAACTATACTGACCTCCAGAAATATTTTGTATATTACAGCACAGTGTTGATATTTTGTTTATAGTTGGATCCTCTTACTATACCAAGAAAAAAGTATTGCACCTATGTTCCTATATATATATATATATATATATATATATATATATATATATATATATATATACCATCTTAGACCGGTAAATTAAAGTTTAAAAAAAGCAGCTGTACCATTTTATGCATACTAATGTATGTGTAGTGATAGTTCTGCACTTATGCATCATGCTGGGCTCTATAATGTTATTTTTATTTACTGCGCCATGGTGGGCTTTTTAGAATGGTAAATTGAAGTTTACAGAAATGGCTGCTGCAGTGTCATGATACATCAATGAGTGTTGATGCGTGCACATTTGTACATCATCAAGCTGCAATGGGCATTTCAGCTTTTTACTTTTTTGGCCAATGCTGTTAGACGTCAGTGATACAGCCATGTTTTTCTTTTTCTGGATACTGTTCGGCTTCAGCTAAACCAAAAGGTCATCTAGCGACTTTAAAAGATGAGAAGTGTTGCCCTTGCCAATGCTTGTTTGCACTTCCTGCACCTTCGTGTGTGAAACCACTTTTTAATTTAATGTATTTGCACTTGTATTTAGTTTTACCTTTCTGGTTGCAAAATATATTTTTTTGTGCAATTTAAAAAAAAAAAAAAATTCCTTTGTGACTTAAGATTTTGTTGCTAAAGCAAATGGCATTAAAAAGGATTCATACACACTTCCATAAAGGCAAATGTAATCCCTCAGCCTTTAGGCACATAAAGATCCTACAGATTTATTCATTTTCTATCCTACCATTTGCAATTTTGCGAAATTGAAGTTGACATGGTCGCCACAGATATATACCAGAGGCTTGGGGGGAAAAAAGGTTCTTCTGTGACTTGAAGCCGCCTTCCATTCACAAGGGCTTTGATCACGCCATATTTGTATTCGCCGGCGAGTACCTCTCCCATCCGGACTCACAACTGCGAATCAAGCGGGAAATTGCAATTAAACCATCTCATTTATCCTTCTGCCAGTAATAAGGGCCTTCTGCATCCGTGAGTAGCCGTTGTCTCTGCCCTTCAGAAAGGAAGCAATCATTTTCTTTTTGAAAATCATCCCATTTGCTTGATTTGCATCTCAACGAGCGTCGTAAATTACGCGAGGCGCTGCTGCGCGGGGTCAAGAGGTCAAACTTGTTACATGCTGTAGAGCGCCTTGGTTGTCTGCAGCTAATTTTAAGGCTAGATTTTATAATTGCTGAGCTAGGAACTCATTTCAAACTCTACTGGAATAATAAAGAGGCCACATTACATGCAAAAATAACCCCTGGAAGTGTATATCACCTTGGAGGATGTTCACTGCTGGCAGGGCTTTAAGTGGGATGCAAAAACTAGAGTTGTCTCTCATAGGGGCGTGGCTGCTGTTAATTAAGGGCGTGGCTTATAACACTTAAGCTAGAAATCTGTGCTTAGCATAGTGTGCTGCCCCACTGGTATTTGGCTGCTTCTGTCTGTCCATTCATCTAGATAGATAACACAACAAGTAACATTACACCTACAACGAGTCAGTGCTATTGGCTTTGTCAATGGTTGTAAGTTGCATACGATAAATAAGCAACAATTATCACTTTGTTGTATATGATAATATTGAAAATGCTACTCGCTCTTGTGGGCGAGGTTGTGGGGTAAGGCTAGAGCAGCCGACCTTCGAGCTGAGACAACAGGTACGAGCCTGACTTCCTGCGATTCAAAAAATTAATATGCCCTTGTGTAATGTAACTGGTGCTCATGTAAAGCGCTATATAAAACTGAAAAATTAGTCTCTTTGAAGTTACATCAAAGACAGTGTTTTGTTGTACTAGTGCAGGTTGTTTTTTTTTTCACCCTGAGGGTAAAAATGGAGAGCCCGATAAGGACCAGTCTCGGCACCTGCTTTTAAAAACTGTCAGGGCTGAGCACCGATAGGACCTGGCCCACTTAAAGCCCTGACTGCTGGCCATCTCAGGTTTAGATATTCTTTACTAGAGACTACAATTCTGAGCCAAAAAGCAACACAGTTACCACAACATCAAAATAAGGTAGAACACCTCCGCACAAGGGTTGCAGGCTCCTACGGTAATATCCTTAATTTCTTTTGGAAGTTACCCACAGTAGTAACAAAAACATACCAGTGGAGACCGGTGAAGTACAGCTTGGAGAGGACTGCAACTGTGTACTAACTCTAAACTCCCATCAAGCCCCTTGCCAGGAGCACTGCTCCAAGAGCCGTTAAAAAAAACCTAGCCCATTCCCCACGGTGGTAGTGTGTGCTTTGTCCAGCCTCAACGCAGGACTGCCTCACAGTTCTTCGTAAGCCTCCGCCTTCCGCTCTTGTGGGAATGCCTCAGCTGTACCAGTCTATGAGAATACAGAAGTCTAGCCCAGGTAACTGGCTGTCTGATATCTTGGGAATGCTACGGAAATCTCAGTGCCCTGCGTTAAGACCCCCCTTCTAAATGTCTATAAGCGCTTGTATTCTTATGAAGATAATCAGAGACAAATTAGGAAAAGTAGTCGATCATCAAAAGGCAATCTTGCCTTGTATTAGTGCTTTTATTACAGTTTCCAGACCTTTCTGAAAGGCCGGAATCGCCATTGCTGTACACCCAGCATTTGCTTACGCCCAACTGGGTTTGTAGGCTCTTTCTACCTTCTGTTGTAGTTCTTATTCAAACTCCCTGATCAGCTCCCTCAAAGCTTTCCACAGCATCAATGAGCTTTCCTCTACTGTGGGTGGTAGGCTCAAAGCTCTGGTCTTCCCCTCTCCGCATAGGTTATACAGCCTTACACTGTTCCAAACAAGCCATTCCCACAGTGGCATACTCTTTGAATTCCGCCATCTCTTGCAAAGCCCTCTATGTGAGTCACCCCTAAGACGTTGCTGACAACTGTTATGCCTGGAAAATATGTCTGGCCAGTTTGTCTCACTTTCCCTCTATAATGCCAGCTTCCATAGTTTTAGATATATACTAAGACTTCTCGTAAAATGTATTATTCAATTTGAGGCAATTCTACTCTCCCTTCTAAAAGGACATTCTCATCCAAAAACACCACGCAATAATGTTTGCAGTCTTTAGTCTTCACAGCAGAAGATATCTCCTGTCTTCTACCTCTCTGCCGACATGATTTCGCCTATTGCCCAGCCTGGCAAGAGAATGGCCTCAGTTCTATGTGTTAGATGCTTTTCACCACTGTAATACAACTTGGAAGAAGGAAAACGGAAAGACCTGATCCTAAATTGACTCTCGGGCAGATGCAGATCCTTCATCAGCAACAGGGCAAAGTCCTCTCCTTGAAACTAAGCAATCTACACCTTCATGCACGGACTGAGTGGCGGAAATTGACTGTGTTTGATTTGCCACCTGAAGTGGTGGATAGCATCCTCACCATCGGATGCCCAACCACGAAATCCATTTGTTCTGGATGCTGGTGTGGTGCCCAGAAACCGCGCCTTACAGGCATACCTTTCGGCTGTCCGTTTGTTTGCTTTGTCTTTGACCTAGGAAGGTCTTGTAGTAGGCACTTTGCTGGCCCTTTCAATCTTTCTGTTTGCTGGATCAACCATTCTTGTTCAAATCACCTGTTGTGATTAGATTTATTAAAGGTTTGACACACGTTCCCTCCCAAACCATTTCTGATGCCACAGTGCAACCATAACTTGGTCTTGACATTTTTTTTTGTGTATGATCTTCGAGCCTTTGTATAGCTGCTCGCTGCTTCTCTTGACCTTGAAGATTGTCTTCCTCATTGCAGTTACATCAGCTTGTAGTGTAGTTCCTATAGTCCCAATAGGCTCTCCGCATTGGAATAATATCTTCAGTAGTATAGACGTAGGACTGAGGTTATCTAGGTCTGTACTGACGATATTAGACTTAAGTTTTCTGTGCCAGCTAGCTCAGAGTTCACTAGAAACTTTCTCGAATAGGCGAGGAGGAGTTTAACCTCCCTGGATAGACAAGAAGGGATTTAGTTTCTGACAACCATAAAACATGACAACTTTGCTCTCCCTGATTAAGAGTGTATCTCTAGAGTCGTGTGAAAACAAAAGACAGCTGTTTTACTCAGTCAATACGTGCGTACTTAGTTTCACCAGATTGCAGAGAAAAAGAAGAGACGGGCGTTTTCAATAAAAGGTGTTATTTATTGAGCAGTCTCTTTTCTCATACAAGAGAAATGAATCGCCACAATTGCAATACTTCGGGTTAAGTAGAATGCATATAGTAAAAGCAGGATTATGAAATAATACTGTAAAAGCATGAATATGGTTTCTTAGCCATATGATACTTTAAAATGGATAAAAGATATACATACATATATACATTGACTAATCGTACTCAACTGGTGCTTCTAACTACGCCTACCCCGGTGTACCTGACCTAAGCCTAATACGTGGGAGGGAGTGAGTAAGTAGCAGTTTAAGTTAAGTTTGTTTTGCCAAGAATCTGACTCAAGAATTCTCTGTAAGGGTTTAGTCAGTTCAGTACCTGGGTAATAGAAGGCAGGAGGGCTGGTATCTCTCTCTCAGGACTCGGTATCCCAGTCACCCGCAAGGGCAAGCTGGAAACGCCGGAGGCTGGATTTCTCGGCAAGAGAAAAGACAGCGTCTCTCTCAGCGCGTCAAAAAGGAGGGGCAGCGTCCGTGGGCTCTCGCATCAGCTGGGCTCTCCGGCAAGTAGTCGCTGCTCCAGGTTCACCACCACCGTGTCTTTGCTTAAGGCAGGGTTGGTATATTTATACCTGAAAGGTGCCGGGTTTGACGTAAGGATGGACATAAGACGTCAATAAAGATGTCACTAAGAACTGATCGTTCTTACAGTGCTTTACAGGAGTTCTCGAACGAATCAAAACAATAGCAGGCGGGGATTTCGCAGGTTGCTGGAGGCTTGGTTTTTGTTTAAGAACTCGGTGTGCTTTCTAGGGAGCTGGAGGAATAGTGCTTGCTTAATGTGACAGCATGCGCTATGACTAATTTATGAAACGGGTTTCTGTGCCGTTGTAGGGATATTATTGATTTATAACCGGACCAGGGCAAAGAATAGGAATATTGATACAGGTACCTAGATAAACACACTACACCCACTCCACGAATTCATGTCCATAATTACTAATCTAAGCAATAGTAAACATAACTAATAGTGCATGTGTATACCGATCCTCCCCAAAATAAATTTTTCTGCATTTGAAATGGTATATGCGAAATACACGAAAATGAGTATAGGTACAGTATTTCAAGCAGAGTAATCATTCATTAAATAGGATGCATATATCAGCGGAATGATTTTGCGAAATTACACATGAAATGGCTCTTAATACAGAAAAAAAATTGCCAGACCACTTCATCACATATAAATACAGTTAATTGTAAATATGCTAGAGGCTGAGGTGATATATTGTCTCTAGAGTTCCTAAAAATAGAAGCTCTGTTCTCTAAGAATAGTTCTACTTTAAGCAGAGGATGAGTGCCAAAAAAAAAAAAAATTATTTTGGAATCGTGAAAAGTTTTCGTTTTCAGGGGGAAGAAGAAAAAATAGTTCCAAATAGTCTCAGTAACTTTGTTTTTCAAAGCTGAAGGCCAAATTCAGAGTTCAGGGAACGCTGTGTGCTCGTTTGCTTAAAGTTATTCTTTCTGTTCGGGGGAAAACATCATTTCAGACAGACTTTCAAAAAAACAGTTTACTGCCTCAGGTGAAAGTTCGACCAAGTTGGAGAATGTCGCTACCATGCAGTCGCGAGCATGATCGCTTTCAGCGATGTTTTGATCAGCATTGCTTACAGAAGGTCGTACCTGGTTGTTGCTGCTCTCATCTTGTACTTCACTACCCATTAATCGCAGTGGTGAAATTTCCACGAATGCCGTCATCAGGATAGGTAACCGCTGGGGACAACACGATGCATGAGCCTTTACTGGACTTAGCAAAGTATCTGTATCCAATGGTACTTCTGATTGTAGTGAAAGACAGGTGTCCAATACGCATTCTTCGCCGCACAGCATACATCTTAACACAGGTAAGATACAATTCTGCCAGGTGGGTCTGAATGAAAGAAACCAGGTCATATTCAGATCTCTTAGCCGGGCTAATCCAAGGACTTTAGTTATGCGGTCCCGATAGCGTATAGCTAGGATCGTTTCTTCCATTGTTGCTGGAGTCTTGTCCGTGTTTTGGCTTGCCATAACGAAGCAGGAGAATCAAAAATAAAATGCCTGCTATGAGTCATAACAGGAGTGGAAGGCCACCAAAGATCGAATGGACAAAATTAGGAAAAATGCCCAGGACTGCTTTGAAGGGTGTCAACAGTCCCGAAAAAATGGGCTTAAATACACTCGCGATACCATTCGTATCAGAAATGTTTAAAATTTGGTTTAGCATTTCTGCGAAATGTAGGGGGCAATTTGTTGATAATAATGCATGTATCTCTGTCGTTGTCCTTGCAACTTGGAGATCATACGTTTCTTTTGATGACGTCAAGGGCACAGGCGTCTGTAGAAGTACAGTCTTCATTCTGCTTAACGTATCAATTCGAATAGAAGAGATTTTCAAACTGGGCCAAATATTTCCCTCCCTGTCTGGAGTGTCGTTTGGATATAATACTTGCATACAGCAAGGGACCATGGAACTCACGCTTACCAGATAAGCTTTTCCTGGCACCAAGCCACAACATCTGTGGTCCACAATTAGAATGTAGCTCCCGTTAGAAAGCCGTCTAAAGAATGGCTCTATTCGAGTTGCAGGTGTACCAAGCTGGTGACATGAAAGGTTATTTGAAGTCCCCTCACAGGCCCCATGTAAATTTATACCCTGACACAGAAGTATACCAATTAGTGATTTTTCACAATTATTACCACTAAGAAATACATTCTGTCCTTTTTCACTATAACGTGTGTGTGTAAGGTAATTTCCATGTTGACTTAATGTATCCTTTACCCAACCTTTCATACTGGCCTGCCTGTATATACTTTTGGCAGTATCGAAATTGGAAAGTTGTTATCGGAATAGTTATGATTCCGTGTATTATCCATTCAATGACGGGTCGTTCTGACATTGTCAATGGTAATCTCTCAAGTTTTTCAATGCTCAGAATTGTATACTCTGCTCCCTTTTGTGCCAAGCTGATTTGTGTATCAGTAAGGTTATAGATAGAGAATAATGACGTTGTGTTGATTAAACGCCAAGGCACGTAGCCTGAACGCAGATTTTCTAACGTCCAGCCAAGCTGTACAATAGAACGCAATTGAGACTGACCGTGTTGCAACATCAGTAAGTCTTGCTCTATTATATCGATTGCAGATGATACAATACTGTCCAGTGAATATATTCTGGAAGACAGTCATTAACCCATTGTCTACAACAGAAAGTGATTTTTCCAAATGAATACGGTCAATTTCCCGTATTTTCTCTGCTGTTTCAATTTGAGTTACTTTCCAAGCTTCGTTGTAAGCTGCATATATAGAGGCCGCTATGAAACGTTTTTGACGCTGTTTGCGCGGTCCCATTATGAAATCACGCAAGTCAGCACCTTCTTTAAGTAAAGTTAAGTGTTGCTTAATTTCTGCCAGTGTGGATGTATGTAGCCATTCGAGGCAGAGTTTTCCTACACTGTATGTTGTTACAATCCCTGGATGTTGTCTCTGGGAGTATCTAGGGTCTGGCCTGGTCAATTTGAACCCCTGTATTTTGTTCAGGAATCTATCTTGACAGTTATTTGTGTCTGTGGGCCAGATCAACCATTTATTCCAATCAGGATGTGTTCTGTTTTGGTTTAAAATATGGGATACGTCTATCTCAACATCTGTAGTGCTGTTACTGTCAGGTGTCGGCTTTGGAATAGACGGTTTGTTCAAGTCTTTTATTTTGGCTAAGCCAAGACAGGTTGTCTGTTGAATTGTGTCATTCAAAAATATAATTTGTTCTGGGATCATGCAGGCTCTAAATAATGATTCTATACCTTTGACCTGCCAATCTTTCGTACCCCAGGTCGTTTTTGTTTCAATATTATTGTTCCAAAAATTAAAACCAAATGTATTCATTTTTTCAAAAAATGTTTCAGAATAGATTAATTTTGTGTTTGTCAGCATGGTTTTCATTCCTGTCTTATTTAACAGTTTGAAATAAAATGTTTCTGCATCACTTGTATTAAACCCCGAGAAGTACGAGGATTTATCATAAAATGTTTTTGAACCGCCTTTTGGTGGAGTTGCACAATGTTCCCATTGATTATAATTAAAAACATTTCTAGGTTGTGCAGATTTATGCAAATAATGGTTAGCATAGTGGTTGTAACAGTACATCTGGTCATAATTAGATGAACCCTGTAAATAATCATGTTCTGTAAATTTTGCTCACATAACTAAATCCGACATCATATCATTAATACTTTCAAAGTCCCAATCATCAGAGAATGTGCTCGGTTTTACAAAGTCACTTAATGAAACCTTAAATTGATGAGGATACTTCAAGAGCTCGACCGGGCCATATATGTCATAGTCTGTTTTGTCCCATGCTACCCCACCGGGTATAGGATTGGCTGTGAAGTTTACTGAAGAGAGTTCTCTTTTCTCGATGTGTGAAGACTTGTGTGGTTTTAGGACCAAGTTGATATTCTGACTTGCTGTGTCCATTGTAACATATTTTCCTTCAATGAAGTGTCGTAAGCATATTACCATGATGAGCCAAAGCAGGAGGAAAAGTACACCTAGCACCACCCAAAATTCAATCCATGGAGAAATCAGATAGGTTTCTTGGAGTTGATGAAAGAGTTCTTTGGCTTTGTTTTTAAGAGTTTTTGTTGTTGTCGGCAGTTTCTCAGGTTCGCTCGGATCCTCAGAAAAGTCATCGAAATTGATGAAGTAGCCTGATGCAGTTCTGTCAATTGTTGGAATTGCTTCTGGATTTCTTTTTGCTTTTGGAATTTTCTTTGTTTCATTAGCATAGTCTGTGGCTACATCATTGTAGACTGGTCTTTCTTGATGCGTTATTGCAATTTGGGTTTCAAGAGGCTTAAGTTCCATGGCTTTGTTGCATAGTCCTTGTTGATTCACTGTAGGTTTATTAAATGTGATTAGTCTCTCGGTTTGAACCTCTTGATTTGTAGCAAACTTTGGTGTTCTGCTATTTCTTGGGAGTCCACTTGGCCTACTACTTATTATTGGCCACATGATTGTGGTTTAACCAGGTCGATGGATACAACTCGATTCTCCTTTTTACCAGCAAGGGGCGGTAGTACAACTGATCTTGTTCCGTTGATAGCTAAGACAGGTACTGTTTTTCTGTAAGAAGGCCCAAATTCCTTCTTCACCGCTATTTTCTCTCTGACCAGATCCCCAATCTTTGGAATCCAGACAGGCCTTGCTGGGACAGGTGGTTTCTCTTCAGTGGCTGTTGGCTGTTGTTTCAACTTTATGTTGCTCAGGTTTTTTCTTTTTTCATTTAAGTCCTGTAAAATAGCCAAACGATCTTTGATATCAAAGCATTTTCCTTCCACCACTGAAGTTTGACTATCGAGGTCCTGGATTTGCATTCTAGTCCCGAACAATAGTTCGTACGGACTGAGACCTCTTAGAGAATTTCTTGGCAGATTATTAAGACTACGTTGGACACTTATTAAATGTTTGACCCACCCAGCCCCCGAACCTAATACCATTGCCGTTATAGATTGCTCTATGCCTCGGTTTTTTCTTTCCACCATCCCATTTCCCTCAGGAAGGAAGTGACAAGAGTCCCGCAATGCAATGCCCATGCTGGCCATTGCCTCCCCACAAGCTCGAGAGCTTAAAAGCAGGACACTGGTCAGAATGTAGCATGCCCATGCGTATATGCCACTATAGATTCGCGAATCTTTTTATAACAGTTCTGGCGTCAGCCGAGAGCTGGGGTCTACATTTTAAGTGAATCTAGTCTCTTTATGTTAATTTGACGCATTATTCCTACTGGGTTTTGCATATAGATAGCATTGTCCTATCTAAGCGAAGGGCCATGGCAATACACCGGCCGGTTCGCCACTGCGATCTCTGTTGCAGTTTGGGCAGTTTATTGCGAATTTGTGATGTTGCAGGCTCATTCCTGGCCACCAGTATATTGATTGTAATTCTGTCAGAGATTCCTTAATTTTAAGGTGTCTTAGACCCTCACCCATATGTGCGTCTGCTATTAACAAGTTTCTCCTGTTCGTGTTTGGAATTACCCTATCCCCCACTCCAGGGATTTGAGCAAAAGGAACGGAGTTTGCATCGATTACGTATGTATAATTGAGTGGATAGTTGACGGGTAGCGCTGCACAGTCGCCTTTTGATGACGTTTTTACCGCCAGCATCGTTTCCCCGTCTATGTATTTTCCTGAACGCTTTTTTGTAGCTACGGAAGCCGGTTTAGTTGCTTCCGCTGTGGCTGTCTCAGCCAATGAATTCCCTGAAACGTGAACGCCATCACGCTGATGACTCAGTGTATGTATCACGTGAGTCTTTTGTAGTTCCTTCTGTAAAAGAACTACTTGTTCCCAAAGCGATTTTTGCTTTATTGTGACACCTGTGTCATCTTTGTAACCGTTTTGAACCCATTTCTGCAAGTCGTTATTGTATGATTTGACGCAGTAATACGAATCGCACACTATTAGTGTCGGGAATTCGCGATCGGCAATGTCGAGCGACATTTTTAAAGCTATTAATTCAGTTTGTTGACCTGAATTGTCTTTTACAGATTGTGACATTGTTACCAGTGGCATTAATTTACGTCCGCGCCACCGGCATTTGACAACCTCGCATGTAGCGTTGTAGGCTTGTTTTCCCCAAACTGAGGGTTCTGCATAACTGTTTGTGTATATTACGCAGGCGTAAAGTTGTATGGGCAGAATGTCGCTAGGCAGAGGATATTCTCTTTCATATTCTAGATTTTTTAATTTCTTCAATTCCGGGTCAAAATAGTATTTCACTTTGTCAAAAAGCAAGAGAATTTTCCCATTGTATCCATTTTGGATTTAATGCCACAGTAGGTAAATTACATGGGCTTGTTAATGCCTCAAAGGCCGATTCTGCTGTTCTAACAGTAATCTGTCTGCCATCAGCTTGGTCTCTTTCTTTTGCTACAGCTGTTTGAACCGCATGAACAATGTTTTCCTTAATACTGAATGTTTTTTCAGTTTCTGTGTACAAATGTGATTTGTATGCTATTGGTACCGTTTCTCCCTCATTAGAGGTCAGGTATGTGAATCTGCATCTTCCTGGGATGACTCGAATCACAAGGTTGCGTGTGTTATCGCGTGTTTGCAATTTCGTTTTAGCTAACATGTCTGTTTGTAACGATCTCAAAATTTCTGTGTGTTTTTGAGTCCAATTGATTGTTTTAAAATCTGGTTTTATTAGTTCATAGAGAGGTTTAACTCTCTCTGCATAATTTAGAATGTAAGTTCTTCCTAAATTCAGGAAACCTAGAATTGATTGTAAGTTTTTCAGCGTTCTTGGTGCTTGGATTACAGCACATTTCTCTAAGAAATTGTCTGCCAGGCTTTTGCCTTCACTTGATAATTCATATCCTAAAAACAGGACAGTTAGATGGGCAATTCGTGATTTCTTAAAGTTGAATTTGTAACCCTCTGCTGCGAACCCAAGTATTATGGTGTTCACTCTTTTCAAGTGAGTATCCCAGTCATCATCTGTTAGATAGATGTCATCGACATACGATAATGCCTCATCATCATACATTTGTAGTAACTCTGTTACTCTTGCTGAGAATAATCCTGGGCTGCTCTTGAACCCCATTGGTAGTCGACAGAATTTTTTCTGCGAGCCCATTATTGAGAAAGCGGTCAAGTATCTGCTTTCAGGTGCTATGTTTTGACAAAAGAATCCATTAGAGATGTCTAATGTTGTTTTGTATTTTTTGCGCACTGTTATTCATTAGTGCTGCACTGTGTGAATTTTGTACTGCAAAGTTTTTGCAACATGAGTTTAGATGTCTGTAGTCCAAAACTAGACGATATGAATCGTCTGGCTTGGAGACAGGAAACAAAGGATTGTTCATTTGTGAGGTGCATATTTCAATCACCCCCTGGTATTCAAGTTGATCTAAGATCTCCCTGACCTGTTTTTTAGCTTCTTGCTTAATTGGGTACTGCCTTTGTGCAGTTGGTTGAGATTTTAACTGGATTTTGTGAGGAGGAGAGTCCTCATCCCATCCAACATGGTTTTTATATAATGCAGGAGCCTGGGCTACTGCCCACTTTCTTGCAAGTGTATATTTTTTATGAATTGGAATATGATTTGAGAAGGCAGGCATAATCATTTCTTCGCCATGAGGGCACTCCCTGACAAACTCCGGTGGCCAGTCTTCTTCAGCTAAAAGGATGTTATAGCCTTTGGAGAGGTTATCCCAAAATAGACCCCTTATTTTCCTAGTCTTATCTCCCTCTATACGTAATGTTATTTCGTATATTTTATGAGGTTTGCTAACTCTGGTATCTGCAGTTTCCACCTGAATGTATTCATTCGTGTCCACTGTCTCCAGATGATTCATCAGGATCTTGCGAGCTATGCTCACTTCTGCTGCGCTGTCTAGCATTGTCTGAGCCCACTCTCCGTTTTTCAGCTGTGTCCTCAGGATCCTCGGCATGTTTGATTACTTTAATACTGGCTACCTTCTTTTTTGGAAATTGTAATTTTTTACTTTGATGAGCAGGTTCCTTGTCTTTGGACTTGACGTGCTCTTCCCTGTGTTCTGACCGTCCTCTTCTTTCCGATTTCTGCGAGGTAGTCTGAAAAGATCAAGAGGGACGTGTATCAATATCTTGATATCCATCAGGTTTCTTCAAATTATCCCTATTTCTAAGGTTATATCTTTTCTCAGAGGGCTCCCTCTGGGGAGACTTGAGTCCTTGGTCAGGAGATCTGTCTCTTCGCAGAGGAGACCTTCCTCTGGACTGGAATCTTTTTTCTTTGGGAGTGGATTGTTTATTTCCATCCCAGCTCTTTTTTGGAGTGTTTAGATTATTCTTAATAAATATCTTTTCAGGATTTTCAGTTAGTTGGGGTTTTACCAGTTAACTACCCAAACTATCTCTTCCTAGTTCTTCATAGGATTTTTCTATGATTCTGGCAAGTTCAAATGGTTGTTCTGCTATATCGGTTTCTTTCAGTTTCTGGAGGAAAGTTATATCCTCAGTTGCAAATTGAACCAAGTCTCTATATGCCTGTGTTACTTCTTTTATTTTAACTAATAGTTCTTCGCTTGACATTTTATTAATGTCAGGATGTGGTGTGTAGCTGGCTAGAACCGGCTATATTGCTCCTGGTCTACCTAGTGGACCGAGTCTGGTGATGTGATCATTATGTTTTAGGGCGCCTTTAAACCAGAGCAGGTGCTCTTGGTATTTTAATGGGATTTCCACTTCCTCGAAAGGAGTGTACACATCCGGAGGTTCCTCTATTTTGTAATAGTGGAACTCTTTTGTGACAGCGTTTGCTGCTGGAAAGTTTATCCATGAATAGAATACCTCTGTCTGCCGATATTCGTGTGCCTCAATTACGAATATGACTGTACCACCTCTCGATGTCAGTCCATTTTCTATAAGTTTGAGTGTTATAGTTTTTCTTATGTTGACCGGGATGAGTATTGCATTCGGGTCATTCTGCAGGAGACTTGTGTCATCCGCTAGGAGTTGAGCTGCTATTCTAGCTGCCTCCCTATCTTCTTCACCGTCTGACATTTTACTGACAGGAAGGTTTTTTGTTGCAGATCAGGTTTCAAGGAAACAAAGATTAGGTGCACAATATTTTGGAACACTGTATCCTTCAACGTTGAATAAACCAAAAACTATACATAGAAGTCTCCTCCTACTAAGTTCCGGTGGATTTTAACCTTTGACCCACTCCAGACGTCTTTGGAGTATTACGGGAGAAAGGGTCTGTGTGAAAAAGCACGACTGAGTTACTCTAATGCCTTGCGTTAGATTTATCGCCTTACCAAACCGTTGGGCGCCATGTAGTGTAGTTCCTATATTCCCAATAGGCTCTGCGCATTGGAATAATATCTTCAGTAGTATAGACGTAGGACTGAGGTTATCTAGGTCTGTACTGACGGTATTAGACTTAAGTTTTCTGTGCCAGCTAGCTCAGAGTTCACTAGAAACTTTCTCGAATAGGCGAGGAGGAGTTTAACCTCCCTCGATAGACATGAAGGGATTTCGTTTCTGACAACCATAAAACATGACAACTTTGCTCTCCCTGATTAAGAGTGTATCTCTAGAGTCGTGTGAAAACAAAAGACAGCTATTTTACTCAGTCAATACGTGCGTACTTAGTTTCACCAGATTGCAGAGAAAAAGAAGAGACAGGCGTTTTCAATAAAAGGTGTTATTTATTGAGCAGTCTCTTTTCTCATACAAGAGAAATGAATCGCTACAATTGCAATACTTAGGGTTAAGTAGAATGCATATAGTAAAAGCAGGATTATGAAATAATACTGTAAAAGCATGAATATGGTTTCTTAGCCATATGATACTTTAAAATGGATAAAAGATATACATACATATATACATTGACTAATCGTACTCAACTGGTGCTTCTAACTACGCCTACCCCGGTGTACCTGACCTAAGCCTAATACGTAGGAGGGAGTGAGTAAGTAGCAGTTTAAGTTAAGTTTGTTTTGCCAAGAATCTGACTCAAGAATTCTCTGTAAGGGTTTAGTCAGTTCAGTACCTGGGTAATAGAAGGCAGGAGGGCTGGTATCTCTCTCTCAGGACTCGGTATCCCAGTCACCCGCAAGGGCAAGCTGGAAACGCCGGAGGCTGGATTTCTCGGCAAGAGAAAAGACAGCGTCTCTCTCAGCGCGTCAAAAAGGAGGGGCAGCGTCCGTGGGCTCTCGCATCAGCTGGGCTCTCCGGCAAGTAGTCGCTGCTCCAGGTTCACCACCACCTTGTCTTTGCTTAAGGCAGCGTTGGTATATTTATACCTGAAAGGTGCCGGGTTTGACGTAAGGATGGACATAAGACGTCAATAAAGATGTCACTAAGAACTGATCGTTCTTACAGTGCTTTACAGGAGTTCTCGAACGAATCAAAACAATAGCAGGCGGGGATTTCCCAGGTTGCTGGAGGCTTGGTTTTTGTTTAAGAACTAGGTGTGCTTTCTAGGGAGCTGGAGGAATAGTGCTTGCTTAATGTGACAGCATGCGCTATGACTAATTTATGAAACGGGTTTCTGTGCCGTTGTAGGGATATTATTGATGTATAACTGGACCAGGGCAAAGAATAGGAATATTGATACAGGTACCTAGATAAACACACTACAGTGAGTGAACTTCAGGCACTGCTGGTGAAACGACACCTGATCTCATCAGAAGCGGTCGCTCCTCACGCTGCTCCCTGCTCTGCCTGCCACCTGGTATCGTAGCGCTATACCGCCAGACTGCTGTCTGCTACCTCGCCTTGCTCCCACAACTGCTATTGCCTGATTGCTCATTACAATTGTATCGTTACGCTAGATTGCCTGATTGTTTATTAATTGCTTATTATAACTGTATCGTAGCGCTAGATTGCAATTGCCAAAGTGCGCTTTAACGATCTTTTCAATTGTGCTGTGCTGCCTGTAGAATTCATTTGTGCCTGATTGTGCCGGTGCCACTGCCATTTGCATCGCGTTTATTCTGACTGTGCCCCAATCCTGTTTCGCTTTTGGCTCGCTGCCATTTTGTTGTTGTTTGTGCCTCCCTGCCCGGCTCTCCACCCCACTCCCGCCTCCCAGCTGCTCCTCCCTCGCCCCTCCCCCTCCACTATCCGCATATGACAGATGCCTTCGCGCGCAGCGTCCACGCGCAGCGGACGCGCCCTATGTGCGCCGAAGGCACGCCAAAGGTAAGCCCGTCTACGCCCGTCCGCGCCTGGACCGCGCCCAGCGCCAAACCCCCTGCCCCCCGCAAAACCCACTCCAACCGCATAACATACGACGCCGCAACCTCTCAGCCCTTAACCCCGGCCGTTTCCCAAACTGCTACCAAGTTGCCCCAGGACACACCCATGGACCCTTCACCTGCCACTCCTGCAAGTTCGACTGCACCATGACCCACACCAAATCCACAAACTCCAAACAGAGCTCCGACACTAACCACCTAAAGTGCATCCTGCTCAACACCCGCTCAGTCCACAGACACTCCATTGAACTCTGGAACCTGCTTGACACTACATCGCCGGACGTCGCCTTCCTTACAGAAACATGGATGAACGCCTCATCAGCGCCCGACATCCCCATAGCCATCCCGGACGCATACAAGATCATCCGAAAAGATCGCACCAACCAAACAGGAGGAGGCATCGCCATTGTCCATAAGAACACCATCCGCATCACGACTAGTTCCGACGATAACCTCGCTACCGCCGAACGCCTTCACTTCCAGATTCACACCGACCCCAAAACCACACTCAGAGGCACCCTCATCTACAGACCACCAGGACCCCGCACACAATTCAGCAATGACATCACTGACTTCATCAGCCCACATGCCCTCCCCTCCGAGAACTACATTCTACTGGGAGACCTCAACTTCCACCTGGAAAAGAAAAACAACAGCAACACCACCACCCTTCTGGACAACCTGGCCAATCTCGGACTCAAACAACTCGTTAACACCCCCACCCACTTTGCCGGACACACGCTTGACCCTATCTTCACCTCCAGCAAGCACGTCTCCTTCGACCACACCACAGCTCTCCATTGGACGGACCACAGCTGCGTTCACTTCAACTACAAAAAGACCACGACCCACAACCCCCCACAACCCATTCCTCGAAGAAATTGGAACAAAATCACCACCGACCAGCTCTTTACATCGCTTCACCAAAACACCCCTGCCAAATCATCGGACCGAAACCAAGCAGCCACCAACCTCACACAATGGATCACCCACAGCGCCGACGAACTAGCACCCTTGAAAAACCATCGAATCAAGCAAGGTTGCAAAAAAAAACCCTGGTTCAACGAGGACCTTAAGAAATCCAAGAAGTTCTGTCGTACTCTCGAGAAAACCTGGAGAAAAAACCCAACCACTGACAACCTAGCCACCTTCAAGAACGCCACCCGCAAACACCACCAACTGATCCGATCCACCAAGAAATCAGCATTCAAGGATCGACTTGACAACAATGCCCAAAACAGCAAGGAACTATTCAACATCGTCAAAGAATTTACTAACCCCTCCGCCGGCACCAACGACATCACCCCCTCCCAACACCTCTGCGACTCTCTATCCTCATTCTTCCACAACAAAATCGCCGAAATACACAACAGCTTTGAAAACCAGTCCGAAGACCAGTCCACTCCACCCACCTCCGAACCAAAACCACACTCTAACAACCTTTGCACCTGGAACCCAATCAACACCGAAGACACCATCCGCCTGATGAACTCCATCCACTCAGGATCGCCAACCGACCCATGTCCCCACCACATTTTCAACAAAGCAGACTCCATGATCGCACCCCATCTCCGCGATGTCATCAACTGTTCCTTCAACTCCGCTACCTTCCCGGAAAACTGGAAACATGCCGAACTCGGCGCCCTTCTGAAGAAACCCACAGCAGACCCCACCGAACTTAAGAACTACCGCCCCATCTCGCTCCTCCCATTCCCTGCCAAAGTCATTGAGAAAGCTGTCAACAGTCAGCTCGCCGCCTTCCTCGAATCCAACAAATCCCTCGACCCTTCACAGTCCGGCTTCCGAGCCAAACACAGCACCGAAACCGCCCTCATCGCAGCAACAGACGACATCCGAACTCTACTGGACAACGGAGAAACAGTTGCTCTCATCTTACTTGACCTCTCCGCAGCCTTTGACACAGTCTGTCATAGCACCCTCATACAACGCCTCAGCAACGTCGGTATACAAGGAAAAGCATTGGACTGGATCATCTCGTTCCTCACCGGAAGAACCCAGAGAGTCCGCCTCCCCCCCTTTCAAATCAGAGGCCACCGAAATCATCTGCGGCGTACCACAAGGATCATCACTCAGTCCCACCCTCTTCAACGTATACATGAGTCCCCTCGCATCCATCGCACGACAACACAACCTCAACATCATCTCCTACGCAGACGACACCCAGCTGATACTCTCCCTCACCAAAGACCCAAACACAGCCAAAACCAACTTACACGAAGGAATGAAAGAAGTAGCCGAGTGGATGAAGAACAGCCGATTAAAACTAAACTCGGACACAACGGAAGTCCTCATCTTAGGGTCATCCCCCTCTGCCTGGGACGACTCATGGTGGCCACCGGCCCTGGGTACCGCACCCATACCTACGGACCACGCACGTAACCTAGGCTTCATCCTGGACTCCTCCCTCTCGATGAACAGACAAGTCAACGCCGTCTCATCATCATGCTTCAACATCCTACGCATGCTCAAAACAATCTTCCGTTGGATCCCCACCGAAACAAGAAAGACAGTCACCCACGCACTGGTCACAAGCCGACTGGACTACGGAAATACCCTTTACGCCGGAACCACAGTCAAACTACAGGAAAAACTCCAACGCATCCAAAACGCCTCAGCCAGACTCATATTGGACATTCCTCGGCAAACCCACATCTCCGGCCACCTGAAAGACCTCCATTGGCTCCCTGTCAACAAGAGAATAACGTTCCGTCTCCTCACCCACGCACACAAAGCCCTCTACAACCTAGGACCCGAATGCCTCAACACACGACTATCCTTCTACACCCCCCCCCCCCCCCCCCGCCAACTACGATCGTCCAATCAAGCCCTCGCCGCAATTCTGCGCATCCACAGATCCACCATGGGGGGAAGATCCTTCTCCTACTTAGCGGCCAAAACCTGGAATTCTCTCCCCACCCACCTCCGCCTTACACAGAATCACCTCTCCTTCAGAAAACAACTAAAAACTTGGATATTTCATAAGTAAAGCTCCCCCCCTCCCTCAAGCGCCTTGAGACCTTCTGGGTGAGTAGTGCACTATACAAATTTTTGAACTTGAACTTGAACACCATATTTTCTGGACTAACTGGTGCTATGGACTCCAGCGGCCATTTTACCATAGGTTGTGACTCCCTTCCACATTAGGCAATCTATCACTCTAACAGCAATCTTTGCTCTACCTTATACCGCGAAAGAGAAGTCTCCGTCAATTGGACCCCAATAGACTGCTAAGCTTTTACAGTGATCGTAACAAGGATCATTGAGTGAAGCACAGAGAGGGAAGGCAGTGCAGAAGAGGCCCTGTTGAGGTGGATAGTCCTCTGTATAGAGATCTGCTACACACTGGCCAAGAAGCAGTCAATGGAAGGTCTGAGAGCTCAGTCTACCAGGGCTAAGACAACTACTACTGTTGTGTTGACACAAGGAGTGCCTGCCCTTGAGATCTGCCAGACTCCGACGCGGATGTTGGGTCATACATTCACAAAAAACTACCGTAGGTCTTGTAGGAAGGACACTTCACCTTCTCAGTTCTGTAAGACTGTTGGGGATAAATCCACTCCACAGGCTCTCCACCTTAGAAAGGTACTACTTTGGTATCCATTCTAAGGTGAGGAATCTGCAGTAAGAAGTATCCATCCGAAAAACAAGTTATGTCCACTAGGCAAATCTTTTCTGGTAGATACTCTATCTGCAGATGTCTCGCAGCCCTCCCACCTCATTGTTCTATGGAGCGTTTTCTTTTTAACATCTAAAAAGGTCCAAAGTTAGTACTCCACTCAATGTAGCCAACAACTGTTCATGCTCCACGTTTGAGAACGTGGAAATGGAAAAGATAGGAACCTGATGTCAGTGTGCCGATTATATGCAGCTCCGCTTTATAACTTCTGGGGATGTATGGAGCCAATTTGGAGACATGCATGCCACCTACCAGCGCCTACAAAATTATCTGGATCCAGTCTTGCACCTGTGACGAATCTGCAGTTGGATAGTTAGATCCAATAACTTGATCATTTAACACACTGTCATTGTGAGATTTTAGGTCACTTTACCTCAGTTACTTGATAGTGCACAGTGAGCACCTCGGGGCATTAAAGTGTGTGTACCAAAACTCTGGTCCTCTCTAAGCAGTGTAAATCTTTGACTCTTGAGTCTGCTGAGCAAAACAGAAAAAAAGAAAAATTATATAAGTATACAGTTCATGGCCAAGACAGTCAGTTGTTACCAGACAGTGACTGGTGAGATGTGCTTCCTCCTCTTTTATTGTTAGGTTTTCTTTTTATTCTCCTCTCTACTCCCATTTCTCTTGTTTTCTGTGACAGCGAAAACGACGTTGAAAGGTAGAGATCATTAGCGCTCGAGTCTAGTCTAATATGCTTTTTAAAATTTCTTTCCAATATTGTGACCACAAAAATAATTGTGAATCTAGCCTAAGTATACTTATCCAAGAATTTCTTTATGTACGAAGATGAGTTTTACATACAAACAAAAAATATGGCAATCGCCTGTTATTTTGTATCGGAGATTGCTAGTATCTTTTTATCCAGAAGAAATGTCTTATCAGGTAATCATTTCTGAAATTAAGTAGGGCTATTTAAACCACTTATATTGATGACTTGGTTAGAATTAGAAGCGAGTCAGATGAGAAAACTATGCATTTTCTGCAAATGAATTAACAAGCAAACGAATGACGTAACATTTCTGCGACAAGCAGTGCATTTCCTAGACCTGTTGTTGAGACACATGGTGGTCTCATTATTACGTCACATTACAAAAACATGCGGAAAGAAATACTCTAGAATCCTTACCCTCGCAGTCTTTCCATAAGACCATTTGTTGTGCATATGGGAAAACTGCAAGAAGAAAGACTACCACTTGATGAATGCCGAGCTTGTGAAAATAACTACGCAAAAGAGACTACCCAAAAAAGAAAACTGTTCAGTAGAGCAGAGCAAAACTCCTGGCACAACCCACCACAATCCAGTTTTATTAAACAAAATAAAACTTGAAAAGAAATGCCATTGGCTGTTGTCATTAACCATTGGGGAAGCAACCCACAGGTGAATAAAATCATAAGAAGAAATTTGCATATTTTGATTGCTATAGGGGTTCCGCTGCAATTTTTTAAATCTAAAATAAGACTTAATTAGAGCCTACAAAGTGAAACAAAAAATTGTAGCAAATGTTAGTACATCCCCTAATCCCCTATAAATGCATGGCAGCCATTGCTGTGGGATCTGCTCCCAAACTATCAAAGGTATAGAATTATTTTACAAGGGAACAGAAATCTCTAATTGTCAGCACCGAGAGTGTGGCCTCTGTACGCACGAAAAACTAACCAATAAATAAGGGAACAGATTGCAAAATTAATCAGAAACGCACTGCAAATGCACACATGATCAATCTTTGTACGTCAAGAACCAATCATGAAAGTGCACACAGATGAGCAGTCTTTTCAGCCTCTAAGTAAGATGTTAGAGAATGTGACTCCGGGCAGTCTCTTCCACGCACACCTGGTACCTAAACTGACGCCCTGCAACTATCACTTTAACGAAGGGACAGATTTCTAAACATCATATGAGAATTAGGCACTAAATGGTCTGACTATTTAAAAACCTTATAATATATAAATCCTTCATGCACTAATCAGGTCTCCATAGTAACAGAGCCAGCGGCAGGCAGCATTGATCCTTGTGGCTTAAATCATAGCCCGGGAGATGCACCAGAACTTAACTCCAATGAGAGCAGATACAGAAGCGCCCAGTAGGAGAAACCAGGGCCAAATCTCCAGCTCCTGGTAAGTTCTACAGTCCACAAAAGGTCTGAAAACTCTTCTGATAGGCCCTTGCTATGACTTTTGGAAGTAAAAGTAGATTGTCTTCTCCCTCCAGAAAAGATTATCAGACCAACTTAGAGCGCCTTGTTGCTAAACATCTTTAGAAAACAAAACAATAGATTTCCTGTCCTTACTCTGCAGCCTCTCAATGTCAGTGGTAAATAAGCAGTGCTAATAGGTAGGGCCGCCATGTTTAAAATGTATTATCAGGAATGCGTCAAAGTGCACGTGAGCGAAATATAATAGGCTTAACCTCATTTAACTGGCAAACACCAAAGAAAAAATTGACAACATTACATGATTACACTTTTCCCTATACAAATGATGTCCCAGGACTTACTCAAAACTATCCACCTTGCATACACCGACATTCATTGAACCCCCCAGAATTGAATGACCATTATGAAGAGATCTATCTTTTATAAAACAGAACCCATGAAAAACATATAAATAGATCAGCAGTGCATCCTAATATTCCTCACCCCTTTTTCTAGATGAAGAAGTGTTAAGAATCAAAACGTCCTGAGAAAGACTGCATGAATACCGTTTCCTGTGCCACAAGGGATCAAAAAGCAATGCAGACAAGATTCCTTGGAGTTATTCTTACCCTTAAAAGCTAACAGCGAGCGAAAGAAATCACGTAATACACATAAGAACTTTCTAGCCTTCTCCGTCCCCATTTTCCCTGGTGAGAAATATCCATCCTTTAAACCGCCTGAGATGGTATTTGAATGTGCAGTGATTGGGTGTCCCCATGTCATTCTTCTTTCATTCTATGTCCCATAAATAATTGGTAACATGTTAGTGCTCTTACGTTCTGTAAATACACTTTTCTGCAGCACTTGTGCTCATTGGTTTCTGGTGGGTGGATCATGACTCTACTACCTGTGAAAACCACGAATGCCTGAGCCGGTAACAGAATGAAACAAAGGGTTTTTTCTGATTTACACAACAAATGGAGGATTTCAGGATGTTACTTCCTATCCCTCTGGTAATCAAATGATTTTTCTGGTTGTATAATCATGCCATTTTTTTCCTCTTCTTCCCTCATAAGTGTCCCATTGAAGCACTTGTAGGGCCAGAAGAATGAGCCTCAAGCCATCTCTCTGCACCGCCATCATGTTCCCTCTCCCATAGTTCCCCCCCTGATTAAAGGTCCTAATTTGACCCCTGTCCTCATCTATCTTCTCTGGCCTAAGGAAAATAGAAGCCAGCCGTCTGGACATCTCTCTAGACCTCCATCCTGTCCCAATCTTTTATACATGTCACCAGAGGGATTGGAGAGACCAGTTTCTTCACCCCCGCCCTTACTGACGGATTTCTTCTTTTGATTGGGAGGACAATTTCGAGACTTTGGTTAAAAAATCTGATTTAAAGGGCTTAGCAATACCTCTGGGATGTGCACTCTTTTGTTTGGCCCTTCCACCTTCTGCATGGGTGCCTTTGTTTCCTGTCTCCTTGGTTTAAACTTTTTTCAGGTAATGTGAGTTTCCTTGAGGCTCTCCGATTTTCTTCTTTGGGTTCTTCTTTCCCATTATCTCTAGAGTCTATGAGAAACTGGCTCACGCCACCTCTATAACGTGCCACTGCCCGAAAGAAGGGTAAGAAACTTAGCTAGTCTACCAGACCATTTGACTTTAGTACTACATAGCTTTATGTATCCATAATACCTTGTCGTCTGGGAGTGAAAAGGCACCGGTAACTTCATGTTAAAAAGTGAACAATTCCTTAGATCTTGTCTTCAGGCTTAGTTACTGTAATTTTTGTGCTTGTTTCTGCTACTGTTTATTTTTTAATTTATGTAGAATGTATTTTCTCTTTGTTTTTTACAAGGAAATATGTGGAAACAGTGTTCACCATAAATTGTCATAAAATAATGTCTCCATCCATTTGTGCATGAAGCTCTGTTTCTGATCTGGATTTGCTTCTAAAACACGGCGGATGGCCCCAGTGAAGCTAGAGATGCCTTCATATACATTTAATGGGTGTTAGTAATGTTAAATGTTTACCATTTAAGACGCAAACTCTGCTTTACATGAAAAGCATTTAAATTTAAAATCTGTAAAAAATAATGAGAGAATGTGAACAGCAATAATGGAAAAAGCATATACTACAGATGAGGCTAATTTTAATACTGGTTCTTCAAAGCACAAAGAGCTCCTGTTTGTTGGTGTTGCCCATTGAATAAAAGCAGTTCATTGCCAGTCAGTCCTGTTCACACTGTCTCTGTTTGCACCTTTTAGAAATGTGGAGGACATTTGCCGGTTTCCTGACCTTCCTGCGCGGAAGCAGCTGACTTACCAAACAAAGCAGCTTATTGCAAGAGAGATAGAACTGGAAAAAATGAGGCGGACGGAAGCTCATCAGGCGGCTCGGAATGCAAACCAGGTGAGGCCACAGTGCTTATTGAGACAGTATAACAAGGTGATGTGTAGTGTAACCTGCTGCAAACGAAGCCGTTGCCCGCTCTGTCCCGAGCTAACCCGGCATCTGCCAGCTGCAACAATCAGATTATTTTTGCGCGTCTTCCCAAATGATGCTTCGTTCCCAGACTTAATAAAGGGATCCAACTGGAAATAGATTATGGCCAGAGGACATAGTACACCAGGCATTTAAACAAAGCTACCAGTGTGTCAGGTAAACTGTGCTGCATTTACATTGAAGGAAGCCCTTAACAAATGCCACATGAGGACCAAGACTTCTGTCTAGCAGACATTTTTGAGTTAAAGAACTTCAGAAAATATAAGGGAGAACTAAATCTGTAACCTCATTACCATAATAATTAACATACCTTATCCCTTGAACCTCATTACACTCACCTTTCTACTGTGGAACCAGGTGATATGACAAAGTAATATGCTGTTTGACAAGCTCCAAGCCTTCACCAACCTACCCATTGTCAAAGAGATTTTTCCTAGAGCGTGTCTCTGAAATTAGAGAGTCAAAAACGTGTTTCTTCCACATGCCGTAGCCCCAAAACATCTGAAACCTTCAGTTGTCAACACCACCCTACTTGGCACTGTTGGGGCACTCCTAGTCAATTTTCTAATTTGAAATTAATCAGTCGTCAGCTCTCTACTTGTCTCATTAAATTCAGTCATGCCAGAATCCAGTCTTGGAGAAATTTAGTTAAAAGGTGAGTTAAGAGCCGGGGTTTTTTGTCCCGCTTGTCCGTCCTAGTTTGATGGGTAATGTAATGGGTAGCAGATGTCCAAAATGGGAAACCCTAAGCCCATTAATATAGAACACTTTTGTTCAGGAGGACGACAGAGCTGGTTACTGAGTTGAGTTGTGGATCCTTTCCCTAATGGATAACGAATGGGACATGTCAAAGAGTCATATTGTAGCCTTTGTAGTTTCCTTAGGATTCTTTGTTGTGAGTGAACTGGGTTATTCTGGTGATCCAGAACAACAACGCAAAAGCAGCCAATACGTGTATCGCCCCCTGGTGGCGCTCTGGCCTAGGTCTTTTTCAAGGCATAGAAGGTGTAATTTATTAGGGCGCACATATACATAATTGTGTAGAGTTTCAACATGTAAAACAATAAGGTGTGCCATGCCTGATAATGGGGAGGAGCGATAATGTGGTCCAGGGCTGGAGTATGAAGAGTATATCGGCAAGGTTGATTGTTCATAGGTCTCTGCGGTCTAAGCATCATAATGTTTAAGAACACCATGTCCTTGAGCATTGTGATGCATGCACTGCACACTGATTAGTAACGTTTGTTGTTGGATGAAAAGTAACACACTTGCAGCAGGAGGAGCTGGGCTGTGCTGTGCTGATCACCTGCTCTGTGCAGCTTAGGCTGCCTGCCTGCCTGGCCAGTCGCTCCCCATCACCACCACTAAACCAGCAGAGACCACAACAGCAATAGAGCGCAAACCGAATCTCCTCGCTGCTCAGGCTCTGCCGTGTGCTGCTCTGCACTTGGTTTACCGTCACACTTTGAGTTAGGGCCGCAGAGAATTCTGGGATTGTGACACAGCTCTATAGGTACTCCAAGTGACTAGGCAGGTGCAGACTGCTGGTATGGATGAGAAGCATTTTGGGTCTGAAGGCAAGGCCGCAGACGTGAAGTCTGGAAAGGAATCCCAGAATTCCCATGCCAACCTCTGCTTACCCACACCCAGTCCGCTGCGGCCCCTGCATGTATCACTGTGCAGGTTACCTACTCCCCCCACTAAGTAGTCAGTAACCCCCACTGTGAAACATGCTAAAGCCTACCTGGCTTCCCTTGTCATCTGATGCTCACAGTCTCGCCCTGTATGGTCTAAAAGAAGCAGGCAATTGTGGCAGACTAGCCTGCAGGTCCTGCATCAGCTGAAGCAGCCAATTGAACTCTCCTCCTTGGTGGTACATGTCGGCAAGAGCGTCACACTCCGCTGCTTTTTAATTGGCTGCTTGTTCAGTGGGCTCTGCAGCCCACACTGTAATCAGCCAGTCTAAAGACCTGTGCTCCTGCTTGTGGGGGTGGAGTGGGGTGGACACTGATATCCCTTGGTGAGGCCCTACGCCCGGCACTCCTGCTGCCTCTGGGCCTCCATACGGTTTATGCCCATAAATTAAATTGGGAGCCAGATGAAAGCCCTCTGTGGACCACAAGTTGTCCTATGGACCATATGTTGGACAACACTGCTTTATGGAATGTAAAAATAAGAAATACAAATGATAGTAATCCTATTATAGTATTGTCTCTTTAATCCATCAATTTATAGTAATTTTAGTAGCGTTCTTATCTTGTCGCGGTAAACATAGAAGTCTCAAACTATCCTTTTTTACTGTACTTACTTGATCTGTCAAGGTAAACTGATCAAGCAGATTTAAAATCCAAAAAGCTTAGCAATCTTTCATCATCGGAAGAAGGGGAGAAAGATTCAAAATTATTTTCTGTGTAGAATGATACTCAGAATTTACTTTATGAAGAAAGAGGCTTAATTTTTCAGAATAACTGCATTGTCCAGTAATTTAAAAAAAAGGAGGATGGCAATGACGAGGTAAAAGTTCATCCAATCCTGTGTACAGACTTGATAGCCATAAGAAAGGCAGCTTTGAAGGGCAAAAACTTCAAATCAACTGGATCAAGAGGTTCAAAAGGCTAGGTTTGAAGACCATTAAAAACCAAAGGAAGATCCTAAGGAGAGGTCAATAAGCGAGAAAGATATCTAGAAATAGGGAAACTTAAACAGTCTTGACACAAGAACATCTGCTCCTTGTAAAGAAATATCATCATGCAACGACTTAAATGCAATTACCGAGACAGGGTCTGGGCTCACTGGCAATAAGGACAAGCCTCACAATCAATAGTAACAAACCAACACGAGCACCAATATTGCCAAACTATTTAAACACTGGATCACAAGAAATGATCGCTCGACTTACTGAAACCAAACAGTAACTCTCAGGGGTTATTTTTACCCGGACTGAATCCAATACTTTTTTTTATTTTGCATCAAAAGAACCATGTAAATGAGCAATTTTATCTTTTTGCACAAACAATTTTGACTGAACTTGACATAAAAATGACAATTATTAACAATTTAACCAACTCACATTCAAACACTCATACAGGACAACACATTAATATATATACACACACCAAATTCTAGAGTTATACAAAAATATATACAATTTCCTGTTATTTAAGAACATAGCATTGGAAAAAATAATTGAAATTTTTGATGTTTGGTGATCCAATAGAATATTCCTAATGCTGAGTGGGGGTCTACGCGTTTCGATATCCCCTTAGTATGGGGAAATCTCATCAGGACCAAGTGCCTGTAAATGAAGGAACAAAAACCAATCAGCCTGAGAAAACCCGTGCCTGTGACACAACAGTGAAACGAGGGGAAGCTAATCCTACCTCTTTGGTGCTCGGTTTTCATGCGTTTAGAAGAAACTGTAACAAAAACAAAGCCTATTTAGCTTCTATGTACAAAGGAGCTTATACTTAGTAAGACGACCGACACATGCGTGAATACTCACATAATTTGCCCCATGTTGGGAATTGCCAGGGTTGATGGAAGTGGAAATCTGTAAAAATGGAGCAATTTTGTCAGAGCATGGCGCTTTTGGGCGGGCTCTGTGACTATTTTGCGAGGGGCTGGAAAAGCACTTACATGGTTCAGGCGAGTGTGGCGGCCGGACTGGGTTACCGGTTTTGTCGATGGTTCTGTGACCTTGAATCGCTGAAAGGAAACGGAGATTTAAGTCAGGTCCTTTATGCGCATGGTCCTTCTCCCATTACAAGGCGCTAGCGGTGCTGGCGTTTACCTTTGGAATTCGAGTATACTGAATCAATCAGGGGTCCACACTGCTCACTCTCTGTCACGTAATGACAGCACTTGCATCAACTCGTCAGTATTGCTCCTCTCGCGTAAAGGGATTAAACACACTTCCTGGTTAGAGGAATTCTGGGGATTGTGGTTCAAAGACGCGGTCGTCTTGGAAACCATAAGTTTGGCAAATTACAGTGGGAACGGGATGCAGTTCCAAAGGACTTTGTACAGCCGACCTGCAGGGCTATCGCGGCAGGGCTGTGAGTGCTCACCAACCATGCTGAATGCAGTGTGGCTGGAGTTGAACAAAACCAAGATTTCTTAGTGACTATGGACGTTTGTTCATTGTACACACAGATCCCCCAGAGTGACGGTCTGGATGCCATCCAGCATTATTTAGATCAAAGGCCTAGACCAACTAGAGTACCAACGGATCAGCGATCAAGGTCACAGAACCATCGACAAAACCGGTAACCCAGTCCGGCCGCCACACTCGCCTGAACCATGTAAGTGCTTTTCCAGCCCCTCGCAAAATAGTCACAGAGCCCGCCCAAAAGCGCCATGCTCTGACAAAATTGCTCCATTTTTACAGATTTCCACTTCCATCAACCCTGGCAATTCCCAACATGGGGCAAATTATGTGAGTATTCACGCATGTGTCGGTCGTCTTACTAAGTATAAGCTCCTTTGTACATAGAAGCTAAATAGGCTTTGTTTTTGTTACAGTTTCTTCTAAACGCATGAAAACCGAGCACCAAAGAGGTAGGATTAGCTTCCCCTCGTTTCACTGTTGTGTCACAGGCACGGGTTTTCTCAGGCTGATTGGTTTTTGTTCCTTCATTTACAGGCACTTGGTCCTGATGAGATTTCCCCATACTAAGGGGATATCGAAACGCGTAGACCCCCACTCAGCATTAGGAATATTCTATTGGATCACCAAACATCAAAAATTTCAAATATTTTTTCCAATGCTATGTTCTTAAATAACAGGAAATTGTATATATTTTTGTATAACTCTAGAATTTGGTGTGTGTATATATATTAATGTGTTGTCCTGTATGAGTGTTTGAATGTGAGTTGGTTAAATTGTTAATAATTGTCATTTTTATGTCAAGTTCAGTCAAAATTGTTTGTGCAAAAAGATAAAATTGCTCATTTACATGGTTGTTTTGATGCAAAATAAAAAAAAGTATTGGATTCAGTCCGGGTAAAAATAACCCCTGAGAGTTACTGTTTGGTTTCAGTAAGTCGAGCGATCATTTCTTGTGATCCAGTGTTTAAATAGTTTGGCAATATTGGTGCTCGTGTTGGTTTGTTACGACTTAAATGCAAGCCATTGCAATTTAAGAGTAGAAAGAGGTAGATTCTAGTGACCGCTCCCCAACAAGAGGTGAAGAATAAAAGAAACAATAGATGAAGTTGAAGATGAGATGAACACCAATAATCTAATTTTCCCCAATGTCAAGAATATGATTTCGAGATTAATGGCCTTGGACTGCAGCTACTGAATAAGGATGCAAACCCTTCTTTAAAAAATGTAATCTTTCAACCTTCAAACTAAAAAGGGTGATTTTTAAGGGAAGAATAGGGCTGAAAGACTTTTAAAGAGACTGAAAAAGAGGAAGGATCCAAGAAGGTTGAAGCGCCATCATCTTGAGTAGTGGAAACCATGACCAGCAGTCCATAATCAGGGCTACTGGAGTTATGAGATTCTGCGCACAACTTTTTTTGTCGCATATTTGTGGATTTGCCTCATAATCCATCATCTGCTGCATAATCTGTAGATTTTAACTTAAAAATGTGCTTCTACTGCAAGCTGATCAAAAGTTAATAAAAATGAGGTGACGTGGATTCACGTTCAGTGGAAGGCCCTTTACAAATGTTAACTGATCATCTTTTAATTTTTTTATTTGGTTATTAAACTGATGCTAATGACGTTACATATTTGCGCAGACAGTATTACCATGTCTAAAAATGACAAAATAATGAAGCAATAATATAAAAAAGTGCCACATTATACTGCATAATGTGCATTTTCTTGCTGCATAATTTGGTCAACCCTGCCACATAATTCCAGTGACCCTGGTAATAATGGAACCATAAGGATTACATCTGCCTTTTCCTTCAGAATGTTCAGCATCCAACTCTCAATTAGAACATTTGTAGAAAAGGCCTACACAACCACCGCAGTTACACGGCATCCATACTCCTTGTTCCTTTCTCTTAAAACATTGATCACAATCTTAGATGAAGGAAGTTCATGGATTAAAAAAGATCCACTAATAGGGTGCTGAACCTCTTGCAAGCCCTCTGTAAAGCTGATCTGGACAAAACTAGGTTATGGGATGATAAGCAAACTCTCCTAAGGTGGTCTGCCTCCACATTATCTAGACCTTTGATAATAATTTCTGAAATTGATACCAGATGCTTCTCAACTCACATCCCCAGAAAGCATGCTAACTCGTTCAGAGACCATGAGTGATTACTCCACTGATGACTGATATATACAACAGTCATTGTAATGTCAGATCTCACCACACAGTTAGCTGTAGACGAAGCTCCTGGAACTGAAGTACAGCACGGTGCCCTGCTATCAGCTTTCTCAAGTTGGACGATTTTTCAGCTTCCATCAAAGGCCATTTTGCTTGAATGGTATGGCCCTCTAATGTTGCACCCAAGCGCTGTGTCCTTGGCATCTGTCTTTAGAATCTTTGGTACTTCTGGATACATTGGTACCCCTTTGAGCAAAGTGTCTGGAATTGACCACCACTACAATAGCGGTATGAGCTCCATAGTGACTGGCATTATCTCCATGCTTAGAAACATCTGGGGCAAATGCTTGTTAATGTAACACAGCAAATAAAAGTTGAAGCCATGCCCCCCCCCCGGTCGTGTGTGTCAGCCCGGGCTGACACAGCTTAGCGGGCTGGCGACAATCTAATTGCAGCCGCACCCGAGTACATAACAGACCATTTACTTGTAAATTAGGCTTTTGTTGTGATTTCACCCCTTCTTACAGCCACTCTGTCTATGGTTGGAAGAATTCGCCTCGCCCCATCCCCCCCCGCCTCCGAAATATTTTTCAGCCCCCCCTCCCCAAACAATTTGGCTCTAGTTGCCCGCCTGCACCTTTGCAAACATATGAGGCCGTATGACCATGGGGGAACATCCAGGTTCTGGCTGGGGCTTCTTGGAGCTGTAATGGTGATCTCTATAATTTCTGAAGACGTTCCATTCTGTCCAAAGAAAGAAACCTCCTGTGCAGCTCCATTCTGAAACTGGCAGTGATTAAGTCTTTTTTCTGTATCAACTGGCACATCTGAATGTTCAACGCAGACCCCTGACGATTGTGTAGTTGTAGGCATATGTAGGTATTTCAACAATTCTGCTATTGATGGAGCATGAATCATCCAGATAGGGATTGATTGGGAATCCGTGGACATGCAGATTGATGAAAGGTATAGTCACTTTTGTGAACACTCTGGTAGCCGAGCGTAATCTGAAGGGAAGGGCTATGAACTTCCAGTGATTTTTCGGCTGCAAAATCCCAGATGCTCTGCCATTGGAACATGCATGTATGCATCTGTCCACTCTAGGTGCACTATGAAAGATTCTTTTGAACCAAAAGAATAATCCTTTGAAGGGTATCCATTTATGTTTACATACTTGTTTACGTTCTTTAAGCCATTGAAAACCTTATAGCGTCCCATCAACTTGGGACCCGGGAACACAATTGAGTAAACCTTCATTCCCCTCTCATTCTGTGGGGTGGGAACACTTGCTCTCTTCATCAGCAATGATTATATACCATAATTTAAAAACATTTTATTTCCTCATATCTTTTGGTAAGGTGTAGGAATGATCCCAGAAGCTACTGATGGAGAGTTAAGCTCCATTTCATATCCATGCTCAGCGATATCCCGGATCCACTCATCTGTGGTGGTCCTCTTCCACACCTCCAAGAAGTGATGGACCCTTCCCTAAACATGAAAAATCACAGCCAGTTATAATGCCAAAAGCACAAATAACACTTATGGAAACACTTAGCTTAAATAAAAAAGATGACATCCTTTAAACAAATAATGCAGTAACGGCCTATCAGAATTTAAATTGTGTGCCTGCGTGCTAATTGCGCACATGTGCGTTGCATCTTCAAAGGTGCATGCATGAACACTAGGCATTGTGTGATTATACAGCCACAAATGTGTAGAAACCACTCCAGGATCCAAAAAATTCTCATAGCGTGACAGGGTCAGCATTACTGTATGTTTTACCTTAATACAAAAACTTACTTTTGAGAAAGGAATCAGTTCAAAAAACGTTTCCCTTGCTCCTCCCACGTAGGAATCAATTTCCCCCACCAGCCCAGCACAGGAGGATTTCTAGTTTATAAAGGAGATTCTAGTCTGGCTAGTACATCCGCACTCTCTCCTCCTCGCGACAGGTAACAAAACAGGAAGTACAGGGGAATGCTAGACCATTTATAGCATCCTGTTGACGGTGGGATAGGGTTAACTAAAATCATCCTTGTTTTGTTTCCTGTCATAAAAGTGGATTCAGACCTCATGAAGTAATGACTGGGAGGAGAGACATAGATATAGTGCCACATTTTGACTTCAGTAAAACCTTTCAGCTTTTAGTTCTTTATTCCCAATCTTGCAACTTCTTTCGACATCAGAAACATCCCACACACCTCTCCTAGTGCTGCACAATGGACATGTCTACTGACCTTCAAGATGTCCTTGGAATCAGAGTGCACACCACAGTTCACCTCCCAGCTTTGAAGCGCATCATAATACAACAGAAGTAACATAAAACCATAATTCATATCGGACGCCAGCATGCAATAGAAATCTCAAGCCCTGTTGGACAGTCACCATGATTGCGAAGGTGTATGAGTCCTGGACAATTACGATATACAAATGCTGCTAACCTAATGTGCCTCTGGCAGGACTTCCCTTAGCCAACTGAACTTAAGTGAAGAATATAGATTTTATAGTGCCCCACTACAAGCTGAATTGCCTCTAGGAGCTCTCATTAAGCTCCCCTACTAATCAGCACATGCACTGTCCGTTGCGAGACCTACTGTGAGTTGGAGCCCACCAATTGCTTACCATTGATTGGCTTTGTTGTCTTTATTTGCTTACTTTTAAGGTTTCTGAGAAATTGTTTTTAATATAAACTTAACCGCGGCGGTTTAGCGCAGTGGGCGGGGCCACGACGGCCAACGGACATGCGCAGCACTACGGAGGTAGTGCGTGCGACGGCCGTTGGCCGTCAGAAGCAGCGAAGAGGTTAAATGGGACTTACATCTTTCCTGGCTTCTCATTGGTTACTGTACCTGCCACTTACTTTTCCTTCATTTCTTTTGGCTGTAGCATATTTTAATGCATTTACCAATGTTTGTTCCTCGTCTGCTTCTCTTATCAGTGTCCCGCTGCTGAAATACTGTTAACATCCGCTTTGGTGGAACTATATTTTCATAAAGTTTTGACTTTTTTTATTGCAGCATACTTGTATAACAATCTATCAACAGAGAGATTAGATAATTTGCATAGAATCACAGGATGTTATGCAGCACCGCCGAGACGCGAACCGGCATCCCCAGCTCTCGAGTCAGCAGCTCTGGCTGCTGTGCCACATCCTCTCCACTCCTGTGTTATTTGTCAGGGAGCTCTTTCCTTCTTCCGGACGATGATTGATGAAAACAACTCTTTATTCATTACATAGGTGAAACCAATGCATTTCCAATGCTTGTTATTTATTAGCATGTGTGGACTTGGACATCCATTCCTCTTCTTATATTAGTGTCCCCAGTGGAGCGTAGATGCTTTACTTGTATCCTTCCATTGCTCCATTCAGGCTCTACTTTTTGCTTCTTGTTTATGCATTCTAAACGAGTGTGTGTTTTGCAGCTGACTTCTTCTGTACTTCTCCCCCTTCACCGCGCTTGCTTGTTACTCTTTCGCTCCTGTTTCTTCCTCGCAGCCTCGTGATGCCTTCTTTTACTTATCCGCATGAATGACTGTTCCGCCTGTGTGCTTCCCCAGCACTTTTTCCACCTCCCCTTATGTGTTGCTTGACCTACCTATGATCATTTTTTTAAGTGCTTGCATCGTTTTGCATGTGAGCTCGGTATGTATGTGTAGAAATAGTCGTAGCCTGTCACATCCCGTGTTTTTTATATTTCTTAAAAGCTATGCCTTACAGCATCGCTAGAACCATTATAGAAGCCAGTAGGTTTCAAAGCCGAAACATATTGGTTTTTTACCAATGCTTGTTTATTTTTAGAAGGGGTGGGCAGCGGGGTGGAACTTGTCGATTGAGAGATAGTGAATGTCTCAGGATTACACAGCGGTGATCACTGTGAGATTATTATCCCCATATTAGCCGCCAGAGGACATCTTGCACCGTGTCACTTGCCTGTAGCTCCTCGCTCGTTAACCTTCAGTGTAAGGAAAGGACAGTTAAATAAACTAGAGAGATGTCGTGACAAGTTCAGCCCGGGAACAGGCCGTGGAAACTAAAGCAACTGGAAATTGCTTCATTAACCTCTTGTGTGTGTGTTAATGGCCTCCACCTGGGATTTGTCGCAGCGCGCGGCGACAACAGATCATTAGCAGCTGGAGGCCGCTCCTCGTGGCGCGCGGCTCTCGGAGCGCGCGGGGTGCCGGGGAACGGCGCGCGGCCGCTCCCCCGGGTATTCTTGTTTACAGGAAACTTTCGCAAAACAAAAGTACCAAAAACATCCACCGCTAGTGCTTGTGGTGTAATATGAGGCATCTAATGATTACTTTTAAGATCCCCGCATTTGGAATCTCCTTCTGGAGACTCGCAGTATATATAATACCAGGAGTGTCATCATCTGTTTGCAATGCAAATAGGGTATTTTAGGCCGAACGTCTTTTTTTATTTATTTATATGTTTTTTTATTTTAGTATTGATTTCTCAAAGGCCCCGGTTTTCATTATTCTTTTACTGGCACGTAAGACCGGAGGATAGATGCGACTATTTCTGGGGACCTCATATGTTGATTCACCCAGCTTCCGTTCTCGTTTTGAGGCTGCAGCGGTATCAGGCAGCCCCCTCCAGGAGGAGTGGCGTTGACACCCGAACCAGGAGAGTTTATTTATTTATTTATCTGAACGTTTTATATAGCGCGAACCAGACCCTTGCTGGTATCAGAGCGCTTTACAGGGTAGGTGTAAAAGTTACATAAGTACAAAGAAAATAATTTAAAAAAAGGCAGAGGTAATTCCTCATTATAAGTCTTCCAGACAGTGCTGCTACTCATTCACGCCTGTATTACCTCATTCTAAGCCCTCTAGACAGTGCTGCAGCAGTGTCTCTAGTCAGTGGTAATTCCTCATTCTTAGTCCTCTAGACTCTGCTACAGCTGCTTCTTTGGTCCCAGTGGTAATTTCTGAGTCCTCTAGGCCAGTGGTTCCCAAGCTTTTGACTCAGGAGGACCCCCATTTAGTCACCACTGGAAGCCGGGGACCCCCAAGCAACTGTAGCATTTAATTTTCATTATAATAGTAATTCGAAAAAAATAAACACACGTGTGCACACAAAACAAATACTCAATTTACTAAGGATTTTAGGGACATATTTACAAGCCCATATCACCATGGGAACGTCAATTTTTGTGATGTTACCGTGGCGATAGGGGCTTCGCCATATTTACACAGCAGCTTTAAGCCACTTAATGTGGCTTAGCGCTGCCTTTGAATTAAGCCCCCCTTTCACGCAATGCTTAGCGTGAAAGGGCTGGGCCGTGGGAGTTGTCGTGGGTGTTCCACCCCAACACACATTGATTTTGACGCTGGCTTCTATTTAGATCGGCAGCCTAAATAGGAGGCAGCACCAAGATTAAGACCATGGAAAACCTGGTCTTAACTTGGCGAAAAATGCGTTATGTGCTGGCCCTTCTAGCACATAAACAATCTTTTAAAAAAATACATTTTGTAACTTCCATGTGTGCTGCATTAGGCAGCACACATAGAAGTGACAAAACGGCATTTCAAAATTGTTCATGTGCAGGAAGTCGGAACTTCCTGCACATGAACAATCTTCCCCTGCATGTAGACACCCTTGCACTATGGTGCAAGGGTGCCTGCATTGGTACTACACTGCTAAGTGTAGGACCAGTGAAGGGGGAAACACAAGGCTGCACCATATTCTTGTAAATATGGTGCAGCCCTGCGTTTCTGAAGTGGCGGAGCATGTCGCTGAGCCAAGGAGGTTAACGTCATGCTCCGCAAATTCTATTGTAAATATCCCCTTAGTATTTTTTAGTGAAAGAAATTGCAAAAAAATAAAACATTTTAATGGGAAGGTTGGTGCTGCATCTCCAAGACTGACTTTTGAATGTTTGATTTTATTTTGCAGTACGAGGCTCCTGCCAGGGCCAGACTGGAAGCCTAAAGAAGCCCAGGCAAATGTTCTCAGACTAGTCCCTATGTGGTGCACAGCAAGTGCAGTGACTGAGCCTGACCACTACAAAGGGGGCTTTGGGAGGCTCACCTCCCCAAAACATGTAGGAAACAATGGTGCAGTTTAAAAAACATTCATCATTATGTAATGAATTGTATTCGCTTTTAAAGAATAGTAAATGAAGACCTAACTATGCACCAGGATACAACAATCTTTGTTGGGGTTCTTCAATGATTCCCTTATTATCACCCTCCAACAGGGCCTGTCATCTCTCCATAGCCCCTCTGTCACATGTATTTCATTTGTTTTATATTTGAAAAATTATTTTCCCTGACCTAGGAACTATAAGATCCATATACTCAGGGGGTCCTTGCTAAATATACGTCATTTCATTTGTTTTATAACATCTCATACCATTGTAGGATGTCAAAGCTCTTTACATCACACACATATAGAGACAACGAATCATACGTGATCATCAGTGTATAGAAAATGTTACATAAGGCAAAGGGGACTACAAGGTGTAGGATTCACATATCATTCATACTGCTAGGCATTTGTATATAGTGTTTGGTCTGGTGAAGCACAAATTCAGAACATAACACAGTGGTTAGCATTGACTTTAACATTAAAAATGTATTTCCACCCAAATAAACCTTTTTAAAAGCATCCGGGTAATTATAGACTGGGAAAAAACATAAGTTACTAACTTGTACCATGCAGTTTGCAAGCAAGTCTTTGATGAGAGTTTATAGGTCACTGTGCTAGATTATGATTGTCCCTTATGAATGGCACAGTAACAAAAGAATCTCTGTGACAAAAGCAGAAACCCACTGACCTATGCACATAAAAGACTGTTTTTTCAAATGCATGGTACACGTTCTTTGCAGTAGGCATATTAACCCTCTGTTCTACATTAGATTAGTCGAAGCTGCCACTGGACAAAACTCTTATCTCTCTCCAGCAGGTACATTAATCACTGCCATTTGTTTCATGACACTTTTATTTTTGCTCGAAAACTGCTACTTTTACCAGGAACTTTGCAGTACTTTTCAAACTGCTGCCTGGGGACCCCCTGGGAATGTGTCACGGACCCCTGGGGGTCCGCGGACCACAGTTTGGGAAACACTGCTCTAGGCAGTGCTGCAGCTATGTCTCTCTTTCCAGTGGTAACTCCTCATTCTTAGTCCTCTAGACTCTTTTAGTAAAAAACAATAGAAATCTACAACACCAATAGCTCTAACTTTCAAAAATGCGAGACCGACTGCATTGAAATGCGTGTTTTGTCTCGGTCAGCTCAAAACTTTCAGCAAAAGTGCATAAACTTTTTTTTTGTTTGTTTTGTGTAAATCCGTCAAACGATGCCACGGAGCGTGTGATCTAATTGTAGCTATACTGGTGCTATCACCACCAATGTAATGTATACTGTTCAATATAGATGATGTTGAGGACAGCAAAGGAGCTTAAAAACCTCATTAACAACAATGTAGGTTTCATAAGTGATCATGATCTGGATACAAATTTTCTATAGCTTGTCACCACAGGTTCAAAGACTAGTAAATCCAAAATTGCAATTTTTGCAAAGTTTAGGTTTTGCAATGTTTTGTAGTCATTTGATAAAGCTGGAGGGTGAAACCCACTAATAAAGTTTAGAACGAAGGTTCGTTCTGATAGAGGACAGGGGTTTTTAATTTCCCAACTTCTCTAGGCAATAAACCTCTGAGAGTTTTGCCGTCTTTTTATAAAAGTACAATCTACATTAACACATGGGGAATAAATACTGAGATTTTCTAACACTTGTTCCAACTACCTCTCTTTCTGATTCGATCCTCCTTGTACACATGTACCGTATAGTATTTCTTCGGGCCCCGGAACAAATACCTCAATTGTGAGTTACTCAGATAAATTATTATGAAAGAAAGGGAATCCCCATATTCCATGTGGAATATGAGGCCCGAGACATTCCACAAAATTCGAAATGTATTATGCACATCATCAGCACATCAGTGATAGATTCTAGTAATTAACAACGAGGAAGATACTTATAGCTAATTTCATACCGAGGTTATTCTATTGCGTACAGGAATATCTCATGTCGCTTGTTTTTTTGTACATACCATTTTACATTAAAAAAATTTGTGGCAAGACTTTTATGTAATCTCAGTAGTGCAGGAATCACTGTGATGAGTTGAAAATGTAGAAAGTGCAATACAATATATAGAGTAAAAATGCCATGTAATTCAGTGGCATTGAGGGTTAAATGAGAGGACACCCCTAACTTTCTACAAAATATATAAGGGATAAAGTACTCATCTGCCGTACATTATAAGGATATTGGAAGTCGCGGAGGAGTTCCATAACCATATAGAGGAACCATGGCCAGACTGGGAACAGCAACCAGCACTGCTCAACCGGCCCCGGTGGTAGGGGGATGCCCGCTACGGCCAGTCTGGCCCTGAGAGGAACGAGACCAAAGGCAGAGTTCCTTTATGAGGTTATGGAATCCGAGGTGACTTGCAATGTCCTTATTCTATTAGTGTCAGGCGTTTATAAATGGATTGCAGAATCCCCTGTATTATATATCTGTTGGATGAATATGCCAAAGCTATTATCACTCCAATTTTCGTGAATTGAACGAGACCATCCTCAGAATGGATAGCCGCATTTTGAACAGCGCTGCCTTGCCAAGCAGCGGGAGCGTCAGCAGCCACCAATGTTTTACATCTTCCGCTTTAGCATGGGGGTTAGGTTTGCCTCATAGTACGAGTCCTGAGTTTTAGTGATCCAGATTTCAAGATATTTAAATTGGGTGGTCTCTGTTCTCAGTGGTAGTGCTATTGTTTCCTCCAACTTCCAGTCCTCTAACAAGAACAGTAGTGACTTATCCCAGTTAATAGCAAAGCCTGAGTAACTCCGAAAGGTGTGAAATATTTTTTAGTCAAGTGAGTGTCAAACTAATGTTGAATAGTTATAACAGAATTTTGTTTGCATACGAGTTGCGATCATTCAACCCTATGTTTCGAGGCCATCCCCAGATCTGTGCATCCACGTGCCCACTCTGCTAGTGCTTCTTTGGCGAGAGCAAAAAACATCAGTGAGAGAGGGCGCCCCTGCCTGGTACCCCTACTTATACGAAACGGCCGGGAAGTGTAACCATTCACTTATACTCAGGCAGTAGGCTTATTGTAGAGCAGTTTGACCCATCTGAGGTAGTTTGGTCCAAATCCCATCTTGGTCAGCACGCCAAAGAGATAGGGCCATGCCACTGAGTCAAAGGCATTATTTGTGTCTAACGAGACAACTACCCATCCTACAGGCGAGGCCCCAACCATCGCCAAAATATTATGTAATTGCCTCAGGTTCAGCCTGGTTGAGCGGCCAGGCATGAACCCTTTTTGATTCGGGTGTACCAGATCTGTTACCACCCCTCTTAGTCAGTTAGTGAGATTCTTGGCTAGGATCTTAATATCTACATTCAGGAGTGAAATCGGCCAGTATGAGGCACAGTCATCTTTGAACTTACCAGCTTGGGTATGAGCACTATCGGAGCCAGCCACATAACCTCTGGCAGTCTATTTTTCTTGCATGCCACCTGAAAGGTAGCGTGTAATGGTTCTACCTAGAAAGCCTGCGAAACAGCTCCACTGGGAATCCATTCGGGCCCAGTGTCTTGCCCGATTGCATCGGTCTCCTCGCTGAATCCATCTCCTCAAATGTTAGTTCAGTTTCCAACCCTTCCGTTCATTGCAATCTCAACCGTCTCATAGGGCAGTCTTCTATCTAGGCAAGTACCTCTTTCTCCGGGGTATCAGTCTGTACATCATAAAATGTCTATGGGCAGGTAGAAAATTGCTCTGCTATGCTACGGCCGCCAGTCACCACTCCCATGCTTGCCTGTTAACGCCTGGACTATTTGCCTTCTCTTTCCTTGCTTCCTATCCAGGCCAGTAGTTTACCTGCTTTATTTCGGACTTTGTAAACCCTTTTTTGTTTTGTCACTTACTGTGTTTTGTCCTCATGGTGGGGGACTGACTGAAATTCAGCTCGCTGTAAGCCCAAAACTTTTTTAACGCTTGGGACAGGGACTGATGCATAGTTCCTTTCCAGCATGTTCCTTTTCCAATATATCTAGTCTGTGTCATCGGTGTCATCTGTCCTCTATTTCACCAGTATTAATGATCACCCTAATTGTTGCCTTGTATGCTTCCCAGTGTCACAGGGCCCTGCATGGAACCTTTGTTCTCAACAAAGTAGTGCTTAATTGATTTACTTAGTCTTTTGAGTTCGTGGGCATTCGAGAGTCACCACATTTTCATCCGCCAGTCAAACCGTGGTTTCTTTATATTTCTGGACAGGGTCCAGGGGAAAGGCGAGTGGTCTCTGATCCAGCGAGCCAGATATTCTGCCTGACTAAACCTCAGTAGTGAATGAACTGGTGTGAAAAAGTAATAAAGTAGTGAATGCATGTCATGTGCACCTGAGTAAAAGGAGTTAGTCTTTCCTTATTGTGTATCGATCGCAAAATATCACACAACCCCAGCGCTTGCACAAAGCCCTCTAGTTTCCCTCTGGTGGCTTCTCCTTCAATTCTCTTGCTGTCTAAGTGTGTGTTTATCGTAAAATTAAAGTCCCTTCCTATCACCGCTGTTTCCAGGGGGGCATCCAGTAGAGTGGTCCCCACTTTCTGTAGCATCGCCGGTGGAGCATAGACATTAATCAGCAACATGTGTTCGCCTTCGTATTCCCCTAATATCACCAGATCGATGATTGGGTATCCTTTCATTTACTTATTACGTTAAATGGCAAAACTTTCCTAATAAGGATCAGCACACCCCTGGAACCGGATGTATATTTGGAGAAGCCTGCCATTTTGTATTTTCCCCTTCCCATGCTTCCATGTTGTCTGTCAAGGATGTGCTTTTCCTGGAGAAATACAACCTCAAGCTTGCATCTGCCCAATGCCTTGAGGACTAGTCTCCTCTTCACTCTATTGCCTAAGCCATTGACGTTCCACGTCAACAAAGTTAATGTCTGGGTAGTAGTCATGTTAGGTGTGTATATTCTTCTCCATGAGTAGGCCTTCCTTCAGTAAGTGTGTGTGTCCTGCATCTCCCATTGTGGTATGTCAAGGTGTCATAATCTTCCCCCAGAACTAAACCCTCCCCACATTAGCATGTGGTAATTCTAAAACTGCCCCCCCTCCACTTACAATACGTGTGAATACCAAACAGTAACCAGTCTAAACTATCAATTGCTTTAGTCGCTGGGGCGCAGCCTTAGGCCTTCAGCGCATAACTATTTCTGAAATTATGATTGTTCGCAGATAGTCTCAATCAATATAATGAGCCCCGTCAAGCTTCCACCACTCAAGATCCCGGAGCTTGGCACGGTCTTACCACTTATTTTCAGCTGGTCTGAATACTTCTGCACCAGATGTTCAAATGCCATAGGTAAGGCATGCGGCAGCTGTTCTTCTAATTCCTGTTCAGTCTCCGAGCTGCTGCCCTTGTCCTCAGATCTTGGAGAACACCAGATTCACTGTGTTTCTTTATCTGCTGATCTGTCTTTTCTTGGGCTGGTGCTTCCATCGGGAAGTCAGCGACTTTCTTGTTGCAGCAACGCTTCGCGGATACACTGTGCCACTCATCGTCTATCAGTATGTCCTGCGAGGGATCCGACCAGAGACCTTGCTTCTCCAGCCAGGACCATGCTTCCTGCTCCGACATCATGAAGTGGGTTTTGCCTCCATAGTCTATACTGAGTTTTGCCAAAAATAACAGTGCATATTTAAGATACAACTGGTGCAGCAACTTCTTCACTGGAACGTTTGCTCCTCGTAGTTGCTGGGCTGAGTTAGTGTAGTCTGAATACCGGTTTACTTCCTGGGTGTCTATAGTCCAGAGGCCTTGTTTTCTTACCGCTTGTAGGATAACATCTCTGTCTCTAAAGTTCATCAGTCTCGCTATTATCGGGGGTGGGGCGCCCCGTCGGTGACAGATATGCCGGGACCTGTTGACCCCATTCCACAGAAAAAGGCGAGAGGGGTTTCCTAGCAAAACGATTTTTTCCAACCACTCTTCCACAAAAAGTTCTATGTTGGGGCCCTCTCCCCTTCCAGTACCCCAACAAGCCGGACACTGTGGCGGCGATATCTTCCTTCCGCATTTTCCAGTCTATGTGCCAGCATTTAAAATTCTTTCTTGGCATTTTAATGAGAGTTCATTCAAGCACGGCAGGGTAGTGCCCAGTTGAACTTCAGCCTCCTTAACACAATCAGTTTTTTGTGGTCGTCCCTCATTAATCCCACCTAAATCATTACTGCCTTGATCTGTGTTTCTAAAGATGTCATGTCTCAAATCAAATGGCCTCTAGGATGGCCTCTGTGTGCGAGGGGATGTGTTTTCCTCCATCTGTTGCGCCCGGCCTTCCCCATTAGTCTCCTTTTCTGCTGTCTTCCCAGGTATTGCCATAGTTCTTGGCATCAATCAACTTTCCCTTTAGCTACAAACTACATGGATCCAGGGAGAAAAAGGGGGGAGAGGGGGATGAGGGGGAGTTCCTCACAATTTTCAGGCCACAGAGTTTCCCTCACCATGCAAAGACGACAAGTTGCTAAGTTGCTCGGGCATGGTCTGCGCCGCAGTCTCTCACTCCGATTTATGGGTCACCACTCCCTTTACGTCCAATATAGGGGTATGTGGGTCCCCTCTCACGTTGTCCTCATTTGCAAAGTCGCTCCTTCATGCTGCTATCCCTTCTGGCAGTCTGCAACAGCCGGGCTCTCCTCTATCGTAATCCCTCAAAGTCCTTACAATGGGGGGCGGGAGGGGGAAGTTTTCATGGACCCAGAACCGTTGTCGCACTCCTCAATAGTCTGGTGCCCCTATGTAGCTGCAGATACCGTCTTTCTTGCTGTCGCCAGGTCATAGCTTCCAGCACCCCTCAATCACTTTTCCGGCTCCACTTGTGTGCACCGGCCATCCCAACCTTACCGGCAATGGTCTCCACCTGCTCGTGCCAGATGCAGAATGCAGTTGGAAAGCAGGCTCTCCAACACGGTCCAACTAAGTCGCCTCTCTGTGGCTCACAGCTACCTGTGCGCTGCACACTCTCTCTCCAGTCCAGCAGGGAGGCTCAACCGCGACCGGGTGCCATATTGCTCTCTCGCTCAGCCTTGCGGACTCGGTCGCACCTCAGCATTGTTACTTGCAAATTTGGATCCGCCAGCACTACAGTAGGTGCCCTCAACTTTGCAGGCAGATGTTCCAGCCTCTGTGTAGCCGGTGGTCGCTGAGTACCGGGATAGTTCTCCACGGGGCCCATGTCAGGCAGAGGAGCTCACTCTTACCGCTCCTACGCCATTGCCTGTTATGCCACATCTTCATCTGTGAATCTTTGTTATTTGTGAGTAAAGCACCAAGTGCCTCCATGTAGAGGTTGAACATGACAGGGGACAGTATGGAACCCTGGGTGACTGTGCAGGTGATAGACATCTTTTGGGACCCAGAGGTGCCTTATGAACCAACTGGTGTCAGTTGGAAAGGAAATAGGAACATGATTGAAGAATATTGCTGATGAATCCCACCCAAGACTCAAAGGTGCATATTAATGTGGGTTTGTCGACTGCGTTAAAGGCAGATAAGAGGGCAAGCAAAATCAGAAGGCAGGATCTTATCTTCATCTGTGGTTAAGAGGGCATCATCTACGATGAGCAAGGTACCGTTCTCTGTTCTGCAGCATGATTTGTAGCCAGAGTAGAAGCCATGCAGGCATTGCTGTGATCTTGGAGTTGAACAGAGACTGCTTTTTCAGCTTTCTTGCCGATGAATAGTAAGTAAATAATGGGGCCAGTAATTGGCGAGGTCATCAGGGTCCATAGTTGGCGAGGTCATCAGGGTCTAATGTAGGTTTCTTTAGGAGTGGAAGGATATGACCTATCTTGGGAGCTTCTGGGTAGATGCTTTGTTTGAGGGAGGCATTGACAATGGTGAGTAGGGGTGAGAGAGAATCCCTAGAGAGAGCTTTGTTGAAGGATGAGGGCAAGACAACTTCTTTATAAGCAGTGGCTTTGAAGAAGTTGAGTATGTTGATGTGATCTGCGAGAAGTATGTTTTTGAAGGCTGATATTTTCAGTATTCTACAGGAAAGGGTGGGTCTAAGAGATGAAGCAGGTGTGGTGTTGTCGATGTTCTGTCGAATGTTCTGTATTTTTTTCCACTGAAGAAGAGGTTGATGGCATTGCACTTTTCTGTGGACTGTTAGGGGCAGATAGTTGGTTCTAGAAGGAATTCAATGCAACGCTTGATTGTCTTAAAGTGTTTTGCTTCTGCTTGTGGCTTCGTTGATTGTGTTGGTATATTATTTTGCTTTGGGTGATGTGGTGAGCTGTCTGCATGTTGTGCGGAGAGACTTCAGTTTCAGGAAGTCATCTTTTTCTTTCCTGTCTGCAGATGGATCGCTTATTGTCAGCAAGGTCTTTGGAAGACCAGGGTGGTGAAGGTTGTGACATGGGGGTATTGCTGCCATGGTTAAAATGATGTTACTTGGTAGCAGCATTTCATATTTACAGACATTATTATGACACTAGCATTAATAATGCGCCTAATCCTTTGGGTGGTCCCTAGTGGCAATCCTGCAGGAGTGCATACTAATGTACACTTGTCTGATGTGGTTACTGTTATAACTGTGGTAATGTTTGTTAGTGACTCTCAATCCTTTCCATTAATTAGAAGTAGCTTGCTTTCTTGAAAGGTTGGAGACCCCAGGACTAGAGTAAGCTTTAACTGTCTGCCAGAGTGTATGTCATCAACATAAAAAGGTAGATATGGGTTTTTGGTCTGCTCCCATCTGCCACTGGTGTGTTTGGGGCTCAGCCCACTTCAGAGGTTGCTTGGAACAAAGTGCCATTCACATTGTAGATCAGCCCAGAGAGTATTTCTTTTTTCACCATCCTGCTGTTGGCTGTGAGGTGCATCAGCCTACCCCAGGAGTGCTTGACATTGAAGCACATGGACAGTTAAGCATCCATGCACTGCAATGGAGACACATTGATCTGAGGAGCAACAGGAGCTGGTTTCCCTGGAATGCGGCGCGAAGAGGACGCCCGCTGCTCCTGCTTTAGATCACTGCAATGATGGCACGTTGTTCTTAGGAGTAGCAGGGGCCAACTGTCTTGGGCTATCTCTGGGTATAAGACCTGTTGATGCCACAAAGAATGGCTCTTCTTTCTTGACTGGTGAGTTGACATGTGCATTTTTAACCTCACACTAAATTTAATGGAGGCATATTCCAGGTCCCACCTTGGGTACAGTTTTTATCAAGAAAAGTGTTGGACCATTGGATGATATAACGATTGGATGACATAACTCTCACCATTTGCATGGCGTTCTATAGTTTTCTGTCAAGAAAAGTGAAGAAACTGAGTTTTTTTCCCCCGTATCGTTGACAATTTAAAAGGGTTCTTAGAATACAACATATTGGGAATCATGAAATCCATATCCCTGAATCTTCATGTATGTCTGCTTTTGTGTAAAGTCTGGAGTTGGTAGTTTGCCCTGGGTGTCGGCTGACCCAGGACCAAACCCAGCAGACATCCCCCTATGGAATTTCAGCCCATCAAAAACTTTCCTTGGGGTCTAGTGTGTGACCCCCAGTTGAAACCCATGTCTGATTACAGGTCAGAGGACCCAGCAGAACATGGATTTGAGTCAAGCCTTGACTGATTTATACCTGCGCACAGGTGACTAGAGGAAATTGACATGTTTTAGGGAAAAAATGCTAACAATCTGACAAACGTCATGTTTAGCACAATCTCCCCGCCGGCCAATCAGAGTAAAGAAGGTCTGGCACGTCCCAATAGAAACCTTCGGGTGTGTAGCTGTTAAAATATATATACGGTTGTGATATTTTTCATTCAGCCTGTGGTGACAGCAGTGTCCAAAGACACATAGCCTAGATCAGCATTTCAGCTTGCAGTTGCTTACCATATTTCCGAAATGCACTGCACCCAGTTTATCATCTATGAAAACCTTGACTCCATAGAAAACCCAAACATGTCGGGCATCTCCACGCTCAGGAGATACAGAGGAACAAATTTGGAGGTCAAGCCTTGGCAGGGAAATGTGACTGCGTGAAGGAAGCTGGAGGGAGTTACTATGTTTGGGGGAAAAAATTCAATCAATCTGGCTAGCTTGAAGTTGAGCTTGTCCCACTGGTTAGCCAGTCAGGGGAAGGGATGTTTCGCTTGTACCAATGCATTCGGTAGGACATATAGAATTAGATGTATAGTTTTTATACTTTCCATGTAGTCTTAAGTTCGATATCTGTCTGTAAATGAACAGTGCACCATGAACAGAGAATCAGCTATAATTTTGTGATCTACGCTTATGTTGCACAATTGACTGTCCAGACTATATTTCTCAGGAAATTCCATGTATATTTGATATTGCCGGACTCAGACATTCAGGCCAACATTTCCTCGGTTAAAATTACAGCCTTTGTGTCTGTCTATTTGAGTAATGAACCAAAACGTTGAATTAATTTGTTTTAAAAAAAATGAACACCATGAAAGATCTCACATTTGTTGTATGTGCAGACTGTAATGAGCTATTGATGCATGGTTTGCGTAATAGGTAGCCCTGATTTTGTTGACAAAAACATAGTTTGTATGGGGGCAAATAGAGAACAAATAGGTGCAAGTATTTATAGAACCTGACACCATTTTTGTTTCTAAAACAGCACTGCCACAAATGTGCACAAGCACCCCAGTAATTAAAGGGTTAATGATTTCTCATTGTATTTCAACTGAGTGGCACCAGTGACTTTCATGGAACTGTGTGCTTGCAGTGCTGTCTCCACCTGGGACCGTCTCAGTGACTCCTTTAGCGTTAATGATGTCTCGCTAATTGGAAGGCCATCGGACCACAGCATATGCAGTGACCTCATTGGCATTATTGAGTCTGTGTGGGCCAGATTACCTTCATTGCATTCACATATTGGAGAAGTATCTTACGCTTAACTCTACTTACCCCATTGCCATTGTCTTTTAATTTGCATGTGCCTATCTTTGCATGCATTAGCACATTATAGTTATGCCTGTTGGATCTGCCAATAATTGCCTTTCTTTTGTTGTGAATACACTTCATGGATCTGGTGATTTCTTGTGCATCCAGTTTTTAGGTCGAGCTAGACGTAAGCAATGCAAAGCATTGCTTAGTCTGCGAAGACATCTATTGTCACCCGTTTCTGGGAATGTGTACACGAGAGGGTGCACGAGCGCAGATTTGACCTCGTGGGCGCGCACGGCGCCGTGCCCCTCTCGTGTCTCACATTCCAGTGCGCATACACCACACAGGCACACGTACGCACAGGCACACGTACGCACAGGCACAGGCACACGCGCCACACGCCCCCCCCCCCTCCCCCCCCCCGCCACACACACACACACACATACACGCAGACAGGCACAACACACGCAGGCACATACAAGCGCGCGCATCCCCCCTCTTACAAACGCGCCCACACACACTCCCAACCCCGCTCACCGGGCACACGCAGGGCTTCCATCACTGGGGGGGCGGGCACCGTCAATGTGCCCCGACGCCCCCCCTCACCTGCTCCTCTCGTCCTGTCCCTCCGTGTCAGATAAGACTCCGCAGCCCGCTCCGTTGTTTTTCCGCCCCTTCAGTGCGTGTCACGCCTCTCCTTTCTCCCGGCCGGAAATCCTTTTTGCGTGTCAGGCCTCGTTTTCGAAACTGAACTGTCCCGCAACAGTGTATATAATATCGGCAGTCGTTCTGCGCACTTGGTATTGCGGTCCTCGGCATTTGCAACCTTACACCCTATTATGTGTCTGTTATGGTCGCTCATTATATGTGTATGTGTTACGTATAAAAATCAGTTTCCCTGAAAATAAGCAACGTTGCATTTTTTATACTGCTGGCCACGTCCATTATATAGAGCCCCTGTCAACCCTCCGGATATTATTACAGACATTTTTTCATTAAGTGCCTCTGTACTCCTATTCGGACCTGTGGGATCTGCAAACATGCCCGTCAGGAAGCAAGGTAAGCAGAGGACAAGTTTTCCTTCTGGTGTTGTGCATGCTTCGTGTGTATCTCTGATTGTGTGCGCGATTTGCAGCGGCTCCATAACTTCTGGTGCAGTTGTTGTTTTGAGCTCACAACCATCCCTTTCTTGGCCCCTTGACAGCTGCTTAGAGGCTTCGCAGTCCTACATCAGCATTTGCCATCTCTCCCCCCAAAACAGAAAGTTGAGAGCCAGAGTGTACTCGTGGCTGCTTAAGGAGGGGCAGACCCTGAGAATGAGGGATACTGCGACAATGTGCGCCCGTGCATTCCTGCGGGCTGTGGAAGCAGCTTCCGGATTGGGAGCCTCTAGTTGGGATTCCTGGGCATTGATCCGCACGATGCCTCCTGCAAGCTTAATCCCCCCCCCCCCCTGTTTAATGCTTTCGATTAGACGAGCCGTTCTTGCTGGCTAAGCATGAGGCGATCGAGCCGCCTGGGCAGAGTTTTGTGACACGTCAATTCCCGGGACCTGTTGACGTTAATCTATCTACTTGACTTGCAAATGTACCGAGGGAGAAAGGCGTGTTGTTGTTTCTCCTCAGTGACACGGCTCCTTGGTTGGGTCCAGACACTAGAAGTTGTTTAAGTGACAGCACAGCTGCACGACGTGAGGGGGGCGTGTTTGGGTTCAAACGAGGGGCATGTTCACTCTTCGCCTTTCAGAAAGCTGTGGGCGTCGCAGGGTTGGTGTCGGGAAAGTGGATGCGCGGTTGCATGTGTTGGCTACAAGAGAGGTCTATCAGTGCCCTTAAATGGAACAAGCGATGTGTTGTGAAACACAACTCGAAATGTTTAATTTCAAGCCCATTCCTGTTTTGCTACCCATTCAGATCCTCGTAGTTTCATTTGTTCACGATAAACACGGGGCTACACGTACCAGAATAAAACGGCTAAATAACAACAAAATAAGAGTTCCCAATTTTACATGGTATCTGTGATTATTTTTTTTGCCTTCTGAGTCTTGTAGCCCCAGTATAAAACAGCACTACCAAACCCATTTTTTAAAGTTGAATTCTGGGTCATGTAGCCTTCAACAGAGGAATGGGTCTGGGAAACTTGAGTGCTGCCAGATCAAACATGGGCTTCTCGCACTCCACAACGTGAGGGTTTTCTGTAGAGGGGGTTTCGGTTGCATACATTTTGTGTGTTTGTTAAGACGGTCACCTCACTCAGTGGCCTCTGACAGTTTCATGTGCTGGAATTTTCACCCAAAGGCCATTGATATCAAGTTCGATTACTTTAATTATTAAATAGAAACAAAGGTTACATCGCCCAGGATGCATTTGGTTGTCAGGTGAAAGTCCCAGACTGAAGAGAAACTGTTCTTGATGACAGAGAATGAGGTGGCCATACTCGCCCTGTCCACGCGGGTAGGACTCGCCTGCATCCACGCATGTGACCCTTTTACAGACTTGCATGACACTATTGTTTGTTACTTTCCAGATACGCAGAGAGCACTGTACCTCCTGGAGCAGTACTGGTCTAAGTTGAACCAGACTGAAGACAGTGGAGGGCAGAGAGACACTAAACAGCGAGATGCTGCTAGCATTGAATCTCTCCTCCAGCACAGACACCGGCATCGCGCCTGTAAAGCACCTAGAGGAAACGTGGAGGGAGAGGGGCACTACTACATTTGCGGGACATTGCATTGCATTTCAGTCCAGTGATGTGGGAATATGCACCGAAATGAGTCCGTCTAACCTTCGATGTTTGGCACTTAGCAGGGCTGCAAAGAACATGTTAGGAAAAAATAAGGTGCCTTCTAAATGCAATGAAATCACATGCTTAAACACGCAGAAGCGTCTCAACTTAGTAAATCAGAATACATGCTATCTATTGAAAGGGAAAGTTTTAATTTTACTACGATTGACCTCATTCATAAAATTATCTGTGCTCTTTCTTTGATATATCCTAAATTCATGAAACTGCATAATTTCCTGTTAAAAAATCCTACTTAATTATGCTAGTTAAACTCTGGAATAATAGCTTCCTCTTTGCAAACAATTTAGAGCAAGAAAATATGATACATTAATGAACCTTTTGCTCATCAGAAAGGTGACGTAAGATCACGTTGTGTAAGGGCTCATTCATCTACGTGTATCCCATTAGGTTTTCGTATGCAGAATGACCTGCAAACTACACATTTTGGCCAATATCTCACAGTTTCCTCACATTTCAGTGCAGGGAAAGTTCTGAAAACCGCCAGGAACCATATAAGTACTACCACCCAGCCTTCCCAGGTTTTTTACACAGTGTATTGAGTTGGAGCGGCTCAGGAGGCTGGAAGCCAAAAGGTGGATTGATTCTGCTCTTATTGACATTGTTGTGTGCCTGGTTCACAGGAAGCTGTCTTGCATCCAAAGATAGAAGTAGCTTAAACACTGCGTGAACATGATTTGGTTCCCAGTTTTATTTAACAAGCAGAGGTAAATCTGACATTGTGCATGCTATTGCTCAGTTATCTGAATCAGTGGCACATGTTGAAATGATTGAGCTGCAACAAGGGACTCAGGTTATTGGGGTTTATATTTCTCTATCTATCTATCTATTGCCCTCTCTCTATCGATCGCCCTCACTCTATCTGTCTATCGCCTTCACTCTATCTATCTATCGCCTTCACTCTATCTGTCTATCCCACTCACTCTATCTGTCTATCGCCCTCACTCTATCTGTCTATCGCCCTCACTCTATCTGTCTATCTATCTATCGCCCTCACTCTATCTGTCTATCTATCTATCGCCTTCACTCTGTCTATCCCACTCACACTATCTATCTATCGCCCTCACTCTATCTGTCTATCGCCCTCACTCTGTCTATCGCCCTCACTCTATCTGTCTATCGCCCTCACTCTATCTGTCTATCGCCCTCACTCTATCGCCCTCACTCTATCGCCCTCACTCTATCGCCCTCACTCTATCGCCCTCACTCTATCGCCCTCACTCTATCGCCCTCACTCTATCGCCCTCACTCTATCGCCCTCACTCTATCTATCTATCTATCGCCCTCACTCTATCTATCTATCTATCTATCTATCGCCCTCACTCTATCTATCTATCTATCTATCTATCGCCCTCACTCTATCTATCTATCTATCTATCTATCGCCCTCACTCACTCTATCTATCTATCTATCTATCTATCTATCGCCCTCACTCTATCTATCTATCTATCTATCTATCTATCTATCTATCTATCTATCTATCTATCACCCTCACTCTATGTCTATCGCCCTCACTCTATCTGTCTATCGCCCTCACTCTATCTGTCTATCGCCCTCACTCTATCTGTCTATCGCCCTCACTCTATCTGTCTATCTCACTCCCTCTATCTATCTATCGCCCTCACTCTATCGCCCTCACTCTATCTCTATCTATCTATCGCCCTCACTCTATCGCCCTCACTCACTCTATCTATCTATCTATCTATCTATCGCCCTCACTCAATCTATCTATCACCCTCACTCTATCTGTCTATCGCCCTCACTCTATCTGTCTATCGCCCTCACTCTATCTGTCTATCGCCCTCACTCAATCTATCTATCGCCCTCACTCAATCTATCTATCGCCCTCACTCTATCGCCCTCACTCACTCTATCTATCTATCTATCTATCTATCTATCTATCTATCTATCTATCTATCGATCGCCCTCACTCAATCTATCTATCGCCCTCACTCTATCTATCTATCTATCTATCTATCGCCCTCACTCACTCTATCTATCTATCTATCTATCTATCGCCCTCACTCTATCTATCTATCTATCTATCTATCTATCTATCTATCTATCTATCACCCTCACTCTATGTCTATCGCCCTCACTCTATCTGTCTATCGCCCTCACTCTATCTGTCTATCGCCCTCACTCTATCTGTCTATCGCCCTCACTCTATCTGTCTATCTCACTCCCTCTATCTATCTATCGCCCTCACTCTATCGCCCTCACTCTATCTCTATCTATCTATCGCCCTCACTCAATCTATCTATCGCCCTCACTCTATCGCCCTCACTCACTCTATCTATCTATCTATCTATCTATCGCCCTCACTCAATCTATCTATCACCCTCACTCTATCTGTCTATCGCCCTCACTCTATCTGTCTATCGCCCTCACTCTATCTGTCTATCGCCCTCACTCAATCTATCTATCGCCCTCACTCAATCTATCTATCGCCCTCACTCTATCGCCCTCACTCACTCTATCTATCTATCTATCTATCTATCTATCTATCTATCTATCTATCTATCTATCTATCTATCTATCGATCGCCCTCACTCAATCTATCTATCGCCCTCACTCAATCTATCTATCGCCCTCACTCTATCTATCGCACCACCACAGCATCACTCGTCGCCACCAAAACATCACTCGGCGTCACCACTGCATCAATCTGTGCAACCATTCAACATTCAACAACAACTGGTTCAAATATGTTCTTTCTATGTTTCAAACTTTATTACAAATGTCACAAAAAGATGCTAATATTTCACTTCTGTTCTTGGATTTTCGTCACAATAAAATACACTGAACATAATCTTCACAAAAGTTATTTACAAAAGTTTAAGCTATTGCCATTTTACATTACAATAACTTTTATTTAAGTCTTAATTATTAAAAAAATGTAAAAGCCATTGTTATTTGTGATATCAATACATCTAAGTCACGTAAATACAACACATATTGCATTACAAATGCTATAGGTGTCACATTTGCCAAAGTTCAAACTATTGGCATTGTAAGTGACAAAGCTATTAATTTCGCTATTTTCAAAACCAACACATAAACAAAAAATGTGTCATTTACAATACCAATAGCTCAAACTTTCCTAATGCGAGACCTATTGCATTGCAAATGCTTGTTTTATCTTCTGGCTGATCCCATCCCTTGCTGTACACCATCTCCCCCAGTCCTTGTCTGTGCCATGTAACTGTGCTATTATTTTCTTTGCCTATTTTTCACTGTGCCCCTTCTCCGCTCTTGCACTTAGCCTCCCAAATGGTCCATCAGTACTGTCCATCGTCCCTTGTGTTTGCTTATCCTTTTGCCGCCTTGGCAGGCTCACCTGCTGTGTGAAAAATCTAGACACTGTGAAAAGCCTCTCCCTACACAGTTTAACTTAGTCTTTTCACCATGTCTATTGCTGTTTTTACTTGCTTTATAATAGTTCAAACTTTTAAAGCCAAACCAGTGTGTAATTATGCTTATAGCTGTGTAACAACCCGACACATTGAATTGAGTCCATTCCTGTATGTCATTCCAAACTATACAATGAATTGAAGAAAATTCCATGTGTGTCTTGTAGCTGAGTATGGATTCTAATGATTTCTTTTGGATTCAGTTTTTTTTTTTTAACTAACTCTTAGATTCTCCCTTAATGTTTTGCTTGATATCCAAAGATGGTCGTTCAGAAAGCCGAAACACGAATGGCTGTGAATTGTTTAATTGAAATGGCAAAGTAGGATGCTCTGTCTCATGAAGATATTCCCTTTTTGTTATTCCCTTCTACCTTTTGTTTCATGTTTGGATCTATTTCAGTTATTTCTGCTTTGGTTAACGTTAAGCTCGAAACTCTTGCTTTCTCTTCATTCTTTTCTATATAATGCTGGAGGAGGGGTCATTTGAGCTCTGTTGGGATTGTTTGAGCTCTGTTGTGGGTGGCTATTGTTTGCTTGTGCTTTTTAAAATGTCATGGTTCCTCTCTGCTGGTGGAGGACCAGAGTAATACTAGTCTGTTGTCTTCTGTAGACTCAGGTGGGGAAAAAAGCTTGGCCTTCATGACGCTCCTAAAATATTAGTTAATATTGAGAGCTCGTATCCTTGCAGAAAGTGTCTTCCATTTTCCAGGAGCTGGGATGAAAAAGCATTTTCCACCAATTGTTTCCTGTAGACTTGTTGTGATGCTAATCTGAGACTCACTGTTGTTTTGAAGAGTCTCTTTTAAGCTTCATCTGTAGGAAAACTATTTAATGCTTTATGTTTAATGCAGAGCATTTTGAAAACAAATCTTATAGTAACAGGAAGCCAAAGAAGCGCCTTCAACACAAGGGAGATGTGGTCTCAGCGCTTTACATGTCGGAGATTTCTTGCTGTTGCTTTCGTCATCATTTGGAAGAGTTAACATTCCATGGTACAAGCCATCGTCATAATTCAGTCTTGATATTACAATCGAAGTAAATTTGATGGATCTTCTGTAGGAATTCCTCAATCCATGTTGCATGAAATGTGGAGGAATGTCCACAGGGTATGAAATATAGATTTTGGTAATTGGCTAACTTCATAGTTCATGTTTGTGGCATCGTAACCAGGGCACAGCGACACCTAGACCTCGCAACACATGTCGCTTGTTCCAGAAAATGTACCGGCCTGTTGGACCAGAACCAGGGACCATCAGCATTACATCTCATCTGGAGTTTCTCTTGTTAGACCACAATACCAGACGCGGGAAAGAGGGGTTTCACTCTGGCAATAAAAAGGGAATGGGCCAGTTGCTTATTCCACCCACAAGGTTTACGCTTTTCAGAGAAGACAAATACGGAATATTGTTGCAGGCTTGAGTAGCAAAGGGGGGTATAGCCAGTCCAGCACAGAGGGGACAAACATAATGTGCAGCACACACACCTTGAGTCCAGTAAACTCCAGCACTCACCTGTCTAGTCTCACACTGACAGACCCACACTCAAGCATCCTTCATGCGAGTCCTGGTCATGATTAATGCAAAGGACCATGTGTCCCAGCTTTAAATACTCTGTTACGTCAATCTCCGCAGAGCCTGGGTTGAAAGGACAGTATCCACTCACTCAAACGTGAGTGCACGTGGTTAAACAAAGTTTGTGCCTCCAGTAAGCTTACCTGATTGTCCACTCCACCAGGCAAAAAACATAAAAGGCTGTTCAGAAAATATATGAGTGCAGGGTTGCATAGTTCACTAATCCGTTCAAAGGAACTCCACCTCAGCAATAAACTTCTGGGCATCTGTGTGTGGATAGCAAGCGCTGCTCACTAAATTAGCAGGAGATATCCTGCATAAGGCTCTTGGGAGCCTAAGAGCTCAGAACTTGGCCAAGGTAAAAAAAAAAAAACCTTCTGCCCCCACCCACAAAAATGAAAGCTTTTTAATTGGCTAAGGACCACCCCAGTTAGCCCTCTAAATAACGTATGTCCTCTTCCTCCACAGGCACCTAAAAATACCACAGGAGTAACTAAAGCTACAGGTGAGAAGACCAAAGGATTACCAAAGCCTCTGGTGAGGAACCACGAGCAGAGGCTGGAGGGCATAATCAAAAAGGCCGTTTTTGAAGAAAAGGTAAGGTTGCCACAGACATCTGGTTATATGTGTGTGATGTCCTTCACTTTCCTAGCGTGATTTTGTTTGGATAATAATAATGACCTGGAAGTAAAGAGTCAGTGCTCTGATGTAAACATGGGTGTCAACGGCCTAAGCTAAAAGGCATTATTTATAGGAGGCACATTTATTACGTTGAAAATAGCTTACTTATATTTATTTGTATGGTGCACCACCACACTGTGCTTCTTACTCTTATTCCACCCATCCCTGCCTGGCATGCTATGATGTGATATTGACATGTTGTTTTTTTTGACTGCATGTGAGTAAGAGATGGAAATTCTGACAGCATGCCACAGCAACCACCTGATTTAGAAATTAACAGCCTGATTACAAAATGTAAACTTTTCAGTATCTCATCTGAAAGTCTATTTAAGGTTGTTGTATCACACTGATGATCTTAATACACACCCGTGTAGTATTGCCTCCTTTGTCTCAGGTAACTGCTTCATGGCCACATATGAAGACCGTGATTTTGGTCGACTAACCTTTCCACATTTTGGATAGACAATATACTCAAAGTAGTCTGTGACATTCTCTAGCCCAGCTGCCTCTACTCCTAAATAAAGCTCATATATACTAGCCAAAGTCCCATCAGGTGGATCATTTACCTTTCCACACTTTGGATAGACAATATATTCAAAGTAGTCTGTGACATTCTCTAGCCCAGCTGCCTCTACTCCTAAATAAAGATCATATATACTAGCCAAAGTCCCATCAGGTGGATCATTTAGCAGCATAACCATTGTTTTACCTATTGTCGCCCAGTTATAACATTTAAAGCTTTAAAGTCAGGCAATGCCCATCCACCCTCTATATGCAGACTTTTTAGATGGTTTTTAGATGGTTGCTGGCACGCTGGACCTTTTTTATAACCTCATTAGAAGGAAGAGTTGGCCACTTCCAGATGACAAACTAAAGCCAGAGGAACATAAACAGAGATTGATCTAAACAAGTGTAAAACCTTGGGGAGGATGGTCACCTTGATTGAGTTGTACTGGCCAATCAAAGTGATTGGAAGTCTCTTCTGCTACCACATGAAAGCGACGGATCTTGCCAAAAGAGGTGTGTTGTTCAACTCAGATCTAATGTGGATTAGGAGTGATGGAGATGCCCTGGTGCTTAAGCACAGATGTAGTTTCGAAAATAATCAGGTCAATGACATAATTAGTTAATACCGTGGTTTGGGCAGTGTTCCGCTTGTACCACGAGACTCTGGCATAATGCAAAGCAATATTTTTGGTTCTCTCAATAGCCTTGATGACATCCTGCAAGCAAATGGCAATATTATTGGCATTAGTTTCTATCTGTAGCTCCACTGAATTCAGTCTTACTCCCAGTATCTGTTCCTTCATTTTGATCTTAACCAAAACGTCTCTAAATATAGTGCAAGTAGTAAAGGTGACAACGAGCACCCCTTGTGTGTACCTCTGTGTATCGAAAACTCAGAAGATAGGTGGGCCATCATTTTAATAGAAGCCGTAGGGTTTTGATATAATTTGCTAACCATATTAATGAATTTATTGCAAAATACATATGCCCCATAGTCTACCATAAAAATGGCCAGGCCATCTTATCAAATGCTTTTTCTGCATCCAAAAGGATCATACCAGCCCATTCAGACACCCCATTAGCTGTGTCAATCATGTTTATGGCTGTATTAATGTGAGACGTAGTGCAATTCGAAATAAAACCATGTTGTTCCTCCAATACGAACCCTATAATTACTGTAGTCAACCTCCAAGAAAAAAACTTTGAGTAAATGTGGGCATCGGCATTGATCAAAGACATATGCTGATATGAACCCCTCTCTATCTGGTTTGTCTTTCTTAGAAAAAAAGACTTATCATAGTGTGTTCCCATGGCAGAGGAACAGAGTTGACATCATATATACATTTGACCACATCCATCAGCAATGGAAGGGCTGCTTCCATGAAGGTTTTTTATATAAACTCAGCAGGTATTGCAGCCTGCCCGGCAGCCTTTCCATTAGCCATTGCTTGAATAGCAAATCTGACCTCCTCAGTAATAGGAAAGTCTAACTTGGCAACCTCATCCCGTATTACTCTCTTTAATAGTCCAGGCGATAACGCTTGTGGCTACTGTCCACCTCCAGGTAAAGTTTCTTATAAAACTGCTGAAAGGCTTCTAAAGTAGCATCCGGCTCCTCCTCCACTGATCATTCTCAATATTGTGGATTTTCACCTCGATTGACTCTCTGATTTTATAAGCTAGTATTTCTAGTCATTCGGTTTGGCAATGCTGAAAAATCTTGGTCGCAAGATTGGTGGCCTCCTGAACTGGGAGCATGTCCCACTCCAAACCCAGCAGTATGCAATCTGGGAATAATGATTGACAGTGCCCTATCCATGAAAAACCATGTTAACCAGGTCACTGGAATCTGTTATTGTATCATGCGTAATCTCCGGAAGATTTTCAAATGGCTTCCTATCGAAGCCAGGAAACCTCTGGTACAGGGCCTGATCATCAGCCATTTGGACTATGACAATGCCATGTATGCCACACTCAATGAGGACCTGCTTTCAAAGCTGCAGACCCTCCAGAATTCTGCAGCCAGATTGGTTTTGAATCTCCCTCCCAGAACCTCCTCTGCTCCATGCTTGAAAAAACTACATTGGCTCCCTGTTCGTCTAAGGAGCCACTTTAAGATCTTGAGTTTGACACACAAGACTTTGTACGACACCGGTCCTGAATATCTTCGAAAAAAGCTCAACTGGTATGTACCCAAAAGACCCTTAAGGTCTAGCAACAAATCTTTCCTGATTCAACCACGGGTCCGCACCTCCCGCTATGGCCATCGTTCCTTTTCCTATCTTGCCCCTCTGCTTTGGAACAAATTACCCCCCCCCCCTCACTTGTTATCCATCACTGAACACAAACAATTCCGTAAAATTCTCAAAACTTGGCTGTTCCCTAAATAACTCCTGACACCTCCCACAGCAGCTCCTAACGTTATCTACTGTTTTGCTGCAAACGCCTTGAGACCTCACGGTGAAAAGTTGCGCTATATAAAAACATGTGACATGACATGACATTTGTCTGACAGATTCACTGTACTCATACACAGAAGTATGATATACGCTGTACTCATCCTGCTCGACTTAACCGCCGCATTTGATACCATCTCTCATGACATCCTCATTCACAGAATGCGCGAGATCGGTGTGACAGGTACTGCACTAAAATGGATAACATCATTTCTTTCCCACAGATCCCAAACAGTCTCACTTGGCCCCTTTTTCTCTGGCGAAAGAACCATCATATCAGGTGTGCCCCAGGGGTCCATTCTCAGTCCTCTTTTTTTTAATATCTACATGGCCCCACTGCTTGCCTTGATTGAATCCCATGGCATCCTCGTAACATCTTACGCTGACGACACCCAACTTGTCGTCACCTTAGATAAAAAACTACCCGATGCCGCTCTCAGATTCCAGAACTGCCTCTCCCAAGTATTTGCTTGGCTCAACAATAACCATCTTAAGTGCAATAGCGCCAAAACTGAAATTATACCCTTAGGTAAAGACATCCGCTTTTCTCCAAAAGATTGGTGGCCTCAACACTCTGAAGCACCTCCCAGTGCAGTCTCCTCGGCCCGCAATCTGGGTGTCCAATTTGACTCTTCCCTCAGTTTTGACGATCATGTGCGCATTACTGCAGGGTGCTGTTTTAATCTCATTAGACAGCTAAAGAAATTCTTCGACTTTCTCCCTATCTCTGCCAGGAAATCAGTCGCCGTCGCTCTGATCTTGTCTAGGCTAGATTATTGCAATGGTCTCCTGGCAGGCATAAAGAAGTCTACCCTCAAGAAGCTACAGAGCGTCCAGCACGCAGCGGCCAGGCTCGTCCTTAAACTCCCAAGAAGGTCCTCTGCCTCCGCAGCCCTCAACACTCTCCACTGGCTGCCCCTCCCTAAAAGAATCCTTTTTAAACTCCTTGTCACTGTTTTTAAAGCTACCAAGAACACAGGCCCCTCCTACCTTATTAAGCGCTTCCCACATTATATTCCATTGCGTTGCCTGAGGTTATCAGGAGCCAATCTGGTCACCATACCCAGGTTTAAGCTCAAAACGAAGGGTGGAAAAACTTTTTCATTCCTGGCGGCTAAGGCATGGAATGGCCTCCCCTTCAACCTCAGGCACGCCCCCTCAGAAAGCCTTTTCAGGAAACTCCTGAAGACATGGATATTCTCCCAGCCCGACTCTTTGGTCCTCGCAGCCATCTGATTCCTGTTCTCGTCAAGTTGGTTTCTTCTGTCTGCTCAGCGCCAAGATGCTCCTTTCGGAGCGATAGACGCGCTTTATAAAAGCTAATAAATATCAAATATCAAATATAGCAGGTATTGCTGTGCATTTTTCTGTCTCCATGCACTAACTAATTATATTAATTTATAGTATTTGCAAATAAATAGTATAGGCCTCAGTTAAATGATTCCGTATTGTTTTACTAACACAGCCATCTCTTTGTCTGATCCGGCCCTTGCCTCATTAATCTTCTTCTGTTGCCTAATCATATATCTAGTTATCACTTCCCGTAATGTGGCTTTAAAAGTTTGGCAAATTATCCCAGAACTACATGCATCTTGACCAAACTCTATAAATTCAATAATCATATCTTTCATGAATGCCGTGAAGCCATCTTCAGGCAATTAAGTTCTAAGAAATGTCCATCGCCTTACTCTGCTTGTTGATCTCAATGTTATAGACAACTGCAGGGGGAGTGATCTAAGAAGATGTTAATTTGTTGTTGTATACCACATTGATCAATGGCATTGTCCGAGAGAAAATATTCAGTACGAGACTACCGCGCATGTGGGTGGGAGTAAAATGTAAAGGCGTCAATGCATGCTCCTTTATGGTTGAACATCCAGACGTCTCATAGTCCCTTAGCCCTAACCAAAGTCTGAGCAGAGGCTCTGATCTTGGGAAGCCTATCATTTCTGGAGCATTAGTAACAACATGAAATCTAGCTAACGGGCAACGAATATCACATCATCATTATGTATGGAAGTAAGTAAGGTAAGTTTATTTATGCATAGTTATGTAAAACTGCAGGATACAAAACTTTATTTTTAAAAGATTCATTATGTATGGCTTCAGCAACTAGGCAATACCAATGTGGTCAATACTAGACAAATACCTCAGGTCTTACAAGTCTCCATAAATCAACCGCACAAGCCGAGGCAACTGCTAATAACCCTGCGTAGGGTGCGTAAGCTAGCACTAAATAGCCGCCAAACACATCTATGTGGTGTCTTTAAGAACCAGCACGCGCAAATACGCAACTACCTATACGTTCAATGTTAATGTCAAATGTTTTAAGGGCGATTGAAGAAACGCTGGGCAGACACAAATGCAAACCATGTAACCACACTGGTTCGCCCGTTTAACTGCCATTTCGTTATATGTCACATCTCTTTATATTTTTGTATTGTGAAAAATACCAATAAAAATAAATAAATTTAAAAAAAAGTGAAATAATGAAGGGTCACCATTATTAGTACCATACACCAAGCACACCATACGTTTACAGTTAGCAACCTCTAATGACACAATAGACCAGCATCCTTTTTTATCCACATAGGTTCTTCCAAACCCTATACCATATGAGCTTTTCCCAAGGACCGCTATAGCAACCCCCCTTTTACTTGTGGGTTGAGTACATATAATCAATCTCAATCCCAACTGCTGAAGCCAAGTCCTTTTTGCGTATGAAAGGTGGGTCTCTTGTAAGCAGATAACATCACATGCAGATTTGTCCAGTTCAGATCCAATCTGCTGGCACTTGTACATGCATTTAAAGCATTGATATTCCAACTAAGAATCTTAAGTGGTGCCATCCCAAATTGCGATCCAAATGATAAACGACCATAAAAATGTTACTGAAAGTGATCTAATTGTAACACATAATCCAAGTGAACTGATCCTAATGACCTTTTACCCCCTCCATCCCTTCCTTATCTGTCCACCCCCTTGCCCTCCACCCTGCCCCTCCCAGGGTCATCTCAATACGCACCCATGTTATTGTATTGCCTCCTTTGTGTCGGGTAACTTATTCATGGCCCCATATGAAGACTGTGATCTTGGTCAACTAGCTGTTAGTAGCAATCTGCTTTTCCCCTCTATGGATAGACCATATTTTCAAAATAGTCTGTGACATCATGGGGGCTGGATGATGTTCTTGGTGTCCGTAGTAGCAATTGTTGCTGTTAGATGGCTGGACCAATGAAATATGTATACTTGTCATGTCAAAAGACAAAAAAAGGGACCCTTTACCGAGTTAGACTCATAGAAAGAGAAGGTGGTCCCTCTCGCCAGGGACCCTTACCCTCAGGCACACATGTGGTTTTGCTCATCATATAATTTACCCTGGCGGTCAAAAGGGAGATGGACCAGACTGCGTCTGCTCTTCCATGACAAGTGATTTTCTTTTGTTGTGATATTCTGTGGCTCTTGGTTGACACCTTTTCCCCACCGCTTATATTCTAAAATAGACCCAATAAACAACATACTGTGTGAAAACACACTGCCATGAAAAAATTAGATGGTGAAATAATGGATGGAGCCTCCTGCCTGAGGTGATTCACTGTATGGGATGGATGCAAAGAGGCACTGCAAAACCGAAAAGACAAAGAAGAAACAGGAACACAGATCACTTGGTTATGTTTATGTTCTCTTCTATATTGAAATATGGTCAGATCTGAGTGTGATGTTCTAGGTTACTCTAGCTGCGCATGTCGGTCCTATAAAGTCCTTTCTTCACACTTCTTGCAGGTTTAAGGAGGACCATTTTAACCTCTTGTTTGTCACAAGGTAACGTGTATAACCCCAGAAGACCACTCCAGGACTGCAGCATGCAGTTGTTAGTTATCAACCCTTACATCATCCGCCTGGGGTGTCTAGGGTCGAAGCATGACTCATGCTCCCTGATGTATTCGAAGGTGCATTAGGAGAAGTTATATGTGGCTGAACATAAGGACCGAGACAGGGTAGGTTCTACACCCTACCACCCACTCCTTCTCCAAGTCCTAGGGCCGTTTCATATCTTGGTCCCTATGCAAGACACTGTCGTTCGATAAGTTAAAGACCAAGTGGAAAAAAAAGTCTCACAGTAAGCATAAAAATACCAAACTAGATGCTTCTCCCTCTCGTAACTCCCGCTCCTGGGAGACAACGTTAAGTCGACCTTTAGAAAGATCTGAAACTAACTACCTTGATCATCTGACTTTAAGTCTATTCCGAGGTTGGTCTTGAAGTGCCCAGAGTTTCTAGTGCTGTCATTTACAATGCTACAGTTTGAGTTCTTCATGGACTTGCAGAGGATTTTGGGTTTTGCTGGAGCATCGTCATGCCCCATGGATCCACTGGAGGCCCCCAGTTGGACTGCCACCAGTGGGGCCTGCACTGGCTCCGACAGACCCCCTTAGGTCCCTAGTCAGAACCAACCCACATCAGCACGCAAGACCATGTGTGTTTCAAAAAGCCAGAAGCACCGACCCCGGACCCAACCCTATGCCGGCAGGGCCGGACTGACTACCGGGCGTTTTGGAATTCATGCTGAGCTGGGGGCGGATTTCACTGCAGTGGGGGCTGATTTTGTTCATGGAGACCTGCGCGTACTTCGAAATAAGTAAAGCAAAACGAATTTCGTTCAGTACACGCAGGTCCCCATCAACGAAATCATCACCCAGCTCAGTAGCATTCCAAAACGCCTGGTAGCCAGTCCGGCCCTGTACGCCGGTTTCAGATCTGATTACAAAAAACAGTGGACCCTAGTAGTTTGGAGGATCGCTCAGAGACGCTGCGTCCTGCGATCCTGCAACCGGCACAACTCGAGCCGTGATCTGGAATGTCACCTTGCCTTAAACGCGGGATATCCTGACACTAACGTGCTACCGATGCATGAAAGGCAACTGTTTATAATTCCAAGACAAACATGATTTATATATTTGTCCTGAAGATGATGCCATTTATCTTGTTTTTCGGCATCGAAACGTCGTCGACACAATAGGATCATATGTACTGAATATGCTTGTGAATGCTATGTACAATGGTCACTCAAACTACAATCAAGTCTGTTACTGATTATAAGTATACAGACCGATTTGCTCGCTCTTGCCTATACTTGTTGTTTTGTCTTGTTCACTGTAGGTCACGGGCTGTGCCCCCTTGACATTACTTTCTGATTTTGTGCATCGCCAAATAAATTCCTGTCCGGCTGGACAAAGGACATAAATACTATTCAAGTATGTCTATTCTTATCTTGATCCTCCAAACTACTAGGGTCCACTGTTTTTTGTAATAAGTTAACGCCCAAGGTCCCTAGTGTACTACCTTCGGGATCCCTTGTTTCTTATAACTGGTTTCAGATCTGAAGCAGACTTCGGACTGAGCTCAGCCGTTCTCTCATTATGAAATAACTACGACACAGCCAGAGGTCTGGGAGAACTTCAGGCACTGCCACTATCCTGACCCCAGTACTACCAAAGCTAGAGACCTTATTTAGATTGTACTCAGACACTGCCCAGGGTCTTCAGAATGTTTCTCACGATAAAGAGGATTATGAGGAGGCAGGTAAATAACACTCCCCATCCAAACTCTGACACAGACATGTATTTAGACTTGCAAAATGCTGGTGGCCTGGCTACTTTTCCTCAGACACGGTTGGACTCCCCACTGTGCACCCCTACTCTTTACAGAGGAGAGTTCCTCGTTTGTGTTGGTGGACCAGACAGCAGCCTGCGTTCTGGCTTTCAGCTGCCCAGGGTAGAAATGGAAGCAAACGTTCTAACGAAAATCATGCAGCCTGGGCCTTCGACTTCAGAGCCCTTGCTGGCCTTTGAATAATCTCTAACATAGGGCGTGGTGGCAGCCTGATCTAATCCATGCTTGGCTCTGCTATTGTCATTCTGTATCTCCTGTTCTTAGTGGTTGTTCAAACCCCCTTTCTCCTATTTGTTTGCCCCTTGAGCAAGCACATGTCTAGAGGAATGTGCCTCATTTTTCAGTTATTATAACTTATTATAAGGCGCTGTTTGTACCGAGTTCGTGCTGGCCATCGGGCAATTTGTGCACTACACACTAGAGCTAGATTGCAAATTCTTCCTTTAATACTAAATCTGCCACTGCCATAATTTTAAGTGTGACCCTGTTTCAGCTCTGCCATATAGAGCACTATGCATACTTTTTTTTTTAGCCCTTATGCAGAACTTAAAATGACGCTGACTATTAACATCATACAAAAGCACTTGCAAACTATAAAACAATACTGTGCAACATTTATGTTCTTCAACAATGATTGAAACTGAAGGCTTGGGTGTGTAACGATGCATTTTCTTAATCTGGCTAGGCATCACAGGCTTACAGACCCAGCTTTTCTGACCAGCATGTGACGTCTGAGAGCTTGATGGATTGTGCTTCCAACCATAATTTGTTCCCCTCTTTCCTACCAGACAGATGATTAAAGCACATTAACGCATTTGGAAAGACATTTCTTTCCATCTGCCAGTTTGGTATTGAGATGCCTGGGCACTTTTTATCTGCAGTTGTGCTACACAAATGCCTGCTAGGGTATGGCTTCCATCCTCGAGTAATTTAGGAACATGTTCGCTCAAATGATCTATGATAGATAGGATGGGGTTACAAATTTGAGAGTTGGTCCAGATATGGACTGCCTGAATTTCCTGAGGTTACAGAGGCTTCCCTTATGGGTAGGCCAGTTGATGGCTTCATGTTTTTTCAGAAAAAGATTCGGTGTTGGAGTGCTTCAAAGGCAGCTGTGCTACTGCCTGCTCCTTGAGCTAGCTGTCTTCAGCCTGCCAATTACACCAACGGTATCGAACATTCAGATGATACGCTTAGGTTCTTGCCTAGCTCTAAAAGCAGCCTGTTTAACAGCTGAACAGGCCTTTCATGGCACCAGAGGAGCTAGTAGTGGCAGAGGCTGTGACTACTAATAAGGACAGCAATCCTTCTCTTCATCACCTGCCTCCACTGTTACCAAGCCGCTTTGATTCTCTGTCCCACGCACTCGGGTAGCTGATTGGAGTCAGGATTTGGTTTTATCTGTCCTTTTGGCGGGCAGTTACCTCAGATCAGTAGGTAGTGCAGGTTCTTCAGCGTGGTTATTCCTTCTTTCATGTCCACTCCCACTCCTGTTCCTCCTGACTGTGGAAGATCATGCCTCCAGCCTTTAACACAAAGTTCAACCACTTTTGGCCAAGGGCGCATACACAGCGCCTCGGACTTGTAGAAAGATTGGCGATGTTACTCCCGGCACTTTTTGGTACCCAAAATAGGTGGCTGCCTCAAGCCGATATTAGACCAATTCTTGTACGTCTTCATTCAGAAGGACAAGTTGAAGATATGACTCTTGACCGGGTCCTCTGCTCTGTCAAGGGCCTCTATGGTGTCCTTGAATTGTAGGACATGTTCTGTAGTCTCACAGATGCTTCCTTCTGGTTCGTTGTGGGTTCTGAACTCTTTTAGTTTGCCCTGCCCTTGGGCCTCACCTCAACCCTCCTGATGTTTAAGAAGATGAGGGTTGTAGTGGACCCCCGTCGCCCAAGATACGCGTAGTCCCTTATCTCAACAACTGGCTGTTGATGGCAAGCTCACTACATTCTGTCGTGGACCACCTTCAGGCAAGGTGCTCTCTTCTGTCTTCCAACAGTTTCGTAATCAGCTAACTGAAATCCATTCTGTAACAGACCTATAGGAATCCCTTTATTAAGGCCATCCTGGATACAGTGGCTTTCATGGCCTTTCCGCCCACGCTGTGAGTGCGGGACATACAGGTTATGATTAGGATATTTCTTACTCACTCTCTATTCCAGCATGAATAAATCTGAGGCCTTTTGTCCTCCTGCATCCTACTGGTTTCCCATGTTAGCCCAGGAAATTGTAGTGGCAGATAGAAGCCATCTTTGCCTACCCACCAAGCGCTCACAGTGGTCACATATGCATTGTCTCTGGGATAGGCCAGCGAGGTGGAAGTCAAGGGCTTTTGGTCTCCAGTGAAGCAGAGGCACCATATCAATCTTTTGAAACTGCTTTCCATTTGGTTGGCCCGGATGGTCATTTGTGTCAATCATCGGGATGCCAGTCCAGATCCTGGCAGACAACACAATGGTCCTATGTTCCTGCAACAAGCGGGGGGTGTCAGTTTGTGGGCACTGCCAGAAAGCACTGAAACTCTGGTGATGTATCATCCCACAAGGGACCTTTCTGATGGGCAATCATTTGGTAGACTGCTAAATGCCAAGATGGATGAGCATAGCAAATGTCATCTGGCAGACCACAAATGATGTTTGCTCCGGGAGGTCTTTGCACAGTGTGGCGTGCCGTTGGTTGATCTTTTCTCCACCACCTAGAACACAAAGTGTCACAATCCCTGCACACTGGAGTTTCCACCGCATGATCTCTTGGAGATGCTTTATATCTGCAGTTGGGGCTGCAGTTTCCTGTATCTGTTTTCACCATTGACATTAGAAGGTGAGGAGGGACCAAGCTCAACTTATCCTTATAGCACGGGACTAAGAGAATGTGGAACTCCAAACTGCCGAGCCTGAGCATTTGCCCTCAGTTTCATCTACCCTTTGGGAGGACCTCCTTTCTCAGTACAGGGCAAGGGCAGGGTTCTGTACCCCGACCTGCACAGCAATGCCTGGAGATTGAGCAGAACCAACTGAGCCGGTTTGATTTGTTCGCAAAAGTGATGGACTATCCTGGTGGCTCAGTGAGCATTTACAATGTTTGTTTATTCTGGTTGTGTAAAGTTCATGGTCTGGTGCAAGGAACTTCAGGCTCATCCTCCTCAGGTCACACTATCTGATGTTCTGATATTTGTTTTGTTACTGGCCTGGCAAGGCGTTGCTGTGGGCATCATTAAAGGTAATTTGTTGGCCCTTTTGGCCTTTCTTTGCTTGCCTGAAACCCCATTGCTTAAGTCACCAGTTGAGGCCCAACATATGTGTTTCGTTCTGCACCCTTTATCATGCCACTGTTGGACCTTAACTAGATCGTCATGTTCCCAATCTGCACGTCTTTTGGGCCTATGCACAGCGGTTCCCTGATGTCGCTTACCAGTAAAACTGTTTTTCTAATAGTACAGCCGCCAATCAGCACCACCTTCCCTGATAAATTGGTGCTTTGAACTCTGACATCCTAGCTACTAAAAATAGTATTGCCATTCCCTATAGAGCAGTCTATTACACACTGCACTTCTTCCTCTGCTACGTCCCTCTAAGCAGGAAACGCTTAATGGGTTGGATCATCGTAGGAGGACCCTTCGTTTTTTATACAAATTTAACTTAGACATATAGGGTGGATAAGCAGCTTTTTCTTGGATTCAATGGTGCTAAGACTGTCTAGATGGATGGTCCTGTGCATAAAAATTAGTTATGCTCTGGCCAAAAGGAGCCTTCTGAGACCCTTCTTCTTGCTTATCCCACCAGATAAAGGTCTCCACTATGACATTGTCAAGAGGTGTTCCAGTGCTGGACATCTGCCAGGCTGCTTCATGGGCAACCATCCATACTGTCACTAGGCGTCTTGACGGTAGAGTTTCCAGGGAAGTCCATTTTCCTGGTTTAGTCCTGCAGGACCGCCTGGTGTAGGTCACGTCCTCAGGCCCTCCATCTTTTGAGAGGTGCTGCTTTTTATATTTTCAAAAGGTAAGGAATCTGAGGTAAGAAATAAACCAGATGTTGGTTACCTTCAGAAGCACTCTTTGTAGTGGATACTTTTTCTAACCAGAGATTCCTCCTCCCAGTTCTGTAAGTGGACTTTCCTCCTCCTCCTCCCAGTTCTGTGAGTGGACTTTTCTCGCACTAGAAAGGCATCAGCACTTGACACCTGTCGGTGCCCTCACTTCCAGAGGCAGTGTGATGCCACTGCGGAATCCAGTGCTGCCACATTTGATTAAAAAAAAACGAGTCTGTAGTCTGTGCGAAATTTACTAGATGAAGAATCTGTGGTTAGATAGAGGAATAAGCCACATTACCTTGCATGCTTTTTTTTACGCATGCCATTACAATGCGGTCTACAGCGACCGCGTTGTAACAACTCATGCAATTACTCCGTATGTCGGAACAACGACTTGCTCTAGGTGGGGGCGCTGGATGTAGGAATAGTATAATCTCCTATTCCAACTCCAGTCTGTGCAACAGTAGGGAAGGTGTTGGATTTTAAATCCAACACCTTCGGACCTTTAGAGCAAGTCCCTGTTCCGACTTGTGGAGTAATGGCATGCATTGAAACAACGTAGTCATTGTAACGACCGTGTTGTAATGGCATGCAGTGTTCCGGTTTCGTGGTAAACGACGTTTACCTAGATAGAGTATTCACCAGAGAGAGCGTTACTGAATGTAAGTAACTTTTTCAAAGATACTATAACCCCAGAAAGGATTCTTAGTTTACACTTGAAATGGATATATGTCGGGCCGTACCATGAAATATTCCCTGCACAGTGTTCCTAATATACCTGCCTTCCGAAATGTACTGGAGGTTAATGATTAGTGAGGGAAGCGGTCAGTACTCTGTCGCCTGCATCAATAAGACTAGTCTTTCCTGCATTCAAAGCTTTTAAATCATCAAAAGACACTGGAGGCGCGAAGGATGCTCTGTTAGGGAAGAGAAGCTGGAACTTCTGTGCTTGAGAAAAATAGACACTCCATAGTCTGCAGAAGTGCCGCTGTACACTAATGTTATTGTACTATTTCCTCCCTTTTCTTCTGAACCTACTTCATCCTTATCTTTTCAGTTTAGTACGGTGTTTCTTTGTATTCCATGTGGCAGAGACATGACCCAGACGTTTTGACTGATTTGCTTCTTCAGAGTAGATTCAGGTTGATTTGCATTAGGATAATTAGCTCGTGAATTGACAGGGATAATTAAAATTGGTGGGAAATTCAAAAACTGGACACAAGCCTTTCAATCCAATTCCAGTTTGTGGTTGTTCAAACTTTCTTTCTCCTATTTGTGCTCCGCTTGAGCAAGTGCATGTCTAAAGAAATTAGCCTCATTCTTCAGTTATTATTATAGCTTACTATAAGGCAATAATTGTACCTAGCTCATGTTGAGCAATAGGTCATTAATGCACCACACACTAGAGCTAGATTGCACCTTGTTCTCTGCATGCTAAATCTGCCTCTCCCATGATTTTAGGCGTGACCCTGTTTCAGCTCTGCCATTGAGAGCGCTACGCATACTTTTTTTAGGCCTCATTCAGAACTTAAAATGCCTCTGAATATTAACATCGTACAAAAGCATTTGCAAACCATAAAATATTGTTGAGAGTTTACTTAGTGTTTAAGTTCTCCAACAGTGATTTAAGCTGAAGGCTTGGGTGTGTACTGGAGCATTCTGACTCTTGTGCTGCCTACCTGTCGGGCCTGTAGGGTAGATTAGGTACTGTATTATATTGGGTGATATAGCAGCCTTCCTTTCTCTCCTCAAACAACACTGAATACTGTGGTTTAGCTATAGTTTCCAGTTTGAATCATTCATAGAGTCGCACGCTTTCTTTAATAATTGGTCAGTATCAAGCTGAATGCCTGACATTGACTTCTTACCTGACATTATTACTTTTGTAGGCTGTCTGTAAATTTGTTCCAAACTTTGTCCAATAATAATCTGATGGTTGTGAAAGAGTGTGCCTGTGGCTGCCACTTAATTTTTTTTTATCTTGGAGTGTGCGGGCCTCTGGTTGTAGAAGAACATGAAAAATAGTTCAACGCGTAAAATGTTTCTCTGTATTAAAAAAATAAAAATTGAATTGGGGTTACGTCAGAAGTAATTTGCTCTCAGGGCCTGTGAAGAACTAGGGCACCTTCTTAAAGTACCAGGGCCCTGCATCATGCACTCTTCATCAGCTACGGATCAGTGAACAAAGACCAGCAGAATGAACTGTGGCCAGGAAATACCTATTAATAATGAACATTCTGAATGCACATTTTGCCTCACTGCATTAGGGCTTGGGAATGTCCCTTCTTTAAGTACTGTGGAACCCTTAGAGCGGCTCATGCATTGAAGTTGTACATGCGGGGGACAGACTGTTTCTATCTTCAGAAGACGCGTGGAGGTGTCTGAGGGATCTAAAGTTCTAGACTAGGACGTCTCTCTTGGCCTGCATACAAGCATACAAAAGAGGAAATGAGTGCTTCTCCCGTTGGGTTATTTACCAATTCAATGGACCAAAAGGTTTTATTGTGCTCTTGAAAAATGCCTAAATATAACCACAGCTGACTACTCCTCTTACAAGCCTGATCTTATAACTTGAAGATGTATAGCTCTTGACATATAAGTCAGTTCAGCATTATCGACATTATGGCATGCACTCTTTCTTGAAGGGAACTAGTAGTATGTGTATTAAGAGTGCACTACTATTTAAAACAATATATTTTATTCATAGCATTATTACAATAAAAAAGCCCAATAAAAAGAAGATAGTAACTGTCTCCAGTATCTATTTGGAGTGGGTGGCAGCCTAAGATTTCAAGGGAGCCCTGTTGTAAAAGTAGTTCATGGGAGCACCATCCTATTCGACAGAGGTTTGACAATCTAAGTATCATCAATTGTTATGAGATCTAAGCATTGAAGGACAAGTCAACTGCAAAAGTATCTCAATTGGTGTAAGTTGATGGAAAGATTAATAGAAGAGGTAATTAAAGGCCTTGCAAAGGAAAGGCTTTTCCATTTTGTTTCCCAGGAATGTTAATGTCTTTCAGAAGCCAGTGCACAGTGCACACTAAAAGAATGAAGGGGGCAAGCATTTTGAGAACATGGTTGGGATCCTTGGGGGAGAGTAGGAGATCAGTTAAGATGAAGAGCACTATACAAAGCTGGATCATTTCTTCCTTGTTTAATGCAAAGGTATATCTAGGTTTTTGCTATTCCACAAAGAAAGCCATGAATGTAAGATGTGTGCATGTAACGTGGCCTTGGTTGTCAAGACTATTTGTTCAGAATATCCACTTCGTTGCCCACCCTACAGTTAAACTGCAGCAGACTGAAAGTACCATTAGCAGCTCCTGCTAATGGTACTTTCATCTAATCCCCCAAAAAGTATAGAGCACCAGATGTAGCACCTGTGCGTGCCAAAAGACATGCAGTGCCAGACATAGTAACTGATATATTGTCCACAAGGACAAATACCAGGAGATACTTTGCTTTGTGATTAACTGTGTATATCGGTGGGCGCGTGCAAACCAGCTTTCCTTTAGTAACACTTGGTCCCAGCAGAAGCAGTAATAACATGCCAACCTGCTGAAACTGAGGGTAGTTTGACTAGCTCAGAGGCCTATTTCTTATCCATTAACAACACAGGCATACCGATTTCAGAGAGAATAGGGCTGTTTTGCACTATGGTTGATGCTTGCATCGCAGCATCATGTTGCTGTTCGTGGCCGATCTAGCAAGAAAGGACAGGGACTCGGAAATCCAACTGAGGCAGACAAATATAACCTGGGGCTTCATCAGTAGGTTAGATATTTTGTTGGAGCCCTTCTCTCAGAACCCATTCAAGGGTAGGAGGTGCACTGGGCAAGCACGGTTTCTGGGCCTCGGCCATGGTGGTTGGAGCCTTTTACCGCTGATGTGCTGCCGCCTGTCCTACTATGGTACAGAAAACTGGGTCAAGAAGCCCCCTACCTTATTCTGCTCTCAGGGTAGTAAGGGTAAGAAATCCAAATGATCTCAGTAAGGTAGTATGGAGGTAGAGACTCAGAATTCAGCAATGACACAATATGTGAATGTCCAGCCCAGTGCTTTTCATTTTAGTAAAAGGGAGTACTTTGATCACACCAATCTTTAATCTGGTAGTAGGGGATGCTCAGGTGGCTTTTCAAAGACTAGCTTGGGTAAAGAGTTCGGGAGACTGTTGGGTTCATGTATGTCAACTCCTAACGCACTCCTTGGGCAAAAAAACTCTTTTTCTGGGCCATTTCTCTGCCAGACTCAGAGAGAGGATTTTCCTCCTTGGCAGAGAGCTTCTGTGCGATAAGGCAGTCTTTTTCTCCCCTTTCAGCAGACAAACAGGCTCTCAGACAAGGGCACAGCTTCTGCAGCAAAATATGCAGCTATTAGGCAATGTCCACTTGCCTTTGCAACAGTATCGATCAGTAATACCAGCCCTGGATCACAGCTGCTCTTCGACTGCTCTGCAGAGTGCCTGTGTCCTTTATCATTGAAGGAGCTTGGAACTGTAACCAAGTGATAATGTGTGGTTCCCACTTTTATGCTGAGTTTCCAGTCAGGGGATGTGGATCCGCTGTCTGGAGTTCAGGAACTGGTTTGGGGTGGCTCCTCATTGTAACTTCAACTTGTCTCCACAGTGCAGTTCACAACAGGTATTGATGATCTTGGCTTCAAGCAGGAGTACTCATAACATAAGCTCAGTGAAAGTGAAGCTGTAAACCTGGCTGTGATCCGCTTTCCTGGATAGGCCAATCAACGGCAGGCAAAAGTTCCAAGTCCTGCCTTGAAACTTCCCCTCTGAAGCTGCTAACTCACCCCCATTTCCCCAGCATCAGCAAGTGACAGTGCACAGGAAGTACTAATCAGCAATTCCCTGCTAAAAAGGTTACACGGAACTCCTAAGGGCAGCCCTGTCTCTTTCCCCTCTACGCATCTGTGTCTGGAGCTACTCTGTCCAGCTTAGAAATGCTGGCAATACACTTCCACTGTCTGGGGAGGCTGTCTCAACAGCTCCATCTTGTGCAATGTCAGAGCAAGGGGTAAATGAAATTGGAATCCACTATCTAAAGCATACATACACTCATAACCCAACATGGAGTTGATCTAGCAAGCATTGCACACTTCACACATACATGCAGGGATGTCAGTGCAGCGTCTGGCATGACACAATCGGAACTTTATATATGTGAGTCAACAGGCATTGAGCCGCATTTTTAACAACTAGAAAACATCCTGTCGTTGTACTAAGGTTTAAAAAATGGCATACCAGTATCACTGCTCAGTGTATAGTGCCCGGGACACAGACGGTAGCCTTGTGTCAGTCAAGGGGTATGCTTTTGGTTCTCCTGTCTTACCTTCAGAGCCAGGCTCTGGGTTTCGGGGTAATTTGTGGGCTTAGACCTCAGTGCACACACACAATTTTGCCTCGTGCTTTGCATTGAGGCAGTTTAGGACAATTGTGCATTTATCTACCATGAAGGGGGCATTCCCGCCCCAACACCTTCTGAGTCGCATCATTACCTCTGGTATGAAACTAAAGTATGAGCTTAGCTAATTTGCTCAGGAGTGTTTCCTTTTCTTACTTTCCCGACCTCTTTTGCATGGTCCCGAAACCCAAATTTCAAAGAGCTCTCAATATCCTGATAGACCCATACTTGGTGAGGAAGACTTAGCTCTCAAAACTCCTGATTCTGAATTGTCATGTTGACCATCAGCCTGCCCCATCTAGGAACTAAAGTTATATGCAAATTCTAAAGCATCCAAAGATACATCTCTAAAAAATAAGACCATTTTCATCTGAACCAAAAAAAAGTCCTCTAAAAGTCATCAAAATAACAAAAAGGATCATGGCATAGTTCACTACTTCTGGTCAAATATCCTGAGCTACCCAAAAAGGCATCATTACTTTGCTTTAAATAGAGTCCTATACGGATAGACTTAAAATGGTGTTTGTTTCATTGATTGGGCAGCCATATCTAACAGTGTCTTGCCACCCTCCCTTCCACAACAAAATGAGCTGTTATTTTTGTTAATTTTGTTCGAAATTTCACTCCACAAAAAGAACGTTGCGTCTGTGCTCCTTTCTAAACCTTCTATTTGTAGTAAAGGGAGAATATTTTTGTTGTAAAGTGTAAAGGTCAAAATAAAATAAAAATTGTAGATGGTACTACTTCAGCCAACATTTACGCACATCACTGACCAGTTTTCTTTTTGATGTAGTAATATGTGCACGCCGATCCCTTCTCCTGGTTAGAGCTAATATTTTGCATTCACTCTAATTGTTCTGGTTGAACAGATATTCTTGGGAAAATCAGTAACACAACAAAGAGGCCAGTTATCCTTGCAACAGTGTTTCTTTAAATCCTATAACCCGGGCGTGTCTTTATTTTATTGTGCGAGGTGTGGCCTTTTTGAAGGCTTTAGGCAATGAAATAAATTGTTAGCCCAGTTGCTTTCTGCCTTGCAAGTGTGAGCTTGTATGGCTAGACTGTTCTTGTCCTCTCTCAAGACTGTTAATGGAAGATTTTGGAGATTAACCATTTTATTGCATATTTTGTGGAAGTGATTATAACGCTTTCCAGTGTAGACTTGAGTGCTACTTCCAATTCCAAGACCGTTATAGGAATATATATAAATAGCTGCAAGAGCTACTTCAAAAAGTTCTCTTGTAGAACTCCTGGTCTCAGCTATGTACACTACTCGACTTCCCGCTTTGGCTTAGATGACCGTATCAATATGAGATGAACATTTGTTTCCATGGCTTCTTAAAAAATGGACGATTGCTTTGTAGCTTCCTCGGATTTCTGGATTGCTGCTTTGCAGGTTTATCCCTAGACAGGAATGCATGCACTTCTTTCAGAATGAGAAACATAATCTGACTTACAAGCACTCCGGTTTGACTCCACATTAAGTTTTGAACTGTTTATCTAATTATCCATCCTTGCGTAACCTCTTCTGTGAAGTGTTATTCACATACAGTCGTTCAAAAACCTATAGCAGGTCCTTCATTCCTTAGCAAGCCACCTTCTTCCATGATCTTTCTCTACATATGCGTTCTAAGGCAGATAAGAAATCCCAAAAAGGTCATGTAGAATGACATTTATTTGGCCTGGCTTTTTGTGCACGGCAGTGATAAAACAAAAACATAATAAGTTGTAGACAAACCTATGCAAAGTCATCCTTAAGTTGGAATTACAATTCTCCAGTATTACATCTTTCATAGATTCACATGCTTGTATCTTCCCCGTCGTCATGGTGGGAGTCTCACGGTAACAGAATGACCAAAGCAGTATCATAGAGAAGAAAACTGCATAGAAAAGCCCATAGGGACTGTAGTATTTGGTAACCAGACCTCCTCATTGTTTGGTCCAAATGTCAGCCAATCAGCATTGCTGCCCTGCCCTCACACTCCCCAGCAGAAACTTCCTGCCTCAGATTTCCAACCGCCTTCGTGTGAGAAAGGAGTCTCCCTGAGCTCTGCTCAGTTTGCTGTTCCTGAGTGAACTATTGACCTTTTATTTCTACTATCTTTTCATCTGGATTAAGGTATTGTGTGTACCTAATTTCCTTCATAATGGCTGAAAACTCTAAAAAGAGGCTTTTCAGGCCTTGCAGATCCTGTGGAAAGGCTAGGCTTTTCTCTGAAGATCCTCACAAGGACTGCCTATATTGTCTTCATCCTAAGCATGTGGCCAAGGATTGTAAATATTGTAGAACCTTCTCTGCTAAAACTCTGAGGGACAGAGAGGCTCGTTTGCTGTTGTGGCTTCAAAAGAAGAAAGCCGCATCAGACTCAGATTCTGGGGAGGAATCTTCTAACCTAACACCTAAAAAGAGAAAGGCCTCACATTCTGAGGAAAGGGTGGAGCCTAAAAAGGTTAAATCAAAGGAGAAAGTGGCGTCATCTCTCCCTCTTACTCCCCTCAAGAAGCCGTCAGGTCAGAAAGGGGCAGGGTCTGCTCCGTCGACCAGTTCACTGGTTTCTACTGCAAAATCTGTGGTAAAGTCTTCAGCCCCGTCGACGACTTCACTGTCGACGACGACAGTTTCGACGACGGCGGCTCCGTCGACGACAGGATTTAAGGCAGCGTCGAAGACGACCACGTCGACGAATATGACCATCCCGTCGACGAAGAAACCGTCGATGACGAAGACGTCGTCGACGACGAAAGGCTCAGCGACGAAGACGTCGACGACTCCGTCGACGGAGACCCCGTTGACGGCGGTCTCGTCGGCGATGGCTTTGGTGACGACGGCTCCGTCGACGATGGCTATGTCGTCGACGACACCGTCGACGACGATTGTAATTTCAACGGCAAAGGCATTTAAATCGCCACAGTCGAAGACTATGATCTCTATTCGCTCTTTTCAGTCGTCGAGGGGTTCGGCAAATCTGAAGAATTCACGTCGTGGACGCAGATTTCGCCTCTACCACCATCTTCTTTACTGGAACAGGATTCAGAAGGAGAGGAGTCGTCAGGAGCGGCCTACAGCCCCTCACAACTCAGAATAAAGAGCCAGGACACAGACAAGGAAGAGGTGTTTTCCTTCAAAGAGAGAGCTCAATCTACAAGATATGAATCTTTCCAGGAAACATGTAATTATAATGAGGATGACGAGCAGCAAGAAGAGTCGCGAGAGGAGTCGCGAGAAGAGTCAGTCTCCATACCTGTTTCTCTTGTCTCTGACCTGAGGTTCATGATTAATGACTATTATCGTCGTTTTCCGGAGGCAAATGCGCCTCCGTCATCTACGCCGGTGGCTACATCGCAACCTCCAAGGACCCAATCTACTCCTCATGAGCAGGTTGTGAGATCACCACCAGTGAGAACAATCAGGGATGATCTAACGGATTCTGATGATGATGATCAGCCTGAGGAAGGTGAGCTTGTACAAGATTCTACGGGACAGGAGTGGAATGTGTACATTTTGCCGTCGGCCCCTTCACCTACTCCGCCGCCAACCACTTCCCCTCCTCAGGACATTGGAGTGTTCCATGACATTATGGAGAAAGCGGCTAAAAGGTTTGATTTGGATATGGAGGTTAAAGAAACGGAATGTTTCTTATATAATTTCAAAGATGACGCCAGGAAATCTGCTCGCTCAATCCCGATTATCCCTCACATTTGGGAAGAAGGCCTAAAAATTTTAAAGACACCGGCTTCCATCGCGGTTTCGGTTCCTAGAATCGAAAAGAAATATAGAGCACCAGAGTCTGCTGCGGCCTGTCTTATAGGACACCCGAGACCGGAGTCGGTGGTGACGCAGGCGGCGCAGAGGAATTCAAAGAATCCAGTTGCTACTTCATTGGTGCCGCCAGATAAAGAAGGACGCAGGATGGATGGAGCCGGGAAGAGGTTTGCGGTCATGGCAGCCTCTACGATTAAAGCAGCCAATGCTATGGCCCTTATTAGCCGTTTTAACAGGCAAATGTGGTGTGATTTGGCACCCATTCTGTCTGCACTACCGGAGGATAAGAAAGAAGAGGCAGCGGCTATCCTTCGAGACGGGGCAAAGTCAGCATCAGAATCTATTGACATTGCCATGGATGTATCCTCTATGGCGTTCAGGCAGATGGCAGGAGCAGTTTCGCTTCGGAGACAGGGTTGGCTAAAGGCAACATCCTTTCGTCCGGAGGTGCAAGCGAAGATTGTAGACATGCCTTTCGATGGCGAATATCTATTTGGAAAGCACGTAGACGAGGCGCTGCAGGGTATCAAATCAGACACGGATACAGCTAGAGCGCTGGGATCCCTTCAGCAAGGACGGTTCCAGTCCTTTCGTAAAAGAGGTGCAAGGGGTCAATTTAATCAGAGGTCTTCATGTCAGACCAACAGATATCAGCCTTATAACCAACAAGGATATAGGCAATACAATACAGGCAATCAGTACAGGACCTCCAACTCCTCTTACCAGCAGCAGTCTAGGGGCAAGTCCTCCAATAGAGGGAGGAATCAACAGTCTAACAAACGACAATGATCTCAGGCCGGCGCTCCCCACACAGCAGATCCCGGAAAACGACCACTATCTGTCTCAATACTTCAACAATTGGATGTCCATAACGTCGGACAAATGGGTTTTGGACGTAATAAGCAGAGGCCATACCCTAGAGTTTGTGGAAATGCCACCAGATCACCCCCCGGTGCTCAGGCATCACCAACATCGTCAGGAGCTGCAAAAGGAAGTCCTTTCACTATTGCAGAAGGGGGCTATAGAAGAAGTACCGCGACAACACAGAGGTAAAGGCTTCTATTCGCATTTCTTCCTCATCAAAAAAAAAAAAAACCCTGAAGTGGAGACAGGTATTGGATTTGAGAGATCTGAATCAATATATAAAGAAAATTCCCTTCCGAATGCTTTCCTTGCAAGAGATCCTTCTGATGTTAAAAGAGAAAGACTACATGGCGTCACTGGATCTCATGGATGCGTACTTCCATATCCCAATTCATCGGAAGCACAGGAAGTTTTTAAGGTTCGCTGTGGAGAGTCGCCATTTCCAATTCAAGGTGTTGCCATTTGGCCTCAAATCGGCCCTGAGGGTGTTTACCAAATGCATGGCCCCGGTGGCGGCCCACTTAAGGTTGAAGGGGCATTGCATTTACCCATATCTAGACGATTGGCTGGTGACAGGACCATCATTCACAAAAGCAAGAAGGTCCCTTCAGTGCTGCATCCGCCTTTTCCATCGGTTAGGATTAAGGACGAACTTGGAAAAGTCTTCACTGATTCCAGCTCAGGGCATTCAATTCCTAGGGGCATGGATATGTACCAAGGAAGCGAAAGCATACCCATCCGAGGAAAGGATGAGAAAAATAATAAGCCTTGCAACATCCCTTCAAACAAAAAGGTTCACTTCTGTGCGGGTGTACAAATCCTTGTTGGGGATGATGTCCTCTTGCATCCCACTGATTCCAAACTGCCGTCTTCGAATGAGACTCTTTCAGGAACATCTAGACGAGCAGTGGGTTCAGTCCAAAGGAACCTTCGAAGATCGGATTACCATCACTCAACGTATGAAGGAGGCCATGTCATGGTGGAAGGTTCAGAAGAACTTAAATCAGGGTCTCAACTTTGTACCTCAGACTCACAAATACGCGATGACGATGGACGCTTCGTTGCAAGGATGGGGCGCGCACCTCCAGAAGCTGGAAATCCAGGGCCACTGGTCAGAGTGGGAAGCACAGCTTCACATAAATATGTTGGAGATCAAAGCCGTGTTTCTGGGACTTCAAGCTTTCCTGCCCAGAATACAGAACTCGTCGGTGCTCATTCAGACAGACAGCACCACGACTATGTTTTATCTTCTGAAGCAAGGCGGAACAAGATCCAAACCACTTTCTGCGCTGGCGCAAAGAATTTGGAAATGGCTGATAAACCACAACATTTCTATTCAGGTGCAGCATATACAGGGCATCCTCAACACACGAGCAGACGTCCTAAGTCGCACGACAAGTGTGTTGCACGAGTGGGAACTGAACGACACTCAGCTTCACAGAGTATTCCAAAGATGGGGCACACCAATGTTCGACTTGTTCGCAACCCGGGACAATTCGAAATGCGATCAGTTTGCGTCCAGGTACCCTCAGCGGGATTCCAAAGGAGATGCGTTTCACATGGACTGGACGGGAATGTTCGCTTACGCGTTCCCACCAATTCCTTTAATACCACGAGTGATTCGCAAAATGAGATCAGAACCATGTCATGTCATTCTGATAGCACCAGCTTGGCCGAGGCAGGCATGGTTTTCAGATCTGCTGCAGATGTCGAAAGGCAACAGGGTGCAATTCCCGACATTCCAGAGCCTCATATCAATGAGCAACGGACAAATTCTGCATCCGGACCTAGCATCGCTAAAATTATCCGCATGGAACCTCATGAGCGGGAATTTCAAGCCATGAGTATTCCACAAGACTGCAGACAAATACTTTCGCAATCCAGAGCTATGTCAACCAACAAGACATACACAGCCAAATGGACACGCTTCTGTCACTGGTGTACTAGTCAAGGTCTACATCCGTTGACGGTACCCCCAGAAGGTATTCTGCCTCACCTGTTGTCGTTATCAAAAGCAGGTCTGTCTCATGCCTCGCTGAAGGTGCATTTGGCGGCGATTTCAAGATTCAGGAGAATGCCAGACGAGCCGTCTCTCTGGTCCCACAGACTGATAAAGGAGTTCGTTAAAGGGCTCTTTAGAGCTTTTCCACCCATTCTACGACCGCCAGTACCCTGGCATCTCAATACAGTCTTGTCGCAGCTTATGAGGCCACCATGTGAGCCTATACACAAGACAGACTTACAATTCCTCTCTTGGAAGACAGCCCTGCTGCTAGCTCTGACCTCGGCGAGGAGAGTTAGCGAAATTCAAGCCTTTTCAGTGGAAGAGCCTTTTCTGCAATTTCGACAGGACAGGGTTATACTACGGACAAATCCTACGTTTATACCCAAGGTCCCTACTTCTTTTCACTTGAATGGGCCAATTATTTTGCCTACCTTCTTCAACAATCCCTCATCTGAAGCAGAAAGAGCGCTGCATTCTTTGGACATCGCTAGATGTTTGAAATTCTACATCGAACGAACAAGAACATTCCGCAAATCTAAACAGTTATTTATTGCATTTGAAGGTCAGAGGAAAGGGCTACCTCTGTCAAGACTGAGTATCGCCAGATGGATATCATCGGCTATCATTAAGTGTCATGAAAAAGCTGGAAAGCCGCTTCATTCCAGAGTGACTGCTCATTCCACAAGAAAGATGGCGACATCGATAGCCTTATTTGCAGGAGTGTCTCTACCTGACATCTGCAGAGCGGCGACTTGGAAGAGTGTGCATTCATTTACCAAGCACTACTGTCTCGACACTGCGTGGAAAGAGGACACGGCAGTGGGGCAAGCTGTTCTGAAACGTCTATTTCAATAAGGTATTCTTTGGTTCTTTGTTAATACTCTATACAATGTATATATATATATATATATATGTATATATATATATATATATATATATATATGTAGAATCTGATATCGTAATAGATGGTTTTCTATTCTTATCTGACCTGTGTATTTTCAGATCATGTTCTAACGATATTTCCGCTGCAGAACTTCCTTCTGGGTTCTATCCTGGAAACGCTGCAGGCTTTGTGGGTACTACTTACTACTCTGATACAAGCATGTGAATCTATGAAAGATGTAATACTGGAGAAGGAATTAGTTACTTACCTGTACACTATAGTTCTCCAGTATTATCTTTCATAGATTCACATGCGCCCGCCCACCTCCCCGTTTCTCAGGCAGAACCTATTGTCTCAGTATTTATCCAGGTCTCTCACTTGGGGCCGGAAATCTGAGGCAGGAAGTTTCTGCTGGGGAGTGTGAGGGCAGGGCAGCAATGCTGATTGGCTGACATTTGGACCAAACAATGAGGAGGTCTGGTTACCAAATACTACAGTCCCTAGGGGCTTTTCTATGCAGTTTTCTTCTCTATGATACTGCTTTGGTCATTCTGTTATCGTGAGACTTCCACCATGACGACGGGGAACATACAAGCATGTGAATCTATGAAAGATATTACTGGAGAACTATAGTGTACAGGTAAGTAACTAATTCCTTTTTTTTTAACCCTACCCCTCCTCTGTAATTTTGGAGTAAAGCTCGTAGTCCATGTCCAAAAGGCTGATTTGTCTGTTTAACGTCTCCTGACTGGTTACACTCTTCTTGTATAGTGGGCTATAAGATGCAGTTCAGCAGGGATCTGAAACAACCTAGCAAATTTAGATGTCTAGGAAAAAACTAACAAAAAGTGGGCCCGACCACTCTTGTAGATGTTCGGAAACCTCTGGCAAAGTCTTTCTTAGCCCAGATGTTTTATTGTCTTTTAGCTTAAATGGTGCATCCATTACCTTCATCGCGGAGAAGAGGTTCTTATGATAGTCTGTGGCTTCCTAACTTGAAGTGCATCTTATTTTTCTCTCTTATGAGTAATAGCTGCTGTCTCAGTTTGCCCCCTTGTTACATCCTCTCCTGGGACATTAAAAATCTTATGAAATAGGTCTTCTAATCCTCTGCAGATAGATTGGCCTTCAGGTGAGATCCTACACTACTAACCCTTCCAGTCTGATCCTTCAAAACTTTTGGGAACTTTTATCTGGTGCTGCTGATTCTAGCTTGTGCCATGTCATATTAAGTTGCTTCTTTCTCTACAATGCAGTCATTACTTTTGCATGCAGGATGTTACATGCAAGGGTCACATGCTCTTGAAGAGCTTCCTTCTTCTGATTTCGTTTGTCATCAATCCATCCCTGTCGTCCTTCGTATTTTGAAAGCTTATTTTTGTCAGTTGTTTTCCCTAGTGACTAGGGACATTTTCAAAGATAGCAAATTGTAATATTTTTTCAAGACACTTGTCGGACAGCATATAAGGGGCATCCCCTTTGTCCAGAATTTCAGTCAACAGCCACAAGTCAAGCACTTTCCTCTTCTTTGGTCCTTCTTCAAGGTGTCCTTATAACTTGTATTCCCAGTAGAGAACTCCTGTTGACTACTTTTGGTGGACTACTTTCGGTATTTAATTTTTGTGTTCATTTGTGATCCTGTACCAACTTAAAAACTACTCCAGATTTGTTTTGCATTTTGATCAGTGAGAGTGATCTTGCCACACCGTGAATGCAGAGAAGATCTGCGCACGAGCATTTGTAAACCAGTATTTTAACCTTAACAAAAAGCAATAATCTTGCAATTTGAATACTATGATTGCAATAAATCCCCTGAAATCATATTACATCTTAAAACAAAAAAAGCATTAAAAAAAATACACACTGCCAAAAATGTTCCAGTAATTAAGAAATAGGTAGGTTGTGTTGAGTAAGGATGATCTGTAGAAGTAGGTGAAATAGAACAAATTTACCAAACGCATTAAACCTTACGTAGACCGCTTCACATGAATGTATGGGTGTTTTGAGCCCGGCAGAGCAAATTTTAATGGGTGGTTGAGGTTAATTATAAGTGTCTACTGTGCATAATCAGAAAGGCCGCCATATGTTCAGATGGGTTTCAGACACTTGCCAGACTGCACGGTTTCACACAATCTAGAGGACCTTTTTTTGAGTTGTTTAGACATTCTGCTGTCTTCCAGCAGCTGCAGTGTAAATCCCGGTGTCTGTCAAGAAGATTAATTAATATCTTGTTTGCCAGGGTCTGACGTTACGACTCAAGTAGTGTTTCTGTAATAGAATGCCCAGTATAATTGAATTGAAAACCAGTCTGCTGGGCATCACGTGGTGTGAATTTAAGGTCATTAGATGACTCCATGTCACCAAGAACGTGAAACTCCAGTCCTGGATTAAGGCTTTCTTCGAGTTGGATTCCTGGTCTACTAAACTAAAATTTCACCCAGTCGAACTAGTACACTTGAGAACAAGATTCTTAAAAGAAAAGACCAGGGTTGAAATACTGCATCCCTGGTGGCATGGATTTATTTATTTATTTATTTATTTATTTGATTTATATAGCGCACTATAACCCAGAGGTCTCTAAGCGCTTCTATGGATACTTCCAGTTACCCTGCGCAAGCCAGGTTCTACATGCCAACATTGGGCCAGGAGAATAGTCCTGTTTCTGTTGAAAGAGAGAATGTTACTGACCTTCTACGAAATATATTCATTCTATGCACTCTTGCTTATTTGGGATTGGCACCTCTTGAATGATAAAACGCCTACTTTGGGCTCTATCTTCAGTTTGCCATTCTGCATTGTGGGTGAGCGATGGCACTTCTTCTGCAGCAGCTGTGGGTCCTTCTGGTGCAGCCTGTGATGCCTGTAGATGGTGAAAAGTTACATTTGGTGGGAGTGCAACTCTGTGTACCTACAACTGGGAAAAGGTCCACAGTGCACTAGTGACACTGACGTTTCTGCTTTCTCATTTTGAGACACTGTTCGGCTAAAACCTAAAAATGCCACTACGTAAAAAGATGGCATTTGCCAGTTTATATGTCATATATAATTTTAAAAAGTGCCTCAGCTGTTCTGAATTTAGTTTGTGAGTACTCGCTTCCTGCTTGTGATCTCATCCGGTGTAAAGTCTGACTGCAGCTGGTGCGCTTCATGTCAGTCAACTCGAGAGTTATTATGCTAAGAGTAAAGACAAATCAAAACCAATTTTTCTGACTTGGTAAAACTACAAGTCTGATGGAGAGAGCAGGTTTGGAATTTTCTCATAGTCGACATTGCGTTCCTTGAAAAGTGTTGCTTTGTTTCATAACGCACTTTAAAATTGCAGATCTGATTCAGCAACCAGGTGTATTGGTTGTTCACCCCCTCGCTTCTTCCTTTCTATATCTTCCTCTCAATTTCTTTATATTCTTACTCCACCTGTTCACCTCTTTTATCTCTCACTCCTGTAGTGAAGGCGGCTTCAGGAGCGTTTTTTGTATTATTAATACCCTACAAAGCACCTGTTTAATTTCTAAACCACAGATCTGACAGAATTCTAGCCACCGATTCCTTACCTTAAAAGGCCTCAGACTGGCTCTGGAAATTTTTCTAAGCAGTCCCTTTGCACGCTGGAAGGTGACACAGTCTGGCTCTGCGTGGCATTTTTGCCACCAGAAGCGATGTGAGCAGTGCTTATATAGGCGCCACCCCAGCGCACTGACCTGTTTCATGACAATTTTATCGCAGCCTCAGTCACTTTTTGCCTGAATTTTTTCGACTTTTTGTCGAACACTTCACCAGTGTGCCTTTTTTGCGATCTGTCTCCTAAAAAAAAAAAAATGGGTTTAAACTTTTGTTGTGCCTGTCACGGATAGAACCTCAATTGGTGTGCCTTTGATGCCTGAAGCCCAAGCACAACTCAAAGGCCTGCTCGAAGTGCAAACTGGGCACCCAAATGCCACCCGCGAGCACGCCCAGAAGCTCCTGGCCACTCACATGCGACTCTGTATCGCTCCCGTTCGCGAGGGAGATCCCAGAGCGGCTCTATGTGTTGCTTTCGCCGGTCGTCATCATCAGGACTTCAAGTAGGTCACACAAGAAGAATTCCAAAAGGTTAAAGGGCACTTCAACTTCGAGGCACAGTAACGACTCCATAAATCTTGTCCCTACTCCCACATGGTCCCCGTGGAGCATCCACCTAGGTCTGCTCTGCGCTTCCCCAAATTTGCCAGAGCGACCCCCATCCAACAACGTTCGTTCTATCAGGCGATGCTGCTCATTTATGGACAGCGGGACTCCTCTGGAAGTCCTTTGAGTACCATGGGTTAGGGAAAGGCACCCAATGAACTTCCACCGACATTTTGCCCTCCGCATCAGTCGGCCCCTCAGAGTCTGTTAGTGAATCTGGATCAGCCCCAGCTGCGACTTTGTGAACTTCTTTGTAGTCTGTTCCAATGGCGTTGCTCCCGGCGCCACTGACCATCGTCATGGCTGGTTCTGATACAGAGCCGGACCGGCATTGCCTGATGCCGGCTGTGGCACTCACCGGACCCAGACGGTGTGAAGTGGAGACAGAGCCTCTCCCGAAGAGTCCATGGCTGACTATAACTGGTATGAGGAACTGGCTGATGCCAGTGGCCTGGACACCTCTCCAGACACTGGTCTCCTCTCTTCTCCCACAGTGGCGACAGGGAAAAGGGCCTCCTTTTTCGTCCGTAGTCTGGAAGGGTCCAGAGATCTGGGACCTGATGCTGCCCACGGTGAAAGTCAAAAGTGACATTTTGACAGAGGGGCTTCAACCTAAGGTATCCTACCCTTTAATGAAGCCCTCTGCCATTGGCCAAGCCCTGCACAAGCACTCCAGTGCACAGGATCATCGCCCGCTGCCATTGCCCCGCTCCAGAGGGGATCCAGCCTTCTTACACAGCAACCTAACCCTGAGAGCCTGGTGGTCCAGGCCTATCGCCCAAGGTTATAGTTATGAAACGCAGGTCAGCTCGCCGGGGTGGTTCTTATATAGGCACCGCATACGACACTTCCAGCACAGACCACACCACACACACCACGCCGAACAACTCTACCTCCCTGCTGCAACGCAACTGCTCAGAAAAGTTTCCTGATTCAGTCAGACTCCTGGGGAAATTCTAAGCTAAGGAATCTGCAGCTAGAGAGTTTTTACCAGATAAGGTGTTACCGAAGGAAAGTCATTTGTTCTTTTTGAGCCAATTTTCAGCAAGGTCTTGGCAAGTGTAGCACACAAATTGATAAGTTGACCCGACTGCCTCAACAATAAGATCTGGCTCAAACTGGGTTGTCCAGTCTGTTTTCCCCGAGACTCATAACCCTAAGCTGCTACTGAACCTGGAACATAATTGTGTTTATTTTTTTTTTTTACATTGGTGTTAAACTTTGCTGTGCCTATAGAAGAGTGTGTTCATTCAAAGAAAATTACTTTCTTTTTTTGCTGAACATAGGTGAAGTCTGGCTTTTGTTAATAAGTCGATGTTGTCAATCCCTTACTCCACATTCTAGAAAAGTAGAAGGCTTTGAACCAGAGTGTGGCTCTCCAAGCTCTAGAGACCTTTAGCGCAATGTTGTCGGTGACAATAAGAGCAGAGTGGTGATTAGACTGTCATCATTCAGGTTGAGAAGCCACAAGACAACTTTTTGATGACTGATTCAAAGGCTGAATATGAATGACTGTGTTGGAATCCATTGAAGCCTTTTCTCTGTGTGTGTAGTGTGAGAAGTTGGCCTGATGTATGATGTTCACTATTCTAGTGAGCACCTTGTATCAGTCCAAACAACCCTTATGGTGAGTGGTTGTAAGTCAACCTTATAGACAAGCTATCCTAGGGGTAGCATGGACCTAAGCAGTCTTAGGCTTAACTCAAGAGGGCATGTGAAGCCAGCTGTTTTACCACATAAGTTATATATTATAAAAATATATGTATTTATTACTAGAATAATCCTCTGTACTCTATATGACGACCGAGGCACAAGCGTTTAAACAAAAGCACAGTTAAACATACAAAAGTTGCACAATTATGGATAGGCCCGGTGGCCACTTAAACCATATACTAAAATAGTGGTATAAGAACCACGTCACGAACAATGGTAAAGCCTAGGGCCTTGAGAATCGCTGGGACTACACTGGACTAACAGAAGTTAGGACTGGGGCGGCCCACAGGATACGGGTGCAGTGTCTAAAGCACACGCGTGCACCAATGCAAAGTCAATGGCGCGTAAAAGTTAAAAAGTTGCAGATTTAGGAGTCTTCCGACTGGACTGGAACTTAGCCACTTAAAACTAGAACACTAGAGGTGTAAACCACTACAGGAGCACCGGAGTACTCTTGTTACGTCACCCACAGGAAGCGGGTGCATAGGTGTCAAAGTGCGTCGGGTTTCGTCGTGGAGTTCTATGGAGCCTGGAGGTGAAGATGCTGCAGGCGGCCAGGAAAGAAGAGTCTGGTTGGATCCAAGGGTGGATCGAAGATTTAGAGTACCTGAAAGCAGAGGGGACAGAGTCTGGGTCACTAGCCAGTGACCAGGAAGGAACCAGGCGATGTCGGGCGCAATCAGGTAGTTGTCGTGAAGCTTGTCTCCGCTGCCACGTGGACCCGGGGGCATTGACGATGACCAGGAGTTGAACACGGACTGTCCCACGAAGGCTTTCGCTGTCGGCGGTGTCGGCTTCCGGATTGGAGTCAACATGCCTTGGCAAATGCAACCCACGCAGGAATCGAAGATGGCTTCTGGATCAGACCAGCAAGGTCTGATGGGCTGCTCCTTTTCAGGGGAGCAAGGGCCAGTCTGGAGCAACGAGACCAGCGGTGTAAATTCGAAAGTTCGTCGTCACTAGCCAACGGGCAAGTGACCGGACAGACGCGTCCAGCAGCAAAATGCAAAAGGGCCCCACACAGCACTCGGTGAGTGTGGAGAGGTGATCTTCGGTGCAAGAGCTGCTCGGGGCTGGGGCTTCTCAGTCCCCAATGCACAGATTCGAGGGTGCCTCGGGAGCTGCACGGGAAGCACTTCGCAGGCTTTCCAAGATGGCCGGTCCCACGTCTCAAGTCGCCTCCACCAGTCTCAGCTTTGCTGGGGCTGTGGATCGGGCTGTTGGATGTCTGGGAATTCGGTTCTTGACGATCTCTGTCGCTCGAGCTCCGGCGGGAGCTGCAACAAAGCAAACCGTTGGGAGCTTGATGGTGCCTGCTTGCACAGGGTGGTCACTCCTTGACCACAAGGGAGATTCTTCAGTCTTCTACGTCGAGTAGGATGTCGAAGGGTCCAGAGTTATGTATCAAAGTTTCAGTCAGGATTATCTAAAGTCTATGGACACAGCTCCTACCTTTATTCCAAATCAAGGGGCTGGATTACCTGCTAGGTCCCTCCTATGGGTGGGAGCCAGAAAGGGGGTGGTTACACCCCTTTCCCTTTGTCCAGTTTCGCGCCAGAGCTGGGGCTGGAGTACCCCAGGACCGGTTTGAACTGGGCTATGCATGGGACACCTTGTGTGCCCCAGGCAGTGTCTAGTTTCACTCGCCCTCCCTGCCTCAATCCACTATCTCCTGTCTGGGGTGGTGTAACACCTCCCTGTGACAGGAAACCTTTTGTCCAGGCCTCCCCTGCTGGAGTTTCGGTCAGCAGCAGGAGGCCAGACTCGTGTCTGTGGCAGCAGCATCCATTTTGTGATGCTGAGGCTCTGGTTAGTTTTAACCGCGTTTACTGTTACCCACATGTCTTCTCCCTCTAGAAGGGTGGAATGCTACCCCCGTCGCCAGAACTGGCGAGGGGGTAGTATTCCAAAGTGTATGACACCTTACACGACATGTTTTGATAAAGCCAAACCAAAGTTAGCAATAACCGCGAGGATTATAATGCACTTAAGAGTATATGGTATGGCAATATCCCAGAACAGCTATAATGACATGGTTCCGAAAGCTGCAGACAGGCTCAGCTCATGCTAGAGCACCATCTTACATAAAACCAAGCACTCTGCCTCCAGGATTGTTAAGGCCTGCCATAGGAGTGACTTATAGGTGTATATGTGTCCAGATATAGGTTTAGACATAGGTATACTATATCTAAGCAAGGGGTGATTACACGACCTTGCCCCAGCTGAGTGATCAGCCAGTTGTATCAGTTTGGATGGCCAGCCAGCCGAGGGGTGGCAAAAGATATGCTGCAGCCCCTGGTAGGCCTTGGATGCACCTATGCCCTGGGTACCTATAGTACACTGTACAGGGGCTCATAAGGTGACCCAATACCCAATTGGTGATGTACCTAAAGTACATGGTGTTGAATTTAGAGAGAGAACAGCAGGCTGTGGGTCTGATTAGCAGGCCCACAGCCAGATTAAGTCGAAAACCAGTGAAGCAAAAAGCAAAAAATGGGGTGACCATAGGAAAGCAGACCCTACTCTCCTACAGTGTATGTAGTGATTTCACTACATTAAGACTGAGCTACAGTATTTTGTGTAGGGTTGTGTGTGCATGTGGGAATATTGTAGTAGTTGTGACACTTGAATAATTGGTTTGTGCGGATTTGGGTGTCTTTAGTTAATAACGGTCTGGATTCCCTTCTAGGCTGTCAGATAGTCGCAGCTAGATTGACCTGGTTCTTCATGTTTTCATTGTGAGGGGTTGGAGTAAGCCTTGATGTTGTTTCATATTGTGGGAATAGGCTTGAAGATACCTTATTGAAGTGGGAATTTCAGTGCCTTGTCCTGTGCTTGTGTAGTTGATTCTTACCTGGTTTGTCTACATCCTTTTCAAATTGGACTTTATCTGAATGAGTGCACTTTTTTATGACTTTAATTTAGAGGTGGTGCTAAATAAACGACGATAATTTGAGATGTGTTCTGGAAGCATGGAAATATTTAAGAGGATTTAATGTTTTTGTGGTAATTGTGAGAGTATGATTTTACGAATGTGGTGATAGTTAACAGGGAAGCGGTGCATTGGTTGTGATAGGTGCACAGCTCTGTTGACTAGATGGCTATGTTTGTTAAAGATTTCATTTGTTTCTTGGCTGATGGTTTGTTGAAAGAGTCTGTTGTTGGAGTGAGTATGGAATCTAGCAGGACAGTGGGTGAAAATAATGAGTTTGTCCTGAAACTTGAGACCAACAGTAAGTGCAGATAACCTGGTTGACTAAATGAAGGCATTAAAAAGGATCAACCTCACTCATTCAATGAAAAAACATCAAATCAAAAATTTTAATTTAATTAGATGCTTTTTGAAAAATAAAGTTTTCCTCAAGATCAGAAAACTACCTTTTTCCATGCAAGATGGCGGCCCACTGCCTAGCAGAAGACATAGCCTGACATTTGACCTCTGTCTTTCAAGAGCAGATAATGTGACAAGAGAAATAGGGAATTAAAAGGCATCTTTATTTATTGCTGTGACTTTAGCAACTCGCCAAAAATCGGCTTGCGACTCACGGGTCGCTCCCTGTTGGGGCTACACCCCTTTTACTGTGTTGCCGCCATGCAAGGTTCCTGTCTTGCTGCGGGCATCTACTGAGCCATTTTTGATCTCCAGGTTTGTCTCAGAATTAGCAAAAGCTTAACTATCTCCAAAGATAATTAGAGACAAGCGGCATTAAAGATAATTACCTTGTGCTTGCTTCCTTTTTTCCAATTATCTCTCTAACCCTTTCCTGTGCCGAGGGGCTTTTTGCTAGATTTTCATGCCCTATGGTTACACAGTTTAACCTTATAAAGTCAATCGAAAAGTGACCCTTTTTCCTATTTTTACTGAGGAAGAATGATAAAATGTAGAGGGTTATTTAGGCCACTTCAATTGTGAGACAAGAGTACTCGAATGTGGCCCTACGAGGTGCCACACAAAGTGTTAAAGTGTTGCATATGCATCAAGGAACATGGTCTTTTGACCATGTAAGGTCTATATGTAAACTTTAGGTAAGGGTAAATACAGATGTAATGCTCTTGGTGTTGCTCTAAGTTGTGAAGGTGTACTTTCCTGAAGTTCCTGAAGTTATCAGAGGGGGTGTACTGCTCACAGTGGTTCCTCCCTGGAGAGCCCTGCAAGGTGAAGCCTTCTCTGACCGTACAAGTCCGCTATGACCCTAGCAAAGCAAGACGTCCATTATTGCTGAAAAAATGCTCCATCACAATATGAAAAACAAAGTTTATTGTTAGTTGTATATATAATAAATAAATTTAGGAAGCAAAACCGTCATAAGGTAGTATGGCGTAAGGTTGCTCAGATTTGTGGAAGGAAAGATATAGGGAAGTTCTAGAGATATGTGAATGGATTCCAAAAGTTGCAAACAATTGACAAAGGAAGTGTCATGTGACGTGTAGTCTGGAAGACGAATTTCAAAAGTATAAATGTCTCTAAGGAATACTATCCATCACTGGAAGATGGAGAGGAGTGATCTCCTGGCAGACCATGAGGGAGCAGACTTGATGCGTTAGTCACATTTTTAGATACAGCTCTGGGGTGGGTAAAAATCAAGGCTATCGCAGCGGTTTAGAGACTTATTGAATTTGTTCTATTATATTAAAGAATTTATCCATAAATTTATAGCTTTAGTGTTAGATTACAATTTGTAGCTGTGTTACTGATCTGTAATTATGATATTGCTTTAGATGTCAGATGTTGCCCCAGGGGTATCTTTCTCAGTAGTGACTTATTTTGAGAAAGTTAGTGATCAGTTGCTTAAACGATATCTGCGGCTGCGTAGCTGACTGCAGTTTTACATTCTGTATGTGAGGACTGTGGCTTGTGATTAATTGAATTTTGATTATTAGTATTTGCATACTTCTGGGCTTATTTTGCTTTGTATTAACTAATACAATAACATTTGAACTATACATGGGGTGTATATCAAATTGTGTCCTCCGTGAGAACCTTATTCAGAGTTAGACTGACAGAAAATCTGTCCCCAGCTGTGGCATGTTGATCGCCTCTGCCAAGCCCGCGGTGGAAGAACAACCTTATTTGCCGTTCTCTGTCGTAGCGTAGGAAGCTTACAGGCGCAACTGGCACAGGTAAGAGTGGTGGGTCTGGGGGGAGTTGACAGATGACGAGATAGGTAGATTAAAAGAAAAGAATAAATATAACCACTTACCTTGCACTCGCCGCAACGCCGACTCGGCGATTCAGCAAGCTAAAGGTAAGTGATTTTATTTATTTATTTTATTTTACCTATCCTGTCGTCTGTCGACTCCACTCACCCACCACAAACCCCTGCTTCACCGCTCTCACCTGTGACGGACGTGCCTGGAAGATTCCCCGCGACACGGACTGACTTTGTCATCAGTTTTATGTTGTTGCCAATGAGCACCCTCGGAGAGCATCCATCATTGCTAGTCTTTGGCATTTAGTGCTCTTCTGTAAATTATATACTAATCGGAGGAGGCGCTACATTTCGCCTCTATTAAGGCCATTTCATTTTTCACAATGCCGCCCAGGATATTTGTTTTTACAAACCTTGTCCACTATGGCGATTTGTTGCTGGATGTCAAGCTTTCGCTGGGCAGTCTATGGTGTCAGAAAGACCCTTAATTATCTGTGAGGGTTTCTGAAGGGCTCGGGCTGTTTAATGCTGGAAATACTTTTAAACAACTGTTATGATGTAAAAATGGGTGGGGTGGTGTCTGGTTACAAAAAGGCTAATAAATCTTGTATAATTCTTTTGGCGTATACACTGAGCTTATTATTTGTTTTATGTATAACGTTTTTAATTAAATCAAATGTACTGTATATACGCTTTTATGATTTTAAAGGAAATTGAATATAGCTTTATTGACTTGACCTGGCCAGTCTCTATCGGTTGAACTCCACCTATAATTGTTGTTACTGGAATTACACCCCACTGTGGTTGATACATTGGCAATACCCACTTATCTAGTCTTCCGTGTGTACTGTGGGGTGTTTTTCCCACATTGTTTGATATTGTTTTTCCAGTGGAACTCTGACACCCTTTCACTAGTGGTCTTTTACAGTAACACTCAGCTGGCATGGTGATGAATCAGCCACTCTAGATCGAGGACTTGATGAACCACCCTTAGTAGCTGTGTTGCCGTTGCACATTGGCCAAAACCAAAATGGTGATGCGTAGTTTGGGCTGGGCTCTTCCAGCTGGAGCATAACTTAGGCTGATTTGCATATGGCTAATGCCGGTCTGGATTGACATGGTGGGCAAAAAATTGACTTGAATGCAGCCACGACTTCAAACAAAATGGGAAACTCAGCTTGGGATGTCTGGTGTGCTTATTCACGAATCCTTTATGTTGGCAAACCGAGTCCTTATTAACCCCTTCCACACTCATGACGAGCTGGGCTCGTCATGAAGTAGCCTCCTCGCACGCTCATGACGAGCCCAGCTCGTCATGAATAATGGGAATCAACAAATCTCAGCATAGGAGGGGAATACCATCAGCATTGATGTGGTTAAAGGGATAATGAAATCTCAGCATTAATGGTTTTACATGACTTATATTACACCCCCAAGAAAGTCTCGAAATGGAGCTCAACCACTGGAACCAAATGTAATAGATATTGCCAATATGATGCGGATACGGTTCATATGTTTTTCTGTGTCCTAAATTGCATGATTTTTTTCTGTATGGAACAATTTTTGGCTGATATTTTGGGATACACGATTAATATAAACAGCGAGATGGTTTTAACAGGCTGTGGTTCGGGTATTGTATTGCAGCCAAGACCGAAAGCCACAATATGTTTTCTCTTTATTTGCATGGCTGTAATACGGGCCTGTATCACAAGAGAGTGGATCAATCCTGAACCACCTTCTTTTTTTAGTTGGAGAGAAAAATGATTGATGGTGTATAATTTTGAACTTGCTGTTTATAAAACTAAGGGATTAAAGAGGAGGGCTATGGGAGCAAAGATATGGGCCTCCATCACGGAATGGATATAGGAAATAATATTATTATGATTAATATATGTAAATGCTTCACCCTCTCGCTCTCATGTAAAGTCAAATCCATTTTTTGTGTTATTGTAATATATGACTGATGTCTGCTGTTTTTCCTTGCAATAAAGAAAAAAATTTAGAAAAAAAATGAATGCAGCCACGACTAATTACCAGTGTCTGAGATTCATTCAGGCATTCTCCCCAGCCCTTTCTTGTTTTCCTTGGCAGAGGCAGAAGAGTTATAGTTGGTGAGATATTCTGCATCGTCCAGACTCTTAGTAAGGCAGAACTGCTGCAAGAGCTGTATATGGGGGATTTGCCCCTTTTCATACCAGATGTTCTGTAACTGCCCTCCTTTTAGTTTAAGCCCGAGTCATAGGCCTCTCTGTAAAGACAGTGTGCGTGAATACTAGTTGATGTAATTGTTGAGGTCTCTTTGATTAATCGAATGGTTACATCCTCTAACCCCATCTCATTTCACACCTGCCACCAGATGGTAATGTTACTAACTTTGATCAGGTTAGAGCTTTCTCCTAGAAGTGAAAGATTCTGAAGCAAACACCAACCTAGAAAATATGGTATTTCAGTACAAATCTGGCTGAATGTTCTTCACCACACTATTCTGTAGTGGAGAAAATTCAGCACATGGATTCTTCTCAGCATTTACAATTTTTTCCAGAAATTGAATCATTTTCTAAATTAGACCATTAGTCTGCTGTTTTGAATCTGGGTATTCTCTCTGGTACACATTTATACCAAGTATTGGGATTCTGGTTTATTTTGTTGCATAAAAAGATATGCCTACTACCACTGCCTACATGGTGCCCTTTGAGGCATAGAGGGCGAGTATTATTTTTACAGCTAGCCTCATGCCACTTGTATCCCCCTCTGACTTGTGTCTTTTGGATGTGGACATCATCAGAAAGTGAAACTAACAGGATAAGAACTTCGTCCGAAATGTGCTTTGAAATGGATTGTTTTTGATCAACTCTAAATGCAAGATCAACCTCTTTTTTTAAGTATCACTTATACATTTATTAACATGGTTGGTGGAAGAGTTGTACCCAACTACTGAAATTGATATTTTCTCTCACGTGTTGGCTTTTTCCAAATTCTTGGAAATGTATTCCATTGTGCGGCAAAACCAGAAACCGTGATGCATGTCGCCTATGTGATATGTTCCTCAGTTCAGTCATACTACCAGGAAGGTTAGGTCTGGTGGCTTAATCTTTTGTGGCCACTCTGACATTCTGTCTTGCCTCTTAATTACTTTTACACTCCAGTTTAGTCTTCCTTTTGGATATTTGTAACCCTTGATCATTACCCACCACAGACAGCAAGAGCGACACACTCAGTGGGAAACATGCCTCAATGGTGCGCTTGGTCTAAGTGCTTAGTCCATGCCAGGCAGTGGCTGCTGTTTATTTGTTAGATGTAATGCAGGCCTTTTGTAGAACCTGTGTTCCCTTGTTCTTGAGTATCAAATGTTGACCTGGCACATTTCAGCTACATCCTGAACCATTGCACACTTCCTGGTCCTGTTTGTAAACACACCAGAAATGGCTGAAACACCAATACAGAAAGCCTTTTCTGTTGAACATACTTTTAGGTCTACTAATTTTGTGGTAAAGCGAAATATTGTTTTGTATAGTCATGCTGCCTTCTTTGAGGAATGTCAGAATAGTTAGGCCTTTACTTTACTGGCGAGGCTGCCTGTTTCACCACAGTATTTCAAGGATTGCCAAATCATAAGAGCGTGAAGTGGAAAAATGATTTCATTTTTTCTGCACTGTAACCTGCTCCTAAGTAATTGGTCCTTAGGGCCCTCATTATGAGTTGTACTGTAACCCCAGGGAGCGGAAACCACAGCTACCAACCGAATCTGGAAACATTGCGACTTCATGTCTCGTACTAGGACATTTGGACTACAAAAACCAGCCGAAATCTCTCAGCCAAAACGAGGAACATTCTGTAGCTATAAAACTGCATTAATACTGTTTTCATAATTTAGTTCACATTTCTCAGGGCCCAATCTGCAATAGCCCTACAGTTCCACATCCCCTAATTATCGATACTGTAGTATCGATAACTTCTGGTGAAGATTTACCGCATCGGTAAACCCAATGCAGATGTAATGAGGGCCTTAACTAGATCTCCCGAGCACCTGTCTTCTCAAAGGCGCTTGACCAGAGTGGCTACGCGCTATAGAAGCTGTGCTGGAAAGTTGGAGGAACCCGCCGGAACCAGGTTCTAGCAACTATTTCTGGGCCGGATCCCCAGTGAAACATGTGTCATTGTCAGACACTGGGACGTGACTTGGCAGCGCCAGCACATAGCCGGCATTCTGTTCAGAGCACCAACCTGTAGGCAGTGAGAGAGGCTTTCTTATTTTTACTTCAGCCAGCTCTAAAACAAAGGCCTGATTTAAAGAGTCATCAGCCCTTCTTTTATTCAACTATCATCTTGGCTGAGAGTAGTGGCGGCTGATACGGAACAGGGTGGTGATTTTTTTTTAAATCACTTCCATGTGATCGTCCGCCACCTCTCCTCCGTCCCTTTCTCTTCCTGACAGCACGGAAGCATACAGCCTCCCAGACTCCCCTAAGCCAATCACAATGCGGCTGCCACCAGCATAAAAGCAGCGTCGTAATTGGTCTAAACTGCCTGTTTGGGCACTCAGGCAGTGCCTGGGACAGTTTTCCACCTGGCTGTGTAACACAGCCAGGTGGAGAAATGCTAAGGGCACATATCTGTTTGGCCGGCCAAACTGTCACGCACACTTATGGTGCACCAACCACTCCTCCTCCCTGTGACCCCAGCCTCGCCCGCCCTAACCTGGCCCCCATAGCCCATACTAAAATGGACAATAACATTGTGTTGTTATCATTTTATTTTTCCTTTTAACAGTGCTTTGAGAGCAGCGGGGCAACGCTCCTCCTTCGCCTTAGCGTAGAATCCGCCTCTGGCTGGGAGCCACCTGTATCCTAACACCTGGATGCCAAGGAAACAAAGGCACACACCTTTATCACTTCACACCTTTATCACTTCACACGTACTTTAGAGAAAGAAACTATAACTTGGAGACATGTTTTTGATTTTGTTCAACCCCCTATGTAAGAGATGTGCATCCTCTGTAAGAATGCAAGATTTATCTGTGTATGAGTAAATACACAATTAATGATTTAAAAGGCAGTTATTTTGTTTTTATTATTTTATAGCGCTGCTTGTCCCAGTGTAGAGTGTGAAAGCACTTCACATCACACACACAGATACAATAAATCATACCAGGAAGTGTAACATAAGACAATGAGGGTCATAAAGTGTAGGAATCACATATCGTCCATACTTGTAGGCATTATATTTTAAGAGTGAATGATCGGGAGAAACACAAAGTCGGGATATACAACATAGTGCAGTGATTGTGGTTGTCTGTACTAAAAAGACTGTATTGCTTTCCAAAGGAACCCTTTTTTGCAATATTAGAGTAACAACAGATTGAGAAAAGAATCTAAACCCATGCTTACAGTTTGCATACCAATCCTTGATACTTGTAAATAGATCACTGTACTATGTTAGGATTGTGACTTGTGAACTGGAAGTATGAAGATGATCTCAGTAATCAAAAGCAGTAGCCCTCTTACCTATCTACGTAAAATACAAATCTGTGATCTGCATGTTACTTTGCAGCAGGCACATTAACCCTCCATGCTACTTTGAGGCAGAACTATGTCTGAACAAAACATTGAACTCTTCGAGATATTTGCAGCAGGGGTCTTTAATCTGTGGGATATTTTAAATAGCAGCCTCTTTGTGACCAATTTTGTGCACTATAATAGATTTACTGTCACGTATCCTTATTGGCAATTGCTTTGCAGCAGATTTTTAAAATAAATGTATAGGTTGACTGTCTGACTCTGTTTTTCAAGCTCCTCCCCTCGTGATGTTACCCCCATTCCTCTGCCACACTTTGACCCCCAATTTAAGGGTTCCGAGAGTCATTTTATTTTCCTAATTCGACCCTTGTCCAAGACATTCGGTTGCACTGAAAATCCAGCCTGGAAGTGATGCACATTGTAAATTCGGAGAGAGTGATTGCAGCCCTCCGCGCGTGCCATGGAGTTTCAACCTCCCGGGCCCCACCTTTTCTGCAGCGGCACGCGCGGCCCAGCCGAAGAGCTCGTGCGCAGTGCCGAGGAGCTCGTGCGCAGCAGGCCAGCCGTGACGCCGAATGTTTTCCAGTCGGCGCAGACTGCTTTGTACTTACTGCTCACTCGCCTGGCCTCGCTGCTTTTCATGCGAGCGTGATTGCTGTTTGTCCTTCCAAGCGGACGTAAGGCATCGGATTCTCTGAAGAGCACTTAAACAAATTATACAAGACAAGCCCTGGCAGCCGGGGGGGGGAGAGCTTTAAAATAAAAGGTGCCTGGCCCAAATGTTTTCTCAGAATCAGTGCGGCCTGCTTACGCTGACTGAATGCTAAGGTTCTATAGTCTAGATTTTAATTAATTATTTTGTCATCAACTAGCATAATCTCCCTGCCCCTTTATCTCATTCTTGAAGATTCATTTCCATCCCTACTTTCTCCGTTTGCCAACGTTTTTTTTCTTTCTTTCTTCATTATCTTTATTTCACCCTCGGCAGCCTTTCTCCCTGTTCTGGGTTAAAGTCTGATAAATAACAAATAAGTCTAAGCCGTCAAACTGGGCCCCACCTGCAACCACTGGCTCAAATTAAGCACTGCATTCTTCATAATGGTCTTTCAAAAGCATTATAAATACTGGGTTTATCCAGGGAAGGCCCCATGAGAAGTATGATGAAGAGGTAATCCTGCTTTCTAATGGCTACATCTAACTGCAGATTCCTCACCTTGTGGATACCCTCCAAATGCCAAACTGTATCAGGATAATTTTCTCAGCAATGCCCTTGCACTTCGATTCCGTCCTTCCCTGGAAATGACACATGAGCCACATATAGCCACCACCCCTGCGCTGACGTCGGTTCCTTATTTTCCCTGTCTTCGGTCATGGATCCAGAGCTAGCTCCCTTATTTTTTCTGTCACTCACAGAAACATTTCTAAAAGAAAATGAGTGTGCAAGGGATATGTTCCACTTCTACCGAAAAATGCAGGATTTAAACCCTGCAAGGAATGTCACAGGCAGATGTCTGTGGAGACGGTCATCAATTTGTCTGTGGTGTCTGGCTTCGTCACACGGCTCAAATTCATGTGAGTGCTGCAACCGTACACGATGGCTATACCGGTCCGTGAGGCAAAGCTCTTTGTCTCCGAACATCGTCAAAAGGCTTCGCTCTTGAGGCCATTCTTGAGAGTAGTCATCTTCCCATTTTGAGTGTTCAGAAAAGCTGAAATTCCCCAAAACACAAGAAGTCGCAACATGACTCCCCTTCATCCCACCACTTTTGTCACGAGAAGTTGCTTGGAGGTCCGCATGTCTCCCAGTCATGGTCCCCACTGAGGAACCGATCCCCCAGCCCTTCCTGATCCAGCCTGAATTTCCAGGTCTATCTATGAAGCCTTCAAATAGACCACGTTGCGCATATTCAACACCCTTCCTGGCCCCAAAGATCCAAGGAGGCCTCCAATCAGATTACTGCAGATTCATCCCTATGCCATCTGTGCCTATTGACCCCACTACTGGGCCTGTCCCATGTCTGAGACCAACACCCACCGTACTTCAATCCTAGCAGCGAGATCCTTGTGGGGCACTGACTCCACCGAAGCCTGTAGAAGAACATATTGTCCTTTAAAACTCTGAAGCGAATAGGACATGACCTCTGCCAAAGTTGTGTCCAAGTTGACCTATGGAATAACAGATTTCACCATATTCTGATTCAGCCCCTCTACCTTTGCCTCTTTGGCTTCAGATTTAGAGCTCTGTAATGGAGATGAAAAATCTCTATAATTAGAAAAAGAAAACTTATTTCTGATTCTTCAGGATGCCAGTGGATCGGGCACTTACCAAGACACTGGATTACAATCCCCACCTGACCCCCTCAACAGAGGAATTGGTCTCATAAGCTGTAATCATCAGAAGAGCGTTGGAAGTTTTGGCCCGCCAAGTCCCGTCAATTGAGGTCAAAATAGAGAGGACCCTAACAATACACTGGGTTAAAAATCGCAAATAGAACTATAAGACAAAAGATGATAAACAGATGAGAGATGAAAGCAACACATAGTGCCCGGAGACATGGTTAGTCCTTTTGGTAAATCTGGGCCAATTAAAGAAAAAGCTGACTCATTAGAGCCTTGAACAAACACATAATGATAATGAAAAAGATTGTGTGACATATCGCTGTAGCCTGGCGTTCTCTATGTTTCCCAATGACCGCGCCCCCAAATATTCCTGGGGAGATTCGATAAGGTAAAAAGAAAAGACTAAATTGGAGGAGGGGAGAGGATGGGGACGGAGGGAGAACTGTCTGAGCAGAGGGGGAGAGAGGAAATCAACTAATAAAGAGCAATTGCAGTAGAAATAGAGAGCATTCCAGCGAATGTAGTGGGGTAGTGGTGGACTGAGGGCTGACGTGGATAGCAAGATTGGACCCTGAACATCATCAGCTATGAGACCTTTGAATTTCTGCAGCATAGTGTCCCAGGCAGGGGCTATGTGACGTTTGCATATCTGTCTTGCCTCCTCCCAGTGTAGTGCAGGGCTTACAGATTCGCCCCAGTGAAGCCGTGCTCTGCATGGCACTGGGGAAGTGCTGGTGAGTGAGTGGCTCACCGGTGTATGGTAAGGAGGTGCTTTGCCAGCAGGAGGGCTAGGTCAGAAAATTGGGCGTTCACTTTGTGAGTCTTTCTTCTAAAGAAGATGTGTAAAGCAATGTCCTCCCAAGAGTTCAGTGTCGCCAGTTCAGTAATAGTAGCCAATGTAGCGTGCAGAGCATGCCAGTAACCAGCTAAGTGTGAACAGGATCAGAACATATGCTGGAGATTAGCCATAGGTGCCTGACACCTGGGGTAAGCTAAGTTAGCTGTGGGAACATAGAGTTCAGGCGAGACGGTGTAATGAAAGCTCTATGAAAGATGGTAAATTGAATGTTTTTAAAGCTGGCATTCCTGGATATGGTTTGGGGGGATTCCAGCGCCCTGGCCCACTCTGTGTCATGGAGGGATCTTTCCAGGTCCTCTTCCCACAGCGGTCAAAGATGTGTTAGTGAGAGGCCCTTGTGTTCCCTGAGAGTGTTATAAAACCAGGTGGCCAGTGGTCATCTCTCTCCCATGGTGTACAGGTTATGGATCACTGTATGTGTCGTGGTTATTTGACCATAATTCTCCCTAGAGAGCGCAGTGTTGCAAGACATTGCCCGTGTGTCAGGAATTGACTGGGGGAATATTACAGTTGTGAGGTGTAGCTGTTCAAATATGAGAAGTTAAAAATCCTCCGAAAAGGTTGATGTGGGAATGTTGGATCTGCTTTCATGGTTACACCCTCTTTTTGCTTGATGTCAGTATGTTTTTGCCTTGGTCTCACTGGGATCCTGCTAATCAGGACCCCATTCACTGTGTTTTCTCCCTAAATTGACTGTGGTAAGTACTTCTGTACATCCACAATTGGCTACTGGTGTACCCTTGTATGTCCCTAGTATATGGTACCCAGGGCTTAGGTACACCCGGGGTCGGGCTGCAGCATGTATTGTGCCACCAATGGGAGTCCACTTAAACTGTGACTACAGGCCTGCCTTTGCAGCCGGTGCGAGTTGGTGCTTGCACCTCTCACAATAGATGTATGTTTCCTTATGTCTGAGGTCACTACACCTAAAAACTATAAGTCACCCCTAAGGCAGGCTCTTCAGTCCTGAGGCCAGTGTGCTTGGTTATAAGTGTGAGGGTGACCCTGTATGAGCAGGACACAGCTACAGACCCAGAAGTCGATTCTCAAGGCTTTGTAAGAGCGGCCCGCCATTGTAATACATATAGTGGACATCAGTCGGTACGAGATGTCTTAACTATATAATGGCTGCACCGAAACCGGTCATGTTTGGTATCAAGCATATTGGATTCATACCCCAACACCGATTACACTGTTGGAAGTATGATCCCATGTACTGGAGGGCTTCCTTGGGGTACCCCCCTGTACTCCCAGTAACAGCCTTTCAGGGGCTGACAGCAAGCTAGTGTTGCTCCCGACCACAGACATGATTCTTCCCTTCTACTGCTGAGCCAAGCTTGAGCTGGGGAAGGTAGAGTGATCACCTCCCAGACAGGACTTAGTGTATTGGGCGGGGGTGTTGGCGCTTGCCAGCGCCACAAGACTGCTTTGAAGGGCACATTTGCTGCCCTCCTTTCATGCTCCAGTTTGAGCCAGTTCAGGGAGCCCTTGGCTCCAGCTCTGGTGCGAAACGGAACAAAGGACATGGGAGTATCCTCCCCTTTGTCCTGCCCCTCCCCTGGGAGGGACCCCTTAGTCGTTCCAACCTTCTACCTAGGGTGCTTAAGGTTACCTGTGGGTGGTTCCTTAGATTAGTCGTGGGACGAGACTCAAGCATGAAACCACGTCACTCTTCGACTGTCTGGCACTTGGACTTCACCTGGAACCGAGACTGCATCAAGGAAGACTCCTGCTGCTTCTGGTCTTGCTGTTCTGCCAGTCTTCTTCGTCGTCCGTGTCTGTGCTTCTTCCAGGATCTTCTGATAAAGTGTGTTGTCCTTCTGCACTCAAAATTATCCTGGTTTATCCAAAGTTTTTCCTTTTCGAGTAAGGCGCTAGGTCTGTTGCACGGTGCCTGCCGTGCCTTATCAAATACTGCACTATGTGTAAAGAGAGTCGAACTCTTCACGAAGGCCTGCGCTCTTCTTTTACATGAAACTACAAGGTTTCTTCTCTTTCATAAACTTGTTTAAACCACGTCATTTAATCCATGAGGCTGTCGTTTCGTTGTAATCACTGTTTATTTTTTTCATGATTCTTATTATTTTTCTTCATAAGAAGCACTTCATTGAACATACAATCTTCTCTTTAATCACATTGCCCAATGCATTTCGGGTCAAAGTAAGGTAGTGACCCTTCGTCAGGGGCCTAAAAATAGCAAAAACAGGACCTTAGCATTTCAATTCATAATGCAATTACGCAGTTTAACTTTTACAAAAGTAAGTACATGACTAATTCGTTTAGTTTGTGAAATTGGTAAGGTGCAAAGGTTGGATAACTGAAAAAAAATATTTTGTGCGTTAAATTTAAGAAGCTAGGTGCTCGATGCTGAAGGGTACTGTGCATAAAGATCGCAATAGTGAAGTTCTCAAATGCAAGGTGACGTGCAAGTCAATGTAACAAAAGGCCGTGATATCGTACTTAAATTAACGAAAGGGGTGCTTCAAAATCCGCAGTTTTACTTACTTGTGAAAGAAAAGAGTTGTGTCGGTGTCCTCCGGTAATGGTTGAGCGACCGCGAGTGAACCGTGTGCAAGGTCACGTGGTTGCATTAAATGTGAAGTTTAACACAGCGATCAGCGCTAAATAGTTGAAACATGCATTATCAGAGGCTAAAAGCAAAAGTATGTGTTGTTTTGAAAAAATTACGAAAAATATATCTATGTGTGTGTTAAACTACTTAGATCGGCAAAAGTGGTCACGTGACAGTAGTCACGTGATATGAGTAACGTGGCTTCATGCGGAAGTAGAGTGCCGTCGAGTTCTGTTACGCTGCGTGGTTAATCAATAAAGTTATGAGGTTTACAATTGCTATTAATACAACAGTGTTAAATAAATCAATGCATATAACGGTGGATACAGGCAACGTATAGTCATGTACATCTGAATAATGAATGGTAAATTTTCAACGTTTGTAAAAATGTTCGTGGTACACAAGAAAGGTTAACAACTTCATTATAATTTCATAATGAAATAAATAAATACAGAGGTTCCACATAATGTAGGGTCGGGGATGAGATGAACCCTATTATTAGATGTTATGCATTTATAGGAAACATGCATATTCAATCCTGTCATTGAGCCCTAGGGGCTGTAAACTGTGGTTTTTTAATCCCAAAAAACTCTGTTTGTAATCTCAATTTTACTGGATCTATGTCGCAGCGTTGTTTCACCACCTCCAATATCGTACATTTTAATTGTGAAATTTGATGTCTTGCTTCCAGCCAGTGTGTTGCTACTGTTGATGTTTTGCTTTGCGCCCGAATATTACTCTTATGTTCGGTGATCCGCACTTTTATTTTGCGTTCTGTCTGTCCGACATATAGTTTTCCACAGGGGCATTTAATAGCATAAACAGTATTTTTAGTATCACAGGTGCTGTTGTGATATAGATTAATTTTATGACCCTTTGTGGGGTGCATTAGTATATTGCCATCTATGACATTGTTACAGTGTACACAATTTTTTCTTTTTTTTGGCTTGGTTAAGATATCTTTCAAATTTCTAGATCTTTGAAAGGCAAATGTTAAGTGCTCGCTGTATAGATCTTTCAAGTCAGGTTCTGTGTTTATCAAGGTCCAATGTTTATTGACAATTCTTTTGATTTTCAATGCATCAGTAGAATATTTTAGAACACATACTGTTTTTTTCTCAGGAATGGTTATGCTTGTGGTCAATAGTTTATTCCTAGGCATTTTGGTTACTCTCTTGATTGATTCTTCAAGAACACTTTGAGGGTACCCTCTTCGTTGATATTTATGGATTTGTGATGCAAATGCTTGATCTAGCTTATTGCTGTCAGATGTTATCCTTTTAAGTCTGATAAGTTGCGATGTTGGTAAGTGTTTCTTTAAGGTCTCTGGATGGAAGCTTTGAAAAAGTAGACTTGAGTTTCTGTCTGTGGTTTTTGTGTGTACTTCAGTTTCCAGTCTCCAATCGATCAATCGAAGTGCTCGCTGTATAGATCTTTCAAGTCAGGTTCTGTGTTTATCAAGGTCCAATGTTTATTGACAATTCTTTTGATTTTCAATGCATCAGTAGAATATTTTAGAACACATACTGTTTTTTTCTCAGGAATGGTTATGCTTGTGGTCAATAGTTTATTCCTAGGCATTTTGGTTACTCTCTTGATTGATTCTTCAAGAACACTTTGAGGGTACCCTCTTCGTTGATATTTATGGATTTGTGATGCAAATGCTTGATCTAGCTTATTGCTGTCAGATGTTATCCTTTTAAGTCTGATAAGTTGCGATGTTGGTAAGTGTTTCTTTAAGGTCTCTGGATGGAAGCTTTGAAAAAGTAGACTTGAGTTTCTGTCTGTGGTTTTTGTGTGTACTTCAGTTTCCAGTCTCCAATCGATCATGTGGACTCTTATGTCCAGGAATGCCATGGTTTGATTATCAATAGTATGTGTGAATTTAATCCTTGGATTGATGTTATTGATAGTGTTTATATTCATTTCAAGTTCTTCTTTTGTGCCTTTCCATATGACAAAGATATCGTCAATATATCATTTGAACGTGACTAAATTCTCTGTCCAGTTGGGGTTGTTTAAAATGTAATCTGTTTCAAATTTGGACATGTATATACATGCATATGATGGTGCTCCTCCAAAGCCCATAGATGTGCCATTACATTGATTGAAAAAATGTCCTTGCCATTGAAAATAGCTGTGGAATAAGGCAAATTGCATCAGTTCCAGTATGAACATTTTTTGGGAGTCTTCTAGATCTTCTTGGAGTAGTCCCTATTCTAACGCTTCCAAGCCTTCTTGGTGAGGGATTGAGGTATATAGAGCAGTCACGTCTATCGTGCATAACCAGTATTCAGCTCCATGGTCCAGCGTTATTTCTTCCAATAAATTGAGGAAAGTTGTGGTATCTTTCAAATATGTGCTACCTTTTTGAACTATGGGTTGTAAGAACCTGTCAATATATTTGCCTATAGGTTCGGAGATGGATCCGCAGGCTGAGACGATAGGCCTGAATGGTGGATTTTTGCTGTCCTTGTGAATTTTAGGAAGCATATACAGTTTTGGTCGTCGTGGAAATTTGGTTTCAAGAAATGCATGAGTTTTTTGATTGATCCACTTCATTTCCAGTGCATGATTGATTAAGTCCTGTAAAATATTTTGATATTCTTTAGTTGGTTCGTTTTCAAGTGGAATATATGTAAGTTCGTCTTGTACATGTTGATTTACTTTATTGTTGTAGAAATCTGTGTCCATTACGATCAATGCTGCCCTTTTGTCTGCTCGTTGGAAAGTCAGTTCACTATCCTGACTGAGATTTTTTAGTGCATTCCATTCGTGTGTAAAGAGGTTGGTTTTCTTTGGTTTGGTGAAAGAGATTTGTTGAATTTCTGACAGTACAATCCTTTCAAAGGCTTCTAAAGTTTTATGAGTGAATGGTGCACAAAATGTACTTTTTTGTCTGAATTCTGTGTTGATTTCATCCGATGGTATATTGGGCACAGTTTGGTTATCTTTAAAAAAGTATCTGAGTTTCAATGACCTGAAAAATTTGAACAGAGATATTTCAGTCTCCGGTAAGTTGGATTTGTTGGTAGGAACAAATGATGTCCCTTTATTCAGAACAGCAATCTGTGTTTGAGTTAGTTTCTTCTTTGAAATGTTGATGACTAAGTCGTCTTCGATTTGCCTGTTTGGCTTCTGGTACGTCCTGTCACTTGTTCTTCTTCGGTTAGCCTTTCCTCTCCTTGTTTTCCTTGTTGAGGTGGTGCGTTGACTGCTGGGCTTATGTCTAAAAAAGTCGGTTGCTGTGTCTGTGTTACTTGTGGTCCTTTCTCTGCTGGTTTTGTTGTTGCAATAATTGGTTGCCTTGTTTGTGATATTTCGGAATCAGATACCACACTTTCTTGTGATGAACTAGGATTAGGTTTTAGTGAGTGTTGTGGTTGTTGCCATTTTTTTTGATTGTATAACTCTGCCCACGTATAAACTTCGTCAAGTTTATAGTCTATCGATTCGCGGCGATACTTTCTTACTTTCCGATCATTTACTTCTTTTGTGTATTTATCCAGTTTTTTATTGATATCTACTAGCATTGATTGCAGATTCTCATGTTTGTTTAGTTCGCTTTTGATCGTGTCTGTTGGACCTAGGATAGCCTGGTTACATAGGGTAGCCTGGCCTAGGGTAAGACAGTCACTAAATAGAGGCACATGTGTAAAGGTTGCATACCACCCAGCAGTAACTCAATGCTCTTCCACACAAAAAGGACACTACACCACGATATTTTATGAAAATACGTGCTGCTTTATAAAAATAATACTTTGTGGGTTTGATGACTTTTTATCAGGCTTCAATACATCACATATTTTCACATGTCATTATTACTTTTCTTTCCTTAATCAAAACATTGCAATCACTTTGGGTTAAGCTTCTAAGGTTTTGAAAGATTTTTCTACACACACAAGCGCTAGTTCGAGTTTCTGTAATTAACAAGCACTTCCCATTGGTCTGTGTTACATACAAAGGTTCAAAAGGTTCAAAATAAGCTTTATTCGATATTCAAAAAGAAATATCATATAAGCATACATAGTTATAACTGTTATAAAAATAGACATAAAATTTCGGTTTAAGATCATCAATTACACAGTTAAAAAGTTTAAAATTCAGAAGTAAGAGAGGACAAAAGGCAATATTAAAAAACAGCATCAATATCACACAGACCATTCTAAAAATTGTTGGTAGCACACAGTTCATGGCATCCCCTTTTACCAAAATTTATAGTTCCATGTCGCTTGCCTTAGGGACGGGTAGGGTCGGGGGCCGGGATAAAAATCGTGCAAGTCCCATATGCGAATGGGACCATCTCCCTCTTTGGGTTGGGAGGATCGCAAATAGGGGACAATATTCATAGTTTTGAATTTAATTAAAATAAGGTCGCCCGGGATGTCTTTGGCCGACGTACCAAGCCACCCCACCCTCCTGACCCTCAAAATGCCGCCATCTAAAGCAGGTGGCAATGGTCTGTGTTGTTTTAGCCAGGAGATGGTTTTATTTAACAAGTCCTGATGGGATTCAAATTTGCCCTGAATCGGTGCAGGAACCCCAGAAAGAACAGTCACGTAGGGGGCAGCTTCTGGAGGTAAATTGATCCAATTCCTGCGTTCATGTGCGAACCTGGGTAGTCTATGGGGTGCAGGTACGGAGTTAGAAATAATGCTGTTCTGGCCTCTTGGATTGGGTGGAGAGATGAGAGGTTCAGGGATTCGAGCTTTCATAGGTGTCGTGGGTTTGAAGTTTTCTTTGTTGCAGGGGAGAATAGAGTGAATGGGTGCGGCAGTTGTTTCAGTGGCGATAGGATTTCTAGATAATTTATTTTCAATACTAGTCAGCCTGTCTCCCAGCTCATTGATTTTAGTAATCAAAGGTGATAGTGTGGTTGTTAACAAATGTTCAATCTGTGCCAGTAGGGTCAATTGAGGTGGTGAGACTGGGTCAGGTGTTTTATTCATCGCCTCAGTTGGAAAAATTATTAATGGTAAATTGGAGGGTTGTGGTGAGGGACTAGTGCACATTTTGTCTGTATTCACAATGTAAATGTCATTTACCTCATCGGCATCTCTGTCCACTATAAGGGGAGTAGATACATTCTGGGCGTAGTTCGTGCCACACAGGGCGTTCAACTCCTCCCAGATGGACATGATGTGAGAGCAGTGCAATGTCAGAATCGGTATGAAAAAATACAGTACCTCCAACTTTGTAACAGCCAAATGGGGTGGCCCGTCCCGGCCTCTTCGTGCCTCTGAGGGCCACAGAGGGCCCGCCCTTTGCCCGGGCTTAGCCCGGCGCCGTCCCGCGCGCGTCCCGCGTTGCGGGAGGTGTTCCGCGGTCTTGAGGCGCCTCCAGGCGCAGCGGGAGCGTCACGAGCGCGCCAGGACCCGGGGCTGCTGGGAAATGTAGGCGTACACTGCCCGCCTTGGCCAGGAGAGTCCCAGGTGAGTCCCCGTGGCTCCGCTTGGTCCGTTGCCTTTGCCGTTCCCCTCACGGCTGGATTAGTGGAGGGATTGCCCGGCCGTTCCCCTCACGGCTCCCCGCCACTGCAGATGAGTTCAAAGAATAGCCCCAGGCCCGCTCGGCGCTCCGCGGTCTTGAGGCGCCTCCAGGTGCAGCGGGAGCGTCACGAGCGCGCCAGGACCCGGGGCTGCTGGGAAATGTAGGCGTACACTGCCCGCCTTGGCCAGGAGAGTCCCAGGTGAGTCCCCGTGGCTCCGCTTGGTCCGTTGCCTTTGCCATTCCCCTCACGGCTGGATTAGTGGAGGGATTGCCCGGCCGTTCCCCTCACGGCTCCCCGCCACTGCAGATGAGTTCAAAGAATGGTTGTTACATACATTCAAAAAGGTTTTAACATTTTATTGTCTTATGGTTTATATTAGAAGAGCTCCCTCCAATGACTAGTTCTCAAGACTCTCATACAGCGCTAAGGATACTAAGCAGTCAGCCTGTATACTCTCAATCCTTCTCTACCCTGCTTCTGTTCTGTAAACCAGGGTTGATGCCTTGACTGACTGGTTCAGTCCCCTCGCAGGCCCTTATCTGTAACTTGAATACAAGAGGAGATCTAATCAGTGTGGCTCCAGGAACTCCTAGAGGAACCCACTGAGAAACTGGACAAGGCAAGGTCTTTTAAGCAGGTATTATCCAGTCCTCAGACCTCTGATTACCCGGTTTGTTTCTTACTTGGACTGTCCCCTGTTGCTGGGTGGGGTTCTGGAGAATTTCCCCCGACCCCCGTCACCTCTTCCCTCAGGGCTGGCAGTTGGTTAGTGAACACCCAGCTGGGCGATTCCCTTCAGACCCCCCCCCCACTTTCCCGGCTTACTTGTGAGAGAGTGCGCAAGTGTAAACACCCCCTTTCTGCCGCCGGGAGCCTCCGAACACTTCCTCCCGGGGGGGGGGGGGGGGAGGGGGAAAGGTGGGGAAATAAGGCAGGCCGTTACCCGCCCTCCGCAGCAGTGTCACCTCCGCTACGGTTCCGAGCCAAGCCAGGGGATGGAACAGAGCCTCTCTTCGTTCGTCAGCGAGCCCTTGATCTCAGCGTGGTGCGCAAAGAGGAAAGACCAGACGCTCCTCACTCTCGATCCGCGGCGCTGAGGAAACACTATCTCTCAGCCTCTCTCTCCACGGAGCATGCGCGGAAGTAGATCCACTTCAGCGCTGCGCCGCCCACCACCAGGGAGGAACTCCTCACCAGCTTCCTGGCCTGCGCACTCGGCGGGACGCTTCTCCGGCACACTCTCCTCACCAGCAGGTCGCAGTGGTATATCAGGACTCTCTGGATCGGCTGGGGCCACAATTCCTCCAGCGAGGGCAACCGCTTCTGGGCTCAACAACGGGGTGGGCTCCCTACCTTCACAGAAGCCCCAAAGACGCTGGTAAGTGAAGGAGGGTTGCCCCTGCACAGCGCTCTTACCAAACCGGACGTCGTGGGTGAGCAAGGGAGGGGAATACCTCAGCCCCCTTTCCTCCTCCTGCACCACCAGATCAAGTCCACAGAATGCGCTCACTGCTGTCGTTTTCCCTGGTGTTCTAACTTGGCAAATTACCACAGGGAAGGTTCCCTCAGCTGGGCCAGATCGACTGTAAGGGAGGCAGATTCTCAGCTCGGGCAGCAGACCAAAATGGGCTATCAACCCTGACAGGATCTCCCTTCTCTTATCCGCAGTAGTCTGTGCTCCAACCAGACCTCAGGGTTTCTTTACTACCAAGCATCTACCAAAATGGCTGCCCAGCATTCCGCCTTATATAGGCTGACCCTCAAAGGTCCAGAAGGGGCCAGAAGGTTCTGGAATGCCCTATTCTTTCCTATGGGTCAGGTCTCAGGTGTGACAGTTGTGACAGTTGAAAACCACCATTTTGTAGATCTGGGTGAATTCTAGTCAGAAAAAGGCACCTAGGCCTGAGGTGAAAAACTATGAGGGTAAAAGAGCATCTATCCCCCAGGCCAGCACCATAAAAATCTAGTGGACACAAAAAAAGATAAAAAGGGTATGAGGGGCAAAAAGGGGACAAAATAAATAATTAATAGGTGGGGCTACGCAAAAGGCCAGACAGGTCTAACACGCGTCCCCCCCAGCTGAAAGTGGGGAGAGCTACCCAACCCCTTGGGAGTCCTCATCACTAAGGCTGAAATACCTAGAGAGACCGTCTGCATTGGCGTGGTCCACTCCAGGCCGATGTTCCACCCGGAAGTCCATTCCCTGTAGGGAGATGGACCATCTCAACAACTTGGGATTTTCCCCCTTCATTTGCATCAGCCAACGAAGGGGTCGGTGGTCAGTCTGAACCAGGAAGTGCGAGCCAAACAGGTATGGCCGCAACTTCTTCAGAGCCCACACCACCGCAAAAGCTTCCCTCTCAATTGCACTCCACTTCTGTTCCCGGGGAAGCAGTCTCCTGGATAGGAAAACTACAGGTTGATCCAGACCCTAGTCATTAAGTTGCGATAACACTGCCCCAATGCCATGTTCTGATGCATCTGTCTGGACAATGAACTCCTTGGAGAAGTCTGGGGCCCTCAGGACCGGTGCTGCGCACATTGCCTGCTTGAGTTTTTCAAAAGCTTGCTGACAAGCCTCTGTCCAAACTACCCGTCGAGGTTGTTTCTTTGAGGTAAGCTCTGTGAGGGGTGCTACAATAGTGCCATACCCCTTCACAAAGCGACGGTAGTAACCTGTGAGGCCCAAGAAAGCTCGGACCTCAGTCTGGGTCTTGGGGGGGTTCCCAGGCCATGATTGCCTCAATCTTTGCCTGGAGGGGTTGCACTGTTCCCCTACCCACCAAGTGGCCTAGGTACACAACCGACCCCTGCCCAATCTGACATTTGCTGGCCTTGATTGTCAAACCAGCTTGTTTCAGGGCCTGGAGAACTGCTTGCAAATGTTGCAAATGGTCCTCCCAACTGCTGCTGAAGACAGCAATGTCATCCAGGTAGGCAGCGGAGAAACCCTCCATTCCTGAGAGGACCTGGTTCACCAGCCGCTGAAATGTAGCAGGGGCATTCTTGAGCCCAAAGGGCATCACACAAAATTGGAAGTGTCCCTCCGGCGTGGAGAAGGCTGACCTTTCCTTCGCTCCATCTGTCAAGGAGATCTGCCAGTACCCCGAAGTGCGGTCAAAGGTACTTAGGTATTGGGCAGCTCCTAGCCGGTCAATTAATTCATCCACCCTAGGGATCGGATGAGCATCAGTTTTGGTAACTGAGTTTAGTCCCCGGTAATCCACACAGAACCTCAGTTCTGGAGTGGTGCCTGGTGGAGCGGCTTTTGGCACTAGAACCACCGGACTGGACCAGGGGCTGCTGGAAGGTTCTATAACTCCTAGCTCCAGCATCTTGGTAACCTCACCATGGATGCTAGCCTTCACCTTGTCGGACAGCCGGTAGGTCTTTGACTTCACTGGTGGGCTGTCCCCTGTGTCCACATCATGGGTACACAGGTGAGTCCTTCCCGGGACAAGGGAGAACAACGTAGAGTACTGCTCCAGTATCTGGCGGCAGTCCTTCCGCTGTTCAGGAGTTAGGGTTGGGGAGGGAATCACTCCCTCCACCAACCCATCCTTTTCCTGAGACGAGAACAAGTCTGGGAGAGGTTCGCTTTCCGCTTCCTCTCCCCCATCGGTCACCATCATTAAGATGACCTCGGGCCTCTCATGGTGGGGTTTGAGTCGGTTAGCTTGTAGCACCCGTAGGGGCTGTCGAGGGGTCTTAAGGTCCACCAGGTATGTGGCCTTACCCTTCTTTTCTAACATCTCAAAGGGGCCTGTCCAGCGATCCTGGAGGGCACTTAGCTCTCCAGGCTCCATCACCCACACTTTCTGGCCAGGCTCCAACTCCACCGGGTGAGCGTTGTGGTCATACCACTCCTTCATTACTGCCTGGCTGGCCTCCAAGTTGTCAGAAGCTTGCTTCCACAACTTCGCCATTTGGCTCCTGAAGGCCAGCATGTAGCTCACCACATCCTGGGGGGGTTTCCTGGGAGACTTTTCCCATCCATCCTTCACCAGGCTGAGAGGACCGCGTACAGGGTGCCCATACAGAAGTTCAAAGGGGCTGAAACCCACTCCCTTCTGTGGCACTTCCCTGTAGGAAAATAGCAAACAGGGTAGGAGGACGTCCCACTTCCTCCGCAGGCTTTCAGGCAGACTTCTGATCATGCCCTTCAAGGTCTTGTTGAACCTTTCTACCAGTCCATTGGACTGGGGGTGATAGGGAGTGGTGAACCGGTAGGTCACTCCACACTCCTTCCACATTGCCCGCATGTACGCTGACATAAAGTTGGTCCCCCTGTCGGACACAACTTCTTTGGGGAAACCCACTCGGGTAAAGATCCCCATTAGGGCCCTAGCCACCACAGGTGCAGTGACAGTCCTCAGAGGAATTGCCTCTGGGTACCGTGTGGCATGATCGACCAGAACCAGGATAAACCTGTGACCAGCTGTTGTTGGTGGATCCAATGGCCCTACAATGTCGATGCCCACCCTTTCAAAGGGGGTGCTAACGACAGGAAGTGGTTCCAGGGGAGCTTTCAGCTTCACCCCTGTTTTCCCACTGGCTTGGCAGGATACACATGTCCAACAGTAGGTGTTAGACTCCACTTTCATCTGAGGCCAGTAAAAGTGGGGGACAAGCCGAGCAAAGGTCTTGTCCTGACCTAAGTGTCCTGCCAAGGGTATTGCATGAGCCAATTCCAGCAGAAAGCCTCGGTACCGTTGCGGGACTACCAAGGCCCTTGATGAACCAGGTAAGGGTACCTTGGGTTCACTGTAGAGGAGTCCATCCTCCCAATAAATGTGGTAGTATCCCGCAACGTCTCCTGCTGCCTGGGCTTCAGCCTGTCGCCTCAGTCCCTCAAGGGTAGGGCACTCCTTCTGGCCCTTACAGAACTCTTCTCTGGTAGGCCCTCCCTCCACATGCCACTCAGCAGGGATGGGCAGGTCCTCCATAGAAACTACTTCCCCCTCCACGGACTCCTGGTCCACCACCGCAGGTGGCCGATCTGTCACATGGGGTGTGGAAGCCGAAGCAGGCTTCTCCTGTCTTCGGGTCTGTCCCTTTTTGGCAGCGGGTTGGGCCATTGTTCCAGGCTCCAACCCAGGCGAACTCCCTCTCCGGGCAGTCGCAGACCTTGTGCTCGCACAGGCCCACTCCGGTGTACCCAGCATCTCTGAATGCGTCCGGTATTCCACCTCTCTACAAGCATTGTGCTCCATGTCATTCCCCAGCAGACAATCAACTGGCACGGCAGGGCTTAAGGCAACTCGAAGTGAACCTGCAACCCCTTCCCACTCAAAGGGAACCTCGGCCACGGGGTAGTGGCCCATTCTGCCGTCAGCCATCGCGGCGGGGTGGAGTACATTGGGAATCACCTGCTCTGGAGACACCAGTTGACTTCTCACCATAGTCATACTGGCTCCTGTATCTCTCAGAGCCTCCCCTCTCTGGCCATTGATGGTGATCCATTGCCCATACTTAGTAGTATTTGGGGGCACCTGGATCTTAGGAACCATCTCCCGTTCTCCCAGGGACACTAAGGTGACACCCGCCCACTCACCCCCCTTATCTAAGGGCAACTCCTCCCCGAGCGCTACACTAGCTACTCCCGGGGCTTTGCCTCCGGTGGGAGGGGGTGGTCTCTTTGGGCATCTGACATCTCCCTTATAATGTCCAACACCACCACACTCGAAGCAGTGGACAACCCTTGGCTGCTGGCTTTGGCCAGGATGAGGGTTTCTGGGCGGGTTAGCCTTAGGGGTGAAACCTGTTCCTTTTCCCTGGAAACTGTTTTGGGGACCTTTAGAGAACTCCTGCTTTTTATCTCCCCCCTCCTTCTTCTGAGGGGCGCCCTGTCCGGCCTTTTGGGAATCCCCTCCAGTCCCCTTTGAGGACACCCGGGTACTTGCCCAGATGTCCGCCTCCTCTGCAAGCTTCCGGGGGTTGGTCAGCTTGCTGTCCACCAGGTGCTGGCGCAGCTCGGGAAAACATTTCTCGAGTAGATGCTCTTTAAGAAAAAGGTCATACAAACCCTCATAGTCCTTCACCTCACTGCCCTGTACCCAGCCCTCCAATGCCTTCCTCGCATAATCCAGGAAATCCACCCAGTTCTGGGTGCTTAACTTGTGGCTCCCCCTGAACTTTTGGCGATACTTTTCCAGGGTTAGCCCAAACTTTCTAATCAATGCTAACTTCATGGTGGGGTAGTTGGTCTGCTCCTTTGGTTCTAAGGCTAACAAGGTGTCCCGACCAGTAGGAGGCATATACTTATACAACCCACCCCACCCCCCCAGTGCTTTTCCTGGATCCCATGGGCTCTTAAGGAGACCTCATAGGCAGCCAGCCACTTGGCTATGTCACCCCCCTGACCATAGCTGGCAAATATATCCTTAGGCAGGTAGGGTCTGGACTCCCTGGTTGGTTCTCTCGTTTCGCTGCCACCATTTGGAGAGTTGGCGAGTCCTAACTGTAGAGCCTTGAGTTCTAGCTCTTTTAGTCTAAGCTCATGAGTCATCCTCTGTTCCTCCCTCCCCTGTTCTAACCTGGCTAACTCCCACTTTAGCTTCCTTTTTTCCCTCCTGTCTGTTAGTTCAGCTTCGGTCAAGCTTCCTCCGGAGACACTTCTGCCCCCCCTTGAGTAGGTCATTGGTCCTGGAAGTAGGTTTCCCATCTCAGGATGGAACAATCCCTCTACCTCTATGACTGTGTCCCGGTCCGTCCCCTCTTCCTCCTCCTTCCCTTCTCATGTGCTGCCACCCAAGCCCTCAAGCTGGTCTGGAGCTCCCCCTTCTTGGCACCCCGCTTAAAGAACACTCCCATCTGTTGACAAAAGTCCCTAAGCTGGGCCACAGAATAAGTGTCCAGTTCTTCCAACGCAAATTCCATTTTGCTAAAGGCAAATCAGGGACAGGCACACAAAAAGAATGGAGTTACAAGGGCAACCTGAAGCTACCTCCACCCCACCATCAGGAATAAATTTGGAAAAAGCAAAAGTAAAAATTAGGAAGGCCGCCAGGAGAAAACTCCTGGTGTAGGTCAGTGGATTACACTTAGTTACTGCAGAGTAGTTGCAACCACCGTTCTCATCCCACCGCTAGACACCAATATGTTGGACCTAGGATAGCCAGGTTACATAGGGTAGCCTGGCCTAGGGTAAGACAGTCACTAAATAGAGGCACATGTGTAAAGGTTGCATACCACCCAGCAGTAACTCAATGCTCTTCCACACAAAAAGGACACTACACCACGATATTGTATGAAAATACGTGCTGCTTTATAAAAATAATACTTTGTGGGTTTGATGACTTTTTATCAGGCTTCAATACATCACATATTTTCACATGTCATTATTACTTTTCTTTCCTTAATCAAAACATTGCAATCACTTTGGGTTAAGCTTCTAAGGTTTTGAAAGATTTTTCTACACACACAAGCGCTAGTTCGAGTTTCTGTAATTAACAAGCACTTCCCATTGGTCTGTGTTACATACATTCAAAAAGGTTTTAACATTTTATTGTCTTATGGTTTATATTAGAAGAGCTCCCTCCAATGACTAGTTCTCAAGACTCTCATACAGCGCTAAGGATACTAAGCAGTCAGCCTGTATACTCTCAATCCTTCTCTACCCTGCTTCTGTTCTGTAAACCAGGGTTGATGCCTTGACTGACTGGTTCAGTCCCCTCGCAGGCCCTTATCTGTAACTTGAATACAAGAGGAGATCTAATTAGTGTGGCTCCAGGAACTCCTAGAGGAACCCACTGAGAAACTGGACAAGGCAAGGTCTTTTAAGCAGGTATTATCCAGTCCTCAGACCTCTGATTACCCGGTTTGTTTCTTACTTGGACTGTCCCCTGTTGCTGGGTGGGGTTCTGGAGAATTTCCCCCGACCCCCGTCACCTCTTCCCTCAGGGCTGGCAGTTGGTTAGTGAACACCCAGCTGGGCGATTCCCTTCAGACCCCCCCCCCCCCCCCCCACTTTCCCGGCTTACTTGTGAGAGAGTGCGCAAGTGTAAACACCCCCTTTCTGCCGCCGGGAGCCTCCGAACACTTCTCAGCCTCCGGGGGGGGGGGGGGTGGGGGAGGGGGAAAGGTGGGGAAATAAGGCAGGCCGTTACCCGCCCTCCGCAGCAGTGTCACCTCCGCTACGGTTCCGAGCCAAGCCAGGGGATGGAACAGAGCCTCTCTTCGTTCGTCAGCGAGCCCTTGATCTCAGCGTGGTGCGCACCGAGGAAAGACCAGACGCTCCTCACTCTCGATCCGCGGCGCTGAGGAAACACTATCTCTCAGCCTCTCTCTCCACGGAGCATGCGCGGAAGTAGATCCACTTCAGCGCTGCGCCGCCCACCACCAGGGAGGAACTCCTCACCAGCTTCCTGGCCTGCGCACTCGGCGGGACGCTTCTCCGGCACACTCTCCTCACCAGCAGGTCGCAGTGGTATATCAGGACTCTCTGGATCGGCTGGGGCCACAATTCCTCCAGCGAGGGCAACCGTTCTGGGCTCAACAACGGGGTGGGCTCCCTACCTTCACAGAAGCCCCAAAGACGCTGGTAAGTGAAGGAGGGTTGCCCCTGCACAGCGCTCTTACCAAACCGGACGTCGTGGGTGAGCAAGGGAGGGGAATACCTCAGCCCCCTTTCCTCCTCCTGCACCACCAGACCAAGTCCACAGAATGCGCTCACTGCTGTCGTTTTCCCTGGTGTTCTAACTTGGCAAATTACCGCAGGGAAGGTTCCCTCAGCTGGGCCAGATCGACTGTAAGGGAGGCAGATTCTCAGCTCGGGCAGTAGACCAAAATGGGCTATCAACCCTGACAGGATCTCCCTTCTCTTATCCGCAGTAGTCTGTGCTCCAACCAGACCTCAGGGTTTCTTTACTACCAAGCATCTACCAAAATGGCTGCCCAGCATTCCGCCTTATATAGGCTGACCCTCAAAGGTCCAGAAGGGGCCAGAAGGTTCTGGAATGCCCTATTCTTTCCTATGGGTCAGGTCTCAGGTGTGACAGTTGTGACAGTTGAAAACCACCGTTTTGTAGATCTGGGTGAATTCTAGTCAGAAAAAGGCACCTAGGCCTGAGGTGAAAAACTATGAGGGTAAAAGAGCATCTATCCCCCAGGCCAGCACCATAAAAATCTAGTGGACACAAAAAAGATAAAAAGGGTATGAGGGGCAAAAAGGGGACACAATAAATAATTAATAGGTGGGGCTACGCAAAAGGCCAGACAGGTCTAACAGTGTCCAATTCTTCTATTTCTTTTAAAACTTTTGCAAGCTCTTCTATAATAAGAAGAATGAGGTCTAATGAACACTTGTTGAGTATTTGGTACCATTTTTCCACGAATTTATTGTTGTTTTTGCATAACATCGGTTTGAGGGCTATCCTCAGTCCCCTTGGTATCCTTTGATTTTTATGATAATGGATCAATGTGGTGGCATGAAGCCTTTGGTTAATCTCCTTTTTGCTTATATATTCAAGTTGTCGTAGAAGTTGGGCTGTTGTTGTGATTTGTGGTGTAAATGCTCTGGTCTCCTGTATTAAGCTATAGATTTCATTAGCAGCTTCAGAAGTGAATCCCAATGTTTCAGCCTTATTAGTTGTGATCTGGGCTATATCGTCAAATTGCATGATTCTTTGTGGTGCAGTCCGGACGGGGTAGGCAAAATTCAATATGATAAAGTGTGTTGTCCTTCTGTACTCAAAATTATCCTGGTTTATCCAAAGTTTTTCCTTTTCGAGTAAGGCGCTAGGTCTGTTGCACGGTGCCTGCCGTGCCTTATCAAATACTGCACTATGTGTAAAGAGAGTCCAGACCTATGGACATCAAGGACACCCGAAGTAATCTCCCTTGGAAGGAAGAAGTCACTTCTCTGCATCTGCAGGCACCACAACAAAGCTGACAAATCTGCTGCTCCTGACGTCCCATGGACATTACAAGGCTCAGCAACACAAGTGGTGATTCTGCAACTCCCTTGAGGCCTGACATGTCCTCTCTGCAATCTTTAGGCTAGTATCACTCTTCGAAACTGTTGGGACCGAACCTCTGTGCACCGCGTAGATTTGTCGTTGCCAAGGCTTGTTAGCTCTGCACTTCAGAAATCTTCGGGCTACAAGAAGCTCCAGCGTCTCTTCCTGCCAAGTACAGCATCCTCTGCACTGTGGGCCTTCCTTGTTGGTGAGCTGCTCAAGGTCCTCTTGCGGCTCATGTGCCTTCAGCCTGTGGGTCCTCCGGAGGGTCTTTTGCTTTAGTGGGCTCCGCAGCTTGCTCGAGGCCTGCTCTGACTCTCCTGCTTGTGGTGAGTCCCTTGGACCTTGCTAGTACAAACCTTGCTCCTTCTTCATTCTCCACGCCAGTTGCAGATACCAAGGCATAGTGGTGCCCCCGCCGGCCAACGACCACCCTGTCACTGACATCCGAAGCAGGACAGCTCATGCACGGCTCCCGGTCTTCCTCAGCATCGCCTGGTCCTCACAGCGACAAGGACACCGCCAACTTCTCTGAACCGCCTGACATTGGTGGGCATTGCTGTTCCGTGCCTCCTAATCACTCCTGAGTGGCATAGTCTCTGTCTCATCTGCTTGCAGGTTATTCACTACCAGAATCCACCCTTGTATTCCACCGGCCTTCTTCTCCAGAGGTATTTTTCTCCAAGTTTTCCTTTGTCGTCTGCAAAGGTTTCCAATGTCTTTTCGCCCCTATGCACCTGGTTTCCCTGGTGTAGGTAACCTAGTCTACGGTGTATCCACAGGTGGGGTGGCTCTCCAACCTTCCATTCTCCAAGGGCATTCTTCAGGGTCTTCTGGGAAGGGTCCTTCTTCTGCAAAACTGCAACCGCGATGTCTCCATTGACTTCCATTGGGCAAACAGCTGTTTTCCCACACTGCATACAACCTCCGTGGGGTTCCTGGGTACTTAACTTGGGTGGTTCCTTGAGTCCTCGGCACCTCTGGGTCTTCTGGTCCAAGTCCTGTCCTCCTTTGGAGCTCACATTCCACTTTCTTAATATATGGTTTGGTCTCCCCCTGGAGACCACTGTATTTTGTGCTACTTACCTTATTGCAAATTAAGTATTTTTGGTGTATTGTGTTAATATCTCCGGGTAGGAGATAACCAATGTGTTAATGAGTATTGTGTAAGAAATAGAGGTCTTTTTTTATATAAACACTGGTGGTTCTTTTTTCATTTTTCGCACTCTACATGATTAAACTGATAAAACAAGCTGCTTAACACTTCTTTAAGATAAGCCTGAAGGCTGCTGTACACAGCTACTACTCTGAGGGGTTTCTATGGTTAGCAAAGACTACTAAAATCACCATAAGGATTGCCTGGATTAGCGCAAGGTGGATCACTTAAATATGTGTGCACCATGTACTAAGCTAGCATCCTACAGTCACCAACTGTGAATAGGGAGCCGAGTGACACTCCACTAGTTATTCAATCGCAGTGGGTTCCTGAGAGACCAGTAGGCCCTGGAAAGGGGCAACTGGGAAGCATGAGATTATCTGCTTGGTCTCCTGCAAGGCCCTTGCTAGACATTTCCACGCAACCCATTCATGTACAGACCATGACTGTCCTATCTGAAATGTAGGATGGAAAAGTGTATGAAGCATGGAGAGGGGGAGGGGCCCGTCCCCTGTGCTTGTCTCATTTAGGTTTCTACCTGCTAACCTCTGGGAAATCCTTTATAATTGCTCCGCGAGATAATTGTTTTTGAAAGACGGCGCACCCACAGGGCCGGACTGGGAACCAAAACCGGCCCTGGCAAAGTCCTCGGCTGTTGGGACTCATGACCTCCAACACTCTGCTGGTAACTCATGCCCGATGGCATATGCAGGCTCTGCGTTGGGACTGTAAGTTCCAATGGGCACAGCATCAGGAGAACCTCTCCGACATGGTCCAGATCTCTGAGGGAACTGTGAAAGATCTGCAATGGTGGCTAATGAACCACAATTGGGTAGGAAGCAGACCCTTCTTCCGTCCCCAACCAGATCTCACAGTAGTGACAGATGCGTCACTCCTGGGATGGGGCGGCCATCTGGGAGAGGTGGAGTTCAGAGGACACCGGTATCTGGGAGAATGTGGACGCCACATCAACCTGCTAGAGCTCCGTGAGTTTCGACTTGCAGCAAAAGCCTTTCTGCCCTCCATCAAGGGAAGGCCAGTGCAGGAGTTCACGGACGACACCACCACCATGTGGTACTGCAACAAACAGGACGGGGTGGGGTGGTGGACCCTTTGTCAAGAAGCCCTATGTCTCTGGACATGACTTGAACATCAGGGCATATCCCTGGTAGTTCAAAACCTGACAGGCTCTTTGAACGCCTGAGCAGACAAACTCATCCATCAATGCATAGCAGATCATGAATGGTTTCATCACCCAGAGGTTGCACAAGGTCTCTTTCAACAGTGGGGAGAGACTTGGTTAGATCTGTTTGCCTCTGCTGAGAGCGCAAAATGTCAGCAAATTTGCACGCTGGATTTTCCAAGACGGCTCTCGCTCAGTGGTGCTTTTTGTCTCCAGTGGAGCACAAGCCTCCTATATACCACTCCTGCCCAGATTTCTCAAGAAGATCAAGAACAACCGAACCCAAGTTAACCTTGTAGCTCCAGACTGGGCACGGATAGTCTGGTATCCCGAGCTACTGAGCATGGCCATCGATCTTCCAATCAGGCTGCCCATTTGGGAGGCTCTTCTGTCGCAGCAGCAGAGGAGGATCCTCCTCCCTAACCTGTCCAGTCTTCGCATTCTTATGTGGAGATTGAGCTGCGACAGTTGACAGCTTTCAACCTTCCTCCTGAAGTCTGCAGCGTCATCTTGGCAGCCAGGCGTCCCACCACCAAGACAGTATACGCCTTCCGTTGGAAAACATTTGTGGCATGGTGTGCAGAAAAAGACATTGATTCCCTTTCTGTCCCCTCTTCTGAAGTTATACTTTTCATTCTTCACCTTGCCCAGCTTGATTCTGCCCTGGGCACTCTTAAGGGCTATCGTTCTGCTCTTTCTGCGTTTGCCTGACCGTCCTTCCCTTTACAAATCCCCTATTGTACATAGGTTTCTGAAAGGTCTTGTTCATCTTGTCCCTCCTTCACCATTTATCATGCCTCTGTGGTACCTTATTCTGGTCTTAACATTCTTGATGTGTGCTCCTTTTAAGCCTCTCCATAATTATCACCTCAGGCTTCGTACAATAAAAACAGCTTTCCTTGTGACTAGTAGATCTGCCTGAAGAGTGAGTGAGCTGCAGGACTTGTCATTAAAGCCACCTTACCTCTAAATCTATCCTGACTAATTGGTGCTTCGCACAAGAGCATACATTCTCCCAAAAGTGGCCCATTCATCAAACTGCCTACTTTTTTCGCTCCTCCACATCCCACTAAAGAAGAACAGTGATTCCACCATCCTGACATCTCATGGTTACATATATATATATATGTTTGGATTTCATCGGGAAAAGTCAAAGTCAACTTACCTGTTTGGTTTGATTGTGCAGCTGTCTCTGGGGTACAGAGCTCTGCAATACATGTGCAACTTGACAAATAAAATGTGTTTAAAAAAAAAAAGTCCAAGCTCCTGCTTCTCACGAACACACACATGCATTCTTGGTTTGTAGACCAACATATAAGACTTCAGCAAGAAGTAAACATTTGTGGGACATGATTAGTCATCAGGTGATGGCTGGCTACAACGTCCTCAAGATGAACCAGACCCTAACCGATATCTTAATTATCTCTGCTTCATCAGTTGTGAATGGGGCACAACCAATGACCAGATATATAGTGGTGCCTGCCAGATCCTTTGACATTGGTGCTGAATTTATACGTTATCTTGGCCAACACCCTGTCCCAGGAAGCTCAAGCCATGAATGTGGTTCTGATTTGTTTCACCCACCTTGCATTCTAATCTAAAAAAGATTGCTTGCTTAATTGATCCCTATTTGCATACACCAATAGTGAACGCTGTCATTCAACCGTATCTTGACGAAGCCAATTCAATACCTTGAATCTACAGACAAAATCGTATGTTGACTGCAACTTGCTCAAAATGTTAAGGCACAAGTGCTTACAAAAGCTGCCAGAAGATCGAAGGTTCCCAATACTTTGATCTCTACAATGGCTCTGGCTTTGGTAGCCTTTTATGGCCCTAACAATTGTCCATAAATCTCTACACCTCAGATCACCCTCCTTCCATGCCAACAACTTTTCATTCTTTCACCCTTCACGCTCCCACAGGTCAACAAACCAGTTGGTGTTTGCCACTACTCGGATCAAAGCACTCACTTAGTGAGACATTGCTTTTTCTACGCCAGCGACCAAACTGTGAAATTCTATCACCTTGTGTTTTCGGGTAGAAACACATCTGTGTTTTTAGACATTTAGACACCAGCTGAAAACCTTTGCCTTTATTCCGGTCACTTGTACTCTTTATGCTTTTGTCTTTCTAAAGTTCCAAGAAGTTTCTATGTACATGCGCTCTACAAATATGTTATTACTGAAGATCACAGACTTTGTCAAGATGTGTGGATTACTTTTCTAAAACAAAAGTCGCCAGGATGTGTCTGATGAATATAAAAAGGTTAGAGGGGACATGCAAATTCATCACACAGCTCCTACCTTAAAACATTTGCATATGTTGACCATGAAATTCGGGAAACATCACTTATAACGCAACTTTTACCACGCAGTGCCTTTACATCGCAACTGTTACAACGCATACCATTACAACGCATTGCGCTGGGGGGCGCTCTAGGATAGGGAATAGGTTAATTTACTATCCAATAGCCTTCCCTACTATCCACGGGGACTGGAGTTGGAATAGTAAATTAAACTATTCACTATCCAACACCCAAAAGCACTATGCGTTGTAGTGGTATGCGATGTAAAAACCGCGTTGTAAAAACATGCGATGTAAAAGCATGCGTTGTAATGTCGTACATCCATGAAATTCAGGTTTGAAAGGATAAGGAGGAACCGGGACCACGGTTCAGATACAAAGCGAAAGCGAAGTGAACCAGGTTTCATGCAGGGACCATTACAGCTAGAGCAGCATCTTCAAGTGTAAGGGTTTGAGCAAGAGGACACTACAATCTCTAAACTGTGGTTGAAGAATAATACCTTTAAGATGCAAAATATATTTAAATCAGCTGAGTGCTTGAGGTGCAGAACGTGGTTATGCTTAATTTTTGGGGTTTGGGGTAGAGTGTTTTGTTTGAAGGTGTGCGAAAATCATGTAATTTGTTTTTGTGTACTTTGCGTGGAATTATACAAGATGCAAATCTCTCATTTTCCGAAATATTTGAGCTCAGAGTGCATCCTCCCACCAATTTTTGTCAGTAGGATGCATTTAAACAAAGCACCGCGAACAGCAATCGCTTTAATTCTTTATCGAAAATGGCGTGTAATTAGGCAAAGTGGCATGATCGCTTAGTTAGAGGAATTTCGCATTACAAAAGTTACACAAAATTATATGAATTATGCCAACCTAATTTAAATTTACCTCAAGCCTAGTAGTTTCACTGTGGGGCACCTTCGTTTGCATTGTCATCCTCCTAGGTTAGCACTGTTGTCTTTTGTTGTGTTGACTTATACAAAGCAGTATCTTTTGTTTTTACTATCCTAGCAGTGTGCGAGACTGTGCATACCCTTTAGGGGCCAGTAGACATGGTTCCAATTGAGGGCAGTAGGTATGGTTTCAATTGATGCAAAGTAGTTCCCTGCGCAGTCGCTGCAGCCGATTCTGCAAAGATATGGATATTTCCATCCCCCTCCCTCTAATGGAAAGAAGAAAATCCTGCTAAAATGAGATGGTGGCCCTGCACTTCTCATTGCAAACCCGACCCAGAGGTTTTAGCAGAAGCAGCTAAGTGGAAAAGTGCTATATAGCGCAGGAAGTCTTTTTTCTGCAGGATGAAAGGTTTGTTAGCTGCAGATAATCCCGCCCCTGGGAAATCAGTTAATGGCGGATAGAATCTGTAATCTCTGGAAGAGATCAGCTCAGAAGCTTTGCTGATGAGAAATAAAATTCTCACCCCGAATGACCATCATTGCTTATAATTTGTAATTGTTCTGCTCTTTCACTCTGGACCTATTCGCTGTCGTCACCAAAAGGACTCAGTAAATCATGTATTCAGGCCAACAACCTTCCAGTGAGAAAGCTTCATGTATGAACTCTTTTTCCAGAAAGTCTGGCACCTTCTAGGCTCAGAAAGATGGGGAAGAAGTGCATTTGTTAACTGCCTGTATGAGTGCAGTAGTTGTAAACCATTTGATCCCACGTCTCCACCCAGCATAGCATTTGCAGTAGTTTCTGCAGACAACTCAACAAACCCCTACCCCCCTTCCCAACATTCTGCGGCTCAGTTTCTAGTATTCCACCCAAAATGGGTGCATAGCACCCAGGGTGCGAGTGGTAGTTTATTTTGCAAATCCAGGTGAGTGTGTAGTAAGAACTGTTGCCTCAGGGGCCGTTATGGGCACCACGTAAATACCTGTTATTGTGAGCAGTCAGTGTAATGGTGCACAGTGCTCCTTAACCAGTCTTGCATGGCTAAAAATCAGCAAAAGTAGATGTTGCAGGATGTTTCTTTGTTTGATGAGGTCAGATGGGGTCTTGAGATCTGTGTCATCCTTCACTAGATGGCCTCTGTCAAAGCGCTAACCCCTGCTTTATTACAGTGTTTACCCCAGTGTCCTCACAAGGTATTTCATCCCTTTACTGAAACCATAGCTGTCCACCTAACCTTCGTTATGAATAAGATATCGGGAACAGACTGCTTCCTGACAGCCTGGAAAAAAGCCTCAATTTTGCCACTTGTTAAAAAACCCTCTCTTGATCCTTCGGAAGTAACAAATTGCAGGCCCATCTCTCGCCTACCCATTCCCTCAATAGTATTGTCGAGAGTAATGAATCAAGAGATCATCTCTTACCTATATTCAAACAATTGTCTTGTCGCTACACAAGATGACTTTAGTTAGGCCTAGACACAGTACAGGGTCTGCCCTATTCACAGCCACTGAAGAAATTAGATCCATTGTTGACAGAGCGGCCCTAGTCCTGTTGGACTTGTCGGCCGCATTTGATACGGATGACCATCTTTCCCTAGTCAACCATCTCGATACAACAGCCATAAAATGGGCAGCTCTCAATTTAGCAGGTCTTTCTTTTCCAATAGAGACCAAGTAGTGACCCTAGAAGGATACAGAAATCTACCCCCTTCAAGCTTCTTGTGGGGGTCCCTCAGGGATCCCCATCAAGTCTAACCATTTTTAATGCTTACATCAACCCCCTTATTCAGCTGATCAGATTCTCTTGGTTCACGGTGTGCTCCTATGCTGATGACACACAGTTAGTGGGATCTTTCTCTTCCATCCAGAAAAAGTAGCCTTACAGTTCAGTGCGTGCATCAACAGTATTGCTCAGTGGATGCAACTGAACTCTTTAAAGCTTAACTCTGATAAAATGGAAGTACTATTGTTTGGCAACAACAATACTTTCTGGAACACCACTTGGTGGCTATCGAATCTAGGTCCTCTACCTGATCTAGTGCAGAAGGCAAGAAATTTGGGTATCATCTTTGACAACAGACTAGCCTTCATCGAACATTCGAAACGGGTGACCTCTGCCTGCTTTTACATGCTGAAAAATCTCATAAAATCCTTCAATTTCATCCACTTGAGCAAAGAAAATCAGGGATTCTAGAACTTCTTATTCAATAATTGATTACTTCAATGCTTTATTTGTAGGATCGCAAACATGTCTCTTCAACAAACTTATGACTCTTCAAAACGCGGCAGCCAGAGTTCTGCTGAATCGCCCTAGGTTTTGCTCGCTTTCTAACTCTTGTTAGGGAATGCCTCTGGCTTCCCATCCGGGTACGGATTCAGTTCAAAGCGCTTTGTTGGGTCCATAAAAGACTACTTCAGGATGGTCTGTTCTTTCTGCAGGTTATCTTCAAGTGGTATTCCCCCTCTCCTACTTTAAGGTCTAGTACCGCAAACAAAGTACAGGTACCCAAAATAAGAATATCCCATTGGGGTAGGATAGGTTTTTTCTACTCTACAGCAAGATGGTGGAAATAGTTACCTAACCATCTATGATCTCAATCCAATCTTCTGAAATTCAGGAAGGACTTGAAAACCTGGCTTTTTAACTCTGCAGCCTAATTCCTTTTTGGCTGTTTACTCCCTAGGTCTATTGCTTCTTTCACCATTTATTTTCCTCATTGTGCTCTGTTTTCCGGGACACTAGTGCCAAGACACCTTACTGGTATTAGCAAGCTCTACAAACCCCCCCTAACATAACATAACATCCTTTTTAATACATATGCGTTACCCTTAAGGTAGGATGTAAACAGCCCACAAAGTCGGTTGTATTAAAAATTAGGACATGTGTTGTTAAGTTTTACTAGTCCTGGTAGTTTCAAACTCTCAAATTTGTTTTTCACTACTAAAAGGCCTCCTCTCTCATACTATACCTTCGAGTTACCTTATTACGTTTAATTAGTGCTAAAGTTTGACTAGGAACAAGTAGAAATGTCATGTTTGATCTCAAAGTAATTGTAATTTAAAATCCTATTTAATGGTAAAGTCCAATTTTAAGTCACAATTCTGAAAACGCACTTTTAGAAAGTTGGCAGTTTTTGCCCTAACCATTTGGTGCCTTCTGCTAGTATCCTGGGTCACATGACCCTGCTGTTAGGCTTTGTATATTCCTCCAAAACAGTGAGACGACAGGGCTTAGGTGTGGACAGGCTGGGCCATCCTGACAGAATAGGTGGTGGGGAGGAGCTGTTCGCTGCCCCACTTATATTTCAGAGGGCTTCTCTCCAGCACACACAAAAGAACCCGCCACTAGCCTTTTGTCACCCTAAACTTCTTGGAGCCTTGGTAGTGGAAGAAATTTCCCAAAACAAGATGTAGTGGTAGAAGTCCCCCCCCCTCCTCCCCCTCCCCCTCTTCAAAGGCTGGCACCACATATAGAAATTGGACCCTCAGGACCAACTCTTCAGTACACTCCACTCCTGGACCTGCAGACATTACAGAGAAGGAGTGCCTTGTTTCCCAGAGGACTGCCCTGCTGCTTGAGGCTTGCCTTGTTTCACAGAGGACTGCCCTGCTGCTTAAGGCCTGCTCTGCTCTTTGAGAAGGAAGACTGGACCTCCTCCCTTCATCTCACACTAACCTGAATGACTCCAAGGGTCAATTTGCTGTCCTGCAAATTCCCAGCTGACCGGATGCAACTGGACCTGCCTGAGCCCTGCTGACCTCTGCTAGAAGGGAGTCCCCGATCCCCAAGTGGTACCTCCCCAGGTCCTGGACCCATGGCTGGCATCAGAGTGCAGTCCTCTACAAGAAAAGGTGAAATCCTGAGGTTTTTGGCTCTTGCGACTGCAAATGGGCCCGTGCACACCAACACTCTGCGACGACCGTCAACTCACAGTTCCAGTGAACCAGACTGTTCATGCTACATGACCAGCAGCGACGACTGCCAGTGTGACATCTGTACTGCGTGGTACAGCAACTATAGCGCACAGTGCCTTCCAACTCAAAAGCTCCAGAAGCGACCATCCGCAACTCTCAACTAGCTGTTCAGGTTTGCGCCGCTCAGACTGTTCTTCACAATACTGTGATGACCACCCATGACGCTTCTCCTCGCGACCTCCTCCACTTCAATCTGCACTCTTCTTCTTTTTCAGCTGGACTAACCTGCTCCCTGTATCCAGTCCTCTCTCTATTACGGTCGGCCTGAACTTGTAACTTTCCCCTGGTCTAGCACGACCAGATGACCACAAATGGTGCTTTGTTGCTTTTATCTGCTATACTTACCTGCAACTTTGAAAATCAATCTCTCCGGTTCTGCTGATTGAATTTGTGTCGTTTTGGTCTCATTTTATTTAAAATGTACTCTATTTTCCTAAATGGTTTGGGATTTTGTGGTGCTGTGTTTTAACTTTATTACTGTTTATGTTCTTTGTAAATACTTTACCTCTAGGTTAAGCCCGACTGCCAAACTACCAGAGGGTTAAGCACGGGGTAATTTAGTGATTTTCTGTGGTTCCCCCTGACTAGGACTGTGGTTGTCGACTGAACGGGGCTTACACCCTCCTCAACCAATAACCCCATTTCTTACAGTTATCCTTCCCATTTTGCTGTCTTCCGTCAAAGGACATTATTTTCGGACATTTCTCTCTCTTTTGGGTGCTTTGCATTGATATTTTCGGTGAGTACCAGACACAATAACTTCCTGATTTTTGCAGTACATTTTGTCAAGTGGGTTGTTCAGCTCTGATTTAATAACCTGTGGATGGTTTCTCTATATACAAAAGCGCTCTCAGTGGCAGTCTTGAGACACTTGCCCTCCTTTCTGCTCGCTGGATATATTTTTCATAACCTGTCTAATACCATATATGAGTCCGTTGCCTACATTTTGGGTGCAGAACTACCCCTATGGTGCTGGTGCTAAGGATGCAATTCTTGTATCTCTTTTGCGGAATAGTGATGGCTCCTGCTTTTGTTTGTGGCATCCTAGTTGTTTCTCATAGGGGCTGAATAACAGATGTCCTTGTGAGTAAATTGGGTAATATTGGCAACCTGTCAATTTCTATTAGCCGTCTTGAACTATATTCAACAGCCCCATTCATCTCCAATATTTCTTCTACAGCAGATCTTTATATAATATAAGTTGGCTAATGAAAATCTGAGAAGCTCATTGGCATCTCCTTATAAATCAATGAGAGCCAAGATCTTCATTGAAGTGACTTGGGGCATCTTCATATGTTTGCTTCTGGGAGCTCTGGCCTTTAAACTGGATCCTGTTAGCACCTGAAACTTCCTTCAAGTGGTGTTTGGTTCTAGATAAATGTTCTCCATCAATCAATGTGAAAATAACCTGATGGAGAGGAACCAAGACGGTCAACGTCATGACCAGGTTCCTTATGGCCAGGTTCCCAAGAGCTCCACCCCTTTGAGGCGACTGTACTGTCTTGATAGGTGTGCTGTGTAGGTGGTTTCTGCTGCCTGTTTAGGTCGTCATCACTTCTGCTGACTTGTAGATGGACTGCCTGCTGACCTGTGCGGATCCACCTCTGGATATCTGGAACATGCTCAAATGCGTAGACTAGAGCTGTTAAACTACTGAATGACCCACACAATCCACGCTCAAGGCATTTAGTACTTTGCTTTGTCTTTTTAAGTTCGGAAACCTCAAGCCATTGGGCATGGGGAATATCTAGGCTGGGACTCTGCTATACATCAAGGAGAAGGCTCAGTTTTCCTCTAACTAGTCTGTATACAGAGTAACTAGCCAGGGTTGGTACTTAACACTGTTTCTCCTCGTGATCGAGCTCTTAACTCCGCTTTTGAGGGAGAGGTTCACTACAGGGATATAAAGATTTGGAGCCACTTGTCGGTTGTTTACCTTTACTCAAACAACATGTTGCTCTGAATTCTTTTACCTGATGCACATTTGCAGAATTTAAATAGGTTTTCTATAGAAATGAGCATGTATCCCTTTAGGTACACAGGGATCCAGATCAGTCCTTGGGGCAGTGTTTCTGCTTTAATTGATAAAATGTGCCAAATCTGTAAACTTCTGGTTGACGTTCCCAATATCCATGGTGTGCCACTTAGGTTTAGCTAAAATGATATTGGTTCGTGAGCTACAGCACATGCTACAGGGCATGCCTATTGATGCCCCCAACATTTGCGTTTTCCATAGAATTAGATACTTCATTTGAGGATATCAGTCATCAGTAGCAATGCCTACACTTTGTTTGCCACAGTATGATGGTTGGAGGGGTGTATTGGTCCAAGACTCCCGGGGCTATTATGAAGCATCCCAGTTGCAGCATGCAGAGCCTTTGGAGCTATAATTAACATGGATTTGGTTACAGATTCAAATCAAAAACCTGGTTGCGCTGCTTTCTCCAGTTACTATTATAGTCTGTCAGATTACGGGTTAGAACGACAAATGCTCCTAGTTATAGATATATATACAGCCGTGGCTCCTCCGTTATGGCGGACGAACATCGCCCCCACTGCCTCAGCCAGCGATTAAAATCATATGAAATGGTAATAAAGCAGCTTTATTATTTTATTTTTCATGAGTCGAGTCTTGGGGGCGGGGCAATCCTCTGACAGGCAAGCATAGAGGGCACTTGCAGTAGTGGGCACTGCAACTGCACATAATGATTTGGCCGGCTGTCTTAGGAAGGCCAAACCGTCATGCGCACTTAGATGTCTCCAGGCTATTGTGTGGAGAACAGCAGGCACCGGCTCGCAGTCTCTCTAGGAGCGTAAAACCAGCCCGCTCCCCCCAATCTTGGTGCTGCCCTCATGCTAGGTAATAGAATTACTGGCATGAGAGCAGTGCCTGGATTGGCACAGGGGAGTCTTGGACCCTACGATCAAGTGAAGATCACCAAAGCGACAGTCGGCAAGGCAGCCGGTACATTTTTATTTCAATTAATTTTGTTATTGTCCCCCTCGCTGCCCACCACTTTTCCTCCTGACAGCCGCCACGGTACTTCCTGCATTGTATGAGTGGAATGCAGCCTTCCAGCTTTGTTGTCCCTCCATCGATTGGACACTCTGTACTTTCGTAAGATGAGAAAAGGATGCACATCGTTCTCATCATATGTGGGAACAGCAGCTAGGTTGCATGTGGCACGGAGGAATTTCCAAAAAGAACCGGAAATACACCATGCGTCAGATTTGCACCTGGGAGACTGAGGTAGACTAGTGTCAGCGCTGTACTCACTGTAGATTCTGTTGATTACCAGTCGATAATTAAGTTTCAAGGCAAGGTGGACTCAGACCTGGGTGATCCCACAGAAGACATGCAATAGCAGAGAGTACTCGGTTCAAGTTCATACAGTATAAATATCTACACATTGGCTTTTTTGATATCCCAACTTCTGTACAAAATGAATTAAGACATTACTATGATGTACCTACCACATGTGGTTTTGATACAATAATTTTTTATTCCATGTGTAAGTGATCTTGAAATAATTGTTATTCAATACATCTTAGGCAGGCATTATGCAACGACTTTCAACACTATCTTATTGGAAACTGGTATATATCTACAAATTATATGTATTGGGCCTCATTTTGGATCCTACAGACAACTAAACGTGTGTTATTGGACATAGTGCTTGCACAGAGGCAAACTGCAATGAACTGGAAGGCTTGCAGTGGGCTAATATTTCAACACTGGGTTCAGGACCTACTGCAATGGGTACTTGAAGAAAGTCATAATATGGTGCAACAAAGGAATAGATGGCGTGAGCATACTGTAGATTTTCCTTAGTATGCTGGACACCATCCATCGATAATCATCTATCGTGAATGTCCAGATTGACCAATGCATGTTCATGGCTTGCGTGGAGTCCATGTTTACTATGATGTGAGTTTTTGTCACAGTTTTAATCTTAAAGCATCTTATTTACAATTAAGATAATAATTTAGTTGATCCTAAATCAGATAAGTAATATAGGATTGCTTACACTTAATATGGGTATGTGACTCGCCCAATGTTGAGGTTTTGTAGTTGTATTTGGAACTTATTCCATTTCTTCTTAAAAGTTATTGTTTAAAAAAAAAAAAAGTAACCCGAAACTAAACGTAATTTTTGTTTCCCTGTTCACAGCCCGAGACGGACTTCTTTGGGCGTGTGATTGTCAAGAAAGTAGAACCTGTTTTAGGTATGTATGAAGTTTATTCTAAACCACTCAATGAAAATTGTCAACTGCAGACCAATAGTGTTTTTACAAAATGCATCCTAGTTGTTTCTAATCGATAGTACTTTTGGACAATTCCTCTCCAATAGTTAGACTGGTACTAGAATTACCCTTTCCGGTGCTAGGTGATGCCACTGCAGCACTAGTTGCAGATATGCTAAATTACACTGTCCAAAGTGACCACAAATCTCCTTAAGGGCTTCTCCCAGGCCAGTAACATCTACACTTTTTCCTGCACACCAGTGTGTTTTGACTTTATCTTTCTTGGTTGTTATAACAAGATTTTAGTTACGTGCCTCATTGTCTGGTTTTAAACGTGCCTGAATTCTAGGATGTATATGCCCATCTGTCCCACATTCATCGCATCTTTGAGATCTAGGCCCTCACTATGATACAGGCTTCTGTGATCAGTTTTTCTTCATGCATCAGAAGGCAATCGTGGAGAGAGCAGCGTGAATGGCACATCACTAATGTGTTAGGATTTAAGGTGTGGACTCCATCCATGGGCAACAATCTGCTTTGTGGCGTCATCTTACCCAGAAAGAGAAATTTTTGTGTCTGTCTAGTCAATCAATCAATCACGGTATTTGTAGAGCGCGCTACTCACCCGGGAGGGTCTCAAGGCGCTGGGGGAGAGAGGGATGTTACTGTTCGAACAGCCAGGTCTTGAGTAGCTTCCTGAAGGAGAGATGGTCTTGGGTTCGCCGGAGGTGGGTGGGGAGGGAGTTCCAAGTCTTGGCTGCCAGGTAGGAGAAGGATCTTCCTCCGGCGGTTGCTCTGCGGATGCGTGGTATGGTGGCGAGGGCGTGGCTGGTCGATCGTAGCTGGCGGGTGGGCGTGTAGAAGGTCATGCGGTTGTTGAGGTACTTGGGGCCCAGGTCGTGGAGAGCCTTGTGTGCGTGAGTGAGGAGTCTGAACGTGATTCTCTTGCTGACGGGGAGCCAGTGCAGGTCTCTCAGGTGTCCGGTGATGTGGCTGTGTCGGGGGATGTCCAGGATGAGTCGTGCGGAGGCGTTCTAGATGCGTTGGAGTCTTTTTTGAAGTTTGGCTGTGGTTCCGGCGTAGAGGGTGTTCCCGTAGTCCAGTCGGCTGGTGACGAGTGCCTGGGTGACGGTCTTCCTGGTTTCAGTGGGGATCCATCTGAAGATCTTGCGGAGCATGCGCAGGGTGTTGAAGCACGAAGATGAGACGGCGTTGACTTGTCTGGTCATCGACAGGGAGGCGTCCAGGATGAAGCCCAGGTTGCGTGTGTGGTCCGTTGGCTTGGGAGCGGTGCCCAGGGCCGGGGGCCACCAGGAGTCGTCCCAGGCAGAGGGTGATGATCCCAGGATGAGGACTTCCGTCTTGTCTGAGTTCAGTTTAAGGCGGCTGTTCCTCATCCAGATGGCGACATCTTTCATCCCTTCGTGTAGGTTGGCTCTGGCGGTGGTGGGGTCGTTGGTGAGGGAGAGGATCAGCTGGGTGTCGTCGGCGTAGGAGATGATGTTGAGGTTGTGTTGTCGTGCGATGGCTGCGAGGGAGCTCATGTAGACGTTGAAGAGGGTTGGACTTAGTGAAGATCCTTGTGGTACTCCGCAGATGACTTCAGTGGCCTCAGATCTGAACGGGGGGAGGCGGACTCTCTGGGTTCTTCCGGCCAGGAACGAGATGATCCACTCCAGTGCTTTCTCTTGGATTCCGACGTTGCTGAGGCGCTTCACTAGGGTGCGGTGGCAGACAGTGTTGAACGCCGCGGAGAGGTCCAGGAGGATGAGGGCCGCTGTTTCTCCGTTGTCGATCAGGGTTCTGATGTCGTCGGTGGCTGCGATTAGGGCGGTCTCGGTGCTGTGGTTGGCCCGAAACCCGGACTGCGAGGGGTCGAGGGATCCGTTCGTCTCGAGGAAGGCGGCAAGCTGTCTGTTGACGGTCTTCTCGATGACTTTGGCCGGGAAAGGAAGGAGCGAGATGGGACGGTAGTTCTTGAGGTCGATGGGGTCCGCCGTTGGTTTCTTCAGGAGGGCGGTCAGCTCGGCGTGCTTCCAGCTCTCCGGGAAGGTGGCGGTGTGGAAGGAGGAGTTGATGATGTCCCGGAGATGGGTTGCGATGATGGCGTCGGCTTTGTTGAAGACGTGGTGTGGACAGGGGTCGGTTGGTGATCCGGAGTGGATGGAGTTCATCGTGCGGGTGGTGTCTTCGGTGCGGATAGGGGTCCAGTTGCAGAGGGTGGTGGTGGCGAGCGTTGGTTCGGTGGTAGGGTGCGTGGTCTGTGCGTCGAAGCTGTTGTGTATGTCGGCGATCTTGCGGTGGAAGAACGAGGCGAGTGAGTTGCAGAGGTCTTGCGAGGGAGTGATGTCGTTGATTCCGGCGCTGGGGTTGGAGAACTCTTTGACGATGCTGAAGAGTTCCTTGCTGTCGTGGGCGTTGTTGTCCAGTCGTTCTTTGAGTGCCGACTACTTGGTGGCGCGGATCAGCTGATGGTGTTTGCGGGTGGCGTGCTTGAGGGCGGTCCTGTTGTCTGTGGTCTGGTCGAGCCGCCAGGCTTTCTCGAGGGTGCGGCAGTTCTTCTTGGATTCCTTGAGTTCGTCGGTGAACCAGGGGGTTTTCTTGCTGCCGGGTCTGCTGGGAGGGTTCTTTAGTGGTGCGAGGTCATCGGCGCAGGCGGTCAGCCACTTGGTGAGGTTGCTGGCTGCTTCGTTGGGGTCCGTTGTGCTGGTGGGAGTGTTCTGGCTGAGGGAGGGTATGAGCTGCTCGGCGGTGATCTTGCCCCAGCTCCGGCGGGGAGCCTGTTGCGGGTGGTGGTGGATCGTAGTTTTTCTGAAGCTGAAGTGGACGCAGCTGTGGTCGGTCCAGTGGAGTCCTGTGGCGTGGCTGAAGGAGATGTGCTTGCTGGATGAGAAGACGGGGTCAAGCGTGTGGCCGGCGAAGTGGGTGGGGGTGTTCACCAGTTGCTTGAGTCCGAAGTTGGCGAGGTTGTCCAGCAGGGCGGTGGTGTTTCTGTTGTTGTTGTTCTCCAGGTGGAAGTTGATGTCTCCTAGGAGGATGTAGTCGGCGGAGGGAAGGGCGTGCGGGCTAGTCACCTCATATATAAGCTGCACATTAGGCAGTCTGTTCTCTCCTTGTGTGATTTGAATGCCCTGAACAACAATTGCATAGACTGTGTTCTCCTCTCCATAAGAAACCTTCTCATTCTCCATCTGAATCCATTCCAATGTTGAAAAAACAAACAAAAAGGTTTCTCCTAGCTTGTGCAAATGCAGAGAAGCTAGACTCCTGTAGACAATCCATGATGCATTTGACCTTTAGTTCAAGCCAGGAACCTCTGCCGTATATCTGAACTCCTCCCCCCCCCCACACAATCCTCCCACTTTCAGGAGCAGTGCTTTTGTGCTTTCTTGTAGTCACTTCCCCTCTACTACTCCAGTTGCATTTGTAGTTTCTGCCAGCTAAGCTTGGATTGATGCCAGCATTGTTCCAGCAGAAGCCTTTGTATAAAAGCCCTACAAGGAGGTGCTGGCTAAGGTTCCTCCATCCCCAATCATACGACCGGTGTAACTGATAAAAAGTCCTCTGCCAAACATGATCTACAACGATCCACTCGAGTTAGGACACTTCTCTGGTTTGACACTTATGCTTTGCAATTTTCAGTTGTCATTCCAGCGCGGTCTAAACTGATGAAAGTGATGGCTGTTTTAGAGAAAATGCAATAGATAGGGTCCCGGCCTCAGAAAAGGATGTTAATGCCACTATTTCCTAGTTTCGAAGAAGGGCAGACGTCTTTGCCTTATTTTAGATTTTTGAACCCTTAACTTTTCCTTGCGGGAGGACAACTTCATGATGCTCACACTGGCCCAAGCTCTCTCTGCTCTGGATCCAGGAGACTGCATGGTGGCATTGGACCTGCAGGAAGCCTAGTTCCATGATTCTGTTCTGCAAGCCCACAGAAGCTACCTGTGGTTCAAGGTGGGCCACAAGCTTTTTGAGTTTGGCATGCTCCCTTTTGTCCTCACCGGTACCCATCAGATGTTCGCAAAGGTGATGGCGGTGGTTGAAACACATCATCAGAGCTCCGGATAGCCATTTTCTCCTACCTCGATGACTGGCTGTTGAAGACAGGCTCACCACTGTCAGTCATAAACCACCTCCAGACAATGGCAAACAACCTTACTTTAAAGTTTCACAATCAAAGTCACCCCTGACTGCTTCACAGAGGCTCCCTTTCAACTGAGCAATCCTGAATAAGGTGCATTTCTATGCCAACCATCCGGAATGATGAGTCCAGGGCATTCGGTTTATGACCCTGATGTTTAAGACTCTTTCCTAGGTATCTGTGAGAACATTTATGAGGCTTCTGAGACTCTTGGCCCTATGGACCCTGCTCCTCGATCATGCCAGAATGACATATGGGGGCTGTGCAGTAAAGTCTGAAATCCCAGTTGGCCCAGTACCAAACAAACGTGTTAGACTCAATGCAGGTTTTGAAGGAGACTGCAGAAAGCCAGCAGAGGTAGTCACTTGACCGCATTTGGACTAGAAGCAGACCTCTCTCCATGCCTCAAACAGAGCTGATGGTGGTGACGGGCGCATGACTGTGGAGTCGAGGACGTCATCTGGGAGAGGTGGAGCTCAGAGATCCCTGCTGGATCCCAGCATATCCACCTGCTAGAGTTGCAGGCCATTCGATTGGCATTGAAAATCTCCCTGCCATTCATCAAGGAAGGCTAGTTCAGGTCCTCACAGACAACACCATCACCATGTAGGGGTGAGTGTGGCCGTGGACTGTCTGCCAAGAGGCCTTGCGCTTCTGGACCTGGTTGAACCATCATGGCATTTCCCTAATGGTACACCACCTTGTGAAATATTTAACCACCTGGGAGAATGATGCCAGCTGGCGATACCCGGTGAATCACGAATCCACCCGAAAGTGGCCCAGGACATGTTCCATCAGCGAGGAGAGGCCTGGTGCGATCTCTTCACCACTGCTGAGAACGCACAGTCAGCACATTTGTGCATTGGAGTTTCCAAGGCTCTCTCTCAGAGACTCATTCCACTTTGAGTGTGGCTCCCAACTCCTGTATGCCTTCACGCTGCTACCTTAATTGCCCCTGAAAAAGATCATTAACAATCAGGCTCAAGTCATCTTAAGAGAGTGAGATACCCAGAACCTTTGGGCATGAATATTTATCCTCCGATCAGGCTGCCACTTCGGAAGGCTATTCTGCCACAGCAGCATAACTGGGTCTTGCACCCTGGCCTGCACATTCTACACCTCCATGTGTGGAGATTGAGCAGTGGCAGTTTTCATCATCTTGGTGGCCAGGCACCCTTATCCTTCTAGGAAATCTATTTACTCAGAATGCTGGAACAAATTTTTGGCTTTGTGCGGCTCCCGTAACAAGGACCTTTTGCAAGCCAAACTGTTGGATGTATTGCTGTTTGTTATTTCTTATAGAGACTTTTGGCGTAGAATCCTCAGTATTTAAATATTACTCAGGCATCCGACTGGATCTGGAATCTTTTTAGCAATACTTCTGCTTGGCAGAAGGTGGCACCTTGCAGTTCCGAACCCACTCCTTTTAGCTTCAGACTTACATTGGCACCACTCCAGTGCACTGACATCAGTTCCTTTCTTTCCGCCACTCCAAAGTCTGGTGCAGAGCTCCCTCTTGTCCCTCAGACACATTTACTGAAATTTTCAACAAACATTTCTACAGTGTGTTAGAGATGTTACCCCTTAAAACGGCAGGTTTCAAACCTTTTAGGGACTATCACAAACAGATGTCTGTGACTGGTCTCCATCAGGTGTGCCTGGTGTCGGGCCACGACTCCAAGTCCTGCAGAGGCTGCGCATTAATGAACACGAAGTGAAACTCTACGTCGCTAAGCTTAAGATGCTGCAACGGGGCAGTTTCAAGTCCCACTCCACGTCCAAAGTGTACTCTGTCCTGTTCCCAGAGTCTTTGGAGCCGCTTATTCCACTGCTCCATTCACAGTTTTGCAGAAGAGTCCCTTACCGCCAACCCATCCAGCCCCCTCAGGGAACCCCGCAGTTTTGTAGCAGAGACCGTGATGCCCACCCCATAGCCAAAGTAAGTACAACATCCAGCCCCGTGGCTTAAAACTCTTTAGTTTGCCCTTAGAGGGACAGAGCCATCTGCTGGAAAGCAAGCGTAGCCAATTCTTATCAGGCTGGCAAACATTCGCTTAGGGCAGATGGGTCCAATAGATTGTTCGGAAGGGTTATGCCTTGTCCTTTCTCTCTTCTCTGCCCCACCTTCCACCATCCCCTTAGCAATTGACAAAGGACCATCTTTCCATTTTGCAGCTGAAAGTACAGGGCCTTTTGGCCAGAAGGCCAATAGTGAGGGCGCTGGTGCCAGAAGTAGGGCATGGTTTTTATTACCACTACTTTCTGCTTCCCAAGAAGGACGTAGGACTCTGCACCCTCTCAACACCTGACCCTGGCAGGAGTAATTCAAAATGCTCACCCTAGCCCGGGTCTCGTCTGCCCTCGACCCTGGAGACTGGATGGTAGCATTGGTCCTGTAGGACACTGATTTTCAAAGGTGTCCTGCCGGCCCATTTGCATCATCTGCAGTTTGTGGTGCATTTTCAGTTTGCCGTGCTCCCCTTTTGATATCACCAGTGTCACTCAAGAGTTCACGAAAGTGATGGTGGCATCACACCTTGGGAGGTCAGGGGTGCCAGTCTTCCCCTACTTCGATGACTGGCTGTTGAAGGAGGAGGCAGTCGTTACCCACCTCCAGACTATGGCGAACCTACTGTCATCTTTAGGGTTCACTATCAACATGTGAAAGTCCCGCCTGACTTCTCAGATACGCGAGATCCAGGACATTCAGGCAATTATCCTGATCTTTCAGCCTCTGTCCTGGATTTCTGTGGGTCGACTCTGAGGCTGCTGGGACTCATGGTCTCCTGCGACGTACTGATTGAGCATGCCAGGTGGCATATGATGGCTCTGCAATGGTATCGCATGACCCAGTGGGCCCAACATGGGGGTGCCTCTAACCATGTTAAGATTTGGGCAGAGACTGCAAAAGATCTGCAGTGGTGGTTACTGGACTGTGATTGGATAATTGGCAGACCCTCTACCTTCCCCACCCAGAGTGACCAGTCGGTTCTGGGTTCGGGCGGCCACCTGGGAGAGGTGGAGATCAGAGGCCTCTGGTGAGTCCCTCCCGGATCAACACCAACCTACTGGAGCTGAGGGCCATCCTCTTGCGGTTCACAGCCTTCCTTCTGTCCACCAAGGGGGAGGCTGGGACAGGTGCTCTCGGGCAGCACCACTGCCATGTGGTACTACAGCAAACAGGACATGTGCATATATTCTAAGTATGACGACACAGAAAAGTGTTCACCTGGAAGTCTTCTATGCTGACTAGATATGTGCAAAATAAGTGTATTTAGTAAATGCCATACAATTAGTTTGCAGAAAGGACATTTTGGCTCTAGAAATTTCGTCCGAATAAAATATGAATTTGGAAGTAGAGGGGATGAATAAAATAAGAGTGGGGGTAGTTGTAGCGCGACCTAAACATGGAAGAGTTTATTGCCTATTTAGTGCATATAATGTTTTGCACGACGGTGATAAAAGGCCTGTCTTTCTTAAATTTCACTGAATGTACAGCTGCAATCCTGAGTTCCACCAATCTGTAGGCCTAACGCCAAAGAACGCCATTCTTCTTACTGTTCCTCTGCTCTTTATTCACTTTTCTTGTATTTACAAGAGCCTCAAACATTTATTTGCTCTGTAAAGTACCCCCTGCTTCATAGATGGGTCTGCACTTCATTAATACATGTCCACAGTACCCCAAAATGACACTTGGTCCAAGTGCCACATTCTTGTTTGTCCTCGGGTATGACTGTGATTACTTGCTTTCTCAGTGGAGGATCCCCTTTTGGGACACCAGTTGCTTTCAGATCACAGGGGTATTTTCATACATGCAAAGTACCCAGTGTTTTCCCTGAAGTGAATCGGTTTGCTTTAGCTTCAGAAAAGGATTCCATTGGGACAGAAAGGGAACAGCTGAGACACGCTCTCACACTTTGTATCGGAGTCTGTCCCGTGGCCTCCCCAAGGTCTTTTACAAACTTCAGCTTTGTCATTTGCAATCCATCTACAAAAATGGGTGTTAAATAAAAAGAAGCATCAACTTTACAATGCCTGAAATGAGCTCTATTGACTCTCAGTATATGATCTGGTCGGTTTCATGGTGGTCGCTTGAGCCCTGGCCAGAGTGCAAAATAGGATCCAAGCTTGTGATACTACCAGAACCAATGTGTCATCGAACCGCGGCATTCAGGCAGTGCCAAACTTCAAATCATAGAGGATCATTTTTAAAAAAATGGGTTCAGATGCCTTTTATTTAGAACCTTCACCCTCTTCCTTGTCATGGCAGACAATTTATACCAATGTATTTATTGTCGTCAGCAAAATTGCCTTCCAATACAAAATATACTTATAAACCAAAACACATTTGGTCAAATGCATAGTAATGAATACAAATTCTCCATAAGGATCCTCCATCATGATTAGGGCTACCGGTTTAATGGTATTTATATTTTTGTAATTTCCGTCTGTATTTATCGATATTTTTTTTTGTTGCCTATTTTACCTGTATTTATCCATATCTATTAAAGGTTTTGTGAAGAAATGAAGCTGAAATGTGTATATTTCTGCATGTATTTATCCAGTTAATGTGCGCTCATGCCTGACAGGTTTCAATTTTATGTACAAACTCCGATGGTAAAAAATACACTTTGAAGAAAACATGTACATTTTAGTATCAAGGTTGTGAAAATCTACTGCTGTTTAAGGCTCTTTACTGAAAACTCTATATATTTTTAATCCCCTTGCCTGTCAATCTGCACAGATATTCGCCTGGCAGTCATGATTGACAGCATTTAGAATCACTCAAAAATAAAACAATGTCCGTTTTTATCCACATTTAAAAATAAATACAGACAGGAAAATAAATGGTTTTCTTTCAGTATTTATCTGTAAAAATCTGTAAAAACGGAAAACAGTGAGCCTTAATCATGATATACACATGTTTAATAATACCATCTACGGTAGACAATATAATGTTTTCTTTAAGGCTTGATGCAGTTTCTTCCAGTGCACCCATCCTTCCTTCTCTGTGGGATATGTGTGCCCCAGTCCCTCCTTAAGATGGGCACAGCAGCAAATTCTGCACACGAGTATTCAGGTCTCGAGCATCCATCTTTATAGAAGAAGGTTCATACTAGTCTTCAGCAAACCTTCTCCTACTGGCTTTAAAAGGAAGATGGATTATTGTGGCTTGTGAAAGTGGGGAAACGGTACATTTAAAAGAAGGAGAGTAGTGAGAAAGTATCACCCAGGGTATATTGTAGCTTGTAACGGTTCAACAGGTAAAGGACTCTTTTACTTTACGTGCTGAGGGAGTAAGAGGTGTAGGGGGTATTGTGTGAAGGCAGAAGTTGAGGGTTGAATTCCTACTTTGTGGCACTTGCATGTTCTGTGACATTAGTTTAGCTGACTATAGACATGATAGGCAGGAAGCTTAACCCAAATGTGGGCCTTTTGATGACCGACCTACATATTGTGAATTTATCATTGTTTTATGAAAATATTAACCAGCCGATATTTGTTTCTTTCTCTCCTCCCCATATCTTTTTGGTTCCCTTCAGAAAACTCGGAACCTGAAAAGATATCGATTGAGAAACAGATTGGGACGGCAGTGGGAAAGAGTGACGTGTGGTTCCGGTTCAATGAAGGCGTCTCCAACGCCGTGCGGCGAAATGTTTATATCAAAGACCTCCTGTGACGAGTCCTCTCATTCATAGGTCCACAATGTACATAGAGTGTGTGTGGGAGGGAGCTCAAGGTTTTTTCTGGAGGGCAACCTGATCAGAGCCTTGAGGGGAAAATGTTTTATGTTGATGAGTCCGTTTCAGGTCTCTCCAGCTTTTGTTAATAAAAGAAAAAGCAATGTAAACAAATGAGTCGACTATTGCTTTATTTCGTTTATAAATTCATATAGGTCTGGTATTCATATCTTTACTTCGTAGCTGCAAAATTTAATTATTCTACAACTTACAAAAGTACCTAAAATCATTGAAAATATTTATTTTTTACAAAAGTTTCCTTTACAAGTTGGAAAAATTAAATTATACAGACATAACATGAAGCATAGTTTGAGGCAGCATGTTTGCTGGAAACAATCTATCAAGAACATCATTTTCTGGGTGTATCTATATTTACTTCCTCTAATCTTTTAGAAATGTAGCTTTGACATGGTTTTTGTGCTGTTTTTGATCAAGAGCTTCCAAAATAGCATTGCTAATCGCTTACTTGCTTTCTGTGAGTACTATTTCTGGCTGACATCTCAGACTTTGCCTGGATTGAAAAAGACACACTTGGGGGCTTCTTTGTTCAAATGGACATAACAGGAAAATTGCAAATTATGATTTTTCGCCATTGATACAAAAGTACATTCAGAGTTGATGAATGATGAAAGGACTGGTGTTGGAAGCTGTTCTCTGGGTCTTTGAGGATCCCCTCAGGGGTCAGCAGGAGTGGTCACAGTATGCTGCATTTGCCTTTCTCCACCCATGGGTTGTTTTTCATCAGCTCCGGGTTCAGGAACGGATCGTTCGGTACCCCTTCTTCTATCCATTTGAGTAACCTGTGGGAAGGAGACCAGAAGAAGGTCTTTCAGAAACACAGTTACAGCAGTTATCACCATTAGTACATAAATTACTTTCTTAGCCGAAACTTGTAGATAGCTCATCATTTCTACCAGAAGATAAATGGCTTTGAATGCTTGCCCACTCTCACCATGAAGGTGTCTACGATCAGCATCAAATTGAATAATTGGCCCTCAAAGGGTTGCTACCAGCTACATGTTGAGTACAAAGCACTGGTGACCTGAAACATCTGCAGACTCCATTTTAAAAAGCGGAATACCAATTGCTGATGTTCTGAAATACACAAAACTAAGAATGTGTAAAACGTTTGGAGTGGGCTTGCGTCAGCTAATATATTTAATCCTTAGTATTTTATTTAGTGATTTTTAGATATTTCAGAGGATCAACAGATATTTTTGAATCTCAATTTTAAATAAAAATACAAATATTTTTTTCATGTATTAGTGGATTTCACGTTAAATATAGAAGACGGGTAAAACTGTTTATTGTTGTGATTTGTAAAGCAAACCAATTCAAAAGAAGTCTAGATGGCTGCAATGTTTATTCAGAGCGAAAATTCATCCTTCCCTTGGCCAATCCACAAAGAGAACAGATAGAGAATTAATTCAGTGAGACATCTAGGAACCAATGGTGGAGGATATACAGTCTTTCACTGGGCAAACAACTTATACAAACTAACAGCAGACATTTCTAGTGGCTTTTGAGAATGATAAATCCCATTGCATTAATAAGCCTCAATGCAGCCTTCTCGCAGCTAAATTTGCAAGTGTACAAGAGATTTGCCTATTTGCATCTGTGAAGAGCAGCTACAACTAGGCGTTGCAGCAATGAGAGCTAAAGCATTCCATTTTAGATCAGCGACATTGCCTTGAAAGACTGGGGAAACGTGGTGAAGGCAATGGCGTCCTATACTAAATTTATGATACTAAGGGTTCACAACTGTTAAGTCTGTGAATGAGGATGGGGAATTTATTATCTTAAAAGTATTGTATATGCCCCAAAGTGCCACCTATATGCGCAGAGTATCTGGGTCCTATAAATTTATAGAAAAGAAAAGGCAATATGCCAGTTCTTCGCTTGAGGCCTCCTCAAGGCCCTCGTATAATATGCTACCCCTGAATTACCAACCTTCAAGGAGTTCATAACATCAGATATTATGAGTGAATTGTTCTGCAGCTTAATTAAAAAGTAGGAGTCCACAGCTCCAGTACTTCTATATTTGAATGCACTGACTGTTTTTAGAAATGTAATACCAGCCTTCTTATTCTACTAAACCCCCAAGTATCTGACTACACATCTGTTTGTGAAGGCCATATTAAAGACTGCATCAGAGACAACCTTTGCGTGCACACTGTTGATCTCTTTAATGTGTGGGCCGCCAGTTTTGGATGTTACCCTTCCATGGCACGGTGGTTCCAAGTAGGTCGGAGTTTGATAGCACCCTACGAGCCAGTGAACCCTCATGACCTAATCTGCATGTGTCAGATGTGTCTTCACTCTTACTTCATTGGCAGCCAAGGAAGGCTCTTGGGGCCAGATGGACAAAGGATTATTTGGGTTGCAAACTGCGAATCGGGCCTTTTGCAATTAGAAAACTGCTTTTTTTAAATGTACAAAACACAATTCAGTAACTTGTTGCCAAATCACATTTTGCATTTGCGATTCGGTATTTTGAAGGGACGTGTTTAGGGCATCATTTCCAAGGCTGAATCGTTATGGTATCTATCGCTGTTTTGCAACCAAATTCCGTTCGTGAAACAATAATATTTACCATCAGTTTAAAACTGATGGTAACCCATTCGCAAAACGGAAGGCGTAAATGAAAACGTTTTTTAAGAGCAGGCAGTGGTCCCCGGGACCACTGCCTACTCTTTCTTTTTAAATGCATCCCGTTTTCCTTTAAGGAAAATGGGATGCATTAAAAAAAAAATTACAAAAAGATTGATTTATCAAAAGACATGGTGGTGACCCCAGAGGGTCAGGTCAGGTCACAATCCCTGTGATGGCGTTGATTCCTAATGGGTTGCAAATTGTGACCTACCTCATTAATATGCATGATGTAGCTCTATTTGCGACCCACTAGGTATCACTAATGAAACTCAAAAGAGTTTTACTTTAGGAATACCGATTTCCTTATTGCGGTTCAGAGAGAATCACAATTCGGAAATCTGTGTTCCTAATGCTAGCACATCCAGCCCCAATTGATTCCCATCACTTTTCTGTCTTTTAAAGGTCCTTCATGTTATTAATTGGTGGGCATCTGAGACTGTGTCCCTGTGCATTATCTATAAATCCTTCTTGCTTGCCCACCATTTTTTTCTCAAAATCCGCCCAACAAAAATTAATTCCATTCCTTCCTGTTCGCACTACCCATGTTGAGCTCCATATTCATGCGCTCGTGTATTGAGGCTGCATCTTTTAAGCTCACTCCCAAACTATGGAATTCTCTTACCCTCCATATTCACCGCCTGTCTAATCCCTTATCCTTCTGGAAAACATTTAAACCCAATCTGTTTTCTGAAGATTCCCTGCGGTCTTGAATCCATTTGTGGTTCAGTCCTCTCACCATCAAGTTAGTTCGTGAACATGTGCACAATGAGTGCTCAACTCAAAATCCTGTAACTGTGCACTTCCTTTACTTCCATCGAAAACAGTTCTTTGCCTCCATGGGTTCGATCCAAGACATGTGACCTGTTATTTATAGAGGAGAAAATGTTGAAAGATACATTTTGTTGAAGTCTTTTCTTCCCTCTTCTCCAGATGTAATGTTGATTTACACAAATTACACGATAGCTTTACTCTATTCAACTTCCCTTGTCTTTCAGAGTATCTTTCTCACATCACTGGCAAGGATTTATAAATACTCGGGCAAGCAGACTTTCCAGATTGATATAGACTCCTCATAAATAGAGGATATTCCACACAGGATTCGTGTTTCCTTTCAAGTATGAAAGTCGTCTGTGGGCAGAGGAAATTAGCTTTTTCTGTATGTGTAACGACCTTACCTATTGCGAAAATGGATTTTTAATAAAGTGGTTGCGAATTTCGTCCTTGCCTTTTCTCCAGTGACGTAAGCACCACAGCAACATGGCAATGCGAGAGCACGCGGCTCAGGTTTGGTACTGGGTTTTCAATTTATTTAATGTTTAGTCGCTCTATTATAGCTCAATTTGTGAGTAAAGTATTCAAATCCATTATATGATGAATGGGTGGAAATTTCCATCTAAATGAACTCTCTTGAGTGCTTTTATTTGGCTTTCTCTATTTTCCCAGTTCAGTGGCCTTCACCTATTTTGGGCTTTGACTGTTCTTCTTCTTATGGCAAATACGCCTTGCCAGACGTAGGCTCCATCATGAAAACGTAGCACCGAGAAATTGCTTTTTTTAAATACATTTCTTTCCACAAGTTTGCCATGAGGACTTTCTCATCCGACTTTCACGTTTTCCAGGAAATATTATTTCCTGAAATCCTTAAATTCTTTAGATTGTGAAACAACCTTCCTTAATATCCATAATGCAAAGATCACAGGCTGTATCATGATGGACTGAGCTGGCCCGGCGCAGAGCCGAGCACCTGTTTTATGTGCCAACAGTGTGTAAACTGAATTAATTTAACTCAATATTTCTTTCAGTTAGTGCTTTATTTTTGGATAGTACGGTTAGGAAACAGTGAGTAAGTTTTCCTGTTTTGGAGCTGTGCTGTCTCAATGTAGGGAACTAAGAGAAATATTGGGTTAAATCTGGGGGAGAGGGGCATATTTTATCTGGACTACACAAAATCGTTTCACCCCTCAAGTAGGTCATCAGTTACCTTTGGTGACCCTATTCTTTCAAAGACAGCCTCTAGTGTCACTAGTGCCACTTTTACTCTGTTGTCTTTCCAGCTGAAGAGATTGAGTCCTCATACTTGGGTGATTTTTCAAAGTGCCCTCATCCCAGTCGAGGCCCTTTTTAAAGAAGAAAACTAGGTCTCGTTTTCTGCAAATTCTAGACGTTTGCTATGAGGCAATGCTCTCTATTTCTCCAAACCCTTAAGTCCTTGCTAGCCGTCTCCCCTCATTCCAATGGCATACTCTAGAACCGCCGGGCACCTCAGTTAAGGATGGATGCCAATGTAAGAGTGAGAAAAAGTTCCCATCAGCTCTCTACCCTCTCCTTTCATGAAACCGGCCCCTCTGCTCTGCCCAACCTCGAATCTAGGGAGAGAGAGGACAAACACAGGCACACACTCTCTCTCACTCTCTCTCTCTCTCTCTCTCTCTCTCTCTCTCTCTCTCTCTCTCTCTCTCTCTCTCTCTCTCTCTCTCTCTCTCTCTCTCTCTCACACACTCTCACTCTCTCACTCACTCCAACAGGAAAAAGGTACGTACACGAGGGTTGTATGATTACGGCTTCTTTTAATAAAAAGGGCCCCTCACGACCCAGCATGTGAAGGAGAGATGCGTTTCGGCTTTGACAGCCTTTATGAATCTGACAGACGCCATGTTGTACATTGACTATATAGTGCCTAATGCATGGAAATGGAAAACATACTACGCAAAACATATTACGCAAGCTGCTGAACCGATCATAGAGAAGTTCACAGTAATAAAAATGCTTAGTGCAACCAGCATATTGTACTGAATATGCAAATGTGACCACATTAAAAATATATAGCGCAGTGTTTAAAATACATGCAACCATTTCATTCTGAATTTGCATGGCGTCAATCACCTCCCGCATCTTATGTATAAATACACTGTAAAGGTATCTGTTATCATAGGGCTGGATGTAATGAGTCATTTAGACATGCGAAGCCGACGAGATGAACATATACATTCTGCTAGCTATAGATATATATAATTTATATATATAATTTATATATATATATCTCCAGGAGAAAGGAAAAGGGATCCTGAAAGAACAGTGGCCAGACTGTAGTAGAAGATGCACTATGATGTGTAAATTGTGTGTGTATATTCTGTGTATTTTCTGGTCTACTGTATGGGCACACATGTTGTTTTATAGGTTCACTGTGTTGTTAGCTGTGGCTTACTGGTAAGCATCAGGCGAGCGTAACAAAAGTAGCTGGTTCCACGCACACGCCTTGTTCTGAGACATCACCGCCCTACATGCTGGAGGTGGCTGTGAGCTACTGAGCTGCGCATAGCAGAGTTCGTAGATTGCACCCCTTTCTCTGAACTGCTTGTAGGACAGTGAAATACCTAGAACATTGCAACTAAATAGTGCCTGTCATTTTATGCAGTTTAATGCATTTGGTTCTATACTGATGAGAGGCAGTGCGTTTCCTTTTTGGGCCTGAATAAAGAAATAATGTATGCGTCAGCCCTTGCCAGAGAGCACTATTGTGGGGCTCGTGGAGTCCTGGTGAGTGTGACACACTGGAGAATGTTTGAGCAAAATGACCTGTTGGACACCGGATGTGACAAGCATTGGCAAAGCCAATAGGTCTCACCCATGTTAGATATATTGGCTATGTGAAAGGATTTTTTTTTGTTATGCTGTATAGTGTGATATGGCATGCCCGTCATTGTATTGAATTGTATGATGTGGTACAGATTGTTATTATATAGTATGGTACAGTCTGGCATGTCATTGTATAGAATGGTATGGCCTATCATTTATGGTATGGCCTGTCATTGTATGGTATAGTGTGTCCTGTCATTGTATGGTATGGTATAACCTGTAAGTGTACAGACTGTCATGACTTGTCATAGTACGGTATGGTATGGCCTCTCATTGTATAGTATGGTACAGTACGGCCTCTAATTGTATGGTATAGTGTGGCCCGTCGTATAGTAAATTATGGTGTGGCCTGTCATTGCATCATATAGTGAGGCCTGTCATTGTATAGAATTGTATGCACTCTCAGGGCCCGATTCACAGAACTAACTTAAGACAAAATCCTAAACTTACCACCATTTACTCATTTTGGTATTCACAGAAGGAACTTACTCATCAATGAGTAAGTGCCTTCTGTGAATACCAAAATGGTAGTACGTTTAGGATTTTGTCTTAAGTTAGTTCTGTGAATTGGGCCCTCATTGTATAGTATGGTGCAGTACGGAATGTAATTGTATGGTATCCAGTGTGGCCTGTCATTGTATGGTATGGTGTGGCCTGTCAATTGTATGGTATAGTGTGGCCTGTCATTGTATGGTATAGTATGGCCTGTCATTGGATGGTATGGTATGATCTGTCGTATAGAATGGCAGGACATGTCATTGTAAAGGATTGTATGGCCTCTCGTATAGTATGGTACAGTACTGCATGTAATTGCATGGTATAGTATAACTTTTCATTGTACAGTATGGTATGGCCTCTCATTGTATAGTATGGTACAGTATGGCATGTAATTGTATGGTATAACCTGTCATTGTACAGTATGGTATGGCCTCATTGTATAGTATGGTACAGTACGGTATGTAATTGTATGGTATGGTGTAACATGTCATTGTATGTTATGGTGTGTCCTGTCATTGTATAGTAAAGTATGGTGTGGCCTGTCATTGTATGGTATGACCTGTCATTGTATTGTATAGTGTGGCCTGTCATTGTACAGTATGGTATGACACCTGTCGTATAGAATGGCAGGACATGTCATTGTAAAGTATGGTATGGCCTCTCATTGTATAGTATGGTACACTACGGCCTGTAGTTGAGTGGTGTGGCATAGCATGCCATTGTATGGTGTGGCCTGTCATTGTATGGTATAGTGTGGCCTGTCATTGTATGGTGTGGCCTGTCATTGTATAGTAAAGTATGGTGTGGCCTGTCCTTGTGTGGTATAGGGTGGCCTGTCATTGTATAGAATATCATGACCTGTCATTGTACAGTACGGTATGGCCTCTCATAGTATAGTATGGTATGGCCTCTCATAGTATGGTACAGTAAGGCGAGAAATTGTATGGTATGTAGTGTGGCTTGTCATTGTAAGGTATGACCTGATATTGTACAGAATGTCATGACCTGTCATAGTAAAGTACGGCCTGTAATTGTATAGTAAAGTATGGTGTGGCCTGTCATTGTATGGTATGGTGTAGCATGTTATTGTATGGTATGGTGTAGCATGTAATTGTATGGTATGGTGTAGCATGTTATTGTATGGTATGCCCTGTCATTGTACGGTATGACCTGTCATTGTATAGTATGGTACAGTATGGCGTGTAATTGTATGGTATAGCCTGACATTGTACAGAATGTCATGACCTGTCATTGTACAGTATGGTATGTCCACTCATTGTATGGTACAGTACAGCGTGTAATTGTATGGTATGCAGTGTGGCTTGTCATTGTATGGTATGACCTGTCATAGTACAGTATGGTATGGCCTCTCATTGTATAGTATGGTACAGTACGGCCTGTAATTGTATGGTATGGTGTAGCATGTCATTGTATGGTATGGTGTGGCCTGTCATTGTACGGTATGGTGTGGTGTGGCCTGTCCTTGTATGGTTATAGTGTGGCCTGTCGTATGGTTATAGTGTGGCCTGTCATTGTACGGTATAGTGTGGCCTGTCATTGTACAGTATGGTATAGCCTGTCATTGTACAGTATGGTATTGCCTCTCATTGTATAGTATGGTACAGTACAGTGTGTAATTGTATGGTTTGCAGTGTGGCTGGTCACTGAATTACATGGATTAACCGGTCATTGTACAGAATGTCATGACCTGTCGAGTACGGTATAGTATGGTCTCTCAATTTATAGTATGGTACAGTACGGCCTGTAATTATATGGTATAGCGTAGCAGGTCATTGTATGGTATGGTGTGTACTGTCGTATAGTTATTTATGGTATAGTGTGGCCTGTCATTGTATGGTATGGTATGACCCGTCATTGTATAGAGTGCATGACATTTCATTGTAAAATATGGTATGGCCTCTCATTGTATAGTATAGTACAGTTAGGCCTGTAATTGTATAGTAAAGTATGGTGTGGCCTATCATTGTATGGTATAGTGTGGCCTGTCATGGTATAGAATGGCATGACCTGTCATTGTACAGTATGGTATGTCCACTCATTGTATGGTATAGTGTGGCCTGGTATGGTACAGAATGATCTGTCATTGTATAGAATGGCATGACATGGTATTGTATGGTATGGCCTCTCATTGTATAGTATGGTACAGCGCTGCGTGTAATTGTATGGTATGCAGTTTCTCATTGTATAGTATGGTACAGTACGGTCTGTAATTGTATGGTATGGCGTAGCATGTCGTATGGTGTGGCCTGTCATTGTGTGGTCGGTCATGGTATAATATGGCTTGGCATGGCGTGTCTCAGAGTTAGACAGGTGGCAATTACATGCTTCCAGTTCACCTACCCCTCACAATTAACATCTAAAACAACAATTTATGACAGATGGACATAGCCTGCTGATTTTCTTTAGGAGTATGTGAAAGAAGCCAACACTAAAAAATGTTGCACTCTTTTTAAATTTACAGTCCTGAATAACTTGTAGCTGTATTAATTTAATTCCTCCCACTCCTTAGGTGTAACTCTGAACCCTGTTTCCGTCTTTACTCTCTCAAGACGAACATGTTGGCCAACCTGTATCTGCGTATACCATATGCTTAGATGTCTAAGTTCAAATTTAAACAGCATTTTTAAAATGCCAAGAGCTCTCTCCTCTAGCATTTCCGCATGCATTCTTAATTTACTTTTAATTTTCAAAATGTGATCCAAAGCTCTTGGCCCACACTGTTTTTTTTATTATTATTTTTTTGAATTTTATATACATAATACAACACTTGTTATATGGGTTTCCCGCATATCTGAAATACTAAGCTGTGCTTATGTTTTCTATGAAACAGTATATTTCAAATCGACTACAGTGTGAAAACCCCAAGTATTCCAATGATGACTTTTTAAATTGGAGATTGCAAACAAAACCTTTACAGCCCTTCCATGAGGGGAACTCATGGCAGTCTAACATGTTATAGTCCTTAAAATGTTGCACTTCCAAAGAATTAGCTCTGCAATTGATTTATCAAGGATTTTTAGGAGGTCTAAATATCTTAATAAAGACAGATAGTCGAGATCCCGTTTCTTCTATCATTACTTGCAAAAAGTAATTTTCGAATATCAGGGTAGTAGAAGCATTGCCCAACCAGTATAAAATAGACAAGAGGGCTGCCTGATAATATGAACGAAAGTGAGCTAAGGCGATCGCCCATATTTCTTCTATGGTTGTAAACAAGGAAATGTCAAACCAGTATGCTGATTATTCCAAATAAAACAGCATCAGGGAATCAATTTGAAAAAAAAATCTTTTTGAACAAGGGGACGAATCGTTGCAAACCCTGTAACAGAATTTGCTAATGTGTTCTTGTATTGTATAAAAAATGTTAATAAAACACGTTGAAATGAAAAAGGAACATTTGGAAAAATAAATAAATTAACAGTTAAATTTACATTTTTACCAAGGCAACTCTACCCATGATTTGTAAGGGTTAGTGCCTTCCATTTAAGGAGAGTGCACACTTTAGCTAATGTAGTCACCTAATTCAATCTAAGTAAATCACTATAATTTGAGATCCCTTTTTTCATGAATTGCCTCTTTGCAGCCACTTTCTCCGACAAAACTCTCAAAAAAATATTAACACTGCTCGATTAGACTTAAGATTTTATCACAGCTGTTCTATGGCCTCTGACTCATGTGCCACAAGCCTTACTGCCAATACATTATTTTCTGCCTTATTCCCTTCTTGGATAACATATGTCCTTGATGAGGTGGGAAATAGATGTGGCCTAAATGCTAGAGCTGCCAACTTTGGTACTGGGAAACCAGGTTCAAATCCCAGCCCCTGCTCAACATCCTGTGAATCTTTTTGGTACTCTAATCCGGTTCTCATGGAAAGTACTATAAAGCCCTTGAGCTACATTTGCATTATAAAAAATTTAAAAAGTCACCTAAAATGCCCTCAATTGACACTTTTTTCCATCCGCATCAAATTTGAAGCCTCTAATATCTTCATAATCCCCTTTAATACCATGTAACGTCCTCTAATATCATGTAATATTCTTCCAAATCCTTTCCATGCAACAATCTGTTCCATCCCTTTGAAAACATCAACCTATTATGAAAACAGCCAACACTAATCTAAACTGCATCCTCAGAATCTGTTCACCACCACGAGAGTAACAAACCATGTATGTGCTTGCTGTTTGGTATGCAAATGTACCTGATAATGCGCAGATGTCAGATCGATCACATTAAACACAGCCAAATCCCACATCTACACATATCAAGTCCCGAGCCGTAGTTGCAAACAAATGAGGTGCCAACTATTTTGATTACTATAGGCTTTCTGGTACCTTTATCTAGTCCCTCCTGTTCTTTCACTAATGGTTTCATCATCAAATAAAGCACTAGTTTCACCTTCTGTACTACATGTAGATGTGTCTTCTTTAAGAAAATCTTAAGTCACAATCTCTTATCTCCCAAAAGTGTTATCGGAAACCTGCTACTTAGATCTTCCTCCATTGTCATCACTGTCTTAATTGTGTTAGGGTCTGCCTTCATTCTAAACCTTTTCTGATTCCTTTAACACAAGAGTGAAAAAGCCTTCTCTGTCACATCAATCTTGCTTTCCATCAGCCTTTTCTTCAATACTAACAACTATTTTATTTCAAATATACAAATAGGTTTATTACCATTACTCCAATGATCATGTAAGCCATTAGCAGCTTTGCACACTATATTGTTTTTTTCCACATAGACCGCCTCTGAAACAATACCCTAATCTGCCATCACTTTTGCATTCATCACATGCACAGTGCAAAAACCCTCACAACCAGGGCTTGCCTGGAGAGCCTAATCTTGGCCCTTCAAATTTGTTCTTCACCAGTCCTACACTGCTCCCGCCTTTATACATATACACAAACACAGGGATGGTTATCACTCCCTGAATTTATGGCACTCCATATAGTGCACCACACGGTGACCCTTCCCACATCTAAATGTGTACTCTTACCATCCATCCCTATTCTGTGAGCTCGCTCGCTTCGCTGTATCAATCCTAATTCTTTTTTGATTGATTGACTCACTTTTCAGTTAAATATTGCCGTTTACATCCACTCTTCCCTCCTGCATTCACTACTGTAGACATTAACATCTTCAGTATTCCAAGGTCCTTTCAATTTCGTCACACATTCAGGCATATTTAATTAGCTTTTTTTAAATAACGTAACTCCTACTTGGGAGGGTCCGCTCACGTCACATTGGACAAACTAGGATCCACTAAATACACACACAAGAAAAAAAACCAGCCTCTTCACCTCAAGCTGAGAGGGAACGGGGAAGGCGTAAGAGCTCAGTGACCGAAAAAAAGTGTAGCGTAGATAAAGATAAGCCTGATTCTTTTAGGTGAGACCATCTTAATAGTGACAATGGCATTTTAGGTCCTCCGGGAGAGAGTTCCATAAATAAAGCAGCATCCCCTGAAAAGGTTTTATTGCATCAGAGTGGGGGTTTGGATTTTTTTTATACTAGCTAAAGATCTTTGTTGCATTTGAGTTTTTGAGCACTTCTGGATTTACACAATTCTTGCTTCCAGGATTGCTATAGACATCTTTTAATGCGGGATTAATTGGCCACAAATATGTCTTGCAACTGAATGAAGAAGAGCTTTCAAGGGAGCTTTAGGTGCTTCAATTAGAAAGGATGTTTCCATAATCAATTTTCGATATCACAATGGCTTTAACTATGTCACAGAAATCTTCTTAATGTAGTAGACTTGAGTTGTTTTAAGGGAAGGAGGGCTGTTTTGGCTGATTTCACAGTGCGCTCTATGTGTGCTTTCATGGAGAGATTTGAACTGATACAGAAAGCAAGATTTGACTTCATAGTCCGGATTGGGGAGAAAACCATGAAATTCAACGTCTATAAGCCATTTTGTATAGAACTTTTAGGTGGCATTCTAGGTTTTCTAACCAAGAATTCATTCTTTTCTTGGTTAAACGTAAGGACATGAGGGCCTCATTTTTTATGTTTATTAAGTAGTCTTTACGAGTGACTAAGTTGGCATATGAGGTGATTTTCATGTACAGCTGCCGTGTGAAGCATGACATAAGTATATTGTTTCCTTTCCATATGTTCAAATCCCTGAGCAATGGCATCTTTTACTGCATCCTAGGATTATTTTTTGAGCTAATAGGAGGATCCAGTTTATTAAGAGGGTCAGTGAAACACTCAAACTCTCACAAGTCGGTAATAAATATCTTGATGCAGCCTCACGCAAAAGAAAACTTGTTTTTCTGGACCAACATTTTATCTTTTCTCCAAAAATACAGAAACTTCAAGACCTCTCTTGCATACTAGTTCCCCACATCCTACATTGAAAGAGTCTTATACATTTCTCATCTGTCAATACCAAGATTGTGCAAAACTAAGTACCGCAGAAAACTTTGCATCCATAATAGCAAGCAACTACAAATCAAAATGTTTCTGCCATTCTTTCCATTGGATCTGTGACTTCTGTTATGTTGCTAATAGAGGCCGGTAAGAACTTATCTTCAAAATCATAATGTGCACCCTAAAATCACAGTGAAGACAACTCCTCTTGCAACAGAGCCACTGGAACTGGAGTAAAACAGCAATCCAACCAGCCACAAAATAAAATAACTGATGGAAGCAAGTTGAAATAATGATGGGAGAAGCAGCAACGTGTCCGAGTGTCTGCCTTCTTTCTTCTTCCACACTGTCACTTGCCCCAAAACACAGATCTCTGATTCTTCATCGCTAGTCTTATGGTACAAAAACGTCCTTAATATCAATTTCTGCTCCTGATGTAGATTGCATTGCTATCCATTATAAAGCACAAGGCAGCCAAAAGCTTGGCCGTCTTTATACCTCGTTACTTAACCTCAGAGCAGGTGAGATACATATACACTATTGTGACACCAGATACCATTTGTATAGAGCACATGCTACATCTTGAGCATGCTCCAAATATCTCTGTGCACAGCACATGTAACAAAAAAGTCCCTGGGACAGGTAGAGTAGGATTATGGGACACTCTGCTGGTTGCTGGATACCTTTGTTTAGAGAAATAGGGGCTGTGCCGCTGCTGCGTCATTTTTTGTGACACACCGGCGGCATAAAATATGCGTGAGACTGCAACATATTTATAAAGTGATGCATCTAAGCAAATGCGTCACTTTGTAAACCCCTGTGCTACTTAATATCTGCATCAAGTATACTGTATGCAGGGTGGGCGTTACCCCGCAAAAAAAGGCTCGTAGAAGTGTCGCATTGAAATCTATGAGATTTCACTGCAACACTTCTAGGACGCCACTGCGTCAAATCCTTACGCATGCCACACAGCAGGCGCAAGACTGACGCAGGTGAAAGGACAAATTGATGGAGTTTCGCGTCTGTTTTCACACACCCCAGCAATGTGCCAATTTTGCTCCTACAGATACATCAGAAATACTGACGTATCTGTGAATCCTTGCTACATGGAGCGCCGTACAGTAAATATGGCACATCCATAGTGTCACAAGGAGGGCATACTGAAAACTGTTGCATCGCTGTTTTCACGCATCGATGCAACACTTTTCATAAATGAGGCCCATAGTTGGGGACTCCTCAAAAAGGAACAAAGGCCTTCATACATCAAATTGCCATTCTTCATCATTGGGCTCCTCCGCCTTACAGGTTACATATGGTGGGCTCCTCCTGGAGCTCTTTTAAAGAAGAAGATATGTGTGGTTTCCTAAGGGACCTGGGAAAGAGAAGTGCAAACCTGTAGGGGATGGGGGAATGAAAAACATTATTGGTACCTCCCTATCATATAATTAAAATAAGCATAGACAATGCCAATTGGTTTGGCTTATGAATGAAATTGCCATTTGTGAAACTGATGGGTTGAGCTACTCAATAGGTCATCATATATGCACTTTGTTACTCATCTTTGCACTCGTGCATCTATCCAAAGACTCATTCTTAAATTCAGCCTCTGACACTAACCACAATAAAACTCTCAGACTCAATAACATAAGTAAAATAAATTAAAAGAATACAAGTAGAATAAAGAAAACATGTTGCCGCCTAAACATGGCAGGCATAATGCTTGCAATAACAAAATTAAACATTGTGGCGGGTGTCTGTCTTGTCGTGGTATTGAACATAGTCTATCGTGTTTTACATTTTCAGCATGGCTCCTATGTCTAGAATATTGGCTGTCTTGGAGTGGTGAACAATGCTGCCCTGGGGTCTACAGCATTCCATAATGCTCACTTAGTTTAGAGGAAGTGATCGCGCATGATGCGGTACACTGCAGACTAAATGAGAAGCAAGCGATCCGTTAGCACTGCCTGGGGAACTGTTGTACGATGTCAAGAAAATGTCAAATAAAAAATAAGCAAACAAGTGAAAGGAGAAAATTGAAAACTAAAGGACTGGTAAGCCAGCCCTGACACTGAACCCCACTAATTTTCAGGTGGATGCGCACATGTGATTAGAAAATTCCAGCACTCACAGGGCAAGAGAGGCTGAGACTGGTGTGGACTGAACCAATACTCCCTGGTGTATGCTGTCAGGATGGAAGTAGAGTGTAAATGACACTCAGACAGACCACTGGTTGAAGGGGGCTGGCCCAAAGGCCCTCAATGGATGGATGCATGTGTATGCATATATTTATATATATATATATATATATATATATATATATATATATATGTATGTATATATATAGCGCGTATTCTAGTCACTGGAAATAAAGTTTTCAGTGATGTAATGGTTAGGTGAAAATGTCAGTGGCAACATTAAAGTTTTGAACCCGGAAAACCTTAGAACGTTAACAGAATTATAGGTTGCAGAGCTAACTATAACTTGCGCCCCGCCATGCATTGCTTATGACCTCAGATATTACATCATTCGTAATGTACTATGACATTTATGACAGATGACATTGTTGATGACATCACAGATGGCATCCTCCAATGAGTATGTTAGTTTTATAGTGGACATAGTGGCGGCCAAGTAGCATATTACTTCTCTACCTATTTTTGTATACCTATAGTCCAGCTAATGGGTGTAAGTATTTACAAAACACATGTGCTCCTAATGCATCGAATGTGTTTGGAGAATTGAATACATTATAAATCTTTGTATTGAAGTGCAACTCTGTGCAGATGCCAGTTGATGACTTGTTTCCAGTATGTTCCACGTGTTTTTTGGTTCTGCAGAAAGTTTCCAATACAGCAAAGATTTTACATAGTAGATACTAAGTAGTTCAAGCAGCCTAGAGTTTTTAGACCGTATCGTTGTAGCATGAGCATTTTTACATAACCGAGGTTTGCACCAGGTACTAACCCATGTACATGTTTAGCTTCAAAAGATGGGCCATCTGTACATTTTTCAACACATTATGAAGGCTGCAGGTAGTATGATCTTTAGCACCTTCAGAACTTGGTTATTTCAGGTGAATAGTCTCTCTTTGTTCAACCTTTGCATAGAGTGCACAATGTTCTTAGTAGATACTCTTTAATACTCTGTGGTGTGTTTCACTTCAGCGAGGCCCTGCAGCCAACTTCCCCCCACCACACACACTATGCACGCCCTTCGTGCGTGCACAGGAGGGGGCTGGCACCTGGCCTGTGGTCAGGCCCCTGACCAACCCTGCAAAACACACAAGATGATGGACGGAATGTTGCACAATGGCAAAACACTCACCCCCAGTCACAGATCTGGGTTTAAACCATCGTTATTTTGTTCACCAAGCGACCCCAGCTCAGACATGGCCATACGCAAATAAGTCTTGACCCTGTGCCTCATGGGAACAGTCCAGCCCGAACTGCCAAGCCTCCCAGAGCCAGACAACCCCACGATGCAGCCTCCCTCCCAGAGCCTTAATTGGCCCTGACGACCCCATGTCCCAGTACCAAATTATAATAAAAAGGGGAGGGAGCCCCCTCCCCTGGAACCAAATATAATTAAAAAAAGGGGAGGGGGGGCACTTTGCCACCCTCCCTGAGCCTTAGCAGGCCACAGGAACCTCATCTCCTGGGGCAGCATGTTATTATAAAGGGAAGAAGTGCCATGTGCCCCCGAGCCTTCTTGGTCACCCCACCCCACAGGGACAAATATAAACAATTAAGGGGAGGGGGGCATGCGGTCCCGAGCCTTATTTGACACCATGGACCCCATTCCCTGGGGGAAAATTTGATGAAAAAGGGGAGCGGGTCCTCTTTCTGAGCCTTCTCAGCCCCAGGGCCCCATCCACTAGGACCAAATATAATAAACCACATTAGTCAATGTATTAGGTTTCGCCTACGCGATTAATAAGCCGTTTTTTTGTTGTAAGTTGTAGCTTGCTGACTAGTTGTACAATATACGTTACAAAAAGTCTGTTAAAGTGTTATGACTTGTTTATATACAAAAAGGCAAAATATTGTGCTCTTACTAGTGGTATAGTGCGGGTAAGTACTAGCAACATTTTGAGAAATGAAAGAGGCAAATAATAGAATTAGTTGATGTAATACCAATAGTTCTCACAGCTTTTGGGCCCTGTGCCACTGTACCTGCAGCACCATTGAAATCATGGCCCTAGTGCCTGCTAGATAACTGCACTTGGGACTGCCTGTTTAGTAGTAACATTTAGCAATATTCTGCGTTTAGTGGGGTCCCTAGAGCTTTTGGGCAATCAAGCCCCTTTAGGCAGCAAGATAACTGCAATTGTGTCTGCCGGTATAGTAGTAAAATATAGCACTATTAGGTGTTTAGATGAGTTCTGACAACTTTTCGGCCTGTTGCCACTACACCATTCAAATCATGACCCTGTTGTCTACAATGTAACTGCACTTGTGAGTGCCTGTTTAGTAGTAAAATATAGCAATATTTGGTGTTTAGTGGGGTGCCTAGAGCTTTTGGGCCTGGTGCTACTGCACCTGCTGCACCATTCAAATCATGACCCTATTGCCTGCTAGATAAATGCACTTGTGGCTGTCTTGTTTGGTAGTAAAATTTAGCAATAGTCTTGGTTTAGTGGGGTCCCTAGAGCTTTTGGCCCTAGGGCCGCTGCACCATTCAAATTAAGTCCCTTTTAATTGCAAGGCAACTGCAATTGTGACTGCTGTTTAGTAGTCAAATATACCAATGTTATGTGTTTAGAGGAGTTCTGATAAACCTTTGTGCCCGGTGTTACTGCACCGGCTGCACCATTTAAATCTTGACCCTGTTGTTTACAAGGTAACTGCACTTGTGGTTGCCTGTTTAGGAATAAAATATAAGTATATTAGTTGTTTAGTGGAGTTATGACAACCTTTGGCACTGGTGCCACTGCACCTGCTGCACCATTTACATCAAGCCCCTTTCAACAAACAGTTTAACGATAATTGTGACTGCTTGTTTTGTAGTAAAATCTAGCAATATTAGGTGCTTAGAGGAGTTCTGACTAATATTTTGGCCCGGTGCCCCTGCACATGCTGCACCATTCAAATCAAGACCTTAGTGTCTGCAAGATAACTGCACTTGTGACTGCCTGTATGGTTGTAAAAGAAAGCAATAATCAGTGTTTAGTGGGGTGCCTGGAGCTTTTGGTCCCAGTGTCACTGCACCTTCTGCACTATTGAAATTAGGACCCTAGTGCTTGCTAGATAACAGTACTTATGACTGCCTGTTTAGTTGCATAATATAGCAATTTTAGGTGTTTAGAGGAGTTCTGGCAATTTTTGGACCTGGTGCCACTGCACCTGCTGCGTCATTCAAATAATGACCCTGTAGCCTGCAAGATAACTGCACGCATGACTGTCTGTTTAATAGTTAAATATAGCAATATTTGGGTTTTACTGGAGTAATGACAACATTTCGTCCAGGTGCCACTACACCTGCTGCACCATTTAAATCCAACCCCTTTCAATTGCAAGGTAACTGCATTTGTGACTACTGGTTTAGTAGTACAATATAGCAATATTAGGTGTTTAGAGGAGTTATGACAACTTTTGGCCCCGGTGCCGCTGCACCATTTAAATCCGGCCCCTTTCAGTTGCAAGGTAACTGCAATTGTAACTGCCTGTTTAGTCAACTATAGCAATATTAGGTCTTTAGAAGAGTTCTGACAAATCTTTGGCTTGGTGCTACTGCACCTGCTGCACCATTTAAATCATGACCCTAGTGCCTGAAAGATAACTGCTGTTGTGACTGCCTTTTTAGTTGTAAAATATAGCAATAACTGGTGTTAAATGGGGTGCTTGGAGCTTTTGGCCAAGTGCCACTGCAATCATCGATTGTGACTGACTGTTTAGTAGTCAAATATAGCAATATTATGTGTTTAGAGGGGTTCTGACAAGTTTTTGGCCCGGTGCTACTGCACCTGCTGCGCCATTCAAATCATGACCCTGTTGTCTGCAAGGTAACAGCACTTGTGGCTGTCTGTTTAGTAGTAAAATATAGCATCGCTCTTGTATATTAACTTTATGTTTAACGAGCAATGTTTATTACATTTAGAATTTGATCATAATGACCAAATAAATTAAGTTGAAAAAAATGCACCCAATAATGCCTACATAGTGCAAAGAAAGGTACTGAGGCATGTATAGGAAATACCACAAACGTTCCAAAGCATCTGCTTTTGACAACTAAGTAATAAAATGCAAGCATTCCAGCATACTGTTAGAAGCTGTCTGCCATTTCTATGGGAAGAGATCTTATCTTGACAGTGAACGGTGCTTAAACAGTGTGAACAGCTTTAAAAGTATCATAAATGCATGCAGCCAGGGGAAGTTAAAAAAAAGTTCCACACAAAAGCGAATGAACACAGTAATTCAGCTTTTGGCGGACTGATAACCCCCCCTCCTTTTCAGCTATATTAAAAACAAAATATTTCACAAGCGCTGTGCAGGCGAAACCTAAAAAGGGAGAGGAGAGGAGGGGGACACGCTGCCTTCTTCTAGAGCCTTAGTAGACCTTGGGGACCCCCATCCTGCCAGAGGCTAAATTAATTACAGGTGGGAGTCCACCCGGGGCACAAATCAACCATCACTTTGAGTGGTGCGATAGGAGCCCAGAGGCCCTGCAGCCCTAGCTCGCTTCCCACATGTTGCGGCATTGCTGCTTTCTGCTTGCTCCCTCTGGACGGGATCATGTTTAAATCTCCCACCAGTGGGGAACAGGCTTGTATGTTTGTTCCCCTCTGGTGGGAGATTTAAAAATGCTCCCACCAGACGGGAGCAAACACGTTTCCTTGCTCGTGCTGGTGTGGGCAGGGAAGCTCTTTGTTCTGGGGTGGGCACCCTGAAACATAGTAGATGAGACTGCACCAGGGGACGGGCTCCCCGGGGCCTATAAATGCTCAGGGAGAGGGATCAATCAGACACGTGGCTGGAAACAGTATCGCACTTAAATCAAGGTCCTAGCAGGGAAATATTATCCCGCACAATAATGGTGCATCCACAGGCAGACTGACGCAATCTACGAGATAGAACCCATAGCAGACCTATGGAATTTCCCCTTAGTCTATGCTCATGGAACATCAGTGGATTAGCAACAAAAATAGAGGACCCTGACTTTTTGAACTACGTTACCACCTTTGATATAATCTTGCTGCAAGAAACTTGGCTTATAGATCCACAGCATATTAAGGGCTACACATGTTTTGCGGCACCAGCAACAAAGACTGGAAGATTTGGTCACTGCTCGGGAGGGCTGATCACCTACGTTTCTACAACAACTATAGCCTCAGCCACCCCCATGGACTCGATGCCAAGTGCAACATTAGCAACCAGAATCAGGATTAAGCTGGACGCTGAGGAAAAGGAAGTTTGTATAATCAACTCATATGTCCACCCCAAATATAAAGCAAAGGACTCGAATAAAATCATCAATCTCTTGTCGGAATATGCAGCAGAGATAGAAAATCCAATATTCATTCTGGCAGGTGACTTAAATCATTATCTTTTCGGCTCAGCAGAAGGGGAGGAGGTATCAGCTTTAAACAAAATATTTAACATCCCGGTACAATCAGATCCCCTGCATGTAAAGAAGAAAGACCATCGTAGCCGATTCCTCGACGACTTGGAACATCACAATCTACGTGCATTGAACGGAAGATTCCCGGAAGATCGTCCCCCAGTTGAATCCTATTATTCCACGACTACAAGCTCTATTCTGGATTATACCTTTGCTAGTCTTGAGCTTTTCCCTTACATCTATGGGTTCAGGTTGGGGGACAAGGGTGATAGTGATCACCGTCCACAGGAAATTCAATTAGCAGCTACTGTACCTACTCTAATCAGACCAGACACAACCCTGGGGCCTATTTACACCCAAGATCTAAAAAGGATTAAATGCACAATGAACAACGCAAATTCTCTGTCTGAAGCCGCACTAAACTTCTTCAACTCGCAAACCCTGAGTACAGTTGATCTAATTGTCCATTGGGAGCATTTTACAGCTATACTGCCACAAAAGCTTGCAGGCCCTCCCCCCACCAAAGTTAATCTTCAGGAGAAATGGGGAAAAAACAAAATACAGAAAAAGCAGAGAGTACAGCTGAAGTCACTGAAAAGAGCAATAAATTCGGCTCTGCGTAGGCTGAGAAGATCTCCAGGAAATGGCAATGCTCGAGCAACCTTGAATCACCAAAGGGCAGCTCTAAAAAAATTAAAATGGAACATTAAGAGAGATTGTGAGAACGAAATTTGGGCAAAACTCCTATACGATATAAATCACAACAACAGTGCCCGGTTTTGGAAAACTGCGAACGGAATACTGCGCCCAAAATTAGAGGACATTGGTTCTCACATCTCAGAAGCACCCTGGATAAAATATCTTACCAACCACTTCAATAACCACCCAGAAAACGCAGGAGAACGAATGGTCAACAGACGCCTCTCAGAGGGAACAGCTCCAGCCAGCACACCTGAGAGAAGGGAGCAGGAGTGTCCAGCCACAGGAAGCAAACCACTAGGCGCAGCAAACCATCTGCAGCCACTTCAAATTGAAAAGCAGATCGCCAAAGGTAGGAAAGAAGGTGCTCCGGGACCAAACGGTATACCGCCAGCACTGTTCAAAGCAAATCGCAAAGAATGGGCAGACATCTTACAACCATTGTTCCTGGAAATTAGGCTGCTAAACAGATTACCAGAAGCCTGGAAGGGCTCAACAATAGTCCCAATTCACAAAAATGTAGACAAGGCTGAGCCTAACAACTATCGCCTAGTTGCGCTGATTGACAACGAAGCGAAATACTTTGCAGGCATTATATTAGAGGAGCTCGCACTCTGGGCCGAAACGAATCAGATAATTCCGCTGAATCAGACCGGATTCCGTAAAATGACTAGTACAGCCACTAACATTCTTGCACTTTCTCTAATAATTGATGCAGCAAAAGCCTCTAAGTTACCCTTATACCTATGTTACATTGATTTTAGTGCTGCTTTTGACAACATCGAGAGAGACAGATTATGGGGGAAACTGGCACGGTGGGGCATTCCACAGACAATCTTAAACATGCTGATGCTCCTACATACGGACACCTGGGTGCAGGTGAAACTAGGCGGAGGCACTCATCTTTCCTCGAAAGTACCAACCACAAAGGGACTGAAGCAGGGTTGCGTGCTTGCACCAACCCTGTTTAATCTATTTATGGCTGACCTTTCAAAAGTGCTGGATGCTTGCAATTCCCATGCTCCCAGGCTGGGAGGGAGAACTCTAACAAATCTCATGTACGCAGACGATGTAATTCTGTTAAGTCATACGTATGTTGGCCTTCAACATCTACTAACTGAACTGCAAAATTATGCAATAGAAAATAATCTAAAAATAAACATGAGCAAAACAAAGACAATGTCAATCAATTGCAAAAAGAGCACACAGAAACATTGGTTCCTAGGCGGCACCAGAATTGACCACGCCAGTGAGTATAAATACCTGGGAAGGAAGGCTCTTTCTGGCGTCAAAAAGAGGAAATAAGAAGGAAAGGTCTGCTAACCGCCTTAATGATGAAAAATCTTGCAAACAAATTGATGGGACCGATGCTGACTCCACTACTGAAGGTAGCTCAGGCTAAACTTCTCCCCTCGATAACCTATGGCAGTGAGGCAATGCGGGGTAGAGATGCTAAGGAGCTGGATAGAACGCTGGTGAAAGCATACAGAACTATGTTCTGCCTTCCTTCTTACACGTCAGCAGCGCAGATAAGGCTGGAGTTTGGCCTTCAACAACAAGTCTTAGCAAGATATGGCGCATATATAATCTGTTGGCATAAGATAAGCAAGGCCAATACAAACACGCTTAACCATCTGTTGTGGCACGATATACAACACAGGGAATTCTCCCAGGCAAGAAACTATCTCAAATTAGCCCTAGATTCCACCAAACTCTCTGGTCTTTGGGATGCGCAACTCGGCCACCTCAATTTAAAAAAGTTGGTCTGGAAAAACATAAAACTATCCTCCTTACTGGACAAGGCAATTTTTTCGAAACAATCACATGCCTGGATGACACTTAGCTCCTACAAATCACTAACTCCACAACCATATTTTAATCAAGGCTACCCTAGGGTGACAAAAATGAATTTTTTAAGGTACAGAATGGGGCTCCTACCATGCACTCAGCATCTACCACCATGGCAAAGGATAAAAGGCGAAGATGCTTGTAGGCTGTGTAATATCAAGAATGGTGATATTCTCCATTTAATCTGCCTATGTGAAGATCTGCACCAAGCACGGATACAACTTCTGAAAGAACCGTTTAAACAGAAAGCCATCGGCACTAGAAGGCAAGCAGTACTGGCCTGCTTTAACCCGACAAATATTCAATTGAATTATAGACTGGTAAAATTCCTGAGGATGGTTGAACAAAAAATGCTGCTAAGATGAAAAAAAAAAAATAATAAATAAATAAAAATGCTTCTAAAAGCCCATCATCGTGAAACAGACTGTCAGATGTGAGCAATGCGAACACTACAGTAACAAACAAAGTCAATTCGCTTAGATAATCTGGCAAATAGGGTATGAGTCCACGTAAAGCACATTATCCAGTGACCCATTGACTCTCTCAACTAGCATGATCTAACTGTGTTTAAATTGTATGAAATACTTATTTTAAGTTTCTTTTTTAAATGATTTTACTCATGTTTGCGAATTTTGTAGTGCTTATATTGCTATGGTTTTAATTAACTATGCTAATAAACTAAACTTAAACTCAGGGAGAGGGGCAGCACAGCCACCTCCCTTTTTTCAAATGAAATCGGCCCCAGGGAAGGGGTCAATGAGGCCTTACAAGGTTTTATGATTTCAGCCGTGGGGATGGGGTCCCCGGGGCCTACAATGGCTCAGGGAGGGCGGCTGCATGCCCCCCTCCCTTTTTTAAATGGAATCTTCCCTGGCGATGGGGTCACTGGGGCCTTACAAGGTTCAGAGTAGGGAGGCCACAAGGACCCCTCCTGTTTATGATTTCAGCCCATATTATACCCAGCCCCACAGGGATGTAGTCTCTGGGGTCCAAAATCGGCTCAGGTGAGGGGCTCTACTCATGCAGCCTGAATACATTTAATTAGAAAAATGGCAGAAGCCATTTTCTCTTTAAGAACTGCTGTTTTGCCTGGAGGGGCCTCCGGGTCACCCCCACAGAGCCTAGGGGAGCAGGATATCCTGAGGCCTGCTCCTTTATATTATATTTTTTTGAAACCTCTTGACAGGGGACTAAGAACCAAGTCCACTCGGAGTGCTTGCTCCTTCGGGAGTCTGAGTCATACGGGAGAAAATTGGTCCAAGTATGAAAAGCTCCATGGGCCAGTTGGAACGCTCTATTTTTGAATTGGCACTCCCGGAAGACTCTAACGGAAGTCCCTATGATCCAACCGTCCAGATATACATTTCTCAAAAACTACTGTGTGAGTGTTTATATAGGTGTATGAATGCATATGATTGTCCTGTACTAAGTGACCATAAGTATGACGGTACAGGTGGATGTGTGTGTAAATCGAAGAATCAGTGAGTGTGTATGTAGTTATTGCTGTTAGAGTGCCTATGGTTTTGAGAATGGCAGTCTGTAATGTAGAGTGGGTGTATCCAATGTTATATTAGGGTGCGAGAAGATGCTTCTATTTATCACATGGATGATGTCATCAGTGATGTCATTTGAGATGTCATCAGTGATGTCACTGACCATGTCTTGAGTGATGTAATATGTGACGTCATCAGCAGTGCATTGCAGGGGCATGGGTGATAGTTAGCAGAACTAACTATAACAGAGGAATTTCTATGGTTTTGTAAGAGTGAAATGTCCAGCTAACTATAACACCCCTAAAACCTATGGTTTTTCCAGGGAATTTCAAAGGTTTTTTTAAATGCTAATTTCTAACTATAACGTGCCTGAAACCTATGGGTTTTTTCAGTGAATAAAGGTTTTTCAAATGCTCGTTTCTAACTATGCTTACAGAGGTAGGACATGTGAAGAAAGAAGAAAAAACGCACAGAAAGAAGCAACAGAAGTCCACAAAGAAGAAGGAAAGTGCAGGAAGAAGCAAGACATCTGCAGAAAGAACCAACAGAGGAGCAGAAAGAGGCCTTGTTACACAATCATCCTGTGCCCACAACTTGTTCAAACAGGCACTGGTGGTAAGTGACTCTGACTAACCAGGCATAGAGCCAGTGGTATGCTAAAAGACACTTAGAATACAGTGAAAACACCTACATAGGGTACCCCTGTGAATAGCATGACCTCCTCTGTAAGGCCCTAGTACATAACAGGGCAGGGGGATTAAAACTACCTCTTAAAATGCACTACGGGGTGCGTTTGCACAGTGGTGAAGGGAGGGGGGGCCTGAGGTGACATGTGCAAACACGCCCTGTGGCCATTTTAAGTTGGGAGATTAAGTCCCCTTGAATCCTGACGGTCCCTGGGGTCCAACTAGACATCCAGGTACCTCCAGTACGCCACAGAGCTGAATTGCAGAGAGGTGTAAAAAGGGGAATGCTCTGGACCACCTCTCTGCAACGCAGGCCTCTCCCACTTACTAGAAGTACCTGGTGGGCTAGTTGGCCCCCAGGGGCCCTCAAGATTGAAGGGGAATTAATTCCCCAACTTAAAACGCGCGACAGGGCGTGTTTGCACACATCACCTCAGGCCCCGCCCCCTCCCTTCACCACTGTGGAAACACACCCTGTGGCACGTTTTAAGTTGGGGAATTCATTCCTCTTCATTCATGAGGGTCCCTGGGGGCCAACTAGCCCACCAGGTACCTCCAGTAAGTGCCACAGAGCTGCGTTGCAGCGAGGTGTAAAAACGGGCGTGGCCTTGTAAAAAAAAATTGGGGTAGGGGGCCACTTCTAGCCCCGGGGACCCCATCCTCCGAGGCTGGCCCTCTCCCTTAGGGACCATGGAGGGGTCCCCAATCCCCCCACGGTCCCGCCAGCTCCCCACGTCCTGTGGGAGCTGGCATTCCTTTTCCACATGGGGAGCTGCTGACATGCAGCTCACCGTGTGGAAAAGCAATTCAGCTTTGCTTCATTGAAGCGAGAGCAGGTTTCCCTGTTCTCGCTTCAATGGAGCAAAGCAGTTTGCGGTGACAGGGCAGGAGCCGCGAGGCTCCCGCCCTGTCATTGCAAACGGCAGTGTCCCTGGGGTGTGCACCCAGGAACACTGCCCTGGGGGGGTGGCGGTCCCCAGGGCCATCACTGGCTCCAGGGGGGGCTGCGCAGCCTCCCTCCCACCGGTGGCAAAGCCCCGGGGAGATGGTGGTCCCCAGGGCTTGGGGGTCCGTCACGGACCCCCAAATTTGAATAATTTGAGCCCCGGGGAGGTTGCGGTCCCTAGAGCATGTCCGGGGGCTTGAGCACCCCCCACACAGGTATTATTTAAAAAAATAAGAGCCCCTGGTTTGGAGGTCCCCTGGGCAGCGGGCACAAGATGGCTGCCAACACTTCCTGGTTTGGAGTGTTGACAGTCAATTAGAATGCAGCTTGTGATCGGCAGGGTGCGCGGATCCACCACGCCTCTATATATCGATATTTTTATTTTTTGATTTTCTCAGCAACTACTGAATGGATTTACACCATATAAGAAAATGAGTTCTTTCTGAGGCAAGGGCTACCATTATGCCAAATGTGGTGCAATTCGTTCAGCAGTTCGAGCTGTAGCCGTGTCTAAAGTTTACTATGGGAAATGTATTTTTTTACCTTTTTTTTTATTTCTCAGGAACTACTGAACGAATTTACACCATTTAACAAAAAGGACTCTTTCTGAACCAAGGGCTACCTTTTTGCCAAATTTGGTGTAATTCCGTTCAGTAGTTCGGTCTGTAGCCGTGTCTAAATTTTCCAATGGGAATTAAGATGGAGAAAACACGTTTTGGGACCCCCCTTTTTTCTCGGCCCCCGCTTACCGAATCACCCCGACATTTTCAACATAAGAGCGGACCGGATCGCCCCACTAGTTTTGAAAATTACGCGAAGATTCGTCAACCGGCGCAAAAGTTATTAGGAAATGAAAACATGCTTTTCCTATGGAAATTAGGTCCTAACTATAACTACCTACTGGTGACCGCCAGTAGGAGATAGATATATACATATATATATATATATATATATATATATATATATATATATATATACATATATATATATATATAATATAAAAAAAAACAAAGGTTAAGTAATGTTACAGTTATGTGAATTTGTCAAAAAAACCTGAAATTACCCTGTTATAGTTAGTAGAGCTAACTATAACTTGTGCCCCCACCATGACTGCTTATGATCTCACATATAACATCACTCATGGCATGTTCTATGACATAATTTATGGCATCTCAAATCTGTGAAACCCATGTAACAAAATACCTGCCCAATGGCTTTAGCACCCTGTGATAACAATCCATTCTTTAAAGCCTGTTACATTTAACACAAGCTTTTCACAACAACTAAGATAGGCCGACTGACTTTGTTATAACATTTCATGATACACAGATCACACCTATGGAATCTGCCATAACTTTTCGCAATGAACTGATTAGCCCTTTACTCCTCACCACTGGCTTGCACTATAACCGACAAAGGCCTACTGAAGTGCACCTAAACCAGCAACCATCATGCATACAGTTATAAAATTACAAATATGTATAAAATACCATTTGTAATTGAATATACACCCCCTCTCAGTAGAGGCTAACACAAAACATCACCGTAAAACCCTCCCAAGATTTTTCAGAGTTGGTGGTCAACACCAAAACCCTTGCCTACCACGATAATCTGTGAGATTATAATACAGTGCGATATTAATCCACTGTTAAAGGCATCCTGCCTTTAACAAATGCTTTTCACAATAAATAGTCTAGACTAACTGCCATTGTCAAAATCGTTTCATAAAAAGCAGAATTTTACACCAATGCAACAGACATAATGTTTCCCAGTGCACCAATGGGGCCTATAGCTTGTCACCATATACCATTTAGGCCTACTATTTTGAGTGTAAATTCCCACAAGGCAACCATCAGGCACACAGTTCTACATTTACAAAACTTTACAAAAATACAGCTGGCTAGGCAAAACACTCGCTTTCCTAAGAAGGAATAACAAGGATTCTCAAAGGACGAATCTATATCCATAGTTTGACTCTTGGAATAGCCAACACCAATTCCCTTGCCTAGGACAATAATCTGTGAGAGTCCAAATATCTAAATATTTCTTTGCAGGCTTTCATACAGAGTAATAACAATGCACTCAAATGGATTAATGTAAACATGCTTTTCACAATACATAGGTCAGTCCTACTGTCTTTGATGTAACATTTGCATAAATGGGTGTTTGTATCAAGATTAATTAATAAACAGGCGAGGCCTATGGCCAGGATCATTTGTGTACCACTACAAACAACTCAGTCGACTTGTATTGAGTATAAGCTTTCCACAAACCAAAAACTGCAATACAACCACTCTTTTCAAGCACACAACTTCGGCCAAATCAAATCCTGTACTCAGAGGAATCAACATGTGTGGTGGAGCCTAAGCCCCTCTTTCAGCGGTAGTCTGAAAGCTCTTTTTTTGTTGATCACATAAGGTCTTGCTACAGCTGACAATCCATACTTAAACAGTATACTCCGAGAATTGTTCAGTGGTTGACCCCAGTTAGTGTCTACATATTTCTGCCCCATTGATTTTTGCCCTAAGTGGACCCAAGGCATTTGTCAGAACGGAGAAGGCCCCCTCCGTCCCTTACACTGTCCCCAACAAAGGATTATGGTTTAGTGTAGTCAAAGGGAGAAAGCTTCACGATGCGTGTTTGGTGTATCCCATACAGGCATGGTGACCCATCTGAGCCTTGAATCTGGCCACCTGGTTGAGACCAATGTGAGACCAACACACTTTTGTAAGTAATGCCCTTCTGATCTCAAACTCTGGTCCACTGCATGGTCTCCCTATTACAGGAAGAGAAGTACTGTCCAAACTGAGATTGCATGGTGTGCAAAATAATGATGTATTGGGATGCGACCCGAGTGATTACCACTGGCTGAGATTAATTCAAGCATTCCATCCATCAATATTTTGTATGCCTATTGTGTCACCCTAAGTGGTACAAAAGGGGGTGGTGATGGACGGAGCATCTGAACCAATCAAACGCTCACACCCAGTCAACAGATCTGGGTTTAATCCATCACCGTTCTTTAGCCCACTCTGCCACCCCAGTTCAGACATGGCCATATGCAAATCAGTCTGACCCTGTGCCTCATGGGGACAGTCCAGCCCGAACTTCCAAGCCATGCCTTCCCTGGACCGGAAACAAACTTCCGATGACCGTTGTCACCCTAAGTAGGATATGTATGCCCAGATGTGGGTCCCATGCACACTGTGTCACTGAAACCAAGCTTTACCTGGCTGATGAGTCCATAACTAGGGTGAAATCGGTCCCGGGTTGCTTGTGTTCTGGTTCATGGAGGACCTGGATGGCAGGTAGTATTGTTTTTGTGGAAGAAGGGACACCTTCCTACACAAAAACAAGTATCTGAGGCAGTTTCCTATTTCTAAGTGAGCTGCAGAATACAGCACACTTAGAAAGAGTAAACAACAAGGATAAATAAAGATATTGCTCCTCGTTGCACCTCTTGTTGGCAGGCATGCAATTCTGATGCGTTCCCAGGTCCACCTATGTTGGTAAATCTGGGAATGTTTCAGAATCCATGGGTAGATGTGTGGGCACAGCCTTGTGTTACTCTAGATCTATCAAGCCACTAAGGGCCATCCAAGGTGGCCTTGCGTGGTTTGATAAATCTCATTTAGGTTGTGCGTCACTCTTTACGTCCCTTTGCGTAGCGCAAGGGCGACGCGAAACCTTGCTAAATATGCCCCTTCATGCTTGGGGGAGATCACACATCGCTACTTTTCTTCTGTAGTACTGACAAACGTTTATTCTTTAAATGTAATGTAGCACTGAATATGTATTTAACCTTGGCTCGTATTTACCTTCAGAAGCTTCACATTACACCAGCGAGTGAAGAAACGTCAAAGCACTTCTATATGACAGCAGTAATATGTTTCCTGAAATATTAAGACTCCAAAGAGCAACCTCGACATTAATAATTCACGGGTAGAGACTTGATACAAATGTAAATCTTGCAGCTTAGCCTGTCCTCTGGTGCTTTAAAGGGATGGATATGTTTGACGGTATTTGTAGGGTTGCCTACAGCTTTATAGAATCAGAACATATCTGGCGTAAGGTTCTGAGGCACCTCCCCCCCACCCCCGCGAACAAATTGGGATTCTTTTTAAGACCGCCATTTTCTTTTTCATACAACCTATTCTGTTTCATATATTTCGGAACGTTTTGACTCATTGTCTCCTTTCTTTCCTCTTTGTCCTGAAATTAAGAGGTGCATTTTTTACGGCTGTCCATGGATAGACGGGTCCCCCAGCTTTTGGAGCAATGAAAGGGCGCCATTTTAATTTCCTTCAACGGGAGTGCAAGAACTCTGACCCCACGGCTAGCATAGCCAGACTGTGGAGGATGGTAAGGTGATCCTGAGAGGGGGGGCCATGAGAGGAGGTCATGAGGGCCGTTTGCACCCGACCCTCATGCTCAAGGCAAGTAGGCACAGACCTACTCTAATCACTTTTGGGATTTGGCAATGACGGTTTAGGTATGAACGCTGAATGGCCCGGTCCTAATGGGGTCTTCACCCAGATGGAGACTCCATTAGGGGTGTCTAACATGGGTGTAGCGTGGAATCCTGCCCACAGTTGACCTCCAACCGGCATACTGGAGGAGGCAAAATGCATCTGTTAACAATGTACTATAGGGAAAGGCGGAGGTCAACACAAAATCTATCCTATGACTTGCGTAGAACAGTAACCATTGGGACGACAGATCCAATGGGAAGGGGGTCATGTAGAGTCTAGTGCAAAAACTATCCAGCGCGCACAAAATATGCGTTGAACTTTTTTGAGAGATTTGCGCTATTTCTTACAACAACAAAAATTCTTACATTGGGGCAAAAATAGGTAAAAATTTAGACAATATTTGCTTGTTATTTCCCTGGTTTGAAAATTAAAGATGGTGGCATGTGTGAGTTCGAACTACAAGCAACAACAAATAGCGTTCAGACTCTCACTATCTTTCCACCAGATTCGTTACTATTGCCAGAGTCTAAATCACTCTGCACATATTGACATATTGCCCTGAGATATGTAAGCCATTGACAGTGAGTTGTACGTGACTGTCATTTGCTGTGATTTAACTGAGGCCAAAGTGTTTCTGATGCTATTTCTCTGCCCCCTGCACTTTTTCAAAATGTACTTAGTCTGTTTTTTAATAGTGTTCTAAAATACTGAGACTGCCATAAGGTACTTGTTACCATTATATTAAAAGGCTAAACAAGCAAAGCAAGTGCATGGGACATGAAATCAATCAATATGTGGAATTAAATGTGAAAGTGTGTCAACATCAGTTAATCCTTCCACTGTTGTAACCGCAGCAGCAACAACAGCTGCTACCTTGGCATGGACAACAGCAACAACGGCCAGCAATGCAGGAAGAACAGAAGGAACAATAGTTGAAACCATAGCAGGGCAAACAGCAGCAGCAGGTGTCACTGCATCCGGAATCACAGAAATACCAACAGCTGCCATTAAAGCACAGCAGCAACGAAAGCTGCCACCCTAGCAGCTGCAAAGCTTGTAACAACCACCACCACAGCTGCAAGAACTGATGCCAGAAGTGCTGCAAGTATAGCAAGGACCACGGCAATGATCACAGCTGTAATGGCAGCAAGGACTAATGAACAACCACAATTGCTTCAACAACCTCAAGAGGCCACAAGAGCAATGACACTAACCATAACCGATGTAATCACAGCTTCTATCACAGTACCAACAACAGCTGCAAGAACAGCAGGGAACACAACAGTAATTACAGCCTCCACCACATCAGGGACTTTAATTGTAGTTGCCATCACAGCTGAGACTGCAGCAGAGACCACAGTTGTAACCAGATCAAAGACCACAACTGCTACCACAACAAGCTGAGCAATAGTCACAAGAACATGGACCGGAAATAGCAATCAAAAGTATAACCACAGCAGGAAATACAGCCACAGCCATATGTACCACCACAGCAGCAACAACTGTCATGGGAGCAGTGACCACATCTACCACCAAAGCATGGATAACAATAGCTGCCTGCAAAGCAGCAACCACTACCACCTTGGCAGGAACAGGTGCTAGGGACACAGGGGCAACAGCAGTGATGACATAACTAAAGCAGGGACAACTGTAACGGCTGTCCCAGTGGCAGGAACCACAGCAGCAACAAGAGATGAAACCACATCAGAAACCACAGCAACAACAGTTGTCACAAGAGTGGACCCAACAGCTGCCACAATAGCCATAACCAGGGCAACAACTTCTATAAAAGCAACAACAGCTGCAAGGGCCACAGTGACCACAGAAATAACAATAGCAATAACTACAGGGACTACAGCTGCTGCCATGACAGGGACCTGACCGTGTTCACAGATGTAACCACAGCAGTAACCATAGCATCAATCAGCGCTGCCACCACAGCAGCGACAATAGTAGTGACAACAACGTCTACCATAGCAGGAACTGTAGCAGCAAATGCGGTGATCACAGCCACCGGCACAGTAGAAAAAACAACTGCAACAATAGATGCAAGCAGAGCAGTGGCCACCGCAGTGATGACAGTTTCTATGTTAGACACCAGGGCTTTTTGCAATTTACCCCCATTTTTCACCCCCATTTTGACTACTAGATGCTGGTTTTCTGACTCTGAATGTGCCCCAGGCTCTGCTAATCAGGCGGTAAAAGGTATATGGTAAATAGGTGCAATTACAATTGTACTGACAACCTACCTGTAAGTCCCTAGTATATGGTAGGGCATGTAGGTTTAGAGGCTCAGTAGATTTAATGCACTTAAGTGTGCATTGCTGTGTTGCCTGCTGTCATTTTAAAAGCCAGCCCTGCCTTACAGGCTGCTTTTAAATTAAAACTATGTTCAAATTCGACTTTGGAATTAAAAGTACTTCCAAAGTGTTCAAAGTGTTAAATTACTTTCTTTTTACATATAAGTAACCCCTAGGGTGCCCCCAGGGTAGGGTGGCATGTTAAAATAAGCAAAAACATTATAAAAACGTTTTATATACCCTGGTGAGGAAAAACTGCAAATTTCGTTTTGTTCCATTGTGGTACATTTGCTCCATTGGCGGACATGGGAAGACTTTATTTAACATTAATAGTCTATCTTCTGACAGGAGTGAGCTAAAATAATAATTGAAAGTGTCAAAATAATAGTTGCACTGAATCCAACAGCTTTCCAAGGTTGGATTCATTTGAATTATTGTAAGAAAGAAGCTATAGAACTGTTTTCTAAAGCTACCCAATTCAGCCTCTTCTGATTGACCAGCCTTTGACAGACTGACCCAAGCTGCTCTGATAAGGTGTGAAGTGGCCTGGGCTGAGACAAAGAGACATCTGGTCTGAGGAGATCTGCTGCCTCCAGATGCCAGAACATAAAGGGGGCTGGGTAACCAAGGCTTTCAAAGTGAGAAAGACAGACAGCCACCAAGCACGACCCCACCTCCTGCACCCCCAGCCAGACGGGGACCCCTGTAATTGAATTAGGAGGGGAGTGTAGGGGAAAGTTAGCCACACCTGTGGCTCCTGGAGAGATTTTCTCCATTTGATGTTTGTGAGACAGTGCTTTCTGGGACAAAACTATGTCACCCTTCAGGGGAAGTGGTCATCACAGAGGATGGCAACCTGCACCCCATTGGTCAGAGGTACCCCCGCTTCTTGTAAGCCCAGAAACCTGGATAAATATGGGAGAGCTACCCAGCAACTCAGATCGCTGCTTGGAAACAAGAAGAAAAAGGACTGCCCTGCTGAACCCCTGGTCTGCACCAAGGACTGCACCTGCTGCACACTCTGGGCTTCACAAAAGAGGACTTTGTCTTGCTTTTAAAGTTAGAGGAGTGGACTCCCTGATGGCAACAGGTACAAAAGATCTTCAATAAGTCACCTGCATTAACTCAACCAAGAAGAGTCAAGCTGAACAGGGAAGGATTTGACAGGTTCATTGTGGGAACTGTAGTCCCAGCTCTCTAAGGAGCAACTTGAACATTGGCTGGTGTTGTGGACACTTCAAGACACAAAAAGGACTTGCTGGAACAAGACCCAGAAGTTTGAAGCCTCTGGCGAATTTTTGGTAGACTGCCCACTTTAGTTATTTTGCCATTCCCTTTCAGCCCTCTTCCATATTTTGTATCTCTTGCCTGAGCTTATCACAGATCCAGAGGCCGAGACCCTGCTTCTGGTAGGCGCACAACATGTGGCAGGTGCCAAATATTCCACTGTGATGTGCAACCAGTTGTCAACCTCAAGCGTGTTAGAGCAGATAGGGGCTGAAAGAATCTTTTTGTTGTTTTTCAGGGCAAGCGGTTTGAGAGATCTTAGAGAAACATCTCATAAGGCAAAAGGTAGCAAGGGTCCCAGGACTGCCCTGCAGAGGGATAAGCCATTTAAACTGGATCCAATAATAATCATTCCAAGCCAGAAGAGAAGGGTCCGGCACTACTAAACTGTGCATTAGAGGAAACCAAATCAATGGTATGCCATGCATGAATGTTCAACATTGTGTAATTTTGAATTTATTTTCATTGGTTCCAGGATACCCTATGGGGATATTGGTTTGTTCCCGATTAACTTTTGTATTAACAGTGATTGTTCTTAAGTTGCCTACTTGGAGTCTAGTCACAATTCTTAAGAAGGTTTTTTGGTCGTCAAAATATCACTGGTGAACTGAGAACTATTGGAGCACTACATTGCTACTGTGATGTGCCTGCAACCCCTTCAGGGGGCACAACCACAAGTGTTCCCAGATGGAGTGGAAATCACTACCACCTTGAGTGCCTGGAGAATTGTCTGTAGTGACATAGGCTAAGTCTAGAGTGAATAACAGTGCCTGTAGCTGACAGAATTATTGTGTACTTGCATACAAATGGCTTAGATTGCTAGATGAGAGAATGGTCTATCAGGACCTTAGTTACTTCATCAGAAGAGATCTACCAAGCTGCACAGTCCTGCACTGTTGGCATAGGACTTTCACTTCTGAAGGGGGTGACGGGTGGAAAGTAGGGGAAGAGGCAGAGGAAAAGATTGATTTCCCCTTGTAAGTCACAACCTGTGAGGGCGCCACATGGAATAGGATTGGGTAAAATTCTCATGCACAAAAGTGCTGCATAGGATAGCACTAGGTGGGCTTGAGCCTAGAGTAGTCAGTTACCCTAGGCCACTCTGGTCTTAAAGCATCTGTGAAGGCTAGAACAAAGCAGAGATGGCAAGCACACAGTGGCGTATGGGTCCACTGGGCTCCTTGAAGGGCTGTAACTGTGTAACCCCATAGTGAATCACCTTTCAAGGGCCACCAGCCTCAGTAGGGGAGTTAGCGATCAATGGATCTGCTGTGAACCTCACACATAACTCAGGGCCAAGTTTACTATCAAAGATATGCCTGTCTAGTTTACAGAACCATGAGGAGTGCAGGAGAGTTATTCCCTGAGAGTGGCTTTAATGAATTCCTCCTTGTCTTGCTGCTTTACTGTCCACATCCCAGGATAGGTCATAGATTCCTGTTGACCATAGTGAGGTAGGTGAGTGTGCCTTACGTTTAGGAATATGTCACCATATGACCTAGAATCCCAATATGACTGAAAATATGCGGACGAGCAAAGTTTTGTTTCTGTGCATTAATGTTACATGTTTCTAGAAATCCAGAGATGTGACAATTAAAATGACCCGATCATTGCTACTCTATAAATACAGATGGGCAGAGTGTAATATATTACCACAGTTAAGTGTGGGGAGGTTCAAATACTCAGAAGAATAGAAGCCCGTTCTGTCATTCAACAATGGTAATAAATATCTTACAACCCTCATCACAACTGCATCGCATTTTCATGTGTACTCGTTTTTAAAACGCTATTGACCCAAAACCAGGATGCAAATAGTACATTTTACCCAAATGTAACATAAGAGTTGCAGTGACTATAAGCAGAGTATTTTTCTGTGCTAAGACACTGCAACATGGAATCTGTAAAACGGAAAAGAGTGTTTTTCTTATGTCTTTTTCTAAAGATTATACATATATTCACTGAAACAAAGAAAGGTTAAAGTGACGTTATAGTTAGGAACTGTAATTATATTTTAATTAGAAAAATAAAACCTCAGATATTCAATTAAAAAAACAATGGTTAAAATGACGTTATAGTTAGGTGAACATGTCACATAAAAAATACCATTTTAAGTGACAGAACCACTGAAATCCACTAGTTATAGTTATCTCAAGTAACTATAACTCGTTTCCTAAAGTAATTATTACTTGCGCTATGGCCTGCACAGTTTGTCATCATTAATGTAATTTCAAATGTTGCAGTGATGTTATCAATGATGTAATTGAACATGTAATGAGAGATGTAATATGCATGGTCATAAGCAGTGCATGGCGAGGGAGCGAGCGATATTTACTTTAGGACACAAGTTTAGTTACTTACTGGTGAATTTACTTACTGGTGAATTCATATTAATAATTAATAGCTCTTTTTTTTTAGTAAATGTTGATTTTTCTAAATGTAAAGTAAGATATAGTTGCAGTTCCTAACTATAACATCACTTTCACTTTTGGGTTTTTTCAGTTAATTTCTATCTTTTTTTTATTGAAAAGTAACAGTTTATTACCATACGTAAAGCCACGCCCTCGCCTCACATGGCCTTCGGCCATGTGCAGCACGGGGTTTGCTGCAGGACGTGACCTGCAGCCAGGCCTTGCGTCTAACCCTTGCAAGCAGCCAACCCCGCGCCCCCGAGCATGGCCTTCAGTTGTGCATGGTATAGGGTTGGCCACAGGGCCTATCCTCTGGCCAGGCTCTGCGCCCAACCCCTTGTAGTCAAGCAACCCCATGCACGCATGGCCTTTGGCACAGTGTAGTGTTGGCTGCATGGCATGGCATTGCCTGCCGCCAGCCGCTGCATCAAACCTCTTGCAAGCAGCCAATGCCATGCCTTCTGGCATGTGAAGTGTGTGATTGGTTAGGCAGGTCCTAGCGGCACTCATCCAGACTTACTGACTTTGACAAAGAACTACGACACCAAAATTTAAAAAGTGATCCTATTGGCTTTATTAAGGAGTGAGCATACCAATTTATATAACACATTTTTAATGTAATGTACATTTCAGTCATTCCCACATTGCAATGTTTAATAATAGTGATTATTATAAAACAAATGTAATACAGTTTTAATAAACATGTTTTTGTCTTAAACCAACATGTCTCCGAATCTTTCTTTCAACCCACAAACATGTTTATTAAAACTGTATTACATTTTTTTTTATAATAATCACTATTGTTAAACATTGCAATGTGGGAATGACTGAAATGTACATTAGATAAAAAATTGTGGGAGTTGACATGTTTTTTCTTAAGTGGGTATCCCTGTGCCACTCCATTTCAGTTGGGGACCACAGGGGGAGCCACAGGACCCCCATGGCCCCAACTAGCTAGCGTTGTGGGTGCCACACTTTAAAACAAAATTGTAAGTGGGTGCCCTAGTGCCCACCCAAGACACGCACAATGCTGGCCAATAGGGGGCTGTTGTGGAAGCCCCATGCCCCGCTGCCCCAACCAGCAACATACTGGGTGCTGTGGGGGCTGGCAACTTTCCTTTGCTCCTGGCCAGGCGGGAGCAGCATTTTTAACTGCTCTGGCTCGACTGGAGAAAAGTTCTATTCCCTGCTCGGGAGAGTTCGGACAGGGTATGCCCACACTCACCCGGGCAGGGAACCACTGTTTTCCAGAAAGGGGGCTCCCCTGGACCCTGTTAGTATCAGTTCCCGGGGCTGAAAATGGCTCGGGAGTGGGGCTTGCGGCATCCCTCCCCTTTTATAATAAATTCAGCCCTAGGGGAATAGGGACCCTGGGGCCTGAGGTGGTGCCAGGAGGGGCGCAGCGTGCACCCCTTCCCTTTTATTATAATTCAGCTCCAGGGGGATAGGGTTCACAGGACCTGAAGAGGCTTGGGAAGGGGGGCCAAATGAGCCTTCCCTTTCAAATGTATATAGGCCCTGGCAGATTGGATCACTGGGCCCTCTATGAGGCTCGTGAGGGGAGCTGCACCCCCTTCCCCCTAATTATTGGTTTGTATTAAATGGTGGACAACGGGGTCCTGGTGGCTGAAATTGGCTCAGGGAGGGGGCCCAAGGCATTGAACCCTGACCCACAGCGGGGGTCACATTCATCTTTCTTTTAATTGGTGGGCGCTATTTTCTTTTGCTGCAAGTACCCCAGGATCTACCAGGGAGACCTTCCTGCACATAAACAATCTTCCCCTCAATGCAGAAACCCTTGCACTATGGTGCAAGGGTGCCTGAGTTGGAGACCGGTAGGTAAATTTAGCGCCAGAGCAAGGGAAAATACAGGGCTGCTCCATATTGTTGTCGATATCGTGCAGCCCTGTGGAGCTTGGCATTTAGCCAAGGAGGCTAACGCCGCGCTCCGCCACTTCGTAGTAAATATGCCTCCAAGAGTCAGATTGGTTAGATCATAGAGACTGTAAACAGCAACCAAGTTACTTCATACCGACTTCCTGTGTAGTGACACAGATTGCTAAGTTGCTAATGAGGAGAAAAATATTGTGCCCGACTTACAGGAGGGTGGTAACAGGAAAGCTACTGAAATTCCAGTGGATGAAGGTAATCCCACCATAAGTTTATAGATCACCAATTTAGGCATAAAGCAATTAGTGGAAAATCAGCATATTAAGGCCCAGATTTATCAGGGGGGTTGCTTTGCCCTTGCATCACCCAGGGTGTTATAAGGGCAACGCAACCCATAAGTCAGATTTACCAAGCCACGCAGGCGGCCCCAGCGCTGCTTAGTAATTCTGACAGTCGCAGCCGGCATGATTGGCGGGTGGGGGTCGCGTGTGGACAGGGCCGGACTGGGAACCAAAACCGGCCCTGGCAAAGTGCTCGGCCGCTCCCCCCAACCCCCCCGCGACCGAGCTCTTTGCCAGGGCCGGTTTTTGGCCTTTTGTGTTACAGGGACGATTTTGCTGCAAAAACGGCCCTGTAACAAAAACGGCCCCCAGGGGCCCAAAACCGGCCCCCACCCGTGCGGCGCACCGGGGGATTGCCCGGTGCCCGCAATGGCCAGTCTGGGCCTGCGTGTGGAGGTTTAAATAAAGGAAAAAAAGTTAACTTACCTTTGCCGGACCGGTCCCGCGTCATCTCTGCTCCTCTCCTGGAAGCAGGAAGCCTCCCTCCCCTCCCCTCCGCCAATCACAATGCTGCAATAGCAGCATTGTGACTGGCCGGGAAGCCAACCAGCCATTTTCTCTATGTATACTGCATGCAGCCTATTTGGAGAAAAGGCAGAGTGCGCATGACTGGTTTGGTAGGCCGCAGAGGGCCGACCAACCAGTCAGCGCCCTCAACAACTCCTCCCCTGCCCTAGAGCAGGAACCATAACATCCAAACCTTTCTGCTTTCTTGCAGTGCGAGAAGCGGAAACATAAAATTGTATTTTATTACCATTTTATGTTTCTGCTTCTCGCACTGCGAGGAAGCAGTGGGGGGATGCGCCTCCGCCCACATCAAGGAACCGCCCCTGAATTCTGGAGTAACACAAGGCCGGCACAAGTCGGTGCATTTTGTTTCTCTGTGCTGGGAAAGCATTACATGGGTGAATCGTGGGTGTTCCCATGTGTCCACCCATGTATTTTGGCGCATTCCCAGATTTTCCCAAGAGTGGTAAACCTGGGAATGCATCACAATTGTATGCCTTCCCGAAAGAGGCGCAATGAGGAGAAATATATTTATTTCTCCTCGTTCTTTCCTCTTTCTAAGTGTGCTGCACTCTGCAGCATGCTTAAAAGAGGAATACGCCTATAAGGATTGTTTTTGTGCCTTCCTGACAAAAACAATCCTGCCTGCCATGCAGGCACCCCTGCACCATGGCGCAAGGGTGCCCGCCGTGGCACTAGACAGTCACTAGTGCACCAGCACAAGGAGAGAGCAGGAATGCGCCATATATTGGTAAATATGGCGCATTACAGTCCTCTCCATTTGACACAATGCAGCAAGATGTCTTGCTGCGTTGCACAAAAGGGGGTGGTGATGGACGGAGCATCTGAACCAATCAAACACTCACACCAGGTCAAAAGATCTGGGTTTAATCCATCACCGTTCTTTAGCCCACTCTGCCACCCCAGTTCAGACATGGCTATATGCAAATCAGTCTGACCCTGTGCCTCATGGGAACAGTCCAGCCCGAACTGCCAAGCCATGCCTTCCCTGGACCGGAAACAAGCTTCCGAGGACCGGTTTCTGGCATTACAGCCTTCTTCAGCCCGGCTTGCTTGAACTGCATCAAAGTTTGATAAATCTGACCCAAAGTTTGCTGGGTTCACCGTCCTGTTTACCAAGGAGTTGGGGTACATCTACCAGAAAAGATGAAGGGGAGTCAGGCATATTTAGAGTGGAAATTAGGACAAAGAATTAGTGAACTCACCTCGGAAATCCTCTGAAAGGATAGTGGAAACTGCAGAAAACATTGAAAGTTGAAAGTATGAAGAACCTATTCATGCAGGAAACGTATTTACAGCCAATGTATCCAATCAATGGAAGTGCATTTCAAATGCCTGCTCATGAGAGGGAAAATTCTGCCAGCGAATCGACCTTTGCCAGAAAAGTTGCCAATTGGCTAGCAAAATTGGCCTTCAATTCTGCTGTTCTGATGAAGATGGTAAATTAGCCAAACTTCAAACAGAATTTGCACTGGTCAAACTTTAATTTAGGTGCATGTATTACTGCCCATCCAGGGAACAAAGAAAAATACAGTTCTCTCTACACAATGCTGCTTCATCGCCAGTCACCAGTAATATGGATTTCAGATTAACCTTTTGTTTAAAAATGTCTGGTTGGCGTTAGAAACCTATTTTGGTATCTAGAGGACACCTTTAAGAATGAATTATGAGCAAGTGGGTGAGCTATTTTGGGTCCTAAGGGTTTGTAATTCACAGTTGGTATGTATAATGTATTACTGTGTCCGCAGTGTATACATGTAGCATACCAGCTCCCATTGTAAAATGTGTGACTGTCAAACATTGCAAGAAACTACGGTTCTAATAAAGATATTATTAAAAATAAAATAGTAGCGGGTGAGCTGTGTTACCACAAAGCCAAGCAGGTGCTTTAAGAAAAACATGCTTTCTAGTTGAGAGAATCCCTTTCAGGCCTCTCTGTTTCTGATGATTATCTGCACTTGTCCCTAAACGCTGAGAATTGTACCTAACGCTGGAAGCAGCCTTTTTAGGTCATTTGGGCTGCACTGAACCCCAGCAAGGAGAAATGCTTTGCACCACAGACGACGTGGCGCTATCTCAAAAAAATACTTCTATGTTCTGTTCCAGGCGCAGTAGGTTGCCAGGATTTTTTTTATTTTAAGAACAGGGACCTCTTGCTGCAGATAATACCACACTGTGGACATTAAAATGCAGATTTCCTTGTGCCTACTGGAAGGTTAGCCGAGGGCCGGGATACACCATTCAAACACCTGAAAGAACTAAAACAGCCTCTTCTTGGTTTATGTTGTGAATCTGGTTAAAGGAAGCTCCCTCTTTCTAGTGGGTGGGAGATTTACAAGTGTTTACATAATTCCTGGTAAAGCCCCTTTTTGTCATAAGGCATTTCCAGTGTAAAATCGGTTTCCAAAACACTGAATATTTATGCATATTTTTGTGCGGCATGTTCAGATTTAGAAACGCGGATATTGAGAGCGGATAAGGGCTGTCAGGCCTGTTTAGTTTCAAGTCGTGCTGCCTATTACAGAGCCTCAAGCGACGCCTAGGCTCTGCTTCTGTCCTTGCTCTTACGTTTACAGACCTGTATCTGTTCAAGGCATTTTAATATTCTGTTATAAAATTTGCCCTAAACTACTGTTCCTGGAAGGTGCTTCCCCCCCCCTCCATTTCTCTTTCTTTAATATCCATCTTTTACTCCAGAGTATCTCTGGGTTAGTCTTTCTTCACTGTTCATTGTTCTAGCAATAAACGTCTGCAGGCGCATGCGCACTCCCTCCATGGCTTATTTCAAAACATATATCATGCTGTCTTTAAGTTCTCGATGATCACAGTTCATAAGATGTCTGATAAAAGTTATGCACTACTATGTAGCTCGACTCTGGACTGCTTCCAATCTTGGTGATGACGCAACCATAACTGGACATGGGTGAGGGTACACTGGTAATTTAAATAATCTGCAGACATGTTCCTGTTTAGTTTAGAGCCCTAACAAAAAGAGGGGCAAACTGCTGTCCTGAGATCACAAGAGCCGGGACAGGAGCTTCATGTTTGGCTCCTATTCACAAAGAGCACTTACGTTGCTGCAAATCATGCCACAGTGCATCTTGTTCTCAGTATGGAACATTGGTCAAACAATATGTCATTTATGTTGGTCTCTTGTGACTGGCTTTAATCATTGGGGACCTTCAAATGCCTCTCCAACTGGCCTTATGCCTAAAATGTCAAATTTGCAGCCAGCTCTGCCCACGATGGCCCAGCGCAAAGCTGTTCCGTTTCAGAGAGGCTTTCTACAGTGCTCTTGGCCACGAGAACAACCAACAGAAAGAGCCATGCCAACGCTGCAGCAGTGCAACAGTGTGCGTTGCTAACCTGCGATTAACGCAACACAGAGATTGCGGACGTAACTTCCACCTCATTAGGGGGTCACATCACTGCAGTAGGAAAGGGTGCGAAGGAGGATGCGCAAGATGGGTGTGAGGGGAAGGATTGGGACACCTTGGGAATAGGGGTGAGGATACGTGGATCGAACAGTTATACGAAGATACCAGCCGATTGCCATCTTCATATATTTTGTTCAGTTGTTTGGCTTGCAGCAGTGAATGATTGTAGACAACAGCTACATGTATACACCGAACAAGAGAATGAGGGTGAAGGACCCCCAATGTAGGCCTCAGCATATGGGACTGGCTATTGAAAAGTTTAACCCTAGGCTTGATTTTTGCTGGTGGATGCCTGTGACCATATTGAATAATTATAAGTAAGAACTATGGTCAGAATGTGTATTTTACAGTTATTTTCCTTATATATTTGTTATGTGGTTTGCATTACATACTATTTTTGGAAAAGAAGAATGGTGACTTATTTTGAGATTAACTATATTATTGATTGTATGTATGTATTCTTGTATATTTGTAGACCCATAAAATCTAAAGGTTGAAGTCTTAGGGCCTAATTTAGATTTTGGCAGAGGGGAATAGTCTGTCACAGACATGGCGGAGATCCCGTCCACCATATTAACGATCCGATTATATCCTATGCAGATCGTAATATGGCGGATGGGATATCCATCAAGTCTTTGAAGGCGTATTCCATCTACCGAGATCTAAATAAAGCCCTTCGTAATTATGGGTTGAAAAGTTCGGTATAATCTCCTGAAGAAGGTGTCCTTGTGTAAAAACTACAGTTCACCGAAACGTGCATCAATATTTTACGAACCTGCTTACTGACCCATCACCAAGTGTCTGTAAAAGGGTACAGGTGATATCAATTTCGACGAGGGATTGTTGCTACGTCAGAAACATTAATGTTTTTGATATTGAAATTGACTGCTTATAAATTATGTATGAAAAAAAGGTGATCTATGGGGATACAAACCAACAATATAGGATTTAGTTACAATGTTTGTTGGAATATTAAATTAGAAATTTTGTATAGAAATAAAACTAAATAATTTTTTTTTATAAATGTACTGCAAATGTTTAGAGGGCAAAAATAGTTGACAAATGTAAACTCAGGGTGGTATACAGGGGTTCTGTTGGTTGATGATATAGCTTGGAGCCTCGCTTAACTCCTCAAATCTGGCCTCTCCTTTGGTAGTGTATGAATTTCCTGGAGTAAGCCTGGAGAGGAATTCACCTTAAATGACATTCTTCACTCTTGATTCTTTATTGAAATTAATTGTTCTAGGAAACAATAAATCAGAATCAACTCTACACCAAATCAGACCTTGCCTCCACCAACCTCCCCGCTCACAAAGAAATTATGTTCACAGTGGAATCCCCAACTGACAGAAAAAAACTGAAATTAAGTCCATCTGTAATAATCCCACTCACATGTTGTGACACCAGCTAATGCCTCTTCCAAGAGAGGTAAAAAACAACAGCACCAAACATGACCAATTGGTCATCAGCAAAACCCTGGCCTTCTAGTTGATAAAAGGATGATCCATATTTTTCCTGTGTTCGCATCTGGTGCTACAGCTACATTATGTTTAGCAATAAAATGCATTCAGCTTTGGGAAATTGATAAAAAACACAAATGCAAAGCATACATATTGATATGCTGGAGGTGCTGTATTCAGGAGGATCTTACTCACTCGGGTATCGACTTTGAAGACATTTCTCTTTTGAAGGCCAGTTGATACTTCAAGCTTTCGACTTCCTTCTTAAGCTGGGGCCCATCCATCTCGTCCATGGTGGCAGGTGTTTATGTGACTCAGTCGTTTAAAGAATAATTTTTAAAATAGCTGAAAGAAAGTAATTGGAAAATTTTCACTGAACAATAGCAACTGCATTAAATTAAGCAGCCTATACAGATAACTGAGATTGCTGTGATTTTCTTTTTGCGAAAAATACATTTCACTGTTGGTTCTATTCATATAAAAATCGGGGTGAGTCGTGTTGTTGTTCCTGAAAAGAGTAACCAACTGACAATGATTTCTTATTCCCAAATGTCAAGAACTACAATAGTAAAAATAAAGCATTATTCCAAAAATCTTACTTGCCTAAGAAGGAAGCCCTACCACAGTGGAATTAAGTTAGGAAATCCTGCATGGGTACATACATTCAAGATCTTGGCTGGTTTGGAGAAGGAGTTAGAAATGTGCCAAGTAACCACACATTTCCAATAGATCCCAACGCTACCCAGTTTAACATCCCCTTGCTGTGCCAAGGAGTCCAGTCACCATTGACTAGAAGCAAAAACTTTACACCGAATTTCATAATAATGTATGTGACATATCTATAAGTTCACCAGAAATATCTGTGCATAGTCTTTTCAATGACTAATGCCAACATTTTCTTATTTATTTGGCACAGAAACACTATACACATTTTTAAACAGAAATTCTCATACTTGGGGGTAATGAGTTCAGTACATGAGTTAATTCAACGAATGACCATGAATGAGTGTGGTCAATCAGACATGAACATACAGGCAAAATATTATCTTTACAGATAGTGTGTGACACATGACATACACAGTGCTTAAAGTAGAAATATAGATGTGCTGGTACTCACTATCCAGAGCTCCTATTTGCTTCTGAGAAGTGCAGGCACTTTATCATTAAATGTCCTGAAGCAGTGCTCAGAAGTGTATGTACTCTCACTTTCAAACTACAAAAGTGCAGGTACTCAGTCCTGGATATGACCTGGCCCTTTAAAGCACTGGACATATAGGTTTGAAATGTAGTTTGCATCTGAGAAGGAGGCGGAGTAGGGTTCACGGGCGCCCCAGAGGACGTGCTCAAGGAGTGCAGTGGTCCAAGTTGTCCTAAATATTTTTTTGAAAAGTATGTCCTTGAGACCTAGAGTTGAGTTCTTTCCATTCATGAGGGCTGAGTAAAGCAAAGAGTGAAAACAAGACTGACCACAATGGGGCAGATGTATGAGACCCTTGCGCCACTTTTGCGTCACTTTTAACATGGGAAAAGTGTCACAAACGTGGCGCAAAGGGCTTGTAAATCTGCCCCAAAGAATTTGTGATTGGCTATGAATACCCTTGAACATCCAGACAACTTGTGCATGGTCAAGTAAAGAGAGTTGGGATGTCGATGAGATATGGCACAGTCAAGTACTTTGTCTATGGACAAGAATGCACAAATCCGAAGGTCTTGAAGGAGGCTTTTGGAAGAAATCTAATGTGCCAATGACAAGAGAATTTATGAGGGATTTAGCAGTGTTATAAGAGAGTTGTGGGCACATTTTTCTGATGTTTACTAGGCATTACTTTGTTGCTGTGGCCCTGCTGGTTTTAAATGAGTCAAGGTGCCTGTGTGAGTTGCGGAATACACAGAGTTCCTATCATCCGGTTGGTGAGAGAAGATAGCAGCAGATGGGAAAGAGATTAGCAGAGTTGACCAATTGGGGTTGGAGTGGGTGGGAATATATAAGATCTTTGTTTTAGAACACTTACAGCATTGTCTCTCCATCTATTGCTTGATGGCATTAAAAAAGAGATATTATAGTGTGGTAGTAAGTGAAAGAAAAATACAATTTGGTTATAAGCAAAAGAGAAGCTGAAAAGGATATAATAGCACTCAGTCATGGTGAGTACAATGAGCAAAAGATGCAGTCCCAGGAGTAAAACGTGTGAGAAATGCAATAGGACAGTGGTGAGTGAGCCCTGAGATGAGAACAATGGGGCCAAGAGCGCATTATTGGCAGGGTTGGATTGAGAATGAAAATCGGCCCGGGGCCGGAAAAAAAGAATCGGCCCAAATTTACATCATCACTCCTCAAATCACTGCTATGGCGTAATCATATAAAAACAACTTTAGGCGGGGGGGGTAGAAAAAAATGCACGTGTTAGTTTACACTGGTGAAACAAGTTAGGCCACTTCTACTCAGGCCCCCTGCCCCCGCTCAGTATGTGCACACATTAATTAGCCGCCCGCGAGACAAAGGGAGTGATACCTCTGCTAAACGGAGGTAATGAGTGCCCATGTGCCTATAGAAGGGCCACTCAGGCACCCACTGGGCCGCTGGCTGTATTCGAACAATGGAGACCGTGCCCAAATGGCCACCCCAGGCTGCTAAAAAAAGAGGCCCACAGCAGCACTCGGACACCGGCCCCTCGGGCATTGCCCGAATGCACGCGTTACCAATCCGATGCTGATTATTGGATTATAGATTGTAAACCGTTCATCAGCCTGGCCAACAATCTTGGGAACCAAAGGCCTCATTTAGTGACGCATAGCTGCGAGAAAACAGCGATGCGTCACTTTTCATTGCGCCCTCCTTGCGACACCAATGATTCATCATATTTACAGTGACGCATCATGTCTGAAGGCGTTACAACTACGTCAGTATTTCTGACGTATCTGTAGGCGCAAAAATGACGCATTGCTGGAGTGTGTCACAAAAGTGACTCAACTCCAGCAATGGGTCATTACACATGAGCTAGTCCCATGTGAAATGTGCCTGCATCAGTCTTACGCCTGGCATGAGGCAGGCGTAAGATATTGACGCATTTGCACCCTAAAAGTGGCGCTGTGAAATCTTATAGATTTCACTGCGTCACTTCTATGACCCTTTCTTGCGTCGGAACGCCCCCCTGCATACATTATACCTGGCACAGGTATAATGTGGTGCAGGGGTTTACAAAGTGACGCATCTAGGTAGATGTGTTACTTTGTAAATAGGGTGCAACAAGGATCATTTTTTACGCCGCTAGTGCGTCACAAAAAGTGACGCACCAGTGGCGCAAAAGTGATGCAAGGGCTCGTAAATAAGCCCCCAAGTGTATTCCTCGGGATGGTTCTTAATATTTATGGAGAAACACCTTGAAAAGTCACCAGGAATCTTGGTGTGGTCATCAATCACTCCCCAGAACCAAACCCTTCAACACTCATAGCAAACCATCACAATTGCGTGGAAGTAACCTAATCCATTGTGACGGATATTGAGTAAAAGGAACAAGAATTACTTGGAAAATTGAGTTCATCCTCCCAAAGGTAATGAATTCAAGATTGCAAGCTCATTCCATTAAAGAATGAACCATAAAATCATTAAATCACTCTGCTACTACCGCTCAAGGCCCAGCTTAGACAGGACATACAGCTAGGAGAATAAAATAGAGATTAGTAGCTGTCAGTGACAGAATTCATTTCCAGTTTTTGAAATGTGTTCCAAATGTAGCTTGTTTCTACTAACTCCAAATTTTGGCAGGCAATGGAACTGAGGCACAGGGAGTGAAACAGATTTTACCCAAGACTACACACTGGTTAGGGAGAAAAATTCAAGGTTAAAAATCATGTTTACTAGCTCAATAGTCCCAAATTTAGCCACTAGGAGGTATGTTCCCTCGAAGTTGTGGCTAGGAAAACATAATTTACGTCTTGAAATATATAGCTAAGGGAATGGACTCCCTTTTAGTTATAATTTTTAAAGTTTCTGAAACGGCCATCATTTGATGTTTCATTTTACATTTCAAAGTTGTTTTGGATATGCACAAAAGTCAGGAGTGAATTACATGTGATTAAATTCTTGACATCCATGGACAGAAATCCTTCACCGCTTATAGTCTACATGATGAATACATTCACTGGCAAAGCCAATAGGTCTGGCGTGGCCTGCCAGCTTTTTGACTTTGACTATGGTACGGGACCCTTAGGAAAATAAAAAAAAAACAAGCATTGGTTAAAAGTAAAAATATTTTCAGCCTCATAAAGCACACTTTGCCATAGCAGTCCCTGGTAGTGAAGGCAATGGATCTGAGACACAGGGAGTGAAACTGATTTTACTCAAGAATACACACTGTGGTTAGGCTGGAAAAAACAAGGTCAAAATCATGTTTACTAGCTCAATAGTCTCAGATTTAGCTACTAGGAGGTATGTTCCCTCGAAGTTGTGGCTAGGAATACATAATGTACGTCTTGAAATTTATAGTTGAGGGAATGGGCTCCCTTTTAGCCTCAAAGCTAGTCCCTGGTAGTGAAGGGGACTACTTTGTGTGAATGTGCTTGTTGTGAAGGAGCAGGATACCATTACTCAGTTTGAAGATTGACAATGGCTAAAGTGGGCTGACCAATTGCCCCATGATGTATGTTGTAGTGGGCAAAAGCAGAAATGAACAAGTTACTTACCTTCGGTAACTCTTTTTCTGGTGGATACAATATCTGCCTGTGGATTCCTCACCTTGTGAATATCCCCTTGCATCAGCAACATTCGGAAATTCTTTTTGTAGCTTCGCACCGACGTGGACGACGTTACAGAGGCACGACACCGCGCGCGACTCAGCTGACGTCACTGACTCCATAATAGGCCCACGCCGACGTGATGACATCAGTTCCGCCCTTTTTTCCATGCCTTCGAGGCACACGGACGGACCAACATCAGTAGATATATACACAGTACACAAATGTCAAGATAACACACATAGTGTGAAACCAATGCAGAAAAACAATTGAAATAAAACTTTTCCTTCAACAATATAAACATATTAACATCACAATTACTCGGGTATAGCAGAGTGGACAAACGGGGAGGCCGGTGGGTCAGTGAGGAATCCACAGGCAGATACTGTATTCACCAGAAAAAGCGTTACCAAAGGTAAGTAACTTGTTCTTCTGATGGATACATCTGCCAGTGGATTCCTCTCCTTGTGAATAGATTCCCACAGCAGTCCCCACTCCCGGAGGAGGGTGTCTACTCTCCTATACCAGAAAATCCTGGAGGACAGAACGCGCAAAGTGGCCTTCCCTCCTCACTTCGGTATCCAAGCAGTAATGTTCGCGAAAGTGTGGAGGGAGGCCCAAGTTGCCGCTTTACAAATATCCTCAACAGGAACACCCCTAGACAAAGCAGATGTTGAAGACTTTGCTCTAGTAGAGTGAGCTCCTATACCCTCTGGAGGTTCCTTACCAGCCAGGGCGTAGCAGATCTTGATGCATAGAATTATCCATCTCGAAAGTGTGCGCTTGTGCACTGCTCTTCCTTTCCTGCAACCAGCAAATCCAACAAACAGCTGGCCATCAACATGATAATCCTTAGTCCTATCAAGATAAAAGCTCACCGGCCTTTTAGGGTCCAGACGGTGAAGCCGCTCCTCCTTGGAAGGGTGAGGGGGAAGATAGAAGGTAGGAAAGGTAATGGACTGTCCTAGATGGAAGGGAGTTACCACCTTAGGCAGAAAAGCAGCCCTGTTCCTAAGAACCATTCGTTCAGCATGGATGGTCAAGAATGGGGGCTTTGAACTAAGAGCTTGAAGCTCACTTACCCTCCTTGCCGAGGTAATTGCAACTAGGAAAACCGCCTTAAAAGACAACAACCTCAAGGGACAATTATGTAGAGGTTCGCAAGGGGAACCCATTAGAAAAGTAAGCACCAGATTCAAGTCCCATTGAGGCACAATAAAAGGAGCAGAAGGGAATTTATTTGTAAGGCCCTTCAGAAATCTTAAAACAGTAGGAGATTTAAATAAGGACGGCTGATCCGGCAGGCAGAGAAAAGCCGACAAAGCCGAAAGATAACCTTTCACTGTAGCCACAGCAAAACCTTTCTGTGCTAAAGAAAGAGCAAATACAAGTATATCTGACAAATGAGCCCTCAAAGGGTCAATGGACTTCTCCCCACACCAAGTCACAAATTTAGACCATCTGTAAGAATAGATTGACTTAGTGGAGTCACGCCTGGCCAAAAGAATGACATCCACCACATCGTGTGGGAGAGAAAAGGAACTCAGGTTGCCCCGTTCAATCTCCAGGCATGAAGGTGTAAGGTCTGGAGGTGGGGGTGTAGAACCTGCCCCTCCATCTGAGAGAGGAGATCTGCCCTGAAAGGGAGTCGGAGCGGGGGGGGCACGAGGAGAGGTGGAGAAGATCTGTGTACCACACCCTTCTTGGCCAATCCGGGGCGACCAATATAACTTGGGCCTGGTCTTGGCGAATCTTCATCAGAACCCGAGGAATCAAGGGTATGGGAGGAAACGCGTAAAGGAGTTGCGAGTCCCAACTCAATTGAAACGCATCCCCCAAGGCTCCCTGCATCGGAAACTGGAGGCTGCAGAAAGGCGGGCAGTAAGCATTCTCGCGAGTGGCGAACAGGTCCACCTGAGGAGTCCCCCACTTCCGAAAGACGTGACGAACTACCTCTGGATGAAGCCTCCACTCGTGGTCGGCTGAGAACTGCCAAGTGAGACTGTCTGCACACATGCTCAGAACTCCGGCCAAATGATTTGCCATCCGACAAATCTGATGATCCTGAACCCAGGACCAGAGATGCAGAGCCTCTCTGCAGAGACTCTGCGACCCTACTCCTCCCTGCTTGTTGACATACCACATCGCGGTGGTGTTGTCCGTCAGGACCTGAACCGACCGACCGCAAAGGGAAGGGAGGAAGGCCTTGAGCGCCAGATGTATCGCCCGCAATTCCAGAAGGTTGATGTGAAGCAACCTTTCCTCTGGAGACCAAGACCCGTGATCTCCAGATCCCCCAGATGAGCACCCCACCCTAGAGTGGACGCATCCGTTATCACTGTGGCCACCGCTGGAGGAAGTTGGAAAGGCTTTCCTTAAAACAGATAGCCCTCCACACTCCACCAAGACAGGTCCGCTGCAGTTTCTCTGGAGATCCTGATGGACTCCCTGAGATCTCCGTTGTGTTGATACCACTGCCTGCGGAGGCACCACTGGAGTGCCCTCATATGCCAGCGTGCATGGTTGACCAACAGAATGCAAGAAGCCATCAGACCAAGCAGACGAAGGACCTTCAGAACTGGAACAACCGCTCCATTGTGAAATAAAGGAATCATCTCCTGTGTGTCTCGAATCCGCTGTGGAGGAGGGAATGCCCGACATACAGTAGTATCCAGTACTGCACCTATGAACAGGTTGTGGTGGGAGGGCACCAGGTGAAATTTGGGTACATTTATTGAAAAACCCAACCTGTACAACAACTGAGTTGTGACTTGCAGATGATGGAGCACTTTCTCCGAAGATTCTGCTTTGATCAGCCAATCGTCCAGATAAGGGAATACCGGGACCCCTGACCTTCTGACATGTGCATCCACCACTGCCATCACCTTGGTGAAGACTCGAGGCGCAGTAGTAAGACCAAACGGAAGGACCGCAAACTGATAGTGCTGCGATCCCACCGTAAAGCGGAGATACTTCCTGAGCGACTTCAGAATGGGGGTGTGGAAATACGCATCCTGCAAGTCGATCAACACCATCCAGTCTTCTTCCAGCAACGCTTGAAGAGCCTGCGCAAGGGTGAGCATCTTGAACTTCTCCTGCTTCAGGTAAAGGTTCAAGATCCTGAGATCCAGGATTGGACAAAGTCTGCCATCCTTTTGGGGGATCAGGAAATACCAGGAGTAGCACCCCTGACCCCTCTCCTGCTCTGGAACCACCTCTATCGCACCCTTTCTGAAAAGAGTCAGGACTTCTTCCTGCAAGAGCAGCAGGTGGCCCTCCGCACAAAAACCCTGGCATGGAGGGTAATTGGGGGGAAATTCTCACGCCTCGACCTCTCCTTCATGAACGAAGTCGACGGATCCAAAATCGACTCCGTCGGAGCCGGGGCCGGCGTTGAGCCAGTCCGCTGAACACGAGGTCATTTCGGATTCGACATCGGCGTCGAGGGTGTTGGCGTCGATGGTCTAGGCGTCGAAGGCTTCGGTGGCGCCGAGTAAAGCCAAGGCGGCGTCGGAGCTGGCATAAAAGGCGAATTCACAGGCGAAGCCTCACCTTCGGAGACTTGAACTTCCGGAGTCGGAGCCTCCACTTCTTTGCGAAGTAACTTCACCTGCGACTTCGGTCTCGAGTCCTTCCCAGAATGATGACGAGACTCATGATATCTCTTCTTGTGCTTCTTCCTCGATGACTTCGAAGCATGCACCGAAGACGACCTCGAGCGCGACTTCGAGGGAGACCTCGACCTCGAACGACGAATCCGTGACCTCGACCTCTTCTTGTCCTTCCTGCTCTTCAACTTTACCACAAGGAGTTTCGCCTCCCTCTCACGGAGAGCCTTTGGATTCATTTTCTTGCAGGATGAACACTCCTCGACGTCATGGTCCGAACTCAAACACCAGACGCAGCACTCGTACGGATCCGTCATAGACATCATCTTGCCACACTCTCCGCAGGGCTTGAATCCAGTCTTCTTCGTGGATATTTCAACAGAAAGCAGCAAAAGGACACCGAAATGAAACAAACAGTAACAAAGTTACCAACAGCTGCAGAGGATCCCTAGAAACCGTTAGCGTCGACGACGCGGAAAAAAGGGAACCTATTATGGAGTCGGTGACGTCAGCGGAGTCGCGCGCGGTGTCGTGCCTCTGTGACGTCGTCCATGTCGGCGCGAATCTACAAAAAGAATTTCCGAATGTTGCTGACGCATGGGGATATTCACAAGGTGAGGAATCCACTGGCAGATGTATCCATCAGAAATGATTGACACAACAACTGGCCAAAGGATGAAGAGACCTGAATGAAAGCCCATAGAGCTAAGTGTATGATATAAAGTTCATTTAAATCAAAAGGTCAGAAACAATCAGTGGCAAAGCCCATAGGTCGGGGGTTTGCTGCCAGCCTTTCGGCTTTGTCAACGCATGGTGATTTGTCATGGTTTTTTAAACCTTTATCAGTGGGGAATCTCCAGGACTCTCATCAATATTAAAAGAATGAGCAGTTTTATATAACTTTAATAAACTTGCTGAACCCACTTATTAGTTAACCATTATTACAATTTAATGAAGACATTACAGTGTCCCTGTAAGTGCAGAGGCCTACTAATCATAGCGATGGTAACATATAGGTCCTGATTGAGAAAGATAAATTTACATGTGTATATTTACTCAAATGTAGATCTATCTTACACCTATGGGTAACTCCACTATTTTGCTATTCAAAACTTCCAAATGGAGATTTGCACATTGGTATAAACAGACATATCTCCACCGCCAGTCTACTACAACAGAATGTGCAGAGTAAAGTTACAGTTAGCAACTTTTTGTTGGTGAAGATCTCTATGGGAAAGTATAGGAAAATGTAATAAAGTTTATTACGTTTTTAAAACATTTAAAAATGATTCATTGTATTATATAAATGTAAAGTAGTCTAAAATATTTATTATAAACCTGAAAAAACTAAAATAAAATGCTACAAGATATTAACCCATCAAATGTGTAGTAAATAATAAAATAATTTAAATGCTTGGTGTAATATATAAATATCAACTTTTATACATTTATAAATAATCACCCACCCTTGCTAACATTTTTATTTAATTGTAGCAAACCTAGTTAAAGTTATGTAGTTTATTCATTGGACATGGCGGACTGAGACAGGTTTTTTACTATGGTTTTCTCTTGCTCTCTATTCAGTACTATATGATGTTAGAGAAACATTGTCTTGAATGCTCTGAAAATGTTCACTTGTTTTAAACACGATGTATGATAATGTCCTCTATTTTATCTAAGTGTTACCTGTAACTTTTATGGCCTCATGGCCGAAATAAAGCTTTACATATATGATATATACTATTGAACATTTTAAAAAGATTTGTAAAGTTTACTTTGTTTATTTACATTCATTATTGAATTTCAAAAATAACAAAATCATCAATAATTAAATGTCATCATCTATCTGTCTATCTAAAATACATTGATTTAATGTGCATTAGTTCCAATAGGCAATTATTTTATTCCCCTGCCTTGTTGTGTATTATGGGAGTGTGTTACGGTACCTATGAGTTGCTGTATGTGCTGCCTGACGCACTGTAAATCAGGATTGGAGTACATTTATGCCTGTTTTGACACTATTAAGTGTTTGGTAAATTTAGAAGTGTATTTTGTGAATTGCGATTGCCTTACTTTTTCATGGGTGTATGGTTTGTATTATCATGTCTCTCTCAAACCCCTCTTCAAATTTCGTATTTGTAAATAACTATTCCTCATTGTCCCACCACTCCCCCATTTCCTCCCACATTAAATAAAGAGTAATGCACATATGTGTGCTTAGATCTCTGCCATCATGGCGGAGCTCTCCGTACAGCAAAGTTAAGCGAGGCGAAGGTCTCCAGGTGGAGGTTTATGAGTTGGTTTTGTTAGTACTTCTGGGGTGCTACTTTACATACTAAAAATACAGGGCCTCCTATATGTGTTTTTGCCCTAGAGCAGCGCAGCAGCCCTTCCTGCTGCCCTGCCCTACGGCAAAAGGAAAGGGCATGAATGCGCTGTATCTCATAGATACGGCGCATTCCTGTCTTTTTCCCCTGCTCCGGCGCATAATAGGCTGCCCTGTGCCAACACAGGCACCTTTGCACCATGGTGCAAGGGTGCCTGCATTGAGGGGATGATTGTTTTGGAATTTGTGCAGGAAGGGAAACCTTCCTGCACAAAAAACAATCACAAGATATTTTTTTTCTTTTTCTGTGTGCTGTAAAATGCAGCACACATAGAAAAGGGAGAAATAAAGATATTTCTCCTCATTGTGCTCCCTTACCTCTCCCCTGGGGAGGCGTAGATTTTTGGCACTGCCTCAGATTAACGATTTCTCGTAAATCTGAGGCAGTGTCCAAATGCCATGGATGTTGCTGGGAACGCTCCCAGCAACATCTATTGCACGCCCCTTTAACATACTAAACTGCGTTAAAGGGGACAATATTTACGAGGCAGCATTAAACCAAAAAAAGTGGCTTAGTGCTGCCTCAGAAATATGGAGCAGGCTCCTGCACCACGGAAAATCACAAAAAGTGACGTTCCGACGGCGGAAGGGGCCTCATAAATGAGGCCCACAGTTTGTCAATAGAGTCTACGGTCTGTTGCTAAAACCAGGTAGAATATGTGCAACACTTTAGCATTTATAATTAAAGAAACCGCACTTATTTTCAGACCTTTTATATTTCGATGTTTGCCAGTTCTCACTCAAATCAAAACGACCAAGATCTAACCACATATATTCAGTTGTCCCAGAAATTGAGTTTAGAAAACATGATTGTGATTGCCCTTTGCAGTTTGTAGGTTCCATTGGGTTATTGTGCTGTTTCTCTTCAAATATAGCCAGGTACCTGAAGGACATGATTTTCACTTGGCGCCTCTGGAATTTACATAAAACCACCCAGGGTGGTGTCCTCAGACCCATGAACGCATGCTCAGGTTATCTATGGCAGTGCCGGCTGCTGTATGCCATGGAGTCACTGTTTGGGGAATTCCAAGTTGGAATATATGTCCTAACATGGTCATAAAGGTTTCTGGCTTTGGATCCTTGAAGTGGAACCAATACTGTGGAACGTCGGCATCTAGGACCAATGCTTGGCTCCGTTATTAAAAGTCGAAATGAATATGAGTCTGAAACACAGAAAAAGGGAGATGAAAAAGTGCCTACAAGAGCTTACCTTGTATCATGTGTATCCAGGCTTTGAATTTAACTGGGAAAGCGTCTCATCTATATTGTGTGCCAATGACATCTAGCAATGGTTTTATTGAAAGGTACGAGAGGTTTCTAGAGAAACGAGTAAGCGCAAATGTCAACTGGTTTGCTTTAGATTGTAATGCTACAAATTACGCAAACTTGGAGCTTCTTTTGTGAGAGATCAGCCCTAGGTATTTATATGAGGTCGCGCCTAAGATCTAAGCGTCTGTGAAAGCCAAGAGACTAACATCTCTGGGCTTTGGCAGAAGACTACAAAGTTTTTGTTTGAAAGGTGTATCACTAAGATTCATCTTACAATGTTCACCCCTGGCGTTCAGGGTGTGCTGCAGCCCAGTCTTGGTGAACCTGAAAAGGACAGTATCATCTTCATACTGCATGACACATGTTTTTAGCAAGCTTGCAAAACCTAGGAATGTTGGGGTGATGTTTACTAAGATTTTGCGGCAAGTTTGAATCACAAAAGTGAAGCAAATTGGCACAAAATGCTTATTTCATATTTACTTTTCAGTGCAAAACAAATGTACATGGCTGGGAGAAACACAAAGTCAGGATTTAAAATGCAACTCAGTGTTTGGGGTTGTGTGTACTAAAGAGTCTTAATCACAAAGATACCCTTTTTAGCAGCCTTATTATACCAACAGATTGACAAAAAGCAATAAAGTTCTAAACCTATGCCTTGCAGTTTATATGCAGGTCCTCAACGCTGGTTCATAGCTCACTGTGCTATATTAGAGGGACTGCAATTTATGAACCGCAAGTATTAGACAAAACACAGATCTCTCCAGCAAATGCCACTAGAGTTATCTTACCATTACTATTATTCGCTGAAAATTACTGGGTTCACAAAGGTCTCTGCAGCGGATGTCTTAACCCTAAGGTATTTTAGAATGCAGCCCTTACAACAAATTAAGCCAGAACACATTAAATGTCCCATTTCTCCTTGTTGCCAATTTCTTTCTGACACAGTTTTTAAACAAAAATGTATAAGTTGACTTTCAGACTGCTTTTCATTACTTCACCCCTCGGGATGTCACTCCCTTTTTGTTGCCACACCTTGAGAAGGATGGGTTCCTGGAGTAAAGTTTTTCCAATTCCAGCACCGCATGGGGCACACACAAGGGCAAGTTTTGGGTGATGAGATAAAAGGAGACAAGAATATCTTGAAGGTACTTTTTTATTTAAAAAAATGGTGAACCAAGGGGTGACCAGTTCTACAAGGTCTAAGCCAGACAGTCTGGATAGCATTACAAAGTGACTTATAGTTTGGAATGCTGCCTTCATGACCCCTGACCCTTTGGGTCACAAGGGAAGTGTCAGGGTTAGTAAATGACAAAGATAGGCAAACTTGGGCCTCCTTGATACCCCAAATTGATGTATTATGTAGGTAAAAGCAGCTCAGATAGACAATTTTTTGGGTCATTTATTTTTAATGATACAACATAACATTTGTGTAGCCAGTATGAAAATAGATCACAAACAGTTGTTAATAGTCATATTTTGAACACATCCTATAAGGTGCATTGAGTTGCTCTGATAGTTCATGTGAAATTTTCTATTCAAAAGAAAGTCAGACTTAAAGAAAGCTTTAAGTTGTGACACAATTAGTTTTGCATACTCACAATATATAGACAAATCTTGTAGACTTCAAAATAAGTATTGTCCTTAATGTTCTGCAGTGCTCACGGGATGCAAAAAGCTACAAGTAAACGAAACCTAACTCAAGCGCATAAATATATAGAAGTGACAGGTAATAGTTGATATTAAGCAGAGTCCTCATGAAGGACTATCAAGACGACTTTGTTATGGTATGCCATTAGTCTAATTGAATAATGTCAATGACGTTTCGACCCAAATGTTAAGCACCAGGTCATCAACAGGATGTTAAGGAGTAGCTAATGTGCACCAAGTTTCCGATATCAACAGCAGTCTTAAGGGAATCGTGCAGATGCAAGAGCTCAACCGTCAAACAAATCCAGTTTCAGTTCAATAAAGAGCTGACTAAGCATACATCACTGTAGCAGTATTTGAGTGATTGAAAAATTGCATGATCTGAACGAACATTGCACACTGATTGAAATTTCATTTCGGGAGCAAACACATATTTGTGCACTTGTCAGAATTACCATGGTTCTCAGAACAAAGAACACAATGTTGAGGTACAAAAGGGTTTGAAGAGTTGCATAAGGAGTCAGTGATCCTGGGAAGTGAGCGCAGAGTTATAGGGCATTAGTATAGTGGGTTCTAGAGCCACTAGTCATGATCTGTGTATCACATCACTGATTGTGTAAGTATAATTATGGAATCAGGAATGTGGCTCAGGGCTAATGAGAAAGGTTAACCGGGGAAAGGCGATAGGGACCGATAGGTGAATAATTAGAGGTCAGAACTCTGTGAGGTTAGAAATGGGAGCAGGAATTCTGGTTTAGGTGTCTGGATTTATGGGTCAGGGGTTATGACAGAAGACAGCATTTGTAAATAAATTGGACAGGCAATGCCCACTGTAAGGCTGTATTGCATGGCGAAAAAGCTGAAGCCAAATGTAGCAAAATGTTTATTTGTAGGAAGCAGAAACATCTCACAAAAGTCTTTCAACTCTTAGGCTGACCATTACAGTTGGTTGATAATGTTCACTACCTTGGCCTAAAATGTAGTTGGAGGGAAACATGAGCTGCCCAAATCATTACCTGTGGTGCCTCACCACCTTGGCAAAAACTAAAAAGGTGATGAGAGTAATTATTGAATTAAAGTCAGACACTGGTAATAACTCTGGATACAACCTGGCCTCATAGTTCAGGCTGGATTGTATCTATTGGAGCAAAACTAAGCTGATTTGAGTACAGACTGTCTCTGTCTAGAGTGGTATGGCAGACAGAAAACAACAGAATTGATTTGTGCTTTTTGTTAACTTTCCTCTTTTATTCTATGTTGAGAAATCTGTGGTTGAAACCTATTCTTACAATTAAGAATACTAGATTAACTATAAATGACTTTTACATCAGTGATAGAACTGAGATCTCTCATATCCAGTTTCATTTTACAAATTTCATAAGTAGTGCCTGGTAGGACCGTAGAAAGATGAGTGTCTAGAGTAGAGTGATTACAGTGATATGTTCGTGTAATATGTAATTTCACTTCTCAGATATGGATTTGGATATTCATTGGATTGGATTGATTCTGTCTATTTTGTACATGTGCACATGTTTTTTAAATCACCATTGTGTAATTGCATGGATAGCAAATGTTGGGTGAGGATGGGGAGGAGTCTAGCTTAAGGGTGTTTCGAAGGGATTGTGGGATTCTTTCAGAAAAAAAAAGTTATTCTGTGATTATCAATAGACTGTCGGGGTCATTGTCAGCGTCAGTAGTCAATGTTCGTGCATGGGCATGTGTGCAACAGGGTCTATCTCTTCTTTGAAATCTACTGGCACAGTTTAAGAGATTCACTTGCCATTCGAGGCACTCTTTATGTGTGACTTGAGACTACTGACCGCTGGAAATGAAGTACAAACCTGAGATGGACTTACTTGATTTTGTCAACTCTTTTTATACTTTGAGATCAACGGTCATGAGATTAAAGCACAACCAAGAAAAAATGGGTATGAGGTTCCTCTAGGTCAGAGTGAACAAAATAGGCGAGATTCAATTTGTGGGATCAAACAAGGGGAACTTCATCGTCCTGCCGATATAAGGAGACGGGGGGAATCCTCCCTTTGGAACTAGGGCTCTCACACACCTAGCGGAGCTAGGTGTCATGCTTCATCATATCCAGTGTGTGTAGATGTGGAGGAAGTGAATTAAAACAGGACAGTTAGTCCTAGACATATTTTATTCAAGAAGGTAAACTGCCTGATTAAAAATAGGAGAGTGGCGAAGAACTAGACGCTATGTATCTAGCTAAGTACGCCCTACTCTCAGTCGGTCAATATGTTTCATGCCCTAGGTGTCAGGAGGATCAAGGCACTTTTTCAGGACCAGACAGACGCTATCTAAAAAACGTGGTAAGGGAAAACTACCTACCATGTGTTCAGGTTAAACAACCTAGATACAAGATGAGAAAAATTGTGTAAACATTAAAAACACTTAATGTATCTCGTAATTCTGTTCAAGCAGCAGCATTAATACCTATGTATGTCTATTCTATTGAAGACCAGGTCACACTGACGTGCTCCACACCGTGCTCTTAGTGAAGCTTTTAAGGTTAAAAATTATATTTTTTACATAGGTAGTGTCAAAAAATTCCCCGAATCTGAGAGTGTAAGTCATCATTGTAGTGGATAAAACAACAGAGAAAACAGAACTAATGCTCACCACAACTGTTATCTAGAGTTAGCTTCAACAGTGTCCAACAGTCGTCAAGCACACCAATTTGTGTCCTGTATGAATGGAGAAGAAGCTGAGTAAAGAACAAAAACTCCAAACCCAATAGCCCCTACTGCCCAGTCATCAGTAACATTCAATGGGCAGTTGCAAGAGGAGGAAAAATTGCTGAAGGTCCAGTCAACGCTGACCTCCCCCACAAGGCAATTAAGGTGTGTCCCATGTGGTAAGGGGCATTACAGCTGCGACGCTCAAATGGTGGCAAGGTGCAGGCAATTATGCAAGACTTCTCAACCACTGAGTTGTTATCGCAGCAATCTAAGCCCAACCACCAGCATGTGTGGCGACATGAGGGGATGGCCCATGGGGCAGTTAAAGCACAACTACCATAAAACAAAAGATGACTTGCAAAGGGACTGTATGAGAAGGAGATCTTGGGGAGCTGTTGAGCTTCATATCACGCTACTGACCATATTGTAAGAAGCATATCTACAGTTGCTAAAGAACAGCTTTCTGGTTTCTGGTCCAGTTTTATCAAATGTCAATGTGATAAAATAGAAAAGTAAATTCACTTCTTAGAACATTATGGGCCCAATTGACAAAGGTAAGTTTGCATGTGTAGATCTACTGACATGTAGATTTGTTCTTCCAACTAGGGGCCTGATCACAATGCGGTTACAAAATCTTCCCAACCGAACCAGTTTGGAAATGGACACCGACCCACTCAGATCAGGAGAGTCCGACCGAGTAAGATACATCCAGAGGCTTCCAGATACGATTTGGTTGGACTCCCATTGACTTCAATGGGAGCCTATGTTCCTAACCGCATCGTAATCGGGCCCTTGGTCGGGAAGGCACGTTCCCAATTCGGAAGGAGCAAATGCCGTTAGGAGGCCTTCCTAACCGCATCGTAATCGGGCCCTAGGTGGGAATGCTTTCCTAACCGCCCCGTAATCGGGCCCCAGGTGTATATCTCCACTTTTCTACTAGTTCTCATTTCCGAATGGATATTGAGACTTAGACAAGACTTCTATGACTGAATTTATTAGAGTAACATTATTATATGTAACTTTCCATGTGTTTGTGGAGATTTCTGCCACTGGGGAAGAAACCTTCCAATGGGAAAATGTAATAAAGTTTAATATTTAAAGAAAAGAAAACACGCACTAACTCCTAAATATTCAATTCATATTGAATTGTAAATTAATTTCAAAACATAAAAACTTTTTTTGCAATACTTTCAAATTAAAATCACTCACCCTCAATAAGATTTTATTTATACTTCATTTGTAAACAAACAAGGTTAAAAGTTATGTTTTTAGCAATGTTAATAATTTGTAGACGTTTGTAAGCTAAAAATTGTATTTAATTTATTTTAAATCTAAGTACATTACATTAAAAAACATAACATTTAGCATTAATTATACGTATTTATTTACTTAACTTGTTAATATGTATATTTTAAAAATATTATTAATTTTATTTCATATGGGGCGTTAGTGTTATAGCCTGTCTTATGTTTCTTTGGAAGTGTGTAACAGTACAGTGTTTGGGTTTGTGTGATACCTGATTTATTCCAAAGGCATATTTAAGTCTTTTTTATCACTATTAGGGCTGAAGTAGAATTAGTAGTACATTTTGAAAACAGCTATTGTTTTAACTTTATGTGGGTGTGTGTTTTGTGTTAACCTGCCCCCCCCCATCCCTCTTTCAATTTCCCTTAACATCCCCATTTAGGAGTAATTATTCCCCATTTTCTAACCACTCCCCTTTGTGTCTCCCAGTTTTACTACTAAATCCTATACTTACGTACGTGGCGATCTCTGCCATTGAGGCAGAGATCTCCATAAAGAAAATATAAGCGAGGTGAAGGTGGAGATCTCTAGCTATAGGTTTGTGGACTTCATTTTACCGTAATTGACTTAGCACTACTAGAGTACTACTTTACATACTTCAAAATGCCCTTTAGGAATCAAGCCCTATGCATCTCTTTTTTAAGACGTGTTCAGTTCTAAAGCCAGAAGACAGTGAAAGACTAGCGGTGAGCAAAATAGTTATTTGTTTCAAAAATAGTATGCATAATTCTCATGAAAATATGTATTTTATACATGGATGGCCAATTACAAGAAACATTTAAGCGGTGGATGCGCTTGCATACAAAATTTACACAAGATGCCGGCTCAATGTATTATTGGTGTAGTATCTAAAATCACTTTGTGAATGTTGCTAGTGCAGTGCATTGAACACCACAAACACCTGATTTCAAAGTCCATGGAAGACATTGTCTGTAGGCATCAAACCACCCAGAAGCGAACATTAAGAGATCAGCAGGAGCAAAAACAAAACCAACAATGACCTGAAATAAGGCTATCTCAATAACTGAGATTTAAATACTATTAAGCTAACATAAAAATTCACACAGCCTTATAAATACCATAGTCTCTAAAATAAATTTACCAGATGCTTCCCTTTCAATAGTGCCACCATCTACCACTGGTGAAATGTGTTTTAATAATCCAATGCATTCCAAGAGATGTTGTCCTGACTCCCATCAACTAAACTACGTGGACTAGACAGAGTTCTACATCACAATGGTTTGTAGAAAGACACACTTAACTGGAAATAAGATGTCCACAATGATACCGTAAAAGTATGGGAGAGATACCCTTCTAGCAAAATGGGACGAAGTCAAATACCAATGAACAAGAAAGGATCCCTTTTATGTCACACACTCTTACTGTCACCACTGTATATTCATATATATCATATATTCATATAGGGAAATCAACCATTCACTTTCATCCACTCTGCTATCTTCACACTGAACACTGTTTAATGTAAAAATGTCAAATGAATTCAATGTAATCAGCCCTTTCCAAAATCACCATCATAATAAAAAATATACTGTTTCCAGTATTTCATTATTATAATACAATATTGTATCAAATTCTAAAAACGTTTTTAACACCATTGTTCATATGTACATTTTCATCACTATAAAATATCTTGCTAATACAATATGCAAATATGATATTATATAGAAGAATTACTCTGATCTACACAATTATAAATCTGACAATAACCGTAATACACAAAGACAAACAAATGTAATCACAATTTGTCGACGCAGAGTTTCGGTGGTATTGAATTGGTTCATCCCACTTTCTTCCTGAAATAATATTATAATAATTATGTTATCTAAAACAATCAGACATATAGTCTGATAATCATAAAAGGCAAATGTACTTTTCAGTATACTAATATGGTCACAAATACTCCTCTTACATAGCTCACAAATGTTCGAACTTACTAGCTCTTACTGTCATTCTCTTTTAACCCATTCACATATTCACTCATCACTTCCAGTGATTAATCACTACTCTCTCTCAAAGTCTTACCTTATTTATTTCCAAAGGGTCTGGGATACTTCTTATTATAACTGTGTTATTTGGTAGCAAACTTTGGGACACTCCAAGATGCTTGGATTGCATGGATACGGATTTTGAGGGACATATGTAAACAAACAATTTAGGTCCTATTTGGGAATAAAAAAGCTCTTCAATTTGGATAAGCGACTTCTATCCTGGGGCGTAGCTCAGAGGGGTTGTTTGGGGTGTTACAGCTCCCTAATAAATGAATGTTCTGGTTAATAGTTGGATGCAGGATCTTTCAGTCGGATATTGTGGGGGGTCTTTAACATTTCAACAGGCATTTTTACATACACAGACAAACGAACACACACTCTCCTTTCTCTGTTTTGAAAGTCTTCAAAAATGTTGTTTATTTGACAAAATATGGTGTTGTCTCTCACTTAGTAACGTTAGCCTGCATTCCTCTCCCTTTCCACTGTCCCTTAAGCCCCTCTCATATGCCTGATTGACGCATAATGTTTTTTAACTTTATATGCCAGTGTGATTGTTAAAAATCTGAAGCTCACATCCTCCCAATCTTACTGACCTAGTTACGCCCCTGCTTCTAGCCTTTGATTTCATGCATTTAGAAAATGAGACATAACACCTGAGGCATATTAGGATGGAACAGTGGAGATAGGAAAATGTAAAGCAAGAGTTGTGTATGTTTATGTATTGTAAAACTCCTGCTATAATTACCATTTCTAAAATTATATTCTATGGTTTGTGTTTACATCTACATTGTTTTATTTTTATTGACCATTTTCAAACCAGAGCCTTGTTATAAGAAAGGAGATTTTTAAAAGTTTACATTTTTCATTCCTGACTGCTTAGGGTACTAGTTATTGGGGATGCAAATGGCCTTTCTTTCACTTGGAACTGATTATATACAAAAGGACAGATCCATCTCTGGGGTCCACTAAACACCACAGCTTTGGGGATCTGTACCTTGCAACAGTCAAAAGTGACCCCACTCTTAGCCAAATATAGAAAGAACCCCCCTGGCCATAAATATGTCTTATTACAACAAGAGCAGGTTGATCCTCCACTCTAGATGCTTCCACTATCCTTCACAGGCTATATTGGAAGACAGCAGGCCCAGGTTTACTATGATTTTGCATCAAGGTGGCATCACTTATGTGGGGTAGGTGTTACATGGGCAGAGCATGGGCATCCCATGCACTCACTCATGTATTTTGACACAAGTCCTGATTAACAAAGACTTGTAATCCTGTGTTTGTGCCAAAACGTAGGAGAGGTATCTTGATTTCTCTTCGTTACTTTCTCTTTCCATGTGAGCTCCATTCCCAGCACACATAGAAAGAGGAATATGCCTCTAAGGATTGTTTTTGTGCCAGGATGGTATCCCTTTCTGCACAAAAACAATACTGAACTTAATGCAGGCACCCTTTCACTATGGTGCAAGTGTGCCTGTGTTGGTTCTAGGCAGCACAGGGTGCACCAGCCAAGGAGGGAGCAGAGATGCTCCATATCTTTGTAAATATGGAACATTTCTGATCTCTCCCTTTCACGCAAAGCAGCGCAGCAAGTTCCTTTGCTGCACCTCCTTGCGTGAAATAATAGTAAATATGTCCCCATTGTATGTAAGAGTTAATTTATTGACTCCTCCTGATCTTAAAATCTCATAGATACCAAGGGCCTTATCTACAACAAAGTAATGTAGCGCAGTGCCACACGACATTTGGCTGCGCCATGCTGCGTTACTTTGAAAGCAAAGGGATGCGTCATATCTACAATGACATGACAGATCCTTTGGCGCACAATGGGCTGCCATGCACCGACGCAGGCACCCTTGCACCATGTAGCAAGGGTGCCTGCATTGCGGGGATGATTGTTTTTGGGCAGGAAGGTGTCCCTTCCAGCACAAAAACAATCACAAGAGGTGATTTTCTCTTTCTATGCATGCTGCAGAATGCAGCACGCACAGAAAGAGGAAAAAACCCATTTCTCCCCGTTACTCCTCCCCTGGGGAGGAATAGCATTCTAACGCATGTTCAGCTTTAGGATTTCTCGTAAATCTGGAAATACGGCAGAAGCCATGGGTGTTGCGTGGGAACACCCACAGCAACACCCATGGCATGCCCCTTTCACGCAAAGTGCTGGGTTTAAAGGGGCCCTTTTTACAAGGACACGGAAAGCCACGCAGGGAGAGGGAGTAGGAGCAAGATCAGTAGTCTACCAGGAGGAGGACCAGCTGGGGTTGGAGTGTCTGAGCAGCAGGACTTATATTTTGTCAGAATTTAATTTGAGACAATTTGTGTCCTCATTGGATGCGGAAACATGCCAGATATTTCAATTCAGGCTGAAACCTCAGGTCAGCCAATGCCAGGCTTCAAATCCAAGCTTAATTCAAGAGGAAGATCCCCCAATGTAAAACTATCATGGTGCAAGCATCCTACCTTGGAACACATTGGACCGTGCACAGCTACCATGCCTTCATCAAGGTCTTCAAAACAGTACTCTTCAACAAGGCATGTATTAATGAATATTGTTACACTTGATTATATTCTAAAATGTCATAGAAAATGGATTACACTTAAAGAGGAGCCTTTTGACTACTATTTGAATTTCAACTTGCCCCCCCTCATGATGCCCCTACTCACCTGTCTGTACAAACCAACCAACCAAGGACAAACTAAGAGAGTCCTATATGGGGGTCTCCTGTCCCACCACCAACAGTCCAAATATGCCAGTGCGGCAAATATGAAGATTTTATTCTATACCAATTCTAATAAAAACTTGATGTGTAACACTAGGTACTAAATAGTTTACTCTAATTTCCCCAACCCTTTGAATCCTTTCTCCACTGGTAACCCTCTTCCACCATGTCCCCACCTCTGCTCTTCCAGATCCTTAACACTATATCTATACTTTTCTCCTTTCATAAACGTTTTGTTGCTCAATCCCATCTTTCCACCTGTTACCTTCTTTCATAAGGTTTTTAATCCTGTTATCACTGTTTTCAGTCTGAATGGTTCGAATCTGTAGCTGTTGCCCTCTCACTTTGTGCTTCCTTTCTTTCGTTCAGTGTGAACAGGATTTGTCTAATTTGTTGTTCTAAGTCACGGGTACTCATAGAACGGCCCACGGGACTCCAGCGGCCAGGCAACTCTTCCTTGGCGTCCCCCGGACCTTGCAGACATTGTACCTGTGTTTGTTGTTGTTGTCGTTTTTGTATCAGCAAACACCGCCGGTTGCAGCAGCGCGGACTCCGAGAGACTGCTCTATAGGGGTCGGGCGATTCTAGCGATAGTTAGAGTGGAGCTACAGGGGCGCTAAGAAGAGGTGAAATACAACAAAGCCTCATTAACAAGTAAATGGTCTTTTAAAGACCTGTGAAGTACTCCGGTGCGGCTGTGTGTGTGCGCCCAGGAAGCTGTCTCAGCCCGGGCTGACATACACTCCAGTTGAGGTGAAAGAGGGTGACAGAGGGAGGGGGAGGGAGGGAGGGAGAGAGGGAGGGATGAAGAGGGAGGGAAAGAGGGAGGAAGAGGGAGGGGGACAGAGGGAGGGGGACAGAGAGAGAGGAAGACTGAGACAGAGGGAGGAAGACGGAGACAGAGGGAGGAAGACGGAGACAGAGGGAGGGAGAGAGAGACAGAGGTGAGACAGAGGGAGGGAGACAGGGGGAGCGAGACAGAGAGATGGAGATAGACTGAGGGAGACAGAGGGTGGGAGACAAAGGGAGGAAGACAGACAGACAGAGGGAGACAGAGGGAGAGAGAGGGGACAGAGGGAGACAGACAGGGAGACAGAGGGAGGAGACAGACAGCGGGCGAGAGAGAGAGGGAGACAGACAGACGGAGGAGGGCAACAGAGGGAGGGAGACAGAGGGAGGTAGACAGACAGAGGGAGACAGACAGAGGGAGACTGACGGAGACAGACAGAGGGACGGAGACAGAGGGAGACAAAGGGAGAGAAAGTGCTGGGAGACAGAGAGAGAGGGACAGAGAGAGGGAGGGAGAGAGAGAGAGAGAGAGAGAGAGAGAGAAAGGGAGGGAGACAGAGACAGGGACAGACAGAGACAGATAGAGGCAGAGACAGGGACAGGGGCAGTCAGAGGCAGAGAGAGAGAGACGGAGAGGGACACAGAGACAGGGATAGACAGAGAGGGAGACAGAGGGAGAGAGAAAGAGAGAGAGAGGGAGACAGAGGGATACAGAGAGAGGGAGACAGGGATACAGAGAGAGGGAGACAGCGGGATACAGAGAGAGGGAGACAGAGGTGGAGAGTCAGGGGGAGACAGAGGGAGGCAGAGGGAGGGAGATGGAGACAGAAGGAGGGAGTCAGGGGGAGACAGAGGGAGGGAGACAGAGGGAGAGAGAGGGAGACAAAAAGAGAGAGGGAGACAGCGAGAGAGAGGGAGACAGAGAGAGGGAGACAGAGGGAGACAGACAAAGGAAGGGAGAGAGACAGAGGGAGGGAGACAGACAGAGGGAAACAGACAGAGGGAGGGAGACAGAAGGACGGAGACAGGGAGGGAGACAGAGGGAGGGAGACAGAGGGAGGGAGGGAGACAGAGGGAGGGAGACAGAGGGAGGGAGGGAGACAGAGGGAGGGAGGGAGACAGAGGGAGGGAGGGAGACAGAGGGAGGGAGACAGACAGAGGGAGACAGACAGAGGGATACAGACAAGGGGATACAGACAGAGGGAGACAGACAGAGGGAGACAGACAGAGGGAGACAGACAGAGGGAGACAGACAGAGGGAGACAGACAGAGGGAGACAGACAGAGGGAGACAGACAGAGGGAGACAGACAGAGGGAGGTAGAGGGAGGTAGACAGAGGGAGGGAGACAGACAGAGGGAGGAGGGCGACAGAGGGAGGGAGACAGAGGAAGCGAGACAGATAGAGGGAGACAGAGGGAGTTAGAGAGACAAAGGGAGACAGTGGGAGACAGACAGAGGGAGGGAGAGAGGGAGACAGAGAGGGGGAGACAGACAGAGTGAGTGAGACAGAGGGAGACAGAGGGAGAGAGAGAGAGAGGGAGAGAGAGACAGAGAGAAAGAGGGGCGGGAGACAGATAGAGGGAGACAGAGAGAGAGAGAGGGAGCGAGACAATGAGAGGGAGAGAGAGATAGAGAGAGGGCGGTAGACAGAGAGAGAGAGACAGAGCAAGAGAGAGAGAGAGAGAGAGAGAGATGTGTGTATGCCGGGTCTGGTGGCTCGGTGGACGAAGGCGTTCACTGCAGGGGACTGTGTTCAACCTCATAGTCACAGTTTTTTTTGTTGCTCTAGCCTTGCCCCCTTCCCTCACTGACCCCGCCCCCACCGGTGCGGCCCTCAGCCACAAACCACACTGTAAATTTGGCCCCCAAGAGAACGTTTGTGAGTACCCATGTTCTAAGTGAAGCGCAATACCTGTCTTAAGATGGAATTGAGACATATAAAAAGTAAAATAAATAAAAATTGATGTGTTTATAAATACGAAATGAACACATAAGATGACCACAAATTCTACAGGGCATTAGAGTCCCTCTATCAAATGCTTGCGACAAGCAGGTGTGTAAGAAGTTCTTGTGGGGCCTGGTACCTAAAGTCAAGGAGGGCCCTTCTCTGGTGTTTGAGCCCCTCAGTTTAAATAAAGAAAATCTCCTGAGACACAATTTGAGGCTGCTCCTCTACGTGGTGGTTGCCTGCCTCATTGTTTATATCTTACATAAGCAGGCTATGCTTGCTTTCGATATATATAAACACATTTACAAATGTCAGCGCAGGGCCCTCAAAAGAACAGGGCTTGTGACAATACAGCCCGGCTGCTCCTTCCTTGTGTTTACCCTGGGGATGCAATCCATTAGACCTACTAGTTTGGATGGGCCTACTACCCTCCCTGATCAGTCTTTCCCAATGAGTCCCTGGCAGAGTGTGAAAAAGTCATCCTTTTGCCCTGATCACCCCTATTTTGTTGACTGATACTGGTGGTTACTGACTGCGATTGTGCACTGGGCTCTGCTACCCAGGCCCAGGGGCGTGCTCTGTTTAAATGGTATAGGGTAAGTATGTATAATTACAATTGGTTCTGAACCTACCTGTAAGTCCCTAGTATATGGTAGGGCATGTAGGTTTAGAGACCCCAGTGTATTTATTGCGCTTAAGTGTGCACTGTTGTGATGTCCACTGCCATTTTAAAACCAGACCTGCTTTTGCAGGTTGGTTTTAAAGAAAAACTATGTCCAAATTCAACTTTGGAATTAAAAGCACTTCCAAAGTTTAAAACTAACTTTGTATTGCATGTAAGTCACACCTAAGGTCTGCCCTAGGTGCTGCATGGGTAGAGTGCCTTGTATTTAAAAGCAGAGACATTATGAAAATGTTTATATGCTTTGGTGTGGGGGAAAACTGCCAATCTTGTTTTCCCTCTTTGTAGTGTGCTAGCACCGTAGGCTAACATGGCAGAGCTTTATTAAAATTTAATAAAGCTTAACTTTTGACAGGAGTGAGTTACAACAATAATTCGAAGAATCAAAATAATAGTTACAATAAATCTAACAACTTTCCAAGATTAGATTTATTATAAATATTGCAGGAAAAAAGTTACAGAACTTGCTTTCCTGAAGTTACCAAAAACAGCCCTGTGGCTGCCTCTTCTGATTGGCCATCCTTTGACAGGCTGAGCCAAGCTCCTGATTAGGTGTGAAGTGGACAGGGTTAAAACAAACAAACCATCTGGTGGGAGGAGATCTGCTGCTGCAGATACCAGGACAGGAAAGGGACTGGATAGCCACACTGGTCTTCAAAGGGTGAAAGACAGATAGTACAGGAACCAGGCCCACCCCCACTTCTTGCACCCTGAGCCAGATGGGACACCCTATAATTGAATTAGACGAGGGGCAGGAAGGAGAGTGTTGGGAAAAGTTAGCCACACCTGTGGTTTCGGGGTTAACCACACCTTTATCTCCAGGAGAGATTTTTTCCATTTTTATTTTTTGTAAATAGTTAATTCTGGGACAAAAAAAATGCCATACTTCTAAGGAAGTGTTCATCACAGAGGGTGACAACTTGAACCCCGTTGGTTAGGGGTGCCCCCTTCTTGCCAGCCCAGACACTGCAATAAATATGAGAGAGCTACACAGCACCTCGGATCCCTGCTTAGAAACATCAAGAGAAGAAGGATAGCCAAGCGGAACCCCTGGTCTGCACTGATAGAGGACTGCACTCACAAGGACTGTACCTGCTGCAGACTCTGGGCTTCAGAAAAGAGGAATTTGCCTTGCTTCAAAAGATTGAGGAGTGGACTCCCTGACAGCAACAGGTAGAAAAGAGGTATAAGAAGTCACCTGCAGCATCTCCATGAAAGACAACCCAGCTGACTAGCTCACCTGGACTTTAAAGGATTTGACTAGGGACATTGTGGAAACTAAAGTCCCAAACCTTAAAGAGGCAAAACAGAGCTTCTGGATCCTTGGCTGGTGTGGTGGATCCTCAAAGACCCTCAAGAGACCTTCTGCAAGAAGATCCAGAAGTTTGAGAACATTTGGACAACTTTTCTGAAAATAAGCTCTATAATTTCATCGACCTCGATGACAAGACTTTATTTGTGACTGTGGTGTTATTACTAAGAGTAGGCACCTCCCTGCACCTACTAATAAATGGCCTTCCAATACAGAGGGTGTAAAAAATGCACTACATGCCCTTCAAAAAAGGTGTTGCTCTCTCCATCAATACCATGCATATTAATGAGACAGGAAGTGTTTCATGGAGCTTGATAAAAATGACTTGATCTTCTAAGCATCCAGGTTGACTAAGCTGATTACAAGGACTGTGGGAAGGTTGTGGGATCCAACAGCCAAAGCACCGTTCCTTTTGGAACCCAATCCAAAAGGAAATTAAAGTAGTGTCCAAGGACTTCTGGATGCTGGGAGGCTATGAATGAGAGCTGGACTGATGGTGTTGCCCATTGCAGGTGCTACATCTTGGGGAGCCATTATGATTATCCATGTATATGTGGGTGGTAATAGTGAACTGAAGATTACTGGTACCAGTGATTCCAGGCCCTGGTTGATCTGCTATAGTCTGGTATGGACAGTGTGCCCTGTGCCCATTGGGTGTTATCTAAATAGAAGTCAGTCAAAGGGTACCTGTAGGAGTAGAAGGTGAAGTCTTGTGGGTTGAGAGGAGGTAAGACTAGTTTTTGTAAATTGGTAATGCTAGTGGCTCAAAAAATCAATAACTGTCTATTGTCCGAAAATATTGATTTTAAATAGAAGTGCCATTAATATTTAACAAATGCAATGCAGATTACGAGTTCAAGAGCTGCTGCGCAAATGGCAGAAGAAGAGCGCTTTTTGGATTATGGATTACTTTTTCAGAGTTCTTTCGATGAGGCTGGAACTTGGAAGATCCAGTAGGGGGTGCTGTATTTGCCCACTTCCAAACAATATGGCCAACAACAGGAAAGCAATACACAGTAATAGAAAGTGGTGCTGGGACAGTTGATCTTTGGGTACGTGCAGACATAATGCAAGCAATCTGCAAGGTATGACCCTCAAAAACATCAACCAAGGTTCTTGGGATGATGTAGCACCACAGCACAGCGAACAGGACAATTTACCCCACACACTTCTACTCCGCGTGCCATTACTCCGCAATTTTTAAACTGCAATATCTTTTACAATGCAGGACTTTACAACGCAATCCATTACAACGCATTCCCCATTACAACGCAATTTACTATTCTAACTCCACAGAGTTGTTACTTTGGGGACATCAACTCCCTCCTGGACAGTTTCGAGGTGATCCATCAAGCGGAGCTAATAAAAAAGTAGGGCCCCAAAACACTTAACATTTAATCGCTGAATAAAATAAGGAAACATGAAAAGTCCAACAGGGATAGTGATATTGGGATCCATTGATTGTAAAGAGTCTATAGATAATCACATCTGATTACTTAGGGGTAGGATAGTTTGGAGCAGCTATTTGGATGTTTAGACACAAGCATCCAACATGTTGAGGAAAATTAGAGGGGTGTAACATCCACGTCAGATCTTGAAAGAAAAATAACTTGACGATAATAACTTGGACCATATTCATAATGTTATTTCAACCCTCACCCTCCCTCTTTTTCAATGTTCTTACTTCCACTATCTTTGATTTACCATTCACCAAAAACTGTTTAGCCTACTTAGCTTTACAAAATATCATTTTTTTTTTACATTTCCAAATAACACAATCGTATATCCATGAATCAGCCATTATTCAATTGAACTAATATTAGGAAAAAAATCACGTTTTAAAACATTTACAGCATTTAAAAATGATCTGAGTCGGATCTCCAGATAAAATTGCAAAATTATCCAAGTCATTATACTCTGTAAATTTCAAAAACAAATCATCCAAGTAGATCTCTGTACTTTTTCTACTGTCTGTGCATGAAAGTCTGTGAGTCCGAAAACACTAAGGGCCATATGTATCATTGAAATTCGCATTCGAAAAGGCCAAAATTCGCAGAATTTCTTTCGTCCTTTGCGAATGCGAAATCTCAATATGGTATGTATTAAGAAAATGTGGGTCAAAATAAGGAATCGCACAATTTGCGATTCCTTATTTTGCGATTGCATTTAAGGAATCGCAATATTTGCGATTCCTTAAATGCAATGTATGATGCAAAAAAATATTGCTAATTGTCCCTAAGGAATCGCAAATTACCACGAACTTCAAGTTGGTGGTAAGTTGCGAATTCCTTTATAACTTGGCTGCAAGCGCTAGGAGAGCTTTGCTCTTGCTGCTGACAGAGGCATCTTTTGCGTTTTAATTATCCCGTTTTTCCATTTACTTTCAATTTATGTTGCTCGTTTTCCCTTGTTTTTAAATTGGGCCACTCACAGACCCACACTGCTGTCACCTCACTCCCACTGTAATTTGGCATTACTCACCGCGTTTTAGCGGGTCCCTGCCCACTGTCTCGCCTGGTGGCCATATTGGGAGGGGGGACATTGTAGGCGGCGCGGTTAGCGCTCCAGTGTGCACGCGCTCGGCGACCATAAAGGAAGGCAAGCGTCAGGTGAGCGCCCTTAACAACTTGGCTGCAAGCGCTAGGAGAGCTTTGCTCTTGCTGCTGACAGAGGCATCTTTTGCGTTTTAATTATCCCGTTTTTCCATTTACTTTCAATTTATGTTGCTCGTTTTCCCTTGTTTTTAAATTGGGCCTCTCACAGACCCACACTGCTGTCACCTCACTCCCACTGTAATTTGGCATTACTCACCGCGTTTTAGCGGGTCCCTGCCCACTGTCTCGCCTGGTGGCCATATTGGGAGGGGGGACATTGTAGGCGGCGCGGTTAGCGCTCCAGTGTGCACGCGCTCGGCGACCATAAAGGAAGGCAAGCGTCAGGTGAGCGCCCTTAACAACTTGGCTGCAAGCGCTAGGAGAGCTTTGCTCTTGCTGCTGACAGAGGCATCTTTTGCGTTTTAATTATCCCGTTTTTCCATTTACTTTCAATTTATGTTGCTCGTTTTCCCTTGTTTTTAAATTGGGCCACTCACAGACCCACACTGCTGTCACCTCACTCCCACTGTAATTTGGCATTACTCACCGCGTTTTAGCGGGTCCCTGCCCACTGTCTCGCCTGGTGGCCATATTGGGAGGGGGGACATTGTAGGCGGCGCGGTTAGCGCTCCAGTGTGCACGCGCTCGGCGAACATAAAGGCAGCCATGCTGACGCGCAGCGTCATCACGCAGCGTCATCGCCGGATTGTCGCCGGAGTTTCGCCAGAGTCAAGCCCGTCTGTGCCCGTCCGGGCCCAGACGGGCCTTGGGCATGCCACTCTGCTCAACTCTCCGAACACACGGATTCCCTCCTACAGGTACTCACGGGACTCGCTTCTCGCATTACGCGTGCCAAGACATCCTAGTTGTTACTATTATTGGGCGGAGGGTGGTGTATTCAAACCCTGTTCTGGCTGTCGCCCACATAATACGGTTAAGGCTCCCGATTCTTATATGATGGCTCTGCTTAATTGCAGATCACTTCCCTGTCACTCGACGGAAATCCATTGCCTTCTTTTGGACTATAGGTTGGATGTTTTATTTCTTACGGAGACGTGGCTATCCGCTGGTTCCGACCCCGACATTGTTAATGCTCTTCCCCCGGGATACCTCATGTGTCACCTTGATAGGCCGGATGGAAGAGGGGGCGGAGTGGCCATTATTTACAGAGACACATTGGTATGCAAAGCCGCTGATTGCGGCATTAATAATGCTGAGAGTTGTCATTTCACTCTTGGCATCTCTTCAACTGTCTCTATCTCTGGTATTTTGGTGTACCGGCCTCCTGCTACGCTAGGGAACTTTGTGGATTCTTTTACGGAAACTGTTATTCCACTTGCTGCGGCTTCGTCCAATTTTCTTATTCTTGGGGACTTCAATTTTCATTTTGACGACCCCAATGACGTGGTGTCAAGGGATCTTACAAGTTTGCTTGGTGCACTTGACCTGCATCTTGTTAATGTGGGAGTGACTCATAACAGAGGTCATCAGCTGGATGCGGTCTTCGCTAATTCGGCGAATTTACAGGCCCTCCAGACGTTGGCTCTCCCTTGGACTGACCACCATTTCATTCCGTTTAGCTGGTTGTCTGGGAACCGGAGAGACCCTCCACTTAGGCAACATACTGTGGACCGCCTCTGGTCGAAGCTTCCGGTAGATAGGTGGGCGGAAGAGCTAGCCAGAACCTGTCCCCATCATGTAGAAGACCCCAGCTTTGCTGATCAGCTTGTAGTCAATTGGCTAACCAACTCGTTGGACTTGCTGATCCCGAACAAAAGGAGGCTTGTCAGGGAGAGAAGAATTGGTTCTGCTCCCTGGTACACCCCCGAACTCAGGTGCATTCGAACTTCCTGTAAAAGGTTTGAACGTGCCTGGAGGAGAGAGCAGACCGAGGAAAGTCGGGCCTCTTATAGGAAGGAGCTGAGGAAATATAAAAGGGCACTGAAGGACGCTAAAAGGGCTTTCTTTAGCGAGAGGATTGCGAGGGCAAGTAATTCCTCCGGCGAGTCGTTTAAAATTTTTAAAGAACTTCTGAAAGCACCCACCCCCCAGTGCTACACGATGACCCTAAAGGACAATGTGAGGATTTGGCAAAATTCTTTCATTCAAAAATAGAGAAAATATTATCCTCCTTACCCTCTATCCCTCTCATTCAGGAATCAGTCATTGGCTCTACTAACTGCCCGACTGAGCTTATATCCTTTGGCCCCTTCTCGGAAGAGGAGGTTACAAAGGTCCTGCTGGAGTTGAAGAGTGGCTCTCCGAGTGATCCAGTCCCGATGAAACACCTTAAGCCCATGGTTAACATCCTGTCAACGCCTTTGACTGATCTCATAAACCTCTCACTTGCTCAGGGCATAGTGCCACAGAGATGGAAAAAGGCTGTGGTGAAAGCCATACTGAAAAAACCAGGATTGGATCCATCTGATTTGGCCAATTTTAGGCCAATTTCTCTCCTCCCTGGTTTTTCAAAAATTGCTGAGAAGCTTGTCAATCATCAGCTCTCGTACCATCTTGAAGCTAACCACCTGCTAGGAGACTCCCAGACTGGTTTCCGCCCCGGCCATGGAACAGACACTGCCTTGTTGGCAGTAGTGGAGGAGGCAAGAAGCACTCTCGATACAGGGGGGTCAGTGGCAGTGATCCTCCTGGACTTGAGTGCTGCTTTCGACACCGTGAACCATCAGGTGCTCCTCCAACGGCTGTCAGAGGCAGGTGTCTCGGGGACAGCGTTGAAATGGCTGGGCTCCTTTCTTGCGGATCGTTTTTACCAGGTCTGGGAAGGGTCGGAGCAATCTGCCCCAATCCCTCTTCAATGTGGAGTCCCGCAGGGCTCATCGCTGAGCCCTACCTTATTTAATATTTATATGACTCCACTTGAAAGAGTGGTCGCCCCTTCGGGGGTGAAGATCATCAGCTATGCTGATGATACTCAGCTGGTGGTGGGCCTCACGCAATTGGCGTCCCACCCGGAGGTATTACATGACTGCCTCGCCAATGTTTATCGATGGATGTCCATCTCTGATTTAAAGCTCAATGGAGGTAAGACCGAGCTGATGCTCCTGGGCAACTCCAATCCTTCCATCATTGCGAGCTGCTGGCCCCGGTCTCTTGGCGACCCACCATCCCCCAAGAAGGAGATCAAATCCTTGGGAATATGGTTGGATGACGATCTGTCCTTTCGGACTCATGCCAAGAAGACCGCAGGGGTCTGTTTTGGCTTGTTGAGATCAGCCCGTAAGGTGTTACCTTTGCTTCCTGCTCCATCAAGGAAGTTGTTGATTCGTGGCCTAATTCTATCCAGGCTCGATTATGGGAATGCGTTGTTCCTCGGTGCTCCGGAAGCTACCCTTAAAATCCTCCAACAGGTGCAAAATGCAGCTGCGCGAGTCCTTATGGATGTCCCCAGAAGGCAGTCTGCTGCTCCGGCCCTTAAAGCGCTTCACTGGCTCCCCATGAAGGAGCGGGTGAAATTTAAAGCGCTTTGTACGGCTCATAAAATTTTATATGGTAAAGGCCCTCCCATTCTTGCAAACATGGCCCGTCCCTACAAACCCTCGCGTCTGTTGCGCTCGGAGCAAAAACATCTTCTGCAGTCAGCGAGAGTAAGAAGAGCTCGGTCGGGGGGCAGGCGTTTCTCTGTGCAGGTAGCCTCCCTTTGGAACTCTCTGCCCCTTAAGATCCGCTCAGAATCCCAGATCCTACCATTTAGGAAGCTGCTTAAGACTCATTTGTTTCCTCGGTAGTGTTAGCTGAGTCTTCTTCGTTTCTGTGGTCTGTTGCGCCGGGATGCCCCTGGGTAAGCCGAGCGCATTATAAGTTTCATAATAATAATAATAATAATAATAATAATAATAAAAGCATTTTTTTTTTAAAACAAAAGGTGCCATGTGACGCTCATACATGCCCTTAGGGCATGTATGTGCGCCATATGCGCGCACATGTCATTTTCAGGGGTGCAGCAGGGTGTCCTTTGGACACCCCTGCACCCATGAAAATATTCTCAATTTGCGATTAGCTAATTGCTAATCGCACATTTCCCCTTCATTCCTATGGGCCTCCTGGCCCTTAGAAATGAATGGGAAATTATTCCTTAATTGCGATTAGCAATTTGCTAGTTGCAATTAAGGAATTTTAAGAAATCGCTAAAAAGAAGCTGATTTCTACATACATACCATTTTGCGATTTCTAAATAGAGATTCCTTAAAAATCGCTATTTAGGAATCGCAAAATGGTTCCTTGATACATATGGCCCTAAGTCACAATGCCAGAATGTGTGACCTAAATTCAGGTAAGGGCCCCAAGATCTCTCTCTTTCCCACTCACTTGTGTCTGACGTACCTGCTTGTTCGTGCTGGCTTCTCGCCTGGTTTGATGTACAAAGACTGCCTGCAGCCCGGATTGTGGCAGAGCAGCTGCTGGGCCTCCCCTGCTTTGCATAGACACTTGCACCAGAGTTAGGATTCAAACGCCGTGATCCTGAAACGCAAAGCACAAGCCAATTTCACATTTACATTTTTATCATTTGTGTGAAGGTCGAGAGCGGTATTCAAATAGGCAACCTGATGGCACTGGCCGCATGAACCAGGTGCAACCGTCTGCACCTGCAGTCTTGAGTCTAAGCATCCCCTCCTATTTCCATCATCCTACACTTCCTGTATCTTTGGGCCATATGTATCAAGCCAAATTGACTTCGCAAACGCCCAAATTCGCAGAATTTCGGCGTTTGCGAATGCAATTTGGACTAATGGTATCCATTAAGCAAATGTGCTTGAAAAACAAGTAATCGCAAAAAATGCGATTCCTTATCTTGCGATTGTATTTAAGGAATCGCAAATTTTGCGATTCCTTAAATGCAATGTAAGAAGCCAAAAAAATTAGCAAATTGGCCTTAAGGAATCGCAATTTACCACCAACTTCTAGTTGGTGGTAAGTTGCGAATTCCTTTCAAAATGGATATTTTCTCAATTTTCTAAGTGCCATGTGACGCACACACATGCCCTTAGGGCATGTATGTGCGCCACATGTGCACCCATGCCGATTTCAGGGGTGCAACAGGGTGTCCTTTGGACACCCCTGCACCCTTGAAAATATTCACAATTTGCGATTAGCAAATTGCGATTTGCAAATTTCCCCTTCATTCCTATGGGCCTCCTGGCCCATAGAAATGAATGGGAAATTATTCCTTAATTGCGATTAGCAATTTGCTAATCGCAATTAAGGAATTTTAGGAAATCGCTAAAAAGAAGCTGATTTCTACATACATACCATTTTGCAATTTCTAAATAGCGATTCCTTAAAAATCGCTTTTTAGGAATCGCAAAACGGAATGTTGATACATATGGCCCTATATCTCATGTTCTCGTTTTCATCCCTGCTTTCTTCCTTATCCTCCTCCTTTCTCTTTTCATTCCGTTCTCTTGCTCTCTGTCAAATCTAATGATGAGAAATATGTCCTGGTCCCAAAAAAGGAGTGTCATGCTCAACCCTTACAACCACCAGCACAAATTAAGGACTGGACAGGGCCTCGTCTCTTTCAGAAGTCGGTGGAATTGCTCATTGTTTGTTCTAGTTCTTACCGTTCGGATACTACACTTTCTTCGGAATGGCTTCTCTACACAGGCATGCAGGGTACAGAACACAAAGGAGATCGGCACACGAGTGTTAAAGGGCTGCTGCTGGCTGAGACATGTAGGGACCAGCAGGTCATGCAAGACTAACTTAACAGTGCATGCTTTCGAAGTCAGTCTATTTCGCACCATCAACTTGGGCAATAGTAACATCTAAAATAGTGCTTAGAAGAGGCATACTTATTGTATGAGGTGCATGAGGTGCATTATAAAAAAATGACTTATTATCTAATTACTGTCTGTCTTACATTCAGACAAGGCAATTCTATTTTAGGTGGACATTTCAAAATAAGGGGACATTAACTCATTCTTGTACCCACTATGGCTATGAAGTTAACAAAAAGTACTTTGTAGAGATCTCAGAGGAGTGTAAAGAGCATTTTTAACAACATGAATATTCCCCACATTGAATTTAGTATGTTTTCCTAGGAGAAATGGCTTATTGCCGGAGGGTAATTTCAGAACTAGTGCCAAGAAAACCCGCTTTCCACACTGGCCCAGAAGCAATGCTACAGTGGGTATTTCATGGGAAGCTCTAGCAGGTGCTGACTCTTCAAACTGTGGGAAGGGTCTGCTTCACCTATCTTCTGACTCTTTCATTTCCAGTCTTATTTTTCATGCTGATAATTTTGAGTTTTTTTTATCTTCTTCACTGTTATACAACCAGCACTTGATTTATATTCTCTTCCTTCACAGCAGCCCTTCCAAAGCACAAATTCATCACCCATGCATGACTGATCCTTTTTATTACTTTAATGTTTAGGTATGGCTGCAAAGAACAGTAGCTGTCTGGACCTCACGTCATCAATTATTCAAACGAGTACAATAAGGAGTACAGAGGGAAAGAGAATGCTTTGCATCAATCCCCCTCAGCCAGTGGTTTTCATGGTTTGCCATTTCCTGTATGGACAGTTTGTCAAGGCAATAGCATTTCATAGTTATTTACATTGTCCCATGTGTATTACCATTTCGTTTTTGATGATGGGGCTGTTACACTAGAATCATTGTCTGCTCTTTGATGTATTCAAGTTACCAATACAACATTTTAATTGCTGTTTTATGGCTTTTTGTGCAGGCCGTGCTAGTTGTTTCTATACCTAAGCCTGGTATAAAGAGACAGAACTATTTACTAATTGCCCTTGCACATTCATTTGTTTTACTTTACTGTCATGACAGCATGTAGATGGAGTTAATTTATTTTCATGATGCAAAGATGTATGTTCACATATGCGTGTAAAAATACGGACCTCTTGTTAAACGTATCCATTATGCAATATTTTGCTGGATACATGTGTTAAGTTTAAAAATGGTAGGGTAAACTTCAACTTCGCACTCCTTTTCATAATACTATTATTTGAGGATACAGTTTAACTCTTTTAATATAGATTGTTCATAATAGGGGCTCTACTCCCAGCTTCCTTATTGTTGAAGCCGAAGGTGTTGCTGCGTTGTGGGATTTTCTTTGGAGGACAGCTGGCGGCAATACACAACAAAATCACCCAACTCTTACCAAACACTTCCCTAAACAAAAAGGCACCCCTATTGTCTTTGACAGTGCTTGTTCTTCTTTTTCCCCTGGCAGTAATCCCAATGCCATGACATTGTTGACCCTTTCTGATTTCACACACACTTCCTCTGACTAATGAGAACCTCAGAACCGAAGACCATATTCTAAAAGGTCTGTGATGCCATGCAAATGGTAGAAGCATATACAAACACAAATGGTGGCTATGCTCACAACAATTGCACATCCAATATTAGCACTTTGTTAGGGATGTTGTATCAAGCACAATATCTTTCCGTGTGGGGTAAAGGTGCTATCATGGTACTAAAACACCCTGCCACCTAGGGTGTCTACCTGACGCGGTCCTTGATCAAAACTATGCAAAATCATAAGTACTGAAGCACACACAAGAAGTCCATGCAATTGAAAATACATACCAGATATTGCGAAAACTACAAATGGAATAACAAAATTCACAAAAAAGGAAAAAGAACTTGATGAACTTTATCATTTGGATTACTTTTTCAATTGTATGGACTTCTTGTGTGTGCTTCGGTACTTATTATTTTGCAAATGGTAGAAAAACATGCTTGAAAAATCAGAAAATACATCCCCCACTTGTCATTTTCAGTTTCCAACCTATACAGCATGAATCTGTCATTGCCTTTTCAGGTCCTAACCTTAGTCAAGGTCTTGCTATTTTTTATCTTGATTACTCTGCCTTTCCAATTACTGATTGAACCTCTGGCCCACTGTTGAGTGCCAATCTGGAAGGAACGTCACTGTCTGCCCGTTTCGATTTTGCTTGACTTTCCATTCTGTGCCTGTTATTGCTTCTCTTGGATGGCTTCCTAAAGCTTTTATTTTAATTTGATTTACTGGGTCCTCGCTGGTTTTGAAGCAGCGGGCCCAGCTCAGACATACTGTCCATGCAGCATCAGTTGCACCTAACACGGGGCTTCCTGATGAGAAATCAGGCCACCTTGGCAGGTAGGGGGATGAGCAGTGGTTCATCTCTGCCAGTGGTTGTGTGTGGTGGGCACTTGTGCTCTATTTTTAGCTACCAGGACATATTTATCAGAAGATTAGCACAAAAAGGTGAACAGAGGAGAGAGAGAAAGATAGGAAAACAGTGACAAAAAGTGAAAGCATGAATGAATGAGTATTGACAAAGCAAATAGGTCTCGCCTATACAAGAGCTGTTGGCTTTGGCAATGTGTTTTTGCCATAGTGTACACCAGTGTGACTGCTGTTCAGCATGGCTAAAAGATAGTGGCGTGGAGTGGGGGGGACTAGAGTGTCATAGATTGGATTTGTTGTAGTGGAGTAGGGGGGTAGAGTGTCGTAGAGGGGAATAGAGTTCAGTGATTCAATGGCAAAGAGTGTCGTAGAGAGCAGTGTAATAGAGTGCAGTGTCCTAGAGTGCAATGGTGAAGAGTGAAATGAGGTGGATTGAAATGGGGTGCGGTGGATTGGGGTGGGGTCGATTAGATTGGGTGAATTGCATTAGAGTAAGGTGGGCAGGAGTAGGGTGAATTAGAATGGAGGCGGTGGATTGGACTGGACTGAAGGGGGTGGATTGGGTTGGAGTGGGGTGGATTGGAGTGTGGTGGGCTGGATGAATTGAACTGAGTGGGATGGACTGAACTGTGGTGACGTAGATTGAATTGTGGTAGAGTGGGGTGGATTAGAGTAGGAAGGGGTGGTTTGAACTGCAGTGGAGTGGGATGGATTTGAGTGGGTGGACTGGATGGGGTGGATTAGATTGGAGTGTGGTGGATTTAAATGGGGTTTGGTGGGTGGATTGGGGTGGGGTGGACTGGAGTTAGGTGGATTGGGGTGGTTTGGAGTAGGGTGGATTGGATTAGAGTGGGATGGACTGGAGTGGGGTAGAGTGTAATGGAGTTGAGTGGTTTGAATTGGAGTGGGGTGGATTGGATTGTCATGGGATGGATTGGAGTGGAGCAGATAGGATTACAGTGGGGTGGACTGGATTGACTGGGATAGAGTGAATTGGATTGGGGTGTGGACTGCAGTGGGATAGATTGGATTTGGCTATATTGGGGTGGGTTGGATTGGTACGGGGTAGATTAGAGTAGTGTGGATCCGATTGGATTAGAGTAGGGTGGATTGGATTGAGGAGAGGTGGAATGGATGGGGTGGATTGGAATGGGGCAAATTGGAGTGGGGTGGATTGTTTTGATTGGCGTGGGGAGGTTGTTTTGGTTTGGAGTGGGGCAGATTGCTTTGGATTGGTGTGGGGCAAATTATGGTGGGGCAGTTTGTTTTGGATTGGAGAGGGGCAGATTGGAGTGAGGCAGATTGTTATGGATTGGAGTGAGGCGTATTGTTTTGGATTAGAGTGTGGCGGATTGTTTTGGATTGGAGTGTGGCAGATTGTTTTGGCTTAGAGTGGGGCAGATTGTTTTGGTTTAGGGTGGGGCAGATTGTTTTGGCTTAGAGTGGGGCAGATTGTTTTGGCTTAGAGTGGGGCAGATTGGATTGGAGTGAGGTGGATTGTGGTGGATTGAGGTGCATTGCAGTGTGGCAGATTGGTGTAAGGCAGGTTGTTTTGAATTGGAGTGGGATGGATTGGATTGGGGTGAAGTGGGTAGGATTGGAATGGGGTAGATTGGATTGGGCTGGATGAGATTGGTGTGGGGTGGATTGGATTGGAGTTGGGTGGGGTGGATTATGTTGCATTGGAGTGGGGTGAATTGGGATGGAATAGATGGATTGGGGCAAGGTGGATCAGTCTGGAGTAGGGCAAATTGGAGTGGAGCAGACCGAAGTGTGTCAGATTGTTTTGGATTGGAGTGGGGCACATTGGAGTGGGGTGGATTGGAGTGGGACAGGTTGCTTTGTATTAAAGTGGGACACATTGGAGTAGGATGGATTGGAGTGGTGCAGATTTGTTTCGATTGGAGTCTGGCAAATTGGAGTGAGATGTATTGGAGTGGGCAGATTGTTTTGGATTGTAGTGGGACAGATTGTAGTGAGGTAGATTGGTTTGGAGTGAGGCAGGTTGGTTTGGATTGCGTGGGGCAGATTGCTTTGGATTGGAGTGGGACATATTGTATTGTATTGAGTGGGGCAGGTTGGTGTGGAGCAGATGGTTTTGGATTGGAGTGAGGCAGACTGGAAGCAACAGATTGTTTTAGACTGGAGTGGGGCAAATGGTTTGGATTGGAGAGGGCAGATTGGAGTGGGCAGATTGGAGTGAGGTGGGTTGGGAGGATTAGTGTGTGTTGGAGTGAATTGGATTGGGGTGGGGTATATTGGATTGAGTGTGGAGGATTGGTGTGGAGTGGATTGGCGTGGATGGAATTGTGGTGAATTGGAGTGGGGTGGATTGGGATGTATTGCATTATTATGTGTTAAAGGATCATTTCAGAAATTACACATAAGAAAGAAACAATGTCGCTTTGCAATAACATAATCCTAATTTTTTTAGAACAGCGCCCAATGATCAAAAACAAAAGAAAACCTGTGTACAAGGTGCCCTCTGAATCCCACTCAGAGTGAGGGCCCTAATGTTCTAATCAACTTACTCGCAGTTCATGGTTAATTAGGTTTGACCTAGAAACCCTAGAATAAGTAATTAAGAACTCAAAAAAATAAAAAAAATGGGCACACATACATAAACATATATACAAAGGGTCTTTGCTTAAGCCACTTTATCCAGTGGCCTGTCCAATTGTCATTCACATGGTGCTTTCTTCCAACTTTGAATTTGGCATGGGGCAGTGGTCATCCACTTCAGCCACTGTGAGTGATGTCATTTTTTATGATCACATCTGTCTAAAAAGAAGTTCACATCAGTGCTCCTGCAGGTGGGCCAATACTTTACTTTGCCAATGCTTTTTACTTTATATTCTTTAGCATTTTTTTCTTTTTGTCTACTATAGGTTAGCTATTTTATCAGGTTGCAGTGATCAAGCAGAGTAACTTTTCTTTTCATTTCTAAGAGTAATATTTTAGAGTGACATGAACTAAAACTAACATGGGTTTCAATTCATGTTCTAACTACAGCTGCCTGGTAGGAAGCTCTGATACCCATCTTTTAAAACAAGCAGGGGCAAAATCAATAGGTTTTGCCGATGCATGAGCTAATGGTTTTGGCAATGTGTTTTGACATATATTTTTTTCTTCTTATGAATTGTTTTATGATGTAAAAATTGTATTTATGAATAAAATGATGTTTTTATCAACACAATCGAAAAAACTTAACAAATAAATAATATATTGAATTTAGTTCTTTGTTTTTCTGCCCTTATTGTATCTTGTTGATCATTACCTGTAATTCAAATACTGTATGATTTGTAAATTTGTTAATCTGATTGCAACTCTAAACCCCGCTCAGATCAGTCCTTTCACCTAAGGTCCTTTTGAGATGCTAGTCTCACAAAAACAAGGAAAAGGGACATTTTGATTTTTGTTCACATATAAACCCATTCCCTTTTCTGCAAAGGGTTCCTCCCAATTTAGTCTAAATATTTGCATGGTGTACACCACTGTGTCTGCTGTTCAGCATGGCAAAAAGTTAGTTGCATGGGGTGGTGTGGGGTGGGTAGAGTGGGATAGAGTGGAGCGGGTGATTGGGATAGATTAGGGTGGAGTGGTTAGACTAGGGAAGAGTGAAGTAGATTGAAGTGGAGTGGGGTAGATTATAGTGGGGGTGGATAGGAGTGAAATGGGGTGAGGTAGATTGGAGTGGAATGGGTGGAGCATGGTGGATTGTAGTGGGTAGGATAGATTGGAAGGAAGTGGAGTGGGTAGATACGTGTACGGTGGAGTGGGGTAGAGTGGAGTGGAGTAGATTGGGGGTTGGAATAGGGTTGATTGGAGTAGAGTGGGGTATATTGTGGTGGAGTGGGGTGCATTGTGGAAGACTGGAGTGGGGTAGATTGTGGTAGACTGGAGTGGGGTAGAGCGAAGTGGGGTAGATTGGAGTAGAGTGGGTAGATTGGATTGGAGATTGGAGTTGAGTGGGGTAAATTGGAATAGAGTTGAGTGGGGTAGATTGGAGTGATGCAGATTGTGGTAGAGTGGAGTAGGGTAGATTGGAGTGGAGTGGGGTAGTATGAAGTGGAGGAGAGTAGATTGGGGTAGAATGGAGCAGCATCAATTGGAGTGAAGGGGATTGGAGTTGATTGGAGTGGGTAGGTTAGGTAGAGTAGTGTAGGTTGGGTAGAGTAGTGTAGACTGGGTAGATTGGCTTGAGGTAGATTGGAATAGAGTGGTGTAGATTGGGGTATAGTGGAGTTGGGTAGATTGGAGTAGAATGGGGTAAACTGGAGTAGATTGGGGTAGAATGCAGAGGGGTAGATTGTGGGTTAGAGGAGCAAGGTAGATTGTAATGGGGTAGTTTGAGTGGAGTGGGAGAGAAAGTGATACATTGAAGTGGTGTGGATTGTAGTGGGGTAGATTGGAATGGAATTAGAGAGATTGGGGTAGATTTAAGAGGAGTGGGTTGGTTTGGGGTATATTAGAGATGGATGGATTGGGGTGGAGTGGGGTAGATTGGAGTGCAGTAGGGTAGTTTGTGGTAGATTGAGTGGATTGGTGTGGAGTAAAATAGATTAGAGTGGAGTGGGGTAGACTGGAGTTTAGAGGGGTAGATTGGGGTAGATTAAGTGTGGTAGGGTGGAGTGGAGTTGTGTATCGAGGAGTGGAGTAAATTGGAGTAGAGTGAGGTGGAGTGGGGTAGATTGGGTTAGAGTGGAGTGGTATAGACAGGGTAGACTGGAGTGGATATGGGTAGATTAGGTTAAATTGTAGTGAAGTGAGTAGGGTAGTTTGAAGTGGATCGGAGTGGAAAGGATTTGGGTAGATTGGAGTATATTTGGGTAGATTGGAGTATATTGTGGTAGAATTGAGTGAAGTGGGGTAGACTGGAGTGGGGTAGAGTAGAATGGGTAGATTGGGGGTAGAGTAGGGAGGTGTAGAGTGGAGAAGCGTAGAGAGGAGGGGCATAGAGTGGAGTGGCGTTACATGTCGTAGAGAGTCTTATAGTGGAGGGGGGGGTGGAGTGGCATTTTGTAGAGTGGAGTGAAATTTCGTAGAGTGGAGTGGAATGTCATGGAGTGTCTTAGAATGGAGTGGCATGGTGTAGAGTGGAGAGGCATAGAGTGAGGTAGAGTGTTATAGAGTGCAGTGGTGACATGTGGAGTATGCATGGTGTGGTAGCGCACTTCCATTACAGACAACACATTTTCAATTGAAATGATCATCACTTTTGCACAGACATACAGTTTTACTGCACACAAACAATGTGTGAAAATGTCATCACCTAGTGCAATGATTATTTTGATCGTATTCAAATATTTGTTTCCTTCACACTTCTGAATAACAAAACAATAAACCTAATTGTGCTTTCCTAGTTCTGATATATTCTGAAATATCAGCACAGTTGATTTTTGTTGTGTGCTAGAAAAAAAATATTTGTGTCACAGCAAGATTCTCACATAAATTCTCGCGCTTTAAAATCAAAGAAAGAAAAGTAAACACCAAGCACCCTCGGAAGACGGAGCCTGACATTTGCCCTCTGTCTTTGAATGTACAGCAAGTGTGACATGATAAAAACAAGATTTGGAGGCCTGTTTACAGAAAACAAGCACTCTGAATGATACAGTAAACAAACAATGCTTTACCAGACAGACAAACTCAAGCTGGACAGCCTAAAACAAATAAAGACAGCATATAGAAAGTGAGCAAATGTGAGTTACAAACCACAAAGCTAGTGGTTAGCAATGGGCAGAATGCATTCCCAGGGAAGCTTTCAGAATGCCCACAGTAAGTCATTAGCACACCAGACGGCTGCGCTGTCTGGTAGGCTGTGACCTAATAACATGCAATGTAATTTTTTATAATTTTTTGTTAAAAAGTACATGGCCGCCACGTTTAGGCAGCAACTAGTTTCTTGGTTTCTTGTTTTTTTTTATATGCCAGCAAAAACAAATAAAATAGCTAACGTGCCAGCTAGACAACCTCGGATCCATTGGTTTATCCCATGCTTTTCTGTGCTGTCTTGGCTTTCTCTATCCTAGCCTATCCCTTGCACCATTCCTTTAAACTACTTTGCCACTATGCTCTCCCATCGTCTCCCCTCTTACACATTCACTGCTTCTTAAGTCTGCAGATCTTTAAATCGTTTTAAGACCATTTCATTTTCCTCAAGCCTGTCCTTCCTGTCGCCCTTCTTAAATCTCCTCATAGCTGTGTGGTACCCTGGGATATATCCTAACCTATTTTTTTGCTCGGCATACTAGTGAAAGCGCCTATAAAGTTAATATAACTAAATTAAAATAAAAAGTGGTGTGATTATGTCAAGGGAGTAAATGCCATTCCAAGGTGGATGAGTGACCTTGGCACATGGCTCTGATCTCCCTTTTAGGTACCAGTGCTATATAAGACTTAGTGGGGGCGGTACACCCGAAGGGCATTCCCTCGATATTGGAGGGAGGCTTGTTGGAATGTAGGGGCAGAAGCAGGGCTGTCAATGAGATCAAAGTAGGAGTATGATTGGCTTGGTCTGGCTGAACCAGAATTTATAGAGATGATGATAACATTTGTACACCCATCAGCGGGTCAATGCTTAGACCAATGGAAAAAAGAATTCCAAGGTGGTTATGTGTCTGGTAAGGGCTCCCCTGGGGTTTTGGAGAGGGCCCAGTAGGTAACCCAGGAGTAGGCAGGTAAGCGCGACACATCTCTTGGGTCATTGGATGGGTACCACACTGCGCAGGTCTGGATCCTCACCTCTTCGAATGATGGAGTGACGCGGACCCATCAGTGCCGAGCGCGGAAGTGGACAAACATGCTGGGTCGCCACTGTAGGATTACCAACCCTGCAAATGGGTCTGGGCACGGGGCAGTCATGTACCGGGGGCTGAGGCAGTTATGGTACCTAGAACTGAAAGCATGCAAGAAGCAGTCATAAATAGGCTGATCCTATGTGACCCTTGGTGGGGGGGGGGGGGGGTGGAAAAAGAATTCCCTTGACATATATCAACAGGCCTTACATTAACTAGCCCATGAGAATGCTGCTAAGTGAGAGAGGGACTTCTGCTCTGGGGAGCCATAGACCAGGACCCTGGTTGCCCAGCCACTGGGAAGAATCAGGTGCCAGTCTGTCCCTATTCTCCTAAATCTTGTATGTGTGCAGAGGCCCCGAAGACTGATATAGTCGTGCCTGTGTGCTCTGCATGGATGACCACAGAATGAGCCCTGGGGGTCTGTATGACGTTCATCCACCTGCAAGGGAATCCATCATGCCACACTGTGTGGAGGGGGGGCAACACGTGCCCACTCCTGTAGCTCCAATAAAGGTGATTGTCACTCAGTGCCTTTCAGCAGGAGCGGTGGAGAAACAGTACATTAAATGATTCAGAAAATATATCCCATATTAGGAACCATGGAACAAAAGCTCAGAGAACACAAAGGGGAAACTGGGGACCATGTACGGCTACTTCATGAGCAGGCAGGAAAATGTCGGAGCAGATGGGACCAGTGGTCTTTAAAGTAAATATTTCAAAACCTGCCTGCATACACAATCAGTAGAATAAAAGGAACAGGATCGAAAAATGTCAAGCTGGGGCCCCAGTAGGAGTGTTGGTGTGTCATGATCAGACAGGGAATGAGCAGTGGAAAATACACTCATTCATCTGCTGTCACACCCTGTCCCCTGCAGACCCATCGAGAGAGTAGAGTGCTGGATGGATGCGGGGTGGATGCTTCGCAGCGCTGGGAGATTCTGGCTTTATGTCCACTGAGTAACTGCCCTTCTGCAGTGGAAACCAGGTTAGAATTGGAGAACATAATGGAACATCAACGCCCATTCATTCCTTTGCTCTCCGTGAAGACATAACTTTCAGCGGGTGATGAAAGCCTTTGCTCCCCATGTGCATATAATCGCTGCCCATTCCCTGCTTGGCCTCTTTGCTGCATCCGTTCCTATGTAGCACTGCAGTTCAGCATGTGCATCAAATTAGGGCTATCACATGTCACAATTGTCTTAGCCTGATTGCACCATGTCCGCCAAACAAGAATCCTTCCTTTCGGGAGACTTCATTTTGCAGTTCAATATTATAAAGTGTATAATCTACGTCTTAATCACTGGTTATTTAGTCTTTAGCCTTTAGCGCCGAGACACCTACGGGTATTTGTAGCGCTTTAAAAATTGCAAAAATAAATAAATAAATAAATAAATAATAAATAATTCTGCATAGAAATAGTAGAATGTTCTGATTTGTGAAATGAAAACTAAGGTCTAGAAACATGGGCCCTCCTTTACTACAGTTTGCATTGGCCATCGTGTGAATCAAGGAAATGTTGCTCTGTGCATATGGATTCTGTTTTTGCCACACACGATCCCATACAAAATGTAGCAAAAAGAAGTGTCATAGAGGGTAGCATATAAAGCTAGATAAGGCCATTTTTGTTGTACTCTAAAATGTGCATGTATTAGCTTAAACGACGTTTATTGTGTACCCAAGCCTACCTGTAGGCATTATAACACGTTTTCAAATGAATTAACACATGTTTTGCCTCCTGCAATGAAGTACAACACGTGTCAATGTTTTCATTCTGCATGAGGAGCTAATATGTTCCTGTGTTTACGTTTGCAGATAATGGGTCCAGTAATTCCTCTGTGTAATGGATCGTCGAGGACCGGAAATGGGCTTTCTTGCCGATTAACGACTTGTTTTCATGGTCTTCTACAAGAAATGGTTGGATCCTGTTCGGGCTCATGGCGGAAGGATCAGGAAAATAGTAAAAACTAAGAAGTCCCTCCACTAGCCACCAATTAAGAAGGTACACGCAAGAGTTAAAGTTGGTAGATATGATTATATTAGTTTATATTGTCTGATTTTTTTGTGCGTCAAATGTCAATGTATTTTTGTGTTATTTCAATGTAATTGCCCATCTGATGCTCCGAGACGCTAGACTATATAAACAAAAAAAGTCATATAAAGTAATACAATTATACACACTTGCACTAATCCTTATATTTTTAACAAAGTCACTTCATAATTGATGGCTAGAGTGGAGACTCGTTTGTTTTTACTATTGTCCTTAACGTCAGCCACATGCACTGCCATGCAGGCAAGGCAAACGCGTTCAGCAACCGTAAGAGCAATGAAAGCAGCTGAAAGCGTTTGAAGACGGCTGCGAAGAAGCTAAACACCATTCTTCAAATAGGAGTCTAGTAAATCAAGCAGATATAAAGCCAGCACTTCCCTGGCAACATTTGCTCGCCCTTAACATTGTACATTCAAAAAAATCTGTCCTTGTGGAATTCCAAATGCCAAAACTGAGGAGTAAAACGCTGCCTCCGTAGCAACAGTGGCATATTTGAGGCAATACGTTTCAATCTAGCTCCCTCTTGTGGTGGCGCTACAAGGCTGCCGCCTACAGTGGCTTTAACAGAGCACTGGCCTTGACAGGAATGCGTCTTAGTAATGAGAATACATAAGGGAAGGAGAGTGTGTGGCAGCTTCAAGAGGAGAGCAACTCGTGGTAACCACCCCACCAATGTCTTTAATTTCTGGTACTTCAGAAATGTTTTGTTTTATTTCTAGCCATGGAGAGATGGCAAGCAGCCACGTCTCAGGGCTGTTTACAGGAGGATCCATAATGGTGACGTCATTCTTAAAGGTGTGGCAGAGAGCCCGCGCGCCCCAGGTTCACATGCAGTCTCTTTCCCTGCTCTTGTCATTTCAGATACGTAGATCTCCATATTTGCGTCATTCCATCACGTTAGTCCGGACCCCCTAAAGCCCGTAGTTTCTCTTTTCAGCACCAAGGTCAGCGCACGGGCACTCTGTGCATTCCATGCTCTTTATCACGCAACAGGCGTGAGATGGAAGACCGAAAGATAAGGACAGGGTGCGGAATCCATTTCCAAGCTCCTCATGAAACAGCCCTAGTGACCACACCCTGGGATCCAGATGCAGGGAACTCTCAAGGCGGTATTAACTCTGGTTACCGGCCGAATCTGGATTACCACCCACTGGTAACATGGTCGCATGTTTGAAAGGCGGATCTTATACATTTTCAGCTTCATTGGTTTCCGGCTTTGGCCAGGGAGTAAATTCCCTGCCACCAGTCAGGACACCCGAAGCTATTAATAACGGTTTCTGTGACCTCCCATCACTGCAACTCGCCACGTCACCGCCCTCTCGTCCATCAAGCAGTTGGGAAATCAAGATGGCTTCTGTCAAACAACGTCACTAGATCCAGGGTTCATGAGCAAGAGCGACACAGCGTGTGTCCAATGGATTCATCCAGGCCATGTTTCTATAACTCCTGGTGGGTGTTGCTATGAGGTGAATCGGGTGGCTCAGTGGGCTAATGCATTCACTCTATAGATCTGTTTTCAAACACCCGCAAATCTGCTCAGACTTTCATCCTTCCAAGGTCGACGGAAAGAATACCAAGCCAGGCCAACACCCCCTGCTGGTGATTGTGTGCTCTAAAAATACGCTTTGTATGTTGCGTAATGGACGATTCCATTTGTAAATGCACATTTGAAGAGTGTGCCCTCCCCATCTGGGCCCAATTCGTATCGATTTTTTTCAGGATGATACTTACAATCAGTGTTCCTTTTATTAAGTACTACTTGGAGTACACCCTCTTTGAGCAGTTGAGTTCATATTTTATCTCCCAAAGATTTCCAAAATCCCCCTCCCAAAAAGAACATCTTAACTCGAAAATACTTCTTAAAATTCAGCGTCTCATTTATGGGATTTTGGTGTAGGGCATCGCAGTAAGGCACCTTGATGCCTTGTTCTATGTGAAAGGGTAGGAATCCAGCGTATTTAAGCAATATGGTGCATTCCTGTCCTTTCTCCATGCGCTGGTGTCGTTTCGGCAGCCTAGCGCCAACATAGGCACCCTCGCACTATGCTGAAAGAGTGCCTGTGCTGCATACAGGATTGTTTTTGTGCAAGATGGGGCACATATACTTTTAAAAAATCTTTTTGGGGGAGACCCCCAAAACTCTAATTATTTCAATAAATGAATTTTATTTTTATTGAGGTAAACCCCCCCTAAACGCCCCTCCTTTATTAAATACCCTTACCACTGTATTCCCTACCACTACTAAACCCTAAAAATACCCTTACCACCCTATTCCCCTACCCACCCCATAACCATAAAAACAACCTTACAACCCAATACCCTTACCCATCCTCAAACCATAAAAATAGCTTTATCCACCACTAAACCCTAAAACTACCCTTTCCACCTAATGCCCTTACCCGCCCCTAAACCCTACAAACACCCTTACAACCCAATACTGTTACTCACTACTAAACTGTAAAAAAAAGACCCTTTATTCCAATACCCTTATCCATGCCTAAAAACCTAAAACATACCCTTTCTACCCAATACCCTTACCTTCCCCCTAAACTCTAAAAACTCCCTTACAACCCAATATCCATATCCACCCCTAAACCCTAAAAATACCCTTAGCCACCCCAAACCCTAAAAATACCCTAACTCAATACCCATATCCATCTTTAAACCCTTAAAATACCCTTCCAACCCAATACCCTTATTCTGCCTTAAACCCTAAAATTACCCTTGTTGCAGTGATATTATCAATCATGTCATAGAACACGTCCCGACTGATGTAATATGTGAGGTAAATAGCAGTGCATGGCGAGGGCTTGAGTTGTAGTTACCTTAGGGCACGAGTTATAGCTACTTGAGATAATTATAACTGCTGAATTTCTATGGCTTTGTGTGTGTCAAATCCAAACCTACCTATAATGTTCCTGTAACCTTTGATTTTTTCAGTGAATTTCTAAGGCTTTTTAAAAATTCTATTTCCTAACTATAACATCCCTGTACAGTCACACGGAAGGGGGCCCCTGAGCAGATGCATAAGCAGGGGAAACAGGGGAAATAACATGTAATCAACAAGAAAGAACCCCACTGCCTGAAAGAATTTTCTGAAAAAATGGTATGCGTAAAGGATACAATACAAGAACAGCAATGTCCCATCCCCCCAGGGTAGAAGTACAGTGTGCTAGAGGCTAAAGGGGCCAGGCATATTACAGGGCACTAACAAACTTAAACCATCTTTTTTGAAACAATTATATAAACATTTTTGTAACAATTCTCAAGATAGCAAAAGACATAATTTATAAACATTTGATAAATATTTGATATTACAATGTAATCAAGAAAAACCCAGGTGCAACACTCATACTAAAACCCACTCATACTCTCAAACAAATTCATACTTATTCAGTCGCACATACATAAAAATCACACATGTCTTACAGTCTCAAAAACATCCATGAATCTACACCGAGAGTCTAATAACAGTATAGTGACTGTCCTGGACCACAATATACTATGTGGTTTAATTATGGTGACATCCAATCACACTGTCATCGTATATTTTCATTGGGTGAAGCAAACAAGATTTATCTTGAAACTTCAATAGGTGCCACAACTAAATAGTCTTAGGGGAGACATAAAGGCCAGAGGACTCAAGCACCGACGACCGTTTCGGTGTCCGACCCAAATTGGTGGGTCTCTCCTTCTTCAGGGCGCAGAAGGATTAGATGGCAGGTCAAAAAAAGGAGGAGCACCTGGGAAACATGAGAAAGACAGATAATCAGGCTAAAAAGCGTAATGACGGATATACTAAATGAAGCAACATTGCCGTAAAAATGATGTGAAGGGGGTGGTGTACGCGCGAATATAATAAAACTATAAAAAAGTAGGAATCGGAGGCGTTCATGGAATACGACAATAAAGAAGAGAAAGAAAAACTTATGTCCCATAGTTTTTAGAACAGAGAGTTACTAACCTACATGTGGCCCAATGTGAATGAAATTAAAGAACGTGATTAAAAAACCTTACCCATCACATATTCAGTCCCTTTTCTTTAGTTTTAAGCGTAAAGATCCAGAAGACTTCCCTTTCCTTTCCAATAGCAGTGGCATCCCTACCCTAAAGATGTATTATCTTCTCCAAGATCCTTTAATTGCATACCTAGTGAGCTCTGTGTGACTGTCGATGTTGGCCATTGTAGCACTACTCCTTGAAGTGACCCCCAGAAACCTCCCTTCAAACGTCCAGGTGTGTGTTCCATGAGATCCTAGTTACAGTGAAGCCAGAGCTGCATCAGGTCTCAGCTGGTGCCCTGGAGGAGAGTGAGGTGGGTCACCATGGCTCCACACCACTCCCGGCCCAGCCAATTTGCTTCACGTTATTATCAGTTACATGATACAATTCTGCTAACTTTAGAGGGGGTCTAGGTAGAGAGACAGCACAGGCTTTCCCTACCCGGCATGCATTGGAAATCTTTCCTATCTACACTGTATGTTAAAAGGGTCTTAGTATTTCTGACAGATTGCACTGATGATGCCCTCATTATCAATGGACATAAAATGATGGCCACTGTTGTGCTCACTGGGGGCTCTCTGTTGATGTTTCGTGTGTCTGTGCGCAAACATGGGCTTTGTGGCTTTTCATAATGGACCGAGGCTTTGGGTTTTGGAGGCAAGGTTTCCATGTCCTATTTGTCCACATGGCTACATTCAATGACTCCAATGACATTCAGAGATTCAACTAGGGCACACAGGTGACTGTTCATTGGCAGATTTTATATCCTATCGGGATCCCAAAGAGGAATACAATATGCACATCTGTGACCTTGGACAGAGGACATGTGTAAAAGAGAGGCTTGAAATGTCGCCAGTCAAGATCACTGAGCGCCAACTAGAGGTTTGGCTACCTTACCTTCCACTCTACCTACACACCTACCCGTCTGTCTATCTACCTACCTATCAATAACATTTGTGGAAGGAGAGTGGGGCCCTGGAAAGCGAGGGCCTGGGTCATAATTACGGCTCCCAGTTTAATGATATTTATTTTTTTACCATTTCCGGCTGTATTTACCCATATTTTTGGGGCATTTATCTGCATTTATCTTTATTTATTTTGTGTTTTGCGGATAACTGAAGTTGTAAAACTTCCATATTTAACTGATTGATGCGCAGTCATACTTTCGACTGTCGTGTTTTAGCTATCTAAGCTGCCAAATATTACATAACACTACATCCAATGGTAATTATTAGTATTATACTTCAAATGTATGTTGACGTATGCAGTTATTTAAAGAAATTTGATCCTTTTTTTTAATTTTCCATGCTGTCCATCTGCTCAGCGGTTGGCTATAATACATGAAAGAAAGCACAGAGTCACTTAAAAGCAGCCCAATTTTCTGGATTCATCCACTTTAGAAAATAAATGCTGCCGGAAAGCACTTTATTTCCTACCTTTATTTATTTGTAAAACTCCGCAAAAACAGAAGAGTGGGAGCCTTAGTCATAATACCCTCTCTTATGCGGCCTGTGCACCATCTAATATGAGGCAGAGACATCCAGGGCTATTTGTGCAGCACTCAAGTCACTACCAGCACTTTCCATCGCACCCTCCAGTCATCATTATGCTGCTGCTTTGATAATAAACCTTTTCTGTTTCCCCCTGCCGGAGCATGCGCGGTCGGATACCTTTTAAGGCGCTGCTCCTTTATATTTCCCTTTGTGTTGTGCTTGCTGTACTGTTTTGACAGGGATCTGTGTGATCCCGGAAGACGCCTGGATTGTGCCGTCACCTGTGCAGGACTTTGCAAATTACAAATAATGACACAGCTGGGAGGTGCGCGAGGCCGGCTGGTGCGACTTATTCATCAGAATGGCACAACACAAGGGTTTGGACAATACTGCTGTGTGTAAAGCATCAAACAAACACACAGATGGCGCGTCTGTTCTTCCAGCACGGGTGTGCTATGAAAAGTTGATTGCTTTCTCTTTACAAGTGTTTCTTCTGCCTGACGTGATCAAGGGCAGTGTGAAGCAGCCAAAAAGAGAACAAGCACTACACACCTACACCTACACACACACACACACCTACATGCACACATAAACACACACACCTACACACGCTCAAAGATACACCTACACACAAACACACACACACACACCCCTACATGCACACAAACATACACCTACACACACACACACACACACACTACACGCACGCAAACATACACCTCTACACATACACACGTACACGCACATAAACATACACCTACACATTCACCTAAACACACACAAACATACACCTATACACACATACACCGATACTCACACACACACCTACACACACACAAATATACACCTACACACAAACACCCAATACACACAAACATATATCTACACACACACAGACACACCTAAACACACACACCTACACACATACACACCTAAAACACACACCTACACACATACACACCGACAGGCACACAAACATGCACCTACACACACACCTACACACATATACACCTACATGCATATACACCTACATGCACACAAACATACACCTACACACACCCCTAAACACACACCTATATGCACACAAATATACACCTACACACAGACCTACAAACCTACACACATACACCCCTACACACACACAAACATACACCTACAAACACACACCCTACAAACACACACCTACACACATACACACCTACACACAAACATACACCTATACACACACAAATATACACCTACACACACAAATATACACCTACACACAACCACCTACATACACACAAACATAAATCTACACACACACACACACCTAAACACACACACACACACACATACACGCATACACCTGCACACACACCTAAATACACACCTACACACCTACACGCACATCAACATGCACCTACACACACATACATACACACCTACATGCACACAAACATACACCTACACACGCACATCTAGACACACACCCCTACACACACATCTAAACACACCTACACACATACACCCCTACACACACACAAACCCCTACACACATAAACACACACTTACACACATACAACAACACCCACTTATAGCTCCACACTTATAGCTCCACACAGCAGTAGCAGTCAAACCTTGAGCTCCACTAGTAGCAATGCAAACTTCCATTACACATGCAGAACATGTATAACATGCAAACTTTCTTCACACAGACCATGCACAGCACAGTTCTCAGCGGGGTAAGCATTCCTCCCCTCTAAGACCATGCAGAGCACAAACAAGGGCCATGCAACCTTCCTTCAAACCACAGAAGAGGTATAACCCAGGTAGGGGACAAACAGCTGCACCAACCACTCTCAGCACAGACAGCAGCAATGCAAGGGTCCTGGACGCACACATGCAGAGCGAACACATGCAGCATACACAGCAGCCGTAAGGGCTTACTGAGAAAAAGTAGTATCTGCTTCTTATGGTTACCCCCACTTTTTGCTGATGTCACACTGTTTTTGGACTAGTCTGACTAGGATCCTGCTATTCAAGACCCCAGTCTATGTGCTTTCTCCCTTAAATTGATGTGCATGTACTTTAGGTACACTCCAGTTTGGATTCTGGGGTACCCTTATCAGTCCCTAGTATATGGTACACCATGTACCCAGGGCATATGTATCCCAGTGGCCTCCTATGGGCTGAAGCATGTATTATGCCACCCCTGACAAGCCATTCAAATTGACACAATAAGCATGCTACTGCAGACTGTTTAAGCTGGTGGTTGCACCACTTACTTAAGATATAGGTTCACTATATCTATCGAAATCACCACACTTAAATACCTATCAGTCACCCCTATGGCAGGCCTTATCAATCCGGAAGGCAGGGTGCTGGGTATTACGTGAGAGGGTGACCCTGCATGAGCAGAGTCCCTCCGCAGCCTTCGGAGACCATTCTCCGGGGTTGTCTGTGATGCAGCCAGACATATATGTTTAAGTGCATTATAACCTCATATGGCGGCCAAAAGCGGTACAAAAGGGGGTGGTGATGGACGGAGAATCTGAACCAATCAATCAAAAAGCCACCCCAGTTCAGATATGGCCATATGCAAATCAGTCTGACCCTGTGCCTCATGGGAATAGTCCAGCCCGAACTGCCAAGCCATGCCTTCCCTGCACCGGAAACAAGCTTCCGAGGACCGGTTTCTGGCATTTCAGCCGTCTTCAGCCCGGCTTGCTTGAATCCAGTGGCAAAGTGAGTAAGGGACTCATGTCTGAGCATACCCTGCCAACTTATGGCGAACAAAGTGGTACAAAAGGGGGTGGTGATGGACGGAGCATCTGAACCAATAAAACACTCACACCCAGTCAACAGATCTGGGTTTAATCCATCACCGTTCTTTAACCCACTCTGCCACCCCAGTTCAGACATGGCCATATGCAAATCAGTCTGACCCTGTGCCTCATGGGAACAGTGCATTGTAACCTTGCGGTAAATGCAAACTTAAAAACGGCTGCTTAGGAACATGTTGTGTTTGGTGTCAAACACCTTGGAATCATACCTCCCCACCAATAACTGGTGTGGGAGGTATGATTCCACCCTTCCAACGGGTCAAATGTGGGTCACCGGTCTACCCAGTACCAGCTTTCTCGACCTGGGTAGCACAAAATGGATGCTGCCAGCCACTGACATGATTCTGCTCTCCTGCTGCTGCTCCAAGCTCGAGCAGAGGAAGGCATGACAATAGGCATCCAGTCACAGGGAGGTGTGAACACCTCCCAGACAGTGTTTAGTGTATTGGGGCTGGGTGGGTGCACTCAGAGTGCCAGAAAGCCTGCACTGGGGGACATTTGGTGTCCCTGTACATAGTCCAGCTCAAACAAGTTCTGGAAGCCATTGGCTCCTGCTCTGGCACGAAACTGGACAAAGGACATGGGTGTGGCCAACTCTATGTCCTGCCCCTCAGATAGGAGGGTCCACAGAATCTTTCCAACCCCTTCCCATGGGTATAAAGGGGGTGACAGGACTACAGGACTTTAGATTTTACCTGGACAAGATTCTGCTAAGAAACCAAGTACTTTGACTGCCTGCACGACTCTGGATGACTGAAGAATCTCCCTTGGAGTTAATTCCCTGAAAAAGCAGGCACCTAAGCGCATCTGACCGGTTTGATTCTCCCAATCTCCTTAGGACTCCAAAGATTTCAGCATCACAGGAGGTGGGTTCCCGAAGGTCCTGGAGGTCAATCTGCTCTCTCAGCGATTCTGAGACCAGTATCCCTCGTGGGGACTGTGCAACCCGAACCCCTGTGCATGCCATACTTTTGCAATTGCATATGCTTTTTGACAATTCCCGAGCTTGTGCATTGGACTCCGTGTATTGCTGACCCCAAGCAGTATTTGTACTGAAGATTTCCGGCCTCCACTCCTCGAGTGTCCTGTGGGATGGTATATTGCAAACTTACTTGAGGTCTCCTTGTGATCCCTGGTCCGTTGGCCTGTGGGTCCTGGCGAGGGTCCCCTTGTTTGTTCTTGGGCTTTCCTCATTTCTCCAGACATGCCCTGACTCTCCAGTGCTTGGAGAATCCCCTGGACCTTGCTGGTCCACACCGTAACCTGTTTCCTCTGACCATGAGGGTTGCATTTGCCAAGACTTGTTGATGCTCCAGCCGAATATCGACCCCTCAGCTCTCTAAATCCTTTGTAGGACAGCTCACATCTGGACCCTGGTTGTCCTCGATGTCTTCTGGTCCCCGTGGCTGCAGAGTCAAGCAACCCTTCTTCACTCTTGAAGCACTCAACATTGGTGGGCAGTCGAGTACTGGACCCCTGGTCACCTGAAGTGACCAAGACTCTGTCCCCTCTGCTTTCAGATTCTTCTCACCTCGAATCCAGGTTTGGATTCCACCGGACATTCTTCGCCCTCCTGGCAGCAGTACTTCTTTGCAACTCTCCATTGAAAACAACAAAGGTTTCCGACACCACTTGACCCCTATGCACCCGGCTCCTCTGGGATAGGTAAGATGGGTACTTTGGTACTCACTGGTGGGTTGGCCTTAGAACCTCCTATGTTGCAAAGGGTATGCTCAAAGTCTTCTTAGAAGCATCCATAACTTGTAACTTAGCAACCGCGACCTTCCCATAAAGTTGTACGGAGCACGCGTTCGTGTTTCCACACTGCACCCGTCCTCCGTGGGATCCCTGTGTCACTCCTCTGGGTAGTACCTTGGGGTCCCAGCGATTTTACGTGCTCTAGGCACTGTGTCTAGTCAAGTCGTCGCTGTTATACCCTTTTTTTAGTATATGGTTTGGTCTCCCCCTGGAGCCCGCTGTGTATAATGCTATTTACAAATGTTCTATTGATTCAGTATTGTGTACTTTGTGCCCTAGTCTCGTATAGAGACTAGTAGATAGTGTTATATCAATAAATACATATTTTATACAACACTGTGTGGTTCTCCTTTCATTTAATCATTTAGGAGGTGATATTCTGGTAAAACAAGCTGCTTTACATTCCTTCAAGATTAAGCCTGAAGGCTGCTCTCCACAGCTACCACCAGGATAGCTTTTTAAAGGTTATCTTTGACCTCATACATAATAAGGGTTGTGTGGACTCGTACAAGGAGCCCACTTTAATTAGTGGACAGCATATACCAGGCCACCTTCTCACATTTACTCAAACACACAGAAAAGGTGCATCATGGAAGCTGCATTGCAAGTATTCCTGGGGGGCACAACAGCAACACTGTGTCCCTCCCACCAGACACGTACAGCACAAGAGTTAGTTTGGTGCCTCACTACCCAATGGCATCCGCCCCAGTATCTAGGCTGACCCACAGAGCAATCCTTGTGTTCTGTGCAGGGCTCAGAATCTCATGGATACCCACTGCTGCGAGAAACGAGCTGCTACTTGGATCAGGCGCATTCATCAATGTGGCTCTTGTCAACACCTGTGTTCAGGGCTCTAAACACCACCCTCATGATGGCCAACAAAAAAAGGAAACTTCCACCTAGAGCCATGCTCTCCTGATGCTGGATGGTAACTGTGGAAAAGATCACAATATTTCCTTACTCTCACGAGACTTCAGAAACCCAGCAAGAACGCTGCCAGCAAGAACTCCAACTGCCATCTATGAGGCCTGTGTCAAAAGTCCTGTCAACGCTTTCGTCAGTCACTCGCAGTACTGCAGAGGACTGGTCTCCAGCGTTAGCGTCCCCCAGGAGCTTTCACATTAGCGATTCTCCAGCTTGGTGTACCTAAAAGCAGCCTTCAAATGCATCAGATCTGGGAACCCAGTTCCAGATGGGAAATCACCAGGTCTAGGGACCACTCACCATGTAGCCCAAGACACTGAGGGGCAAATTTACAAGCCCTCACATCCAATGGAGCATAACTTTGTTTTACGTTCTGGGGACGCAGCGCCATTTTCCATATTTACAATGAGGCACTTAGCCACTTTGCGTGCCTTAACGCCATCTTGTAAATATGCCCCTTTCTTTCGCATCCTCTGCGGCAAAGGGGCATGAAATGTGTGTTGTTGTGGGCATTTCACCGCAACACCCCTGCTTTTTGATGTTGGCCCAAATTTACAAGGCTGAGGCAATGCCCAAAACTAACGTCTTGGAATACCAGGAGTTAGAATTGCGATACGAGGAAAAATTATTAATTACTCCTCGTTTTTTGCTCTTTCCATGTGTGCTGTAGGTTCAAATCACCATTATTGATTGTTTATATGCAGGAAGGTCTCCCTTCTTGCATATAAACAATCACTCTTGCAGCACAGTCGCCCTTGCAACATGGCGGCTGGGCACCTGCGCTGGCACTTGGCAGCATTTTTTGTGCCAGCACTAGGGGAAACACAGGGGTGCAACAAATTCTTGTGAATACAGACCATCCTTTAATTTTGAACATTTCGGAGCTCAGCGCTGCCAAATTTGGTGCCTCTCCACGCTCCGACATTTTATTGCGAGTCCTATGACTGCATTTACTCTACTCCAAGTAGGGATCCAGCTTTTGTTGCAGTAGTAAAGACTCATGTGCCTATTTACAATCCCCTTGCGCCGTCTGCGTCACTTTTAATATGGAAAAAAGTGACGTACCGGTGGTACAAGGGCCTTGTAAATAAGCCCCTCAGTGTCTGTCTTAGGTAGCACAAAAGTGTTTGCAGTCCAGTCAGTGACTCTGCACCACATTTATCAGTCAGCCAACTATCTACATTGAAGTGGCTAAATGTTGGGAAATTTGAGACATGTCAAATCCAGAATAAAAACTAGGACATTTGTAAGGTACAATTATCACAACTCTAGTAGAGAGATTCCAAAGTGTTACAGGACTCAGCTATAGTCCTTATAGAAGTGTTCCATTCTAGTGCACATTTGAAACTGTTAAACCGTTGATCTACAAGCGGGTGGAGCTTCCCAATGTTGTTATATGTTGTTGCTGCTGGAGTGCATGCTCTGGATCATGTTCATGTAGAGACAGGGCTCAGTACCCACCACAAGATGTCCTTTGCCCCCATCTTCCTAGGGGCTGCATCACTACTTGCTAGAGTTCTTTGCAAGTATCTAGCGCTCATGGTCAAAAGTGATAATACTACCCCCAACCACTATGTCTGAACACAACCTAAAATTCAGGTTCTAACAAAATGCCCCAGCAGCTTTGTATGTTTCCAAACATGCAGAGAGCAAGTAAACAGAGTTGTAATCACACAGAGAAATGGTGCATTGCTGACAGCAGCGGTACACACACACACGGGGAAACATCCTTTACAACGCAACTTTTACCACGCAGTGCCTTTACAACGCAACTATTACAACGCATGTCATTACAACACATTGCGCTGGGGGGCGCTCTAGGATAGGGAATGGATTTAATTTACTATCCAACACCTTCCCTACTATCCACGGGGACTGGAGTTGGAATAGTAAATTAAACTATTCACTATCCGGCACCCCTAAGCGATATGCGTTGTAACAGCAGGCGTTGTAAAAACTGCGATGTAAAGGCATGCGTGGTAAAAGCATGCGTTGTAATGTCATACATCCACACACACACACCCTTCCACCCCCAATCACCCCATTTATTATGAGGACCGGCCTTTGACCACAATGAAGGGTGTAATTACTGTTCTAACTCCACACGCGCTTTGATAGTAGGCAAGGCTTTAAAGCAGACCGAGGCAAATCTAACTGTGCTTTTAGTTCACTCGAAAGTACCTAAACACACTACTGAGACCGGTCCCCACAGCGCAATGGTCCTCACAAAGATAGTTTTATCAGGTTCTGACAAGGTTAACCCACACTGTGAGGACCGAGTCGATCCCAACAGTGTGGGTTGTACATGCACACACTCACACACGCAGCACCAGTGCACATTTCCTTCACAAACATTCAAAGCAGACATGTCATCGCAGTTGGGGGAAGGACTGCTATTTCTGGAGCAGAGCCGAAACTGATTTGCACATGATTGCTTCTCTTCAGGAGTGATGCAGCGGCCAAAGAATACAATGGACTCAACAGCAGCCCTGGGTGATTGCCTGTAGCTGAGATGTTTGCAAGCATTGCTTCCATCACCTATTGTTGTTTTTCTGTGTCGCTCTAAATACAGCGGATACGCCCAGATGGAGCCCTGTGCTCTCTGTGCCATTGGATGGAAGCTGAACCTCACTGGTGAAGTGCAGCAAAGGTGACATTAGTCTGGGGTTGCTTGTGCTCCTGTTAGGGCTGGATTGTTCCTATTGGAGCAGGAGAGGGCCTAGACCTGTCTGTATATAGTTGCTCCCTGTCTGGAGTGGTGCAGTGGAAAAACAAAAAACATGGACTGGAATGCAGGTATGGGTAATTACCAGTGGCTAAGAACTTTACATGCATTCGCCCTATCACCTTTTGTCACTATATAGTGACCCTCTAGGTACACCATGGGCAGCAAAAGTGCAAGCCTCACACCAAGCGGAATATTTATGAGCCCCTTGCGCCCACAGAGCGTCTCTTTTTGTGACGCTCTGATGGCGCAAACTAAGAAATCATATCTATGGGGTCACACAAAGTCACTTTGTGTGGCTTTGAATGCAGCCTAGATATGGAGTAAGGCAAGGCAGCGCACATTGCTGTGTTGCCTAACTCTGCTCTTGAGTGACTCTCCATGGGCATTGCGGTGTGTGTTCCGGAACACCCGTGGATTTTGACACTTCCCCAGATTTGCAAGACCATGTAAACCTGGGGGAGTGGCAAAACCTTACGCCTCCCGAGGTGAGGCGTAACGAGGAGAAATAACTTTATTTCTCCTCATTTATTCCTCGCTCCACGAGTGCTGCATGCCTCGGCACACATAAAAAGAGAAAAGTGCCTCTCAGGACTGTTTTTGTGCAGGAAGGTTTTAACTGTGAAAAGACAGTAGGAGTTAATAAAAGTTAGGGGCACCAGGCCTGGTGACACCGTTTGACAGAAGGAGGGTTCTGGTTGTTGGCTACTATTGTTGCAAATCTGGGGTTCTGTTATGTCGGATTTCAAGTGGTATCAGTGGTTGGACTCCATGTTTCATAATTAAGGCTCCCTGTTTTCCGTTTTTACTGATTTTTACAGATAAATACAGAAGAAAAACATTCATTTTCTTGTCTGTATTTATTTTAAAATGTGGATACAAACGGAAATTGAGTTGCTTTTTGAGACATTCTAAATACGGTCTACCAGGCCAATAGATGAGTGGATTGATGGATAAGGGGGTTAAAAAAGAAAGGAATTTTAGTAAAGTGATTTTAACAGCAGTAGATATGTACAAGGTTGATACTGAGATTTGAAATATCTTCATATAAGAACACTGATTTACCTTCTGCGGGTGTTCACACCACTGAAATTTAGAAGATATTCAAGCATAAGTGCATATTTATCTGTGAAATAAATGTGGAAATATACTAATGCCACCTTAATTTTTCCACAAACCCCAAAATAAATATGGATAAATACAGATAAAATGTGCAAAAAATAAATATGGATAAATACAGACGGCAATGGCAAAAAAATAAATACCATAAAACCGGGAGCCCTAATTATAATTCATGACTCTACTGGCAGATTCACGAATGCAAATACGAGTAACACTATAGGAATACTATTTTACATACTCTTAAATGTCTTAGTGAATAGGAAACCGGATCATACCGCTTCCTATTAGTAAAATTGCACATAGGACACAGTCCTTTCTATTTGCACTAATTGTATATAAAATGCTGTGAATATTCCTATATTATTCCCCTTTTAGATGTTTTGAGGCCAATTCACAAAGGCGTGGAAGAGTAAGTGAAATCATACATGACTACTCTTTTACGTACTCTTAGAAGTCCTTGTGAATGGGTATTTATTGTTTTTTCTTTACACTCACCACAGTGAGGGGATCAGCACCAGTCCAACGGGAAGAGGTGTGGTACAGTGGCCAGGGCAGGGGACTCTGGAACACAGGGGCCCACGGTTCGATCACCATTGTGACTCTGGGTAATAGATCGCTTAATCTTCCCGACGGACCCCAGCGCCGGGATACCTCGCCTGAGGTAGCTGGGCGCTTTACAAATGCTGGTATTATTATTATTATTACAATCATCAATAACCCACTGGGGAGCTTGTCACTTCACTTTTATCTTTAATTCTTGCAAGCGTTGAAAATAAACACTTGGGGCCAGATGTAGGAGCCAAAATACCGGTCGGTAACGGCCGATTTTGGCCGTTACCGACCGGTATTTAAGAATTGGCATGTAGGGGCATAATTTTACAGAATCGGTAAATTTACCGATTCGGTAAATTTACCGATTCTGTAAAATACCGAATCGGTATTTTTACCGATTCGGTAAATCCCAGATGTAGGTGGGACTCTTCTGAGTCCCAAAGGCCCTACAAATTTGGTATTTTACCACCCAATCCAATTGGGTGTTAAAATACCGAATCCAGGTGTGCATGCACATGTGTGCATGCACACCTAGCCATGTGACAGACAGACATGCCCTTAGGGCATGTCTGTGTGCCACATGGCGAACATGCCTATTTTTGGGGTGCCAGAGGGTGTCAAAGTGACACCCCCTGCACCCTTGCTGGAATCGGTATTTACCGATTCGGTATTTACCTAACCGGTATTTCCCATTGATTGCTATGGGCTTCACAGCCCATAGGAACAATAGGAAATACCGATTCGGTAAATACCGAATATTAACGATTCGGTATTTCAACATCTGGAAATATCTACATCTCCCCCCTTCATATTTACAGATTCATAAATACCGAATCGGTAAAATTCGGTATTTATGAATCGGTAAATAACATTTACCTACATCTATCCCAAAGTGCCCAGTTCACAAAGATTGCTGTATGCGTAGGCGAGACTCACTCTTGTGCTACTCCTGGCTTCTTCACGAATTTAAGGAGTAAGCCTGGAACACTCCTCACCTACTCCTGCAATAGATAAGGCACAGCAAAATCTTTGTGAATCAGATACACAGTTCTCGTTTGCTAAATAAAAAAAATAAAAAAATACCAATGGTGCAGTGCTTCGTCTTTGTCAATGACAAATTGGACGCAATCAAGAAAATGAAAATAGAAGACCAAGGGCCCTTTAACACTGCGAAGATTATTTTCTGAGCTCCCTGGCTACAAAATGCACTTTAAACACTCCCCCGCCCCCACCACCATGTTCGCTGGACTAGGCAATTATTGAACGCAGAGGTTTAATTGCATGACCAAAGCTTAGCTTCATGTAGCATTGAAGTCTTTAGTCCTACATTGTCATCTTGACATTGTCCTACAGAACATAAGCTGATCACTCAAGTGACAGAAGCAGGCTGCATCCCAGCTTAAAACCACCACACATTTCCATGATCAGTGTGTATGGAATGTAGTTGGGGCAGGGGGGGCTCTCCAGTGGTTGCATCATTCTGGAGGACACACATGGTTTGCTAGGGTGAGTGCCATGTGAAGTTGACCCTTTTTCTGAAAAAATATGAATTTCGCTATAATTAAACATTTTTTTTCCATTTCCGGGTAAGCACTGTTGTGCAAAAGCTAGACCAGTTGCCATACTTACACCATTATGTCTACCGGTTGGATGCAAAGCAAAGGACACGCACTAAGAACAAGTAGCCTGCAGGCTGAAGCATAATGTCACTTCTTCCGCAAGGACCCACTCTTAATAACAATTCAGTTGTTTCACCGCAGAGAATCAAGAGTACCTTAAGGCCAGAACGAAGCACATGGATTGGAGTGTGTCCAAAGGAGGTACAATGATCATAAGAACAGGTCTGGGAGATGACAATGAGTGCCTGCACCATGTCTGACACTCGCTGCGGCACCTATGTACGGTGGCAGCGTCTTATTCCATACCCCTCTACATGTAACAACGCATGTCCAATGCCGAGAGGTCATGAGGGAATGAAGTTGACAGTTTACAGTTTCAAGATGTCACAACGTGTCATTCCATCTTGGCACGGTTAGGGTACATCTTCTTATCCCATGGCTGTGTCCTCCTCCCAATGGTTGTCACCACGCCTGCAGACACATTCTCAACTGAAGACCATTGCATGTTCATGTAAATGGGACTGGCATAGGAAGTGCTTGACACACTGTGTCATCTGGTTGAATTGTAGAGGGCATAGCAGAGAGCGTATTGTTGGTGTCTTCATGGGATGAGGCGTGGGTGGTTGATCAGAAGCTTGTGTCACTGGAGCAAATGGAGGCCTGTGGAGGTAAATTCTTAAAGACCATGATTGTCTGAGATGGGAAAAATGATATCCCTAGGGTACAATATGCTGGAGGGTGCACAGTAACTGTTCTGTGATGATGCTTTGATGTGGGTGGGTAAATGCAGCTGCTTAAGTTACATTGCAAGGGGTTCACACTGAGGCTTGATATTTTGGTCTGCAGACCACTTGATAAGCTGGGTCTTTGAAGGGATTCATAGCATGGCATGATATACTGATTCATACTGAAGGACGTTTAATGTTTAAGGGTCTGCAGGTAGCGCTTTGGCACCCTCAGGGCTTAATATTGTGTATTTGTTTTGTAGTGCACTAGCTTGCAGTGTGCAGTCTCTTCCTAACACAGCAGAGGCCATTAAGAGTTGGTTATTGAATATACCAAACCCGTCTTTGGCCCTGTTAAGTCCATAAAATCCAAGCATCAAGGATTTCCCTGATCTTCGGTAGGGGTTGAGCTATATTCCGGGTGGTGTGTCCCTGTTTGAAGGCAGCAATCCCAATACTTTAATAATGGGAAATTACAGTCTTCTAGAATAGGCTGGCTTTAGCTGTTTTGAATTATGCCACATTTTGTTGATTTCTCAGATCTGTGTCCATGGTGTTCCAGTTGGGCTCCCAACACCAAGCTCGTCCTACATCAACGAGCCTTATGTTTTTTCGTGACTATACAATGCAACTCAACCTAGGAGGTCCCGGTTGCAATATACAGAAGAACTGGCAGGGTTGGGTTAAACCATTGCACAGGGTGGTAGTATGGAATTCATTGGGAGAAGATAAAGGTATGTAAAGGAGGACCAAGGTAGAGAGAATAATGACAGCAAATGAAGAACTTCAAGTGAAAGACCTCAACTAAAAAGGATCCAAGAGTTTATAATGAGAGAAAGGGCAGAAATAAAGTAGGGTGTGAAGGAAGACCAAGATAAAGGATGCTGAGTCTACGTCTGAGCATGCATGGGATGGTAAGGAGTGCCAAAGGAAAGTGAGATAGGAAGAGAATAAACTGTAGGTCGGTGAATGAGATTAACTCAGATTTTAAACACATTTATTTTCAGTCCTTTGTATAGCTTGATTCCAGTAGTACAGTAAGCACAGGACCCATGTTTGGGCAGACCCGTCACACTTAGAGCATCAAAAAACAAAATGATGGATGGAATGCTGGTCCCGGTGGATGAGCCTATAACAAGGTTGAAACCTTTCCTGGGTTGCTTGTGTTCCAGTAAAAGGAGGACCTGTCCTTGCAGTTCGGGCTGAACTGCTATCATTGGAGCAGGGTCAAGACTGATTTGCATATAGCTTGCATGGTTTGCAATTTAACAATAGCCTGGGAAGTGGCCCAAGTGATTACCAGTGGCTGAGATTAATTCAAACACTCTATCAATCATTTTAAAAATACTTTTATGTGTTGCTAAGTGGGAAGGGTATGCCCAGATGTGGGGCTTGTACACACTGTGTCACTGGAACCAAGCTGTAGCCAGAGGATGAGCCCACAACAAGGGTGAAACCAGTCAGAGACAGGGAGAAGGAAGTATACACGGGACACCCCTGCGCACAATGATTGGATAGGGTGGAAGGGACCCTCGGCACTCAAGGGAGGCAAACTGGAGACAGCAGTGTGGGGAGGGGGGGCTAGGTTACGAGGTTTGTTAGGCAGAGGGGGGGGGCAGGGCCAGACTAGCACTACCCCTACCAAGCAAGACGGAAGGGGATGCTCGCTACGGAAACAACGAGAGAAAACGCATAAACTGTCCATTGAGATGTAACGAATATGACAAAGGTCTGAATATAATGTTATCTTGATGTATGCAACTCTGCTTGAACATAAAGGCAATAAAGCTTGTTTTAAAAAAAAAAAAAAAACAAGGGGAACCCAGTCCTGGGTTGCTTGTGTTCTGGTTCAGGGACAACCAGGCTAAGATTGTTCCCACTGGAGCAGGGTCCAAACAGAGGTAGCATGGTATGCAAAATAACGATGGACTTCAATGCAGCCGAATGATTACCTGTGGTTGAGCTTAATTCAAGCATTCCATCCATCACTTTTTTTATATACTTCAGTGTGCCGCCCTAAATGGGATGGGTATGCCCAGGCATAGGTCCAGTGCAGACTGTCACTGGAACAAAGCGATACCCGGCTGATGAGCTCATAACAAGGGCAAAACTGGTGGTGGGTTCCTTATGTTCCAGTTCAGGGAGGACCTGGCTTGGCAGTCGAGATTGACTCTTCCTACTGGAGCAGGGATAAGACTGATTTGCATATAGCGGAGTCCAAACAGAGGTGGAATGTTGAAGAAAATAACAATGAACTGGGATGTAGCCCAGGTGATTAGGGGTGGCTGAGATTAATTCAAGCATTCCACCCATCAATGTTTTGTATACTTTAATGTGGCACCTTAAGTGGCACAGGAATGTCCAGAAGTGTGTCCCGTGTACACTTTGTCACTGGAACCAAGCTGTACCCAGCTGATAAGCCCTTAACAAGGGCAAAACCTGTATTGGCTTGCTTGTGTTCCTGGTTCAGGGAGAACTTTGCTTGGTAGTTCGGGCTGGACTGTTCCCATTACCAGTGGCTGAGATTCATTCAAGCATTCCATCCATCACTGTTTTGTATACTTTACCACCTCTCAGACAAGGCACGGGGAAGCATGTAATGTCCCACCCCGCTCTATACAGCATTTTCCACTTGTCTCTCCCACTCACCCTACTCCCTCACTCTATCCCTGCCTTACAACAGCCCCTTGCACTGGTGTACCACTTGCTGAAATGGGGTGATATGGAATACTACCCAGTAAATCTGGGCCTGTATGAATATTCCCCATTCTCTGAGGTTTACCTAATTGAATAGTACCGGAAATTACAGGTGTGGAGTTTACACGCTGCCGGTATTATGTACGGTGTAATGGTGGCCTAAACCGGGACCTGTGAAGCTGACAATAACAAAGTCAAAATACTTTTGAAAACAATGCAATATACAAGTTTATCACTATCCAGAAGGGACTGAAAAGATTCCTGTGATGGTCTGTTGCCCCGAGCCACAAAAGAACCAGTGAGAGGACATATATCGTCAATGTTGGTACCATAAGTACTCATTCAATACACCCGTTGGGAAGAAGAAACCGGTGAATTATCTCATGTGCATACCTAATCCACTGTCATGAAGGTGACCTTGAGGGGAATACATGGCCTGATACTGCCACAACTAATACCACATTACCATTGCTCGCCTCCTGGCGGTGCTGCCTTTCAGTCCTGGGAGTTGCCTTACTTGCTTCAGCTGAAGCAAGGGAAGTTCGACCCACCACCTGTTTTGGGCATTGATTTTCCCAAAATAAAAAAAATCCCAGAATCATTCAGTCATTTTATGTTTTTTTCACTGTAATATCCGTCACTTTTCCCAACTTTAACAGGTGAAAGTTAACTCTTGCAGTCCCCATCTTTCTCCCTCGTTGCTATTCTCTGATGTATTTCAAGTGGAAGAGCAAACACCAACTAGACTGCCCTGTTCCCATGATGCACTGGGCCAGGGACAGACTAATTTGCATATAGCCAGGTTCTGAGCTGGGATGGGGCAGTGAGATAAATAACGGTGGAACTGTTCCAGTTTCTGTGGAACTGAAACGGAAAGAAATGCTCTGTGGAAAAAAGGCCCATTGTGGTATCATTAATTTGCTGCGTGATTTCACCTCTTGGTGTTCCATAGATAGTGGTGGGGTCTGATCCTCTATAGATAGTGGTGTGCTCTGATCCTCTATAGATGGTGGTGCTGGGCTCAGCTCATTCTATAGATGGTGGTGGGCTCAGCTTCATTCTATAGATGGTGGTGGGCTCAGCTTCATTCTATAGATGGTGGTGGACTCAGCTTCATTCTATAGATGGTGGTGGGCTCAGCTTCATTCTATAGATGGTGGTGGACTCAGCTTCATTCTATAGATGGTGGTGGACTCAGCTTCATTCTATAGATGGTGGTGGGCTCCGATCCTCTATAGATAGTGGTGGGATCTGATACTCTATAGATAGTGGTGTGCTCTGATCCTCTATAGATAGTGGTGTGCTCTGATCCTCTATAGATGGTGGTGGTGGGCTCTGCTTCTGTCTATAGATGGTGGTGGAGGGCTCAGCTTTCCTCTATAGATGGTGGTGGGCTCAGCTTTCCTCTATAGATGGTGGTGGGCTCAGTTTCATTCTCTAGATGGTGGTGGACTCAGCTTCATTCTATAGATGGTGGTGGGCTCTGATCCTCTATAGATGGTGGGTGGTGGGCACTGATCCTCTAGAGATAGTGGTGGGATCTGATCCTCTATAGATAGTGGTGTGCTCTGATCCTCTATAGATGGCGGTGGTGGTGGGCTCTGCTTCGGCCTATAGATGGTGGTGGGCTCAGCTTCATTCTATAGATGGTGGTGGGCTCAGCTTTCCTCTATAGATGGTGGTGGACTCAGCTTCATTCTATAGATGGTGGTGGACTCAGCTTCATTCTATAGATGGTGGTGGGCTCTGATCCGCTAAAGATGATGGTGGGATCTGATCCTCTATAGATGGCGGCCGGCTCTGATCCTCTATAGATGGTGGTATGATCTGATCCTCGATAGATGGTGGTGGGCTCTGCTCCTCTATAGATGGCGGTGGCTCTGATCTTCTATAGATGGTGCGGCCTCTGATCCTCTATAGATGGTGGTGGGCTCTGCTCCTCTATAGATGGTGGTGGGCTCTGATCCTCTTTAGATGGTGGTGGGCTCTGATCCTCTATAGATGGTGGTGGGCTCTGATCCTCTATAGATGGTGGTGGGCTCTGATCCTCTTTAGATGGTGGTGGGCTCTGATCCTCTTTAGATGGTGGTGGGCTCTGATCCTCTATAGATGGTGGTGGGCTCTGATCCTTTTTAGATGGTGGTGTGCTCTGATCCTCTATAGATAGTGGTGTGCTCTGATCCTCTATAGATGGTGGTGGTGGGCTCTGCTTCTGTCTATAGATGGTGGTGGGCTCTGCTCCTCTATAGATGGTGGTGGCTCTGATCTTCTATAGATGGTGCGGCCTCTGATCCTCTATAGATGGTGGTGGGCTCTGATCCTCTATAGATGGTGGTGGGCTCTGATCCTCTTTAGATGGTGGTGGGCTCTGATCCTCTTTAGATGGTAGTGGGCTCTGATCCTCTATAGATGGTGGTGGGCTCTGATCCTCTTTAGATGGTGGTGGGCTCTGATCCTCTTTAGATGGTGGTGGGCTCTGATCCTCTTTAGATGGTGGTGTGCTCTGATCCTCTATAGATAGTGGTGTGCTCTGATCCTCTATAGATGGTGGTGGTGGGCTCTGCTTCTGTCTATAGATGGTGGTGGCTCTGATCTTCTATAGATGGTGCGGCCTCTGATCCTCTATAGATGGTGGTGGGCTCTGATCCTCTATAGATGGTGGTGGGCTCTGATCCTCTTTAGATGGTGGTGGGCTCTGATCCTCTTTAGATGGTGGTGGGCTCTGATCCTCTATAGATGGTGGTGGGCTCTGATCCTCTTTAGATGGTGGTGGGCTCTGATCCTCTTTAGATGGTGGTGGGCTCTGATCCTCTTTAGATGGTGGTGTGCTCTGATCCTCTATAGATAGTGGTGTGCTCTGATCCTCTATAGATGGTGGTGGTGGGCTCTGCTTCTGTCTATAGATGGTGGTGGGCTCTTCTCCTCTATAGATGGTGGTGGCTCTGATCTTCTATAGATGGTGCGGCCTCTGATCCTCTATAGATGGTGGTGGGCTCTGATCCTCTATAGATGGTGGTGGGCTCTGATCCTCTTTAGATGGTGGTGGGCTCTGATCCTCTTTAGATGGTGGTGGGCTCTGATCCTCTTTAGATGGTGGTGGGCTCTGATCCTCTATAGATGGTGGTGGGCTCTGATCCTCTTTAGATGGTGGTGGGCTCTGATCCTCTATAGATGGTGCGGCCTCTGATCCTCTATAGATGGTGGTGGGCTCTGATCCTCTATAGATGGTGGTGGGCTCTGATCCTCTATAGATGGTGGTGGGCTCTGATCCTCTATAGATGGTGGTGGGCTCTGATCCTCTATAGATGGTGGTGGGCTCTGATCCTCTATAGATGGTGGTGGGCTCTGATCCTCTATAGATGGTGGTGGGCTCTGATCCTCTATAGATGGTGGTGGGCTCTGATCCTCTTTAGATGGTGGTGGGCTCTGATCCTCTTTAGATGGTGGTGTGCTCTGATCCTCTATAGATAGTGGTGTGCTCTGATCCTCTATAGATAGTGGTGTGCTCTGATCCTCTATAGATGGTGGTGGTGGGCTCTGCTTCTGTCTATAGATGGTGGTGGGCTCTGATCCTCTTTAGATGGTGGTGGGCTCTGATCCTCTTTAGATGGTGGTGGGCTCTGATCCTCTTTAGATGGTGGTGGGCTCTGATCCTCTTTAGATGGTGGTGGGCTCTGATCCTCTATAGATGGTGGTGGGCTCTGATCCTCTTTAGATGGTGGTGGGCTCTGATCCTCTTTAGATGGTGGTGGGCTCTGATCCTCTTTAGATGGTGGTGTGCTCTGATCCTCTATAGATAGTGGTGTGCTCTGATCCTCTATAGATGGTGGTGGTGGGCTCTGCTTCTGTCTATAGATGGTGGTGGGCTCTGATCCTCTATAGATGGTGGTGGGCTCTGATCCTCTTTAGATGGTGGTGGGCTCTGATCCTCTTTAGATGGTGGTGGGCTCTGATCCTCTATAGATGGTGGTGGGCTCTGATCCTCTTTAGATGGTGGTGGGCTCTGCTCCTCTATAGATGGTGCGGCCTCTGATCCTCTATAGATGGTGGTGGGCTCTGATCCTCTATAGATGGTGGTGGGCTCTGATCCTCTATAGATGGTGGTGGGCTCTGATCCTCTATAGATGGTGGTGGGCTCTGATCCTCTATCTATAGATGGTGGTGGGCTCTGATCCTCTATAGATGGTGGTGGGCTCTGATCCTCTATAGATGGTGGTGGCTCTGATCTTCTATAGATGGTGGTGGGCTCTGATCCTCTATAGATGGTGGTGGGCTCTGATCCTCTATAGATGGTGGTGGCTCTGATCTTCTATAGATGGTGCGGCCTCTGATCCTCTATAGATGGTGGTGGGCTCTGTTCCTCTTTAGATGGTGGTGGGCTCTGATCCTCTATAGATGGTGGTGGGCTCTGATCCTCTATAGATGGTGGTGGGCTCTGATCCTCTATAGATGGTGGTGGCTCTGATCCTCTATAGATGGTGGTGGCTCTGATCTTCTATAGATGGTGCGGCCTCTGATCCTCTATAGATGGTGGTGGGCTCTGATCCTCTATAGATGGTGGTGGGCTCTGATCCTCTTTAGATGGTGGTGGGCTCTGATCCTCTATAGATGGTGGTGGGCTCTGATCCTCTTTAGATGGTGGTGGGCTCTGATCCTCTTTAGATGGTGGTGGGCTCTGATCCTCTATAGATGGTGGTGGGCTCTGAGCCTCTATAGATGGTGGTGGGCTCTGATCCTCTTTAGATGGTGGTGGGCTCTGATCCTCTTTAGATGGTGGTGGGCTCTGATCCTCTATAGATAGTGGTGTGCTCTGATCCTCTATAGATGGTGGTGGCTCTGATCTTCTATAGATGGTGCGGCCTCTGATCCTCTATAGATGGTGGTGGGCTCTGATCCTCTATAGATAGTGGTGTGCTCTGATCCTCTATAGATGGTGGTGGGCTCTGATCCTCTATAGATAGTGGTGTGCTCTGATCCTCTATAGATAGTGGTGTGCTCTGATCCTCTATAGATGGTGGTGGGCTCTGATCCTCTATAGATAGTGGTGTGCTCTGATCCTCTATAGATGGTGGTGGGCTCTGATCCTCTATAGATGGTGGTGGGCTCTGATCCTCTTTAGATGGTGGTGGGCTCTGATCCTCTTTAGATGGTGGTGGGCTCTGATCCTCTATAGATGGTGCGGCCTCTGATCCTCTATAGATGGTGGTGGGCTCTGATCCTCTATAGATGGTGGTGTGCTCTGATCCTCTATAGATGGTGGTGGGCTCTGATCCTCTTTAGATGGTGGTGTGCTCTGATCCTCTATAGATGGTGGTGGGCTCTGATCCTCTATAGATGGTGGTGGGCTCTGATCCTCTTTAGATGGTGGTGGGCTCTGATCCTCTATAGATGGTGGTGGGCTCTGATCCTCTATAGATGGTGGTGGGCTCTGATCCTCTTTAGATGGTGGTGTGCTCTGATCCTCTATAGATGGTGGTGGGCTCTGATCCTCTATAGATGGTGGTGGGCTCTGATCCTCTTTAGATGGTGGTGGGCTCTGATCCTCTTTAGATGGTGGTGGGCTCTGATCCTCTTTAGATGGTGGCAGGCTGATCTTCCCTCTTTTGGGGGTGATGAGTACTTTACTCTATAGGGGGTGGTGGACTCGTCTTCACTCTACTACCTTCAAATATGGTGTGGGGGTGAGCCCCCGATTCTCCCCTCAGTCTATGATTTTCGTCTCTGTTTTTAATGCCCTTCGACAGAGATGCCCTCGAGCCCCCGGGCTGTGCCCTGCCAGTGTCCGCGCCAGGCCGGGTCTCTCGTACGCTCCTGCTCCGACCGTGCGGCAACGCATCCCTGAGAAGCCGGCGACGGGAGCTGCATAGGGCCCGGCAGCAGAACCCGCCCCTGTGCCCAGGACAGCATGGGGAGCCACAGCACCACCGGACAGGAGGTGAACCCGACCCCAGGCGTAGACGCCTTACCTGCAGGCGAAGGTCACTTGCGCCGGGACAGTGAGCAACCCCCCCCAACCTCCTTCCACTCATCCCCCCACTGTCCTGGCTCTCCACTCTGCTCGCCCACAGCCTTCGAACATACAACTAAGAGGTGTGTGTCAGGGTGACCAGAATTTTAAAGCCAAAAACCAGGACATTTCCCAAAAATAAAAGAAAGACTACAATTTAACTTCAACCCAGCACACAGGATGACAGTGCTCCTTACCAGAGAATCAGAGGTGCAACTAGAGCCAATTATTATTTTTTTGGGGGGAGCTATTAAAAAATTCGGGAGGGGGGGGGGCTAATTCTTCCAGCAATAGGCAGAGTGGAGACGCAGGGGCTCTAAGAAGGGGTGAAAAAACAACAAAGCCTCCTTAACACGTAAATGGTATTTTAAAGACCTGTGAAGTACTCGGGTGTGATAAGCTCAAAAACTGTGTGTGTGTGCCCGGGAAGCTGTTTCAGCTCGGCCTGATACACACGACGGGGATGGGGGCTGAAGGCCTCTGAGCACTATGGTCGTTGCGTGCCTGCAGAGATATTACAGAAGAGGCTGTAAGAACACACATAAAAATGGCAGTTTTAGAGCCAGTAGCATGCCTGTTAATTAAATTGCTTTCTTATAACAGGTGCTAATTATCCCTACTTTGCACAACATTTAAAAGATACCTCCCACCGTTTTCAGACGACCCTCTAAAAACCAGGACAAGAGCTTAATTACCGGATATCTGCCGGGGCAGCTGGCGAAAAACCGGGACTGACCTGGCATATACGGGACTGACCTGGCAAATACGGGACTGGCCAGGCAAATACGGGACTGGCCGGGCAAATACGGGACTGGCCGGGCAAATACGGGACTGGCCGGGCAAATACGGGACTGACCAGTCACCCTAGTGGTCTGTGTCCACATGTAGGCACACCAGGGACGTCATCATTTACGTGAGAGTAGTGTTTGTGCACGAGGAGCATGCACGAGGGGCATGTGAGCGTTCACGCGAGATTTGTATCTGTGTCCACATGTCTGCACATGAGGGACATGTAAGCATTGACGTGCGAAACTTGCCTTCATCCTCGCAAAAGAAAGTTATGTGGCCACATGACAACCGTGTATATGTCCTCGCGAGGGACATCTGGGTACACAACATTCGGACCTGTGTGACGATACATGAGAAATGTATCTACGGCATGCACGAGGAGCATCTCTGGGTATATAGTAAAGATGCACAGATGTGTCCACTGCGAGGCATATATACGGCGTATATGAAAACCATGTCTGCATTCACATACGTTCTATGTTTGTGCGCACAAGGAAGATAGCTCTTTCTCCACATAAACGTGACTGTTTAGCATGAGGGGTAAGCTTTTATCCACAAGCGAGATATTTCTGTCCACGTGACACGCATGGCTGTGGTCACACCAAGGTCATGAGTGTGTCTGCAGCACGAGCGGTACGTACGGCGCCGCATGCCGGTATCCACGAGAGACAGGTCTGAAGCCACAGGGCGGACATATCTGATATGTCTGTGTCCACGTGATAGATAACACCCCCCCCCCCCCAACCGCCCAGTCCACACGAGATACAGTCTGTCCTCATGAGGCAAGTGTGGACGCCGAATGGGAGCCATGTATGTACCCTCAGGAGAGTCCTACATGCAACAATGTAGGAAAAAACATTTGAAAGAATTACTTATTTATGGGCTCTGTCTGATTATTCTGAGCAATTAGTCCAAAGCCAGACAACAAGACGCAGGGCTACCGAGTTAAAATAGGCACGCCAAGCAATAAGCATGCAAGTGCACGAGCCGTCAGATGACGTCAGCACAGCCCATACCCACCCGAGGGGCACGGAGCTGGCACAGCTGAAGCCCCTTTAACGTCAGACAACACCTGTAGGACACGCCGGCGCGTGCAGCATTGTTCCGAGGATGGGCCAAGTGTGACTAACAGCGCCCTCGCTTTCACTTGCGTCCAGCAGTGCAGATATGGTGAAGGTGTAAACAGGCCCACACACACCCTCGCGCAACCGCAGCGCCACGCATAAACAGTGTGCCCTGCCCTCCTCGTCAGCAGGTTCCCATTGTAAAGCCTCGACACTTGGGAGCCGGACAAGAGAAGCACGTCCCAGGGTCTGACAGCCCAAGTTGTCCCATCCCAACTGTTGGTCTTCATGTCCGGCTTTGTTACTTTGCATTCCGGTACCTGTAGTTTCCTCGTCCCCTTATAAAGTTAAGACGACAAATAAAAGAAAGTGGGCTGGGTGATGCATCACACCTGACACCTCTCCCCTTGAGTAAGTATATATATATATATATATATATATATATATATATATATATATATATATATATATATATATATATATACACAAACACATACACACATCTGTACAATTTGCTCCGCCAAATACATTTACAGCAGAAAAGATAGGGGTGCATAAGATTCAAGAGATGCCCATTTTGGGCAGGGCTGGCCTACCTTGAGGGGGGGGAAGTGCTCCGAAGGGGAAGAACCCACGTCCCGCAGAGAGGCTGTGCGTCGAGGTGTCTGGTCTCGGCTCCCGGTGTCCGCAGCAGCTCCACGCTTGACTCCAGCGGTGCCCGGGCGGATCAGCTGTCGGTGGCACACACTCCCTGAAGCTGGGGTGGCCGGAGGGGGTGCAGGCTGGGCTCTGTTCCAGGAGAGCGGCCTCCGTCCTGGGCTGCGGGGCTGAGATTAAAGCTGACAGCGAGAGGAGATGTTTGAAAAAGCCTGCTTGTGTTTGTGCGCCAGCGGGTGGGGGCAGGGAGGGGAGCGGGGCGGGGGCACCGGGAGGCGCGAGGAGGTGCCTGCGCTCCCTGCCATCATCATCCGGGCCGGTTAATGATGATGAGGCGCTCGATACAGCGGGCATCAGAAGTACACTCTGCCTAATTGCATCCCGGAGGGATCAGGCATTACGGAGCGCTGCAGGCGGCTAAAGCCTGGCGGCAGCTGGGGCCCCACATCTCACCCCGAGAGGGGTGGGGAGGCCAGGACCCACGCCCTTACTCACCGCCCTCCACCAGCAGGCACCTCCCACCCCCAGACAGGTGTCCTGAGGCCACACGAAGAGGGCCTCTTACCACCCTCACCCCGAATGTGAACTAACTTGATACCTCCCGAAATATCACTAATAACGTGTTTGTAGGTAGCGCTTCTGTCGGAGTAAGGCGCTGTACACGTCCTATGCACACACTGTACAACATACAGGCAAGAATCAGACCGTTTCAGAAGTTATTTTTTAATTAAATACTCCATCATAAGAGGTTGATGGATCACTTCCCGATTACTGATCGGTCTAGAAGTGAAAACGTGAACTCACAAGAGTGTGCGCTGCAGCTCAACCGAGTGAAAGACGGATGCATAAAGCAGTTTATACAGCGGCACTGAGTGTGAACGGATGCAGGACGAGACTGGACTCCACTCGGCCAGTTCCAGGGCTGTGTTCCCTTCTGGCAAAGCTCTACCAGCGTTGGTATTCACCTGTGAACTGCACACACACCCACAGAGAGCGAGATCACAAGAGACACACCCGTGCATACATACACAGCTAGGTGCGCGGACACACAACCAGAGAGGCACACGAGCAAAACACAGAGCAAGAAAGAGAGACACGAATACACGCATGCAAGCAAAGAGACACACCAGTGCATACATACACAGCTCGGTGCGCAGACACACAACCAGAGAGGCACGTGAGCAAAACACAGAGCAAGAAAGAGAGACGAATACACGCATGCAAGCAAAGAGACACACCAATGCATACATACACAGCTAGGTGCGCGGACACACAACCAGAGAGGCACATGAGCAAAACACAGAGCAAGAAAGAGGGACACGAATACACGCATGCAAGCAAAGAGACACACCCGTGCATACATACACAGCTAGGTGCGCGGACACACAACCAGAGAGGCACATGAGCAAAACACAGAGCAAGAAAGAGGGACACGAATACACGCATGCAAGCAAAGAGACACACCCGTGCATACATACACAGCTAGGTGCGCGGACACACAACCAGAGAGGCACGTGAGCAAAACACAGAGCAAGAAAGAGGGACACGAATACACGCATGCAAGCAAAGAGACACACCAGTGCATACATACACAGCTAGGTGCGCGGACACAGAACCAGAGAGGCACGTGAGCAAAACACAGAGCAAGAAAGAGAGACGAATACACGCATGCAAGCAAAGAGACACACCAGTGCATACATACACAGCTAGGTGCGCGGACACACAACCAGAGAGGCACGTGAGCAAAACACAGAGCAAGAAAGAGAGACGAATACACGCATGCAAGCAAAGAGACACACCAATGCATACATACACAGCTAGGTGCGCGGACACACAACCAGAGAGGCACGTGAGCAAAACACAGAGCAAGAAAGAGAGACGAATACACGCATGCAAGCAAAGAGACACACCCGTGCATACATACACAGCTAGGTGCGCGGACACACAACCAGAGAGGCACATGAGCAAAACACAGAGCAAGAAAGAGAGACGAATACACGCATGCAAGCAAAGAGACACACCCGTGCATACATACACAGCTAGGTGCGCGGACACACAACCAGAGAGGCACGTGAGCAAAACACAGAGCAAGAAAGAGAGACGAATACACGCATGCAAGCAAAGAGACACACCCGTGCATACATACACAGCTAGGTGCGCGGACACACAACCAGAGAGGCACATGAGCAAAACACAGAGCAAGAAAGAGGGACACAAATACACGCATGCAAGTAAAGAGACACACCAGTGCATACATACACAGCTAGGTGCGCGGACACACAACCAGAGAGGCACATGAGCAAAACACAGAGCAAGAAAGAGAGACGAATACACGCATGCAAGCAAAGAGACACACCCGTGCATACATACACAGCTAGGTGCGCGGACACACAACCAGAGAGGCACGTGAGCAAAACACAGAGCAAGAAAGAGAGACGAATACACGCATGCAAGCAAAGAGACACACCAGTGCATACATACACAGCTAGGTGCGCGGACACACAACCAGAGAGGCACGTGAGCAAAACACAGAGCAAGAAAGAGAGACGAATACACGCATGCAAGCAAAGAGACACACCAATGCATACATACACAGCTAGGTGCGCGGACACACAACCAGAGAGGCACGTGAGCAAAACACAGAGCAAGAAAGAGAGACGAATACACGCATGCAAGCAAAGAGACACACCCGTGCATACATACACAGCTAGGTGCGCAGACACACAACCAGAGAGGCACATGAGCAAAACACAGAGCAAGAAAGAGAGACGAATACACGCATGCAAGCAAAGAGACACACCCGTGCATACATACACAGCTAGGTGCGCGGACACACAACCAGAGAGGCACGTGAGCAAAACACAGAGCAAGAAAGAGAGACGAATACACGCATGCAAGCAAAGAGACACACCAGTGCATACATACACAGCTAGGTGCGCGGACACACAACCAGAGAGGCACGTGAGCAAAACACAGAGCAAGAAAGAGAGACGAATACACGCATGCAAGCAAAGAGACACACCAGTGCATACATACACAGCTAGGTGCGCGGACACACAACCAGAGAGGCACATGAGCAAAACACAGAGCAAGAAAGAGAGACGAATACACGCATGCAAGCAAAGAGACACACCAATGCATACATACACAGCTAGGTGCGCGGACACACAACCAGAGAGGCACATGAGCAAAACACAGAGCAAGAAAGAGGGACACGAATACACGCATGCAAGCAAAGAGACACACCAGTGCATACATACACAGCTAGGTGCGCGGACACACAACCAGAGAGGCACACGAGCAAAACACAGAGCAAGAAAGAGAGACGAATACACGCATGCAAGCAAAGAGACACACCAATGCATACATACACAGCTAGGTGCGCGGACACACAACCAGAGAGGCACATGAGCAAAACACAGAGCAAGAAAGAGGGACACGAATACACGCATGCAAGCAAAGAGACACACCCGTGCATACATACACAGCTAGGTGCGCGGACACACAACCAGAGAGGCACATGAGCAAAACACAGAGCAAGAAAGAGGGACACGAATACACGCATGCAAGCAAAGAGACACACCAGTGCATACATACACAGCTAGGTGCGCAGACACACAACCAGAGAGGCACATGAGCAAAACACAGAGCAAGAAAGAGGGACACGAATACACGCATGCAAGCAAAGAGACACACCAGTGCATACATACACAGCTAGGTGCGCAGACACACAACCAGAGAGGCACATGAGCAAAACACAGAGCAAGAAAGAGGGACACGAATACACGCATGCAAGCAAAGAGACACACCAGTGCATACATACACAGCTAGGTGCGCAGACACACAACCAGAGAGGTACATGAGCAAAACACAGAGCAAGAAAGAGGGACACGAATACACGCATGCAAGCAAAGAGACACACCAGTGCATACATACACAGCTAGGTGCGCAAACACACAACCAGAGAGGCACATGAGCAAAACACAGAGCAAGAAAGAGGGACACGAATACACGCATGCAAGCAAAGAGACACACCAGTGCATACATACACAGCTAGGTGCGCAGACACACAACCAGAGAGGCACACGAGCAAAACACAGAGCAAGAAAGAGAGACACGAATACACGCATGCAAGCAAAGAGACACACCAGTGCATACATACACAGCTAGGTGCGCGGACTCACAACCAGAGAGGCACATGAGCAAAACACAGAGCAAGAAAGAGGGACACGAATACACGCATGCAAGCAAAGTGACACACCAGTGCATACATACACAGCTAGGTGCGCGGACTCACAACCAGAGAGGCACATGAGCAAAACACAGAGCAAGAAAGAGAGACGAATACACGCATGCAAGCAAAGAGACACACCCGTGCATACATACACAGCTAGGTGCGCGGACACACAACCAGAGAGGCACATGAGCAAAACACAGAGCAAGAAAGAGAGACGAATACACGCATGCAAGCAAAGAGACACACCCGTGCATACATACACAGCTAGGTGCGCGGACACACAACCAGAGAGGCACGTGAGCAAAACACAGAGCAAGAAAGAGAGACGAATACACGCATGCAAGCAAAGAGACACACCAGTGCATACATACACAGCTAGGTGCGCGGACACACAACCAGAGAGGCACACGAGCAAAACACAGAGCAAGAAAGAGAGACGAATACACGCATGCAAGCAAAGAGACACACCCGTGCATACATACACAGCTAGGTGCGCGGACATACAACCAGAGAGGCACATGAGCAAAACACAGAGCAAGAAAGAGAGACGAATACACGCATGCAAGCAAAGAGACACACCAGTGCATAGAGACACAGCTAGGTGCGCGGACTCACAACCAGAGAGGCACATGAGCAAAACACAGAGCAAGAAAGAGGGACACGAATACACGCATGCAAGCAAAGAGACACACCAGTGCATACATACACAGCTAGGTGCGCAGACTCACTACCAGAGAGGCACATGAGCAAAACACAGAGCAAGAAAGAGGGACACGAATACACGCATGCAAGCAAAGAGACACACCAGTGCATACATACACAGCTAGGTGCGCAGACTCACAACCAGAGAGGCACATGAGCAAAACACAGAGCAAGAAAGAGGGACACGAATACACGCATGCAAGCAAAGAGACACACCAGTGCATACATACACAGCTAGGTGCGCAGACACACAACCAGAGAGGCACGTGAGCAAAACACAGAGCAAGAAAGAGAGACGAATACACGCATGCAAGCAAAGAGACACACCAGTGCATAGAGACACAGCTAGGTGCGCAGACATACAACCAGAGAGGCACGTGAGCAAAATACTGAGCATGAAAGAGATACACGCATGCAAGCAAAGAGACACACGAGTCCAAACATACACAGCTAGGTGCAAAGACACACAACCAGAGGGGCACACGAGCAAAACACAGAGCAAGAAAGAGATACACGCATGCAAGCAAAGAGACACACCAGTGCATACATACACAGCGAGGTGTTCAGACACACAACCAGAGGGGCACACGAGCAAAACACAGAGCAAGAAAGAGAGGCACGAATACACGCATGCAAGCAGAGACACACCAGTGCATACATACACAGCTAGGTGCGCAGACACACAACCAGAGAGGCCCGTGAGCAAAATACTGAGCATGAAAGAGATACATGCATGCAAGCAAAGAGACACACCAGTGCATACATACACAGCTAGGTGCAAAGACACACAACCCGAGAGGCACATGAGCAAAACACAGAGCAAGAAAGAGATACACGCATGCAAGCAAAGAGACACACCAGTGCATACATACACAGCTCGGTGCGCAGACACACAGCCAGAGAGGCACGTGAGCAAAACACTGAGCAAGAAAGAGATACACGCATGCAAGCAAAGAGACACACCAGTGCATACATACACAGCGAGGTGTTCAGACACACAACCAGAGGGGCACACGAGCAAAACACAGAGCAAGAAAGAGAGGCACGAATACACGCATGCAAGCAAAGAGAAACACCAGTGCATACATACACAGCTAGGTGCAAAGACACACAACCCGAGAGGCACAAAGGACAAAACACAGAGCAAGAAAGAGATACACGCATGCACGCAAAGAGACACACCAGTCCATACATACACAGCTAGGTGCAAAGACACACAACCAGAGAGGCACATGAGCAAAACACAGAGCAAGAAAGAGAGACACAAATACACGCATGCAAGCAAAGAGACACACCAGTGCATACATACACAGCTCCGTGCAAAGACACACAACCAGAGAGGCACGTGAGCAAAACACTGAGCAAGAAAGAGATACACGCATGCAAGCTAAGAGACACACCAGTGCATACATACACAGCTAGGTGCGCAGACACACAACCAGAGAGGCACGTGAGCAAAATACTGAGCATGAAAGAGATACACGCATGCAAGCAAAGAGACACACCAGTGCATACATACACAGCTAGGTGCGCAGACACACAACCCGAGAGGCGCATGAGCAAAACACTGAGCAAGAAAGAGATACACGCATGCAAGCAAAGAGACACACCAGTGCATACATACACAGCTAGGTGCAAAGACACACAACCCGAGAGGCACATGAGCAAAACACAGAGCAAGAAAGAGATACACGCATGCAAGCAAAGAGACACACCAGTCCATACATACACAGCTAGGTGCAAAGACACACAACCAGAGAGGCACATGAGCAAAACACAGAGCAAGAAAGAGATACACGCATGCAAGCAAAGAGACACACCAGTGCATACATACACAGCTCGGTGTGCAGACACACAGCCAGAGAGGCACGTGAGCAAAACACTGAGCAAGAAAGAGATACACGCATGCAAGCAAAGAGACACACCAGTGCATACATACACAGCGAGGTGTTCAGACACACAACCAGAGGGGCACACGAGCAAAACACAGAGCAAGAAAGAGAGGCACGAATACACGCATGCAAGCAAAGAGACACACCAGTGCATACATACACAGCTCGGTGCGCAGACACACAACCCGAGAGGCACATGAGCAAAACACAGAGCAAGAGAGAGACACGAATACACGCATGCAAGCAAAGAGACACACCAGTGCATACATACACAGCGAGGTGTGCAGACACACAACCAGAGGGGCACACAAGCAAAACACAGAGCAAGAGAGAAAGAAACGAATACCCGCATGCAAGCAAAGAGACACACCAGTGCATACATACACAGCTCGGTGCAAAGACACACAACCAGAGAGGCACGTGAGCAAAACACAGAGCAAGAAAGAGATACACGCATGCAAGCAAAGAGACACACCAGTGCATACATACACAGCTCGGTGCAAAGACACACAACCAGAGAGGCACGTGAGCAAAACACAGAGCAAGAAAGAGATACACGCATGCAAGCAAAGAGACACACCAGTGCATACATACACAGTTAGGTGCAAAGACACACAACCAGGGAGGCACATGAGCAAAACACAGAGCAAGAGAGAGACACGAATACACGCATGCAAGTAAAGAGACACACCAGTGCATACATACACAGCGAGGTGTTCAGACACACAACCAGAGAGGCACACGAGCAAACCACAGAGCAAGAAAGAGGGACACGAATACACGCATGCAAGCAAAGAGACACAACAGTGCATACATACACAGCTAGGTGCGCAGACACACAACCAGAGAGGCACATGAGCAAAACACAGAGCAAGAAAGAGAGACACAAATACACGCATGCAAGCAAAGAGACACACCAGTGCATACATATACAGCTCGGTGCGCAGACACACAACCAGAGAGGCACATGAGCAAAACACAGAGCAAGAAAGAGATACACGCATGCAAGCAAAGAGACACACCAGTGCATACATACACAGTTAGGTGCAAAGACACACAACCAGAGAGGCACATGAGCAAAACACAGAGCAAGAGAGAGACACGAATACACGCATGCAAGTAAAGAGACACACCAGTGCATACATACACAGTTAGGTGCAAAGACACACAACCAGAGAGGCACACGAGCAAACCACAGAGCAAGAAAGAGATACACGCATGCAAGCAAAGAGACACACCAGTGCATACATACACAGCTAGGTGCGCAGACACACAACCAGAGAGGCACACAAGCAAAACACAGAGCAAGAAAGAGAGAGACACGAATACACGCATGCAAGCAAAGAGACACACCAGTGCATACATACACAACTCGGTGCGCAGACACACAACCAGAAAGGCACACAAGCAAAACACAGAGCAAGAAAGAGACACGAATACATGCATGCAAGCAAAGAGACACACCAGTGCATACATACACAGCTCAGTGCGCAAACACACAACCAGAGAGGCACGTGAGCAAAACACAGAGCAAGAGGGAGACACGAATACATGCATGCAAGCAAAGAGACACACCAGTGCATACATACACAGCGAGGTGTGCAGACACAAAACCAGAGGGGCACACAAGCAAAACACAGAGCAAGAGAGACACAAATACACGCATGCAAGCAAAGAGACACACCCGTGCATACATACACAGCTCGGTGCGCAGACACACAACCAGAGAGGCACCAGAGCAAAACACAGAGCATGAAAGAGAGACACGAATACACGCATGCAAGAAAAGACACACCAGTGCATACATACACTGCGAGGTGTGCAGACACACAACCAGAGAGGCACATGAGCAAAAAACAGAGCAAGAGAGACACGAATACACACATGCAAGCAAAGAGACACACCAGTGCATACATACACAGCTAGGTGCGCAGAAACACAACCAGAGAGGCACATGAGCAAAACACAGAGCAAGAAAGAGGGACACGAATACACGCCTGCAAGCAAAGAAACACACCAGTGCATACATACACAGCTTGGTGCGCAGACACACAACCAGAGAGGCACATGAGCAAAACACAGAGCAAGAAAGAGAGACGAATACATGCCTGCAAGCAAAGAAACACACCAGTGCAGCATACATACAGAGCTCGGTGCGCGGACACACAACCAGAGAGGCACACGAGCAAAACACAGAGCATGAAAGAGAGACACGAATACATGCATGCAAGCAAAGAGACACACCAGTGCATACATACACAGCGAGGTGTGCAGACACACATTCAGAGGGGCACACGAGCAAAACACAGAGCAAGAAAGACACAAATACATGCATGCAAGCAAAGAGACACACCAGTGCATACATACACAGCTCGGTGCGCAGACACACAACCAGAGAGGCACACGAGCAAAACACAGAGCAAGAGAGACACGAATACACGCATGCAAGCAAAGAGACACACCCGTGCATACATACACAGCTCGGTGCGCAGACACACAACCAGAGGCACATGAGCAAGACAGAGAGACACATATATACACATGCAAACACAAAGACACACCAGGCCAGGGCATACATACACAGCTAGGTGCGCAGATATACAACTAGAGAGGCACACAAGCAAAACACAGAGCATGAAAGAGAGACACGAATACATGCATGCAAGCAAAGAGACACACCAGTGCATACAGACACAGCTAGGTGCACAGACATACAACCAGAGAGGCACATGAGCAAAACACAGAGCATGAAAGAGAGACACGAATACATGCATGCAAGCAAAGAGACACACCAGTGCATACATACACAGCTAGGTGCGCAGACACACAACCAGAGAGGCCCGTGAGCAAAATACTGAGCATGAAAGAGATACACGCATGCAAGCAAAGAGACACACGAGTCCAAACATACACAGCTAGGTGCAAAGACACACAACCAGAGGGGCACACGAGCAAAACACAGAGCAAGAAAGAGATACACGCATGCAAGCAAAGAGACACACCAGTGCATACATACACAGCGAGGTGTTCAGACACACAACCAGAGGGGCACACGAGCAAAACACAGAGCAAGAAAGAGAGGCACGAATACACGCATGCAAGCAGAGACACACCAGTGCATACATACACAGCTAGGTGCGCAGACACACAACCAGAGAGGCCCGTGAGCAAAATACTGAGCATGAAAGAGATACATGCATGCAAGCAAAGAGACACACCAGTGCATACATACACAGCTAGGTGCAAAGACACACAACCCGAGAGGCACATGAGCAAAACACAGAGCAAGAAAGAGATACACGCATGCAAGCAAAGAGACACACCAGTGCATACATACACAGCTCGGTGCGCAGACACACAGCCAGAGAGGCACGTGAGCAAAACACTGAGCAAGAAAGAGATACACGCATGCAAGCAAAGAGACACACCAGTGCATACATACACAGCGAGGTGTTCAGACACACAACCAGAGGGGCACACGAGCAAAACACAGAGCAAGAAAGAGAGGCACGAATACACGCATGCAAGCAAAGAGAAACACCAGTGCATACATACACAGCTAGGTGCAAAGACACACAACCCGAGAGGCACAAAGGACAAAACACAGAGCAAGAAAGAGATACACGCATGCACGCAAAGAGACACACCAGTCCATACATACACAGCTAGGTGCAAAGACACACAACCAGAGAGGCACATGAGCAAAACACAGAGCAAGAAAGAGAGACACAAATACACGCATGCAAGCAAAGAGACACACCAGTGCATACATACACAGCTCCGTGCAAAGACACACAACCAGAGAGGCACGTGAGCAAAACACTGAGCAAGAAAGAGATACACGCATGCAAGCTAAGAGACACACCAGTGCATACATACACAGCTAGGTGCGCAGACACACAACCAGAGAGGCACGCGAGCAAAATACTGAGCATGAAAGAGATACACGCATGCAAGCAAAGAGACACACCAGTGCATACATACACAGCTAGGTGCGCAGACACACAACCCGAGAGGCGCATGAGCAAAACACTGAGCAAGAAAGAGATACACGCATGCAAGCAAAGAGACACACCAGTGCATACATACACAGCTAGGTGCAAAGACACACAACCCGAGAGGCACATGAGCAAAACACAGAGCAAGAAAGAGATACACGCATGCAAGCAAAGAGACACACCAGTCCATACATACACAGCTAGGTGCAAAGACACACAACCAGAGAGGCACATGAGCAAAACACAGAGCAAGAAAGAGATACACGCATGCAAGCAAAGAGACACACCAGTGCATACATACACAGCTCGGTGTGCAGACACACAGCCAGAGAGGCACGTGAGCAAAACACTGAGCAAGAAAGAGATACACGCATGCAAGCAAAGAGACACACCAGTGCATACATACACAGCGAGGTGTTCAGACACACAACCAGAGGGGCACACGAGCAAAACACAGAGCAAGAAAGAGAGGCACGAATACACGCATGCAAGCAAAGAGACACACCAGTGCATACATACACAGCTCGGTGCGCAGACACACAACCCGAGAGGCACATGAGCAAAACACAGAGCAAGAGAGAGACACGAATACACGCATGCAAGCAAAGAGACACACCAGTGCATACATACACAGCGAGGTGTGCAGACACACAACCAGAGGGGCACACAAGCAAAACACAGAGCAAGAGAGAAAGACACGAATACCCGCATGCAAGCAAAGAGACACACCAGTGCATACATACACAGCTCGGTGCAAAGACACACAACCAGAGAGGCACGTGAGCAAAACACAGAGCAAGAAAGAGATACACGCATGCAAGCAAAGAGACACACCAGTGCATACATACACAGCTCGGTGCAAAGACACACAACCAGAGAGGCACGTGAGCAAAACACAGAGCAAGAAAGAGATACACGCATGCAAGCAAAGAGACACACCAGTGCATACATACACAGTTAGGTGCAAAGACACACAACCAGGGAGGCACATGAGCAAAACACAGAGCAAGAGAGAGACACGAATACACGCATGCAAGTAAAGAGACACACCAGTGCATACATACACAGCGAGGTGTTCAGACACACAACCAGAGAGGCACACGAGCAAACCACAGAGCAAGAAAGAGGGACACGAATACACGCATGCAAGCAAAGAGACACAACAGTGCATACATACACAGCTAGGTGCGCAGACACACAACCAGAGAGGCACATGAGCAAAACACAGAGCAAGAAAGAGAGACACAAATACACGCATGCAAGCAAAGAGACACACCAGTGCATACATATACAGCTCGGTGCGCAGACACACAACCAGAGAGGCACATGAGCAAAACACAGAGCAAGAAAGAGATACACGCATGCAAGCAAAGAGACACACCAGTGCATACATACACAGTTAGGTGCAAAGACACACAACCAGAGAGGCACATGAGCAAAACACAGAGCAAGAGAGAGACACGAATACACGCATGCAAGTAAAGAGACACACCAGTGCATACATACACAGTTAGGTGCAAAGACACACAACCAGAGAGGCACACGAGCAAACCACAGAGCAAGAAAGAGATACACGCATGCAAGCAAAGAGACACACCAGTGCATACATACACAGCTAGGTGCGCAGACACACAACCAGAGAGGCACACAAGCAAAACACAGAGCAAGAAAGAGAGAGACACGAATACACGCATGCAAGCAAAGAGACACACCAGTGCATACATACACAACTCGGTGCGCAGACACACAACCAGAAAGGCACACAAGCAAAACACAGAGCAAGAAAGAGACACGAATACATGCATGCAAGCAAAGAGACACACCAGTGCATACATACACAGCTCAGTGCGCAAACACACAACCAGAGAGGCACGTGAGCAAAACACAGAGCAAGAGGGAGACACGAATACATGCATGCAAGCAAAGAGACACACCAGTGCATACATACACAGCGAGGTGTGCAGACACAAAACCAGAGGGGCACACAAGCAAAACACAGAGCAAGAGAGACACAAATACACGCATGCAAGCAAAGAGACACACCCGTGCATACATACACAGCTCGGTGCGCAGACACACAACCAGAGAGGCACCAGAGCAAAACACAGAGCATGAAAGAGAGACACGAATACACGCATGCAAGAAAAGACACACCAGTGCATACATACACTGCGAGGTGTGCAGACACACAACCAGAGAGGCACATGAGCAAAAAACAGAGCAAGAGAGACACGAATACACACATGCAAGCAAAGAGACACACCAGTGCATACATACACAGCTAGGTGCGCAGAAACACAACCAGAGAGGCACATGAGCAAAACACAGAGCAAGAAAGAGGGACACGAATACACGCCTGCAAGCAAAGAAACACACCAGTGCATACATACACAGCTTGGTGCGCAGACACACAACCAGAGAGGCACATGAGCAAAACACAGAGCAAGAAAGAGAGACGAATACATGCCTGCAAGCAAAGAAACACACCAGTGCAGCATACATACAGAGCTCGGTGCGCGGACACACAACCAGAGAGGCACACGAGCAAAACACAGAGCATGAAAGAGAGACACGAATACATGCATGCAAGCAAAGAGACACACCAGTGCATACATACACAGCGAGGTGTGCAGACACACATTCAGAGGGGCACACGAGCAAAACACAGAGCAAGAAAGACACAAATACATGCATGCAAGCAAAGAGACACACCAGTGCATACATACACAGCTCGGTGCGCAGACACACAACCAGAGAGGCACACGAGCAAAACACAGAGCAAGAGAGACACGAATACACGCATGCAAGCAAAGAGACACACCCGTGCATACATACACAGCTCGGTGCGCAGACACACAACCAGAGGCACATGAGCAAGACAGAGAGACACATATATACACATGCAAACACAAAGACACACCAGGCCAGGGCATACATACACAGCTAGGTGCGCAGATATACAACTAGAGAGGCACACAAGCAAAACACAGAGCATGAAAGAGAGACACGAATACATGCATGCAAGCAAAGAGACACACCAGTGCATACAGACACAGCTAGGTGCACAGACATACAACCAGAGAGGCACATGAGCAAAACACAGAGCATGAAAGAGAGACACGAATACATGCATGCAAGCAAAGAGACACACCAGTGCATACAGACACAGCTAGGTGCGCAGACACACAACGAGAGGCACACGAGCAAAACACAGAGCAAGAGAGAGAGACACGGTTGCGATGCAGGCAAAGAGATACACCAGTGCATACACACATAGGTATGTGCGCAGACACACAACCAGAGAGGCACATGAGCAAAACACAGAGCAAGAGAGAAAGACACGAATACCCGCATGCAAGCAAAGAGACACACCAGTGCATACATACACAGCTTGGTGCGCAGACACACAACCAGAGGGGCACATGAGCAAAACACAGAGCAAAAGAGAGAGAAACGGATGCGCTACACTCATGCAGGCAAAGAGACACATGCGTGGACCAGTTCACAGAAGAATGTAAAGACACACACACAAAAAATAAGACACACCAAAACAGTTACCTGCAAACGGAAACACACAGTGTTTGACAAACGTAGTCACAAAGACTTCAATGACGACCCGCATGTGCACAAGCAAAGACACCGGCAAACAAGTAGAGAGATAGATAGGCAGGCATGTATGTATGTATATATAACGCGTAAGGACTTTGAGCGCGTACTGCCAATGACGTGACGAATAAAAGTCAGTTGCTTCCTAAGTTCGATGTTGGGCTCTTTTCTGTTCAAGTGGTTAACCCGCATGTTTCCAGGATCCCCATTCCTGTAAATGAGCCCGCCCTGCAGGACTGGGGGCCCCCAGCAAAGTGGAGGTGTTTTCCTCAATCAATCAATCAATCAGTACATTTATAGAGCGCACTACTCACCCGTAGGGTCTCAAGGCGCTAGGAGGGGGGGGTGCCTCTACTGCTCGAACAGCCAGGTCTTAAGCTTCTTCCTGAAGGAGAGGTGGTCCTGGGTCAGGCGCAGGTCGGTCGGGAGGGAGTTCCAGGTCTTGGCGGCCAGGTAGGAGAAGGACCTTCCTCCTGTTGTCGCTCTTCGGATGCGGGGGACGGCGGCGAGGGCGTGGCTGGTTGATCTGAGGTGGCGCTTGGGAGCGTAGAAGTTGATTCGGTTGTTGAGGTAGCTCGGGCCTTGGTTGTGTAGGGCTTTGTGTGCGTGGGTGAGGAGTCGGAAGGTGATTCTCTTGTTGACGGGGAGCCAGTGCAGGTCTCTCAGGTGCCCGGAGATGTGGCTGTTTCGTGGGATGTCGAGGATGAGTCTGGATGAGGCGTTCTGGATCCGCTGTAGTCTCTTCTGGAGCTTGGCAGTGGTTCCGGCGTAGAGGGCGTTGCCGTAGTCCAGTCGGCTGGTGACGAGGGCCTGGGTGACAGTCTTCCTGGTCTCGGTGGGGATCCACCAGAAGATCTTCCGTAGCATGCGCAGGATGTTGAAGCATGACGAGGAGACGGCGTTGACTTGTCTGGTCATGGAGAGGGAGGAGTCCAGGATGAAGCCCAGGTTGCGTGCGTGGTCCGTCGGTTTGGGTGCGGTGCCCAGGGCGGGGGGCCACCAGGAGTCGTCCCAGGCGGAGGGCGAGGAGCCCAGGATGAGGACCTCCGTCTTGTCTGAGTTCAGTTTCAGGCGGCTGGTCGTCATCCACTCGGCTACATCTCTCAACCCTTCGTGCAGGTTGGCTCTGGCGGCGGCGGGGTCGTTGGTCAGGGAGAGGATCAGTTGGGTGTCGTCGGCGTAGGAGATTATGTTGAGGTTGTGTTGGCGTGCGATGGCCGCGAGGGGGCTCATGTAGACGTTGAAGAGGGTGGGACTCAACGAGGATCCTTGAGGGACGCCGCAGATGACTTCGGTGGCCTCTGATTTGTACGGTGGTAGGCGGACTCTCTGTGTTCTTCCGTCGAGGAAGGAGGTGATCCATTCCAGTGCCTTCTCCTGGATTCCGATGTTGCCAAGGCGCTGTACTAGGGTGCGGTGGCAGACAGTGTCGAATGCCGCGGAGAGGTCCAGGAGGATGAGGGCCGCTGTTTCTCCGTTGTCCATCAGGGTTCGGATGTCATCGGTGGCAGCGATGAGGGCGGTCTCGGTGCTGTGGTTGGCTCGGAAGCCAGACTGTGAAGGGTCGAGGGATCCATTTGTCTCGAGGAAGGCGGCCAGCTGTTTGTTGACGGTCTTTTCGATGACTTTGGCCGGGAACGGGAGGAGCGAGATGGGACGGTAATTCTTGAGTTCGGTGGGGTCCGCTGTAGGTTTCTTGAGTAGAGCGCTGAGTTCGGCGTGCTTCCAGCTCTCAGGGAAGGTGGCGTTGTCGAAGGAGCTGTTGATAATGTCCCGCAGGTGGGGTGCGATGACAACGTCGGCCTTGTTGAAGACGTGGTGAGGGCAGGGGTCGGTTGGAGATCCGGAGTGGATGGAGTTCATCGTGCGGATGGTGTCTTCGGTGCTGATCGGGGTCCAGGCGCGGAGGGTGGTGGTGGGTGGCGTTGCTGCGGTTGTGGCGTGCGTTGGTTGGATGCTGAAGCTGTTGTGTATGTCCGCGATCTTGTTGTGGAAGTAGGAGGCGAGGGAGTTGCAGAGGTCTTGCGATGGGGTGATGTCGTTGTTTCCGGCGTTGGGGTTGGAGAGCTCTTTCACGATGTTGAAGAGTTCCTTGCAGTTGTGTGCGTTGTTGTCTAGACGGTCCTTGTATGCAGTTTTCTTGGTGGCGCGGATCAGTTGGTGGTGTTTCCGGGTGGCGAGCTTGAGGGTGGACATGTTGTTCATTGTTGGTTCCCTTCTCCATACTTTCTCGAGGGCTCGGCAGTTCTTCTTGGAGCTCTTGAGTTCGTCGGTGAACCATGGGGTTTTTCTGCTGCCGGGTCTGCTGGGCGGGGTCCTCAGAGGGGCGAGTTCGTCCGCGCAGTTGCTGATCCACTTCGTGAGGTTGTCGGCGGCCTGGCTGGGGTTCGTTGAGCCGGCAGGAGGGTGCTGGCTTAGGGAAGCGGTGAGCTGGTCCGCTGTGATCTTGTTCCAGCTTCTTCGGGCAACCTGTTGCTGGTGGTGGTGGATCGTCGTTCTTTTGAAGGTGAAGTGGACACAGCTGTGGTCCGTCCAGTGGAGTCCTGTTGCGTGGCTGAAGGCGATGTCTTTGCTGGATGAGAAGACGGCGTCGAGTGTGTGTCCGGCGAGGTGGGTGGGGGTGGACACCAGCTGTTTGAGTCCGAGGTTGGCGAGGTTGTCGAGCAGGGTGACGGTGTTGCGGTCGCTGTTGTTCTCCAGGTGGAAGTTGAGGTCCCCCAGGAGGATGAAGTCGGCGTAGGGGAGGGCATGCGGGCTGATGAAGTCGGCGATGTCCTCGCTGAATCGTGTGCGTGGTCCCGGGGGTCGGTAGATCAGGGTGCCTCTGAGGGTGGTCCTCGGGTCGGTGTGGATCTGGAAGTGCAGGTGTTCGGCGGTGGTTAGGGTGTCGTCGGTGTTGGTCGTGATGCGGATGGTGTCCCTGTGGATGATGGCGATGCCTCCTCCCGTCTGGTTGGCGGTGCGGTCCCTCCGGGTGATCTTGTATCCCTCTGGGATGGCGATGGCGATGTCGGGTGCTGAGGAGGCGTTCATCCAGGTCTCCGTGAGGAAGGCGATGTCAGGGGCTGTGGTGTCGAGGAGGTTCCAGAGTTCGATGGCGTGTCTGTGGACGGAGCGGGTGTTGAGCAGGATGCACTTGAGGTGGGTGCTGCTGGTGTTCGGCTTGGCGGGTGCTGGTGCAGGGTAGGTTCGGACGCAGGAGAACTTGCAGGCGTGGCAGCTGAAGGGTCCGTGGGTGTGCTTCGGGGTGGCTCGGTGGCATCCCGGGATGCCGCCGGTGTTGAGTGCGATGAGTTCAGCGGCGTTGTAGGTTCGTCGGGTCGGCTTCCGTCAGTGGGGGCCAGGGGTTCTGGCGCTGGGCGCGGTCCAGGCGCGGACGGGCGCAGACGGGCTTACCTTTGGCGCGCCTTCGGCGCACAATCGGCGCGCCCGCTGCGCGTCAACGCTGCGCGTGCGCACGGTTGCCATATATGGCGAAGTGCGAGGGAGGGCGGAGCAGCTGGGAGCGGGGAGGGTACAGAATGCAAAAAGGGGCGGGGTTTAGCGGCGGTGGCGGGAAGCGGGGAGCGGGGTGGGGAGAGACGGGGGAAAATACAGTCAAAAAGAGGGGAACCAGGAACAAAATACAGAAAACCAAAGATGAATGCAACTACAAAATACAGAAACGAAAGATAAATGCAACTACAGTAAATAAACACCAAAACAGACGAACAGAGGCAAAGGCAGGGGGCGACCACGAGGTGAGCGCGGCGGCCGGCCGAGCAGAGAGGCAGGCGGGGAGGCACTCGCAGCAGCTAGTGGCCGTGCGGCGCGGGGGCGTCCTAAACTAGGACACACTCACCTGCGTCGCACGGTCGCCATATATGGCCAAGTGCGAGGGAGGGCGGAGAAGCTGGGAGGCGGGAGCGGGGAGGGTACAGAATGCAAAAAGGGGCGGGGTTTAGCGGCGGTGGCGGGAAGCGGGGAGCGGGGTGGGGAGAGACGGGGGAAAATACAGTCAAAAAGAGGGGAACCAGGAACAAAATACAGAAAACCAAAGATGAATACAACTACAAAATACAGAAACGAAAGATAAATGCAACTACAGTAAATAAACACCAAAACAGACGAACAGAGGCAAAGGCAGGGGGCGACCACGAGGTGAGCGCGGCGGCCGGCCGAGCAGAGAGGCAGGCGGGGAGGCACTCGCAGCAGCTGGTGGCCGTGCGGCGCGGGGGCGTCCTAAACTAGGACACACTCACCTGCGTCGCACGGTCGCCATATATGGCCAAGTGCGAGGAAGGGCGGAGCAGCTGGGAGGCGGGAGCGGGGAGGGTACAGAATGCAAAAAGGGGCGGGGTTTAGCGGCGGTGGCGGGAAGCGGGGAGCGGGGTGGGGAGAGACGGGGGAAAATACAGTCAAAAAGAGGGGAACCAGGAACAAAATACAGAAAACCAAAGATGAATGCAACTACAAAATACAGAAACGAAAGATAAATGCAACTACAGTAAATAAACACCAAAACAGACGAACAGAGGCAAAGGCAGGGGGCGACCACGAGGTGAGCGCGGCGGCCGGCCGAGCAGAGAGGCAGGCGGGGAGGCACTCGCAGCAGCTGGTGGCCGTGCGGCGCGGGGGCGTACTAAACTAGGAAACTAGGAATATTTATCGAGGGGGCATGGACCGCTCTCCGTTGTTTGCAAGCTGAAAGGACTTCCGCGGCAATAATGCAATTACGGAGTGAAAGGGAGATGAGAGAGGCAGATTCCTCTCTCTGGTAACATCGCAGAAGCCACACCTAATAAGGTCGTTGCACAGTATCCTGCACTTGCAGCATGTATCGAGTGGATGCACCGTCCATGAATAACACTGAAAGTATGAAAAATATCACGCTATCAAGCAAAGATGGAATTTTCATGGCATATTAAACAATGACTGTGGTGGTGCATTCTGGGGCCAGTAGGACATTACTGCTGGCATGTGACCACTAGGAGTATACCCACGCTCACCTGTGATCAAGGCGTAGAGGACGCCGAAACGCGTAAGGACTTTGAGCGCGTACTGCCAACGACGTGACGAATAAAAGTCAGTTGCTTCCTAAGTTCGATGTTGGGCTCTTTTATGTTCAAGTGGTTAACCCGCATGTTTCCAGGATCTCCATTCCTGTAAATGAGCCCGTCCTGCAGGACCGGGGGCCCCCAGCAAAGTGGAGGTGTTTTCTTGAATATTTATCGAGGGGGCATGGACCGCTCTCCGTTGTTTGCCAGCTGAAAGGACTTCCGCGGCAATATAGCAATTACGGAGTGAAAGGGAGATGAGAGAGGCAGATTCCTCTCTCTGGTAACATCGCAGAAGCCACACCTAATAACGTCGTTGCACAGTATGCTGCACTTGCAGCATGTAACAAGTGGATGCACCGCCCTTGAATAACACTGCAAGTATTAAAAATATCACGCTATTAAGCAAAGATGGCATTTTCATGGCATATTAAACAATGACTGTGGTGGTGCATTCTGGGGCCAGTAGGACATTACTGCTGGCATGTGACCACTAGGAGTATACCCACGCTCACCTGTGATCAAGGCGTAGAGGACGCCGAAACGCGTAAGGACTTTGAGCGCGTACTGCCAACGACGTGACGAATAAAAGTCAGTTGCTTCCTAAGTTCGATGTTGGGCTCTTTTCTATTCAAGTGGTTAACCCGCATGTTTCCAGGATCTCCATTCCTGTAAATGAGCCCATCCTGCAGGACCGGGGGCCCCCAGCAAAGTGGAGATGTTTTCTTGAATATATATATATATATATATATATATATATATCCATGCGGGCGATAGTGAAGAAGGATTTCACTAACCCAGTTGCTCGACATTTTGCGATCAAGCACAAAAGTGACAGAAATCACCTCCAGTACTTTTGTTTAGATCAGGTACCAGAAAATCAGAGAGGAGGAGACAGGGTAGAGAAGCTTAGAAGGCTGGAATCCCGCTACATAGTAGAACTGAGGGGAGGAATTAGTGGTGCATCTGGGAAGATGAATTTGTGATCATCCAGAGTAGGCATTTTAAAAGTATGAATTGTCTCTGTGAGGTATAATTGTAGATTGTGGATTGTATACGGGTCTCTGGAATTTTGATACATGTAATTTTGTCATAAAAAATCAAGGGTGTGGAGGGAGAGGGCGTTAATGAAAAATCGTGTAACATGAATTTGAGTTAATGTATGGAATTATGCATTTTGAAAATGTGAATATGAAATGAAGTCTGAATAGATTTTTGGTTTTGGATGAGGAAAAGTTGTATGGATTAACTGACATTGTTAAGGAGTTCATGAGGAGGGGGAAGGCAACCTAGGTGGGTTGCTATTGCCGATCCACGGCAAGATAACAGGACGATATCGTCATTGTTTCACCATGATATGGGGGCAGAATACAACCACACAGTTCATGTATTTGTATGGTTGCTTAGAAGGCCCAACTGTGAATTGCGAATTGTATTTAAAATATGGAGCCCATGAATTGTCTCAGCGCGCAATGTCCCTCTTTTGTTTCAATCATCCAAATTTGGTTTCAAAATGGCGCCGCGCAGCGCGTTACAGTTAGAAACAGAGGAAGGGAACATTCCCGAAATGCGTCTGTCTTGGCAATAAAGCTCGCTATGCTGAAATTTCCTGTGAGTGCTGTTTATCTTTTCTAAGGACTTGGAGAGGATTATCGAGCATATATATATATATATATGTATATATATATATATATATATATATATATATATATATATATGTATATATAGCTTTAAGTTGGATGAAAAAACTGAAGGGTCTCTCAGAGGGGCGTGACCAATGTAATAAAGGGCGTGGCTTAAAATCACATATGCTAAAAATCTGTGCTTAGCATAGTGTTCCATCCAACTTGTATTTTGCTGTTTCTGTCATTGCATCCAGATATATGAAACAACAAGTAACAATATACCTACAACAAGTCAGGACCATTGGCTTTGTCAATGGTTGTTAGTTGCATAAAAAAAATAAGCAGCAACTATGGCTTGTATTTATTATTAAAAACGCTCCCGCTCAAAGCCCTGGTGACACCATGACAATGTTGCTTCTCCTGAGTTTCAAATAGAAAAGGAAAATCCAGAGATAATGGCTCTCTTTAAAGGATTCCCCTTCCCCTACAACGCTCACCTGGCATGACCTCATGCCGTAACTTCCCCACTAGTAAGAAGTGAGCACGCGCACATCGATATGCCTGCTGTCACTGCAGTTCCCAAAAGAACAGAGTGCCTGTCCCAGGGCACAAAACAGCCTGACAGAGACCAGTTTCGAGGCCCCCTTAAAAAAACTTCAGGTGCTCAGCACCGGTGAGACACGGCCCACTTAAAGTTATATATATTTATATATATATTGGTCGAAGTGGGGAAAAAAAAGAAAAAAGTAGGGGAACTGTGGATGGAGAATCAGAGAGCGGGAATAACCAGAGTTCTGGGTCAGTGGGCGGAGTGGCCAGAAAGAGCAAATCATTCTTATTTTTAGTATTTGTTTGGCATTTCACTACCCAGTTACTGATTATTACGTTATTTAATTCAACCCATAGATACATGTTTATTCAAGGTTTATTATGAGTTATTGACATTAAAATACATTCACAGAGTGGGATTCATTTCCAATCAAAGAATGTCCCAAATACGCTTAACAGTGGAATCACAAGCCATTTGTCTCCGAGTCATGGAGTTTCTGACATCAGATCCTCCCTCATCCCACGAGAGCAGTTCAAACATGAATGGCAAAATATCCTAATTTGCAAACGTTTTCTACATAATTATGGCTCTGTAATGTTAGCCACATACTGCATCATCTGCTGCATAATTTGACAATTGAACTAATAAATTGTTTGTAGCTCAAACAGATCAAAAGTTACTAAAAAATGTGTTTATGCGAAGTGGAAACTTTGACCCTTTGCAAAGGTTGACTGATCACCTTTCTCACTGCTGCATTTGTATGTTACACTGGTACTTAGAAGGCAAAATCTTTGCAGAGACTGTTAGCATGTGTAAAAATGTAAAAATAATAATGTATCAGAAAATATACTGCATTACACTGCAGCCTTTTTTTTGCCGCATAATTTAGTCAACACTGCAGCATAATTTTGTCCTCTGTTCCTGCATAATTCCAGTGGCCCCCAAAGTAGGCCGCACATGTTAAAAGTGCTTGTGCATGAAGCAGCGAGACCATGAAGTTTGTAAACTTAGTTTGGCGTGCATGCAAATCCTGCATTGCAGACCCCTGGTAAGTTGCAGCTACTACTGCTAAAACAAGCCCAATGGAGAAACCAATGAGTGAGGCAGACTGGCCTCAAGGGCAGGGACGGCTTTATCGCTGGTGGATCCCTGTGCCCCCCAGCGACTCCCTCCAATACAGATTCCCTCACTACCACCCTTTAACAGTGCCCCTCAAGTCTCCATAACCACACTCTGGCTCAGATGCATTTAATTTGATTTACAGCGCCACTGATACCAGTGTAGGGTGTCAGAGCACTTTACATCACACACATTACACAGAGACAATCAATCATACGTGTGCAAATCACTGTATAGGAAATGTTACATAAGACAAAGGGCTACAAGGTGTAGGAGTCACCCGACAATCATACTAGTAGTCACTATAGTTTAATAGTGATTGGCCTGGAGAAACACAAACTGAATTTAGAACGTAATACCATGGTTGGGGGTTCTCTTGAATAACCAGAATTGATTTATGTCCAAATGAACACTTTTTGCAACATTAGGATAATCAAAGACTGGGGAAAAACCATTATGTTCTAATATATACCTTGCAGTTTGCATGCAGCTCTTGATGACAGTTAATAGCTCACTGTTCTATGTTAGGATTTTGACTTATAAGCTGCAAGTAACAAAAGGATCTCACTGACAAAAGCAGTAACTCACTGACCGATTTACTTTATGTGCACTTTGTGATCTGCATTGTACAGGTTCTTTGCAGCAGGCACATTAAACTCTCTGCACTACCTTTCCAAGAGTCAAAACTTCCACTTGACAAAACTCCATCTCCCTCTAGGAAGAACATTGATCACCAGAGTTATCATGACATTTTTATTTTTTCAGAAAATTGCTGGAGGCCAGGAAGGAGGCAGGAAGTGCTTTTAGAAACATAATATACTTGCAAAAATGACGCCCCCACCTGAAGTCAGCACCCGATGCGATCGCACCGGACGCACCGCTCTAGAGCCACCCTGCTCAAGGGTCCTGTGACCTTAGTGAGTCACTGTTGCTCTAGGGTGTGATGCGTCATTGGCCTGCCAGCAAGACTGGAGGTTAACCCACCCTTGCCAGCTAGGGTCCACCTGCTGGTTCCAATTGCACCAGGGCTTCTAAGGTCTTGCGGGGCCTTCTAAGATCTAGTATGGGAATGTGCTCCCTTAGGAGAGTGGTCTGGGGACTGGTCATGAAGGCTGAACCTGGCTCCCCAGTTCCATATTTGGCAGCTCTGGCCATAGTGCCACATCCTCTCCCCCACTAAACACTAAACTGCCCCACTAAGAGAAACTCGCACTGCCTTCAACTACAACCCAATTGTGCCCAGCTATAAACACTTGGACGCAATTCAAATTACGCACAAGAGTAAAATGCTGCCTGGAAAAAAAAGGAATAGCATCCTGGAAAAAGCAAACACTCATAGGGAATTCAAGTTTAAGTAAAGCATGTGAAATGTAGGTAGAAACATAACTACCTTATTGGTTTCACATTAATTATTCAGAAATTAATGAGTGTTTTTGCCTTAAAAGGTTAAGGACATATCTACAGGGTCTGGAAGGAACCTGTTTGAATGTCCATTGCTTATATCCTTACAAAACGTAAGCGGTATAGTTTAACAAGACCACATCTTTGAACACAGAGCCAGGGTACACAATTTGTTTTCTAATCCACCCATCAAGAATATATTGCACAGTACCTCCAGCAATGGTGCACTTCCCCACCCTGGTAAAACAATGTTCAAAGAAAGACAAGAAAACAAAAGTAGTGCTTCACTGGCAAACGCTGCGCTTCGCTGGCAAACTCTGTAAAGTGGCGCTAATGTGTTTGGGTGTGAATAAAATCAATCCGGCCACTTTGCGACCACTCTATCTTGCTCTATTTTGTTATTTTTCACATTTTGAACTTTTTATTTCTCTCCATCCCAAGGCTGCACTTTGGAATAGAAATATGTCCGAAAAAGACAACATTTCTACTAAAAGTGTTTTAGTTTTTTTGGATCCATTACACAGGGGAACAAATAAACGAAGTCACGGTTTTCAGTAAGTGAGGAGGAAGAAGATAAAAACAGAGGGAGGAAGAGTAAGAAAGAGGGAGGGGGAGGCCGGCTGACCATGGCAGAGCAAGAGAAATGGCCACTGCACTTGTCTTCTCTGGGCAAGAAGGAAGAGGCAAGCCTTTTCCTTCTCTGCCCGAACGGCCAGGAACGCCAAGCCTTATCTATCATTTTTTTCTGCCGTCCTGGGATGAGAGTTCACAATATAAAAGTAGGGGAACGGAATCCATTAACCTATAGAAGTAGGGGCACGCCGTGCCCTGCTGATCCCGCCCCCTTCTACCACTGTATGTGTATATATATATATATATATATATATATATATACACACATACACACACACACGCACGTGCGCACGCCCGCCCGCCTTATGGAGGTGCTGACTGACATAACCAGGTGTTTGGGAGTCAGGCACTGCCATAAAATAGAAGGCTGATACATCTATTCATGGTTAGCAAGATACGAATATGGTGTCCTGCCAATCACAATATGATACCAGGCTAAGGGCGCCCGAAGACACTGCCCGATGATGTCGTTCCATGCTGCTCTGATCGGGAGAGGGCGCTATACGGTGCTCCTCCTCGCAGCCTCCTACCCCCCTTAGCACTGAATGGGCTCTTGGTCACTGCAGGTTTTCTGACCACTGCTTGGGACTCAGTGCATTACAGCCCACCCACACCATGGTATCAGCCGGACCATGGTGGAGGCAATTGGGCCTGAAATTTAGGGACCTGCAGGAGTGTGTGCGGACAAGCAAGGGCTTCTGCCCCTTCAACACATGGGGTTCTACACTCACTGGGGCCCGTTGACCAGAGCCACTGAGGGGCTCGAGTCTGGGAGTGCAGCACAGACTGTGCGTTTCACTACAGTATCCCGCACACAATGCAGTGTACCTGGTGCCCCAGACACAGAAGGCAGCAGCACCACAAACTCCCCACATACAGAACAGCTGCATCTGGCTCAAGGAGGTCTCTGCAGCATGTTCCTTGACTCAATGAACTATCTCAGTGTGTGAATGCACCGTTTTAAAAGCTGTGCTGCTTTGAGCCCAACCAACACTATACCCCCAAACTTAGGAAGAGTATATTAAAATACACAATTTATACGTACATATGAAGCTTTCAAACGAGTCAAATCAATAATCGCATACTTGATCCAGCTGTTGGCATCTTGGGGTCACAAGCACTGCAAAGACAACAGATTTGACTTAATGTGTTACGTGATGCACTTGGGATGTATGAATATGAACCTGTTGCTTCCGGTTCACATATGTTAGTACAAAAACTAGACCTATTGACTTTATCAGGTCTTTCGGTATGTTTCAGTCTATTTTTTTGCATAGTTAATCAAAACCGATGCAATACTATAAAACATCAAGTTGAAACAATTAGACATATGATATTAAAAAAAAAGTAGGTTTTGCTTTCCCATCAACCTTAACTCCATTTTATCTTTAGGTTTTTGAGGTAATGTCATTACTGTTGTAGAGTTATAGCTCTTCCAATATCCAAGGTCAGCTTGACTGAGAACATACCATTTGCTATTGTGAACCGGGTGCTGGGGCACTTGTCAGCTATCACAACTCTCCTTTTCTTCAGGGATTTCTTAAGGAATTTCGGGGCCCTGGGCCTAATGTATTTTAGGGGCCCCTGTTTGAAACAGCTTTGAATTTATGATCCGGTTTCAGCTCTTTCATGCACTCCTTGGCCAGGCCCCTGACAGTGCACAGACTCACTCGTCCAAAGTATAAATGTATTTACATCTAATATTCAGGGATATTAACGTGTTGTGTTTTCAATATTGTAACACATCAGCTGCTCGCTAATTTTACTGTAAATCATTTTTGTGACACCCTCCCATTTCCCATACGTGAGGTCCTATTGTGATCTAAAGGAAACGACTTATTTATGGATTTTGCATGAAACAAACTAATTTCTCTGCAAAATGTCTATAATAGACTCTCACACATCACCCACGTTATAAATAATTAAAGGAAAAGGGCATTTAAAATAACCTGTTTAAGAATTATTGATGTTCACCAGGGCAAGACTCTGCAGAATAGAACTGGCTTTATCGCGAGCCCCCTGAAAGGCTGGGGCCCTGGGCCAGAGACCACTTTGCCCATTTCTGCTTGCCCTCATCTTTTATGTGAGTGGGGGGGGAGGAGGAAGACAGCTGGCCTGGTGACCAGTTCCCCATTGCATTCCTGGCAGTGGTGCAGCTGTCACATGTCCCGTGCCGCAAGATGATGTAGCCATGAAGCACCAGAGCAGGTGACAACTTCTCCTGGCAGCCAGGCCAAGAGTGTGCCAGGGCACCTGTCTCGCCTGACCCATAAGTACTTCTTGCTCATTGTTTGAGGGTAAAGGAGGAGTGAGCTCCCTGAGAATTGGCCTGTTGCCCTATCTACAATTGCAACAAGAGCTTCAGGCAGGCCATATCAGACCGGTCAGTGGCTGTTTTTGGTTCACCCAGTGGTGCAGGTCAAGGAGGACAGCAGCAGTTGATAACTCCCCTTCCTCCTCAGTTATTGGATGCTAAAGTAGCCTAGGGAGAGATTATGGATGTCCTGGCAAATTGTTCACATTTGCAAATAGTGCCTTGGCCAGCTGTTGTCTGTCCTAAACCTTCTTGGGTTCAAAATGGTTGGCCCAAGGAGGACTAAGACAGCTGACTCCGGCCTAGTAACACCCGGGCCCAGGTGATGTACAGGCCATCACAGTAAGCCTAAGTGGCGGCTCCTCTGCAATGACGGAGGAGCGTCGCTCCACTGCCTGGCGCAGAGCCCGTAAACGAAAAGTGAAAAGATGTTCTAGCATCATTTTATTTTTTGTTTGCGGGCTCTGAGCCAGCTTGTGGAGGGAGGGGCAGGGCATGGGAGAGGGGTGCTATCTGCACTCCGTAAGTACGCATATGCTTTTGGCCGGCCGTCTCTGTCCGACCAAAACAGACATGCGCACTTAGGTTTCTCGAGGCTGGCTGCACTCAGCAGCTGGGCTGGAGAAAACCCACAGACTCCATGATCTCAGCGGAGCATCTTTCCTTCCCACTCAGGCCAATCCCCGTGCTGCTCTGCAGCACAGGGATTGATTGCGAGTCTGTACCAGGGGCTGTTGGGACCCAGGAAGAGAAGACGCAGTGAACGTGATGTAACATTGGAGGCGAGCGGCAGCTAAAAGTAAGTTTTCAAAAAATGATTATCAACACGTGCCTCCGTGCGCTCGTTCCCACTTTCCCCCCCACCCGCCACACCACCCTTTCTTAGTGACGGCCGCCACTGGTAAGACTCAACCTAGTTTAATAACCTGGCAACCAGACATTTTAAATAAAGTTGCATTTTCGGCATGAAAACATGCAATTGCAATTTCTTGTGTTCCGGACTGGAGTGGACCTGGTTTGGCAGTCTGTCTGAACGGTTACTATTGAAGCAAGGCCAAAACTGATTTCTATATCCCTGGTCTCTGTCTATAGTGGCGCAGTGGGCAAAAAAATGGAAAGGAATGTGGCCAGAACACATCGCCATTTATATGTTAGTATTGACTCATAATATAAATGTATTATTAGATGAATTTACCAATCCATTCCTATGTACAATTAATAAGATATTATGTTAAACACATTGGGCACATGAGGAAGACTGACTGGAATGCATTAGTCTGTTGTCTCAGGTTATTGCTGTAAGAAATGGCGTCCACCGTGAACACAGTTGTCTAGCTGTATAATGGTGGCCAGATCCTGATTTCACAATCTCACAGGCGTTATATATATATATATATATATATATATATATATATACCCACACATTTACAGCTTCCCTCTTTCAAGGACTCTACGGCACTCCGGTGTAAGTTAGCATCATTTTGTTTATTCGCCTGCTTGGTCGTGACCAAGGAGCTAGAAAGCATCGAACTGTGTTGACATTACTGCCAAAGAGCAGGCGAATAAACAAAATAACACTAACTTGCACCGGAATTCAGTGGAGTCCTTGAAAGAGGGAAGCCATAATTATTTATGCAAAGTCAGCACGCGGTGGAGCGCTGAAACTGAGCACCACCGGTGATCAGGCTGCTCAAGGGAAACCCATCGAAAACAAAGGACGATGTGTATATATCTATATATATATATCTATATATATATATATATATATATATATATATATATATATATATATATATATATATATATATAGATAGATAGATAGATAGATAGATAGATAGATAGATAGATAGATATTCATTGAAGAAAACGTCTGCGAACAGCCCTGCTTTCACAACTCCATCACCAAGTCCAACAGAAGGACGACACACAGGAATCCAATACAGAAGCGATTTATTTGGCTTCAACTGCTTCCATAAATAAAAAAGCAAATAACCAGCAAAGTGCAAGGTGCATGTTAACCCACAGATCACACCTACGCGTTTCAGCCGCAGCCTTCTACTGATATGCCGTGCCAATAAAATTTGATTAGACACTACTAGGAGTGCTGTTTTGTTTCTGCAAGAGACGGAAGTACTACGATTACCCCTGGCAATGAGGTTGCACGTCATTTTAAAGCAGACACCGCAAGAGAATATATATATATATATATATATATATATATATATATATATATATATATTTATATATATTTATATTTAACTGTACTAATTAGAGCACAGTCATACATTTATTACTACAGCGTGAAGTCAAATTTGAATTTATCACCATAGTACAGAGAAACTGATATGTGAAAAACACTGTTTACTTCCTCACAGATTGCATGCCAGAATTGCTTTACAAGTGGAAAAACTCTAATAGCAGCCAGGAGGTCTGTTCAGTGTGATTTACCTTACTGCAAAAACGGAACTTCTTGCATCTTGGCTATGGTGAAGTATCTATTTTTGCTTTTAAAACACATATTTGTATAAACGCCATGACATAAATCCTGTATGTTGGTGTGCAGAGTGCAATAGGCTATTTAATTCCATTGTTGAGAGAGGGGAGGGGCATCATGACCCACTGGAGGCTTACTTGATACACTAGCAAAAACACAAGTTGGATTTCATGCAAATCATCTTTATTTGCAAATGAAAAATTACTTTTACTCACTCGATAATACTCCCATCGGGGATGAGAATACATGTTTTAATCCCTAAACAAATGATGTGCACTTCCTCTTAAAAATGGTATCTGGAGTCACAGGCATTCCCAGGCACAGTCATCACAGTAGGCATTTCAGTTAAATCTCATTATAAAGGTTATTTCAGTTATTACAAATGAATCAAAATGGAATGAGGATTAACCAACCAGACCTGGATTTTCTAGGCACAATTCGGCACAGAAATTCCAATTGTGTAAGGAATAATGCTAAATGTTACTACCAGCTCTCTGTGGTAAACAGGAGTGGGGGACCTGTATGGGACACTGAGTGGAGGGCTATAGGAACGGACGTCGATTTACCAAAGTGCCAGAGGTAGCGGAAGTGACATCACATACCCTTTGACTTTAATTGCATCAAGGGAAGTGCCATCATATGACTCTTAACCCTGATTTGTTCTTAGAAGTGTCATAGGTCCCTAATATCACAACAATTCAAATGGCTGAAGTTCCATAATAACTGCATGACTAGTAGAACAGCATAACACAGTCAAAGGTATGTTTAGATACCACCTATATTATGGTGCTGGCTTGATAATTGAAAGGTCTGGGGCATAGTACGCGCCCTGACTAGTAGTGAGCAACCACAGTGTAAGCCAGACTTCTTCTAAGGGGGTAATCCCTGCGAGAAAAATCTAACAAGAATGGGGCAAAATCATGCATTTTAAACCACAATTTCCACATAAATTTGCTGAAATGCCATAGGCACGGAAAGGGCACTCATTAAATACTAAACTCTTTTTATCGTGTGCCAAGCCAATGAAACCTAGCGTTCCCAGGAGTTAAACCTATTCTTTTCAAAATTTGGTATGAGTGCTGCATATTTAAAAAATAACCCCCTTTATGCCATGGTCAACATTTTGTCATGGGTGCCCCCATATTTCATAGGTTTCCCCTTATATCAAAATGACACAAAATATGCCAGTGCCAGAAGGATAAGTTACTTACCTGTAAACCTAGTTCTCTTCCAGGGATATCCTCATCAAAGTCATAAGCACTGAATATTCCCGCCCATGTGCGGGACCCCGGAAACAATATAAAAATATATATGGAAAAACATATATATCTCGCTCCACATATATGTATGCACATATATTATTTTTTCTCATACCATTGCAGCCCCAAAACTGAGGCTAAACAATGTAATCACTCATACATGCACGGAAATTAGCAAGGAAATAAAAAACACATTAGGTCCAATAGCCCTTGAACTGTTTAAATGAGTAAAAACACTCATAAATCCTGAAAGTTGCTAATAAATAGACATTGTTAGCCACAGGCTGCATTGAAAAGCAATAACATAGAAAATGAAAGCATTTTCAACAAAAACTGGCACCGTAACTTTAAGGCAGCCATGACACCAGGCTTCCCATCATGCCTCAGGGGTGACAGTTAGGTCAGTTGTTCTTTGCATAACCCTGAAGTCAGGGCTCAACCATAAGTCAGAGACGCACAAATCTCATTTACCTGGGGAGGCGGGTGGGTTGCCCTGCTCTAGTGTCAGAATCAAGACAGTAATGTCTGGTAAATGTATGGACGGACCTCCAGGTCGCCGCCTTACAGATCTCAGACATGGGCACATTATGGAGAAAAGCCGTAGCGGAATGCGCCTTGGGAGAAAACCCCAGAGTCTTCTGCGCCAACTGATAAGCAAGCTTGATACACGAAACGATCCATCTCAAAATAGAGCGTTTCAAGGCTGCATGACCTGTTCTGATCGATCCATAGTTAACAAATAGTTGATCAGACTGACGTATAGACTTGGACCTATCCAGATAGAATTTTAAAACCCTTTTCAGGTCCAAAGAATGCAAAGGCCTCTCAGCTTGAGTAGAGGGATTGGGAAACAAAGTGGGCAGAGAAATGGTCTGATTGACATGGAAATCTGACACTACTTTAGGAAGAAAAGACGGTTGTGTCCTTAGTACCACTCTATTCAAATGAAACACAGCATAGGGTTCTTTGGAACAGAGAGCTTGGATCTCGCTCACCCGACGAGCTGACGTGATTGCCACCAAAAAAGCAGCTTTCCAGGAAAGGTGCTGCAAAGTAGCTTTATGAATGGGTTCAAAAGGAGGACCCATTAGCTTTGATAGCACCAGGTTCAGCTCCCAGGGAGAAGGAGGACGCAATGGAGGGTACACTTTTTTCAACCCTTGCAGGAAGTCCTTTACAGCTGGCAACTGGAAAAAAAGAAGGTTGTGAAGGTGACCGCCTATAAGCTGTTATAGCAGCTAAATGCACCTTAATAGAATTAAACTTTAAACCTGCCTTAGCCAGATACAATAAATAGGGAAGAACTGCTTCTTCCTGACTCTTAATAAGATTATGACCATTTTGCATACACCACATATAGAAGCGCTTCCATTTGCATGCATAAGAATGTCTTGTGGAAGGACGTCTCGCCTCTTTTAGGATGGACATGCAGTCCTGCGGCAGTCTTAGATGGCCGTATTGTATGACCTCAGGAGCCATGCTGCCAAGCTCAGTGACGGAAGGTTGGGATGATGAATCCTCCCGTTCATCTTGGATAACAGGTCCGGCCTGCATGGTAGCCTCTTGTGAGGAGTCATTGACAGGTGAAGCAGGTCCGTGTACCACCATTGCCTCGGCCAGTCGGGGGCAATGAGGATCATCGTTGTGCACGAGTGTGTCAGCTTGCTCACCACCTTCGGGATCAGCGGAAGGGGTGGAAAGGCGTACACAAATTCCCCTGACCAGTCTATCAAAAGGGCATTCCCTTTCGATCCTGGCCGGTAAAACCTTGAGGCGAAGTCTCGGCATTTGGTGTTTTCGTCGTCCGCGAACAGATCTATGGTGGGACGACCCCAAGACTGGAAGATGTCTTCTACTACTGCGTCATTGAGAATCCAGTCTTCCCTGTCTTCGAAATGCCGGCTTAGTGCGTCCGCCCTCACATTCTGCTCTCCTGGGAGGTGGACTGCTGTGACGGACAACTTGCGAGCCAGAAGCCAATGCCAGATGCGTTGGGCTTCCAATGAAAGAGTCCTTGAGCATGTTCCCCCCTGCTTGTTCAAGTAGTACATTGTGGTGGTGTTGTCCGTCTGTACTTATACTGAAGCTTCTTGAAGCGAGGGAAGGAAAGCTTGGAGGGCTAGGTGGACTGCTCTCAACTCCAACATGTTGATGTGGTAGGTACTTTCTTTGGAAGACCACAGACCCTGCACTTGGAGCTGACCCATGTGAGCTCCACAGCCTTGCAGCGAAGCATCTGTGATCAATGTCTGTGCAGGAGAAGGTTGATGGAACAGAACTCCCACCTGCATATTCTGCTTCTGTGTCCACCACGGAATGGAAGCTCGAGCTGCTTCTGACAGAGTAATCTGGTCGTCCCAGCGAGCTGACTGTTGATCCCATTTGTCCTCCAGATCCTGCTGAAGAGGACGCATCCGAAGCCTGGCATTCGGGGCCAGCAAAATGCATGATGCCATCGACCCTAGCAGGGAGGCAATTTTCCGTACTTTCTGAGCCTTGTTGCGAAGTACCAGCTGACACTTCTGAGTTATAGAACACTGTCTTTCCTCCGAAGGAAACACTTTTCCTACCTCGGAGTCTAGCTGAGCTCCTAGGTAGTGAATCTTCTGGGTGGGCTGAGAGACTGACTTGTTGAAGTTGACATGTAGTCCCAACCGCTGACAGCGCTCGATGCAGGTCTGGAATTGACTTCTTACACTGTCTGGGGAAGGACCTTTCAACAGCCAATCGTCCAGGTATGGGTACACAAAGACCCCCCCTGCGGCGTAGTGCAGCTGCTACTACTGCAACACAGTTCGTGAACACCCGGGGAGCCGACTTCAACCCAAATGGAAGGACTTTGAACTGGTAGTAGGATGTCCCCACCCGGAACCAAAGGAATCTCCTGTGAATGAGGTGTATCGGGATATGAAAATAGGCATCTTGTAGGTCCAGCGAACACATCCAATCTCCCCTCCTGAGATGTGGATATATTTGATGAAGCGCCAACATGCGAAACATTTCTTTTTTGACATGCAGGTTGAGTGTTCTCAAGTCCAGAATGGGTCTGTATTATGCCTTTTGGCCCTTTTTTCTGACCAGAAAATATCGTGGGTACACTTCTTTCCCCCTTTGAGACATTGGCACCCTCTCGATGGCTGACTTTTCGAGGAGTGTAGCTACTTCTTTTTTTAAAAGGTGTAGTTGATGATTTGATGTTGGTATTGGAGGAACCGATGGAGGCAAACGATGGAAACGAAGACAGTATCCATTTGGAAGTGTAGTCAACACCCAATGGTCTTTCGTAATGGCTTGCCACTCTGCCATGTGATGCGCGATGCTTCCCCCCACTGGAGTGGTCCACGGCACTGGGGGAAGGAAGGACTCATTGCTTGAACTGGGCTTTGTTGGAATTGGTGCCCTGGCGCTGATTCCCTCCTCCTCTGGAATTACGCCTGCCTCTGAACTGCGACTTCTGCTGTCCCTGCTGGTCTTGACCCTTCCGCCAGTGAGGGGTTTGAACCCGCTGTTCAGAAGAGCCCTTGTTGTAGGAGCGATATTTCTTTTTGAACTCCTTCTTTTTCTCCAGCCCTACGGCTTTGAGAGTGTCCAAGTCTGCCTTCATGCGCTGCATTTCCTCATCAGTACTTGCCCCAAACAATGATGTTGCTGAAAAAGGCAAGTTCAAAATCCGAGCTTGAGCCTCTGGTTTCAAAGCTGTGAGATGCAACCAGGAGGATCTCCTTGCAGATATTCCATGCGCATAGCCATGCGCTGTGAGGGTAGCTCCGTCCGCTGCGGCACTAATGACTTGATTGGAGACTTGGCTGCCTTCCAAGAGAATCTCCTCAAAGACTTTACGGTCTTCCTGCAGGAGTTTCTCCAGAAAACGCTGCAGGGAATCCCACAGGGACCTATCATAACGCCCCAAAAGGGCTTCCGCGTTGGACACCTTGAGAAATTAGGCTGAAGTATTACAGACTCGTCTTCCCCATGAATCCTGTGATTTGCTCTTCTTATCTGGAGGTACTGTGGAGGAGGAGGCTACCGCACTGGACTTTTTCACCACTGCGATGATGACGGAGTCTGGGGGCGGATCAGCCCTGAGGAACAGAGGATCCTCCTCTGGCGAGCGGTATTTTTTGAGAATCCTCGTCTGCGCAGTCTTTATCATTGCTGGAGTGAGGAATACCTCCATCACTGGCTCTATAATCCCAGGTACCAAAGGCAACAGAGGCTTGGGTGCAGACCTGTGATGCAGGGTTTCAAAGATCACTGAGGTCTTGATCTGGGGAGCTGTCAAGGGCACTCCCAGTTTCAGAGCCCCTCTGCCCAGAATGTCCTGAAAAGTGAAGATGTACAAAAGGGGGTGGAAAACCTGTCTGAACTGGGGTGGCAGAGTGGGCTAAAGAACGGTGATGGATTAAACCCAGATCTTTTGACTGGGTGTGAGTGTTTGATTGGTTCAGATGCTCCGTCCATCACCACCCCCTTTTGTACCGCTGAAAAGTGAAGATGTCATCAATTGGGGATATCCTTGATGGAGGCGTGTCCGTCAAAGTAGGCGAGTAATCTCTATGAGAGCGGGTAGGAGAAGAAGGTAGTTGGAGATCTTTGTTCCCTTCTCCTGCTCCTAGATCTGGTTCTTTGTCTGCTGGAATGCACCCGGGAGCGTGATCGTTCTCTGGGCCGCACCTGGGAGTGTGATCGTTCTCTGGGCCTAGGAACCGGCCTGTATTCTTGCATCCTGTCCGCTGTTTCTTTGTCTGGAGCCCAGTGATGAAGAGGCCTATTCCATCTTGGAGACAGCCTGATGGAAGGCAACTTCTGTGGGTTGTCCCTCGCTGGTGAACGTGCAGGAGGTGTTACATCCTTTTGCCCATGCAGCGAACGTGCAGGGGAACGCCTTGATCTCTCACTGCCGGATGAATAAATGACCACATCCGGAGACCTATGACGGTGAGAAGAAGAAGAGCCCGACGAGGATGAAGAAAGGCTCACAGGAGGCGTAGGGGATCTTGTGTGACTCCGAGAACCACGATCCTCTGAATCTCTCTTCCGTTTAGCAGGATGGCTCATGCTCACTGGAGAGCGCTTCATTGATCTTGAGAGCCTCCCTAAGACAGATTCTCCTTCCGCAGCTGAAGCCGATCTTGGAGACCTCTGCGACCGAGGCCCATGACCTGGAGACGGAGTTGGCAAACTCGACGTCATGGTCTGCTGCGACACTGCTGGTTGAGACTCTGCCGAGGGTTGACAAACTCTCTGCGGAGACCCTGTCCTCTGGGATCGTGCTGGAAAGACTTGTCTCGACGACATATGCTTCGACGTCAAACCCGGGTGAGGTGACGACGATGGAGGCCTTCTCGACGTCAAGCGCCGATCGCTGGACGCCGACGGAGGGTGTCTCAATGCTGAGCGCCCCTGACTGGATTCCGATGGATGCCTCGACGTCGAGCGCCGATGCCTTAGTGATGACGGAGGATGCCTAGACATCGAGCGTCGATGAGTGGATGCCGACGGAGGATGCCTCGATGTCGAACGACGCTGGCTGGGCGACGACGGAGGGTGTCTCGACGTCGAGCGTCAATGACCGGACGCCGACGGAGGTTGCCTCGACGTCGAATGCCGATGACTGGGCGTCGACGGAGGAAGCTGCGACGTCGAAGACTAGTTATGAGGTTTCGACGGCAGCTGTCTCGACGTTGAGCTTCTATGCTCAAACGGAGACCTCTCTCTCGGCGCTGCACGTCGCCCGGTTGACGGCAGTGGAGGTACCTTGACTCTCGACACTGAAGTCTTCGCCGTCGAAGGAAGGGGGCTTGTCGGCGGCGGAACCTTCGACGCCGATCGCGATGCCGAAGGAGAAAAAGTCGGGACATCTCTCGACGTCGATCGCGTCCTTCGCTTTTTCTTGCAGTGTTCACATTTTTCTGCAGACTGTCTCAGGGAGGCAGAGGATACACACAGGATGTGTATCAGTCCTAGCCTTTTTCTTCCCACAGGAAGGGCAGGGGTCAAAAAGAGAAGGCATTTTGACAAAAATTTACCTTTTCTGAAGCTCAAAAAAGGCAGCAGTATCTCTCTAAGGTCAAAAACCATTGAGTGAAAGCAAAAATTGAAGAAAATCACCAAGAATTTTTGACAGAAAGTCAAAAAAAATGGGAGCTTTTAAACCAGGGTCCTGACAGAAGGAGCTGGAAAGAACAACTGACCTAACTGTCACCCCTGAGGCATGATGGGAAGCCTGGGGTCATGGCTGCCTTAAGGCACGGTGCCAGTTTTTGTTGAAAATGCTTTCATTATTTATGTTATTGCTTTTCAATGCAGCCTTTGGCTAACAATGTCTATTTATTAGCAATTTTCAGGATTTATGAGTGTTTTTACACATAAAACACAAAGTTCAAGTGCTATTGGACCTAATGTGTTTTTTATTTCCTTGCTAATTTCAGTGCATGTATGAGTGATTACATTGTTTAGCCTCAGTTTTGGGGCTGCATTGGTATGAGAAAAAATAATATATGTACATACATATATGTGGAGCGAGATATATATGTTTTTCCATATATATTTTTATATTGTTTCCGGGGTCCCGCACATGGGCGTGAATATTCAGTGCCTATGACTATTGATGAGGATCCCCTGGAAGAGAATTTAGCAATTTATACAAAGCCATACCTTAGGTGAATCTTATGTCAAAAATTACCTTAGTATGTCAGGTCCAGCATTTTGTCATGGTAGCCATGCTTCCATATGCCAAATTACCCAACTTTACAGCAAGAATTACCACCATTGTGCTAGTACCAGCATTCTGCCACTGGCGTTGACATGCCAAGAAGTTTCTCAAGTATGCCAGTATATTTCCATGGGTGTGCTAGATACCTTGAATTACCCCTTGTATGCCAGTACCAGTGTTTTACCATTGGTGCCCTTTATGCCTAGCATTACCCAAGTGTGTCTGGGCATTGGTTTTGTCACAGGTGTCAGCCATGTTATGAACTGCTGCAAATATGCCAGCACCAGCATTTTGCCCTGGTTGTCTCTATAAGATAATTATCATCAGTATACCAGGGCCAACGACAAACTCACAAGCTTCATGTCACATTCTCGCTCACGCACACATTCACTCACTCACACTCATTCTATCACTTATTCATTATCACTCATTCTCTTAAACGCCGTACTCCCTTTCTTACTCATTCTCTTTCACTTACTTGCATTCACTCTTAATCTCACTCATTCTCACTCACTCATACCTACTGACACTCAGGCCAGGTTACTAATGCTTTGCACTGGGTTTGCGACACTTTTGTGACATGAACCCAGCGCAGAGTGTTAGGCAGTGCTTGAAATGGAAATATAGAAGTGCAGGTACTCTGTAGCAGAGTACCTGCTTGTTTCTGAGAAGTGCCGGTACTCTCCAATTATAAGTATAGCATTTCTCTTGAGAAGTGCCGGTACTCTCCCTCCCAAAAAAAAAAGTGCTGGTACTCCGTACCGGACAGTACCGGCCCATTTAAAGCACTGGTGTTAGGGTGAGATTTACAATCCAACACAAAACAGGAATTGCATTGTATAGTATCCGTAAGTAATGCAAAGTTGCACTATGCGCCGCTTAGCGTTATTTTGCATTCCAAGGGTGGTGCATTGCCGTTCCCATGCAATCATCCATGGGGTTTGACAGAAATCCCTAACTACAAACAAGGGTAGACAGGCATTTGTGCCAAAATCTTATGACTCCATGAGGCAGGTGTAATGAGGATAAATATTTTCATTTCTCCTTGTTTTTACAACTTTGCATGCTTGTTGCATTGTACAGCCCACATACATACAAAGAGGGAAAAGCCTTAAAGCATTGTTTTTGTAGTGGAAATTACCCCTTCTAGTGAAAAACCTATGCTCCAGAGAACACACTGTCATGTATTCCTATAGGTTCTGAATCGATCCCCCTATTCCTGACCCTATTCTAGTTAAACAAACCAACAAGTTAACTAGCAGTCAGCCCATGAGGCAGAAAACCCCCATGATGCAGATACCGTTATCTGACGCAGTCACACTACGGCACAGGAACGTGTTATCTGATTAGGTCATAACGCTTGCGATCTAATTAGACAAGCGATATTCCTCCAGCCCCTGATAAGGCATACGGAGTTCTCATAACAAATCAAACCTATGACAACCTGGGCAAAACCCTGCGGCCATTGTTTTGATTTCACAGAGAACTTCAGTAAAAGAATGTGCTAACGAGCAAGTCGTATGACATCCTTATTGACGTATCTATGTCCATCCTTACGTCAATCTCGGCACCTTAAAGGTATAAATATTACCGATCTTGCCCTATGCAAACACACGCGTGGTGACGAGACGGAGCAGCCATACTTGCCGAAGCCAAGAGCAGAGCAGACCCCGCTGGCAGCAGCCCCGCCTTCCTGACGCGCTGAGAGACGCGCTGCTTTCTCCTGCCGAGAATCCAGCACCGGCGTTTCTGGGTAGCCCTCGCAGGCAGCCTGGAATATCGAGACCAGAGAGAGAGATACCATTCCTCATTCATCCTAACTTCCAGGTACAGAACTGAATGACCCCTCATAGAGAATTCTTTAGTTATTCACTTGGCAAAAACAAACTTAACTTAAACTGTAACTTTCTATTCCCGCCCACGTATTAGACTTAGGTCAGGTACACGGGGTAGGCGTATCTAGAAACACCAGTTGAGTACGTTTAGTCAAATGTATATGTGTATGTAATATATTTTATTCATTTTAAAACATCTTATGGCTTAGAAACCATATCAATGTTTTTACAGTATTATTTTATACTATTGCTTTTAATGTATGCACTTTACTTAGCTATAAGGATTGCAATAATATCGATCCATTTCTCTTGTATGAGAAAAGAGACTGATCAATAAATAACACCTTTTTATTGAACACGCCCGTCTCTTCCTTTTCTCTACATTCTGATGAGACTAAGAATGCACGTACTGACTGAGTAAAATAAATTGCCTTTTGTTCACACGACTCTCGAGATTTACTCTTGATTAGGGGAGAGCAAAGTTGTCATGTTCTATGGTTGTCAGAAACTAAATCCCTTCTTGTCTAATCAGGGAAGTTAAGTCCTCCTTGAACATTCGAGAAAGTTTCTAGTGAACTCTGAGCTAAGCTGGCAAACCCAAAAGTTTAAGTCTAGTATCGACAGTAGTAGACCTAGTTAACGTCTGGTCTAGGCCTTTACTGCTGTAGGTATTATTCCAATGCGCAGAGCCTATTGGGATGATAGGAACTACACTACATGGCGCCCAACGCGTTTGGAAAGGGCGATAAAACTAACGTAAGACATTTAGAGTAACTCAGTCGTGCTTTCTCACTCAGACCCCTTTTCCCAAATACTCCAAAGACGTCTGGAGTGGGTGAAAGGTTACATCCGCCAGACCTCGCAGGAGGGAACTCCTATGTATGGTTCTTGGTATAGTCAACGTTGAAGGATACACTGTTCCAAAATATTGTGCATCTAATCTTTGTTTCCATAAGAAACCTGATCTGCAAACAAAAGAAATAACCTTCAGGACAGTAAAATGTCAGACAATGAAGAAGAAAGAGAGGCAGTTAGATTAGCAGCTGAACTCGCAGCGGCTGATGCTGCAGCACTAGATGCGGACGGGGATATAATACTCATCCCGGTCATCAAAAGGAGATCTATAACCCTGAAACTTATAGAAAATGGACTGACACCTAGAGGTGGCACAGTCATATTCGTAATTGAGGCACACGAATATCGGCAGACAGAGGTATACTATTCATGGATACATTTTCCAGCAGCAAATGCTGTAACAAAGTACTTCCACTATTACAAAATAGAGGAACCTCCTAATGAGTACACTCCTTTCGAGGAGGTGGAAGTACCACTCAAATTTCAAGAGCATTTGCTCTTATTTGATGGCGCCCTAAAACATAACAATCACATCACCAGGCTCGGTCCTTTAGGTAGACCAGGAGCAACGTGGCCGGTCCTAGCCGGATACACACCACATCCAGACATCGATGGGATGTCTGCACCAAACCTTTTAACACAGCTAAAACAATTAATAAAAATTCATAGACAATTAGTTCAGTATGTGATGCGGACATCAACAATTCAGCCAGCGATTAAAGTTCCACAGCTGACCCCTCACCAGGGGAACACAAATAAAATTACACCACAGAACATCCAATCCTGCCTAGGTAAAGTACCGGCTAAACGGGAACAAATACCATTCTGGTTGGCACAGAAAATTACCCAAATAGAGGCGGTGTTTCCTGACACCACCCCGCTAGAAAAGCACAGGATTCTGACTATCTGTCTCCCAATGGGAATCGCACCACACATAGAGGACTGTGACACTTGGGGTACAGTCTTTGCTTCCATCTACACAAAAACGCACGGTGTGCCATCCATTTCGGTAATACCAGATGTGCTAAAACAAATTCAAGATGAATATGGTCCTGAACCCGCTTTAACTCTTGGTATGAAATTACTGAAAGACTTCAAGCAGGTCTCGGCTATATTACTAGCCAACATAAAAGGTGAAGCAGCAAACGTGGCGATCCGCCAGAGGTTTAAAGAGACAGATATAGCAGACCAACCAGCTGAAATTGCCAGAATCATAGAAAAATCCTATGAGGAACTAGGTAGAGATAGTTTAGGTGGAATACCAGTAAAAGCACAACTGACTGAAAGTCCAGAAAAAATATTTTTTAATAATAATTCACCAAAAAAGAACTGGGATGGAAACAAACAATCCAATCCTAAAGAAAAGAAATTCCAGTCCAGAGGAAGGTCTCCTAGGCGAAGAGAGAAATCTCCGAACCAAAGACACAGGTCACCCCAGAGTGACCCCTCTGGGAAAAGATATAACCTTAGAAATAGGGATAATATAAAAAAGCCTGATAGATATCAAGACATTGATACACGTCCCTCTCAATCTTTTCAGACTTCCTCGCAGAAATCGGAAAGAAGAGGACGATCAGAACAAAGAGAAGAGCACACCAAGTCCAAAGACAAGGAACCTGCTCAGCTAAAAAAGAAATTACAATTTCCAAAAAAGAAGGTAGCCAGTATCAAGGTAGTTAACAATGCCGAGAATACTGAGGACACAACTGAAAAACGGAGAGTGGGCTCAGACAATGCTAGACAGTGCAGCAGAAGTGAGCATAGCTCGCAAAGTCCTTATGAATCATCTGGAGACAGTGGACACGAATGAATATCTTCAAGTGGAAACTGCGGACACCAGAGTTAGCAAACCTCACAAGATATACGAGATAACATTACGTATAGAGGGAGATAAGACTAGGAAAATAAGGGGACTATTTTGGGATAACCTATCCGAGGGCTATGACATCCTTCTAGCTGAAAAAGACTGGCCACCAGAGTTTGTTAGGGAGTGCCCTCATGGCGAAGAAATAATTATGCCTGCCTTCTCGAATCATATCCCGATTCATAAAAAATACACACTTGCCGAAAATGGGCAGTGGCTTTAGCTCCTGCCTTATATAAAAATCATGTAGGATGGGATGAGGACTCTCCTCCTCACAAAATCCAGTTAAAATCACAACCAACTGCATAAAGGCAGTACCCAATTAAGCAAGAAGCTAAAAAACAGGTAAATGAAATACTAGATCAGCTAGAATACCAGGGGGTGATTGAAACTTGCACCTCACAAATGAACAACCCTTTGTTTCCGGTCTCCAAACCAGACAATTCATATCGTCTAGTTTTGGATTACCGACACCTTAACACATGTTGCAAAACTTTTGCAGTGCAAAACTCACACAGTGCTGCACTAATGAATAACATAGTGCGCAAAAAATACAAAACAACATTAGACATCTCTAATGGATTCTTTTGTCAAAACATAGCACCAGAGAGCAGATATTTAACTGCATTCTCAATAAATGGCACTCAAAAACAATTCTGTCGGTTAGCCCAGGGGTACAAGAACAGCCCGGGTGTATTCTCAGCGAGAGTAACAGAATTACTACAACTATATGATGATGAAGCATTATCTTATGTCGATGACATCTACTTAACAGATGATGACTTGGAGACTCACTTGAAGAGAGTGAAGACCATAATACTTGGGTTCGCAGCAGAGGGTTACAAATTCAACTTTAAAAAATCCAGAATTGCCCATCTGACAGTCCTATTCTTAGGATATGAGTTATCAAGTGAAGGCAAAAGCCTGGCTGACAATTTCCTAGAGAAATGTGCCGTACTCCAAGCACCTAGAACACTAAAAAACTTACAGTCGATTCTAGGCTTCCTAAATTTCGGAAGAACATACATTGCAAATTACGCAGAAAGGGTCAAACCCCTTTATGATCTGATAAAACCTGATTTTAAAAGATCCAATTGGACTCAAATACACACAGAAATTTTGAGATCCCTACAAACAGACATGCTAATTAAAACAAAATTAGAAACACGTGATAACACACGCAATCTTGTGATTCGAGTCATCCCAGGGAGATGCGGATTCACATACCTGACCTCTAATGAGGGAGAAAAGGTACCAATTGCATTCAAATCACACTTGTACACAGAAGCTGAACAGAAATTCAGCATTAAAGAAAGAATTGTTCATGTAGTTCAAACCGCAATAGCTAGAGAAAAAGATCAAGCTGACGGTAGACATATCACAGTCAGAACAGCAGAATCAGCCTTTGAGGCACTAACAACACCGTGTAATTTACCAACAACAACATTGAATCCGGAATGGATACAATGGGTGAATTCAATTACAACGGACAAAGTACACTACTACTTTGATCCAGAACTAAAGGAATTGAAAAATTTAGAATATGAAAAAACATACCCTCTGCCAATCGACATTCTGCCTTTACGACATTACGCCTGTGTAATCCATACAGACGGACATGCTCAACCCCCCGTTTGGGGAGAACAGGCATACAACCCCACATGTGAGATTACAAAAGAAGTGTGGCGCGGAGGTAAACTAAAACCTCTATTAACAAAATCACACTCAGTAGAAACTAATTCAGAAAAACAAACTGAAATAATAGCATTGAAAATGGCGCTTGATAATGCGGATCGCGAATTCCCGACACTTATAGTGTCAGATTCATATTACTGCGTCAAATCATATAACAAGGATTTGCAGACATGGATTCAAAACGGTTACAAAGATGACACAGATGCACCAATAAAGCAGAAACTGCTCTGGGAACAAATAGCTCTTTTACAAAAAGAACTACCAAAGACTCACGTGACACACTCACTGAGTCATCAGCGTGATGGCGTTCACGTTGCAGGGAATTCATTGGCTGAGACAGCCACAGCGGCAGCCACTAAATCGGCTCCCGTAGATCGAAAAAAGCGTACATTAAAATACATTGACGGTGAAACAGTGCTGGCAGTGAAAACGTCATCAAAAGGCGACTGCTCAGCGTTACTGATCAACTATCCACTCAATTATACATACATAATCGATGCAAACTCCGTCCCTTTTGCTCGAATCCCTGGAGTGGGGGATAGAGTGATTCCAAACATGGACAGGAGAAACTTGTTAATCGCAGACGCACATATGGGCGAGGGTCTCAGACACCTCAAACTAAAAGATTCTCTGGAAGAATTACAATCACGGTACTGGTGGCCAGGCATGAGTCTGCGTCACACCATGTTTGTAAAAAACTGCCCAAACTGCAACAGAGATCGCAGTGGGGAGAGAAACAGTTTAATACCTCGTCGGTTTACTCCAGGAAAAATCAGGAGTAAAAAGGAAGGGTTGCGATTAACTTATACAGGCTAGTTCCACTTATAATGTAGATCACCAGCACTCGGCTGACGTCCGGACTGTTATACAAAGATTTGCGAGTCTAAATGGCATATACGCTAAGAGCATGCTATGTTTGACCATTGTCTCCACTCTAGCCCTCAAGCATGGGGGGAAACATGGCCAAATGAGCATAGCCCAGCGGGAATCTTCTCACTTCCTTCCTGAGGGTACGGGATGGTGTAAAGAAAAAACCAAGGCATAAAGCAATCTATAACGGAAAGGATATTAGGTACGGGAGCTGGGTGGGTCAAACATCTAATAAGTGTCCAACGTAGTCTCAATAACTTGCCAAGAAATTCTCTGAAGGGATTCAGTCCGTACGAATTATTATTCGGAACTAGGATGATTATCTCTGACCTTGACAGTCAGACTTCAGTGGTGAAAGAAAAAAGCTTTGATATCAAAGACCGTTTGGCTATTTTGCAGGACTTAAACAAAACAAGAAAAGACCTGAGCAACATAAGTTGAAACAACAGCCAACAACCACTGAAGAACCACCACCTGTCCCAGCAAGACCTGTCTGGATTCCTAAAGTCGGGGATCTAGTCAGGGAGAAGATCGCGGTAAAGAAGGAATTTGGGCCTTCTTACAGAAAAGCAGTTCCTGTCTTGTCTGTCAACGGGACAAGATCAGTTGTACTACCGCCACTTGCTGGTAAAAAGGAGAACCGAGTTGTATCCATCGACCTGGTAAAACCACAACATGTGGCCGATAACAAACAGTAGGCCAAGTGGACTCCCAATAAGTAGCAGAACACCAAGGTTTGCTACCAGTACAGAGGTTCTTACGAAGAGGCTCATCACATTCGAAACGCCTACAGAAGAACAACAAGGACTATGCAGCAATGCAATAGAACTCAGACCTCTGAAAACCCAAATAAAAACATTTAGCAGAGACACGCCAATCTATAATGAAGTACCAAGTGAAAATGCAACCAATGAACCAATTGGAACAATTGACAGAACTGCTTCCGGCTACTTCATAAACTTCGATGATTCCTCTGAAGGCTTCACTGAATCAAAGACACAGCCATCATCAAAAACCTTTAAAGATAAAGCTAAAGAACTTTTGAAACAACTGAAAGAAACATATCTGATTTCTCCATGGATTGAATTTTGGGTGGGTTTTGGTGCATTTATCCTCATACTTTGGCTCATCATGGTACTTACTTTGGGACGCTTCATTGAGGGAAAATATGCTAAAATGGACACAGCAAGTCAGAAAATCAACTTGATCCTCAAACCACACACATCTTCACACGTCGAGAAAAGAGAACTTTCTTCAGCCAACTTCACAGCCAATCCGATACCTGGTGGGGTAGCCTGGGACAACACTGACTATGAAATTTATGGTCCGGTCGAAATCCTGAAATATCCACACCAAATTAAGATCTCCTTGAGTGACTTTGTAAAACCAAACTCATTTGCTGATGATTGGGACTTCGAAAGCATTAATAATATGATGTCTGATTTAGTAATGTCTGCTAAATTTACCAAACATGATTATTTGCAGGGTTCTACCAATTATGATAGTATGTACTGTTATAACCACTATGGTAACCATTTTTTACATAGATCTGCACAACCTAGAAATGTTTTAAATTATAATCAATGGGAACATTGTGCAACACCTCCAAAAGGGAGCTCAAGAACCGTTTACGACAAATATTCATATTTTTCAGGTTTTAACACAAGTAATGCTGAAGCATTTTATTTTAAATTGTCAAATAAGACAGGGACCAAGACCATGATAACCAACACAAAATTGTTATATTCAGACTCATTCTTTGAAAAAATGAATACCTTTGGATTTGATTATTGGGACAAAAATGTTGAATTGAAAAGTGTTTGGGGTACAAAAGAATGGCAAGTACAGGGTATAGAAGCTTTGTTTAGAGCCTGCATGATCCCAGAACAAATGATATTTTTAAATGACACTGTTCAACAGACCACCTGTCTTGGCTTAGCCAAAATCAAAGATTTAAATAAACCGTCTATTCCAAAGCCAACAATGTTTAGCAATAACTCTGATACAGATGAAGAGATAGACGTAAACCATATATTAAACCAAAACAGAACACATCCTGATTGGAAACAGTGGTTGATCTGGCCCACAGATACTAATAACTGTCAAGACAGATTCCTGAACAAAACGCAGGGGTTCAAAATGACCAGGCCAGACCCTAGATATCCTCAAAGACATCACCCAGGGATAATAACCACCTACAGTGTGGGCAAATTATGCCTTCAATGGCTACAAACTTCCACACTGGCAGAAATTAAGCAACACCTAACTTTACTTACTGATGGTGCTGACTTGCGTGATTTCACTATGGGACCACGCAAACAGCGTCAAAAGCGTTTCATAGCAGCCTCTGTATATGCAGCATACAATGAGGCCTGGAAGGTTACTCAAATTGAAACAGCAGAGAGAATACGGGAAATTGACCGTATTAATTTGGAAAAATCACTTTCTGTAGTGGACAATGGGTTAATGACTCTGTCCTCCAGAATTTTTTCTTTGGACAGCATTGTGTCTTCAGCAATCGATATATTATCGCAAGACTTACTGTTATTACAACACGGTCAGTCACAATTGCGTTCTATTGTACAGCTTGGCTGGACGTTACAAAATCTGCGTTCAGGCTATGTGCCTTGGCGTCTAATCAACACAACGTCATTATTCCAAATCTTTAACCTTACTGATAGACAAATCAGTATGGCACAAAAGGGTGCCGATTATACAATCTTGAGCATTGAAAAACTCGAAAGATTACCAGTGACAATGTCAGAACGACCTGTCAGTGAATGGATAATACATGGGATAATAAATATTCCAATCTCAACCTTCAGGTTTCAATACTGCCAAAAATATATACAGGCTGGCATGTACGAGAAATTGGGAAAGGGGTACCTTAAAACAACATGGAACCTGCCCTATTCACATGCATGTGTCAGTAATAAAGGACAGAAAGTGTTTCTTAGTGGCAATAATTGTGCGATGTCACTAAGTGGCACACTTCTGTGTAACGGAATTAGTTTGCATGGAGCCTGTGAAGGGAATTCATACAACCTTTCATGTCACCAGCAAGGCGCACCTGCAACAGAAATAGAACCATTCTTTCAAAGACTCTATAATGGGAGTTACATTCTTATTGTAGACCGCAGATGTTGTAGTCTTATGCCCGGGACTCCTTATCTAGTAACTACTACTGCGAAGGTCAAGTGCTGTGGACGCTCATTGTTCCCCAGCTCCTTCCCAGACAGGGAGGCAAGGGCATGGCCCGATTTGAAAATTACTTTTATTCGAATAGATACTTTAAGCAGAATGAAAACAGTGCTTCTTCAGACGCCTACCAGGCTCTCGTCATCAAAAGAAACGTATTGAGGTTCCGTGGCGATTTTACTCGTGTTCATAACATTGTCGTATATACATAATTTTGGTATCAGTGAACCGCAAATGATCCATTTAGTATATCCTGATGTTTTCGCTATGCTACGAGCAAGAGCACTCCTGTTACCAACACATTTGTGATTTACCCATGGCATCCATCTTAGATCACGGAAGCCATTTTGTTTTCCTTGCCCTTACATAGTCAATGGACACGCAATGATCTCTTTTTCATTTAAGGACACGTAGGCTTTAACCGGCAATTCACCTTGCTAGTGACACGTGCACCTTAGGCCAGCGACGCTGTAGCAGCATGACTCGGCAAGAACTGCCTCCCCAGCCTGAGGCCAGTCCTGCTATACTGGTTCTTGTGTTCGTTGGCCTGATCATGATTAGGCGGCCGAAGCTGGTAACCGTGCCCATTTACGACCCACAAACATTTCTTATCCTGTCTTTCTATCTTCCACACCTGGCTATGCTCCTTTCCTTCTGGGCCTTTATTAGGGGGAGGTAACGAAATTTACGATGAGGCGGTCCGGGTCTTGAATGAAGAATTGACATGGGAGTATGATGGACTAGTGGGAACCCCTCATTCGTAATGTTTTGACATCAGATACTGTTGACGATTCCTGTGCAACGCCAAATATTTATTGTTTAAGACACGAATGTTTAGAACTGTGGTAACATGTAAAGAATTTGCCTGAAGCCCAATATTTAGTATATAAGAAGCAATCCTCTTTGTACAAATCGAACAGGCTCCTAGATACTGCCCATGTGTAGTTTCTGTGACTTCTGTGTCCCTGCAGTAATAAACCTTTGGTCTTTGACGCCACCATCGAGAAGCCCGTGTTTCTGTTTGTTTGTGTACCAAGACAGGTTGAACTCCGGGGTCTTTGGGTGTTGTCCCTGACACCTCTGGACGGAACAAGAAAAAGTCCAGAACTCCATTTGGCGCCCAACTCGGGGCGACGTCATTCGGTACCGGTCCAAAAGCCTGAAGAGTTCGAGGAGCTTCGTGTGAAGATTTCAGAGGGAGGCGCCCCACTTCATCGATCCCGGCATATCGCAAAAGTGGCCCCGACGTCCTCTTCCACGAGGGTTCCCGTTCAGACGGCTGCAGTGCTCCGTTGCCTTGACCGTCGCCCTGTCTTGGACCCGAGGTGCAGTCCTCAGTACGGCGAAACGTGACGGGTTTCTCCTTGGTGACGTCTTCAGTGCCTCAGTTAAGTATTCAGTGGTTGCTAGTTAAATATTTTGTGAGGATTGCTCCTGTTTGGATAATCCTTTTAGTTCTCAGTTCAGTTCAGTCCTGTAAGGTTATCACTGGTTATTCTGGTTACGATAATCATTCTGTTCAGTTCAGGTATCGATACATTTGTCAGTTCTGGTAGGCCTAAGTTCGTGGGTCGAGTGCGCATTTTTTCTGTTTGTGTCTTGTTTGTCTTGTGTTCCGGATTATAAAATGGTAAGTCGGAAAAATTGTATGTTGTCTTGTTTTAGTTGCAACAGTGATTCCCGGTTGGAGGACTCGTGTTTGGTTCCTCCGATTGGAACTCCCCTTTATGATCTATATTGCAAATTTGGTGTGGGCCCTATCTCTTATAATGAGGTATGGATCCGCTACACAGAGAAAGACGGTGTCCTTAGTTGGCCACTACATGGTAGTTTCGAACCTGAAGTTCTCGATAATCTAGAAAGAAGGTTGTTTAAGAAGAAAGCCCGGCCGGCAATGTTTGATTCTTTCCGTTATTGGCGAAAAGAATCTAAACAGAGAGAAATTAAAAAGTTGAAGAAAGAACAAAAAGAGCAAGAGTTGACTTTAGAACAGTCTGCTAGGCAGCTGCAACTCAACGAGTCTGAGAAAGCGATGGAGGTAGCCGATAGAGAGCGTAATTTAGCGATAGACAAGTGCTATCCTGCTTTGCCATCGAGTACGGCTAAGATAGTAGAGGACCCTGAAAAGGATCCCCTGTTGTCTTACTTGTTACGATCACCCCCACCGTATGCACAGGGTGCTACGGCTCCACCTATACCGAATGTTCAATTACCGGTTGCTGGACAACCTGGTGTCCCTGTTCCCGCTCCCCTGAATCTAGTTCCTGTACCTCCTGTGGCCAATATTAATGTTCCTTCGACAACCCCTCTTCTAGGGTTGCCGGCTTCTGTTCCTATGCCTGTGTCACTCACACCTGCTACTTCACAAGCTATCTTGCCTGCTACTCCTACTGTTCCTGATCTATCTATTCCAACTACTACTCTATTCACTGCCTCAGCAAGTATTATGACTCCGATTTCGGTTCGTCGAAGAATCACTGATTCTGTCTCTAATATTCTATCTCCCCTCTATAAAACTCTGATTAAGACTCCTACCTCTGACTCTGTGCAGAGACGTAGTCAGCTTCCCAGTACTGAAGAAAGAGGAATACTAGATTCCACTGCCCTTAGATGGGTTTCAAAAATGGGAAGATATAATGTACAAAATGTATTAGATACATTTATGCAATGGAACGAACCGACACAACGATATGTGTTCGATGAAATGTGTTTCCTTCTACGTGAGGAATTGGAAGAGGATGACCCTGAATCAAATTTAGGAGAATTAATTAATGTTCAGAAAGAGTTTGCTACAGGTATGATAGTTGGTCAAAATATAAAAGAAGCGATGGAACTAATTTTAAGTTATAGATCCGATTCATCCCTTCTTTCACCGAGAGAGTTAGAGAAACGTAGTACGAAACGAAATCGTCAATATCCAATGAGAGAGGTTCCACCAATTTGGCGCGAAGCTGTGCAAGCTAATGCACCGCTTGGTATTGCAGCCGCTCCGGCCCAATTCCAGAGAGTATGGATACATATTCCATGGAAACGAGCTGAAGTGTTAGCCGTAAAACAGGCCTTGCCAGATCCGCGTAAAAATCCTGCAGGGTACTACAAAGAGTTGGCTCAAACAGTTGACGCTTGTGTATTGAATCTTGCTGACATAGATCTGCTATTTGGTAACGTAGTACCGCAACCAATTTGGGCTAAAATTCGTAAAGAGAATCATCCAGCTGCCCTAGGTGGTGACTGGGCAGCTATAACTGCAGCGGATGGTCAACAAATAGGTGGTTCCAAACCTGAACCTTTAATTGCTAACTTGCCTGGTAGAATAATCGATTTAATGAAAACCTTAATGCCTGCATTACGCGTTAACTGGGATAAATTGTCCGCATGCAAACAAAAGAAAGACGAAAGCGTCTCCGACTTTTTCACAAGATTCGAAGAGACTTTCGTAGATCATAGTGGTCAGGATATGAGCACAGAAGGGGGCCAGAGATTATTTGTTGATAAATTTGTGCACAATCTGTTGCCAGAACTTAGTGGTAAATTAAAGAATTCTGAAAGTGCGTGGGCTGTCTCTACGACTGCGCAAATACTTGCGACTGCTCAGTACTACGAAAATAGGGATAAAGAAGAGAAGGAAAAATCAGATAAAAAGACGAAAGATTTAAAAACTAAAGTACTTTTACAGCAAGCTTATCCGCCTCGCATGAATCAAACTAATATGCAGCAAGGGTCATATCAAAGAACGGATTATAATTTTCAAAGGCCACAATACCAATGGAATCAATGTGCTTATTGCAAAAAGGAAGGTCATTACAAAAGTGATTGTCCAGTTCGGGCGCAAAATAATGATGCGGCCGCTCAGAGAGGTCGTGGTAGTTCTATGCAGAACTCTAGAGGTCGAGGACGAGGTGCTATGCCTCCACAGACAAGTGATCGCCCCTCTAATTATTTCGACCAGCGTAATGGACAATCTGCCCAACAGAATAGGTCTCCACAGTATCATGTTGAAGACTATTATGAAGCTAGTGAGGAAGGTCAGCAAAGTGAATACTAGGACAGCCATGGACAAAGAGAGGGAGTAGTATCAGTACCAGTAGATCAGAGTGGGCCTTATGTCGCGGTAGCAACATCAGGTATAGTCGAACCGTTTCTGTTGGATACTGGTGCAGCAAAAAGTTCTATCATACATGCGAAACTCCCTGGCGCACCTTTGTCTGGCTCAACAAACGTTTCAGTAGGTTTTTCGGGCGCCCCTGTTCACAACCCTGTTTCTGGTCCTTTGTCTATTTCTGTTGGACCCCGTCAATTGAAAGCACCCCTGATTTTGACGACAGGTTGTAACGAAAATCTGCTTGGTTTAGACTTGTTAAAACGCCTGTACGCGACATTGTACTGTTCTCCAGCAGGAGTACAGCTTACGTTGGGTAAAAGAATAATCTCTCCGATGTACTTGTCGATGGATGCGCTCCCACCAGAGCTGCGTTCACTCCCTGATACTCTTTGGGCGACTGGTCCTAATGATGTAGGTCTATTGGAAATTCCACCCTATGTAGTAACTTTGAAAGCAAATGTCAAACTTCCACGAATTCCACAATACAGAATCTCTAGTGAAGGTGAGCGTGCGCTCCTACTGATAGTGCAAGACCTGATCAAGAAAGATGTTGTAGAAGAGACTAGAGGTAATGTCTGTAATAGTCCTGTACTGCCTATTTTGAAACGAACTGACCCTACAAAGCCTCCAGTATATAGGTTCGTAATTGATCTTAGAGAGGTTAATAAAATTGTGATCCCACAGTTTCCTGTGGTTCCAGATATTACTGCATTGTTAACGTTGATTCCTGCTACAGCAGCATGGTTTTCGGTTGTCGACTTGAAAAATGCCTTTTTCAGCATTCCGATAGCCGAGGAAAGCAGAGATATCTTCGGTTTCTCTCTAGGAGGACGAAGTTTTAGATTTAAACGCGCTCCACAAGGTTATTGTGAAAGCCCATCCATTTACAGTCAAGCATTAAAAAGCCAGTTAGATTCCTTCGTACTTCCTCGTGGTTCTGCTTTAGTACAGTACGTCGATGATCTTCTAGTGGCTGCCGATGACAAGGAAACTTGCAAAACAGCTACGATTTCTTTATTGCATCACTTGTCAGATTTGAATCACAAGGTGTCACCTTCTAAAATGCAATACTGCTGCCAAGAAGTGACCTACCTAGGTCATCTCTTGTCAAAGGAGGGAAGGAAGTTGACCCCAGAGAGAATAAAAGCAATTACACAGATGAACGTTCCTAGCACGCAGAGAGAAGTACGTGCCTTTTTGGGTATTACCTCATATTGTAGGCAATGGATCCCAAATTTTTCTCTTCTAGCAAAACCATTGGTAGCCTTGACTGGGAAAGGTGTCCCGAGTCCGGTACCATGGTCTGCTGAATGTCAGCAGAGTTTTTCTGAGTTACGGAATGCACTGTGTTCAGCACCTGTATTGGGTACACCCGACTACAGTAAGCCATTCACGCTCTATGTCCACGAGAGAGAAGGTTGTGCATTGAGTGTTTTGACGCAGAAATTCGGTGATAAACAACGCCCTTGTGCGTATTTTTCATCAACATTAGATCCAGTAGCTAGAGCATTGCCTAGTTGCTTGAGAGCTACAGCCGCAGCTGCAGCTTCCATTCGACAATCTGCTGGTTTAGTAATGAACAACATGTTAGTAGTCATGGTTCCTCATGCTGTGGATACACTCATGAACCGAACCAAGACGCAACACCTTACCAGTGCTAGATTATCAGGTTATGAACTGACACTGTTAGCTAGTCATATTCAGATCAAAAGATGCAATGTATTGAATCCAGCAACATTGTTGCCGACTAGTGAAGAGTCGAGTGATCCCGAACCACACGACTGTTGTTTCAGAACTGAGGAAGAAACAAAAGGACGAATCGACCTAAAAGACACTCCGTTGTCAGAACCAGATGGCACGTTGTATGTTGACGGGTCTTGCTTCAAATTGGAGAATGGTGATGTGACTGCTGCTTATGCAGTAACGACTTTGAGTACGATTGTGGAGACTGCAAGAGTGAGTCAGAATTCTGCCCAGGCTGCAGAATTGATCGCGCTAACAAGAGCGTGCGTTTTAGCTAAGGGAAAGAGAGTGAATGTGTTCACAGATAGTCAGTACGCGTTCGGCGTGGCCCATAGTTTTGGCCGTTTGTGGAAAGAGAGAGGTTTCATTACGTCCCATGGGACTAAGATTCAACATGGTCAGCTAGTTAATGACTTGTTGGAATCTCTAACCTTACCGACTGAAGTTGCGATTGTGAAATGCAGTGCTCATAAAGCAATCACGGATGATGTTGGTCGTGGGAATGCTTTTGCTGATGAGACTGCAAAACAGACAGCCAGAAATATGATGAGTAGAATGTATGTTGCAACGTCTGCAAGATGGATTTCTGAGTCTGGAATGTGTGAAGACACAGTGGAAAGCGTGAAAGAAATTCAGAAAGAGGCGACTGAGGAGGAAAAACTTGCATGGAAAGAGAGCACGGGTAAATTGGACTCGAGTGGGTGTTGGATTGATTTGTCGGAACAACAGCGTTGGATGTTGCCTGATGCGTATGTGCTTGCAGTAGTGACAATGGCACATGGAACAGCGCACATCAGTTCAAAAGGGATTTGTAAGATGTTGGCTCCGGTCTGGAAGAATGACGGGATTAGTAGGTGTGCAGAGAGAGTGGTGAGGAATTGTATGGTATGCTTGATGCATAATCCTGGCAAGGGAATCCCCACACCTGCAGGTCACTTCGCTCCTCCTTCCTGCCCCTTTGAAGTGATCCAGCTGGACTTCATTCACATGGATCGTTGTAATAACCTGAAATACGTCCTAGTGGTAGTTTGTGCTTTCTCCAGATGGATCGAAGCATACCCACTGAAGGACAATACTGCCTTATCCACTGCCAAAATTCTTCTTAAAGAATACTTCCCCAGATACGGAATGCCACGGATTGTATGGTCAGACAACGGAAGTGAGTTCGTAGGGAAAGTTATGCAGAGTGTGTGTGCCGGCCTAGGGATTAGACAGAAATTTCATAGTGCGAATCATCCCCAGTCCGCGGGTTTAGTCGAGGGTTACAATGGCACCCTTAAACTGAAACTCGCTAAGATACAAGCATCCACGGGTTTGTCCTGGCCAGACGCATTGCCTTTGGCTTTACTATCAACAAGAGCAACTGTACATTCTAGAGTAGGGCTTAGTCCCTACGAAATAGTTTTCGGTCGTCCTGCAAATGTTTGGGGGGTACCTAGACCGAAAGAATTTAAGCAGCTGGAATACCCAATGTTAATTGATTACCTTTTCGACTTGACTGCTAAATTGAGTCTTATTCACCAACAGGTTTTCGATGCATTGCCAAAGCCATCGGAGAGTCCAGGCCATCAGCTGAAACCGGGTGATCAGGTGGTCATCCGAAATTTTGCAAGAACGAAAAATCTTCAGCCCAGATTTATTGGCCCGTTCCAAGTCCTGCTAGCAACGAGAACTGCTATTCGTGTGGCCGGAAGAAGAAATTGGATCCATACAACACACGCTAAACGTGTGCCTCTGCCACTTCCTGACGACAACTGGGTAAAGAAAGGAATCGGTGCCTCTGAAACGGAACAAGTCCCCAGGTTCATACCTTTCAGTGATACAGAACTGATCACGGATTCACCAAATTCTGACTCTCCTCCTGAAACTGCTCTTTTGAACCCTGAACATTTACTTTCTGCACCAAAAGAACATTTGTCATCTACGAACGTGAACATTGCAACGTCAGCTGAAAATACATTGTTTCCAGATCAGACAGCTCCTGCAAAACTGAGATACAACTTACGTTCTCGCAATATGGACAAATAAAGCAGGAAACTGCCTATTTTCAGATTTGAATTTGCTATACATTGCCTCCAGCCAGGAAGTTTGCTAATACTATGTATTGTTTCTTTTTGTTTCAAAATTGCCTTGCCGTCTGGGTAGCCGTAGGGTCGTGGCTGTGTGCCTAGTTGGATCTGCAGGGGTCCGACACAAGGTCGATCTTTCTGTTAGTTCTGGGAACTCCCAGGGCTGATAGAGGCATTTTCATCTACGTACACATCATCAGTGGTCGCGAACGGTCGTAGAAGATGGAGCTTCCTGAGCTGCAACGAGAAAATGTAATTTATGTTCGCAGAAATAGACTGTACAGAATACTTCACAGCAAATGCTTTCTAATGCAATGTGCAGTTACATTTTTAATTGTTTTAATAACGTTGATGGGTGGAATCGTCTTTTGTGTACATTTGATTTTTATGCCAGTAACTACAGTACCTTCCCTTGATCCTGCTACTTCTACGGTTTCTTCTATGCATTCTTTTCACTCATTTCCTGAACACGAACAAGCTCGACGCTCAGAATTTATGAACAATACATTTGTACAGCTCTTGCATCAACACCAACTGATAGTTAATACTACAGACTGCTGGGTGTGTGGTTTGATACCTCACACTATGGATAAAGGCATTCCCTATCTAGTCTTGCCTTTTAGCTATAATGGATCATTTCAGGCCTTTCAGACCATTTTTTCATATGCCCTTGAGACCTATCCTCCGCGTCCACCACGGTCCACTAAATACAACTCAGCCAACAAAGCTTTAGTCCAGGGAATTATTGATATGATTAAAGACGTCAATAATACTCCATCTTATCCTAGGGATGAATTGCTGGTGTATTTGACTTGGAACTCTACAGAGTACCGCCTTGGTTTGGGAGAAAGCAAGCGTAAAAGCTCCACTTCAGTTTGGGTCGTGCCTCATCGAGGTCAGGTCTGTTTGCAAGGAAATGGGAGAAATCCGAGAGCTCAGCTAGGGAGCAGTGAGTGCGTTGAGACTTACGTATTTCCGTCTGACTCCTCCCCTGCCTTTCTGACTGCTAGGGGTACCTACTTCATTTGTCAGGACAGGGCATATACATGGCTGCCTGCTGACTTTTCAGGTTCATGTTATATTGCTCGATTGTTACCTCCGACATACACTGCTTCTTCAGATTATCACAAAACCAGAATAGCAAGAGGTGTCTTCAGCAAGGAAGATACCGCTGGTCAAGAAGCTGGAGACTTTTTCAAAGGTTTCCTTCCGTTTTGGGGGCCTATGGCTAATAGTAGAAGTATACGTCAACTAACACGAGTAGTTGAATCTACTATTACAGAAACTGCTGGTGCCCTTAGTAACTTAACTGCTGAGCTTCAAGCGGATCGTCTCATGACGTTGCAGAACCGTATGGTTCTAGACGTAATACTTGCAGATCGAGGTGGGGTATGCAGAATGATCCAATCGAGCTGCTGTGTCTTTATTCCAAATAATGCTCCAACAGTCTATGAAGCAATCTCTAAGCTACATAAGATTTCCGACTCTATACACGTAGATAAGGGAAACTGGTCCCTCATGGAGTGGTTTTGGACTCTGGTATCAGCGTGGGGATGGAAGGTTCTGATGGTCATTGGTGTCATCTTAGTATTTCTGTTCTCGTGCTGTCTTATTATCCAATGTGGTCCCGCTCTGTGTAGCCTCTGTGCTGCAACCTGTTTCAGAAAACCACCTACATTAGGAGAAAAGACACGAGACAGGATGATGATACAACAACATGTCACTGACCTAATGAGCATAGAATTGGACTCTGACTCTGATATAGACTAAGTAATTGCCTACGTAAGGGCAAAAGGAGGGTCTGAGGTTCCGTGGCGATTTTACTCGTGTTCATAACATTGTCGTATATACATAATTTTGGTATCAGTGAACCGCAAATGATCCATTTAGTATATCCTGATGTTTTCGCTATGCTACGAGCAAGAGCACTCCTGTTACCAACACATTTGTGATTTACCCATGGCATCCATCTTAGATCACGGAAGCCATTTTGTTTTCCTTGCCCTTACATAGTCAATGGACACGCAATGATCTCTTTTTCATTTAAGGACACGTAGGCTTTAACCGGCAATTCACCTTGCTAGTGACACGTGCACCTTAGGCCAGCGACGCTGTAGCAGCATGACTCTGCAAGAACTGCCTCCCCAGCCTGAGGCCAGTCCTGCTATACTGGTTCTTGTGTTCGTTGGCCTGATCATGATTAGGCGGCCGAAGCTGGTAACCGTGCCCATTTACGACCCACAAACATTTCTTATCCTGTCTTTCTATCTTCCACACCTGGCTATGCTCCTTTCCTTCTGGGCCTTTATTAGGGGGAGGTAACGAAATTTACGATGAGGCGGTCCGGGTCTTGAATGAAGAATTGACATGGGAGTATGATGGACTAGTGGGAACCCCTCATTCGTAATGTTTTGACATCAGATACTGTTGACGATTCCTGTGCAACGCCAAATATTTATTGTTTAAGACACGAATGTTTAGAACTGTGGTAACATGTAAAGAATTTGCCTGAAGCCCAATATTTAGTATATAAGAAGCAATCCTCTTTGTACAAATCGAACAGGCTCCTAGATACTGCCCATGTGTAGTTTCTGTGACTTCTGTGTCCCTGCAGTAATAAACCTTTGGTCTTTGACACCACCATCGAGAAGCCCGTGTTTCTGTTTGTTTGTGTACCAAGACAGGTTGAACTCCGGGGTCTTTGGGTGTTGTCCCTGACACCTCTGGACGGAACAAGAAAAAGTCCAGAACTCCAGTATGATCTACAAGTCGCAAGGACGACTGCAGAGATACATACATTATTATCAACTAATTCCCCCGTACATTTCGCGGAAATCCTTCGTTATGGCAACCCATGTCACAGACAAAACTCTTGCGACAAGGGAAGAAACAATCCTAGCCATTGGATACCGGGACCGGATATCAAAAATCCTTGGACTCTCCCGGCTTAGAGACCTGAACATGACTTGGTTTCTATCATTTCGACCAATGTGGCAAAGATGTGTTTTACCTGTATTAAGGTGTCTGCTATGCGGAGAAGAATGCCTGTTAGACACCTGTCTGACACTACAATCGGATGCGCCGATGGATGCAGAAACATTGTTGAGCCCGATCAAGGTTCATGCTTTGTGCTGCCCTCAAAGGCTACCAATCCTGATGACGGCATTCGTGGAAGCTTCACCACTACGATTGATGGGTAGTGAAGTTCAAGATGAAAGCAGCATCGAACAGGTACGACCTTCTGTCAGCAATGCGCATCAGAATGTCAATGGAGACAATCATGCACAAGAATGCATGATTACACCTATTTCCGAGTTAGTGGAACTTTCCCAGGAAGCTGTTGACAGTTTTTTCGAAAGCCTAAATGATATGATGTTCTCACCCGACCAGAAATAGAGACTTTTGAGCAAGCTCGCACACGGCGTTCCCTGAATTCGGCCTTCAACTTTAAATAATAAAGTCACATGAACTATTTTTTACTCCAGTTCACGGACAGCAACTCTTTCAGAAGCCCCAATTCATTTTTTCGGTTTTTCGGGACACTATCTTCTGCTTAAAGTAAGAACTATTCTTAAAGAACTAAGGTTTCTAAATTTTAGATAGCTTATAGACATAGCTTATAGACATTAGCTGCCCGCTAGTATGTTCATAAATATTTTAAATATTTTATTCTGTGATGGAATGGTCTCGAAACTTTTTTCTGTATTTAAGAAACCATTTCATGTGTAATTCTCATATACCAAATAAGCAATAATGTATACAAATGCGTGATTACTTTAGCATTATTCCATAGCTTGAGTGCATACAATATATATGTCTGCAAATTTTCTGTATATTTGAAGAATTTCAAAATGCATTTATGTATTTTGGGGTGGTAAGGTATACACACTACTCTATAGTATGTTGTACTATGTTATACTATGCCTAGATTAGTAAATATGTCCATAGTTAGCGTGGAGTGGGTGTCATGTATTCCTATAGGTTCTGCATCGATCCCCCTATTCCTGACCCTATTCTAGTTAAACAAACCAACAAGTTAACTAGCAGTCAGCCCATGAGGCAGAAAACCCCCATGATGCAGATACCGTTATCTGACGCAGTCACACTACGGCACAGGAACGTGTTATCTGATTAGGTCATAACGCTTGCGATCTAATTAGACAAGCGATATTCCTCCAGCCCCTGATAAGGCATATGGAGTTCTCATAACAAATCAAACCTATGACAACCTGGGCAAAACCCTGCGGCCATTGTTTTGATTTCACAGAGAACTTCAGTAAAAGAATGTGCTAACGAGCAAGTCGTATGACATCCTTATTGACGTATCTATGTCCATCCTTACGTCAATCTCGGCACCTTAAAGGTATAAATATTACCGATCTTGCCCTATGCAAACACACGCGTGGTGACGAGACGGAGCAGCCATACTTGCCGAAGCCAAGAGCAGAGCAGACCCCGCTGGCAGCAGCCCCGCCTTCCTGACGCGCTGAGAGACGCGCTGCTTTCTCCTGCCGAGAATCCAGCACCGGCGTTTCTGGGTAGCCCTCGCAGGCAGCCTGGAATATCGAGACCAGAGAGAGAGATACCATTCCTCATTCATCCTAACTTCCAGGTACAGAACTGAATGACCCCTCACAGAGAATTCTTTAGTTATTCACTTGGCAAAAACAAACTTAACTTAAACTGTAATTTTCTATTCCCGCCCACGTATTAGACTTAGGTCAGGTACACGGGGTAGGCGTATCTAGAAACACCAGTTGAGTACGTTTAGTCAAATGTATATGTGTATGTAATATATTTTATTCATTTTAAAACATCTTATGGCTTAGAAACCATATCAATGTTTTTACAGTATTATTTTATACTATTGCTTTTAATGTATGCACTTTACTTAGCTATAAGTATTGCAATAATATCGATCCATTTCTCTTGTATGAGAAAAGAGACTGATCAATAAATAACACCTTTTTATTGAACACGCCCGTCTCTTCCTTTTCTCTACATTCTGATGAGACTAAGAATGCACGTACTGACTGAGTAAAATAAATTGCCTTTTGTTCACACGACTCTCGAGATTTACTCTTGATTAGGGGAGAGCAAAGTTGTCATGTTCTATGGTTGTCAGAAACTAAATCCCTTCTTGTCTAATCAGGGAAGTTAAGTCCTCCTTGAACATTCGAGAAAGTTTCTAGTGAACTCTGAGCTAAGCTGGCAAACCCAAAACTTTAAGTCTAGTATCGACAGTAGTAGACCTAGTTAACGTCTGGCCTAGGCCTTTACTGCTGTAGGTATTATTCCAATGCGCAGAGCCTATTGGGATGATAGGAACTACACTACAACACACACCCTTGCACCGTGGTGCATGGCTGCCAAAAGTGTGCCACCACACAGGGACAGAAAAATGTGTGCAGGTCTGGACCTCAATCTCACACACTATCTGCCACTGACTCTCCATCACTTTCACTCACACTCACTCGCCCACACATACATACCCTCACTCACACAATAACTTACTTACCATAGCTGCCACCTAATGTCCTATTCCAGCTGTGTGTTCTATTTTTTATTTCACTAACAGTGAATAATAGAATATTAATCACATTTAATAAAACATTTTCAGAAATTAAGGAATGTGGAGTGGTCTGTTTTCTTGGCACTGTTTTTGCTATCTCTGAGGCCAGAGGTCTCAAGGAACAAGTCAGGAGTTGCAGGTACGACCCCTAAATGACATCCATAGCGACAGGGTCAGAGGCGTTTGTGGGCAGTCACGGGTGGGAGGCTTTTTTGGTTCCCCTATGTCAAAGTAGGGGGTTGGGGTGGGGCTGTGCACAACTTTCAGTCTGCATCTTATTTACCAGCCAGATTTTGGAAATCCATGTTTTGGAACAGGAGAGACCAAACTATAATCAACCGGAGTAGTAGTTTCTTACCAGCATGGGCGTCCGCAGGGGAGGGCAAGGGGGGGCACTTGCCCCCCCCTGGAACACCGGTCCGTCACTATTGACAGCCCCCACAGTGGTGTTTGTCTGCAGGGCCGTCAATTTTAAAAGCGTGAGAAAACGCTTGCAATGACGGTCCTGCTGATGCGCAAGAGAGAAGGTCCGTGCCTGGCTGCTCCCAAAGCTTGAAGCAGAGACGCACCTAGAGTCAAATTTCGGGGGGAGGGGCACATTTTTCAAGCTAAGGAAGAGTGGAGCTGCAGCCAGGGGCCCTAGGAAGGGGTGAAAACCATCAAAGCCTCATTAACGCTGGCACCGAATTACACAATTCGCCCAGAGATGCAATGGGTGTGTCTGCCTGTTTTTTGTGAGATCAATTGGAAAGTCCTTCTGTGCACTCGTGATTTATTCGTACTCAAGCTATATTCCTTTCTTTTGTTGGTGCCACACATCCTGGTACCTACTCTTTAGTTCCGATAGATGTGTGCACTTTTCAGCGAACATTAAAGTTTCATCAATTTCAGTTTTAATTCATATTTTGGTTTCCATTGTTAACTGTTGTTATAAGTTTTTTAATATATCCATTATTTCTAAAATAAAATAAAATAATGGATATATTAAAAAACAGTTAACAATGGAAACCAAAATATGAATTACAATATTTTGTTGACAACTGAAAAAGAGTTAAAACTGAACAGAAGTGTCTGCACCACACGCCTGTTTTTTGCACCATAAGCACTAGTATTACAGAAGGGTCTGCATATGAGATGGATTAAAGAGTTTACGCCTTGAGCTCCAAAGGGGCAGTCCCTCATGTTCATTGCAGTATCGAGTGTAGCCCCTGGACCACTGTCTGTACTCACTGTCGCCTGACATGATTCACGAAGGGAAAGCTGTCCCACAGGGACAACTTTTCTTTTCTGAATCATGTACCAAGTGCAGCTCAGTGTTGGTATCAGATCAACGGTTTGCGACTGCCATTGCGTTTGAAAACCATTGATGTATGTCATTGTAAATTGCAATTTGAAGATAGCACCCTTTCCACTGCCCCTCCAAATTCCAATATGAAATAAGATGCAGAACCCCTTTTGTCAATCATGAAGGTTATACACAACCCTAAAAAGGGGTTTTGCAGGAGCAACCACTGTGATGCTGCAAATTGTAAGCTTTATGACCACAACATCCTTTTGTATTTGAGGGCCCTAGTTATTTAGATAAAACAGAATGTGCAGTGAAAGGAATGACGTTACAAATGAGTAGTGCCTTTAATGCTCTGGAAATGCTAGGATCTCCAATCTACCTCTCTACCTCTCTCTCTCTCTACCTTTCTCTCTACCTCTATCTCTCTCTCTACCTCTCTCTCTCTACCTCTCTCTCTCTACCTCTCTCTCTCTCTACCTTTCTCTCTACCTCTACCTCTCTCTCTATACCTCTCTCTCTCTCTCTACCTTTCTGTCTACCTCTACCTCTCTCTACCTCTCTCTCTACCTCTCTCTCCCTACCTCTACCGTTCTCTCCCTACCTCTACCTCTCTCTCTCTACTTCTCTCTACCTCTCTCTCTACCTCTCTCTCTCTACCACTCTCTCTCTCTCTCCCTACCACTCTCTCTCTATCTCTCTCTCTCTTGACCTCTACCTCTACCTCTCTCTCTCTACCTCGCTCTACTGCTCTCTCTCTCTCTACCTCTCTCTCTACCTCTCTCTCTACCTCTCTCTCTCTACCCCTCTCTCTCTACCCCTCTCTCTCTACCTCTCTCTCTCTACCTCTCTCTCTACCTCTCTCTCTACCTCTCTCTCTCTCTCCCTACCTCTACCTCTACCTCTCTCACTCTACCTCTCTACCTCTCTCTCTCTACCGCTCTCTCTACCCCTCTCTACCTCTCTTCCTCTCCCTCTTCCTCTCCCTCTCTCTCTCTCTCTACCTCTCTCTCTACCTCTTGCTCTCTCCCTCTCCCTCTCCCTCTCTACCTCTCCCACTCTCTCTCTACCTCTACCTCTCTCTCTCTCCCTACCTCTACCTCTCTCTCTCTACCTCTCTCTCTACCTCTATTACTCTACCTCTCTCTCTCTCTCTACCTCTCTCTCTCTCTCTCTACCTCTCTCTCTCTCTACCTGTACACATCTCTCTACCTCTCTCTCTCTACTGCTCTCTCTCTCTCTCTCTACCTCTCTCTCTCTCTACCTCTCTCTCTCTACCCCTCTTTCTCTCTCTACCTCTCTCTCTCTCTACCTCTACCTCTACCTCTACCTCTCTCTACCTCTCTCTCTACCTTCTCTACCTCTCACTCTACCCCTCTCTACCCATCTCTACCTCTCTTCCTCTCTCTCTACCTCTCTCTCTACCTCTCTCTCTCTACCTCTTTACCTCTCTCACCCGCTCTACCTCTCCCACTCTCTCTCTACCTCTACCTCTCTCCGTCTACCTCTCTCTCTTCTCTACCTCTCTCTCTCTACCTCTCCCTCTATCTCTATACCTCTCTCTCTACCTTTACACCTCTACCTCTCTCTCTACCCCTCTCTCTCTCTCTCCCTACCTCTACCTCTTTCTACCTCTCTACCTCTCTCTCTCTACCTCTCTCTCTACTTCTCTCTACCTCTGTCTCTCTACCTCTCTCTCTCTACCTCTCTCTACCTCTCTACACCTGTCTACCTCTCAACCAGTTGAATTCCGGGGAGCCCAAACCATCAGTATTTCAAATCTGCGCATGAAACGTGGGTAGGATGAGCCGTGCAGCTCAGAAAGGGATGTTCTTTTTACATCATTTGTATTTAATAGAATTGGAAAGCAGGAGAGCAGTCTCGCAGTTGAGATAGGGATTAACATACACTGGTGACAGCTTTTGAATTGGCTTTAAAACCATTCAAAGATGGCTGTAGCATCTACGTGGGATGTGGTGGACTAAGTGGCAGCCAGAGCCATATAGCACTGCTTGTCATTTAAAAAAAAAAACAGCATTGACATAGCCAATAGGTCTCCCCTTTGGGACCTTATAAGTGTTTAGTTGTCTAGTACATTATCCTTGGTGCAACAACTTCTAGTGTTGCATGGCTAAATACTTATAAGGTCCCAAAGGCGAGAACTATTGGCTATGCCAGTGCTTGTTTGTTTTTTCCTCTGTTTCATTGTGGTTGCCAGGTAATCTGCTGTGAAGCCTCACATGATTTTTCTCCCACCCCATGGGTTTCTTTGTTTATTTAAGCTCTTTGTCTTATTAGATTTTTTTATTTGTTTATTTAATACTTGTGCTCAATCATGTCGGAGGATGGTGATGAAGTAAAAATGTTGCCCCCCCTGGAAAAATTTCTGCGGACGCCGGATACTGCTGCACCCAACGTGTAATTGTGGTGTAAGGGGGGAAGCAGTGCAAATTGACAGAGGAGATGGGGCATGCTACCAGGATATTGAAAAATATTGATAGAAATGTAGTCAAAGTACGTAGAAGGGGAGTTAAGATTAATAGCTCTATATTTACCTATACATATGCTCCTTTTCAATATTTTGGTAGTCGATATAAAGATCAGAATATTGTTGCCTATTATATTTGTTGTTGAGACATACAGCCTGGAGACTTACCTCACATGCACCCCCACCTAGATTGTCTTAACTACATCCTCAACCTATATATCAAGATGATAGCGAAACGGACACAAGTCCACAGCCACAAGAATTCACACACACTCCTACAACTATTGGCACATATATTGGCATACACACACGACTACACACAAACGAAGAAACGTGCACAGACATATCTGCACACAACCTGTTCAAAACACACACACACGCACACCCCCCCCCCCCCTCCACCACACCCCCACCCAAGATGAAACACTGCTAGGGATACATACATCACAACAATTAGGATGCACACAGAGATATATCCCCTTATAGGAAAGTACACAAAATGGCAGACAGCTCCTCTCAATTTTGAGAATTCACAAAAATACTAGCTGAATTCCAACTACAGAAGCAGCTCACATGGTCGTTAATCGCCCTCAGAATGGCCTCTGCTTTATCACCACGGAGGGGATGTTCCCTCAGCTGAGTATTAATAACCCCCAATAAAGAAGTACACAGTGTGCACCCGCCCTCATTGTATTGACACCACCGTGGTCTAGGCCTCGGGGCACTTCAAAGACACGAGTCTCCACAGGGATTGCGCATGCACGAAGCACGCGCCAGTAAAGCTTGGACTGTTGTTCTTCCTGAACAGCAGCTCCATAAAAAAAAGTCCATTATCATAAATGCTACTGTGAGACTGCGAGCGCATCCTAAGTAGTTCTTGTGTGCAGTGGCAGCAGCAACCGTGCGCGCGCGCTCGAGTTCAGAGGAGCCACAGTGAACTCTGCGGGGAAGCAGTGCTACGGCTATATCAATGCGCCGAGGGACGTGACGTATGCTCTATTAGGCGTGCTTCTTATGAGGTACCCAAAGGAGGCCGCAGAGCTCTTTCCTCCAGAAAGGGGAAGACACACATCCAGCTTTAAAGGCCTCCACGTTTCTGCAGCTGTTCTTCCTCCAGCGGGCTGCACCTGTGGAAGGACTAGAACTGTTCATTCCTTCCTTCCGCTGCAAGCCCTTCCCATGCCAAGGAAGGCCAGGGCCAAGCGTGCCAACTCACACGATGCTGTTGTGTGACACACGGTTTCATGCATCATCACACGGTGAAGAGGCACAGTCAGTGCCAGATTAGACACTCTGGAGGCCCCTAGACAGTCTAAATTTCGGGACTCCTTGCAAAAATTCCCCTAATATGTTTTGAATTTTACCAACCAACAATTTCAATAAACCAATTTTATTACACAAAACTAAACATGATCAATCAATGTTCTTAAACCAAATAATTTTTTAAAAATGTTAATAAACCAATAAAACTTTAAATATTCCCTTTCCTCAGTTTGCTTGCGGTGACATCTTTAAGGATATCTTGGAAGTCTACCTTTTGCCAGAGGATGTATTTAGTGGAGTCTTCAATGTGAAGTTTTCTTTTCCTGAATTGATTATTTTTTTTTCTATCTTTTGGAAACAATTTAAGAGAGCTTGATTGTAATTTTCTTTTAAGATCAAATCAATATTATTTTGATCTGTTGTTGCAGGCCCCAAAAAGGAGGAGGGCCCATAGGCTGGTGCCTACTTTGCCTATTTGGTTATCTGAAACGGGACTCAATCGCATGGTGAGCTGGAAGGGATTGCCCAGAAGGATTTACCAGTTTAGGTGTGAACACTCTACAGATGAGCTCCAGTTGGAGCCTTCCCAAGATGTGAGTGTTGACGCCAGAGTAGTTCCTTGTTGATGTAGGGGAGGGTGGCTCTTGCTGTTTAGGCTGAGCAGCAGTGGAGTCCAAAGTCGCAGTCGTCATGAATCCACCCCGTTCTAACTGTACACGCGCATAGTAAAACCTACTCGGATGGTGGCAGGGCTGCATTGCTCGCCTTGTCTCGAGACTGCCCACCTTCTCCAGCGTGAGATAAGTCCACAGAGGGGCTGGTGGGTCGGGTGCTGCTAACCATGGAAGCCAATAAGGGGAGCAGGGGTAGCAGCTGCTAACTCTGGCTTGCTGTTTTGGAGCCATTGCACCCCTTGGCAGGCCACAACCCGAAAGGGCACTCTCATTTAATTTAGCTTTTTGAAAGTAAAAATAAATGCACGGCAGATTGCCTTTAAATGCTTACAATACCTAATTGAGCCATGCAATTTTTGTTCTCTGCCTCTCATTTGTCAGACAACAGAGCTTAATGGCTTTACTTTGCTTGAATGCAGGCATGCCCTTCCTTTCAGGTTTGTTTATTTGATATTATGAAAGCAGTTAAATGACAGAGGTCACAAATTCTTCCGGGAAGGAATTAATTTGTTTGGTGGTTTACAAAAGGCTCTCTGATTTATTAGAGAAGAGTCTATTTACTTCCTCTCTGTACATGTATCCCAGGAATAAATATAGATTCCTACCACCCAGCGCTCAGAACATTTGTGATATGGGACTACGTGCTTTGAAAGGAGCTAAACTAGTGTGGGTGGCAGCAATATCATGGCCTGTGACTTCTATCTTTGCTGATATCTGTGGCTGCAACAGTGGCGGCCGCCTCAAACAAACAGTGGTGGGGCAGGTAGGACTGCGGGGGGGAGATTTAATAATATAAAAAAAAGAGATCGACCTGAAGCTGCTGGCTGCCTCCCATGTCGCGCCTCGGTCTTCCTGGTCCCAGCAGTCCCAGGGAGGTCATCACAGACTCCCTGCACAATCACCTCACAGCTCTCATTCTATGAAAGCAGCGTGGGGATTGGCCTGAGTGGGTTGGTTTGAGGCTCCGCTGAGGCACAGGAGTTTGTGCAGTTTCAACAACCCGGTTGTGCAATCCAGCCGGGTTGGAGAAACATAAGTACGCATGTGTGTTTGGCTGGCATACAACGGCCGACTAAACACCCATGTGCACCTATAAGCGAACCAACTAGTCCTCCTATGGACCTGGCCCACTCCTCCCTATAGTGCTGGCTCTGAGCCAGCAGCTGAAAAATAAAACTACGCTTAAGGAATGCGTTACTTACCTGTAACTGCAGATATCCAGTATTGGTATCTTTCATAGATTCACATGCCTGAATCATTCCCAGTCGTGGGGGTGGGAGTCCCCGGTACATAAATAAAGTAATGTCATATAGACATATCTACTTAGTAATGGGCCATAGGCCTCTCATTAGTAACATATCCATGTCCTTTTGTAAAAAGGACTAAACTTTGGCCAAGAGCCAATCAGCTGTCACCACCCTCTAGAACCTTCCTGGAAGGAGCTCTGGTCCCTCAGATTTTCGTAAGCACAGTGCTAAGTAGTACACTACTGAGAGAACCAAGGTGAGCCCATCCAGGGGAGGTAGGTGGGTTGCATGTGAATCTATGAAAGATACCAATACTGGATAACTGCAGTTACAGGTAAGTAACACATTCCTTATCCAGTATTATGGGTATCTTTCATAGATTCACATGCCTGAATCAGAGTAGCGAGCAATAACAAGCACATTTATAATGGTGCAACAGTAAATCTCACTAGATAATAACACATCAATTGTGAAATGCAAAAGGTACCAACATGCAATAGTAGAGAGAAATGTGCAAGTAGACAGTAGGAAGGTGGGATGAAAGAGAAGGCTCACCTCTAGTGAAATAGATGACGGAGCACAGCCTGTCCCACTGCTGTATCTTTCATAAGTTCAGTATCCAAGCAGTAGTGCCTGGTGAACGTATGAGGTATCTTCCATGTCGCCGCTCTGCAGATGTCAATTATGGGCACTCCCGCAAAGAGCGCCATGGAGGTTGAGACTGCTCTAGTGGAATGAGCCCGAACCTTAGAATGCAGAGGATTTCCAGCTTGCTGATACAGAAAGCAATAGCTGCAGAGATCCAACGTGAAATGCTCTGCTTAGTCAATGGAAGACCTTTCCTAGGTCTGCTAAAGGCAACGAAAAGTTAGTTAGATTTTCGAAATGTCTCTGTTCTGTGTATGTAGAACTTCAGACAGCGTTTGAGATCAAAAGAGTGTAGAGACCTCTCTGCTGCGGAATGTGGATTCGGGAAGAAAGACCGCAGTACAATAGGCTCATTAAGGTGAAAGTCAGATGGGACTTTTGGAATGAATTTAGGATTAGTCCTCATAATCACTCTGTCCTGCCTGAATTGGAGGAAAGGGTCTTGAATTGAAAAGGCGTGGAGTTCGCTTACTCTTCTCGCTGAGGTAAGCGCCAATAGAAGAGCCGTTTTCCAGGAAAGATATTTGATATCCGCTTTGTGTATTGGCTCAAAGGGATGCCTCATTAATTGAGCAAGCACAACGTTCAGCTGCCAGGCAGGCGGTAAAGACTTCACCGGAGGAAATGTCCTGAACAAACCTTTAAGAAATTGTTTTATGAGTCTGTTGGACCAGAGGGAAGTACCAGCTGTAGAACATCTGAAACGAGATATGGTCGATAGGTGAACTTTTATTGAAGCATGAGCTGGACCTGAGTTTGCCAAATGAAGAAGGTAAGGTAAGATCTCTGCCGGTGATAAAGAAAAGGGATGTATTTTCACCGATTTACACCACATGCAGAACCTTTTCCATTTCAGGGAATACGTCTTGTTGGTACTGTCGGCCCGAGCCCGGGCTAGAACAGCTCTGCAGTCTGGCGGGATGTTTACGTTTTGGAATTATCTGAACTCAGGAGCCAAGCCGATAATCTGAGAGATGCTGGAACCGGATGTTGGACTTGTCCGTGGTTCATAGTGAGGAGATTGGGGCAAAGCTTCAATGGGATCAGCGGTTCCAGCGATAGGAGATGAAGCTCCGTGAACCAGTGTTGGCGCGGCCATGCTGGAGCTATCAAGATCAGGGTACAATGTTCCGCCTTCAGCTTTCTGAGGACCCTGGTAATCAGGGGAAATGGAAGAAATGCGTACGCAAAGGCGTTGAACCATGCGATCGAAAATGCATTCCCTAGAGACCTTTTCTGGGGATGCCAGCTTGCGTAATGTTGGCATTTGGCGTTGTGTCTGGTTGCGAACAGATCCAGGTGAGGTTTGCCCCATCGAGAGAAGATGTGACTGATAATTTGGTGGTCCAGCTCCCACTCGTGGCACACAGAGAGCTGTCTGCTCAGTGAGTCTGCAAGGACATTGTCCGTTCCAGGGACGTATTCTGCTCGAAGGGAAATGTTGTGCAGAAGTAGCCAGTTCCAGATCTTTTGAGATTCGCGAGACAACGTCAGAGACCGAGTACCTCCTTGTTTGTTGATATAGTGCATCGATTGAGAGTAAAGCCCAAGTCGTTGAAGAGTTGAAGACAGGCGTTGGAGGACTTGGTCACGCCTGCCAAAGAAGGAGCCTTGACTAGCCAGTCGTCCAAGTATGGGAAGACTTGGTGATGTTGTTGCCGTAGGTACGCTGCTACTGGAGACAGGCATTTTGTAAAAAAGCGTGGTGCCGACTTCAGGCCGAAGGGCAACACCCGAAACTGGTAGTGCTTGCCTGCCACAGCGAACCTGAGGTATTGCTTGTGATTTCTGTGGATAGGCACGTGAAAATAAGTGTCTTGAAGGTCTAGAGACACCATGAAGTCGTTCGCATTGAGGAGTTGAAGGACCTCCTGAATGGACACCATACGGAATGACTGTTTCTTGAGATACTTGTTTAGGTTTCTTAAGAAGCAGTCTTGCTGTTGGGTAGTTATTGGAATTTTGATACGCAAAGCCGCCCTTTCTAGGATATTATGGTATCCCCCAATGTCCTCCGGGGGCGAATCGGCTTGCGTTGGCCCAGGAGATGCTAGACACGGAATGACGTAATCATCCCACTCGTCATGTGAATCCTGGAGTTCCCCTTCCTCCTGCTGTTGGTCCTCTTCTTCATCATCTGAGGATGGAGGATGCTGTGCAGGAGCAGGATCCGGGTGAAGCACTAGAGGTGGAGGCCGAGGTCTAGGCGGAGGCGTAACCACTGAAGGTGGTGGAGGAGTTGAGGGAAACCTCTGTTTGTAGTCCGCAATCAAGAACTGCAGATCCGTGACTATGGACGCAGGAAGACACACCATAGGTTGAGGAGCTGGAGGAGGAGGTTGGAATTCCTCCTGGGAATCCACTCATTCATCCTGCTCGTGTTCTTCATAATCTGAACTCTCATGATATTTTACGTGCAGTTCAGATGGGCTTGTAGCTGTCTGGAACATAGAATCCTCATCCGAGTCTTCGTTATCCAGAAGATGCGCAAGTGGTAAAGCCTGGACTCTGCTCGGAGAGGTTAGATCCGGTGTCAGAGTGCGTTTAGTAATTTTTAAGTGAACATATGCACTTTTCAAGGTAGGTTCCTGTGACGTCGTCGAGCTCGTCGGCGGGGTGGTCGTCGACAGAGGGACGTCGTCGACTGATCTAGAAGGTATCGTCGACGACGACGTCGTCGACGGTGATTTATTCGTCGACGGCTTCGTCGTCGACGATGACCTCGTCGACGACTTCGTTGACAGCGATGGCGTCGCTGTCGATGGAGCATTCGTCGACGTTGATGATGTCTTCCTCGACGACGATGGAGCTTTCGTCGATGACGATGATGTGGACTTCGTTGACGTGGACGCGCTCGTCGACGACGGCGTCAACGACAATGTATTTATCTTTATAATAGATGAAACGGACCTACCCGTCGATGATGAAGATGTTGTAGACGTCGACGTGGATAATAAAGAGGACTCCACAGAAGTGGAGATGGTCGCTGTTGACGCTGTCACAGACAGCGCTGAAGAGGTCGTGAAGGGTTTCTTAACTCCTTCCACGCTCATGACGAGCTGGGCTCGTCATGCAGTAGCCTCCTGCTACACTGATGACGAGCCCAGCTCGTCATGAATGTATTGGATTTAGGATACCCCCAGCGCAGCTGGGGAAATGCCAGAGCATCCAAGGAGTTAAAGGTGGAAACAGAGCCCAGAGCCCTGAGGAGAAACCTTCACAGGCAAGACCTTAGAATGAACCTCTGAAGACTTCAGCGTCTTCTTTTGAGGTGGCTCTGAAGACGGTCCTGGGGATGTCACTCTAGGCCTTTTAGGAGAGGAATGTGAACTCCTGAATGAACACTCACTCTCCCCAGGCGCCCCTCTCTGTCCTTGAGGGTCTTTGTTGAAAAGGTACAACAGATCTTACAATCCTTAGAAGAGTGGTCTGGGTAGAGACAATAAAGGCAATGCTTATGCTTGTCATCTACATGAAGCCTCTTCTTATTACAAGAGGCACAAGGTCTAAAAAGTCCTTTTTTAGGAGTATCAGCCATGGTGAACTGAAAACCCCACACAACTAAAGAAATTCTGTGAGAAAAGAACTGGAAAATCCAGAGAAGTAAGGAAAACTGAGCAGAGCTCAGTAAAGACTCCCTTAGCACGACGTGCGGTAGAAAATCTGAGGGACCAGAGCTCCTTCCAGGAAGGTTCTAGAGGGTGGTGACAGCTGATTGGCTCTTGGCCAAAGTTTATTCCTTTTTACAAAAGGACATGGATATGTTACTAATGAGAGGCCTCTGGCCCATTACTAAGTATATATGTCTATATGACATTACTTTTTTTATGTACCGGGGACTCCCACCCCGACGACGGGGAATGATTCAGGCATGTGAATCTATGAAAGATACCCATAATACTGGATAAATATAGTTTTCCTTTTCTGCTTCTTGCACTGAACCAGTGGAGCGGCGCTCATCCGCAATTGCGGAGGAGCCGCCCCTGGGTTGAAAAGCCACAGGCTGTATCTGTGCAGATCAATGTAGTCTAGCTGTCAGCTTGAGCACAAGACTTCAACAGGCCAACCACTCGGTCTGGAGCAGGTCAGTGGTGCCCCCTTCTGCCTTTACGCAGTACGATAGACTGTAAAAGAAATATGATTTAACAATGATTTACTTAATTTTTACACGAATTAAATAGCAATTGTTGTTCCAAAGCTTGGGAAGGTTTAAATGTATGTATCTATATTATAATTTGAGTTGACACCAAGAGCTTTAACATATATATGAAATGGGAGGTAGTAAATAAAAACTGTGCACATTGAGCTGTTTGGGTGGATGCTCCAAATATTAAGACTAGTAGTGTAGTAACATTTTTCTTAAAGTCAGAGCCAAGGTGGACATTCTAGCTGACACAATTGTTTTTATTGAGCTCGGGCATTGGATGCTTTTTAAACATATGTAGTATATTTCTAGAAGTACATTTGTGTTTCTGTGTACACAGTTTTGCTAATTTTTTGCCTTTTATATGAACACTTTTTGAATAATCTATGAATATCACATGAAGAAGAGTACAGTTAGAGAAGATTCAAAGTACTCCCTACAATGCAAAGCAACTGGGGCACAGTGTTTCTTCTTAAAACACAAACACTTCACATTGTTTACATTAATTCAGTGGAACATATCCTCTATCTCAGGCAGTTATGTACTTTAATTTTAAAATTCGCAAAACACAAATGTAACTTTTTAATCCACGCAATGCCACTACACCCAATTGATACATTGTTCTTATTTAGATGAATCTGAATCAGAAAGTATGATTTATACAGCCGCGGCCCTTGTAGATACGAGCGATGGTGTGGTAGGGCCAGGTGCGGGGGGGGGTATTTTGACATACTATGAGGGAAAATAAAAGAAATAATTAATATTCCCTCGTCTTTTGAAATCCCCCCTCCCACCCGAACCCACCGCTCTTACCTGTATGAGCTGCAGCTGCATTTATAGTCCCAAGAAACCTATTCTGATAACATTTCTATAACTTTATAGGTAGTAAGATAGCTTCACATGCTAAATGCTTGCTGCAGACTCCTTGTAAAAGGCATATGGCGATGTTAAAAGCAATTTCTTTATTTCAAATCAGTAAAATTCATCAAACTAAGAAACTCCAGCCAAAGCGTTTCATTCCCTTTCCGGTAACCTCATCATGGCAATAGGAAAGTGACAACTGGAATGTAGCCTCCTACAGTGGCAAATGTTGGTGTTCCGTACCATCAAAAATCAGGGATTCTTCCAGAGTAAGTGTGGATTCTTAAGCACGCCCAATAGTGATAACTTGGAATAAACCCTCTCACAATGGCAAATGTTAAGGTTCCGTGAGGATGTAACAAGGTATGTGAGACTATGTGTGGGAATATATTGATTTTGCCTGAGCAGATGGCAACGTTGTACTGCTGGTCTATGATTGCCTCGCCCTGGTCAACCACGTTTGCACATCTGCCATACTATGGCAGCACCCTATTTCATTTATGGTTGGCAACTCGAGTAGAGTTTACCTGGGCTAGTACTTTTTCTGTATATTTAGTCATTTTTGCTTTTATTGTAGGTGTTTTTAAAGTTAAGTGATATCACTTACTATAATATCATAAGTGTCAAAGGTCAAATGACACGGCTTCATGTGATATCCTCAGAGCCAAAGGTCGTATAAGGTCACTTCCTGTGAACTCATGAGGGAAGTGATCAAAGAGTGTGATGTCACTTCTGCTACCCCAGGCATTTTGTTGAATCGACGTCCATGCTGCTAACCACCATGTTAATCTCTCACTGTACCTTGCTGCGTCACTTTAAGCACCCAGAGTGTGGTATGATAGGGCAGTTGATTACCCAATCATTAAAAAACTGGTGCAGGCCGGGGAACTCAAGACAACTTAACACCATGACCTTAGACTGGTAATAGGGGAAGAAACTCATATCCACAAGTGGTCATCGCCTCACAGGTCACGGCACTGGTTGGGAGCCAAAGACTTTACTGCTTCCTTGGTTTCTTTTAGGTCAATGTCCGCCTACACCATTGTGTCTCTCTGCAAACTGGAGAATGCTGACGAGGCTTCGCCTTAGCTTCAGTGGAGCTGTGTCATCTTACTTGATGGAAGGAGCCCAGCAGGGCTGGACTGGCCGTAGAGGGCACTGGGCTTTTCTTTTGTAGGCCGCTAGGGTGGGGGCCATTTTTGTTACAGGGCGGTTTTTGCAGCATAGCTGCAAAATCGGCCCCTGTAACAAAATCGGTTGAAACCGCCCCTGGCGAACAGCTCGGCCGCTCCCAGGGCGAGTTTGGGTTCCCAGTCCGGCCCTGGAACCCAGCTGCCACCATATTAGCATCCTGGGTGGATTTATCAATTAATTTAGAACCTGGTTTGGATGAGCATGGAGGAATGTAGGCCTCTTCTTTTCAAACATGGAAAGAGAAAAGGTATTAACGCCATAGTTGCCCCCACTCATATCATGTGACCTTCCTGACATCACAGAAACGTACTTGTAAAGTCATCACTACCTGTGGTGGACTGTGCATCAACTGGAACAAGCTAGCATAATTCCACAGGGATTAGCTATTATCCCCAATGATCATTATTGGAATAAGATGAGGCCAAAGACCTTCTTAACAAAAACTCATGATGAGTCTATGGGGGGTTTCTAAAGCAAGAGGATACACTGTGGAGCTCTTCCCCCGTAAGCGTATGCCCGCCCCTTTCATCAGAAGCATGAAGGGTGCTTGTGGTGAAACCAGTTCTCTGGACATGCTCTGGGCTGCTGTGCTGTACATTGGACTTCTTCATTTTTGGGACCAGCACTTATTTTTCCTGAGAAAACTTTGATCTAGAGCAGGAGAGAAAAAAAAACACAAAAGGAAGAAAGTATGAGGTAGAGAAAGACTGAAAAACAGTGAAAGAGGCAGAAATCAGATAAAAAAAGAGCAAGCAAGAGTGAGATAAGGGAGGCACAGAGTGTCTGCTGGTGGATTAAAGAGACATGAGGTGGAATCAAGACTATGCAGTGTTGGTACTTGGCTACCCGACATTCGATAGCACAGGCCATGGGCTTATAAACAAAAAATTGGGCCCTGACATTTATTCCTTTACAAATGAAGCACTGAGGTGCCCTAAACAGGGAGGGGAAAATGTGTAAACAGTAGTTTCAAATTCATCTAAAAGTCATTGACCTCCAATCATGGATAGATGAGCATTTGAAGCCTTGCACTCCTTTCGTCACCTACAAGAGGGTAGAGAAGCAGGCGGCATGTACAATACAGAATCAAGGCACTTGATATGCTACCAACGTTCCTTCATCATGCTATGGAGACTTCTGCTCAGAGCCACACTGGCTGTAGCGGGCACCGGGCGGGCGTTTTCTCAGTGGGCTGGAAGGGCGAGGGCCGCTTTTGGACCTGTGGGGGCCGGTTATGTTACTGGGGGCCAGTTTTGCAGCTGTGCTGCAATATCCGCTCCCTGTAACAAAAGTGGGAGCGGTGCTTCTCACTAGCTATTCAATCATAAGCATTGCAAAGTCAGCATCAGCTCAATGCAAAATACCCTTTCCTCATTTGCATGGTGCATAGCCACACGAAAATAAGGAAACTTTTTTCTCTGTGCACCTGATCACAGATGCAGGCGAGTGGGGGAGGGGTACTATTAAGCTGCCCTCATATAGTGCCCTTTGAAATGAATCATGGGGGTGGTTACAGGGATCCCTTGGGGGAAAATCAAGAGTGGGTGGTAGTCTGGAGTATCAAGTAGGGAATTGTGTATACCTTAAGACCATAACCAGGGCCAATGGAATTATATGGCTGGGGAGGACCAAATTATGCAGAAGTGTTGGCTAAATTATGCTACAAGATAAAGAAAATTATGCAGTATAATGTGACTTTTTTTTAAAGTAATACGTTTTTGACATTTGTACACAATATCACTGTCTGGGCATATATTTCACCTTGTTAGTATCAGTTTAACACCCAAATACAGCAAGAAGCAATTGAAAGATGATCAGTCAACCTTTGCGAAGGGCTTTCCATTGTACGGAAACATGTTGCCCAGTTTTTAGTAACTTTTGATCCATTTGAGTTGGAAACAAATTTTTGTTGGTAAATGTTTGTTAAGATTATGCAGCAGAAGATGGATTTTGTGACATGTGCTGCAAATCCATAATTATGCGAAAAATAACAGTGCCGCATAATCACATAATTCCAGGAGGCCTGATTATAGCCATAAAATTGAGGACTAAAATATGGAAAGGGAAGTGAATAAAGGGAAGAACAGATTTACTATTCTTAACTCTACATCTAAGTACCTTGACGATATATGTATCAATAATTTATGTAGATTTGGAGATAGGCATAGAAAACCTATATATTTTTTTACCTATCCATATTTTTGACCTTGATATTTTGGCTACAAAATTAGGCTCTAACAATATTCCCTAGTCGATATTCAGGACTCAAACCCCAGAGGGAGCTGCCCTAAAAGTCTCCCCCTGGTGGTGCCACGCTTAGGTCACTGACAAAGGCCAAACGCGAATAGTACACAGGGACCTGCTCTTTCAGTGTCTGTGTAGGCACACCCTGAAACTCTGCAACCCAGCCTTTGAATTGGTGCCGGATGGCCTCCAAGTTTTAATACAGCGTAGCGCTTAATTTGTAAAATAATAAGTGCCAGGGCTCTGACCAGGAGGCCAATGCAGCTTGCACCACACATTGCCCTGTCATCACTGCCAGACGGTACCAAAACAACTACTAACCATCTCTCTCGCCTGCTAAAGGAATGGTTGGGGAGGCAGGTATTAGTATTTGTTGTAATGCATATTGTATTCACAAACATACATTGTCCTGCTCATCTCTAAATTAGATGAGCAGTGCCACCATGTGGCAGGATGTCATAAGTGTGGTGATGACAATTAAGTGCCAGTGCCGAGCATCAAAACCCAATTAAATGCCGGGGCCAAGGACCGGAAAGAAAACAAGTTACTTACCTGTAACTTTGGTTCCCCAGTATTGGTAACTTTCATAGATTCCCATGGCTTGTATCATTCTCCGTAGTCAGAATGGGAGTCTTGGTAACAAAAATACCATAGCAGTAGGTACAAAAGAGAAAGAAAAAGACCTATGCCTCATTCCCTTTTGTAGCATATCCACCTCTTTTTGTAAAAGAGACCAAATCTAAGCCTCAGCCAATCAGAGGAGCCTCACCCCATAGAACCCTCCTGAAGGAACCTCAGAGCCTCAGATTTTCGTAGCCGTTTTGTAACTGTAACCACATCTGCTGAAGGCTGAGCTTTCCCAGGGGAGGAGGGTGGGCGCATGGGAATCTATGCAAGTTACCAATCCTGGGGAACCAAAGTTACAGGTAAGTAACTATTGGAACTTTCATAGATTCCCATAGCTTGTATCACAGTAGCTAGCAGTAAGAAATAAAGCACATTCTGTGACATAAAAAGAAACATGATTGCCTCTGTACCATCATGAAAGGCTAAGTAAATTATATACTGATATAACAATTTGTATCGACAGTAAACACAAAATGTGCAGAAAAAGGAAGGAATGATAGCAGGGAAAGCTCACCAATTAGTGGAAGAGGTTCCTCAGGATTGCCTGGCCCACAGCTGTGTCTTCCTGTGTCAAGGATTCCAAGCAGTAATGCTTCGTAAAGGTGTGCACGCTGCTCCAAGTCGCAGCTCTGCAAATGTCTCTGATGTGTACTCCCACGAAGAGAGCTGTAGATGAAGCCATGGATCTTGTGGAGTGTGCTCTAATCCTGCTGTCCAGCGGTTAACCCGCTGTCGAGTGGCAAAATAGAATAGCACCCGCAATCCATCTTGCAATACTTTGCTTTGAAAGTGGAAAGCCATTGTAAGGACCACCAAAAGCAATGAATAATTGTGAAGATTTACGAAATCCTTTGGTGCGATCCAAATAAAATTTCAAGCACCGCTGTACATCCAGAGAATGAAGCGACCTCTCCGCTGGAGTGGAAGGTTGAGGAAACAAAGACTTGAGAATCACTGGTTCATTTAGGTGAAAGTCTGAAGGCACTTTAGGTATGAACCTCGGGTTACTTCTCAAAATCACAGTAATTCTCTTGAATTGGAGAAAAGGTTCCTGTATTGTGAGAGCTTGCAATTCCCCAATGCGTCTGTCCGATGTGAGGGCAAGAAGGAGAGCCAACTTCCATGAGGTATGAGTACAGCGCCAGGACGCCCCTTTGCTGGGGCAGCAGTGTGCTTTACAAGTACAAATTCATTTCATTTCAATTCATTTCAAGGTCCAGATGCCGAGCGTCTGTAGCGAGAAATCACTGCCAAGTGAACCTTTATGGATGAATGAGCAAATCCTGTCTTAGCCAAAGACAAAAGATAAGGTAGAAGCTGATGAGGCTGAGTAGAGAAAGGGTCAACACTTTCTTTCCAGCACCAAATACAAAATCTTTTCCATTTTAAATGGTAAGTTTTATTTGTGGAAGGAGCTCTAGCTTGAGACAGAACTTCTCTTGTTTCATTTGCGATGGGAAGGTTCATGAATTCTCACTGCTCAGGAGCCATGCAGTCAGGTGTAATGAATCTGGATCCGGATGCCAAATCTGTCCGTGGGACATCGTGAGAAGATCCGGAATCGTCCGCAAAGGAAGAGGAGGGACGAGAGACAGAAGGTGAAGTTCTGTGAACCAGAACTGTCTCGGCCAAGCAGGAGCTATCAAGATCATCTTGCACGGTTCCGTTTTGATCTTCCTGATAAGCCTCGGGATCATCGGAATGGGGGAAAAGGCATACACAAATGCCCTTGACCAAGCTATCGAAAGCGCATTCCCTAATGAGCCTCTATGGTGAAGCCTGTTTGCGTAAGACCAGCATTTCTTGTTGGTCGGGGTGGCAAATAGATCTATTGAGGGTTTGCCCCACCGTTGAAAAATCTCTTCCAATACCACTTGGTTCAGTTCCCATTCGTGACTGACTGACGATAGCCTGCTGAGCCTGTCCGCCTTTTCGTTTAAGACTCCTGGTAGATGTTCTGACTGCAGTGATATTCCGTGAAGAATAGCCCATTCCCAAATCTTCTGGGCATCCTGAGACAACGTAAGAGACCTGGTACCCCCTTCCTTGTTTATGTAGTGCATGGCCGTGGTGTTGTCCGTTCGGATGGGAACCTCCGACCCCTGCAGTCGAGGAACAAATGCTTGAAGAGCTAGCCTGATAGCCCTGAGTTCTAGGAGGTTGATGTGAAGAAGACGGTGCTGGGGCAACCAATGCCCGCTGACATGAAGATCCTGAAGCACCGCACCCCAGCCATCCAGTGAAGCATCCATTGTCACCACTTGAGGAGACGGTTGCCTACGAAGGATAGACCTTGGGAAAGGTTTTCCTGTTTTGTCCACCACAAGGCTGCTCTTTTCATTGCGAAAGTAATTGTCACCTTGTCGTCGAATAAGCGGTGAACCTGCCTCCACTGTTTGCCTAGCTACTCCTGAAGAGGCCGCATCCGCAATCTGCAGTGAGGTATTAGAGGGATGCATGAGGAGATCACCCCCAGAAGGGATTTGTAGCGGCGTACTGAAAGACACCTTCTTCTTCTTAAGAGCAGCGCCATGGTTCGCAGTTTTTCCTGCCTTTCTAAGGATGGGAAAGCCTTGCTGAGATTTGAGTCCAAGATGGCCCCCAGGAAACGTGCTGTCCTGGCTGGAATCAGAGATGACTTTTCCTTGTTGAGAGTAAGACCCAAATTCGGGAATAGGTTCGTACATGCGCTGACTGCTTCCCTCGCAGCCTCCCTGGACGGGGTCTTCAGCAACCAATCGTCCAGGTATGGGAAGACATGAAAGTGATGTTTCCATAGGAAAGCTGCCACCGGTGCCAGCACCTTGGTAAAGATTCTTGGGGCAGAGCGAAGTCCGAAGGGTAAAACCCTGAATTGAAAGTGGCTCTTGGCTACTGTAAATCGTAGAAACCTCCTGTGTGCAGGGTGAATGGGTATGTGAACATACGCATCTTCGGGATTGAGAGTGGCCATGAAATCCCCCAGATTGACGAGGCGTAATATATCCCGAAGGGAAACCATCCGAAAGGATTGGGAAATGAGATAGGTGTTTAGCTCCCTGAGGTCTAAAATAGGGCGCCATTTCTCCAGCGTCTTCTTTACCAGGAAGAACCTGGAATAGAATCCTTTCCCTCTTTGAGATAAGGGAACCAGCTCCACAGCTCCCTTCAGGAGCATCTGATGAACTTCAAGCTGCAAGAGACGCAGATGTTTTGATGGAATGGCAGCACGGGGCTTGGAAGGTGGGATTTGAGTGAACTCCAAGGTATGGCCCTTTCGAATTATGTTGAGCACCCAACGGTCTGATGTTATCTGAGACCAGTTGCGGAGGTATTGTGACACCCTGCCTCCTACAGATGTTGTCATGGAGGTGGGAACAGCAGGCAGAGCCAGAACGCCACTATTGCCTCTTGGACGTATCACGTCTCTGGCGGTTCTGTTTCCCTCTGGTATTCGATCTAGAGAAAGTCGAGGCTTGACCTTGTTTTTGATGATAGGGCTGACAATACTGTTGCGACGCTGATCCAAATGATGAGTACCTTTGCTGCTGGTATGAGCCTCTGTATGACGTGGTACTCCTGCCCCTGGCACCCCTGAAAGGAGCTTTCCGGAACTGAAGCGTACCAAGAGACCTAGCCGTCTCTGTATCCCTCTTAATCTCTTGGAGGGCATCATCTATGTGTTTTCCAAATAATGCCTCTCCGTCGAAGGGGAGGTCCAAGATCTTATTCTGGACCTCTGGCCTGAACCACGTCGCTCTGAGCTATCCCTGGCGATGAAGTACTGGAGCTCCAGCCAAAGATCTAAAAGCTGTAGTGGCGATGTCCATGGCGCAATCTATCACCTCAGCCGACGTCACTTCCCCTTCTTGCAGAATTTTCTTGGCCTCACCTTTTGCCTCCTGTGGAAGTTGATCCAAATAAGGTGAAAGGTCACACCACAATTGGCGATCATATCTGCCCAATATCGCCAGAGCATTTGCCGCTCGCACCAGAAGGCTAGCCATTGACGAGAACCTCTTTCTTGCGTTATCAAGACGCCTGCCCTCCTTATCAGGAGGAGTTGTAAGGGGTGCCGAAGGGTTGCGGGACTTCCTGTGCCGCCTGTGATATCACAGAGTCCGGTTTAGGTTGTCCAGTCAAGGACGCTGGACCATCTTCAGGCGCCTTATATTTCTTTTCCAGGCGTGGCAGGACTGGAATAACAGTAGCCGGATTTTGCATAGCCTTGAGACCCTCATCCCACACATGCTCCACAATGGGTATAGATCGGGTCACTTTTCTATAGGGCTCTTTAAAGCCATAGAGAAAACACTCCGTCTGTACAGAAGGCATAGGCAGCTTGAACCGGCTTGATGCTCTTTCCATCAGCTTATGGAAACCCCCGACATCCGCTGGGGAAGAATCCACCGGATCTGGGTTAGGCAATACGGGATCCGGGATCACATACTGATTCAATTCTAAACCTTGATTAGGCCTGTTATCAATATCCTGATCCTCATCCGAGGAATCATCCTGTACGTCTGGTAGTGTTGAAGGAATATTCAGAGCAGGTGTTGGAGGCTGAGAGAACACCTGAGTTGGCAACACTGGAGAAATCATCAATGGAGTTGTAGGGGCAGTCATAGTCTGAACTGCCGGGACAGACTCTGCCTGAGTCGTAACTTGAGAGGACCTGTTTTTATAGTCCTGCAGCATACTATGGAGATCCGCCAAAAGTGAGGAAGGAACAGACACCATTTCTTGGCCTGCGGATTCTTGACATTGGTAAGAATGTTGGTAAGTACATTCATGAAGAAACTCGCCCTCAGAATCAGTGTCCTGACTTTTAATCAGCACCTGAGATGGACTATGAGCATACCCAAAAGAGTCCTGATCCTCTTCGTCAGAATCCTCCTCTTCTTCTTCTTCTAGTAACAAAGCGGGAGGCAAGGGGGTAACCCTCCTTGGAGACGTCATGTCCGGAGTTATCCTTTTCAAGGAAATAGTTATCCTCTCCGTCGACGATTGCATTGTCGACGGTACCGTGGACAATGGAGAGGGTGAAGGTAAAACCGTCGTCGACGGAAGAGCCACCGTCGACGGACGGACTGCCGACGACGAGATGGGAATCGTCGACACAGTCGTCGACGAGCCCGTCGACAATCCTGCCGTCGTCATGGTTTTCGTCATTGAAGCACTCATCGACGACACCGTCATAGTCACCATCGTTGACGAAATCCTGGTCGTCGCTACCGTCGAAATTCCCGTCGACATCCTTGTCGACGTCACCGTAGTCGCCGATCCTGTTGACAACGATTGTGCCGTTGACGAGCCCGTCAACGGCACCACTTTAGTCACCTTAGATATAGACGCCTTCGTTGACAGAGTCTTCTGCTGCGTCGTCGACGACTTGGAGCTTTTCCCAGACTTCTCAGAAGACTGAGAAGATGGTCATTTGAAAGTTGAAGCAGTCTCCACCACTGCTGAAGGTGTAGATGGTCCCTCCCTCTCCTTTACACCGTGGTGAGGAGATTTGATAGGACTTTGGCGCTCAGACTCACGGGGGGTCTTTTTTGAGGCCTTAACTGGACGCTCTACAGAAGGTGAGGGGGAAACACTACCCCTTTTGACTGACCTTCTGGATGATGTAGCTGAAGAAGAGTCCTCACTGTCACTTGACACTGTCTCTTTTCTGGACTTCAATTTTTGGAGCCAAGTGAGGAGGCGACCCTCACGGTCCCGGAGAGTCTTTGTTGAGAAGGTGCGGCAGATCTTGCAGTCCGCAGCCTTATGATCAGGATACAGGCAATATATACAGTCCATATGCCTGTCCTCCACATATAACCTTTTCTTGCCACAGGTGGAACATGACTTGAAAAGGGCCTTCTTCTCCTTAGACATTTCAGAAGAAACTCTAAACAATCTAGAAGAAAAAGTTGAAGAAAATTTCTCAAAAGAGTAGAAAATTAGCAGAGCTCAAAGGAGACTCCCTAAGCTCTGAAGTTCCTTGAGGAGGGTTTTATGGGGTGAGGCTCCTCTGATTGGCTGAGGCTTAGTTTTGGTCTCTTTTACAAAAATAGGTGGATATGCTACAAAAGGGAATGAGGCCTAGGCCTTTTTCTTTCTCTTTTGTACCTACTGCTATGTTATTTTTGTTACCAAGACTCCCATTCAGACGACCGGGAATGATACAAGCTATGGGAATCTATGAAAGTTCCAATACTGGGGCAACTGCTGGATCAAATTAAGCACTGGGTACAGGCTTCCACAACACCTACTTCCGTCGGCTGTCTAATCGCTGCTCATTGTTTCTCTGCTGCACCAATCAGATTTAAGCCATGTTCTAGAGAATGCACCTTTTTTTGAGTAGTTGAGTACACTGCCTCGTTCTGCGCTGAGCATGCCCAATGACGGTGTGCACAGGTCACCAGGTTCTATAAAATGTCCTTTGGAACTTTAGGTTTGTACTACGCGATTATATTGGTGTGAAAGTCTGTAGGCTTTGAACAAGGGCTGGCACAGTACTGCTCACTCCGGGTAGGTCAGGTGCAATGCTAATTTTGCTTAAATGAAGCACACCCGACAGGTGTGCACCCTGAATATCCACCCCAGAATATCCATGAAACACAATATAGAAGACAAATAAAATAAATCGACAAGTAAGTAAGTCTAGATTGTCTATACCGAACTGTACACATATGTATCTACGTGGTATAGCTATCTTCAAGGTATATAGATGTGGAGTTAGGAAGAGCAAAGCTGTATGCTCTATCCCCTCCTGAGGCGGAAGCCGGGAGGTAGCTGTTTTACTTTGTTAGAGTCTTTTTGTTCCCTGCACCTTTTAAAAAACTCGCTTTTAATATTGTCTGCACTCTTAGCTTGACCACGAAGCTTAGATAACTGGCCGAATATATTGTGTGATTTCCCCCGCTCGATTTGAAAGTGGTGGTTATTCCCCCACTGCCCCTCGCTTGATTTATTAAGCGTTACCTTCGTTGTCACTGACTCTTCCCCGCCACTCGGACCAACTTCAGCCGACTTGGGCACTGAGACAGCTGAGTCCCGGGCGGGTAGAACAACCTTAGCGGCCATCTTAGTTGGGGGCACGTTTGCACGCTCTTGATTGGCCAGTATAAAAGGGCACCCCAGGGACAGGTTCGCTAATTCGCTGTATGCTCTATCCCCTCCTGAGGCGGAAGCCGGGAGGTAGCTGTTTTACTTTGTTAGAGTCTTTTTGTTCCCTGCACCTTTTAAAAAACTCGCTTTTAATATTGTCTGCACTCTTAGCTTGACCACGAAGCTTAGATAACTGCCCGAATATATTGTGTGATTTCCCCCGCTCGATTTGAAAGTGGTGGTTATTCCCCCACTGCCCCTCGCTTGATTTATTAAGCGTTACCTTCGTGGGGGCACGTTTGCACGCTCTTGATTGGCCAGTATAAAAGGGAAGGGCATGCCTCCGCGCAGCGGACGCGATCAGCGGATGCACCGGACCTGCGCCGGAGTCGTGCCAGAGTCCTGCCCGTCTGTGCCCGTCAGCGACCAGGAAGCAGCCGCGGTCGTAAGTACTGTCACTTGTCACAAATCACCATGCCTCATTTCCTACGATAGGGTTATGCTTATGAACCCAACCACTGTACATCGATGCTTATCCCCCCTTGTGACCTCACCTCTAATCTGCCGTTCACATCTTGCTGTCTGGGACAGGCTGAAGACAATACAAGAAATGAATGTCCCATACCACGGACCTCGGTCCCTACTCCTCCCGCTAGTAAAACATTATCCATAAAGGCAGGTTTGATTAACTGCCGCTCACTAGCGAAACACTCTCTAGACATAGCCCAAACATTGGAAGGTGATAAATGGGATCTCCTCTTTCTAACCGAGACCTGGTTAAGGGACGATACCAATCCTGCCATATGCCTAGCCATACCTTCTGGCTACAGCATATTGTGTGCTAACAGACAGAGCTCACGCCCAGGAGGCGGAGTCGCCATAATATATAGAACTCAGTGGACCATCTCCTCCTTCTCTTATACACAAATAGAATGCATCGAAGCACTCCCTTTCTGTGTTAAAATGGCTGCTAATCTCACCTTTTCTGGCTCCCTGGTCTATCGCCCCCCCCAATTCTAAAACATCCCATTTACCGGCCTTTCTAGACTATGTGTTGCAGGCAACATCACGTTATGCAAACTTTACCCTCCTTGGGGATTTCAACCTTCATGTTGATGACCCCTCGGATCCCATCACTCTCAACTTCCTATCCACTCTATCAGATGGAGGGCTAAACCAACTTATTACTAGTCCAACACATAAGGCCGGACATACCCTAGATCTGATTTGTACCAACTTGGATGGAATCTCCACAAAAGAACCTTTTCCGGTGATCTGGTCCGATCACTTTTTTATTCCGTTTTTTTTCTCCCTGCACCATCAAGACCGACCCAGACTTCCGGCCAAAACACTAGGTAGAAATTGGAGTAAGATCTCTCTTGATAGCTTAGCTGCCCACCTCACCCCTATGAACCCCTCAGATATTGTTCCTGATTTGGATGCCAGACTGACCAACTTCAACGGTTGGATTTCTTCCGCCATTGACCACCTTGCTCCAATCAGGCCCATTAAAACCTACCGTGCTGCCCCCTCTGCCCCCTGGTACTCCGATGTGTTCCGTAAACATAAATCGGCCTGCAAGCTTCTCGAGAGACGCTGGAGACTATCATACTCCCCCGACTGTAAGATAAAAGTATAAATCTGCCCTCAAAGAGTATAGGAAAAGAATAACTGAGCACAAAAGAAACTATCTGGAAGAGAAAATAAACCGCGCACAGGGATCATCCAGAGAAATATTTAATACAGTCAGAACCTTTACCGACCCATTAGCTCTCAAACGACCCCCTTTGGTGTCTCAGACACTTTGCAATCGCCTTTCGGATTATTTTGAAGACAAAATCGCTTCAATACATGACTCTTTTCCTTGTAAAACCAACCCTGACAATCATGTAACAAGTACAGCTGCCACGGGATCTGACTGTACCTTCTCTAACTTCAAAGAGATCGCCTTAGATCAATCTCTAGCTGAACTCTCAAAATGCAGATCTGGCTCACCTATGGACCCCTGGCCAGCTAAACATTATAAATCTCTTGCACCTCTTCTTAACCCCATTTTAAATGGTATATGGAATGATTCCCTGCGCACAGGTGTCTTTCCTGGCTCCTGGAAGCATGCTAGATTAGTCCCCATACTGAAGAAAGCTAATGCCGACCCTGGTGAACCTGCCAACTATAGGCCCATCTCTCTCTTACCAGCCCCTGCTAAAGTGCTAGAAAAACTTGTACAGCAACAACTAGCAGGTTTTTTGGAAGCACATGGTGCTTTTCATGACTCAACACGGTTTTAGACCGGGTTACAGCACTGAGTCAGCACTGATCGATATGGCCGACGCCGTCCGCTGGAAGTTGGACGAGGGATCAAGAGCGGGGTTGGTGCTGCTTGACTTGTCGGCAGCATTCGACACCGTCTCCCACCCCCTCCTCCTTGACCGCCTCCAATCAAAAGGCATCCAGGGTATGGCCCTAAAATGGATTGCATCCTTTCTGTCCAATCGGACGCAAGCAGTGTTCACTCCTCCCTATACTTCGGGGAGTCCCCCAGGGCTCCTCACTGAGCCCACTCCTGTTCAATGTCTATTTCTCGCCCCTAGCTGAAATCATCGCCCAAACTGGAATAAAGGCAACATCTTATGCAGATGATATTCAACTCCTGTTCACTTATGACAGCCCCACTATATTCACCTTCGACCCACTAAAAAATTGCCTCCGTACCATTGCCCAATGGATGGATAACAATTTTCTACAGCTTAATGCCGGGAAAACAGAGGTATTATTCTTCCACCAGCCATCCCCTCTGGACCCTAACATCTGGTGGCCCCTCGAACTGAGTGCCCCCCCCCCCCCCAGCCTAAAGACTCAGTAAAAAATCTAGGGGTGAGATGGGATTCCAACCTCTCATTCCACCAACAAGTCCACACGGTATCTACAGCATGCTTTTCCAAGATCAGGATGGTAAAAAAAGTTATCAACTTCTTACCCAATAACACCAGGAAGACTATAGTCCAAGCACTGATTACCTCCCATTTGGACTACGCCAATGGCCTGTACATCGGACTGACTACTGGTCTTTGCCATCTTCTCCAGACAGTCCAGAATGCTGCAGTACAGTTGGTGGGTGGTATTCCCCTACGCGAGCATATCTCGCCACATCGCCGTAGACTACACTGGCTGTCCATACAAAAAAGGGCAGAATTCAAAGCACTCGTACTGGCCCACCGTGCAATTAGGGGAAAGGGCTCTGCTTACCTCTCCACCTGCCTCTCCCCCTACTTGAATGTCACGCTTCTTCGCTCTACCTCAAAAAATCTTCTCACTACCCCCAGATTCAAAAAAACACGCACCGGCGGTAGAACCTTCCAAGTGTGTGCTTCCGCCCTCTGGAACAAGTTACCCATTTCCATCCGGATGATCCAGGAAGAACCCCCTTTTCGGAAAGCCTTAAAAACTTTCCTTTTTTGTTAAAAATTTTCCTCTATAACCTAATTCAGCTTACGAACACACAGGAGCGCCGGGACACCCCGTTGGGGTAGCTGTGCGCTATATAAAATACACTAAATAAAATAAATAAATAAAGCTATGCTTCCCTTTATGCACTTACCTTTCCTTATTTTGTTCCTGGTTATTCTTGTATCACGATATTCTTGGGGTTAATATTCAGTAGTACAATCCACCCAACAAGCTTTGCTGGATTCTCTCTGGTAGGATTCAAAGGGAAATTGATAACCAAATTATTCTGCACCTATATAACAGAGTTGTGTTATCGACTGTACCTTGATTCTTCACAATTACATGTTTTGTAAACACAACAACAGCACGCGGGAAATAACCAGTGTTAGTGGAATTGTGGGATTCTGTAACAAGTCCATTTTCCTCATAATTAAACAACTACTGGCACCGGCCACACAATTCACCATCTGCTGCACACACAAAATATTTCTGGCTCAAACAGATCAAATATTATTTTTTTAAAAGCGCTACACATTCTGCTGCACTGAGACAGATCCTCTGCAAAGATTAACAGGTCACCAGTGGCGGCTCGTAGAGAACAGTGGTGGTGAGGCAGGTAGGGGGTAGTTAGAAAAATAGAAAAAAACAAGACTTACCTGCTCGTTGCAGGTCACCAGGCATAGTCGCTGTTCTCCTGGCTCCATACAGCAACCAGGCTCCCAAACTCCCCTAGCCAATCACGACGTTGTTGTAACCAGCATGGTCTGAGCGCCATAGTTCAGCGCTCAAACAGGGAGTGGGAGACTTTGCATGTGCTTCACCTAGGCTGTTCAACAAAGCTGGGTGGAGAACATGCTGAGTGCGGATTATGGTTTGGCTGGCCCAAGGAATATGTGATGTTTCAACGCAATCAAAGTTATCGTGGTATGTAACATCGCAGTTTTTACAACGCACGTCGTTATGACTTGCGCTGGAGGGAACTGGACTTAGGAGTAGTAAGATTTACTATTCCAACACCAGTCTACGTACAGTAGGGAAGGTGTTGGAATAGTAAATCTTACTATTCCTTAGGTAATAGTGCCCTCCAGTGCAAGTCGATGTAACGCTTGCGTTGTAATGGCAGAGTTCTAAATGTATCGCGGTGTAATCACCACGATGTAAAGGATGTTTCCCGGCCCAAGATGGCCAGGCCAAACCATCATGTGCAATTAAGGTGCACCTTATACCATTACTCCTCCCTCCGAACCAGTGAGTCCAGTCCCGCCCTAACCTGGCTCCAAGCTCCACTAAATATAAAATGATAATAACATTCAAATGATAATAACATTCTGTTATTATCATTTTATTTTCCCTTTATACTGCTCCAAGAGCAGTAGGGCGATGCACCTCCGCCTTAGCAGAGGGGCTGCCGCTGCAGGTCACCCGCCAGTTACTGAGTGCCCTTTTCCAAACAGCAGTAATGAGTGTTAAAATTACATAATGAAAATGACTGCCTCAGAATGAGCGGCGGCATAATTTTTCTCTCCCTAGCACATCATTTTGTCAACTGTTCTGCATAATTGAGTCCACGTTGCTGCATAATTCCATTGGCCCTGGTACTATCTGTGGGAAGTTATTTAAAGGGGCACTGTGGAAAAAATGTTACATTTCCTTATTTCAGATATAATAAAAAGAATATGAGTGAATAAAAAACAGGAATGAGCTTGAACCAGACACAGTTTAGCTTCTAATGCTGAACACCTGAATTAGCCATTAGCCTCTAGCAAATGAGCTCACACATTGAAATAATCATCTAGAACTGTAAAATGTATTCTCAGTTACAAATACTAATTAGTAAAAAAAAAAATCCTCTCCGACACTGTGTTTGAAACACATTATTGGGTCATTACCTTTCTGAGCTGAATGAGCAAGAGAGGAAATGCTCTAATATGCACCATTAACTTTGAAATGTGTGTAGACGTGAGCCCTGCACTAGCGACTAACAATAAAAAAAATGCGGTAAAAATAACTGCAGGGATAGCGGGTATTAGTGTCTTCTATCAAGCATTGGCAATAGGTTTTACATTTGCATGCTGTGAGAAGCGGTTGAATGCACATCATATAAACATCAAATCTATGGATGTTGATGTTATTTGCTTGTCAGCATTAAGAAATGAGTGCAGACAAAATCATCTGCAAAATGGATGCTACAGACAAAGTAAGGTCTCACCTTCAGACATCTTTAGTTGTCTGTTGTCGGACAATACTGTTGGACTTGGCCCTTTCTGCAGGATCACCCCAGATTTTCGTCTTCCTTTGCTGAACCTGTTTTGTTTGCTTTTCGAACTGTATGCACTTTTCCCCTCTAACCAGTGATAAAGTGCTTGTGCTCGCTCTCTGAAACATGGTAAGATTGGCCTACACCTGATTGGCATATTTAATGTACTTTTAAGTTCCTAGTATATAGTACTACATGTACATGGGGCCTGGAAATTAAATGCTACTAGTGGACCTACGCGGTACAAAAGGGGTGGTGATGGACGGAGCATCTAAACCAATCAAACACTCACAACCAGTCAACAGATCTGGGTTTAATCCATCACCGTTCTTTAGCCCACTCTGCCACCCCAGTTCAGACATGGCCATATGCAAATCAGTCTGACCCTGTGCCTCATGGGAACAGTCCATCCCGAACTGCCAAGCCATGCCTTTCCTGGACCGGAAACAAGCTTCCTAGGACCGGTTTCTGGCATTTCAGCCGTCTTCAGTCAGGCTTGCTTGAATCCAGTGGCAAAGTGAGCAAGGGACTCACGTCTGAGGATACCCTGCCAACTTATGGCAAACAAAGCGGTACAAAAGGGGGTGGTGATGGACGGAGCATCTAAACCAATCAAACACTCACACCAAGTCAACAGATCTGGGTTTAATCCATCACTGTTCTTTAGCCCACTCTGCCACCCCAGTTCAGACATGGCCATATGCAAACCAGTCTGACCCTGTGCCTCATGGGAACAGTCCAGCCCGAACTGCCAAGCCATGCCTTTCCTGGACCGGAAACAAGCTTCCTAGTACCGGTTTCTGGCCTTTCAGCCATCTTCAGCCAGGCTTGCTTGAATCCTGTGGCAAAGTGAGCAAAGGGCTCACGTCTGAGCATACCCTGCCAACTTATGGCGAACAAAGCGGGACAAAAGGGGGTGGTGATGGACGGAGCATCTAAACCAATCAAAAACTCACACCCAGTCAACAGATCTGGGTTTAATCCATTATCAACTGTTGTTTTTGCATTTGTCACCCCGAGTGGGACGGGTATGCTCAGACGTGAGTCCCGTGCTCTCCACACCACTGGAGTCAAGCTATCCTGGCCTGAAGATGGCTGATAGCCAGAAACCGGTCCTAGGATGCTTGATTCCGGTCCAAGGAAGACATGGCTTGGCAGTTCGGGCTGGACTGTTCCCCTGAGGCACAGGGTCAAGGCTGATTTGCATATGGGCATGTCTGAATTGGGGTGGTGTGGTGAGCAAAAAAATGATGGATTTAGGCCTAGATCTCTGTACTGGGGTGAATGTATGACATTGTTCTGCATTCTGTCCATCAACTGTTGTTTTTACATTTGTCACCCCGAGTGGGACGGGTATGCTCAGACATGAGTCCCGTGCTTTCCACACTACTGGAGTCAAGCTATCCTGGCTGAAGACGGCTGATAGCCAGAAACCAGTCCTAGGATGCTTGATTCCGGTCCACGGAAGACATGGCTTGGCAGTTCGAGCTGGACTGTTCCCATGAGGCACAGGGTCAAGGCTGATTTGCATATGGCCATGTCTGAATTGGGTTGGTGTGGTGAGCAAAAAAACGACGGATTTAGGCCCAGATCTCTGTACTGGGGTGAATGTATAACATTGTTCTGCATTCTGTCCATCAACTGTTGTTTTTGCACTAGTGAACCGACAGCACTTATTGTGCCACTCTCTAAGGTAGCCTTTTAAAACGTCTCAGGCCTGCCACTGCAGCCCGTAGTGCAAATTCATAACTGCAATTTGACCTGGCAAAATACATCTTTTGTGTTGGGTACAAAACAGGAACTGTTTGGACCTGACAGAGCACAGCGTGGGTGTTGTATTCAAACTCAAACTAATTTTAATGTGTTTCACCACAAATTCACTACTACTATGCAATTGAACACAGTGCAAATAATCTTCATCAATTCAACTTATTCTTATTCGTCTTTACTGATGTTTTTCCATCACATTTTGTATAATTATATGATGTATACAAATGTCATTACTTCATGACAGTTTGTTGATACAGCAATTATTCACAACTAAACATAACAATACATGCTTCAATTTCTGGTCAAAAACCTATAGTTAACAGCAGTTGCTTGTTGCTGGCCCGATGCATTTCGGGACAATGGGTCCCTTCTTCGGGGGCCACTGTGAATGGAACAATAAAGAAACCACAGTTTTACAATTCAAGAATATATCATTACTACTAATGTATATACAAAAGAGCATGGGAGGGGTTAAAACTCATTGCACCCCTGAAGAAGGCCCTAAATGATCATAGGGCAGAGTGAGTGGTATTCAAAAAGTAGGACCTGTACCTACGTTTTACATGTCCTGGCACTTCTATAGGGCTATCACTCCTGTAGACTAACACTTGGTTACCTTATTTCAATTAATCTGTGCTATCTTCAAATTTGGAGAGGATATCGAAATTATGTTTACACTAAAATGAATTGTGATGTAGAATCCTCTTTAATAGTAAAGCTGGATTTTAGATTATAAATAAAAAAATGGCACTTACTAGCAGGATGGCTGAGGATGAGCACAACCCAGTCCTGATCACATTTCAAAGGCCCCGCCTGCATTACACCCAAAGGAAACTGGCATCAGGCCTGTACTTGCCTTTGTCACTCTGACAGGTAGGCCAGAGAGTTCCCCTACAGAAAGGCTGACAACAGCTAGAAAACTGGATCCTTAAGAACCTTGCACCAGAGCACTCTTGGATCTGTGGAAGATTTAGAAGGACTGCCCTTCTACCAGAAGGATTGTACTGCTGCAGAAGAACTGCTTAGCTGTCTAAAAGAGGGACAAATGGGCCTGCTTGCCTTGATCCCAGGATACCCAAAGGGACTCCAAGGGTCAGTTGGCTGACCTGTGTCAGCTACAGGGACACAACAATTCCCAGAAGAATCCCTGCAGCTGCCCAGTTGACCAGTACCAACTGGACCTGCGTGAGCCCTGCTGCTGGTCTCTGCTGGAATGAGTTCTGATACCCAAGAGGTGCCCCCAGTTCCTGGTCCCTTGGCTGGCATGAGTAACAGCTCCGCCACAAGAAGGAAGTTAAAAATCCTAAAGTTCGGGCTCTTCCTGACCACGAACGGGTCTGTTTGCACCAAATCTCTGCGCCCAAGACAATCGCCAATGCGAAGCTCTGGTGAGGGCCACTCCTTACGATGATAGTAACCATCTGTGACGACTGGCAACATGAGACCTGCACTTTGCACTACAGCAACGATAGCTCACAGCAACCGCCAAGGAAAAGCTCCAGCGATGACAGGCTACTCACACTATAGCTACTACCATATGCCATGCTCAACATGCTCTTTGCGCTGAAAACCTCCTCCTCGCAGCCTCCTCCAGTGTGATTGGAACTCTTCCCATCGGACTTAAGAAGATAACGGCTCAGCAGGGCTAACACAGTCCCTGTATCCAACCCATGCTCCATCCCAGTCAGTCTGAACTTGTTACTTTTGCCTGGTGCAACACGACCAGATAACCTCAAGTGGCGCTTTCTTATTCTTGGCGCTATTTTCACTAAAAACATTCGATTTTCGAGCCAATGTCTGTAGGCTCTGGAACAAATGAAGCCTACACCTGAAGGAAGCTGACCTAAAACCCTTTAAAGTAATATAGCATACTGTATAGTTGTCATGAAAGTCCCAACCACCTTACCCATCAAAACCAAAAAAGAACAGTTGTTCAACACAGAAACAACAAGAAAGTGAGAAGGAGGCACTTCTTTAGCCACGCTCACCTCAAGTGGTGCATGCCAAGTCGGGTGAGATGTCAGAAGCAAAGATGTGCAACAGTGCAAATATTATCTTTTTTAAAGGCTTTCGTCTATTTCTTGTTACAATACATCCTGGTCTAGTGGCTCTTGCATAAAATTGGGCTTTTTGCAATGCTTTAATACTCCAGATGCCCCATTTGAACATTTTGACTGTGAGCACTGTAGGAGAGTAGAGTCTGCTTCCTATGGTCACCCCCACTTTTTGCTTTTGCTTTACTGGTTTTCGACTTAGATGTGGCTGTGGGCCTGCTAATCAGACCCACAGCCCAGATGCACTCTCTCTAAATTCACACCATGTACTCTAGGTACATCTACAATTGGGAATTGGCTCACCTTATCAGCCCCTGTAGAAGTGTACCCTAGGTACTCGGGGCATAGGTGTAACCAAAGCCTACCAGGGGCTGCAGCATGTATTATGCCACCCCTGGCTGGCCACTCAAACTGACACAACTGGCTGATCACTCAGCTGGGGCAAGGTTGTGTAATCACCCCTTGCTTAGGTACAGTATTCCTATATATACCCTGATATATAGACACACAGTAACCTATAAGTCACTCCTATGGCAGGCCTTAATAATCCTGGAGGCAGAGTGCTTGGTTATGTGTGAGATGGTGCTCTAGCATGAGCTGAGCCTGTCTGCAGCTTGCGGAACCATGTCCTTATAGCTGTTCTATGATACCGCCATACCATATACTCTTAAGTGCATTATAATCCTCGCGGTTGTATGCTAACTAAGGTTAGGCTTTATCTAAACATGTCGTGTAAGGTGTCATACGCTTTGGAATACTACCCCCTCGCCAATTCTGGCGACGGGGGTAGCATTCCACCCTTCTAGAGGGAGAAGACAGGTTGGAGCAGCGCACATTTTTCTAGAAAGTTTGCTACCAGGCTTTTGCCTTCACTTGAAAGTTCATATCCTAAGAATAGGACGTTGAGGTGGCCAATTCTTGATTTTTTAAAGTTGAATTTATACCCTTCAGAGGCGAATCCAAGTATTATGGTGTTCACCCTGGTCTAGTGCCTGTCCAAATTATCGTCTGTAAGATAGATGTCATCGACATAAGATAATGCCTCATCATCGTACGTTTGTAGTAACTCTGTTACTCTGGCTGAAAATAATCCAGGACTGTTCTTGAATCCCTGGGGGAGGCGACAAAAATGTCATTGTGTCCCCATTATTGAGAAAGCGGTCAAGTACCGGCTTTCAGGTGCAATGTTTTGACAGACGAAACCGTTTGAAATATCTAATGTCGTTTTGTATTTTTTGCGCACAATGTTATTCATCAGTGCTGCACTGTGTGCATTTTGTACTGCAAAGGTTTTGCAACAGGAATTTAAATGTCTGTAGTCCAAAACTAGACGATATGTATTGTCTGATTTGTCTGATTTGTCGACAGGAAACAAAGGATTGTTAATGGACTAGGTGCATGTTTCAATCACCCCTTGGTATTCAAGTTGATCTAGGATCTCCCTGACCTGCTTTATAGATTCTTGTTTAACTGGATACTGCTTCTTAGCAGTTGGTTGATTTTTTAACTGGATTGTGTGGTGAGCTGAATCCTCATCCCATCCCACACGATTTTTATTTAATGTTGGAGCCTGGGCCACAGCCCATTTTCTGGCATAGGTGTATTTTTTTATGATTATGAATATGATTTGAGAAAACTGGCATAATAATCTCTTCAAAAAAGACTACGATAGGGGGGGACCTTAGGGGAGTTTAAAGACCAAGCTCTGAGTACAATCCCCAAGAACCTATAAACAACAGAAGTAACAGAGGGTCTCAAAATAAAGTGCCCAAAAGTAACAACAGGTCAACCACAACCATAAAACCACAGTGATATGCCACAGAAGTCCTCAGCAAGATGCGAGAAATACCCATCAGTCACCATACGGATCCGCCCTTCATCATTTGGGATTTTATCCGTACCACCCGTCTGAGAAACTCGGTGCCACACACAAAGGTCAACCCGGTGGTAAGGGGGTTCCTAAGTGGATAGTGGCAATGACAGTGAGGTATGCCACTCGATGTTAATGAGTGGACAAAAACATGGGACTGGGGTGTGCAGTGTAGAAAAGGGGTGAAAGGGTGAAGAAACCAAACTGGGAGTGCATTAAAATTGGTTTGAAAAAAGGCACTTAACAAAAGTTTATTCGATGTGTGCCTGACATACCAACGTTAAAAATCGATATGGCCCAAGGCAGTCGAGTTATGTAGACGGCCTGAGGTGAAAAAATGGTCAACTAGTTTCTGCAAATAAGGGACACCTCTCCAGACGGCCAGGACGCCGGCCCCGAATTACCGACGGAGAGAGCGGTGCTTCATCTTCCCCTGAGCCGCTGCCAGGTGGGGTGAGGCCAGTCCACCTTACAGATTGAGGGATTAACCCAGACTGTAAGGGCACCCGGAGCTTTCAGGTGACAATGTTCACTTTTTTGTTCTCCCGGTGCTTTCCTTCACTTTATTAAATTCACTTGGTGCAGTAGTTTTAATTTCATTGTTGGTCCTGATGAATGCAAAGACACAAGAGTCCCTTATTTGCAGAAACTAGTTGACCATTTTTTCACCTCAGGCCGTCTACATAACTCGACAGCCTTGGGCCATATCGATTTTTAACGTTGGTATGTCAGGCACACATCGAATAAACTTTTAAGTGCCTTTTTTCAAACCAATTTTAATGCACTCCCAGTTTGGTTTCTTCACCCTTTCACCCCTTTTCTACACTGCACACCCCAGTCCCATGTTTTTGTCCACTCATTAACATCGAGTGGCATACCTCACTGTCATTGCCACTATCCACTTAGGAACCCCCTTACCACCGGGTTGACCTTTGTGTGTGGCACCGAGTTTCTCAGACGGGTGGTACGGATAAAATCCCAAATGATGAAGGGCGGATCCGTATGGTGACTGATGGGTATTTCTCGCATCTTGCTGAGGACTTCTGTGGCATATCACTGTGGTTTTATGGTTGTGGTTGACCTGTTGTTACTTTTGGGCACTTTATTTTGAGACCCTCTGTTACTTCTGTTGTTTATAATAATCTCTTCGCCATGAGGGCACTCCCTGACAAATTCAGGTGGCCAGTCTTTTTCAGCCAGAAGGATGTCATAACCCTTTGATAGTTTTTCCCAAAAGAGTGCTTTTAATTTCTTAGTTAGTGTTTCTTCATATAACTTATGTGGTACACTAACCCTGGTATGCGCAGTTTCAACCTGAATGCATTCATTCAGGTCCACTGTATCCAGATGATCCTTTAGGATCGTGCGAGCTATGGTAACCTCTGCTGCGCTGTCCAGCATTGTCTGGGCCCACTCCCCGTTCTTGAGTTGTGTCCTCAAGATCCTTGGCATGTCTGATTTTAAGACTTGCTACCTTCTTTTTGGTGAATCGAGTTTTCTTATTTTTTGGAACTTGTTGATAGTCTTTGGACTTCACGTGTTCTTCCTTGTATTCTGATCGTCCTCTTCTTTCGGATTTCTGCGAGGAAGTCTGAAAGGTACGAGGGGAACGTGTATCAGTATCTTGATATCTATCAGGTTTTCTCAAGTTATCCCTGTTTCTGAGGTTATACCTCTTTTCAGAGGGCTCCTTTTGAGGAGATCTACCTCTTGATTGAGAACACTTCAAAAGTGTCTGTCTAGTATTTTCCCACTTCTTTTTAGGAGTAGTTAGAGTGTTTTAAATAAAACCTTTTTCAGGATTTTCTGTTAGTTCAGGTTTGACTGGTTTCCCTCCCAAACTATCCCTTCCTAGTTCTTCATAGGATTTTTCTATTATTCTGGCCAGTTCATACGGTTGCTCAGTTATATCAAGTTTTTAGTTTTTGGCGGATTGCCACTGATGCTGCTTCACCTTTAATATTAGCTAATATTATAGCTGAGACCTGTTTGAAATATTTCAGCAATTTAATACCCAGATTTAAAGCAGGCTCTGCCCCGTATTCATTTTGAATCTGTTTCAGGACGTCTGGTATTACCGCCATGGACGGAACACCATGTGTTTTTGTGTAGATTGCAGCAAAGACTGTACCCTAAGTGTCACAGTCCTCCAGGTGTGGTGCAATCCCCATTGGTAAACAGATTGTTAGAATCCTGTGTTTCTCATGAGGTGTACTATCGGGAAATACTGCCTCAATTTGAGTAATTTTTTGAGCTAACTAGAACGGAATTTGTTCCCTTTTTGTGGGTAATTTACCAATGACTGATTGTATAGTCTGTGGAGTAATTTTGTTTGTGTTCCCCTGATGAGTGGAGTGCTGTGGAATCCTTATAGCAGGTTGGAGTGTTAACGTCCGCATGACATATTTTGCCAATTGTCTATGGATTTTAATTAATTATTTTAGCTGAGCTAATAGTTCTGGACCTGTCCTGGCAGGATGTGGTGTATAGCTGCTAGTACCGGCCATGTTGCTCCTGGTCTACCTAGTGGACCGAGCCTGGTAATGTGATTTTGATGTTTTAGTTCGCCTTTAAACCAGAGCTGATGCTCTTGGTAAGTTAGTGGAATTTCAATGTCCTCAAAAGGAACGTATTCCACTGCGTGTTCCTCTATCTTATAGAAGTGGAACACATGTGTTGTTGGATTTCCTTGTGGAAAGATAATCCAGGAATAGAATACCTCTGTCTGCCGATATTCGTGTGCCTCTATGACAAAAATTACCCTACCACCTCTTGCTGATAGGCCATTTTCTATAAGCTTTATAGCTATAGTTTTCCCTACATTTTCCGGGATGATTATAGCATCCGTATCGTCTTGTTGGAAACCTGTAGTGTCAAGACCTGGTTGGTATGCATTTACTGCAGTTCCATTTATCCTGGGATTATCTTCATCGGTATCTGACATTCTGCTGAAAGTCTTGCAGAGCAAGTTTCAAGGAAATGAAGATAAGGTGCACAATATTTGGGAACACTGTATCCTTCAACGTTGAACAAAACCAAAAACTAATAAAATAGGATTTTTCGTCCTACTCAGTTTAAGGCGGATAATTTATCCTTTAACCCACTCCAGACGTCTATTGGAGTATTTTACGGGATAAAGGGGTCTCTGTGAAAAGCACGACTGAGTTATTCTAGTATCTAGCGTTAAATTAGTGCCTTACCAAACGTTGGGCGCCATGTAGTGTAGTTCCTATATTCCCAAAAGGCTCTGCGCATTGGAATAATATTACCTATAGATGTGACGTAGGACTTATGTCCACTAGGTCTCCATCGAAATATATTAGACTTAATTGTGAGTGCCAGCTAGCTCAGAGGTCAGTAGAAACTGTCTCGAATTCACAAGAAGGGATTTAGTTTCTGAAAACCGCATAAACATGGCAACTTTGTTTCCCAAGATATAACTGATCTTTAGAGTCGTGGGAACAATAGATAGATATTTTACTCAGTCAATCGTGCATGCTTCGTTTCACAAGAGGTGCAGAGAAATAGATAGACGGGCGTTTTCAATAAAAGGATTTATTGAACAGTCTTCTTTCTCAAGCATAAGAAATGAACTGCTACAATCGTAAAACTGGTTGCAAAATATAATGCATACAGTAAAAAGAGTAGAATAAAATAATACTGTAAGAGCATTGTATGGTTCCTAAACCATAGATAAATACATACATAAATAACAACGGCTAAAAAGTACTCAACTGGTGCTTCTATAATAAGTCTACCCCGATGTACCTAACCTAAGCTTAGTACGAGGGAAGAAGTAAGTGAGGTGTAGCATAAATTTAGAATTACTTTGTCAACAATCTATCCAAGATTTCTCTTAGGGTCTAATCAGCTCCGTACCTTGGTTTAGAATGAAGAAGTTCAAGCTCAGGACTCGATTTCCCAACAACCCGCAAGGGTAGCTTGGAAACACTGGAGCTGGATTTCTCGGCAGGAGAAAAGACAGCGTCTCTCACAGTGCGTCTGCTGGAGGGTCGGCTTCCTTCCGCACTTGCTGTAGCAGGATGCGTCGGGCAAGTAGATAGTCGAACTGCTCCAAACCACCGTGTGTTTGCTAAGGCAAGTGTGGGCATATTTATACCTTGATGGTGCGGAGTTTGACGTGAAGGTGGACATAATAACGTCATCAAAGAGTCTCAGTTCTTTGAAAACTCCATGAGTTCTTGGACAAGTCAATATTCGAGCAAGGGGAAGTCCCTAGCTGCTAAAGCCGAGTTTTCCAAGAAATCGTTGTGGATTTTCGGAACTCATGGAAGTAGCCCTGCCGTATTTGGACTGTATGAGCTATGTCTAAATATAGTTATGATTTCTATGCCTATATAAGGATATGGTGATTTATACCTATATAAGGGCATGAATCGGGAAAATTACAATAGGGTCCTAAAATACTATACAACAGCTAGAGTATCACTTTTTTTGTTACGCTCAGACGAGCACCTTGAAATCATATCTATGAGGCCACACATAGCCACTTTGCATGGCTTTAAATGGCCTCATAGATATGGAGTAAGGCAAGGCAGCACAAATTGCAGTGTTGCCTTACTCTGCACTCAGGAGGCGTTCCATGGGCGTTGTGGTGGTTGTTCCCCAGATTTACAAACTGATATAAACCTGGGGATGCGCCAAAAACTTTGACACCCCCCCCCCCCCCGAGGTGAGGCGTAACGAGGAGAAATTACTTTACATTCCCTCATCTTCAGCACAGATAGGAAAATGCCTCCCAGGACTGGTTTTGTACAGACGTTGCCCCTTCCCCGCACAAAACAATCTTGCCAACGATGCAGGCACCTTTGCACCAAGGTGCAAGGGTGCCTGTGTTTGCAGTAGGCTGCCAAAACCGCACCAGTGCAGGGGAAAATGATAAGGAATGCACTGTTTTGGACAAATACGGTGCATTCCTGCCTTTTCACTTTGACGTAGGGCAGGTGACCTACGCCAAAGCCCCAGAAATGAGGTCCCTAGACTTGTGATACAGTTATGACAGGAAAATGAACAAAGTATAGAGTGGCAAAAAGCCTCATGCAAGTAACTCCTCTTTGGATGTGTGCCCGCATGTCCCAAAGTAACAAGCTGCAGGGATATCGCGATTGGGATACCATCTGTTTGCCTAGATTGGGAGATTTTATGTCAGGGAACCCTACTTTCTCCTTTAGTGTCCTACAAGAAACATACGACCTACATAATCATCAAATTAATTAAATACTTACAATTGTGGCACACCCTGTCTCCTTATGTAAAGCATAGCACAAATTTGCTGGATTACAGCCCCGTGGAAGGCAAACAGCTGATAGGGTTTTTTTGCAGGAGGAAAGTATATAATACATATTAATCGATAGTTATAAATACACAGGACACCTTCGAAAAGTTAAAATTGCCATCGGAGAGAAATGTGGGGGGAACTCCTGAAGACAATGGAAGAAGCCAAAATGGCACCCAGAGCAGTTGGTATAGCGTCATAATTCAGGTGGCTCCAACTTAAGTTTTTGCATCTGGTATATTTGATGCCCCAACAATTATGGTGATTCTGTCACACAGGCTCTCCTAATTGTCTCAGATACTACAATGCATCTTGAGACTTTTTGTACAGTTTGGTCTTGTACCGAGATTCAGGGGGTACTGGCAGGGTATTATTAGGAATTCTGCAGCAGAAAAGTACCAAATTTTGCAGCAGGGTTGACTAAATTGTGCTGCAAGAGAAGGCAAATTATCTAGAATAATACGGCACATTTTTTGATAGTATTGCTTAATTATTTTGTCTTTTTTACATATAGTTGTACTGTCTGGGAAAAGATTTCACCTCATTAGTACTAGCTTAGCTGTAGAAACAAGCAAATAAAAGATGATCAGTTAACCTTTGTGAATGGCCTTCCAATGGCGCAGGAACTCACACCGCCACGGGTTTAGTAACTTTTGATCCGTCTGAGCTAGAATCTGCTGATTATGCTCCAGATGACGGACTATGCAGCAAGTATGGCAAATCCATAGCTATGCGGAAAAAAGTTGGGCCACAGAATCACATAATTCCAGTGGCCCTGGGTATAATCCACACACTTTGATAAATTACTAATTTGCAAATTGACATAGACACCTAAACTCATTCTCTTACACATAAACCTCAAGTCTAGACAGAAACAAATACAAACTGGCCCTGCTCAACGTGGTGTTTACAGAGGCAACATGTGATGTTGCTGTAATTTTATTTATATACCACCTACTACCCCTGACAAGGCCTAGGCGAATGTATGACGTTACAACGCATACCTTTACAATGCAGTTTTTACATCGCAACATCCTTTACAACGCATACATTTACATCGCATACCACTACAACGATTTTTTGCACTTACAATGCATTCCCTTACATCGCATTATACCTTTACAACGCATACCATTACATTGCATTTAAGGTAAGTTTTGGATAGTGTAGGGGTAAAAATGACTATTCTAACCCCAGGGGGTGCAACAGTAGGGTAAGTGTTGGATAGACTAGGGGTAAAAATTACTATTCTAACTCCAGGGGGTGCAACAGTAGGGTAAGTGTTAGAATAGTATTTTTTACCCATACACTATCCAACACTTACCCTACTGTTGCACCCCACGGGAGTGAGAATAGTAATTTTTACCTCTACACTATCCAACTCCAGGGGGTGCAACAGTAGGAAAAGTGTTGGATAGTGTAGGGGTACTATGCGTTGTAATGGTATGCGTTGTTATGACATGCGATGTAATGCCTGCGTTGTAGTGACATGCAATGTAATGGATGCGTTTTAGTGACAATATTTTATTTTATTTTATTGAATTTGTATTGCGCTCAGCTACCCGTAGAGGGTTTCCCGGCGCCAGGGACAGCCTAAAGAAGAAAGATAGGTAATTGCTGAAACAGGAGAAGCAGAGAACATTTGACCAACTAAAACAGAAAAGTTTTTAGTTTTTTGCGAAAGGCCAGAAGATTGGTCTCCATTTTAAGCGTCAGCGGAAGAGCATTCCACATCTTCGGCCCCAAATGGGCAAAAGAGCGGCCTCCCATTTTTGTCAAGCGAATTCTAGGAATTACAAAATTGGCTTGATTTGATGACCTAAGGGAGCGATTTGGCTGGTATGGCCGGACAAGATTGTGCAAGTATGTGGGAGCAGAACCCTGACGGATTTTGAACATAAGGCACAAAGTTTTAAAAGCTACACGGTCAGCAATTTTTAACCAATGAAGGTCACATAGGGCTTGTGTTGCAGACATTCTGCGTGGGACATTGCACAGAAGGCGGGCAGCTGAGTTCTGCACAACCTGGAGTATATTCATTGTAGCTCTATCAGCTCCCAGATAGAGCACATTGCCGTAGTCGATACGGGACATTACAAGAGCCTGGACAACAGTTCGACGAGTAGACTCAGGCAGCATCCATAGGATCTTCTGCAACCAGCGTAGAGTGTTAAAGCAGATTGCAGCGACCTTAGTTGCCTGTTGACGCATCGAGAGTTTCTCGTCGATTAGAAAGCCGAGGTTACGAACAACTGGCACGGGGGTAGGCAGTGGACCCATGTCACTAGGCCAGTGTCTCGAACCCCACAGATCTTTATGTTTGCCAAGTACGATAACCTCGGTCTTTTCACCATTGAGTTTTAGCAGGTTGACCTGCATCCAGGCTGCAACCCGAGAAAGGCCGATTTTAAGGGCAGAGGTGTCCTGAGACCTACTGTCAGACAGGGAGAACACGATCTGCGTATCATCTGCATAGGAGTAAATAGACAGACCGGCGTCCTCTACTATCGTGGCAAGGGGTCTGATGTAAATATTGAACAATAAAGGGCTCAATATAGACCCCTGCGGAACGCCATAAGCAGATGAGCAGATCGCCGATTCAGCTTTGGTTGAAAATACCTGAAAGGTGCGCTCATTAAGAAATGAAGCCACCCAGGCAAGCGCAGATCCTGCAACACCAAGGGAGCGAAGGGACTCTAGGAGAATGGAATGCGACACGGTATCAAAAGCCGCGCTTAAATCCAATAGTATAAGCGCAAAGGTCTCACCACTATCAATACCGTGTCGGAGTCGCTCAGTCACCCCCAGGAGTGCGGATTCGGTGGAATAATTGGCGCGAAAGCCTGATTGGGATGGATGGAGATATCCCGTATTTTCAACAAATTCGTTTAGCTGAAAGTTGACATGGCGTTCTAGTATCTTAGAACAAGCTGGCAGCAGGGATATAGGCCTAAAATTGGCCAGGTTAGTAATGTCCATACCAGATTTCTTCTGTAGGGGAACGACCATGGCGTGTTTCCATTCCTGTTCCACCCGAGATTCACTAAGAGAGATGTTAAGTAACCTCATTAGGAATCTACGTGGTTCAAGGTCAAGTTGTTTCAATATCCTCATAGGGACAGGGTCCCGAGGGGATCCTGACTTAATGCTTTTTAGGCACGACAGGAAGGAAACATCATCAAATAATTTCCAGTTGTGCAGAAACTCAGAAGGAGGGACAGAGACATTACAGCAAGAGCCAAGTAGGAAGGGATCAGTAGGGGGCGGAAGGGAAGCTAAGGATTGGTGAATGTCCTGAACCTTCGAAATAAAAAAGTCCGCAATAGCATTACAATGTTTACCATCCAGAGCCGGCAACACAGGAACAGTGTCAGCACCTGTGAGTTTATTAACAGTAGCAAAAAGAGTCCGAGGACAATTTTGCACTGAAGTAATAGTAGAGGTAATGTAAACTGCCTTGGCCCGTTTACAGTTGGCATGATAGGCTTTTAGCTCATCCTTGTAAATCAGTTTAGAGGGAATGGAATAGAATCTCCTCCACTTCCTCTCCAAGGCTTTACATTTAGCACGTTGGATTTTTAACTCATCCGAGTACCAAGGTGCTGGGGGACGCAAAGATCGAAATTTACTGCCCGAACAGGGGGCATGCACAGATACTGCATCCGTAAGCCACCTAATAATAGGGGCATTCAAATTCTGCTCAGTATTATTGAGAGACGGAATAGTCTTCGTCAGATGCAGATTAAAAGTGGCTATATCGATTTTGTCCCATCGATAAGAGGGTTTTGTTTCCTCTACGTAAACATTGGTTGTGTAAAGACCGGGCGGTAACACAAAGTGTACGGCATAATGATCGGACCACACCAGCGGACGTGCCAGATGAGAGCACTCAAATGGAAGAGTGGAAATAACTGGGTCCAAAAGGTGACCGGCAATATGAGTAGCTCCAGTATTACAAAGTGTGAGATTAAAAACCTCTAAATCAGAAAGAAGAGATTTTGTAAGGGGATTGTTAACATCATCTAAATGAATGTTTAAATCACCAAGTATGGTGAAGTTATTTGATTTCAGGAGTATTGCTGATAGACAATCAACAAGTAAGGGAATCCAAGAAGCAGCATTCCCCGGGGGCCGATAGATTAACAGACCCGAAAGTGTCAAACGGGGATTAATCGTGAGTTTAAACAATGCAGCTTCACTACCTGGGAGATGTAGTGCCTCCAGTTTACATTGGTAGGTGGATTTAAAGATGATAGCAATTCCACCCCCTTTACCTGAGGGTCTATCCTGATGAAGCATAACATAATTAGAAGGAATCGCAGTAGCGATATCCGGACCTGAGCTGGCATGAATCCAGGTCTCGGTCAAGAATAAAACATCAGGAGATTCCTCGATTATGAAATCATGGATGTTTAGATTATTCTTAGGGAGCGATCTACAGTTTAGGCTCCATAAATGGAGCGGGGCGGGAGGGGAAGTACCACCCTTCGTAGGCTTCCGTTTCCCCCTACAGTGCTTAATATACTGTTGGGTTTTAGAGAGCTGCATTTTGCCAGTAGTAAAGCCGCAGCCGGGGCATAAGAAGTTATGGCACGGCAGAGTGCAGGTAGCGCAATGAGAGGAAGCAGAAGGTCGCAGTAAATAGAGTGCCGCAGAGGAATAATACACGCGACTGCCCAGAGTTAACGTACCTGAGGTCACGATGGCAGTGGACAGCCCGTCCTGCAGCCCGTCCTCAGCGCGGACGGGCGCAGACGGGCAGGACTCAGGCACGACTCCGGCTAAGCGAGGGCGACCCATCTGCGCGTCCCGCTGCGCGGTAGAGAAGAGCTTTAAATAGGCACTCCAGGCTCAGCTCGGTCACAAGGGCGTTCCAAAATGGCGCCCGTAGTTGTAGTAGTGATCCCAACCTAAGATGGCCCCCAAGCAGGGCAAACCCCAGGACCCGGACTCGCCGAAAACGGCGATGCGCTTTCCTTTAAATGCGGTGTGAGGGAGGGAGACATGCTTTGTAAAGGAAGTTGCATTGTAATGCCTGCGTTGTAAATGTAGTGCGATGTAATGGTTGCATTGTACAGGTGATTTCCCGGCCTGGGGAATACTGAGTCTCCGCATTTAGAATTAGGTGCGCTATGTGCTGCACGCCATTTGAAACGTTGATATACTGAGCCCTGGGATGCCCACATAAGCCCTCCAGGCTAGGGGAGATTGGAGAACCGTGGAATCGCACCCGAACTAGGCCACTCTGAGGGGCAGGGGGCATACATACACAGGACACAGTGTTATGAGATTCACCCAAACGACTCTGGGTTAGGTTAAGTTGGTAGTCAAAGAATGTGAACGTGTAAGATACTTATCTGTGTTAGATGCACAGATGTAACGGCACAATTATTGAGACGTCTAGACATACCTAGCTGTTTATAACACTCAAATTGTTTTGCAAAACAGAAATTTGCCTGATACTTTTTAAGGAAAAAAGTTATGAAGGCTTAAGCAGAAACTGTCCCAAACATCAACAAAGGGGCTCAGTAGTGGTGGGTAGAAAAGTCTCAGCCGCTAAGGGGTTAATTTGGGGCTGGTATTAAAATATGTAACAGTAAGGCTGCTAGGGAGTCTGCAGAGGTTCAGAAAGGTTTGGGATCTTATCCCCTTTCACTGAGCCCCACCCTGCACGACCATCGACCATCTGCTGGGCACCCACCAATCAATGCCCATCTGTCTCTGGGCGAGTGTGGATGTCTTTTGGCGGCCAGCAGCAGATTGTGTGCTGGGAATGATCTCTCGTGATGCGCTTTATAGATTATGGAATTATGAACTCCAAAGAGGCTGTAATATTTGTTAATGGCTGGGCATCTGTCAGTAGGGTGGGTGACCATTTAAATAGGGCATTTGTAAAATGTAGATTATCTCTCTTGGCCTGAAGTATTTGTGGCAAGGGTTTACTTTGCAATAATAGTAATAAAAACAAAAAATGAATAAGTGCTGGAGCCCAAAGCTACGGACTGGTCCATAATCGACCTTATTCCTTTTCCTTCACCACGCTACACTTGTCTTTTCTAACGCTGTCTTCTGAACCTTTTTTCACCTCTGCTTTGGTTTTTACCTCTCTTTCCCTTCCTCCTTCTTTCCCGCCTTTCTCGATTTTGCTCGTGTTCTGAAAATGAAAAATAAGAGACGGTCCCAAAAAATTAGAGCTTGGGTTCCACAGTATTTACTTGCCCAGATCAACAGAGTAAATGGAAACGAATGTTAACAGTGAGTCCTTTCCTGGCCTTCCCTTCCACTGTATTTAGAGCTAGGACCATTGTTTATTGGGGAATAACCAGCAGTAAACACTGTTTCCACCAGTAATTCCACCAGCTCTCTCTGGCAGCAGAATGCTGCCAAAGATATCTCTGAGAATGACAGAGGTACACGGTATAACCACGATGGTGTAAGGTATTGACACTACATTTCCCTACTATCAGAAATGTGCTCATAATGGTGCAAAGTGGAAAAGATATCCATTTTTACCTCTCTGCAGCAACACTGCCATATTTGTAATGGAGTGTTAATTTGTACTGGGGTTGTCACATCTAATATAAAAAACAAGTTTTATTTTCCTTTTTAGCAAGTGCTTGCCTTATAAGAAACCGCTTTTAGTATTAAATAATATCCAGGGCAACTGGAATTATGCGGGAGGAGAGGGCCAAATTATGTGACAGCGTCAAATAAATTATGCGGCAAGAAAAGGCAAATTATGCAGCATAATGCAGTACATTTTGTAGTAGTATTACTTCATTAGTTCATCGTTTTTAAACTTGGCAACACTGAGGGCATTGGTTGCACCTCACTTGTACCAGTTTAATACCCAAATTTAGCAATAAGCATCAGAAAGGTGACCAGTCCAACCTTGCAAATGGACTTACAGTGTGCAACAATACATGTCGCTGCATTTGTAGTAACTGTTCAACTATTTGAGCTAGAATAACATTCTTTGTTGAAATCTGCAAATTATGCGGCAGAATTTGGGTCAAATGTGGCAAACCTATAATTATGCGAAAATCACTGTGGCCGCACAATCGCATAATTCCAGTGGCCCTGATAATATCTAACTATGCAGTGATGGGAGGGGAAAACATAGGATGATGGAAGAAACCGTGCATGTCTCTTTTGTGTAGGCTCTGACACAATGCAAAGTGCTGCAGGTATTGGGGAGGAAGAAAGAGTCAGCACCTGAAGTCCATTAAAGAAGCCGCCTTATAAAAAGGTAATATCTTTTGGTGGTATGTCGTTTTTTAAGTCAGCATCGACTGTTGGCATAATTGCGCTCTGTGTCTAACAAATGCTTTAGAATATCTGATGAAAACAAAAAAGTGATTGGTGGCTATAGGTGGATGAATTCCAGGCTCATGTAATTCCTCCGGGCCGCAATCCAGTCCACCATTTTTGGCCCACCGTGCCATCTCAGACATGTAGCAGGCAAATGCAAACCAGCTTTGGTCCTGCTTCAATCTAGCCCGAATCGCCAGGCAGGGCCCCTCTAGCTGAAACACAAGCAAGCCCAGACCAGTTTCTGCCTACTTGGGCCTCGCTAGCAGGGTGCATCTTGAGTCCTATAGCACAGTGAACTTCAGACCCAGAATTCAGGGGTGAGGAGAACATGGAGGCAAGCTGGGCCCGATTGGAACCACCAGGTCCCAGTTTTCACCTCGACGCACTAATAACTAGGTGTCCGAAAACGATCTTACACAAATATTGCTCTACTATCCAGGGGCGGCTTCTCTGTTATGACAGAGCAGCGTCGCCCCACTGCTGGAACCAGCAGACGCATGTAAAACCAAATAATAAAGCAATTCATAAAACTGCTTTAATATTTTATTTTACTCCAGAGCCGCAGCCGAGTCTTGAAGTTGGGGCCATCAGCAGCAGGAGGAGGAGTGGTGGACACGGGGCACTGTAAGTGTGCATGCCGGTTTGGCCAGCTGTCTTAGGATGGCCAAACCGACAAGCGCACTTGATTATCTCCAGGCTGTTGCTTGGAGACATCAGCAGGGCTCAGGAGCACAGGCTCCCAGCCCCTGCTGGAGCATGGAACCAACCTGCTCCACCCAATCCCTAAGCTTCTCTCATGCTGGGTAATACCAGCATGAGAGTAGCATCTGGATTGGTGCAGGGAAGTCTGGATCTTGTGTGAGCACCATCGGAGCTGAAGAGGCAGGAAGGCAGCGGATGTCAGGCCACAGTTACGGTTTTCTTTCTTTTTTGGTCTCACACACTGCCTTTTGTCCAATGAGCTGCCTCACTGATTGCCCCTGCTAGCGGCCGCCGCTGCTACTTATAGAGGAGAGAGCATTAAAGAAAGACAGGGCTGAGGTGTCAAACCACAAGCCCTTCTTTCACTGAATGTGGACTGGCCTCTATTTAAGAAGCAAGAAAGGTTTGTTACTGCAGATGGTGCAAAGCATCACTGCACCTACCTACTAGGGGTTCCCCAGGACATGGTCCCTCTGACCCCAATGCTTAGGTTGGTACAGGTGTCCTTGGGGGCATCACCTCTATGTCGTGCCTAGTCAGTGAGTGCGCCTCTTGGCGGCTTCATTATCTGAGCACTTGGCGCAGTCAGTGTTCGAGAAGGGGGCGTACAAGCATCTGCAGCCCCTATTATAATACCAAAGGGCTCCAGGCATGCAAGATGAGGATGCGCCCGTTTAACCCACAGGGCACTTTCTGTAATACAGCCCCACGTGTGAGGCAAGATGGAGGCGTTGGACCAGAGATGGAGGAGAGGCATCCTCAACGGGGAGGGACAGGCAAGAGAGTGGAAGCAGCTGTGCAAAGGCCAGTGAGGATACACCCCCCAGAAGAAGGTGAGGACAACACCTAGAGGTGGCGGTTTCCTCACTCAACTGAGATCCAGGAGGACGCTCACCAGCCCGAGCTCCGCGGTCCAAGGACGCGTTGCTTTCTGGCACCAGTTGTGGTTTCTTCTCCTCAGTGTAATTTAGAAGGCAAGGACGCATACAAGGAGACAGAGGAAAAGGATCCGCTGCCAGTAAATCTTGGTGAAGGACCAGGAGAGGTTTTTCATATGATCAGGGAGAAGGCTGCAATCTGAAAATGTAGATGATTCTATTTGGTTTGTTCTTGGTTCCTCCTTAATAATAAGTTAGATTTTGTTAATTTGTTCCAAACTAGTTTATTTCCAGTATAAAAGAAAAAAAAGGGCATATATAAAAGACTTCAACCTAGAGTGCGCAAAGCGGGCATAAAAAGAGGGACCTCATGTTACAGGGAACCGGAAAATGTCAACTTAGTATATTTTAAGGAGATGAAAACGACAATCTCAATCAAGAGAGGGAAAGAGAGAAAAACGGAAAGAGATGGATAATGTAAAAAGTGAAGCAGAGAAAAGACAGAAGAAAGAGAAGGTTAGGAATAAAGAAACCTAACTCAGAAGAAATAACGCTTACCTGTTCTCTTCCGAAGCTGGAAGTACTCCTGGAAGGCCAGGGATGCAACATTTCTGTGAAAGGAGACAACCTGCGATCCAAAGTGAAACAAACTAAGGAAAGGAGAAGACAGAATAAGCAACCTGTCGTGAGATTGAGGTTATATTTGCATAAAGGAAACGATTTCTCAAATTCATAATAAATCATAGAATTATTTAGCTTGAAGTCACAGTCTGTTCTACTGATGTTATGTTATATATATTTCTAAAGCGCAACGGTTACCCGGAGGTGTCCTGGCGCTGGCTACTACTCACTGAGAACAGATTATTATGAAGAGACAACATATTATAAAAGCCAGGATTGTAGTCCCTTCCTAAATGCTATAAAGTCAGCTTAGGCATTTAATAAGATCGGGCCACTGGAATGATGTAACAGGGGAGATACAAAATTATGCGTCAGGGTTGACTAAATATGCAGCAAGAAAAGGCAAATTATGCAGCGCATTTTGTGACAGCATTACTGCATTATTTTGTCTTTTTTATACATTAACACCGTCTGGGAAAAGGTTCCACTTCATTAGTAACTGTGTAACACGAAATACAGCAAAATTGAAAGATGACTAGTCAAATTTTGTGAGGGGCCTTCCACTGCTCGACAATCTATGTTGCCATGTCTGTAGTACTTTTTGATGAATTCCAGCCAGAAACAAAGGGGCTCATTACAATGGCAAACGGACTTCAATCCATCCGCCATCGTGTCTGGGAGTGGGACCGCCCACCTACAAGGCGGCGGTCCCACATGGGGTATTACGATGCCAGCGTCACCGCGGCGGTCGCATCTGCTATTTTTAACATTGCGGCGGGTGCTGCTAGCTGCAGTCCCACACTCTAGAGTAACAAATTTACAAACGTGTTGTTGTTTTTCACATTTAGATAATCATTCCTAAAAAACAATATGGAATATGCATCGGTAGTCAGCAGAGAATAGAATATTAAATCAAAATACAATCAAAGAGGTTTTTGTAATTTAAATGTACCAATTTTATTATCACAAAATAAAGCTAAATATATTCATTTGTTGTTATTTCATAAAAACAATTTATCACATCTGATTTATTAAAACATGGTATTACATTTCCAATATCTAAAAAACATTTGAAAACACGAGTAAAAGCAAGGAATTGTCAACGCGGCGTTTCGGTGAAAGTTGATCACCTTCTTCAGGACAATGCTTTCTTATATTAAAAACAATCTATACAGGGAGAAATAAATATAAAATATCTTCTTTATTATAAAACATTGGTATCAGTGCAAACCTCAGATTCTTCTACTAATTTATATAACACCTTCAGTTCTGTATTTCTACATTCCTCTTTGGTGTGTATTATTCCTTTAGGCTAGTACATATGTGTTATCTTTTAGAGGAATTGTTCTGGTTCCTACAGTAAAAGTTATTTCATACTCTGACATGTTTAACAAAAACAACTTATATTATTTGTTACTCTGTGGGCTCCGTGAATTTGACATACTCGGTAAAATTCAAGACAAATCGCAAGGTTGATGGATGCGATACTCACTATTATTTAATTATCTGGTTGCAGTTATAAGAGATTGACTTGTGGATTGAAGTACCGGAGAATTTCTAGGGATCCAGCTGGTCGTTACTACTGAAACGTAAAACATATTTTAATAAATTCTCACTGTCATTCTGACTCGAGTTATTTGATGTATACTCTGGGTCACAGTATTCTGTTCACTTACTTATTCTCTCTAGGGCCAGATCTTGTATATATCCTTATGCTGAGAGACGTTCACTCTGCCACCTAGTGGCAGTGCTTAGCTTGTGCAAGAGGTGGAAACCAGCAATCATTTTCATGACCTGGGATTTACTTTTCATCATCAAACTTTGACCCAAAGCAAGACAGGAACAGGGAGAAAGAAAGAACGCATAAGAGAAAGGCAGGGAAACAGAAGTAAAGGTAGAAAGGTAGGATGAAAAAGAACCTGCAAGAGTGAGATAAAGAAACAGGAGGTTTAGGGTGGTGCAGGAAAGATGTATACATAAACAAAGTGGAATCCACTCAAGGTGGTGGTGATCCTTAAAGTGATGGGGAGACACACAGTGTTGTTTAAATGCCCCTCACACACCAACAGGCCCCTTGGTGTCATGCTTCATCATCGGGGCCTTCGCACCCCTCTACGGGATGCGGCGTGCTACGACTCGCGGATACGCAGGAGCACTTTGAAGTGAACTATGTGTGGGGGTGTGTGTATATAAATGTGAGTGAGGTGAGGTGAAAAAAGTGAAAGGTTAAAAAATACCTGGCACGTGGGAAGGAAAATTATTTAATTTAATCCCCGGCTGGTATTACTAAAAGAAGTGCAGGGCGTGGTTAGATAGATACGAGTTAAGGTATCAAAAACCACTAATAGAGTGTCAACATGTTTCGGAGGTCACAGCCTCCTTCTTCAGGACAAGGGTTGTGCACTTACCCTCCCCTTACTCACATGCAAAATGTAAAAGTGTATTAAAAAATTAACAAAATTACCACAATGTGTAATATTCCTAACAGTGTTTTATAGTGTTAGCGAATGCAGTTGCGCCCAGTTGGCGAAGAACTTAGAGTTCTACAGTATAAGACCTCATGAGCCTTAGCGTGTATTGGGGATCCCTCCTTCCTGCTCAGGAAAGACGGTTACTGCATTGGCAAATCGCCTGCCTTCCCTCAACGCGGCTCCGATGAAGGGGGAAAGATGTATGACATGGAATCATCTAGACCGCCTTGGTATCAGCATCCTCGGCATTTAGCAGCATCAGCAGTGGGTTCTTAAGAAATCTTTGGGTCTCCGCACTTATCTATATCAACAATTAGCAAAAGAAAGACAAAGATCATGAAAAAACATACTCAGGATGATATATTATCCATTAAATTACATTCTTTTGGCAACCTTGATCATGGGATGCATTCCCCAATTGAAAAAAACCCAGTATCAATGCAATATCACATTGATGAAATATCACAATATCCCAGTCAGTCATATTGCCATAAAAATAGGTCCAAAATTCAGGTACATAGTCTAATTCTATCAATCAATCATTTGTAAAACACATGCTTGGCAATATTACTGTAGTTCTTCCAAACAAATTAAGCACTGAAGGGGCGGCACATGTCTCCCTGCTGGCCACATCCCTTCACCTACAACCACAAAATCCAAGGAATAGGTCTCATCTTGCCGCAACTGCAACAACTGAAATGCACCTCTCCATAGATGTCAATCCAATGACTGGACGTCCTTGCATTAAATAATACATGACCAAGGTCAATGGATAAGTCTTTCCTTAATTGCAGTGCAGCGGCTCAAACAGTCGCCAATTTATGAATTCATGAAGGATTCCACCAGGCCTTCCCAGACACACGGATGTGTGCTGCCGAGTAGCGTGAGGGTGACTTTCACATGAATATGCAAAGAAAGAATGGCATGGAGTACTCACGGGATTTATTTATTTATTTATGCATTTTTATATAGCGCAGACTTTACCCAAAGGTGTCAGAGTGCTTCACAATAGGAACAGAACTGATACATGAGAACATTACAAGTGAACAAATTACAAAGGCAAACGTTACATTACATGAGGCAAAAGTGACAATCGTGAGCAAACAAAATACAAGAGGTAGCAAGCGGTGCATTACAGGAGGAAAAAGTGACATGTGTGCAGGTTACAAAAGCGTACAAAGTACAAGTAGGTATAATACTGCAATAAATGGAGGACATTCAAACAGAAGAACAAACGTTACGTAGGCAATGGTGGCACTTGTATCGAAAGCAAACAAAATGTAAGAGGTAGCAAACAGTGTGTTACAAGAGAAAAGTGACGTATGCATGTTACAAAAGAGTACCAAACACAGGTAAAAGGGTAGTACTGCAATAAATGGCAGACTCTCAAACCACAAGAACACACTGGGAAGGCACTTCCATAGTCATGGAGAATAGAGATTTTCTATACTAAAAGGTCTTCCTTCAGATAATAGAGAGGGCATGAATTAACTTTGGAAGTGTCTTTGAAGGAGGAGAACTTTGAGGTCAGTTTTGAAGGCCTGGGAGGAGGTGGTGGTCCAGAGCTGAGGCGGAAGTGAGTTATAGATTCTCACTGCGTTGCCTGAAAAGGATTGGGCCATCGATCTTTCCTTCTTGAAAGTGGGAGGTTCAAGCAGTAGATTTTCCGCATTTCGTGATGGTCTCGAGCCTCAAGAGAGTTTGTTTATTCGCCAGGTAGCGAGGAGAGGAGGAGTGCAAGGCTTTGTGGGTGATGCAGGCAGTATTGTAGATAGATCTTGCCTCGATGGGTAGCCAGCGGAGGGTGGATAGCATGGGTGTGATGTGGTCTCTTCTTTTGGCCCCATAAATGAAACGAGCTGCTGAATGGAGAACAGACTTAAGGGGGGACAGGTGGGATTTGGGGAGGCCAGTAAGAAGAGAATTGCAGTAGTCCAGTCTGGAGAGGACCAGCGATTGGACCAGGGTTTTAAGGTCATGCTCCGGGAAGAAGCGACGAATCCCCCAAAGAAGGTGCAGTTGGTATCGAGCAGACTTTGCAATTGAATTAATGTGGGAGAGTAGATTGAGTTTTGTGTCGAGTATGACACCAGGGATTTTGCGCTGTCGACAATGATGGGTTTATTGTTCAGTAGATTCATCTGGTCCATCCATGATTGAACCGGTGGAGGAGAAAGTGAGGAGGAGAGGAGGAGGAATTCAGTTTTGGAGGGATTCAGAGTAAATTGATGTGTTGACATCCAGTTTTGAATGGAGTCCAGAGTAGAGCTTAGGATGGAGAGATCGTGAGTGGAGGCAACCTTGAGGTAGATTTGAGTGTCGTCTGCATAGAGATGATAGTGGACCCCGGATTTACTTAGGAGATTTCCCAGTGGTTCCAAATAGAGATTGAACAATGTGGGTGCACGTATAGAGCCTTGAGGAAAACCTTGACCCACCGCCAAAGGAGATGAAAGACTGTCCGCTATTTTGATCATTTGGGATCTATCAGAGAGGAAGGGAGCAAACCATTTAAGCACAGTGCAGGAGGTAGCCCTCTTAGGTTGGCCAAGAGTTATAGAGTATGCTAGGTGAAGAGAGAATGGGATGAGGAGGTGGTCAGACCAGTCTACGTGAATAGGGGTAGCGATAGAAAGCATGCCTGCTTTAGAAATAACAAGGTCCAGGATTGAGCCCTCAGAGTGTGTTGATTCTGTGCAGTGTTGGATAAGATCGTTTGCAAGAGGTTATCCTAATTGGGTACTTCGGAAAGCGAAAGAAAAGGCAGACACGACCAGCAGACAAGATACTTTGACTGATAAGACCGACACGGAAGATGAGAAAGAAAGCAAAACACGCCTGATTATGACATTTAACTCTGAGTCCAGAAATGTCCAGAAGATATTGTGCAAAAACTGGGAGATACTGAAATGTGATCCTGTAATTGGTGATGAAATATCGAATAGACCCTGTATGACCTACAGAAAAGGTAGGAGCATAAGAGATATGCTTGTCCACAGCGACATCACTAAGTACACAAAGGGGCACCAACATGGCCTCAAGGGATTTTTCCCTTGTGGCCATTGTAAAGCCTGTAAGAATAGTCTGTTCACCGATGAGGTTAACTACAACGGGATTAAAAAAGAGATGACCCAATTTCTTACTTGTAGTACCACTTTTGCTATCTATGTAATAGAATGCCCATGCAAACTGGTATATAAGAAGTACTACTTTGCTAGCCAAAAAACATGTTTTAGAGCACTACCGTGCCATTCTACAGAAAGATGAAAAATACCCCGCTGCTAGACATTGCAGGGACAAGCACTTCTCAAACCCCTCTGGTATGAGATTTTTTAACCTTGAACAGATTGAACGCAACCCAAGGGGAGGAAATGGAGAACTTAAACTTCAACAGAAGGAATCTAAGTATATCATTGAGTTTCAAACAAAAGACCCAGGTGGCCTCAACCAAGACGAGGAATTAGCAATCCACCTTACGACATAGGTATCATGGAATAATCTTGAGACAATGATAATCATCTGCAGCTAAGTGCCATTCCTGTCCCCGCCTCTACTATCCCTCTAGAAATCATTTTTTGACTGTCGTTCTTTAAAAATGCCGTAATTTTGTAATGTTCAGATGATTCTGAATTTTAGATTTTTTAATATCACTTTACTAATTTTATTTTTTCTTTATTTTATTTTTCCTTAACAGACGACAAGGAAGGGGCCCCAACACTGTATTCACTTTCACAGGCTCGCTATCCTTTCTATGCAGAATTACCGAGCACTTTAGTCACAGTAAAGCAGCCAACAGCACCAGCATTGTTACTTGTATATAAATAGTATATTGAACACAATTGATTAGAAGACATAGGTACTTTAAACCTAATATGTTCTGGACGTTGTGGTTGAAGGGTCGCAATATCATGTGTTGCAGTATTCTGGCTTATGATTATGAGGTCATTTGATAAAGGTTATTGATGTATTTTACATAGTAATTGACTGGTAACAAATTTTCGTGAGAGGTGAGCGGTATTTTACCTAGTGACTGTCATGATTATTAATGGTCATGCCTACAGTATAGGGCGGTATCTGTGAGTGAAAAGTATATGTTTTGAACATTACTGATTAACGAGAATGTGGCCCTGAACTACAAGGACCAACATGCACTGGCCTCCTGAATCGGGTATTATAAGCCGAGAGAGGACAATGCCCAAGAAGAGACACTAAATGTGTTCAATACATGCTAGAAGGACAGAACTAATAGAAGTACCACTGTGTCTTGTATGATAATATTTTTTTGTTCATCATGTGGAAGACAGCGTGCAACATAATATCGAGTAATTGATGTCCAGACAGGACAAATTGAATTATTTGCGAACACATGTTAAATACATATATATATAGATTTTTATGTATATATTTTGTTTATTAGACATGAATTTAGAAGCGATATTTATAATGTTGCACATTTCAAAATGTCGGCCACTGTCTTCCCGAATCGAGCAATAGACAAAACGTAGTCCTATTTCTCTGTTTAACAATTCTATTGGCTGTGTAATGCTTTATTAAGATCCTTGGTTGCACAATTTCTTCGACGTGAGCAAGGCTTTCTAGCCGAAACATGTTGTTGTAGGAATAAACACCCTGAAAACGATTGCTGGCGTCCTGCTACTTTATTGAGAGCGTACGATACTTGGAAACTTTGGAAAATATATATATATATATATATATTTATATGGAGGAAGCATCAGTAGGGTCCTCTAAAATCTTTTTTGATGTGTTTAATTTTGCACTTGAGATTCTATTTTTATTCTTCATGTTTGCAAACATGCTCTGTCTTTTATATGAAAGATCTAGGCATTAAATATCCAAGTGGTTTGTGGGAAATGTGATGGGGCGACCAGTTGTATAAGGGATAAAGTGCCCCTTGCTGTACATGATAAGGATATTGCAAGTCACCTTAGAATTTCATAACCTTATTATTGGGCCTTTTCTTCTATATGCTTATGTATCTCCTCAGTGACTTGCAATATCCTTAAAATGTTCATCTGAGGGTACTTCATCATATATATAATACATGGGATTCATGTAAGCGGCAGTCAATAATGTATTTATAATACATGGGATTCTGCAATTCCTGTATAAATGTATGTCTCTAATTTCTTTATAATCGGCAACTAGTAATTCACTCAGTCGCAGATTAGAAAGAAAAGATGTCAGAACTCTACTATTATAACTTATTACGCTACTGTTATAACTTATTACAGTCGAGTTCTGATGTCACAATGCCTGCTGCCAGAGCCAGCAGTCAGGGTGAAAGACAGGTCAGGTCACAGAGCATATGTGGAGCAGCTATTTAAAGCAACAAAATTGGAACACTGCTTTTCTTTCTTCTGATCTATTTTAATAACTTAGAATGAAAGAGAGAATGTGTTTATTTTTTGCTCTCCTTAGAGAAAAGCTAGAATCTTTTTGCATGTTTCTACACATTCCGAGCTGCTGCAGCTTTTTTTTTTAAATTAAAACTGACTTGTATTGAACTGCTTCTAATATCTAACAAGATTTGGTGTGTTTCATGTTGCGCTAAAGATTTTATTTTTATCCTTCATGTTTGCAAACATGCTCGCTCTTTCAAATGAAAGAGCTACGCACCAAGGTTTTTAGTGATTTGTGTGAAAGATGATGGTGAGATGGTATTATATGGGATAAAGTACTCCCTGGTGTACATGATAAGGACACTGCAAGTCGGAGTTCTGTAACCTTATAAAGGAACTTGACCTTTGGCCTCGTTCCTCTATATCATGGGTACTCCCAAACTTTATGTCATGGGCCAAAATTACAGAGTGGTTTGTGGCCATGGGCCGCACCGGTAGGGTGTGGGGGTCAGTGGGAGGGGAGGTGAGGTGTGTGTGATAGAGCGCGCAGGTCACCCAACCAACAGATTTACCATACACGTATCGGGCCCATATATTTCAATTCACCATTTTATTAATCGGGTGACCATACACTCTACTACCAGTAACCCAGTTTCTTCCTATATATTTCTATTGTACCCGACTTACCAATCCACCGTCACGGGTACCTAATGACCACGATGAATCAGGGAGCTAGCTGTGAAGAAAAGGCAGATACCAAAATACTTATACTTTATTTATTCTATTTGTACTATAATAACCACAAACTCAGGAAGTTTAGAAAACCTTTATCTAAAATTCATCAAGCTCAGAAAACATGAGATTTACAACGAGCAAGCAATCGATAACCAGAATTACAAAGAGCACATATCCATAAAGGAAGTAAATAAAACCAACCATTTGGGAATCTAAAGGGAGGTAAGAACAAGGAACATGCTAGGCAGCAGTTTCAGGATTTAAACTTAGTTTGGAGATACTAAAAGACGGGGAAGAATAAAGAGCATACTAAAATGTCACAGTGAAATATTTCCCCATGAAGAGGAACTACAGGTAAGGTGAAAATAGACCGTACTAATAAACTGGTGCAATTACTTGAATCAATTAAAAGATGGGTAAAACAAAGAACATCTGTGTATCATGAACTGAAAAGGAATTTACTAAGGATGGGTAAGAAAAATGGAACATGCTAGAATAACGACAAATATCGTATGAGCTTTCATTCAGTGGGTTTGCGAAAAAGCATGGAAAATCAATATATGCAAAGATATGTCTTTATTGAAGCAAAAGACAGAAAAATAGAAAAGTGCAGTATAGAGTTTCAGCACTATATTTACCTAGAATGGTGTGAAGACCAACCCTGGCCACAGGTCAGTTAAGAACAGGAGGGAACCCAAAGGAAACCCGTCATCAGCAGGACAGCAGGTGCAGAACGGACACCCCAGGACAGGACAGGAAACCCAGATTAGGAACAGGACAGGACCACCAAGGCACGACCAGCACCCGCAGTTCGGAAGCAACGCCTGCGCTCCACCCTCTCTGCAGCTATCAGCCAGAACCCCGATTGGGTTATCGATTTCCCCAGCAAAGTGCTCCGCCAGCACTTAAGGTTTAAAACCTCTAGAGTCTATGGACTCCGCAGCCCTCTGTATCAAGTCACCTATTGAGTGCGTTGGGTCAGTGACAGGTCAGCTATTCGGACAAGTCGGACAATTTCTCTAGCTAAACCTAGGCTAGTTATACTGTTTTTGGGTCAGTGTACCACCCCCCAAATGTTGCAAGTGTCAGAATCCCCAATTTCGATTGGTCCTCAAGTAGGATAGGTCAACACACCAATCATATTTTACTTCTACAAGCCTACATTTACATGGTCTGGGACCGCCTAGTGAATTTGGGGTTCCCATGACCTACTCTACCGAATACAATGAATAAAATACATTTGTAACATTTGCAGAACATTTCAGCTTCTTCTGCTAGGTGAGGGTGCATCTTCCCAGGCACATCTTGGCAGGGACCTTCAGTTGTCAAACTGTCAATGCCACCGGCAGAAGACTGTCATGCGCAGTACGGTAACTCAATATGGATTCACGAGTGTCTCGCAGACCCTCAAGAACACGGTACATGAAAAGTAAGCGAAAACTAATTAAAACACAAAAATAAATGAATACACTGTATACCATGAATAGCTACTCTATACCCCTTACTTTATAATATCTATAGCGTTAGGGTAAATGCGGAACTAACGACTTTGCAAAAGCAGCTTTGCAAGCACAGAGCATATGAGGAGACAAAGCGGCCATATTAGCTGTATTGCGCATGAGCAAACATTTCCCACCAGAACTGCGAGTACGTCACGTCACGTGAGTGTGACTAACGCATGCGCAGAAGAAACCCCGCCAAGCAGCGGCCATTTTCAGTGGCAAGCGTATTAATGTTAGTAAACACATAGGCAAGCTTCACTGGGACACCCAAAATGTCAGAATAACAGGGAAAATAGTAAAACAAACAGGTTGGATTACTTTGTTACATATTATTCGAGGTTCATGAATTCAAGCAAATCGCGTAATATGCGAATCCTTGCTCCATCATGTGTGGGGGGGAGGAGGTAAGAGTAAAAAAAAAATCAAACAAGTTTCAAAACATTAGACAATGCGACAATGCTGTATTTCAAAAGCAGATGTAATTACAAAGGGCACATTTTGAGAATACATTTTTATTAGTAGACAATAACAATCTTAAGAGGCATTGCATAGCTTCATGCACACTGACCTTAATTCCATCACAGTCGCTCTCTCTCTCAGTCAGTGTCTCTCTCTCTCTCTCTCGGTCACTCAGTCAGTCTCTCTCTGTCTGTCAGTCTCTCTGTCTCGGTCAGTCTCTCTGTCTCAGTCAGTCAGTCTCTCTCTCTCTCTGTCAGTCATTTCTCTTTCTGTCAGTCTTCTCTCTCTGTGTCAGTCAATCTCTCTCTCCCTCAGTCAGTCACTCTCTCTCCGTCTGTCAGTATCTGTCAGTCTCTTTCCACTCTCTGTCAGTCAGTCTCTCTCTCAGCCAGTCAGTCAGTCTTTCTCGCTCAGTCAGTCTCTCTCAATAAGTTTCTCTCTTTCGGTCAGTCAGTCTCTCTCTCAGTATCTCTCTCTCCTCTCTCTCTGGGGGGACATTGGTATATTACCTGCAAGGTCCACGGGCCGCTAGGGAAGGCCTGCAGGGCAGGCCGCGGGCTGTACTAGGAGTACCACAGCTCTATATGTTGATGGAACTCCTAGGTGACTTGTTATATCCTTGTAATGTAAGGCTGGGGTACTTTATCCCTTATATATTAAACACCAGCTGCAGAATATCACTTACTGCTTACTGGAGTGATCACTGCTTAACATCTACAAGCCTGACACTGCTTAACACCTACAAGTCTGAGGGCATCCTTGCTTGAAAGACAAACATCAGACCTCTCCCAGTCGGCAGACAAGCCGCTTAAAACCGGCTCCTCTGCTTTTACATTAATTCCTGGAAACTACTGGGCCCAGGGGAGTTATCTAGTCCAGCCACCGCGGTGCGTTCCGGTGGACTGCGGCCTCCGAAAGCTCGCCTCCCTTCCCTTGCCCTTCCTGCCACAATGAACCTGGCTCATTACAATGTCTGACCGTTGGAGAGGCGTCGCCGGCGCGCGCCCACAGAGGCTTGCACGCGCGCCTTCCGTCAGCACGCAGTCCCCGCTCAGTGGGATTGGACGAATATATGATTTTTCAACGATTTCAAGTTCCACGCATGGCATAACCACGCGCATTTTACATCGCAAGTGGCTTTACCACGCTGGAATTTACAACGAAGGATTGTACCACGTCTTACCTGCACGTCTTTCTCCAGCAGCCCTTACTTCCATCTACCATGGAAACAAGCGTCAAAACACGTCTTCCAAAATAAATAAAGGACTTCTTTTTTGACGTACACTGCACGTCTTTGGGGGAGGCTCTTTCCTTTTACTTCATTAATAACACAGCGTTTTTTTTTTTAAATCTAACTCGCTCCTTAATTGTTGTTATTTTTTGGGGGGGAGACCCCCCCAGCCCCCCTAGCCCCCCTCCCAACCCTCCCCCAGCCCCCCCAGCACGACTGGACGGAATACCACGTCTCCCCCCAACCCACGCTGAACGTACTTTCGTGGTATAGACGGTCGTGGAAGGCACCCACGTTGAAAAAACGTTTGCGTGGTAAGTGTACCGTGGTAAACGTTATGCGTGGGGATGCCTTCGTAGTAAATGATGTTTCCCGGATTGGACAGTGCCCTCGAGGGCCAGGAAGTGCTTCAGATGCGAGGCAATCACATTACCGCGCTCGGCTCGCGCGCGGCCAGGGGAGAGTGAAAGCATGAGATAATCTCTTATCGGATGAGCTCCCGGGAAGGATTTCAGGATGTTAATCTTCCTTAATTTGGGACGTGGTGAGAGGAGCAAAAAGTCTACGTTTGATCAGATCATGTAGAAAGCGCAAGCATCCTCGTCTTCCATACATTATGAATATGTCTGCTACATGCAAAGCCATGTCTCCAGAGCGCTAGTAATTATTGCAGTCATTCTCAGAGCCAACTGACACATATGCGAACATTAACACACATACAGCTGGCACCAAAGGGCACTCAGCCCAACACATAAAATCGAACCAACCAATAAACACTAGCGCTCTACAAATACATGGTAAACATAGCGCGATAACACTACACATGAAGAGAAAATGTGATAGAAAGAACACGACTAATGAATGAAATTGATCATTAAATGTAAAAGATGATTTAATGCAGTGAAATGGATCGAGTTTCACTACAAATCCCAACATGCATTGTGTTTCACATGTGTATTTAATGTGAAAAGGGAAGAGGGACTAATTGTCTAAAATCTATGCCGTGATCAAGAACGCTATGTTCGAAACGCGTAGGCGATCTCAGTTGATGAAATAAAACTCTAAAAGACTTCCCCGAGTGGAGTGCCATCAATTTTGTGGAACTTTGTGTGAATATATATATATATATATATATATACACAGGAGGGGGGCCGGGTCAGCTGGTTAATTTCAATTGACAAAGTTCCAAAATTTCAGTGAATTATGAGAAAGTGCAATGGTGGATCAAATTATGCGGGAAACGGCAAATTATGCAGCATAATGCAGCACAAACTGCAACAGTAATGGTTACTGAATTTATATAGCGCTTACTACCCTCTGACGAAGAGTCTAATTGCTTTTCGACGAGTAGCACGGTACTACGGAACCCAAAAGCGTTTAGTGGTGAATTAGTATAAGGAGATATGAAATTAATTTGAGCAGTGGAAATGTGAGCTTGTTATTTGGATTGAAAGCCACTGTCTGAGCAAAGCCGCATCTCATCAGTACCAGAATAAGAAGTGAAAACTGCAATCAGTAACGGAAATGCCATTAATTAATCTCGGTTAGCCTTCACCAAAACTGAACTCCGTTTCAGTAAGAGAAAACCTAGTTTTCAGTGTGCTGTACTGTCACTGACTGCAGAACACTTGGAGCTAGATGTACTAAAGGCAGGGTTGGATTGGGATCGAAAATCGGCCCGGGCACACCAGAAAAAAGTGGCCCACATTTGCGTATTGCCTTGCCGCAAAACACTGCTTAGGCAAAGTTGTATGAAAAGAAACGGGTGGAGGCCTGTTTTATTAACTTCACATAGATTTAAAAAATGACCAGATTAGTTCACATTGCTGAGCCACATATGAATACAAGTGAGACCACTTCTACTCAGGACCTCTGCGCCTGCTCAATCAGCATACATTAATGGGCCGGACCAGCTAGAGAAAGGAAGTTATACCTACGCCCATCTGCCTCTAGAAAGGGCACCCACTGGGCCGCTGGCGGTATCCTAACAGCACAGACCGCCCCCAGGCTGCCCAAAAAGCAGCCCACAGCCGGAAGTCAGCTACCGGCCCTTCGGCCATTTCCCAAGGGCCCCCCATTACCAACCCAACCCTGACTAAGGATATGTTCCCAAAGAAACTGGTTGCAAATTGTGCAGCAAATGGACCCTGATTTTGCAAAGCAAACTATGAGCTGATAGATCGTGTTGCTAAATAACCATTGGCAGGGGTCATAGACGACCTACATAATGAATATTATGTAAGCGGGTTGCAATTTAGCACCTCTGTTATTGGCTACAAACATTGTATGGTGGCCACCTGCAAGGGACAGCAGACCAGCATCCCCGTGTTTGCATTTCAAAATGCTACTTTAAAAAAATAAGGAGTTTTCATTTGGAATAATATCAGGGTGAGCAGTCAGATGTCACCTGAACCAAAGCTGTTAACACTGGTCCCAAATGGAAAGGAGTCCTTTGGATCCACTTCACCTTTGTAAATCAGTTATCACCTCCTTTGAGTTTAGATAACTTTTCAATGGTTTGTGACCAGAATTGCAGATGCAAACCCTTGACACATTGCATACCGAAATGCAATTTGTGTAATTTGGTATGCAGTGCTATTTTAGGAGTTGGAAAAATATTTCAGACTCGGAGAATTGTGTTTGTACATAAGGAATCGGTATTTTGTGGATGCAAACCCAGTGATTTGGGGCATTGCAGGGTTTGCAATTACAAAATCCTTTCATACATTTGGTCCCTAGGTAACTGCTTTTCCTTGGATGTGTACTGGATTGTTGAAGCTTCTGGTCAAATCATCCGGTGGATGGCCACAGTATTGTACTAACCCACAACAGGTGTCAGGGTGAGTTCATGGGACGATCCCATCAGCGTATCTTGCACAGAGGCCACCTAGGCTTTTGGTACACCACTGACCTGTGCCCAGAGTCCTGGGTAGAGGGGAACACCATCATTCTTAACATGATAGTGCTTGGGTGCCCTGCAACAGCAGCTGCTAGGAGGAAAAAAGAGGCTGACAAGGCTGATGAAAGGATGAGTCAACCGAAAATACAAAAAAAAGTCATATTTAAAAAAAAATAAAAAGGCTGGCTCATTGGCTAAATTCTTGTTCCAGTACAGTAATTTAGTGGATAGTGGATAGGTACTATGCTTGGACAGTTAATGTGTTGGCTGCAGATATGTCGCAAAATCCTGTAACATGTACCCAGGCTTACATTCATAAGAGCAGGATAACTGAGAAATGTTTGTGGCATAGTAGAAACTGGCAGTGATAAATGGAAAGTGCAATAGCAACATCCTTGAATCTAAACCACCTGTACCCAAACACACCTCCAACATGACTTCCATAAATATTCTGCATCGTGGTTATGTTGTGCTTTCAAAATATTTGAAGGACATTTGGTGGGTTTAGGGACATCAGTTTAGGAACGCTGCTACCATTGGGCGGGTTATTCAAACACGGAGAAGGAGATTACGTGAACATTTTGAAGTCAGTAAAATACGCTCACTTGCTCTCCTTTCCTAGGTCAGTGCAACCTTAACTCAGATCCACAGATCCTCTGGAACGACAATTTTCAATGCCCTTGCCTAGACATTCTTGAGTGCTACAAAGACAATGTGTAGTGATACCATTCAGTAGGTAGGTAAGTAGTAGCTTATTCTTTATGATCCTGCATCATTAATGCTGACCTCTACAGTAGATGAATATTTTGAGAATATGAAATACTAACGGCTTTATTACAACTACGGTAGTCCATAGGACCGCCATAGTTGCGGTGGCAGTCCGAGGACCGCCGCACTGCAAGACCGCCTGCAGTACAACTGCGGTACTCGTATCGCCACTGCACCGCTGCAACCGCAGGGGATCTGTGATCCCACAGCGGTGGTACAGTCGTCTGAGGCAGCAATATGCTGGTGGGAACACTTCTGCACCACCAAGCATATTACTAGTTTCCTCACCACCCTCCTTTTCATGGCGGTGAGCCTGCCATGAAAAGGGTGGCAGTAAGGAAACTCAGGTGGCCCTACAGGGCCCCCTTCTGCCTCTGGGCCATGGGGTGCATGCAGGGGGGCACATGGGGTGTGAAAAAAAAAACAAAAAACCATTAAATACATTTGCAAAGTTTGTTGAACCTCCTGAACTCCGAACCAGCCCTTCGTTCTACTTTCATAGGCACTTTATTCGAAGTGGGCATTTTTTGGCACAGAAGTACATTAAAAAAATTAATTTTCCATTTCATGAAATTCCCACCATATGCAGAGAATTTTCGTACCACTATAGCACCAATGTTGTGCAGGAGGCAAGGGGAAGCACACAACAGTCCAACCCAACATAACCCGCAGGACAATGGTCAACAACTAACAGAATGAAAACGTCTAGCCCACCAACACAAAACTCCACACTAAGCAAAGGATAACACACTTTGTGGGAGCGTAGACACTCAGGGTCACATGTCAAACCAAAGGTAATCCTGACGGACCCTTAGGCACTACGCAACTAAAGTAAACTACACACACCTATGTCCACTGCCATTCACTCAAAATTAACTACTAGTAGGCAGCACCTATTGGAGGCAGGGCACATCACAGTAGTATTGCAGGCGCACCACCTAAATCAATCAATCAAGAGGTACTTTTAGAGCGCGTCACCTCAGGGTGTCTAGAGGCGCTATGCTGAAGGTTTCATTCATAAAGCCAGGTTTTGAGTTCCTTCCTGAAGTGGTTCAGGGAGGGTGAGGTGTAGAAGTGGAGAGGAAGGGTGTTCCAGGCTTTAGCAGCGAGGTGAATAAGGAGCATCCTCCGGTGCGGCTACGGTGGATGGGTAGAGTCTGTGCGTGGGCAAGGTGGGTACAGCAAAGGATTCTGGATGGTTGGTGCAAGGTCAGGCGATGGTTCATGTTGTGTGGACCTATGTTGTAGAGGGCTTTGTAGGTGTGGGTCAAGAGCTTGAACTGGCATCTCTTCTTGACGGGGAGCCAGTAGAGGTCTTTCAAGTGTTGGGAGATGCGTGTCCTCTTGGGGAGGTTGCGGATGAGCCTGACTCCTGCGTTCTGGATAGTCTGAAGTCTCTGCAGTTGTGCCAGTATATAGTGATTTGCTGCAGTTGAGTCAGCTGGTGATGAGGGCCTGCGTCATCGTTTTCCTGGTGCTGATGGGGAGCCATCTGAAGATCTTTCGGAGCATGTGGATCGTGTGGATGTAAGCTGAGGTGACGTTGTTTACCTGGTGTTTCATGGAGTGTTCACTGTGTAGTACGATGCTGAGGTTGGCACCAATCCTCTAGCCGGAGTATAGGCTTAGAAAAAGGGTGCTAGCTCCAGGTTTTTTCTTTTTCAGACACCTTCGGCTGCTACTGCTTCTCTTATTGTTCTGGTAAATAACCTCTTTTTAGTACGCTTTTTTAAAGAAGTGTTAATATTACCCATTAGCAGTGAGATGTTAGCATCAGCATTTGAAAGGCAATCTCTGCACTCTAACCTGCTAGGCCATTTACCCCTTGGGGAACTACAAAATAGAACAAGCATTGGCAAGTCAATAGGTCTCGCATTTGAATGGCATTAACTAACCTTTTGGTTGGTAAATTCTTTATTGCTTAACAAAAATCATTGCAATTAAAACATCTCAGGAACAAAACAGTATATAAAACATTATCACATTCCTAAAGATAGTAAACACCTATAAAACAAGGCTCTAATTACTGCCCATGCCATAACCATACAACAAGTTGTAAACTCCTGTATAAAGCAACCATACAGGTATCCTCAACAATTTTTAATTACATTTATAATTATACATTAAAATCCAATTACCCTTAAAAATCAATATTTAAATCATCAATAAAATCTATTAAAACATGGACTGGATCATTATACATGAATGTGCAAAAGTGCTGTAGACATTTATTCCATTGTGCAGACAAGCTATACAAGTGCATCAGTATCTTCCATTGTGCAGACAAGCTATAAAAGGTGCATCAGTATCTTTATTATTTGAATTTCTAGTAGATTACCATGGCAGCGTAGACAATACATTTTTCTGTAGGCCGTAATGTCAAATTGGTTTTCCCAATGATTTTTGATGATGCGGTCCACATCAGCAAAAACAAATGCTTGCTTGCTGATGGAGAACAGCAGTTTTCAAGAAGAGGCGATGATGAATAAGGGGGCATGGATCATCATTTAAGCATGCATATGCATCATAACATCACAGAGGCCCAAGCATGAAGATGTATAGACTTGCATTAGTCACAATGTATGCCCTCATATACCATGATGCCTATCCATTTTTTATTGCTTTCATTTACTGCACCAAGATGGTGGACGTCCATTGCTGTAAACTGGATCCGCTCGCCGATCCGGCTTTTACCTCATGAAGGTTGCTGCAGTGGATGTCAGAGTGCGTCTCCAACAGGTGGGAACCTTGGAGCTTTGATTTATACGCGGCCTCCTAGCCGCGGGAGATACACCACCCGGAAATTTGGGGCCACGGAGCTCCGATTCACGTAGTTTCAATGTGGAGGCATCCATGGAGAATTGACAAGCCGGATGTGCGCGTGGAGGCCCATTGATGGGCTTCAAACAGCACAGACAGCGGCACATAACTGGGGCACCCACTACAGCACCCACAAACCAGAGCAGACTCATTGGAGGGCTCATATTTTTAAGTGGGAGGTGTGGCCTCTAGGCCAAAATGACTGTCGCGCCGCTGAAGAGTGCAAGCTTGTTTCCGGTCGAGGGAAGGCATGGCTTGGCAGTTCGGGCTGGACTGTTTCCATGAGGCACAGGGTCAGACTGATTTGCATATGGCCATGTCTGAACTGGGGTGGCAGAGTGGGCTAAAGAACGGTGATGGATTAAACCCAGATCTGTTGACTGGGTGTGTTTGATTGGTTCAGATGCTCCGTCCATCACCACCCCCTTTTGTACCACTTTGTTCTCAATAAGTTGGCAGGGTATGCTCAGACGTGAGTCCCTTGCTCACTTTGCCACTGGATTCAAGCAAGCCGGGCTTAAGACTGCTGAAATGCCAGAAACCTGTCCTCGGAAGCTTGTTTCCGGTCCAGGGAAGGCATGGCTTGGCTGTTCGGGCTGGACTGTTCCCATGAGGCACTGGGTCAGACTGATTTGCATAAGGCCATGTCTCAACAAACACAAAAAAGAAAAAGAAAAAATGTGACGAGGAGGAAGGAAGGGAGCAAAGGTGGAGCTGGCAGTCAGACATGGAAACAAATTAAATGCCAGTGTGCAACAGAAGCAGAAGGGGGGGGGGGGGGCACAACAAAGGGCCTGGTTATGGTGCGGATGTGCCGCTACATAAAAATTGGAGTGGGATGGGAAGATGAAGGGCAAACAATGGACAAACTTAGGAAATGGATAAGCAACTGAGAGACTGAAGCAAGGGGCATGTGATGGGCTGAACAGCACACGTGGAAGAGGGCAAGAAAACACAAATGTACTTCTGTAAAATTCTGGAAACAAAATAAAAAAAAGTTGTTCATCTTTTTAGAAGGATGGCAAGGAAGTTATGCACCACTGGAGGGTCATACACAAGAAGAGCAAGGAAGGCCATAGAATAAGATTAAAGCAAGTGAGATGGGCAAGAAAGTCAACCAGTTGTAAGCAGTGGGCTGACCCAAATATCACTGTATGTGTTGTTTTTTTCTACAGTAGGTATTCCTCAACAGACCACTATAAAGTGTATGCAGGACCTAAACAAGAATAAAGTTAAGAGGTCATTTTTATTTTCCATTCCTTAAGTTTAACAGGGTTTGCCATCCTCTGTTCTTTTTCACATTAAGGCACTTTGTATTGCATTGTTGCACATTTTTGGGGATTTATGACCAACATTAGAAAATGTTTCGCTCTTGGATGTCTGAGGAATAATTTCGGGACTAAATGAACAATTAATTTAGGTGACCCTTCCAATTGTTTGTTTGGCCCCTAAAAATCTTCCCGTGATAGAGGGTGACTATCACTTTAGGGACCACTATGCGCCTGACTCTATGCTCGACTTTTACCTCTCTTTTCTTAGGATATCTTCGGGACAGTGTGGGTTTAGATTTTCTGACCTTATGAACCTTAAATTCCTCGTCGGCTTGTTTGTTTGGCATTTCACAAGTTTTCTAAATGGCATGGTCAAATTTATTGATGACTTAAGCTAACAGCATTGTATTGTGGGGTTTTTAGGTGTGCTTTCAACATTGTCATTGTGGGCTTAAAAAGCCTGCATACAACATGATGTTGACTAAAATGCCAGAATTGCCTACATGTGCTATCAATGATAAAGCACCATTTGTAAGCTAGGTTTTAACATTTTACAAAGTCATCTAGTCCAATTCAAAAGCTGCCTGCTTCACACGCAAAACCAAAAGTGAACTTCGCTTACATTTTGTCATTGTTCACTCATTCATTCATTCACATCATACATTCAAACAAGGATTAGCAATGTGAATCATGTTGTCTTTTGTGTAGCTGAATGTTTAATACTGAGCTTCACAAAAAACCTACAACGTGGGCATCAAAAGCGCTATGATCCTTAACATAAAGATTAAATAAAGGACATCACACCGTTCTTCCACATACATAGAACTGGCATAACACAGGTAACTAGCACTCTAAAGAGTGAGTGAGAGGAGTTGGAGGACTTTTATGCACTCTCCATAAACAGACATGAACTTAAAAGTATTACAGCAACCTGGGAAGAAACAGCCAACGCTCTTATGGAATTAGCAAACACTCATTTATCCACTAAAGATGACTGATAACCCTCACCTACTTAAAACGGCATGCTTTGTCAACGAGGGCCACATCTAGCACTAAGAAGCATCACAAACTACAACGTTCACTGGTTGTCCAGAGTCCAGTATCACAGTTATGGGGTTCCTTAGTTTGGGAGTGGTTATTCCAATATGTCAGCAGTGTTGTTCACTCTTTTTTAAACTGAGGACCTATTTTTGAGAATTAGTTTTTTTATTTTCCTGTTGTTTTCCGACATAAGAATAAAAACAGGATGGTGGATTAATGGATCCTGCTTTGCTTTCCGACATACCCCGCCTCTCGAATATTGTTTCAGTGGGGTCAGGCGCCTTCCCCTGGACTACAGGCCTCGGTATGTCGCAGAAAATATTCCAAAATAGTCCCTTGTTTATGAGGCATGTTATACAGGAGCATTCAATATATCCTTTGTTTATAATGTGGAGCAGCAGCAGAGGAAACACACCTTCTTGACAGAACAGGTACACCTTGGGCAGAAACAGTGCAAGATTCCCTCCATCAGAGAACAGGTACAGGAGCAGCGGTACTCGTTTTCCTAATCAAAGAGCTTTACAAATAGGCAACAGCAGAGCAAAAGTTGCTTCCGCACAGAACAAGTACAGCAAGCAAAGTAAGCTTCCCTGTCTGAGAGAAGTAGCAAGCGCAGTCTTCCATCCCCCATGGAACACATTTAGCAAGACAGATCGGTGCAAGCTTTCATCGCTCACAGAACATATACAGTTATGGCATGAGTGATATGCAGAGTAGGGACATATCTCTGGAGCGGATGTGTACCTCACAGAAAAGAATGTATAGGTGGATGAAGGAGTGAATATGCAAATTATTACACCACCACCAAGTGATATTCACACCAGCATCCCGAAAGTCCTGCAAGTGTTACTGGGAGACCTGCTCTCCCAAATGTCATATCCTGGAGTCTTGCTGCTGTCACAGGTTGCATATCCAACAGTAGCCACTCACATGCATATCTGTCAATGAACCGTGGATCTCCAAGGGTGGACCACTGCTATATCAATACAGAGACCTTCCCTACTCCCTTCCCTGTGAAAGGTGGGGGAGGTAGAGACATGTGTCCAGTACTGCAATTTAAAGACAAAATGGGCAAATAATTACCAAAAAAACCATGCCTGTGTGCTGTTCTTTTCTTCTCCCACCCCATGATGCTTCTGAGTTCATATTCCCATCTTTGTGAATTAGAATAGATACCTCTTCCTCTCTCTTTCTCCCCCCCCTCTCTTCGGCTTTTCATTTGTCTCTTTACCTTTTCTCTTACCTTCAATTCCTTCACACTCTTCATTCGCACCCGTCTCTCTTACCCTCGTCTATCCCAACTTTAGTCTATTATACAACCTTCTACCACATACTCATGTTTCCCACACTTACTCTCCTTTATATCTCGTCTACCCATCTCTATTACTTCCTCCTTTCTACTTCTACCTACTTCTGAACCATCTAGGGCCAGCCCAGACATTGTTACCCTAGTACAAGGTACATTTTTCAGTACCACCCACATTAGCGATGGTGTCACATTTGCTGCTTGTACTGGTACTATGATATCCCTGCTGACGGCAACCAACACTTCCACCTAGTACTTCACTGTCCACAAACTGCCCTGCTCGCTCCAGTCTTCGGTCTTAGCTACCATTGAACTCTTTGTACATCATTCATTCTCCTTATTAAAAACATGAACCTCATACTTTCCTTTCTCACACCTCCACCTCTTTCTCCCATTTTGCATTCACAAACCCTTGTCTGTCCACCTCGTTACCCTGGTCTCTCTATACTTCTCAGCATCACAACCTCACCACACACACAGGCACTATTCTTCCAGACAGTCATCTCTCTTCATGTATTATATATTCATTTATCACATCTTTATTTTGCATATCTTCTAGTATCACCTTTTCTCAAATTCCAGCTTTTCTGTCCCATACACTCCTCTTACCATACCATACTCACTCACACGCACTCATGTCATTACTCTTAAATGCTCCTCTCACTAACATGTTTGCTTTCCTCTTTCAAATCCTCCCTTTCCTCGCAAATTGCACGTATTGCCTTTCTCACACACAACCTTCATACCAATGGTGGGCAGAACTCATGCAGTTTCACTCATCGTAATCCTGCGAGTGCCATATAAAATCAACGGGTTTTCCATGGAGTTCTGCCAGCATGCGCAAAATATTCATGTCCCGCTGCAATATAGTGCCAGAAATGCAAGCAGAGCTAAAACATCAGCACGAAGGGCACCTTGACGTGCACAAGAGCGCTAGGCCATTTGAGTTAAATTTGATGCCACTCGATTTGAAAATGTACTCGAATGGCAGCAAATCTACTTGAGACGCACAATCTTGCTCGCATTTCTGGAAACTCGCTGCAAAAAATTCTGCCCTGTGGCAATTGGCGGAATTTTGCTGAAATTCCAAGTCACCAAATTCTGCCAATTCCGCGGACGGAATGAAACATTTAGCCCACCCCTACTTCTTACACTGTCCTTTCCTTGCTCATATCACTCTCTCTCACCTCCTGTTTCTCACAGTGCTTTCTTTCACTTTCTCGCCCGCTCATTTAGCAGCACACACACTTGAGGATGATTGTGTTTTTATACTTTTGTGTCAAACAGGTAAGCAATTCCTTCAGACCGAGAGAATCTAAAGGACTGGCCAGTCCAATCTACATAGGATTAGACGGGGGTCCGCTCCTTTTGGAACTGGGACCCTCACACACCCAATTGGGTGTCACACTTCATCAAGCTATCCTGGCTGATTAGGGCTGAAAGCCCGAAACCGGTCCTAGGATGCTTGTTTCCAGTCCAAGGAGGACCTGGCGTGGCAGTTCAGGCAGGACTGTTCCCATTAGGCACAGGGTCAAGACTGATTTTCATATGGCTGGGTTCAAACTGGAATGGCATGGTGAGCAAAAGGACAATGGTTTTAGGCCCAGGTCTCTGTACTGGGGTGAATGTATGACATTGTTCTGCATTCTGTCCATCAATTGTTCTTTTTTCACGCTTCATCAGAGGACATGCTCCTCGTTGGGACGGCGCTGCGATTCCTGACAGGCACAAGTAAAGGGCTTCTATGACGGAGATCTTTTGTTACAAAGCTGTGATGTGAAGTGGGGGTACAGGGCGTAGTGTAGTGAAATAGACTTAGTAGTACTCTCAAGTAAACTTCAATAAATTAGATCTGCTTGTTTGGTTTAAAAATGAAAATGGCGAACCTCTGAGACACTGTTCTCTGGTTGCTCTAAGAAAAGGTCAACATCTTTCTTGCCGGATATGTCACACAACGTGATCAAACAGCAATTCGTCAGGACCAAACAATTGATTGTCATCTACACAGTGGTTGGAATCCTAATTGGTAGTGAGGGGAACCCAACCACAAGTGGAGCCTAAATGTGGTCTACCTTTCATAGGAATTCTGATCTGTAATGCAAATAAAAAATAGACATAAAAGTTACCAGTATACACTAGTCAAATTCTCGATCATGTCCATCAAGCGATTGATTCCTCAACATGCTGTTGACGAAGGTGTGGTTATTGGCGCAGTGAAGACAAATAGTGGCAAGCAAGTGACATCTATGGACATCAGCAGCCAGATACATTTCATACACTGTGGTGAGGGGTGGGGCAGAAAAATCATCCAAGTAGGGTGGCTCTCAGGCCTCCTCAATAATGGCTGAGGGAACGCTGATTTAGTGTCCTAAAAAGAAGGAAATAATATATATGACAGCAATCATCCAAACGTTGGGGGTGATGGTGTAATCTGGGATTAAATATAAAAAGGAGTTGTGTACTCACTGCGTAGGCGTGACGTTACCACTCATCAACCTATCCTTTCTCTGCTACCATGGACGAATGGAAACAGGGAAAGGGCGAGCTATTTACGTATTCAAGCATGCTCACCAGGTGGTGAAACCAATACGGTCTTGAGCGTAGTCAGGACATTGGTAAAAACAGGGGCGCCATATTGGAAGCAAGTATCCAGGTAGAGAACAATGATCCAGTCCCTAGTTAATTTAACGAGGTAAATTCCCTCTGGGTCCTGCCCTGAAAGTTACATCAAAATAATGCTGCCGAGGACTCGCAGCCCAATCTGTGCGGTCACAGCCATGTCCCAATATTGAAGATAACAAAAGGCGACTGGTATGGGGGTCGAGGTACAGACCTGCCCGACCAGTTCCGTCATGTCGTTGTCTAATGTGGTTGAGTGGTCCGTGAGGGGAGCCGCTCAAAGCAGAACACGTCCAAGCCATGGATGCTGCCCGCATCTGTCACGTGACTCCCAATCGTGGTCTATGGCTTAGTAGAAATACAGAAATCCCTCTAGCTCCTGGGAACTGTAGTTTCCAGTCAAATGTATGGTCAAAACCAACTATGTTTGGAATTCTAGTGGCTGACACCAAAAACATAGCAGGCTCATTAGACTTCTGAAAGTAGTCATTGCAGATCTGTGTAATACATGATGGTAACCCAGGTGCCTGGAGATGGAGAGACAAGGATTGGGTATGTCCGACCAATCTACAGAGCATTATGGTGGGTAAGGGGATAAGCGGCGAGTATGGTCTTGAATTTAGCCGGACCTCATGAAACTCATGGGAAGGATGTGTGCGAATACATTGTAGACCAGATACTGGAGGGTGAAAAGAAATAAAGGATGGGTGTATGGTCAAACCCCAGAGACAACCCAAAGAATCAGAGAGGGTTGGCTCCTAGTGTGGTGTAGCTAGGATTTGAGTTTGCTACATGTTCAACGGGTGGATGACTTATGGTGGACTAACCATTCAATTCATTCCATGGAATGTCTTCATTAAGCCCAAATATATGTGTGGAAACACACAAAGAACCGTTTTGTTCTCTTCTGAAGAGGGCGTTCTTACTCATGTATGGGTGTGCCTCTAGGGTCGCCCACCTTATGTCATCTGGTGAGTGTCCTTATGTAAAGTGTGTGCACAGCTTGGTCTTTATCCTGTGACACAGAATGTTACGCGGGTGTTCCGTGACGCAAATCTTTATCGGTCTGGTGGTCATACTGATATAACTTTTGTCGCAAGGGCATGTCAACGTGTATATGCAATTGCTGTTTTCACAGTTAGTATGTCTCATCTGTATCCAGTTCAACATGCTTGTCAGTTTTACTTCTTTTGTTGTGTTGGTCAATGCACATACCATAAAGGAACCGCAAGGGAAGTGCCCCATCACTGGGATTAGGTCCGAGAGGGATCACTGATCAGATCTGGGGAGTGTTTGTAGTCTGGTATGTATGTGCATGTCTTTCATATTCATGGTGCGCTTGAAGGCAATCTGAGGTTGAGGTATGTACAATTCACCTGTTTGTGGGATATCCCAATGTTTTTAGGTCTCGCCTAGTGAACGCAGCGCATGCGCTGCTCCGTCTTCTTTTAATAATGTTACGCATTCTGTTTGAGTCTGGTGTATATGTTGTCACACATGTCAGAGTGTCTGCCTGCTATTTTGCATTGTGTTCTAAGAGTGTCTCTCTATTGTTATTTTTAGCCAGTTTCTTGGCTATTCTGACGCTACGGGCTGGGTACTCTTGTTTTTCCAGATTGTCTGCTAGTTGTTGTGCCTTAGTGTTGTAGTCCTGCATGAAGAAACAATTACAGCGTAGCCGTAGAAATTGTCTGTATGGTAAATTGTCCCTCAGGGCTTTTGGGTGGTGACTGCTGTAAAGGAGTAAACTATTAGAGTTGGTTGGTTTTCTGTATATAGTAGTGGTAAGCCCCCTCCTCCTCCGTCAGGGTGATCATAAGGTCCAGTCATCAGTGCAAATTCCATTTTTGAAAATTATACTGATGAACAATGCTCTGTTCAACAATTCGGCTATACCGACGCCCTGCTGAGGTCTGAAGAGAAAATACTATGCAAGATTGTGGATTTAAATCAATGCAATAATCATTTAAAAATGAAGCATGGCAGTAAAAATAGATCAAAATGAAAGGGTTGGGCAATTTACAAATTGCAGCCATTTCTGCAGAATCTTTGGTTTTCCAACAAATAGGAAACAGTCGTAGCCTAGTAGGCCATTGCTACTTGGAACAATCCAGCCACAACCTCAGTAACTATTCTTGTGTCAGGCACACAAGAGCAAAGCTTTTCGAAAAGGTTCTGACTGGCGTGCACCAGGCGCTGTGCAATCCCAGTCACGGGGTTGCATCTGTTCAAAATGTTGGATGTGGGCTAACGGCCAGAGGCGCCGACTTTGGAGCTGGGGAACCAGGTTTGAGTCAACGCGTCATCTCAATATCATGCGATTCTGGGCAAATCACTTAATCTCCCTGTGCCTACCAAAACAAGCATTTGCAAAACAATAGGTCTGTCTCGCATTGAGTTTGAGCTATTGGCATAGTAAATGATAATTCCTTTTATTTATGTGTTGTTTTTAAAACAGATAAATAAAAGGCATTGTCATTTACAACACCCTCGGGTCGAGTTAACGCTAAATTAGAATTGCAATCAATACTCAAACTTCGCAGGACTCCTGCCAAACATATGTTTCATCGAGAATACGGTATGCGAGAAGGCCCAAAACGAAAAGCAAATGCAAGGGTTGGCACGCTTTAGAGCGTTGCAGGCATTACAAAGGAGCAACGCAAACGTAGGTAACACAGCAACAGCCTGAAATTGAAAAATTGGTGCCTGAAATTACAGAAACGCCTTATTTTTGCCTTCGTTATATATCAGTTTTCAAATTCTTCCCAGCCTCTCCCATGAACTTTTGTTGCTCGGAAACAAAACTAACCTGGTGAGTCAAGAAGAAGTATACCTACGTGAAAACGTCAAGATTATTATGTTATTCTAGTTACTTACGGGTGCAGATTTATTTAAATACCCCAAGCTCGTGGGGTGACATCAGCTGGCAAGAAGCCGCAAAAAGGTCCTCAAACGAATTTGCGCTTTAGCGATCAGCAAGTCCTACTATTGATGAGCATAGCTGTTCGACTTTAAGAAAAAATAATTCCAATAGAAACCATTACAAATAGACATTGTATTGATTGTTTTATATGCTGTAATCATCTGGGCATGAGGACGAGCTAGAGATACAGCTGTTCTTCGTTCAAGACTTACTTAGAAAATACAGTGGTTTTGGGGGGTATTCCCAAACCTACCCACGTGAATACACCCGTAAACACGTTGCACCAGATTCACAAACTGATTTGTACAATACATTATTATTTTTGCTAATGACAAAAATCTAAATTAGCATCTGGCGCCTTACTTCCCTGTCACTTTAGTGGAATATTACTTACTAAAAAATGTGCTAACTTGGAGTAAATATGAGCGTATAATGGACCTAAAAATGGGGAATATATCTTCCAAAGTGGGCGCTGGAAAAGAAATGAAGGCAACACACAGACAGGGCAATGCAAATCAAATGAAAGACATACGTGAAATCCTGGTTAATTCACAAAAGAAAACACCGACAAGCCAAGAAGGCTCATAATTACATCCACCCTCACAAATATTGCTCACAGAGAGTGCCATGGAATACCATAAACAGAATAAGGGTGGATTAATACGTGCATGACAAGAAATGAAATATTAAGTGATATCAAAAATGTAAAGGTACAACAGTATACACATAGTCAAAATCACAACAATAAAAACACAGCCACACTAGCGGGTGCCTAAACAAACAACTGACTTATAAGACTGCAATCGGATAAGACAATAAATGAAAATATGGAAGTGCTGTGAATCACAACAATACAGATAGTTGGCAAAATAAATACAGAAAATGTAATTGTCTCATCAAGCACATGCTAATACAAAAAGCATACACAGAAAACAGAAATGCAATAAAAAAAAAAGCATATTATAAATACTTATACACACTGACCAATTCAGGGAGGGGGCTCAATGAGAACACCAAGTCTGCACCCCACCTAGCTGCCGGACAACCTATATATCACTCACAGGTCAGCACGGTAAGAAACCAGCCGCAGGCACAATAACATTCCCACAGTGGTGGCACCCCTCTCTTGCAAAGTCCCGGATCCAGAGGAACAAATACTTGAGCTGGTGAGAGCTGCTGCACAGATCTAGGATCATGCTCTGTGCCAAGTCTGAGGAAGAGAGATCGCTGCAGAAATGGAGACCGCTATAGCAACATCCTCCTGGCCATCCCTGCCCACTCAAGGTGCAGGGCACACTTAGCTTCCTTTTTTTAAAAATGTATTTATTTAATGCGATTTTATATAGCGCGAACATTACCTGAAGGTGTCAGAGCGCTTTACATAAGAACCAGTTGGAATACATAAGGACCTAGGGTTACATGCGTTACATAACAGATACAAACAGAGAAAAAAATTGCAAATGTACAAGTTATAAAGTCACACAAGGAAGAGATACAAAAAAAACATTGTAAAGGTAGTAAAGTCATACGAATGGATATACTCTAAGAGTCACATAGGAATGGTAGATAGTACAAAGGTCTACTGCATATTCTAGTGATTAGAGTTATCTCTATATACATAGGCAAGGGATAGGAATGGATATACTCTAAGAGTTTTTTTATAACAACATAAGAGTGACTCAAGGGTGCTATAATGAAAATTCAACAAAGCAACCAAAACACAAAGCCAGAAGGAAAAACAAAAGCAAAGAAAAATAACCAGAGAAGATGTTGAATAAAGAAAAATACCTTATTTCTTAAAATAAGGTATTTTTCCTGGGGTCTGCATCCTTCCAGAGAACCAGGGTCTCACAGCTGGCATCTCACAGTATGCCGCTGCCATTCCCTGTGCCAGGTATGGAGATGCATTACCAAGAAAACTTCAGCATGCCACAGTCATTAAAGGACTGGCAATGGTTGGTACAGCGGTTCTGCGCTGTTGTTTATTTCCCCAGGTGCTTTGAACCATCAATGACACACGTGGCACCTTACACACCATGGAGTTGGCACACCATTAGCACAGTTGGCACTGCACCAATGCCATACTATCCCTATGCCAGGAGCCTTTTAATTTAGGTCTATACTGCGTTTCCTAGTAGAACAGTGTTAATTTAAGGATTTCGGGGCACCAGGCATACAATATTTTAGGGCCCCCTGTTTAGAACAGCTTAGAATTTTATAGCTCATTTTCAGCTAATTCAAGGCCCATCATGGTAAACGAACTAGAATTATACGTAAAAGTTGAGCTAGAGAAATAGATAAATAAAAAAAAATATAAGAGAAAAAGTTCACTTTCCCTGGGTCCCCTTGGGAGGTGGGGTCTCTGGACAATCGACCACTTTGCCCATGTATTAAAAAACGCCTCTGGTGTGACACATGACAGCATTATGTTCAGTTAGTGATTGCACTCAGTTGAAACCCGCGGTTTACGGAGACATGTGGTTGCTTTGCGAGTACAGAAAAGGCACAGAAAGTGTGCATGTGCACACGGGGCATATATCACGGTAGCAGAAATCACAACACTCTGACCCACATAACCCCTGATGCCATTTGAAAACGTAAGCACGTTTAAAGTGGGAATACATGAAAATAAAGTCACGAATCCGTTCTTCATTTACGTTTTCTGCAGGATTGCATTTATGGCCTCTCTCCGGACCTCCTCTTCTTGAGACCACAAACCACTGCGCCTCAGCAGAGCTTGAACAGTACACACACTGACCAAGGCAACACAGAACACAAGTCTGACATCAAGTCACCCTCCAGCTGTTTTGATCACACAGCCGGGGTGTGCCATTTTATTTCCATGGTGTAGTGTGTAAGATCATCCTGGTCTGGTGCACAAGATCACGAGGCATACGTACGGAGTGCTGGGTGTTGCACTCCCGCCCAATCCAGCTCTTTAGCTGGCCCAGAGTTCAGAGGTCAATGTCTACGTGTATGTATCAAGCCCTTGGCTTCCACCTTCACAGGAGCTACATCTGCTTGTAGTGTCACAGTGGATGTTCAGTGTTGAGTCACTGAAGAACTATGGAACACACTAGTCCACACATGTTCCAGAGACACCAATGTCTGCTTCGGCTGAATGGTACCAGTCAGGGTTCTGTAACTCACACAAACATTTTCACTTACTGAATATGAATAGTTGTAAATATCTGCGTCATACCAGCGTGACGAATGTGTGTTCCTTTCCTTTGGAGTGATTTAAGATGTGTGTTATACACAGTAAGGAAAAAAGCACTTACCCTCGGTATCAATCTTTCTAGTAGTGCATACTCTGTACCTGCAGATTCCTCCACTCAGTGGCGTCTCTAGAAGCGATATTTTTGAAGGGGGGTATACAAGGAATCACAGATAAAAGAGGCGGGGCCATCTACAATGGGCAATCATGAAGATTGGATACGTTTTATACATATATACACACAAAGACATTTACACATTTTTAAGCAGACTTCGAATTAAACATTACCTAGATCTGTGGAAGGGGTGGTGTGGGTTTCAGACTTTTAATCACTCTAGTTATCCTCAACATACCTTTTTACTGCAGTCTCTGTTAAAACTCTTATGCCCTTTTTAGGTTATAGCTTCCCAGACAGCGCAGCTGTGTGGTATGTGAAAGATACATTGTGGAGTTTCAGAAAGCTGACCTGGGAATGCATTCTGCCCGTCGCTTGCCATTGATTTTGTGGCTTGTAACTCATGTTTTCTTGCTTCCCATTTGCTGGCTTCATTTGCCTTAGGCTGCCCAGCTCGAGTTTGTACCTCCCCATGCAAAAGCTGCGTTTACATTATTCTTCCACAAACTCGTTTTCTATGATAAACAGGCCTGCAAACTTTGTTCTTATCTCGTCATATTTGCTGGGCATTCAAATACGGGGGGAAAATGTTAAGCGCTCTCAGAAGATAGCGCCTGTTTTTCTGGTTACTTAAACTTACCCTCCTCCTCTTGTTGCTAAGGTACCTTCGTGTCTGTCAGACAGCCTTTGATTTTTTGGTACATTGTACACTTATTTATCGTTTCATTTTGCCACAGATGCATGGCAAATTTGACAGTTTGTGTTCATGCTACGTTTGGTTCATTGCATGTTTTGAAAAATGTTTTGTGATTGTTTAATTCAAATTGAGAGTTCATATTGGACTGTATGTTTAGATTGTGGTATCTTTTGAACTAGGTTGTCCCCATTTGGTGGTTGGTGAGTGCAGAAAATACAGATACAATTATATGCAGTACATTCAAAGAGATGGAGGCATAATTATAAACTAGTTAGTTTATCAAGCAGGCTGGTGCTTATGAACGGGCAATAGGTATCCCGTATCAGACTCCTTACATATGACTGACTCACTCCAGCCCGTTTGGCCTTTCCACAACTCACAGGTCAGTTTATTTGCCAGTGTGGCTGTGGGTACATCTTTGTAGGCAGCTTCTGGGTTTACAGCATGATGACTAAGCACATCACAGAAAGCGGTCTTAAAAGTAGCACATCAGCGTCTCCACAAAAGGTGTCCCTCACCATCAAGGAGTTTGTTTGAGGACTAAGGACAGGGTTTTGTATGTGTGTAGTAGGAAAATGGTGCCTGCAACGAGTGTACGTAAATTTGGCTATCGTTTTCGTGGCACGGTGCCAACAGGAGGGGGTAGACCCTGAACCCTCTAAGTTTCAGACCAAAGGTCTCACACAATTACTATAGACCTGTGCACACGTCTACATATAGCTGCCGAGTATTTACTGTGTGTCATGCTTTAACACAAATGGACATTCAATGTACAAACATGCATTAGAAATCACAATGAACAGTCAGGAGTTTTTGTGTTCTTCTTTAATCCTGAACGATTGCCCAGCCAACATGTGTTTCGTCTGGGAAGTACCCCACAACTTCTTCAGGGCTTATGGCAATGAGGAGATGAGAATATCTCTGCCGGCTGAACTTCCGTCCCGGCTGGGGAAAAGTAAGTAATTCTTAGCGGATCGGAGGGGTCCAAAATAAGGACTTCTGGTCCCAGACGCTGCGACTGCTTTCGACATGTCAGTGCACACCCTGTCCAAGTGAAGCCCCTATACTTACTCCAGACCAGACATTGATTTGAGTGCTAAAAGGGGTACATTGTTTCCAGTTTGTGGGTGCGCTTTATGAAGGAGCCAGGACCCCAGAAGTAAAGCCCTCATTCATACAACTGAGGACACCAACTTTTTGAACTCTCCACCCCATGCCCAAATTTCTTACACAGTGTATGCCCAAACATGCTGCTACATCTCAAATCACTACACGCGTCTATGATATCATAGCAGTACATAATATGGGCGAAGGCAATTTAAGTTTTTTTGGTGACATTTAGTTTTGGATGGAAAGTGTGGATTTCCTCATATTTATACATGTCTGTACCTACTACAGGCAGGGGCATGTGGGTGAAGGGAATGCATGACAGATCTGTGGACATGTAATCAAGGGTGTGAGGATGGCATCTATTTTCTAAGGGTATCGTCCACATCTGTGGCTACGCAGTACAGTTCCTGGGTGTGAACAGTGATCTTGTTCTTCCATGGGTGGTGCATGAAGTTTGAGGGCCACCAAGGTTGTTGGCCAACAGATGTTTGATACATTGCTAATTTATTTATGACGCACAAGGTAGGCATACCCAGATCCATCCAAACGGTATAGGCGAGACCTCCTTCACAGTTCAAGCTAAAGAAGGTCTTACACTTTTTGAAGGATAGGGAATTTTTCACTCCAAGGCCCCTATAGGAGTCTCTTACTTAAGGAACACATAATTTACAAACATACTGTTCAGAGGTAAGAACATTTCTGCACAACCAGCCTCATCAGAGGGTAGAATGCCCAAACTACTTACTTTGATGCCCAGCTGCCATCAGCCCCATTGCAAGAGGCTTATTCCATTTACAGCGGGACAAAGACTTTCCTTCAACTATGGCCACTGGACCCAGATAACCACTTAGACATTTATCCTTCAATTGAAATAATTGACCACTGCAAACCCTTTAGCATCCCAAGCACTTCCGCTGCTGGCATTCAGCCAGTTGTACACCAGTAAGGGGCAGATATTACTCCCCTAAAATGTATATGGAGAAACAGGAGTGCTCCAGCTCATTTTTAGAGTTTTACTATAAAACAGCTACTTGGCTACAGGATTTCAATACAAGGTATTTACAGCCAGTAGTTATCTTTCAGATGAAATCTCTATCTTCCCCAGATTTCTCACTTCTTGAAATCTCTACAGGCTTCACACTGGATGTGGAAAACTTCACCAGCTGGTGGCCGACTGCAGGTAGCAAATGAAGAAATTGATGGCTGGGTTACAATTGCGCCGGGTACCAGTGATAATAGTCAAAAGGAACAAATAAAGAAGCTCTAAGGAGAAGGTTTAGGCCACCAATCTAAACACAACAGGCATGAACCAGTCAATGCCCTAATACACAACACAACATTTATCCTGAGCTAACACAAGAATCCACTTTGCAACCAATAGACAGATCACAAGTCGCTGTTTGTTTTCTTCTTTTCTTTCTTTTTATTTCATGTGTTGATTTTTCATAAAAACCTCCTAGCCGACACGTGTTTCGTCTGATGTGGAGTTAATCCACAGACTTCTTCAAGGCTAGAACAATGTAATTTTATAGTTTTAAAAACTTTTACATATAGATATTTATTTCCAAAACCCCCTATTTTCCAAGAACTCAGATTCTGAAGAGTCCCATTCATAGAGAGTTATAGTTTGTCAGCATCAAAAAAGCTGGTGCAATATCACCAAAGGACAACACAAGGTGCTCTAAAGGAGTAATAGTGAATAGTAACCGCCAACAAGAAAGAGTGCGAGTTAGTGATAATAAAGAAAAACACCACCACCATAAACTTGATTCTGTGTGCAATTCACACCAACACACTATTGAGAATCCAGTATTTAAAGTCCAGCAAAGGATATGCAGATATAGACTATTTACTCAGGCTAGAGAGAGATAGCCCCACATAAAACATCGTGCTCAACCAGAGTTGTGAGCAAATCATGGGTACCTTAATTGATTAAGTTCGACCTCTAGTTTCTTGTTCAACACCCCTGCCACACCGTCATTGGGGTTCAATTATCCTCTTGGCTATCAATAAAAAACCGCAATTTAAAACTTAGAACATCTGTCTGTGTATACGTTCAAAAGCCAGCCTTAATCTGATTATATGGAGTACTCACTCTATTTCTCACGTTATTTTGGCCCGTAGATAGCGTCTAAAAATCAGTCTCTCTCCATAATATGTAATTCGGGTATTTTCCTCCTGTAGTTAAATTGAAACAGACGGAATCCTACTGGTTACGAAATACTCATTTCCGTTATCATTAGAGACATACATATCGATAAACTGGGTGCAATCTTTATATGGCCCACACTTAAGTCATATTAAGTATAAGAGTTAACCCACTAGGCTAGCGACAATATCTTATCACTATGATTGCGCATTGCACGACCCATATCCATTAATAAAACACAACTCGTGCTCGGTAAGTTAACACCGCCACGAAAGGGATCCATATGTGTGAGTAGTCTCACCTGTGACGATATCTCGTCTCCCATGAAACGGTTCCTGGCGTTCAGCGCCCGCGCCATGTCGGAGTTTCTTAAAATACCCGCATCCGGTATCCGACATAGAAAAGGGGATAACCGCATACGGTGTAATTCCCAACTGGAAATGCGCGCCATCTTTGAGTGTGCAAGCCAATATCTAAAACCTGCCACGAGTCATATCTACTAGTCATAAATGTTATTGTTTATCGTTTTTGTCAACTGTAATTGTGGAAGTATGTGAATATGTTTGTACGCATCGTGTAAAGGTAAAAAAAGAAAAAGAAGCACTCACCGAAAGTTCCCATCACCAGGTGTCACTTCCTTAATTTTCATTATCGACATTGTGACTATACATGTTTTCACAGAGTTATTTATAAATACATATGACATTCCTAGTTGACGCTGCAATTATCAGTCTGAGCAATTTAAAAACAGAGAATTCCAAGCGATCCTAATATATAGTATTCAATTTTGTCTCAGAACTCAGATTTTGCCAAGCTGAGTTACTGTCCTGAATACATGTTGCATTTATATTTCAGATGCCATGGTTGTCAACCTTATATAATAATTTCACTGGATTATATACCAAAATTAGTAACACAATATAGAGACAGTATCATTTTCCATAGGTGTACCAGAAACCTGTTTCGTCTGATTACAACATGAAGGAAATTGTAAAACATGATGGTAACATGCTGGTCAAAGATCATATACATTTTAAAATACAATTTACAAACACAATATATGTTCTTTTTGATCATTGATTCAAAAAGAGTCATATTCAAGTAATGTACATACATTGGCATTCAGAGTCCACCATCTGTAGTGTGTCATCAGTTAGTTACCCAGGAAGAATTGAAGCTCTTCATCAAAGTTAAGACCCCTCTCTACCGCATGGACCTGCATTATCCATCTGGCCTCGAGTTGTCCAAGTCTGAGCTCCCTATCTCCTCCCCTCACATCTTGGGGCATTGTTTCAATCCCATGAAATGACATAGCTAGATGTTCACTCTGTGATCCGCACTCCATAGCATGAGCTGTCAGGGGATGTCTCATCTTTGTTCTTTAGTGCCCTAAAGTGTTCTGCCATGCGGTCTTTAAGTCTGCGTATGGTGCTGCCAATATATACTCGGTCACATTTACAAGTTATCGCATATACCACATAGGTGGTATTACAGTCAATGTGTGTTTTTATGTGATAGATTTTAGATCCATTGTATGTGAATTGTAATGTTCCATGCCGTGACATCCTACACATACTGCAGTCACCGCATCGGAACGAGCCTTTTGCAAGTAGGTGTAACCAATTCGGAGTCTTCTCTGCTAACTTTGGGTAACTGGGACTAATCATATTTTTGATCGTCATACCACGACGATAGGATATGGAGGGTCGTGAATTAATGTAATCCTTTAAAGTTTGATCAGAACTCAGTAGGAACCAGTACTTATTCAGTATTTGGTAAACCTTAGATGACCAGGGATTATAGTTAGTAATCAATCTCACCTTATCTTTGTTTCTCTTGCTCTCGTGGGATTTAGCACTCAGTGTTTCTTGTCTATTTAGTCTAAGAACTCTATTCTTTGCTCTACGTAGGACCTCTGGTCCATATCCTCTCCTAAGGAATCTCCCTTCAATATCTGTTACACACTCTAGAAATTCGCCATCCTCGCTACAATTGCGTCGGGCCCTATATAGTTCTCCATAGGGGATTGAGGTGACTGTAGATCTAGGGTGTGCACTATCATTGTGTAGAACCGCATTACAGGACGTAGATTTTCTGAAAAGCTTACTACACAGTTTGTTATCTTTTACATATAGGGTTAGGTCCAAAAAGTTGATTCGCTCCTTGGAGTATTCAATGGTAAAGGTCATGTTGTACACATTGTCGTTCATGTAGGCAAAAAAGTCCAAGAGTTCAACCTCACTACCAGTCCATACAAGTATGAGGTCGTCTATATACCTTCCATAATAGTTAATATGGGAGTGCCATTTTGCACCGCCTGGGCCCCAAACATGCACCGCCTCTACCCATCCCATAAACAGACAGGCAAACGACGGCGCAAATTTTGAACCCATAGCGGTCCCACAGGTTTGCTTATACCATTGGTCTTCAAAAAGAAATACATTTTCTTCCAAAATCAGTCTTGACATCATTAAAATCATGTTAGTGTGCTCCAATAGTTCTACCGGTCTCCTATATAGGAAAAACTCAAGGGCCTTAAGACCCAGTTCATGATTTATGTTCGTGTATAGGGAGGATACATCCATCGTGACCAACATCATCTCTGGTTCCCACTCAAAATCATTCAGTATATTTAGAATATGTTTAGTGTCCCTGATGTTCGAGGGTAAATTTAAAACATACGGTTGGAGAAAAAGATCTACAAATTCAGCCAATTTTTCAGTCGGCCCACCTATTCCCGAAATAATGGGCCTCCCTGGTGGAGACAGGAGACACTTATGAACCTTTGGCAGTGTATAAATACAGGGAAAGCGGGGTCGGTGTACAGTAAGATATTTAAATTCTGTGTCGTTCAAAAGGGTAGCCTGATGCCAGGTTTTTAGATAGGTATTAATCTTGGCTACAATCGTAAACATCAGGTTATGTGGTAATTTAGCATACCAGACTTCATTGTTCAATTGCCCCATAATCTCCTCATTATACTTTGTCCTATTCATTAAAACGACATTCCCCCCTTTGTCCGCTTCTTTCACTACAAGGGAAGTGTTTTTAGATAACGATTTGAGGGCACTTCTTTCTCTAAAAGACAGATTGTCCTGAGGGTATGGAGGCTTGAAATCACGTATGTTATTCTCAAGAATGTCTAGTTCTTTATTTACACTCCTGTAGAATGCGTCAATGTTACTGCCACTCCCCAACTGTGGGGTCCATTTGGACTTCTTTTTGAGTCCACTATCCTCACTCAAATTGGTGCAACACTCCAAATCTTGCAAGACTTGGTGCAAGGTTACAGGGTCATTCTCTTGTTCTGTTATTGATAACAGTATTCTAGTAGCATGCACATCTTGGATGGTGATATCACCAACAACTGGGAGACGAGATATCGTCACAGGTGAGACTACTCACACATATGGATCCCTTTCGTGGCGGTGTTAACTTACCGAGCACGAGTTGTGTTTTATTAATGGATATGGGTCGTGCAATGCGCAATCATAGTGATAAGATATTGTCGCTAGCCTAGTGGGTTAACTCTTATACTTAATATGACTTAAGTGTGGGCCATATAAAGATTGCACCCAGTTTATCGATATGTATGTCTCTAATGATAACGGAAATGAGTATTTCGTAACCAGTAGGATTCCGTCTGTTTCAATTTAACTACAGGAGGAAAATACCCGAATTACATATTATGGAGAGAGACTGATTTTTAGACGCTATCTACGGGCCAAAATAACGTGAGAAATAGAGTGAGTACTCCATATAATCAGATTAAGGCTGGCTTTTGAATGTATACACAGACAGATGTTCTAAGTTTTAAATTGCGTTTTTTTATTGATAGCCAAGAGGATAATTGAACCCCAATGACGGTGTGGCAGGGGTGTTGAACAAGAAACTAGAGGTCGAACTTAATCAATTAAGGTACCCATGATTTGCTCACAACTCTGGTTGAGCACGATGTTTTATGTGGGGCTATCTCTCTCTAGCCTGAGTAAATAGTCTATATCTGCATATCCTTTGCTGGACTTTAAATACTGGATTCTCAATAGTGTGTTGGTGTGAATTGCACACAGAATCAAGTTTATGGTGGTGGTGTTTTTCTTTATTATCACTAACTCGCACTCTTTCTTGTTGGCGGTTACTATTCACTATTACTCCTTTAGAGCACCTTGTGTTGTCCTTTGGTGATATTGCACCAGCTTTTTTGATGCTGACAAACTACAACTCTCTATGAATGGGACTCTTCAGAATCTGAGTTCTTGGAAAATAGGGGGTTTTGGAAATAAATATCTATATGTAAAAGTTTTTAAAACTATAAAATTACATTGTTCTAGCCTTGAAGAAGTCTGTGGATTAACTCCACATCAGACGAAACACGTGTCGGCTAGGAGGTTTTTATGAACAATCAACACATGAAATAAAAAGAAAGAAAAGAAGAAAACAAACAGCGACTTGTGATCTGTCTATTGGTTGCAAAGTGGATTCTTGTGTTAGCTCAGGATAAATGTTGTGCCGACTGCAGGTACCCTGCACTCTCAACATGTGACTACCTATAACCATATAAGTTACCACCCTGCACATAGACGCCAGTACCCAACCTCCTTTCAATGCTCTTCAGAGGCAAAGATGAGACAAACAAGCTGTGGGCACAACAGAGAACCCTAGAAACGGTGCACAAATTTGGGTCCTCATCAACAGGAAATGACTCATCTTGGGGAAGCTGTGGAGGCACTAGTCAATCTAAATAAAATGCTTAAAGCAAAAAATTTTGTTCTTAAAGGCAAAATCACCACAGTTGCTACTGGCACTGATGGGAACTACTTGGTGTCTGGATATGCTCGATGCAAAAGGCCAGAATTCTGTCACTCACAGTAAAGTTGGTGTGAGAAAGTGCCTCTTTTGCATGGTTAGCCTCCCACTTTTTGCCTGGTTTTGACATGGCTTCAAATGTAGTGCACTTGGTCCTCCTGTAAGTCCCTTGTAAATGGTACTCTGGGTACCTAGGGCCTGGAAGCTGTAGAGGGTCATCTAGAACCCCCCCCCCTCATCGGGACCATGCCATTGCCCTTGCAGCCTGAATGCCCCTGAGGGAGAAAACAACAAAGTCAACATGGCACCCTGCCTGGGTGACATGACAGCTAACACTGCCTGACAGTATAGGCAAGTCACCCCTCTAGCAGGCCTCACAGCCCTAAGGCAGAATACACTATACTCCAGGTGAGGGCATATCTGCATGAGTAGATGTACCCCAACAATATTAGGCACCATTTTCCAATATTGTAAGTGCCAGTGAAGCCATAGAGTACATGGGCTGGAAACTCGACAACTTGAGTTCCAAACCACCATGACTTCTTTACTGAATAGAAGAGTGTTTAATACTGTTAGAAATGGGGGTCTCTAATTGGTAGAGGTAGGTACCTTTGACCAAGTAAGGACCCTTGCTTCTAGTCAAGGTAAGGGGGAAACACTGTAGATAACCCCAGCTCACCCCCTTGGTAGCTTGCCACAAACAGACAGGCTTATTCCCAAGGCAATGTGTAAGTATTTGCACCAACACCCACACTAACACAGTGAAACACCACAAATGGACACCACATAGGTTTTTATAAAAATATAGATATCTTTATCTGAATTTAGGCAAGACCAAAACGACAGGAATTCCAACATACACAGTGATTCTTCTTTAAAAAGGTCTTTGATAGGGTTCTTGGTAAGGAAACAAAAATAAGCTTGTAAGTTCTGACTTCTGTAGGTTAATTATCAAAGATCGAAAATACTGTCCAGCACAGGTTCATGGTGTTTGTTGCAGGCCCCTTGCGCCATGTGCAGCTGACTCGCAGTCAGTGATAACCAAAATAGGCCCCCACTGCTTTAGATTGAAGGCAAAAGACTGTTCCGATACAGGCACCGGTACTGCCGCTCCTCTGGGGGTAAGTACGGGCCACTACGAGCACATGGCTGGGTCGGGTTGCTGAGCGACGCCTCGCGCTTCCTGCCTTCAGCGCTGCTCCTCTTTGTGACGAGCACCTAGTCGATCATGAGGAATGTTCCTCTTCACACGGCCTCCTCGCAAGACACACGCTGGGTGCAAGCACATGCATATACCAGAGACAGGACGTTTGTTGGAAACTTTTGTATCCCTGAGTTTCAATAACAGGAGGTAAGCTCTTTTCAGGTCTTTGGAGACTTGTTCCTTCAGGACACAGCACACACCAAAGTCCTTAGCAAGCAGGGGGGATACAGCACACAGCTAAGTCCCTTGTCCTCTCCTCAGTTAAAGCAGCAAACTGCAGGCCTGCTCCAGACAACATAGCGAGGGCAGTACTTCTCCTCAGTCTCTTCAGCTTTTCTTCTTTGGCAGAGGTTCCTCTTGATCACAAAGTAGTCTAATTTTACAGGGGTTTCTTTGTTCTCTTTGTGTTGGGGGTCCTGGACCCAGTTCAAACCAGTTCTTGGTGCACTCTTCCAGTGCACAACTTCATTCTATGTGAATGTGGGCCAGGGTCGTCAGACGCACCGCAGGAGGTGGGGCCAGCATTCTGGAAGGCAGGCACAGCCCTATTCAGGCCCAGGTGCTAATCCTAACACCACTCCAAATGCAGATAGGTTTATTCAGCCTAGTTCTGACTCACCCAGACTCCTGGAGCCACCCCAGCTCCGGTCACTCTCAAGCCAGACAGTCAATCCACAAACAGGCAGAGGCACACAGAAAGGTTGAACAAGAAAATAGTCACTTTCTAAAAGTGCTATTTTCAAACACAGAATTTAACAACGATCCTCCCGAAAAGATGTGTTCTCAAATTCTGATTTCAGGGATACCAGACTCCATGTCTCCATCTTGTTCCTATGGGAAGATATGCTGGTAAAATGTTACACAGCATTCCCCATTCTGTCCTACGGGCAAGATGGCCTCTCAATACTGAAAAACAGTATTTCACCATCAGGACATGTTACATACATCAGTACAAGTCCTACCTTTCACATACACAGTACCCTGCCCAGGGGGTACCTTGGGCCTGCTATAGGGGTGTCCTATGTGCACAGAAAGGGAAGGGCAGGGCAGGGCCTGGCAAGTGGGGGCACGTGCCAGGGCGACATGGCAGTTAAACTGCCCAGGCACTGCCGTGGCAGGCCGGAGACCTCATTTTAGGGCTACTCATGTGGGTGGCACAATCAGTGCTGCAGGCCCACTAGTAGCATTTGATTTACCAGCTCTGGCACACTTAGTGCACTTTACTAAGGACCTACTAGTAAATCAAATATGCCAATCAGGGAGAACCATTCACAATAACAATTTATACAGGGAGCACTTGCACTTTGAAAATGATGAGCAGTGGCAAAGTGCCCAAAGCATCTAAACCAGCGAAAACGAAATCCAGTATAGCATCAAAAACACAGGAGGTAGAGGCAAAACGTCACTGAAACCACGCCAATGATGCCAGGTCTAACAGGTACCAAACTATTCCTCTCCATAAATCCACACTGATGCCAGTGTAGGATTTATTCTCCCATGAACCCAGAGGGCACCTCAGAGGTGCCCCCTGCCAACCCTGGTGTGGTCTCTGACCAGCTGTAGGCAGACAGCCGCCACCAGACATGTTTCTGGACACCTGGGTAGAGAGCCCCAGGTTCTCGGAGACCAGAAATAATGCACATCCTGGGCAGAGGTGTCATGCCTCCTCTCCCAGGATGGGGCAGTGCTCAAAGAGGAAAGCTTCAAAGGCCTGCCGCCTTTGAAATGCCCAGCCTCTGCTGCTAGCAGATGGCAGCCCCTGGTTTACACCTCCCATCTTGGTTGGGAAAACTGGCAGGAAGATTTAAAAATGACGGAGGTGTGCCCACCTCTGCCAACCCCACCCCTAAGGTGTGTGTGTGTGTGTGTGTGTGTGGGGGGAAGCGAGGTGAAGCACAATTTTCAGTCCTTGCCACCTTTGAAGACGGTGGCAGGGGGCTTCTATTCGGGGATAGCCCTATGACCCCTCCCAAAGGAGGGTGGCATAATAGAGGGTGTACCCCAGGTAAGGTGCCCATTGGCCCAACCTCCTACTCCCCAAAACGCATCCTAAATATAGTATTTTGGTGGCTCCCCCAGACATGGCCCTCAGAGCTGCGATGACCTAAGAAGCACGAAGACGATCCTACAAAGAAGACTGAAGCAGACACCTGCCTTGGCCCCTGCCCTACCAGCTTGTCTCCAGCCTCTGCGAACTTGCAACCAGTCTTGCAGCCAGCGACCTCTGAAATCCTGGGATTCCTAAAATCCTGCTGCCTTCGACAAAGACTCCAACCTCCAGCGGGCATGTCCAGGAAAAAACACACTCCAAGAACAACCACAGGGAGGACCGGCCATGGTCGTCACAACTCACTGCTGCAAAAGAACTCCAAGAACAGTTGCAGTTGAGGACCGCCACTAGTTTCGACGCAACTCATTGCTACCCAAGATCTCCCAAAGACCGCAGTGGTAGAGGACCAGTAGGACGATTCGACTCTACCCTGCCTGAAGAAAGCACTGCAACTGGACGACCTCCACGACCTCAAGAGATCCTCCTGGCCCCACGACCTGAGTTACCCACAGCTCTGTATCCGAGAGCCTTTGCCCTCCTGCCAGTGGCCCTGCTCGTCACCGCCTGCACTGCCTGCTTGACCGCAATCTCTGCAAAATGATCTGAAGATGGCGGACCCCCAACCGACGTACAGCCACCGACCGCAACGGTAATTGTGTTGGCTGCCGGCTGAAACCTATCCAGGTCATTGCCCCGCCGACTGCTAGGGTAAATATCATTGCCGGTATCTACCGCCTCAGTGAAGATACTGAATTCCGCACCATACGGGTGCTCCGGTCTTCCACAACCGACCCTGCACTCCGTGTGGGTCTGAACACCTGTAGACGGGAACGGCAAGTTGTATACTCGCTGGACACATCCCACAATTGATTAACTCCCCAGGATAATCTTGAACTGTTTGAGTATTGCACTGTTGCTCATGAAAAGTATCTTTAATTGAAACATATTTATCTTAGCAAGAAGGTCTTGGTCTGACAATAAAATACAAAGTATAATTTTTCTAAAATTGGTCGGATCTCCTTCTTGGGTCATGTGTGCATTACTGATAGTGTGTGCAATAAAGGTCTCATTCTTCTGTCTTAGACCCAAGACTGCTCGTCAACACCACCACTAACAGAGCACTTTGGGTTTTGCATTGAGCACTGTACACTTTTGGGGAACCCTTGGACTCTGTGCATGGTATTACCACCTAGTGGCAATATTATATACAGAGTCAGCTTCCTACAGTTGGCTGATGACTGAAGTGGGCCGACCCACTGCACCTTGATGTATATTGTAGTGAGCAGAAGAAACAAGAACCACACAACAGCAGATTCATAGATGGAACAGGGCAGGCTGTTTGTATTTTCATGGTTTTTGCAAACCTTTATTGTTGTATAAGATGCAAGGTCATGGTCAAACTAGAAAAAAATGGTGGCTTAGAGGAAAAAATATTTCTTGGTCTCAAAATGCACACACTGCCACAGTAGTGTCAGGTATTGAAGGTGACCAATTTGCATGTGGATGTGCTCCTTGTGAGAGGGGAGACAGCCATCACTCACAGCGAAGTTAGTAAATGGCTGAAGTGGGTTTACCCACTGCCCCATGCTATAGTTTATGGAAGAAAAAAATGCAAATGACAATAAAAGGCCACTAGATGAAGAATTCAACAAAAGAGCAACCCATGTCTCTGCGAACTTGGTATAGCTAGTCCACTTAAGCACAATTGTTCACAAGGAACTAATTTAAGTTAAAAATTATTGTTTTCAGCAAGCTCCTACTATTGTGCAGTGATTTACGCACAGTAAGCTATTGATACAGTCAATATGTTCAACACTAAATTGCCTCTTCAAAATTACATTTAATTTAGGACTTCAGAGAATCACATATGACTAGAGAGAAACAGCCCAACAAAAGGTTCTTATTCAACACTCACTTCAGCCAAAGCGAGTGCTATTTCCAACCAAAGTTGGTGAAGGTTGAAAAATATACCAAATAAACGTTTGCTGTGTATTGACACTATTTACATATACATTAGGAAAAGATTGTGACTCATGTGCCCCCCAGAGGAGTGACCATGAACAACAGGTGAGTGAGGCTAAAGTGACAGTTTTAAAACAAGGAAGTGGTTATTGGAGTTAAAAGGATGCCCATTAAGATTTCAGAATAAATCATGTGTTCTAGATAATACTCTAGTGTTCTGGACTATCCTTTGTAAATTGTCGACATTCAAACCCTTTATCGTTTGTGGGGTCTCTTCAGGACAGAAATTCTGGGGATTGGAAGAGTGGTAAGGAATTAGTGTTGTTGCAATAAAGGTGGGCTGTAAATTAATGAGGATGACAGGAGCTTAGCCAAGGCACTTGATGTATACCGTAGGTGCAATAATATTAAAGGCATCCAACGTCAAGGAATCAATTATGGGTGCAGTCTATGGTAACTTTCCAAGACTGTCCTTTATAGGAATTAATAGGACCTCCTGAAAATATGTTCAAATTTCCAGTATCTAAAACAAGAATGATAGTCAATAATTAAGTTATTGACTATTATTGTTGTTTTAGATACTGGCAATTAGCATTATTGCATTGTATGCACTTGCGTCTGTAGTTTCATTAGAAGTATGGCATAGGTATAAAGGCATTCGATTCACCCTCTATACATGGGTGTAGTAATATGTTCAAATTGCCAGTATCTAAAACAACAATAGTAATCAATTATTATGTTACTAAAGTATCCACAACACACCTAGAACATGGAGGCCCATATGCTTTGTGGACTATAGAAATTCAATTCAGTTTCAACCCAAATTCGTCAATCACTAGTACATAAAAATGCTTCAAGGCTTTTTACAGTTACAGCATATTGTCTATTGCTTTAGAGCTATTCTGCTTGATCAAGTCTGCCAACTCTACCACTATACGTGTAGCCTTCCCTCCAGCTCAAAATATCTGCTTATAGCACCAAAACGTTAATTAGCCTGATGTGGCTGAAGGTTATTTTTAGTATTTAGAGAGTTCATCTTTTGAATTATCATCCCATCAATTCGAAAGCTTAGTCTAAACATCCACCTTTTCAGGTAAATAGGCGTGAAAAGAGTTATCTAAACTAAATGTTGAGAAATTCTAAATCGCCAAGAGACACTTCCAGTGTGTATCACACATTTCGCTCAAATACAGATTGAAAGATTAAACAAGAGGTGAAGCACTTAATAGTTAAATTAACCCAAAGATATCAGGAGCCTGTGATGAAAATACGGCGTTCAGTTTTTTGCTTTTAAACTGGGGGAGTGTGTGACATTGATCCACATTCAGTCCATCACTTGTTGTTTTTGCAATTGCCGCCCTAAGTGCGCTGGGGATGCCCACCGTTACCGACCGGTATTTGACGACCTACATCTGGCCCTAAGTGTGGTACTTGGAGGTAGTTCGAGAAGTGTCGAAAATCAATAAATAGCAGAACACCACAACATGAATTAGAAAAAAGGCTGTAATCTAACAAAATGCATGTAAGCTTACACCTTGGTTTCTGAATAAGCCATACAAAATAGAGCTACGTTACGTACTGCTTTGAATGTCATGAAAAGTAAATGACATTACCAGTTTGCATTTCAAAAACCTATTTGAATCAACGCCTTAAAATGGCAACTGGTCAAATATTCTATATTTCTCCCTAAATTTCCTTCAAAACATAATGGAATCTAGTCTGCAACAAGGTGGAGGCGGTGTGCTTTGCCTACTCAACAGTTCTCGGATAGATGCGGACATCTGAGGCTTTTATGACCAATGAGCAAGATGGCTCGAGGCACAAAGCAGACCAAGAAATGGTGTACGAGACATGGGGGTGCCTGGGAGTGTTGAGGCTGCATGGGAGGTAGAAAGATAGACGAGTTTATATGTTTCTAACCCAAAGGAGCAGCAGCATGCAACCCATGTGCAACGTCAAAATCCTTTGATGTGCTTCATACAGGGAGGGCACCAAGGTGCTACTAAAATGTACTAAATGTACTAATTCTGCTATTCTGTGGCTACTCATTGCCTATAAGGAGGGTCACCCATACTCAGATTAGCAACACTAAAATAATGATCAATTGTGAATCGCCAAAGGATATCAGACTATACCGACATTGTATCATTAATTCCAAGAGCTGTTTTAGGAGGGGGGGGGGGGAGGTGTGTCAAACATCTGAGATGATAAAAAAAGGCCACAACTTCAGTTCAAACACAAATGTTGAACTCAAGGCTAAAAATAAGCTACAAATGTAGAAGGTAAAAAATTATTTAGATCTTCCTTAATGAAGGTGTTAGATGAACATTGGGACACAGAAAAATAATGCAACTGCAAGGCCTGTACCATGAACCTGGTCCTTTGTTGCAGAAGTAGTGTGCAGATAAGTAAGCAGCAGAACAGAATATGAAACACATTCTGCACAAAAACCTCTGGGGCACTCTAGTAAAGGATCCTGTTGTAGAAACCGGATTATGCACAATTTTTGTCCTTACTAACGCTCAGGACATTAATTCAACTTGCATTGGAGGTGTGCACATGGATCTCTGGTCTTCTAAGATGTAGGTTCCCAACATCAACAATGTAGCACAATTTCCTGGTGATGGAAAGCGAAAGAGCTACACAAACTCTTAGCAACCTGCTTATTTGAAAGAAAACAACATAGGAAAAACAATAAAAGGAATTTTATTAACCTTTTTTTAATTTATACAGAAGCTCACATAATTTCTTTACATACATTGTATAAACAGTTAAAAAGAAATCTCTTAATAGAAAACATATCTACAAAGTTGGAAAGAAAACAACCAGTAGGGTTTGGGCGTGGACAGCTCAAAAATGAGAATGAACTGGGATTGAGAGGCACTTCCTTTCTATAGAACATGTTTGAATTGACATTTGATAATCATTTCGTTACACTAAGGTAATTTAAAGTGAATTATAGATGTACGAGTTACCTTTGTCAGAGTACTGCCGCATGCTTTGAAATAATGCTCACTCACTAATGGACGGTATAATTGGGTTTAATTGAATAAAAATGTTAGTAGTACACTATAACTGATTTTAAAACAAAGCTGTAAATCGTGGCCCTCGTTTCTTTTTAATATTCTATCTGACTGGGCATTTCAGAATTAATGTAAGATGGGAAGGTTAGGCCAAGAGATGCTGCGGAAGTTGACAAACCACAAGAAACCCTTGGTTTACCATGGTGACCTTATGCTGCATGAGTATTTAAGCATTCTGCAATCTGTATCAAATGGGGAAGCTCTTCATAGTCACTCAATTGTATCAATGGGTGATGTGACCTGCGCAGGGCTTGAATGAGCTCCATGGTGTTTACCCAGGACGCGGATATAGCATTAAGTGTATACCGAGTCTGTGGCCTTCATTCTAAGGTATTGAAAGGTAAAAAAAACAAACGAAGGTTTGAGTGATTTAACATAGAGCTGCACGTATTCACGTGTTGCCATCTTTAAAGACTGAAAGCCAACCCGCCATCGACTGACAACCCACAGCTCTGTTACACACCAAGTTTAAAAAAAGAAAAAAAACACTTGATCCCTCAAAACTGCTGAACACACACTTTAACACTACACTTCCTTAATCAAATGGTAGAATCCTCCAATGTGGTTCCCATGCCACACAGTGCTACGTCAGAGTGTGAAACACAGCATTGTTACAACAGTTCCTGGAGCCAGACATGCAAACCTTATTGCGTTATATCCAGTATTCTTACTACCGGCTGACAGTCTAGAAGTGGTGTCATGAACACGGCAAAGCACCAGGTCAGCTGGCGCACGGATCTGCATTTAAGAATTGATCAGGCTCTTTAATGCCTACAATTAACGTTAGTTGTAAATATGCTCATGCGTCAAGGTTTCTTTTTATTTTTTAATTACATATTCTGTGAATGAGATTCAGATTTTGATCACAGGGAGAAAACAGATGGAAAGTTTGATATGTTATTCGACATAGTCGAAAAATGCTCAGGAAATAAATCTCAGCTGGATGAATACACAACTAACTGTGCATGTCTTCCTTCGGGTAACATCTAGTTTATAAAACAGTCAAAACCATACTACAATGGGTGGCACATCATTGCTTCAAACTCAAACAAGTGCCTTTGCTTTATGGAACGGCTTTCCACAAAGACAAGCACCATCCATCTCACCGCAAAACTATTTGCCCACTTCACAAACTATATTTTCTTTAGACATATAATAACGAAAATAGTTAAACTTATATACAGGAAATGAAAAAACACTCCTCACACAGGTACTGAATGTCCAGCTCTATTCAACTCTGACCTTTGACACAGAGATCCAGCTCTGCCCAAAAACCAAGTGTTCATACAAAATATGAGCCGACACTCTACAGGATTGCGCCACAGAAGTGGAATACTGCAACTTCACTCTAATGGGTTGGAACACAAGGCTTAAAGATCAAGTGAATAACATTTTCTTAAAAAACTCAACAAAATTATATATATTTATATTTTTGGGATGGAGGTGTCCAAAGATATGATATGCACAGAATCACTACGGCAGTTAAAACAGCTAAAATGGGGCTCATGATTAGGACAGACCAATTGATTCCACACTGTTTTAAAAAGTAAAATAAAGAGGAGGTTTAAGAAATTGCTGGAAAAAGAGAAGCAGTGGTCAAAGAACTGAAAATAGCACCAGGTCATCCATTGACTGCCGCATTAATCCAAAGTGATTCATCCGGCAGAGGCAGCAGTCCTATCACCGAGTCCTGCATGTCCCCTTGCTATGACAAAGCGCGGCAGACAACTACTCCACTGCACTCCGCATGGGGCGTGGAGATCCTACAAGTACAGCACTTGGTTGTCCTTTTCATAATACATGTGTTCCTTCTATTAATTTACAGGGGTGAAGCTAAGGACATTTAACACCAGCTTTTTTCAGCTAATAAAATCACCCCAAGGAATCAGGACTTGCTCCCTCCCCCACATACGCGCATATTGCCAATATCAAAAAATACTGCTGTAGTACTGAGCTGAAAACTGCAAGCTTTGGTCGGACAAAACAGGATGCTGGCCTCAAAATCCCTTAGATTTATGCAATGGCGCAGTCCGAACATGTGCAGTCTTCAGCAAAGAAACCCTTTAAAATGCCCTTCAAATTAAGCGCTAGATATACGCATGTTCATATTCCAAAAAACAAAACTGCATGGATTGTTTTTGTGAGTAGTGTCCTATAAAAACTGTACTGCAAATATTGCACATGCCAAAGAATAACTTTTTAACTGCAATATAGCTGTGTAGGCTTGATATAAACCGCTTTAATACAGAAACATCTCAGCCAGGCTACAAAAAAAGTGCAGCCATAAATTACATAAGTCCCAACAAAAACAAAAGTACTTAACGATCGGATTGGCAGGCTGTGTCCATAAATATAGTATATTGTGATTGGGGAATTGTGATCATGTGACCACACAGCCTATCACAAAATGAAACGGCATCAAGGCGACGTCTTTTAAAGAGGTCTGGCTTTGAACCTTTTGTGTTTGTCTCCATCTGTTATTATCTTCTTGCCTGACACACTTCAATCTTTTTCTTCAACTCATTCCGCTCCGCTGGGGTAAAGAAGATACATGATGAAGAAACCTGCAGAGAAAGGTAGATGTTATCTGAGGAGAAAATTCGCAACTTTGGAGCAGGACTATAAATACTAAGGAAGTCAAATACCTAAAACACCAACTGTGGGGAGGGAAGGGTCAACAATCCACACATCTCCAAGTGCAAGCACGTTTTCTGCCTGCATCGCCTAAGCAAGATCTATTGGCTTTGTCAATGTGTTTTAAGCCATGTTGTACAGTAGCACAGCTGCTGTGCAGCATGGTTGCAAGTCACCTGCGTTGCCTCCTAGATGGGCTGCCGTCGAGTGGAAAAGGAAGGACGCAAAAGCAGGAGACACCACAGGCAATGACTGCACACAGTTATAAACTATCAAGATTGTCGATAGGATATCATGACTGTCAAGAGGCCTACTGTCATGATACTCAAAAGGTCTATGGTGTCCCTCTAGCGTAAACCTATTGGACTGCTGAGCTAATCCAAGAGATTCTATGCATCCAACATAGGACTTATGAAACCATCTATTCTTTAGGTCAACCGCACAACCCAAAAAGTATGAACTTACTCATATCTAGGGGGACTGACAATAGAGTCTAATAAATCAATGATATTGGAAATGTGTAAGCACAATTTAGACCGAACAAAAGGTGTGCAAATAACAAAAACGTTTTTGGCAAGAGTGTGGTTGCAAAATTAAAACATATATATGTTTATTCTGTTTCATACAGTACTATTTATACACAAATACAATTGCATATAGACAAATAAAAATCAGTACATCATAATGTTCATAAAAACAATTTAAAAAAAAACAAGGTAACATCCATATATTAAAATTGTTCAAGAGAACAAGTGTCTTGTTCTCTTTAACAATTTTAATATATGATGTACTGAATTTTATTTGTCTATATGCAATTGTATTTGTGTATAAATAGTACTGTATGAAACAGAATAAACATATATATGTTTTAATTTTGCAACCACACTCTTGCCAAAAACGTTTTTGTTATTTGCACACCTTTTGTTCGGTCTAAATTGTGCTTACACATTTCCAATATCATTGATTTATTACTCTATTGTCAGTCCCCCTAGATATGAGTAAGTTCATACTTTTTGTGGTTGTGAGGTTGACCTAAAGAATAGGTGGTTTCATAAGTCCTATGTTGGATGCATAGAATCTCTTGGATTAGCTAGTACACTTTCACGAATATCACTGAATGTCACAACTCTTTCACATATGATGTGCCACCATGTATTGTTGATAGCTTTGTATATATTTGAATAAGGGTATTTATAAATGAAGTAATTTATATAAAAATCTTTTTTCATACCCTACCCGGATTGGTTTTGCATTTCTTGTAATTTATTCTTTGAATAATGAGAATTTGAAGAGATAGTTCGCACCCGACAGAACCGTTTGTATACCTTGTTATTCCTAGGGCAGCTTTCAGCATGCTTACCAATAGGTCTTTGCAATCAAACAGCTGCGCTATCTGCTAGGCTTTGACCTAAACATTGGCGGCTTTGTTAATGATATATTTAAAGAAAAAATAACAATGCCTGGACAGCTCACAAACGTCATTCCAACAGTTATCTGATGTGAACTACAAGGAAAGTGCACCTAAAAACACAGGGTCTCATTAGGAGGTCCCAGTTATCTCACCAGGTAACAAAATGGTTACTTAGACATAGAAGTTGAATTGCAACTTGAATGATTTTCTGAATTCACAAAGTGCATTATTCCCCCATCTAGTGGTTGGGTACTAAAACTACTGCTACAGTACAGTTCTCATCTAGTGCTACTCCCGCTACCTTGTAACATATGATGTTTTGCACAATCCACCTTGCAATAGTTCCTTATGTGACCAGGAAATTCCTGTTTGTTGAAGCAATGAAAATGAAAAATGTCCTTCACTTCACCTTCTAGTGTGTGTAGAGTCCTTTCTGTTTCACCTGGCTGCTGAAAAAAGGCTGGTTAGTTGCATAGTTTGGTTGACACGTAAGTGCGAAATACTTTTTGGTAGAAATTACAGGTTTGCTCTCATGCCACCCTGCCTCCATGTATTTGGAGGTGAGGTTCTAGTAACAGGAGGGACTGTAACTCATTGACCTTACGCAGTAAAGTTATAGCAAATCAGCAATGCTTTCTCTAGTGTGAAGTACTTGCTTCCCACTTTTCTGAATGGCTCAATCTGTGGTTTTATTAGCTGTGTTAGCACCAGGTTCAGATTCCAAATTGGAGTGGGAGCTGATGTCTATGGTGCCACTGTTTTAACACCTTCCAAGAATCTGTTGATAACTGGTGTATTAAAGAAACTTCTCCCTATAGTGCCATTGTGTAAGTCACTATAGCTTACAGGTGCACCTTAAATGATGCATGTGAAATCTTATTTAAAAGGTGTGTTAGGCACCCACACATTTTTGTGTCCTTGGCTGTTGTACATCTGGTGCAGTAAGGAAGGCTTAGTGCACCAGATGGCAAATGTGTCCCATTGGGGGCATATCACTGTCATGTTGGTTGACTCAAAGCCTCTCGCAGGACTTCTATGCATTTTGAGCAAGGTTGCCAAATTCTAAATCTTCAGGAGCCATGCCGCTAAGGGATGGCTGGCTGGCTCGGAGTGGTATACCTGTGCCTCTGGTATCCTTAATAAGTCTGTAAGGTAGGTGGTTTTATTATCCTACTTCCTGTCATCCCAACTAGGTCTGAAAACCATGTTTATCTGGCCCATTGTGGTGTTATCATTATCAGGGCTATGGTTGTCTGTTTGAAAATGCTTAACACAAGCAGTATCAGCGGGATTGGGGAGGAAAACATATGCAAATTTCCCAGACCATTCCATCGATAGAGCATCCTCTGGCACAGATGGTGTGGTTAGCTGGATGCAAAGTTCTGGCAACCCAGGCGTAAACACCTGGATGCAAATGCTTGGTATTTTTTGTTGGATATATTTTTATTGGCTTTTAAAAAATTATCTTAACACATAGACGGTAAATCAAAGAGTGTCAAGAAAAGGGGAAAAGAAAAGAAAATGTGTGTGTCAATCACAATAATCTTGCAACAGACTGAAAGCCTACACAGGAAAATCTGTTATAAAGTGTGGAAGTACTCACAGTACATCATCTTCTGTGTTCAGGAACCACAGACATAGCCCTACCCTCCGCTCAATTAACACACCCTCTTTCCCAGTTCAAAGGCCATATCTCGGAGCCAAGGGCGCAACTGGCAGTCGTGGAGATCAATGTCACAGGTGGAAAGGAGATTTAGACTAATGTCAGTCTACTGCAGGCAACCTGTAATTCACAAAGCCAAGAGATGAAGAAAGGGGTCCTAGTTGTGCTCATAGTCTTGCAGCTGGTAATTCAACTTGTATATCGTTTTATCCAAATGTGCCAAGTGACCATAGAATCAGACTAGTCAATGAGCAGAGGCGATGTGCGCATTTTCCACTTCAGGAGGATGAAAAGTTTGGCCATTGCAAAAGAAGAAGACAACCATTGCCCATCATATGCCGCAATATCATCCAGTGTGGCCATACTCCTTACCAAATCAAGTCCAACAGTGGTTGCAAGCTGTAGGCCTGAACTGGTCTCAGCATGTACCAGACAATTTTTCAATAATCCTCAAGCAGGGGAGAGGACAAATAAATATTAAGGATATCACCTCATGGCTGTTCACAGAGTCCGCAGTTGCGCGTGGGCGCTAGTTTAATTTGGTGGAGTTTGCAAAGAGACCAGTGCCAATCGGGGAGTAGTTTAAAACTACTGCAATTGTAGGAGGCTCAGCAGAGGCTCTTACTGTGTAGGTGCAGAAGGTCAGACAATTCCTCCTCCTAAAAATGAATTTGGCATCTTTGAGACCATAAGTAGTTCTCGATCTGTTTCAAGTGCGGTTGGTTAATAATGTAAGTATGCAGGCCAGAAATAAGCTTTTGTATGCAGCCCAGGTAATCAAATAGTCATGGATAATAGAAGCTGGGGGAGTTTGCCTAGCACTTCCTAGTTTTTTTCATGATGCAGCTCCTCAGTTGCAGATATTTCTAGGACTGATTAACCGGAAGATCATATTCCTCTTGCAGTGGTGTGAACTCCTTCATGGTATCGTTCGCAAAGAGCTGTAGTAGCACTAGGATTCCTCTAGAGGCACAGTTCCCTCAGAAAAAGCGTTGTCTGTCAATCCTCAAGTTAACAATGGACCATATCGGCACTTTCATATGGAAGAATCCATTATGTGCGAGGACCATACCCTGGCGCTTCCAAAGCTGGATAGGGTTTTGCAGTATGGGGTTTTGGGGAGCTTGCGGTCCTGCTGAATAGTTGTATAGAACCTGTAGACTGTCACTGCCCCCTGAAAGGCGCACTCAATGAAAGTCTTGGAATTTTCAATTTGCTTGTGTTGCAAAGTGGTCTATTTGTGGTCTGCCCCACTCCTGGAAGACTCTGTCCACTATAACTTGCTTGAGCTTCCGCTTACATGCTTGTCTACTTAACCCTTATGCTTCCACGTTTTGCAGGACCAGTTTATCGCTTCTAGTTATAGCTCTTTGTACTGCCCCTTCGATATCCTGTGCTAGTATGAACAGCACATGTCCTCTTGTTCTCCCTGTTCAAGTATGAGGTTGTTGTTGCATTGTCAGTTTGAATTTCCACAGTCTTTCCCTTGACATGATTTTAGTTTGAGTAAACAAATGCTTCGCAGCTTCTAGGTAATTCCATTCACTCCTGATATTCCGTTTTCCCAGATTTGCTCCCCATTTCTTGTTGGGTGAATCTGTAGTAATGTTCACAGAGGTAGATGGTAGTTTGAAAGGTCTACCTATTGTAAAATTCCCCATCTTTCACCATTGTATTTTCCTTTGCATCTTCTCTGTGACGACTACTAGAATCTAGACAGTCTCAATGTCCGGCTCCTTGTGACCATTCTTGAATTGGTATCATGTGTGGAGTATAGCGTTAGGTGCTATGCACAAGGCTATTATGCCCATACATTTCAATATTGTCCTCATTGCCAGAGACTGTCCTTTCTGGCAAAGGACAGTTTGATATCTTCATGTCAAAATTCTCTTTCGTATCAGGAATGCCTTGGCCTTTCTGAGGTTAGTGTTGCTTCCTCTGGGAATAGGGATTATTTCTCTAAGTTTAGGGAGAATCTATATCTGTGCAGCATTTGTAGCACTGTCCGGATGCTTCTTTCGTATCGTGTCAGCAAATTGGCTTTTACCAGACAATTGTCCAAGTAGGGATACACATGTATCCAGTTTCTCAAGTGAGCAGCCACCAAATAAGTCATCGCATAATAACCTCAGCACCAATTTTATCCTGAACAGGAGCACCCTGAATTGGTAATGTTCAATGATTACCACAGACCTGAAAGACTTCTTATGTCTGCTATACATTGGGACGAGTATGTATTGATTATTGTATCTATACAGCACAAACTGTTGCCTAAGATGTGTCCTGGTGCTAGACAGGAAACCCGGAGAGGTGGTGGCTTCACAAATTGGATTTTAAAGATTACAAAGAACAGTCTTTGGCTTTCTCAAAAGCATAAAAGGTCCTCCATGTGGAACAGAGATGGAGGCAGGTTGTTCCAGGAGTGAGATGCTTGGAGGGCAAAAGATCTACCTCCAGTGCGAAGACATTCAGATTTAGGGACACCCAGAGTTAGCTAAGTGCAGAAGTATGGATGGACGGTAACACTGGAATTTTGCTGTAGGTATACTGGGCCGCTACGATGAATAGCTTTACGCACCATGCAGAGAGATTTAAAGATCACTCGTTTGGGTACTGGCAGCCGGTTGAACTTCTCCAGGGCCATTGCTACCGAAGACCTTCAGCGCAAAAAGTGATAGTTAAACTGCGCTGTCTAAATTCTATAGAACCCATTAAGCAAATAGTCAGGACCTCAAAGATACAGGATGGTTGCCTGAACCACTACTGATCATACAAGCTGGCGTAATAATGGTAGATTCGCAGGAATAAGAATGTTTGACCTTAGAAGAAAGATAACTCAGGATCAAATTGGAAGCACACATTCCTTATTCTGCCACCAATTTAGGGAAACCCTCCTCAGACCAAGGTCATATGTAGTTAGGTGTCCTTGAGATTTAGAATTACCTAATTTAGTCCTTTTTAAAACATTTTTTTAAGTAGGATGACTTATTGCAATGTGGTCATCTTTATCTTTAGGGTTTTCATGAACTTGTGCAAGAATCTGGCTTCCAAAATAGACCGGTGTAAGGTTTGGTTTTGACATTGAGAAGTATCCAGAGTCACTTCCTGGACGTGCTCCTCCTTGGCACCTTATCTACTGTTTATTTTAAAAAATATTTTTTTAGAAGGTTTTCACTACTTGTGGCAAGTCAAATTGCTAGCTCACTTTTTTGGTTTCACAGATGGTGGTTCGTAATGAAGCTCTATGGAATACCCATGATGCTGGATACAGAGTAATCGTTTGTCGGTGAAGAACTGCCTTGGCTCCTTGAGTAACCTTCCTATTCTGTGTCCTATGGGTGTTATGTGTTGGGCCATCTATTTGAGAGTGATTTTGACACGAGTCTGACTCTCTTGGGGCCGACTCTTTCCTCAGGCCCTGCCTCAGTTTTGTGGGGTACTGCTGATGGAGCAGATTTCATCTGCAGTCAGGCATTGTTTTATTTTCTGTGCTTCAGACAGATTGCATTTAAATTGCCACGTACATTTTGGTGCAAGTTAAAAACATGGCACATGAAAAACATGAAAGTGAGGCCTATTCAGTCAAATGCTTTTGCTGAATTAACGTGTTTTTTTGCAATGTAGAGAAAAGTGGCCTTTTTAGCTGTGAAGATTAATAGAATGTGTTTCTCTCTTCCCAGCTCATCCCTTGCCAATCTATATTTAATATTCCTGTCTTAATAGACTTTGACTTGTTGCATATTTTGATAAATATTTTCAGTTAATAACACCTCTTTTTATAATGTGTGTGAATTAATAATGCACAAACACTACACAGGGGGCTAAATGCTTTTTTGCATGAAAAGCTATCTAAAACACTAAAGCATGTTGCTGTGTGTGTTGTATTAACTGTGTGCGCTGTATTAACTATGTGTGCTTTTAAATTTTACACTAAAGCATGAAAATGCTATGTTGCCCATTTCACATTTATTTTGCATGTTGTCATAAATAATAGAAAAGCTGCTTTTCACTAATAGCTTGGCTAGGTAAACATTTATAAGGGGTATTAGTATGAGGGAGGGAAACATAATGGGCTGATTTACATGAAATTAATATTATCTTTGTGTTTGTTTTATTTTTGGGGCCTACACAAAACATGGCTGCCTGTGAATCCATCAAGGCTATGGCTTGCAATTTAATGAGAAGGGAGCATGCGCAGACTGTGGCAGCTTTCCTCATGACAAGAAGTGAAGGACATCTTCAACTGTACATTCTTGTGATTCTGCCAATGTACCAGTGTTAGTTAAAAGTGTCCATCTGACTACGCTGTGGAAGGAAGGAAGGAGAATTAGAATGAAACATTTTTCCTAGTAAATGTTGCAAATGTTTATAAATGTAGTTATTCATGTATGCTTCTTTTGTTAAAACTGGTAAAGTCGGGATTTTAGAATGAGTCAGGGTATTGAGAACTCCTGCCATCATGACTGACCAATCACGTACAGGTTTTCCTGAAAGATGCTACATCTTTGTGTAGTCTGCCAATAATTAGGGTCTAAAATAATGTCCTCTATGGATTGGGGCTGGCTTTTCTCAGCTCAGCTGGCTTCTATGGGTTAGGTACGAGAAACGTCCCGGGAGATTGCTGAAGGGGAGGTGCGTCCGAGGAGATTCAGGGGGAGGTTTCTTGCTTCCACGTCATATCTTGGCACATCAGGCCACATTCCTTTGAGGTCTGGTGAAGGGCGGGCTGTCTCCCTCCTTTTTGCTCTTTAGACAGAGAGATGCATAGAGCAGCAACAGATAGAAATGCTCTTTAGATTTAGATGCTAAACTTTAAGTTCATGTTTTGACTAATTAATTAGGTCTAAAGAGATTTATTTGTTTTATGCATTTATTTCTCTTAATGGGAGATTTTGCCAACTATTTAATTATTGATTAGCTTTGCAAGACTATTTTTCTTAGAAACTCTGTAATGTGTTCTGTATTATTGATATTTTTCCTATTTTCCAAATTATGTAACCTGATTGATGTTTTACTAATAAATAAAGGGTCAGAGAAAAATTAACTTTTGACTAGAAAATAAAACCCTTTAAAATACTCAACAACTCTCTTTATTGGCTTGAATAATAAATTGCATTTTTGACTGTTCAGGTTTATTTAAGTCTCCTGAAGGTAATACATGGTGTGAAGGGCCCAACATCTTTTGAGCGGTAAATTAGAGGTAGCATGAGGGTTTTACATTGAGAAATTACCAGAAGAAATTACCGCTCCATCAGTTTTTGGTAAGCGGAGGATGGTCATTATTGATTAGTTTGGTGATTAGTGATTATTGATCTCACCATCAACTATTCAACTAATGGATCATTGACCTTAAGAGGGAAGTTAAATAACTGCCCAAGTTAGATAAATGTCCAAGTCCTGATTCCTGACTCCAATGCTCAGAACCTGAAGACTGGCAAAGCAGTACTGGCAGGTGATGCAAGAAGTGGTGTGAGTATCAATAGGGTTGTGAAATGTTGTTAATATGCTAGCATGTATTTTTGAAGTGTTGAAAATATTACGTTTATTTTTACTGTTGGTGACATTTTGCTCATTTTGAATTGATGGTGTTATTGATTATATTGGTAATTTCATAGGACACACTTTTTTGGTTATTGATTACATGTTTTAACTCTTCATGTTAAGTTAGTGTCTTGTTCTATGTTGTCTGGAACACGCAGGTATGCACACCTGTGGAATCCTGGGAAGGAATAGCGGGTGGTAAATGGAAGCCACACTGCACTGAGGTTACTCGTCTGTTGGAATAACACTGAGAAGCTAGGTAGGGCTGGCAGTGTTAAATTAGGGACTATTTTCTGTGTGAGTGATTGATAGCAAAGAGTTCGCTGGTGAAATTTTGGTCTGATATCACCTAGAAAGGGTCACACCAAAGGAGTAGCAGGTTCTTCTGAGCTTGATTGATAGCAAAAGGGTTTGCTGGTGAAACTTTGGCCTAACATATATCCTGAAGGATAAGTCCAAAGGAGTAGCAGGTTCTTCTGAGCTTGAGTGAAAGGTAAGAGGAAGGGATTTACCTGTAGTGTTTGAAGAGTAAACGGAAAGTCTTACTTTGTGAAGGGTAAGCGGAATGTGTTACTCGCAGTGAATATAAATCTATCCTTTATTTAGCACAACAGACAGAGTAGCGAATGTATTTATGTTGTAACTAACAGAGTTATTTATTAAGAGAAATATTGCAGTAAGATTTTGTGGAGGGTCAGTAGTAGGAGTAAAACTGACTGAAATTGAGACTGACAGCTTTGGAGAAAAGAAATTGCATTGAACTATTGCAAAACTGAAAATGTTTGAAGGTTTAAAGAAGCTGTTAGGAGGTAAAGTGAAAAATTCGTTTTTTGTTGGTGATGCTCCCGAAGGAACACCTGTGTATTTTATGTCCACCAATTTGGGACAAAATACATGTATGTGGGTTCACCAATGGTGCAAGATTACTGAAAAAGAGGGTGCTTTGAGGTTTCCAAAAGATGGTACTTTTGAATTGCAAATCATTGACAAATTAAGGGAAGTCTTATGTGAAATAAAGACACAGTCTAAAGCTGCACAATTTGAGGCCTTAAGCCTGTGGGAAAAGACAGCAAGAGAGAAAGCAAGTGAAGATAAAAAGGTAAAGCACCAGATGCAGGAGAAGAGAATTAGTGATGATAAAGAGCTTCATATAAATAATGATTCAGGGGATGAAATAATGGATGAATTGTTAACTGAGTGTCCACCACTTTATGTGGTTCCCATGAAAAATACTGAAAATAGTGTACCAGTAAAAACTACAGGGGCTACTGCTTCTGTTGAACAGAGAGAAATACAGACTGAGAGAACTGTGCAGACATTTTATATTGACCCATTACCTGTTGATTCAGTACTGACAGCGATCCCTCCAGGTGTTACTGCTTCAAATGTGATTCAGTTCAAGAATTACAAACTGCAGATGCACAGATAATGCCTAGAAAAATTATGACTGTCCCAATTAATATGGTCCCTACTGAAAAGGTTCAAAGAGCTGCAGAATCAGTGATTATGGCAGGGTTTATTTCAGAAACTCAGAATACACAGATTATTGAACAGAAATTACCCCAAGCACTAAAAGGTGAGGGAAAAATGGTATTTACAACATCTGCAGCCCAGGATAAAATAAATGTAATTGAAAATGGGATTTTTCACACCTGCTCTGAGGAAGTAATTAAAAAGATAGAGAACATGGGAGAACATATTAACACAGACCATGAAAAAGAGAGCCAGCTTAGTGTTTTAAATGGCACATATGTGAACATGGAGAAATTAACAGTCTCTGCTGTTTAAATAATGAAAATGTGAACCAGTGTCAGGAAAAAGAATTCATTTCCCTGAGTAAGGAAACAGCTGGCTGTGCATTAACTACACATAATGGACTGACAGATTTGGCTCAAAAATATGAAAATGATGTTTCAGGAAGTTTTCCATTTCAGAAAGGTTTTAGGGTACACATGGATAATGAGGCAAATGAGAAAATGTGTTCTTCAGGAATGCATCTGCACATTTCAGAAATAAAATCTATGTTTAAATGCAATGGGTTTGAGAAATTAGGAGAAAAGTGGGCAAGAAAACATGAGAAGAAAAAGAAACCACCAGACCTTGCAAGGAAACTGGCTAAGGAAAAGAAGCCACCAGATCTAATTGAGAAAAATAATAAACAGAATGAGGTAGAAGAGTTTGCTTACTCATTGAGAGAAAAGGTGGGAGAAATGTATGTGCATATGCCACAGAATAAAAGTGAACTTGCAGCATTTCTGAACACATTCCCACAATTGAAAGACAAAATGATGCTGTGGTACCCACAAGTTGATGGATTTGATGAAATATTGAAAGAGTTGTGCATTCATTTGGAAATGTTCTTTTACATTGACTTGCAGACTAAATTGTGGTTTGAATCTAAAGTTGTGGAAAGGCCAAGTGAAGAGACAGTGAAAAGGGTGTTGCATGAATGCACCATCATTTTCTGTTGTTATGGAGGAAAATATAGCAGTGATTTATTTCCTAAAGGGCAGAGTGCTAGCAAAGGATGTTGATTGGGTACAGATTAAAAGAACACAGGATGGTAGTAAAGGTGTTTTGGTTAGTGCAAATTCAGGTATGGATGTTGTACTGCTGGAAAATGCGTCCTTTTGCCATCTTCATAACAGATTTGAGCATTGGAAGAAGAAAAATAAATGTAAACATGATGCACAAAAACATGGAGAAATGCAGGTGCAAAATATGCCAGCTAAGCAAATGCAAATGTCCCGTCAGAAACCAGTACCTATGGCAGGAATTTGTCAAGCACAAATAGTCCCACAAAATAAGGAAAATGCTAAAATTAATTTAAATAAGGTGTCCAGAGCAAATGTGAATTATTTCCAGAGACAAAATGAGAACCCAGTCAAACAGGTTGCTTTGTTTGCAAATGAGAGTTTTAACACTCACAATTCTGAATTTACCAATTACATTGTGAAGGCAGTAGAAAGTCCAGATTTAGTAGCAGGAGTATTAAAGAAAGAAATTACAAACCCAGTTTTAGAAAAATGTGCACCAAAAATAGGCCCATTTGAGGAAAATTGCAAAACTGTTGTCTGTGACTCAGGCCTAGCAGGAAAACAATTATTTTGCAAATTAAGCAGCACAGATTACTGTACACCAGATAATGTTATTTTTCAGATTCCTGATGAGGAAGTACATTTTAAAATGGATAAACAAGACACAGCTGTAGCATTATTTTCAGAAAAGACAGTTGAAAAATTACCTTCTGCTTTCGAAAAAATAATAAACACAGAAATAAGAAAGTTCACAGAGAAGGATGCCAGATTAATAAAATCTACAGAACATGTCTTATTAAAATTAGAACCAAATGACATGTATTCAGGAACACCATCAGTTGCAGGAATTTTACTAATAAAAGGATTTTTGATGGAATTGATTGGAAGTTTATGTAACTTTCTGATCACAGGTTCACAGAAAATAAATGAAAAGAACAGAATAGTGCAGGAGATTAAAAGCATATTTTTTCCTTGTTGTCCTGTGGTACCGAATCCAGCCAATATATTTTTTCGCATTCCATGTGGTGAAGAATGGCTTACTTTTATTGATTTTTTGCCAGGTTCATGTCACAATGCCATTGCATGAGAATAGTCAGGAGTACTGTCAAAAAGAAGATGAATACCTGGGACACAAAATTGGAAAGGGAGGTAGAAAGGTGTCATCAGAGAAGGTGGAAATAATTTCCAAGATGAATACACCTCAAATTCAGAAAGAAGTCAGGACATTTTTGGGAATGGTTAGCTGCTGTAGAGAGTGGTTACTAAACCTTTCCCTAGTGGCTCAGCCTTTACTGAGGCTGACACACTCGGGTGTGTCTGATCCGCTTCCATTGGCCAACAACTGCACAAAAGCATTCCTAGAGTTGAAAGAGAAAAAATGTCGAGTCCCAGCACTAGGAATAAAAGTTTATTTGAAAGAAAATACACTAATTTGCAGTGAGAGGGAGGGCTGCGCTCTCTCATTGCCTATTGAAAAAGATGGCTGTGTTCAAAGGTCTGTGATGTATTGCCCAATGACCTTTGACCCTACCTTCACAGAAATGTTCGCAAATGAATTGGATTATGATGAAACTGAATATAAGTGTCTAAATCTCATGAAAATATGCATAAAGCCAAATTCAGACTTTAAGGATGAATGTCTGAGTCAGCCCAACAATGTCCATATTGTAGATGGCCCAAGTTTGAAAGGTGACACATTAAAAGCAGTACATGCTGTGCTCCTTATGCATTATGTGGTCAAAGCTTTATGGCTTTCAGTAGTTACCCCAGCCCAAAATTCGAAATTGATTGCCCTTACCATAACATGCAGTATATCTGCTCAATTGAGAGTCACTGGTGTCATGGGAGAGAGAAATGCTAATTCAGTTGCACAAATTTGTGTTCTGTTAGCACATACATTCAATGGAATCTTCACAGTTGAATTAAAAGAGGCTCAAGAATTTTTTTTTGAAGCAGCACAACAGGGTTGTATCAGAACTATTTTTGAAAAAAATAACAACTGCAAAGGGACAAATGTGTTATTGCAAAAACTAATGCCCAGGTATAGATTGCCAGTTTCTCTGAAATCAGATCATAATGTGGTCTCAAAGATAATGAGTGCAGAACAACAGATTGGACAAGAAATGGTTTGTAGCTATCTGCCTGAAGTGTCAAGCATAATAAAGCAACACAATGGCAGCACTGAGGTACCTTTTGTAAAAGACTGTTTCAGCAACACTAAAGTGGCTTGAAAATGCATATGCAAATGCACTTGTGGAAAACCCTGAGGAGAACACTAGCCATTGCTGTGTAGGTCTGGTTGATGTACAGTTTGCAGTTCATCACCAGATTGCAGCTGCTACACAAGATCTGCATAATGGATGGTGCAACGGCTTTGATCTGAGAGATGCTGTGGTGAAACATCTGAATCTGATCAAAGTGAAAATAAGAGTGAAAGGCCTTGGTTGAAAAAGTGCAAAAGGATTGATGGTGCTCTGTCAGAGTTTCTCAGCACCTAAGTAGTCTATTTTGCATGGAAAAAGTACAGAATGCCACACTGTATGAGCCATTCTGATGGCAAGCTGAAGATAAAGAGCAAAGAAATGCTGAAACTGTCCTGTTGAATTCTCCTTTTTTATTATTTTAGTTACTTGTTTTAAAGAAGACTAACTGTTCCAAGAAGCTACTTACAGATCTCTGCACTAAAACATTTGAGCTTGGCTATATATGATCTGATTACAGACCAAACTTGTGTTTGCCTTAGAAATAGAAGTAACATTGTTATATGCTCAGCTTTTGCAATTCAAATATATATATATATATATATATATTGTCACTTGTGAAATGAAATGTGTGATGAATTATAAATCATTTTATTATGATTTGAATAATCAGAAGGGTGGATTGATGGAGCAGATTTCATCTGCAGTCAGGCATTGTTTTATTTTCTGTGCTTCAGACAGATTGCATTTAAATTGCCACATACATTTTGGTGCAAGTTAAAAACATGGCACATGAAAAACATGAAAGTGAGGCCTATTCAGTCTGAAATGCTTTTGCTGAATTAACATGTGTTTTTTGCAATGTAGAGAAAAGTGGCCTTTTTAGCTGTGAAGATTAATAGACTGTTTCTCTCTTCCCAGCTCATCCCTTGCCAATCTAAATTTAATATTCCTGTCTTAATAGACTTTGACTTGTTGCATATTTTGATAAATATTTTCAGTTAATAACACCTGTTTTTATAATGTGTGTGAATTAATGCGCAAACTACACAGGGGGCTAAATGCTTTTTTGCATGAAAAGCTATCTAAAACACTAAAGCATGTTGCTGTGTGTGTTGTATTAACTGTGTGCGCTGTATTAACTGTGTGCTTTTAAATTTTACACTAAAGCATGAAAATGCTATGTTGCCCATTTCACATTTATTTTGCATGTTGTCATAAATAATAGAAAAGCTGCTTTTCACTAATAGCTTGGCTAGGTAAACATTTATAAGGGGTATTAGTATGAGGGAGGGAAACATAATGGGCTGATTTACATGAAATTAATATTATCTTTGTGTTTGTTTTATTTTTGGGGCCTACACAAAACAATGAGAAGGGAGCATGCGCAGACTGTGGCAGCTTTCCTCATGACAAGAAGTGAAGGACATCTTCAACTGTACATTCTTGTGATTCTGCCAATGTACCAGTGTTAGTTAAAAGTGTCCATCTGACTACGCTGTGGAAGGAAGGAGAATTAGAATGAAACATTTTTCCTAGTAAATGTTTCAAATGTTTATAAATGTAGTTATTCATGTATGCTTCTTTTGTTAAAACTGGTAAAGTCAGGATTTTAGAAGGAGTCGGGGTATTGAGAACTCATGCCATCATGACTGACCAATTACGTACAGGTTTTCCTGAAAGATGCTACATCTTTGTGTAGTCTGCCAATAATTAGGGTATAAAATAATGTCCTCTCTGGATGGGGGCTGGCTTTTCTCAGCTCAGCTGGCTTCTATGGGTTAGGTACGAGAAACGTCCCGGGAGATTGCTGAAGGGGAGGTGCGTCCGAGGAGATTCAGGGGGAGGTTTCTTGCTTCCACGCCATATCTTGGCACATCAGGCCACATTCCTTTGAGGTCTGGTGAAGGACGGGCTGTCTCCCTCCTTTTTGCTCTTTAGACAGAGAGATGCACAGAGCAGCAACAGATAGAAAGGCTCTTTAGATTTAGATGCTAAACTTTAAGTTTATGTTTTGACTAATTAATTAGGTCTAAAAAGATTTATTTGTTTTATGCATTTATTTCTCTTAATGGGAGATTTTTGCCAACTATTTAATTATTGATTAGCTTTGCAAGACTATTTTTCTTAGAAACTCTTTAAGAATTTTGACTGATATTTTGCGCCACATTTTCATAACTACATGTAATGCTTATATGCAGACTGTAATGTGTTCTGTATTATTGATATTTTTCCTGTTTTCCAAATTATGTAACCTGATTGATATTTTACTAATGAATAAAGGGTCAGAGAAAAATTAACTTTTGACTAGAAAATAAAACCCTTTAAAATACTCAACAACTCTCTTTATTGGCTTGAATAATAAAGGTGTGGCGCCGCGGCCAGGGCGACTGACTCCGGAAGCTGGGGATCACGGTTCGATCCCTGGCACCGGCGGCAGATTAGCCCAGCACCATGTGACTCTGGGCAATAGCTTGCTTAATCTCCCCGACGGCCCCCAGCGCCTAGAGACCCTAACGGGTGATTGTGCGCTTTACAAATGTGGATTATTATTATATTATTATTATTAAATTGCATTTTTGACTGTTCAGGTTTATTTAAGTCTCCTGAAGGTAATACATGGTGTGAAGGGCCCAACACCTTTTGAGCGGTAAATTAGAGGTAGCATGAGGGTTTTACATTGAGAAATTACCAGAAGAAATTACCGCTCCATCACTGCCACTGTGTGGCTGAGCTCTACGCACTATTCTGCAGCATTTGTGTGGCCTACAAGATACTGGTCAGAAACTCCACCCGTACCATTGTTTCTTGAAAGGGGCAGTCTATTAAAGGAGCCTCTAAAATGCAAGCACCCCCATAACCTTTGCGGTTTTGTTGTCCTTTCGCATTTGTTGGAGCGATTCATTCACTGCTGCTCCAAAAACGGCTTGTCAGTGAAGGCCATATTGATAACCGATGCCTGTACCTCTTGCTTATACCCTAAAACCTTTCAATCAGATATGCCTTCTCAGGTTTGTACCTGTGCACATTTGTCTGCTGCATCTAGTGCAGATTTTATACCGGCATTAGTGATGGCGTTCACATCCTGTATCACCATCTTAGCTCACTTCCTTCTAGGTATGGAAGATGTTGGATTAAGTATTCCACCCCTCCCACTGCGGATGCCCATGTCTGTTCAGGAAGGCATTGGAGTTAGCGATCCACATTTTTTCATCCCATCATTCCCACCCTGTTATTGTCCTTGTATGGCGACAGGCCAGTGGCTGTAGAAGCAATGGCACTTATCTGGTTGTGGACACCATTATAGTCCGCCAAGGCATTACTCTCGATTTATGCAGGGTCTTGTAAAGATTTGTCTATATTTTTGTTCTCAACTATGGGTGAAAAAATCTTGGAAGAGGCAAACTCCCAAAATATATAATTCCCTGGGTCTAAGATGCTTGACAACATTGGCACAAACAATTTCTTCTGTAAAGGGAGAAAGGTTTTGAGTAGAAAAAATAATTCAGTTTGTTCCTCCTTTATATGTACTCTGTGTCTGTCTGCTGTCCTCTAAATAACAACATCTTCAGGAGAACAAGTATATGCACTCTTCTGGTGAGTCTATCTCCAGGTCCTGCCAGCCCTGTCTGTTGAGCCAGAGTCTTGAAAAAAGTCCCTGTTTATAATGCTTCTCCACTTTGTAGAAGAGTTCTTGCTACTTTTGAGGTACAGATGGGCCGATTGGTCTTTTCCTATCCTTTATCCTTGCTGAGATTCTTAAGACCATAAGGGATTCATTGAACTCCTTTTTGGAGCAGTATTACTGTTTCGGCTTCAATTCGTTGTTTCTTTTTCTCAACTTCACGAGCACGTGGCTTGACTTCAGGGTTCTTTTCCCTTTGGACTCCTTTTCCCTCCCCAGTACAGAGTCAAGCCAGAGAGAGCGTTTGCCCCAAATGTTGTCACTGTGCTTGCGCCCAGTAGGATCTTTGCATTTTGACTTCCTTTCAACTACCTATGGCTTTGGTATCAAGGATGTCTTGGGAGACTTGAACTGAGTTTTTCTTATACTCTGTCAATTTCAGCGCCTTTGTCTGCAATTCCTCTCTTAGTCGACATCCCTCTCTTCAACATTGGGCCCTCCCCCCTGCGCCGTTTCTTTGGGGTTTTCCTCTACACTCAATAGCCCCAAGTCCCTGAAAGAGAGCTGTTTGGACTGCAACTGCATCATGGCATAATGTGCCCATCGCCAAGAACCCCGGGAAGAAACTTTCCACAAGCCTCATCTTTTGGTCTTGGACAGGCAGAGAATATGGACCTTGTGATACTCCTTTGGTGAGAGTTTGTGGTGGCCCTTTGGGCAAAATCTAAAGGGGGTATTTCTCATCGAAAATTCCCTTTATGAGAGAGTTTATCTGGGGAATCATTAATTCCAGCGCAAATTCCCCTGGTAATTCCTCATTTTTCCTGGTATCACACACGGAGCCTTCATTTGCGCTAAATTGGAGTCCACAGATCTGCATAGTGATCACATTATCTTGATTCATTCAGTTACTCCTGCCATATATCCTCATTTTGGACCAAAATCATCAACGCCTCGCTTTCATCAGGCTGTGTTCCTGAATCTATCCAAATAGGCCAAGTCTCAGACATTCTCAAACAACCAGGAGCGAACTCCAACAACCTCAGACCTATCCCCAACCTTCCCTTCTTAGCAAACACACTGGCGAATTGTGTCCTCCTTCAACTCAACTGACACAGAGGAATTCAACCTCCACGACCCTTTCCAATCAGGATTCAGGAATGGCTGTAGCACCGAAACTGCCATGCTCAATATTTCCAATGCTATTCCCAGGTCCTTAGATGAAGGTGACGCCTGCCTCCTAATCCTACTTGACCCATCTGCAGCTTTCAATACAGTACATCAAGACTCTATCCTCTCCCCATCTCATTTTAATGTCTACAAGGAACCCCTCACTTCCATTTTGAATCAAGCAGGTGTCAAATATCAGCTATTTTCCGACACCCAACTCTACTACAAATTAAAATCAAGAAAACATTGATAATGTTCCAACACCAGAAATGGGCATGGTTGCTATTCACGCTGCTTACTGATGCTGAAAAATGACAGAGGACAGATTAGATCTGAGCCCTCGCAATGCATTTCTGCAGAAAGAAAATTAAGATGCTCACATTGGCTCAGGTTCGGTCAGTCCTGAACCCCTGGAGACTGAATGATTGCGTTGGGACTTATAGGACACTGACTTCCACATCGCCGTCCTGTAGGCTCACAGCCGTTACCTGTAATTCACGGTGGGCCCCTGTCATTTCCAGTTAATTGTGCTCCCCTTCGGCCTTACCAGTGCCCCTCAAGTGTTTACGAAAGTGATGACAGTGGTTGTAGCACATCTTTGGAGGTCTAGTCTTCCTCTACCTCGACTGCGGGCTGTTGAAGGCAGGCTCACCCAGGCAGTTGTCGCCCATCTGCAGATTATGACGAACCTATTGCTGCGGTTCTATAACATGGCCAAGTCGCACCCGACGACTCCTCAGATTCTCCCTTTCATCAGGCCCAAGACGTCCTAGTGGCTCCACAGTGGACCCGAAAAGTATGGTATCTCAAACTCATGAGCATCTATCCTCCTGTCTGGCAACCCCATTGGCAGGACCTTCCGTTGCAGCAACCAGGCAGGACTTGAACCCGAACCTGCACACTGTCCACCTTCATGTCTGGAAATAGAGTGGGGGCAGATGAGGGTTTTCAATCTTCCTTCAGAGGTCTGTGATGTCACCTTGGCAGAGCGGCCCCCTCCCCCTCCCCCAATAGGGTATAATACTACAGCTGTTGGGATAAGTTTCTACCTTAATGTTGCTAACGCCATATGGACCTTCGTTCTGCATCTGTGTCAGAGGTGTTGCGGTTTGTCTGGCCTTTAGCCCCACAAGGACTTGTAATGGACACAGGTGCTCGTTACCTGTTGGCTATTTCGGCTTTCCTGCAGTTACCAGATCAACCATCACTGTTCAAGTCACCGGTAGGGATTCACTTTCTGAACGGTTTGTAACATTTGGTCCCTCATACCATTTTTGTGATGCCTCAATAGGACCTCAATCTGTTGCTCGTATACCTCAGGTGCCCCCCCACGCTTTCCGCCCCTACACAGCTGCGGCTTTTTCCCATCAAGACGATTTACCTAGTGGACATTACATTGGCCTGGAGGGTCAAAGAGCTTCAAACTCTGTTGGTTCACCCTCCATACACCAGCTTTTTTCCAGATAAGCTGGCCCTTCTGACACATGCCTCTTTTCTGCTGCAGGTAGTCATCCTCTTTCATGTCCACAACATCATGCTACCTACATTTTTCATCCCACCTCATCCTTTTAAGGAGAAGGAGAGACTGGACCCAAAAAGACCTCTGTCTCTTCCTACATCGATTGCACTAAAGCCCATCGGGTGGGCGATCACGATTTCATTGGGTTGACTGGAGCGAAGAAGAGCAAGGCTTTGCAGAAAAAGACAAATCTCTCAATTGATTGTACTCTGCAATAAGAAATGCTATGCATTAGCTAAATAGTAGTCAATTGAGGGCTTCCGAACCCATTCCACCAGGGCCATGGCCACTTTTACTGCATTAGCACGCAGAGTATCTGTCCTGGACATCTGACAAGGTACCACATGAACATCCCGCCACACGTTCACAAAGTGCTACTGCTTGGACTGTTACGTCTGTCGAGACGGGCATTTCACCTGCTCAGTCCTGCAAGACTTTTGTTAAAGCCAGTTATCAGACCCCAGCTCCAGTGAGGTTTTGCTTGGGTATCTATTCTAAGGTGCGCAATCTAACTTTTCTTCTGTAACACCTTTTCTGGTACAGACACTATCTAACCGCCAATTTCTCACTGAACCTCCCATCCTCTCGGTTCTGCAAACTGGGATCTTCACCTAAAAGATCACATTAGACACTGCACACTAATCAAACATTGTTTTTTATGTGGCTTCACATGTTTGGGGGGATATAGTCACAAAAGAAACGGATATCAGAACGCAAGGGTAGCGCATATATGGGCACCACAAAATCACTTCTGACACAGACGAAATGGGCCTGATCTACAGCATCTATCCGCACACACAGGTTCTGCTCAAGAGTTTACCGATCCAGTGTGACCCCCCCCCCCCACCCCCCTGGGAGTATTCTAAAGTGAGCAATAGAATTTTCTATCAGAAGAGAAGATACTCTCATGGAACCAATAAGGTCCCCTGAACTGTGTAAAAAAAGTGCAGTTTTCTCCATATGACATCTAGTAAGACGGATTGTTTGATTTCAGCATCCAATTAAAAAAAAATTGAGTTCTCTGGCATCCAATTCACGTTGGTGGTTTCCTTGTGTATCAAGATGCCTCCAAACACAATTTGTTATGAGTCTACTGACTAAAGGAGGGGAACTGGTGATGTGAGTACACCCCAATGCTGGGCACTTTAAACTCTCATAATATCCTCACCTTAATTTAATCACAAAGTTAATAACACAAATGTAGTTATACACATTTGCATTGGGGCTTAGTCCCAGCCCTCTATCGTTGGTCTGTTCAACTGTCATTCACAATTTGTTTCCGCCCACCAATCATACAGCAAGGGGCAATGGGTCCATCCACTTTAGACATTGGCACTCTTCCACTGTGAGTGACAGCATGTTGGGTGACCACATTTTAAGTCACGATTGTGTGGTAAAACTGCAGTTTCAGGTTACGTTAATTAAAACGAATAGTAAGTGTTCATTGTGTCAATAAGAATGATATTTTCCTGTGACGTGCAATAAACCTTAAAAGTGTTTCCCTGCCTGTTCTAAGACAATCTGTAAGCTAAGAAGCTCCTGTACTTTTATATAAAAAACATTCAATGTTTAAATATTCTTTTAAGTTACACATTTTAACAGCAAATATGTATCTGACCTACTTAGATGGCAGGATAATTTTCTACGTGTTATTCGGTTTGAGACTCGTAAAAGGAATTAAATAAAAAATGAATAATAATCATTGCACAGCTTTCCAAGGTCAGACCTATTGTCTTTGCCAGTACCTGCCTCGCCTCGCCATCTATGTACACATTCAATATGTATGGATATTATCATGCATAAAGAATATTAAATTATGAAAAGATGCAGACGTACCTTGTTTTGAAGGAAACATGCCACTTGCTGAGACCATGGAAGCCTACAAAAGAATAGCAAAAATCATTCAGAATTCAACGTATGTTGTGCAGAAAATGCAAGTAGACTGTTGCGATGCATCTGTAAACATTACTTGGTATAATATCTCCAATTACATGGATCTTGCAACTGGTATGGTACAGCTATGTACAGCGCTCCGATACCTGGCAGTTATGTTTGCGCATTATAAAACTCTCAAAATAAGATATATGTACCCAGTTACAGAAAACCACCAGATAAAAGTCTGCCGATAGCAGTATAGCATATTGACAACTCTTTCATAGTCTGCTCTCCAGGTGTTTTGAAGACGTGTGACCATAGATATTTTTGTCTTGTTAGAGGAACCTCAGGAGCCCAACAAAATTGCGGTCACTGTGGGCCAGATTCTTACGCAAGAACTCTTTTGAAGATGGCCAATGGATTAGTCCTGATCTCAGCTGGGAGAGAGTTCCAGATTCTTTTGGCAGACCTGGTGAACATGTCAGCGTAGGTTTTCCTTTTTTGAATCTCGGGGGTTCCGGAGGGAGGGAGACTAAGGGTCCTTAGATTGTGCTATTTTTATCAGGATCCTGGTTTTGAAAGGGAGCCAAAAGAGAGACATGAGGGAGGGTATCATGTGGTGAAATGGTCTCCTCCCGGTTACTAGTCTGACCGCTGCGTTAATTTGCACAGAGAGGAACAATTCGTAATTAAGATAGGCCAGTTAAGGTTGTACTCTTACAGTCTATTCTAGATACAGCTAATGATTGCACTGCAGTCTTGAAGTCTGGTGGCTGGATGAATAGTTTCACTTTCTTGAGGAGAAAACAAGCAATGTGTGTGACCGCCCTAATATGGTTCTTGCATGTTGAGGTTCTTGTCCAGGTTTATCCCAAGGGAGTTCGTTTAATGGACGATTGGTTTGAAACCGAGTGCTAGGGTGGTTGATCCATTCCTGAATGGTAAGGGAGCTGTGGTGGGAGAGATGAGTGGGAATTCGGTCTTCGTGGATTTTTTTTTAAAGATGGTTACTTGAGAACTAGGTTTGGATTTTCTTCAGGGTGTAATTGATGCAATGTTATAGTCTGTAGAGGAAATGTTGAAGTAGATCTGGTTATCAACTGCTTACATGTGGTATTAAAGGTTTGCTTGATTGAGCATTTGAGTCAGCAGTTACATTTCAAGGTTGAAAAGTGTAGGAGAGATGATGGATCCTTGAGGGACTCCAAGATTAACAAGCGACCTGTTAGAGAGCGAGCCTTCCAGTTTGATCCATTGTGACTGATCTTGCAGGAAGAAAGTGCACCATTTAAGGACGTTAAAAGATAACCTCATTTTGTATTCTAGTAACTCTAAGAGGATACTGTGATTGACTGAGTCAAATGCCGATGACAGATCGAGGAGTGCAAGTATGCCTGAATTTTTCTGGTGCAGAGTTTTGAGTGTGTCATCTATGATGTGTAAGAAGGGCATTTCAATGCTCTGACCTGGTCTAAAGGCTGATTTGAACAAGTGCAACAATTTGAGCTGCTCAATGTGTTGTTAGAGTTGATTTCTCTAACACAATCAACACTTTCTCCAACAGTTTCGCTAGCAAGGGGATGCTTGGCACTGGAAGAAAATTATTTACATTCTTCTATTCAGCCGCTGTTTTTTTCCAGAAGTGGTGTCACTTGGGCAATCTTTAAACATTCTGGGACGGAGACTTGTGTTAGGGATGAGTTCACGATCTTAGTGGAGAGGTGTACAACGAGCTGACTGTGCTCCTTGAAGGTTAAAGATGAGGGTCATTAAAGTGTTAGGTCTGTTTCACTGCTACTATAGATTCACATATCTCTTCTTCACTTAGGGTTCTGAATTTGTGTGAAGTAGCCTCGTTTTTGGTCTTGATGGATACTAATTTTAGACATTATATAGCATGGCACATAAGAGCTAAACCATCTGGATCTACCTTTAACAGGTTCGAGTTAGTTGTTGGCTATGCAAATGCATAGTGAGACATCAGCTAGGCTGAAATTAATCATCAAGTGGCATCAGGGGAAGTTCAACACAAAACTTTGAAGGAACCCTTTACATGTATAAATCAAGATTTTATGTGAACTGCATTTCACGTTAACCTTTAATGATGGGCATACAAAGACATTTTAAAAAGTGAGAATTTTAAGCCAGCAAGTGTACCAGAAACTGAATAGGTTTTTAAAACCTGGTCTAGTTGTGTATTTAAATGGATTTAAACGTATCGGCTTTAACAAGCACCTCTGAGGGGACACACATGAAGTATTTGAATAATTCATGGTATGCCTAGTGTGCCTATGGGCTTGGGAAGAAAATGAAAGGAGTTCTTGTTCAACTCATTCCACACCTCTCTCAACCATGCCAAATTTGAAAGAAATGTGCCAAGCACTACATTTCACAAAACAGCCTCCCTAACAATTCAGATTAAAATAAAAGTTACCTAGCTGTATTCACCAGCTTGCTGCATCTTCTATGCACACTCACCTGCAACAAAGTAGGGGGATGAGTTTCTCTTCATGGGAAACGACATTGGGGACAGTCAATCTTCTTCCAGAACCAATAGAAAGGGAAACTTATGAACGAGGGGAGGGAGAAACCATAGCAAAACACCAGTGAGAAAGAGGGATATGGAGGAAAGAAAAAAGCAGCATGGGCAGACGCCTATAAACACGGGTCTTTCCACCAGTTGATTGAAGACTGATGTTCCTGTAGGCTGCTCTTTCAGGGTGCACTCTAACCCTTCATGAAAGTTGGGTATAGAGAAGCACTAGGGGAGGGAGTGTGAACCCACTAATTTGAATTAGGGGAGAAGACGGCTGTTCCTAAAGGATGCTCTTACAGATTATCCTCTATTCCTTCAGGGCACCTCTGGACACCCTCATTGTAAAGCTCTAAATGAACTCAAAATAATGAAAAAAAAGCTTCTCTTTGGAAGATAGGACTAGCTAAAGTTGTGCGCCATTGCGGTCAACATTGACACTGACAGCTTGATAAGAATCTACATGAAGCATCTTTTACAAACATCTGTATTTGGCTTACTTAAAATGTTTTGCAGGCCCTTCATGAAGAAAGGTCAGCTTTTTCAGTTAAACATTTTCCAAAGAAGTACTGTTGTGTTAGAAGACTCCTGCATTTTCAATGGCGTGCGTAAGGAATCTAAGATGTCAACCAAACACAGTATCCAAGGTTCATCCACTAACAAGGACATGATGAAAGAACCAACTAATGAGGTCTACGGACCATCGTTTTGAATGTATGACTGCTATGATTATGTACCTAGGATACCCAGAGTCATAACGGAAGATAATAAGCCAAACTTAAGAATTCTAGAGAAATGCCAGGAAGCCTTGCACACACTATTGATGCAATGCATATTCCACAATGGGAACATTGGTGGCATGGACTTAGATCAATGTGACTTCCTTAATTTTCACTGAGAAGGCTCTGATGCCCAACACTAAACCACTCAACAAATGTGCTGGAGGAGGACTGGCTTGGAGCATTTGGCTTTACTGAAGAGCTAGTAAGCACTTTCTGTAATATCAATGTGTGCGGTGCAACCACTTGACTCACAAACATATTTTATAAAAACAGTTGCCGATCTTCAGAATATTTGTAAAACAATTATTTGTGCATCGCCCACAGAAGCTTGACAAAGCTCCTGGGCTTGTTTTTTATCTAAGAGTGATGGGTTTCTACAGGCTTTGTTGTAATTATGGCTGGCGATAGGCTACCCAAAACTCTTGAAGCACTGGTTTGGACCAACTTAAGCTAGGGACAGAGAATGCAGCCCACTCATCTCCCACTACATGCTTGGAGATGATGTCAATCAGAACACGACCATTTCTGTCCGAGACTACAGTATATTAGTGAGTTCAGTAGCCCCCCCATAGATGAACACATACTAGAATCCACACTGTGTACATTAAAGGCTAAATATGTAACCCCTGTCATATTGGTGATCATAATGATTAATGTTACTGCAGAAATAAAAATAATGGGGGAAAGGAAAAAACGCACAAGGAATAAAATATTAAAATTTACAGCATATCACGTGTTATTCATTATCAAATCAGTATTTAAATCAAGCTTCTGGTGCTATCATGAAAATCCTTTCTTCCTTTGCCACAAGCGAATATATGTATTTGAACCAAAGTGTCACAAAACACGTTTTCTAAATGGCTTTTTAACACATACCTTTCACTTATTTCTTAGTCAATATTTTTCAATCTGCAACATCGCTATGGAAAGCGAGCATCAGGTCTATTCTGTTGCGCTTGTTCCTCTGAACCGCAATACTGTCTCAGGAATCTGAAGATGCTTCCTCCGCAAAATATGCTCATGCACGGGGCTTATACGCTTCTACCGATTGTATTATGAGAAAGCTAGGCAATGTGATTTGTGATGTCGAAAATGCAAAAGAAACGAGCGAATTTTAATCTTCACCGCACACTTAACTAAACCTATTGAGCTCTCCACAATGTAATACAAGAATACATAATATATGAGCGATGATGCACTATAAACGTATACCATGGCATCATATAATGAATATGTGTAATGAAATTAAAAAATATAAATTTATGAATTGAAACATGCGTACAAATATGAAAGCAACGTGGATTCAAAAGCAGGAAAAACAAAAAGCACAAGGCATGCATGATATGATATTTAGAGATACTTCTAGATTTATAGGCTCTTACATGTGGAAGTTTTCAATGAGGATATCCAGCATATGAAATCCCACGGAGCGTACCAGCATATTTAAGTGCATAAGGAATGTGTATATTAGATCACATATATACTGCGAACCATTAAGCGACCACCTGTTGAGACAGTGAAAAAATCTTAATGCATACCAAACGTTCTTCTTGGCAAAGTTTCAATGCAAAAATGTTCAAAAACATGTAAACTAACCAACAAACAAAATAGTTCTGAAGCTCAAACTCCAGGTTCCAATCCCAATAGATCAAACACTTGTTGCCAGCTGAAACTTTCACATAAAAAGAAAATACATAAAATGGCCGAAGATAAATCACGTATTCACCAGCACTCATTTCCCACCCAAAGCATTCTTGGGCCTTTTGATATTCTGACCATCCCAATTTTGAAAGAGGTTTGACGGGCCTCAACAGCATAGTTGTAATGGCTGCCTTTACTTGACAATGTTATTTCTGCATGTTTGAAAAGTTGCATAGGTAAAAAAAAACTGATACTAGACTGTAAAACCACTTCTTCAAAATGGGCACTCACATTAAAACCAAAACCTTGAAATGTAAGGGATCCCAAAACACAATAAGAGAGAACAAGCTTCTCTCCAACTACTATACATAAAAGAAAGAAAATATTTTACATACTTTAAGTTTCATCTTTTGACAAAACCATACATAAATCAATTTTTTTTTAAACAATCGAAAATGAAGAATTACTTGAAAAAACAGAGTAACACTGCTGTTCTACACCCATGATGGAAACAAAAATGTGCAGATGAACCTTTTAAGACAAGAAAAAAAGAAAACACTAGGTTTCCTTATGCATTCATCCTCGTGTAGTGGGCACCCTTTGCTTTTGTCTTAACATCTTTCTGGCAGACTTAAAGTCTAGAACTGTGCTTCACAAGTATCACAAAAAAGAAAGGGGAAACAAATACACCAGCCCCTTCAGAAAATACAGGACTATATGAGGCTGAACAACAAGGGCTTGCCAGTTAATGAAAGGATGAAAGTAGCAACAAATAACCAATAACTATGCACCCAGCACACTCTTGTCAGACAAGAGATTATACATAATGCATGACATCAGAAACATGCCCTGTGCGTGGATAAACAACGACCTCCCCCCGCACCAAGTAATGAATCAGGGCCATAGTCCTGCATAGACCGATTTAGTGGATGGGTGATTACCTCACAGGATGTCATAGACCACACTCGAGGGCAGATCACGGATTTCGATAACATTTAGGATACCAAGATCAACGGATTCAGGTAAGTAAATTAGAAGTTATAGAGCTTTACAGTATGAACAGCCGAAAATCACAGCTGTCAGATTTGAGGCTTGAGCCTTGAAAGCAGTAATCTTGTCCTAATGGGAGAAACATGCACTGCATAGGTACACTTACAGAAGACTTCCAGGACGGTTCTCCTGGTCTTTAGATAAGTAGGGGCTAAGGTCCAAGAGAGCACCAGCAGTTTAAGTTTACCAGCCCTGGAGTGTCTGGGTGCAGAGTTGCTGTATGTGGAGGTAGCCTTGAATGCAACACGCTAAAGTAAATGGGAAGAGTACCTGTAAGAGAAGGACTGCAAGTGGGAAGTGGAGGATTAGTTTGCAGAACCCAAAGTGGGGTGCAGGAGGGGGGGACCTCGGCTCTTGCGGGTCTCAGGACCACACAGGCACCATCGGTTTACTGTGCTGAGGAGCTCAGGTCAGATGTGTTTTGTCCGGCTGGTGGGTGAATTAGAGGCTCTCACGGTTCTTTGTGTACATGCACAAGAGGGAAAAGAAACCCAGCAGGGCTACTCCCTCTCGGTGTGAAGTTGGCCTCTCTCGAAATTCCTTAACATGCAGGTAAGTGCTGGCGGCAGTGGGCTTCCGCTAAACACAAACAAGCCTTGGTGCTTTCAACTGGCTCCAGTATCCGAGGTATTGATGCAGGGGGGCTCCTGGAGCATCTAGCAGCTCAGTACTCCCTGGGGAGCTGGGCGTGACCCCTGGAACCCTCAAAAACCTTCTGTGGCACTGCTCCCTCGTTGGGCCCGGGGGTCACCAAAACGCTGTACCGGGAAGATGCGGTCTGTGCCTGCTGGGGCAGAGAAGTGGCTCCTTCACTCCAAGGGAGCTATTGCTTGATCGAAGAAGTGCTGGGCAGACCTCCAAGGGTTTGGGGAGGCTGTTCCGCTTCTGGAGGAGTCAGTCTTTGCCATGGTTGGGACAGCAGCAGCCAGGCACAGTTTTGTGCCAAGTTTGGTGCTGATTCACAGGTCTCACGTCTTCTGCTCTTGTCTGTTCTTCTTTCAGGCAGAAAAAACACGAGTTCCTGGTGTCAGGGGACCACCGAAATACTATATTTAGGGGCATTAAGGGGAGTGAAGGGTAGTAGCTAATGGGCTACTTACCCCTGGGGTCACTACACCTATATGACCACTTCCTGTGGGGAGTTGGCATAACATGGTCCTAGAGTTCCTAATTACACCAAAAACAAGATGGCAAACCCTTCTTTCGTGGAGCCTAGTGCATAGCTAATCTCCTGCTTGTTCTGGTGCCGTATGGGCCTCAGGGCAGGGTGTGGCATTCACCAGGTCTGGAGGAAGTCGAGGTTGCAGATCAAATGTGGCATAGGCTTTAAAGCCTCTGGTCTTGGTATGCAGATTCACTAGCCATCCTGCTGGAGGAGGTGAGAACACTTTCTCCGGAGCAGGCATTGTTTCCTGAGCAGAGAACGCAATAGCTCTCACCTATAGGGGGTAAGAAACTAGTCTGTGGTGGCAGGCTGGACGATACCAGTCAGCCAGGACAGTAGAAGACTAGCAGGGTTCAGGGGACATCTCCAAGGGACCCTCTTGGTGCCTGTCCTAATACATATAATACTGGTATCAGTATGGATTTATTTAGCCAGGGTGTGTGTAACCAAACACCATAGGTTTCAGTAAAGCCATTATGTATCTTGGTAACTCGTAATGACCAGTGCCCAGTAAATTCCTTAAGTTGGCTTCATGATCTCTTGCCATATCTAGTAATAGAACTACACATCACAGGGGCATATCTGTTCATAGAGATATGTCCTCGCATAAAATATACTGCACCCTGCCTTAGGGCTCTAAGGCCAGCTGTAGGAGTGACTTACATATATGATATGCAGTGACTTTGGCATGGCACACAGCGAGTGAGTCATGTCGTGTTTTCACACATGGTTTGCACCATGTCACACAGCCTGCAATGGTAGTCTGCATGCAATTTGTATGGGGTGCCTTAGAGTGGCATTATACATGTTGCAGCTCTTAGGGACTCATGCAGCAGCCTTTAGTACCCATTTATTAGGTGCTTACAGGGATGCTAAAGTGTGTGCCAATTGTAACACAATAAGACCATTTTACTTCGCTTTAAGGGAAAGAGCACTGGGAACTGGTTAGCAGGGACCCCGTGCACATCAGTCAAAAAACATCAGTACCAGTGGCAAAAAGTGGGGCTCACCATGACAAAAAGGAACACTTTCCTACACTGGGCTTGTCAGTAGGATATAGCATGAGATATTTGGCTCAGTGGGTATGGGCCCCATGTCTGGACACACCTGTTGCATTAATAGTGTCAAACAGCAATAACAACGCTATGGAATGTGTGAATTAATCTCACTCACTGGCAGTAGCGATTAACTGACGGTTCACAGCTGATGCAGAAGCGAAGCTGTGCCAAGCCACCAGGATGGGTTCCATTTGGGCATTGCTGAAAGGCAGTAAAAGTTCAGTGGCGGAGGTGAAGCATATGGAATGCTGAGAAATTTAAGATTTGCTTCTTCTACATGCGAATGCTATACTTTGGCAGTTTTGCACAGCACTGAAGTAATTGAAACCACTTTCTCAATATCAGTTCCCAAAGTGCAGTCTAAGTCAACATTAGGCGCTGGGTCAAGGCCACAGCGTTTTGAAGGGCCAAGTAATCCCAACCATCTCTTTTTGCTGCTGTCGTTATGACCGATCAGAGAAGGCATCTGAATCAAACCAGAGTCAGAATAGAAAAGTCCTCGTATTATGTTACAGTCTATAGGCCCCTGCCCAGGGATCGGAGAAGCAAAGGGGCTGTGGTCCCTGGGAGCCTCCACCCTAATTAATGGGAGAAATGTTTAGTTTCCAGATGTCCTGAATGGCAATAGAAAGGTGGACAGCGCTGAATAGGAGTTACCCAATGGAAATAGGAAGATTGGGCATTGATTTGAGTTTTGTTGATTCTATTTAATATTGTGCTTTCATCAGCAAAAACTGTGCCAGAGGACAGCCAACACATGTTTCGCCCACAATGGTTCTGTAGTGGCACCAGGGAGCAAAGCAGCACTGCTTTCCAAGACCGTTCATGAGCTTGAGCTGTAAGGTGCTTAGCCTCGCCCTTCATTAATGACTTGACATGCAGGTGCCCTAATTTATCTCACAACTTAGAATCATGGTGAGGCCCGAGACACAACACAAAGATGTTGTGGTTTGAAATCGACCAGTTTACTACAATAGTGACAATTGTTTTAATCCTGGTAGCTTTAGTAGGGACATTGTAGCCACCTGAACTTGTAAAACCTTTAAAGGAACGTTTGAGGAAAGTATCTCAAGATTAATGTCCCAAGGCGCGAGATAAAATTAACAGACTTCAGTGTTCCAGGATGGCTCCTTATGGGGCTCCACGATGCATATGGGGCCGTCAGTCCAGGATAAATGTTACACTTTCCAGATAACGCCTGGCACCAACTAGATTCAAGAGGTGAGGACCCTGCAGGCAAGACTGTCCTTTCAGAACAGCTGGGTGTTGAGGAAGAGAGTACTTCAAGGGTATGAAACGGAGTTCTTAATCCAAGACTGAATTCGTGCATGCTAAGGAGGATTCAGCCTCAAACAACAGTACAACAAAGAAAACAGAACTGGAGACACTGAACTACAGCACCAGATAAAGCTATCGATCATCAGTGATATAGGCATAAACTCTTATAAAGGAAGATCTGATCAGCTTCATATCGTCTAGGAAACCGGTTTAGAAAATAAAAAGACCAGCGAAATACAGGCTTATTCTTGAGGGAAAATCACACTTTAAAAGAAATAAGGGATGAGGCTTTTTTGCACATAAGAAGGATTTAGGATAACCAAAAAAATCCATATTGTCGTTAGGGAAAAGGACAACAAAAATTACATTAAAAGAAAATTCACAGAAGAGTGATTGACTGCTGATAAGATGTGCCATATTGCTACAGGGGAGACAGTCTTATCGAGTCAAGTGACTGGATGAAGAAATTGTGTGTGATGGCCTGAAGGATTTCAAACTGTAACTACTTGAACACTTGGCAACTAATATAAATAGCAATGGATCACGTCCACCAATCTGCGCAGTACGGACCTGCTGAACAATGTAATGAGAGCAGTCCAAGGGGCATGATCATGTAGCTTTATTTGTTGCACAACAAAGAAAAGAGCCTGCAAATTGGAAGAGGGACCAACACGATCCCATTACAAGTCTAAACATGGTTAATACACTAAGATGTTGCTCTTGTTACTTTAAGACCATTTTAGTTCTGGCTCTTAACCAAGTGCGTGCTCTGCGACGGAGTAAATGCACATGGCTGCATCTTTACAGTTTATGTGCAATGGAGAAAGTATGCAAGCAGAGATTGCACAAGTTATCCTCGGCATCTAGCTAACCAAAGAAATTCTTGGTTCAGGGTGGTCAGCAGGGAAGGGGGTTGAGGTTTATGGGAAGTGGGTTGGTGGGTAAAAGTACTGTTGTCATCATGCGTCAACATTTTCAAGTGACACAGGCAGTGTTAAGGTTCTAAAGCGAAAGAAGGTTCAGCAGACTTTTAATCATGGGGGTTTTGGGAAAAACTAAAAAACAGTTGTTGTTCCTACGCATCTTGCTATTTTGGGCTCTTGCCTGTTCCTATTATCTTGGGGAATCTAACAGTGAGTGGGGGAACGCCAACAGTGGAGTTCTATTAAAAGGGTGGTGAAGTAGCAGCTTGAAAGTGTGAGCCATCATACCAAAGTGGTGTGATAAAAAGAACAATTCAGATCAAATACCCGGCATCAACTTTGTGGTTCCCCTTAAACTGGGACATACTTCAGTCTATTTGGATGGGATGCAAGGAGAAAATATGCAGGTAAAACATACTGCGTTGTGGTTGTAGGAAGCTGGCTCTTCATATAGTGGACTAACACGAGGTACACTGTGTAAAGAGTCCAGCCAAACTCAAATTGGCTTACAGAGGCACAAATGATAACCCAAATGCACTCTTTTATGGTAGTGTGGGTGAGCAGTTAGGCGAATCAGAGGGTAGCACTAAGCATTTATTAAACACACAAAGATAGTAAGCGAGATGCACACTAAAAGAAATTCGACATCATTTTATAAAAATAACACAAATTTCTATATGAATTTAGATACCAAGATCATCAAAATCAGGTAAGTACATTTCAGTCAGAGACTATTTTCTGCAGAAGCACAACAGACAGGACAGCTGGGCTACTCTCAATGTGGGTCTCACTGTCCCTGAAGTCCCTCGAAGTGCAGGTCGGTTTTCCTTGACGAAGTCTGGGCTGGACACAACAAACCTTGGTTGCTGCAAGGGGTCCGGTACACAGGGTGTTGGTGCAGTGCAGCTCAAGTCATCCCTGGTGTCCTCACACTTGGAAGGAGGACAAATCTGACCTGTTGGAGCGCGGTGACTCTTCCTGGGCAGCTGCTGCGCCTGTAGTCCCGGTGAGCAGCAGGACAGTGAACCGGACCTTGCTTTTTGCAGTCTGTGGCTGGGTTCTCTGGTAACTTGCCAAGCACTGGAAGCCCTCTGGGATTCTTGGAGTCTACACAGCGGCAGGCCGAGTCAGTGTCTTGAGGAGGGTCAGGTGCAGCAGGCAGGCTTGGAGCAAAGTCAGTAGATGCTCCACGGTTCTAGTGTCAGAAATCTTCTTTGTCTACTAACAGCATGATTTCATGTTGACCCACATTGCAGGAATGCGAGCCAAGCTGCGGAAGTTTTAAAATAAGACTCGTAAGAGGCTGCACCCTTTTGGTGCAGACAGGACCTCATCTAGGGCCGTTTTCGATGCATATTGGGTGACCACGGGCACTCAAGATTTTAGAACACAAGCATTACTTGTGATATTTCCCACAGGTAACGCCAAAATGACATCAGGCAGAGGCTATATGCCATATATATGTTCCCTGAATTAGAGTGCATTTCGGATCTTTTTACTTAACAACCCTTGGACCTAATGTGCCTTATAGCTTTGTTACGGTTGTGTTGTTATGAGTACTCTCAGGTAGCATAGTCCTGAGAGATGCACGCGTGTTTACAGACAGTGTGTAATCTGGTCACATAATATTATCTACTATACTCTCAGGAGCTGTTAGATTATCTAGACTTGTAGGGAAAAGTAAGGAGTGACTGTTTTCCTATCCTCTATTCCAGCGGAAATTTTTATTGTTTTTCCTTTGGAGATCATCAGTAAGAAGATGAACAATATACAGAGTCATCCGAGTTTTTTCTGAATCAAACAAAATATATAAAGACAGGAAAAGGCTTGATACAGGGTAAGTTAAGTAATCATAACTGGGAGAGCGTGCCTCCTAGATAGTAAAATTTATAAAAAAGGATATATTAACTATGTTTTCCCCTTTTTTTAGATAATTATTTGCTTCTCTGAACAGACAGTGTGCTGTTTTAATATCAAGATGCACGTCTAGAGACTAGACGCTTAGTGTGCTGGACTTGAAACCATTCCTCCCAATGGTTTGATAGCTTCAGGTAATCCCTTAGGGATAACAAACTAGCCTGTGTGCATGACAGCAATATGACATCAACTTTTCTTCTCCGATTTTACTTATGAGAGCCAATAATAAGGTTTCCTCTTTCTACCACACTTTTTTGGGTGATTTTTTCTCTTTCTTGATGTGACACGACTTTTATATGCTTTCGGCATCTGGTCTTATGGTTTCGGCCTCTGGCCCACTGCATGGCGTTGAATACAAGAGATGAAAAACCTATGGAGGATAGATGATATACTACAACATGCTTACAAATGCATGAAAACTTCAGTACAGGAAGGTGAGGTTATAGTAATATGGGTCTTAAGAATAATTTATGTAGAATGATATCTTTATGTTTGTCATTACCCAACAATACAATTTCTATATCACCCCACAAATCAATCCTTTTGCTTTGTTGTATGAGATTCATTCTGGATACATATTAGTCCTGAAGAAGGGGGTTTTGCCACCAAAACATACGTAGACCAACACAGTACCCATGAGCAACGGCCCCAGAGAGGCAATGTTATCAAACACAACTGATGTTTAAGATCTTTCAGTCCCATTCTAGACATTTGTGGGACCCCTCATAGGGTCGGATCCCTTCTTTTTACTGTGAATGAGAGTGTATGATAGTATTGTGACCGGTAAGTGGGAGTCTGTTTGTGGGGTGGAATATATGTTTTACAATGAATTGTAGATTGCTTTATAAATTGTAATGATAATGGTATATGAATAAATGTATGATCTTGTAGTTTATAAAAAAGAAAAGAAATATTTTTCTCCCCAAAAATATATAAAATGTCTGTGTATATATGAAAAGGAATTTTTGGGGGGATAAAAATGTAATATAATGAATAATACACAGAGGTGCAAAAGAATGAATAAATAAACTTCTCTGACAATTTCTGATTTTTTTGTGCAGTGATGTTGGGTGGTGGGCATGTTGGAACCCAATAGGTCGCACTAAAGAAATATAGGTCAGATAAGAGGTCTTGCTGTTTGTTAATCATCTTGGTCTACTCCTTTGAATCTTTCGAATGTGAAGTCCTAGCATCAGGTGGGAAGGGGGGGGGGGGGGGGGGAGGGGGTGACCTATACTAGTGCGTGGGCGAAATTTGGTTGATGTTTGGAGACATCGGAACCCGGATGTAAAGATATATTCTTTCTACTCCATGCCTCATGATTTTACACGTACGACTAGACAGATTCCTCAGCTCACCTTCCCAATTCCCATACACAACGGGCTCGGACTACCAGGGTCGTACACATTCTGACCACAACCCGCATTAAGTTACACTGGTGGCATGGGAAAAGGGGCCTCCTAACATCCCCACGTGGCAGCCACAGCCGTCTGCACTGGAGGACCCACTGCTTAAAGACACGATAGGGGACGCCCTCAGTGAGTACTCCACTCTTAACACAGGGACAGCTACATCTAGCATGGTGGAGTGGGCTGCCATGAAGGTTACAATACGTGGGAAATGTCAGGGGCTGGTTTGCGGTATGAAGAGACAAGTGGAATCGGAGTTGCTTGTAGTGGAAAAGGATTTACTAACTCTAGAATCTCGAGCAATAGAAGTTGCCTTGGATTCCGCACCGCTGCTAGAGGCGTGTAAAAAGCACACACAAATCCTGGAACACCAGAGGTGTTTGAACTATGCTGCACCTTCAATGACGGTACAAAAGGGGGTGGTGATGGACGGAGCATCCGAACCAATCAAACACTCACACCCAGTCAAATGATCTGGGTTTGATCCATCACCGTTCTTTAGCCCACTCTGCCACCCCAGTTCAGACATGGCTATATGCAAATCAGTCTGACCCTGTGCCTCATGGGAACAGTCCAGCCCGAACTGCCAAGCCATGCCTTCCCTGGACCGGAAACAAGCTTCCGAGGACCGATTTCTGGCATTACAGCCGTCTTCAGCCCGTCTTGCTTGAATCCAGTGGCAAAGTGAGCAAGGGACTCACGTCTGAGCATACCCTGCCACACTTATGGCAGCCAAAAGCGGTACAAAAGGGGGTGGTGATGGACGGAGCATCCAAACCAATCAAACACTCACACCCAGTCAAAAGATCTGGGTTGAATCCACCCCCTTTTGCACCTTCAATGACCGCACACGTTAAAACTGATCAATCTGTCCATCGTAAACTAATAAACAACCTACCCGACCCCTTGACCGCGCTTCGGTCGACCCAGGCCAAAGATCTCGGAGAAATGGAGGACGAGGACTGGCAAGATGCAATACAGAGTCCTAGGGAAACTGTGTTTGAGGGGTTGTCAGCAGGAGGGAATTTTTTTCCACATACTGTGGGAGTGTCCAGAAATCATCCCGTTCTGGACGAGGGTCATTGAGGTAATGTCTGTGGTGGTGTGGGTGACGGTCCCGTTGGAGCCTGAGTGGCTTTTACTAATGATCAAAGGGGACACTGACTGGTCCAGATGCATAGAAATATGGCTAGCTCGGGCAGCAGGAGTGGCGAAATGAAATATTGCTCAGGGATGGGGAGTGCAGATACACCCACAGTGAGAGGAATGGGAGCGGGACCTTGACTGGTGCCAGAGGGCACAAGAAACTGTATACAAAAGCAGAGGGTGTACCAAGAAATGGGAGAATGTGTGGGGGCCCTGGCGGAAGTACAGACAATCAGGGGAGACCCCGGGGACGTGAGAGTGATGAAGATGGTCGATTGTCCTCGTTGTGCCCAATTACTGATGATATGGTTCACAATTGTGATATCTCCAAACATGCCTCATGTATACTGTATTGTAATTGTCTCTTGCACATTGTTAATAAAAAAGATGTACCAAAAAAAACAAAAACTGATCAATATGGGGCCTTATTGGCCTGGTTGATCAAGCAGGATCAGGCCTCGAGCCTTATTACTGCACTTTGGACTCTGGATGGCGGATATGTACGCAGCATGAGATCTACAAAGAACTGACCACGCACTTCACTCACTTACATAGGCGCCTTCAGCGTCTCAGACACAAACCCACACTCCTTCCTGGACGGTCTCACCTTTCCTACACTGAAACCGGAGCAGCGCAGAGAATTAGATACACCTCTTACACTGGAGGAAGTCAAAGGCACGATGCGTGCGCTGCCTACTGGCAAGGTCCCAGGATCAGATTGCTTTCCCCATGAGTTTTATAAGACTGATCTTTTAGGTCTGCAGCTATTGGGAGTATACACAGAAGCATTAGAGGGGGCCGCTCTTCCAGCGTCTTTGACAGAGGCCACTCTGATTACCCTTTCAAAAACAGATGGGGATCCCATGAACACAAGCGCCTACCGACCCCTAGCACTGCTAAATGGAGATTACAAGATACTGGCAGAAGCCCTGGTGGGTCGCTTGGCCCTGGTCACTCTAGACCTGGTTCATCAGGATCAAAATGGCTTGGTCCCGGCCTGCAGCACCTCACTAAATATTCGTAGGTTTTGCCTGTTGATGTGCAGTGCTGTAGCAACCTGGCCAGCAGCGGGATCAGTTCTGGATCTGGAGAAAGCCATTAATACGGTGGAATGGCCTGTCATGTTTTCGGTGCTGCAACGCTTTCAGTTCGGGCCTTACTTCTTAAGTTTAGTTAAACTATTAAATGAAAACCCCACCGTATGGGTCTGTTTAGGAACTTCATTCTCAGTGACCGTACCGATTGGGAGAGGAACTAGGCAGGGGGGCCCCCTTTCCCCACTAATATTCTCCTTGGCCACAGAGCCACTGGCCATAGCTCTGCGTCAACTGGTGGATCAACGCGGTATACGGTTAGGGGAAGAAACGCACGCCATTTCACTATATGCGGATGATATCTTACTATATATCAGGGACTTACAGGCGATACCCCCGATCATACCAAACACTAAAATTATTTGCTTAAGTGTCAGGAATGGGAGTTAATTGGGGGAAATCATGTTTATTTCCCATCACTCCTGGCACAGATGCCCCTCAACTGATGGTGCATTAGTGGCTTGGCAACCGGCTGTGTTTAGATATCTAGGTGTTCTTATCTACGACAGATCAAGATCTCTTGGATGGCAACCTATCCAGGGCAATTGCAGCTTTAAGGCCCCAGATAGAATTCTGGAAAACGCTCAACCTCTCTGTGGCCGGCAAGGTGGAGCTTATAAAAATGGTGCTGCTGTCCAGACTGCTATATTACTTTGTGAACCTCCCACTATATCTACCAGCATAATTTTTTCATCCACTGGAAGGGATGATGAGGGACCTCATATGGAATAACACGTGCTGTAGGGTGGCACTTACTGAACTGCACTTAACCCAGACACAGGCTGGGTTAGCTTTGCCCAACATGAAACATTATTACTTGGTGTCCCAAATACAGTGGGTGGCAAGCAGGATGAGGGAGCTCCACCTTACTGATACAGTGAAGGTGTACCTCCGTACAAGCTGGACAGGCTCCTTTTTGTCTTTCACTCGTGTACCAGATCACATCCGTCTCTTCCTCTTCTGGTACAGATAGCCCAGAAATGCTTCCGTAGAGCTTTATATCTCACCAGACATGTTACATCATATGCGCCCACAATACCGATTCTAGTAATGCCGAAAGGCAGGGGTAGAGCTTGTACAACAGAACTTACAGTCTGGCAGTACGCTGATATACACACACTGGGTGACCTGTGTATGGAAGGTGTGTTGCGGCCGTTCCCTCCTGAATAGCTACATTAGGACACTACTTGGGTGACATCTCGCAGGAACCTCCGACACACCTCCTGATGCAGTATGTCCACGTGCTGGGTACGGGGCGACACCTCATAAAATGGTTTGAGGAATCTGAGAGTACACTATCATCGATTTAACACCCTTGTGTAACAAACGGGAGTTAGACCTGGCACGACCCTGCAAACCCCAAGAGTGGGGTGTGTTGCTGGAAAGCCCTAGACACATTCCCAGAAATGCAAGGTTAAGGCGGATTCAATTCTATATAGTCCATAGGGCCTTTCTATCCCCAGATGAAATCAACCGGTTATTTAACAGGGTGGATGCTTGTTGTCCGCGTTACATAATGGTAGATGCTGCCCATTTACATACGCTATGGTATTGCCCCAGACTGCAAAGCTATTGGTTTGGTGTGATTCAATTATTAAACGCAAGCACAGACAGGAGAATGCTGAATACTTGGGTGGCTTGCATAACAGGAATATTTCCCAGAAATAAGAAACATAAGGCCTCCTCCCAATTTTTAGACTTGGGGCTAGTGGTGGCCCAACAGCTTGTCACGCGCCGATGGAAAGCAACTGACCACCCTTCACTTACAGCCTGGGCTCATTCAATGCTGAATTGGGCCAAAGCTGAGGCGGCCTCACTATTGAGAGAAGACACACTGGAGGTTCGTAAGTATCCCATTTCAAGTAGCATTGACTCCGGATGACCCTCCACTGCCTCTGGCACCAACTGATCCTGTTCACATACAGGACGTAGGGTGAATTGTTAATAATGTGGTCTGAAATGTGTATAGTACATAACATACAATGGATCAGTATGCAGAAATATGACATTAGGATTGACACAGCTGGGATTGTGTAAATAGCACTATGGTTATAGATATGGCTTGTTTTGCCCTCTCCCCAGCCTCCCTTGTTCCTTCCTGTTGTCCTTCATGATTGTATGTTTCGTGTTTTATTGTTATGGATCTGGTAGCTACATCATTAGCCATGACTTGCCGGTTGGAGTCACTAGAAATTTACAGGTGGAATACCTGGAGGTGTGAAATAGACACTTGCACCTTGCTTGAATATCGAAGCAGTAGCGAGCCCCGAATGTTGTTATATGACTATCATATTAAATGTATACTAGCATGTTGTATGGCTATGGTTGAGATAGCTATTGTCCATTTATACACTGATACAATGCAACATATAATTTGCATTTTTTTGCCAACTGGTTCTGGTAAAATACTGTGTACATATATGAAAATTCAATAAACAGATTAAACAAAAAAAATAATCAGGGGGGCCACCTAAATACTGTATTTAGGGGAGTTACAGTGAGTGTCCAGTAGTAGCCAACGGACTGCCTACCTTTAGGGTGACAACACTGTCTATATGACTAAGGACCCAATTCCACCAAAAACCAAGCTGGTGGAATTTTCCCAGTCGATTTCACTTCAGGTAGTCCGCTTTAGGGGTGGTACTAGCCGGAGGCTGAACAAGCCTTTTAAGTAGTTAATTTTCCCGCCCGTCCTGGAGCCAAATGGGCCTTGTGCATGGGGTGGTATTTCTCCTGTCTGTGGGAAGTCAGGGTCTCATATCAAAGGCGGTGGAGGCCTTCAAGCCTCCTGCCTTGATATGCTGATTACTAGTCAACCTACTTGGAGGATGTGATAACACCTCCTGCCAGAGCAGGCATGGTTTCTGACCTCAGAGAGCTCCAGGAGGTCGGAAACATATCATCTGCAACAGGCTGGACAGGACCAGTCAGACAATACGCTAGTGGTGATCAGGTTTTCAGGGGTTACCTCCAAGGTACCTTCTAGGTGCATGTATTGATCACTGGAATCAGTGTGGGTTTATTAATATGAGGTGTTTGATAACCAAACACCAGAGGCTGCAGTGAAACCACTATGTAGCTGGGAAACTCGTTTTGACCAGTAAATGTAAATGTATTTCGACTTATATAGCGCACGATTCACCCAGGGGTCTCAAGGCGCTTGCTTAGGGAACCCGTCCTGATATTCCCCTGTGAGAGATACCCCGGCAGGGTATTCACAAGGTGAAAGCCAGGCATCCCGCCGCGAGGGGCCGTAGTGGAGATTAAGCAAGCTATTGCCCAGAGTCGCAGAGTGTGACCCCGTGAGTCGAGTAGGCACCGGAGCGAGAATTGTCGATTCCATGGAATTTTTGAGCCCGAGACCCGCCGAGGCGGGGAATCGAACCCTGGTCCACGGCTGATCTCAGCTTCCGGGTCTGCCGCCTCTAACCACTGAGCCACACTTCTCCATGCCCAGTACTTATCTTAAAATGGCTCCCCGTTCACTTGTACCTTCAGTAATTGAACTGTCCAGAACCCACTGAACCACTCCTGTCAAACTCTCACCATAACAAATACAAAGGCAGATCTTAAGCAATTTCTTGACATGATAGGGTGGCCTATCCAGAGATTAACTTTGGGCAATACACACTGTCCGTCCAGGACAATGAGGAACAGGAACCATCCTACTCCCAATTCCCCCTTGTTCTGTTTACCAGATACTCTAGCTGGAGAAACTTCATAATCCCGGCCATGCAGAAATGACCTCATGCCTCAAGATCACTCCTCCCTAAACTGGTTGTCCATGGACTGTCATAGGAAAATCAGTTAACAGGGGATAAATCTCACACACCTGGAAAAAAAAAATTCAAACAATAGATCTTGATGCAGTCCTACAACAGAGAAACTTCAAATACATGAATAAATAAATTAGATGATTTAACTGAGGTGCTACTATTAAGCTTGGTCATAAACTGTCAAGGGTGATACAGCAAGGCAATAAAAAATATACTGTATTCTTGGTTCTAACATTGGAAAACCGGATTTCAACATCAGAGTCAAATAAATGCATACTTACGCATGCAGAGCAGTTTGTTTTTGTACGCACAGTTCGTCAGCAAGTTTTTGGGTGAACTGGTATACTAAGTCATTCCTCGGAGTAATGGCCTCCAGAAGATCTCTTAGGGCCCATGTATTTTTCTGAAAACAGTAAAATGAGGAAACATTAAAATGTTGCAGCACCCCAAGTGGCTGCAGCATGGTTCTTGACAAACCTCTCGAAAATACTAAAAAAGCAAAGCGATCAAAACTGTTGCAAGGAAAAAATTATCTGAAAAACTCAAACACGGAGTTCAAACACACCTCCTTCCATTAATGGCAGAGACCTAAATGATAAACATTCAGTTACATCTACACAGCTAGTCAGTTATATATATTACTGGATAGCTATATGTATTCAAAACTTGGGATTACTTTAAAAACACAGAATGTGAGTAGTCTGTATGGGCTTGATAGAAAGCCACACATTTGCAGTTTAACTTTGCTAGGTGTTGCGACTTTGCCTGATAGAGTTAACAGGTTTGCTATTATTATTGAGCCTGAGCAAGGAATAAAGCTTTGTGTGGTAAGAAAGCCTATAACAGAGTATCAATACACTTCTGAAATAGGTGCAAGCCAGTTTTTGGCAAATACATTGATAAGTAACATCTGCTTAGTTAGAAAATCTGAGATTTGAAAAGGTAGACAGAATGACCATCTTGCTATGAAACTACAGTTTTGCGTCCATTAAACTTCCAGAAATAGCTAATGAGCCTGCAAAGACAGATTATCTGCAGCCGTGGGCAGAAAGTAAAGTTTATTTTCTATAACGTAGCAAACCTGGCATAAGAGCAAATTGTTTTAAGTACTCTGCCAAGATCTCAACTATCACAAGTGGTCAATAGTAAAAATGCAGTTGGAAAGACGCAACATCAGCAGCTTTTTTGGCAAGATCTCCATATAAAGTTATATCGTCAAGCAAAGATGGTCTTGATGGCTTGTGATGCTTTACAAGTGACAACAAATGTGACACATCCTCCCATTCAGGCTTTGAAGTACAATAGAGATTATTGAAGATAGTACAAGACAGGATTGCTGGGTGATCATGAGTGTAGGTGACGGAAACATATGGTGAGGATGCCCTCTAGGAGGGTGAGGCTCCCTCTGTTGATCTCTTCTGCGAGAAAACAACCTGCATGCTTCCCTTGGTTTTAGGTGGGTAAAACCCCAGCGAGGTGTCCTGGAGAGCGATGAATAACCTTTGGTATTCCAAAAAAGGTTTTTAGGAAGCACAAGAGGCAGTGAAGTAATACCAGTAACCAGAAGTGGTGTTCTAAGCACTTGGTATCTTTATCACACTCAACAGATCCACGCAATCCTCACTGGATGATCCCTCCCAATCAAGATGAGCTCAACCATATCTGTAACAAACAAGGTTACATGTAGGCCACATATTTCCATTAAGCCTCTTCAAAAATGCAGCAGTAATGACTCACCATGTCCAACTGTAAATGTGCACAGATTATATACAAAACAATATTTGAATAGCTGTGAATACAAAACAAACCATGGTACAAATCTTGGTCTAGATGAAAGAGAATATTCTTTGGATCTAAATGAAAAGTCTTCTTTCTGGAAGGTGTTTACAGGTATTCAATATCATTCCTCTGTCCCCATAAACTGGGAGGGGTGCCAACTCTCAGAAACAAAACAACTCTGAGGCCAAATTCAACTCCGATTTCGCCTTCACCCCTCAGACGGATAATGTCAGGAGCCCCAACCCTTTGGAGTAGGTGTGTTAAATTTTCATATCATCGTCGGCAAACTGGCCACAAAGTAAACAAGCATTTGCAATGCAATAGGTCTCGCATTAGGAAAGTTTGAGCTATTGGTATTGTAAATGACAATTTTTCAATTATTGTGTTGGTTTTGAAAATAGCTAAATTAATAGCTTTGTCATTGACAATGCCAATTGTTTTAACTTTCGCAAGTGTGACACCTATAGCATTTGTACTGCAATATATGTTGTATTGACGTGACTTAGATGTATTTTTTTTTTTTTTAAGAACCTTTATTGTTATAGTACGGAAATACAAACATGGGCCTACAACCAGTCCGGCCGGCCGCTATTCAAATCGATTAAAAATAATGAAGTATAAAAACATACAGCGGTCCGGAGTTCAAGAGCTGAGTAGCATCCAGGATATATCATATAATTAAAGTACCATGCAATAAGAAGGATCTGAGACTGTTCATTTTGTAATAACGAAAAATAAAATGAAAATCAATGTCGCATAATCACACACACTCCTAATACAGCTAACTAAAGCAAAAGATTTTACGCCAGTGATGTACATAGATGAAAAAGATGGGGGAGGGGGTATATGAGTCAGGATAGATGCAATAAACACCAAGCGGTCATGGCGAACTAGCCCCACCCCTCAAGGCGAAACACAATATGGGAGACATGGAAGATGACGACATCGAAAAAGGAAAAGAGCAAAGGGCCATAGAAACAAAGATAGAACAAAATAACAAACCCATCCCCCAACCCTGCACCCCTGCAAAAGGCTACGGCCTACCCCCCCAGCAGCGTGCCGGTCGCCCTAAATAAGAGACCCGAAATACAGAGAAGAAAAAGAGAAAAAGAAGAGCCCTCGATCTGGTCATCCGGCCCCTCCCACCTCCGCGTGCAAAAATCGTATAAACAGTAATGGTAAAAGAAGTACAGGTAGCAGCAATCACGTATAACGCAATCAATGACAACCCCGCTAAGCGCCCCTCAAATCACCATCAACCAGCCATGAGTCCCTCCATGTTCCAATCAAATTCACCCCTGGCCTCGTTTGTCAATAGTACCAACGTTGAACCATCCCTCAAACGGGACACAAAGTAGCACAAAGGGTCCGATTACACCGGGAGGATCAGGCAGTGTCGCCGCTCCATAGGACCCCAGCCACCGAAATTTCGCCGATGATGCATGGCGGAAGTCTGATCGGAACAATGTCAACACCGCCAACAGTCTCAAGTCCGAACACAGTCCCGCCAGACACGGAAAGGGAAACACACGATGCGGGAAGCGCCAAAACCCCGACTGGGCCGCCCAAGCCGTGTATCGATGCTGTTCCTCCACTTGCCGATCAGGGAAAGGACCCGGTGAGACAATCACATGCGCCACAGATGCATCCACAGTAAGCTCATGAACCAAATCTATCCACGTCTCTAAGAATGTAGACTCATCCGGGGAATACGTCGATGAAGCAGAGGCAGACACATCGGCGCCTCCTTGAGAGCGATCCGTGCCGTTACAAGATGGCGGGACAACAATGGCGGCCATCCTTTGTCCCAAATCTCGGGCCTCCCGGATCAGGGCTGTCTGCAGGGTTGTTAGTGCAGCCAGTATATGTTTGGGCATGGGCGGTTTCTCACATAGCCAGACCCCGGGATTCTTTTGTGCACCGGTTTCTCTGCCCGGGTGACGGGTGCACGGGAAAGTATCATCCGCCATTTCAGCCGTCACGTTCTCTTTCCCCTCCACCGCACTGCAGGAGCGGGTCCGACCCCCGGGATCAGCAGGATTCACAGCGGGATTTCAATAGTCAGGGCAGGCAGCAGAAAGGAGAGTCACCGAAAGGCTAAACAAGCTCCCCGCTGCCCGGGAGTCACCCACCGGGTCCCAGGGAGGGCTGTTAACATAACCGGGTATCACACCGAAGGGGAACTGGGCATCATGGACTCTCTCCGTCCCAGCTATTTCGCACCTCCCGCAGGGCAACCCACTATTGGTGGTGGGTTGGTATCATCTCTACCTGCTCGCAGATCACAGGTTCTCTCCGACCGGCTTCCCATCGCAACCAGAGGCCGCTGGTGTTGCAATCACGGCCGGACACTCCCCTCACTCGAGATCCCGGATTCAGCACCTCGAAGGCCGCCAAAGAGACGGAGACAGTTCTTCGGGTCTACTGCGCGGTGGAGCCTCAAAAGCAGACGGTAAGTGAACGCTTCCCTTCACCTACTTAAATTAGCAAATACTGCTCAGGTTTATCGCCAGGATATATGTGCGTGGCGGGAGGGCTCACTGAGCCAAGCGGTTATGCAGCCATCCCGATCGCCATCTTGGCTCCTCCTACCTGACTTAGATGCATTGATATTACAAATAACAATGGCTTTTAATTTTTTTAAATAATTAATACTTAAATAAAAGTGATTCTAATTTATAATGGCAATAGCTTAAACTTTTGTAAATGACTTGTGAAGATTATGTTCAGTGTATTTTATTGTGACAAAAATCCAAGAACAGAAGTGAAATATTAACATCTTTTTGTGACATTTGTAATAAAGCTTGAAACATTGAGAGAACATATTTGAACCAGTTGTTGTTGAATGGTTGCACAGATTGATGCTGTGGTGGTGCTGAGTGATGCGATAGATAGAGTGATGCGATAGATAGATAGAGGGAGGGTGATAGATAGAGGGAGGCCGATAGTGGTGGTCCCGAGTGATGCTGTGGAGGCCCTGAGTGATGCTGTGGAGGCCCTGAGTGATGCTGTGGAGGCCCTGAGTGATGCTGTGGAGGCCCTGAGTGATGCTGTGGAGGCCCTGAGTGATGCTGCGGTGGTGCTGAGTGATGCTGCGGTGGTGCTGAGTGATGCTGCGGTGGTGGTCGAGAAGAAAATCGTGGATAAGAGGGAATGAAAGAGGCCGTAGGAAAACAGGGGGACAGGGGGTGACGCGAGAGTGTCTGGTAAAAACTGAGGCGAGCACCAAGAAGGGAGAATGTACAAAGAAATGCGAGTCACGGCCCATGAGAGTGAGGGGGGGGGGGGGGAGATGGAATAAAAAACGTGCAGCTGACTGACAGAAGCTGTAGTCAGCGTGTTTGCGCGCAGTAAAGCTAAATATTTAAAATTAACAAAAGCATCAAACTTGTCTCATATATATTACATGCAAGAGAGGGACAGAGGAGGAAAGGTGGGAGGGAACACGGCCTGGGGGAAGCTGGCTGGGGAGGGGGGGAGGAGAAATCAGAGTAAGGCTGTGGAACAGATGGCTGGTGCTCATGTGAAGCGCTCCAATACCTGCGGGTCGAGATCGCGTTATATAAAATCTGCACACAAAAGAAGCTATGAGCAGAACGGGCTGCAAGGCGATTCAGGGTAATCGCTGAAGAGTAAAGGGATCAATATACCCACATCCGTTTTAGTTGGAGAGCAAAGGTCACTAGTCTGAGTTTGGGAAGATCCAAAACAGATAGAAAGAGCGCAAACCTATTTTAGCAGGACTGGCTGGCAGGCTCAATCGAGGGCAATCTACCGAAATGAGCGGTGACATGTTTCCAAGTATCTCTAATGACAGGCATCGCAGAGTGCATGCATTCTTTATAGCAGACGGAGCATAAACGCAACTCAGGACCAGAGCAAGAGGAACATTTACCAAACAAGCACTGGGGGAAGAGAGCAGGGGAAGTAGAAGGGAGGCACGGCCTGCGGCCGTGAATAAGTGACGCACAGGGAGGCACGGCCTGCGGCCGTGAATAAGTGACGACGGGGGGCGGGGCAGCGAAGCCTTTGATGTGCCAAATGCTGCTGGCAGGGGGAAGGATCGGGAAAGCTTGTCCACGAGCTCGTGAACTGTTGGGAATCCTCCTTGAGGACAGCCAATCAGCTGCCTGAAGAGAGTCCCGGCCATCAAGCAAATGGTAAGGGGAGCCTTTGAAGAGCAAGGCAGGGGGATAGAAGCGCTGTCACGAGCACGTGCACTTCTACAAATCCGGATCGTAAAAGTCAGCTTTGTGGATGGGTGGCAATAGGTCTCTCTGCGAGACCTAAAAAACACAAAGGCATATGGGCCAACTAGACTACTGAAACCCGGTCTAGTGAGGCACACTCAAAAATGAAATATAGAACCTGAAATGCATCCAACAATTAGGCCATAAAGTTTCATGACACTTCAGGCAACATTAGTGCCTGAAATTTAATAGATCAGCAAGACTGCCAAGTTCAAAATACACACGCTGGAATAACATCAGAGTCTCTCAGACACACACCCCACTTACGTCAAGCAGCTCAAGATAAATTAGCAGGTCTAAAGAGGTTCTTGTGTGGGAGAAATCGATAAAGTTGCAAGGCAGTGGCCAGCAGAATAGTCCTACACCTGAGTTTGGGCCACTGCTCAAGTTATCAGTGCGAGGAAGGATCTAAAATAGCCATGTTGGAGGAAGCCATATTCCTGACTGTGCTTTTGAGATTCTAGAGTGAGACGTACCAGCAAGCTTTCCTAAAATCCTGTAATCATAGGTTAAATCTCATGTGTGATCTAGCTACACATTCATAGTTACTCATGGGACTAATGGCTTATTTAGACTCTTATTTAGACTCTGGAGGTCTGTAATAGCATGGCAAAGTACTATCGATCATATTGTGGAAGCTTGCCTGCAGCAAACTCTACACTATGAAAGGAGCCACTGCTGCGACATCTCCTTTCACAGCACTTAAGATTTATTGAGCAGGCACCATATTTAAAGTAGCTGCTCTGCAAGCTGTTTTTTTCAGAGAAAAACTCCCAAAGCGAGAGTTTACTTTCACTCAACAAAATGTAAATGACCTCGACACTCAGAAAGGATTTTTTATGCATTTGTCGGCCATTAAATATTTTCCTTGCCTGTTTCCACCTCAATATGGCAGGAAGAAAGACACTGTAATACAACAGTCCTGTAGCAGATGGACCACTGGGTCTAGACTTGCATCCGGCAGAGCCAGCAGAGGTTCCGCTGACAGTAATTCGGCAGTTACCCAACTCTAAATAGAAGATGGGGGAACCACATGTTTTGCTGGGAAGAAAGACCCCTGGTTTACGGGTTCTGACCCCTGTGCCAAAGCCTAAATGAGGCCCTAAACTACCCTGCGACACAGATTTTGTTCAATTTGTTTGGCTCAAATAAGATCTACAATCACATCGCTGACCTGGAGAGTCAATTTAACTTAACATGCATAAAGGGGGCATTTTAACCAACGGCACATTTGACGTCAGAGGGAAGAACGCTGGGACAGTCACTAATACTGCAGAGTTATTAGATTGGCCTGTGGTAGTTAAGTAAATTTCCCTTATCTGCGCGATCAGTTTAAGCTGACTAAGCTACATCCATGGTTGACCAATAAAGACAAACCCTGCGTCCATTGTCAGCAAAAAATTAACAGATAAAGAATGTTATGTTTTGCTCAGACTGAATATTTAAGTGAAGTTAGGAGCTTTGTGTTGCGATCTGTGTGTAACCCACATATCACTGATTTTACTTTTGCTACAGAAGGAAAATGCTACTTACCAGTATGCATCTGTTCTTGGCATGTAGAGCTGCAGAACCACACACTTTTGCATTAGATCACCATCTGGTGGTGGGCCCGGATGATTACACTTTGTTGTTGTCTTAGAAGAGTCTTTGTCTGCTAGGTGACTCCTCCCTTAGACCATAGTGCGCATGGGCATCGACTCCATCCTCAGATTGTTTTCGCCATTGGGCAAATGATGGAGTTGTATCATTACATATAAGGAAGACCACGTATTGTGTATCTAAATAAGATAATACTGGAACAGATATAGGCAGCCGGGGAGGCGGGTGGGCGTGTGTGGTTCTGCAGCCCTACATGCCAAGAACAGATGCATACTGGTAAGTAGCATTTTCCATCGAGGCATATGGGCTGCAGACCACACACTTTTGCATAGATTGCACAGCAGTTTCTCCCTTAGCGGCGGTCACCCACATCTGTTGCAGTAGTTTGAAATAATGTCTTTAGTACAGCCTGGCCCACACTTGCTTGTTGTTTTGCCTGCACTTCTACACAGTAGTGTTTTGTAAATGTGTGCGTAGTAGACCATGAACCTGCTTTACAGATATCATCTAATGGTATGTTTCCTAAGAATGCCATAGATGCTCCTATCTTATGGGTAGAATGAGCCCTAGAAGGAATGGATAAAGGGCGTTTCGCTTATTGGTAGCAAATTTGAATACACTTAACAATCCATCTAGCAATGCCTGATTTTGAAATCGGATTGCCTTTATGTGGAGGTGAAAAGGACACAAACAGTTGTTTAGTTTTACGAAAAGGTTTTGCCCTATCTATGTAGTATAGAATTGCTCTCTACATCTAACATGTGAAGAGCCCTTTCTGCAACGGTTTGTGGTTGTGGGAAAAATACCGGCAACTCAATGGATTGGTTGAGATGGAACGGTGAAATGACTTTTGGCAGAAACTTTGGATTTGTCTTTAGAACCACTTTATTATGATGCAGTTGTATAAATTTTTCTTGAATTGTTAATGTCTGGATCTCACTCACTCTTCTTAGTGATGTGACTGCTACTAAAAAAGCAACCTTCCATGTAAGAAACTGTAACTCACATTTATGCAATGGTTCAAAGGGTGGACCCATAAGTCTTGTAAGAACAATATTTAAATTCCATACTGCAGAGGGTGGTATTATTGGAGGAATTATTTGTTTAAGGCCTTCCATGAACGCTTTCATTGCAGGTACTCTAAACAAGGACAAATGTTGTCTGTTTTGTAGATATGCCGCTATAGCAGCAAGATGTAATCTAATTGAAGAGTATGCTAAATTAGATCTTTGTAGATGTAAGATGTAGGAGAGTGGGGTCTGCAATCCTATGGTCACCCCAGATTTTTGCTTTTTGCTTCACTGGTTTACGACTTTCCCTGGCTGTGGGCCTGCTAATCAGACCCACAGCCTAGCGGTTCCCTCTCTAAATTGACAACCATGTACTTTAGGTGCATTTACCAATTGGTACTGGGCCACCTTATCAGTCCCTGTACAGTGTACCTTAGGTATCCAGGGCATAGGTGTACCCAGGGCCTACCAGGGGCTGAAGCATGTATTATGCCACCCCTGGCTGGCCATCTAAAACTGACACAACTGGCTGCACGACAGCTGGGGCAAGGTGGTGTAATCACCCTTTGCTGTAGATATAGTATACCTATATCTAACCCTAAAATGGACACATATCCTCCTATCAGTCACTCCTATGGCAGGCCTTATCAATCCTGAAGGCAGAGTGCTTGGAATTATGTGAGATGGTGCTTTGGCATGAGCTGAGCCCGTCTGCAGCTTGCGGAACCAAGTCCTAATAGCTGTTCCATGATAACGCTATACCATATACTCTTAAGTGGAGAAGTGTGGCTCAGGGGTTAGAGGCAGCAGACCCGGAAGCTGAGATCGGTCCTGGACCAGGGTTCAATTCCCCGCCTCGGCGGGTCTTGGGCTAAAAATTCCACAGACTCGCTAATTCTCGCCCCGGTGCCTCCTCGACTCACGGGTTCACACTCTGCGACTCTGGGCAATAGCTTGCTTAATCTCCACAACGGCCCCTCGCGGCGGGATGCCTGACTTTCACCTTGTGGATACCCTGCTATCTCACAGGGGAATACCAGGAAGGGTTCCCTAAGCAAGCGCCGGGACACCCACTGCGGGTAGCTGTGCGCTATATAAGCTCAACTACATTTACATTTAAGTGCATTATCAACCTCGCGGTTAAATGCTAACTCTGGTATAACATTATCAAAACATGTCGAGTAAGGTGTCATACGAATTGGAATACTACCCCCTCGCCAATTCTGGCGACGGGGGTAGCATTCCACCATTCTAGAGGGGCACGACATGTATGTAACTGAGAACCCCGGTTAAAGTTACCTCGAGCCTTGGCATCACAAAATGGATGCTGCCACCACAGACACAAGTCTGACCTCCTGCTGCTGGGAGTCCTTCCAGCGAGGGAGGCTTGGACAAAGGGTTTCCTGCCTTGGGAGGTGCTAGCACCACCCCAGACAGGATTTTGTGTATTGGGTAGGACAGGCCTGAAAGGAATGAGACATGCCCGGGGCACACAAGGTGTCCTGTGCATACACCGGTTCAAACCAGTTGCTGGGGCATCCCTGCCCCAGCTCTGGCGGGAAAACGGACAAAGGATAGGGGGTGTAGCCACCCCCCTTCCTGGTCCCACCCAGGGGAGGGACCTAGTCAGTAGTGCAGCCCCCTTTAGGAGAATAAAGGTAGGAGCTGGTCCCATTCCAAATTAGATTATCCTGAACAATTCTACAAGAAACTCTGGACTTCGACGTTCTGCTCCACAGAAGACTGAAGAATCTCCCTTGTGGGCAAGGAGTGTCCACCCTGCAACTGCAGGCACCATCAAGCGTCCAGCGGCTTCACTTTGTCGTCTTCCCTCGAGGATCCAGACTTCAGAGCCCGACGAGACCCGGATTCCCAGACCTCTCAGACCTCAACTCACATCTGCAGCAAAGCTGAGACCCGTGGGTGCGACGAGACACGTGGGACCGGCCATCTTGAAAGAACCTGCACTTCGCTTCCAGCACGACTCCCGAGGTAAACTCGACCAAGTGCTTTGGGGATTGAGAAGCCCCAGCCTCTGCACCGAAGATCAGCCCTCCAGCTTCCACGAGATCTGCGTGGGGCCCTTCTGCTTGTTTGCTGCTCGACGCGTTGTCTGATCACTTGCCGGCTGGCTAGTGGCCTCCTAGACGACGAACCTTTAAATCTTCACTGCTGGTCTGGTTGCTCCAGACTGGCCCTTGCTCCCTTCCAAAAGAGGGGCACACCGGACTCTCCTAGTCCGCACCAGACGCCTTTCTCACTCACCGCGTGGGTTGCCTTTGCCAAGGCCTGTTGACTCCAATCTGGATCCGACACCGCCGACAGCGAGAGCCTGCGTGGGACAGCTCGTGCCTCCATCCTGGTCGTCGAAGACACCTCCTGGTCCACGTGGCTGCAGAGTCAAGCGTTCACTCTTCACCTGATCGCGACGACAGCATCTGGTTCCTTCCTGGTTCCACATCGGTCACTGGCTAGTGACTTTGAACACTGTCCCCTCTGCTTTCAGGTCCTCTTCTTCACCGATCCACCCTTGGATCGCACCGGACATCTTCCTCCTGGTCGCCTGCAGCATCTTTTCTTTCAGGCTCCATTGACTTCAACGCGAGAACCCGACACACTTTAGCACCTATGCACCCGCAGCCCGTGGGTGAGGTAACAAGAGCATTTCGGTGCTCAAGGGTAGTCTAACTGTCCTAGTGTTCAGTTCCTCAGTCGTTTTTGTCCTAACTAGTCAGGATTGTCCGTACTTACCTTTTAACTTGAACTGTACTGTCCATAGACGTTGTTACGCATCTCGCGTGTGAGTTCACACTCTGCACACGCGTTCCGTGGGCCTCCTATTACTTACCTAGAGTTAGTGTAGCGTGGTCCCAACGATCCTACAGCCTCTGGACAGCTCCATTCCTTTTATCGACTTTCACATTCCACTTACTTAGTATATGGCTTGTCGTGCCTCTAGGGCACCATTGTAATTTTGTGCAACTTGTCGTATTTTTCGTAAGAGATTGTCATGTGCTTAGCCCTCTGACCTCATAAAGAGTTCAGAGGTGTTGTTATTAATAAATATACTGTTTATTTTCATAACAACCTGTGTGGTGTCCTTTCATCTGGTATTCAAGGGGTTATATTGTGGTAAAACAGCTGGCTTCACATACCAAAAGAGTTTAGCCTAAGACTGCTTTGTCCATGCTACCATTAGGATAGCTGGTCTATAAGGTTGACTTACAACCAATCACCATAAGGGTTGTTTGGACTGATACAAGGTGATCACTAGAACTAGTGAGCATCATATATCAGGCCAACTTCTCACATAAGCGATAACATATGATGTTTTGTATAGAAACATCCACGGGGTTAACTTTGTTATGTGCGCAGTAGACAACAAATCGGTTCCATTTTGCTGCATAACATGCTCTAGTGGTAGGACGTCTTGCTTCTTTAATGACATCCATGCAATCAGGAGGTAAATTTAGATATCCAAACTCTAAGACCTCAGGAGCCAAATCGCTAGATTGAGCTGCATTGGGTCTGGGTTCATAATCTCTCCATGGTTCTGTGTTAGTAGATGCGGGGAGAGTTTTAGTTTGTGATGTGGTACTACAGAGAGCTGCAGTAGCGTTGGGAACCACGGCTGTCTTGCCCACGTTGGTGCTATTCGAATCAATGTGAGAGAATGTTGCCTTAGTTTCCGTACCACTAATGGAATTAGTGGGAGAGGTGGAAAAGCATACGCAAATTTGTTTGACCAGTTCATCCATACCGCATTGCCTTTGGATAATGGGTGGGGGTATTTGGCGGCGAAGCTCAGGCAATTGGAGTTGCTTTGTGTGGCAAACAGATCTATCTCCGGTTGTCCCCACATTTGAAAAAATGGCTGAAGAACTGGAGTATGCAGCTCCCATTTGTGTATCTGGTGTTTCTGACAACTTAACAGATCTGCCAATTGATTGTGAACTCCTGGTAGATGTTCTGCTAACAGATAAATGTTTTGAGGAATGGCCCATCTCCAAATGCTCTGCGCCAGCCGGGAGAGCTGTAGGGAGTGTGTTCCTCCTTGCTTTTGAATGTAATACATTGCTGTCATATTGTCCGTCCGGACTAGTACAGCTTTGTTTGATATGTAATGTTGGAACGATTTTAGAGCTTGAAAGATTGCTAGTAACTCCATATAATTTATGTGAAGTACCTTTTGTTTTATTGGCCACGTACCTTGTACTGTGTGACTTTGTAAGTGCGCTCCCCATCCAGTGAGAGATGCATCTGTGGTCAGTATTATTTGTGGAACTGGCTCTATAAACGGCCGGCCCTTTGAAAGGTTTTTGTTGTTCCACTATTGCAGAGAGCAATGCGTCCGGTCGTCTACCACCACCAGATCTGTTATTTCTTGTCGAGCCTGATTCCACTGACCTGCCAAGCATTCTTGTATGGGGCGCATTTGTAGTCTTGCGTATGGGACTATGAAAATGCAAGATGCCATCATTCCTATTAACTGCATAAATACTGCAGCTTATAGTGAGTGTTGTGCTTGGAATGTTTTGATGAGATTCTGCATAGCTTGCATTCTCAGTAAGTTGAGGTATCTATAGTGGCACCTAGGTACTGCTAAGTTAGGGACGGTTGTAAATGTGATTTCTTTAGATTCACTGTAAATCCCAACTTGTGCAGCAGGCAGACTGTTTGATGTGTGTGCTGTACGCATTGGTTGTATGACTTGGATTTTATTAGCCAGTCGTCTAGATATGGGAATACATGAATGTTGTCCCTTCTTAAGTGTGCTGCTACTACTGCTAGACACTTCGTGAATACTCGAGGTGCTGTTGTCACTCCAAAGGGGAGCACCTTGAATTGGTAGTGCTGACCTTCTAGAACGAACCTTAGGTACTTTCTGTGAGACTGATGAATGGGAATGTGGAAGTAGGAGTCCTTGAGGTCTAATGTGGCAAGGAAGTCGCCTTTCTCTAGCAACGGTAAAACTTATTGTAATGTGACCATATGAAAATGGTCTGAGTGTATGTACTGGTTTAGGGGTCTTAGATCTAGAATTGGTCTGAGAGACTCGTCCTTTTTAGGTATGAGAAAATAAAGGGAGTAAACTCCTGTGTTTTGATGTTGCTTTGGTACTGGTTCTATTGCATTCTTTTGCAGTAGTGATTCCACCTCTTGCCTTAACAGTAAGAGGTGTTCTTGTGACATAGGACGTTGTCTGGGTGGTATTGTTGGAGGAGTGGAAGTGAGCTCCAGGCAATAACCTGACTGAATTATTTGTCTCACCCACCTGTCTGTGGTGATGGAGTTCCAGACAGGTAGGAACTGTTGTAGTCTTCCCCCGACCGGAGTGGAATGGTCTGGGGGGATGGAAGGGAAGTCACTGTTTGGGAGTAGAGGCGTTGCGATTGTTGTTGCCTCTGCCCTTATTATTGTTTCCTCTATATCCTCCACTATAGTATCCCTTACTGGGCGAGGTTTGGTTGAGTTGTTTGTAAGTAGAGGAGGTGTTATCAGTTTGGAAACCCTTTGATGCGCCTCTATACGAGGAGCGACGAAAGGAAGGTCTATGGGCTTGTGTTTTTAAAGCTCCCATTGATTTTGCGGTATCCGTATCTTTCTTCATCTTTTCTAGTGCACTGTCTACATTTGGACCGAAAAGATGTTGTTGGTCAAATGGCTGGTTTAATATACTGGCTTGTACTTCAGGTTTGAAGCCAGAGATTCTTAGCCATGCATGCCTACGCAACAATACCCCTGTATTTACTGCTCTAGATGCTGTGTCTAACTGGCATCTTATGGAGGTATTAGTTATAACCTTTCCTTCTTCTATTAAATCAGCAGCCCTAGCCTTATATTGTTCTGGCAGGTGATGCATGAGTGACTCCAGCTCATCATAATGAGCTCTGTCATATCTTGCTAACAAAGCTTGAGTGTTAGCAATCTTCCATATATTAGCAGCTTGTGATAGTGTGCGTTTCCCTGAAGCATCTAAAAGCTTTTATTCTTTGTCAGGGGGTGGAGCATCCCCTGTTGTTTGCGAGTTGGCTCTTTTTCCTCACATTTGACACTACCAGAGAGTCTAGTGGCAACTGCCCCTTAATGTATGCAGGATCAGAGGGAGCCGCTTTATATTTCTTTTCCAGTCTGGGGTTAATTACCCTGGCCCTGACTGGGTCTTTAAATATTTCTGGTGCATGTCTTACCACTCCATTAAGTATTGGTAGTGGTTTTATGTGACGTTAACAGTGTATCAATAAGAAAATCCTCTTCTATTGGATCTGTATGCAGGTCTACACCATGAAAAGTAGCTGCTCTATGTACGAGTTGTGGTAGATCTGGTGCATCGTAATCCTCCCATGGGTCACCTGATGATCCAGCCATATCATCTGGGTCATTCATGTCATCTATTTGCTGATAACTCTGTTGTGAGTATGTATCCCCATAATCCTCCTCTTGAGGTATTATACTATGTGTGCTGGCCGGTGAGTGCACAGGAGAAATACGTGGTAGTATTTCTACTTCTGGTGAAGGAATATTTGTAGGCGAAGTCTGAACATGCTTCTTTGGAGGAACGGGAGATTGTTAAGGACAGTCCATTTTCCTCTTTTCAGGCACTGTGTACACCTTTCCAGTGTTTGGATGAATTTCTAGAGTATTTTGTCTTACATCAGGCTGGAAAAGCTCTTCTATAGGTAAATCCTTTTTCGGCGCCGATTTATGTGGTTTGGAACCATCAGGCTTAGCATTCACAGTGTCTAATGCCTTGAAAACAATTCTTGATTTAGGTTCCAAAGACTTTTCTAGCTTTTTCTTTGGATCTGTGCTTTTTTGATCCGAAGCTTTTGGTGCCGAAGAGTGTTTCGATATGGAAACCGCTTTCGGGTCCGCTTTTTTAGTTACCGGAGTCGTCTTTGTTTCGGTAACTTTTGGAACGTCTTTCGGTGCCGAACTTTGTTTCGGAACCTCTTTCGGTGCCGAACTTGGTTTCGGTTTGGTAACTTTCGGCATTGATGGGTGTGTCGGTGCCAGTGTTAACTTCGGTTTAAGCACTTTCTGCTTTTCGGGACCGACAGTCTGACTCGAGCCCGAGCCGACTGGAGGCTTTTTAATACTCTTCGCTGCCGAGCCCGAAGGCGGGGCGTCGGAAGGTTTCGATCGGTGCACACCCGGACCCGAAGGCGGGGGTGGAACCGAAGCCTGTCCCGGTATGGGGGGGTGAACAGGGTCGATGCTCTTACTCACAACCTGATGATCAGCTGGAAGAAGATAGTCATCTTCGGATCGATCCTCCTCACCGGAAGCTGACTCTGCTTCGGAAGCGCCGTCTTCTTGTTGTTCTTCGACGTTACCTCGATCGGCGCCTAGTCGATGATGAGGTCTGGTGTCGACGACGACTGCTCCATAGCTCTTCGAGCTGGACGATCCCGGATTGTTTTCTTGGACCGGAACGAAGCGCAGGCCTCACAGTATCGAATTCGTGCTCAAGTTGCAAACCTCATGCAGATCGGTGTGGGGAAACTTGTGTCCACACTGAGGGCACTTCTTGAACGGTGTTCTTTCCATGAGCCAAAGGCCCAGTGGCGCAGTTGCGCCCAACGGCCCTGATGAGCGCTGGAATGGAGAAGTGGATCCTCTCTTCGAAGCGGGCGACCGGAATCAGTGTCGAAGACGATGATTGATGTTTTAGTTGATTTATGGATTCGAAAGGAGATCGGTAACGGGACCGACCGATGAACACATTCGAGCCCGATGGCAGAAAAAAAACAATCTGAGGATGGAGTCGATGCACATGCGCACTACGGTCTAAGGGAGGAGTCACCTAGCATACAAAGACTAAGACAACAAAGTGTAATCATCCGGGCCCACCACCAGATGGTGATCTAATGCAAAAGTGTGTGGTCTGCAGCCCATATGCCTCGAACATTAAGCTTTCTTGCTTTTAAAGACTATAAAATGAGTAGCCCTAAGTTGGAATGAAAGTTCTCTCTACTTACTGCACTTTAAGGGTTTTGCAAAAAAAAAAAAAACTACTGTAAAATAAAGCCAATATAAACACTATTAGCATTATTTTTTATCATTGCAAAACAATTGGTCTTAAGACCAATCAAACTCTTACTTGGATTCTAGAAATGACCATCCCATTCAGATAACTCATGTACAAAACTAGTAACTATGAGTAGTCCGGACTGTCCATCACCAGATAGTTTGAGAGTGGGAGGGTGGTATGGGACTGTGTTGCGTTTTAAAAACATTACAAGTGGTACACAAAAGGTCCTAAAATACAAATTAAATAATGATCATAACTTGATAGGATATGCAGATAAGATTTTTCACCAATTACATTACCAATTTTAACAAATACACGGACATTCCACACAAATGTGACTCGAATATGCGAAACACTACTCACCCCAAAAGCCAAAATGATACTCAGAACAGATGCTGGTGGTTTAGGGTCGAATAACAACTTTTGGGCAAAGGCTCGTACGATGAGAATCAGCTCTGCCTCATTGGGCATCTTATTGGATGAAGATGAAAAGGAAAAAAACATGGTTACCATAATGGTCTTTGCCATTCGTAGTGAATAAACAATATACAGTATAAATGATCAGAGTCTAACAATAGCAATCCTTATGCTGTCCAACGGCCAGAAGCTTAACGACTAGTAGTAGTGAAGACAAGTGTACAGTCCATTTTACTCAGTGTGCCTGGCAGCAATGAGGACAAATCTAAAGTGGTTTGGGCCCTCTGAAGGAATAGAACAGATAGCACATGATGACTGCTTAATGCTGTCCTATAAGAACATATTAATAACCAGTTTAGTTCTACTGTATTCAAAAGTAATAGATTTACAAGTTGTCAAACTATAAAAATCAGAGATAATCTATATACCCAACACAATCAATCAATGCCAGCTTTATTCGATTTGGTGCAAAATCATAAAAGCATACAATTTAAAACATCAGTTATACATAAAAAAAGTACAATGAGTACTTTTAGCTACAGTTTACTATAATACGGCATTTAATTCAACAGTAATTTGCTAAGTCATTTTAACTTCCTCATGGAATTTCATAAAAGAATTCCTTTCCTGCAATTTGCAATACTTTTTTTTATAAAATATACTATTAACTTTACAAAACATTAATTTTCTAAAAACTTTAGTGATAAAAACGCGCATCTACATTGTCTCAATACTAAGACTCTTGAAATTGGTAAAATTCATCGCTTTCTTTGCATTACATAAAACGTGCAAAATAATGCCACATGCATTGTTGTTTGCTGAGATTGTTTATCGCATGGGCACTTACTTAATATTGTAGTGATTTAGTTGGGAAAACTTACCAAGCGATGAAAAAACCCAAATCTTAACCACTTAAAATAAAATGTAGGCACGGCTACATACCATAAGTGGTAAGAATGTGTTGGTGAGATAGTACTGACGTCTTAGCTACTCAACAGCAAATCAAATCTATTTGCCTCCATATGTGTCAGACAGCATTTTTTAAAATACGTTCTGGCGACAGAGTGTAGAGTTCCAGGATTAATGAAGTATTCGATGTGGCCCAGATCATTCATACATTTCTTTATGTAATTCCGCCATGGAATCTCCAAAGACCTCTCAAACATAAGGCTATCCTTTAAAATATCACGATTAAAAGTGTTTTTTGGCGAGGTCCAGATTCTATGCCACAACAGAACTGGTTGGACTTTTATTAAGTCTGATATACAAGGCAATCCCAGTTCTGAGAGGCATACGTAGATGGAAGTCTTGTCTGGGACTGCCAAAAGATATTTTATGAAAGCATTATCCACCAGTTGTATAAGACTGGCATCACAATAGCCCCATAAACCCGCACCATACATCTCTAGACTAATACATTTTGCCCTATAGATTTGTAAAAGCGCCCCAGGCGGTTTTCTACCCAGCTTCTTTGCGGAACTGGCTAGGGCGGCAGTAGCTTTCATAAAAAGCAGCCTCCGGTTTTTAACCGCCTGGTACAATGTCCCCCCTATTGTCAAATAAAATACCTAGATAAGGGAAAATTATAGTTGGTTTCACCTTTTTTATTACCAATAAAAATGCCCCTGCACCTAGAACTGTTTTTGCCACACTTCATTATAAATGTTTTTGTAGTATTAACTTGTAGGCCGAGGTTCTCCATGTAATTGGTATAGCTAGTGAGTACCCTTTGAAGTCCTATTTGAGTTCGGGCAATCAACACAGTGTCGTCCGCGTACAGAAGGGCTGGTATGGGACGCTTATTTATTTGTGGCAGGTCCTGGCACTCCTCTTTCAAAACATGTTCCAGCCCATTATACCCAACAACAATATATCATACGGCAGCCCACATACAATAAAGAACTTTCTGCCACATGCATCAACAGAAGGAATTGAGATTCCTAAATAGAGATTTTTAAAGAATCGCTAGTTAGGATTCGCAAAAGCCTATGCAAGTATGAATCGCTATAAAAATAGCGATTCCTACACATTCCTTAATTGCTTCTCGCAAAAAGCAAATTGCAATTAAGGAATGCTGTCCCATTCATTCCTATGGGCCTCCAGGCCCATAGGAATGAATTGGAGATTGCATGAGCAATTTGCGAGTACCAGTAGGTACTCGCAAATTGCTCATGCAATTTCAAGGGTATCAAAAAGACACCCTGTTGCACCCCCTGAAATTGATCTGTGCACATATGCTGCACACACACACACATGCCCTAAGGGCAACAAGAAGTGCATTTTTCAAAGTTTTTGCTAATTACCATGAAGTTCAACTTAATGGTAATTTGCTACTCCTATTAGTGAAATCGCCATTTTTTTTTTTACTTTAATGCATTGCATTTAAGGAATGTCAATTTGGGATTCCTTAAATGCAATCGCAATTTAAGGAATCGCAATTTAGAGATTCCTTAAATTGCGATTTTTGCATTTTGGTTGATGCATCCCAAATGCAAAAAAAAACGGTCGCAAAGGGGCAGATTCTGAGAATCTGCCCCTTTGCGACCGTTTTTTCCTTTGATGCATGTGCCTGTTAGTGATGTGATATGATAGGAGCCATTGGAACTTGTGAACTATTTGAAAACCTGGCATCACTAGTAAGTGAGCTGCTCTTTGACAGGCTCTAAATATTTAATAGCGTCAGGCAGGCCCTCCAGAACCTGAGCGACTCAGCCGTACCCTGCAATTCTTGTGTGAAGTACTGCCTACAACCAGTAGATCCAACTGGTACAACAGTACGCAGCAGACTAAAATGTCAAGAAGATATTTAGTCTTGAAAGCGGTCGATTTAGAAACCCAAGCACTCACATAACTAGCTGGCTGTTTAGACAGCTCTATTTCTTTTAAAAATAGGATTTTGTTTCACACACAAGTTGAATGCTATGACAAGTGAATGTGGCTATCTGTCACTATTACTTTATTGTAAATTGCTGCATGCTAAGCTAGATGGGGTGTGGGGTACATCTTCAGGTCTGTCTTTTCCCACATGCCTCTAAGTTGCCTTTTCAGAGCAAGCACCGTGCTCAAGCATTCATTTTATTCTTACTTGTCTTTAGTTTGGGCATACAACAGCTGTGCATTTAGCGCTATATTATTTTTTCTTGTTTACTTCGTTTATCCAGAACTTTACCTTTTGAGTCTTTGGTACTCGGTTTGCACTTTTGATATTCTTCATCTGTAGTGCGCAAACTAGCCAGTCGCCCGTCATGGCCACCGGAATCCTGCTGTTCCCAGTAACCTGGGTAGCTGCTCCAGTTTATTCTTTACTGGGCGTGTCACCGGGCTCGGGCCGATAAACAGCCCTTGTATTTCCGGGCTTCCTTACGTGACTTTTCTGAAGCGATCGTATCAGCCGACCCTTCGAAGAACACGCAGCGGACAGACGCTCCGCCGATTACATTACATTACATCTCTTCCTCTGCGATAGTTAAGGCCGATCTCGAGGCCCCGCAACACTACTCAAGGAGCCTCGCCCCAGATTTATTCTGGAGGGCGTGGTGCCGCATCTTGATAGTTAAGCACGCTGGGTCGTTCAAAGCCCGGGTCTGGTTATTCCCTTCTCCCTATCCTGTCCATCACGCTACCCACGCTGCTCAGTTTCCTAAGCGCGACTACGTGCATGTGATACTGGGCTCCCGATCGTAACGTTAGGACACTGGGTTAACCTTTCTACTCCCACCTTTAGGGGATAACGGCGGTAGCGTTCGCCAGGTGTGCTTTTATATCTCTTCATTTGGGCACTTACAGTTACGACCTGTGCGCGAATGAACTTTTCCGTCGTTCCTGCATCCATTTCCTAGTGGGAGCCGTTGATTATATATATATATGTATTTTGCTGATTTCCTTTCTTAAGGCCCCGCTTTCTGCTTCTGCCTCTGGACCCCCGCTATTATTATTTGCTGTATTCGTCCTGATCCGGAACTCCACCGGCTCCGCCATTGAGGGACCTTTCTCCTCCTTTATGTGGACGTTATATTCCTCACTCGAGGTGGGATCTGAGGGCCCTTTTATCGGCTCACAATATTTAGTTCGGATGCGGCAGGACTGAAAATATAAAATAGTGAGTGTTTTTTTAAATATATTTTTTGGTTTGTTGCTTCTTTTTCATTAGCCTATTCCTGGATATGAACCTTACAGCAGATACTGACCACTGGATTTAGTACGGACTCATTTAACGCCAAGAGCTATTCCTTGTCAGTCATTTCGCTGTTCGGGGTATCTATCTCACAGCACATTTTTCTTCATCCCTATTCACACTATACTTTGCAATTCTGGCAGTAGGAAGCTATTTCTGTTCACTTTTGCCAACTTCCTCTTGGGTTCTTCACAGGTCATTATACATTTGTGGTTGCTAGGTCTGTGACTGTCCTTTCGTACCTGCTCACCCATCTTTCACCTATTCCAAGGCACTGGTGCTGGTACTGGAGGTACTCATTAGCTTAATCTTTCAGGCACTTGTTAGGTTGGTTTCTCTTTTGGGGAGGACCATGTGTATTTTTCATTCAATTACATTGTTTTATGTCCTTTTGCTTTATAGAACGGAGCCTTGGAATCTATTTGATGTAAATAAATTCTTTCATTCCCCCAAACTTTACGGCTCATTTCCAGGATTGCATGGTATTTGTGCCCTGAAGAAGGAGACGGCTAGACCTTAGCCCCACACTGTAACGCGCGTCGGCACGTTGCTTGACAGGGACCACATAGTGGAACATGAAAAAGAATTACAAAGAACGAAGGGTTACAATGTTAAATTTATGTTTCCAGACCAACTACTAATTGTTTATGATGTTTCTTGAGTAATAGTGAGTGGAATATTTGATTCCAACTATCTTCTGGATCTTCATTGCCTCATTGAAACACTTTTCTTCAACTCCTCTTTAACAGTACAAGATACCACTGTGTTCTTTTTTCTAGGTCACGGTCTCCATACTTATGCATTTCTTTTTAACGTGTGACTGTCAGTGAGATAGCAGCGTTAATGCGATTATAGTATGCTTGATTGTTTAGATTGTGTTAGAATGCAACTAGTTTGAGGATGTTTAATTGTTTTTTGCCGCTATTCATTCTGTTGGGGGGGGGGGGGGGGTGGGGGGGGAGTCATATTTTTATTTGTTTTCATATGGATTCAATGGGACAGAATACATTTATGTTATTATGCGAATTGTTTTGTTCTGATTCTCATGTATATATAAAAAAAAAGTAAAAAATGCATTAAATGTTTTGAAATTGCCAGTTAGAATACAATAAAAAAATTATTTTTTGTATCGTCCACTTTTCAGCATATCTGTTAAGCACATTCTTTAATGTTTGTTGTGTCTTTGACTTCGCTCACCGGATTAGTGCCTGACCTGTAGTCATTGAGAGACGCTTTGCGCTCTGGTTTATCTATAGGCAGATGACATTTTTCCCTTCTTGTGGCGGGCTTGCTTTTAATACAACAGCTATGGAACAAGAAATCTATTTGTGAGTTGCGCTGGCAGGTACCGGATGCCAAGTACAAGTCTCACTGAACATCTGCACATGCATAGGCTTACTTCAGGAGGTTCGGAAATTAGAGTAGGAGATGGCTGAGGGCACAGTCAACTATCTCATAACAAACATTGATAGACGTGCAGAGAAGAAGTCTGAGACTACACAAGCTTGCTTGATAGGGCGAGGCAGAAACAGTAGCACTCCAGCCGCAACAAAAGCTCCTTACGCTCAGGGTGCAACCAGTCCTCACAGCACGCTTACAGGGAATCACTGAAATGCTCATTTCCCTGGACAAATATCCTCCTGGTGTATTCTGCCAATGATCAAGCAAGATACAGGATTCTTCATTCCATGCAATAAGGACAGGGAATTGATAGGGAACACAAGACAAACGATACTGAACAGACTACCAAAACATTTCTTTTAACACAATGCAGTAAATACAGAGGAGTGCCTTAACTTAAGCAATCGTGACAATTCATTTGCATTGTCATTGTTTGTGGTATGAAGATGAGCAAATAAATGAATACAGAGCAGGTCATCTCCTAGCTTTAATGGGCCACTGAAAACACAGCCATACAGCCAAACCATATAAGCTCTATTAAGATGTCTGAATTACCCCCCCACCCCCATTTACACACAGCATGGTTGCCGATATCCACAAATGCATTCCTCATAAGCATGTTGATTTTGTAATGCAGGAGACCATGATCAAAACAGATCTTCGACTACGTGTTCCTCGAAACAACTTATCTACAAGCTCCGGCACCGCAAAGATCTCCTTAATTATAGGTTTCATAAGGGCGTGATTTAAGAGGGCAAACAAATCCAATATAATCAATATAGTAGGATTTCATTCATCAAAATTGTTAGAGAACTACACATCTCTTCAGACAGTTCACAGATTGCCATTCACCAGATTTATCGTTTACCCAGGCCAGGAAATTAAAAAAAAGAAAATGCCACCAAACCACAGGTCAAGCAACTTTATTAAAGTTATATGACCCAAAAAGTCTCCACTCGCCCATTCATTCATAAACAAGTTACATAAACATTTTGGACAAAGGCTTTTAATTAGTCGGTATTATTGCATTAAGCAAGGGTTATTTATTGGCTCACTGAAATAATACATTCATTAAAGAGATTAGTATTTTTCCCCACGGTCGTAGGTTCATAGATCAGCTGCTACACTCCGCATTTCAGCCGTCACAAGTTGACATACAGAGTAATATCGAACTGGTCAACAGTAAGCAAATATTACATGCCAATTGCACCAAGAGACCGGTCAGAAGGAGCATTTTCTGAACAGCTTTGTTTTTATGCCTACTTTATTTTCACTGTGTGATGGAGTAATGCAAGGCAGAATCAGTCACTTGTACGAGGGAAATAAAAATGACTGTCTCCAATCCAGTGATTGCCATTTAAGATACAAGATTGACATACAATTTGCTTCTACCCTTGTCCAGAAGACTTTTCAGATGTGATCGCGGCACGCGACTGGCTGCACCCAAAACTACTACTATTAATTCAGTTACTGGGCTGACAGTGACTGAATCTGAAAAACATAAACCTTTCTTACGAAGATCTGTCCCAGGACTAAGTTATCCTGAGGTACTCTTAGCATGCGGCACACTACAGCTCACTCCAAGAGGCAGTCATAAATAAAATGCAGATTAATCTGGGCACATTTCAGACCAGTTTCCACAAGCATATGAGCAGGTGTCTAAAATTATACACAAACGACAATACTGGATTTAAGGATGTTTCATCCATCTAGTGATCTGATTCCATAGCAGCAAATAAAACTAGCAGTGGCAATTTCAATCGGTGTACCTTTAAATGAATGTTGTATAGTAACATCTACAATTACAAGTAGATAGCATGGCGATGGACATGTGTTTGTGTGGAAACAAAAAAGTGTAGAATAATATTGGTGTTTGTTAAAAGGTCAGGTGAAGGTTGCTTTGTGAAGCCAAACCTAAAAATCCATGTAGGTTAATAACTGCACTGCTTGCAACTGCACCTCTGCCAGAGTAAAACACCATAAATGATCTAGTTATCAAAGAAATGTCAATATCATTACAATGTCATGTGTTTGCCTCTGAAAGTTCAAGTTCAAGCTCTGGCAGCTGAATAAATAAACAAAATGGTCACAGCTGTGTGGTGGGCAAGCACATTTTTGTGGAAACACAACTTCTAACCAATCACAAAAAAAAACCTATTGGCTCCCAACATGTAGGTGGAACCAATGCCCCTCTTTTGGCGATTCTCACGGAATTGTCTGGTGATATCTGAGCTGTCCAGTCAGACCATAAAAATAAGCACACTGAGCCAGTTCTCTTACTGCTGTCTATCAAATAATCCAGGCCTGTTCAAGATCCAAAGGACACTATCAAGAGGAAGTAAACTTTAACCACCAGAAGTTTCCTTGTCGAATGAAGTAGAAGCAGTACATAATTCTTCCTGGTGTTTTGGAGTTGCTGAGCACCAGCACTAATCTTTGACGACTGGGACTTATTTTTTATCATCAGACTTTTGATATAGACCAAGATTGAGAGCAGGAGAAAGAGGGGATAGAAGGAGGAAGACAAAGGAAAATAATGACAAAATGATAACAACGAATCATCAAGACTGAGATAAAGATAAAGTAATTACCCCGCTTGTAGTGCTTAATCTGAACGTAGGTCACACCTGCACTCATTATCAGAGGACAGACACTTAATTGTCCCTCAACAGGCTGATACAGAGCAAGGGAGAGAATAACACAAAAGGGGAAGGAGGAATATAAAGACGGAAAACCGTGATAAAGGGAGAAAAACAGGATTAAAAAAAACTTGCAAGAGTGAGAAAAAGAGGCCGGGAGTGTCTGGTGGAATCAAGACTATGTAGCCTTGGCATTTCGAAATTATGCAGCAATGGTTTTGGCCTCCTAAAATATACTTCAAGCACATGCACTTCACAAGAATGTCAAATTAGCCACTGGAGAGCAGCAGTGCATAACCACTAGAGATAATTCAGTGCAATATCTCTGGATGGGAATATGAAAACATGCATCCCAGCAAAGGATGCAAGCCAATCCCATACCAGTACTTCTGATTAAAATTACAGACTCGCTTATTAAGCAGAAAGGCTCGACTGTTATGAGGTTACAGGGGTCCATGATGTAAAAATGATGACAAAACCATTTCCCCCCCCCCCATCTCATGTTCTGGTGCCAATCAATCAATCAATCAATCAATCAATCAATCAAAGCATTTATATAGCGCACTACTCACCCGGAGGGTCTCAAGGCGCTGGGGGGAGGGGGTCCGCTACTGCTCGAACAGCCAGGTCTTGAGCTGCTTCCTGAAGGCGAGGTGGTCTTGGGTCAGGCGGAGGTGGGTCGGAAGGGAGTTCCAAGTCTTGGCGGCCAGGTAGGAGAAGGACCTTCCTCCTGTGGTGGCTCTTCGGATGCGGGGGACGGCGGCGAGGGCATGGCTGGTCGATCGAAGCTGGCGTTTGGGAGCGTAGAAGTTGAGGCGGCTGTTGAGGTATCCTGGGCCTTGGTTGTGTAGGGCTTTGTGTGCGTGGGTGAGGAGCCGGAAGGTGATTCTCTTGTTGACCGGGAGCCAGTGCAGGTCTCTCAGGTGTCCGGAGATGTGGCTGCGGCGGGGGATGTCCAGGATGAGTCGTGCTGAGGTGTTCTGGATCCGCTGGAGTCTCTTCTGGAGTTTGGCGGTGGTTCCGGCGTAGAGGGAGTTGCCGTAGTCCAGACGGCTGGTGACGAGGGCCTGGGTGACCGTCTTCCTGGTCTTGGTGGGGATCCATCGGAAGATCTTATGTAGCATGCGCAGGATGTTGAAGCACGACGAGGAGACGGCGTTGACTTGTCTGGTCATGGAGAGGGAGGAGTCCAGGATGAAGCCCAGGTTGCGTGCGTGGTCTGTGGGCTTGGGTGCGCTGCCCAGGGCGGGGAGCCACCATGAGTCGTCCCAGGCGGAGGGTGAAGATCCCAGGATGAGGATTTCCGTCTTGTCCGAGTTCAGTTTCAGGCGACTGTTCATCATCCACTTGGCAACGTCTGTCATCCCTTCGTGTAGGTTGGCTCTGGCGGTGGCGGGGTCGTTGGTGAGGGAGAGGATCAGCTGGGTGTCGTCGGCGTAGGAGATGATGTTGAGGTTGTGCTGGCGTGCGATGGCTGCGAGGGGGCTCATGTAGACGTTGAAGAGTGTTGGGCTGAGCGAGGAGCCTTGAGGAACGCCGCAGATGACTTCGGTGGCCTCCGATCTGAACGGGGGGAGGCGGACTCTGTGTCCTTCCGGCGAGGAAGGAGATGATCCACTCCAGAGCCTTCTCCTGGATTCAGCCGTTGCTGAGGCGCTGTACTAGGGTACGGTGGCAGACAGTGTTGAAGGCCGCGGAGAGGTCCAGGAGGATGAGGGCCGCTGTTTCTCCGTTGTCGAGCAGGGCTCGGATGTCATCGGTAGCTGCGATCAGGGCGGTCTCGGTGCTGTGGTTGGCCCGGAAGCCAGACTGCGAGAGGTCGAGGGAGCCGTTCGTCTCGAGGAAGGCGGCCAGTTGCTTGTTGACGGTCTTCTCGATGACTTTTGCCAGAAACGGGAGCAGCGAGATGGGGCGATAGTTCTTGAGGTCGGTGGGGTCGGCTGATGGCTTCTTAAGTAGGGCGCTGAGTTCGGCGTGCTTCCAGCTCTCCGGGAAGGTAGCGGTGTCGAAGGAGGTGTTGATGATGTCCCGCAGGTGGGGTGCGATGACAGCGTCAGCCTTGTTGAAGACGTGGTGAGGGCAGGGGTCCGTCGGAGATCCGGAGTGGATGGAGTTCATCGTGAGGACGGTGTCTTCGGTGCTGATCGGGGTCCAGGCGCGGAGGGTGGTTGTGGGGGGCGGTGGTTCGGTCGTGGCGTGCGTCGGTTGAGTGCTGAAGCTGTTGTGTATGTCCGCGATCTTGTTGTGGAAGTAGGAGGCGAGGGAGTTGCAGAGGTCTTGCGAAGGGGTGATGTCGTTGTTTCCGGCGTTGGGGTTGGAGAGCTCTTTCACGATGTTGAAGAGTTCTTTGCTGTTGTGTGCGTTGTTGTCCAGTCGTTCCTTGAATGCGGTTTTCTTGGTGGCGTGGATCAGTTGGTGGTGTTTTCGGGTGGCGAGCTTGAGGGCAGTCATGTTGTCCGGTGTTGGGTCTCTGCGCCAGGTTTTCTTGAGTGCTCTGCAGTTCTTCTTGGAGCTCTTGAGTTCGTCGTTAAACCATGGTGCTTTCTTGCTGCCGGGTCTGCTCGGCGGGGTCTTCAGAGGGGCGAGGTCGTTTGCGCAGTCGCTGATCCATTTCGTGAGGTTGGTGGCCGCTTGGCTGGGGTTCGTTGTGCTGGTGGGAGGGTTCTTGCTCAGGGAAGTAGCGAGCTGGTCTGCAGTGATCTTGTTCCAGCTTCTGCGGGGAACCTGTTGCTGGTGATGGTGGAACGTGGTCCTTCTGAAGCTGAAGTGGACGCAGCTGTGGTCCGTCCAGTGGAGTCCCGTGGCGTGGCTGAAGGCGATGTCCTTGCTGGAAGAGAAGACCGGGTCGAGTGTGTGTCCGGCGTAGTGGGTGGGGGTGGTCACCAGTTGCTTGAGTCCGAGGTTGGCGAGGTTGTCCAGCAGAGTGGTGGTGTTGCGGTCGTTGTTGTTCTCCAGGTGGAAGTTGAGATCCCCTAGGAGGATGTAGTCGGCGGAGGGGAGGGCGTGCGGGCTGATGAAGTCGGCGATCATAGAGGAGACAATACGGAGCATCCTCTAAAAGAATAGGAAAAAAACTTTCGAGACTGTGAAGCATGGTTTAGACAGGAGTCGGAAGGAATTACTAACTGTGCGGGACCACGTCGTAACTACTGATTTGATAAGGGTTACTGGACTTTGAAGCAACTTGATTCACATACGGGACAACCCTCGCATATCTAAATTATGGAATAATTTAAGTCAGACTCCCCGCTGAGCGCCTATGTCTTAAGCTTCTTCTTGACTATAAGCACCAAGGAACCAGCTGCGAAATTGAGTACTTGACTACTACCTCAGCACGTTTACTAATGCTTTAAAGCTACTTTAAGGAAACATAGGACGTCCAGCCCCTTGACAATTATTGAAGACGTTTTTTGTGACTCCACCGCATTTGGTGCCATTGATCCCCTGGTATCTGCACTATTACGATGAAAAAGGTCCTGATGAAGGTGGCCTAAAGCTGCCGAAACGCGCGTAGACCTGCTGCGAGGGCCAAAAGCTACATCTTGTGGCCCACACTTTAGCTTTGTCATCCTGCTAATCATTAATTCAGTTCCTTTCCCCATCTTAGTATGAGGTTTGAATGTGGTATGATTGTTAGCACGTGAGTATGTTGATGGATATGGTTGTTACCAAGGGGTAATTTTTATATGTTATTATTTATGTTGTTCATATTTATGACTTAATTGTATTATTCTTGATTTTTTGATATAAATTGATATATTTTTGTTGTGATTTCTGATTAATAACAGTATTTATATGAATTGAGAAAAAAAGGATTTTTTTTTTTTTTTATATGTTGTTGAATAATTTCAGTACATAACTCGTTTTTTGTCACCTGTTTAGGATATTTACAGATGTATTTGCACAATTGAATTATAAGGCCACCGTAGGAACGACCTCTTACATTACAGTTAGACAGGAGTACGTCCTTAAGGGTAACCTTCTTTTTTCAAGAGGAGTAAGGTGCAATGCTTTAATAGCGTTAGCCAAAATAATATTAAAACAACTGCTGTGGTGAAATAATGAGCTGGAATTAAGATTCTCTAAATGCCGTACTTACAGCTCAGCAAGTAAGTGGCGTGCTGGCCTTTGTTACTCCTGATAATAAGGTCCACAATCCTAATGGTAAAAAGACGCTACGGGACAGCCGGGTCAAGCTTCACCTGAACCTCCCGATATGCTCTGAACAGTCTCATCCAAATAGATGCATGCAGTCTGAAGGAACTCTTATTTCTGCTGCAGTCTAATCTAAGAGTCTCCCGGGGGAGAAACACCTTTTAATTTACAGTAGTTTTCAGCTTTGAATTATGAGAATATATACAAGTTAAAAATTAAAAGTACATTTTAAGGTATTTTACTTGCTTAAAATGCTCCCAACAGCAAGGAACATCATTTTTATTCACTAAAAAGCATTTGAATCCCAGCTTTATATCCTTATCTAGATCTCTGTATACATAACCACAAATACTCTAACTGGAGAGAACAAGCATTTACAATGCAATGGTCTCGGCAGCATTAAAGGTAGAGCTATTGGCATTACTCATTAATTTATTTTTTTAAATCATAAATAAATGGCATTGTCATTTACATTGCCAATAGCTTCATCACGTGCATATGCAAGACCTATTGCATTAGCACCCACACACACAGTAAGTAGTAGAGAAGTTGATAGTGAGTAGGAGAGTTATTAGTAAAGAGTATTAGAGAGCGCAACAGAGCTATGTGAATAATAACAGCTGTGAGCCCGTGCCTGAGGTGCATCATCTGAGCTGTGTGAATAATAACAGCTGTGAGCCCGTGCCTGAGGTGCATCATCAGAGCTGTGTGAATAACAACAGCTGTGAGCCCGTGCCTGAGGTGCATCATCAGAGCTGTGTGAATAATAACTGCGTCAGCCCCGTGCCTGAGGTGCATCATCAGAGCTGTGTGAATAACTGCGTCAGCCCCGTGCCCGAAGTGCCTCATCAGAGCTGTATGAATAACTGCGTCAGCCCTGTGCCCGAGGTGCATCATCAGAGCTGTGTGAATAACTGCGTCAGCCCCGTGCCCGAGGTGCATCATCAGAGCTGTGTGAATAACTGCGTCAGCCCTGTGCCCGAGGTGCATCATCAGAGCTGTGTGAATAACTGCGTCAGCCCTGTGCCCGAGGTGCATCATCAGAGCTGTGTGAATAACTGCGTCAGCCCCGTGCCTGAGGTGCATCATCAGAGCTATGTGAATAACTGCTTCAGCCCCGTGCCCGAGGTACATCATCAGAGCTGTGTGAATAACTGTCAGCCCTGTGCCCGAGGGTGCATCATCAGAGCTGTGTGAATAACTGCGTCAGCCCCGTGCCCGAGGTGCATCATCAGAGCTGTGTGAATAACTGTTAGCCCCGTGCCCGAGGTGCATCATCAGAGCTGTGTGAATAACTGCGTCAGCCCTGTGCCCGAGGTGCATCATCAGAGCTGTGTGAATAACTGCGTCAGGCCTGTGCCCGAGGTGCATCATCAGAGCTGTGTGAATAACTGCTTCAGCCCCGTGACCGAGGTGCATCATCAGAGCTGTGTGAATAACTGCGTCAGCCCTGTATCCCGAGGTGCCATCTGTGTATGTATGTGTGTATATTATTATTATTATTATTTGTGAGAAAGCTCAGGCTATTAAGGGGGAAGACGATACAAAAACATGCTTATTGCTTTTCATTAAAACAGGCACGAACAACGGGACAGAAGATCATGGTGACCAGGGAAAGTGAGGACAGGGGCCAAAGATGCATTCAACTTCCCACACATGGACTTCAGATAAAAGGTCATGACATCACCTCTTAGCACAATGAAAACGAAATCCCACACTCCACAGATGAAACTGATCACAGACTGGTCAGTTGCCCTTCCTCCACCCCACACCTCCCTCTCTGCTGGAAACATTCTCAATGGAAACTTTTGAATGGTAGAGGTTTGCATAGTTCAGTGCAATCATTTACCGATTTGTTGAATATTTGGATGTGTGCATCAACAATTCATTTGGCAGCAATGACCAGGTGAGAACATACTTCAAGGCCGCCTCAGCCATTTGTGATAAACAAACTGAGCTCGCGGAGCTAACCTTTCACTGAGACAATTCATTAACCACAAAGTTGGTGCTATTTAAGGGAGGCTTTTTTTTACTTTTGAATTTATTCCTCTAGAGCCATCTACTGTCAGTGATCCCATCAATTTGTCCATCCGTTTCGCTATAAAAGTTCCCAATGGGAGTAACTGATAGGACACACTCACCAATTAAATGCCTGCACGCCTGAACCTTTCTATTTTTTTTTTTAATTTAAACTTTGATAATAGCCGAAGACCCATTTCCCTAGGTAGATGTTAGACCTCGGAAGCAGTGAAACGGAACTGTTGTCTTATTTCTACAGTTTCGAGTGGAGTCATTGGGCTTACCATTACGGATAACAAAGAGCGCTGGTTCTTCAGGAGGAAGGCCTCGGTGGATCGCCTTTGAGAAGGCCGCTGTCTGCTCTTCATCAACTTAACGACGGCGCTTTTGGACTTCCACAGCGAGCCCTGTCAGAACAGCAAGGACCGCAGAGCATTTTTGAATCAGCTAAATCAGAGCATAATTTGCTTTTGAAATCTCCTCTTCCGAAAAGATGCGAGAGGGGGCTCAGATTCACGAGATGAAATAGAGCGCCGCACCGTGCCTTTACTGGCACCTCCGCCGTCCGCGGGCGCCCCTTGAATCCATCACGCGGTGGCGGCTTCACAGTTACATGATGAAGCAGCGTCTCGCTGCAGCACAGGACAGTTCAGCTCGGATATTACTGTGGAATAAAGCAAATTATTGCTAGTAGCCCTGCGGTGTCTGCACCGGCGTTGTTTATCTTAGGACGGCACTGGACCGCGGTGGAAAGGCGAAGGCTCTGGAACGGCTGACAACCTGCAAGAGAAGTTATCACCCGCGCCAGAAAGAGAGCAGTCATCGGCAAGCGGCGGGGACGCTGGCGCCGTGAGCGTGCGCACGACTGAATCCGCGCGTGGCCAGCACTTGTCGCTCCCTCTCCCATTAGGATTGCTGGGCGCATGCCCAGCTCTGGTCTCCTTTTTGGTGGATTTGGCGGCTGACATGATCACAATAGTTCTCTGCCGAGAACGAGCTTCGCTCGTCTCTAGGCCGAGACCTAAAAAAGGACTGCAAAGAAAACCTGAACAGACAACCAAGGCTCGCATTATTAGTTCATCTGATTTCCTGATGCTTTATACGGGCCCTGATGCTGTAATACAACACCAAAAACTTTGCCTAGCCACCTACATTTAAATCCACATTTTATGGAAAGTTGAAAACGCTCACTGTCAAATTCAACAAGGTACTTTTATTTATACCAAACAATTTTTTCAATTTTATCAAAATTTGTCGAAGGAGACACATCAAAGCACACAAAGACACTTATCTATTATACATATTTACACTTTACAAAAATATGTGACATGTGATCATTAACAAATGAATTTATACAACAAAACAGAACAATATTGACATGTATAAAAAACAATAATGTATTAAATGAATAAACCATAGAGGGAAATGGTGAAGAAAGAAAAAGAACACAGACAATTTATGAATATTTCTGCCGCCAGCAGTTGCTGATCAAAAGGACTAATTTCCAATCTTATCCTTTCTAACTAGCCGACGCGTTTCGAATCCAGTGCACGACTTTCTGGAGTCTCATCAGGGCATAATTAGTCTGTCTGTTGGGGACAATTGGAACAAGGAATGCAAGTTATTTTGACTGCTGAACTCGCCTTCTCATTGTGTGGCACTCACACTGGAATGAAACCTACCAAAATTAAAGACGGAGTTGATTCAGGGGACAAGGCACGCTGAGTCTGGCTATGTGGGACTGGGCTTGGGCATCTGAGGGTACAGTCAAGAAAAGACCAAAGGCCACCTGAAAAAATCAGAACAATAAGCAACTACCGGCGTATGTATCTGCGCACAATATTTAAGAGATTTATGGGCAAAATACCTTCATTGATTTGAAGGGGGGGCCCTGGCGACGATCGCCGTTCTAGCTTGGTGTCCTGTCTAATGTTCTCAGGAGAAAAGGGTCGTCAGCGCTGAAACCAGAAGAGAACAAGAAAAAGGGTTTTGATATATTTTCTCTTTATAAAAAGAAACCCTAAAAGGGCGGGTTTTGAGTCGTGGCATACCTTATATTAGCGCCGTTCGCAAGTGGCTTCTTAACGTGTCGAGCTTGCAAGAGATTGATTGCTCTAGCTCCCGTTAGTTGACGTTTCCGCTGTAAATAAATGCGGAACAGTAATCTTTCTGAGATTCTTTAAGCGCGCGTGTGTTTGTCGACAAAGCTGAGCGCGGCAGATTCCACGTACCTGTCTCAGCCTCAGTCCCAGTCTGCGGTGTTCTGCAGATGAACAATGCAGGACCCGGAAGTCTTAGCCCGGGTAGTTGACTCGTTGGAGTAGCTATTACTTGTGGGAATTGTAGTTTATTGTATCAGCAAATGCCGATAGTGCAAAACCCGGAATGGAATTTACGCAGATGGATTAAAATTGTACTACTTGGGTGTCTAGTACAGAAATTGGTTGAAAGAGACAGTTAGAGACGAGCAAAGCGACCCCGGCCGCTGCAAGGCGCCAAGGCAATGGACGTTATTCACAATCTAGCAATTTCAGAAAGACTATTAAGTCCCTTCTGTACACTATTGAATTTCAGGATCAAATATGCCTCTTTTTTAAGAAGCATTTTGTCTATATCCACATTACGGTTTGAGGGGCGGATGGTGTGTAACACAGTCCATCTCAAGTCGTTTTCGTCATGTTTTGCTGTTAGGAAATGTTCGACCATTGGAGCAGTCATAATCTTATTTTTTATTCTTGACCTGTGTTGGCATATCCGAGTGTTAACCTGTTGCATAGTTTTACCGATATAAATCTTTTCGCAAGGGCATTGGACCAGGTAAACCACATTTTTGGTCTTACAGTTTGAAAAATCTGTGTGCTTCCATCTTGCGTCACCCTGTTGGAACTCACTACCCTCGATAGTGTTAGGGCATACCACACAGGTACCGCACATGTCACATATTTTTGTAGAGTGTAAATATGTATAATAGATAAGTGTCTTTGTGTGCTTTGATGTGTCTCCTTCGACAAATTTTGATAAAATTGAAAAAATTGTTTGGTATAAATAAAAGTACCTTGTTGAATTTGACAGTGAGCGTTTTCAACTTTCCATAAAATGTGGATTTAAATGTAGGTGGCTAGGCAAAGTTTTTGGTGTTGTTGTTTAAATAAGGTCCAGACTTCCCACCTGTCCTTATGGGCCTAACTCCTTTTGTTTCACTGATGCTGTAATACAGCACCTCGAATTACTGACAACTCGGGGGACCGTAATACAGTTTCATTATACGTTTTGAGCCCTGGAGTTGGGATTAATTGTGGAAGTCTGTGTTTGTATACCAGTGTCAAAATGAGTTTTCTTCATTTTAACTTTTCCGCATATAGTCTGTCAGATTTTAACAGGAAAATAAGTCTATGGCAGAAAACACCAAAAGTGATAAATTACAGCAAAGAATCCCAATACATTATTAAGGGAGGAAGGGAGAGCAATGGATCCGAGGGAGCCCTATTTCTGCCCGAAGTGAGATTTCAACAAAAAATCTAATGGAGGACCCAAGATGATGATAAAACATGTACACATTGTGAAGATAAAAAGGGGCATACTGGTGCACAGATAGCCCCCTTTATTAGACCCTCTTTCAAAATATCAAAACAGATTTTCTTTTGAGAGCAGTTTTGAGAAAAGCCTGTTTCAGCTGCTCCATAAGTTTGGAAAGAGGTGCACGCCTTTTCTGTGGGAAAGATCTATAGGGCAAATATTTAGAACTTTGTGCAAACAAACAAATATGAAAGGACTGGCATATGCATTAGATGTGTGAAACTTCATATAAAACTTTGCTTTCAGTGTTCAAAAATAATGAGGACTTACCACAGAAAAAGGCTGAGGAAGATTAACATGGGTCTGCCTCCGAAGTTCTTCCAGGATGGGAAATGCTATATCCATTACACTCTAGAGTAAAGGAAAACTCAAAGTTTATTACCTGGAGAACAGTATCCAATAATTATAAACACAATTTTCGAGTAGGACTATTTTACATCAATGCCAAGACAAGTCTGAAGAAGGCTAATTGCACCAAGAAACCATTACACTTGCCAAATGAGTTGAATATGCTACTTACCAGTATGCATCTGTTCTTGGCATGTAGGGCTGCTGACATTCATATCTATAGCATAGATCGCCGCCTAGTGTTGGGTCCGGATGATTGCACATTGTTGTCCTGGAACAGTCTTTGAAGTATCACGAGATAGGTGGCTCCTCCCCTGGACTACAGTGCTCATGGGCATCGACTCCATCCCCAGATTGTTTTTAGCCATTGTGGCGAAGATGGAGTGTAACAGTGTGAGCGATGACAATGCTAAGAGTAAGTGTAAATTCTGCAGCCGCTACAGGCGCCGGGGAGGAGGGCGGGCGATATGAATGTTAGCAGCCCTACATGCCAAGAACAGATGCATACTGGTAAGTAGCATATTCAGTTCGAGGCATGTGGGCTGCTGAATTCATATCTATAGCATAGAATATATAGCAGTCCCTCCATTAGCGGCGGCCGCCTGTGCCAGCTGCAGATGTTTGAAAAAGTGTTTTTAGAACAGCCTGCCCTACAGCTGCTTGGAGTGCACATCTACACAGTAGTGTTTCGTAAATGTGTGTGGGGTAGACCATGTGGCTGCTCTACAAATGTCTTCTAAAGGGATATTTCTAAGGAAAGCCATGGAGGCGCCCAACTTGTGGGTGGAGTGGGCTCTTGGGGGGGATCGTTAAAGTGCGCTTAGCCTTTTGATAGCAAATTTGAATACACTTAACGATCCACCTGGCTCTACCTGCTTTGGAAATGGGGTTGCCTTTGTGTTGTGCGGAAAAGGCAACAAAGAGTTGTTTCGTCTTCCTAAAATCTTTGGTCCTATCAATGTAGTACATCAAAGCCCTTTTGACGTCAAGAGTGTAGAGCATTCTTTCTGCCACTGTCTCAGGATTTTGGAAGAACACAGGCAGTTCAATAGTCTGATTGACATGGAACTGTGAAACCACCTTTGGAAGAAATTTATGGTTGGTGCGCAGCACCACCCGGTTGGAGTGAATTTGTATGAATTTGTATGAATGGCTCTTGTACAGTGAGCGCCTGGAGCTCACTAACACGTCGCAGAGACGTAATGGCTATCAGGAAAGCCACTTTTCATGTTAAGAACTGAATCTCGCATGAATGTAGAGGCTCAAAAGTGGACCCATCAGTCGGGTGAGGACCACATTAAGATTCCATTCAGGAGCAGGTGGGTTACTGGGAGGAATGACTCGTTTGAGCCCCTCTAGAAAAGCTTTAATGGCAGGCACTCTGAAAAGGGAGAGATGCTGCCTGTTTTGGAGATAAGCCGCTATGGCGGATAAATGTAAACGAATGGAAGCATATGCCAGGCTGCATTTGCAAAGATGTAACAGATAACAAATGATGTTGTGCGTGGACGCGTCAAGCGGGTCAATGTTGTGGTCTACGCAATAAATGACAAACCGCTTCCATTTCGCTGCGTAGCATGCTCTGGTGGTGGGCTTCCTTGCCTCCCGTATGATATCCATGCAGTTAGGAGGAGGAGTTGAGGTAGCCAAACTCTAAGACCTCAGGAGCCAGATCGCTAGGTTGAGCTGTTGCGGATCTGGGTGCTGAATGTCGCCATGGCTCTGCGTCAAAAGTCTGGGTGTGAGGTGCAGCCTTTGATGCGGTACCACGGAAAGTTCTAGAAACGTGGTGTACCATGGTTGGCGTGCCCACATTGGAGCAACCAGGATGAGCGTCATCGAGTGTTGCTTTAGCTTTCGTGCCACCAGCGGTATTAGAGGTGCTGGGGGAAAAGCGTACGCAAATTTGCCTGACCAGTTCATCCATATCGCATTGCCCTGCGACTGTGGGTGCGGGAACCTGGCGGCAAAGCTTTGGCGTTTTCCCTTGTGGCGAACAGGTCTATCTCTGGATGACCCCACTGCTGGAAGTACGGGTGGAGTACTGATGGATGTATCTCCCACTCGTGCATCTGGTGGCTGTACCTGCTGAGCAGATCCACCATCTGATTGTCCTTGCCTGGGAGGTGTTCCGCCATGAGGAAGATGTTCCTTTGAATGGCCCACTTCCACATGCTCTGAGCCAGATGAGACAACTGTGGAGAGTGTGTACCTCCCTGCTTCTGAATGTAGTACATTGCCGTCATGTTGTCTGTCCGGATCAACACGACCTTGTTGCACAGATGTACCTTGAATGCTTTCATCGCCATGAAGATTGCCATCAGCTCTAGGAGGTTGATGTGCATCTTCTTTTGCTGCGTCGTCCATAGACCCTGCACTGTGTAGTGGAGCACATGAGCTCCCCAGCCCTGGAGAGAAGCGTCCGTCGTTAGAATGATCTGTGGAACAGGCTCCTGGAACGGTCGGCCCTTGCAAAGGTTGTGTGGATTCCACCAATGCAGAGAGTTGTATGCACGACCGGTCACCAACACTAGGTCTTTCAACTGTTCCTGAGCCTGATTCCACTGACGTGCCAAGCACTGTTGAAGCAGACGCATATGTAGTCTCGCGTACGGGACTATGAAGATGCAGGAGGCCATCATGCCTATCAACTGCATGAACACTTGTGCTGGAAGCGAGTGTTGCGGTCTGAATTTCTGTATTAGCAATTGAATGCTGTTGATCCTCACAGAATTTGGCTGTGCTGTGGCAGTCAGAGTATCTATCGTCGCGCCCAGGTACTGCCGCACATGGGCTGGCTGAAGGTGTGACTTTGGATAATTCAGTGAGAATCCCAGATCGTGAAGAAGGTGAATGGTGTGGGACATGTTGGCAGCGCACTGCTAGGCCGACTTTGCTTGGACAAGCCAGTCATCTAGATAAGGGTAGACGTGCACGTTCTGTCTCCGTAGGTGCGCAGCCACTGTCGCCAGGCACTTCGTGAACACCCTGGGCGCTGTGGTCACTCCGAAAGGGAGGACTTTGAATTGGTAATGCTGATTCTGAATGGTGAATCTGAGGTATTTTCTGTGTGACGGATGTAGTGGAATGTGAAAATCTGCATCTTTTAGATCTAATGTTGCGAGGAAATCCCCCTGATTGAGCAACGGAAGAACCTGCTGCAGCGGGAGCATATGAAAGTGTTCTGAGAGAATGTACTGGTTTAGGGGCCTGAGGTCCAGTATGGGTCGGAGGGACCAGTCTTTCTTTGGGATCAAGAAGTACAGGGAGTACACTCCCGAGCCTCTTTGTTCCACTGGTACGAGCTCGATTGCCCCTTTTTGCAGCATGACTAGCACCTCTTGCTGCAATAAGTGCAAATGCTCTGTGGACATAGGACGGTGTTTTGGGGGTATGTTGGGTGGAGTGGATGTTAACTCCAGACAATAACCGTACTGGATAAGCTTTCTGACCCACCTGTCTGTGGTGATGGATTTCCAGACTGGCAGGAACCGTTGGAGTCTCCCCCCGACAGGTGTTGTATGGTCGGGGGGGCAGTGACAAGGCGTCACTGTTTGTTGGCGGCGGAGGATCGGGAGTTGTTGTTTCCACGACCTCTGCCCTTGGCGCTGTTTCCGCGATAGCCACCTCTACTCTGTTTGTTGTATGAGGTTTGTGCACCACTTTTAGTGTACTGTGTTTGCTGGGACATCTGGCCTCTGGAAACCCCTCTATTGCCTGAGCGACGAAAAGTACTACCCCTGAACTGCTGGGACTGGAGAGCCCCCATAGACTTTGCAGTCTCGGTGTTTTTTTTTATTTTTTCCAGGGTGGTGTCCACCTCAGGTCCAAATAAGTGATCAGGCATTACAGGCTGATTTAGGATGGTGGTTTGTATCTCCGGCTTGAACCCGGAGATTCTGAGCCAGGCCTGACGCCGCAACATTACACTTGTGTTAATGGCTCTGGCCGCGGTGTCTGCTGCGTCCAGTGCACACTTAATTGAAGCATTTAAGATGAGTTTCCCTTCTTGAATGAGCATCTCCGCTGCCTCCTTATACTCATCTGGCAAGTGTTGTAACAGGGTTTCAAGTGTATCATAATGTGCCCTGTCATATCTGGCCAAGAGTGCCTGCGTGTTAGAAATACGCCAGATATTGGCCGCTTGAGCCGCCACCCTCTTTCCTGATGCTTCTAGCACCTTGGATTCCTTGTCCGGGGGAGGAGCATCACCAGTAGTTTGTGAATTTGCCCTCTTCCGGGCTTTAGAAACAACCAGAGAGTCCACAGGCAACTGTCCCTTGATGTAGGTAGGGTCGCCAGGTGCCGGCTTGTACTTTTTTTTCAATTCTGGGGTTTATAACCCTGGCACGTGTGGGTTCTTTAAAAATGTCTGCAGCATGTTTCAAGACACCCTTCAGCATTGGCAGAGTCTTGACAGTCTTTTCAGAGTTGGAAAAGGTATCAAACAGAAAGTCCACTTCAATAGGGTCAGCATGGAGCTGGACGTCATAATTCTTAGCTGCCCTCTCAATGAGCGCAATAAATGCCGTAGAATCCTCAGTGGGGGAGGTTTTGACAGTATATGCTTGAGTGTCCGGGGCAGTTTGCGGATCCCCTGGGTCCGTAGCATCCGCCCATGTGTCATGGTGATCTTCTGGATCAGTGTCGGCAGGGTAGTTGTATTCATCATAGTCACCTTCCCCAGCCTCCACATCCGAGTAAGTGGGCGAGATTGGAGCAGTGTCCTGAGCACGTGGATGAATCAGTTCAACAAGAACTGGGGAATCCGTGGAAACCTTTTTCTTCTTTAAAGGAATAGTGTAGGACTTCATATGCTGTGCCGGTGTGATCTTTCGCTTGTAGATGGAAAGTTTACCGGTGTCGGCGTCGATAAATTGTTCAGACTGCTCCTCCAGTAGGGGTTGTCGATGCTTTGTGCCTACAACTGCAGGGGTAGGCTTCGGCCCCGTGGACACCTTCATGGACGTCTCGACGACCGTCCTGGCCGCGAACGCCTTCGGCGCCACTTTCGGCGGCAGCGTGAATTGAATCGGCGCCGTCGACTTTTGCGGTTTGGCGGCAGGCTTCGGGGCGAAATCATCCTTCGGATCGACCGCGGAAGCCTTGTCCTTGATGCGCTGCAACGAGTCCGACACCTGCTTCGTGAAGGATGCGGACGGTTTCGTCGACCCAACTCTCGAGCCACCACCATGTGCAGACTCGAGGTCAACAGTACTTTTGGCCTTGTCCGGCCGACGTGCAGGAGACAGCCTTTGGAGCTTTGAGTCCTTTGTCGGTGTCGACGGCCTTTGGCGCCGACGGTTTCGGGTCGGCGGCCTTGACAAGCGGCTTCGGTGCCCCAATCTTCGGTACGACGCCCTTGAGCGACTTCACCGGTTCGACAACCTTCTTTGGCTTCGTTTGCGCCGACAGGTCTGAAGACGTGGAGCCGGCCAAGGCGACAGGCGCTTTCTGCTTCGACGGCGCCTCTATCACTTTCGGTTTTGTCGAGACCGAAGCTTTCACTTTCGGTTTCGATTTGACTAATGGCGGCTCCGTAGAAGTGTCCGTAGCCAGGCCCGGAGGCGAGACCGTGGATCTAGGTGCAAGATCTTGGGTAAGGCCATGGGCGATCCCTCGACCTGAGCCTTAGCTATTGTCCGAACGGGGCATAGCTCTTCGCCTGAGCTATCTTCCGTGGCCCCATAGGCCTCATTGTCGTCTCTTAGCTCGTCGACGACGTCTTCTGTATCGAGCATTTCGACATCTGCGTCGTAGTTGGAGTCGATCTCTGCCGCTGTGGTTGAAATCGGCTCCCGATCTTCCTGCTCGTCTGCTTCTTCTCCCTCGAAAATGTTCACCGGGTCAGGGGCCGTCTGCTGGGCCTCCTGGCGTGCCACGCGCCGAAGTCGAATCGTCTTCTTGGAGTGAAAACGAGAACAAGCCATACAGTTGGCTTCATCGTGATCCGGTGACAGGCACTTGTTGCACACCGGGTGGACATCGATGTGGGGATACTTCGAGTTGCACACGGGGCATCTCTTGAACGGGCTTCGTTCCATGATGTGTCGTCGAATAAGTCTGGTTGCGTTGACTGGGCCTCGAGCACCGAAGAGCCACGCGACTCCTCTGGACGTCCGACTCGGGAACTGAGCCGGAACAGAGCTGGGCACCGAACGCAAAACAATACCGACGCTATAGGAAAGGCCTCTGGGCCGAAAAGAAAGTTTCTATCGATTCCGAACTGGAGTTATCAAATATGCATCCGAACCCAATGGCAGAAAAAAACAATCTGGGGATGGAGTCGATGCCCATGCGCACTGTAGTCCAGGGGAGGAGCCACCTATCTCGTGATACTTCGAAGACTCTTCCAGGACAACAATGTGCAATCATCCGGACCCAACACTAGGCGGCGATCTATGCTATAGATATGAATTCAGCAGCCCACATGCCTCGAACAGTTTTATTTTTAATCAGTGTTGACATCCCATCAGTTTTTTTCCCAGGCATGTATACTGGGCCATCAGAGAAGGTTGTGAGCTTACAGACTTGATGTCTACATATACCAGAAGCAGGCAATAGGAGACACACGCAAAAAGTCACCCTAAAAGACAAAAGCCCTCTTTAACCTCCATAATATATCACATGACAAAGGCACTGTAAAGTTCTCAAATATGACATCTTGCTTCCTTAAAATTCCCCGTTTTATGATCTTGACGACAAGCTCAAGGATTACAGATACATGTTGGGTCACTTTTTCACTCTGCACACCAGCTTAAAATAGGCACTAATGACGAACAAGAATCCTCTAATTTGCCTTCACTCCACAAAGCATTTTGCCTTTTGACAATGTTAATAGAAGCCATGGCACACTTCAAAACGGTTGTCCGTCTGAAGATAATGATATCTCTGGAAAAACAGTTTTAGATGTAATAACTTGCCCTTCTGCAAACAACTTTAAGGCAGCACTTGGAGGGGTGGGGAATCAGGTTGGTAGACACTAATCATGTGGTTTGTATGTATGCATATACTACTTTGGTATAAATACGACAGCCAGAGCAAGCAGTTCCTAGATTATTAGATATACTACAGAAATTCAGTGAAATATTGGGTCTAAAAACAAGTCCCAATGAATCCCGATTGTTCGGCTATCCCAGAAGCCTTGAGATCTATTACCAGTGGTAGGACTATCATGGGTGGAGGCTGAACCTAAATAACTAGGAATCAGACGGACGAGTACTCCCGAGCGTCACTTGGAGCTTAACATAGGGAACGTTGCGCAAGGTATAAGGGGTTCAGTGTGCTTTTGGCAAGAGCTATTGCTGTCCCTCATGGGCAGAATAGCTATTATAAAAATGATTATTTTACCCCGGTGTTTATATGTGGTACAAGACTTGTTCTATGAAATCCCTAACCACGTCTTTAAAACCCTAAATGGTTTGATAAAAGTACTGTTATGGGGCTCTAAACGTAATAGGGTGAGTTTATCGACTTTACAGAAACATGGCAAAGAGGGGGACTAAAAGTACACCATAAAGGATTTTATTATATGGCCTCCCAGCTGCAACATGCAATTCATTGGCTAAATGAAATTGATACCTACGAGGGGAGGCTCCCTACCAGAACTCCTGATGATGGCAGCAAGAGTTCCCCCTAATTGTCCTTACAAACATGTGGCAAAGATCTGAGAACATACAGTTAAAAAGGTGATAGGCCGAGGCCCATATGCACCGGACATGCAGCTATGGGCGATGCAAACTTTCTCCAAAATCGCAGACTCTATGTCAGTCCAAAAGTGGAAGGAGGGCGGTTGCCTGACAATGGGATACTTCTTTCCAAATAGACAATTTATTACCCGAAAAAGTGCTGAGTCCACATTCGAATTGGGGAAAGGGCAGTTTTTACAATACAAGAAGATCTTTCAGGTGACCAGAGAACTATGGGCTGCCTTTCCAGAGGAGCCACCTGTAGCGAAGGTGCTCCAAGTAATGCTTTCCATGGCCCAGTGAGGTTGTTTCATTTCACACATATACTGAGCACTCAGTGACTATTTGATGGTTCAGACACTCCCCATCTAAACACGGTGGAACAAAGCCGTAGTCGTTCCCTTGTCATAACAGGAATGGATTAAGGTACATGAAGGGGTCAAATAAGTGCACTTGAACATACGGTTCAAAACGGTTCAATACAATTTTGTGCGCCAAACCTATCTCACACCCAAAACGTGAAGTAGAATATTTCTAAATCTTAGAAATGATTGTCCCTGGCGCAAAACACCAGAAGCGGACTGCTTACATATGTTATGGTCCTGCCCAGACAAATTCCTATTGGACGGAAATCTTAGCCAAACTGAAGGAAGCTACAGGGTGGGAGATACCCAAAGTGACACGCACAGTAGTTAGGCCTACTACCTACCCCCAAGAATAAAAAACTCAGCAGTAAATTTGTAATGCTGGGACTGAGGAGGGAGAATGTTTACGTAAATTCCTTTGGGCTTCATTATTTATACATACTTGATAACGCCTTATATACACTTGTACAAAATGCCACTAAAGATATTTTAAAAAACTTAAAAAGGTCCCTTCTGCAGCATAGTATCTTGACAAGGACCCCATGCTTGACTGGAGTAGCAGGCAGTACCAAAATTAGAAATGACTAGTTAGTGAAAAAAAACTGCTAATGAAGGTGGTGATGTTGAGAACACTGCTTTGGAATCACATTCTGTGGATGTGTACTATATTTTGTAACAAATCAAAGGTGAATGCAGGACAAAGAAGTACAATCATACTGAGTCTAGTATATTCCTAAGTGTTTTTTTCAACTACCATAAGCATTCAGTATTCTTGAACTGGGAGAAGATATATTTGGTCTTAATGGAAACACGGGAAAGAAAATGATGGAAGGTTCATACACTGAAGGAGATTGATGAAATGAAATGAAGGGCACAATGACCACTAACTGAAGCTAAAGCATCAAGTGTTATGGCTGCATATGAAACGCTGTTGGGGATGAGGGTAAATGGCATGAAGTTTATGATAGAGATGATGCAGTACTGATAGCAGAGAAACACATATTGTGTTTTGGAACATTAGTGTCTGAGAAACACATGGTCATCCTTGCCTAAAGGGCAAGCAGTGATTGAAGGCAAAGTCCCATTTGATGGTGATGTAGAGGCAACGCTGACTGTTGTTTCTAGCCGAGTAGTTAATACATTTGTAGAGGATGCAGATAATGAGCGGTGAAAGTGATCTCAGAGTCTGACAGGGTCTGCCCACTTTACATTACTGCGAGCTGCAGGCTAGGATAGAGTGAGAAATCTGAACGCATAGCTTAATCTGAGAGATAGTAAAACAGGATTGCGTGGGTTGACTATCTGCTAATTAAGGTGACAGGCTAAAAATGTGATTAAACATGATTACAAATTGTTCTGTAAACCTTCAATCTGATAGCAAGATTTTAAAAGCATACAAATCTGAAGTAGAGCCCATGTTGAGTATGTATTTTACATGTGTAAATATGGGCACTTTCAATACAGACCAGAAGGTATTCTTCTGCTAAGTTTTAATCTAAACATACATTACAAGAACAATGTCTAAGAATGCATTAACAAAGAAGATTTGTAGAAATAACACAACAAATAGAAATTATTTCAGAAAATGGTGTCCTTTAAAAATCCAAAGCCACTCCAGACTGAGGCCAACATTTATTTATACAAATGCAGATGAATGGCTTAAAAACAAAAACAAATGCAGCACATAAACTTCCATTTGATCACATATGTAATGGGTGGGGGCCTGGTGATACTTCCAGTGATGCCATGTACCTAAGATAAAGAAGCTCTTAACTTACCCTTTGAAAGTCTAGATTTGGTTCAGGATAAGCAATAGGTCCCAACTGCCCCTTCGGCCCTAAAATAGGACCGCTGCACCAAGTCTGGATGAGTGTACTCCAACACTTATGCTACAAAAGAAGCATAAAAAAAAAACAACAATTAGTAGGCATGTCTTACTGCATGCATCTAGCTGTTCAACGTGTGGCTGAACAGCAACTTTGGGTTTCTCGGAAGCTAGATCTTATGTCAACAATTCAGGCGTTTTATAATAAAGGATTGGAATCAAACGCCTCCCTGTGAACATGTTGTAATAGTTGGGTTTGGGCTAGTGCCATTCAGCCATGAGCTTTGCTATTCATATTTTGAATAAGCCTTAGAATATACATCTCTTGCCTGCTACTGGTGGTTTAATGCATCAGGTCTGCCTCCTAGCACATTCTCCTTTTGCAATGGACCAAGGATTATTTTACATCTGAAAATCACACTTCATTACAAACGCAGTGTCATATTCAGTTGCCATATTCCACACACCCATTTTTAAAATGCAACAATCCTTTTTGTTGCATTTTTTTTACTATAGCAGGGATTAAACAAATACATTCTTGTGACAACTTGAACGTAAGCCGGACCTAAGATGGCCGCTTCAACTGCTTTGTTCCTTTGTACTTCGGGATAGCCTTGACACAATGATTTGCAAGATCAACAAATGTTGCAAGAGTGCAAGCAGCCATATTGGGCACAGGCTGTCCTGTTCTAAAGGAAAAATATTCTACTGTTGTCCATCATTCAGCAGTATGTACTGGTATAAGCATGAAGCACTGAATCTTCGGAATGAAGTATCCTAGAGCCATACAGTACTTGCTGCTGGAACCAGAAGAGGCAGGTCAGGCAGGAACAGGAAGCAGCACTTCTTTAGTCTGTAACGATTCAGCATTTTGCAACCAGGTTCCCACACATCCCCCACCTCTCAGACCTGCGCTTTTACTGCCTCTCACTCATACTGTCCGTTGCGCACGCTTCATAGTGTTCAACATTTCCCCACCCATGTTCTCGGTTGTTGCTGTCCTTTCCATCATTAATTCCTCTCCTTTTACACTAATCAAATCCTCGTCAAATTATTCATGCATATCTCACACCCAGAAAACCCTGTTCAAGTCCTGCCCCTTCTCTCTCCCGATCACATTATGGAACTCGATGCCCAAATCAATCGATCCCTGTCCATCTCCCATCGCGATCCCCTTCCCATCTATTCCTCAAAACACTGTTCCAGTATCTGTTCCTCACTTCTGCCCCTTACGCAGTGCCTAATTTTCCTCTGAGACTCTGTCATCCCCACTTCTGATACCGGTCTGTGCCAGTCCCTTTGCTGCCCAATCATGGTGCTTACCCACTAGCCCAATCTATTATTTTACCTTCCTAACCATGGTGCCCACCCCCATCCTTCGGTCATGGTGGTTTACTTTCTACCAGTCCTCTGTTCCATAACCTTCACATCAGTCAGCCCATATTTGGGCAGGGCCATCTATGTGTACCTGCCACTGCTGCTACCTGTGCTGAACCAGTGCTGAGTGTGTTAGAAAACATGCTGCAGCTGCCAATGCTGTGTGCGTGTGTGTATGTTTCTTGCACTGCTGTGGTAATAGCTGTAACTATGCTGTGTCAGCAAGCATAGAGTTGTTCTAGTGGAACGGCTTACTTCCAAAATTATTACACCTTTTTAAAACTTTAACTTTGGAGGTAGATGGGATTGCTAGTTTAGGAGGATTCCTGGCACATGGTAGGTTGTTCAACTGCATAAATCGAAGACCATGGTTCCATGTGACTAAATTCTCACAAGCTCATTCTCTACACAGTTCGTCAAAATGTTACACAAATCACCATAACTTCTGATTATCTTCTTCTATTGCATTAACATACTGTTCTCTGCATTAACCTTCAGTTTGGAGTTTTTTCATAAATAGTTTGCCCTTTTCAATACTTCGTAGCAATATATATTTGTGTGGATTTCTTACAGCATAGGACTTTACTCAAACAAGAAATTAGCAAATCCAATATGCCGGACTTTAATGAGACAACGCTTGCAAACAGTATTCTTCATTATAGGAAATTGGCTCTTTATATGATATACAAAATAGAGATATATTGTGGACAGGGGCTTGCTCTAGCAATCCCAAGTGCTCTTCTAGGAGGTAGTTTGGTAGAGCAGCCTTAGGCATATCAAAGAGGACTGTTAGACTTCTGCAAAATACCCAAATGCAGTCAACAAATGATGCGCAAAACTCAATAAGGAGATCCACTAATGCTAGGGGACATGGGAACACCAGGGGTCCTCTTCTCCGGCCAGGGTGGCTGGTTGAAGGGTATTTGAGGTGTCCGATTTCTTCGTCTGTGAGCACTTCCGGTTTAGGGGACATGCACACAGAGGTTGCAGGTGGCGTCCAGGAGTTCACCTGGGGCAAAACCAAAGTGGACTCAGTCTCCTGAGGGCTTGGGGACCCCATTCACACTGTTGGCCCATTTCGACTCGGGCTGGGGGGCTTAGGTGCAGTGGTGCTTAGCGGCGTCTGGTTCGGGCGGATCTGGAGGTTCTTTCTGGGGTGCCAGCAGGATGCAGGGGAACAGCTCTGCCGCTCCACAGGAGCCCCTGCATCTTTGTTGGGAGGCAGGCAGTCCTCCCATGCTTTGAGAGGCACAACAGCCTGCATGATGAGAAATCTGTTGCAATTAGATGGGAACAGAAGACAGGCAGACAAGGGCTGGGGCCAGTTCAGTTGCTCCTTCTTCTGTCGTTGCTTTTGCAGCTCTTCAGTATCCTTCTTCATAGGTCAGCAAGATCTGCTTTTCTGGGGCTCCCCAAAATACTGAATTTAAGGGCGTTTGCCTCCATTTTAAGGTGTGGTACTAGCCTGAGGGTGGACAAGCCTATCTGACTAGCTAATTTTCTCACCGGTCCAGGTTCCAAAGGACTATGGACAAAGGGTGGCGGCATCCTCTCCTGTGAGGTAAGCCATATTTGCATACCAAAGGCGTAGGGTCTGAAATTCCCCTGCCTTGGAAAGCTAGTCTGCAGGTCATCCTGTGGGAGGTGATGTTAACACCCTCTGCCCAAGCAGACTTCGTTTCTGACCTCCTGAGAGCAAAGGGCTTCACCTTTGGGAGTCAAACTCGGTTCCGGTGGCAGGGTGGCTAAGGCCAGTTCATGAACACACCAGTAGTTGGTAGGTTTTCAAGAGGCCCCTCAAATGTGTCCTCTGCGTGCATGTATTAATAAATCCAACAATGAAATCATTGTGGGTTTATAAATACGAGATATTTGATACCAAACATCTGTTTTCAGTGAAGCCCTCATATAGCTGGGGAACTTGTATTCACAAGTGTCCAGCACATGTTTTTTAAATGGCTTCTCTGATCACTTGGTACTGGCAGCAATGGAATTGACCAACAAAGGGGCTTGGGCAGATATACCCACACATGTAGTATAGTGCACCCTGTGTTAGGGCTGTACGGCCTGCTGTCGGAGTGACTAACCTAAACTGCATGCAGTGTCTGCAGGCATTGCACACAGGGATGAGTGCCATGTAGTGTTTTCACTTTTGGAAGCATCAAAACATGCAGCCTGCAGTAGCAGTCTGTTTGGTGAGAGGTCCTTTAGGGTGGCACAATTCGTGCTGCAGCCGTTAAGGACCTTCTTTCGCCTCCTTACCCTAGGTACTAGTAGTACAACTTCCTAGGGACTTACAGGGAGTGCTAAAGGTATTGCTAATCGGAAGAACAATTGTGCAGTTTTGGGAAAGAGATCTGGCACTGGGGAACGGGTTAGCATGAACCCAGTGAACTTCCAGTCAAAATCACAACAAATACCAGGCAAAAGGTGGGAGGGGCATGTCAAAAAGGGGCACTTTCCTACAGTCATGCCTTTATTTTAATTTCCTTTTGAGTTGAAGTGTTATGTCCTGGTAAGAGAAAGTGTGACAAAGGATAGGCACCCAAAGTATGCCATAATAATTTTACAGGGAGTGCTAAAGGTATTGCTAATCGGAAGAACAATTGTGCAGTTTTTGGAAAGAGATTTGGCACTGGGGAACGGGTTAGCATGAACCCAGTGAACTTCCAGTCAAAATCACAACAAATACCAGGCAAAAGGTGGGAGGGGCATGTCAAAAAGGGGCACTTTCCTACAGTCATGCCTTTATTTTAATTTCCTTTTGAGTTGAAGTGTTATGTCCTGGTAAGAGAAAGTGTGACAAAGGATAGGCACCCAAAGTATGCCATAATAATCTTGAGATTGACTAATCCCATTGTAAATAGAAGAAAAGGTTACAAAAGGATTACTCAGCCTTAGATTAGGCTTTGGGAACCATCTTTCTGAGAGATACTCTCTCTACCTGCAGATTCCTCACCTCATGAATCCTCCCTGGTGCTAGAGTGGATCAGGTAATTTGAAATAGCTCTCCCACATCAGCAAATGGCACCTGGGCACCATTTCGACTTAAGTTTCTTCCTGGTCATGACATGGATTCCTCCAAGGTGGCATTTAGTGCCCTTACATCAGTACAAAAACAGGTGATGGACAGAATGCAGAACAATGTCATACATTCACCCGAGTACAGAGATCTGGGCCTAAATCCATTGTTTTTTTGCTCACCATGCCATTCCAGTTTGGACCCAGCCATATGCAAATCAGTCTTGACCCTGTGCCCCAAGGGAACAGTCCAGCCCGAACAGCCAAGCCAGGTCCTCCCTGGACTGGAAACTAGCATCCAAGGACCGGTTTCGGGTTTTCAACCCTCATCAGCCTGGATAGCTTGATTCCAGTGGCATGGAGAGCACGGGACTCACGTCTGAGCATACCCGTCCCACTCGGGGTGACAAATGCAAAAAACAACAGGTGATGGACAGAATGCAGAACAATGTCACACATTCACCCCAGTACAGAGATCTGGGCCTAAAGACATCGTTTTTTTGCTCACCATGCCATTCCAATTTGGACCCAGCCATATGTAAATCAGTCTTGACCCTGTGCCCCATGGGAACAGTCCATCCCGAACTGCCAAGCCAGGTCCTCCCTGAACGGTGATGGATTAAACCCAGATCTGTTGACTGGGTGTGAGTGTTTGATTGGATCAGATTCTCCGTCCATCACCACCCCCTTTTGTACCGCTTTGTTGACCATAAGTTGGCAGGGTATGCTCAGACGTGAGTCCCTTGCTCACTTTGCCACTGGATTCAAGCAAGCCTGGCTGAAGACGGCTGAAATGCCAGAAACCGGTCCTAGGAAGCTTGATTCCGGTCCAGGGAAGGCATGGCTTGGCAGTTCGGGCTGGACTGTTCCCATGAGGCACAGGGTCAGACTGATTTGCATATGGCCATGTCTGAACTGGGGTGGAGAATGGGCTAAAGAACGGTGATTGATTAAACCCAGATCTGTTGGCTGGGTGTGAGTGTGTGATTGGTTCAGATGCTCCGTCCATCACCTCCCCCTTTTGTACCGCTTACATCAGTACAGTCTTTTTTCCTTGTAATTAAAAGGCAGTGGCAAGATTATTGAGAGAAGCAGCAATCTAATGCAGAAAAACAACCAAACTACCACATAACAAACACACTTTAAAGCAAAGAGGTGAAGAAGAGCGAGGAACCTGCAGGTAGACAGAACATCGACGAGAGATAGTTTTTAAAGGTAAGCAACTTTTTCTCATGATGAATATTTCTCAATGTATATTCCTCATTTTATGAATCAATACCAAAGCTGTGGACTTCAGGGGCTGATTGAAACAGTGAACACAAAAAGCCAAACTAGAGGCCTGTCAAACCTGAATAACCTAACACTAATTACAGCTATTAAGATCAGAACAACCCTGGCCCTAGCTTATTATTTGACAGGTGTGGACCAATGTACACCACTGTACTACAACACGGCAAGAGTAGAAAAATCACATCACTAAGGCCCACAAACCCAGTATAATAACACCCAGACAGAGGTATCAAGAAGCCCATAAGGATCTCAACAGTGCATGGGACCGCAGGGCAAGGATACAATCACACCTACCTCAAAATGAAGTACAAAAAAGGTCACAACAGTACCCAGATAGCACATGCCACTGCAGCTGAACAAAGTCAGTAGGACAACGCAAGAAAAACAAACCGCATCATGAAGTGTGGTCCAGCAGTTAGGAGATAAAAAGGACAGACACAAAGCACTTCCGAAAAGCAAGCAACAGGGTAAACGTTAACAATTACTGAGTCTTCAAGGCAACATCATAACCCCAACACCACAGACATGGTGAGATTTCAAAACCCAGGTACCCAGCAGCTCAAAAAAAGGAGTAAACCATGAACCAGCGGACAAGAAGAGCCAATCCAGGCGAAAGTGTGGCCAACAGTCAACAACCAAAGACCAGCCAACCCCATTCGAATAGCATCTGAGAGGGGTCGCACATAAATGTTAAGCAAAGCTGACCGGAACAAGGTCAACAAAGCAAACACTCTGATCATCTGGAGGGAGCAGAAAGACGAACCAAACACGCACCATGTCCACTTCCAGTGTGGTGTGGCACTCAAATCAAAAAGCAGAGGAGGGAAGCATCCGAACCAGACTGAATCCACAAGTATATTCCCCGATGCCAACACTGAACCCATTGAGAAGACCAGCAAGGCAAACTGATTGTGTGTGTGTGTGTGTGGGGGGGGGAGGGGGGGGGGGGGGTAAGAGCCACCAGTGAAGAGTTCAGAGGAACTTAAGACACTTTGCGGCTCGGAGGTGCACCAGAGTCGGCTCAAGAGGGGGTGAACACTCCCGCAATGCCAAAGTGAATGCCGTTGCATGAGCGGAATCAGGTCTTGGACCAAGGGAAGATGGGAAAACCATGCAGCAGCAGTAGGCACAAAGTCTGTCATGGGGCCTCCAACAAAAGAGAACCGCTCTTGAAATGAAACAGGATCCAGCAATGGAACACCCAAACTGTTAGAGGCGAAAAGATCACTAGTGATAAGACCGGACCATGCAGCAATTTTCTAGGAACCACTAGGGAAGCTGGACTTACAACTCAACCTAGATGGGTGAGTGAACTCCATGGTTTGCCCACTCCTTCGAAGACAACCACACCATCAGCAGAGGAAGGCTAAAATGAGACCATTTAATGTAGCAAGTCCATAGCAAGATAAGGTGAAAATGTGGTGCCTAAAGATCGATTGATGCCACTGGAAATAAAGAAAATCAAGGAGCGCACCCCAGATCTGTAGAAGGGCTCGGAAATAAACATCTGACATCAGTTGTCCAGTTAGTACCTGATATTGGACTGTGATGTAATGACCAAAGAATTAACGAAGTTGAGACAAAGCCAAGGGCCACCCGTGGGATCCAGCGCTATTTCAAGTTTCCAGATCCTGTCGGGGAACTGCGAAAATTCCTGAGATGAGGAATCTGTAGGTAGAAATATCTGTCAGGACTGAGCATGCGGGTCTGATCTGAGGAACTGCTCGAGGCTACCATAGTTTGGAAACACTATACCCAGTAACATAGCATTCAGTAACAATCAACTGGCTACACTGTACCCAACATTATACACTGAAGGCTGAAAATGCAGAATTTCAGTTTTCTGGCACAACACAGCGTATTATAACAGAAAGAGCGCTTTAAAACGAATTTTTGAAAGCATTCTGTGCTTTTATTGCTATCAATAACTAGTCTTCAACTGCCAAACCGTGGTACTCCCATTGGCCACTGGTCGGAACATCTGAAAAACCTATAAGTCGGTTTAATTTGTTTCCACTAGCCCTGGCATTAAACAAGATTTTGGCACAGCCAACACTGTGTAATTATTGGATCTTCAAAGACTAGTAGGGGTGTCCTTGCACTACATCCTAGCTTCAGGGAAGACATAGGACCGTAACACCGCTTTTAGGTTGTGATCTTGTAGAAGTGAACCATACCATTAACTATTCATATATTCACCACTAAGCAAATTAATAACACATGGTCATCACAGGCATTAAAACATTGGAACCACTTTCAAAAAAAGCACATGCAGGCAGGGAACTGAAAGCCAAAACAAGAAAAATTTGGACTGGTGTCCAAGATGAGGAGCAACTACATAATGAAGTAGATCGCCTTGAGTCAGTGAGACGCAGCATTGTTTTTAGGCAAAATAAAAACTAAAATGACCACCTCATTAGTATATTACAGGTATAATTGTAACCATTTTCTCTTGCATTGGGATGAATATGTTTACAGGTTACATACTATCTACAATCCAACGCTCAATCCTGTAAAAAATTGCAGCCACATGTTGCTTCAAATAGCCCCGAAGACCAAAAAAAGCCAACAGCACAAACATCAAGAGCGGTTTTCAGTACACGCTTTGTAAAGTGTGATGCTTGTAGTTGTGGGGCGTCCACCATTTAACCCCTTCCGTGCTCATGACGAGCTCAGCTCGTCATGCAGCACACTGCTTGTGTGCAGATGACGAGCTGAGCTCGTCATGAACAATGGGTTATGTGCATCTGCAGCACAGAGCATGAATTGCTGTAGCATTCATGTGGTTAAGGAAACCTAGCACCACACTACAGTACTAAAATGTAAACTGCTATTAGGGTCTTCCATGAGGTCACTATCTGTGATTTTCAGTATTTTCTTACCAAAAAATACTACAAAATGAGTCATTTAAACAACATCTTAAATGCCACAAAAATATTTACAGAAATCCAAAGGCAACCACAAATTACATACCACCACACAGTCCTAAATGCCTCCTCTATACAAATGTCAACCCTAAATTGTCCATACTAATTGCGGACAAGACTGCTATCAGAAGTATAGCTCAACTTAGGCCAAAGTATGAGGAAGGCCCGAAAGGCAGTTATGTCATGCATGACCTTAAATAATAAATGTTTTCCGCATCCAATAAGGAATTTGTTCCTTGTTTCCTGTGCGGGAAAAATTCAGCACTAAGGAAAACTTAGACCAACCAGGTATTTCTGAAAATTCAACAAACAGGTAATTATGGGTGAGGTGATGTACACTGAATCCAGTAAAGTATTCTTACCCAGGCAGCAGCTGCAGCACGTACACAGTACTAACCACAGTGGCTCATGAAGGCAGTTTAGTGCCCAATCCTCCAGATTTGTGAAATGAGGAGGTCGACAGACAATGACAGAGGTATTTTTTTTTTCTAAAGTAACAGCCTGAAGTAATTATTCCCACAGAGAGCTATTAGGAAAAGAACGAGGAGTGTAAATCGAGTCAAAGCCGTTTTTCTTTTAAGAATTTTTCTCGAGTCACGAGGTAGTGTGACTCCACCTCTTGCTTGCTTGCAATGAGCACGGTCATCAGCTACATTGGTAGATTGTTTTTCTGCACAACGGGTGAGGATGATAGGAGCAGAACAACACAGGGAAGAGAGAGAGATGACCACGAAAGGGAAGAAAGTAATTGAAACTGCAATAGCCAGAGGCGTCCAGGGAGGAGGGTGGGCGCATGTGAATCTACAGCACTACATGCCACTAACAGATGCTTACAGAGTAAGCAACATTTTTATTTTGAGGCATGTGTACTGAAAAAGGGTACGTAGCGCAGCCGGACGAACATTGCATGTTGGCGAGCTAACACGTCTACACCATACTGCTTCGTGAAAGTCGTCGGTGTAGACCAAGTAGCTGCCTTATCAATGTCAGCTATTAGGATGTTCCCAAGGAAGGCCATTGAGGCTCTTTTCTTTCTGGTGGAATGGGCCCCAGAAGGAACAGCCAAAACTCTTTTAGCTTTTGCCTAACAGGCTTGAATGTAAATTGAGTATCCATCTGGATATGCCAGATTTTATGATGGCTTTACTTTATGTGGTTTTTGAAAAGCAACAAACAGTTGCTTAGTTGTTCAAAATGGTTTTGAACTATCTATGAAGAGCCTTTTCTGAAACTGAGTCAGGTTGTGGAAAGAAGACTGGAAGTTCTATAGACTGGTTAAGATGGAGAGAAGAAACCACCTTAGGAACGAATTTAGGATTTCTCTACGAACTTGAAAAACAGGTTTCTCCAAGGTTGAAGCCTGGAGCTCATTAACATGCCTTTGTGCTGTGATAGCTAGTAGAAAATCTACTTTACAGGAAAGGAACTGCAAGGGACAAGACTGAAGGTGCTCGAACAGGGGACAAAATTAAGATTCCACACCGGGGCTGGAAGCACCCGGGAAGGAAATACTCTTTTCAGCCCATCCGTAAAAGTTTGGATCACTGGAATTTTGAATAGCGACACATTGACTGTTTGAGATATGCACCAATACGTTGGTGCAAGAGGATGTTCTACACGGACAGCTCTGCACAGCCTGCAGTTCATCGAAGCAAAAATATTCTGTGGCTTGTGCTGCAGTGTAGGGAATTTTTAAAGACTAACTTCAAGGTGCTGTGTACACATACCAAAGTTCTAGGTGATTCTACTGCACAAATGGCAGAACTACAGGCCCTATTACTTGCCCTACAGAAAGGAAAGCTGATCCATCAGTCCCCATACCCATGGTGTTGGATTAAGCATTCTGTGTACAGGGTTGCAACGCAGACTTGCCAGACAGGTGCCGAAATGGATTCAGAGATTCAAAAATACAAAATTGATAAAAGCAAATCACTTTCGAGAAACAAAAGTCCCCCAAAACTCAGTCAAAAAATTACGGGGGGTACCGCTCTCTCCGGATCTGCACTTGCTGGCGTGGAAAAAGAAAGAACTGACGTCAGCACGCGTGGGCGTGTTTAAGTAGCTCCAGCGACGTCATCTCAGCGACGTATGCGGAGCCGTACGACAACGCCTACCAACGCACAGGGGTACTGCGGACGCGAAAACTTTCCGGATCCAGTCATACGCCTGGGGATATTCTAAGGTAAGGAATCTATCACTATGTGTCTCTTTCAGATTTCATGGTTAGAAGGGTATTGTTGGTGGGTAATGTCCCCAAGTCTTGTACAGGTGGCAGTGTTTTTGGTCAACTTCAGGTTCTCTTTTACACAACTGTGGAAACATTGAGCATAATAGGATAAGAGCCCTGCACTGGGACTTTTTTTTAAATAATTTTATGACCTACTGCAAGGTCATTATCACCCAGAAAGGGTTTCCATATTCGTAAACCATTTTTTAATATAGCTACGTCTAATTCATTTGCCGCTTGCTTCACTTGAGGAAAATGACTGACTGCATAATTTTCAAGTAGAATAAACTCTGTCTCGACAGTCGGCAACGTATATGTGTGCCTGTCCGATACGGATACACATAGCAATATCTTCCACAGTGAAGGAGAGGCCCCATCGTTAACAGCTACTATTAATTTGGTTTCCTGAAATTTAGCGGGCATCAGTAGTAAATTAAACAACAAAGATTAGTTTAGATATATGAAACAGTTTGAACTTATTTGTGTTCAAGATACGTGACACAATAGATAATTTCCATATTGATGGGTATTTTTACCTTCATATCCTAGCCACCCCATTGGGAGCAGGCTGGGCCAAAGGTGGCTTGGCACGCTTGGTGTTGGCTTTCTGCCTGAAAAATGTTACACATGCAATTTGAGGCAGCCTTTAACGTTCTGATTATTAATTTCTAGAACTATATTTCGGATTTTAAAAAACAGATCCCCAATACTAGAGCATACTGTTAAATACATAATTGGGACGGGTTATAGCTTTTCTTTCATCTAGGCAGGAGATTTAAATATTGGTTTATGTACATATTATAGTGATAAAGATGCCGGTTTTACTAATACGCATGGGAACGCACAATCACATTTGTTCACAATCCCCGAGGAGAGGCCCTTAACAACATTGTGATGAGCTATAACCTCACCTTTTCATGCGAGACAGGCCCTCTAGTTCGTTAACAGAACTCCTTCCAGTAAATGTCTGGACTAACACGATTTCTTACATTTTATTCTCAGAGGACCTGTTACCTTTTATGTCCAGCTTTTTGGTTGATCCCAATTGTGCTGGAGATCATAACCACTTACTATTGAGTCTTTAAGTAGGGCAAAGCTCGAAAATGTACATTGAGAAACCACTGGAGGTCATATTTAGAATAATGAAAGTTATGACTGAGTGGTCTAAAGTTAACCCCAACTCGAATACTCTGCAATCGGTATGCCTTGAATGTGGGGGCACGTAGGATGTGTTTGGACGAGAAGGCAGAGGTTAAGTAGATTGTGCACTGCTATAATTCCACGTATGATAACCTCAAATCCTTCTTGATGGTTAAGTTAGAGTCATTCGTGGTCAAGCCTTGTACGTGGTTGGACTCCAATTGTTACCAGTTCTATTCTAACTTTATGCTATCATTTAAATCTTTTCCGCTGATTTATATAGAGGGGTACAGGCATGGAGGCGCCACTATACAGAGGCCTTTGAGGCAAGAAAGAGTATTAATTAGTGAAGAAGCGTGAGGGGTACCAACGCCAAAACCAGCACCCTGCACCCAGCCGCCCCTGCGGGTGTACTTTGGGTGCCAAATCAGATCCCCCTTTGCCCTGAGCCCGACACCAGGAGCTTTGCTCCCAGAACCTTGTGGCCTGCTTGTGAGCAGCCACCAACCAGAGGCCCCCTATGCCCCATTGGATAACATTGGGCCTCAGCACTCTGCACCCGGCCACCCTAATGCCACTGAGGGCGTTTCAAGAGTGCATCCTGGACCCTGGGGGGACCCAGGTTCTAACCCCAGAATACCACCTCCCACAAATAACTGCTTACCTGTAAACCGATAACTCAATTTACTTCCATAGGATTGCATGGACTGCTTTTCTTGAAAATCGTTTTTAAGTCTTGAGTTGGTTTTGTGTGAGAACATGAAAACCTGCAAATAACTAAAAACTGCTTTACTTACCTTTTCTCTAGGCAATGTCCCAGTGTGCTATCTAGGCATATCACACGAAGTAGAAAAAGTAATCCATATAGTAATCTCTAAAGTAATCAAAAGTAATCGAATAGTAATTTCGATTGTATTGAAAAGATTTATAAACCTTTAACAAATACATTTTTATTCAGCTTGCTTGTATTGTTCAACCTGCCTTGGAAAGTACTATTTACACTTATCTGTGCCAGGCTTGCTTGGTTCTAGAAAATAAATACAACGAAGTAATATTTTTGATACAAATAAATTGGTCTGAATTCAGTCTTTGCTGCCTGAGTATGTACAACAAATCATCAACACTAACCTCTGATAAAGCCTTACTGCTCGCCCATACTACCACAAATGGAGAGTGAGGTGGTGTCTTCTTTTACCTCTGCCTACCTTTGGGGTTCCCCTGGACTCTGGGCACACTAAAACTCATTTAGGTATAGTATATACAGAGCCAGCTTCCTACAACATGCCAGAGGAGTTGATCTGTGTAATGAAGGGGGGGTCGGGTCATATTTGGAATAATGAAAGTTATGATTGAGTGGTCTAAAGTTAAACCCAACTTGATTACTCTGCAATCGGTATACATTGAATGTGGGAGCACATAGGATATGCTTGGACCAGAAGGCAGAGGGTAGTTCAATTGTGCACTGCTATGATTCCATTTATGATACCCTGGAGTCCTTCTTGATGGTTAAGTTAGAGTCATTCATGGTCAAGCCTTGTACGTGGTTTGACTCCAATTGTTACCAGACCTATTCTAACCTTATGCTAGCATTTAAATCTTTTCTGCAAATTTATACAGAGGGGTACAGGTATGGAGGTTGCCACTATACAGAGGCCCTTCAGGCAAGAAAGACTACTATTAGTGAAGAAGCCTGAAGGGTACTGGTTGCGGCCAGCTCAACCTGGGATAGTAGCTCTTTTTTGGAAAGTCATTAATTCACCATTCTTTAATAATCTTCCTGCCTCAAAAGTCTAGGTGTCGATCTCTGTTACTTGTTGGGTGGAACATTTTATCACTGTATACTCTTCACCCCAACCTCCCTGCTCTCAATTGAAGGTCAACAGGGAATATTCTTTGACACAAAACCTGCAATCATTTGTTGCCTTTGAGGTTGCAAAGTCATCTTGGTATTCAGAGAGCCTTGGTGGGGAGGCTTCAGGCCCAGATGGTGTGCCAATGAATGTGTACAAGAATAATGGGCTGCCATTATAATTTACTCTCTTCGAGCTGTGGTCAACAGTGTTCTTCCACCTCACCTCGATTCAAATTGGTTATTGTCCCAATACTTAAGACAGGTGGCCGCAATGACTCAAATGTTATTGTATATCACTTTTGGATTGCCTTGTGAAAGTCATGGGGAGAATTGTGTTAACCAGACTGGAGGTGTGAGCCCCTAACAAAATTCAATTCTATTGGGAGGAACAGTTTGGTTTCAGACAAGGTCTAGGCACAATTGACCAGTCCCTGAATGTATATTGTTTCATTTCTAAATATACAATGGAAAAAAAAGGTTTGATTCATCTAGCTTTTATGGAATTGAGCTGTGCCTTAGACTCAAGTCGGTCTAAACTTCCGGCAATTATCTGTTTTCTGAAACAGATGCATTTGGATATCTTGGCTATAGCTCGTTTGGACCAAATTGAAACTGCACAGACTCATTTAAAATCAATAGGGGAGTGCGCCAGGGGGGTGTCCTAACACACCCTTTTTTATTTATTCTGTATATAAATGGTTGGGAGAGTTTTTTTTAATTGACAAACGACCAGGATATGCCACAGGTGGGTGCACATCCCAGTACTATTATATGAGGACAACGCAGTCTTGATAGCCAGAACAGCCAACGGTTTACATAGATTATTTGATGCATTCACTGACTTACACCTATCGAAAATGTAACTAAATCATACAAGACGATTTGTAGGACAAAAGTCACAAAAGAGATAGCATAATACATCTGCGAGAAGCATCTGAACTTTTGCAGATTTAGTCTAGTCTTTAAATAGGGGGCATCTATGTACTGTTAGTTTGCAACAATACAAAAGAGCTATAGAGGCCCACTTTTAATTTGCCACTAAACTTGGTGTGCAACCCATCAGGGGAACGGATTACTGTTTACAAAATCAAATGTTTATCTTTGGCAACTTACGGAGCAGGCTTTTGGGAGTACTAATGGAATGGAAAGAAGATTTATAGAGCGCGGTAGTTACCCTGAGGCGTCCTAGCGCTAACAGATAGTCCTAGCGCTAATAGTAGAGTACCTTACAAAAGTTAGAAAACTGTTTTCACATAGGTTACTTGATATTTCATAACTGGTCCACCTATATTTGGCATGATGAATTGGGATTTTCATTATTTAGAGGATTTAATTAAATTAAGTCTATTTCTTTTAGTGGATATATGCTTGGTTCAAAATGGAGGCGACCTTCTCTACCTTACTACTGCAAGATTGTCTTGCCCTGGATTATCCCCTACAGATTCCATTGATATCTCACATCAAAAAAGGTTTGATTCCAGTAAAGCATTATGGAAGTATTTAATATTCCAAATTCTGGTAAAGCTTATATAAGAATTTTGTAAAAGACCTCTTTTAAGCACTTTGGGAATCACAGACGGTTGATTGAAAATAAACGGCGAGTACACATATAACGATTTAGATTCCAGGAACGATGGAATCGTATATACTCGAATTCTCAACATATATTCTATGTAACCTGCTTTAGAGTTAACACAGTGCACTTTCCCACTTTTTGTGGTTTGTGGCGGTTCCTTGCTGTCCCAATAAGAATGTTACATTCTATGTTGTTTTGTACCTTTTATACAGCCCCAGGAAACATTACCTGTTCCTGATATTAGGCATGCTAAACTTGAGGTATTGTGGACCAACATTTCTGCACGTTCAAGAACTTTCCTCTGATGTGATTTGTCGGGATGTAATAAATGTTATATTGAATGCTTGAAGATTAAGGAATAAGCTCGAAAGCCCAAAGACTGAATATTTGCTTTCTGATTAATATATGTGAATAGTAACTTGTTTTATATTCTAAATGATGGACTTTTCATTTATTACATATAAATATATTTTACATCATTATGGCCTTATTAAGATGAATAAAGTATTGATGATGATGGATAGAAGGGAGGAGTTAGTGAACGGAAACTGGGTTGGTAAGCAAAGACTGGTTCCATTATTTCATGCAATGAACTTCTGAAATTCTGTAACAATGCTGCGATTCTTATGAATAATTTGCTTATTGTTTATCACAATATGGTTTGTTCTCATAGTTACATCAATACACATTATGCACTAGTTTAGGATGATGATGATTTTAATAACATCTTCAAACATATCTAGTGTGTATTCTTGCGTGTGACCATTCCTAGTAAAATGAGTTTGAGCTCACTAACAGAAATAAATCCTACAAGTCTTAGAGGGCTGATAGCTGCACAGAACACACCATCCCCAGATAATGAGCAGCTTATTTGTGGGTAACAGTCCATCAAGCTCACTGTCTGGTGTTGTTAGAGGGTCTACAGAACCTTAAACTGAGCTGTATTTAACCAATTACATAAAAATGATCAGTTGGCTATAAATTAGTTAACAAAACACATTTATGATTATTTTGAAGCCATCTAGTAAAATACTCACGGATTCCAACAATGGTGGGTTGACATAGAGGATTCTGAGTATCAGCTTTATCAGAACACCCCTCTTCAGTACATTTCCTGATGAAAAAAATGTAAACAATTTAAATGTTTGTTAAGAAAGAAAAATAAACTGGGAAAGTACAAACTACTTCTCAGAGTGTTTATATAAATTTTTAGGGCACACACACATTAATGTTACTTGCTGTGGGAAATAAAAGTTGATGTTCATTTAATACATTATAGAAAGTACTTTAATTTTACATTTATATTCTAAGAAAATACATTACATAAGTTTCTTTGCAGCTACAACATCAATATTTTTGTGCACTAGTCAAACAGGCTAATATGGCCCAAATGACACTAACCTGCTTAGCAATACATTACGTGTAAATATTTAATTTTTGATACTTACACAGAGCTGTTAGATTAAACTTGTTGAAAGACAAAGGGCCTAGTCAAAACCACATTTTGTAGTACATTTAGTAGTACCATAATAGTACTACTCGCATATTAAAAACTGCTCACTAACCTCCAAGATGATGTCTCAACCACCCCCCATCTTTTCTATGCAGAGATCTCTGCCCGACATACCGGAGCAAATACACCTACATTTTAGTAGTAAATGTGGGAAGGGAACGTGGCTGGAGAATGGGGAAAACTTACCACAAAGTAGGAGGGGTTGAGAAAGGAGTAAGAAGGGGCTTATGGAGTGCATACACCCACCCACACATGAGTAAGCCCATTGCTAATCACAAACAGAACTTCTACTGTTACGACAGCCAGAAAGGACCCTACACAGTCATAAATGTACGTTAGCACCACTCAGTTAAATACTGGTACTGCAACAACCTCCCATAGAAAATAATTCAAGCAGGGCCTTAACCCCTTAGGAAATAAAGTTACAATAAATTGATTTCTAATTTTTAAATGAATATTAATTGAATTTGTTTACAAAAATGTGCATTTAAAAAAACCTAAGGGTTATTGCAAAATAGTTCAATGTTTTAATTAAACAAATAACTATTTAAAAAATAATGACATTTAATTAAATTAATTCTACATAACTTTATTAATATATAATAAATAAGTAAATATTTACATCTTTAGGTGAGCATTGTTAATAAATCTTTAGTACATTTAAATTAAATATTTCTTTAAAACTAAGTTAACGCTGAAGCATTTTAACATGCAACAAATTTTTTTTTGATAACATTTATTAAAGTTCAGCAAACTTTTAAAAATGTTCCTATACTTTACCTTAGGGAGAACACCAACCCAGGAGACTTCCAGCTACTAGTGAGAACTTGTAAATTAAGCTCCACCGCCTAAATTAATGGGGACAGATGCAGGTCTAGACTTTGTAGTAACTTTACACTCAGAAATGGTTAGCAGCCAAAAGTAGTAAAATTACTATAAAGTGTAGGTTCACTCTCGTGTAAATTTACCGTTGTGACTAGGCCCCATAGACTGCAGCAAGGAAAACAGATCAATCTGAAAAATTACTTAACTGTCATATTAAGCATTTAGTGAATAACGTACTTTTTCAAGTACCAGAAAACAGAAACTGCTCTTTCTGAAAGACTAATCAACAGGTGAGATTCATTACAGGTAGAGCACAGAGGAATATAAAGAGGGACTGTGGTCTCACAGGATTAAGATGCTGCTACTGGTGGTAGTATGGAGGAATGTTTGCACCCCTCTATCTCTGGGCAGCAACCTTTTGTTTCACAGCAATCATGTGCTGCAGCAAGTACAAGTGCATGCCCACATTTTTAAAACAGAGTACTCTATGTTAGAATTTTAGTCTTCAAAACCATCCAATTGCAGTCACTGAACTATAGCATGTGTATCAACAGTAATCTGTTCCATTGTTAGCAAGACATGTTTGAAAGGGCCTGAGCTCCCACACAGACATGAGGAGTGACCACTACATATGGAATGATTATGGACAACAGAAAAACAAAATGGTAATAAGGAAGGAATTAAAGTCACAGGCGAGAGAAAGGAACGAAGAAGAGGCCTGAGAAAGAAACGATAGCAAGTAAGGTGGAAACAAGGAGCTGCAATGGCAAAGATGGCAAACAAAAAATAAAGGAACCGAGAACCTAGAGAATAATGAAAAGCAAAGGAAGAAGCAATGAATGAAAAAGTATGAGGAGGGATGGGAGGAATAAAAGGAGAAGACAAAGACTTGAAGAGGTGGCTTTTGCTTTTTTCCATATTTAACCAGAGGTAAAATCCTAATGCTAGCTTTCTGACCCAAAGAAAGATTGTAATTCTAGGTTCTTAACTCAACTACTGCGTGATCTTGAGAAATTATTTTCTTCTTGCTAATGTCAGTTTTCCAACATTAGAAACATGCCAATACATAATTTGGAATTTTCAAGCATGTTGGCATTTGTCAGTTTTAACCTTTGCACTGCTCGTCAATGCAGGTAAAACAGAAAGGGTTGTTCTTTCTCACACAGCGAACAATTGCAGTGGTTTAGCATTAATCTTTTTATCTGTACTATCTAGAAAAATGTATAACTTACTGTGGCTCTTTTTTTTTTATATAAGGATCCATAAATGGTGCTTCAGAACACGCAGTCATTTTGAACCACAGAATGTGCACCTCTATAGTGCTGCCATCCGCTGATGACAAGAAACTTACTGGGTGCGGCTTCAGTTTGGTGTGCCCTGCTCGAGCCCTGAAGCACCAAAGCCTTGAAGCCCGAATAATGTTTACAGATTCATCAGCCTAAGAGTAACCAACATTCATCAGCCACCATTTACTAAAAGTGATTTAAAGTGCCTACAGAATGTATTTGCCTAATTTGTACTGCAAGTCACTTCAGCAATTCAAATAAAGACACCATCCTTATTGGTCTCGCTCTATAAAATCAATAAACAGTAGAGCTATATGGTTTAATACAGTCTAGAATGTATTGTAATATACGCAAACATTGATTATGGAGGTTACAATTGCGGCTACATCGGAATAGCCCATCCAATACCTCCAACATGCAGATTGTAAGACTTGCAGCGTTTCCGTGGGAGAACCTGGTGTTCTGTAGGCGGTGCTTCTGGGTGTGGCTTTTACTTTCCACTTTGTTCTACAAATCCCCGGGAAGGGGTCTCCAGACACGGACTGGTGAAAAAAGACACCGGAATTCATCTAAGGCACAATCAAGCACCAGTTTAATCTTGAAATGGGAAGGTAGAAACTCCTCCAGCCTATTAAGAAAACAGTAGCGCCCAAACTGGAGAAGTTGCCTCAGAATGAAGGTGAGGCCCAGTGTGAGTCTTGCAATGATCTGGAGGGACGGGTGACCCTCTCCACAAAAGGGTCAATCAGGAAATGTCTTTCGGGCTACCAGCATGCCAACTTGGACGCTAGAGAATTCCCCAAATTTTAGACCGATTTCCAGGCTACCTCTCCCAGCAAAAATCATTCAAAGCAATCTGAATACCCAACCCAACAAATTTCTGCAGGACTCCCATGCCCTAGATCCAACTCAGTGTGGGTTTAGAGAGGGTCACAGTACGAAAACGGCGCTCTTGAAATCTAAAGAAATCAGGACCATTCTGGACCAAGGTGGAAACGCAGTATTGATCATGTTGGAGCTTTAGGCGGCCTTCGACACGGTCCATCACGCATTGCTGATGGACTGTGTGTATGAGAAAGGAGTTAAGGGTAATGCATGGAAGCTTATTAAATCATTCCTCTCCAATAGAATTCAAACAGTGGCATTGGTGGAATTTGGAGCGGAATCTTTCTCCCTACCCTGTGGGGTGCCGCAGGGCTCCTAGCTGAGCCCAACTTTATTCAATGTCTATGTGTCATCACTAGCACCCCTAATTCAGGCCTTCGGGTTCACACTAATGTCCTACGCGGATGACACCCAAATAGTGGTGACACTACTCCCAGGGGTCACTCATGATACCCCGTCAAGGCTGCAGGACTGCATGAAAGCAGTGGGGGCTTGGATGGCCCAAAATTGTCTGAAACTTATCTCCGGTAAAACAGAGGTGGTATTTGGTAACATCCCTACTTTCTGGACTCCTAAGTGCTGGCCGGAGGACATGCCTCTACCTACGCCAATCAAGAAGGTGAAGAACCTGGGAGTTTTGATTGACTATAAACTACATTTCAGGGACCAGGTAAATCAGGTTGCAACTGCCACATCGTTGCTCCTCAAATCCTGCAAAAACATAATGCCTCTTGCTGTTCGACGCACAACAAACTGTAGTGACAGCACTTATAATGTCCAGATTAGATTATTGCCACAGCCTGTACCTACCCATCCAAAAAGGGTCAATGAATGAACTACAGATGCTGCGGCTAGACTCATTACCGCCACACCAAAGTATGAGTCTATATCAGCCAAAATAAAAAAGCTTCACTGGTTAACAGTCAGGAAAAGAACTCAATTTAAGTCTTTTTGCTTGGTTTTCAAAGCCCTTCATGGAATCGGCCGGAATTCCTTAAACACAAGTTCCACTGGTATTTACCCAAGAGATCACTGCGGTCTTCTGACACAAAACTCGTAAACGTCCCACGGGTAGAAAAAGTCAACTGGGGTGGTAGAAGTTTTATTGTCAATATGGCTAAATCTGGGAATGCTCTTCCTCTGGATCTTAGAAATATGACCAATCTTCTGCCATTTAGGAAAGCACTAAAAACATGGCGGATTACTAACTGATCCGGTGGATCATTTTCTCCCGCCTCTGCCCCAGTTGTTTCTTCACATAGGAAGTTCCAACAGGGTGTAAACCAAGGCCACATCAATCAGTCTGACCCTGTGCCTCATGGGAACAGTCCAGCCCGAACTGCCAAGCCATGCCTTCCCAGACTGACTCAGACTGATTTGCATATGGCCATGTCTGAACTGGGGTGGCAGAGTGGGCTAAAGAACGGTGATGGATTAAACCCAGATCTGTTGACTGGTTGTGAGTGTTTGATTGGTTCAGATGCTCCGTCCATCACCACCCCCGTTTGTACAACTGGTTAACAAAGCGGGGACTGAGAGAGATCCCCCTGAATTGGTCTTTATTCTCAGGTTCTGCCCTAAGGGTCCTCAGGACACGCTCAATCGTGAGAAGCTGCTGATACTGTCCAGCTATATCCCTGCTCTTAAACATATTACCTCAGAGGACTTGTTATGGGTAGAATTTGACCCTCCGGGTTTGAACGCTACGGGGATGTCTCAAGCACAGAATGAAGGAATGTGGTATTGAGACAGGCAGTGTGGGGAGAAAAAGAAACCTTTATTGATTGGGTGACTGAACTGGATAAACCTGTTCCCTAAAGTACACATATGTTTTATTAAATCCACCCACAGGACAGCAAATACAAAGTATACTTAAGGGCACACCAGGCAGAAGTAGAAGCTGGGAATTAGATGAAATCAAGAGAGCAAGAGCACTGACTATTGCACATTCACTGAATCAGAGAGGTGAGATTCAGTCCTACAAAAAGCATTGAGCAGGAAGCAGGGCGATTGACAAATTTCACACATACTACACTAGGCCTCATGCCTCAGCCCCGATGGGAGTACAAGTCAATCAAAATGGAAACCGAAAACCAGCGTCCTAATAAACTCGTGAGGTCCAAGACAATCTGTGCGAAAATTAAACTGAGTTCTCAATCATCTCATGGAACATAGCAGGGCTTTAAAAAATTCACTGAAAGCAGAGAAGGGGGTCTTTACTTGGATACTGGTGATATCCTCTGCTTCCAAGAAACTTGGCCCCAGGCCCCTACCACTTTACCAGGTTTCTATGATATTTTCCCTATGGCATCTCGCTTTAGTACTTTTGGGCGCCCGTCAGGGGGTGGTGGTGGTGGGGGTGGGGGGTGGAGGTCTATAAATATTAGCAGCCACGATTCTTGACAGTAATTGCAAGGCAGCCCAAGATGTTTGCGTAAATGGTTTGAAAACCAATGGAGTTGATTGTGGTTAACTGTTGTTTGAACGCTCCTAGGAAAGTAAAGTCAGAGTTGGTAAATCATTTCCTTGAGAGACTTGAAGATCTCATCTTAGGCCATCCCCATTGCAAATTCATAATTACTGGAGATTTTAACATTAGGGGGCTGGGGGAGACCACTGTTGGAGCCTCCAAGGCGAGTGCTGGCTATGGAGTTAATGATTTTATGAAGCTCCACAATTTAGTATCAGCTCAGTCAAAATTTGAGGGGATATTCCCAACAACCTGTAAAAATGTATAGACCATTGATTATACTTATTATCTGAAGGTTTGGCTGCCTGACTGGGTCACTTTAATATATCAGTTAGAAAGTGACCACAACCCATTAAAGAGCACGCTGAGCCGCGCAGTACAATCAGCGGACAAACTCGTCAAGGTGGCCATCTCAACAGGGGAAGAGATCCCAAAGCCAGTCAGAAGAATTAAGTGGCTGTCCGATTATGCACCGATGGTCAGTACCTGGTTAAAAGAATTGGCGCTTATTTCAACTTCAATTCAACCAGAATATGCCCTACATGAGTGGGGAAGGTTCATGGAGAACTTTTGAAAGCAACTATTGGAACAGAATAGTAGGCCTAAATCTCAACAGGGGGGGCACAAACCAGTGAGACACGGTTTATTTTATATAAGGCAATGATCCTCTCCAAAAGATAGCTTTGTAAAGCGCAGAGTGCTCATCGGTGCAATCCATCCAAAACCTCAGCTGCAGAAGTAAAATTGTCCAGAATGTTACATAAAAAAAATTACTTGGGAGCAACAGAAGGAAAGAAAAGAAAGAATGGGCCAGTCTTTCAGGTATTAAAGGACTCTAATCTAGCGCGATTCTGGGCCCATATTAATCCATTAAAAAACAGTAACACAATTCGGGATAATGGAGTTTTCGAAGCAGCTTGGGTGCGGCATATTGTTGAGCTGTATGTGGATCAGTTTGACAATCTACCAGTGGCTTGACAGTTTGTAACTTCAATTCCGACCTTTAAAGAAAATTTAGCAGCAACCGAGGCAAGTCCACAACATCAAGTGAATTTGGCATATGGGTTGGGACAGCCTGAGGAAGAGCGCCAGTTGGACAGGGGCAATCTAACAAACAGATGGAAGGTGGCAAAAGTATTAAAAAAAAGTTGAAATCTGATGGAGCCCCTGGCCCGAATGGCTTTCCAGCCAGCCTTTTTAAGGATGCCCATACAGGTTGGGCCACGTTGTGGTGTGCTCTCTATAACCATTCTTTTCAAAATGCTGATTGATATACCAGAGGGCTAGGGAGGATCCATTTTATGCCCCATATTTAGGAGCAGAGATCGGACCCTAGCCGCAAACTATTACCACTTGACATTGAGGCAAAAGCTTATGCTCGAATTTTATTAGAACATTTAGAAGCTTAGGTGGCGGAGGAGTACATTTTGCTATTTTTTCCTACAGGATTCAGGGACAGGGCATCCACTGTAGATAATATTAAAGTTCTTTCTGTCCTCACGTAACGTGCCCTTCAGACGAAAAGGCTCTCCTGTGCGGTTTTATAGATTACAGTGCAGCTTTTGATAGGGTCGACAGGACCCTCTCTGGTGGAAGCTTGCTGCTGGCTTGGGGTATACCATAAAATCTGCTATGAGCGATCATCTCATTACACACAGAAACTTGGGTTCGGGTGAAAACGAGCTCATTGACAGTCACAAAGTTCAAACAAACCGCAGGGTAAAACAGGGCTGTGTTTTGGATCCTATGCTGTTTAATCTGTATACGGCTGATTGTGGGAAAGTACTGGATGCCTGTAGTTTGGTTCCTTCAAAGCTAAGTTTGGTCTGCTTGCAAACAATTCAATACGCTGACGACGTGGTCAGGTTTGCAAATGGCTCAGGATGCCTTGAGTAGATTTAACAAGGCCAACCATTTAAAGGTGAATCAGTCCAAAATCAAAGTCCTGATATTCGGTAGCTACCAAAGAAAGAAAACAGCAACTTGGCAATTGGACGGCAAGATCATCACTATAGCAAAGGCATCACAACTACCTTGGTGTGTGTTTCAGCGAAACTGGCTCTGCCATTGCCCAAGTAAAAGACCTTAATAAGGTGGCAGCCATTACTTCTGGGATTGGCAAATTAAATTGCTTATTAAGTAGCGCCTCTTCTACCCCTATCTTAAGAGTAACAAAGGCAACCTTAACGCTCGCCCTGCAGTACGATCATTTTGCTTATCCTGGTGCATGGGAAGCTAATTTGGAGTTGTGTCACATTAGAGCATACACAAATCTATTCCATCAACCACAACATGTCAGATGCTCCAGATTAAGACTAGAGCTAATGCTAGTAACTCAATCAATCGAGTGGAAGGCATCCATGTTAAAATAATACATCAAGTGCAGGACAGCTCCCAAGAGCTTGGTAAAAAGCCTCTGGCAAACCATAGATGAAAAACCAGGCAACCCATGGTCCATTCACTTAAATGAAGCCATCTTGTTATTCAAGATCAAAGTTTCTACCTTTGGAGATGGCGCCATCTCATATTCTGCATGGAAGACAGCCATTAACAAGCAAATGAAAGTGGCTTCCTGGGAACAGGATTTACTCACTGTTGATAGCAGAGGGTTGGCACAGCCTGTAAAAGATTCCTATCATGTTGGGACACCAAAAATATACCTCTTGCATTCTCTTAAATGTGGCTAGTCTGGCTCAAATACTTTACATGAGACTACTTGCGTTACCAATAAGGGATTTTAACACGCGCTGGGCTGGCTCAGGTGCTGATAATTGTAGGTTATGCCACAATTAACAATCATGGTTTCTTTGCTATGCTATTGCCCCGCTTTAGATCATCAAAGGAGATTACTACTAAAATCTATTTTTTGGGCAGAGGGAGAACGTATCTGTTCACAGGCATCTTCCCTTTGCTTTAATGGCAGATCATCTGGGGTGCTGGGGAGATGCACTAAATTTGTGAACATTTTAAACCAACATTTATTGAAAGTTCACGCTACCGCCCTCCCTTTGAAACAACGCCAGACGTTAATTACAACATTTGAAAAATGTGCTAGGCTACCTGCATAAAAATTGGGGTGTGACTTGGAGAATGGTGTTCTCAGGATAGAGGTTGCTCGTTTATCGGCTTAAAACCCTCTTAGTAAGAACGTCTCTGCATTTTATATCTAGTTTGGTTGGTTAATGTTTTAGCAGCAGAGTCGTAAAGAGTTATTACTATTCTAGTTATTAGTTTTAGATACTCTAATGCATAGGTACCTTACAGGGTAAGCAAGAGCATGGGATTTAAGAGTGCCCTAAACAAAGATTATAGTGGGTGTTTTGTTGGGCAGCCTCGCATTTTGCATCTCTTCCTTGGAGAGGTAGGTTAGAGGTAAATGGAGTGAGAGTTCCAGTTAGCATCAAACACAAGCAAGGGGTATGGAGGGACCAGGTGTGATAGTTCTAGTGAGCAATAACCACTTTTTCCTTCTACATTGTATTGCTCTATTGGTAGATATAAGGGGCAATTTAAATTGGTTCGCCACATTTATAAAACAGCTCGGTGTACACATTGCATCTTACATGGACTATGAATTTTTAGTGGATACTGTATTTATGTTCTCAAGAATAAAACTGTATATTTTAGACTTGATTAGACCCATGCACCCTGCATATTGTGCAGATTACCTGAATAATGAAACTTTGCTCATTTTAGTGTTAATTAAGCATTTTGAAAATTAGGTGCATCATGTTGATTTTTTTTTTTTTTTTATTGTTATGGTTTTAATTAACTATACAATAAACTTATTACAAACTTAGACTAGAAACTTACTTTCAGAAACCACATTCATTAGTTATTCCTCAGGGGAGTTAGACCAAACCAGCTTCACTTCTTTATATCAAATTCCTATTTTAATTTTATGCTCTGGTACTTAATAAACGTTTGCAATGCGATTTGGTCAAGTGATTGTTGGGAAACTGAGCTGGAGTGACAAGTGGTAGTGAGTGACAGTGCTTATGAGTGGGCATGAGCAGCAGCCATTTTGACTGGGTGCAGAGCAGCAGCAAGAGTGGCACCAATGAAGCAGTGCACAGATGCCCAGGGAAGGGTGGGCAGTAAGCCTAATGAAGTGGGGGGTACAGCAGAATGGTAGGTGCTCTTGTGAAATGGGTATGATTCCAGAAATCATATGGTGAGCCAATCTCTGGTCATAACAATTCTGCAACTTGCAAATACCAAGATACTCTTGATTCTATTCTGTATAATATGTATAAAGCTTCCGATCACCACCCTTAGAAGAGTTAATGGTTGTTCTAATGTAACAAGAAAAGCTGCAGAAGCTATATCCAGAGCAACAAGCAATATAGCTGTGTTGATTAAAGCACAAGGACAATTATTTCACAATAGTAAAATAACATTTCTTTTGCGGTTTGGGGATGTTTTTCTGGCAATAATGCAGCCTACAGAAGCATTAAAAATAAATAAATAAATAAAAAGAACTTGTGAGCACCTATAACAAGTATTTGAAATAAAACTGGAACTTGAATTTTTATGGCAATGTGTTTTAATGAGACACAAACCCTTTAAACCTTCCTGCTCTAATTACACCTCCCAGTGCACAGTATGCTAACTGAGAAGCTACCTCAGGCCCATGTGTTTTACGTAATAAATTACTCTATCCATACCATTACAGAAACTTGCCTTTTAGTGATGTCCACTCCTCTTGGTCAGTGAGGTATTTGCCTGATGGACAGCACTCCGTTCGAAACATCTTCAAATAAAGGGCAAAGTCAGCAACTGACAACTTAACATTCACTGTGCAAGAGGCACATTTTAACTGTACAAGTGACTGGGCAGCTTCTGGAAAATTTCCATATTTACACATATAGAACGGAATTTTCTCTCTCAAACGTTGTAACCTTGAAGACAAAAACAAGAAAAACTTACATTGAATTTGAAAGGCATAAATCATTATACAATCTGTAAAAGGGTTATTCTGTGTGAGAAACGCCTGTACTGACATTATTTAGCATGTTTCACTATTTGGTGCAAACACTAGAGCTGAAAAGTACTGGGTGCCGCCCACACGTATGTAGCTCACATATGTCGAGTTTGGCTTTTATGAATGAGCCCAAGTATTAACCATTTCCCCTCACTATGCAATTTAGTTTTAAACACTTGCATGGATACCATGCTAAATTGTTGCAAATGCAATATTGGCCTGATGTTGTGAATCTGTAAAAATATGATGGACAACATTAGGAAATTGGATACTAGGATTTGTAATTAACAAAATCTAATTAAGATTCTAATAGGTACTTTGTGACACCATACATACTGATTGCTCAACACCACGTGATGTGGAGATGAAATCATGTCCAAGAAAGCAAATGAAAGAAAACATCACATGAAACTGCACTCTGTAGTGTTAGGATCCATAGACTGAACTCACTAGCTCCAAGACTATACATGCAGAGGGATCAAGGCTGTTCCTGCCTCAAACAGGACTGAAAGAGAGGGTGATGGAGGGTGATGGAGAAGGGGAGGCAAGTGAACAGAGAGGTAAATGTAAATTGATACTTGTATAGCGCACTACTCACCCGCAAGGGTCTCAAGGCGCTTGTACGAATACCGCTGTGGAACCCATCTTGGCTTTCCCTGTGAGGTGTCCACTCCTGGGCACCCCCAAGGTGGAGGCCAGGCATCCGTAGCGTTGTGGGGGCCGTTGTGGAGAATAAGCAAGCTATTGCCCATAGTTGCAGAGTGGGACTCCATGATTGGAATAGGCACCAAGGCGAGAATTATCAGGTCCGTGGAATTTTGAACCAAAGACCCGCCGAGGTGGGAATTGAACCCTGGTCCCGAGCTAGACCTCTGCATCAGGGTCTGCCGCTCTAACCATTGAGCCACACTTCTCCACTCCACCACCACCAGAGAGGTAGCATGAGAGGATAGAGGGCTGAAAGGAAGAGGGAGCAAGAAGGGGAGAGGAAGGTAAAAAATGTAATTTATGTATTGCTTGAATGTAAATACTGCACACATTGCAGGAAATAAGGAGGCAACAAGCTGTGCCTATTCTCACAGAGAGAAGGGGCAAAGTTTGGAAGACGCTTTCCTTGCAAATATTCCCAATAAAAATTCCTTCCCTGATCTCGCCTACCCATGAGAAAGAAAACTTTGCACCAGAATTTCACTGGCTACCTAATATCCAAACCAAAACATGGAATTAGTTTTGATGAAACCCTGAGCAGATACAGTTTGAAACCATACACGCAATTACAGATCGGAGGTCTTGTAGAATTGGGTTGATTTCCCACACCAACTTTAAAAGAGTGAAGGCAGAACGTTTGTGAAACGACTGTGCCTTTGTTTGGCCAGTACCAACACAATCACAAGCCCCCAATTTATGGAAATTGCAGCACAGAGATACAGTTTTAATCATTATAAATGTTGAAATTTCTGATATGTACACAGTGTTAGTGAAGTATTAAGCAAGAAAAGGGTATCTAAATATTACTTACGGCAACATATCATTGCATCGCACAGCTTTTAGGTAACGCACCAAATGTTTGTAACTAAAAAGAATAAAACAACAAAAACAAATGTCATATAGAAAATATCATAATACACAATGCAATATTAGTTCACACAATGTACCAACTGAATCCATTGCTGACTAATTGTCTTTCCAGTCCTCCAGAAAAGGTATGGCGAAGCACTGCTTCAGGAAGTCAATTTAAGGGCTGGAGAAAGAGTTTGAGGTGGATATAGCTCTCATTGACCGCGCATATTTTCAAAAGAAAAGCGATACCAAATTCCAAAATTACACACAAATGTCCACCTTTGTGCTTGAAACGATCCAGGACAGTTTGGTAAGTAGCTCACAAAAATATCTGGGAGTGCTGCAAGAACATTATTCTAGCCACATCCAGGTGGTGCTAGAGTTACCCTTTCCATTTCAACTGCGACCAACAATAAAAGGAGATGGGAAGGAGTGAAAAGATTTTCCAGAAAGAGGCAATAGAGCAAAAAATACCCAGAAAGGGGAAATAGAGGCAGAGGAGACAGACTTCGAGTGCAAAGTAGAGCACTGCACAAAAATCAAGAGGGGAAGAAGGGAGATAGACAGGACAGATGGGCAGTGTTAAAGAGACAGGGCTGAGGGGGAACCATAAAAAAAAAAGAGTATAAATAAATAAAAATGGAAAACAGAAGGGGAGGGCCAGGTTATAACATGTAGGAAAAAAAGATGGAGGATAAAAAAAACACGCATGGCCCACCACAATTGTACACCAGAAAGGACATGCTCCAAGTTATGTTCATCAGTCTGGTAAATGTGATTTAAGTTGAAACTTTGGAATACATAATTTGAACGGAAAGGGGCCGTAAAAACATTTTAACCATGTTTCATTTCTCTACAAATTCATGTACAACTGTGTTAGTACTATTAAGAGCTACTGGATGGACTGTACAAATTAACATTGCTACAGAATAACATGTTACCCTCCTCAGTGACTGGCAGTTCTTTAGTTCTGCTTTCTGGACAGTCTTGGGATGACTAAAGACAAGCAACCACATCTCATCGATACCAAAGATGGATAATGTTACTTACCCAGTAAGCACCTGTCCTTGGCATGTAGAGCTGTAGATTCAAATGATTTGCATACTCCTGCCATCTAGTGTTGGGTCTGAATGTTTGCAAGTGTTTTTTCTTTGAAGAAGTCTTTCCTAGTCACGAGGTAAGGGAATTCCTCCTTTCGGTGGTAGTGGGCATGGTCATCAACTCCATTGTTAGATTGTTTTGCCGCAGGAGGGTGAGAATGGAGTAAGTGTAGTATAGAGATGCTCATGCATATATATGTATAATGAACTGCAACAACTACAGGTACCCGGGGAGGCGGGTGGGCACATGTGAATCTACAGCTCTACATACCAAGAACAGATGCTTACTGGGAAAGTAACATTATCCGTTTGAGGCATATGTGCTGTAGATACAAATGCTTTGCATAGGCTATAAGGCAGTATACTCCCAAAGCTGTGGCTAACCTGTAGATCTTGAAGTTGTTTGGAACAGTGTTTTAAGTACTGCTTGGCCTTGGCCTCCATTAGCCTGTTGTTGTGCTAACACATCTACACAATAGTGTTTAGTAAATGTGTGTGGTGTAGACCATGTAGCTGCTTTATATATGTCAGCTAGAGGGTTGTTACCTAAAAAGGCCACAGAAGACCCTATTTTGTGAGTGGAATGCGCTCTAGGGGTATAGTCGAAGTCCTTTTGGCTTTAGCATCGCATGTTTGAATGCATTTAAAAATCCATCTTGCAATACAAGATTTAGAGATAGGATTGCCTTTACGAGTACAAACAGTTGTATTGTTTTGTGGAAGTCCTTTGTCCTATCTATGTAGTACAATAAAGCTCTTTTAACGTCAAGCATGTGAAGAGCGCGTTCTGCTACGGAATCAGGTTGAGGAAAGAAACCTGGTTAGTCAACCGATTGGTTTATATGAAAAGCAGAAACTACTTTGGGAAGTAATTTGAGGTTGGTATGGAGAACTATCCTATCTCTGTGTAGCTGAAAGAAAGGTTTTTGCAGCGTTAATGCACGTAGCTCACCGACTCTCCTCAGAGATGTGTTAACAATGAGGTTCTCACTCCTGAATTTGTTGCCTGATCTTGCTAGGGAGGTCGGCAATTGGATTGTTTACTCCTGGGAGATGTTCTGCCAGAAGATAAATCCTGTGATGGATTGCCCAATTCCAAATGGCTTGAGAGAGGTGTGACAGTTGGAGTGTGTCCTCACCCTCCCCCCCCCGGTTATTGTACATTGTACATTGCTGTTATGTGGTCTGTCCGGACTAAGACAGTTTTGGCTATGAGATGGGTCTGAAAAGCTTTGAATGCTAGGAAGACAGCGAAGAGTTGTAGATGGTTGATGTGGAGAGTTTTCTGCTTGTTGCTCCACAGGCCTTATATTGTGTAATCTTTTAGGTGAGCCCCCAACCTGTTATAGATGTGTCTGCTGTGAGCAAGATCTGTGGAGCAGGGTCAATGAAAGGCAGCCCTGCTGTCAAGTTTTATGGGTTCCACCACAGCAGAGAGATGTGTAGGGCCGTCTACCAACACTAGATCGGCTAACAGACCCTGTGATTGATTCCACTGATGTGCTAAGCACTCTTGTAGGATCAAATGTGAAGCCTTGCATGGGGTACAATTGCTAAGCAAGACACCATCATTCCCAGTATTTGAATGAACACTCTGGCTGATAATGGTTGGGCTGAAACTGTTAAATGGCAGCCTGAATAATGTGTATTTTGACTATATTGGAAGAGGCTAGAGCCTTGACTGGGACTAGAGTGGTTCCTAGATAAGACTGCATCTGTGAGGAGTGCAAGTGAGACTTTTGTGCATTGATGGTGAAGCCCAGTAGATGAATTAGATCTATTGTAATCGGTGTGTGCTGCAGACAGTTTTGGTGAGTTCTGGCTTTGATGAGCCAGTCGTCTAGGTAGGGGAAGAAGTGAATTTGTTGTCTTCTGAGATGAGCAGCAACCACTGCCAGAAATTTGGTAAAAACTCTGGGCGCCGTAGTAACTCTGAAGGGAAGGACCTTCAACTGGTACTGCTTGCCTATCATAAATCTCAGGTATTTGCGATGAGCTGGATGAATTGGAACATGAAAATATGCGTCTTTCAAAATCTAGAGTAGACAAAGTCTGCGGTTTGTAAAAATGGGAGTACTTGTTGCAGTGTCACCATATGAAAATGCTCTGATAGTATGTAATGGTTTAACTCTGTCAGATCTAGAATAGATCTTATGGAACCGTCCTTTTTGGGGATGAGAAAGTACAGTGAGTAAACCCCTGAGCCCTGGTACTGTTTTGGAACTGGCTCTATTGCACCTTTTAGTCAAAGGGGCTAGACCTATTGTTTTAACAAGTGTATGTGTTCTGGAGATAACTTGCGAGAGTGAAGTGAAATGTTTGGGGGATTGCTGGCAAGCTCCAGGCAATAACCATGTTGGATAATTCCAAGCACCCATTAGTCAGATGTTATATAGACTGCCAAATGGGGATGAATTGCTGAAGTCTTCCCAGACAGGTGTGCTATAATCGGGGGAAGCGTGGGCAAGTCACTGTTTGTTGGGGAAGGAGAGTTATGGGGTGTTACCCTTACTCATGGAGTTGTTGCCTCTATAACCTCATTGGAAAACACCTCTGGAAGGAGAGGAGTGGTGGTTACCTTTGTAAGCTGAGGTATTTTGATCTGGGGATGTGGTCTTTGGCCCCCCTGTAGAAAGAGCGACAAAAGGAGCCTCTGTTGGATACCACTGTCTGAAGTGCTCACATAGATTTAGCGACTACAGTGTCCTTTTTCATCTTTTCTAACGCCTGGTCAACTAGGTGTTCTTAATCAAGTGTTGTTGGCCCCCAGGTTTAAAACCTGAAATCCTTAACCAAGTGTGTCTGCTGAGCAGGATACTGGTATTAATATCTCTAGCTACGGTGTCTGCAGCATCTAGAGCACAACGAATAGAGGAATTAAAAATGAGCTTACCCTCATTCACCAAGTACTGTGCTTTAGCCTTATGCTCATCTGGGAGATATTGGAGCAATTGTTCCATTTCATCCCAGTGTGCTCCGTCATATCTGGCTAAAAGGCCTTGGGTATTCGCAATACGCCATTGATTTGCTACTTGAGCGGCTACGCGCTTGCCAGAAGCGTCAATTTGTTAGGACTCTTGTCTGGCGGAGGAGCATCCCTTGATGTTTGAGAATTTGCTCTTTTATGAGCATTTCATACGACTAGGGAATCTAATGGCACTTGTCCTTTGATAAAAATGGGGTCTGTAGGAGAGGCCTTATATTTTTTGTCCACTCTAGGTGTTAAGATGCGGCCTCTGACTGGATCTTGAAACATCTCAGCATGTTGCATCATGCCCTTAAGAATTGGAAGTGATGGCGATGATGTGTGTAGGTGCCAATTTCTCAAACAAAAATCTTCTTCTAGTGATTCTTTGTGGAGCTCTATCCCATGGTAATGTGCAGCCCTGGCAAGGAGTTCATGGTGTGATGCATTGTTGTCTGGAGGAGATGGTTTGGCTGGGTAAAGGGCTGGATCGGTTTCACCTGGGGGATTCTAGTGTGTAATCTGTCCATGGGTATGTTGGAATATTAATCCCCCCATCCCTCCATCATCTGCATCATCATCGGTATGATGAGATTGAGGAGAATCTTGAGGTGTAATTTGCAAAGGATTCTCAGGTGGTGAAGGGGGTGCTGGAGGTGGAGGCGATAGTATACGAAAAGGACTTTTAGCTACAGACTTTCTCTTCAAGGGGATTTTGTAAGTGTCCTCTTCTTGAAGCTTGGGATTCCGAGGTGGCTTTACGTGAATATGGCCAGTGTCAGGGTTAATATGCAACCTCTTTTGCTTAGGATCGGGTGATATAGTGTCCATATTCGGGTCCGAAGGGGTCTCTGTGTTTCTGCGCTGAAGTTTTCAGCATCAACATTTTCAGTGCCAACATAGGCTGGCCTTTCAGCGTGGAAGGTTTCGGCTCCGAAGGCTGCTTGGCTTTTGGCGCAGAAGATTTCGGGTACGAGCCGGACTTGTGCTTGGAACAAGAGGCTTTCGGCTCAGAGGAGGACTTTTATCGACGCGGTGCAGACCCGGAAGGCTGGAGTGGTAGTTTTGGTGCCGAGCCGGGAGGCGGGCATCAGAAACATCTTGGTGCAGACCTTGGCCCGAAGGCAGAGATGGTGCCAAAAGCCTTGTGTTTTTTGGGAGTGTGTGGGTTCAAGGGGGTCTTCGGTACTCACGTCTCCTTGTCCCGGCGACAGTTCTTTGGCGTTGAGGTCTATCTCGAGGTCTGAGTCTGGTTTCGAAGCACAAGTTACTACTTGTGTAACGATACATCTGTAAGAGACATTAGTTAGTGATAGATTCCTTACCTTAGAATATCCCCAGGCGTCAGACTGGATCCGGAAATTTTTGCGTAGCAGGACCCTTGCGCGTTGGTAGGCGTCGGCTCCGCGTCAGTCGTCGGCGTCGTGGGCGCCGTGATGATGTCGGAGTACTTAGACACCACCTCCGCGTGCTGACGTCAGTTCTTAGACACAGCTTTTCCGCGCCAGAAGCGCCGAACCATGTTAAAAACCAACACTGGTGCCATTGAAACAAGGGCTCTGAAAGGGGATGACCTTAACCCTAGATATCGGTTCGCAGAACGGGGAGGATGGGTGGGTCGGTAAGGAATCTATCACTAACTAATGTCTCTTACAGATATATCGTTACACAAGTAGTAACTTGTGCATCTGAAAGAGACACGTTAGTGATGGATTCCTTACCTTAGAATAGATACCCCAGCAATACCAACCCCGGTGGTGGGTCTGCGAACCAATAATCACACCAGAAAGTCCTGGAGGACGAAACGACCAAAGAAGCCATCCCTCCGAACTTGACTGTCCAGGCAGTAGTGTCTTGCAAACGTGTGCAGTGAGGCCCACGTAGCTACCTGGCAAATGTCCTGCAAGGGCACTCCCCGGCCCAGGGCAGTTGTAGTCACCAGGGCCCGAGTGGAATGAGCCCGCTATCCAACAGGGGGCTCCTTTTTAGCCAAGGAGTAACATGCCTGGATACACAAGATGATCCACCAAGAGATGGTCCGCTTGTGCACCGCCTTTCCCTTCTTAGCGCCCACGTAACCAACAAAGAGTTGGTCATCCACCCGGAACTGGCGTGTGCGATCCAGATAGTAAGAGAGCGCATGTTTTGGGTCCAGACGGTGGAGCCGCTCTTCCTCTTTAGAGGGATGCGGTGGCGGAAAGAAGGTAGGCAAGGTGATAGACTGCCCGATGTGGAAGGCCGTGACAACCTTGGGCAGGAAAGATGGCCTAGTCCGCAACACAACCTTGTCCGGATGGACAGAAAGGAAAGGGGGTTTAGATGAAAGAGCCTGGAGCTCACTCACTCTCCTGGCAGAGGTGATGGCAACCAGGAAAGCAGTCTTCAGAGTAAGAAGGCGGAGAGGGCAGTTGTGAAGTGGCTCAAAGGGAGCGCACAAAGAAAAACCAAAGGTGGTGATGGACGGAGCGTTGACAATACAAACACTCACCCCCAGTCAACTGATCTGGGTTTAATCCATCACCGTTCTTTAGCTCACTACGCCACCCCAGTTCAGACATGGCCATATGCAAATCAGTCTGACCCTGTGCCTCATGGGAACAGTCCAGCCCGAACTGCCAAGCCATGTCTTCCCTGGACCGGAATCATGCTTCCCAGGACCGGTTTCTGGCATTACAGCCGTCTTCAGCCGGGCTTGCTTGACCCCAGTGGCAAAGTGAGCAAGGGACTCACGTCTGATCATACCCTGCCAACTTAGGGCGAACAAAGAAAAACCAAAGGTGGTGATGGACGGAGCGTTGACAATACAAACACTCACCCCCAGTCAGCTGATCTGGGTTTAATCCATCACCGTTCTTTAGCTCACTCCGCCACCCCAGTTCAAAGGGAGCGCACATCAGAAATGTAAGAACAAGGTTCAAGTCCCACTGAGGCATCACAAACGGAACGGGAGGGAACATGTGTGTGATGCCCTTCAGAAAACGATTTACAATAGGGGACTTGAACAAAGAAGGTTGAACAGGCAGCTTTAGAAAGGCTGAAAGGGCAGAAAGGTAGCCCTTGATAGTGCCCAGTGCAGAGCCCTGCTGCGCGAGAGAAAGAAGGAAGAGAAGAACCTCAGAAAGAGGGGCAGAAAGTGGATCCACAGCCTTTTCTGTGCACCATGCCACAAATCTGTTCCACCTGCAGGCGTATACAGACTTTGTGGAGGGACGCCTTGCTGCCAGAATGACATTACAGACTTCAAGAGGCCAGTCAAATGGCCTCAACTATCACCGCTCAATCTCCAAGCATGGAGGTGGAGACTGGACAGGTTCGGGTGGAGGACCGCCCCCTGCTGCTGCGACAAAAGGTCCTCCTGAAGAGGCAGACGAACCGGGGGATCGACTGACATACTGAGTAGCTCGGGATACCAGTACCTTCATGCCCAGTCCGGAGCCACAAGGATGACTTGGGCCCGGTCGCGCTTGATCTTCTTCAGCACTCTGGGCAGAAGTGGTATAGGCGGAAAGGCGTACAACCGACTGCAACTCCACTCGCGACAAAAAGCGTCTCCGAGCGAGTGCCGCCTTGGAAATTCCAACGCGCAGAACCGATGACATTGCGCGTTCTCTTCGGTGGCGAATAGATCTAACCAAGGCTCTCCTCACTGCTGAAAGAGGCCTTGTGCCACGTCCGAGTTCAGACGCCATTCGTGATCCATCATGCACATACGGCTGAGTTCGTCCGCCCTGACGTTCAGAGTACCTGCCAGGTGTTGAACCAGGGTCACGCCCTGATGTTCCAGCCACTGCCAGAGGCGCAGAGCCTCCTGGCAAAGGGTCCCTGATCCCTCCCTGTTTGTTGCAGTACCACATGGCGGTGGTGTTGTCCGTGAACACCTGCACTACACTCCCCCGGACAGAGGGGAGGAATGCCTTCAGTGCTAGACTAATCGCCCGCAGCTCCAAAAGGTTGATATGGAGCCGGGACTCCGCCGGAGACCAGAGGCCTCTGATCTCCGCCTCTCCCATGTGGCCTCCCCAGCCCTGGAGGGACGCATCCGTCACAACTACGTGCTCCGGTTGGGGAAGGGAGAGGGATCTGCCGCTGACCCAATCGCGGTCCGTGAGCCACCACTGCAGCTGTCTCGCAGTGCCCTCCGAGATCAGGACATGGTCTGAGGGGTTGCCCTGATGCTGGGCCCACTGAAACTTCAGGTCCCACTGCAGAGCCCGCATCCGCCACCGGGCGTGATGCACCAGAAGGATGCAGGAGGCCATCAGACCCAGAAGCCGCAGCGTCAACCTGACAGAGACCCGGGATAAAGGTTGAAAGAGTGGAATCGGAGCCTGAATATCCCAAACCCGCTGTTCGGGTGGATAAACCCAAAACTGCACCGAGTCGAGAACCGCTCCGATGAAGAGGAGCTTCTGAGAGGTGCACAGGTGTGACTTCGGCACATTGATGGAGAACCCCAGCTGGTGCAGGAGGTCTGCCGTCGTCTGGAGGTGGCTGACGACTGTCTGGGGCGAGCCCGCCTTCAACAACCAGTCGTCGAGGTAGGGGGAAGACTGAAACCCCTAACCTGCGCAGATGAGCTGCGACCACCGCCATCACCTTTGTGAACACCTGTGGGGCACTGGTAAGGCCGAAGAGGAGCACGGTAAACTGAAAGTGCTCGTGGCCAACCATGAACCGCAGGTAGTGCCGGACGGGGATGTGGAAATAAGCGTCCTGCAAGTCCAACGCTACCATCCAGTCTTCTGGGTCCAGGGCAGCTAGGAACTGAGCTAGTGTCAGCATTTTGAACTTCTCCTTCCGGAGGAAGCCGTTGACGTTCCGTAGGTCCAAGATAGGGCGTAGGCCCTCTTTGCTCTTCTTGGGTACCAGAAAGTAGTGGGAGTAACAACTACACTCTACTTCTGGCCCAGGAACGCGCTCGATGGCCCCCTTGGCCAAGAGGGCCGTAACTTCCTCCTGCAGAAGTCGCAAATGATCCCCCAATACGCGGTGGTATTGCGGTGGCATGGCTGGAGGAGTCGCCTCGAAGGGGAGGGAGTAGCCCCTTCGGACGATTTGCAGCACCCACCTGTCTGAAGTGACTGTGTGCCAGTGGAGGAGGTGATGGCGAACCCTGCCCCCCCACTGGCGACACATGGGCCTGAAAGCACGGACCTGGAGGGTGTTGAGGCGGATGCTGCGGGGAAAGGTGTGGACTGTCCTCGTCGTTGTCCCCGGCCGCCGCCACGGCGGTTTCCACAGCCGCCACCGTGTTGGGTATTACTCTGCGGTGCGTAGCTGGCAGTACGTGTGGGTACACCGCTTCCTTGGCCACGAAAGGAGCAAAAGGCACCCGTTTGCTGGCGCGGGGCCGAAAGGCCCAAGGACTTGGCCGTAGCCCTAGAGTCCTTAAAGCGCTCAAGCGCATGGTCTGCCTTGCCGCCAAAAAGGCGACGGCCATCAAACGGCATGTCCATGAGTGTATTCTGGATATCAGCCGAGAAGTTGGCGGACCTCAACCAGGCGTCGCGACGAATCGCCACCGTCGTTGCCATCGCTCTGCCCAGTGAGTCGTGGTATCCAGTCCACACCGAATAGAATAACGTGCCGCATCTCGGCCTTCCACAAGGGCTTGGCAGAGTTTAGCCCGTACCTCCAACGGGCATTCTGGCAGCACTTCCGCAACCGTATCCCACAGGGAGTGAGTGTAGTGGCCCAAGAGGCATGCAATGTTGGAAGACCGCAGTCCCAGACTTAGGGAGGAGAATACCTTCTTGCCGTATTGCTCATACCTCTTGGATTCCCTGTCAGGCGGAGCCGAAGGGAATGCGGTCTGGGAATTGGAGGCCTGGATCACCGGGCTCTCAGGGGTGGGGTGGGTGGACAGGAAACAAGGGTCGCCCGGGGCCGGGCGGTGGCGTGAGGCCACGTTCCTATCTACAGGCGAACCTGTAGCGGGCCTGGACCAAGAGCCCAAAAGAACGTCGAGCAAGGCCTCATTAAACGGCAACAGAGGCTCAGCGGAGCTTGACTGCAGTTTAAGAACCTCAGTGAAGAGGATAGACCTCACGGCCACGACGGGGAGTTCAAGGCCCAAGGCCTTGGCCGCCCACATCAGCACCACACTGTAGGTAGCCCCCTCCTCCGTAGCTACGGTAGGAGGTGAGACAAAACCAGTGTCTGGCGAGGTGTCCAGACCACTGCCATCCCCAAGTCCACCTGTCCAGTTCTCCTGGGACTGACACTCCCGTGTCAGAGGGTCCTCAGACCCCTCCCAATACTCCTCATCACCCATCTCCTGGTACTCAGGGGTGTCAAATGATGGGGCCGGCTCGTGGAAGATGAACTCTCCGAACGGCGTTGGAGGCGGCGCCGCTCCGGATCGAGGGAGGTATCGGGGACGGCGCTGCCCGAAGACGGCGCCGGGGGTGACACCTGAGGGACCGGCGCCGGAGAGGCCGTTAGGTCCACCGGCGACGACCCGGATCCGTATCCAGTGGGGGCCTGCAGCGCCGGGCCCGAAGGCGCCGGGGCCGAAGCCCCATACCCGCTAGGGCCACCAGACGGGTCCGCTGGGCCCGAAGGCGCCGCGGAGCCCGCAGGGGAAGCGGGGGACCTCATGGCCATGAGGAACCGCTCGATCTCCTCCGGCGTCGCGCGCGGCCCAGGGACCGGAGGGTATGGGGCCGGACGCGGCGCCTACGACTCAGGCGGAGCCGCGTGGGCGGTGCCACCTGAACCCCCGGCCGCGTCGTGCGAGCGTCGGAAGAGCGATGACGTCTCTTCGACTTCTTGTGCTTACCTGACGACTTCGACCCTGAGGAGTGATGTCGACTCCCGGAGCTACGATGGCTCCGCTCCCGCGACCGGTCCCTCGACCTCCATCCGGACCGGGACACCTCTCGACGCGGGGCCGACTGCCGGAGTTCGAGTCGCTTGCAGGACCGCTCCCTCCTAGCTTTCGAAGTTAGGGCCCGGCAGTCGGAACAGGTCTTGTCGTCGTGGTAGACGCCGAGACAGTGGAGACACCGACGGTGAGGGTCGGTGACCGACATCAGTCGGTCGCAGTCCTCACAGGGTTTAAAGCCTGGCATCCCTATCGGCAACGTTCGGAGTCGAAGACTCGAAAAAGAAATGATCAAAAGGGTTCAAAAAAGTTTAGTAAAAAAAGACTAAGGTACCACTTTATCCGGATCTGCGCCGCTGGCGCGGAAAAAAGAAGAACTGACGTCAGCACGCGGAGGGGGCGTCCAATTACTCCGACGACATCATCACGGCGCCCATGACGCCGAACCGCAGACGACGCCTACCGACGCGCAAGGGTACTGCTACTCAAAAATTTCCGGATCCAGTCTGACGCCTGGGGATATTCTAAGGTAAGGAATCCATCACTAACGTGTCTCTTTCAGATAAGGCTTACTCTTCTTCTGCCGCTGATGCCTCAATGTCTTCTTGGCCGGAGTCTTCATCGAAGATGCCTGGCGTTTCTTCGATGCTTTGACGCTGCATCACACGGCGTAGAGTACAATGATCACAAAGAGTCTTTTTTGATCGGAACGATCTGCAAGCGTCAGTCTTCTTCCTTGTGATCAGGAGACAAGCACAAGTTGCACACCTTGTGTGAGTCAGTGCACGGATACTTTGCGTGGCACTGAGGAAAGAATTTAAACGGAGTCCGATCCATCAACAGAGAGCCGACCAGGGACGGTAGTCCTCTAAGGCGGTCAACACAGCTTTTCGATCGAAAGTAGATTCCGATGTCGAAACTATACGCTGAGAAGTGGGAAATGCGAACGGAAACAATATCGTTGAGGGTAGAGAGGATTGTGCGCCGAAGGGAACCCAAAGAATTGTTTCGAACCGGAGCGCAGCAATACATGTCCGAACCAGATGGCAGAAAAAAACAATCTAACAATGGAGTTGATGACCATGCGCACTATCACGAGGAGTCACCTTACCTCATGACTAGGAAAGACTTCTTCGAAGAAAAACATCTTGCAAACATCTGAACCCAACACTAGAAGTCAGGAGTATGCAAAGCATGTGTATCTACAGCACACATGCCTTGAATACATATCCGTACTGGGGGCCATCAACCCTGGCATGGCGGCCTCGGCAATGCAGGAACAGAGCATCCTGCTACTGAAACATCTGAACAAGAAAACAGCCAACGTTCGACTTCAGAGGAAAGTGGGCTCTTTATTAGACACAAGACGACAGATTGCAATTAATTCCCGACACGTTTCGACTTCATACTTAGCCTTAATCATTGGAGAGCTGTTTGCAATGCCAAGTGGTCCAATTTAAAGGCAGACTACCTAATTCTGTTGTAGTCTGATAATCCTTTGTTTCCCAGGATGCACAATGATGGTTTATGTAAAATCAATCTGAAATGCAGTGCAACAACTTAAATCATATTGCAGTACTTTATCAATCATAAGCTCACTTTCCTCTGAAGTCGAGAGTCAGCATTTTCTTGTTCTGATTAAGGCTAATTACGAAGTAGAAACAAGTCTGGAATTAATTGCAATCTGTGGCCTTGTGTCCAATAAAAATCCCACCTTCCTCTGAAGTCCAGCTTCTGCCGTTTATATAGAAAATGCTGACACTCTATTTCAGAGGAAAGTGAGCTTATGATTGATAAAGTACTGCAATATGATTTAAGATGTTGCACTGCATTTCAAATTGATTTTACATAAACCACCATTGTGCATCCTGGGAAACAGAGAATGATCAGACTACAACAGAATTAGGCAGTCTGTTTCCCAGGATGTACAATGGTGGTTTATGTCAAATCAATTTGAAATGCAGTGCAACAACTTAAATCATATTGAGTACTTTATCAATCATAAGCTCACTTTCCCTTGAAGTCGAGTGTCAGCATTTTCTTGTTCAGATTAAGGCTAATTAAGAGTAGAAACGAGTCTGGAATTAATTGCAATCTGCGGCCTTGTGTCCAATAAAAATCCCACTTTCCTCTGAAGTCTAGCTTCTGATATATATATCACATCAGAAACCGCACGCGTATCTGCCGCATGAGAAACAAGACTATCCAGTCAGAAGCAGGTAAAAAAAGGGTTTTAATTCCTTCAGGCATAGTATACAGCATGACACATTTCACCTTAGATTTGGTCTTAATCATATGCGACTGCCAGGGTCAGCGGCTTTCAAGTTTAAATGAAATGGGTTCTTCAACAGTGAAGAAGGACTTCAAAATGAGAACAGTGTACTATCAAAAGTGTCACTACATTTATTTAAATCTTCTATTCCTTTCTCTTCGGGTTAGAGCACAGTTTTTTTATCAATACTCTGACTAATCCATTGCAAATGAGTTTGTTGGCAAGGTTTGTGTTGGTTGTACTCTGATCCCCAGTGCCTTTACTTAAATTGAACTCCATTACCCATAATGCTTTGAAACTGTTCAACATTATTGCGTCCTCTCTTTTCTTTAAACTACAATTGTATCGTGCAATAATAGGAAAGTATGGAAAACATGTTCCTCCTTTGTATTTTGCTTCAAAAGGATCAATTCCATAGAGTGCAAGGATGTTCAATATCTTCCCCATTTACCTGAAGGGCACTTCTCCACGTGCGTTTGTGTTTGCAAGTCTCTCCATTATGTCCGCTTTTCTGTTGCTCCATTTCTGAAAGTGCAGTCTGCCCTCAAATAAACTTAAGGATTTGGCTGGATGGCGCTACTGTTAAAACAGGAGGCCTGTTAGCCGGAGAATTGATGAACACGAGAGGCATCCAAGGTATCAGGGGCTGCTCCTTCATTAGGGCGGAGGAGCGTCGCCCCAATGCTTTCTCGCAGTGAGAGAAGCAGAAACATAAAATGGTATTTTAAATACCATTTTATGTTTCTGCTTCTCGCACATCGAGAAAGCAGAACGGTATGCCTGGTTGGGGAGGGTGGGTAGGGGAGGAGTGGCTTACCCAATGCTGTGGGCCCTGACTGTTTGGTTGGCCCTCTGCGGCAAACCAAATCAGCCATGCGAGCGCTGCCTTTTCTCTATGTAGGCTGCATTTGTGCGGTGAGGGACTGATTGTCAGATGTTTCATTGTTTATTGGCTGGGTATTGCCTTTCCCTGGTGCTCTAGCAAAGAGCGTTGCCGCCTCCCGTTTTCTCTCTCCCTCCTCATCCATTCTGAGGCACTGATTATGTCAAAGTTCAGTAAAGAAGTCTCTGTGTTACTGATAAATTATTTCTTGCACTCGTAGTTTCACTGGAAATGAAAGCGGTAGTATCTACCGTCTGTTAATCTGTTGTAATCTGCTGCATAATTCCCCACTAAATAAGTGGTTCCTGATGCCGCTCGGAGAGCCCCAGAGAAAGAGAGACGCGAGGAAATACAGATAAGTAGCAACAACGGTTGACCAATACAAATCTTCTCATCCGTAGTCGCTTAGACACGCCCCCTCTCTTTCACAGGTACGTCGCCTCTGGCAACTGTTAAGCCCTCCCTCACATAGGGAGAAAAAATAATGTGGATATACAAATTGGGCACTAGACCGATAGACATTGTATACTGCTAGCTGAATGCGACCCCCTAGTTTTGCTTGTAACACAATAACCTCACAATGGGTCTCAACTTTAGTAATTTGGCTTTAGTTGGGAGTGCGGTTTCCACACAAATGCGATACTGACCAGCATGTGTGGTGTACATGTGTACACAGGGTACTCCATTCAAAGATGGCGGTTTCCTTTGCGACTCAGTAGTACTTGATTCAGCATGGCTGTTAGGGGTATTCCTCTTCGATGTTCATGAATGTGTATAATATGCTGTGACCTGCAGGGTTTTTTCACGTGTGATCAAGACAAGAGTATTGTCGAAAAGCGTAGCGTGTAAACTGGAAAATAAACCTCTTTGCTGCAGTACTTCCTGAGTGCGTCTTATGCTTTGAAGCAAACTGTGTATATATATATATATATATATATATATATATATATATATATATATATATACACATACACACACACTACTATTATAAAGAGAGAACTTGCACCTTTTGGCCAGGTAAACTCGGGAACCACAGCGCCAATCCACACACCCAATACATTGTTGGAATCCTCAGGGTGTGTAGATGGACATAGGCGACATTAAATAAAAAAAAAACGTAAATTAAAAAATTTAATTTTGTAAACAAAGTAGTCCCCTAAAACAAGCGCCGGCCGTGACTTAGCGCTGACCGCGACCTACACGTAATGATGATATGCGGGGAGGAGCGGTGACGTGCGGCGAGGAGTGGCGGTGGAGTCCGGAGTGGGCGGCGGCTCAGGTAAGGCAAAGAGCGGCGAGGAGCGGCGAGGAGTGGCGGTGAAGTCCGTTGCGGGCGGCTCAGGTAAGGCAAAGGCAGGCTGGAGGCGGGCGGATCAAGGCGCGAGGCGGGAGGCGGAAGGCGGGCTGGGCAATGTCGGGGCTGGAGACGGGAGGCGGTCTGGGCAATGTCGGGGCGGGCGGCGGTGAGGCGGTCTGGGCAATGTCGGTGCGGGCGGGAGTGCACAGAGCCTTAAAATGCTGCCCTCAGCCCCCTTCTGCCCCGGGCAACGCCGGGGCGGGCTGCTAGTATATATATATATATATATATATCCAAAGTGATCCTTCGACTCCGAGCGCTCAACTGTGGGTGCTCTGCACAGGGGCCGGATCCTGACCCAATTCATGCAATTTTTCACCAAGGATGCGGCACTCACGGTTTAAAGTTTAACAGCACATGTTTATTTTACTTCTCCAGCTCAAGATTATATATATATATATATATATATATATATACACACATACATATATATATATATATATATATATATATATATATATATATATATATACACACACATACATATATATATATATATATATATATATATATATATATATATATATATATATACACACACACACACATATATACACACACACAGCAAGCCGCCTACAACCACATCGGGCCGGCCGCGTCAAATTTATTTGATTTTTGGTTTTTGTGAAATACAAAAAAACACGAGAGGCTACATTATTGACCACATTGGTACATTCAGCTCATGCATATATCGCACAACATTTATTACATTGTAATACGTTACATACGACAGGATCAAGTGTTGAATGAACATCAGAGGGTTCACTATCACCCAGCAAGTCGTCTCCCATCTCGACGCCCTCTAAACTGTATTAGCCAGACAGACCCAGCAGTGATACATACCCGTGCATATATGTCAGTTGACACGGCTGACTCAGAATATCTTACAGGTGGGTCTTTATAAATGGTCACTCTTCCACCCCTCTGTGTCCCCACAGCTGAGAGTTTTGCGAAGTCAGGTCTGCCGACGTGGTCTCGAAAGACTCACGAGGCTGCGTCAGCAAGTAGGATGTTAGTGGTGACCAGATGTCTCTGGGTCTGGATGCACTAGGTAATAACTCGGCATAAGTGGTGAGCTGCTCCTGGCAATAAATCACATCATTGAGCCAGTTCTTATTTGGGTGCTCTCCCCCTGCTCCACCTACAAGCTATCCGTCTCTTGGCCATTAGCAGTGCATGGGATATGTATCGGCGATGCGCTCTGGGCACATTTTTAACATAGCTCAGCAAGGACAGCAGTGGTGTGGGCTCTATATGTTCAAGGCCTCAAATACATGTCCCCAGTATTCATTTACTCCTGGGCAGTTCCAGGCCAGGTGTAAAAAATCAGCTTGTGGCACATGGCATCTATCACATCTGTCTGTATTACGTAACTGGTATCTGTGCATCCTAACTGGCGTATAATACAATCTGTGTAAATATTTATAATGTATAATACGCAGCCTGCTGCTTGCCGAGATCTGCTCGGTCTGCGAGCAACAGTACTCCCATTGGTCATCTGTCAGTTCAAATCCTAATTCCTCCCCCCATCGTGTGCGGGATGGTGAAGTTGCAATCTCTCGTTGAGTGTGGACGATAGATCAATGAGACTAGGCGTTTGGGCGTTGCTTGTTGGAGGAGCGGAATGTAATGGGGCAAGTGACGGGGGTTCAGTCGGAAAATTTGAATTCATAGATCGGACCCCCTGTCTGAGTCGTATATACAGAAAGGCATCCAAAGGGGTTTGCTGAACACCCTGGAATACACTCTCCGAATCTCGAAATTGTCCATTCTCATATAAGTCTCCCCAGGTTCTGATAGCCATGCGATGCTGAAATTTATGAAAAAGTGTTTCTTGAAGGAGGAGCATGTTTGGGTGGTGTGGTAGTAGCTGGGAGTAGGCCATGGGGGCCGCCAGGAGGTGTTCAATGCGCCTCCATGTCGTGATCGTAGCATAGTGAATATGCTACTTACCAGTATGCATCTGTTCTTGGCATGTAGGGCTGCTAACATTCATATCTGTAGCATAGATCGCCGCCTAGTGTTGGGTCCGGATGATTGCACATTGTTGTCCTGGAAGAGTCTTCGAAGTATCACGAGATAGGTGGCTCCTCCCCTGGACTACAGTGCGCATGGGCATCGACTCCATCCCCAAATTGTTTTTAGCCATTGTGGCAAAGATGGAGTGTAACAGTGAAAGTGATGGCCATGCTAGAGATAAAATGTAAGAAAAGTCTGCAGCCGCTACGGGCGCCGGGGAGGAGGGCGGGCGATATGAATGTTAGCAGCCCTACATGCCAAGAACAGATGCATACTGGTAAGTAGCATATTCAGTTCAAGGCATGTGGGCTGCTAAATTCATATCTGTAGCATAGAATACATAGCAGTCCCTCCATTAACGGCGGCCGCCCGTGCCAGCTGCAGAAGTCTGAAAAAGTGTTTTAAGAACAGCCTGTCCTACAGCTGCCTGCTGTTTGGAATGCACATCTACACAGTAATGTTTGGTAAACGTATGTGGTGTAGACCATGTGGCTGCCCTACAAATGTCTTCCAAAGGAATGTTACCCAGGAACGCCATGGAGGCCCCCAACTTGCGTGTGGAGTGTGCCCTGGGGGGGACCGTTAAAGTGCGCTTAGCCTTCTGATAGCAGATCTGAATACACGATCCACCTGGCTATTCCTGCTTTGGAAATGGGGTTGCCTTTGTGCTGGGCTGCGAAGGCAACAAAGAGTTGCTGTGTCTTTCTAAAAGGTTGTGTTCTGTCGATGTAGTACATAAGCGCTCTTTTGACATCAAGCCTATGGAGCATCCTTTCTGCTACCGTTTCTGGGTTGGGAAAGAATGCGGGCAGTTCGATAGTTTGATTAACATGAAACTGCGACACCACCTTAGGGAGAAATTTGGGGTTAGTGCGCAGCACCACCCTGTTTGAATGAATTTGTATAAATGGCTCTTGGATGGGGAGCGCCTGGAGCTCACTAACACGTCTTAGAGACGTTATGGCAATGAGAAAAGCCACTTTCCATGTGAGGAACTGAAGCTCACATGAATGCAGAGGTTCAAATGGGGGACCCATCAATCTGGTGAGTACCACATTGAGGTTCCACACAGGAGCTGGCGGGGTCCTGGGAGGGATGACCCGCTTCAGCCCTTCCAGGAATGCTTTAATGGCAGGCACCCTGAAGACAGAGAGATGCTGCCTGTTTTGGAGATAAGCCGCTATGGCGGATAAGTGTATCCTAATGGAAGCGTATGCTAGATTGCATTTGTAAAGATGCAACAGATAGCAGATGATATTAGGAATGGAGGCATCGAGCGGGTTGATAGCGTGCTCGGTACAGTAGACGACAAACCGCTTCCATTTTGCTGCATAGCAAGCTCTGGTAGTGGGCTTCCTTGCCTCCCGGATGATGTCCATGCATTCAGGGGGCAAATCAAGGTAGCCAAACTCTAAGACCTCAGGAGCCAGATCGCCAGATTGAGCTGCTGCGGATCTGGGTGCTGAATGTCGCCACGGTTCTGCGTCAAGAGCCGGGGCGTGAGGTGCAGATCTTTGATGCGGTACCACGGAGAGTTCGAGGAACGTGGTGTACCACGGTTGTCACGCCCACGTTGGAGCAACTAGGATGAGCGTCAGCGAGTGTTGCTTGAGCTTTCTTGCCACCAGCGGAATGAGAGGCACTGGGGGAAAGCGTACGCAAATCTGCCTGACCAGTTCATCCATATCGCATTGCACTGCGATAGTGGGTGAGGGAACCTGGCGGCAAAGCTTTGGCATTTTGCGTTTTCCTCCGTGTCAAACAGGTCTATCTCTGGATGACCCCACTGCTGGAAGTACGGGCGGAGTACTGATGGATGTATCTCCCACTCGTGCATCTGGTGGCTGTACCTGCTGAGCAGATCCGCCATCTGATTGTCCGTGCCCGGGAGGTGTTCCGCCATGAGGAAGATGTTCCTCTGAATGGCCCACTTACACATGCTTGGAGCTAGATGAGACAACTGTGGAGAGTGCGTACCTCCCTGCTTTTGGATGTAGTACATGGCCGTCATGTTGTCCGTCCGGATCAACACGACTTTGTTGCACAGATGTACTTTGAAGGACTTGAGTGCCATGAAGATTGCCATCAGCTCCAAGTAGTTGATGTGCATCTTCCTTTGTTGCGTTGTCCATAGTCCCTGCACCGTATAGTGGAGCACATGAGCCCCCCATCCCAGGAGAGACGCGTCCGTTGTTAGTGTAATCTGTGGCACAGGCTCCTGGAACGGTCGGCCTTTGCAAAGGTTGTGTGGATTCCACCAATGCAGAGAGCTGTATGCCCGACCCGTCACCAACACTAGGTCGTTTAGATGTCCTTGAGCCTGAGTCCACTGATGCGCTAAGCATTCTTGGAGCGGACGCATATGGAGTCTCGCGTGCGGGACTGTGAAGATGCAGGAGGCCATCATGCCTATCAACTGCATGAACACTCTCGCTGGGAGTGGGTGTTGTGGTCTGAACTTTTGGATCAGCGCCTGGATGTTGTCGATCCTCGCTGGGTTTGGCTGAGCTGTGGCAGCCAGAGTATTGATCGTCGCGCCTAAATACTGCCGCACATGTGCTGGCTGAAGGTGTGACTTTGGGTAGTTCAGTGTAAATCCTAGACTGTGAAGGAGGTGAATGGTGTGGGACATGTCTGCGGCGCACTGCTGGGCTGACTTTGCCTGCACGAGCCAGTCGTCCAGATAAGGGTAGACATGTATACTCTGTCTCCGAAGGTGTGCCGCCACTGTCGCCAGACATTTTGTGAACACTCTGGGAGCAGTGGTCACTCCGAAGGGCAGTACCTTGAACTGGTAATGCCTGTTTTGGATGGTGAACCTGAGGTACTTTTTGTGGGAGGGGTGGAGTGGTATGTGAAAGTAAGTATCCTTGAGGTCTAAGGTTGCGAGGAAGTCTCCCTGTTGTAACCAGGGAAGAACCTGCTGCAGTGTTAACATGTGGAAGTGTTCCGAAAGAATGTACTGGTTTAAGGGGCGTAGGTCTAGAATCGGTCTGAGCGAGCCCTCCTTTTTTGGGATTAAGAAGTACAGGGAATAAACCCCTGTGCCTTCCTCCTCCACCGGCACGAGCTCTATTGCGCCATTTTGCAGCATCACTAGAACCTCCTGCTGCAATAAGTGCAAGTGCTCTGCTGACATAGGACGGTGTTTTGGGGGCATGGGTGGTGGGGTGGATGTCAGTTCTAAACAATAGCCGAACTGGATAAGTTTCCTGACCCACCTGTCCGTGGTGATGGACTTCCAGACGGGCAGGAACTGTTGGAGTCTCCCCCCGACAGGCGTTGGATGGTCGGGGGGCAGTGACAGGGAGTCACTGTTTGTTGGCGGCAGAGGAACGGGAACTGTTGTTGCCTCTGCCTCTACCCTTGGCACTGTTTCCTCTGTATCCACCTCTGCCCTGCTTGCTGTAGGAGGATTGCGCACCACTTTTATTGAATGGCGTCTGCTGCGACATGTGCCCTCTGTTAACACCTCGATTGCCTGAGCGACGAAAAGTGTTCGCTCTAAATTGTTGTGACTGGAGAGCTCCCATGGACTTGGCAGTCTCGGTATCTTTTTTGATCTTCTCCAGGGTGGTGTCCACCTCTGGGCCAAACAACCTGTCTGGATTAACGGGTTGGTTTAGGATAGTAGTTTGTATCTCTGGCTTGAATCCCGAGATGCGGAGCCATGCCTGACGTCTCAGCATCACACTAGTGTTGATCGCTCTCGCTGCTGTGTCCGCAACATCTAGCGCGCACTTTATAGCAGCGTTGGAGATGAGCTTCCCCTCCTGAATAAGCATTTCAGCTCCCTCTTTAAACTGGTCTGGGAGGTGTTGTAACAGCTGCTCTAGGGTGTCGTAGTGCGCCCTATCGTATCTGGCCAACAGAGCTTGCGTGTTTGAGATGCGCCATATGTTGGCCGCCTGAGCTGCTACCCGCTTCCCAGATGCCTCCAGCACTTTTGACTCTTTGTCTGGGGGAGGAGCTTCACCCGTCGTTTGGGAGTTTGCCCTCTTGCGGGCATTAGAGACCACCAAAGAGTCCAAAGGCAACTGGCCACGTATGTAAGTGGGGTCGCCAGGTGCCGGTCTGTATTTCTTCTCAATGCGTGGGTTTACTACCCAGGATCGTGTGGGTTCCTTGAAAATGTCAGCCGCATGCTTAAGGACCCCTTTCAACATTGGGAGAGTCTTGACAGTCTTTTCAGCAGTAGAGAAAGTGTCAAAAAGAATTCCACTTCCACCGGGTCAGCATGCATCTCCACCTTATGGTTTGTAGCTGCCCTTTCAATTAAGGCATTAAATGCCGCAGAGTCCTCAGTGGGGGACGGCTTCATGTTATAGACCTGTGGATCCTGGATTGTCTGCTGGTCCCCTTGATCACCAGTATCCATCCATGATTCCTGCTGCTCATCAGGCTCTGTATGAGCAGGGAAGTTGTACTCCTCATCTTGGTCCCCTCCATCCCCATCTGAGTATGTGGGGGAAGGTGGAGAAGTGTGGCTCAGTGGTTAGAGGCGGCAGACCCGGAAGCTGAGATCGGCCGTGGACCAGGGTTCGATTCCCCGCCTTGGCGGGTCTCGGGCTCAAAATTCCACGGACTCGACAATTCTCGCTCCGGTGCCTACTCGACTCACGGGGTCACACTCTGCGACTCTGGGCAATAGCTTGCTTAATCTCCACTACAGCCCCTCGCGGCGGGATGCCTGGCTTTCACCTTGTGGATACCCTGCTGGGGTATCTCACAGGGGAATACCAGGACGGGTTCCCTAAGCAAGCGCCTTGATACCTTCGGGTGATACGTGCGCTATATAAGTCGCAATACAAGGTGTTGCACTCCGCCCATGCTGAGGAAGAATCTGCTCCACCAGAACTGGGGTGTCTGCGGCAGGTTTTTTACGTTTCAAAGGAATAGTAAAGGACTGCAAAGGTTGTGAAGTAATCTTCCTCTTGTATAGCGTGAGTTTGCCGGTGTCGGCATCGATGAAATGCTCCGACCGTTCTTCAACCAAAGGTTGTCGAGGACCCACGGTCCCAGCCGGCAGAGTGGACGTCGACACGGTGTCCTTGGGCACCGACCGCGGTGCAAAGGCCTTCGGCGCCACCTTAGGCGGCAACGTGTAGACGAGCGGTGCCGATGTGGTTTTCGGTGCGTCTGTCAGCTTCGGTGCGGAAGGAGTCTTCGGTTCCGATGCCGAAGCCTTGTCCTTAAGGCGCTTGAGGGAGTCCGAGACCTGCTTCGTAAAGGAAGCGGACGGTTTAGTCGATCCGACTGATGTCCGAGGTCCGCCCCCTGAGGAAAAGCCGAGCGTGTCTGACTTGTGTTTGTCCGGTCGAGGAGCACTCGGGACTGGTGCGCTTCGATCACTGTCCACTACCTTAGACGTCGATGCCGATGGCTTCGGATCGATCCGTTTTCCTGTAGGGGTCACGGCCCCAGACCTCGGCTCTGCGGCCTTCACCGACTTCGCGTCAACGGGCCCCTTGGTCTTTGGCGCGACAGACTTCCACGATGCAGGCTCGGCAGTCTTCTTGGGCGTCGGCTTGTCTCCCTTGGTAGACTCCGACCCGATGGGTTTCTTGGAGCTTGGTTCCTTAACCACCTTAGCCTGGTCGGCAGCCTGCGCCTGTTTGGGGGTCCCCGAAGACGACGGAGTCGGCACCGGAGCGGACGTCTTCGGTTTCGATGGCGTGTCGGCCATCTTTGTTTTCACCGGTACCGAGGGTTTCGGTTTCGCTTTCAGTAATGGCGGCTCCGCGGAGGTGTCCGTAGCCGAGCCGGAAGGCGGGGCCGTGGATCGAGGTATAAGGTCGTGGGTAAGGCCGCGTGGCTGTGGAAAAGTAAATTTTGCCATGTTCTGTGTCCCTACGCCTCATCCATCATATGTTATGTGTGCATGACCAATATGCATATGTTATTCCCCATGTCCGATTAATGACGCAATTACAGTTGTGTCCACCTCTAGTATGCTATTTTCCAGTCCTCGTGAATACTACGAATATCAGGCCTATGTAAAGTTACGTTGCCACGTTTCTCAGTGTGCACGTTATTCCATTATAAAGTCCCCGTTTCCAGGCCTCAAAAGGGCCCGGACATTAGATTCAGCTCCTGTCCCCTGAAGTCTCGCTGAGGAGCGATACAGCCCCCACCTGTATCCTCGACCCTTCACTTACTTCCTGCCTCGCAGTGCCCGGTGCAGCTTGGCTCTGCCTCTGAGTCTGCCAAAAGTATGTTATAGTTCCAGCTATCAGTTCAGTCCTCCTTCTCTGCATTCCTAAGCTACTGAACTGCATCAATAGTTTCCGTCATTGTCTAGCCTTCTCGTCTCCATGTTAGAGAAATACTGTATTTAATGGTCATTTAGTATTCTTCATCACGCACTACATGAAGAATAATGCATGGTCCAGTCTTAGAATCGAGTTAGCCTTTCCCCTCCTGACTTCTAGTTTATATCAACATGTTCCCTAAACATCAGATACCAGATAAGGTTTAGGTACATGTCGCTCCGACCCTCCTAGGTTAGAGGTCCCGGCTCCTTAGGTAGCCCCCTCCTATGTTTCCGCCCCATTCATGACATATTCTGTTACGTTTGCACCACATGTCTATGTATACGCCCAGTTACACCTACTTTTACTGTTATCTTTCGCGACTGCTACGCGTCACGCCTTCTGCTCCACCCACTGCTACGCCTACTGCAATGTAATGCTATGTGTTTGCGCTATGTATATAAGTTCATGTATTGTTATTAAAAGTTAGCGCGCTCATCCCAGACCCGGCCCCAGCAGCTGCTGGGTCATCCTATGCAGGTTGTCCTGATCCTGTCCTTATGCTGTAATAAACCTGCAGAAACTCCTACTACCTCGAATCTTGACTCTTATTTATTGAGCTATCTGTTATGCTATATGCCTAGTCAAAAATAGGGTATTATTTATTTATTTACCACATAATGGCGCCCGAATAGGGACTTGCCCTTTCCCCACGCGTCGGTGAAGCCACGCCGACCTCCTGACCCTCTACAGTCGTGACGGAACTCTTCTGCGCAGTGGCAGATATTTCTGCTCAAGTATCCCTCAGGCCCACGGAGGAGACGGAGGAGGCGGTCCAGCATCCGAACGAGACGGTGGAGGAACGCGGCGAGTCCCGACCAGAGCCCAAGCCGAGAGTCCAAGGTCCGAGGTATCCGGAGGCCCACCCGTAACTGAAGTCCGAAGTCCGTCGTCGTCAGCCCAGTCCCGTCCGAGGCCTTCCGTTCTTGCTGCCCGGTGAGTACCATTGCTGGGGTAGTATCTAGACAGGACCAATCTAAATTGACTCCTGGTCCGTGGGTTGGTGGTGCCCAGACTCACAAACGAAGTGTTCACCTAGGTGGATACGGGTCTTGATGCGTCCCTTTATGGGACCGGTATGTTCCGTACTGTTTTAGCAGTGCATCCAGTAATTCTAGTCTGTTCCGTTCTCGAGAAATTCTGTTCTGTTTCTGTTCTCAGTATTCCAGGTAATATTCTGTTCGAACTGTTATGTTATGATATTGTTTAATGTAATTCCAATGTCGTGGTATGCCTGAATTGTTTTCCCAATTGTTATTGTTCTTCGTGTATTGTATTGTGTTCCGATTCAAGTTTACAATGCCGCTCTTTTCAAGATTACGTCAGCTAAAAACTAGAAAGGGTTTATTAGAAGAAGCAGTTCCTGTCCCGCCTAGGGACAGTCCAGGTCACTTTATGTATCAGAAACATGGCATAAGCGCCATATTGTATCTAGATTTATGGGTAGAGTATACCAAACAGTTAGAAGAAAAGTATAGATGGCCCGTATCGGGTACATGGGATGCCGAATGTATCATGCGAGTAGAAGAAGCATTATGGAAAAAGAAAGCCAGACAGTCACAGAAAGATGCCATCGAGTTATGGCGTAAAGAAGCGCATAGAAGAACCGAAAAGGAAGTCAGAAAGTCAGAGTTAAGTAGAGAACCCCAAGAACGAGCCCAAGAAAGAATTAATCGAGATAGGTGAACGAGTCAAAGCCGAACAGTCAGACAGACAGAGGCATGCCCTCATTAAGGGAATGTATCCTCTTCTTGCCGAGGGCTTGCCAAAAGCGACCCCAGAGGCATCCAGTAATTTCCCGCCACCATTAGTTCCGACCAAGCTACGTCACAAACCGACCGCAGCTGATATTTTTATTTCGTCCTATTTGGACGACACAGTCCCAGAATATGCAAATCCTGTTCGCGCTCCGCCAGTCCCTGTAAATCAGGCACTTCCCACTCCTCCAGACACCGGAGTACCTGTTACGGTACCCCCGGTCCAGCCCGCCATACAAGTCCAGCCTACATTTCCATTTCCCACTCTGCCAGGACGTAGAGCCTCAGTAGACGACTCCAGTTTAGGGGCTGCAGGAGGAGGTCCTCCTCAAACCCCGCCGCCACACAAGCGTTTAACGTTAGCCGAATTACATGCACAAGCATCACAGCGTACGCCTAGGTATCAGTCTGTTGCAGAAATAAGAAAATCCCTTGCCGAATGTTGCTATGATCCAGTCCCAGGCGAGGATAATATGGTTTTATATTCATTTCGCGTAAGAAAGGTGGCCGAGTATCTAGTCACCTTACCGAATATGAAAGAAGATCTAGACAGAATATATCGTTTCATCCGTACAGGGGATGATCCAGAAAGTATTAGCGAGACTATGTCTCAAAGGAAAGCCGAGATCCAGCTCATGATATTAAAGTTCCTGATCAATTGTCTAATAAGAGAACAAGACTACCCGTCTAAAGATTCCGCCGAAATGAGAATCCTGACAAGATGGAGTGATAATATAGCCGAGGGTAAGCACAAGACCGTCGGTGCTATGGAGAGTATGTACAAGAAAATCCGTAAAGAGATAATAAAGATACACGAACAGCGTAAAGCAGCACAAGTAAGCGAGAAAGAAAGTATCTCTGATCCCGAAGAAGAAGAGGACGAGAATCCCGCCAGAATAGCGTATGTAGGAAAATCTAGATTTCCAGATCGCCATTTACGCCTAGAACACAAGTCTATTTTTCATCATTCAGCACCAGAACAAGGTTCTCTAGAACAAGTATTCCAAGCTACCGATCATATTCTGAAATCACGAATCGGTTATAGTGAGTTAAGTACCATGCATGAACAAGAACTAGCCCGATCAGCAGTCCGATGGATTACTGATTCTACCACTTTTCCAGACGAAATAGTGGCACAAATGTTCCTGAAAATGCCCCCAGCCGAGCAGCGACTGGTGGGTATGTATATGATTCAGCACCTCATTACTCTGTATGAGGGTCAACACTCTGATCCAGGTCCGTTACATGATATCCTGAACGAGTTACTCCAGTACAGATGGAGAGGTCTAGGTACCGATTTAATTAGTGTCATTCTAGAACAACGCCACAAATATAGAACGTTCTTGAACCCGCATTTTGTTCATGTCTCACCCCCAGAAAGTAAATCATTCTACATAGACCGACAGAATCCGTTACGAGAAGTCCACCCAGTCAGAGGGACGGGTGGCGAAATGCAACGAGTGTTTGTATACACTCCAATAACAAAGATGGAACTTCTTGAAATGAAGAAATTAATTCCCTGTCATGACAAAGATCCAGCGGGGTTCCATAGAGAATTAAAAGACATGCTCCGTATGGGAGAATATACTTACCCAGATATCATTAAAATGTTAAAGGTCCTGTTACCCGCAGGGGTGTATGAAAAGTTAAAGGAAAAAGAATGGGAGGTGGGAGAGAAAAAGATCGATTGGACAGCTCTAGAAGCTGAAGACAAGGCACGAGTACCAGGTACCGGTCTTGGAGATAAATGTAAAGAATTACCAGAATTATTGATTCAAGTTTTACCCCGATTATTGACAACGAGAAAAGAAGACTGGGATGCAATCTCAGCCTGTAAACAGAAACAAGACGAAGATATTAGTGATTTTTATTCTAGATTTGAAAAATGTTTCAGTATCAACAGTGGTCTCAAGACAAGTAGTGAGTCATACCCTCACCTTTTCGTTACTAAATTAGTCGAGAATTCAAGTCCACAAATTAAAAATCGAGTTTTGAAAGTTGAAAGCACCTGGCAAGCAAATACTCCGTCCCAGATGCTCCAGATGCTTCAGTATCACCAGAATAGAATTAGGGAAGAGCAAGAACACGAGAGAAAACGTATGAAAGACACGAAAATGAAAGTGCTAGTTGCACAATCTGTTCCTCAAGACAGTCAGAAGAGGGGTCCGAATCAAGCCAGTCATCCTGCAGCTCCCGTTAAAGGGAACTGCAATTATTGTAAACAGCCAGGTCATTTTATAAACGAGTGTGCAGTTCTGAAACACAACATAGCTACTGGTAAGACTAAAGAAAGACCACGTCCGCCGAGACAAGAACAAGTTTCACAGACTCCTCAGCCACAGAATGCACAACAGACAGTTAAAGCACCGCAGCCTATTGCTGCAACACAGCATGTTACATCGCAGATGTACCAGTATGCACAGTCAGAGTATCCAGATTACCAGCAGTATTCATGAAACAGCCTAGAGAGGGAGGTAGGCTTGCCTCTCATCGAGATACCTGTAGATCAAGAGGGTCCCTATGTTCACAGTCAAGTATTAGGGAAAGACAGAAAGTTTTTGATTGATACAGGGGCAAGTAGGACCACAATTAGTCACGCCGAAGTTCCAGGGGCTCCGCTCTCAGGCTCAAGAAATGTTTCCCTTGGATTTTCAGGAAAACCCATTATAAATGAGATCTCAAAGCCAGTTACTCTAGAAGTAGGTCCATTGTCCCGCACTACTGATCTGTTACTTACTAAGTCATGTCCAGAAAATCTATTAGGCATTAAGACACTGAAAGAGTTAGGTGCCGTCATATGCTGTTCCCCAGAGGGAATACGATTGTTCCTACGTGACTTTAAGGGTCACTATGTATTACGAGATTTTGATTCAAGATTGTCTAATGTTCCACAACATTTATGGGCGCAAGGTCCAACTGATGTAGGTTACATGCAAATCACACCCTATCGTGTGACTCTCAAGCCAGGTGTAGTGTTACCCCGAATCAGACAGTACAGATTGCCCCCTGAGGCTGTAGCAGCCTTATCCAAAATTATTGACGAACTCATCGCTCAAGGAGTAGTTGTAGAAACTGACTCCAATATATGTAATTCTCCGATCATTCCAGTCATGAAACGTACTGATCCAAATGCGCCCCCAGTATATCGATTAGTGATTGATTTACGAGAGCTTAATAAATGTATTATTCCGCAGTACCCAGTTGTCCCAGACATCTCTTCCCTATTGACAGCCATTGATTCCGAAGCCACGTTCTTCACTGTCATAGACCTCAAGAACGCATTTTTTAGTGTTCCAATTCATCCAGACAGCCAGTTTCTTTTCGGATTTTGTTTAAATGGAAGGAGCTATATGTTCACACGCGCTCCTCAAGGTTTCACAGAAAGTCCTAGTATTTACAGTCAGGCACTTAAGAGACAACTAGACAACATTCACATGCCAACGGACACTGCCCTGCTCCAGTATGTCGATGATCTACTGATCACAGCCCGTTCTGAACGTGCTTGCGAGCGAGCATCACTTACAGTCTTGTATTTTCTAGCCGAGATGGGGCACAAGGTGTCCCCTTCGAAGCTTCAATTCTGTGTCCAGCAAGTGGTATACTTAGGACACTTGCTGTCCAAGAGGGGTAGGCAGTTGACACCCGACCGTATCCAGTTAATAGCGAGTCTTCCCCAGCCCAGAACCCAGAAGGAGGTACGTGCTTTTATCGGCCTTACTTCTTATTGTAGACAATGGATTCCCCAGTATGCATTTCTAGCCAAGCCACTGATACAGTTAACGACACAGGAGGCAGCCGTATCGACTGTCCTCCCTTGGACATCTGAACACACACTTAGTTTCAACGAGTTAAAGAAAGCCCTATGCCAAGCTCCAGTTCTAGCTACACCGAACTACAGTAAGCCTTTTACACTTTTCGTTACTGAACGTGAAGGTACAGCATTATCTGTTCTTACACAAGATCAAGCAGGACAATCCAAGCCCTGTGCTTATTTTTCGAGCACATTAGATCCAGTCGCCCAGGCGTTGCCTGTGTGCCTCAAGTCAGTTGCAGCCACAGCACTAGCTATCAGACAAAGTGATTCCATAGTTTTAGGACACTCCCTGACAGTACAAGTCCCACATTCAGTAGAAGTTCTTTTAAACCGAACACAAACTCAGCATTTGACAATTGCACGTTTAACAGGTTATGAATTGACTCTGTTCCAGCCACACATAGAAATTAGACGCTGCAACGTCCTGAATCCTGCTACACTGTTACCATCAGTCAGTTTGAACCCTGACCCACATGACTGTGTGGAAGTAGTTAACATTACGACCAAGACAAGACCTGACAGACATTCCGTTACCAGATCCTGACCTGACACTTTATGTGGATGGTTCATGTATGAGAACTAGTACAGGAGAACTAGTCGCCGCGTATGCAGTGACTACTGACACCGAAGTTATTGAAACACACCGTATTGATACCCTGTCCGCTCAAGCAGCAGAGCTAGTCGCTCTGACACAAGCCTGCATACACGCCAAGAACCTGAAAGTTAATGTTTACACAGATTCACGTTACGCATTCGGAGTTGTACACGACTTCGGAGTGCTCTGGCAGGAGAGAGGTTTCATGACTTCTCATGGAACCAAGATTCAGCATGGTCTCCTTATTCAAGCTCTGTTAGATGCCATACATTTACCGACATCCATTGCTATCATGAAATGCAAAGCACATACGAAAGTTACTGACATTATTTCCCAAGGTAACGATCTAGCAGATCGCACAGCCAAGCTTACAGCACAGACTCTAGACATTCCAGTTAATCAGACACATACTCCAGATCCGACTACATGCATGACAGTTAAGGACCCTACACAAGATGTCATAGATATCCAGTTACATGCTACTCCCGAAGAAATCAAGAAATGGTCTGAACAAGGAGGGGTCCAGACAGATCAAGGATGGTTAACGAAGGGTAGAGCCACATGGTTTCTCCCCGACTCTATGGTTCAAGTCATTATCAATACCGCACATAGTCCAGCACATTTAGGAGAAAAAGCTATGTTAGACAGTATCCAGAACATTTGGTTCAACAAGCATTTACGAGCTGCAGCCAAGCAGAAAGTCCGTACCTGTATGATATGTTGTCAGTTTAATCCAGGTAAAAGTGTCCCGGTGGAACAAGGTGGTTTCCAGCCCCCTGACCACCCTTTTGAGGTCCTCCAGATGGATTATATTCAAATGGAGCGATGTCGAGGTTTCAAGTATGTCCTTGTAGTAGTATGCGCTTTGTCCAGGTGGACAGAAGCATATCCAGTCCCAGATTACACAGCCGCGACCACTGCTAAGCAGTTGGTTCGTGAATTTTTCCCTAGGTATGGACTCCCTAGAGTCGTATATTCTGATAACGGTCAGCCATTCTCCTCAGAGTTAATGAAGCATGTTTCCCTGTTGTTAGGGTACCAGTGGAAGTTCCATTGTGTACGCCATCCTGAAGCAGCCGGTCTAGTCGAGAGACATAATCAGACTCTGAAAATCCGCATTGCAAAAGTTTGTAAAGAAAAAGGTGTGGACTGGCTAGTAGCTCTGCCAGTTGCTCTATTTTATATGCGCATGGTCGCACATTCCAGATCAGGTCTGTCCCCGTATGAGGTCGTATTCGGCCGCCCCCCTAACATGTGGGGTACTCCTAGACCCCGAAGTATTACCGATGTTTCATGTAATATGTTGACAGATTACCTAGCTTCCTTGATGTCTGCCCTCAACTCATGTCGTTCACAGGTTGCTGCCGCCTTTCCAGACAATACCGAGGTGGCACCGCATGAAATCGTTCCAGGTTCCCTTGTGATGGTCCGAAATTTTGACAGATCAAGTCCGCTGGAACCTCGTTGGAAGGAGCCACGTCAGGTCCTCTTGACCACCCGTACTGCCGTCAAGCTGGAAGGCAGGAAGGGGTGGGTCCACCTTTCTCATGTAAAACTTTTCAATGGATTGAAACCGGTTTCTAAAAACATTTCCAAGGAGTCCCAGGATTTTAAAGACTGCCAAGACATTGTTTTAAAGGACTGTCCCGCAAAAGACATTGTTACAACCCCTTCCCTGTTAGAGAAAACTCCGCAACAGGAGTATAAGCTAAAACTACGGTCTAGTAAAATAAGTCAGTCAGTTTGATTGTATAAGTCCTCCCCTAGGTGAAACGGTTAGACTGTTTCTGACATGTATAAAATAGACCCCCATAGTGAGAGAGTCAGTCAAAACTCAATTCAATGTATCGTTTTTCTAAGTTTCATATTATTCATCAGCATAATGATTTCCTGCACTAGCTACGCACTTTTCCTGTGTTTCTCAGTTCCTCATGTAAATAAGTCTGCTAATGCTACAGTAGAGCACACGTTTAGTGATCTGCCTCCTCACGAATATTCATACCGCCTCGCTATGCGTAATAATTCATTTATCCGTATGTTACATTATTCACACCAGACCAGCAATGCCACTAATTGTTGGGTGTGTGGTCGACTCCCCCCTTTCCAGACATCAAAGGGAGTTCTGCCACTTTTTCCTTACCCATTCTCACATAATGGTTCATGTGGAGCATGGTCCACGTTAACGTCATCCGCAACATATATGTCTTTTCTTAACAGTACATGTTTTCCAGACAAGCAAGGTCTCCCCCACAGAACAGGTTTAGATCTAGAAAATGAAGTGTATAATTTAGGTAATTATTCGTCGAATTTCATGGTCCTGAATGTTCAGTCTGATACTACTCCAGACTCACCTGCTATTTCAGTACTACCAGTCAAAGGCGAATTATGTGTCCGAAATAAGGGTTCTGTACACGTAGGACATAGTGAATGTACTACTGTTATCATGTATAATGACAGTGGGAAATCTATTTTTAAAGCCTCACGTCATTCTTATTTTGTTTGTGGTCAAACCGCATATGTTCGTCTGCCCCTCGATTGGGAGGGAACCTGTTACATCGCCTTCCTACTGCCACCTGTTTTTCTAGCCCCACCTGACTACCATAGGAATTCCTTCCTAGTACATACTAGACACAAGAGAAATCTCCCGATTGTCGATTATACTGAAACCGCCGCAGAACAATTCATTGATATAGATAAAGGTGTTTTCCCTTATTTAGGTACAGTTGTAAATAGTAAGCTAATCCGTAGGTTAACAAGAACCCTTGAAGCAGTAGTAGATGAGACTGCCTCTGCTCTAGGTAACTTAACTGAAGAGCAATCCTTTATGAGAATTGTCGTTTTACAGAATCGTCTCGTCCTTGACGTCATACTGGCCGATAGGGGCGGGGCCTGTAGACTCATCGGATCTAGTTGTTGCGTTTTCATTCCAAATAACGCGCCGTCTGTTTATTCAGCTATAACCAGACTCCATAATATTGCCCATCTGTTACATCAAGATCCAGGCACCTGGACATGGTCCGGTTGGTTCTGGAATATAATTTCCGCATGGGGATGGAAAGTCCTGTCCTTTCTAAGTATTGCAGTAGCGATCATATTTAGCTGCTGCCTCTGTATACAATGTGGCCCTGCGATTTGCAGCATGTGTGCTACCTCTTGTATTCCTAGTCCTAAGCCCCGTTCTAAGTCCCGTTCCAAGATAATTCGAGACGAGCAAATGGTACTGTATGAAATGATAGACGGTATCATGAATATTGATGTTTCCTGATGGAAACGTAGTGACAAGGAGGGAATGTGGAAAAGTAAATTTTGCCATGTTCTGTGTCCCTACGCCTCATCCATCATATGTTATGTGTGCATGACCAATATGCATATGTTATTCCCCATGTCCGATTAATGACGCAATTACAGTTGTGTCCACCTCTAGTATGCTATTTTCCAGTCCTCGTGAATACTACGAATATCAGGCCTATGTAAAGTTACGTTGCCACGTTTCTCAGTGTGCACGTTATTCCATTATAAAGTCCCCGTTTCCAGGCCTCAAAAGGGCCCGGACATTAGATTCAGCTCCTGTCCCCTGAAGTCTCGCTGAGGAGCGATACAGCCCCCACCTGTATCCTCGACCCTTCACTTACTTCCTGCCTCGCAGTGCCCGGTGCAGCTTGGCTCTGCCTCTGAGTCTGCCAAAAGTATGTTATAGTTCCAGCTATCAGTTCAGTCCTCCTTCTCTGCATTCCTAAGCTACTGAACTGCATCAATAGTTTCCGTCATTGTCTAGCCTTCTCGTCTCCATGTTAGAGAAATACTGTATTTAATGGTCATTTAGTATTCTTCATCACGCACTACATGAAGAATAATGCATGGTCCAGTCTTAGAATCGAGTTAGCCTTTCCCCTCCTGACTTCTAGTTTATATCAACATGTTCCCTAAACATCAGATACCAGATAAGGTTTAGGTACATGTCGCTCCGACCCTCCTAGGTTAGAGGTCCCGGCTCCTTAGGTAGCCCCCTCCTATGTTTCCGCCCCATTCATGACATATTCTGTTACGTTTGCACCACATGTCTATGTATACGCCCAGTTACACCTACTTTTACTGTTATCTTTCGCGACTGCTACGCGTCACGCCTTCTGCTCCACCCACTGCTACGCCTACTGCAATGTAATGCTATGTGTTTGCGCTATGTATATAAGTTCATGTATTGTTATTAAAAGTTAGCGCGCTCATCCCAGACCCGGCCCCAGCAGCTGCTGGGTCATCCTATGCAGGTTGTCCTGATCCTGTCCTTATGCTGTAATAAACCTGCAGAAACTCCTACTACCTCGAATCTTGACTCTTATTTATTGAGCTATCTGTTATGCTATATGCCTAGTCAAAAATAGGGTATTATTTATTTATTTACCACATGGCGATCCCGTGACCTGAGCCTTCGTAATAGTACGAACGGGGCATAGCTCTTCCTCCGAGCTATCTTCCATGACCCCCTATGCTTCGTCGTCGTCCCCTACCTTTTCGACGATTTCTTCAATGTCGGGACTGTGGTCGTCAGCTCCGTCTCCGGACTCGACTTCCACCGGGGTAGGGGAAATCTGCAGGTGACGCACTTGCTCGTCTTCCGCGGGGTCGTCAAAGATGTCCACCGGTGCTGGAGCCGATCGCTGGGCCTCAAGGCGCGCCACGCGCCGAAGCTTGATCGTCTTTTTTGGTCGAAATCTGGAACAGGCCATACAGTGGGCCTCGTCGTGGTCCGGCGACAGGCACTTGTTGCACACAGGATGGACGTCGATGTGTGGGTACTTGGATCCACACACGGGACATTTCTTGAATGGACTCCGCTCCATGCCGTCGAAGTCTTGCTGCGTCGACTAGGCCCCGATCACCGAAGAGTCTCACGACCCCCCGGATATCCGACTCTACGGGCTGGAAGATAGACGGGACCGAACGCGAACAATACCGACGATGCCAAGAAGGCCTTTTGGCCTTGATAAAGAACTTTTACGATTCCGAACAGGAGACGTCAAAATCACATCCGAACCCAATGGCGGAAAAAAACAATCTGGGGATTGAGTCGATGCCCATGCGCACTGTAGTCCAGGGGAGGAGCCACCTATCTCGTGATACTTCGAAGACTCTTCCAGGACAACAATGTGCAATCATCCGGACCCAACACTAGGCGGCGATCTATGCTACAGATATGAATTTAGCAGCCCACATGCCTCGAACACAGTGTTCTGCGTCCGCTCCTGAGTATTTAGAGCAGCGTACAGGACTCCCTCTATCGGGATCGGGTGCACAAGCCAGTGTTCTGCTGCTAGTTGTGGCATCTATTTGGGCTGCTTTATCCAGAAATATAAATAACGGGCTTGCGCACTTATATAATAAAGCTCAAAGTCTGGAATACCAAACCCTCCTGACAAGTATGACCTTGTTAGAACAGTCCACTACAGTCTAGACTGCTTGCCCCCCACATCAATCTAATCCGTTCCGTTTTAAGAGATTTAAAAAAAATGCCGTCCCGGGTAGGTCGGGATATTTAAAATAGATAAAGCAATTGGGGAAGTATCACCATTTTAATGAGGGATGCTCGCCCTGCCATAGAGAGCGGGAGTGTTATCCAGCGGGTCACATTATCCGTAATACGATTCAGCACAACCCCATAGTTGAGCCTCATAAGTTCCTCCTTATTTCTGGTGATGCCAATACCCAGGTAACGCAGCTCGTCACTGCACCATTCCAACGGGAAGTCTAATGGAAAGCGCACTACGGAGTCCGTCAGCGGAAATAGGCAGGACTTCCCCCCCCAATTTATCTGAATTTCCAAAAGGTTCCCAAATACAATGAATTACCGAAGGAGTGGATTCAAATTGTGTTGGGGGTCTCTCACATATAAAGTAATATCATCGGCATACATGGAAATCAATATTTGTCTCATGTTGTACTGCAAAGCCTTGTCATTATGACGCTGTCGCAACCTTGCCGCCAATGGTACTGTTGCCAAGGCAAACAGCAAGGGGGTCAGAGGGCATCCCTGCTGGGTACCCCATGTAAATCGAGAAGATTTGAGACATATGCCCATTAATGAGCACCCTGACCCCTGGTTGGTGATACAACAGTCTTATCCAAGATAAAAACAGTGGTGGGAATCCCATCCGGAGCATTATCCCAAAGATGTAATTCCACTCAATAGAGTTGAAAGTCTTTGTGGTGTCGAGGAAGATTGCTGCCAAGGGTAATTCTGGGGAAACGTTATAAACATTTTTAAAAAGAGTCCTCAGGTTATGGGAAGTGGCCCTCCCGAGGATAAACCCGGACTGATCTGGAAGAAACAAGTGCTCTAATAACAAGCTTAATCGAGTAGCAATGAGCTTTGCCAGAATCTTGGCATCACAATTGAGAAGGGACAGCCGTCGGTGGGACCCGGACTGGTGGGGTGGTTTCTCGGGCTTCAAAAGTGAAATAATGAGAGCTTCCCTCATAGACGGTGGGAGGGAGCCAATTTCCACTGACTCCTAGTAGACTTTGCATAGAACTGGGGCCATCAGATCTATATAGGTTTTGTAAAATTCTATCGGAATGCCATCAAAGCCAGCAACGTTCCCCGACTGCATGCCCATGATGGCGTCTCGAACCTCGTTCAGTTCAAATGGGGCACACAAATTCCCGGTGCGCGTCGCTTAGCCAACCCAAAGTAACATCCCCAAGGTAGGCTTCTAAATCTAGATCATCCCTTCCGGTAGTGGTATATAGGGCAGTGTAGTGACGTGTGAAAGCGTCAAGTATGCCTGCAGTGTCCCAACAACGTGTTCCATCCGGCCTTTCCAATTCTACCACGTAGTTGGAATAGCGTGGCCTTCTAACCATGTCCGCCAACACTTTACCCGGTCTTTCTCCCTCTCCATACTTGCGGGCCATCCAGTGTTTGCCCCTGAAACGCGTCTCCCTGTGTGCGTCCTCCATGTATTCTGTGAGCTTTGCCCTAAACTCCCGCTGCGTATCCCCGTCTGGTTTGAGCGCTAATAATGCCTCCAGTGCCTTGAGCTCAATGTTCAATCTGCAAAGTGTGTTAGTGATGTCTTTTAATACACCCGACCCTTTAGATATGCAAAACCCTCCAAGTGTGACTTTAAATGCGTCCCAGGTGGTCTCAACACTCCGTACTGTGCCCTTATTTCCTAAAAAAAAAAATCCAGAATCTCTTCACGCAGCTCTTCTTGGAACATCGCGTCTAAAAGCATAAGCGCGTTAAGCCGCCAAGCACTGCGCGGGGGGCTAAAGTCCACGGAGGAAAGCGTGAGTTTAACGGGCGTGGTCGGAGTATGTCCTAGCTAAGTGTTGCACTGCACAGACCGCCGGCCACAGTCCGAGATATAATTCAATAATCTAGCCGCGCCCAAGATGCGGCTTGTGCCGTGAAATGTGTCCCTTCACGTTTTAGGGGATTGGTGTGTCTCCACGCATCAAGCAACTGGTTTTCTATGATGATATCCTGTAGTACGATGCTAGCCTTAGTGCGATGGTGTGGGGCAGGGTGTGACCTACCCAGGCCCGGAGCGTAGTTAACATTAAAGTCTCCTCCCTATATGATGTGGTTAAAGCCTATCTCCCGGATCGCTGCCCATAAAGAGATAAAAAAATTTGGAGCATCTACATTAGGACCATAACAGCACACCAAAAGTTACCGACTCCAGTCCAAGTTGCCCCCAAGCCAGGCAGTACCTCCCCTGGTCATCACTGAAGGTTCCAGCTAGATGGAAGGGCACCTGCCTCTTAACCAGTATGGCAGTCCCTCTGGCGTATTAGAGTAAGAGGAGAAGATTATGTGTGCTGCCCATCTAGATGCAAATGTGGAGGCTCTCTGGGGTGTGAAGTGAGTCTTTTGCAATAGTGCTATGTGTGTCTGGTGTCTATCCAGATAAGCTAGGACTAGTCGTTTCTTCCTGGGGTCCCCTAGCCCTCTGACGTTCCATGTGATAATATTCAGTTGTGTCACATCTAAGCTAGTTATTTGTACAACGGTCAATCCATAGCTTTGTAGCACTTCGCCCCTGGAACCATATGCGAACAATGCAGAGTGTAGTGTTGCCTGTTGTACCACCTACTGGTACTTTAACTGTGAATTCTGTGATCTCGATGTCTAGTTCGTCGATCCTCCCCAAATTAACCAACACCTGTTCAACTCCCCCTCCCACCCGTTTCCCCCCCCACTGAAGCATCCCCAACGTGCTAGCATTGTATACCCTCCCTCCCCACCCCTGTCCCTCTCCCAACAAGAACAACAACAACATAGTCCCCGCAAATCATATGCGGCAGACTAGCCCGGGGTGATTCCCTTCAGGGGCCATCTCTAGGTGGCCACACAGCGACCCCGCGCCCACAGAGCACTCAGCAGCCGGAGCCGCGGCCCTATCGGGCAGTGGGTGCCCGGCGAGCAATTATTTGGCACACCGTGGTACATCATGCAACTAAAACATACATCTGCTAGAAGAGCTGCCCACCAACATACAATTTACGTGTCTCAGATATAGCAATTCGTTACCATGGCCACGTCATTCAAGGATCACTTCATTGCGCCTCATCTTCCGCTCTTGCAATTGGGGACCGCCGGGGTTCCTCTGCGTCACCGTCAGATCTGTTCATTTTTTTAAAGTTTCTTGAGGAAGTCCTCCACTTGCTGTGGCTTTGTGAAGAACCTCCGCTTGCCCGGATGCGTAACCCTCAGCTGTGCCGCGTAACCCTCAGCTGTGCCGCGTAACCCTCAGCTGTGCCGGATATAAAAGTGCATAGTTAATTTGGGCCTTCCGCAACTTACTCTTGACGTCTATGAATTTCTGTCGTTCTTCCTGGACCATAGGCATGAAGTCAGGATAAACGGAGAAGAAATTGCCTTCGTATGACAAGGTTTGTTTACTTCGCGCAGCCCTCAGGGCCACATCCCGGTTCCTATAATTCAAAAGTCTCAGGGTGTCTCCAGGCTTGGGCCTAGGTCCCAGCGATCTATGAGCGCGTTCCACAATGAATTGGTTGGAAAAAGCCTCCGAGCCAATTGCCGTTAGAAGTATCTTCTCCACATAGTCTTCCATTCGTCCAGTGTTGGTCGTTTCTGATATACCTAAAATGCGAATGTTGTTGCGTCTATTACGCGCTTCCTCGTTTTTCGCAGCAATGACCCTCAACAAGTTATCCATGCGGGAAAGCTGCGACTTGTGTCAAGCGGTCGTGTCTTCCGAGTCAGAGATGCGCCTTTCCGTTTCCTTGATGCTCTCGTCATGTCCATCCAGTTTGTGCACAATGGCGTCCATCCGCGACGACATCCTGTCTACCTTATCCACTATGGTGGCAAACCCCTGCCGGACTTCACGAAGGATGTCTTGCACATCAGTGGACTGCCCAGTTGCTTCCTCTTCAGACCCACTTCTCACAGCCTGTTCCTGGTCTTCCTGCGCAGAGCAGTTGTTCCTCTTAACCGCATCGAAATTGAGTTTCGGCTGCCGTGTGTCTGGTTTGCCCATATTGCCGCTGGCCACATGATTATTGCTGCACGTTGAATCTTCTGAATCGTTCTGTGACCTGCGGCGCAACCACCACATCTGTGTGGGCAGTGGCGTTTTTAAATAGTGATAATCAGCGGTGTCTCGGTAGCGGCATACAATTACCCCAAATAGCGAGGCCCCGATAGTACTTCCTGAGCCAGGGCTCTGCTGCAGACTATTTATTCTTGTTGTGGCACCCTCTGCGTCTCGAGGCAACACAGGAGCAGCTACATAAATCCGGCAGCACTATGCAGCCCATGCATTCTTGGGCAAGGTTGGTCCTCCTCCCACATAGGTGCAGACTCATAGGGGCTCAGCCACTTCGCACAGTTTGGCCGTCAGGCGACGTCTAGGCAGCACACTTCTCATAGGGTTAGCCTCCTCTACATATGCCTCAGGTACCACCTCGCCACGGTGCTCGCTGCCGTCTGCAATTACCGTCTGGTGCCCAATTCTCTTGCCAGTTCTCAATGCATTGCCCCTTAGGTGTGCCAGCCGCAGTGATTCAAGCCGGTGATGTCCCGCCCTCCGTCGATCCCCCAGGGCAACGCAGGCAATCAGTCGATCAACCAGCAGGTCCCGAGTATTAGTAAAGTATGCTGAGAGCGGGAGGGGGGGGGGGGGTGGGGGGGGGGGGGAATCCAATTGTCCTGAAGCCTCCTGTGCCGCACTACCTCTCCGCCACGTTCTCCGCCCCTCTGCCGCAGATCAGGGGCCGATCGTCCTCCGGCCGTCACGCTATCAGCCTGCGTAGGCTTCCCCACTCACCGCCTCTGCTTAGGGCTCCGCCGCAATGCTATCCACGATGCAGCTGCCAACGGATGCATGCCCCCAACAACAGGTCCCGCCAATGTTAAGCACCTCTCAGTGAGGGCCCGGGGCCCACCCGCCACCAGAAAGAGCGGCCCGCGTGGCCCTAGCGCTGCGTGTGCAGCCGCAGGCTGTGTTAGTTACTGCCGCCGGTGCCCACTGCGCCACTGTCGCACCCGGTCCAATCTTTAGCAGTGTTTTGCGAGGGCAGTAGACAGTCGTTCCTCCTGAATTTTGCTGTACAGCAGCAGGCGGGGCAGCTCTATCAATCGGTAAAATTAAATACCGTAGAGGAGACCATTAATTAGGATATTTGTAGGATTAAGGTCGCCGGGCGGCAGGAGCCTCACTCACATGCGGCCATCTTGCAAGTGCGCCACTTAGCGCCCCCTCGTGATTTGTCCTTCCTTTTAGTCTTCCCACTACCCAGGTCCTACTTTAGTACCCTTTCAATTGTACAAACAGTGAACGTGGCCTGTCTATTTTGACAATACACTATTTTTAACATGGTGCCTCTTGGTTGCCCTGGATGTCAAAGCAATGTTGCATGGAATGCAAAGATTTAACTCTTTAAGTGCAGAGTCTATGGACCAGGTCACATCTAAAAGGTGCCAATGCACCACTCTGCGAAATATATGGCAGTAAATAACATGCAGACTGTAACATGCAAACATTGGTACTTACTTTCCCTCGTCTTCCAATTTCTGCACCCGTGCCTGGATAACAGATATAGCTTCACAAAGAAACTCCTTTTTTCCTTTCCTGGTTCGGTGACCAGTGATATTTTGCCCCAATAATATTGTGATTAAAAATAAGTCATCCCATGGCAGGACATTCAGGCTAAACAAAAGAGAAATACAAAACAAATCAGCTAACCAAACATGTATGTTACATAAAACAACTTTGTCACTGAGAGTTGTGGCATAACACATTTGAAATCAATCCACAAAAGAGTGGTTACTCACCTCCGCATGTAACTCCTTCTTGCTAGAGCTGGCCTAGCCAATGTTCTGAAAAGGGTAAACATTACTTTAGAATGGTCTATATCAGAGGTCTGAAAAGAGCAGCAACGTGGAAGACAAGAATCCCAAGTGCAAAATCTAGAGAGAGGGTACAATTCCTTTTGAAACTAACTACTGTCCTGTGCTTTCTGATAAAATTCTTTGATCCACGATTCAGGTGTGTATGTGCACACTTATACCAGTGGTGTATTTATCTACAAGTTCATGCACACAACTACGTTGTTGTGCACAATACAGCTTGCCCACTGGCACAGCCAATGGGGTTCTCTAACTAGAGTCTAGAAGAAGGGGTTTGTTAACAATAATTAGCAGATTAATTTATAGCTTTTCTGTCTCCATTCTCACTTCATTTTACGCGTAGAACTGTTTTTCTACATTTGTTCATGGACAGAATGTCAACCCTGAAGGATTCTGCAAAACTAGTAAAAGCAGATGTGTTGCCTATGAGTGCTGTTTTCTTTGTGTCTCATCTGTTCCAGTGAAAATGAGGCTACATTTCCATGTATGAATATAGATTACATTTTTTGCCTTATAATGGCATAGCTGAAGTGTGTGCTAATTGGTTACATCTCACAATCAAATACGACTTGTTGCAATCTATACATAACTGTGAAACTTAGTCCAGTCAGCAACAATATCTTCAATACCTACATTCTCTGGATTCACTCTGCATGTTGTGAGTTCCTCTAAAGGAACACTGAAAGGGATGCAAGCAAGCCTCATCGGGATATGAAGGTTAAATACATGTGCAGGTTCTGCATGTTAATAAACCTTTTCCACACACAACTTAAGTTTTTCTTCTTGTTGGGTTCCTTGCCTCAGAGCAAATTAATGTAGATAGGGCCACTTTTTAAGCTATCAATTGACATGGTGCCTTAGGAGGGATGTTGCTATGTTTACTGTGTTGGGATTGGTCTGTTGCATGCTGTCCTACAGTTTGAGGAATATCGCGAAGATTGTAAAATCACTATAGGGGCAGTGTGCTACATCACTAATTTTTCGCAAACTAGGATCTTTGTCATTCCTAGACCATTTATGTTGCAGATTTTTTGTGCAAATGATTGAAGGAAAAATCAAATGCCTAGACCAACCAAGTACATGTAAATTTAACTTTTGAGAGTAACGTAGGGCATATGAAGGTCATATTCAGTTCTGAAGCAGCAAAGAGAATTACGTTGGATGTATTCTACATTTTGAAATTGTCAATTCATCGTGTACTTCCCCCTCCTGGACCTGCAAGTCATCAGCAAAATAAGTGTCTAGACCTGTTGCATGCTCTGCTAACAGGAATGGGCTTCTCCGACGGGCTGTACAATTTCAGAGAATGTAACTGTAATAATCACATAGGAGCTATCCAACCTCGGTAGTCTCATTCTAAATGTACACATTGGTGAGGTACTTCTGTTACAATAAGAGTAGGTTTGATGTTCATACAAATTTGCAGGAGTTATGATAAAGCCCAAAGCTGTAAATATAAAGCTATTTATAAGGAGTCACAATTTCCCTGTGGCTTCTATCCTTTATCTTCATTCCTTTTACATAAAGCATCAACTTACAGGAGGCATGCAGGCAGTCTTTTGGCGACTTGGTGGTGTGGGTCTCTGAAAGACTCTTCCCTTTATTAGGTTCTATCGCACAAGGGATTTAGCATGAATCATGAATTGAATAAAAGTTTGTGATTATGCCACCAAGTGTTTGTATGATGCCGTCACACCAAAGCCTTTATGGTCACTCCCAGCCAGAGTCTTCAACAAACCGAGATTTTTGCAAACACCTCTGTAGGGAATAAAGCTGCTTCATGCATCCTTTACTGTGCCAACAAACGTGATGAGTAAAGCTGGAAGACAATCACACTTGCTTTAAATCAAAGAGTGCAGTAACCATAATGCTAACCAATACAAAGCCACACTGTGCTCCTGCGTAAGACATTACCCGTCCAAATAGCCAACGGCACTAATACATTCCCCATAGTGCCATCACCACCATCCATGTATTTCCCTTGGTCAAAACTGCAGGCCACATGGCAAGACACTGAACCATCAATTTTCTTGCCCTAATAAAACTGTTTTGGATGGAATGGAAAATGGTAGTAGGCAACCGTTATCTCAAAGCAGCAAAACAATCTTGCTGTCCCAGGACAGGTATTGTGGTCTGTAAAACATGTGGGTGTTGGTTCCTTATAGCCTTGTTTCAAGATTTTGACACAAACTGTGGTCATTATGTGCTTCTGTTTTGGAAATTAATAGGTAAATTAAATAAATGGCATATCTCCCTCTCCCTATCTCCCTCCCTCCCTCTCCCTTTCTTTCGTGAAGTAAATTCATGGCTCTTTCCAACACTCATTTAAACTGTTAAAATACACATGGCTTCCCTGTATTGCTGAAGGGATGTTCTTAATCGTTGTATGCAGCTCCCACCATTCAAAGGTTCCTTCACGACGGCCATAGAAGGGCTCTAGGATTGCCACATACCGTCCGTTTTTGAGGAAAGCCATTTCGAGTTGCTGCAATCTTTTCATGGTATTAGTGGTCCTGGTTTTGCTACGTAGCCGGTCATTAAATTATGGACCAAACATTTTCCCATCAAAGTGCAATGTCAAGCTGCAAGCCTGTACAGCATACCTAAAGTATTAAATCCTAAGCCTTGAGTGACATGTTACTGTACTAGGTCATTTAATCCTCCTCGAATCACTATGCAAGAACGAGAGCATCACAAACCATATTCTTGGAGGCCAGTTGCTACTCTCTACAAGGGTGTATTTGTTTTCTTCCAGGGTTTCCTCAGTAAGGAAAGCTAATTCCTTACACATTGTATCTCACTGGCCTATTAACTTTACCAATACCACAGCTTCATTATATTTTACGTTTGTGCAGCACCACTACACACCTATTACCAGGCACCATTTTCATCTCTCTCCTTTGTTTCACCATCCTGTGCATCTTCGTTGTCCTGCTCTTCTTCCAGTGGTGGTCACCATTATCTGGTAAGATATAGGGTGCCTCTGGGCCATTGTTGGGTTCCTGGGGCAGGTGATTTATTAATTTTCAAGCTTAGGTGCAACAAGCCTCAACCATCTACACTGCCAGATTTAAAAACCTATCCACAAGTATATGGTATTTTAGCAGGTTTTATTGTCTCCATTATAAAAGTCATTACTTTGAAAAGTGGGAATTGATAAAAGTATCTAGAAACATGCCTGGCTGCTTTACGTAGGATACCTTGTAAAGCCACCAAGCCAGTTATAGATAATCTTGACAGTAAACGCCCCTCTCCATTGGATCAATCACTTGAAAGGACACATCCTGGTATAAAACCACCCTCTACATAAGATAAATCCATGGACCACAAAGAATCTATTTGGGAATCAGCTCACATATGCTAAGTATTAGCCACTGAGAAAGCATGTCCATTAACCCACGATATCACAAGATATCTGAGGAGGTTTTAGGTTTGAAGCGGTCATAAGATGAGCAAAAAACCGGGTAAAGTTTGTCAGGGTACATTTAACGTACATAAAGCTTATAGAACATCTGCATGAGAAGGCCAAGGTTCAGTTAACCATGCCTATCTGGGACTGAAGGACGCCGAAGACACATGGGCCTATATGAAGCCACATGAAAGGGGAGAGAAGGGCTTTCAGCACCCTTCGTTCAGTGAGAATGTCGAGAAAACAATGAGACGATGCAAGGATTACCTGACAGAAAAACCCTAACATGAAAGCCACTCAAGTTGAAACCTGTAAACATTGCAGTCAGAGACAGACAGACCAGACATCACTGCACCAAGCAGACAGTAGAAGGACTCAAACAGGGATGCACAGAACAACTCAATCCCACATCCACAGTCCCAGCATCGCCGCCACAGTCTAGCTCTCCAGCATGCAGAACCGAACAAGGCCCTACGGAAAAGACCCAAGAGGAAGCAGGCTGACCATTCCTTGTAGAAGAGGGTGATAAAAAGATAACCCAAAAGAAAAACTATTACAGAAGAGAACTGCTGCATGGTACTAGACAGGTGATCTGCTCTTCTGCATAAAGTTCATAAGAATATGAGACTCCTTAAAAACCCCTAGGCGAAAACCTAGAAAGTACCATAAAGCAATTCCATAGGCAGAGTTCTAGAGGAGCAAGCCAGGGTCCCAAACAATGTTCTGAAGGTCACTTCAGACTATATCTGGTAAGTGGAGGTGGAGAAAAGTCTGAGTGTGTTTTGAAGATAACCAAAGGAAGCACAGGTAAAAGAAAAACCTGAACGCTATTTCAGCACTATTTTAAAGTGTGATGTAAGGCCCATTAAGTCCCAGGTAGAAAATCTAAACACAAAACTGTGGGGGGGACACCTTTTGCAAACCCATGTAGAATTCTATAAAGGGATAACAACCAAGTGCTCTTCCAAATACAGATTTGCCAGATTCCTCGGGAGTGCAATTTAAATCCCCGGACGGCATCTCAAGTGATACATCAAGAGCCATGAGTAAGATGTACTAATTGGAGGCAAAAATAAGGAGACTCCAGGTTGAGACCTTTGGGAGAAATCTATGGTTTCATAGAGCAACAGGGAAAACCTGGAGAGTAGGCTGGAATAATAGGTTGTCTTTATAATGGCAGAGGACTTAGGCAAATATATCTGCAGCAGCAAAGAAAAAACAAGCAATTCAGACAACTCTACACATAATCTAAGCTGAGAAATGTGCGATAGTGTTCAATCGCTCAGAACTTGCAATCAACACAGACATTCATGGTAATGATGCAATTTGACCTCACTGGTAAATAAATTTTCTATTTTAGCAATTGGACACCAGTGTTTTGGGAATTCACATTTATTAAGAGCAACAAAGCATTACACAGTTTGTACATTTTTGTCTTACGTGGTGTTTAATGATATAGTTGGACATCATAATCATTAAGTAGCATAGAGATAGTGTAGTAAAGTAGGATCTGTTTTCATGGTCACCCCCTCTTTTTGCTGGTGTCATTCTGTTCTCTGACTAGTCTGTCTGGGATCCTGCTAATCAGGACCCCAGTCTTTGTTGTTCTTCTCAAAATGGGACTTGGTGAGTACTTGGTACCCTCTAGATTGGCTACTGGTGTACCCTGATAAGTCCCTAGTATACAGTACCAAGGTACCCAGGGCATAGGCACACCAGTGGCCTCCCATGGGCTGAAGCATGTATTATGCAAAACCCGGAGAGACCGCTCAAATTGTGAATCCAGGCCTGCCATTGCAGCCTGAGTAAGCTGGTGCTAGCAACACTTACGACAGATATAGGTTTCCCTATATCGGCGGTCACTACACTTAAAACCTATAAGTCACCCCTAAGGGAAGCCTTTCAATCCTGAAGACAGGGTGCTGGGTCCTATGTGTGATGGTCCCCCTGTACAAGCAGGGCACCCCTACAACCTTCGGAGTCCATTCTCCCGGGTTGTAAGTGCATATGCCATTACGACATATAGAGTGGCCATGCGTCATTACGCGATGGCCATCTCTAAACTGACTGTAACAAACTCGGTCATGTTTCCCTATCAAACATATGGGAATCATACCCCCACACCGTAAATTGTGTGTGTATTCCACGCACTGTACAGCTCCTCCTGGAGGCCCTCAGTGCTCCCGGTACCAGTCTTCTAGAACCGGACAGCAAGCTAGGGCTGCTGCCAGCCAGAGACGTTTCTGCCCTACTGCTGCTCAACCAAGCAGGGGAAGGCAGAACAATGGGTATCCTTCACAGGTAGATTTGACCACCTCCCAGACAGGATTTAGTGTATTGGGACATGGTGGGGGAGGGTACCTGCGCCACAGACTGCTTGAGGGGCACATTTGGCGCCCTCCTTGAATACTTCAAACCAGCTCGGAGAATCGATGGCTCTCGCCCTAGTGCGAAACTGTACAAAGGACATGAAAGTATCCTCCCCACTGTCCAACCCCTCCTCTGGGAAGGACTCCTGAATCAATCCCAACCCTTTCCGAAGGGTACTTAAGGGCTTACCTGAGGGTAGGTCCCTAGATTCATCATGGGATTCGATTCCAATTCAACATCACGTCATCTTCAATCAGCTGGACCGCATCGGACTGACCGCATCGGAATTCGCTTTGGGAACCAAGAACGCAACCAGGAAGGCTCATACTCATCCAGGTCCAATCGTCCTGCAAGTCTGCTGCACAGGCAGTGTTCATGCTCCATACAGGTTCCTCAACTGTATGGACATCCAAGACACCTGAAGGAATCTCCCTTGGAGTGAAGGAGCCACTATGCTGCGTCTGCAGGCACTGCAACGGAGCTGACCGGTTTCCTGATCCTGGGCTGGTATCGACTCAGACATGCCCAGTAACACAGGTAGCGGCTCTACAACTCGCTTGAGGCATGCAGTGTCTTCGGTTCGAGTCGGAGGCCAGTTTCCATCGTCGGCACCACGGAAACCGAGCCCCTTTGCACTGCGTCTGCTGGCTGTTGCCAAGGCTGGGCGACTCTCGTCTCCAGGGATCTTCCGGTCCTGTCAAGGGACTTTCATTTATTCCAGTGGGCTCCCCTGCTTGCTCGGGGCCTGCTCCGACTTACCTTGATGCGGTGAGTCACTTGGACCTTGCTGGTCCTAACACAGCACCTTCTACGATTTCTACGTTTGTTGCCGGTGCCAAGGTGTGTTGGTGCCTCTGCCGGACACTGACCCCCTGGCCATCGACATCCGATGTGGAATAGCTCGTGAATGGCTCCTGGTCACCCACAGCGTAGCCTGGTCAGCACAGTTTCAACTTCAAGGGCACCGTCAATCATCCTGCATCTATTGACATCGATGAGCATTCGTCTTCTGTGCCTCCTGGTCACTCTTGGGTGGCATAAGGATTAGTTACTTACCTGTAATCCTAGTTCTCTTCCAGGGGGTATACTCATTAAAGTCATAAGCACTGAATTATCTCCGCCCATGAGCGGGAACCCGGAACACAAACAATATACATATATATGTGTAAATATATCAAAAAGTACATAGTACTAAACTAATTATACACATATACATGTATAATAACCATAATATGCAGCCTAACATATATACATAGGCTAATAAAGCCAAAATTACACACGTTCTGAAGCATGAAAATATGCTGTATATAAATGCAATAAACAAGCATGAGCCTAAAATGCATTTCATAACCATGACAAACTTTTATTTTCATCAAAGAACCTGTTGTAAACAGTTATTAGCCTAAAAGGCTGCATATGAAAACATATCTGTGTACAGAAAATCAGACTGGCACCCTGCCTTTAAGGCCCCAGAGAATCTGCACACTTTGCCTTTAAGGCCTCCAGGAGAACTCTGTTCCCATCATGCACCACAGGTGACAGTTAGGTCAGTTCTTTTGTACGGTACAGTAAACTTTAGCAGGAATCTGTACTTAAAAACTTCATAATACATATTGAAAACCTCAATGCTACTGCTCGCCCGGGGAGGCGGGAGGGTGCTTATGACTTTAATGAGTATACCCCTGGAAGAGAACTAGGATTACAGGTAAGTAACTAATCCTTCTCTTCCAGGGGATACTCAATAGTCATAAGCACTGAATAGAGTAGCAAGCTCATACCCACAAGAAGCGGGCGAACAGATAAATGCATACACTTTTAAACCATAGTGTTTAGCTAGAATTAGCAAAAAATTTCTGAGGGATGCTTGTCCCACTTGTGCATCAACCTGCGCATCAGAATCTATACAGTAATGGCGTGTAAACGTATGCACTGAACGCCAAGTAGCTGCTTTACATATCTCTGACATAGCCACATTCCTAAGGAGAGCTGTGGTAGAAGCTTTCCCCCTCGTAGAATGCGCCCTAGGTCTACCTGATAAAGACTTGCGGGCTAGCTGATAAGCCAGTAGAATACATGACACTATCCATCTAGAAATGGATCTCTTGGACACTGCCAAACCAGTATTTGTAGGACCATAGTTCACAAAAAGACGGTCCGTGTGCCTCAAAGACTTTGTTTTATCTAAGTAAAATTTCAAAACCCTTTTCAGATCTAACGAATGTAGAGCCCGTTCAGCCGGACTGGAAGGGTTTGGGAAGAAAGTAGGCAATGTTATGGTTTGATTAATATGAAAATCCGACACCACCTTGGGTAGGAAAGCAGGATGAGTTCTGAGCACCACTCTGTTTCCATGAAAAATAGTATACGGTTCATTGCAACACAGAGCCTGGATTTCGCTCACCCTACGAGCAGAAGTGATGGCCACCAGGAACGCTACTTTCCAAGATAAGTGTTGTAAAGACGCTTTATGTATGGGTTCAAAGGGGGGGACCCATTAACTTGGTCAACATCACATTAAGCTCCCAAGGTGGAGAAGGAGACTTGACTGGAGAATACACCTTCCTTAAGCCTTCTAGAAAATCCTTGACCACAGGCATCCGAAAGAAAGATATCTGTCTTGGCGATTTTCTATAAGCAGTTATTGCAGCAAGATGGACCTTGATGGAACTAAACTGCAAACCAGATTCAGCAAGATAAAGTAGATAAGGTAAGATCACCTGTTCTTGACCATGAATAGGGTCAAGACCCTTACTCTGACACCAAAGGTAAAAGCGTTTCCACTTAAATCCGTAGGATTGTCTGGTAGAAGGTCGCTTTGCCTCCTTAAGAATGTTCATACACTCCGGATTCAGCTGCAAGTGCCCGTACTGGATGACTTCAGGAGCCATGCTGCCAAGCGCAGGGAGGGCAGATTGGGATGAAACACTGGCCCCTCCTGTTTGGACAGAAGATCCGGGCGACAAGGCAATCTCCTGTGTGGTACTTCTGATAACTGGAGGAGATCTGGGAACCACCACTGGCGTGGCCACTCTGGGCAAATCAGTATCATTCTGGAGTCGGTCTTGTACATCCTGTTGATCACTGCTGGTATCAACGGTGTCGGTGAAAAGGCGTACAGCAAGTTTTGACACCAGTCTATCAAAAGGGCATTCCCTTGAGACGCTTTCTGGAAGAACCTGGACGCGAAGACGGGGAATTTTGTGTTTGCCGCGTCTGCGAACAGATCGATGTCTGGTGTTGCCCAAGCCTGGAAACTGCTGTGCACGACGTCTTCGTTGAGAACCCAGTCGTGCGCTTCGACGAAGTCTCTGCTGAGGTCGTCCGCCTGTGAGTTGAGACTCCCTGGCAGGTGAACCGCTGTTATTGACAGGTCTAGTGCTAGCAGCCAATGCCAAATGGTCTGGGCTTCTATGGACAGAGTCCTGGACCTGGTACCCCCCTGCTTGTTTAAGTAATACATTGTAGTTGTATTGTCTGTTTGCACCAGGAGGGACCGAGTTTGTAGAGATGGTGCCAGGGACTTGAGAGCAAGATGGACCGCTTTGAGTTCGAGTAGATTGATGTGATATCCTATCTCGAAGTCTGACCATAGCCCTTGTACCTGCAGAGGGCCCATATGAGCCCCCCCAACCTTGGAGAGAGGCGTCTGTGATCAGAGTCTGCGTTGGTGGGTCCTGATGAAAAGGAACTCCCTTCATCAAGTGTGTCTTCTTCATCAACCACCGGATGGAATTTCTTGCAGACTGTTGGAGATGAATTCGATCCTCCCAGCAACCCGTCCTCTGCTTCCACTGATCTTCTAGACACTGTTGTAGAGGACGAATATGCAAACGTGCGTTTGGAACGATGAAGATGCACGATGCCATGGACCCCAGAAGAGAGGACACTTGCCGAACTGTCGGACGTGCAGACTGAAGGAGAAGAATACACTTCGCCTTGAGGGATAACCACCTCTCCTCCGAAGGACACACGTTTTCTTTTTCCTGGTCCAGTTGAGCACCCAGGTAGTGGATCTTCTGGGTGGGGTTCATTATGGACTTCTTGTAATTGACTTGAAGACCCAACTTGCACATGAGTTGGAGGCATATCGATAGATGTTCTTCCAGTAGAGATGGGGATGAACTCTTCAGAAGCCAGTCGTCTAGGTACGGATATATGATAATCCGTCTCTTTCGAAGACAAGCCGCAACTACCGCCATACATTTGGAAAATGTTCTGGGAGCTGATCTCAGGCCGAATGGGAGTACTGCGTACTGATAGTGATGAGCAGCTACTTGAAAACTGAGAAACGTGCGGTGTTTTCTGGATACCGGAATATGAAAATAAGCATCCTTCAGATCGATGGAGCACATCCAATCCCCCTGATGCAACTGGGGGAAGATCTGATGAAGAGCCAGCATTCGAAACCTCTCCTTTCGAATGAATCTGTTCAACCATCTCAAATCCAGAATGGGTCTGAACTCCGCAGCTGGACCTTTTTTTTTTTGTTACGAGAAAAAAATCGAGAGTATAGGCCTTGACATCTCTGTTGAGATGGTACTAGTTCTATGGCCTTCTTCAGAAGGATGTTCGCTTCCTGTTGTAAACGCTTTACATTCCACTATAACCTCTTTAGAGGACGCATGACAGGGGGTGGCTTCTTGAATCTCAAAAGGTAACCGTTCTGAATGATACCCAGCATCCATCTGTCCTTTGTGATCTGTTTCCACTCGTCCATAAAACACACAATACTTCCTCCAACCGGAGTGGCACACGGTTGTGGAAGAAGCCTCCGTTCATTGTTTTTGAGGCTATTTGGTAGCGGATGACTGCTGCCTATTTCCATTGCCTCTGCCTCGCCCAGGGCGCCGCTGTTGGAATCGCGACCTCTGTTGATTCTGGCCTTGGTTTTGCGAGGACCAATTCGTCTGTTGACTCCTCTGCTGGAAAGATCTCTTGTCAAAGGGACGAAAATTACCCCGACGTTTAAATTCTTTCTTTTTTTAAGACCTACGGCCTTAAGAGTGTCCAACTCAACTTTCATCTTGGACATCTCATCATCAGCGTGAGATCCAAACAGAGTATAACCATTAAATGGTAAATTAACTATTTTCCTCTGAGCCTCAGGCTTTAGCCCAGTAAGGCGAAGCCAAGCTGAACGCCTAGCACAAACACCATGTGCATAGGCATGTGCTGACAGATCCGCCAAATCAGCAGCCGCGCTAATGCTCTGATTAGCCACCAGTCCGCCTTCTTCCACAATTTCCAGGAAATCCTTTTGATCTTCCTTAGGGAGTTTATCCGCAAAACGAGCCACTGAGTCCCAGAGCAGACGATCATAGCGGCCCAGTAAGGCTGCCGCACTGGCCACTCTCATGGCCGACCCCGAGGTGTTACACATTCTTCGCCCCAAGGAATCCATACTCTTGCTATCCTTTTCAGGTGGAGCAGAAGAGGTAGATGCTGCAGACTGCGCTTTTCTGACTGCCGCTACAATAAGTGAGTCTGGAGGTGGGTCAGAGCGCAAAAATAGTGGATCTTCTTCTGGAGCCTTGTACTTTTTTGCAATCCTAGAAGGACCTGAACCCACCGTGGCCGGAGTCAAAAAAGTTCTCATTGCTGGTTCTATCAAACCGGGCACTAACGGCAGAAGAGGCCTGCCAGTCGTCTTGTGATGCAGGGTTTCAAAGATGACTGACGTTGCCACTTGGGGAACTGCCATCTTGATGTTGAACTTATTCGCCCCACGACATAGCACATCATTAAATGTGCTCAAATCATCTACAGGAGACACTCTGGAAGGCGGAGTAGATGATATAGTGGGAGAATAGTCTCTATATGAAGACCTTGAAAAAGACTAAGATGACGTATAAGATGGTGAAGGGGTTCTACGCCGTCTGAGTTGCCGATCGCTGCCTCCTACGCCCCCTTGAACGTGATCTCTCTCTCACTGGGGATTTCGAGCGTGATCTTCTATGCAGCTCCGACTGAGGGACCGGAGCCCTCATTCCCATCAGTCCTGCATCTGGACGCATCTTCCAATGTCTCAGGCTTTCCAGCCACCTCGGTGACATGTTAAGAGGCCGTTCTGCACGTTCAGGTGAAGCCTCAGGTGAAACCTGCACAGTATGCAGCCCTGCCGAAGACTTGGAGGCTCTGGAGACTACACTGTGCTCAGGATTTGATGAGCCAGATGAAGTCCGTTGTCTGGGCACCAATTGTCTGTCATCTGACACCTGCCCTGAGGTTGAGCCAGAATGCGCCACCACAGAGGAGTCCTGATGCATTGTCTCTTGACCCGCCACAGACCTGTCGTCTTGCTGACCTTGCGGTGAAGACGCCACTAAAAGTTGTGGGCTTATTTCTGACCTCGACAAAGACCCAAGTGAGGTCCGAGAGGCTGGTCTTGATAGTCTCGAAACTGACCTTTCATCAGGTGGGGGAGACCTAGACTCTGACACTCCATGCTTCGAGCCCGAAGCAAGCTTCGACGTCGAGCCACGTCGCGATGGAGACCTCGACCTTCTCTTTTTAGGTCTCGACGTCAAATTCTTCGACGCAGATCTTCCTCTTGACGTCGACCTTGTCCTCGACGACGACGTACGTCTCTCCTTCGACGTCGATCGATGACTCCCCTTCGACGTCGACACTGGACCCTTCGACGTCGACACTGGATCCATCGACGTCGACACTGGATCCTTCGACGCCGGACGCCTCTCTTCCCTCGACGTCGATCTCTTACGATCCTTCGACGTCGAACCTTGCGCCCCGACGTCGTCTTTAATGCAATCGACACCAGATGTCTCGACGTCGAGAAAGGTTTCGACGGCGACTGTCGAGACGCTGAACCTTGCCTCACCGGCAAAGTCCTCGACGTCGATGGAGCCCTCTTCGACGCAGACAATGCGGACGGCGATCTGGATCTCGACGTCGAGCGCACCTTTTTTTGACGGTGACGCTCCCTGGAGTCGATTTTTCTTAGTTCTACCTTCAGGAGAAGCTGTTCTTCGACGTTTGTGTTGAGAAGATGGCTTAGCAGATGATAACAAGCTCTTGGATCCCTTCTCACCACGGCTCTCTCTCTCCAGAAGGCCCAGCAACCTCATTTTCTCCCTTTCTCTTAAAGTCCTATTAGAAAGGTTGAGGCAGTGATAACACTCTTCCACCTTATGAGAAGCTGGAAGACAAACCACACAAACAGAGTGTGGGTCCGTTTTTGACATCTTCTTCCCACAGGAAGGACATTTGTAAAATAAAGATGGCATTCTGACTTAAACATCACCAACAGGTTAGTCAGAAAAAGGTATTAAACCACCACCAGAGTAGTAAATTGTCAAAAAGGCAAGAAAAAAACCCAACTTCTGACAGAAAAACTGTCACAATTAGCAGATCTCAAGTTCCAGGTTCCTCACAGAACAAGCCGGAAAAAAGAACTGACCTGTCACCTGTGGTGCATGATGGGAACAGAGTTCTCCTGGAGGCCTTAAAGGCAAAGTGTGCAGATTCTCTGGGGCCTTGAAGGCAGGGTGCCAGTCTGATTTTCTGTACACAGATATTTTTTCATATGCAGCCTTTTAGGCTAATAACTGTTTACAACAGGTTCTTTGATGAAAATAAAAAATGTTCATGGTTATGAAATGCATTTTAGGCTCATGCCTGTTTATTGCATTTATATACAGCATATTTTCATGCTTCAGAACGTGTGTAATTTTGGCTTTATTAGCCTATGTATATATGTTAAGCTGCATATTATGGTTATTATACATGTATATGTGTATAATTAGTTTAGTACTATGTACTTTTTGATATATTTACACATATATATGTATATTGTTTATGTGTTCCGGGTTCCCGCTCATGGGCGGAGATAATTCAGTGCTTATGACTATTAATGAGTATCCCCTGGAAGAGAAACACTGTTCCCTCTGCTTGCAGGTATCTCTCAACTTGAATCCTCCTTTGGGTTCCACCGGACTCCTTTGTCTTCTTCTCCAGCTGCATCTTTCCTAAAGTCCTCCATTGTGGTCTACAGCGGTTTCTGACGTCACTTGACACCTATGCACCCGGCTTCCCTGGTGTAGATATCCTGTTTCCGGGGTATCCACGGGTGTGGTGACTCTCCAACATTTCATCTTCCACTGGGTTTCTTCAGGGTCCGCTGGGAAGGGTCATCCTTCTTTTAAATTGCAACAGCCGCTTACCCATTGACTTGTGTTGATCACGCCGTCATCTTCACACTCTGCACACAGCCTCCGAGGTTTTCCTGGGTACTTACCTTGGGTGATTCCTTGGCTCCCAAACACTTCAAGGTCTTCTGGGTCTAGTCTCGACTGGAGTCTTGGTTCGCATACCACTTTTTTAGTATATGGTTTGGTCTCCCCCTGGAGACCACTGGGTATTTGTGCTACTTACGTGCCCTATTTCCTAAGTATTGTGTTTTTATCTCTGGTTAGGAGATAGTACAATTGCGTTAGTGAGTGTTTGTAATAAAATACCTATTTTTATAACTACACTGTGTGATTCTTTTTCACTTATCCTATATTATAAGATTAAGTACTGGTAAAACAAGCTGCTTTACACAATTTCTGGACCATTCCTAGCCATAACTTGACAATGGAAGCAGTGTGAAGCGCAGCCTGATATGACTCAAGATAAGAAACAAGACCAGGGACCAATGAATCAGCTTGCTGTGGCAGTACATTAGGTGTAAATGTGCCTCTTGTAAGAAGCCTATATTTTCAACAAAGGTGTCTACACCTTTAATGCAAAAAAAGGCAAAAATGAAAACCACTAGGCATGGAGGGGTTGGGGAGTTTGGAACGATATTCCAAACTCTACCGGCATGTCTGTGTTGTATATTAGAGATGTAGATAACATCAGCCACTGCAGGATGTCTGGGGTTTTTTAAAATACTGATTAGGGACAGAGAGCCACCACTTTTATGACTTTGGTGAAAATACTAGGAACCTAAACAGAACAATCAGAAATATCTTGCATTGGCAATGTGATCCAACCGCGAAAGCCAGAGGGCCCTCCTTAAAGAGTCCGTCAATATGTATGTGAAAGTAGGCAACATTTGTGCCCCACATGCAAATCAAACCCACCAGCTGAAGTACTATCACGGAGTAACAGATTAAATAGATGTAGCTAAAATAGTGCTTTGTTTGACATAAGAATGCATTTTCCATGCCTAGTGTTCAACAAACTTCTATAAGGCCTACTTTCATAACCCAACAGTATATTCCTTGGCATCTGGCTGTAGGCTAAAATCATACATTTAACATCACAACAGATATCCTAGATTCTTGTCTCTATAGATACTGATAAGATGAATTAAAGGGTTGCTTGCCTTGCATCAACCCCATAGTATGGTTTGAGTAATAAACTGGCCTCCACTGACAAAGGAGAGGTTTTACATGACATTTCGGATTAGTGGTCCAGATCCGCACCGCTCTATAATTGCTCTTAAAGCCATGAACCTCCATGCATGCAGCTGAACTGTCTGCCAGGACAAATTAGGTATATAGCAAATCTTAACAACTTGTTATTGCAGCATGCAACTGAGTAAACTAATAGTCTTATTTATGGTGTTGCACTTTACTAACATATTTGAACTCTGCACATTTTACACAGTAAGAACGTAGTTGGTGTAGCTGCAAGAATGATGCTTAAAGGGCACCAATTCCAAAATAGGATATGGTCATGAAAAACTAATTTCAAACGTTTCATCTGAATGCTAATATTTTTTCTAAATAGAGTATTTCCCGCCATTTCTTTTGCTGGGTCCCAGTTTGAAAATAAGTGTTGATTATTAGGAATATTCAATGGAACTCAGCTTACCAAACCCCTAAGCTGGAAAGTTGTGATTTGAACAAGTAACATTCAGCTCACAACAGACATAAGAGGAGAGCTTTAACCCCGTAGGTCAAAATGCCTTACAAACATACCCAATTATCTTTACCATATTATGTCCTCTACAAGCTGGCTTCAGAGTTGGATGCAGCACAGAGGAAGTGGTGAAGGCAGTTTTGGACAAGTTACTCTGTTATGCCGATTGGGATGCACCCACAGCTCTGGTCCTAATGGATACCTCAGCAGCATTGGATACTGTTGACCATCAGTAAGTGCTAGATCGATTGAAAGAGTCTAACCGGCCAATAGAGGTCTCCCTGGATTAATTTCTGCATGAAAATCAAACACTGTGTTGTGGCGTGGAACAGGGTTCTGTGATGACCCAATTATTGTTCAATGTATACATGTCTCTCTGCCTCTTTATTCAATCTTTTGGGTGGTCTTTAGTCATGTAAGGATATAATACTCAGACTGTCTTTAAGATTCATGGTGACCCAAGGTTGAGGCAAGAACACGTGCATGACTTTCAAGCGTAGAGCCTTGGATCTCTTAGAACCTAAACTAAATGGACGCAAGACTGAAATTCTTACTCCGACTCCTGTTTGGAATGTTTACTTTCAGTTTTGTTGGCGCGGTTAGATGCACACTCCTGTGCCGTCAGTCAGGAACTTGGGAGTCAAATTTGACACACAACAACAGAGTCCGACAAAATAATCTTAGTGATGAACATGTCTGTTTCAATTGCACACACTAAAGAGAGTGTTCATAATTTTGACAATCAAGACCGCTTTTAATTTGAAAAGATCTGACTCTGTTGCATTAGCTACATTATACCGGCTTCCAGTAAAGAAGTTATTTTTAAATCCCTCTAACTGTTGCATATAGTACGTTTTTATAAAAGAACAAATCAAATATCGTTGAGGTTTTCCTGCTACACACCAAGACATAGTTTAACATGCGAGAAGGCTTTTTTGGAGGCCGTTCCTAAGTTTAGCTGAGTTCACCAGAGAGATAGTTTTATCACGGTGGTGGAGCTCACTGCTAAGTTTGCTTTCTGAAACCTCAGTAAGGAAATTCAAGAAATTATCGAAAACCTAGCTTTTCCTGTGTCTTATTTTTTTTTAGACATCAATTAATAGCTGAGGTGACTTTATGGATCCAGATAGGATATTAGAGCTCTAAGATTTCCTCTGATGAATACTCTGCTTTATAATAATTTAAAATAAATAAATAAATATTAAAGGCACTTCTCTATCAAAGACTATCAATTTGGTGAAATTCCTGTGCTGTCCTGGACGTGTAGCATTTATGGCCTTATTTGATCTATACGCAAACATCCCTCTACAATTATCCAACTCATCAAAGAGCAGGGTTAATCTGGGCAATATGGTGTCCTATTCAGGACACAGAACAGCTGGCAGACACGAGCATGTTACTCCCCTAAAACAATGTCAAGAATAGCTACTAATTAAGGTCAAATAAAAACAATGCCTCAACTGGAAAATATAAAATTGCACTTACCAATTACTGAAGCAGTAGCAGTGAGGAGGTAGAGGAAGGGACTGGAAAAAACGAATAAATTTGTCACACAGAGTATTAGGAAAACCAGACAGCACTAACATCTTCTGGAGGTTTGCAAGAATCCTGGAATTGGAGAGGAAAACAAACTTTTACTATAAAATTGTAGCAGTTTTATATATCAAAAGGACTTTCCAAGAACAATTATTCTTTAGCATGGGTATTCTACCAGTTACATACTGTGGTAGATACCCACATTTAGTAACGATTTCTGGGACACTCTGAATAGGTTTTCTGGTCTCTACATGCCATATGGTTTGCCTTTGGACTTTAAGGACAGCTACGGATTCTAAGAAAAGGCCAGCCCACTGGAAGCCTATTCAGCTTTGATTTAGAAGAGACAGAACATGGTTTATTAAGTGGTCTATTTGAGAGACCTCACCATGTATTAATGCAAAGATCTTGATCAGGTTTAGCTAGTTTTATTTAAGTAAACCCTTAGTTCAGTCCTGGCTAGCTTTAGCACACAGCAGTCGGGCTTAATCAAAGAAACAAATGTAAAGCATTGTTGCAGGGGTTCTACGGAGTCACAGAACTATGCTTAGGATCACAGAAACCTTAGTAGGCAGGGACGGAGTCTTCTTACCACCTGAGTACTCATGAGGCAGGGACTGACTAGCTATAGTGACTCACTTGCCCTCCTACGGATTCACAGAGGAAGAAGTGATTAGACACCCCAGAACACAACAGTCCAGACCCTCTCAGGAATCGTTGTTGCAGAACACATCCTTTCGATCTCACACTCCTACAAGTCGACAATAAGTTCTGACAGAGACACAAGGAAAGTTTAAAGTGTTTATTTTAACTATTGTGCTCTAGTATGCAGTATACATGCCCTAATCAGTAAGAAATTGACTAACACAAATATGGTCAGCATAGCAAGTAGCACATAAATCCTAAACGGAGCTGTCATTATTTAAGACAGGGAAGCCTAACATCCCTCCCCTTCTACAGAAGTAAAATTATTATATATCAGAAGATCTCTATGTTTGTAGCAGACCCCATACCTTAGCATGCACAGATGAAAGTTCTACATCTCAGGTGCTGTCAAGATCTCTTCCCTGGAAAGATCCCTCTCTGGCTGCATAGCAGAGACGTGTAAAGAGGCCACGCCCTTTTTACACCTCTCTGCCAGGCCTGCCCCCTGGCACATACTGGAGGTTCCTGGTGGGCTAGTTGGCCCCCGGGGACCCCCAGTATTCAAGGGGAATTAGTTCCCCCTCTGCATACTCGCCAGATGGCGCATTTGCACAGAGGTGCAATCCGTCACCTCAATCCACGTCCCCTCCCTGCACCACTCTGCAAACGCGCCCCCTGGCGCGTTTGCAGAGGGGGAAATAATTCCCATTGAATACTGGGGGTCCCTGGGGGCCAAGTAGCCCACCAGGAACCTCCAGTATGTGCCAGGGGGCTGCCTTGCAGAGACGTGTAAAGAGGCCACGCCCCTTTTTACACCTCTCTGCAACACAGCCCCCTGTCGCATACTGGAGGTTTCTGGTGGACTAGTTGGCCCCCAGGGACCCCCAGTATTCAAGGGGAATTAGTTCCCCCTCTGCAAACGCACCAGGGGGATGCCTTGCAGAGACGTGTAAAGAGGCCACGCCCCTTTTTACACCTCTCTGCAAGGCAGCCCCCTGGCGCATACTGGAGGTTCCTGGTGGGCTGGTTGGCCCTCGGGGACCCCCAGTATTCAAGAGGAATTAGTTCCCCCTCTGCAAACGCGCCAGGGGGCTGCCTTGCAGAGACGTGTAAAGAGGCCACGGCCCTTTTTACACCTCTCTGCAACACAGCCCTGGCGCATACTGGAGGTTCCTGGTGGGCTAGTTGGCCCCCGGGGACCCCCAGTATTCAAGGGGAATTAGTTCCCCCTCTGCAAATGCGCCAGGGGGCGCGCTTGCAGAGTGGTGCAATCCGTCACCTCAAGCCCCACCCCCTCCCTGCACCACTCTGCAACTTAAAACACGCCACAGCGCGTGTTTGCACACGTCACCTCAGGCCCTGTCCCCTCCCTTCGCCACTGTGTAAACGCGCCCTGTGTCAGTTTTAAGTTGGGGAATTAAGTCCCGCCTCCATTAAGCGCCAGAGCTGCCTTGCAGAGAGGTGTAAAAAGGGGCGTGGCCTCTGAACACCTCACTGTAACGCAGCTCCCTGGCTCATACTGTAGGTTCCTGGTGGGCTAGTTGACCCCCAGTATTCAAGGGGAATTACTTCCCCATCTGCAAACGTGCCCCCCAGAGTGCTGCAGGGAAGGGGCGGAGCCTCCGGTGCGATGCCGGTGATTTTTTTCTTTTTTTTATTTAAGAAGGGGGGCTGTGTGGCCCCCCTTATTTTCCTATTTTTTTGGCCCTGGGGACCCCATTCCCCAGGGCCTGTTCCCGAATAATAAAAAAAACTAATTTGATTTGGAAGGAGGCCGCATGGCCCACCTCCAAAGGCCATAATCGGCTCCGGGGACCCCATCCCGCGGGGCATGGCCTTTTTTTTAATGTAATTTAATTGGAGGGTGGCTGTGTGCCCCCCCCCCCCTCCTCTGGCCATTTATGACCCAGGGGACCCCATCCCCCTGGGCCGGCCTTTCTCTTTTTTTTATTATGTATTTATAATTGGGAGGGGGGCCGCGTGTCCCCCCTGCGGGGCCACTTCTGGCCCTGGGGACCCCATCCCCCGGGGCCTGGCCTTATTTTTTTTTTAGAGGGGGCCTCGTGGCTCCCTCCTTTTCAGGCCTATTATGGCCCCGGGGACCCCACCCCCCGAGGCAGGCCTGCCTATTAGGTTTCGCCTGGCGATCTGCTGCGCAGCAGCATTCGCGCAGGCGAAAACTTTTGTTTACCAGTATGGACAAAGTCCCGCCTCTCTGTTCCATTGGCTAGCTCCATAAATGGAGGCTAGCCATTGGAACAGAGATATGTCCGTCATTGTCCGAGGCGATTCGTGGGCGTTCCGTAGAATTTTTCTCTTTTTGCCCACGTCATGCGGCGGTGGGCAGTTTTTTTTTTTTGTTTTCCTTCGGCATCCTTCGTCACACCATCCGGACGGCTCTCCCTGTGAGGACGCAGACCCGACCCGCTCCCTACTCCGAGCCGACTCCCGGAGATAATTTTTTTAATTTTCCTACACGTTACGTACCGGCCCCACTTGTAAATGCTTGTTACATTCAATGTTTTACTCCATATTGCAATACCGGCGAAGACTCTTTACTTTTACCAAATGTCCTGTTTCTGTAGATTTTAACAACACTACTTTTTGTGACCGCAGTCTCTGGGTTCTCAAGTGAGATCAGGTTGTGGGTGGGCGTTAATGGTCGGGCGCAATTGTGAGCTCCAGGCACTGCAAGTTTGTTGCTTGCCGACCAGTGGGTCTCAATAATATTCCGCACACCTGCGCACTGTCATTAGTCTGCACAGTACACCAAGCGATTATCACAATGTGGTAATTGTAATTGCCATTTTAACTATTGCGTGTGAAGGAGGTACACAGCTTTTGAAATGTTGACCGCTTCAAAGGAAATGAAAATGTATTTAAAGGTGAGTAGACTGTGTGCATGTTAGCTGACCGTATGGACGCAAGGAAGTACATGCAGATGGACAAAGTATAAAGACAACAATAAATAGCAGGGTGATGACGTGATGTGTTTGTACAATTTCAGAGGGATGTTGGAAGAGGAAGAATTAAAGTGTATAAAGAGTGAGTAACTGCATATTAATGGGAAAATGTTATCTATTCAAGCACTGTGTAGACTGCTTATCTCTCACACACCTTAGGAACGTTCAAATGATTGTCTAATATATTCAGAATTGCATCATTTTAAACTCAACTTCACAACAAAATATGTTTTTATTACTCAAGTGTCTGATACTGTTAACACGCATTAGTTACACCAACTGGTCTGGCTTGTTTAATGACATGTTTTTGTTGTTGTATATCTGGCTATAGTAATAGAAAACTCACAGGCACGCAAATAAGTCATTGCTTTGATTTACACACGAGGAAGTGCCGCTCATTCAGTAGTAGTGTCACTCATTTGTGCAATGAAAACATAAATGTCACGCATAAGCAATATGTGTCTGAGGCTTTGCAAAATGTTATAACGAGAACAGAAAGCGGGTATTTTTCTTGGGGGTGGAGGGGAAGTAATAACGATAAATGGGAGAGGTGCAGAAAGGTTAGAGTTGTAAGGTTAGATTTACCAACGAGCTGAACCATGCTATAAAACTTGCATTTCAGACACTGTCATTAAAAATCATATCCTCTTCTGAGCAACTGCAGTGCCTGCCTGCCCTGTTACTGAGAACAGCAGTCCACAGTCTCTCTGGTGAGTGCCCTACCATGTGTGGTGCTTTGTAGCAGTTTTAAGATGCTCTTAGTTTGTCGTTGCTCACATGGGTGTCATTTCGGATATTTATATGTTCCCCTCATCTTCATTGCTTGATTGTGTGCACGAGAAAGTCACTCATAGTTGTTGAAATATCACTCATAATTTCACTGAAATTATGAAAATGTCATGCATAGCAATATGAAACCATGGGAGCTATGCATTGCCAGCATAAGTCTTCTCATGTCACTTTTCCCAAAATGCAGGCAAAGTGCTTCAATTCGAAATTCTGAAGCGCAGGTACTCCCTATCCCAGAGTAATTATTGCTGCTTAGAAGTGCTGATACTCTCTCATTTAAAGTATTGCACCAGCGGACAAGTACAGGTGCTCTCTCTTTCAAACTAAAGAAGTGAAGTTACTCAGTATCTGATTGTACTTGCCCAGTGCTTGAACTGTATTCAAGTCAGGGCCACTTGATTTATGCTTTAAGGGAGGACTAAATTATGTAGCAGGGTATACTAAATGTTGCAAGAATAGGCAAGCTATGAAGCGTTATTATGGCACATTTTGTAACAGATTTGTTTCCCATTTTGTAAAATTACTTTCTCATTTTTAGGTTTCGCCTGGCGTCCGCTGCGCAGCAGCGTTCGCGCAGGCGAAATCTGATGTTATAACAGTACGGGGGCTTTGTCCTGCCTGCTCTTCCACTGGCTAGCTCCAAAAATGGAGGCTAGCCATTGGAAGAGAGATCTGTCCGTCATTGCCGGAGCAGATTCGTGGGCGTTCCGGCGATTTTTACTCATCCTGCCCCTTTGCGATCGTCATGCAGCGGTGGGCGGATGTTCCCCCCCCCCCCCCCGTGATGTTTTGGCCATTTTGGACGTGTGTTTCGCAGGGGTGGGTTGCGCGATTTCAGTCCTCTCCTCATCAGGTAAGCAGCATTTTGTTTATTTACGTGTTTGCGTGTCTCGTTGCCGTCGTCCTCTGTTCCCGGATTGCCCGCCTCCTGTCGATCGCTCCCAGTGCCATCCAGCCACATTGCCCAATGCCCACCCGTCCAGTATCATCGCTTGTTTAATGTTTCTTTGGGTTATGTCCGCGCTATATAAAAATGCCCTAAATAAAAATAAATAAATACTGCTGTGCTGGTCCTTTCGGATCTCTGACCCTGCGGCCCCTCCCCTAGTACCTGCGGAAGTCGTTCCTGTCTATTGCAAAGCCATAGGCGGTCTTTGAGCTGGAGGGGCGCAGTGTGCTCTGGGCCAGTGGTTTTGTGTTACCTGCTTTCGTTACTTTTGGTAGATGTGTGCGTGTTTGGTGCGTGTGTTTAGTTTGTATTTGGTGTTTTGCCATACGTGTCTTGTATGCTAAACTGCATTGGTGCGCCTTTGAAAGTTTGTGCTTGCTTGCTGTCCCTGGCCCCCCCCCGTTCGTGCTAGCTGTCCTGGCTTCCCCCACCCCCCCCTCCCGAGGTCCGTGTCTCCGATCCCACCCCCCCTCCATTGCTAAACTGCATTGGTGCGCCTTTGAAAGTTTATAATTGTGTTCAATGTATGTTTGGGTATGTGCACATGTCGTTTTGAAATGTACATGACTATGTGACATAAGAGTGTTCCGTGTGTGTCGAATGTATGCATTATGTATGAGTGATTGGTTGTGCTTCTATCGCTGTGATTTGTGTTACATATGTTTGTAAGTTATTCCCCAAAACCGATGACTCCCAAACTAAACCTAAAGAAGTAATAAGATTTATTACCACCTACAATACACATGCGTGGGAAGTGAAAAGAAGCATCAATAAATTTTGGGAGGTTCTAAAGAATGATAATGATCTGAGAGAGTGCTTAGGAGACCACCCATCCTTAACTTTTCGGAAACCTGACCAATTATGCAGCAATATGATCCCGAACCCCGAGAAGATCAATGCTGTCAAAGGCTTCTTTACATGTAACCAATGCAAAGCCTGTAAATTTAGCAGCAGCATTAAATCACTAAAATTCAACAGCACCGAAGCTCCATGGGTTATAGAAAAACACTTAAATTGCAATACTGAACATGCCATCTATACTTTAAAATGCCCTTGTTCAAAATCCTACATTGGGAGCACCATCCACAAAGGTAAAAAACGGGTGTTAGAACACCTGAGAGCAATTGGTAAAAATGACAAGACCTATCCCGTAGCTCGCCATTTTTACGAGCATCACAAAAGCAATGCTAATCTTGTTAAATTTGCAGTCATTGATTGTGTCCCCCCCTAACATAAGAGGTGGGAACAGACTACTTGAACTCAGGAAACTGGAGTCCAAATTTATTATCAGATTCAACACCATGGTGCCCAATGGGTTGAACATGGACGAGGAAATATCAGTGCACCTACATTAACTTTCAAACAAAACTGTTGAGAACTTTTGCTGCGAGTAACCTTCTGATTGATGTTTTAAGTATTTTGTGTGTTCTCTTCATAATACGTTTTTTGGTTATGAAGATTTTAATAGGACTTTACCTTTATTATTATCCTAGGTGTGACAGATGCATACATAAGAATAATTGATGATGGACCATGCTGATATCCGAGACTGCTGTAGCCCACTGGGGCACAATTCTGGCTGATACATCTTTAATTTAATCTAATTTTGTTTGGGATGAACGCTAGCCCCGTTTGGCATTGTCTAATATTTGTGCAAGCTGAGGTGGCCCACTTGGGCAGTGCTTTGTAGAATGAATATATATATATATATATATATATATATATATATATACACATACATATACATATACATATATATACATATACATATACACACACACACACACAACTGGTCACCATTCAATTGTCTATATAGATATATATTTTACACAATTATATAACAGCATGTACCCTTCGACTACACCTGTAAATGAGGTTATCTGCAATCACTTGAGCGAAAGAAATTGATACAATGACTCTAGATATTATTATATAATGTCAAAATATATTCTCGTCTTGGTTCCAAGATATATATTTTTAAAATGAATGAGGAATACAAGAAGCTAGTTGTATTGTAACTTTTTTTGGTAGAAGTTCTAACCTAACATGTACAAATGTATCTAAACCAATGATTGACTGTGAAGGCTATTGCTATATGTTGTTGTAATGATGAAGATTTGGGCAATACATTATATATTTTGTACATCTATTGAGTATGTATCCTACTGTGTTATGCCTTTCCACACTTTTTTTTTTCATGCCCTTAAGACACTCTTCGTCTACTTTTTGTGTCAAAATTAAGTTTAGAACAATGGAAGGTACCATTTTATTTAGGCTCATAATTAATTATTGATCAGTTTCTTGTAACATTGCGTCTTAACAATAGACACTTATTATTAAAATCACACAGTAGTGTGTTTGTCACACTACATCAGCACACTAGTAATGATACACTTTCAATAGGTGTATATAGCGTTAGTTATAGATTTGGTAGGAGGAGGTCACTTCAAAATGGCAGCTGCATTGTTCCCCAACGATATGTCACCATGAGAGTCCGTCCTCGACATCACCAGCTTTCAATCTTTGCACAGTTACATAAATGCTCCCACCAGATTGCCTCGTTTACCGGCTAGCTGCTGTGTACTGGACGCTTTGGAGACCACGAGCCATTTTCAAACTCAGTAAGCGGCATTGTCTTCCCTGTTTAGATTAGACACGTTCTGCATTTAACAGAGCAGTTAGTAATACAAAGCTCTTTGCCTCTTCTAGTTTTGTTGGAGGTATTATTTACCATTACTCTCCCAAACTCTGGAAACCTCTGAAAGAGACTTCTGCTTTTCTGATTGAGGTCGCAAGGCATGGCTTCCTCCAGTATTTTGTACGGAAACAGAGATTCTCTTCTCTTTCAAGATAGGTAAGCTAGTCCTCAGCGTGTCTGCATCTATATAGACTGTGTAACTCATAGTATTAAATTGCAAAACGCAATACTAGAGTACTTCATGTGCGTTGGTCATACATGAGATATATTTTAGGCTGACAAACTAATTCATCTAGGCAAGTAGACACATGATACTCCTGCAAGATGGATAATAAATGTACTCCGCAAATGTTCATATGTGCTTTTTGAGCAGAGAAAATATTTTGTCTACACGATTGTAGAGCAGCAAGTCTCTACATTTTGTGGCATATTTGGTGCAGATACTGGGTGCAGATACATTTAAACGCAGCTGGCTATTATCTAACTATTACAAATATAGTTCAACATTAGAATCGACAACTAATTACGATTCTGGTCAGATCTTGACTACACTACGAGTCCTTTCTCTAGGACATCGCAACGTAAATCAGTTGGTTATCTTCAAATAATTTGTCTAGATGCCGTCCAATAAGCATTTTGATCCACAACCTTAGGATTAAGCCCTCGTGCTAACAGACATTCCTGTCTACACACCTTTAGGAGCCTATCCGTGAGGCCCCTTTCTGTGTTTTCAATACACGATTACTCTGGTTCGAGTTAATTACCAAACAAGATCAGAGTAAGTAGAATATCCTCATTAAGCTGTTCTTGGTGAAAGCTTCGATGTCACTTTTCTAACTCTATGTCTACACATGATTCTTTATGATCCTTACTATATTATTGGGTTATGGTTCAAACCCACATCCGGAGGGCAGAATCTTTCTGATGCCCCTTTTTTTCTGTTTCACAGGGGTTATCTTTCCTTTCTTTTCAACTCCTGTCATTATAGACCATTGATATAATTGTGTACATTATATTTATACAGGGGACTTGTTTTACAAACAACTGTATGTCCTGAAGATGGTCTGGCGGATGAAATTACCACAACAGACCGAAACGTTAACTGTTACATCCATTTTCCTAGCATTTGTGTTGTTTGGGGAATTGTTTCCTATTGCTTTAGATTCATTTTCTTTTCTATATACTTTTGGAATGGTTGTTCAAACCTAGGATGTGTAGGTTCTTTTATGGTCCCTTCATCATGAGGTTTTATCGTTTCTAAATGTACCCCTTAAATTTCTGTTTCACATTAAAATTGTGTGGCCTGAAAAAAAGATATACCCGTGTTTCTCGAATTGTTCTGCTGAATATTCATTTTATGAACAACTACAGTGATATTTAGATTTTTTTCAACGTTTAGTCACCATTTGGGGCTCAACATATTAGTAACACGTTTATATGAAATTTGACTAAGATTAGTGAATAAAATCCCTTGTAGGCACCTTTATCTAACAATTAATTATTCTGACATCTCTTAATCACTGCCCTTACCATACGTTTTCGTTAACATTTTAGAACTTCAAAAGTGGTAATCTGTACCAAAAATTCTTGGATAACGTTTTTCACAACTCAAATCCATGTGGGGGCAAGCCTCCCATTCCTCCAACCCCCTTTTTGCCACTTTCATCCATTTTTCACAATCACAGGAGAGGGAAGGGATCCTTCCCAATCTGTTCTTTTTCTAAATGCTCTTGCACAGTACTAAGTATTTCAGAAAATAGATTTTTCTCATATATTCATAGCTGTTGTGTGATCTCTTCCTGGAAGCAGTCCTCTGTCCCTCCTTTTACTTTTTTGAGAGTGTACTTACCATTGAACTTTAACCTTGAGCATACTGTACTCTTACCCAGACAAAAGTAATTATTTCTAGCCCCCACATCTAACCAGTTCATGAATTTCCATTTAACACATTTTATTCCATCCAAGTATGCTGTACTGGGGAGCAGATGAAGGAAAAACAGAAGCAGAAGGACAGCTTCTTGAGGAGTGTAGAGTGGAAGCTGGGTTAACAAAGGTGCAGCCCAGGAATTCAGCAAAGAAAGAATGGGCTGAAATGGATGAATCGGTTACATGAAAGATGCAAGTACTTAAATATAAGCTAACTGAAGTACAGTGGATGGACTACAAAACAGCCCTTACAGGTGATTAACAATGTCGTACACAGTATACATAACTATGCAAAGGATAAAAAAAATAAAATAATAATAATAATAATTTACCTTCGAAGTAAAATAGGCGTAGCACTTCTTAAACTGGAAGATGGATCTCCAACTTGATGAGCTCTGGAAAAATATACATTTTAAGCACCATCATAATAGAAAATACATATTAAATTAGCAATGATTTAAGCCCAGAGTGAAGCCCAAAAGTCAAGAACTAAAATTAAAACTTCTCAATTGCCTCCCCAATTACCTCCTCTAAACATTGTGTTTACCACCTCAAGCAGTAAGAGGCTAGCCATTCATAAACGTTATTCTGTATAGCCACATTTCAATTTAAGCTGCCTAAGAGTAAAATAAAAGGAAAAAAGGGGAGGGGGAGGAGGTGGGTGCAGGCAAAAATAATAAATTGCTCAAAGAGCAGGGAAGGCAAATGTGGCATTTGCATGCTTGGCATTATCCCTACATGCTGCATTTGGATACACAATGGTCAAGTTTGTTGAAAAAGGAGAAAACTAGTCTATTGGATATCAACTCCATAGCAGTTCTAATGATCAGTTATTTATTTATGTTTTCAAAAAGATCAGCTTGAGACGTAAGCCACTTCAAAGCACTGAAGCATTTTAGTCTCAGGTTGTTGAGGAAAAACCGTCTCTAATCCTAATAAAACGTGCCTGAAGTGTTGATAGGTTGGTATCAACTGCATTCATCTTCTGTCCATCAAAGGGACAGAGGGTGGGAAGGGCAGTCTTAGGTATTTATACTGGTGCTTCAAAGTTGGGGTATTTGATATGACTTGAAGAGTTCCAGAGTTGAGAGTCCAACAATCGGATTGTCCTCTCATGTTTCTGGCAGTTGTAACAGGATAGTGAGACCAGGTTTCCCTCAGTACAACTCAGGACACTGTGGAACATGCAGTGTAGAAAGAAAGCCTGTAATTTAGGAGGCCATACTCTGCATGTCTGAAGATAGTACAAAGGAGTTTACAATTCACACTCTGAGCTAATGGAAACCAATGTAGATCGTTGACAGCATGACCATCTAGAAATCAAACTATACAAGTTAAAATCAAGCTTGGTTGCTTGATTCAGTAGATTCAATAATTTTGTGATCTTTTTCTTCAGAGGTCTGGTGTAGACTATATAAAAACAGGCAAGACTCAAGAACACCAAGGTTTTGATCAATTTAACATACATTAGACATAGAGCAACATCAAGTTACTTCGAAGTAGTGCAAGATAGTTTTTTTTGTTTTTAAATCTCTGGAGTGATGACTTGGTTTTAAGTCCAGAATAACCTTGTAATACACCGTGGATTCAGCACCTTCAATTTCCCTTTTCCTTCATGTGAGATTAACTTCACCTTAACCTACAGCTCATATGGAGTTTAGGACGATCAAAGGCGATAGTAGAACAAATATCAAAATGGCAACCTAATATAGGAAGAACATAAGTGCTGGTTGAAGTACCCTTTAATACATTTGTCTGAACTGCATGAATATGTTCACTTCAGACTTCTAGTCTTGAATCAGTCAAGGCAATGGTAACTGTACATCTCTAGTGGAAGATTTGAAACATTTGAAATTTGTACTGACTGTACCACTCAACTGTTGTCTTGCGATTAAGATTCTTGTGGCAGATTTTACCTTTGGTTGTGCATCAATGAACAATCGTCATACTGGCTTTATATTTTTGGTCGTGTAAAAGGAATATCTGTGCTTTGGGTCCAAGATAAGATTATGCAGAACGATTTTGGTGTTGTTCAACGTTTGGTGCTTTGTCTGTACCGCTACAAATTTGATGTTTTCACAGACCCTATAATCAGACATAACCTTAGGAAGGAATCGGATATCTTATAGCATCACCTTCCTTACTCCATAAATAGATAATGGTATGTCCATCAATGATGCATGTAGTTGTAGTATCCTTAAGGATAATATTATCATAGTTAAAAAAAAAAAAAGATCTTTCATGACAAAATATATGATATTTTCATTTCTGGATGGGTTCAAATTGTGGCGCAATCAACTTAGAAACAGATTTCATTAACAATGATGTCTAAAGTGCATGATCACTATCAGCATTCTTAATTCTGGCATAGTCCCTGCCCAGTTTCTTTAAGCATGCAGTGAGGGCCTTCACATTCACATAAATGAATCGTACAAAAAAAAGACGATGAAGGCTACTTGTAACAAACAGAATAAAATTAGCTTTATGGGCATTCTTAGGGTACAGTTCTGTTTGATTCGAATGGGTACCCGCCACCATGTGATGGCCTGCAAACTGTCCTTCAAAATAGCTAATTTAGAGCTGCTCTGGTAACACACGTCAGGCAATCAAAACATTTATAAGCACTAAACAACTGAGTGCTGTGGACTTCTGGAACTCAGGCCAATATTCAAAGTAGTACAGTAGAAATAAGTTACAAAAACAAGATCTATCCAAAAGGCATTATATTCTTTTTTTTAATTCTTTTTGTTCATTTTTTTTTTAACTTATGTAAATATGTAATAAAAAACACATTTTACAGTCAACTGGTTGTACATGAAGTACAGGCTTAATAGCTTCCCCATAAAATCAACACGAAATGTAGAAACGAAACCTACTGGCTTTTACATTTACAATCCATAATGCCCACACCGCCACATGTTAATAGCATTTGTTTAGGACAAATCAGAATAGCGGGTCAATGGACTACAGTTTTCCAATTATTCAGGCACACTCAACTTTGTACAGGACTCTTTTGGCTTCTATATGCAATTGTTAATTTGTATACTAGCTGTACATCAAATGGATATTGGGACTACCCCATTTTTAGGCTATATCCACTCACTACTAAAGCCAAATCTATAAACATATTTCGGTACCTCGAGATCTCCTGAACTCCCACATACCGAAAAAGCATCAATTTTCCGGAGCTTTAATAGTAGAGCATTCCATTCAGAGTATGCAATATTAAGAATCGGATTATGCAGCAAGTAGCTAGATGCCTTGGTCCAGCAAAGTTGCACACCATTCCCAGTTTGGGAATTAAGAGGGAGCCTATCAGTGTAATAATGCTACATAGTAGCAGCGGGTTGAACTCAAGAGTTCTGGCACTAGCAGAGAGAACCTTGAATATAACGCAACAGTCACAAGAAGTGTATCTTTATCCTACTCCTTAGTCTTGGGTATTCATTATTCAACAACTAAGGGGTAGATTTCTCAGCAAGAAGACAAAATGAACAACAGGAAAAGCAGGATTGGGCAGCCAATGAATGAAGTACGCAGATTTTATAATATTCATAAAAGTGCCTTAGGGATGACAGTGGCAAATGCTTTTAGCAGTAATGCAGATACTGTAAATGAGCACAGTCCTACAGACATTTACTGAAGTTGCTTTGCATTTAGCAGAATGCACCAGAACAAACTGTGGTGGGCTGCCCAATGTAAGGAGTAACATCATACATTTTTATTATCTGTCAATAATGGGTTGGAGAATATACTAGTCTGAAGAGAGACTTCTCGGTCACAGTATTATGAGCAAAACATGTAAGTCTATCATTAATGTTTTGAAGTACGTCATGTGCAGAAAAACCATGAAAGCATGGAAATATAAGCGGGAGGCAAATCTCAATGGATTATCAATATCACATTCTAAACTAAACAAGCATTGGCAAAGCCAATAGGTCTTGCTTTTGGGACCTTTTAAGTATTTAGTTATGCAGCACCATATCCTCGGTGCAACGACATTAACTGTTGCATGGCAATGCTTGTTATCATTTTAGTGTCATTTTGTTAATTAAATAATTTCTTTATTGTTAGAAATTGAGGTGGGATTTTTATTGTGTTGTGTTTTTAACCTTTAAGCTGTTTTTCAGCTTATAAATGCTTTACATATTCTCTAAGTTGAGCCTATCGGCTCTGGGACATAGCTACCAGGGGTTGAACACATTTACGTTACTGAAGCCTTTAACTGGATTTAACAAGATAGGGCCTGTAATACTTCTGGTGTACCTCTAACCCCACCAGCTAGTAAGGCAATTTCTGACAGCGGGTTAAAAATTAAAAAATAAAACCCAGGTGGAAAAGGGCAGAATAAGTTACGGTATAGCTCAAGGTAGAACAGAGCTACACAGACAGCGAGGGCAGTAACGGCCGGCACTGATCGGAGGTAGGGGGGCAGAGGCGGGAGGGAGCGGGAGATAAGGGGCGGAAGCGGGAATAGGAAAAGAAATTACCTTCTCGACGCTTCTTCACCTCCATAGTCCTCCCTCGCTCGACTTTACTGGAAGCACACCCAGGTGACCGGTCAGCCAATCACAACGCTGCTTTAGCAGCGTTATGATTGGTCTGAGTGTTGTATTTCGCTGCTCAGGCACTGACTGGGGGCCTGGGCATGTTCTCCATGTAGGCTGCAATGTAGCCTGCATGGAGAACAAGCGACGTGCGCAAAACTGTTTTGGGCAGCTCGAGAGGGCCCTTTGTGTCACTGCAAAAATGCAGTGGGGTGACGCTCCTCCGCCCTAGCGGAGGAGCCGCCACTAGGCGATGAGAGGATTTGAGGAGGAAAGATGAAGACTATAGAGAAAGCAAGAAAACACATGCCCTCGCAGAGTATCCCCCCCCCCATGCAGGCACAGAAAGTGTGCAAAATAAAATGGTAATAAAATTATTTAATTACCATTTTCTTTTGCGACCAATGAACTGGAAAGTATCAAGGACGTGATACAGGCTGCTAATGGGTAATTAAACACTTAGTTTTACTTTAAAGAAAAAAATGGTGTATATTGTATTGTAACTAGTGCTCATGTTAAGCGCTCCAATACCTTTGGGTCGACTGTGCGCGACGTACGCGCTAAATAAGAAAAAACTGCTTCCATATTGCCCAGATTGTAAGCAGTGGAAGAATAAAAGTCACTCAATTAAAAGGATGGTAAATAAGCTGTGCTCCAGGGGAGGGGCAAACAAAAGAAGAGAAGAAAAAATATTGAATAAGAAACAGGCACATAGGTCTGACAAGAAAGCTCACTATATATAGATTTGCTAATGCATTGGAGAAAATAGATCTGTCTGTAGCTTTCTGTAGGCGAGTCCCAAAAAAGGAACAAAAGGGACTGTAGCAGAATAAACACTCATCACGGGAAAACAACTGTACAAAGAACAAATGAATGTACAAAATGGATTTTGTTAAATGGGTTCCAACAAGAGAGAAAGCTGTTATACAGAAGCACCAGCCCTGCTCATCTGCTGAAAGATGCAATCCCATCAACTCTACTTATTCCCTGTTCGACCTGGCATCCTTGGCGTGGTTTCCCCCTATCTTTTTGCCTCTACCTCCTGTATTTTTGATGCTGCGCTGGATTTCGTTCTTGCTGGTTAGATGGTTTGGACACTCTGCCACTGCTGATCAGTGTCAGAGTGTAAGCGCTCCCTGTGTATTGTTATTGTAATTGGATATACCTGATTGGCATACTTGTATCACCCAGAGGTCCCTAGTAAAGTGCACCGAGTGTGCCAGGGCTGGTGATGTCAAATGCTACTAGTGGGCCTGCAGCACTGATTGTGCCACCCACATGAGTAGCCCTAAAATGGTGTCTCGGGCCTGCCACCGCAGTGCCTGTGTGCAGTCTGTGAACTGCCATGTCCTCCTGGTCAGTGTCCCCACTGACCGGGCCTAACCCTTCATTTCTATGCACATTGGTCACCCCTATGGAAGGCCCAAGGTACCCCCTTGTGCAGGGTGCAGTGTATGTGAAAGGTAGGGCACGTACTTGCACAGGTGACATGCTCTGGTAGTGAATTACAGCCATTTTCGTTTTTCACTGCTGTAAGGCTATCTTGCTCCATAGGCTATCATGGGGGATGCTGGCTACAGTGGCTACCAGCATATCTGCCCATAGGAACAAGATGGGACATAAAAGTCTGGTATCCCTGAACTCAGAATTTAATAACATCTTTTAGGAAAGGTTGTTTTTAAATCCTGTGTTTGAGAACAGCAGTTTTAGAAGGTAGCTGTTCTCTTGTCGGACCTTTCTGTGTGCCTTGGCCTGTTTGTGAATTGACTGTCTGGTTTGAGAGGGAGAGGGGCTGGGGAGCCCCGAGGAGGCTGGCTGGGTCAGCCCTAGGCTGAATGACTGCATTTGCACCTTGAGTGGTGGGAGGAGATAGCACCTGGGCCTGAATAGGGCTGTGCCTGCCTTCCACAATGCTGGCTCCACCTCCTGCTGGGCGGCTGACGACCCTGCCCTCACTCTGAAAGGAAAGGAGAAGCCAGGAAAACAAAGTGCTCAAGGAACACCCAGACTGGTTCAGATCGGGCTCAGTGCCCACTTGCACAAAGAGAACAAAGGCGTTTAGGGGTGTAAGTACAGGACCCCTGACAACAGAAAATTAGATCATCCTGGAATCAAGAAGGAACCTCTGCCAAGGAGAAAGCTGAAACTCAAGAGGAAGACTGTCCTGCTGTTGCTCTGCTGGACTGGCCTGCTGTTGCTTTGCTGCCAAGGAGAGGGGAAGGACTTTGCTTTGTGCTGTGTCCCCTTGCTTGAAGGAATCTCCAAGGGCCTGAGAAGAGCTGGCTCCCTGTTTTTGAAGTCCCAGGAACAAAAGGACTTCACCCCCAGCTTCCCTGAACTCTGCTGAGAGAGTTCTGTCCTTCCTAAAGTGCATGGGCCAGTTGTGGTGCCTCTGCAAGTTGTACCTGAGTTGGGAAGCTGGAAACCAAGCTTTTAAAGACTTTCTGCAAGTTTTGTCGCATCGCTCACTTGCGGAGCGCATCCCCGACAGTGCGAGGAAATTCCCACCGCTACGAAGGTCGAGATCGTCGCAGCGCCTGTTGCCGCTGCCAGAGCAGTCGCACCCTTCGTTTGCGGGACGCACCAGACCGGTGCGGGAAGAATACCATTGCTGTGAGTGTCGTCGCAGAGCCTGTCGTCGCTGGGTGAGATCGCCGCACCGCTTGCTTGCAGACCGTATCACGTCGCTGCGAATGTCGGCACAGAAGCCATCGCATCGAGGAGCTGCGAGAGAGAGATCACCACTGGTCTGCGCATAGTCGCCCCAGAGATAGTCGCAACTCCCAAGATCATCGCATCGTGCCTTTGCGAGAGAAAACTTCCTACGGAACCTTCGCACCGGATTCCATACAAGTCCGCCTTCCTCCCCATACAGACCGGATTTGTCGCAACACGCCCGCTGCTGCAGCGGGGTTGTTGCATCGCCTCCCCAGGGTCTCAGGAGCAACGCATCGCTTGTTTTCCACCGCACCAGCTTCTGCTTTGGAACTTTGTCGCTTTTAAAAGGTACTGTTGGCAAAACGTGACGCAACTGAACTTTTCACGCAACTGTGGATTATTTTATCGCAACCTTAAGAACTCTTTTGAAACCATATTCTTGAACTGTGTATGTTGGATTTTTGTCGTTTTGGTCTTGTGTAGTTTAGATTAAATACCTTTATTTTTCTAAACTTTTGTGGAGTCAGTTTCTGGCGTTTTCACTGTGTTACAGTGAGTGTTGGCACAAATACTTTACACATTGCCTTTGATAAGCCTGACTGCTTGCGCCAAGCTACCAAGGGGGTGAGCAGAGGTTATCTAAAGAGTGTTTCCTCCTTACCCTGACTAGAAGCAAGGGTCCCTATTTGGGCAGTGGTACCTAACTCTGCCAACTAGAGACCCCCAGTTCTAACATCCCCATATGTGAATATTGGTATCTGCAGCATGTCCATCCTCTGGTATTTCCATCAGTGTACATGTGGCTACCCTCGAGTCTTCAAAGATTGTGTGGTTTAAAAAGTGAACTCTTGAATGCCTGTCCGAGAACTATTTTCAACCTTTTTCTTTCCTCCAGAAGTGGACACAATATGCCTGATGGTTGTCCAGACCTTCCACTGTATTCGAGATGTAGCCTTCAGGACTCAAAACAATGCACCACATGTAGCATCCGACAATACATAGTATCTCAGATATGGCCTTCAGAACTAGGCATAATATGTTATATGAGATGTCTAAACATCACACAACACTCCAGGTGTGACCTTCAGAACTGGGCACAATAGTCTGCAGTGTATTCCAGAACTGGGCACAACGCTCACCTGAAACCCTCTTATTTGGTCACGATACTCCAACGTGCCCAAAAGAGCTGGATATATTTTGGTAGCTTCTGCTTTTGAAATTGGACAGATAAAATCTATCACTTTTGGTGAACCAAGGCAGAAAATTGGGGCACTATTAATCAAAACACGTCTCTTTACTCGTGTTCCTCCTGAAGGGCCTTTTGTGCATTGAAATACAATTATTTACTTATTAATAGACCATCAAAACCTTTAGTACTTATCTTTCTATTACATGGACAGAAAATGCCCAAGATTTAGAGCCTCTATTGGTCATATGCTTCATTATTAAGGACAAGACATAAAAAAGCAATTAGATGTTGGGTTGACTTGGGGCAGGTGGAAAGAACTGCCTTGGTGTGGTTCAGTACATTCTAAAGACTGTGTAATAGGTTTCCCTGTTATGAACTTGCTGACATAAGCCAACTGGGTACTTTCAAAAGACATACTACGAAGAGAGCATTCAAAAGTGTTCAACACTTTGGAAAAAGCCAGCAACCAAACTTAAGCTCTTTTTGGAGATAATAGAACCAGGTCGCAACCAATACAATATATGCTTTGTTCAATGAGACACAGATGAATGTAGGCAAACTCATCGACTTGGGTGATGCAAGTACAAGGGAAGGGTGGAGGATCTGCCATTATCTTGCTTAAAGAAAGGAGCACTTTAATTTATAATAATGAGGAATTAGAAAAGCAAGCTCAATATGAAAATGGATGGTCGGATATGTGAGCCATATACCTTGCACTCTAAGCGGAGTACTGCATCAAAATGTTGCGGTCATGAGTAATACTTCAGGAGACACCTTGAGAAATAGATAGCTTTGCACAACTAATTTCATTGAGACTATGGATGTTTATATTTGTTCACTCCAATTCTCCTTACAATTGAAGATTTGTCACAGGTAAGAATGGTCTATTAATATTGTCTGTTTCAGATCTTGAACCTCGATTATATCTTTCTCAAACTCAACTTTAAACAATTGCTCTTGTTAAGCATTTGTTAAGCTCCTAAACTCAGTGAAAAAAGACATGTATTGCATTTGGTAAATTTGAATGAACATAAAGACAAAATTTTAAAAAATTATATCCAGAAGGAGTCCATTAAGAGGTGCAGATCAACTTTTTCTTTTTTAAAGTAAAGGTGGTATTGGACAGAAAACATGGGCAGAGTCAGAGTTCTTAGAAGCAATAGCAAATTAAATTTTATGAATTTAAGTTGCTTTGCATTGGGTTCTTTGAAAAACGACACCTACTCACTCAAAACAGTAGAGACGAGAGAGAATACATCAACAACACCTCATCTTAGCAGACTGCTTATGCTGCTGTAAGTCAGCTACAAAGTTTACATCAAGTCTTTAGCTCATGTGGACCTCATTTAGAGAGATTACAGTTCACATGTTAAGAAACAAAAAGAAATTGGTCATGCTCCAAAACAGCTTGAAGGCACTCAATATTATGGGAGCCGCAAAACATATGTTTATAGATGAATGTAACAAGAACTGTGAACTAACAGATAATAAAATCTGTTTTAAAAAGAATACATCTCAAACCTTTCAATCACTTAATGTGCTTTAGGCACTGTGTCCATTATACGCAAACTGAGAATTTGCCTTGAACTCCATTTGGGATACAAGTAGCTCGGACATCACAGAGACAATGTCTTAACTCCAGTACACCTACTTTAATAACATGCAGTGTCCAAAACAAATGGGCATTCTGTGCAGTGTGATAGATGTGCACTCAAGGAAATGTTACTAACCTGCTGCATTGCTTAATCTAGGAGCATTACACTTACTGGACAGGCAGTGCCGGTCACATAAATCAGATTTGGGACCTTATTATGGCGTTGGATGTCTTTGAGAGGGGCCGCCACACAGTCACCATGCTCCTAGACCGCCAAAGCCATAAGAAACTGCACTCCCGATTAAGACTGTCTCTGGGGGGCAGTTCTTTGGCGGTCCCACGGTGGTGCCTATGAAAAAGGCACCGCAATGGAGGAGTCAAAGGCAGTTACTGCAGGGCATGGACTTTCAAGTCCATGCCCTGCATGGCATGTGGGACATGTGGGTGCATGCATACAGGAGGGCACACCATGTGCCCTCCTGCATGAATCCCCTGGCGCAGAGTTAACAGGGTGTCCTCCCCCCTTTGATTGCTCACCGCCACACTTTTCATGGCGGGTTCACCACCATGTAAACTGTGGTAGTGAAGAAACTCCTAATACGCTTGACAGTGCCGCAGTGGCACGGCCTGCATATTAGGGGCCCGAGACCGTCTGAGATCGCGGAACCCGGCAGCAGAAGTGGTCCAACCGCCCTACTTCTCATATGGCGATCGGCTCACCGGAGCAACAGTAACCACAACACCACTGTGGCTTTGGTGGTGCATCAGACCATTCAAACTCATAATAATGCCCCAGCCATCATTTAAAATGGTACTAAATCACAAGCACACACTTTGAAGAAGAAGCATTGCAATAGGTTGTTTCGAGTATTAAATCCTTTGGTGTTTATTGGTTCATTACATGCACCGAATTACAAAAAAAAATACAAATTATATTAGCAGTGTTCTTAAACATGGACCAATTGAACAAGCTAATGAATGCGGCACTCAGTACCTATTAAGTGCTTTCCTACAAGCAGCTGTGCAGCGCCTCTTTGGAGCCTAAGCATGAATGTGGTGATTCTAGGGTCCATGACATTAGGGAAGGGCTGCCATCAGCGGTACATAGCAAGAGCACAGTCTACAAATCCAGGTTTCAGACTGGATAGCTACCCAACAGGCTTGGGCCTCAGACAGCAGACCTATCTTTTCGGTTACACAGCGGTAACAATTTGAGCCGTGGACTGCAGATCTGTAGCTCACATAATGCTCTGACCTACCAGACACATATAGATCAATCGAGGAACATATCAAGAATCTCAAGTGCAGTAAGGAGCTGGGATCACATCACTTCTCTGCATGGTTTGCTCATAATCCATTCAAATCTGTCTGCTCTGGTGAATGGTGCATTATGAATTTTCATTACACATAGTCCGCTTTGGTGGAGCCAGGCTTCTTATGCAGCAAACTGGATTATTTCATAATTCATCAACACTACACCTTTAGGAACCATTGCTCACCCTGCATCTTTTTCCACCCCTATCGCTCTCTTTTTTCCTAACTCTTGAACTCGTTTTGTCATTTCCTCTCACTTATCCTTACACTCTTCTCTATCTCCAACTCCTGAACTCCAATATTGCTTAAAAAGTGAATTTTGTTTTGGCACAGGAAAATCCCTGAAGTAGGAATGTGGATTATAAAGAGCTGCACGCTTCAAAAGTCCCCAACAGCCTCTTGAAACATCCTTCATTAAAAGAACTAGCCATGCATGCATATGGTAAATAGAACTATAAAAATCCACAGTTAGGACAAAATAACATGGCACAAAGGGATGTGCCTTCTTGAACTTCAACACCCCAGGACTGCGACACTGAAACTACATAAAGGGTGTCTGAGTTATACAACACAGAACTAGTGCCAGAGATTCTGGACGAACTTTTCTTTAGTTTATTTATTAGCCTAAGCACAGATTGTCTAATGTACCCACTACCCTCCATGTTTAATGGAGGCTACTTTAGTATGCAGAGAGGCCTGGCAGTCAGAATTCGGGAGAATGATTTGGGAGGCCTTCAACATGAACTAGGCAGAGTTCAGACAAAGCACAACATTCACTGGCGTAGGTGCAGGATCTCTGTACTAAACGGCTATCCCAAATAGCGCGCTAAGATACTAGCCAAGAACTCATCCCCTTCACACCAAAGATTAGCACCTTCTGACAAGGTAAAAAGGCATACCGCTTTGTGCAAATTGCTTTCAAAATCCTGCAGACTGTTTCCATTTCAAACATTTGAAAATTGCAATAAATGATCACCATACTATAAAAATCATACTGAATGCTTTGATAATAATGGAGACCAAGTGCAGGTTAATGCACATTGGTAGTGTCATGACATTTGTATTCTAGTTTATTTCTGCAGAAAGCATTGAAGGTGGTAAAATAAAAATGCTCACAGTGGTGGTTCCTTGTGAAACACAAGCTCTTTCACGATTCCTAGGAGAATGACAGCAGCACTCTTTGGCTTCTCTTTTTCTGCCTTTTTCAGAAACTCTTCCACCTTTTTGTAGACTTCTGAGTAGCTGAAGATTTAACAAAGGCAAAAAACAAGCTGTAAACTTCAAAAAAGCAAAAATCACATATTTATAAACAGCAGTTAAAACATGCACAATCCCTTAAAGTAGAGTCTCATACACTCCTATACGCACAGGACACTCATGGTCTACCCTACCAGTATGGCAGCGTGTGGGTAGCAAAAATAGCATTTTGCAGCACTCACACCTGCAGGTCAATCCCACCATGTTTTGGTAAGGTTCCCAGTACTGCCCAGTTAAGGGAATTGGACAATCCAGTGTCATGAGGGCACAGTAGGAAGCCTTCCTTTATTCGGAACTGTGCAGGTAGGAAACAATATAGCTTCCATGCCACCTCTCCCTGCTAGAGAAATAGTAAATGTAATCTTCATTCTCTTGAGGAGGTTTGGGAACAAAAACAATGTAATGTTGCAGGCCCTTCCATGGAGCACTTTCATCTCCTGTGCTCTCAATTTAACTTTTTACAGACATCAAGGACAAAACAAGATTTCAGCTTAGTGTTTGCTATACAAAAAGCATATGGTTATTTGTGCCTTTCCATCCCATAAAGATCATAGACCTCATTAAGTGAGAATTGAATTACATATAAAATATGTCATTATGTAATTAGGAAGACATCCTTCATGTAATATTCATTAAGCACTCATTACGCAATGCAGTGCTGCCGTGGAAGCAATTGCTGAAGTAAATTGAACAAGATTGTGTGAACAGGCATTGATCTCCTTGAGGTTCCACTCTCCAGGAAACAAGGAAAAAGTATGAATGGGTCACAATCTGCCCAATAGTTGATCGCAAACTGAAGTGGAAGATGAAGGCTTCAACGTGGCCTTTGTAGGTATCAAAGATGCCAAAATACTGGTGGTAAGGGTCACCGAGGTGTTGTGTGGCTGAAATTGGAAGGAATTGTCACCCAAAACCATTTTCTGCACGAATCAGGCAGGCTGCATGGTCTTCATGCTTTTATTTTGATGGCAGGGAGTTAAAGTACGTGCCCTGCACGTTGAAACCTGCCATCTTCTTCTGAGGCTGCAAAACTTGAATATATTCTGTTTAACCCCGAGAAACAACTGGAAAAATACACTTAAGTCTGCTGTAAACTAGTAGGATTGTACTGCAGTAGGCATGATGCTTCTTGGCATTAAAACATCCATATGGAGTAACGGAAGCGTATCCAGCAGAGTGAAATTAAGAGAACCTAAACTGAGCCTTTGGGAATCCTATGGTGACATCCTACTAAGGAGGCTAGATCACATGATGAGTTGCAATGTGCATTCACCCTCTGTATCAAAAAGTCTTTTCTTGACAGACATTTACAGTAAAAGTAAGACATTTAATAAAAAGCAACACAAATGTATTTAGGGATTTAGCAAGAGGTGGCAGGGGATACAAACATGTACATCTGTGAACCATAGCATACTGGTGAATCAATAATGCCGTTCAAAAGCTTCCATTGCAGGAGAGGACTACTTCCAACCATGAAATCTGTGATGTAAACTATTAGGCAAGCAGAGGACGGTCTGTGAAAGCCTTTACAAATCCATAAAAAAGAAGATATTAAGTGAACTATATCCTAAACTTGAAGTATCGTAACACAGTGCTCTTAAAAGTGTAATTGATGAGAACTTACAAGTGCCCAACAAACACTAAACCGTAGCGCACCAGCAATGAGCAAAACAAGCAAAAATTAAAAAGGGAACTATAATTAACAGTGGGATGTCTGTTCAGCTGGAAAGCAGGAGAGGTCTATCATTGAAATGGTCCAGTTTACTGAAAACATTGACACTGTCCATGAGAATTACATTTATGGAGATGGCAAAGGTATAAGATGATAGGCAGTTACCTGTATATTATGATGTCTGTGTGATACAGGGTGCATGGAGGGCATGGAACAGAACTTCTCATATGACCGCGGTGACACACACACGTGCAAGGGAAGAACTGATCTCGTGCCATTCTTGTTCCCATAAGATACTTGTTGTATTCTATTGTGAGCTCGTGCACAAATGTCAGTAGAAGAAATCCTAGAAAACACAATTAACAAAATTGCCTCTTCAACATCCAACTATGTATTCTTGAAATGTAATCTGTGATGATTCAATCACTGGCATCTATAGGTCCTACATAAAGTATCAACGACTCACATGCAGCCTGGAAAAAAGCCTTATGGCACAGATCTTACGCCCTCTAGCTAAATCCCGAAAAATCCTGAAAAGAGAAGCTTTATTTATTTTCTGTATCTAAACAGACACTAGCATTCGAGCCTCTTCAGGCCATCATGCTTGCATGAATTCTGCAGCAGTTTTAATTTCTGTTGAAATATTGACAAGTCAAGTAAAGTCGCCAATGCAACATAGACAGTTGGATAAAACGGACATCGAGTCGTAGAAGTAACAAGGCCATTGGTAAATTCACATAATTTCCGACAGATAGAACTGATGAGTGATTCTTGGTCACACCTAGTATGATTCCTCTGGCCTTCAGAATAAGATACATACCATTTATGCAGGGAGGAAAAAAACCATACAGGGGTCCCATGACTCTCCCCCTTAAATCATACCAGAGGAAGAGCACATACTGGGCCAAGTATGCAACACCTCTGTCACAGCCTCAAAATGTTTGTCAAGAGTACCCTTGTTCTACTCATCCCGCCCCACCACCCCTCAACCTTACATAGTGGACATGCACATTTGTATACTACTGGCTAGTATTATACACAACCCAACGCAGAAAATATGTAGCAAAAAGGTAGCAAAGTTCAGGTCGCGTTCTACTAGCAACAGCGAGCAAAGGTTACAAATTTAAAAAAAACTAAGCGTTGCATTTGTTCATATACATTCCCTATGAATCTAAGTCCTTACCAAGTAATACTAGGTATCTGCCATGATGTGAAGTGAGATACGGGACATGCATGTATGTTAACAATACTGTACCTACGCAGTGCATAAAGGAAACCTACACAAAGAACTGCAGGCTAATTCTAGAAACTAAACACAAGGGCTTAACATAATAAAAGACATTATACCAAAGTTCACAGATAATGTATTGGGAGGTATTCGGGCTTAACATGATAAGCAATAACCCTGTAGTCACACCAGGGTAGTCTGCTAACAGTTTACACCAGGACAGCATTTTACAATGGTTAAGCTCATGAGATAGTTTGGCACTGACTCTACGCCCCTCTCATTAAGTAAAAGAGTCAATGTATACTGCAACATCAAATGCCTTCAAACTGACCAAAGACTGGGCAAAAGGAGAAAAACTGTCGAATAAGGTGACAGCAATATCTTTCAAAGAGGAAAAAAAAAACAGAGTACATGATGTAAAAGACTCAATTAATAGTAATATAGCCACAACTGTATAGAAGTCCACAGGACACCAGAGGGTTTTGCGTTCACAACCAAAATGCTGCAGGGGCCTCTGTAAAGTTTCAGAACACTGAGCCTTGTAGTCAGTTAAAGTACAGTTGGGTCAGTTTGCTTCACATAGTAAGTAGGTTCTGCATGGAGGGAAAAAATAAAAAGGTGGGGTCTGGGCCAGCTGATTGCTGTGTCAAGAAAAGTCCTGATTAATATGGAGTAATTCTTTCTCTCTAACCGATCCAATAGCCTTCTCACGACTGGGAGGCAATGGAGGGTTTATAACTGTTTGCGCACATCTTGTGTATTGGTACCCACATGAATTGTTCATCAGTATGTTCTACCCGAGACCTTCTGCAGATCGTAGACTAGCATTACGTAGATTTCCGTCACCTATCTGGAGCACCTGAAGTATCCCCATAGCTTTTCCTGGATATGGAAGCCAGGTGCTCCAGCGGGACTCACTCTTAACGAGAAGAAGTTACTGCATCAGGACATTTGGCCACAAGAAGACTTACATGCTTGCACATGCTGTGGCCTCCCCCTGGGCAGCTAGCGGAAGGCACATTAGGAACGAGCCTGTCTGTACATATTTTGAAAAGAGTCACTGCAGCCAGTAACTGTAATGGTACTCTTTCTCCTTCCACAGAGGAGAGCCCTCACGAGCTGAAGAGATAGAAGACAGGAGGCACTTTGGAATAGCTACCCATGCAGTTATGAAAAATATTATTTGTGCATAAGAGCATTTTCTTAAAACAGCCATGTTCCAACATTGGAATGCCCCATTTACGAGTAAATAATGGATGGACATTACAATTTATTACCAGACAATATGAAAACCTACAATCCCTATATCTAATATTGTAGAACAGTTTATCTAACACCATTCACCTGTTAGAAATTTGGCACAAGAGTCGTAACATCACAATACTTGTTTTGCAAAAGTCTACAGACTGGAAAGATGTTCCACGAGCAGAACATCAATCACCATTTAAACAATTTAAGCAAAAAAATAGCTATACAGCGTGGTTTCTTATTTTCTTCCCCTGACAGTGCTATCATTAGCCATTTATACAATTATGTCATTTATCGAGCTTTGGGCTTTAGTTCAGGAATGCAGGAACCTAACTATTTGCTCCACGTCTTTACTACATGGAAATCTGGATATTAGTGTGTTCCCTATTACATTTAGTTGTTATACAGTTCTTTTGATGGTTACCATCATCAACTTTTTATTTGGTAATTGAACTTTATAAGTACAGCATATTAAAAATTTGGACTCAATAAATAATACGGATAAAACACCAAATATAAGACCATTTAAAATACATAAATTAACAATATGTAGCAAGCAGATTAAACCCATATCCTTCCGATTCAAGCTAAAAGCATTACTTTATATCATCCAATTCATTATACATAGAATACATGTTTACATAGGAAGAGTGAACATTAGAACAGCTCCAGACCTCCTAGTCTCAGAAGGGGGCAATTACTAGGAACAGCAGAAAAAAAATATCCTCCCCACCCAATCTTTACTTTGATCTAGGTATACTCTAGAACACCTCTCCAACATCTATCTCAGATCCCTTAAGCAGATTTGCCCAATACTCCTGCTCCATTGGAGATATTTCGTAACTGTGCAGACAATGGGTTAATTTGTCTCTGCTCGCAAGAGCCCTAACGCCACCACACATTGCCTAGCTCACAGTTGCTAACAGTTAGGGAAAATCCATGCATCCTGGGTTTTGCATACGCTGGGCAAAAGGCAAAAAAATGCATGCTTCAGGTTCTCATCTGGCTACGGAAAGGTTGGACAAGCCATGCTCTTATCTGCGTTAGATTTCCATTTTGCACAGAAGGATTGCAAAGGAAGTGTACTGTGTCTAAACCTGATTAACAATTGCCTACCTAAAGGAACCGAAATGTTATTTTAAAAAAAAGATTTTCACTTACTGTGTGATATTAGATCTAAAAAAGCAGCGGTTAAAGCTCCTTGTCCATTACTCATCTCAGTTGCCCATATATGAGCCCAAAAAGCTTCTTAAAGTGTAGCCTTAGGAAGAACCAAGGGGCAATCATGATCATTCCAGTATTCCTCAAGGCCGATTTGAGAGAGTGTCACAGAAGCTTTAGCAGACTTTCCTATTTAAAGATGAGAACCAGGAGGCCCAGTAGAGTCATGGGCTGCCGGAGGTCTGGGCAGGGTGGTTTTATAGCCAAGATTAAATTTGAAAATTAGAGGGCTTGAGTGGGGTAACCAGGATCGAGCTGTTATGTAAGGGAGTGTTATGCACAACTGTGGCAGGGATTCACATTTTTAGATTTTTGGAGCATGAACTCCGGGATAGTTTTATTCTATAAAACATGAACCCAAGATAGCAACACATACATCAGGAACCCTGATGAAATTACCTCGGTATCACCAGAATGGATTGTTGGACTGTGAGAACTTTGCACAGCTAGGTTGAGATTACCCCTTTTAGGTCTTTTGGTGCACACGTCCCTGGGACATGCTCAGAGTAGAAAATACATTGATTTGATGAAAATCGTGGCGTGGGAAAACAGCTAGTATTTTATAAGGACTGTCTTGGTAGCACCAACAATCAATGACAAGTTCACACTTAAAAAAGTACTCTGTCTGACCCACTTCATGAAGACGATCAGCTTTGATCTGAAGTGGAGAGAAGCCCTCCCACCCATTACACCGAACTGTACCTGCATGATGGCCAACTTTACTGGAGAGAAGTCTGCTGTTCTACCTAAATCCCCACTTTCAATGCTTAGCTACAGAGCTGGTGAAGAAAATTCCCTAATTAAACTGGAGGATGCAGCGGTTGCTTGCCTAGAAGAATGTCAGTGTACTAGCTGGAACTGCAGAACTGGAATATTAGCTGTGGGACAAACTGCAAGTAGAAAAGTTGGATGGTTGTATAAGAGGACAGTTCTGTAGTTCGGAGAACTTCATCAAGCCATGTTGAAAAGCTTCCTACGGTGGACTGGGAAAACTTGCCAAGCCTCCTCCACCCCACATCCCCAAAAACACTAACAGGAGTGCTTCAACTTTACGTTTTACCCCTCCACCATTTGAAAGAAGTCTGAAGCTGGCATAGGATCACTTTCACAAGGTATGTATGTATGTATGTAGTGTATGTATATATGGATGTAGTATATTTATTGAGCGAACCTAGCCAAAATGCAGCAGCGCAACCAGGGGAAAAAGATAGCCAATGAGAAATTGGAGTGGATACTGGGCTTGTGAACGATGTGCACTGCTACTTCATAATGATGTAGTGTTCTTTACAGAAGAGCACTTCTGCTCATTACTAAATTGGAGCAGGTTTGTGGCAACCCTAATGGATACAGGAATGTTGTTCATATCCCGGTGGGATAAATGTAGAAGGCTTATAACCCTGTTTTTTCTTTTTTGCACTTCTTCATTACCATTCTGATGGTGTCCCAGGAGTGGGTGTTGCAAGTGCCTGAGGGGTAGTGAGCTTGTTAGCCAGATAGGCAGGTGAACTGGTTGTAAAGCACTATACCCCTTCAACCCTTCAGGGTTTACCTACTTGAAGATATCCATCTTCCAGGAAAGCTTGAGCTCAAAGGTAAAAGCTTTCAGCTGGACCTTAGCAAACTTCTAGTCCAGAACTTTTGTTTGTAAGTCGGCACAAACGAGTACTTAGATCCTAGTAAACATCATGGAAGTTTCTTAATCCAATCATTTCTAATAGTGTCTTTTTTAAAGTTAGTCATACCTTACTTTAGAGTACCTTCATCTTTAGATCATTTTTCTTATTACATTTTCATCTTTTCGAGTAACTAGGTTTAGACATTTTACATTATTTCTTAACTCCATTAATGCTTGGTTAGCTGCTGCACATATGTGAGGAAAGAATTGCTTCTTGAGCTAAGCTGCCAAAGCCTCACAAAAACCAATTTAGGTTTGTGGGCGGAATTGTTTGAGACCTGCAGCATTTCAGTCAGATTGCAAGTCAACAATGTAGCCGCTCTTCCCCCAACGACGAAACATTACAATTCCCTATAATCTTCACTTAAAGAGCAAGAAAACATAGCACATTGAGTCTCAAGGAGCATCCTTCAAAAACTCTCTTGGTGGAAAAGAATGTCCAATACACAAATAGCAGCTGCTTTAGATTGTCACCAAATAACTTGAACTGGGAAAGTTTGCTTACCTCCTTGTCGCAGATCAGCATCTATCTCTGTTAGGTCCAAGTCGAATATGGTAAGAATGCCAGCTAAGGCAGCATCGCGCTGACTTTTCCAGAATATGCTCTTGTTGTGTGCGTTGCAATGGCAAATGGAAACAGTTGTCCAATAGGGACACTAGTTTATAGGAGATTTGAAGACAGAATAAAGAAACACAGGATTACTTTGGTGCTGCAGGTAAAGGCATGTTTACTATTTTTTGTTCTAAGCTTTGATAACACAAACTTCTTTGCCCTACAGTTCTCCATCTCAGTGGGTACATATTCTCAAATATTTCGAAATGAATTTAAAACATTTTATTAACCCACAGGACTTAATAATCTACCACAAGTCCTTTCTGAAAAGCTTACACGTGAATATTCAAGCATCACAATTTTCTTTCATACAACATACCCAGGACAGATATACACCCATTATGGTCAATAAGATTGTAATTTGAATAGAAAGGTAATGGTTTTTCTTTCACTGTTTGGCATAAAATGCCAATAATATGACCATTAGTTCCCCTGTCCAGAGTAGCCAACTGAGGGTGTCTATTCTCCTGACTTTTGACCTTTCAATCATTATTAAAGGGGAGATTTGCACCCAAGCTATATCGGAGCTAGTACTTGTGAGAAAATAGGGTTCTGTTGCAGTACCCCCCCCCCCACCTCCTACTTTTTGCCTGGCTGTTGATGCAACTTTGACTAGAGTACTGGGTCCCTGCTATCCAGGTTCCCAGTACCAGTGTCCTTTCCCTAAAATTATTCCACAATTGGCCCTTCAGGCCCCCTGTAAGTCCCAGTACCTAGGGCATTGGGGCTGAAGCAAGTCCCCTAGGGACCCCTCACCTAGGCCATGCAGACTGACACTGCAGCATGCATGGCCTGGTGCAGACAAAACGACAAAGTCGACATGGCACACTGCAGTGTGCCATGCCAACTAGCACTGCTTAAGGTATAGGTAAGTCTAGCAGGCCTTGCAGCCCTAAGGCGGGTCAGCCATAGAGTGTACATTGGCTGGAAACTCGACAACTATAGCTCCCCAGCACCTTGATGGCTTCTCTGAACCCGGACTGTTGATGCCCACTAACTTGGCCCCAGCCCAACTGACCAGTCTGCGGCCCTCGAAGATCCTGCAAAGAAATTACGCCTATCTTCCAGTCAGCAACTTCCACAACCCCTGGGAGGACGGCCTACCTTTCAAAAAGAGCAGAACTCCCAAGGACAGCGGTTCTGTCCACAAGAAAGCATCAAAACGAACTCTGGTGCCCTCCGATCTGCGATCCCTGACCACTCTGCACCAGACGCCTCTCGCCTATGTCCAGGTGACCCACAAATCCAGAAAAGTTTCCCCAGCTATCTAGAGTCCAAGCCCAGCTTTGGCAGGTCCCTCCTGGACTCCACAACGACACATGCAGTGTGAATCCTAATGCTCCCCCACGACCGACTCAGGTAAGAGAACCCCAACGTCAAAGGACATCCTCTGCACCCAAAGCTCCTGGGCCTTAAGGAGCTCGACCGACTGTGTCCCTACAACCTACAGCATCCCAACTTGCCTCTGCTGTCGCGGTTTCCTTCGTGCAGCATCCAGTTTGTCGCCTGTTGCCCAAACCAAGATTTTTCAATTGAATTGCATCGGGCGCCCGAACTGTTGGCACCCTGATGCCTGAGTGCCGCTAGTGGTGTATGTTTGGTGCTGCCTTGTGCCCTTTGTGCTTGCATAAACTTCCGAAGCTTGAGCCAGGTAGCTGCTTTACTTGCCTGCAAGCAGTGCGTCTTCAAGCACCCCAAGTCTACATTGGGAAACTTTGGGCCTGATCTTCAATTTTGACCTCTGCACCCGGCTGACCCAGTGCCGCTAGTGGTGCAGTGTTAGTGCTTACCTGAACCTTGCCCTCTGCTGACCATGCAACCCAAAGACTGGATTTGTAAGTTGGTTACTTACCTGTAAAACTGCATTTTTTCCTCCATAAGTTAACATTACAAACACTGAAAATTACACTTTTGTTACTGAAAAGAACGTACATACCTTTTTGCGAATATCTTGGTCTTAAAATAAATCTTGAGCGAAGCTTATTTTTTATAAAAATTGCGTTGATCTCCTTTTTGAGTCGTGCGTCATTTATTGTTCATGTGTGCACAACAAACGTCTTATACTCCTCTGTGTTAGGAGTAAGGCTGCTAGCACACATTACCACAAATAGAGCAATTTGGGTTTGCATTTAGCCCTGTACACTTCCGGGGGAATCTCTGGAATGTGTGCACAGTATAACCACCTAGTGGCATACCATATACAGAGCCAGCTTCCTACACACAAAATAAGGGAACTTTCCTACACCCTGACTTTTGTCCAACACCAGCATCCCCATGGGAAAGATTATCATTCCAGTACATTGATGTCTCTAATTCTGGAAAAGGCAGTGTGATCCCCTTATTTGGCACTTGGTTAGATCTTGAAATTGCAGTTGGATTACCCTGGTGAATATTGCCACAAAGATCCCTTGGTTAAAATTGTTTCCAGGGGTTCACTCGTTGACTTATCACCAACCTTTACTCACCCTGGGGCCGCCCGAAAAAAGTATGAGACATTTACTCTTGTAACTTCTAGATAGCCCATGCTCTAGTAACTGCCTCAATGTAGAATCTTTGCCTCTACGTGGGGAAATTATGGGGTCAATTAAAGCAGTAAAGACACCCTTCAGAGCCTTTATCTGCCATGTTACTTCCAATATTTTTGGGTTAGCCAGGGACAGATTCTGACTCAAGTTGCCTGTTGTGAATGGGAGAACTAGTCACTAGTTTAAATTGTAGTTGGGCTCCCACAAGTGGCTTCCTTAAACGTCTATTTGCATGGTGCAAAGTGCCTTTTTTCTTTTTAGGGGATAGGGAATTATTAATGGATGATCCATTGTTAGATGTAATCAATAGATCACCAGTTAAAATACAGGAATTAGATAATGCTCTCACCTCAGCACTTTGAGTGGGCTCATTAACTAAATGCTCCCTGGAAGTGTTCAGATCGTGATTATTATTCATGACCTATGTTAGTGCTTGTTTAGTTACTCCCAGTCTTTCTTCTACACCCTCTATCTCGGTATTCATTGCACCCATAGCATTTGTTAGAAAACTAGGTATTGTTAAGGGGCATAGATGAAGTAACCATTTCCATCTTAGCAATGTTTTCTGGTCACAGGCAGCAGTAATGTCCGGGAGAATAAGCAGATGTGGGGTCTAAGATAGATGGCCCAAGATCAGTCTTGGCTCTTGCACGCATCCCAGAAGCACCCTAAATGGTACAGATTGTAAACTATGCTGGCTGGAGGAGCCTGAGGCATGTCATTCTGACCTCAATGGGACCAGGATGCAGCAGTACCAGAACGCTCGTTCTGCGCAGTGGGTCCCAGGGGTGACTTAAATGGTACAGATTGTAAACGCTGCTGGGTGGAGGAGTCTGGGGCATATAGTTCTGGCACCGAAGAGGACCGGATTGCAGCAGTACCAGAAGACGGATCCCACGCTGTGGGTCCCAAGTGTGCCTTACATGGCACAAATTCTTAACAAGGTCAGCTGGAGGAGTCTGTAGTTCTGGGACAGATGAGACCCAGATTGCCTGAGTACCAGAAGGTGGGTCTTTTGTTTAATGTGGATTTGCAACAATGCTTTCATTTATTTTAACCCCTTCGACGCTCATGACGAGCTGGGCTCGTCATGAGGTAGCCTCCTCGCACGCTCATGACGAGCCCAGCTCGTCATGTAACATGCACTTTACAGATTCCCAGCGTACGGGCGGAATTCCGCCCGCACGCATCAGGTTAAACGTTGTTGTCCCCGTTTCAACGCATGCAATGGTTTTGACTGACTTTCCATGACAAATAAGTGATTTCCGGAAGAACCTGAAATGCAAGCGGCATCTTTAAAAGTTTGTTGAAGAACTACAATCTTATTACAACCAGTTATCTTTCATTCAAAGTTGCAGACTGCTTTTGGTTAATATCAGAGAAGTACATGTACTCGATCCAATATGCACTTTTGTAAAAACAAATGCTTACAATCTTTTGCCTTTTTCACAAAATCAATTGTATTAAAATGAAGTGTTTTCACCTACTTTATGAAAGATATACAAATACCAACAAGTTATAACTTCAACATATACATTAATACATCGGTGTGTTCATTTCACATCACATCATTTATGCATTAAGCTTTATTTTGTATACAAAAATTCTCTTCTACCATGCCCAATGTTGGAGCGTCTGGAAGAAGTTGGCATCCCTCCACACAGTGGTTGAGATACAAGCAATGGCAATCGGAACAGTACATATCACTCAGATCGTTTTTATCACGAATCAAGGTAACAGCGGTGCTTCTGACATTTCATTTGGCCCCCGATGAAGGGACACATGTCCCGAAATGCATTGGGCATGGAAGAAGAGACCTTCTGTATACAAAGCTTAATGCATACATCGCGCGATGTGAAATGAACAAACAGATGTATATGCTGAAGTTATAACTGGTTGGTATTTGTATATGTTTCATAAAGATAGGTGAAAACACCTCCTTTGAATACAATTGATTTTGTGAAAAAAGTAAGACTGTAAGCATTTGTTTTTGCAAAAGTGCACACTGGATCGAGTATATGATGATGATAATGACATTTATAAATCGCTTGGTTACACTTCACTAGTGTGTCCCCGCGCTGCGGCACATAGCACAGAAAACCATCGTTCTTAGGTCCCCCCCTGAATAGAGAGCAACATCAGAAGCTACTCATTTGGAAAAAGGAAAGTTTCAAGCTTTTTACGGAAGGGCACCTCAGATGTCTCAATCCTAAGCCCCCACGGGAGTCTATTCCACCGCTAAGCTGCCACAAACCTAAAGGAGCGCCCGCCCATCCTTACCGTCCTGACTCTAAGGACAGTAACCTGTGCCATCCCACTAGATCTTAGTTGGCGGGAGGGGACTTACGGACTCAGAAGATCTGAGTCCATATGTACTTGAATGTATGATTTTGCTGTTTTTCAAGGCATGGTAGACACCATGTCTTCCGATGTAGCATGCAAGGTTTAAAAGTATTATTATTTATAAATAAAGGATTCAGATAATGAGTGCTCCACTAATATTCATTTCGTAATATCAGAGAAGGCTTTTTCTTGGATGTTGGACCTGGCCTCGTGGCGTGGTTCCCCCCGTTCCTCAGCGCCCCGTTAGCCACGCCCTGCACCCCGAAACCCTCCCTGTCCGCCCCTCTCCCTACACGACCCTACCAACAGACGACCATCCCCGCATGCTCCTCCCGGTACCGGGCGCCCAGAACCTGCATCACCCCACAGGGCCACCGGCTGCCATTACCCTTCTCGAGGTCCCCGACTCCATAGCCCTTGCCTGACCCCGGTCCCAGCGAAACTTAGGCTGCAGACGTGCCATGCCCAGCTGGGGGGTAGAGGGTTTCCCGAGTGAGATAAGACCAAAGAGTTTCAATGGCCCCTCCAGCCTCCCCGGGGAGACTGGTTTCTCACACCTCTGGCTTTCCCCTGTGGGCTGGTTTCGATCGCACCTCTGGCCTCCCAGAGAGCTGGCTCCAGTCCCAGCTGGGCGTCTGGGAATCCCCGGACGCATCTGTAAAAGGATCAAACGGCCAGCCGACGGACTCCTCCGATGACCAGCCCAGAGGCATGAAATCTCCGCCTGCGAGGGTCCGGACATCAAAGGGCCACTGCGCTATATCAAGGCCCGCCGAAGAACTAGCGGGCAGTTGTATCCTGGACAAGAGAGCCCTGCTGATCTGATCGCGGCTCAACCCTTGGGGAGAAGACTAAAAATGGGAACTTATTGAGCCCTGCTGACGCTGTCGCGGCTCATCCTCGTGAAGAAGGAACTGGAACCTCGGAGCCCTGCTGACCTCGTCGCGGCTCATCCTTGAACTCTAAGGACATTCGTTGAACACCCTGAGCCCTGCTGACGTGGTCGCGGCTCCTCAAGAACTGACAGACACTCTGTTCACTCCGGATCGAGCCCTGCTGACCTTGTCGCGACTCGAGGAGTACTCTGGTCTGGCGGGACCATCGACGCTGCCAACACGACCTGGTTCAAAGAAGTGAGTGGAGCAGCCAGTACGATCGCCAACTTCCGTACCCCCGGGCTCGAGGATTGAAAGCTGTGCGCAGGGTACGCTTTGTACTGGCCTAATACTGAGACTGGCCCGCTTCCCTCCTCCTTACCACTGAGACTTTACGATCCCTTGATCGCTTGTAAATACGTGTTCATTTTGCCTAAATCTCTACTGTGTGATAAAGAACTTGCTTACTGAATCCACGGTGTGGTGTCCGTTCATAAGTGTGGTGTGAGCTCAGTGTGTACGATCCTAGACCCGAAGTCCTCCCCGGCGAGGACCTCACGTTAAGACTCTGCCGTATTCTTGGGAGAGGTAGGTCACGGAGTGGTCGGGAGAGCATATCCTGGCACTCTGGGATCGCCCCTTCTAACATTGGAGATGTGGTATCAACCTAATATGACAAATCATAAAATCCTCCTCAAATGCCTTCAGCAATAGACGACTAGGTGTTCTGATGATTCTACTTCTCTGGCCATGGCTAGCAGATGAACATTGATTATAAGATGCCTGCCTAAAAGAGAATCACAAGCCAGGCCCACAATGGATTATCTTGGCAGGTACCCTCTAACATCTAGAACCAGCCACAAGATCAGGTTATCAAACACCATTTCAGATGAATAAGTTCTACACTCTGATAAGCCACTGGGACTGACAACCTGGATACTTTAAGCATTTGATGAGTTCGTCACGAATCTTTACTTCTAGGTTGTGGCTAAGTGGTGCGAAAACAGGAATGCCCTACAATTCAAACAGCCAAAAGCATTTGTAAAAAGGGGAATCTCAGATCTCACGCAGAGTCTCCAGATAAAATTTTGAAGGCTGCAGACACACTCGCAGCTAGGCTAACAACCTTGGAGATAAAACATATCACCCACATTTGTCCTGAAACAGAGCTTTTCTCTGGAGAGCAGAGGCTCAAATTCAACGTCTTAAGCACCACTGAGAGGGCATATTTAAGGAACTGTTCGGAATACTTCCAGAAATTAACTCTCCTACCCCCTCACACTGAATGCATGCCTGAAACCTCAAATGAAGTTTTCACTTGTTTGTAGTGTGCATTCAACAAACATCCATTGCGTTCAAGATACATTTCTAATATGAGATTTGTGTAAAGCATTTCTTGAAATATAGGTCAGGAAATTAAGTGACCATGGGGGGTATTTTAGAAGGGGGCCAGGGAACTCAAGAATATAAAGCGGCTGGAGGGGAGTGACAAGGGCGGGAAAACATTAGATCAAGCTCAGTATTCCGAACTAAACTACTAAGAAATACGTGAGCACCTACAAAATGCCCAATTAAATCCTGCCCAAAAAGTTCTCTGTATCTCTGCATTAAAGCGTTTGCATTTAAGCACTTGTCAAAGGAAAGTAACTGTCAGGAATTTGGTTAATCAAACTGGGACAAACTAGGTCTGCCTCTAAGCAGGAATAGAGAAGGTAGCACCAACAACACTAACTGCTAGCCAAAAAACAACTGTATCTTATTCAACTTTCAATGAGTCACTAAAAGTGGATATATGCTTAAGAATACCAGCACAATAGAAAGTGTATTCCTGTGCCTCATCATTTACAACAAAGTAACTCCATGTCGCTGAAATAATATACTTTTAGTAACATCCAGCTGGAGCTGAGAACATTTACACAAGTATCCAACTCACAAAATGTGAAAAGTCAAGCAATCAGTTTAAAAATTGGACCCAAAATATATCTGAATCTGCCCACTTCTCAAGCCCAACCATCCCACTCATCAGAAAACCAATGCACCCAAAGCACAAAAATGCCGGTAAAGACAAGTGAAAGAATTCAACAGGATTGTGCAGGAGAGCAGGCAAAGGGTCATCTATCAGGACCAGTTTCAATCATTAGTATAATTACTTGAAATGTCAGACAAAAACAGACACACTCACAGGTGTCAGGGGCAAGGTTCATTCCCCAAAAACATCAGATAGCGACAAGAATCCCTTCTGAAACTTCTTAATCAGCCGAAGAGATGATTTACAGCAATGGAGAAGACAGCAATCTATGTTGCAGTCCACTAGAGAGGGAGGAGCAAGGTGAGCACAAGCCGAAAAGCTAGACTAAGAAAAGGGTCGGTCCCAAAGCCATGCAAAGGGAATAATGTTATACTGACAGATCAGAAGTACAACAACGGCACACCAATGGAAAAAAAGCAACGAAGAACTACATAAAAACAGAAACACATAACTGGTGACAAAGATGTTGACTGCAGATACAAGATAATGAAGGGATTTAGCTATAATAATTGCTGGAAGCCCAATTGGTACAGAGTCCTACAACACCAGTCTCCACATAAACAAATGGTCCATTTTCAGTGACAGCAGTGGTGAGGTATTGAAGTAAAAATCGTCAGTTGCCCTCTGTGTGAATATGTACTGGATACCTTTGTCGTTCATGGTCAAACCTGCCACAGACACGATTCGACGACAGTCTATGTAATTGAGTCTTAGTTATTGTTATGGTTGTTGAAAAAAAAAAAAGATAACAAAAGTAAGATGTCAGTTTAAGCTACTTGAATGGAAATGATACACTCAGAACTCATCCTAAGCTTCGCCGCCGGACCCATGGTTGTCGGCTGAAGGGCTGTGTACTCTTTTAACTCAAGGATTGTCTTATTGTTCGCAGCCGGCCCCAGGGTTGTAGGCTCACAGCTGTGTATTACTTCTAACGATCAATAAATCTTACGTTAAAAAAAAAAAAAAAAAAAATCAGTTGACAATCTGCCTGCTTGAATAACAGATGAAAAATCACAAATGTTAAGTCTCACATTAATTTGTCTATGATTATTTGAACAGCGCTCTTAACAATGCACTAACAAATGCGAGCCAGCATAAAAGGGACAAATCTAACAAATAAATATAGCTTTCCTAAACACAAGCAGTTAAACAAGCACACATTAAAAATATTCCATCTAAAGGGCATGTGAAGATTCTCCAATTGCATTAGGTAATTTTCAAGGAAGTTACTTAGTGCAATTAACTAGATGAACCCTTGAAGTTCTCATACAGAGTAACTGTATGCTTTACAATCACATTATCAAAACCTTACTTCTATGGTGACCAATCCAATGTTTTTACTTCACGGTAATTTTGAACAAACTCAAGTAATTATCTTCCAAAATTGGCAATAAAAAAAAAAATCCATCCATCTAGCACTTACCACAGTTCACAGAAAACACTGATAAATTCAAAGCTGCTGGAACCTGTTCTACGATTAAACATTTGAAACGCAACCTAGAAGGATGAGACTCAAATAAAGCACGCCTGAACCTCTGAAAACAAAAGAATCTCCAGTGTTTACTTGGATACCGGGAATATATTTATACTACATCAAAAACAGAAGTGCCAAAAATAATGCAAGAATATATACAAATAATTTGTCCAAGATGTAAAAGAAACCATTAGGATATTTTAAGAACAGTAATAAACACAGGAAGGAGTAGAGACTTCAGTTAGTTCTCCAGCATTACATCCACAGATTCATGCGCTTATGAATTATTTGGTTTTTGGACTAGTAATCCCCAATAATTCTAACACTGCAGCATTAAAAGCATAAATTTTTTTTTAAATCTTTATTTTCAGTTTTACACATATATATGTCAATAAACAATGCACATATTGGTACAATGGTAAGGCGCCTTCGCTCATATGAGGTCATGAAAAACATTACACGGTACCAACCCAGGCCACCGAAACAAGTGGGAAAGATATGCAGGTTAAGCCACATTGTCAACGATCCATCATGAACATTCCCATCTCCCGGAACCATCCCGCCGCCCCTCCCAATTTAAGCCTCAATCCACAGCGACATACATGTACAGCACAAAGGCAAAATCATGTCTAATGAATACAAATACTTTGACATTCCTAGCCTACTCCTTCTGGAACAATGCCACTGGCAACTTGTGCATCAGCTTCGCTACGCCTACGGGTAATGTATGCTCTATATTGGCCCCAAATGTCTATCGGGTGGGAGGAGCTGGGCACGAGAGTCATATTCCTTGCAGTTCACATTACAGTACGCCAAACTGCAAAGCCACGCATGGGAAGTAGGGGCTTTCCTGCTACCCCAGAGCAATACCACCTCCCGCTTGGCCAGTAGGAATCCCAATGCAGCGAGCTTTCTGACTTTTTTGGGGAAGTTAATCATACATTCCAACAGCACAATTTCGGGAGTGGGTACAAATGTCATAGAAAGTATGTCTCCTAGCATGTCGTGTATCTGTACCCAATAGTGCTGTAACTTTGGGCAGGACACAGGAGAGGTGAGCAAAGTCAGCGTGTGGAGCATAGCATTTCTGACAATGGTGAGGCCTAGATGGGTGGGAGGAGTTGGGCACGAGAGTCTCATATTCCTTGCAGTTCACATTACAGTACGCCAAACTGCAAAGCCACGCATGGGAAGTAGGGGCTTTCCTGCTACCCCAAAGCAATGCCACCTCCCGCTTGGCCAGTAGGAATCCCAATGCAGCGAGCTTTCTGACTTTTTTGGGGAAGTTAATCATACATTCCAACAGCACAATTTCAGAAGTGGGTACAAATGTCATAGAAAGTATGTCTCCTAGCATGTCGTGTATCTGTACCCAATAGTGCTGTAACTTTGGGCAGGACACAGGAGAGGTGAGCAAAGTCAGCGTGTGGAGCATAGCATTTCTGACAATGGTGAGGCCTAGATGGGTCTATCCTGTGTGACCAAGCCAGGGTGTGGTACATCCTGCAAAGAAATGTTAAATGCAACAGCTTGTGCCTACTGTTCAGTGACACCTCTTTCGTGACCCTGCAACATTGCTCCCATTGATCATCAGCTATAGGACAGCCAAGGTCCCGCTCCCATGCCGTACGGACCTTAACGTCAGAGAAGGGAAGATCCATAAAACACTGCGTATACATTTTGGAGACGAAATGTGCACCCGTAGGACTTTCGATTATTACCGACAGTGGAGTGAACGGTTCAGGAGCAATCTGAAACGTGGGGAAGGTAGCCCGCAACATGGAAAGCATGCGTTGCAACACAAAGACATCCATAAAGGAGCAGTCCTGAAACCGAGCCTCCTCACACACTGAGAAAACATGATTGTTGGGGAAAAAGATCACAAATTGTAAAAATCTGAAACTTAGCCAGTGTACGTTGCACCAAAAACGGTAAACACACATTACAACGCATTTTTTACAACGCACTACCATTACAACGGAACTTTTACAACGCAAATACCATTACCACGCATTTATTTACAACGCATGTTTTTACAACGCAGGTACTTTTACAACGCATACCATTACAACGTAAGTATTGGTAAGTATATAATTATATTTAAAATGTTATATGTTAGGTTTTTTTTAAAGGGGTATTTTTAGGGTTTAGGGTCAGTTTTGGGTTTTTGGGTAAAGGGGTATTTTTAGGGTTTAGGGTCAGTTTTGGGTTTTTGGGTAAAGGGGTATTTTTAGGGTTCAGGGTCAGTTTTAGGTTTTTGGGTAAAGGGGTATTTTTAGGGTTCAGGGTCAGTTATGGGTTTTTGGGTAATGGGGTATTTTTAGGGTTCAGGGTCAGTTTTGGGTTTTTGGGTAAAGGGGTATTTTTAGGGTTCAGGGTCAGTTTTCAGTTTTTGGGTAAAGGGGTATTTTTAGGGTTCAGGGTCAGTTTTCAGTTAAAGGGGTATTTTTAGGGTTCAGGGTCAGTTTTCAGTTTTTTGGTAAAAGGGTATTTTTAGGGTTCAGGGTCAGTTTTCAGTTTTTGGGTAAAGGGGTATTTTTAGGGTTCAGGGTCAGTTTTCAGTTTTTGGGTAAAGGGGTATTTTTAGGGTTCAGGGTCAGTTTTCAGTTTTTGGGTAAAGGGGTATTTTTAGGGTTTAGGGTCAGTTTTGGGTTTTTGGGTAAAGGGGTATTTTTAGGGTTTAGGCTCAGTTTTGGGTTTTTGGGTAAAGGGGTATTTTTAGGGTTCAGGGTCAGTTTTGGGTAAAGGGGTATTTTTAGGGTTCAGGGTCAGTTTTGGGTTTTTGGATAAAGGGGTACAGGGTAAAAATAAAATAAAATTAAATTTAAATTAAATTAATTAAATGAAATTAAATTAAATTAAATTAAATACAATTACATTACATTATATTAATTTTAAATAATATACAATTAAAAAAAATATATATACTTACCAATACTTACGTTGTAATGGTATGCGTTGTAAAGGTACCTGCGTTGTAAAAAAATGCGTTGTAAATACATGCGTGGTAATAGTATTGGCGTTGTAAAAGTCCCGTTGTAACGGTATGCGTTGTAAAAACATGCGTTTTAACGTCATATATCCACCAAAAACTCACCCGTGATAGGAAGCAATGTGGGATTCGGGAGTGGCAGTGCCGGAGAGTATAATAGGTTGATCCCCAATAGCCTACGCAACTTGTCCCACGCCCAACTAGTGGTGGAAACTGTTTAAATATCCCGTGGGTCCCTCGGGACCCCACTAGGTAATACTGTAGACAATTTCTGCGGCAGTACCAGATCTGCCTCCGGCTTCAAATAAGGGATTCGGGCGTCAGGGTGGTACCAAGCATAGGAGTAACAACACTGTGCAGTCAAATAGTATAGATACATATCTGGGACTCCCAGTCCGCCCAGCTCCAAGGGCAGTGTCAGAACCCTCCAACTCACCCGCGGTCTTTTGTCATCCCATACCAAGCGCAACAGAAGTTGGCGCAGTTGTAAAAAAATTTTTTTTTTAAATAATCAAAAAAAAAAAAAAAAAAAAAAAGAAGGACTGGGTGAGAGGAATGGGAATGTTGTTAAAAAGATACAAAAACCTTGGGAGGACTACCATTTTAATAATAGTCACTCTGTCGGCCATTGACAAAGGCAGCCGCAACCACCTATCAACCTGTGATTCCAACGCGCTAATCGCTCGGCCATAGTTTAGCCTAATGATGGAGGCAGTATTCAAATGAATATAAACCCCAGAGATATTTAACCGCGTCATTGCACCATTCCAGCGGGAATTCACAGTCCCATGTAGTTGTACTACTTGTTAATGGAAAAATCACTGACGTGCCAGTTTATACAAAGACCGGAGAACCTGCCAAAATGGATAATTTCCCTGATAAGGGATTCGAGGTTAAGGTGGGGTTGCCGAACATATAAACTGTATGATCGGCATATAATAACATCAAGAGAGGGCCGGTGCGAAACTGCAAGCCACGGTGTAAATGTTTCTCTTGAAAATGCCGCACCAAGGGATCCATCGCCAAGATGAAAAGCAATGGGGACAGGGGGCAACCCTGTCGGGTGCCGTGGGACAGACGGAAAGGCGGGGAGATCGTGCCATTCAGGCGCAGTCTAGCGGTGGGCTCCGTGTATAGCAGTGCAGTGGTAGAGATGAAGCACTCAGGCATACCCATACGACGCATCACCGAAAGGAAGAAAGGCCACTCAAGGGAGTCGAACGCCTTCTCGGCATCGAGAAGCACCGCGGCGGGAAGAGTGGCGGGGTCTATCCTATGTAATACTGTAAACAAAGTGCGCAGGTTAAGGGAAGTAGACCTGTGGGGGACAAAGCCAGATTGAGCTGGTGAAATAATACACTCCATCAATGAAGACAGCCGGATGGCAATTACCTTGGCTAAAATTTTGTAATCGAGACTCAGCAGGGATAACGGTCGGTAGGAGCAACAGAGTGAGGGGTCCTTGCCGGGCTTGGGGAGAAGGATGAGGACAGCTTCCCTGAAGGGCTGGGGAAGGATACCGACCTCGAGCACTTCCGAATACATCTCTATCAGTCTCGGAACCAACACATCTTTATACGCTTTATAAAAATATGCGGAGAACCCGACAAGGCCGGGCGCCGAGGAGCCTCTAAGTGCATCCAACGCCTCCACCACACTATCCTGGGATATGGGAATGGCAAGTAAGTCCTGCAAATGGCGTTCAAGATAAACGAAGGCAATTTCAGCAATATATTCCCCCTGTTCACGAAGGTATACGGAGATTCTAGTGGCATACAGAGATTTTAAGTGTGACAGGAAAGTGTTGCATATCTGCGGAGTAGAGTGTATCAACTGATCGTCCGGACCTTTGATTTCGGTAATATAGGCATTGCTGTGGGGGGGGGGGGGGGGGGGGGCGGAGTGTTTGCGCCAATATCTTGACAGGCCGTTTACCCTCTCCATACCGCCTGGCCACATGCTGTATGCTGAGAAATAAGAGTTTGCGTTCCGCGGTCTCCCTAAACTCCATCATTAAAGCCAAACGACGAGCCTCCCGGGCCTCCGACAGACGGTACAACAACTCCACATATAGAGCGGCAATGTCGGTCTCAAGACGGCTTAAAGTGGATCGTAGATCTCTCAGGACCCCTGCACTCTTAGCAATACAAACCCCCCTGATATAGGCCTTGAAACCTTCCCAAAGGACCGCCCAGGTATCCACTGATCCAGTGTTAATCTCAAAATAGATCTCAATGGCCTCCCTCAACCCCCAAGGAACACAGGATCTTGAAGTACCTTACCAGGAAAACGCCATTGCCGCTCATATCCCCTGGGCCGAAGAATGTTAATGCGAAGTATGACCGGTGAATGATCCAAAAACGTATGTGACATTGTATCTAACCCACGGAACCAACCAGCGACTCCCGGCGAAACTAACCAATAGTCTATTCTAGTCCAAGTATTGTGGAACCCAGAGTAGTGAGTATAGGAAATGGGGACGGGAGCACCCTGCTTGTCATCTCAGCGCGGTTTGACCCAGTTGCATCCTGGTAAATGCAGTTAGTTTGCACTTTCAAGTCGCTGTAGTTTTTAACCATTGTTGGTTCTGGCAGTGCAGATATCTCTAGACACTAGTGTTTCAGGGTTTAGCCCATCGTCAGTAGAGAGCATATAGTTATTTTAGAACATGAAAAGTCTTTGGGGGTTGCTGAGAAGGAGCCCAGGTCGTCGCAGGTTACAGTACCCTTCCAAGGCACACCCAGAGTAGTGAGTATAAGCTGTGCTGGCTGGGTGATGTGTACGTTCAATATCCACCAGTGAGAACTGCTTACAGATGTCGCGCATGACTAGATGTGAGTGATGCTTAATATCAGGAGAGGAGGAAGTGCTTTCTCTAGTAGAATCTAACAACAAATTAAAATCGCCTCCATTATCAATAGATGGGGGTCTAGAGCCAGAAGGTGCACTTGCAACACATGGTAAAATTTCGACGAGTCAACATTAGGTCCATATATGTCCACCAGAGCAACATTGTGACCCAGCAGAGGGCCAACAACTAGAGGGCCAACAACTATCAAAAAACGGCCCTCCACATCAGTGATAACCTTGGTGAGGGAGATAGGGACTCTTTTATGGATAAATATGGCCACACCTCTAGCATAACTGCTGTAATTGGAAAAGTATCTATGAGGCCCCCAGCTCATCGCAATGGATGGCGCATCGGACTTGGGCAAGTGTGCTTCCAGCATATAAATTATGTTAATGTTGTGACGAGCAATATAATTGAGAACCTGCCTACGTTTCCAAGTATTATTCAATCCTCTGACATTACAGGACATTAAAGAAAGCCCGGAAGGACCGGGCTGCCAGCCTAACTGTGCCATCTAACAAGTGTACAAACCAGCATGTCGGAACCAGTGCCATGTATCATTGAAATGTGTAGTGCTAACTGAACAAATATGAAAAAACAGCAAGTATTCCCCCCCCCACCCAACCCACCACCTAGCCACACCCTGTCCCTGGCAAGGCAAAACCCAACCCCAAAAACTAAACATCGGTGAAATTGGAACAAGCATTGTAATACAATAAACACACATGAGCACCATAAATTTGGCAAAAGCAACAAACATACCACGGTGTACACCATGAGGCGCAGCAACGCCTCGCTGGCCGGGCAAATCAGAGCATTATATTGACAAATGGAGAAAAAAACCACAATGGAATATACATTTCAGAGCCTCCAAGCGCTAAATGAATCAGCCAGTCCCAGGATTGGAGAAGAGTTCCACACTGGCTTCCGAACCGCTGTGTGGGGGAAGACGTCACACATGCAGCAGCCGCTGCACTGTTGTTTTTGTACTCATGGCAATGCTCCTGTGACTCGGTCGGGTTCTCAAAAATGCGGGATCTGCAGTCAACGTCCACCTTTAGTCTAGCGGGGTAGAGCATCCCATATCTAAGGCCCAGGTTCTTCAGAGCAGCCTTCACACCGTTAAACGTACGTCTTGCATCTTGCACCACGACTGTGAAGTCCGGGAAAAAGGAGAGCCTACTCCCCTGCCACTGGACGGCCCCTCGATCATGGGCAGATCGAAGGGCAGTGTCCCTGAAGTTCATGAGTCTGGCAATGATGGGGCTCGGAGGTTGACCGGGTTTGGGGTGAGGCCCCAGTGATCTATGGGCACGTTCCACCACAAATCCCTGCGTAAGGGACTCTCTGCCAAACAGATCAGATAGTAGTTGCTCCACAAAGACATCCATCCGGCCTGTGGTGGCCGTCTCCGGCACGCCCATAAGGCGTACGTTGTTCCGTCGACTAAGGGCTTCTAAGTCTTTGTTCTTGATAGCCACTTCCTTTAAAATTCTTTCCACCCTTTCTACCCGTTTCTGTGATTGTGCCGCACCATCTCCTACGTCGGAGACCCTGGCCTCGATGACATCCAGCCAACGATCGTGTGCCTGAACCTTTGCGCCCATATCAGCCTAAGCTGCCATCCAGGGCCTTGAAGCCAGCTCTTATCTCCTTAAGCATGGCAACAGTGAGCGAAGCAGGGTAGTCTACATCGTCGCTGCCCTGAGCACCCTCGGTCGCGTCAGTGGGGTCGTCAGTTGTAGCGTCCGTGGCCTTCTCAAACGGCAGCGTCCGCGGTTTAGTATCTTTCTGCCCCATTGCGTGCCTCCAAAAAGGGGGGAGTAGGACCGGAATCACAGAGGTGCGGACCTATAGGAAGGGGCAAGCCTCCGGGCTCTACTGTGTAACACAGAGCCACACTGCGAAAGGTGATGAACTAGGCCCATGGAGCGTGCACCATAGGGCCGGGCACCCAGAGGTGTGATGGCTGTATCCCGAGGGGCGGGCAACTGGTGGTGCGAAGCAGAGGAGCACAAGGGCAGCCCAACGCCGGGCCGCCAGCCAACAGGAGAGGAACGCTAGAGGGAGTGCTCAGACCAGGGCACACATGCAGTCCATATCGCAGGCATAGAAACAACAGCAGAGCCCAAGCCAGCAGACATGTAATCCAATACAGGGGGATCAGAACCATTCCCGCAGGCACGTCTCGCCCTCAGGGATCGGAGTGGTCGAGGTACTGGGCGCCTCCCTCCAGAGAGTCGGCAGTAATGGCGCAGCAGGTCAAAAACAGCATACACCCACACCGGCCCACAGATCGCTGAGGAGGTCAAAGTCGATGGATTGTTTCAGCAGTGTGAGGCGTGCAGCAGTGTAAGTGCTTTGATACTAGAGTATGCATGCTCTCGTATCAGTGCGCGCACTCTCTGCTGCGACAGTGTGCGCGTTCCATTCTCAGGGTGAGTGTGTTTCGGGTTCTTAGTCACAAACAGTATGAATGAATGATGAAAACAGGAAGAAGGGCAGTCATGCAGGGCGTGCATGTTTTCTAATCGGAAATTATGAGCGAGTGAACCAACGCAATGGTTTGTAAACAACAAGAAAAGCGACATCAAAGGAAGGGTGGGAGGGAACGAGCATATGGGGTGTGAGCGATAACGAAAGTTAATTGTTGTAAGAGGGGGAGCAGGAAGTGAGGCCGCGTGCGCGCTGGCGAAAGCAGTCTGCTGCTTTCAAGTCCGATGCCAGATGCTGCTTCGCGCTTGAATGCCTCACATGCACTGGCCATAAACCGCATTCCAAAGGTCTTTGGGAGCATTTTCTGGTGCCCCTTACTAAATCTCTTGCATAGCAATCGCTTACGCGATAGCTAGGCGAGACCTAAAAACCACAAAAATAATTCTTTAAAAAAACATGCTGTAAAATTAGAGCCCAACACTAGATGGCAGGAGTGTGCATAGAATGTGTATCTGCAGTCAACAAATGGTATGAATATATGCTCATACTTTCTCCAGTTTTTAGGTCTCGTAGAGAGACCTTTTGCCGTCCATCCACAAAGCTGACTTTTTACGATCCGGATTTTCAACAGTTCACGTAAAATCACGTGACCACAAGCTCCTCGTGCACGAGCTTGCATTTCCCCACAGGCTTCCCCCTGCCAGCAGCATTTGCCACATCAAAGGCTTCAGCTGCCCCGCCGCCACTTATTCACGGCCGCAGGCCGTGCCTCGCTTCTACAAACATGTAACTTAACGTTTGCTTTTGTAACTTGTTCATTTGTAATTGTTTAATCTTGTATCATTACTGGTCCTATGAATGGTTTAATAAAATAGGATAGGTACTGTTGCTGAAATGAAAACATTTTTTCATTGCACGAGCATATGTTTCACGAATCCGCCATCAATTGTAATAAACACTGAAGATGTCTACATTGTGTTTATCAGTTCGACATCTGTAGCCAAATAGCTTTAAGTAATACATACATCACCTTTTTTTCTTGCCAAAGGAACACTATTGATGTTAAAAATGTAAGAATGGAGATGAGGGAACACAAACTGGGTGCAAATTCCAGTTGCAGTTGTTCAGCTGAAAATCCCACCATGGTGGAGAGGGTTAAATGTGTGTCCACGTGCTTGCACACTAACTTTGTCTGAAGGAGGGAGAGCTAAGCAGTAAGTTCCTGCCTCCGAGGTGAGGCTGTCGGTTCTCTTCTCCACAGCTTTAAAAAGCAGCATCGCTGCTAATCCGTGCCATGTGACGCGCTTCCTCAACACTACCTGACAATTTCCTTTTATCACTTCATATCGCACGAAAACAATGACAACAATGAAGTCCCAAATTAAACCCAATTCACACAGACGCCCAATGCCTGAGAGTCAGCAATTGGTTTTTAAACCCGATTTATTCGGTGAGGCTTTTCTTTCATGAGCTGACACCAGAGAAACCAGGGCAGGGAGGCATTACATGCATGCGCGGTTGCATATCGCGGCAGAAAATATAGGCATTTCCTCGCTAATGTGGAGGGATGATGCGCGCCGCCGGCCTGTGCTCGGAGGGAGGGTTTGGATCGCTGTCATGATTGTGTGAGGGTTCATACACAAGAACGGGGTCACAACAAAGGCCAATAGAAAAAAATAAGCTTTCAAAATGTAAAATCTGTTTTGAATTTTTCATATTATAATCATATTTAGACTTGCACCAGCATCATACACTCTTTAACATCATGCACAGGTCAGTGTTTTTTTTGTATCTTTATGTAGAGTAAACTCGACCCGAAGATATTGCATCGCTGTACACGAGCATCTGTTATATTACACAGGGTCATATTCATTTTTTTAGATTAAGTAATTTTCCTGTAATCACAGGATGTTGAGCCGACGCCAGAACTCGAACCAGGTTCACCAGTTCCAAAGCCGGCTTGTCTGACCGTAATGCCACATCCTCTCAGTTTGAAACATCTGCATGAATTTTAAATATCAATAACATAACGTTCTGTTAAAGGTACAACAGTGATGTTGAAGTTGAAAGTGATTTAATGCAGAGAGTGCTGGTGTAGGGTTAAACCGTTCAAAATTATGGTGTGTGGGTTCTCATACCTAGTTTATTTAGTGAATCTGCGAGCGAACTTTGTTTTTTTCCCCTAACTTTAGTGGTGCCCTTTGTAAGTTTAACAACCTCAGCGTCCTGCTGTCCTTGATTTGCATGCCACAGATGTTGCAGAGGAAAGATTACAATCTTTCTCGCTCATCTACTTCGCCCTTAATTAGCCTGCCTGGTTTCCTTTCTCAAGTGTAGGGATTTACACATACAGTCACACTCCAGTAGACTTTCAGTCTGCCTTTTTACCCCAAACAATTTGAGTTTAGTTGCAAACACGTAGCTCCAGCCTTCCTTTTAAGAAAGGAAGTGCTGGTGTTGTAGACAGCAGCTTTACATTGTATATGTATTTTACTACAAACATGCTTGTAACTCATTTGTTGTTTTGTTTCTTAAATAAAGAGTTTTTTGTGTGCTTCTTACTGTGAGGGAATAGCAGTACTTAGTAAAAAAAATACACATATCGCCTTTAGTGGAGCTACGATACAACTCAATTTATTTGTACCTACAAACACTCGGCTACAGCCGCTGTTCTAGTACATAACTTGCAAGGAATACAAGGCCGGTACTTTTATGAGGCAGCACCTTTACACTGTATTTTTTTTTTATTAGCAGAACAAAGGGCGATATAAGCTAAAAATGTAAACTGTATTAATTGCAGTGTTTTTCTACTACTTAATTTGAAAGGAAACATGTGCTGGGGCTAATATCAGACAGCAATTATCTGCTGCTGCTGAGCGCCACAACTCACCAGTTTATATGTAGCATTGCGCGATCTCTGTTTATTTTGAGGCGGAAATGTGCTGTGGCTTTGGACATGCAGCAGCTTCACACCAAGTATTTTTGTAGGTTAGCCTGTCTAAAAAGACGACCATAGACCTGTTTTACCCCACCCTTGCTATTTACCAAACTATAACGAAAAACATAGCGATTTACTTAGCCTTTCCAATGAGTGCAAATGCATCTGTGCCCAGCTAGCTTGAATAAGTTAAACATGCCTGAAGTGTTCTTTTAGGGACTAACAGCGCTGAGGAGAAAATACAAATGACCAAAAAAGTGCACCTAAAGAGCTACGCCACAACAAAAAATTATGTGTACCTACAAACACGTGACTACCGCCGCTTTCATAGTGCCTAATTTGCAGAATATAAAGGTCCAGTTCTTTAATTGAGGCAGCAGCTTTACACTGTGTGTTTTGTTTACCCTGCTTAACACAAAACTCACGAACAGTACAAATGGGGAGGGGGATAGTGTTTAACGGTTAAACTTGCATATGTGCACATTTTAAAAACATGTTTAATTGGAGAAGTGTGGCTCACCGGTTAGAGGAGGCAGTCCCTGATGCAGAGGTCAGACCCGGGACCAGGGTTCAATCCCCGACGCGGCAGGGTCTTGAGCTCAAAATGTCCACGGACTCGATAATTCTCGCCTCGGTGCCTACTCGAATCGTGGGTTCACACTCTGCAACTCTGGGCAATAGCTTGCTTAATCTCCACTACGGCCCCACCGCGATGGGATGCCTGGTCTTCACCTTGGGGATGCCCAGTAGGGGTAATCTCGCAGGAAAAGGCCAGGACGGGTTCCCAGAGCAAGCGCCTTGAGACCTTACGGTGAAAAGGCGCTATATAAGAACGTATGATTTACGATTTATTTACGATTTAATTGTGTAATGGTAATGTATAACCTCTAATTGTAGACAGAGCACTTAATATCTCTTTACACACAGAATATATATGAAGGAAACTGGAGTTATGCTATTTACACCCCCTCACCCTCCCACACCCCCACACTCCCACACCCCCCCCTCACCCGCACACACCCTCACCCACACACACCCTCACCTGCACACACCATCACACCCTCACCCTCACACCCCCTCACCCTCACTCACTCACACACCCTCACCAGCATAGCATAACAAAACATAGCATGGCATAACAAAAAAAGCATAGGATACACAACCTCTCACCCTCACCCACCCACCCTCCCACCCTCACTCACCCACCCACCCTCACTCACCCACCCTCACCCTCACCCGCCCACCCTCACTCACCCTCACCAGCATAGCAAAACAAAACATAGCATAGCAAAACAAAGCATAGGATAGGAAAACATAGCATAACAAAGCATAGCAAAACACAACAAAACATACCATAACAAAACATACCATAACAAAACATACCATAACAAAACATACCATAACAAAACATACCATAACAAAACATACCATAACAAAACATACCATAACAAAACATACCATAACAAAACATACCATAACAAAACATACCATAACAAAACATAGCATAACAAAACATAGCATAACAAAACATAGCATAACAAAACATAGCATAACAAAACATAGCATAACAAAACATAGCATAACAAAACATAGCATAACAAAACATAGAATAGTATAACAAAGCATAGCATAGCATAGCAAAACAAAACACAACAAAGCATAGCATAACAAAGCATAGCATAACAAAGCATAGCATAACAAAGCATAGCATAACAAAGCATAGCATAACAAAGCATAGCATAACAAAGCATAGCATAACAAAGCATAGCATAACAAAGCATAGCATAACAAAGCATAGCATAACAAAACATAGCATAACAAAACATAGCATAACAAAACATAGCATAACTAAACAAAGCATAACTAAACAAAGCATAGCATAATTAAACACAACAAAACATAGCATAACAAAATATAGCATAGCATAGCAAAGCATAGCAGAGCAAAACATAGCATAGCATAACATAGCATAGCATAACATAACAAAGCATAGCATAGCATAACAAAGCATAGCCTAGCAAAACACAACAAAACATAGCATACCATAACAAAAAAAGCATAACAAAACAAAGCATAGGAGAGCAAAACAAAGCATAGCAAAACAAAGCATAGCAAAACAAAACATAGCATAGTATAACAAAGCATAACAAAACATAGCATAACAAACCATAGCATAACAAAACACAACAAAACACAGCAAAGCATAGCATAACAAGGCATAGCATAGCAAAGCATAGCAAAACATAGCATAGCAAAACATAGCATAGCAAAACATAGCATAACAAAACATAGCATAACAAAACATAGCATAACAAAACATAGCATAACAAAACATAGCATAACAAAACATAGCATAACAAAACATAGCATAACAAAACATAGCATAACAAAACATAGCATAGTATAACAAAGCATAACAAAACAGCATAACAAAACATAGCATAACAAACCATAGCATAACAAAACACAACAAAACACAGCAAAGCATAGCATAACAAGGCATAGCATAGCAAAGCATAGCATAGCAAAACATAGCATAGCAAAACATAGCATAACAAAACATAGCATAACAAAACATAGCATAACAAAACATAGCATAACAAAACATAGCATAACAAAACATAGCATAACAAAACATAGCATAACAAAACATAGCATAACAAAACACAACAAAACAGCATAGCTTAACAAAACACAACAAAACATAGCATGGCTTAACAAAACATAACAAAACATATAATAGCATAGCAAAACACAGCATAGCATACCAAACACAGCATATCATACCAAACACAGCAAAACATAGCATAGCATAACAAAACATAGCATAGCAAAACAAAGCATAGCATAATAATACACAACATAGCATAGCATAACAAAACATAGCATAACAGCATAGCAGAGCAAAACATAGCATAACAAAACATAGCACAGCATAACAAAGCATAGCCTAGCGAAACACAACACAACAAAACATAGCATAGCATAACAAAACAAAGCATAGGATAGCAAAACAAAACATAGCATAGCATAACATAGCATAGCATAACAAAACATAGCATAACAAAACATAGCATAACAAAACACAACAAAACAGCATAGCTTAAGAAAACAAAACATAGCATGGCTGAACAAAACATAACAAAACATAATAGCATAGCAAAACACAGCATAGCATACCAACACAACAAAACATAGCATAACAAAGCATAGCATAGCAAAACAAAGCATAGCATAATAAAACACAACAAAGCATAGCATACCATAGCATAGCAGAGCAAAACATACCATAACAAAGCATAGCATAACAAAACATAGCATAGCATATGTACAGGAATTTATATAGCGCAAATCACCAAGCGGTTTCTAAGCGCTTGCTTAGGGAACCCGTCCTGGTATTCCCCTATGAGATAACCCCGGCAGGGTATCCGCAAGGTGAAAGCCAGGCATCCCGCCGCGAGGGGCCGTTGTGGAGATTAAGCAAGCTATTGCCCAGAGTCGCAGAGTGTGAACCCGTTAATCGAGTAGGCACCGGAGCGAGAATTGTCGAGTCCATGGACATTTTAGGACTCAAGACCCCGCCGAGCCGGGAATTGAACCCTGGTCCCGGGCTGACCTCTGCTTCCAGGTCTGCCTCCTCTAACCAGTGAGCCACACTTCTCCACGTATAACATAGCAAAGCATAGCATAGCATAACAAAACATAGCATAACAAAACAGCATAGCATAACAAAACAAAACATAGGATATCAAAACATAGCATAGCATACAGCATCACTCAGCACCACCACAGCATCACTCAGTGGCACCACAACATCACTGAGCTCCACCACAGCATCAATCTGTGCAACCATTCAACAACAACTGGTTCAAATATGTTATCTCAATGTTTCAAGCTTTATTACAAATGTAACAAAAAGATGTTAATATTTAACATGTTACATAATCTTCACACATGTTATTTACAGAAGTTTAAGCTATTGCCATTATAAATTAAGTATTAATTATTTAAAAAAATTAAAAACCATTGTTATTTGTAATATCAATACATGTAAGTCACGTAAATACAACACATATTGCATTACAAATGCTATAGTTATAACTATTGGCATGGTAAATGACAAAGCTATTAATTTCGCTATTTTCAAAAACAAAACCTAAATAAAAAAATTATCATTTACAAGACCAATAGCTCAAACTTTCCTAATACGAGACCTATTGCATTGCAAATGCTTGTTATTACTCCTCGGCTGAACACCAGACAAATGTTTCAGTCAGGCTCCTATACACTATAGAGCTTTCTAACGCATGTCTAGTTATTATACACCTCTAAAGCAATCAGCTTAAGGCCACATTATTAAACAGGTTGTAATTATGGTAAATACTCATCCTTCAGATGTGCACAATATGGTAAATGTCCACGACATTGTGCATCCCAGAGACTGTGGAACCAGGTCCTTGAGAAAACGCTTTGGAATAGTGTTTCCTGTGCAAAAAACACATAACTTGTGCAAAAACACGTAACTTGTTCAACAGAGCACACTTTAGAGCAGCAGACAGTGCATTCCTCGGAGGACTCTCAGTTGCCAAGTGCTTGATATCCTTTCTCTGAATCTTGATAATCAGATCGGGCTTCAACAAGTGGTCAAGTATCGAGGAGAAATAATCCTGCAATGGACCGGTTCACCTTACTCTAGGGCTAATTAAACCACTTTACTTGGCCCCGTAGATGTAGAGGGGAGGAAACACCTGGACAGACTCATCTGGAATTGTTACGAATGATGAAATTGAATGTCTTCTGTGAGTTAGGGCCCTCTTGTTTTGACCGCCTGCTAGAGAACAATATGCATGGATTTTGGACCATGAGCCAATAATGTTAAAGGAAGAGAAGAGGTGAAAAGCAACAAATATCGATAGAAGTAGCATACGATTCACACTGGTGGGTGGTAAAAGCAGAGACTAGGGTGCAGCACCAGCACCTGGCATTTTCTGGCACGAGCTGTACATGCAGGTTGCGAAATAGAGTAAGTCATAATATAGAAATGTTTAGACAGTATAGTTGGACAGACATCAGTTTAGAACGTACATCTGTAGCAGAAAAGGGCTTTCTCGGTCAGTCTTTACTGCAAAACATCTCGACAGTAAATATATAATAACAGACTGTGCCTAATAAAATTGCAGATCATTTTAAGGGCGTTATAACAAACATTATACGCAAGACTGTCTTGTAGCAAGTAAAAATAAAAAAAATACATCTTACAATATATTAAATTAATTAACTGTCATCACGTAAATCTATAGTTATTTAAACTATATGTACTGCCTTAACAGAAACCCTTACCTGCAAAGCCGGTTTATCACAGAGGTAGCAGTAGCACTGATCACATACATCGGCATTGTTCTCAAGTGGAGTGCTTGTGTCATGTTCTGACCGCCTATTGAAATTTATGAGAGGTTATAAGCATATACTATAACTATGATCGAGAATTTTTCCAACTTCATTTTTTTCTACAAGTTAATTGCCAACTCTAAATATCTGTATCCCCTATTTGCTAGACAATGTATACTGTAAGGGTAAATGTGTAACTAAGAATCTCTTCAACTGAGCAGAACCATCAGTGAAGGAGGCCTATGGGTGCACGATTCACGTAGAGAGCTTGCTTCGGAAACTGGAATTACAAAGGCAACTAATCAAAGGCCTGATGCCACTTCAAACTGGTATGGAGAAAATGTTACTTATTTGTTTTGCAGCAGGAAGATCTGGGTCTTTGGTCATATGCTGTTCTAGGAAAACATTACTTATCTGAAGTTGTATTTCATGTGCAAGTATCTCACCGTGGATGGGAGCCCCAAATAAGGTTATGTTAGATGTTCGGTATTTACCAGTTAATGTCCTAACTTGGCCAACGAGGGACTGGCAGACAACAGGAGTGAAGAAAAGGAGCTACAAGCACTGCAAAAGAAGTGGACCTGAAAAGAAATCCTGAGCAACAGTAAAGGAGGTACACTGTGGCCCAGAAATGCAAACCAGAATCAGCTCTGCCTATGGGTAAGTTGTGAGGGCAAGAGGTACAAAACAGCATTACAAAAAAAAAAAAGAAAAGAAAATTAAGGGTCAGAACATTTTACATTAAAAATTTAGTGTATAATTATGCTGGCAAGCTACCCAAAATTTCCGAATTTTGTGCTACCTAAAAGTTCTCAAAAATTCTCACTACGCAATTCTGCGTTAATTTTTTTGTATGCATTCGTGCAACTAGTATAAAATGTCTTGAGGTAGCAACAGAGATTCTTCTCACGCTAAATGCCTGGAAAGTGTGCTCTTGCTTAATAACATTACCCGAGATACTGGAAAAAAAGCATTTCACTGAAGAATGATACATTCACGAAAATGTGAAATTTCTTGGAAAATAATGCAATTTTGCCCCACAAAACATTTACACTGTAGCAGGATTACTCGTGTACCACTGGAAAACAAAAATGCAGAAGCTGAGGTGTCCTTCCTACACCTAGCAAACGGTATTAGTTGTCACCTTACATAAAAAAAAATGTCTTCCCCAAAGCCAGACAGCATTGTGCATGACAACAACGTGTGTACATTGGCGTGGCGATTATGGGCTGGGGATTTCAAACAACTTCTTCAATCTATCTTGGGTGCAGTATAACATCCAGCCATTAAGAAAATCATGCTATGAATATTAGATCCTAAAAATACAAAAGAGTAACCCCATTAGTGATGTATGCCCACCCACAAACCCACCCACTCTGCCGGTCACACGCTTGACCCAATCTTCTCTGCAAGCCCCCATGTCTCCTTCAACCACACCACCGAACTCCACTGGACCGACCATCGCTGAATCAACTTTACCTTCAAGAAACCCACCACGCACCACCGTCCCAAACAGATGCCTCGCCGCTGCTGGAGCAAAGTCACCGAAGACCCGCTAACCACCATTCTCACCCAGAGCCCACCAGCCGACCGACAACGCTGCCTGCAACCTCAGACAGTGGATCAACAACTGCGCCAACACCCTCGCCCGATCAAAAAAAACTTCCAACAGTCACACCAACAAGAAAACCAGCTGGTTCACTGAAGACCTACGGGCCTCCAAGCAAACCTGCCGAAAGCTGGAGAAGATCTGGCTCCGTGGACGAACACTGGACAGCCACGCAGCCCACAAGAACGCCACCAGCAGACACCATCACCTCATCCGCCAAAAGGGCCTCCTTCAAAGACCGCCTAGACAACAACGTCCACAACAGCAAAGAGCTCTTCAACATCGTGAAGGAACTCTCCAACCCCAGCTCCAACACCAACAATGTCCCACCCTCGCAAAACCTGTGCGACTCGCTGGCCACCTTCTTCCACCGCAAGATAGCAGACATCCACAACAGCTTCAACGCCACCACCGCACCGACAACCACTGAGACCTCCACCCCCACGACCACCATCCGCACCAACTGCCTGCTCTCCTGGACCAACCTCATCGACGACGACACCATCAAGATCATGAACACCATCCACTCCGGATCTCCGTCAAACCCATGCCCACACCACATCTTCAACAAAGCCAGCACAGCCATCGCACCCCATCTCCGGAAAGTCATCAACACCTCCTTCGAGACAGCAACCTTCCCGGAGAGCTGGAAGCACGCCGGGATAAACGCCTTACTCAAGAAACCCAAGGCGGACCCCAAGGACCTCAAGAACTTCTGGCCCATCTCCCTGCTCCCGTTCCCGGCAAAGGTCATCGAGAAGACCGCCAACGAACAACTGACCCGCTACCTCGAGGAGAACAACATCCTGGACCCTTCCCAGTCCGGATTCCGCAGCAACCACAGCACCGAGACTGCCCTCATCGCCGCCACCGATAACCTCAAGTCCCTGCTGGACAACGGAGAAACAGCAGCCCTCATCCTCCTGGACCCGTCAGCTACCTTCAACACGGTCTTCCACCACACACTACGAACACGCCTCCACAACGCTGGAATCCAAGAGAAGGGCCTGGACTGGACCTCCTCCTTCCTCTCCGCAGAACACAGAGCGTCCGCCTTCCCCCCCCTTCCGCTCCAAAACCACCGAGATCATCTGCAGGATACCCCAGGGCTCATCCATCAGCCCAACTCTGTTTAACATCTTACATGGCACTGGTCGCCCACGTCGCCACGACCTCAACATTATCTCCTACGCTGATGACACCCAGCTGATCCTCTCCCTCACCAAGGACCCCCACACCGCCAAAACCAACCTTCACGAAGGCCGTCACTGAATGGATGAGGAACAGCAGACTGAAGCTGAACTCGGACAAGACGGAGGTCCTCATCCTCGGATCCACCCCATCGACCTGGGATGACTCATGGTGGCCGACCGCACTGGGAACCGCCCCAACACCCACCGACCACGCACGAAACCTAGGGGTCATCCTCGACTCCACCCTCTCCATGAACAAACCGGTCAACCTCCTCCTGCTTCCACACCCTGCGCATGCTCCGCAGGATCTACAAGTGGATCCTAACTGAAACGAGAACAGTGACCCAGGGCCTCGTCAGCAGCAGGTTGGACTACGTAAACGCCCTCTACGCAGGACCCTCGGCCAAACTCCTGAGACAGCTTCAACTCATCCAGAACGCCTCTGCACGCCTGATCCTCGACATCCCTCGCCACAGCCACAACACACCCCACCTGAGACCGGCACTGGCTCCTGGTCAACAAGAGGATAACCTTCAAGCTCCTCGCCCACGAACACAAGGCACTCCACGACGCCGGACCAACGTACCTGAACAGACGACTCAGCTTCTACACCCCCACCCGCCTGCTCCGCTCCACCGACCTCACCACAGTCCCCCGCGTCCGAAGAGCGACCTCCGGTGGCAGATCATTCTCCCACCTCGCCACCAAGACCTGGAACACCCTCCCCATCCACCTACGGCAAACTCAAGACTTGCTGACCTTCAGAAAACTCCTCAAGACCTGGCTTTGAGCAGTAGCAGCATTCCCCACTCCAGCGCCTTGAGACCCTCACGGGTGAGTAATGAGCTTCACAAATGATATGATTGATTGATTTATACCAGCTATCATTATGATGTATGGGGTGTCCCTGCCTGTGTCTCCCATTTGAAGCAGTTATCCGTTAATTCTGTATTATCTTCTGTTTTTTAATTTCGCGCACCAAAAACCGAAAGAACAGTGCAGATTATCTGCAGAGGATAATTTTAATACAATATCCATAGTTAAACAAAATTAAGATATCAATAACTCATTTACAAGGACAGATATCAGTCTAAAAAGGAAGCTATTAAAAGGTCTGCTGGGAGTATCCATAGAGCATAGTTCAAAAAATGATTTGATGCCAAGTGCCCATAAAAAACCAACAACAAACAATCACACTTATTTTAGTGATTTTTAGGGTATGCCATCTGCTAATAATGCCATTCAATTAACAGAGGGAGAGATGCTTATAGTTTTGAGGGGAACCTTCAGTGTGAATTAATGGAATCCTATATTGAAGAAAAAAAACGGTATCATACTAACCCATGGGTGCTTCAGAGTCTTCTATCCGCCATTTTAGGTACCTTATGGTCTTTTGTAGCCCATGACACATTTCCTATTCCATAGTTCAGTAACATAAGAATTAGGGAGTCATCAAATTGGGGGCAAAAACATGGCAAGGCGTCTTTTTTGCAGTTCTTGGGAGGCTAGATAGTAGAGCCTAAAATTAGGCAATCCTAATCTGCCTTTCCATTTTGACAATTGTAATATTGTAATATTGCCTGTGATCTCTTGTAGTTCAGTACAAAGGAATGAACCGTACTTTCCAGCTTAGAACACAATTTGAGTCCTGTTTACATGACACTGGTGTAAAATAAAACAAAAAGTAACAATTGAACAGCAATGATCCCATCTTGGGCTCATTAATTTTGTAAACTCATGAAATTGTACATCTTTTTCTATCCTGTAGGGCCATCTCAATATGGTCTCTATTAGGAAGCAAAATGAAAGCAATATGATCTCCTTATAGCTTGATTTTAGTGTCCCCAAAAAGAGGTGGAGATATGAGAATGTGAGATTGACTGTATAGGCTAGGGGATTCAATAAAAAGGTCAAAAAGATATAATAGAAAGAACAGCCCTTTTCCTCTATTTGGAAAAACTGTGCGTGTAAGCTGATTATTAATAATGATTTAAACTTAGGTTTCCTGGTAGAGTGTAGAGATGAACCTTGTAAACTGTTTAGGAAATTTACATTTTTCTAACATTTATACAAAAATCTCCAGCTCACGAGTATAAGGTCCTTCTCTGCATTAAACAAAAGTTTATCAACAGAAATGTTATGTGCATTGGCTTGGTCAATACATTTGGACAAATGTTTGTTATTCACACCCAGGCTTCACCATTTATAAAACTGTTTCAGTCCATATGAATTCTTTTATGTATTATTGTATTTATGAGTTTAGTTACTATTTTTGTAAAACTTTTATAGTTTGAATTGAGAAGCCTTATGGGACGATAGGATGCTGGTTCAGTTTCTTTCTTCCCCTTTTCTAAGAAATGAATCAACTCTCCTTTATTAAAGGACGGTGGAATACTTTCACTCTAATATAATACTGAAAAGGATGTGCAAAGGCCGTATTAAATCTGCAACATAAGTTTTATGAAATACAGCCCAAAATCCATCCTCAGATTTAGAACGGAGGAGTTATTTTATTGATTCACTTATTTCATACACAGATGTTGTGTCAGCAGAATGATCCGAAATCTCTGGGCTCAAAACTGCAAGATCAATTTCCCGCAGAAATATCACCATTTCCACAGGGGATCGAACTAAATTCTCAGTTGGTTCCGAATAGTCTTGAATAGAAATCTAAAACCATCTTTTGGCATCTATTAGGACTCTAGAGAGGTTACTGGTACAAGGATTCCTCAGCTCAATGACCAAGTTAAGTTTTTTACTTTTTTTAGATGTACAAGCCAGGAAACTGCGTATCAGTTTACGGTCTTCATAGACCTTGAAATTAATGGTATTATTACCCACAATCTCTTTTCCCAGAAATACATCTTTTAAATCTGTCCTATTCACCTGTCAATTTCGACAATGTCTTGTCTGCTGCTAGTTTGTGGATCAAAGCGCTTTCCTTTGCTTATAGTAAGGAGAAAATGATATAAAAACCCCTCTAACAGGGGCCTTAAAAGCCTTCCAGGTTTTTACAATGCCAACGGTATAAAAGTTGTCCATAAAAAAAAAATATATTTCCATTCTCAAAGTCAAATTATTCGTTTCAGCTATCAATAAGGCCTTATCCATTACCCATCTAGGTACTTGCTGGGGGACAATCAGTTGAGAAAACAAATTTCACATTGGAATGGTCTGATATTGCACGGTAATCTCTGGGAAGGAAAGGGGAGCCAAAAAGTAATATATCCTCGAAGCAGACCTGTGTTTCGAAAAACAAGAGTATGTCCTGCTTTGAGGATTCATACTTCTCCATCACTTGTAATCCTAAATGCATGCAGATATCTTGATAAATTCTTTCCATTTTTAGGTTTCGCCTGGCAATCCGCTGCGCAGCAGCGTTCGCGCAGGTGAAATCTAATGTTAGAACAGTATGGGGGACTTGAACCCGCCCCTTCTTCCATTGGCTAGCTCCATAAATGGAGGCTAGCCATTGGAAGTCATCGTTGTCAAGCACTCTTTCCCCGTCAGAACGCGAATCGTGGGCGTTTCTTACTCTTTTTTTAAAGTCCCGCCCCCCACACCCTCCCTCTCGCCGTCCCATTGTCGGTGCCTTCTCAAAGTTCTCCCTCCCGCCCGCCCACTGTCCGTGCCTCCTCCCTCCCGCCCGCCCACTGTCCGTGCCTCCTCCCTCCTGCCGCGGTCTCACCACCGTCCACTATTAGCCAGAGCCCTCAGGGTCGTATGATAGCAAGCTCTCCTCTCCGCGCTCCTCAGCTGTTGTCTTGTTTTTTTTTCTCTGCCCTTCTCATCTCCTCTTCGGGGGATTGGTAGTCACCAAAGCAGGCAGTGCCATGACATCAGCCGAGGGCAAGCGCTGAAATATTCATGCGCTCTGAGAAGCGTGCGTCTTTAGAGGCATCAGCTGCGCGCCGCGGGCTCCTCTCGCACCTGGGGCTCCGTGGACTCCATTGAGGGGAGGAGGGTATCGGTGCGCGCGCGGAGCTCCGACCCTGCCTCAAACGAGCAGACGCGTGAGGACGCAGATCCCGGTGCCGGCGGTCTCTGCCAGTGGCCCCTCATTCACCACCTCAGAGGGCATCACCAGAGAGGAAGGGCAACAAAAAGTTGCTGCTGTGGACTGCGGAGCAACCTGGGGGCGGAGGGATGGCAGACAAAGCTGCTCCTCGCACGGGCCAGTGAGTTATTGTGAAAGGCGAGCCAGCAGGCTCATGCAACGGGGAGGGGGCTTCAGAGCGGGGACCCCGAGGCGCAGAGGAGGTGGCGGGGTGCCTACGTCTGGGCCGAGATTGGGGGCACGGGGACCTGCCCGCTATCGTCCGGAGCCCAGGGCAGCCCGTTGGAGCTTCGCGGGCACGAGCAGGTGATAGAGCAAGATTTCGCATCGCGACTTGCTCGAGTCAAGAACCTCGAAAAATCTATTATAATCTCGTAACTCAAATTGTTTGTGTTACTAATTTTATGTATTTTGAATGTGCGTGGGTATCATAGAGATGCTTGCTTATGTGTTCTACTAATACGATTAATTCGTGTCCCTAAAATGGCTGCTGCTTGACTTTCCTTTTCTGCGCATGCGTCAGTCACACTCACGTGACTTCGCGTAGAGATAGTTTTGGAGGGAAAGGGTGCGTATGCGTAATAAGCAATAAGATGGCTGTGCTTTGATAACGTGGTGAAGCTTTGTGCTGCTGCTCTTGTGACCTTGTTCGTTGCACTTACCATTAATGCATAGTATATTTTTATAATAATGAAGCTAAAGTACGACATCATGACATGAAGTACATTCATTTATTTTTATGTACTAATTTGTTTTCGCTTACTTTTCATGTATCACGGGAAATGGGGGTCCGAATGGGTCGTGAGCCATTTTGAAGGTCCTTTCTGCGCATGCTCCAGATACAAGGCCAGAGTCAACCATGGACCGTGGAATACAGCCAGCTGGCAGCCACAGTCAAGAGGCTCCTGAGAGAGCTACCTCTGACCCAGGAGGATGGAGCCAGTGTTCCTAGAATGATACAATTGTAGTCATTTGAATTGTATTCTGTGCGACTTTCTCATGGGAACCCCAATCTTGCTAGGCGGTACCTTAACATGCAAATTAGGCCTTAGAATAGTCTGTTCTGATTGGTGTGTTAACCAAATCCTACCTTAGGACCAATCGAAATTTGGGGATTCTGACACTTTGCAACATTGGGGGGTGGTACACTGACCCAAAAGAGTATATCTAGCCTAGGTTCACCTAGGGAAATTGTCCGACTTGTCTGAATAGCTGACCTGTCACTGACCCAACGCACTCAATAGGTGACTAAATATACAGAGCGCTGCGGAGCACTCTGTCCGAATTTGACCATAGACTAAGGTTTTACTAAACCTTAAGTGCTGGCGGAGCACTTTTGCTGGGAGTTCGCTGACCCAATCGGGGTCCTGACTGATAGCTGCAGAGAGGGTGGAGCGCAGGCGTTGCTTCCGAACTGCGGGTGCTGGTCGTGTCCTGATCCTAATCTGGGTTTCCTGTCCTGTCCTGGGGTGTCCATTCTGCACTTGCTGTCCAATTGATGACTGCTATTCCTTGGGGTATTTCCTGTCCTTAACTGACCCGTGGCCAGGGTTGGTTTTCACACCAGTCTAGGTAAATATCGCTCTGAGTTCTTAAAACTGCACCTTTCTATTTTTCTGTCTTTGCTTCAATAAAGACATACCCTTTGCATATGTTAATTTCCATGTTTTTCTTTGCAAATCATTGCATTTCATTAAAGTCATTTACAGTTTGCATTTCATAGCATGTTCCTATGTTCCCCTGCCTTTTTAGTATAAATCTTTCCATACTGTTTATGAATTAAATAATGTTTTACAAAATTTTCTCTTAAAATACTGAATTGAAGTAATAACGTTAGAATTATAGCGTGTTACATTTTTACCTTTCATAGATGTATAGGTTTTCCCTAGTGTCTTTTCTCTCGAAATATGACCTAATGATAAAATCCTAAAACGTGCATAAATTTCCTAGCGTTTAGTATCCTCTCTCGAATTTCATTTTCGTTAATTCTGAATTCCCTCATTATAGGGTTAGATGGTTACCTGTATACTCTTCGTATATTGTTATGTGCTCTTCGTTATTCTGTTTATAGATTGCCTCATTACTATAAACTGTATGATTGCAGAATCTGAAATCTAAGATAAATCTTTTAAAAATTCTAGTTGTACGTGGTCATTTCATGAAATAAATTACAATAAAGTTGGGTTTGTATTTTGCTGCCTTTCCTTTTACAGCTAGCTCCCTGACCCATCGTGGTCATAGGTACCCATAACGGTGGATGGTAAGTTGGGTACACTGGAAATAAATCGAAAGGGAACTCACAATTATTGATAGTAGATTGCGTGGTCATCTGATCAATGTATATGATAAAGTAAAGCATATGGGCCCGAAGCCAGAAGTGGCGAAATTATTGGTCGGGTGACCCGCGATCTCTAGCAGTCATTTTTCTGGTAGCGAAGAGGATGGTTAGGGAATAGTTAAAGGTTAGGTAGGACTAGTTAGTCTAGCTAAAGTCGGATGCTGCTAGGTAGGAAGCCTTATCTGCTGCTATAAGAGAATAGGTACTTCAGGTGATCTGATCACTCACTTGGAATGCTTGTTTTGAAAAATTATGAAATGTTTTAAAATTGTTGTTCTTGTTATTATACTGTTATATGTATTAATCCATTCGTACGTAAACCGTTTTTTATGTGGTTAGGAATCCCCGGGGAATTGAATAGCGAGTGGTGAATAGAATCCACTTGCTTTGAGGTCACTGGCCCAAGGAAAGTTGGTGCAGGTTAGGCAGAACTGGAAGCACTAACTAGGGTTTTCTGAATGTATGATTGAATAAAATGTTAGTGACTAGGTTCATTGGCAAAATTCCTACTGTGGCATAACCTAGTGAGGGTCGCACCGGAGGAGTAGCAGGTTCATCGGAGCTAGAGTGAAAGCAAAGGGGTTCGCTAGGGAAACTTTAGGCTCGGATATATCCCGGAAAGGTGGATGAGTCTAGGGGAGTAACAGGTTCTCCAATGCTAGTGTGAAGGGTAGGCAGAAGAGATCTACTCGTAGTGATTGAAAAGTAAATGGAAGTAGTTTACTTGCAGTAAAACAAATCTTTCCTGTCTAGACACTTGAGCACAGTGGCGAATGTGTATTCGTTGTTAAATAACCAAGCACTGAACACTTTAGAAAGTTTCCGTTACCTTGTGAAGGAGGGAGTCAGACGCGAAGCGGCTCTGACGTCACTCCGTGCCGCGCTGGGATTGGTAGACACAGCGGGCTGCTAGCGGAGCTGAAATTGTAAAGGAGGGGCGAGCGCCAGAGCGTGGGAACTGTCTCGCGAAAAGGCCGCGCACCCATTGGTCGAGATTTTTTGAACTCGTGCATTTCATTGGTTGCACGAAAATAATAGACGCACTCGGATTGGAAGTAATTTTGTAAACAAAATCACTCGTAAAATTCGTATGTGGCATTCGTATAGACCGCATAGCAGACCTGATCCACGTTATATGGGATTTGAGAACGATCAGTGGAAAGGCGTCAAAAACGACATTATGTACGGAACTAAGAGAAAAGTGTCACTTGTAAACAAAGTGAAGAATTATTTCAAAAAGGACAAGCCGATTAAAACTAGAGAAGGTGTTGTCATACCACAACCCAACACTCCCGCATCTTTCATGATGTTCGATAAAGGGTACAACACATGTGTATGGTTGGAAAATTGGGTGGAATACACGAAAGATGACGGAGTATTGGCTTTTCCGTTAGATGGAACATTTAACAGCAGAATTCTATTCAATTTGAGAACCCGAATGAATGACTTATATCCTAGACCTAGATTAACGCAGTACGAAGCACTAGAGGAATGGGAAATTGAGGCTTTTGAAAGGGATAAGCCCCGAATGGATAAAAGGTTAACTAAATTTTATCCAAAATTGAAGCAGGAAGCACGAGCTCAAAAGATGAAACAGTGGAGGCAGAACATGATAGTGGAGGGATTGTTTCCCATGATGCCAGCAGATGATCCTTCTGGGGGAAAGAAACGGTTGGAAAAATCTAAACATTGGGTACCCATCGGAGAGTCGGATGATGAATTAGATGACCTATGTACGAGAAGTCCGCCTCCTTATAATGAAGGACATCGACCTTCCAGTGCAGGAGATATTTCCCGAAGACTTCCTCCTCAGGAAGAAGTTAGGTCCGCAAGTGTAGGAGGGAGTTACCACATACCTCCCTATACCGAGAGTCTAGGACCAGTGGATACCAGAAACATTTACCCCAGAATGTCAGCTAGTGGGGAGATAGGATATTCCCATGAAGGAGATTTTTGTTCTCGACCTCCCTACGGAGGCGAGATGAGACCCTTAAGTTCAGGAATGCCGTTATTACAGCCTCAGTATGAGGAAGAACGAAGATCCCTAGGTACAGGAAGTTTATTCCCAAGACCAAATTATGGTGAAGGACCTAGTGAGACTCATCCCACTGCCCCAAGTTATGCTCCCACACTAACCCCGCAGGTGTTACATGACAAATCCATAGAGAGATTACTGGAAGAAAAGGAGCGGGAGGTTCTAGCAAAACAGAGAGCTGAGATCATTCAGAAAATGACCCAGTTAAATACCAGTCCTGAAGCATTGACAATCCCAGTAACAATCGGACCAGTGGTTTCATTGTACGGGGATCGGCATGAAAGTCCAAAACCTCCAGTCATTACTCCCGTCATAGCACAGCCCAGACCAGAACCCTTAATTGTAGATGAACAGACGAGTGAGTGTGAATCTGAGGTCTCACTGATGAATCTGCCCATTAGAAATACAGGGAAAAAGATGCAGAAAAGACATAATCCTTTCAATGCAGGGAGATTCAAATGGAATCGACTTCGGGTACTAGAAGTGTTACTTTGGTCACACCTGAGGAAAGATGGAGTCAAGAATTAGAGAAACAAACTTCGCAAACGAAACCTTTAGACCTCTACAAACTGAGAGTAGAAATCGAAGAATTAATGGCAGGAAACGTAGGATTAGACAGATTAAATACCTACTCTGAAGAAGAGCTGTTGTTTATGTGCAAAAGTCTTACCCGAAATGTCCGAGTACTTCATGAAAAATTGACAGATACTGCTGCTAGAATGGGAATAGACATTTCAAAATCGAAGCCCCTGCAGAAACCATACCGAGCAGAATTTTCAGACAAAGATTTGGAAAACATGAATATATCAGGGAAAAAGGCACAGGTCAAAGAACTATTGACAGTGTTGCAGAAATGGGGAGACGTAGAAAAATGGAAAGCCAGATGGGCTAGGAAAAAAGATGAGGCCAGGTCTAGGCAGGTAACTCCTGAATTTGTCCTAAAGGAGGTAGACAAACAAGAACAGTTATGCCCTATGCGGGAAGTGCCCGGAGGAAAATATGTACATGTTCCATGGTCCCGACAGGATATTGTGTCCTTTACCAATGACTTCCCGAAATTGCGAGAAAAGCCAGTCGATTGGCACCGGCAGGTAGAAAGATTCGTAAAAGTGCAAAAGTGCTTGTGGAAGGACCTGGATGGGTTCTTCGACATAGTGGTCCCTGTAGATCTGTGGACTGAGTGTAAGATAGCCATAGCTTGGCCTAGTGAGGAATACCCGAGAGATGACAAAACAGGGGAACCATCGAAGGAAGTGATGAGGAAGTATGAACAAGTAATTCAACATTTGAAAATAAAAGTACCTGCAAAGGAAACTGATTGGACCAAGATAGATAGAACTACGCAAGAAAGAGATGAGACAGTGCACTCCTTTTATGAAAGGCTGTTGCAGGTATTTAAAACATACAGTGGTATAGATAACATCGAGATGAAGGACATGACCCATTTCATTTACAGGTTTGTAAACGGTTTAAGACCCGAAATTTGTCAGTGGATAAAGGATAATAAGATCTGTTGGCATACCAAAAAGATAGATGAGGTCCTACGGTACGCAAAGTACTGTGAGGACGAAATGGCAGAAAAGAAAAAGGCCCTGAAGGAGAAGGTGATATGGGCTCAAGTAAAGCTTGCAGAACAGCAGGAAAAGCAATTGAGTAAGTTAAACAAAACTACTCAGAACCAAGGCCCTGGGGCTGGGGTTGGAGGAAAACATAGGCCTAAAATGAGTAGAGAAGAAGCGAAAAAGAAATTTCTCTGCCACCAGTGCGGAGAAATTGGACATTGGCGAGACGAGTGTCTGTATTTACAAGGTGATAATGCCCAAAAAACATCGAGATGAAGGACATGACCCATTTCATTTACAGGTTTGTAAACGGTTTAAGACCCGAAATTTGTCAGTGGATAAAGGATAATAAGATCTGTTGGCATACCAAAAAGATAGATGAGGTCCTACGGTACGCAAAGTACTGTGAGGACGAAATGGCAGAAAAGAAAAAGGCCCTGAAGGAGAAGGTGATATGGGCTCAAGTAAAGCTTGCAGAACAGCAGGAAAAGCAATTGAGTAAGTTAAACAAAACTACTCAGAACCAAGGCCCTGGGGCTGGGGTTGGAGGAAAACATAGGCCTAAAATGAGTAGAGAAGAAGCGAAAAAGAAATTTCTCTGCCACCAGTGCGGAGAAATTGGACATTGGCGAGACGAGTGTCTGTATTTACAAGGTGATAATGCCCAAACACCTGATTTAATTCCACAGACGCAGAATTAAAAACAAAGAAAGACCCAGCAGCAGGTAAAAACGATTCAAGTGCCTCGAGCGCCAAAGCCTATTTTTAAAGGGAAGTCACCACAGGGTGATGATGTAGAAATCTGGGGAGGCAATGAAGACAGAAATACAGCAACTTCGCAGTATTTGTTGAACGACACTTTTTTCTGTGATGACCAGTACTGACGGGGCCTGAGAGGGGAGGACGAGGAGTGCGTACTTGGCGCCTCTTTGCCGGTAGACCAGTCAGGGCCATACATTGAAGGAAAGGTTGATGGAAATGATGTCACCTTTCTATTGGACACTGGTGCTACCCGTTCTACTGTGAGAACAGTGGACGTTCCAAACCTACCCCTCTCGGGAGAAGCAATCCAAGTAGTAGGAGTATCTAATCAATTGATTAGTACACCTGTTACCGAACCCATGGAGATCTCAATTGGAAACTTTAAACAAATGCACAGATTTGTTGTCTGTGATACCAGTCCGGTAAATTTACTGGGACGTGATTTGCTGTGCAAAATGAATTGTACCATCTTTTGCACACCAAAGGGCGTCGAAATTCAAACCCCAGATGAAGACGGTATCTACAAGCTAATGTTAATTAGACCTGACTCAGAAATAAAACGACTGACTATACAGGACTTACCTGAAGAACTCCAGCAGACAGTGAAACAAGAAGTGTGGGACTTTACAGGAAAGGATGTGGGATTAATGAAAAACATAGACCCCATACAAATAGCCATGAAGGAAAATGCAGTATACCCCAATACCAAGCATTACAGAATGAGTGCAGAAGTAAGAGCAGGTGTTGCCATTGAAATACAGAAATTGCTAGAAGCAAACATCATACAGGAAGTAATGAGTAGCCCGTGCAACTCTCCCATTATGGGTATCAAAAAGCCTAATGGCAAGTACAGAGTAGTGCAGGACCTGAGAAAGGTAAACAAGATAGTGGTCCCTTGCTGCCCTATTGTCCCGAATCCAGCAGTGATTCTGTATCAGATCCCCTGGGATGCTGAATGGTTCACTGTGATAGACCTATATCATGCTTTCTTTTCGATCCCATTGCATCCAGATAGCAAATTTCTTTTCTCATTTGCTTTCAACAGTAACGTATATGTCTGGAACAGGGTCCCCCAGGGGTACACAGAAAGCCCCTCTATCTTTAATCAGATCTTGAAAAAATGCTTGGAAACTTTAGTCTTACCTGGAAAATCTGTTTTGGTACAATACATTGACGACCTATTGGTGGCGTCTAAAAGCCATAGGGATTGCGTGGTTGACACCATTGCCCTACTGAATCACCTGAGTGAAAAGGGACATAAAGTGGCCCCTGAAAAATTACAGTTCTGTTCAAAATCAGTGAAATATCTGGGACACCAGATAGAAAAAGGTATCAGAAAAGTCACCTCAGAGAGAGTCAGAATAATTCAAAATATGCAGTTACCCTGTACTCAGAAGGAAATCAGAATGTTCCTCGGAGTTGTAGGTTACTGCAGGCAATGGATTGTGGGATTTGCAGTCCTTGCAAAGCCTTTGATACAAATGACAAAGAAAGGAGCAAAGGACCCAGTTGAATGGAATGATGAGATCTTAACAGCTTTCACACAGTTGAGAAATTGCCTGTGTACAGCCCCTGCTCTGGGAATGCCTGACTACTCTAAGGAGTTTGGCTTATTCTGTGACACTCGTGACAATTGTGCATGGTCAGTCCTGACTCAGGAGCATGGTTTGACCAGAAGGCCTGTGGCATATTTTTCTGCCACTTTGGATCCAGTGGCTGCTGGACTACCTGGATGTCTAAAAGCAGTAGCTGCAACCTGCACCAGTTTAGAACAAAGTGAGTCTATTATTATGGGACATCCTGTAACTGTATATGTTCCACATGCAGTTGTAATTCTATTGACTCGTACAAAAACTCAGTATCTCACCCCTAGTCGGCTGACTAAATATGAGAGGATTCTCATGGGTGCTGCAAATATTGTCATTACCCGATGTAACATTTTAAACCCTGCCACACTACTTCCTAACTCAATGGTAATGGAAGATAAGGGAGATCATGAGCATGACTGCATTGACCTGACAGAGTTTAGTACTAAACCTCGCCCAGACATTAAAGAAACTCCTTTGCCTGTACATGATGAGGAATGGTTTGTGGATGGTTCCTGCCTGAGGCATGAACTAGGAGGTCTAAGTGCTGCTTATGCTGTAGTCACGTTAAACAAAATTGAAGAAGCATCCTATCTATTTGGAGTAAAGTCTGCACAAGTAGCCGAATTGATCGCCCTGATAAGAGCTTGCAAATTGGGAAAAGACAAAAAGGTAACAGTGTATATTGATAGTCAGTACTGTTACGGGGTTGTGCATGACTTTGGCCAATTATGGCTACAAAGAGAATTCCTGACTTCCTCAGGTACCCCCATTCGAAATGGAAAAGTTGTCCAAGACCTTTTAGAGGCAATCCAATTACCAAAAGAATTGGCAGTGGTCAAATGTGTTGCTCATAAGAAGGGCCTTGACCCTGTATCTTTGGGAAATGATTTTGCTGATCGGGTGGCAAAACAATGTGCTATGGAACAAATGAGAATAAATCCCAATCGAGGTGGGGTTGGAAACAGCTGCCAACTTAGAATGTTTGAAGAAGTGCCTACATGGGATGAAGTGAGAGAATGGCAGCATGTGACGCCCTGGGAAGAGAAAGAGAAGTGGAAAGAACAAGGTTGTAAACCGAGACGTGAGGATGGTGTCATTGTGGGCCCAAATGGTATGCCTGTGTTACCCAGACACCTGCTTGCCCCAATGGCTCGATTGATACATGAGGGATCACACATTGGGAGGGACGCCATGGTTCTGGTATTTCAACAGACTTGGTACAACAAGAAATTCAGGAAAGTAGCAGAATCTCTCTGCCAGAGGTGCTTGACCTGTCAGCAGTTCAACGCTGGCAAAGGAACAGTAGTTGAACTGATGAAAATTGGGAGATCAGGGGGTCCCTTTGTGAGAATACAAATTAATTTCATTACCATGCCTCGTTGTGAGGGAAAAAGGTATGTCCTTGTCATTGTCTGCCTATTTCCAAAGTGGGTGGAAGCTTACCCTGCCACACAGAATGACGCCATAACAGTAGCTAAGCTCCTACTAAGAGAATTGATACCTAGATTCGGGGTTCCAGTCTATATTGACTCAGATAGAGGCGGACATTTTCAGAATGAAATTTTGGCCCAGCTTTGCAAAGCATTCAGGATCACCCAAAAGCTGCACTGTGCATATCATCCAGAGGCTTCTGGAGTGGTAGAACAAATAAATGGCACTATAAAAAATAGATTGGCAAAAATGTGTGATTCTACTGGCTTGAACTGGATAAATGCCTTGCCTCTTGTTCTGATGGGACTCATAAGCATTCCAGATCGAAGAACAGGCTTGAGCCCCCATGAGATATTGATGGGAAGAGTGATGAGACAAGCTTGGGTACCAGGATACAAACGGTTAAGCATTTCTGATGATTTGGTACTTGAATACTGCAAGCAACTGGGTGACCAAGTGCGTTCTATCTCTCGCCAGATTGGGGCAGACGCCGTCGCCAACCCGACAACACCAGTTCACAAATTGGTTCCTGGTGACTGGGTTAAGATAAAGAAGCATACTCGTTCGAGTTGCCTTGAACCGAGGTGGGGACAAAAGCGCCAAGTAATCCTGGTCACCACGACAGTGGTGAAGTGTGCAGGCGTTCCCAGGTGGATCCATGCCAGCCATACCCAGAAGGTGATACCCGACGAGGAACCTGGAGCCGAAGGTTGTCCAGCTGAGGGGTCTACAGACGTTGGTCCTGAAGTAGCTGATATCAGACGGCCGAGCACCAGTCCCGTTGAGGGTCCTGTAAGCGTTGGTCCAGAGGTAGCCGAGGACGTATGGCCAAGCACTAGTACTGCTGAGGATCGCACAGATGTTGGTCCGAAAGTAGCTGATGACGAGCTGCAGAGGATTTGGCCAGAAGATTGGATACCCATAATCGACCTTGCAGGAGACCCACTCAGAACAAGAGAGCGAATTAGAGAAGACAGAGAGTGGAATAGAGAGGTCGAGCAAGGCACAGGCGAAGACCCTCAGATCATTGAGATTCACATCAAATCTGAGGACGAAGAAGGTCAGACAGGGACAGAACAAGTGATCGATACTCCTCCACTGACTCCTGATATCGAAAATGGACAGACTAGACATAGTGTGATAGTTCGAGCAGAAGAAAATCAAGGGATCGAAGTGCTCGAGCAGGATCAGGCAGAACTAGAAGAACGTGTTCAGGACACAGAAACAGAGACATTTGAAAGCCAAAATCAAAACTCACCTGAACAAGGCCAGCTTAGTAACCAGGCAGAAGAAATAGATACAAGACCTGGGACTAGTCAGACAGAAAGGGAGAAGGCAGAAATTGCAGTGCCACAAACAAGTGAAAATAAAAGGACATTAGAAGAAAGTCAAATAACAGTGCCAACTAAAAGACTCAAGAAAAAGAAGCACATTGAGCCAAGGTATATTAAAAGACTAAAATTAAGAATAAAAACAGTCCAAGAGAAACTTGCAGATATAAGAAGAAGTCCCCGAATTGCAGAAATACCTGAAGATAGCTCCAAGAGAAGGAGTGAGCGAATAAAAAGACAAAACGAAAAATACAAGGACCCGGAGTGGACCTACTTAATCTTGGAAAACTTTGAGGATCTTGATATTACTGACGAAAGCGACGGAGAACGAATTACTGATTACTCTACAGAGGAAGAAGAAGAACCGCCGTGAGATTGCACAGCATAAAAATACCTGGGAAAAGCTACAAAGAGGAGTTAAAATTTTCTTCTGAGCCAAAATGTCTGATACAAACGTGAGTGGTAGACCTAGTCGCAGTTGTTGCAAAACATGCTGCAAGGTGTGTATATGTAGTATAGTTATATTAATTTGGATAGGATTAACAGTTTTCATTCCTTTTATGGTAAGCAAAAATACTAATATTGATCCTACACAGACTACTGACACTGAAGAACTGACAACACGAAGTGTAGAAAGACGTGAAAGAGCACTCAGACAGACAAAACGAGACTTAGAAGCATCAGATGAGGAAGGACTACATTACCACGGAGTAAGAAACAAGACTCATTTAAATGTTTTCGCAAACCTGTTAGTGCATTATGTAGAAACTATGGAAATAGAAGATTGCTATGTCTGCATGAAGCTACCTACTTCTGTGGCTGAAGGCGTGACATATCATCATCTACCTCTGACCTATGGAATCTCCTGTAGTATTTTAGCAAACTTATTTTACAAAAGAGGACCGTTACAGTACTATTATTCTAACAATGACGTGATCTTTTCTGAACTTCCTATACGTGGAAATCTGAATCCTGTACATACCAAAAGTGACGTTACACGTTATATGGGAGAATACTTTCTGACTATAGGTACAATAGATTTAAATGAAGCACACAGAGACAACTTGACCTGTTCATTACATGAACAAGAAAAGGTATTTTTAAACATGGCAGAGAAAAGAAGGGAGAGTTTCCAAAGAAAGGCAAATGACAAAAGGCAGAGAACACCTAAATGGGCTGAAAACATGGAAAGCACCTCAAATGGCGGGGCAGGGCCTGCTTTGTTGCTGGATTTCGAGAAGAAAGGGAAACTCTGTCTTCATCGCGAGAAGACTAGTTATTATAATAACATTTTCATTGGTTCCAGTCAATGTGAGCACAATTACAAGGTAATTGGAGGTTGGGGATTCAAAAATGGGTCAGAGCCTGTGTTTCCTGCAATTTATTATATATGTGGAGACAAGGCTTATTTCAAATTGCCGGATCACTGGTATGGAAGCTGCTACTTTGGCATTGTTTTCCCGAGAATATACCATGTGAATGAAATTGCTGGAAGCAGTGAAAACACTAATGGCTTAGTGCGTAGCAAAAGAGAAAGCGTAGGGGAAATAATGGGTAGTATTTTTAGTGCACTGATACCTGGAGTGGGAGTGGTTCTGAATACTCACAGAATTTGCAAATTGTCCACAATAGTGGATGTGTTGTCTACTGACACGGCTCATGGATTTCTGCTGGTCAATACCGAAATGGTTGCGATCAGATCAATGGTTTTGCAGAACAGACTTGCTCTTGACACCTTGTTAGCAAAAGAGGGCAGAGTCTGCCGGATGTTGAAGGTGCAACATTGTTGCACTTACATTCCGGACAAAAGTGTACAGCTCAAAAGATATGTGAAAAACATTACTAATTTGGAAAAGGAACTCAAACCACTCGAGGTTGATAGTGCCTGGAAGAGACTGGTTGATGGTCTCTCCAATGTAGGTCATTGGTTTGCTAGTTTAGGTAAAAGCTTATTGTTAAAGGTACTGATGCCAATTGGAGTGATAGGTCTCATCCTATTTCTCATATTCGTCTGTTGCAAATGTCGAAAGCATACTAAGAAATACCAAGTGAATGCGAGAGGAGTGAAACGGAGTGCGGATGAACTTGAATTGGAAGAAATGAATAATCAGATTTATAAAAAGGTGAAAAATTCTCACCCTACCAAAAATGAGAAAGAGAAACTGAGTCGCCTGTTGGAAGAGATAGAAATGTACAAGGTGTGAAAGAAAGTTGGCATCTGGTTCCATTTTTTGTGATGATAGTAAATATCATCAAAGAGGGGATTGATAGAGCAAGATTTCGCATTGCGACTTGCTCGAGTCAAGAACCTCGAAAAATCTATTATAATCTCGTAACTCAAATTGTTTGTGTTACTAATTTTATGTATTTTGAATGTGCGTGGGTATCATAGAGATGCTTGCTTATGTGTTCTACTAATACGATTAATTCGTGTCCCTAAAATGGCCGCTGCTTGACTTTCCTTTTCTGCGCATGCGTCACTCACGTGACTTCGCGTAGAGATAGTTTTGGAGGGAAAGGGTGCGCATGCGTAATAAGCAATAAGATGGCTGTGCTTTGATAACGTGGTGAAACTTTGTGCTGCTGCTCTTGTGACCTTGTTCGTTGCACTTACCATTAATGCATAGTATATTTTTATAATAATGAAGCTAAAGTACGACATCATGACATGAAGTACATTCATTTATTTTTATGTACTAATTTGTTTTCGCTTACTTTTCATGTATCACGGGAAATGGGGGTCCGAATGGGTCGTGAGCCATTTTGAAGGTCCTTTCTGCGCATGCTCCAGATACAAGGCCAGAGTCAACCATGGACCGTGGAATACAGCCAGCTGGCAGCCACAGTCAAGAGGCTCCTGAGAGAGCTACCTCTGACCCAGGAGGATGGAGCCAGTGTTCCTAGAATGATACAATTGTAGTCATTTGAATTGTATTCTGTGCGACTTTCTCATGGTAACTCCAATCTTGCTAGGCGGTACCTTAACATGCAAATTAGGCCTTAGAATAGTCTGTTCTGATTGGTGTGTTAACCAAATCCTACCTTAGGACCAATCGAAATTTGGGGATTCTGACACTTTGCAACATTGGGGGGTGGTACACTGACCCAAAAGAGTATATCTAGCCTAGGTTCACCTAGGGAAATTGTCCGACTTGTCTGAATAGCTGACCTGTCACTGACCCAACGCACTCAATAGGTGACTGAATATACAGAGCGCTGCGGAGCACTCTGTCCGAATTTGACCATAGACTAAGGTTTTACTAAACCTTAAGTGCTGGCGGAGCACTTTTGCTGGGAGTTCGCTGACCCAATCGGGGTCCTGACTGATAGCTGCAGAGAGGGTGGAGCGCAGGCGTTGCTTCCGAACTGCGGGTGCTGGTCGTGTCCTGGTGGTCCTGTCCTGATCCTAATCTGGGTTTCCTGTCCTGTCCTGGGGTGTCCATTCTGCACTTGCTGTCCCATTGATGACTGCTATTCCTTGGGGTATTTCCTGTCCTTAACTGACCCGTGGCCAGGGTTGGTTTTCACACCAGTCTAGGTAAATATCGCTCTGAGTTCTTAAAACTGCACCTTTCTATTTTTCTGTCTTTGCTTCAATAAAGACATACCCTTTGCATATGTTAATTTCCATGTTTTTCTTTGCAAATCATTGCATTTCATTAAAGTCATTTACAGTTTGCATTTCATAGCATGTTCCTATGTTGCCCTGCCTTTTTAGTATAAATCTTTCCATACTGTTTATGAATTAAATAATGTTTTACAAAATGTTCTCTTAAAATACTGAATTGAAGTAATAACGTTAGAATTATAGCGTGTTACATTTTTACCTTTCATAGATGTATAGGTTTTCCCTAGTGTCTTTTCTCTCGAAATATGACCCAATGATAAAATCCTAAAACGTGCATAAATTTCCTAGCGTTTAGTATCCTCTCTCGAATTTCATTTTCGTTAATTCTGAATTCCCTCATTATAGGGTTAGATGGTTACCTGTATACTCTTCGTATATGGTTATGTGCTCTTCGTTATTCTGATTATAGATTGCCTCATTACTATAAACTGTATGATTGCAGAATCTGAAATCTAAGATAAATCTTTTAAAAATTCTAGTTGTCCGTGGTAATTTCATGAAATAAATTACAATAAAGTTGCGTTTGTATTTTGCTGCCTTTCCTTTTACAGCTAGCTCCCTGACCCATCGTGGTCATAGGTACCCATAACGGTGGATGGTAAGTTGGGTACACTGGAAATAAATCGAAAGGGAACTCACAATTATTGATAGTAGATTGCGTGGTCATCTGATCAATGTATATGATAAAGTAAAGTATATGGGCCCGAAGCCAGAAGTGGCGAAATTATTGGTCGGGTGACCCGCGATCTCTAGCACAGGTGCTGCGCCGAGGGAGTCCTGCTCAGTTCAGGCTTAAGTTCTCAGCAGCTCTCCCGCTGCGGTTGTTTCACTCTACGAGATAAGGAGGGTCACAGCAGAGTCCCCAGGAGCCGACAGCATCGCGCTCAATACCACCTGCAAGCAGCCCCAGCACGACTCCCCCAGAGACTCGAGGTAAGATAAAGTTTTAGCCTCTCTCGCCTTCTCCGCTTGGTAGCGGGCACTGTGCCTCTCTGGTCCATCTGAAGCGATGCCACAGATGCGTGGCTCATCTGTGCTCTTGGACACAGATCCAGCCCTCCTGCTCACCCCGGCCAAGTTAACTTAGCCTTTCATTCTTTTTAGTTTGATAACATCAGTACCACTGAATTAGGCATACAGCCGCAAGTTACTCTTCCGGGAAGAACATGCGCCATACAATTGCACGTCATCTTATGTCATGAGACTACAAGTCAGGGGATGTAAAATGCTGTTGGCTAAATGTCACCTGGTTGCAGGTCACCACAAAAGTCAAGGGTCATTTGGCAGCTATGAACCATGCTGCCAAGGGGTGATGAGACAAATTGAAGCCATGCTTCGCCTGTTAAGTTTGGGTGGCAACTTTTTCTGGCGGATGGGGGTCACTTCTGCAGTTTGACGATCAGGTGTCCTAAAACTGTTCTACAAGGTGCCAAAATCTACAATGTTGGAATAACAAGTCCTGAGACCTAACTACTGAAAATGTATTTCCTTAAGTTTATATTGATTGCAAGAATGGTAGAGGACAGCTGTTATCACGGTTAGACCAGAATGCATTCATTTTTTTCTCTCCCAAAAACGCCTCTCTTTCACAGGTTTATGTGACTATAGTTCATAGTCTGGAATAGACACGGGAAGCAGAAATGAAATATTGCGCATAACATCCCCATTTTTTTAAAGTCGGGAGTGCGCCCCAGACTCAAGACATGCGCGGATTGTGCTCCTGTGCATACTCACACTCAGCAACGACGACTGGTACTTCAAACGACAGCGAGTCACAGGGATTTCTTTGTATATATTTTATTGGTATTTGCATAGACCCCCCGCTCTCCCCCCCCCATGCGATGCTCAAGGGTTTAGAGTTGTGATGCTTTTCATAGCTATTTAGATGAAAGTGCATCAGTTTCAAGGTTCGGCATCGGGGATAAAGTCAACACGTGGGGGGACATGCGCCTACCAATGCCAAGGAGGCGCGGGCAGACTGAAGTTCGTTTGGGAGTAGGGAGACACTGAGCACTCGGCTGTGCTGGGCACAGCGTGGGTTCTATGGGACCTGGGGTGAAAAGTCCTGATGAATTTCAAACACCAAGCACCTAGAAGCAGAACTCCATCAAACAGTGAACTGAAAAACTGTGGACCGGAGTACAGCCCAGAGGAATTATCAATTTCTGAGGTTCATTCAAGCATTCCTCCGATCACTTCTTTCTCGACGCAGGCCATGTGCATTTTCATTAGGGAACGTTCAGTGATTGGCAAACTCTGAGAGCATTGCCAAAGTTCCGAATTTAGCGGTCTAGCGCCGGTATGAGGCGTTTGTTTCTGACCCGGTGCATAACATTGTTTTCAGAAGTGCACATCACTCCTCTAGGCGCTTGGGTTTGGCGGGTGGTACTATGCAAGTATTTTCACTCACTCGCCGGACCGGGCACTCCAAAGCCTGATCCCACCCCCCCCCCCACCCACTCACCCACTCATGGAGTGCACAAGCTCTCTAGCAGCATCTTTTCGACTTTTCAGGCGAAGGGTTTCTGATGGTAAAACAAGGAAGTTTGCCTCGCCGTGATCTGCTAGAATCGAGGTGAGCGCGCGCTCGGGGTGCTGCCAGTGCGGGGAATCGACACTCATTCTTCGGGGGCCAGGCTTCATTTTCTAATTGAAATGTGACTGGGTACAAGATACAGAAATTACGAAAAGGTAGAAAGAAGGAATAAGAGGAAACTGTGACAGAAGGAGAAAACAGATGACAAAGCAGACAAGAGATAGATACAAAGAGAGAGGAAGTGTAGAGTGGGGAAGAGGCAGCAGGAGGCGGGAACACGATCAGGCAACCTTGATATTTGGTATTGTGGCATTCGACAGTGCTGGCGGTGTCCTCGGAAAATCTGTCGATCTACAATTAAGCACTGGTGCTGTTAAAGTGGAAAGGCAGCTCTGTTGGCTGCCTGCAAAAAACTGTTCAAAAACTGTTCAAAACAGCCCATGACTGTAGAATGGGGAATTCATTATTGGATCACGCCACGGCACCCCGCTCAGAAGCAGACACCCTGTCCAGCAGTCTCCCGGGAACGGCCAGAGGGGCAGAATAGTTTGTCCAGTCCCGTGCCCAAGGTAATGGGTGTTCCCCTCAACTTTACAACATTGCCAGCTTCTGGAGGGCACATATATGATATCCTAATGGCCATGCTTCTGAGATACAAGCCTTTGACAGTAGAAAGGACAGTCAGCCTGCTTTACTTTAAACAGTAGGCTCTGTCTACCGAACTCCAGTGGGGCAACACGGTGCTCCCTAAGAAGGGGCTCCTGGACAGTGTTGAAATGCTGTATCACTAAGTGAGATGGAATCCGCCCGGACGACTTCTAGAAGCTGTGTCCGGAACCTCAAACCAGCAAAAAGCAGAAAGAATTGGTCCAGGACTAGTAAGATCTAAGAAACAAGCATCCCAATGGCAACTGAAAGTTAGTAATACATCGGAAACAGGTCCTCAGTCATCACTGTACCCCGGCCACATTAGCACATTCAATGGGACTCTAATGGAATTTTGTCAGCCTAAGAGTGTGGATGAGTGGTATAGGTACCCTCCTGTACATAGTAAGATCAAAATCCTTCCCCAAATGTTCTCCTCTGGTTGATTCAATCTTTTGCATATATGTGTTTGAACATTTAACTGTATTTGCCCAATTCCCTCTGAAGACACCACTTCCGCTACATCCCGATAAAATATGGGCGTGACCCCTTCCATTTCTCACTCTGCACACAGCTTTAACAGTAGTAGTTTCACATGTATATACTAGGTGGGACCGCCCCATAGAAACGTTTGTGAAAAGCTACAAGTTAGTGACTGTTCACTGAATGTTGCTGTGCGTACTTCAGTGTGCAGAAGTTCCCCTTTCTCTCCCCCCATAACGTCTGGTGGTGGAAAGCCCACCTTGCTAGCGGATATTCCACCTCCGTAAGTGCATTTTGTTCTAAAAATTCCAATTATCCTGATGTTGAGTTTCTAACCGTGATCCTATTATTTACACCCCTTATTCTTTAATGTCATTATAACCTTTATGAATCTGCTTCATGCTGTTCATTTTTTTATGTAGCAGTTTTATATAGTGCAAACCAGGCCTAGTGCTTTACACAAGAACAGTGTTTTACATCTGCTTTACATAAGAACAGTTTCAGACTTCTTACCAGCAGTTTGCTTAAGAAGAGTCTCAAAGCACAGATAGGGTTAACTTACTTGTATGCCTAGCCTCTAGATGGGGGGGAGGGGGTGTTTGCCATGTTCTAGTTCCAGTGCCATTCCTGTTTCTCTTCCTAACGGGCTCCCAGAAAATACTTCACACTCTACTAAAGTTTGTTGAATAGGGTATTTTTAGTCTATGTCTTTGACAGTCCAGCACAGAATTTAGTTGGAAAACTACAATGCAGAGACTCAGAGATTATTTAGTGACAGTGTCCCCAGTGACCGAGAAGGCAGTGAGGTATCTGCACACACGCTCCCTTCTCCCAGAGCTTTCCCAAAATGCTCCCATCTGCAAGTACTGTTAGAGACATTCCCTCCTCCGAGCCAGGTTTCAACTCTATGCTCCAAAAGAGCTGCACTCTGTAGGCCCACACAGAAGCAGACATTTCTCCAGTTAGGGGAGTCCGGATGGTGTAATTCTACGCACCCACTTCATGCGCTTGCTTCCATGCCCCCTCGCTGCGCTTGCTTCCCTGCCCCCCTCGCTGCGCTCGCTTCCCTGCCCCCCTCGCTGCGCTCGCTTCCCTGCCCCCCTCGCTGCGCTCGCTCCCCTGCCCCCCTCGCTGCGCTCGCTCTCCTGCCCCCCTCGCTGCGCTCGCTCTCCTGCCCCCCTCGCTGCGCTCGCTCTCCTGCCCCCCTCGCTGCGCTCGCTCTCCTGCCCCCCTCGCTGCGCTCGCTCTCCTGCCCCCCTCGCTGTCCTTGCTCTCCTAGGTGTGTGTGTGTATGTGTGGCTCTGGGTGTGTATGTGTGGCTCTGGGTGTGTGTGTGTGTGGCTCTGGGTGTGTGTGTGTGTGGCTCTGGGTGTGTGTGTGTGTGTGTGTGGGTGTGTGCGTGTGGCTCTGGGTGTGTGTGTGTGTGTGTGTGTGTGTGTGTGCGTGCGTGTGGCTCTGGGTGTGTGTGTGTGGCTCTGGGTGTGTGTGTGTGTGTGGCTCTGGGTGTGTGTGTGGCTCTGGGTGTGTGTGTGTGGCTCTGGGTGTGTGTGTGTGGCTCTGGGTGTGTGTGTGTGGCTCTGGGTGTGTGTGTGTGGCTCTGGGTGTGTGTGTGTGGCTCTGGGTGTGTGTGTGTGGCTCTGGGTGTGTGTGTGTGGCTCTGGGTGTGTGTGTGGCTCTGGGTGTGTGTGTGTGGCTCTGGGTGTGTGTGTGTGGCTCTGGGTGTGTGTGTGGCTCTGGGTGTGTGTGGCTCTGGGTGTGTGTGGCTCTGGGTGTGTGGGTGTGTGGCTCTGGGTGTGTGGGTGTGTGGCTCTGGGTGTGTGGGTGTGTGGCTCTGGGTGTGTGGGTGTGTGGCTCTGGGTGTGTGGGTGTGTGGCTCTGGGTGTGTGGGTGTGTGGCTCTGGGTGTGTGGGTGTGTGGCTCTGGGTGTGTGGGTGTGTGGCTCTGGGTGTGTGGGTGTGTGGCTCTGGGTGTGTGGCTCTGGGTGTGTGGGTGTGTGGCTCTGGGTGTGTGGGTGTGTGGCTCTGGGTGTGTGGGTGTGTGGCTCTGGGTGTGTGGGTGTGTGGCTCTGGGTGTGTGGGTGTGTGGCTCTGGGTGTGTGGGTGTGTGGCTCTGGGTGTGTGGGTGTGTGGCTCTGGGTGTGTGGGTGTGTGGCTCTGGGTGTGTGGGTGTGTGGCTCTGGGTGTGTGGGTGTGTGGCTCTGGGTGTGGGTGTGTGGCTCTGGGTGTGTGGGTGTGTGGCTCTGGGTGTGTGGGTGTGTGGCTCTGGGTGTGTGGGTGTGTGGGTGTGTGGCTCTGGGTGTGTGGGTGTGTGTGGCTCTGGGTGTGTGGGTGTGTGTGGCTCTGGGTGTGTGGGTGTGTGTGGCTCTGGGTGTGTGGCTCTGGGTGTGTGTGGGGCTCTGGGCGTGTGTGGCTCTGGGCGTGTGTGGCTCTGGGCGTGTGTGGCTCTGGGCGTGTGTGGCTCTGGGCGTGTGTGGCTCTGGGCGTGTGTGGCTCTGGGCGTGTGTGGCTCTGGGCGTGTGTGGCTCTGGGCGTGTGTGGCTCTGGGCGTGTGTGGCTCTGGGCGTGTGTGGCTCTGGGCGTGTGTGGCTCTGGGCGTGTGTGGCTCTGGGCGTGTGTGGCTCTGGGCGTGTGTGGCTCTGGGCGTGTGTGGATCTGGGCGTGTGTGGCTCTGGGCGTGTGTGGCTCTGGGCGTGTGTGGCTCTGGGCGTGTGTGGCTCTGGGCGTGTGTGGCTCTGGGCGTGTGTGGCTCTGGGCGTGTGTGGCTCTGGGCGTGTGTGGCTCTGGGCGTGTGTGGCTCTGGGCGTGTGTGGCTCTGGGCGTGTGTGGCTCTGGGCGTGTGTGGCTCTGGGCGTGTGTGGCTCTGGGCGTGTGTGGCTCCGGGCGTGTGTGGCTCCGGGCGTGTGTGGCTCTGGGCGTGTGTGGCTCTGGGCGTGTGTGGCTCTGGGCGTGTGTGGCTCTGGGCGTGTGTGGCTCTGGGCGTGTGTGGCTCTGGGCGTGTGTGGCTCTGGGCGTGTGTGGCTCTGGGCGTGTGTGGCTCTGGGTGTGTGGCTCTGGGTGTGTGGGTGTGTGTGGCTCTGGGTGTGTGGGTGTGTGTGGCTCTGGGTGTGTGTGGCTCTGGGTGTGTGGGTGTGTGTGTGGCTCTGGGTGTGTGTGTGTGGCTCTGGGTGTGTGTGTGGGTGTGTGTGTGTGGCTCTGGGTGTGTGTGTGTGTGTGTGTGGCTCTGGGTGTGTGTGGCTCTGGGTGTGTGTGGCTCTGGGTGTGTGTGGCTCTGGGTGTGTGTGGCTCTGGGTGTGTGGGTGTGTGTGTGGCTCTGGGTGTGTGGGTGTGTGTGTGGCTCTGGGTGTGTGGGTGTGTGTGGCTCTGGGTGTGTGTGTGTGGCTCTGGGTGTGTGGGTGTGTGTGTGTGGCTCTGGGTGTGTGTGTGTGGCTCTGGGTGTGTGGGTGTGTGTGGCTCTGGGTGTGTGTGGCTCTGGGTGTGTGGGTGTGTGGCTCTGGGTGTGTGTGTGTGTGTGTGGGTGTGTGTGTGTGTGTGGCTCTGGGTGTGTGTGTGTGTGTGTGTGTGTGTGTGGCTCTGTGTGTGTGTGTGGCTCTGGGTGTGTGTGTGTGTGTGTGTGTGTGTGTGTGTGTGTGTGTGGGTGGCTCTGGGTGTGTGGGTGTGTGTGGCTCTGGGTGTGTGGGTGTGTGGCTCTGGGTGTGTGGCTCTGGGTGTGTGGGTGTGTGGCTCTGGGTGTGTGTGGCTCTGGGTGTGTGGGTGTGTGTGGCTCTGGGTGTGTGTGGCTCTGGGTGTGTGTGGCTCTGGGTGTGTGGCTCTGGGTGTGTGGGTGTGTGGGTGTGTGTGGCTCTGGGTGTGTGTGGCTCTGGGTGTGTGGGTGTGTGTGGCTCTGGGTGTGTGGCTCTGGGTGTGTGGGTGTGTGGCTCTGGGTGTGTGGGTGTGTGTGGCTCTGTGTGGGTGTGTGGCTCTGGGTGTGTGTGGCTCTGGGTGTGTGGGTGTGTGGCTCTGGGTGTGTGGTGGGTGGGTGTGGCTCTGGGTGTGTGGGTGGGTGGGTGTGGCTCTGGGTGTGTGGCTCTGGGTGTGTGGGTGGGTGGGTGTGGCTCTGGGTGTGTGGCTCTGGGTGTGTGGGTGGGTGGGTGTGGCTCTGGGTGGGTGGGTGTGGCTCTGGATGTGTGGGTGTGGCTCTGGATGTGTGGGTGTGGCTCTGGATGTGTGGGTGTGGCTCTGGATGTGTGGGTGTGGCTCTGGATGTGTGGGTGTGTGGCTCTGGATGTGTGGCTCTGGATGTGTGGGTGTGTGTGGCTCTGGATGTGTGGGTGTGTGGCTCTGGATGTGTGGCTCTGGATGTGTGGGTGTGTGTGGCTCTGGATGTGTGGGTGTGTGTGGCTCTGGATGTGTGGGTGTGTGTGGCTCTGGATGTGTGGGTGTGTGGCTCTGGGTGTGTGGGTGTGTGTGGGTGTGTGTGTGTGTGTGTGGCTCTGGGTGTGTGGGTGTGGGTGTGGCTCTGGGTGTGTGGGTGTGGCTCTGGGTGTGTGGGTGGGTGTGGCTCTGGGTGTGTGGGTGGGTGTGGCTCTGGGTGTGTGGGTGGGTGTGTGGCTCTGGGTGTGTGGGTGTGTGTGTCTCTGGGTGTGTGGGTGTGTGTGTCTCTGGGTGTGTGGGTGTGTGTGTCTCTGGGTGTGTGGGTGTGTGTGGCTCTGGATGTGTGGGTGTGGCTCTGGATGTGTGGGTGTGGCTCTGGATGTGTGGGTGTGGCTCTGGATGTGTGGGTGTGGCTCTGGATGTGTGGGTGTGGCTCTGGATGTGTGGGTGTGGCTCTGGATGTGTGGGTGTGGCTCTGGATGTGTGGGTGTGGCTCTGGATGTGTGGGTGTGGCTCTGGATGTGTGGGTGTGGCTCTGGATGTGTGGGTGTGGCTCTGGATGTGTGGCTCTGGATGTGTGGCTCTGGATGTGTGGGTGTGGCTCTGGATGTGTGGGTGTGTGGCTCTGGATGTGTGGGTGTGTGGCTCTGGATGTGTGGGTGTGTGGCTCTGGATGTGTGGCTCTGGATGTGTGGGTGTGTGTGTGGCTCTGGGTGTGTGGGTGTGTGTGTGGCTCTGGGTGTGTGTGTGTGGCTCTGGGTGTGTGGGTGTGTGTGTGTGGCTCTGGGTGTGTGGGTGTGTGTGTGGCTCTGGGTGTGTGGGTGGGTGTGGCTCTGGGTGTGTGGGTGGGTGTGGCTCTGGGTGTGTGGGTGGGTGTGGCTCTGGGTGTGTGGGTGGGTGTGTGGCTCTGGGTGTGTGGGTGTGTGTGTGGCTCTGGGTGTGTGTGTGGCTCTGGGTGTGTGTGGGTGTGGCTCTGGGTGTGTGTGTGTGTGTGTGGGTGTGTGTGTGTGGCTCTGGGTGTGGGTGTGTGTGTGTGGCTCTGGGTGTGTGTGTGTGGCTCTGGGTGTGTGTGTGTGGCTGGCTCTGGGTGTGTGTGTGTGTGGCTGGCTCTGGGTGTGTGTGTGTGTGTGTGTGTGTGTGTGTGTGTGTGGTAGTAATTGCTGTCTGATGAGCTCGTCCAGTAGGGTACAATAGGTCTTACATTTGCGAGAGATTAAGCTGTTGGCAATGTAAATGACAATGCCATTTATTTATCTGTTTTCAAAACCAACACATAAATAAAAATGTTGTCATTTACAATGCCAATAGCTCTAACTTTTGCAAAGGCGAAACCGTTGCATTGTAAATGCTTGTTTTAAGTTGGTACTATTGGGAATTTTTAGAATCCAAGCAAGGAAATGGTAGAAAGTTGAAATTCCTACCTATTATCAATACAAGGTAAATTGCACACTCCAAAGTCTGTAGGGGCTTGATTGCGTCAGTTAAAGGCCTGTAGTAGATACCAGAATATATTGCTTTTTATGAACTACAACCAGCATGATTAACCAAAAACTATCTCTGTTAATAAGGGTACTGTAATGTCTAAGTTCCAAGGAGTTAGAAAAGCTGACACCCTATGGGTTGTAGCTGATGAAGAAAAAACAGTCCTTAAAGGGTACTTAAGGTTATCTCTTTCCTTTACTCTAATGAAGAGATTTTCTTGTAAAACTATTATGGAAGGATTAAATAGTAACAGGCATGTAGGGATAGCTTCCCTCTTTCGCTTATTATTAAATCCATTAGCACTTTAAAGAACTATTGTCAATTTCATCTACAATTAAGAAAACTATACATTTACTGGAAATTCTTACACACTTGCTAACTGCCATAAAAATACTTTCTTCGCTACAGGATATTCCATACACTGTATAAGAGAAAGCTTGTATCAACTTTATTTTAGAATTGGAAACATAACATTCAACTTGCATGCAACCATATCTGAATGAGGCTGACCTTAATCTTGATTTTTCTTGCAGTGCTCTCCCCTAACCCCCCCCCTCCATAACACTTGCCCATTCTAACCAAACTAAGTGACTCACTGGAAGCACCTAGCCCCTGAAAGCTAAGCCCACCTTTATCTAGCATGTAGCTGGTGCGATCACTGGCACCTGTAGCGTCCCGGAGCCGCACAATGATTTCTTAGCATGGGTCGCTTATTGTAGCTGAAAAGGCCTTGTGCCAGATAATTCTGAGAAAATATGAAAGCGCCTGGACTACAGAACTTGTAGTTCTGTCGGTTGAATAATCAGTGTTTGAGCATCGTTTGCCTTACATTTTACCATTATGTGCGTCACTTTTCACCATTGCCAGGACTTATCGTAAGAGACATTGGCAAGTTCTGTAAGAAAAGGAATTTTAAGTTAAATTGCTTTTTATAAGACTTTTCCTCAAATTCTAAGATCTTCATTCAAGATGGTTCAAGGTTTTGTCATTTCTTTTAGCAGGGAAAATGGAACCCTATGGGCCCTGGCAGCTGATAAATCGGTTGGAGGTTCGTTCAAAACATGGATTGAGATTAATTTAGAAACTGCTTCAGCCATTTTGATTTTTTCTAAAACTCTCCAGCATGCCAACTAGGTGTAGATTTGACTTCCTCCCACCCCCCCCACCCCAGCAATTGTCAAGGTTTTTCAGCTTAGAGCTGGTATTTTTTCATTTCCTTCTAGAGTCGAGAAACTGATTTCTAGTGGGTTGCTTGAATGTCTTCTATAGCCAAGACTATCTGTGCGCTTAAATCTTATAGTCTCTTATCTATTGGATCCAATTTTAATTCTATTCTACTAGCAATATCCGTGTGCTCTCCTTTTATTTCTTGCACTTCTGCAGTCAAGAAATGAAGCAGTGGCAGCACCTTATTGAGAGAGACAGTGGATTCATCTAGCGGTTCACCCCCACCTTGCATAATTTGCTCTCCCTTGGGAAAGGAAACCAGCAGTCCTATTTGGACTGCATGGCATATTTATACTTAGGTCATAAGCCAGGTGAAATTAGACTTTGTAGTTGGATGTGTTTAATTTCCATACACTTGTAGTAGAGCGTTGTATAGCCTTCTGATCAATCCGCCATTATAACCTCAAAAGGTTAGTATTGAGGAAGTTTAGTTCTGATATTCTGCAGGGGAGGCAGACAGGAGGGAAATATTTCTTGGTTTGGTAACTTGATTTGCATTATGTAGCAGATAGTTTTGGGATTTATTTGGAGATTCTTTCTGAGACAGTCTGATTTTCTTGGTCTGAATTTTGCTTTCCTTTTTTTTTTCTTTTTTTTTTTTTTTTAAACATACCAGGTTTAGTTTCATGATCTTTGACATTTTCTAGCGAGAGCTGTATTTTGGATTCCGCCATGGTAGAAGATCGACTGACTGCTGAGAATGGCTATACACCTCGCAGCCCTTTGGCTTTCTTGAGCTTTATCTGGCTCTCAAGACCAGAGTACAGAATATCAAGGACACAGAATACGGCATACGCAATAGAATAAGCTCAAAGTAGTCAAGCCCTATAGATGTTCATTATGCCCTTTTCTTTCAATTAGACAGATCTCTTGCTTCTCTGCTCTTTCCACAACTAGTTTCAGTCATAGCACTTGACTGCACTTAAATCCTTGTGACCCCATTATTTTGCTGCCACTCTCGCGATTCCTTTAAGCAGAGGAAAAAATAATCGGAATCTTTGGGGCGGTGGGGGCACGTAACCAGTTTTGTTTAGTTAGAGGATATTCCTGGGCTCACTTTTAGAACAGCAATGGGTGAGAAGAGAATAGTAGACACTGCAAAGAAAACCCCTGCCCAAGGCTTGTCCGCCGAGAGGTCTTGAAACAGTGTCTCAAAGCACCTTCAATCCTGCTTGCAAAGTAGTGCTTGACAAATCGATTACACAGACTTTGTAGGTTGCCAAGTACTCTGAAAACTGCTCTCTTCCTCATATCCGTTTCTGTGATATAAATACAAACAACATTTGTTATGGCATTAGGAAGACTACAATGGAGGAACTAAGCAGGTTTGAACAAATAAATTATTAATTTATCGTAAGGTTTGGAAAAGCTGGGTCTGTAGAGATAGAACACTAGGAAATTAAGTGATCCTGCGACCTAGATTATAACCATCCCCTTAACATTTTAAAGTTCAGGAAAAAATGTATAGATTGACAAACTGGGGGAAATCTATGAAAGGCTAAAATAATGTGGTCAGAGAATTATTTCTTTTTGAAGAGGGATTGATGTATAATTTTAAGAATGTTGTACTCTGATTTCAATGCCCTTTTAATATATTTTTGCACCTTGTACTAACACTATTACAAATTTGGATTATTGTATACTAAAGTGAATTAGGATGCTGTATAGATTTTGCTAAGATGAAATGTGAATTTTGCATGCCGTTTGCTGCCTCTATGAAACCCTTTTTGTTTTACACTACATTTCAAACCCTTGTTACAGCATACCGAAATAAAACGTGATGTTTTATATTGTATGTGTAGGAGAGTGGCCCTTTTCGACATGGTCACCCCCACTTGTTGCCTGGTATTTGATGTGATTTCGACTGGAAGAGCACTGGGTCTCTGCTGATCAGGTCCCCAGTACCAGATCTTTCCCAAAACTGTGCAATTGTACCCCAATTGGCAATACCTTTGGCCCTCCCTGCAAGTCCCTAGTAAGTGGTACCCCTAGTAGGCCAAAGAGGGTCCTTAAGGGCTGCAGCACGAATTGTGCCACCCTAAAGGACCCCTCAGCTAAAGCTTATAAACTGTCATTGCAGGCTGTGTGTCTTGGCGCAGACAAGTGAAAACACGACCCGGCGCACAGACACTGCATGGAGTGTAGGCAAGTCATCCCTACTGCAGACCCTAGAGCCCCAAGGCAGGGTGCACTATACTACATGTGAGAGCAAAGCTGCATAAGCAGATATGCCTCTGTGCTGGTCAACCCTACAGCTGCTAATACAAGAGAACAGAGAAGCCATTGTGAGTACATGCGCTGGACACCGGTGAAAAACAAGTTCCCCAGCTACATGATGGCTTCACTGAAAAGAGGGATGTTTGGTATCAAAAATCTCCTCTTAGTGAATTCACACTGATGCCAGTGTTGGATGTAATCACACATGCACAAAGAGGGCACCTTAGAGGTGCCCGCTGAAAATCTACCAGCCTCTGGAATATGGACTGACTGGTTCTTGCCAATCTGCTGCCAGAGACCAGTTTCTGACCCCAAGAGTGAGGGCCTTTGCTCTCAGGAGGTCAGAAACAAAGCCTGCTCAGGAAGAGGGTGTTCATACCCCCTCCCTGTTGATTAGCATTCCCAGGCAGAGGAGCTTCAAAGAAGACACTGCCTTTTAAAAGCGAATCTGGCTCCCCTAACAGGAGAGGAAGCCAACCCCCTTTGTCCAGAGCCCTTTGGCACCTGGACAGGCAGGGAAAGTAGCTAGTCAGGGAGGCATATCCACCCTCAGGTTAGTACAACCCCTATGGTGGGCTATCTGAAGTGGACACAACTTTTCAGTGCTGGCATCTTGAAGACGGCAAACGTAGGAATTCCAGGTCATGTCCACTTCCCTCATATAGGAGGTGGAGTGACACCAAGGGGTAGGTAGCTCATTGACTACTTCTCTACACTCCCCTAATGCCATGAAGAAGGCTGTTTTGATGATCAACAGCCGGAGGGGAAAATTGTGCAAAGGCTCAGGATGTGTGGGTGTGGCTCTGGATGTGTGGGTGTGGCTCTGGATGTGTGGGTGTGGCTCTGGATGTGTGGGTGTGGCTCTGGATGTGTGGGTGTGGCTCCGGATGTGTGGGTGTGGCTCCGGATGTGTGGGTGTGGCTCCGGATGTGTGGGTGTGGCTCCGGATGTGTGGGTGTGGCTCTGGATGTGTGGGTGTGTGGCTCTGGATGTGTGGGTGTGTGTGTGGCTCTGGATGTGTGGGTGTGTGTGTGGCTCTGGATGTGTGGGTGTGTGTGTGGCTCTGGATGTGTGGGTGTGTGTGGCTCTGGATGTGTGGGTGTGTGTGTGGCTCTGGGTGTGTGGGTGTGTGTGTGGCTCTGGATGTGTGGGTGTGTGTGTGGCTCTGGGTGTGTGGGTGTGTGTGTGTGGCTCTGGGTGTGTGGGTGTGTGTGTGGCTCTGGGTGTGTGGGTGGGTGTGGCTCTGGGTGTGTGGGTGGGTGTGGCTCTGGGTGTGTGGGTGGGTGTGGCTCTGGGTGTGTGGGTGGGTGTGGCTCTGGGTGTGTGGGTGGGTGTGGCTCTGGGTGTGTGGGTGGGTGTGGCTCTGGGTGTGTGGGTGGGTGTGTGGCTCTGGGTGTGTGGGTGTGTGTGTGGCTCTGGGTGTGTGGGTGTGTGTGTGGCTCTGGGTGTGTGTGGCTCTGGGGGTGTGTGTGTGTGTGTGTGGCTCTGGGTGTGTGTGTGTGTGTGTGTGTGTGGGTGTGTGTGTGTGGCTCTGGGTGTGGGTGTGTGTGTGTGGCTCTGGGTGTGTGTGTGTGGCTCTGGGTGTGTGTGTGTGTGGCTGGCTCTGGGTGTGTGTGTGTGTGTGTGGCTGGCTCTGGGTGTGTGTGTGTGTGTGTGTGTGTGTGTGTGTGTGTGTGGTAGTAATTGCTGTCTGATGAGCTCGTCCAGTAGGGTACAATAGGTCTTACATTTGCGAGAGATTAAGCTGTTGGCAATGTAAATGACAATGCCATTTATTTATCTGTTTTCAAAACCAACACATAAATAAAAATGTTGTCATTTACAATGCCAATAGCTCTAACTTTTGCAAAGGCGAAACCGTTGCATTGTAAATGCTTGTTTTAAGTTGGTACTATTGGGAATTTTTAGAATCCAAGCAAGGAAATGGTAGAAAGTTGAAATTCCTACCTATTATCAATACAAGGTAAATTGCACACTCCAAAGTCTGTAGGGGCTTGATTGCGTCAGTTAAAGGCCTGTAGTAGATACCAGAATATATTGCTTTTTATGAACTACAACCAGCATGATTAACCAAAAACTATCTCTGTTAATAAGGGTACTGTAATGTCTAAGTTCCAAGGAGTTAGAAAAGCTGACACCCTATGGGTTGTAGCTGATGAAGAAAAAACAGTCCTTAAAGGGTACTTAAGGTTATCTCTTTCCTTTACTCTAATGAAGAGATTTTCTTGTAAAACTATTATGGAAGGATTAAATAGTAACAGGCATGTAGGGATAGCTTCCCTCTTTCGCTTATTATTAAATCCATTAGCACTTTAAAGAACTATTGTCAATTTCATCTACAATTAAGAAAACTATACATTTACTGGAAATTCTTACACACTTGCTAACTGCCATAAAAATACTTTCTTCGCTACAGGATATTCCATACACTGTATAAGAGAAAGCTTGTATCAACTTTATTTTAGAATTGGAAACATAACATTCAACTTGCATGCAACCATATCTGAATGAGGCTGACCTTAATCTTGATTTTTCTTGCAGTGCTCTCCCCTAACCCCCCCCCTCCATAACACTTGCCCATTCTAACCAAACTAAGTGACTCACTGGAAGCACCTAGCCCCTGAAAGCTAAGCCCACCTTTATCTAGCATGTAGCTGGTGCGATCACTGGCACCTGTAGCGTCCCGGAGCCGCACAATGATTTCTTAGCATGGGGTCGCTTATTGTAGCTGAAAAGGCCTTGTGCCAGATAATTCTGAGAAAATATGAAAGCGCCTGGACTACAGAACTTGTAGTTCTGTCGGTTGAATAATCAGTGTTTGAGCATCGTTTGCCTTACATTTTACCATTATGTGCGTCACTTTTCACCATTGCCAGGACTTATCGTAAGAGACATTGGCAAGTTCTGTAAGAAAAGGAATTTTAAGTTAAATTGCTTTTTATAAGACTTTTCCTCAAATTCTAAGATCTTCATTCAAGATGGTTCAAGGTTTTGTCATTTCTTTTAGCAGGGAAAATGGAACCCTATGGGCCCTGGCAGCTGATAAATCGGTTGGAGGTTCGTTCAAAACATGGATTGAGATTAATTTAGAAACTGCTTCAGCCATTTTGATTTTTTCTAAAACTCTCCAGCATGCCAACTAGGTGTAGATTTGACTTCCTCCCACCCCCCCCCCACCCCAGCAATTGTCAAGGTTTTTCAGCTTAGAGCTGGTATTTTTTCATTTCCTTCTAGAGTCGAGAAACTGATTTCTAGTGGGTTGCTTGAATGTCTTCTATAGCCAAGACTATCTGTGCGCTTAAATCTTATAGTCTCTTATCTATTGGATCCAATTTTAATTCTATTCTACCAGCAATATCCGTGTGCTCTCCTTTTATTTCTTGCACTTCTGCAGTCAAGAAATGAAGCAGTGGCAGCACCTTATTGAGAGAGACAGCGGAATCATCTAGCGGTTCACCCCCACCTTGCATAATTTGCTCTCCCTTGGGAAAGGAAACCAGCAGTCCTATTTGGACTGCATGGCATATTTATACTTAGGTCATAAGCCAGGTGAAATTAGACTTTGTAGTTGGATGTGTTTAATTTCCATACACTTGTAGTAGAGCGTTGTATAGCCTTCTGATCAATCCGCCATTATAACCTCAAAAGGTTAGTATTGAGGAAGTTTAGTTCTGATATTCTGCAGGGGAGGCAGACAGGAGGGAAATATTTCTTGGTTTGGTAACTTGATTTGCATTATGTAGCAGATAGTTTTGGGATTTATTTGGAGATTCTTTCTGAGACAGTCTGATTTTCTTGGTCTGAATTTTGCTTTCCTTTTTTTTTTTTCTTTTTTTTTTTTTTTAAACATACCAGGTTTAGTTTCATGATCTTTGACATTTTCTAGCGAGAGCTGTATTTTGGATTCCGCCATGGTAGAAGATCGACTGACTGCTGAGAATGGCTATACACCTCGCAGCCCTTTGGCTTTCTTGAGCTTTATCTGGCTCTCAAGACCAGAGTACAGAATATCAAGGACACAGAATACGGCATACGCAATAGAATAAGCTCAAAGTAGTCAAGCCCTATAGATGTTCATTATGCCCTTTTCTTTCAATTAGACAGATCTCTTGCTTCTCTGCTCTTTCCACAACTAGTTTCAGTCATAGCACTTGACGGCACTTAAATCCTTGTGACCCCATTATTTTGCTGCCACTCTCGCGATTCCTTTAAGCAGAGGAAAAAATAATCGGAATCTTTGGGGCGGTGGGGGCACGTAACCAGTTTTGTTTAGTTAGAGGATATTCCTGGGCTCACTTTTAGAACAGCAATGGGTGAGAAGAGAATAGTAGACACTGCAAAGAAAACCCCTGCCCAAGGCTTGTCCGCCGAGAGGTCTTGAAACAGTGTCTCAAAGCACCTTCAATCCTGCTTGCAAAGTAGTGCTTGACAAATCGATTACACAGACTTTGTAGGTTGCCAAGTACTCTGAAAACTGCTCTCTTCCTCATATCCGCTTCTGTGATATAAATACAAACAACATTTGTTATGGCATTAGGAAGACTACAATGGAGGAACTAAGCAGGTTTGAACAAATAAATTATTAATTTATCGTAAGGTTTGGAAAAGCTGGGTCTGTAGAGATAGAACACTAGGAAATTAAGTGATCCTGCGACCTAGATTATAACCATCCCCTTAACATTTTAAAGTTCAGGAAAAAATGTATAGATTGACAAACTGGGGGAAATCTATGAAAGGCTAAAATAATGTGGTCAGAGAATTATTTCTTTTTGAAGAGGGATTGATGTATAATTTTAAGAATGTTGTACTCTGATTTCAATGCCATTTTAATATATTTTTGCACCTTGTACTAACACTATTACAAATTTGGATTATTGTATACTAAAGTGAATTAGGATGCTGTATAGATTTTGCTAAGATGAAATGTGAATTTTGCATGCCGTTTGCTGCCTCTATGAAACCCTTTTTGTTTTACACTACATTTCAAACCCTTGTTACAGCATACCGAAATAAAACGTGATGTTTTATATTGTATGTGTAGGAGAGTGGCCCTTTTCGACATGGTCACCCCCACTTGTTGCCTGGTATTTGATGTGATTTCGACTGGAAGAGCACTGGGTCTCTGCTGATCAGGTCCCCAGTACCAGATCTTTCCCAAAACTGTGCAATTGTACCCCAATTGGCAATACCTTTGGCCCTCCCTGCAAGTCCCTAGTAAGTGGTACCCCTAGTAGGCCAAAGAGGGTCCTTAAGGGCTGCAGCACGAATTGTGCCACCCTAAAGGACCCCTCAGCTAAAGCTTATAAACTGTCATTGCAGGCTGTGTGTCTTGGCGCAGACAAGTGAAAACACGACCCGGCGCACAGACACTGCATGGAGTGTAGGCAAGTCATCCCTACTGCAGACCCTAGAGCCCCAAGGCAGGGTGCACTATACTACATGTGAGAGCAAAGCTGCATAAGCAGATATGCCTCTGTGCTGGTCAACCCTACAGCTGCTAATACAAGAGAACAGAGAAGCCATTGTGAGTACATGCGCTGGACACCGGTGAAAAACAAGTTCCCCAGCTACATGATGGCTTCACTGAAAAGAGGGATGTTTGGTATCAAAAATCTCCTCTTAGTGAATTCACACTGATGCCAGTGTTGGATGTAATCACACATGCACAAAGAGGGCACCTTAGAGGTGCCCGCTGAAAATCTACCAGCCTCTGGAATATGGACTGACTGGTTCTTGCCAATCTGCTGCCAGAGACCAGTTTCTGACCCCAAGAGTGAGGGCCTTTGCTCTCAGGAGGTCAGAAACAAAGCCTGCTCAGGAAGAGGGTGTTCATACCCCCTCCCTGTTGATTAGCATTCCCAGGCAGAGGAGCTTCAAAGAAGACACTGCCTTTTAAAAGCGAATCTGGCTCCCCTAACAGGAGAGGAAGCCAACCCCCTTTGTCCAGAGCCCTTTGGCACCTGGACAGGCAGGGAAAGTAGCTAGTCAGGGAGGCATATCCACCCTCAGGTTAGTACAACCCCTATGGTGGGCTATCTGAAGTGGACACAACTTTTCAGTGCTGGCATCTTGAAGACGGCAAACGTAGGAATTCCAGGTCATGTCCACTTCCCTCATATAGGAGGTGGAGTGACACCAAGGGGTAGGTAGCTCATTGACTACTTCTCTACACTCCCCTAATGCCATGAAGAAGGCTGTTTTGATGATCAACAGCCGGAGGGGAAAATTGTGCAAAGGCTCAAAGGGAGCACACATCAGGTAGATGAGGATCAAATCAATGTCCCACTGCAGCATAATAAAGGGCGTGGGAGGAAATAAGTGAGCCAGGCCTTTTATAAATCAATTTACAATAGGAGGCTTGCAGAGTGAAGGCTGATCTGGCAGCCACAAAAAAGCAGACAGAGCAGAAATGTAACCCTTGAGAGTTCCCATGGTAGAGCCTTGCTGGGCAAGGGTTAGAATGAATAAAAGGACAGTAGAAAGAGAAGCAGAATGAGGATCAATGGACCTTTCTGTACAGTATAATAAAAACTTCTGCCAACAGCAGGCGTATACCATCTTAGCGGAGGGCCGCCTGGCAAGCAAAATAACATTACAGACTTCGGTTGGAAGGTCAAATGTTATCAACTGTCGCTGCTCAATCGCCACGCATGGAGGGGCAGAGTTGACAGGTTCAGGTGGAGAAGCCTCCCCTGCTGCTACAACAGAAGATCCTCCCGAAGGGGCAGCCTGATCAGAGGATCGATACTCATTCTCAGAAGCTCTGGATACCAGAATCTCCTTGCCCAGTCCGGAGCCACAAGAATGACTTTGGTCCGGTAGCTCCTGATCTTCTTCAGAACCCTGGGTAGGTGTGGTATGGGCGGAAATGCGTGCAACAGGCCCAAGCTTAATCAAAAGCGTCGCCGAGCAATAGCAGAATTGGAAACCCCAGCACGCAGTACTGCTGACACTGCGTTCTCTTCCAAGGCGAACAAATCTAACCTAGGTTCTCCCCACTGCTGAAACAGAACCTGACAGTACACAAATGAAGGTGTAGGGTCCTGCAACTGACCAGCCTGGACCTCAATAATCGAGAAACAGAAAAGAATGGCTGATCAGGGTAATTGGAAACAAAATATGTATAACCACACAACCAATGAGTGTCGTGCAGCCAAGGGTTTAGATATTCCCAACAACTTAGGTATTTTTGAAAAAACTTTATATTATTTCAATAAAAATGGCATCAAATGGACACCCGTCACCACAGTTAGTACAAAAACATGGACGAATATATATACAAATATATACAACAAATATATATACACATCACATTGAAGGCAACGTATACTTGAAAAAATGATGGAAAACAATATATTACAATTGTTGTGATGACACCAACTATAATCTACAATGTGAATTCAGACGCACATATTTGCAAATTAAACACTTCTTTACGATTCATTAAAGAAATAAACCAGTCCTTTGGTAACAAAAAACATGTGAACAGGGCGGACACTGAGGTGAAATGGCCTGCCTGTCACACAACACCTGTGAATAGTAGTTTCTAAGAAATTGCAGGTAGGGCCCACAGAAGTGGTATGACTTTCTCCCTAGCTGCACCCTCCGTTCTTGACACAGGCTGGGGGTCAACGCGTTTCGAACCTTGTATATTCTCGGTTCTCCTCAGGACGAGGACTGGGTAAATAATTGCCTAAAAGGAAATATAGGGAAGGTGTCAGCAGCTGTAAAGAGTATATATATATCTGGCAAGACAGTGCTCTGACTAGCTACCCATAAATAAGATTACCTTCTCAGCCAACACGTTGACTGCGTGGAGAGAAGGGGAACCACCAGAATGATTCTGAAAAAACAAAGGAAGGCTTTCACCAAAGGCGTTACGTAAGGTTTGTCACACATGGGTTAGGGTGGCTAGCAAAATGCCTAGGTATAGTGAAATGTCAAAATACCTGGGTGTGGTGTCAAAGGTGCCGCAGACGGGGGCGCCCAAAGCGAGCTGTATTTATCAGCGCGGACTCACATCCTCTCTTAATTGTGTGTTATTCAGATGAAGAGAGCTGGGGAATGAAAGTATAGAGTTGACAAGTTCAAACTCTGGAGCGGAAAAATTCGTGCTTCACAACTCAGACGAGCTTTAAAATCAAATAGAGGAAGCGTCTCCTACCTGCACACGTTGTGCGCTGTTCAAGGGAAACGAGCCGCAGTATGTCTTTCAAGCTTGCGAGTGGGAATCAATCTCTCGCTGTCGACTGTAAACAAACAAAGCCCGTCAGACAGCTGGTATGATATATATATACTCTTTACAGCTGCTGACACCTTCCCTATATTTCCTTTTAGGCAATTATTTACCCAGTCCTCGTCCTGAGGAGAACCGAGAATATACAAGGTTCGAAACGCGTTGACCCCCAGCCTGTGTCAAGAACGGAGGGTGCAGCTAGGGAGAAAGTCATACCACTTCTGTGGGCCCTACCTGCAATTTCTTAGAAACTACTATTCACAGGTGTTGTGTGACAGGCAGGCCATTTCACCTCAGTGTCCGCCCTGTTCACATGTTTTTTGTTACCAAAGGACTGGTTTATTTCTTTAATGAATCGTAAAGAAGTGTTTAATTTGCAAATATGTGCGTCTGAATTCACATTGTAGATTATAGTTGGTGTCATCACAACAATTGTAATATATTGTTTTCCATCATTTTTTCAAGTATACGTTGCCTTCAATGTGATGTATATATATTTGTTGTATATATTTGTATATATATTCGTCCATGTTTTTGTACTAACTGTGGTGACGGGTGTCCATTTGATGCCATTTTTATTGAAATAATATAAAGTTTTTTCAAAAATACCTAAGTTGTTGGGAATATCTAAACCCTTGGCTGCACGACACTCATTGGTTGTGTGGTTATACATATTTTGTTTCCAATTACCCTGATCAGCCATTCTTTTCTGTTTCTCGAAACAGAACCTGAGCCACTTCTGACTGGAGCCGCCATTTGCGATCCACAAGGCCTCGACGGCCGAGTTCATCCGCCCTGGCGTTCAGAGAACTTGCCACATGAAAAGTGCTTTCATAACCAGAGAGGCGCATCTCTGGTTATGAAAACACTTTATGTGTTATACTGATTAATTCAAATACAATGACTTATGAAATATTATGGTCTTCTTTTTTCTGTGAATTTGTTTTGCTTTGTATGTTCACTGTTGATTTGTTTTTTGTTTTGTCCTAGTCTTAGGATCTTGTGCTAGTTTTGTTATTTGCACTGTGTAATATTAGTTGTTGTGTATGTATTTGCTTAATTACAGTATTGTTGTGGGTGCTTTGAGTAAAAACACGTATTTGCTTGTTTGTTTTCATGTATAAAGAATATTCATATGTAAAAATGAAAAAGAATTATTGAATATATTTTTGTATTTTTGACAAATAAAACACTAAAAGCCACTGGTCTGATGTAGGACAGTATATATATTATGGACTTATTGTCAGTTACCATATGAAAGTGTTTTGGAGAAGTCTTTGTTTCTGTTTACTCTGTGATTGCCCTGCTTCCTTCTCCAAACTCATGTATGTTAGTCAGGGACCCTCTCTGTTTCCCAGTAAAGTGCAATATCGGAATCATAGCCTGAATATCCTGGACTCGCTGCTCAGGAGTTTAAGCCCGAAACTGCACTTTGTCCAGAACAGCTCAGATGAAAGGGAGCGTCTGAGAAGGAGTCAGGTGTGACTTCAGCACGTTTATAGAGAATTCCAGCAAATGCAGGAGGTTTGTCGTAATCTGAAGGTGGGAGGCGACTGCCTGGGATGAGGACACCTTCAACAACCAGTCGTCAAGGTTGAGGAAGACAGACACCCCTAACCTGCGCAGATGTGCTGCGGCCATCGCCATCAACTTGGTGAACACCCGAGGGGCACTGGTAAGGCCGAAGGGGAGCACGGTAAACTGAAAGTGCTCTTGCCCTACCTTGAACCACAGGCAACACCAGTGTCCCGACAGGATGGGAATATGAAAATACGCATACTGCAGGTCCAACGCTACCATCCAATCTTCTTGGTCTAGGGCAGACAAGACCTGAGCCAGAGTGAGCATTTTGATTTTCTCCTTCTTGAGGTAGAGATTGACGGTCCAAAGATCTAAAATGAGCTGTAGCCTCTTGTTCTTAGGAATCAGAAAGTAGGAGAAATAACAGCCACTGCCTACTTCGGAAATTGGGACCCTTTCTATTGCTCTCTTGGCCAAGAGAGCTGTAACTTCCTCTTGGAGCAATTTTAAATGATCCTTTGTCAGCCATTGCTGCCTTGGCAGAATAGTAGAAGGAGAAGGAAGGAAAGGTAGAAAATAGCCCTCCTGGATGATCTGCAAGACCCACTTGTCCGATGGTATGGCTCTCTAGTGGGGGGAGAAGATGACAAATTCTCCCACCAACTGCAGTAGTGTAGTCCTGCAGAATCAGCCTAGGAGTGCTTGGAGGCTGCGGCTGCTGGGGGCAGTGTAGTAGACTACTTCTGGCCTCCATTCAGAGATCGGAATGCACCGCGTCCACGTCAACGCACAGCTTGGGCAGTCTCTGCGGGATGGTGGCTGGGATAGGGCTGAAGCGGCTGGAAACCCCTTCCATTGCCAGGAAAGGGGAAAAGAAAGACTGGCCATGAGGACTGGAGGAAAGGCCGAAAGATATGGCCGTAGCACAGGAGTCCTTGAACCTGCTCAGGGCAGTCGGCCTTTTCTCCAAAATGGCGGATTCATCATAGGGCATGTCCATCAAATTGGCTTGGACATCCCCAGAGAAGCCAGCAGTACGAAGCCAGGTGTGGCTTCTCCGGGCCGCAGTCGTTGAAATAATCTGCCCAGCGAATCTGTCGTATCTAACCCACGACGTATGGAAAATTTTGCTGCAGCCCTCCCATCCTTGATAGCTTGGGGAAAGCACAGCCCGGGCCTCCTCCAGGACTTGTGGCAGCACTTGTGCAACTGTCTCCCAAAAGGAATGAAAGAAATGGCCCAATAAGCATGCAGTATTCACTGACCACAATGTAAGGCTGGAGGAAGAAAACATCTTCTTCCCAAGTGAATCCAGCCTCCTGGATTCCCTATCAGGAGGGGCGGAATGCGCCATGGGACATAGAGGTCTGCACCACCAAACTCTCTGGGGTGGGGTGTTGGCTGAGGAACTTTGGGTCACCCGGAGCTGGGCGACAGTGGCCTGCAATCGTCCTATTCACAGGAGGCCCTGTGCTAGGTTTGGACCATGTTCCTAGAAGGACATCCGTAAGTACCTCATTAAAGGGTAACAGGGGTTCGGCAGTGGAAGCCCCAGGTTGAAGCACCTCTGTCAGGAGATTAGTCCTGACTTGCACTGAGGGCAGCTCTAGTCGGAGGACCTCAGCTACCCTCTTTACCACCGTGGCATAGGACGCTCCCTGCTCTGTAGCCACCGTAGGTGGGGACAGCAGGCCAGTATCTAGGGAAATATCCAGACTACTGGCCTCCCCAAGTTCCTCATACCAGTACAAATTCTCCTCAGAGACATCCTTGTTCTCAAGGGGTCTCCAGACCCCTTCCATTCCTCTCCTGACCCTAGCTCATCTTCAAAGTGCTCAGGCAACATAGAACCTCTAGGTTCTGTAGACGTCGGAATCGGTGTCGATCTACGCCATCTGTGTCATCAGGGATGAGGATGGGGCTTGCGCCACCGACATGCATCGGCAACGTTGCAGGCACTGACTTTGGGTTCGACGCAGGGAAAGGTCGCGTTGGCACGACCAGCATCAAACCGGATCCGGGATCGGATCCCAGAGTCCCCACCATTGTTGTGGCCAGAGCCGACAGAGTCGAACCCAAGGGGTGCCCTTCGGACCCCGCGGGCCCAAAGGCTCCCCGGCAGGGTCGTTCCACTCAAATACAGGCGCATGGCCGAGTAAAATTCTTTAATTTGAGCGAGAGTCGCTCCGGTTCCCGGAAAGGAGGGGGAGGGGGGTAAAGTTGACTCTGGATCCGCGGAACTGGGCCTAGAGCGTCGGTGCTCCTTACCTCTCACGACGACAGATGGAAGTTGAGGTGAAGACGAAGTCCGCTTGGACTTCTTCTTCTTGTGCCTCTTTTCAGACTGTCCCAAGGACCTTGAATGGGAGGAAAAGGACTATGTGCTCCGGGAGCGCTCCCGCGACCTCCTCTTCTTTGAATGGGATTGTGACCTCCTTGGGGGTCTCGCTTGATGGTGTTAACTGCCGGGCCGCGAGTAACTTAATCGCTCGCACACTCAAGGTCTTTGGAGTCATTGCCCGACAGTCCAAACATGACTTCGGGTTGTAGTTGCGCTCGAGACACCAAATATGTGGTGGGGATCGGTAACCGACATCATGCGGGAACAAGACCTGCATGGTTTGAAACCGGTCTTCCCTGATTGACATTCCACACACACAGAGTCAGAATCCAAAAATGTCACAAAAGTCAAGAAAAAGCATGTCAAAAAGCGGCAGGGGGGTAATCTACAGTTAGGTCAATGAACAAATAAAAACACAAATTTTGACATACTATATCAACAATAGCATGACTGCTTACACAAATAGATGTGCCGTACAGTCGTAGCGCGCATGTGGCATCACATTCCCACTCCTAGTGAAAGTAATGGCTAGTTCTTCATCCAACACCACTTCTTCAGAACGCTTCTCCTCCAGCATAGATTTTTCTGTGGAAAAAGAAAAAAACAAAGCCTGTATTAGTAATAGTGCCAGGACATTTTGGTTTCTAGCTTTTTTTTATTGGCAGCCATCGGCAACCCCAGTACACGGCCTATCCCTGCTGATGAGGGGTAATACCCCGAAACACGTGTCCAGGGATGGCGAAGACAGCGAAGATAGCAGAAGATCGAAAGATGATGCATCGCGAACACTTTACTACATTTACCAGAGTCCTTAGGGGCGACACCGCCGGTGTGTGAGTAGTGTGCGACCCCACCCCCATTTGTAACTTTAAAGCTCCCTTGAGCAGCGGGCTGACGAGCCTGGGTTCCCGCACCTACGTGCCAGAGTGGTACTATACCTGGCAGATATTGGCAGCCATCGGCAACCCCAGTACACGGCCTATCCCTGCTGATGAGGGGTAATACCCCGAAACACGTGTCCAGGGATGGCGAAGATAGCAGAAGATCGAAAGATGATGCATCGCGAACACTTTACTACATTTACCAGAGTCCTTAGGGGCGACACCGCCGGTGTGTGAGTAGTGTGCGACCCCACCCCCATTTGTAACTTTAAAGCTCCCTTGAGCAGCGGGCTGACGAGCCTGGGTTCCCGCACCTACGTGCCTGAGTGGTACTATACCTGGCAGATATTGGCAGCCATCGGCAACCCCAGTACACGGCCTATCCCTGCTGATGAGGGGTAATATCCCGAAACACGTGTCCAGGGATGGCGAAGACAGCGAAGATAGCAGAAGATCGAAAGATGATGCATCGCGAACACTTTACTACATTTACCAGAGTCCTTAGGGGCGACACCGCCGGTGTGTGAGTAGTGTGCGACCCCACCCCCATTTGTAGCTTTTTTAAAGCACCAATAAAACTCTATTGACATAGATAAGAGCATCCTGTGTTTTCATCCTAATATATCTTTTGAAAAACTAAAATAAACATTTACATTAATCTTTGGAGTGTTTTCCCAAGCTATTCCTAGTTTTCTCACTCACATTTGAGCATTTTATGTAAAGGCCGTTTGTGGCGCTTGCAGGATTTAGGAAAAGGAGCTCAGTGGAAACTGAGCAGAATATTGAAATAAGCTATTGTGAGTGCCGTTAATATTTGCCGATTGTCAATGGGAATACAATCCCTTCAAAACGAAGAATGTGAACCAGTCCTGTGACGTAAAGCTGCCAAAGGAAAGATGCAGGTCATCCCCCAGAAAAGCCACAAGTCACTGAGGAGGGCACTAGGCTGCGCATCCACAAGGCTGCAACATTGCGAAGCAAAAGTTCCCAATCTTTCAAGCATAGCCTCACTTCTTTCTGAGAAGAGTCAAGGGACTTGGAGAGAGGGGTGTCCATTCCTGCTAAGCAGATTATCAATGATGTGTGATTGCAGATGCAAACGACTGATCAGATATAGGCACCAAAGTTTGAGTGGTATCTGATCTGCTAAGAGGAAGCTGTCCATGGACAGCAGCTCTTCTTTGGGAACGGTGTTCCCCAGACTTAGTGGAAGTAGATAGTAGCAAGCTCCACATAATGTCCTGATAAATGGGAAACATTTTCCTTTTAAAGGAGATCCTGTGTTGGGGGCACAGATTGCTCTAAAAAAAAATGTGGGTAACCAAAAAGTTATGGATACGTGAATTATTCTCACTCGCTGGCAATTCCTCTGGACAGCAAACCAGTCCATCATTTTTTGGACCACCATGCTCTCTCTGACAAGAACCAGATGTAGGCAAATCATCCCAAGTCCTTCTCCAACAGAGAAATCAATTTCAAACAGGCAGGCCAAATCTGCTCTGAATAGTAACACAAAAACTGAGGATGCTTCAATCCTGTTTGGGGCTCGGCAGTAGGTGCAGCTTGAGTTCTATGGTACAGTGAGCCAAGGACCGGAGCCAGGGTATACCCGTCCCCCTTAGAGCGTTGCCCTGGGAAAAATGAAAAAAGTGATTCATAGAATACTTGAATTAATCTCAGCCACTGCAACCAAGCTACACTCAATTGATGAAGCCCAATATCCCCAAATCAGTCTAGTGTTGCTGGCCGTTGGGCCTGGGCCTGGGGGGTACGGCTGAACTGGTTCTACTGAAACAGGACCAAGGCCGATTTGCATATCAGTGCCAGGATACCCTCACGGTTGATTACCCATGCTTTATAAGTTGTGTTTGATTGACTGACTTGGCTATTTCGTTTCGGGGATGAAAGTGGGGCAAAAAAAAACAACGGACTGGAGTGCTTATCTGCGTTATTGCTAGTAGCAGTAATTAATACAAGCATTCCATCTATTACTTTTTTATTAACCTCATTTAAAAAAAATCCTGTAAGGGAATGCAAATGTAGGGATAGGTAGGAGGTCTGCTTCCCCTTGCAGCCCACACTGCTGTGTTGAACCAATGCAAAGGGGGGGGGGGGGGGGGGAGGGGAAAGAATTCAACCAACTTAACCCCTTGCCTGCGGTCGGAATTCCGCTCCTGTGCGGCACATTCCGATCACGGGCGTGGTCATGACAGCCCCCTGCCGTAATCGGCACACTAGCACTGTGTGCCATGACAGCCGGGGGCCGTCATCAGCATGGAAGGGGTTCATATTCATTAGGCAGGTTCTTTTGTGACTTTCTCCAAATGAGCATATTGAAATACAACCTATTATTACATAGGTCCTATCACCAAATATCAATCAGGGTGCATCACATTTGTGAGCTATTTAGACCATTTGTGACTTGCTGATGTGTACTTCAGGCCAACAGGTCAAGAGAAGGAGTACAGCTTTTGCTGCAGGAAGGATTTGGTAAAGGAAGAGACAGTGACATGAGCATTTTAAAACACTGCCTCACTAGTTGCAACATGGGAGAGTAATAAGCATCTGTTAAGGATCTGGGAAACTTGAATACCTGTATCAGGCACTGTCCAACATGGCAGAGAGAAAGGAAGCGAAAAACTATTACAGGCACAAAAAGACGAAGGGAAAATATGGTGAAGGAAAGATTATTCACGGTCAGGCGGGATATGTAGTGCAAGGAGGAGAGTGGAATTCCACCATTGTATACCCCTTCTATGCAAGCTCAATATGCGTCACGGTCAGATGCGATTACATGGATGCACAAACAAAAAAAACAAGCATTTGGCATAGCCAATAGGTCTGGCCTTTGGGACCATGTAAGTAAAAAAAATAAAATGGTTCGTATTTAGTATGCGGTAAACGTACAGTCTTACACCTCTCAGTTGTTTTTTTTTTTTTTACTTACAAGGTCCCAAAGGCGAGACCTATTGGCTCTGCCAATGCTTGTTTTTCAGACTGCAGTGACAGCAGGCACATCGATGTGTGTGTGCTCACACTGCTCTCTTCTCACTAGTGGAGAAGTTAGGGTATAACGTCAAGCCAGGTGAGCGTTGGAGGGGAAGGGAAATCCTTTAACCCCTTCAACGCTCGGGGGCGCTAGGTGGCGCGGGATCAAGATGGCCGCACTGGTGTGAGGCTCCTGCTCGACCGAGCAATTTCTCCTATCCTGAAGTGATCCTGACCGGGCAAATAGACCCAAACGTCGACTACCTGCCTCCGCACTGCCGAGCTGATCACGACGGTGTCAGTCTTTCCCGGAGAACCCCATCTAACGCGGAGCTAGCGGCCGCGGAAGTCTGAGCGGACCACATCACTGCTCTGACAGCCCTCGCCCATCGGCTCGCCCTGTTGGGAAAGGCCGGTGCTCAGAGGCCTTTTCCGACACTGCCGGGGGAGCCCAGATCACCGGGGAGATCCGACTTCGGACAGCCTGTGACTGCTCTGCGTGCCCGGAGAAGGCTCCAGGCTATTACCATCAGGTGAGCGCTGCCTGCGGATTGCCGCCACGTCCCCGTCCTGGTCCCTCCAGCGCAGGGACGCCACATTGTCGCGCCGGCGGACCTGGTGATCTGCCCGCCAACCGCCATCTTGGGGTGATTGCTTAAAGGCCGAACAAGCCGCTCTGCGGTGGGGCGGCGTGTGTAGACGCCTCCGCCGTTAACCCACGCACTGCACGGACAAGCACAGCGAGGAGCAGCGGCACCTCCCTCCCCGCGGGGGCGCTCCCACCGCCACCTTGGCCGCCGGGGCGGCAGTGTACCTGGTGCCTGCCCCCTCAACCTCCGTGGACCTCCCTTTGCCTGCTTCAGCCTGTCACCCGCGCCATCACCTCCACAGCGGAGCTCCATAGATGCACCGTCCACCAGCGGTGGGTACTGGCTGTCACGGTCCCCACCCCCCCTCCCCCGGCGGTGCACTGGCCTGAAGTCCTCCTCCCTTCCCACAGGGGGCGCCACATTGTTCTCCTGACTTCTCCCGCCTGCTGCCCTGGGGCCACTCGATCGTTACGGCGCTGCCCATGAACTGCGCTACATGAAACCGCCTGGCAACGTGTGGCGCTACAGTGGCCCTATTATCAGAGCCTGCACAGCGATCTGCCCTTCCCTTGCCTGGAGCCTCAGCGGTTAGGCCTCTGCGACTGCGGCTGCTTCCGATCCCAGACTGCCTCCGGTGAAGATTCCTGGGGCGACCCTTTCCCCTTTTCTCCACACCGACACTACAACGAGCTGGCGCCCATTTCTCCACCTACATCGCTGACGCCCAGACGCAATATGGGTCGCACCGATGCCCGGCAATCCAAGACACCATTCGAATCCAAAAAACCCACTGGGGCACCGCGGGAATCGGAAGGTAGTCCTGCGACCTCGGCCCTTCAGGAGGAGGATTGGAAGACTCTACTACTGGGCATGAAACACAGTCTCTCCACGATTGACGCCAAAATAGACACCATGAATATGCGCATGGACAGCGTAGTGGCCAAGCTGGGACAGCACGACACTCGCATCAAGGAGACTGAAGATAGGATATCTATTTTGGAGGACGGAGCCACTTCCTCCCATAAGCAGGTCACCCAGATGGACAGGCTGCTCAAACTCATCGCCGACAAGAACGAGGACTTGGAAGCGAGGTCCCGCCGCAACAATGTCCGAATTTTGGGCCTTGCGGAGACTACCAACACTGGCAAAATGGAGACATTTGTGGAGAATCTCCTCATAGAACTCTTTGGGGAAGAATCCTTTTCTCCGCACTTCATCGTTGAAAGGGCCCATAGATCACTGGCAGCGCGCCCGCCCAATGGGGCTCCACCGCGCCCTATTATCGTGCGCTTTCTGAATTATAGAGACCGTGATGCAGTGCTGAAGCGCTCGAGGGAACTAGGTACTGTGAACTACTGCAACACGTCTCTCTCCTTCTTTCCAGACTTTACTGCCTCCGTCCAGGAAGCCAGACGCAAATTTTCAGGGGTTAAAAAGAAACTTCAGGCACTGGAGCTCCCATATGCCATGTTATACCCAGCCAAATTGAAGGTGACATGCCAAGGTAGACAACATTTCTTCCAAAACCCACAGCAAGTGGAGGACTTTCTCAAACGTGGCAGGAGGGATCGGAGCGGTGACGACCCTAAAGACCCTAATGACTGCCGCTCCAGATCTCACTCACCACTTTCGTAGCAAGACTGAATGGGAGCAGTGAGACACTGACCCTTGTCGACTTACGCGCTCTGCCACCGGCTGCACAACACCTGGCTCCTTACATACAGCAGTTACGGTATTCTACCTGCACTAAACTTACCGGTCCATTGACATACTAAATTCTCGGTCACCCACCTCCGTCCCACGATGGGCGCCGGGTGATTGCCCGGTGTCTGTGGGTGCAAGTAAGGAGGTGGTTGGCGGGTCTGGTGCCCCCTAGTTCTGTGTTCCCCAATGGGTGAGCCCCTGCACACCCCCTCCCACCTGCGGGTAGGGGCTAATGTCAAAGTATTTCTAGTTTTTGGTTTACTTTGGGTTTGGGTAGTAGGGTGGGTGATGTATTCCCGGCAAGTTGGGGTTGCCGGTGTGGGTGGGAAGAAACTCAATACATGTACCACTGTCCTTAGTGTACTCACTGTGTGGTTATTGGGAGGGTTCTGTAGGGGGGGGGGGTCTGGGAGGGAAGGTTCATTGCCAGACCACCAACTGTGCTAAGGTACTTATTTACAGTATAACATGTCATAGAATCGGTTATGTTTTTGAATGGGTGACGTAGAACACCAACAACCATCACAACAGTTAAGGCTGGTGTCGTGGAATATTCGCGGATTGAATAACCCTAGGAAGAAGAGGCAAATTTTGGGATATTTAGACAGGCAGGGGGTGTCGGTCGCAATGCTTCAGGAAACTCATTTATTGCCAGATAGCTCTCCCCTATTTGCGTCCAGGTGGGCCTCCTGTAAAGTTTTCTCTTCCAACTCTAACTATGCCAGGGGGGTCACGATCCTGGTTCGGCGAGGGCTGAAGTTCACACCCGCCGGGACGGAGGCGGATTCAAGTGGCAGATACTGCATGATCTGGGGGCAATTATATTCACATACCGTCCTGTTTGCATGCTATTATGGCCCCAACACCGATGACACCACCCCTCTGCTCACAATGTGGGGCAAGATTCAAACACTGGGAATAGGCCACGTCATTTTGGGTGGCGACTTTAATACTGCAATTGCTCCGTCCCACGATAGATCCCACCCCCAGGCGGCGCACTTCTCCCATACCCAACGCACACTGGCCTCTATCACTGCTGAACACCATTATGTAGATGCCTGGCGACACTTGCACCCTTCCCTCAAGCAGGGTACTCATTACTCTGCTGTACACTCCACTTGGGCCCGGCTGGACTATATATTCCTCTCGGCTGGTCTTACTCCCTGGCTAACCAGCGCCCTACACCTTGTCAGGACTTTCTCTGATCACTCCCCGGTCCTAATATCACTGCGTATACCCATTGAAATCTCCCCTTACCTGAGCTGGCGCCTCAATCCTGCCCACCTCACAGACTCTGCTTTCCGAGCTGAACTGGAACAAGACATTCAGGACTTCTTTGAGCGTAATATGGGGTCGGTTTCAGCTCTCACTACGGTCTGGGAGACCTTTAAGGTTACGGTGCGAGGTTGGTGCATCGCGAAGGGAGGTGGCGTCCTTAAATCACTGCGAGGTGAATTGTGTAAACTTGAGTCCGTAATTCGAGACCTAGAGCGGAATAGAACCCGCGACTCCCGAGATAATGCTACTGATGCCCTGCTTAGGGAAAAACTAACCGAATATACGGAGACGGCAGATAAGGAGTGCAAGTTCCTCGGCAAACAGCATACTGCTCGCATCTACGGCGAGGGAGATAGGCCTGGCAAGGCGCTCGCCTCGGCTGTCAAACCCCCTAGGTACAACAACTTTGTTACCACCCTACTAGATGAACATCAAACCCCACAAAGAGACCTCACAGAACAACTCCGCATTCTCACACTTCACTATTCCACTCTCTACACGACCCATAGATCGACACCTATAGACCTGCACCACTACCTAGATGACACCGCCGTCGCATGGCTAGGCCCCACCCAGCAAAAATTTCTACACCACACTCTTGAGCTAGATGAAATCAAAGACGCTATCATGTCCATGAAATCAGGCAAAGCACCCGGTTCTGACGGGTTACCAATCGACTTTTACAAAGCCTACATTCATATACTTGCCCCAATCTTACAACAGGTTTATTATGCTGCCCTCGAAGACGGTACCCTGCCGTCCTCTATGCGTGAAGCCCTTATAGCCTCTCTCTTGAAGCCTGGCAAGCCGCCTGATAGCTGTGACTCTTACAGGCCTCTCTCGCTGCTCAATACTGATGTAAAAGTATTCGCGAAGGTGCTTGCAACGCGCCTCAACCTGCTGATGGAGCGCCTGGTCTTACCTGACCAAGCAGGATTTGTCCCAAACAGGGCGACCTCCCATAACATGCGCACCCTTCAAGCTGTCCTGCAGGACATTAATCCTCGTTGCGAAGCAGCTGCTGTGTTCCTCGACGCTACCAAAGCGTTCGATTCCCTTGAATGGGATTACCTCCTGTCTCTTCTTGAACGGATGGGGATCCCGTACAGCTTTTTAGATTGGATCAAACTGCTATATACTAACCCCTGTGCCTCAGTCCTACTGAATGGCGCCAGGTCGGCCCCCTTCGTCATTCACAGAGGCGTTAAACAGGCCTGCCCCCTTTCCCCTGTCCTCTTTGCGCTCGCCATTGAACTGCTAGCGGCTAAACTTCGGCAACATCATAACCACCGTTCCCGGATATACCCCGAGCGCCAGCTACTAGTGGCACTGTATGCGGATGATATAACTCTGTACATACACAAACCACGCGAGAACCTAAATCCTGTCCTGAGCGAAATTACTAAATTTGGTGCCATATCGGGCATACAGATCAACTGGTCGAAGTCTGCTCTCTTCCCCTTGACGGACAAAACTGAGAAGTTCCCCCTTGACTACCCCCTGGTGTGGGAATCGGAGGAGCTCAAATACCTAGGCGTCATCATCTCCCGAAACCGAGAGGAACTCATCAGGGCTAACTACGGTACAGTCCTGGATAAATTGACTGATACTATCACTAAGTGGATACATCTCCCACTTTCCATGGCGGGGCGTATCTCCCTCATCAAGATGGTTATCCTTCCCAAATTTCTTTATCTTTTCATCAACATTCCGTACAGTCCGGGATCACATTTTTTTCCGGTCCCTTAACTCCCAATTATCGCGCCTCATATGGGGCGGTAAGCAGTCCAGGATTAGCTTACAGACACTCATGCTACCATATCACCAAGGCGGATTCGATGTTCCAAACTTTCAACGCTACTACGATTGTGCCCAAGGCCACTTCGCCGCCTACTGGCTTCACCCTCCCCCCTTCATGGCCCACTTGGCGGTGGATGACGGTTATATGAGGCCTGAGTAACCATCGGGGTACTTATACACCACGCCCCGGGTCACTGACCGTGACCCGACCACTGACCGTGACCCGACCACTGGTGACTGCACGGTTCTAGCTTGGCAGCGATTAGCAAAACGCATGGGAATAGAGTTCCTTTACTCTCCAGCACACGACCCGCGGTTGCGCGTGGCTTGTGAAGAGATCGGACGTAAATTACTAGTGAAATTGGCAGTCCACACGTGGGGTGCCCTGTACCTCCAGGGACAATTCCGAACAGCGGCACAGTTTTTTGGAGAGCATACCCCCTCTGTGATGGACACCTTCCTTTATGTACGACTCCGTCAAAATGTCAGGGCGGTTACTCCTTACTTCCCTGACGAGCCGGATACCCTGGCCCCCCTCCATACGCTCCTACAGGCAGACTCTCCGAAGCACGTGGTGTCTATGCTATACCGACATGCACAGCCAGCTCCATCCCCCCCCCCACTCAGATCTCGCAGAGACTGGGATGCTGATCTGGACGCCCGATGTCAGACGAACACTGTGAGGAAAGCTGCTCCCACACTAATGCTGTCACCGGTAATGCCCGTCTCAGGCTGCTGCATTTCAAATTCTTGCATCGAATCTACTTCACTCCCTCTAAATTGTTCTGACTCGGACTGCGCGATGATGATCGCTGCCTTCGATGCAGAGGCGAAGGGGCGGACTTCTTTCACCTAGCGTGGACTTGCCCCGCAGTGGCGGAATACTGGCGTGAAGTTTTCGAAGCGCTGTTCGACATGGTCGGGGTAGATATAGTTCCCTGTCCCAAGATAGCTCTGCTGGGTCACTCAGCCCCAGCGCTGAAATCACATAGGAAATTTTTCGCACTGGGACTCTTGTTGGCCAAACGCCATGTGGCGTGTAAATGGGGCAGGGGCCGCGCGCCTAAGTTCAAAATATGGCTCAATACAATGATCACATGGCAAGAACACCTTCACAATTATGCCGACCTCCTGCCGCACATGTCCCGCCCCAAGGATCTCTGGGGACCCCTTGTGGCCTATCTTCTTCGTGAGCAAGGTGACAGCTCTTAGGATTCATGAGGCGCGCCCGCGCACAGGGCTCTGTACCACATGCCCTGTTAGATTACGACACCTGGCCCCGAGCTGCCTTGCGACACGTTCCCCTTGCACGACTCCATACTCACCTCACCGACATGTTGCACAAATCACCACTGTTATGACCTTAGCACTGTTTCCCCCTCATGAGCTGGATTTGCAGAGTTCCCTTAAACCCCCCCCCCCTCCTCTCCCTCTTTGTCCCTCCCCTCCCATGTCAGCCTGATGCACAACACAGGTGTGGAGCAACGCTAACCCTGGCGATGGCGGCACCATCTTCTCCTTAATGCAATTGCATAGCTCCCCACCTCACGGTCCCCTTGTCCACACATGATGTATGGTGGTATGTCATGGGGGAGTTTAGTTTCGTTTGATGTTTATGTTGGGTGTTTTACAAAAAATTATAAAAGAAACCTCAAAGCACGTTGCCCGAATATACGGCACTTCCAGGGTCTTCTTCTACTGTGCATGTCATCAAATTCTGCCAGTTTATATCGCGGCCGGCCCGGAAGGGTTGTAGGCGACATGCTGTGTCTAACTTCTGTAGTATTGTATTCCTGATGCTGAAAATATCCTGAACCGATTCCATAGTTGCTGCTGGCCTGGTGTCACAGTTTGTAGGCGTGAAGCTGTGTATTGCTTTATCCTTGTTGCCAATAAAGGTTTCACACAAAAAAAAAAAAAACCTTCAACGCTCATGACGAGCTCAGCCGAGCTCAGCTCGTCATGAGGTACATCTCTCGTACGCTCATGACGAGCTGAGCTGGTCATGTAACGCGGGTTTAAAAAAAAAAAAAAAAAAAAAAAACAACTCAGCGCACCGCGGTAAATCCTACCGCGGCTAAGGTGTTAAAGAGAGTTATTTTTTCTCTGGATTTTCCTTCTCTTTTTGAAACTCAAGAGCAGCAACACTGTCATGGTTTCACCAGGGCTCTTAGTGGAAGCTTTTTCAATATTATATGCAACAAGCCATAGTTGATGCAACTAACAACCATTGACAAAGCCAATAGTGCTGACTTGTTGTAGGTATGATGTTACTTGTTGTATCATATATCTAGGTGCAATGACAGAAACAGCAAAGTACAAGTCGGGCGGCACACTATGCTAAGCACAGGTTTTTTAGTTTTAGTGTTTTTAAGCCATGCCCTTAATTACATTGGCCTCGCCCCTTTGAGAGACCCTCCAGTTTTTTCATCCCACTTAAAGCCCTCCTGACCAGATGCAGCAGTGGGAACCACACTGAATGTTAACAAACATCGGTCCTCCACGGGTACTGAATTGTATTAATTACATTAGCTAAATCCTCCCTACATCTTACACTGGGGTCCCTCAAGTGCAGCCACTCTATGCTTATGAGGAGTACTGTTGGGGTTAACAGCAGAGTACAAGTACTTCATACACTCACTCACTTAGCATGTCCTCATCTAGCAAATAAGACAATATTCACTTCATACCCCTCTGCTTAAATGAAAGCTTCAATTGTCATTGTCAGACATTAAGAAACAAGCTAGAGGCAGACAAGAAAACCATCAACAACGGAGAACAGTGTTAGGGACATTCTGTTTGTAACAGAGAGCCGTTCTGCACAATCTTATGAAAGTCATGAAGAAAACATGTACCATGTGGTAGGACGCCTTTGATGGGTGCTTCCGCGGGGGTGGGGAATAGGTTTCCTTGGAGGCCATTTTCCCACCCCCAGCGTCGCCCTCGGACACCATCACTGTGCGTCCCATGTCTCGCGGCAGTGCATATGGCATCCAGAAGCTGTCTGTGCCCGCATAGGCGGCTGAGTCTATGCTTAGGATGGTGGGTGACTGTGGGTGGAGAGGGACAGGCGGTGGAGACTGGTCTGTGTCTATTATTGCGGAAACCATGTTTGTGGCGGGTGCTCATTACATCAGCTTTCAATTCGGCCCTGTGTTTTAGCGTGTGCAATGCTTGTGAAATTTTCAGACGTGACTGGGCCAGTGCTGTTAGATAACCAGCTGACCTTTTTATCTGTGACAATCTCATGACTGGAATGCATTCCAGCTCCATTGCTATCTGGGCAGACAGGCTCCTGGCTGGCTGGGCGCTGCAGTGACGTATCCAACAAGGGGGCGGCTGCAGTGACGTATCCAACAAGGAGCCGCTGCCAGAAAGTTCCTTTTTAGCATGCACGCTGTCCTGGGCAGGCACACCCGCTGCTGCTTAAGCGGGTGCCGCCCTGGAAGGCTCTGGTGAAAAGCTTTGGTCTCCAGGGTAAACGATGTATTGTGATGGAGCGTTCTTTTTGTTAGTGGTGGGTGGAGCCGGCAGTGTGTAGGGTTTAGGCGCGCTCAGGTACACACAGTCCATGATGGGAACGGACCGCAGGTAGGAGAGCTTAGTGTTAGTGTGGGGGTGCCATGCAAAGCTTTCCCTGTTCGGATGTTCATGTAGTTTGATTGTAAAGTTTACGGCGTGTCAACGTGCGCGAGGGCGTGAGATGATGAAACATCCTATTTATAACCATAAATACCAGGTAAAAAATACATGTGCACACCACTACACCATCAGTGTTTACTAAAGGACAATACAATATAGGGACCGAGAACTAACATAATTATTCGTAGAAACTAGCATAAAAATATAAACGGGTCAAACATGTTTAGGACAGTCATGCAGCGAACATTAATTTATATTTCCACGGTCACCTCTAGCCTTACAAAAAAACAACTGCTAGCAAGGAAAACAAGCCCCGTAATGAAAAGCAAACCAGCGCAGTCCGCGGCTGCGCAAGATAAAGCAACGCGCATTCTTGTGGAGGTGCGTTGGAGGGGGCGTGCATGAAACCGGACCCAAAACACATGGCCCCTGCGTGCCGCTGCTGGCTCCCGAGAGCAAAACGCTCTGGGAGCAAACATTTCACAAGAAGCTGGGACCTCCACAAACCTTTGGCTAATTGCGTACTAAAACCAGACGCAAAGGCAAATCGCGTGTGAGGACCACAGGCACAAGCTTCTACTGAAGCGATTCCAAGAGGCCGGTCTCCTATGCAGCGCATGCGCGCTGCCATAGGCTCAACTTAAAAACACACATACTTTAAAAAAAAAAAAAAAAAGAAGAAGAATTGAAGAATGGATAGCTGAGCATAATGTGGGTAAACAGCAGGAGAAGATTAACTCGGTGGAGCCTGAAATAAAAGCACATTGATTGAGTCAGACCAAATATAACACAAAATAGAGGCGTTTCAAGGCATTTTGCACCAGTTTCCCGAGAACCTGTGGTCCTGGGACCCAACAAAGGGAAGATATAAAAGTCTCATCGGCATTCAGGTCAGGCTGGATATGAGAGGCACTGGAACCAACAGAAGAGACCCTGACATTTGATAAACATCAAAACCGAATACCTGGAGGGGTGCAAGGGGCATAAAGTAAGGGAACTGGGGAACAGAGGCGGACCCACGAGGAAGAGAGATGACCTCCGCAGGTGGCGCCGCAGGGAAAGGGCCTGAGGCAACACCAGAGAGGAATCCCAGAAAGAACGCTGCTCTGAAGTGAGGTGGCCGATACGAGATGGGGCCTGCTGTGGCACGCCTGGGAGGGGGGAGTGGAGGGCGGAGCAGCTGCAGCAGCCTGAAGATGGAATCTTGGGGGAAGCCCCATTTGGGACTCGCACCCCTTGGACCTCTGAGCCACCCCGAACATGTAGCTGCGGGGGCCCCCACTCAAGCCATTTGAAAGCACTTAATCCCGGATCCCGTGGTAAGAAGCCACGGCCCCAGAGACACAGTGGGAGCTGAGACTATGCACTGAGGCTTCATTGGATGCCACCCCCCAGCTCCTTGCTTGCACGTGGTTCCTAAGAGCCACGATCCGGAACGTTGCAGAACCACTCCGGCCCCTAATGAAAGGAGGGAAACCCAAAATTCGATCGCAGTGCAGTCAGGTAGCCCCATCCTGTAACCCCTCGAAGAAGATAGCACCTCCAGCAATTATGTAAACAACAGTCCCGCACAAGCATGAAACAGAACATAAGGAGAGAAGGTGACTGAGGAAGAAGGAGAAAGGAACCAGGTACTGGGCAAATGGAGACTACAAAGGAAAGATCATACCTCTGCCCCGTAGAACGCAAGGAGTACTAAGACCGTGCCTTTTAAGAGAAGCAATACAGGACGGCCAAAGCGGTGCTCAAGAGGAACAGACAGACTCCCCGGACACCCCCAAACCCAGGAGGGCTGTGCTCGACAGTTAAACATGAGGAGACAAAAGACAAGTACAGTGCCAGCCACGGGTAAGGTAAGACCGGCAAGGCAGCCTCCCTACCAGACTCGAATTGAGAAATTTGTCACAAGTGGTGAGGCCACTAATGCTGCAACCGCAAACAGGACCTCGATACCCGAGGGAGACCTGCACACCATTCTTCAGGCGAGCCACAAGACTCAGTAGAAACTAAAATCAGAGAAGTTTATGTCGATATGGCACTCATTTAACAGGATCTCCGCAACGCTACGGCTACGATCTCAGAGGCAGAATCTGGTCTATCCTCTGTGGAGGATGAAGTTGTAACAGTGAAAGGTCAAGTCTCAAATCTCCTCACACAGCTGAGCCGCATAGAAGAGCAGAAGATGTTGAAAAACGTTCCTACGGGAACAACCTTCGCCTTGTGGGCATTCCGGTAGAGGTAGAACCGGATCAGGTTGTGACCTTTATAGAAACCTGGGTGAAGTCGTGGATGCCAACGGACCACCTCTCAACATGGTTCGTGGTGGAGAAGGCTCATTGGGGGCTCGCATCCAGACCGCTTCCTGGAGCCCCGTACAGGCCCACCATAGCGCACATCCTCAACTTTAAAGACAGAGATGCCATTCTACAGGAAGCGCGCTCCCAAACCAATCTCTCTTACCAAGGGAATAAAGTTATGATCTTCCCAGATTACACTAAGGAGGTACAAGTGCAATGGAGATCCTACACTGCAGTCAAACAGAAGTTGCGTGCCCTCAATCTTTCATACCGGCTCCTGTTTCTGGCTCGCCTCAGGGTAATTCACAACAACAAAAGCTACTTCTTTGATTACCCGGAGGCGGCGCGGACTTGGGCCACAGAGGAACGCCCCCTGACTTGACTCAACAGGAGCCCCTCCTCCTCCAGTCCAACACCGCAGCAGGACAACTGCAGAAGCGGCGACATACTACGTACCGGCGGGGACGCACCGCAAACGGGAAGAAATCCTCATCACCCGAGGTTACGAAGAGAAGCACATCTGGCTCCCCGCGGAGACGAGACCACGAGCTCCATCGCAGGAGCGAGAACCAGGTGGGGAGATGCCCCGGACCCGATCTCAGACGCCAGCGATCAAAGAAATCAGAGACTGACCTTTCATGCACCCCAACAATATGAACAGTAGAGCCTGAAGGTAGCAGCTGCTGCCAGGTGACGGCCTCGACAGCCACAAACACTTCCAGACTCCTGAATATTTACACATTGGTCGACAACGAGGGGCCCACCACTCGGTCCTCAAATTGCAATGTTTTAATTTGTTTTAGTTCTCCTTTTCAGGCAGACAGATGCTTCAAGGGCCGAAGTATGGGGAGGTGGGATGGTTGGGGGGTGGGGCGAATTGTTTAGGGTTTAAGTTGCTTGTTCTTGTTTGAACTCTTCTGGTTGATCGAGACAAACGACATGGCATGCCTACACCACTCATGCCCTGGTATTGTTTCAGTAGCACCTCAGTACTCCATAGATACACACGTAAGGGTCCTACCAAGCACAGGGACAACCACTGCAGCCTCCCTAAAGACACCACCCACGGCGATCACCCACCTTGACCTAGACTCCTTTCGCATTCTCTCCTGGAACGTCAATAGTCTCCTGGAAAAGGTGAAACGGGCTGCGGTCTTGAAGTTCTCTACCCACTCTACCCCCTACGCACTCATGTTGCAGGAAACCCATTTGCTAGGCAACCATTGACCATTGCTAGCTCGACAAGGTTTTGACAGGCTGTTTCATGCGGGATTCACAAGGGGGGCGCGAGGAGTGTGAATCCTCCTCCATCACTCCTTCCCCTTTGTAGTTAATCAAGAGCTCTGCGACCCTCCAGGGCATTTCTCCCCAACAGTCCTTGAACCCACTCTCCATGACCTTGCAACCTTATTTAATTTCCTTCCCCAGTTTTTAACAGTGGTTTGGTTGGGGGGTGGACTTTAATGCAGTAATGAACCCAGAATAGGTCACCTCTGGTGTCCCCTCACAACAGCTGCAATTGCATGCCAAGAAGCTCACAAAATGGGCTTTTCACCTGGGATTAAGCGATGTCTGGAAAGTATGGAACCCACGCCTTTGCCAGTACACGCATACATCAGAGCCCAACATACCCATGCACGTATCGATATAATGTTCAAGCCCGCCGCTGACTGTGCCAGATCGCGATCGTCCATACACTTGCCCGAGGACTCTCTGACCACTCACCACTACTTCTGGACTTAGGGAGACTCTACGCCTCATCTGGCGACTTAATGCCTGGTTCCTATAGACCAGTGACTCCCAAAAAGCAATAAAAGAAGAGCTTTAACAATATTTCCAAAAGGAACGAGGGATCGTCACCTCCCCAGGTACGCTCTGGGCGCCGGTAAGGCAACGGCCAGAGGCTTTGCCAAAGGATATATTAACCCCTTCCATGCTCATGATGAGCTCAGCTCGTCATGATGCAGTACACTGCTTGTGTGCTCATGACGAGCTGAGCTCCTCATGAACAATGGTAAATGTGCATCTGTAGCACAGCAGAAAAATATGTGCAGCATCCATGTGGTTAAAGAGACACACCAGGCCCGAGATGAAAGTCTCTCCCAATTGGAGGCCTGTGCAGCCCAGTTGGAACAAGCTGGGGACGCACTGGCAGGAGGTAATGTGGCCCGCCATTTAGACCTCATTAGCGAGGAAATCCATCACATCTCCATAGAATGGGCCAAACAGATGTGGAGGTCCTCCATAGCGCAGGTATACGGATGGGAAGAAAAAAATTGGCAAGCTCCCCTACTGGCTAGCATCCAGCACTCTAGCTAATAGGATTATTCCTGAAATAGTGGACGTGGACAGTAACATGCATCAGGCGTCTGAGGCGGTCACCCAGACATTTGAGTCTTACTACAAAACATCCCTATTCCAGTGCGGAACTCTGGCACAAATCCTAAGTCAGACTTTCTACGAGACTTCCACTCCAGAGGTTGTCTGAGACAGATAACCAATTGCTGGATTAGCCAGGCCATCTCGAAGCTGGCCACGGGTAAGACTCCAGGCCCGATGGCTACCCAGTGGAGTACTACTTGGCATTCACTGAGCTTTTGACACCACACCTTCAAGTATTATATACGGAGGCTGTGGAGAGGGGAGGCTTCCTACAAGACATTGACGTGGCAACAATCCAAAGTGGAGGGGGGATGGGGAGGGAGTCCCTCCCCAACCCCCCTACACTTTGTGCTCGGCGTACTGCCCGATTTCACTTATCAATACCATAGTAAAACTATATGCACTATTCTTGTGACCCGCCTTAGGAGGGTAATCACGACCATAATGCACCCTGATTAGTGCAGGTTCATGCCTCACCATTGCACGAGACTGCATGTGGCCTTGGTTAACCACCATCTCCTCCTGCTATACTTGGCCCTCTTATTAATAGACTTCGAGAAGGCCTTTGATACGGTGAAGAGGGGCTACCAGGTAGCCATACTGATCCTTCGGGCTTTGGCCCGTACTTTAGAGTACACATGAAGGTGTTATATTCCAATCCATCGACCCGGGTCCTAACCAATGGGGTGCTGTCTGAAGAATTCTGCTTTAGCCGCAGAACGAGGCAGGGCGGTCCCCTTACTTTTTGCGCTACCTATAGAACCTTTGGCCTGACTCAGATGCGGAGCTCAAATCCAGGGATGGCGATGGAGCACATCCAACAAAGAACGTATTTCCCAATACCTGGATGACCTACTCCTATTCATGGCAGACCCGCTCTTACGGGCCCCATTGCATGCAAATCCTCCAACTCTTCGGGGAAGCTTCTGAACTGAAAATTAACCCGGCCAAATCCAAATTACATAGTTCCTGGGAATGCGCGGAGTGGCAAACGAACATTTCAAACAGGCGTTTGAACTTTTGCTACTTGGGCATCTGAGTGGCAATACACCTGGAACTAACCTGGAACTAACCTGGTCCCTTAACCTGGCCCCACTGCTTAAAATAGCCAAGGAGGATCTGCAGAAGTGGCAAACCTTCCCCTTGCATCCGATGGGAAAAAATATATTACAGAATAACAGAATATACTGCTCCATCTCCCACTGTACTGGTCCGCGCAGTGGATAGGTCGACCAGGTTCCTTTTGGGGGGGGGGGGGGGCGCATGCCATGTCGTTGGTCTCGAGACCACGAATGGCACAGGCCCACTGCCAAATAGCTCCATATGATGGGGGCATGGGAATGACCAACCTCTACTCCATTATATAGCCACACACCTCTTGGTGATCAACTATTGGTTTTCAGGAGGGTGAGCGGACCCGGCATACCAACTAGTTTTAGGAGATAAGTCCCGCAGATCCAAGCAATGCCTTAAGGCTGGCCGATCCCTCACCATATCCCTGCGGTCACCAGATTAGTCATCCTAGCTTGGCCCTCCGCTATACCCGAAGGGAGGTTAAAATCTGCAAACATTTTTGTGGCAGGGCATGTAGGTGTGAGAAGTGGCACAACTCGAGGGATTCCAGAAATAGGACCTTATTTGTATCACCCAAATCTGAGATGTCTGGAGAGGAGGCCTAGTCCTGCGCCTTCATATCGAAATAATGGGCGAACAGAGTAGGTCACTGGGATGGGAGGTTCCATGCACGCCTCAGGTCCTGCTCCTGGAGGGTATAGGAAGCTCCAGGGCAGACAAAGCATTTCTGGGTACAGCCTTCGTGGTGGCCAAAAGGGACATAGCGATTAAATGGATGACCCCCTGCCCCACAATCACTCAGTGGAGGAAGGGCTTGGATTGGTGTGCAGCACAGAAACAACCAGTATACATGGCTCTGGGATGTCTAAGTACAAACAACTGTGGGGCAAATGGTTGGGACTGCTGGAATCAATAGGCAAGGATTAGGGAGTTAAAAATCTTGATTCTCTGTTTGACTGCAAATGTGAATCTATAAGTCTTGTACGGGTGGGCGGGCCAACATATCCAGTGTGGTCTGCCTCAAGCAGAGGTGACCGATTAACATGAATTGTTGTGTCTAATCTTTGTTTCTTAAACCCCAATAAAATATGAGTATCCCAAAAATATGGGGTGAAGTTCACAAAACTGTTTGTTAGTGTGTTTTTAAAGGGACTATTTAAGTGGGAGAGTACAAGAAGCATAGATGGAGGATATTTTTTGGGCGAGAAGGCTTTGCATTTTTGTACAATTGAAATGTATTTTAGAGAATGCCTGTTTTTGAAACTTACAAAGACGAGAATATAGAAAGAATGATAACAGATTTCTGTCACAATATAAATAATGGGTTTGCTGGGGCACACTAATTTTAAGAACTGCATTGAGTTCCAAGTTATTTCGCCAGGTGTAAAATGTTGACCGTGTGCTGGGATTCGAAAAACTGTGTGTAAGAGAAATTGGTTTCCTCACATAGTTCAAGTTCAAGTTCAGAAATTTGTATAGCGCACTACTCACCCAGAGGGTCTCAAGGCTCTTGAGGGAGGATGGGTGAATTACTTATCGAATAGCCAGGTTTTTAGCTGCTTTCAGAAGGAGAGGTGGTTCTGTGTGAGGCGGAGGTGGGTGGGGAGAGAATTCCAGGTCTTGGCCGCTAAGTATGAGAAGGATCTTCCCCCCATGGTGGACCTGTGGATGCGCGGAATTGCGGCGATCGCTTGATTGGACGATCGTAGATGGCGGGTGGGTGTGTAGAAGGACAGTCGTGTGTTGAGGCATTCGGGTCCTAGGTCGTAGAGGGCCTTGTGTGCGTGAGTGAGGAGACGGAACGTTATTCTCTTGTTGATGGGGAGCCAGTGGAGGTCTTTCAGGTGACCGGAAATGTGGGCTTGATGGGGGATGTCCAGTATGAGTCTGGCTGAGGCGTTTTGGAGGCGTTGGAGTTTTTTCTGTAGTTTGGCTGTGGTTCCAGCCTAAAGGGTATTTCCGTAGTCGTCGGCTTGTGACCAGTGCGTGGGTGACTGTCTTTCTTGTTTCGGTGGGGATCCAGCGGAAGATTTTTTTGAGCATGCGTAGGATGTTGAAGCATGATGATGAGACGGCGTTGACTTGTCTGGTCATCGAGAGAGAGGAGTCTAGGATGAAGCCCATGTTACGTGCGTGATCTGTAGGTATGGGTGCTGTACCCAGGGCTGGTGGCCACCATGAGTCGTCCCAGGCAGAGGGGGATGATCCTAAGATGAGGACTTCCGTTTTGTCAGAGTTTAGTTTTAAACGGCTGTTCTTCATCCATTCAGCTACTTCTTTCATTCCTTCGTGTAGGTTGGTTTTGGCGGTGTTTGGGTCTTTGGTGAGGGAGAGGATCAGCTGGGTGTCGTCTGCGTAGGAGATGATGTTGAGGTTGTGTTGTCGAGCGATGGATGCGAGGGGACTCATGTAAACGTTGAAGAGGGTGGGACTGAGTGATGATCCTTGTGGTACGCCGCAGATGACTTTGGTGGCCTCTGATTTGAATGGGGGGAGGCGGACTCTCTGTTCTTCCGGCGAGGAACGAGATGATCCAGTCCAGAGCTTTTCCATGTATTCCGACGTTGCTGAGGCGTTGTATGAGGGTGCTATGACAGACTGTGTCGAAGGCGGCGGAGAGGTCAAGTAAGATGAGGGCAGCTGTTTCACCATTGTCCAGTAGCGTTCGGATGTCGTCTGTAGCTGCGATGAGGGCGGTTTCGGTGCTGTGTTTGGCTCGGAAGCCGGACTGTGAGGGGTCGAGGGATTTGTTGGATTCAAGGAAGGCGGCGAGCTGATTGTTGACGGCTTTCTCAATGACTTTGGCAGGGAATGGGAGGAGCGAGATGGGTCGGTAGTTCTTTAGTTCCGAGGGGTCTGCTGTGGGTTTCTTCAGAAGGGCGCTGAGTTCGGCATGTTTCCAGTTTTCCGGGAAGGTAGCGGAGTCGAAGGAACAGTTGATGACATCGCGGAGATGGGGTGCGATGATGGAGTCTGCTTTGTTGAAAATGTGGTGGGGGAATGGGTCGGTTGGCGATCCAGAGTGGATGGAGTTCATCAGGCGGATGGTGTCCTCGGTAGTGATTGGGTTCCAGGCGCCAAGGTTGTTAGAGTGCTGTTTTGGTACGGAGGTGGGTGGAGTGGACTGCTCTTCGGAATGGTTTTCAAAGCGGTTATGTATGTCGGCGATTTTGTTGTGAAAGAATGAGGATAAAGAGTCGCAGAGGTCTTGGGAGGGGGTGATGTCGTTGGTGCCGGCGGTGGGGTTGGTAAATTCTTTTACGATGTTGAAAAGTTCCTTGCTGTTTTGGGCGTTGTTGTCTAGTCGATCTTTGAATGCTGGTTTCTTGGTGGATCGGATCAGTTGGTGGTGTTTGCGGGTGGCGTTCGAGGGTGGCCAGGTTGTCAGTGGTTGGGTTTTTTCTCCAGGCTTTCGAGGGTGCGGCATAATTTCTTGGATTTCTTAAGGTCATCGTTGAACCAGGGGGCTTTTTTGGTGCTTCGCTTGATTTGATGGTGTTTCAAGGGTGCTAGTTCGTTGGCGCTGAGGGTGATCCATTGTGTGAGGTTGGTGGCTGCTTGGTTTGGGTCCGAAGATATGGCAGGGGGGTTTTGGTGGAGCGAAGTGAAGAGTTGGGCGGTGGTGATTTTGTTCCAATTTCTTCAGGGAATAGGTTGTGGGGGGGTCGTGGGTCGTGGTCTTTTTGTAGTTGAAGTGAACGCAGCTGTGGTCCGTCCAATGGAGAGCTGTGGTGTGGTCAAAGGAGATGTGTTTGCTGGAGGTGAAGATTGGGTCGAGCGTGTGCCCGGCAAGGTAGGTGGGGGTGTCAACAAGTTGTTTAAATCAGAGATTGGCCAGGTTGTCCAGAAGGGTGGTGGTGTTGTTGTCGTTTATCTTTTCCAGGTGGAAGTTGAGGTCTCCCAGTAGGAGGTAGTTCTCGGAGGGGAGGGCATGTGGGCTGATGAAGTCACATGATATTCTCATGGGAACAATGCCAGGTGTTCCAGAAGCTAAATTGAGGACATTATTTCTGTAAATTCTCAAATATCTTCTTCATCCATGTCAGAATTAAGTCTGAAAGGCCGAGCGAAAAATGGATTTTCAGCAACAGCAGCAGTTGGTACATTAATTCTCCAGGTACATTGATTCGCCAGAGGTCTACTCCAACCCAGATTTTTTATTGAACTATATAACTAACATTCTGTATTCATAACGAAATGGACGCCATGATGTTGCATGTTCAGTTTGAAGATTTTCCTCTAGACCAGTCTGAAGTAAACAAGTTTTGAGGTGTTGATGCAGATATGAAAATAGCTGGTACTAAAAGGTATGGATATTTTGTTAGTAATTTATTCCAGAATAGATTTTAAAGAGCTAAACTAGTTAATGACAGAGATCCTGACCTATTATCAGCTAGCCATTTCAACATCTATTTTCTCAGACTATTCATCCTCTCGCACTTAATACCTCCTCAATTTTCAAATAGCAACATTTTAGTAGAAACAGTTTTTAAATGTGGGATAGTAGATTTTTAGAGATGTAAAAAGCTATTTGCAGACTTATCTCATATTTAAAATGAATTGACATGTGTTGCTAGCAGTTGTGAGGCCCTTTTAATGAGTTGTTTGGATATTTCATTTTTCTTTTAATCTACTAAAAATCTACTGTCCCACATTTAAAAACTGTGTTTCTACTAAAATGTTAACAGAAGGAAGGAGAAGTGCACAGCTCCAGTTTCCTAGTAAAATTAATTATGAAAGTTCAACCAATTAATCAAATATAGAGGGTGCTGCCCGGGTGGCGTCTCTCGTCATGGACGTCTCTTTCAACAATTAACATGTGATCCCAACGGAAATTGGAAGCATCCCCTGGCGCTCCACTTTGTGTTGCTGGAGTGACTCAAACCAGCTAAATGTCGATCACAAATTCATGAAAGTCTTTTTTCAAAAAATGTATCTTATTTTATTTATAAATTCATGTTTTTATCAAAATAATTCATCTTAAAGGTGAGTGTTGTTCAATCAACAGCCATATCTTTGGGTCCAATGCATTTCAGGCTGAGTAGCCCTTCTTCTGGGACCTCACGCTAGGAGCAAGGCAAAACTAATAATCTATTCAGTATTAAACTATTTCAAACATAATATAAATACAAAAACAATATCGACACGTTTCGCGTTTCAATTACAGTGAGAAAAGTGATCATAAAGTGCACCCAGTGTGCGTGCTCTGGTGGAGAAGCATTGAAACATAAAAATATATAAGCACTCACATGTTTGTTTCACGGCGTGAAAGTAGATTATGTAAACAGCTGAAACATAATGCAATATAATGAAGCACTGTAACTATCATACGTTCACAAAAAGCACCCAGCTTACTCAACTCCGCTCTAGCGGTATGGTACAAAAACTTACTTAAGAGACGCGAAGCGTCCTTCACAGTGCGTTCAAAGATAGATTTTCTTCTGATGCGAAGCAACCCATCTGGGCCGCCAATGACAGCAGAAGTAAGAATCTTCGTGTCAAGATTTTGAGCATGGGACAACGTGATTGGCTAGAGTTCCGATCTACTAAAATGTTGCCATTTGAAAATTGAGGAGGAATTAAGCGCGAGAGGATGAATAGTCTGAGAAAACAGATGTTGAAAAGGCTAGCTGATAATAGGCCGGGATCTCTGTCATTAACTATTTTAGCTCTTTAAAATATATACTAGATTACATTACTAACAAAATATCCATACCTTTTGTACCAGCTATTGTCGTAGATGCCCTGTTACTGGCTTTGGTGATCTCTGCGAGTTGCTCCCCAGTAGGTTTCATTGACTGATTTAGGGACAGCCTAAAGCTGCCTAACAGCATTTTCACCTGAAAGAGTCCTAGGGACCTATTTACAAGCCTCTTGCGCTGCCAGTACGTCAATTTTTCCTATATTAAAAGTGACGCACTGGCGGCGCAAGGGGCTTGTAAATATGCCCCCTAGTGTGGTGTTCTGTCGCAGTGTAAAGGGGCATGCAAGTGTGACTCTATGCTGAGTTGTATGCAATAGCAGGGTGACAGTTTGTGCAAGCGCTGTGATTTAATTTGCATACATTAGTTGAGGCAATGCTGCACAGATGCAGTCTGTGTAAGTGCTATGCATCATCCACACATGCCTAACTCTACTATGCAGTGCACAGCGGCAGTCTGTATATGTGCTATGAGTGACTCCCATATGAATAATGCTAGGCTGCATGCACCGCTTAATGGCAGCCTGCATAAGTGCTTTGTGTGGCAGTCCATGCAGCCATAGTAATTAAACAGACTGCTGCTGACCAGTGCCTTCAGCCTAGCCAAGTGTCAGGCATACAAGGGGCACAGGCTCAGTGACAGTCTGCATAAGTGGTATGTGGGACGCATGTATGCTTAACTCCAGGCTTATCTGCACGCAGTGACTTGCATGGCCCTCAAATGCATAATCGAATGGTCAGTTGCAATGCAGTGGCAGTCTGTATATGTGCTGGGAGTGACTTGCGTATGCACAACTTGAGGCTAGGCTACCTACACTGCTCAGTGGCAATCTGCATAAGTGCTTTGCTTAACAGTGCATGCTGGGCTAGGCTGCGTGCACTGCACAGTGGTAGTTTGTATAAGTGATCAGCATGACCCACAACTGCATAACTGAAGGGGAGGCTTCATGCAGTGCTCAGTCCGTATATATGCTATGAGTGACTCGGATATGAATGCTAGGTTGCATACACTGCTTAATGGCAGTCTGCATAAGTGCTTTGTGTGGCAGTGCATGCAGCCATAGTTATTAAACAGACTGCTGCTGAGCAGTGCATTCAGATTAGCCAAGTGTCCGGCATACATGGGGCACAGGCTCAATGACAGTCTGCATCCCACCCAGACGGGATTTAGAAGTAAGCAAGGCACTGAGACCGCCTTGGTCACGATAGTCGAGGAAGCCAGGAAATTTGTGGATGCGGGAGGCTGCGCTGCAGTGGTCCTGTTGGACCTCAGCGCAGCCTTCGACACGGTAAATCACCTACTCATGATACAACGCTTGAGGGAGGTATGAGTCACAGGGACTGCCCTTAAACGGCTGCGGTCATTCCTTTCAGATAGAACCTTTACAGTCTTTGAAGATGAAGCAAGGTCTAAACAATTCCCCCCTGCAATTCGGCGTTCCCCAGGGATCTTCGTTGAGCCCTACCATGTTTAATATCTACATGAGGCCTTTGGCTGACGTGGTTCTTCCCTGGGGAGTTCAGTTGGTCACCTACGCCGATGATACGCAGTTGGTCGTTTCCCTTGCTAGGGCAGAGACTGCGGATTCAGGGATAAACAAGCTGTCTCCCTGTCTTGCTAAGGTTCTTGCATGGATGGACTCCTCCTTCCTAAAGCTGAATGGTTCAATAACTGAAATCATGCTGTTAGGCTACAAGGCCCCTATTAATCTCGATCCTTAGTGGCCCGACTGTCTTGGCCCCCCTCCTACTCCAAAAAATCAAATCAAAAGCCTGGGTGTCTGGCTCGATTCTACCCTGGGCTTCCGAGTGCAGGCGCGCAAGGTGGCTGCGACATGTTATGGTTTGCTCAGACTTTTAAGGAAGGTTCTGGCCCTTCTTCCGTCTGAGGCCAGACGCCTCCTTGTCCAGTCACTTATTTTATCCCGCCTGGATTACGCTAATGCGGTCTATCTGGGCGCACCGCTTGGCACTATTAAAATTCTACAGTCGGTCCAGAACCGTGCGGCCAGTTTGCTTATGGATGTCCCAAGAAACAGTTCGGCAAAGGCTGCTCTGCGTACTCTTCATTGGCTGCCGGTGCAGGAAAGGGTTTGGTTCAAGGCCATGTGTATGGTCCACAAGTCAATGACAGACAACGGCCCGGCTATCCTACGCCCTATGCTTATTCACCATCAGATTCCTCGAGTCCTCAGATGCAACCATCACAATCTGTTGACAGTTCCCAGGGTTAGGCGGACACGGATGGGTGGCCGATGCTTCCCATTTCATGCAGCTAAACTCTGGAATCAACTCCCAGAAAACACTCGGCTCGAACCTAACCATCTTGCCTTCAGGAAACGGTTGAAGACCTATCTGTTTCGTTGAGTGGTGATTGCCTGTCCTTGGTCTAAAGCGCTAGGATGCCTCCGGGTAGCCATGCGCTATATAAGCATGTAATCATTCATTCATTCATAAGTGGTATGTGTGAGGTATGTATGCTTCACTCTAGGCTAGGCTGCGTGCACTGAACAGTGGCAGTCTGCATAAGTGAGCAGCATGACCCACGAATGCATAACTAAAGGGGAGCCTCCATGCAGTGCTCATTGGCAGTCTCTATAAGTGCTGGCTACTTGCACTGTTTAGCAGCAGTCAGGAACAGTGCTGAGCATGGCCCATATACTAATAACTTGGCGCTGCTGAAAGGGACGCCGGTGTCACTGCAATGGCTGCATGCATTGTGCAGTAACAGTCATTAACAGTGCTATGCTTGGCCCGCATATGCATAACTCTCGGATAACAAGGCTGCAGTCACTGCTCGGGCACAGTGACAGTCCCCTTTTTCCAGTGCAGGGCTCATGTAGTCGTTGATACACCAAAATACGACTTTCTTATCGCAAGGCACCATGGGAGCCTGACGTCATCCTTCTTCCTGGTAGTCTCGGACTGTGTATTAATATCATCCCTGTAAGACTGTTTAAACAAGGAAAGCATTTCACTCGCACTGACCCGAAATGTTAATTAAAATTGATACTTTACTTCAATACTTCTCCTCAGATGCCCATACGTTTACAGTGTTTGAACATCTATCACTGTGTTTTAACTACTAACATTTGGGAAAAAGCTGTCGCCATTGTGAAAGAAATATAGTGCTTACCGACTAATGAAGGAGACAGTGTAACGCCCATAGTAAAAGATCCAGTCCTGATGGGCGGTCACAAAAGGAGATAGGGCAGTAACAAGGTCGGACTAAGAATAAGAAGCCTCATTATCAATCAGAAGCCAGCATTTACCATGGACGATGATGCCAGCCTACGAAAAAGATGGGCGGGACTTCCACTCCACTTCTAAAACATACCCTACTTCAGCATTCCTCGCAATGCGAGCAGCGCATGCACTGCAACGCTAGGTTCAACCTAAAAATGAAACTACTTTTTAAAAACAAAATAAAGTAAAACACATAGTAAACAGTGCCACTGACTAAAAACGGATTGGAACCCTTTAAAAAAAATATACAAACTCAAAGGAATGCTTTCGGGCATTGTTTACTTCAGGAACTTGTAGTAGCCAACATAAGAACCATTTTCATGTACATATATTAAGCCTTCTGCACAGGCAAGTGAATGATTCTAAAGCTACCTTCTACAGCAACATGTATCCCTGTTTAGGCTCATTCTGGGAGGAAGGTGAACATTATGTTACTTTATTAGCTCTCTGTCATCTTTATGGGCAGCTGTAATTGGAATAAGACATTAATATGTGAAAAGTGATGAAGCTTGTCTAAGAGATTAGCTAATGGTCTATTATGTAGATACTGAACAGCTAGGCACCAATCAAAATGCAGCATGTTTAGTAGTGACAGTTGCCACATTTGCAAAAAAGATTAATAACTTAGGAGAAAGCTCCATGCAAATTAGTAGCCTAAATATGCAAACAAAATGATCGTTGATTTACGACAATGTCTACTAGCGTCCGCCTACCCCGATTGTTCTTTTGTACGGGCAAGGAAAGTATAGTAAAATATATGCTATAAGAAAATGCATGTCGAAGGGTGACCTAGTTTAACTCAACATTGTTTAAGAGCATTTTCTAAATACAGGAAAACTAATCTGCACATTGGTCCTAGTATAATTGTAATTACATTTAAAAAAAACAGTAGGCTTAATTATTACATTTATTTGACACTGACGGACCAGAAGTGGCAAGAACATTACCTACCTAGGTGTGAATCTTTATAATGGAGTGTTTGTTTTGATTGCCTATTGGATTCGAACACAAATACATGGTGGCTAGTAATTTCAGCCCCGCATTGCTAATTAATATTAGAAGATTACCACAGAACCGTGATTGCTGAAAATGACAAATCGTTGTCACTTACCATAGGATTCCTCTATTATTAGTACCGAATTTCCAAGGCCAAGTGTGCAGTCTGCTTCATCGTCGTCACTAATAACGATCACACTCTCCTGCGTACTGACTGAAATTGGTCTGAAGCGGTCTCCAACAAGAGCTTCTGCAGCTATGTTTTCACCTACGGCACTCTCATCAGCAGCTATAGAGCACATGGGAATCTCATTTTCAGAGTTCGTAGGAGCTCCCGCAGTTGTGCCACTCTCTTCGCAGTTCTTAGCAGGAGCTCCCGCAGTGGTGCCACCCGCTTCGCAGTTCTTAGCAGGAGCTCCCGCAGTGGTGCCACCCTCTTCGCAGTTCTTAGGAGGAGCTTCCACAGTTGTGCTACCTTCTCTACAGTTCTCGGCAAGTGAGTCAATAGTTGTGGTACTCTCTGAAGAGTCCTTGGCAGGAGCTTCCACACTTATGCACCTTTCTTCAGGGTCCTCAGCAGGAGCTTCTGCTGCTATACCACTCTCTTCTAAAACATCAACAGGAATTTCGACATCCGTGTCACTTACTTCAGGCGCCGCTACCTTTTTGGTACCAGCAGGGCGAGCAGCCCTTTTAGCTCTAGTCTTCATTTTTGCTGTAGGAAGCTAAAACATAATGCACAAGAAATGTTATATTAATATTGTGAAACAAATGAAAAGCAGTAATTTCACAATTCAGTGAGAGTGGGAAATACTACACAACGGGACTTGCAGCAGGAGCAATCATAGCAAAAGAAATGCACTGCTCATGCAGATCAAAAGTTTTAAAATAATTTGACACTGGAAATATCCCGCTGCATAAGTTGCCTTGTTACATTTGGACTCTAGTGCTGCGTTCCAACATTAGATAAGTGTGGCTCCGTCTCCAGACATCGCAAACACAAGGAGATGATAAGAGTGCTGAAACTTTTCAAAGCGATACCAAAGGGGATGATGGACGGAGCGTTGGAGCAAATCAAACACTCACCCCAGTCAACTGTTCTGGGTTTAATCCATCATTATTCTTTAGCCCACTCCACCACCCCAGTTCAGACATGGCCATATGCAAATCAGTCTGACCCTGTGCCTCATGGGAACAGTCCAGCCCGAACTGCCAAGCCCGGTCTTCCCTGGACCGGAAAAAAGCATCCTGGGACGGTTTCTGGCTAATCAGCCGTCATCAGCCAGGCTAGCTTGAATCCAGTGGCAAAGTGAGCAAGGAACCCACGTCTGGGCATACCCGGCCAACTTAGGGCGAACAAAGCGAAACTTTTCAGACACTCACCCCTAGTCACAGATCTGGGTTGAATCCATCATAGTTGTTTAGCTCACTTCGCCACCCAAGTTCATACCCAGCCATATGCACATCAGTCTTGACACTGTGCCTCATGGGAACAGTACAGCCCAAACTTCCAAGCCAGGAATTACCTGGACCGGAAACAAGCATCCTGGGACCGGTTTTGGGGTAACACCCCATATCAGCTAGGCTAGCTTGAATCCAGTGGCAAAGTTAGCAAGGGACCCATGGGGTGGCGAAGTGAGATAAAGAACAATAATGGATTCAACCCCAATCTGTGACTGGAGGGGAGTGTCTGAAAAGTTTCAGCGCTCCATCCAACATCTTGTGTTTGCTCTGTCTCGAAACATCTACATTAAAGTGGGCAACACTTTCTGGTTGACCACTGGTGGTATTAATTACAGATAATTGAGCCACAAACAGAAGCGGAATGCTGTACAAGACAACAAGCAATGCATCAACCCCTGGGGAACTCACCTATTCCTCACTTCACAGAAAAGTGTAATGCCATCAACCTCTTCTTTAGTAAACAAACTACAGACGATCCGACAGCACATAGACAATACTAAGCTTGCTTTGTCTCACCCACCCACTCCTACCCGTAGATTTCAGCAATGGTCGGCATCCAAAGCGCCATATCTCTCAGATTTGGCAGACTTACTCTACTCCATCAAAGCCTCTTATGAAGATGATGTCTTACCATCCTCCTTCATCAAAGCACTCTCTAGGAATACTCTCCTACACCTACTTTCCATTGTCAATGGTTACCTTACCAAAGGCATCTTCCCAGAAGCTCTCAAGACGTAGGTTAATTAAGGAGTTGGAGAAACTGTCCCAACAGAACCCGATAACTTCATTAACTACTTGTCCATCACTCACATACTATTCATCTGCAAGCTGTCTATGTTCAAATCCAATATTACATCATTGCTAACCATCTCCGGCAGGAGTAAATCTGGCTTCAGATCCAGCTACAACACAGAGCCTGCCTCCGTACACATCGCAGGCGATGCCCTCTTGACCATAGATGAAGAGGACCCTTGCCTCGGGATATTGCTGGACCTCTCAGCTGCCTTTGATAGAGTAAACAAACCCACCCTCTTATGTACCCTCGAGTTAAGAATGGGATTTGTTGGCTCTTCTCCTACCTTTTCAATCAAACACCAGTTTGTACACATGGGTACCTCCAGGCCACAAAAGATCCCCATGACGTGGAGTCCCCAGGGTTCCATACCGTATCCGGATACCTTCAACCTTTACATGGAAGCCGCCTTGTGCTGTACTCAGAGAACAGCATCAAGATTCACCAATATTCAGATGATACACATACAAACACTGCTTTCACATCATCCAGACCTGAATGTTAAGCAACTACGTGGAGCTCAATCGGACCAAAATCGAATTGCTAATAGCTGTCAAGAACACCAAGCTAGATACAGTACAAACCTGGATTCATGACATTAATCTTGATGGCTTCAAACCTCAACACTTTCTTCCTGAAAGTAACTTCAAAAATGCTTTGATGCCCTTTAACTCTCGAATATGGATGGCAGCAATGCCTTACTCTGTTGCCTCCAAAACTACACACCGTCACCTTTTAGAGGCATCCTACATGCTGCAGCACAGCTCATCCCATGCTGATAAAACTACACTGGCTCCCCTTGCCAGCCCCCACCATCTTCAAAACCAGCTGGGTCAGTTACAAAGCCATCACAACCAGCAACCCTGCTTATCTTTCAGACAAACTCTCTATTTCTGGTGGCTCTTGACACGCCTACAAAAAAGGTGTAGAAAAGAAAAAAAGTTTTCATTTATACACCCAGGATCTACTTAGAAAAACATCACTGTATCCATCAGGACGCCACAACCCTGCTCCAATTTAGGAAAGAGTTCAAAAGTCATCCCTTTAAAAACACACCACATCACAATGCCTTAACTATTCACAACTCTGCATCCTCTCTTATAACTGGCTAACTTTAAGCTCATCGTTGACTAAATACACCATTCCACTGCCTTTTTACTAGGTTCATGCTAAAGAAATAAAAGATACATATTTATACATACACGTAAAAAAGCGCTCAGGTTGATCAACCGTAAGTAAAAACATAACCAGCAACTCAGTGGCTAAGGGAGGAAAAGGACCAAAACTCACAAAACTGCAATACTTCAACTCCCACTGATGTAAACTACCAAAACAAAAAAACCTCTATTAAAAACATGGAGAAAAAAAGTAACAGGCTGGTAAAACCGACACCTACTAATACCACAGTAGGAGATTGCAGTTCTTTGAAAAGTAAACTTAGAAGAACTCAAAGAGCAAAATTCCACAGGCCCATCATAATCAAAAAGCTAATGACCCAAAATCTAGACCTGAACACCTTACAAAAGCCTATTGCACCATCTTATAATTGCCTCAAAGAGACATCAAGGACTTGATAGAAACAATGGAAAAAAGGATATGGAGCACCACGGTCTAGAACTAGACCTAAAACTCTGAAGATTTGCTAAACAGGGTTAAACTACAGCTTTAGAGCATGCTAATACAGACTGGACCGCTTAACCAAAAAAAGCAACTGGAGTATAAAGATGAAAAATGAAAGGATTGCACTTATTGGAAACCTTTAAGCTTAAAAGGAGCAGAGCACGAAATAAAGCCTCGCTGGACCAGAAAATACTTGACCAAAGTGGCCAGACTCGAAACTTAAATAGACGATGGGAAAATGGAAGCAGTCATTCAGTGTCTCAGCACGGTGTAGAGGCTAGTGCAACTCCCTCTTTGGAGCCTGGCAGCAGAAAAGGATAGGATTGCCTTGGCTACTAACTTCGTTGAACTGGACAAGGCTTTAGCAAATTCCCAGTCAAGTGATCCCACAGCTTCCCCACTGAAGAGCAAAAGCAGTTTGAGGCCAAATAAGTGAGAGAGAGAAACTTTGTTTATTTAGACCACATCCTTTTAAACAGTACAAAACACAATCAAGATCATATAGTGTAAACAATCTAATTTCTACTGCATAATAAATATTTAAAATACAATGCATATTAAAAGAAGGTAACACCCTCAGGACCTACAGTTCATTAAACACAATTTACAAAACACTCTAAATTTAAAAAAGAAGAAGAACTCACATTTTATGGGAGTCCTATAAACTATAAAAATCATTGCCCCTTCTATAGTTTTTCCCTTACAAATTCTTTTATAGCCTTCTGGAATTTTCCCAATCCTATTGCAATTTCCAGCGATGGCATATCTGTAAGTAGGCAAGCCGCTTGGGCAAGTGAATTTATCTTATGTGATAAAAATATTGGACGTAAAAACTGTTTCTGTATGGCAAGGACAAATGTGCAGTCAAGCAATATGTGCAACATGTCATTTCTTAAACCTATCCCACAGTTACATATACCATCTGGGTCAATCAATACAGACTTTATTTTCCGTCTATCTTCCAAGGATTGATCCCGACTCGGGTCCTTAAGATCTCATGTCTTAACCCTTGGTTGGGCAATACATCCAAATACGGAAAGCAGGATTTATTTTCCCATGAGTTCTTTAACCACTGGACCGATTTTTTCAATGACATATAGTCAAGGTCCTGGGCCCTTAAGGAAGCCTGACCTTGTTCCCTAAGCATTCTTTTTGTAAACTCGGCCACCAAGGAGTGCTGGGAGAGTCTCACATTAAGGCTCCCTGCTACTTTCTGAAGGGTTCTTCTCACATCCTTTGCCCAACCAAGGCGACTTGATTGGATCTCCTCTCTACACCATTGTGAGACCTTCTGTGCAACTCCAGGGTCCTGGCGTTTCCAAAACCGTAGCAATGCCATTTGAGCCTGCACTGTCCAGGAAGTTATCCCTAGTTCAATTCTGATTACTTGGACCATTGTGCAGCTAGGTAGAGACATTAATATTTTCGAAATTTGTCCTTCTTCTCGATCCCACCCCTGCTTACCACTCAAGTATAATACATCTGCCCCCTACAATACTTGCGGGGGGGATCATTGCTTCAAATGCCTTTAGCATTGGTCTATGTGTCATATCGCCATATTCTTTATTAAACTTTTTTAGCCCACATATTGACGAAAAGGATTTTGTTTTTTGTGCCTCCAAGTGGGTGCGCCATTTTAGCGCACTATCAAACCAGAGGCCTAAGTATTTATATTCTTTAACTGCCTCTAGTTTGTCGTGGCCTAGGTACCAATTAAACTTCTTTCTACTCTTCCCAAAACATAAGACCTTAGTTTTTTCCATATTTACGGTCAATAATTGACTATCGCAGTAATGTTTGAAAGCATTTAGTTTCCTTTGGAGTCCTACTTCTGTTTGATCCACGATCACGAAATCATTTGCGTATAGGAGACAAGATACTTTGCGACCGCTCATTCTTAGGCTTGCACTTCTTTCAACTTTTAATGTCATAGGGAGATCAGCCAAGAAAATTAAAAATAACAGGGGTGCCAAAACACACCCCTGTCTTAGGCCATTCCCGACAGTTATCCTATGAGTTAGTGAGCCCTGGGTATCTCTGATTATCTGGGCCCAATTCCTACTATGTAACTCTTAAGATAATCAATAGGCCAGCTGGGATTTTATATCTTATCATGTCTTCCCAGAGTCTACTACAGTCCAAAGAATCAAATGCTGCCCGAAAATCGACAAAGCAACAGTGTAACTTCCCATTTTGCTCTATCGATTTCCGGGCTAAGGCCCATAGGGAAAAACAATGATCTTTTGTAGAATGGCCTTCTTTAAATCCACCTTGTTCAACTGGGATGATTGATCCCTCTTCTACCCAAGTCTTTAACCTACCTAATATTATTTTACCAAATATCTTTTCACCAATATCAAGTAGGTTAATTAATCTATAATTCTTGGGTGCGTAGATGTCCCCTTTTTTATGAATTGGCTAGGTTTTCTGCCCTAGTTGTATCAATTTTATTACTCAAGCTGCGCTGTTCTCTCCTTAGTTCTCTTTTCTTGTTTAAACAGTCTATATTAAACCAGTTACCTTGCTTGGCCTGTGAAATTAGTTTTCTCTTGCTGGCCTTTTCATATATTCTAAGTTCAACCTTGATACTTTGTACCACTTGATTTATTTTTTCAATGTACCAAGTCAGGTTTGATCCATCTACAGTTCCTAGAACAATGTTTTGTTGTAGCCTGGCTAACTTTTCTATATATTTTTCTGTTAACCGTGTTAAAATACGCCTTGGGTAATCCATCTGTTGTAGGATTACTTTCTCACAGGCAGACTGATGGAGGTACACCAGCTCCAACTCTAAAATATTATGGTCACTACCTTCTGTATGGTTTACTCTAAAGCCCTTTATGAAGTTAAAATTCCATGCAGGCATGAAGACATAATCTATGGGGCAATTTTGTGTCCCTTGTTTGAACGTTTTCTTTGCCGTGCAATCTTGGGGCAGCCCCCCGTTCAAGCAAAAAAGACTTGGTTGCTAAATAATTTCCCAAACGTATATCATGCGTTGAGCAGAGACTTTCAGGAAACTTTGCTTGGTTTATATCATAGGACTCCAAAAAGACAGTTGCTGGTCGAGGAATACTGCTGTACTGCTGTAAGCTAGCCAACTAGCTGATGAAGAGTTCTAGTTCTCTTCATACCTGCTCATCAGCTCCAATATGCTCAACCTGAATACATACAAGAATTAAGTATAGAGTTTTGGAGCAGGCTCTCTTTGGAACCCCTCCCAAAGGCCTTGTGATCTGGGAAATCCCCAGATACCTGCGAGAATGGTGAAAAAAGTATGGGTTCCAAGAAGAGTTCTTAATAGCACTTGAATCCCCAGTCAATGCAGCGATATCAGTATGCAATTTACAACTAAAACGTCAGAGGAAAAGTCCAAGAGTAATTCCTCAAGAATTTCCCTCCATAGTAGTCGCTGAGGTGAAATCACAGACAAACTCCGATGGATGGCATCCTTCCTCATGGGATGCACCCAGAGTGCCCACCTCCCTCCCTTCTCCTCACAACCAAAGCACCCCATCTGCGGAGTACCTCAAGGTTCATCCCTCTTCAACATCTACATGACACCACTCGCAGACATCGTAAGATCACACGACATCAACATCATCTCCTACGCCAGTGTTTCCCAAACTGGGGTCCGCGACACATTCCCAGGGGGTCCACAGGCAGCAGTTTTAAAAGCACAGCAAAGTTTCTTGTATATTTAGCAGCTTTCCAGCAATAATAAAAGTGTCAAGATAATAGCCAGTGATTAATGTACCTGCTGGAGAGAGATGAGAGTTTTGTTCAGTGGCAGCTTTGACCTAACTAATGTAGCACAGAGGGTTACTGTGCCTACTGCGAAGAATGTGTAACATGCATTTTAAAAAGCTGTTTTTTATGTGCATAGGTCAGTGGTTACTGCTTTTGTTACTGTGCACTTCATAAGTGACAATCGTAATTTAGCAGAGGGACCTATAAACTGTCATCAAAGAGCTGCTTGCAAACTGCATGGTACCAGTTAGTAACTTATGTTTTTCCCAGTCATTCATTATCCTGATGCTGCTAAAAAGATTTATTTGGGTGTTAATTCATTTTTAATGTTAAACTCAGTGCTGACCACTGTGTTATGTTCTGAATCCCGAGTTTGTGCTTTTCCAGACCAAGCACTCTTTAAAAATGCTACCAGTTTGAATGACGTGAATACTACACCTTGTAGTCCCCTTTACCTTATGTAACATTTTCTATTCACTGATTTACATGTATGATTCATTGTCTCTATATGTGTGTGATGTAAAGTGCTCTGACATCCTACAATGGTATGAGAGATGCTATAAAACAAATGAAATATATTTGACAGAGGGGCTATTCCTTCAATATAAAATACTAAGGGCCAGATGTACGACCCGTTTTTATATGCGCAAATGGGTTTGCGAATCCAATTGAGCATGCAAAAACCTATTGGGCTATGTATATAACCTATTCCGCGAGTCGCATTTTTTTTGCGACTCGACAAATAGGTTTTGCAACTTGCTATTTGGAAGGGGCATTCCCTTCCAAATAGCAAGTCTCAAAACCATGTACAAATGTTTTGCGATTGCAATTGCGGTCCCAAAACACTCATAATTACCACCTACTTCAAGTAGATGGTAATGCATTCGCAAATGAGAAGCGGTCCCCAGGGGACCCCTTCCCCTTTGAAAATGCATGAAAAATTATTTTTTAAGGGCAGGCAGTGGTCCCAGGGACCACTGCCTGCCCTTAAAAAATGAAACGTTTCATTTTATTTTTTAAAAAAATAAACGTTTCATTTTTTTTTTTTAAATGAAACGTTTCATTTTTTTTTTTTTTTTTAAATGCATGGAAAAGGAGCTGCATTTTTTTTTTTAACTGCTTCATTTAAAAGCAGTCCCAGACATGGTGGTCTGCTGAGCCCAGCAGGCCACCCTCCCTGGGAGGGCTGGCATTCCCAATGGGCTCGCAAATTGCGAGAGGCACATTAATATTAATGAGCCTCGCAATTTGCGACCCCATTGGGAATCTCAAACAGTGTTAAACACACTGTTGAACATTTCATTTTGCGACCCGCAATTTGCCACTCGCAATGTGCCACCAATTGCGAGGCCCTAAATGAAATGGTCGTACATCTGGCCCCAAAATCCTTAGTACTGTTATGTTATGTTATTTATACAGCGCACAGCTGCCCCAGCGAAGGGGCGTCCTGGCGCTATGAGAAGGCAAACACAACACAACATTAAAAGAGAGAGGGCACAGAAAACAGCCTATGAATAAACAAACAAGAAGGTTTTGATGGCGCACCTAAATTGAAGAAGGTCATCCATTGCCCGGATCTCAGAGGGAAGAAGATTCCACCACTTCGCTGCTAACACTCGAAAGGAGCGGCCGCCAGTTCTACTCAGCCTGAAGCGCGGGACCACTGCCAGGTTCTGACCCAGAGATCTCAAAGTTCGCAGAGGAACATAAGGTGTTAAAAGATTCGCCAGGATTTGGGGGGACATACCCTTGAGGATTTTAAATGCCAGGCAGAGAACCTTGAATTTAATCCTCTGATTTACGGGGAGCCAATGAAGCGAGTGCAGCGTTTTTGAGACTGAGCACCGCCTAGGCAGACCTACCACTACTCTGGCTGCAGCATTTTGCACTCGCTGCAGCCGGGTGAGTTCAGACTGATTTATCCCAGCCAAAAGCGAATTGGCATAGTCCAGCCGGGGCAGCACTGATGCCTGAACCACCAGCTGTCTGGTGGAGGCATCGAAGAATTTGAGTATAGGCCTAAGTCCTCTAATAATGCCATAACAGGAGGCCGCCACCCTCTTGGTGTGGCAGGTAAAACTAAGTGTTGGGTCAAGCCAGACCCCAAGATGTTTTATCTCCGATACAGGAGAGGGGGTCACACCCAGTTCAGAAGGCCACCAGTTGTCACCCCACAGCCCCACTTGCTTGCCGACCACCATGACCTCTGTCTTAGTGTTCAACTGGAGACAGTTAGAGTTCATCCAATTGGCCACTGCCCGTAAACCGTCACGGAACCTGAGAGCCTCCACATCAGAGTCCCCACTCAACGTGACCGCCAGCTGCGTGTCATCAGCATATGAGACCATCGTCAGGCCCCATTGCTTGGCGACCGCAGCCAGCGGCCTCACGTAAAGATTAAATAGAGTGGGACTCAACGATGACCCCTGTGGGACCCCCAGGGCCAACGGGTAAGATTTGGACTTGCCGGGTGAGATCGCAACCTGGAAAGACCTATCCGTGAGAAAAGATCGAAACCAGCCTAGGGCAGAGCCCTTGACTCCTACTTCGAGTCGCTGAAGTAAAATCCTGTGCGAGACCGTATCGAACGCGGCACTAAGATCTAATAGTAATAGTGCCGCTGTCCGACCCGCATCAAGCACAGAACGCAGGTGTTCGACCATAGCAAGTAGGGCCGTCTCCGTACTGTAGCCCGCACGGAACCCATTCTGAGTAGGGTCTAGAATGTTAGCTCTGGTAAGATGGTCTGCCAGGATGCCGTTCACATGGGCCTCAGCAACTTTTGTGGCCCAGGGAAGCAAGGAGATCGGGCGATAGTTCTCAGGCTTGCGAGGATCAAGGGTAGCCTTCTTCAAAATGGGTGTGACTACGGCCTGCTTCCACCTAATAGGCACTACACCTGAGGATAGTGACAGGTTGATCAGAGACAACACAGGATTGCTGCAGAGCGGCAGCACATTCCTAAGCTGAGCCGGTTTAAGCGGATCTGCAGGAGAACCCGACTTAATTTTTAGACTCAAGGAATCAAATGCCTCCCTTGTCAAGGAAGGCAGGGTGTCAAGACACTCACCATCTCCCAAGATACAACTGGCTCGCTCTGGATTAGCCGAGACCGTAGGGAAGGTTCGATAGATGGCTTGCACCTTCTCGAGGAAAAAAGGAGGCCAGACCCTCACAATGGGAGTCCGAGCATATTTCTACAGCCGTTGTCCTCTTAGCCATGAGGTCCTTTAAAACCTTGAATATAAGTTTCGAAGGGTTGGGGCTATTCAGAAACTCTTGAGCATAATAGGCTGCGCGGGTTCGGCATACCGCTCTATGATAGATCTTCGTTTTAACGAAGTAGCAAGCCTTGAGCTCAGGATCAAACTATTTTCTCCATAGCCTTTCAGCCTGCCTGCAGGCTCTTTTAAGGGACACTAAGGTACTGTCGTACCAAGGACTATGCTCTTTTGAGCACTGTTTAGACCATACCAGAGGGATCAAGGAATCAAGGGCGCGGGAAATCCACGCACAAAAGGAATCATATCCGCAATCAACATTGGTGACAGGGCCCAGGGGGACTTTCTCCAACAAATGATAGAAGCCCTCCAATTTTAGTTTGTTCCAATGTCGTTTAAGAATTGTTCTGTCCTGAGATATGAAAGGAGATTCCGACATGGGAAGAATCATTTTCACCAGCATATGGTCGTTCCAAATCATCTGGATAGGACAGAGTACTCTAATTCCCTCTAAGTTGGTAAAGAACGGGTCGAGTATGTGACCGTCTCGATGAGTGGGGGAGGTCACCAGCTGGGAGAACTGCAAGGCCTCTAAATCAGCCAAGAAACTCCGGATAGAGGACAAGGACAGACAGTCAAGATGGAGGTTGAGGTCACCGAGGACATTAAAATTCGCACATCCTAGTGCCTCCGTACTGATTAAATCCGGGAGAGCAGCCCTAAAGGCAGCATCGCAACCCGGAGGGCGGTATATTAAAAGGCCAGAGAAGGAGAAGTGGTGGTTAAACGAAATTCTAAAAAATGCACATTCACACCCTGGAAGTTTAAGGGCTTTCCATTCACATGGATAATACAACTTAACGGCCATCGCAATTCCCCCTCCTCTAGTATCCCGGTTAAGAGTAAAGATAGCATAGTCAGGGGGAAGGGCCAAGTTAAGTATGGAAGAATCCGAATCCTGCAGCCAAGTTTCGGTCAGAAACAGCACATCAGGGGACTCTTTTTTAAGAAGATCATATATCTCCTGATAGTGTTTTACCAGTGATCTGACATTCAAGTTCCAGATGTTTAGATCACGCACTCCTGGCATATGTTTCTGCCGAGATGGCAAATCCAAGGATCGAATGCGCGAGGGGGTGTCCAATGCCCAACCACCACAAGAACAGCGATATGGACCACATGTCGGGGCCACTGGTGGAAGATTACAGGCAGTGATCAGTCCCCGAATGGCCAGCAAATCTTCCCTTTGATACCTGATCATAGGCGATGTCATGATGAGGAGGAAGAAGCATAGAGTCCCGCCGCGGCCCGCGCTTCCTTAGCGCTGACGGGCAGGACTCTGGCACAACTCAGGCGCCGCGAAGGCGCGCCCGCTGCGCGTTGAGGGGAGCTTTAAATAGGCGTCCCTCCACTCAGCCGGAGCGCTAGACCGCTCGTCAATGTCACCCACTGAGAGTGCACACCACTCCAAGATGGCGCCAAAAGAAAATCCCACCCCAGGAACCGGACCCGCTGAACAGCGGTGGGGAGCCCATTACAGTGCGGGTAAGGGGGGTACAGTGAGTCCCATTAAAACCAGGGGAAAATGCAACTAAAAATAACACAGATAGTCAAAAGGTCGGATTAAAAATAGTAACGCGGCACTTAAGGTGCAGAGCGTGATGCAGCGCGGGTACCTTCTCAAGGCAGTCCACAGGGTAGGTCGCCTTAAATAGGCGTCCCTCCACTCAGCCGGAGCGCTAGACCGCTCGTCAATGTCACCCACTGAGAGTGCACACCACAAGGGGAAACTTTGAGCATTTGTTTTGTGTGCACACGAGTTTTTTTTCTTCAAATTACTGTTTTAATATTTGAAATTTAACTCATACAAATTGCTTGGGGGTCCCCGGCTTCCAGTGGTGACTCAATGGGGGTCCTCAGGAGTCAAACGTTTGGGAACCACTGCTCTACACAGCACTCTTTCTAACTCCGCTTGTGCTTTAGCCACCAGGGCTAATGGGGTACATGCCTGGGCATCACACCTTTTCACTGCATGTGATGGAAGAATTACAGTAGCACCCTCTCTGCAAGGCATGGCTCGCTAATAGCAACTGTTGTGTTCAGGGTGGGCCTTTAGCACAGTAGCACTGGCATACAGAGGCAGGGTTGCAGTCCCCGAAAAATATTACCAGACCTACAGATCTAGTGACTTGAATAATCTACTCAACCCAAATGTAATGCACTTGATCCTTAAACCGGTCTTAAAACGTGTGATCCTAGGCAAACGTTTTATTTCACCAAGTCGCCTTTTTCTTCATTATCACATATAAGAGCACCATCAAATATGTGCTTTCAGAATGTCTGCGATACAAAACTCTTGTTTGATTTAATAGACTAAACTTTAGCTACATGTGTAATAAGAATCTAGCCCACATGTAGGGTACAGATTACCCCGGACTTTCCTCTTAATTCACTAATAGCATTGTCATCAGGGTTGGAGCAAGCAGGTTTTTCAGTTCTTGTTTAAAGTCTCTCACTTTTAATAAACATATTACTAAAGCATTCTGTAGCAGCACACTGACATTTACAAACAGCACATTTCCGATTGAAACAGCCACAATCTTTCCCACTCACATGCAGTTTTACTGATAGAACTATAGAGTGTACAATGTGCCATATCGGGTTTCGGCCAATATTTAACACTTTCACATCACCAAATAAAGTGTTCTGGTTTGTTATTATCCTACGAAAATCATTTCCATCACAAATCAGAATTACAAAAAAAAAAAAGCTTTCCTAACTGCCGATGTATAATGGAACAGTTGTACAGTTCATTAGCAAGCTATGTAAATGTTGTGTGTTAGAAGAAAAACTGACTTTCTACAGCCTTTATTTTACACTCCCTGCACCCCATCCCAAATGCTAGACAGTTCACTTTACAAAATCGTCTAAAGACAGACACAGATATCCACGATAAAATGAGCTGCAATTTGTAAAAAAGGCATAGGCTGGCATATGACCTTTGTCTTTGAACATGCAGCAAACGACACAGGATTTAAAAAAAATAATAATAATAAAGGATTTAAAGGCATCTATATTCCTTATTCATTTTCTGATTGAACAGAACACCTATTATTTGCCAGATCGGGGGACAGTGGGCACTAAAAAAAAAAAGCACACCCTGGTAAAATCTGACTCGCTAGACCAGGTGGATTTTTCAAAGCTTGGGTTGGACTGACACAAAAGAGGCCAAGGTTGGGATGGGACACAAAATAGACCCAGGTACCAAAATAAAAGTGGCCTTCGTTAGCGACTCAAATAGCTAAAAAGAAGCGGCCCACATCTGCAAATCAGAGCAGTTTTGATCTTGTACAGGCACGTGTATAAGTGATTTGCAAGGTTTGGGAGACTGCAAGGTTTAGGACTTGCTGCAGGCTGTGTTTGGGGTATTAACATGGAAATCAGCCAAAAAAACGTCCCAAGAAGACTAAAACAGGCCTAGAAAAAGGTCCATGTACTGACCTGCCAAAGCAACACTTCTGGCACAGCCAGATTGCCATACAAGTATGTAAAAACCACAGAGGTAATCCATAGACCAAAGTAGGGCCACGAGAACAGTATATACACAACAACGTCCAACCATCACGGTTATACCACTTACTTACTCCCAGAGGTCTTTAGTGTGTAGGTGCATATCGAACATGTGCTGCTAGTATACAGAAGTAATGGCAAATGAGCAACCCAATATACCCTTGAGGGTTTGGGCAAAGGATATGGTAGGGTAGGAATACCTTCAAGGGGTTTTGTTATTATACAATTCACATAGAATTTCAACAATATTTGAGGTCCTTATATGTATAAGACCAATAGTGCAAAGCAACAATCTCAAATTTTTATGCAATTTATATAGGTCACTACAAGTGATCCAAAAGAGAAGAGAGGGAGAAGGTGTGTATGAAAAAGTTTGTATTTAATACTCCAAAAATAAATTGTTTTTTTATAGTGTTGTCATGATAGACATGCCCAGCTTGTGATGGAAAGTTGATATAAATGCATAATTTTCTGAAATTTAGATGTATTGTGTAACAAAGTTCCGCAACAACGCTTACATAGATGTATAAATTGCTGGCTCAATGTACATTTGAACTCAGTTAGACGTCGAATGATTGTCTTTAAACATAGAGGGGGATGGTGTGATATGTATAGAAGAGTAGTTAAAATTATTTTTATCCCAGTATAGGCGATTGAGATTGTTTTTTAATTACAACTCTGTCTTTTCAGGGTTTTTCCAGATATGATTTATATGTCCTGAGGATGGTCTCTTCAACTCAAGACTAGAGACCGAAACGTCGACATATACGCTTTGTCTGTTTAAATAATTGATCAACTGTGAAGAAGCGGACAAGCGCTTACAATTGTTATAGAGAGTTTTTGTTTGATTGTCATTCTTGAATCATTTTCTCCTATAACATTGTTATATTTCTGTACCCTTTTAAAAAAAACAATTTATTTTTGGAGCATCAAATACGAACTTTTTCATACACACCTTCTCCCTCTCTTCTGGATTACTTGTAGTGACCTATATAAATTGCATAAAAATTTGAGATTGCTGCTTTGCACTATTGGTCTTATACATATAAGGACCTCAAATATTGTTGAAATTCTATGTGAATTGTATAATAACAAAACCCCTTGAAGGTATTCCTACCCTACCGTATACAGAAGTAGCATTTAAAAATACTTTTCTCTGCTCAGGTCAGAAGGAAACTGTTGCGGGTTAACTTGTATCCCAAATAAAATCTTTGTTTTAAGTGACATTTGGTCATATAAATACATATATTGGCCACCCCAACGCTGTACAGTGGAGTGCATGGAGCTGCCTGCAGCAGTCTCCTTCCGAGCTGAGCAAATAAGTGATTTCAAACACTATTTCTATAGACTGCCAGGACGTGTGTTAATTCTGCAGGTATGTACTAAAGAACTGTGTGAGTAAGGAAGTCGCATGACAGTTTCACTCTAAAAACAAGTACAGGGTAAGAGAAATATTTTTGAATGAAAAGTGGGTGGAATGGCGCCAAATGGTGTTTCGGGAGAAGGTCTAACAGGACCCAGCCCTGTTTATTATGTTACTTGGAGTCCCGCCCGTCCGGAGCAGGAAAAGCGGCGCATCCAAGCCAGGGAAACCGAGTAAGGCACTTCCAGGGGCCGGTCGCGTAAAACGCCGCCCGAACATCCTGTCACTCTGGAATCTCTCCGCCAACTTCATCACAATGCAACGCAGCAACTGTGGAATCCCTTAAAGAGCACCACAAATCTCTACAAAAGGGACCCGCTCACCAACCCTCCCATATGTTATTCTCTATCTATTCACCCCAATACATCCACTTAAACAACGGTTCGACAATTAAGCGCCAAAACAGTGACAACGTCAAATTTACTGTCAGTACTCAGCCAAAATTAAGCGCCATGGGTATCAGGGCCTCGCAGCTCTGTTGACAGGTCTTACCTCCTAACTCCCGCCGGTGACTCTTAAAAATCCTATCACCGAGTCTGCATTGATTTCGACTATAGTGTACTTCATAAATTGACGGCAGGGAAGGCCAATCAAACAGTACAACTGACGTGATAAGAGACTAATAATAGGAGCGGCGCTGTCTCTCCACCCTATAATTGGTTAGAAACAGAAAATAGCCCGCCCCGGAAACGCTGCCCAGCTGCTCCGGAAGTGATCATCTCGGAAGTGGCTGCTCTAGCCGCACGCGGAATCTTCAATTCCAGGCTGCCTCGTCGGTCGCCCCTGGTGATGGGGGGCGTGGTGCCCGGCAGATTTATCGGGCTGGGGGAGAGCTTCGGGTGGAGCCGATGTTTATTTGCCGTCTCGCTTTCCAGGGGCTTTCGTATGGGCGGGGTAGAGAGCAGGCTCTGACCATTGAGACAATTTTGGTTTCACTTTCTCCTAGCCTGAGCCTCTAGGTCATTTTATTGCCGTGTGGGGATAGATGATGTTGGGCGTGCAGGCGCTTCGTAGCCGCATCGGGTTAATACTTACCAGAAGAAGATTCCGTTACGTTTCCAGAATGAGTCTGCTATGTTTTTGCACACTGGCCCAGACATTCTTGACCGGCTGATGGGCTGCTTGTTGCCATGGTAGACGAATTAGAACATTAGTTTTATTTATTTATGCATTTTTATATAGCGCGGGCTTTACCCGAAGATGTCAGAGCGCTTTACAATAGGAACAGAACTGATACATGAGAACATTACATGTGAACAAAATACAAAAGCAAACGTTACATTAAATGAAGCAAAATTGACAATTGTGAGCCAGCAAAATACAAGAGGTAAATGACAATCGTGTGCCAACAAAATACAAGAGGTAGCAAACGGTGCATTACAAAAGTGACAATCGTGAGCCAACAAAATACAAGAGGTAGCAAACGGTGCATTACAGGAGGAAAAAGTGACGTGTGCCGGTTACAAAAGCGTACAAAATAAACATAAAGGTATAATACTGCAATATAAGGAGGACACTCGAGCACAAGAACAAACGTTACATAGGCACTGGTGGCACTTGTGCAGGTATCGAAAGCAACCAAATGTAAGAGGTAGAAAACAGTGTGTTACAAGAGAAAGTGACGGGTGCATGTTACACACGAGTACAAAACATAGGTAGAAGGATAATACTGCAAAAAATGGCAGTGTAAAATAGTGCGTTTTTATTTTTTAGCCCAGGGTTCTCCAACCTTTTCTGTAATAAAAGCTAACTATGTTGAATGAAAATCATCCAGAGCTACTGATATTATTCAGTGTAATAGTGATTACGTCCTGCAAGTTTACATTATTGGCCACATATACAAGATTACCAGTTGTGAACACTAGTGAGCCACCCGGCCACTCCAATACACTTGCACAGTCAACGCCCTGGTCAGCTGACTTCCATCTACGTACTCATTAGTAAAAATGTATTCCATTCCAGACAGAAAAAAAATAATCTTTGCATGGGTCGTTGGGTGAATTAAAATCCCAATCGTCACCAATATGTAATGAGTCAGGAGACATTACATATACAAGAAATGTATGTTTATTCCATTAAAGTAATTCCCCCACAATTAAGAGTGTCCTGGCAGTCCGGAGTCCGTTCAGCAACTGAAGTAATTGAACGAACCTCGGACACAAGAACACTCCATTAGTCAAAGCAAAACATTACATCACCTTAATAACATTCTACAAGCCCCCGTTCTACCATGAGCATTACAAAGCATTACATCACCACTACAGCCGGGCTCGGACCAGGAGTATAAATAAATGGCGACGTCAGCGCACATGGCTGACGGCGCGGACCGAGTAACTGAGTGGCCGTGTCTCCCTTAGTGCCTCCCAAGCAGTACCCCCAGTTGTAGCCCCCTCAGGCCCTGGCGTAACACCTGCCCCCATCTGTACTCACCACCATCACATTGGCGACGAGGAGTGGTGTTTGGACCGCACGCGCCCACCTCTCGCAACGCAGGTCGGTGTTGGTGGCAGGCGCGAGAGCCGGTGCTGGTGATCTTCCGCAGCTGCCTGCTGCGAGTGTCGTCCGGAGGCTGTGGGGGACCATAGAGCGCGGTAAGGTGACCGCGCGCAGCGGACCTGCTGGAGCGGTGGAGGTGTGGGCCATATTTGAGGCCTAGGGCGGTGCAGCCAATAGGAGATGCGTGCGCAGCCATCTTCCTTGCGTGCATGTGCAGAGGTTATGGAGCGCCGTCGGTGCGCTCGGACAGCGTGCCGCAGTACCGGCTTGTGCAGTAGGCCCAGATTGGGGTAGGGCGAAGTCACGTTGCCCCTGCTGACGGGGCGAGCTGTCTGGACGGGGGGAGCAAGCAGAGCCCTATACCTGCCTACTGAGGTGCCCCATGACTGCCTAAAGTGCCAGAAGGGATCGTCACGTGGTGCATAACTGAGGGCTGAAGGTGCCTGCAGGGACAGCAATGTCTGTTGGTGGCGACAGCAGCGGTGGGTGCCAGAGGTGACTAGCGAGGGGTCGCGCAAGCCAGGCAAGGCGCAGCAAGAAACCAGAGCCCACCATGACTACACCGCAGGCAGCAGCGCTCACCCAGGACGCGGGAGCAGCAGGGAGCAGACCTGGACCCCGTATGACAGTGAAGGATCTCCTGAAATTTAGCCAGCTGGCAGACCCGGCGACGGCGGCACCGCTGTGGTGCAAGTGGATAGGCAAGTTGGAGACAGACAATGCAGTGAAGCGTTCCACTATGCTCTTGATGGGGGGAGATGAACTATACGACCTCTTCCAGGACCTCCCGGACAAGGAGGACAGCAACTACTATGAGAAGGCCGTCAGGGCCCTTAACCAGCATTTTGATCCGCAGGTCAATCCAGATTTTGAACATTTCAAACTCTGCCAGGCTAAACAGAGGGAGGAAGAGTCCATAGACATGTTCTTTGCACGTCTGCTGGATGCTGGCAAGCTCCTGCGTGGGGCTTAACCAGCAGTTCGAGACAAGGGCGCAACTCATAGTGGGGTGCAAATATTTAGAACTTCGGAAGCTGATATTACGACAGCCAGGAATTTCTCTGGATGACATCTTGGTCCTTGGGAGGTCCCACGAGCTGGTGGATGTAAGGGCTGGCGAGATGGAGTCAGCATTGGCTAAAAGGTCTACAAATCCACAACCACTGTATCCTAATCCCATCTAGGGGGAAAGAGTGGAGGCTATGAGGAAGACATACAGTAGGGGAGCCAGTACCACTGCAGGCAATGAGGAGTGCCAGAAAAAGCAAGGGTGCAGAAACTGCGGACTAGTGGATCACTCCCAGAGGGGATGTCCGGCTCAAATTTGGACACTTCGCGAAAATGTGCCAGAGCACGGCAAGATCTGGAGCGGGTCGGCCCAAAGGCCCGAGGTTCCAACGCAGCGCTAAAGCCACCCAGGAGGTGGAGGAACTGGACAGCAGTGGAGAACCGAGAACCGCAGCCTTAAGGCCCGGTGGCGCAGGGTACGCCTAAAATCCCCGGGATTCACCTGCCTTGTCAAATACAGAGACACGGACTCTTCGTCTGGCGTAGAAGATGGTATTTATTAGCTGCAGCTAGTACAGTGGTCTTAGAAGTCGTCAGTATAACGAGGTTCAAAAGAGACTGCCACTTAACTCCGTGGCGCACAGGTTTATATATGGTATAATACAATGCAAAATACGATCACACAAGAGCAGGAGACATAAACAAATGTTACAAACAATGCCTTAAGCCCAAAGTAACTCAAGTTTCCCGGTTGTGTTTGTTACTCGACCCCTTGTGTAAATTATCGAGTGAATCCACACAATTCAATTTACAAGCAGAGAAAACACAGCTGTATGTGTTAGAAGAACAGTCGTGAAACAGGAGAATACATGAGACATGTAGCGAAGGACAGCAGATAAGATAACCTGGAGGAAAGAATGGTGTGAGCCAACAAATAGTCCGGACGGGGATTTTATCAGCTCAGACAGGAATTAGTGTACTCGGCCAGACCCTGACACTCATAGGTAAACATAAGCAGAGAAGCCACCTGACACGTGAAGGTGCAGAAAAACGACAAAAACATCGCGTTCGCCGTGCTGCCTGAGTGAGGGCAACACAAGATGGCGGCGATTACAAAATGGAGGCTGAGCACGAACGAATTCGTAATTTACAGAACCTCAGGCCCTCCTTTTGCCATTACTGAGGCAAAAAACAAACCAACTCACGCTAATCTGAGTCGGAATCAGCATCGATGTTCATAAAGTCCTCAAGCTGTTGCTGCACCATCATCCTAATGTTCTCTGTCCTCTGAGTTGCAGGACGTGGGACGCATACAGTAGCCAATAGGCCACATACTGCGGGACCACATTGAACACACAGACAACAAGAAAATATGATGGCCAAAATTGCTCCCAGGAATGTCAAAATCTTCCATCCCCACGTCGACAGCATTCTCCAAAACCATCCCATAAAAGACCAATCTCCTTCATCCTGATGAATCGACTCGGAGATGGTATGCAATTTGGAAATGGCTTGGTATACTGCCGGAGCATCATCTGGAATATAAATGCAGCAACTAGATCCGATCAATCTACAGACACCTCCTCGGTCTGCCAGGATCACATCTAACGCAATTCGATTTTGCAACGTCATAAGACGATCAGCCCGAAGCTCTGCTGTAATGTTACCTATTGCGCCTGCAGTAACATTAATAGTGGTCTCGACCACTCGAACCAATTGCCTGATCTGTCTGCTGTTTATCATCGGGCCCCAGAAGGGAAGAAATCCCTTGAGGAAATCCCCTCCTTCCTGGGCTGCAGTGTCCTTGGCGTCAAATATCCCTCTGCTATATCTAATTTTATGGTCGTCTGATGGAGCCGAATACGTAGGGGGAAGAAGGAAGGCTACATAACAAGTTCCAGAAAAATTGGAAGGGAGCCAGGTGTAAGCTCTGTCCTTACACACAAAATATGTTCCCTGAAACAGAATCAATGGAGGGAAATCAGGGGACGAGACAATGTAGGTATGTAAACAATTCTGCTTGTTATCAGTTTTCTTACTGTTAACTTGGAGACAAAGATTACCTTAATGGGGTACAGTCCATACTGGGGAGGACTCACCCTTTTTTGTTTTGTCACCAAGACTAGAGACATAATGGGTAACATTCCATCCTTCATAGGCTTTCTTCTCATCCAGCGGAATTTTTCCCTTTTCTACGATTTTAGCCATCACCACTATACCTTTGATCAAAGAGCTGTGGCTAAAATCCAACCCAGTCCCAGAAGTTTTTACAGGATTTCTAAGTTTGTTGTGGTATGCGGCCGAAAACATAGTCAGATAAGCCCAAGCCGAACCTTCATATGAGAAAGGGAGGACCAAATAAGGCATTCCCTTCTGTGTATTATGTGGCATAAGACCGCACACCCAACAGTCTGTCATATTAATGGCCAACTGGTGTTGGTGCAATAACTGGTTAAACGTATTATTCATATATTCAGCTCTCCTTATCTGTTCATGAGAGGGTAGAGTATGCATTTTATGTGAAAAGACAGAAAGACGAGAGGGTAAAAAAGTAGTAGAATTAACAGCATTTCTCGGGTGTAAAATATGAACAATCCATCCTATGCAGGCTAATAGAATACACAAAAACATAAAAATACATAAAGTTACGCCAAATCGACTACGCAATGATTTGCAATATTTCAATCTCATTTCTTGTTTTCTATTCTCCCTACCTATGGTTGTTGTACCATCCATCTTTATCTAAAAAAAAAATTTGCTCACGGCAATCTTCTTCAATCACTCAGCTATGTATTTCTGTATATCCTGAGGCGCTAGCCACTTACTAAAAGAACAAAAACCAGGTTACAGTCTGAGTCTCCTACCGTGACCCTGTGACGGAGACGGATGGCACATCTAATACTAAAATATCGCACAACAAAAAACAAGAAGGCAAGAAATCAATAAAAATGTTTTTTGAATAATAAGAAAAGCGTTCAAAATATTCAATTCTTCTTGTCAGCTCTCGACCTTAAGTTGTAGCGAGTTTTGCTCAGCACTGTCTGATCCTTGAACAATGTCTTTGGATCTGTAGTGTCGATTCGAAGGTGCGCAGGCACAGCAGCTTGAAGGATGTCGTCATCTGCTTTTTCAGATTGAGTTCCATAGATTTGAGCATCACTAAAGGGCACAAAACAAGGGACGGCTGCAGTATCCGATTCTCTCATACCACTGCGAATCCACTGATCAAAGGGTAATGGTAACGGCACTTTTTTACAGTGCACACCATGCACCCAATTTCGTTTGCCGACCACTTTCACAGCCGTGTGGGTGACGAGCAAAACTTGCGTAGGTGTAGACCAACCAGGCTCCAAGTTCTTTGTCCGTTGAAAATTCTTGATGCAGACCCAGTCACCGGGCAGGATGGTGTGACCTGGGTCCGTGGAGGCCTCTGGCAGAGCACTTTGTACCTGTTGACGAATGGTACTTAATTTAGTAGTCAAATCATGCAAATAATCAATCAACAGAGGGTATGGTATGTCTGAATATCTCTTGGGGCGAGGGACACCCCAAACATTAGCTGGGCGTCCAAATACCACTTCATATGGACTGAGTCCCATACGAGAGTGTACAGTAGTTCTGGTTGACAAAAGAGCTAGGGGCAAAGCATCTGGCCAAGCAAGACCCGTACTGGCTTGAATCTTAGCTAGTTTAAGCTTGAGTGTACCATTATAACACTCAACCAATCCTGCTGACTGTGGATGATTTGCCGCGTGGAGTTTTTGCCTGATTCCAAGACCAGAGCCTACTTTCTGCATAATTTGACCCACAAATTCACTTCCATAGTCACTCCAGACAATTTGCGGCAAACCAAATCTGGGGAAAAACTCTTTAATCAACACTTTAGCAGTTGACAAAGCAGTGTTATCTTTCAAGGGGTAGGCCTCTATCCAGCGGGAAAAGGCACATACCACCACCAGAACATACTTAAGGTTGTTGCATCGATCCATATGAATGTAATCGATCTGCAACACTTCAAAAGGATATGACGGGGGAGCAAAATGACCTGCTGGCGTTGGGGTACCCTTTCCTGGGTTATGCATTAGGCAAACAATACAATGCTTAACCATGTTCTCTGCACATTTTGGAATTCCTTCATTCTGCCACACTGGAGCCAAGAGTTTACAAATGCCTTTTGCACTAATGTGGGCTGGACCATGAGCCATAGTTACAACCGGCAATACATAAGCGTCCGGTAATAACCCTCGCTGATGTTCTGACAATTCCGTCCAACAACCCTACAAGTCCAACATTCCTGTACTTTCTTTCCACGTTCTTAATTCTTTCTCAGTTGCTTCTCCCTGAATCGTTTTCACACTCTCAATCGTGTCTTCACACATTCCAACTTCCCTAACCCAATTCGCAGGACCTGCCACATACATTCGACTAGCTGTATTTCTAGCTGTAGTTCTTGCTACTTCATCTGCAAAGGCATTTCCACGACCCACATCATCTGTAACTTTTTTATGTGCGCTGCACTTTATGATTGCTATCTGTGCAGGTAAGGTAAGTGACTCAAGAAGATCGGTCACTAATTGACCATGCTGGATTTTCATCCCGTGAGAAGTAAAGAATCCTCTCTCTCTCCATAACCTGCCAAAACTATGAGCGACGCCAAAAGCATACTGGCTGTCCGTGTACACATTCACTCTCTTTCCCTTTGCCAACACACATGCTCTAGTCAAGGCTATTAATTCGGCTGCTTGGGCTGAATTATGTCCAATGCGTGCCGTCTCAACAATAGTGCATAAGGTAGTAACAGCGTAAGCAGAAGTAGTTTCACCATTTGGGAGCTTAAAACAAGAACCATCCACCCATAGGGTCCCATCCGGATCCTTGAGCGGAGTGTCCTTCAAATCAATCCTACCCTTCGTCTCTTCTTCCGTTCGAAGAAAACAATCATGTTTTTCTTGAACATCTTTCTCATCTGGCAGTGGTAACAGTGTAGCTGGATTTAACGTGTTACATCTTTTGATGTACACATGACTCGCTAGGAGTGTCAGCTCATATCCAGACAAACGAGCACTCGTAAGATGCTGTGTTCTGGTTCTGTTCAACAAGGTATCCACTGCATGTGGAACCATAACAATGAGTGTGTTATCCAACACTAATCCGGCAGATTGTCTGATAGAAATCGCTGCAGCTGCTGTAGCTCTGAGACAACTAGGCAAAGCTTTAGCTACTGGGTCTAATGTAGCGGAGAAATAGGCACATGGCCTCTGTTTATCTCCAAATAATTGTGTCAAAACTGATAATGCGCAACCCTCTCTCTCGTGAACATACAATGTAAAGGACTTGCTATAATCTGGGGTACCCAACACAGGAGCAGAACATAGAGCAGTATGTAGGTCAACAAAGCTTTTCTGACATTCATCCGTCCAAGGGAGCGGATGTGGCGTATCCTTCAATGTTAGTGCCAACAATGGTTTAGCCAAAAGTGAAAAATTAGGAATCCATTGTCTACAGTAGGAAGTGATACCCAAAAAGGCACGCACTTCTCTCTGCGTGGTGGGTACAGGCATCTGTGAAATAGCATGAATGCGTTCTGGGGTCAATCGCCTTCCCTCCTTCGACAAGAGATGACCGAGATAGGTAACCTCTTGGCGGGCATATTGCAACTTAGAGGGAGACACCTTATGTTGTAGAGCAGACAAATGATGCAACAATGCAACAGTCACTTCCTTACACACATCTTCCGTATCAGCAGCCACCAGCAAATCATCCACATACTGAATAAGGGTAGCGCCATGAGGCAAAGAAAAAGCATCAAGTTGTGATTTAGGAGCCTTGCTATAGATAGAGGGGCTTTCACAATAGCCTTGGGGAGCTCTCTTAAATCTAAAACTTCGGCCTCCGAGAGAGAAACCAAAGATATCCCTACTTCCTTCAGCAATAGGAATACTAAAGAAAGCATTTTTTAGACCAATAACCCGAAAACCAAGCCTGCCGAAGCAGGAATCATCTTCAACAAAGCTGTAATGTCCAGAAGGACAGGAAACTGTGGCACCACAATTTTGTTGACTTCTCTAAGGTCAATAACAAATCGATAAACAGGAGGCTGTGAAGGATCAGTTCTTTTAAGGATCGGAAGAACAGGACTATTACAAACATTTCCTCTCATTTCCTCAACCACACCTTTCTGAATGAAATCATCAACAATAGCCAAAAGAGCTCTCTCTCCATCATTAGATATACGATATTGTGGGATGCGTGGCAATTTTACATTTTCCTTCGCTGTAACAACGTACGGTGGAATTGCAAGACAACCTACATCATTGGGGCCTGTAGCCCAAAGACTTTCAGGAAGTGAAAGCAATTCGGGCGGGAATTGATCTCGAGATAGATACATGGAAGACGTCAATTTCTTACCCAACATTAAATGCACACCAGAAGGAGAACAATACAACGTTGCATGTAGCCTTTTTAGTAAATCCAAACCCAGCAAATTCTCACCGCAACCAGTTGTCAGAATAAGTGGAGCATTCAAATCATAGGAACCAATTGAAACAGGCAAGGGACAAGAAACCGGATTACGAACTGGGGCGCCAGAAAATCCTACAGAAGTATTTATTAAGCCAGACAAAGGTGCCCCAGGGAGTTTAGCATGCATAATAGAACTTCTCATCGCACCAGTATCCAAAAGAAACGGTTCCGAAACACCCATAGTATTGATCGTGACATATGGCCCATTTTGATCTACTGGAATCGACACAACTCCCTCACTTCGTCCACGGCTGTCCTATTCGGTCTGAAAGTCATTAGTCCTATCATCGCAATAATCATCATTATAATACTGCGTGGACTGAACTCTCTGTTGATCGAAATAATTAGTAGCAGAGGGAACAGCAAAACGCTGTTCCTGAGAGGACACTCCTCGTCCTCTACCTGTAGATCCTGACTGAGAATTCCCGCGTCCTCGTGGAGCAGACATCCCATTATTACGTTGTAATAAAACCGGACAACTATTCTTGAAATGTCCCTCTTCCCTACAATACGCACATTGATTAGGACCCAACGGAAGACGTGGCATGAAATACTCAGGTTTCTGAAACACTTTCTGAAACTGTGGGGGTTGAGAAAACCGAGACTGTGCAGAACGCGGAGGATAAGCTTGCTGTAAAAGAACCTTTGTTTTCAAATCTTTATTTTTCTTCTCTTGTTTCTCTTTCTCCTCCTTATCTCTATTCTCATAATACTGTGCGGTAGCCAGTATTTTAGCCGGGGAAGAGACAGCCCATGCACTTTCAGAACTCTTCAATTTATTGGACAATTCAGGAAGCAAGTTATATACAAACTTGTCCACAAACAACCACTGGCCACCCTCTGTACTCAAATCCTGACCACTATGGTCGGTAAACGTTTCTTCAAAACGGGTGAAGAAATCCAAAACGCTCTCATCTTTCTTTTGCTTGCATGCGCCTAGCTTATCCCAATTAACTCGCACCGCGGGCATCATAGTTTTCATCAATTCAATTATTCTGCCTGGTAGGGCCGTAATCAGATCGCTGGGTTTCGCACCACCCACTTGACCCGCATCAGCGGCTCTAATAGCAGCCCAATCACCACCTAATTCAGCATTATGATTTTCCTTACGAATTCGTGCCCATAATGCTTGTGGAACAATATTCCCAAACAACATATCAATATCGGCCAAATTCATAATACAGGCGTCAACTGTTTGGGACAATTCCTTATAATAGCCAGCTGGATTTTTACGCGGATCTGGAAGAGTTTGTTTAAGCGCCAATACCTCAGACCTCTTCCAGGGTTCGTGGACCCATATACGCTGAAAATGAGCAGGGACAGGAGGCGGACCAACCACCACGTCCCTCCATACTGGGGGAACTTCACGCATCGGATAGTTCTTAATGCCTTTGGGTTTTGTAGGATCGGTCTTGGAAGGGGACAAAGACAAAAACATTGTCCGAAACGCAATGAGTGCATTCACCGCGTCTTCGACACGTGACCCTACGATAAAACCTTTATCAAAGTCGGCTTGTAATTGCAATAGCTCCGAAGGGACTGTGTCTAACCCCATATCCTCCCAACCTTTAATAAGAGTCTGACACATAACATTAAAAACATATCTCTGTGTGGGCTCTACCCATTGGTGAAAAGAACTCATAATATCTTCTGTACTATATTCTAATCCGCTCTCAATCCATTTACGAGCGAGGGAACCCAAAACTACTTTCTCATCCAGAAGAGGAAGTTGACAATGGGATTGTCATCTAGAGAAAGCCGGAGACAGATTCAAAGATCCGAGAAGAGGAGAAAAATAATTGGAGACAGCATAAGCTAATCTCCTACGTGACGTAGGGGAATCCCTCGAGAGAATGGGAGGCAATACAGATGCAGAAGGTAATGGAGACTGAAATGTAGATGGCTGAGGAACAAAAGTGGAAATTGGTAGAGGTGGGGACTGAATCGTAGGCTGGGAAGACGGAGTAGAAACAGGCAGGGAAGCAGTAACGGATTGAACCTGTTGCTGAATAATCGGCAAGTGGGCAGCCACTGGTTGAGAAATAGGAGGGAGCAACAAAGGTGCTGTAGGATTTTGAGCATAGGGCGGAGGTGAATGCAATAAACAAGACATCAGAGAGTCTTCTTCTAATTCCTTATTTTTAACCGAAGGGGAAGTAGGCAACACCGGATAGCATCTATCTATCGCCATACGATGCTGTCTTTCTGATATTTCATTCGCACCATCTGTTTCGCTATTCTTGAACTGTTGAGCAGCCTCTATAATGGACATATTCTGTGCTTTCTTATCCCTTTTTGCTTGCTTAATTTCTTTCTGTTTGGCTTCTTTACGCCAGAGGCGGAACGAGTCAAACATCGCCGGCCGGGCTTTTCGGTTAAACAGGATTATTTCCAAATTATCTAGTATAGCGGAGTCAAAACTACCATTTGGGGGCCATCTCAAAACTCCACTATTTTTCGTGTATCGGACCCACGTCTCATTAAAAGTAATGGTACCAATACCATGTTTAGAATAGAGCTCATAAGTGGGAGTTCCAACTGGAGGAATCGGACACGAATCTTGCAACTGGGAATCCCTCGTACAACCTAAACAACAAATTCTTCTGAACTTACTTAACCCAGGCATCGCTACTTCTCTAGGTTATTCACAAACAACAAGGGGTATAATTCAACAGGACAGTATAAAACGTACTCACCCCTTGGCTTCAGTAATTGCAATAACTGAAACAAAAACCCAAAAAACAAAACAAAACAAAGGATTGTGGGAGCGACCCACCAAATACTTAACTAAGAATCGTCCTACACCAGCGAAGGTCCGTCTATCGTCTCGCTTTACCAAACATCATCAGAAGGGTCCAAGGCAGGGCGACAGTCAGGGCAGCAGTCTTCAGTAGCCGTCGGAAGGGAGTAGCCGCGCTGTCAAAGACTTTCGGTCCACTTGTGACATACAGGGGTCGATCACGTGGTGCGCGTCCTCCAGAATTCTCCTGCGGGGCTCCTCACGACCCTCGGGCTTAACCGCTACCTCTGAAGTCGCCCCACGAGGGGCGCCACTTGGAGAACCGCAGCCTTAAGGCCCGGTGGCGCAGGGTATGCCTAAAAACCCCGGGATTCACCTGCCTTGTCAAATACAGAGACACGGACTCTTCGTCTGGCGTAGAAGATGGTATTTATTAGCTGCAGCTAGTACAGTGGTCTGAGAAGTCGTCAGTATAACGAGGTTCAAAAGAGACTGCCACTTAACTCCGTGGCGCACAGGTTTATATATGGTATAATACAATGCAAAATACGATCACACAAGAGCAGGAGACATAAACAAATGTTACAAACAATGCCTTAAGCCCAAAGTAACTCAAGTTTCCCGGTTGTGTTTGTTACTCGACCCCTTGTGTAAATTATCGAGTGAATCCACACAATTCAATTTACAAGCAGAGAAAACACAGCTGTATGTGTTAGAAGAACAGTCGTGAAACAGGAGAATACATGAGACATGTAGCGAAGGACAGCAGAAAAGAGAACCTGGAGGAAAGAATGGTGTGAGCCAACAAATAGTCCGGACGGGGATTTTATCAGCTCAGACAGGAATTAGTGTACTCGGCCAGACCCTGACACTCATAGGTAAACATAAGCAGAGAAGCCACCTGACACGTGAAGGTGCAGAAAAACGACAAAAACATCGCGTTCGCCGCGCTGCCTGAGTGAGGGCAACACAAGATGGTGGCGATTACAAAATGGAGGCTGAGCACGAACAAATTTGTAATTTACAGAACCTCAGGAGGTGCCAGAAGTTAACAGTGACTGAGGATGACGACAACGTATTTGTAGTGTCGAACATTTGAGGAGTCAACGGCACAAGAAGGTTGCCTCCACTGTTCCAGATATGGAAAGGAGACAATTGCATTCAAACGCTCATCGACACAGGGGCGTCGGTGAACATCCTAGACCCGGCACAATATGATGGACTATGACCCAAACCTTTGCTGGTGCCTACCACAGCAAAAATACTCACCTACGGGGGCTATACACCAATTCCGCTCCAAGGAGTAATTGACGTAGAGGTAAGGCATCGGGACAGATCAACGCCTACGAGATTCTACGTCACCTGTGACAGGGCTGGGTTATTGCTGAGTTACCATGCAGCAGAAGATCTAGGGCTTGTAATGTTTGCAAGGCACATACATCAGTTTCAGGCAGAGGTGGTGCTAGCGGAGTTCCCCGAGCTATTGCGAGGATTGAGATGTCTGTAGGTACTGGAGGATCAGCTTCACATTGACGATACCGTCAAGCCAGTAGCCCTCTGACATCGCCGAGTGCTATTTCATCTTCGTCTATTGGTGGAGGCCGAACTAGAGTGCCTCAAGAAGGATGGAGTAGTTGAAAAAGTATCGGGGCAGATGCCATGGGTATCGCTGTTGATCATAGTGCCGAAGCCCAAACAGCCTGGGGGGATCAGACTGTCGGGACATGAGGCTACCCAACAAGGCGATCCAAAGAGAGAGGCACATCACGCCCGCTATTGATGTGATCGTGTCGGATATCAACTGTGCGCAACGGTTTTCCAAGGTAGATCTGATCTCGGGATACCACCAGCTGGTGTTGGCGGAGAAGAGTCACTATATAACAACTTTCTTGACACATGTAGGGCTCCGCCGATTTAAACGTCTGAGCTTTGTGGTCTCTTCAGCGGCAGAAGTGTTTCAAGATGCGGTGAGAGAAGCATTGTCAGGACTGGTGGGCGTGATAAATGTCAGCGACGACATTCTCATTTTCTCCAAGTTGCTAGAAGAACAGCATATTCGAGAGCTACCCTAAAGAGACTGGTGGAGCAGGGCTTAACACTACACAGAGCCAAATGTGACTTCTATGTCAACGAGGTCGAGGTCTTCGGATACAGATTCTCCGCGAAAGGCCTACAGGTGGATTCAGCAAAGGTGGAAGCTATCCGGGCAGCGGCTATTCCCCAGACACAGTCAGAGGTTCGAAGCTTCTTGGGGGTGCCCAATTATTGTGGCAGATTTATTCCGCACCTTGCAATGCTGTCGGAACCACTCAGGAGGCTGACAAAGAAAGATGTGCTGTGGCAATGGACCGACGAGGAAGCCAGAGCGTTCAACAACATTAAAAGTGCACTGCTACAGGGGGCCACTGTGGCATACTTGCAACCTGGGACAGCAACAGAGCTATTAGTGGATGCCAGCCCAGTGGGATTGGGGGCGGTGCTGCTCCAAAAGAACACACAAGATGAGTGGGTACCCATCGCCTATGCCAGTAGAGCACTCACGGCTGTGGAAACTAGATATGCTCAAATCGAGAGAGAGGCTTTGGCAATTCGCTGGGCGTGCCAACACTTTGATATTTACCTGTGTGGACACAAATCGTAGATGCGGTGTGTTCTCAGGCGTTGTCCCTGGAGGAAATCCAAGAGGCCACCAAAAACGATGGGTGTCTACAAGACGTCAGGCGGATCCTACATAACCATCAGTGGAAGTTGTTTCTCCAGAGGTCTGGCAGGTTGACAGATGAAGAAATAGAGAGTCTTGAGAGCCTGTGGAGGTGCAGAGAGGAGTTAAGTGAAGCTGGAAATGGAGTAATCCTCAGGGGCACCCGGTTGGTGATGCCGGCGAAACTCTGGAAAAGGACAGTGGACCTGGCCCACCAGGGCCATCAAGGAGTTAAAAAACAAAGGCTTGACTTCGGTCCAAAGTATGGTTTCCGGGGTAGACTGTGTGGAAAATGACTAAAATCGGTATACATAAGCGGCGTTCATTTATGTTCACCATAGCCACTGTTGAGCGTAAAGTGAAAATCATGAAACATTGGCCACACCATCTTGTCCCTTTTTAGGCCCCTTCGTGCGCGTAAGTGGCAGCCATTTTGTGTGTCGTGGTCTCTTTGCCCACTGCCAACAGCCTGCGCGTCTCTCCCCCTCACTCCCCGGCCTCGCAAGCATTCCCCCGCGCCCCGACAGCCCCCGGTCTCTCCTGCTTGGGCCATAAGCGCACCTCTAACGCAACCCTGTCTCCGAGCCACATCCCGTGCTGAACCCCCTCACTCTTTCATCTCATTCAAAGAACAGGCCCTTTTGATAACCTCTTCCTCCCTGCCCGATTGTCCGGCCTGATCCCAGGCCATCACCTAGCCCAACAGATGCAGTTTATTGCCCCCTACAGTAGGACCTCGCCTCGCATCAAAGGAGCGGGGATTAATCAATGCTTTCGCACCCCGAAGATCCGACCGATCACACACATCCCCGTTCCCAGCGGAATGTCCAGCTGCGCGATAACCACCACATGCTGAGATCGGGGTGGGAACTCTACTGTAGATATGTGTGGGAACGGGTCTGGTCCGGGGATTCCGAGGATGTCTTTTCTGTCCTTCAAGGAAACATTACTGATGTCATAAATGTAATAAAGCCATAAACTTGTGTATAAGAGGCCAGGCCTCAGAGATGCGGTTAGAGCACCTCGAGAAGATACCCTGTTGTCTGATTTGACGTGTCTGCTCCGTCGGAATAAACTCCTGTTTCCTGCCTTCTGTCCCCAGCGCCTGCCTCTTTGTTTGGTAATCTCGTATGGTATGAGAGGCGGCTAACGCCGGGCAAATACTGAAGGGTTCTTGGTCGACATCGGCCCTACCTTTCTACAATTGGCGCCCAACGTGGGGCCATCAGCGACACGTGGATCCAGTGGGAGAGGTCCCAACGACAGAGTGAACGACTGCAACGATCGGGAAGTGCACCTGCCCGATAGACCCTCGTCTGGCAGCCGATCATCCGAACTTCACTGGTTCTGAGCAGACCTCTCTCGAGTGATCTACGGTCCTGACTGGGAACCATCAGGAGTGCCACAGCAATTACGGAGAATAGAGGACGATCAGGTGCTGGAAGCGGAAGACGAGAAACTGTCCATAAGGTCCGGGTAAGGTCGTGTAACACGACAAATTGCGAATTGATTGTTTGATTGTTTGAAAATACTAGTATTACTCATTTGATTGTTTCTGAGAGATTCTCTATCTGCAAACAAGCACAGAGTCGCCATACTCTGTTTAGTCTTTGCAGATAGTGAAGGGTAGGTAACGCAGGCCTTTGCCCCCATTGTAATCCGTCGTGCCTGCTTCCCTCTCCATTTGATTGATTGTTATCCAAGCATTTACTGTTTTGGAATTGGTTCTCTTTGGATCATTCTCTATTTGCAAACAAGCACAGAGTCGCAATACTCTGTTTAGTCTTTGCAGATAGTGAAGGATAGGTAACGCAGGCTTTTGCCCCCATTGTAATCCGTCGTGCCTATTTTATTCCTCATTTGATTGATTGATTGATTGTTTATCCGAACATTGATCGTTCGGAATTGGTTCTCTTTGGGTTATTCTCTATTCACAAATAAGCACAGGGTCGCAATACTCTGTTTAGTCTTTGCGGATAGTGAAGGATAGGTAGTGCAGACTTTTGTCCCCTTTGTAACCCGTCATGCCTGTGTTTGTTGGTAGTTGGTTCAGCCCGGACCGTTTATTAGAGGTAGATCATCCGGCTCCACCGGAGGACACCCCTAATAAAAAGGACATATATATAAAAATACGGATTAGCCGTTGTATCATGCTAGCAAACTATAACATAAAAATCGTTAGGGAAAACAAAAGGAATCGAGCAAAATCAGTAGGCCACTGATGAGATCTTTTTGACCCCGCTAAAATAGAAACATTAGGAACAACCCCTCATGAAAAATATGAAACTAGTGAGAAGAACCGAGCTCGACGCCATGATGGCTGCAAGACAGCTCGGATCCATCGCCCGCCCCGCCCAAATAACGACAAACCCTATGCAAATATTATAAATATATACAACACTCCAGCAAAGTAACATGTTAAAACTTTTTATTGGACAACTATTTGGAACTTTTTTAAACAACTGTTTAAAACTTTTTGTTGAACAACCATTTAAAACTTTTTATTGAACAACTATTTACATGGCAGCCGGCTGCAACAACAAACCCAAATGCATTTGCCGTCTGCTTGACGCTGTTCCTGTTGGGCTACTTTGAGCTACTTTTTAGTAGGCTTTGGGCTATAAAAAAGTCTACAAAAGCCGTCAACCGGCGAGGTAGCATCGGTGGCGGCCCGTTGTGCGAATAGGCCGGAGGCTACCCAACGCGCCAAGACCTGTCCCCGGACCATCCAGAGGTGATGTCCAGCAAGTTGTGTGCGGGGGATGCCTTGCTGATGGCTCCCCCCTTTGTTGCCTGGTCCAGCCATCCTATAATGCTGCGCCAAGAGATGGCGTGGGGTGCCCTGGGGGGAGGCGACGCGAACGGGCCTCCCCCACCTCCCCCAGGAGGAGGTTCCTCAGCTGCAGCAGGGCGACCCTTAGCGTTTCACTCGCCGGTCAGCTGCAGCAGGGCGACCCTTAGCGTTTCACTCGCCGGCCAGCTGCAGCAGGACAACCATTAGCGTTTCACCTGCCGGACCAGGACTGCCATTGGCGTTCCACTCGGTTGGATGGCCGGGGGACCCGCTCCGGTGGCCGGGGTGAAGAGCGGCTGCTGCTGCGGAACGCTCAAAATGGCGGCCGACACCCCGGATTTGGGCCTGGTCCATTAGAACGGCTCTGGACTACTCTGGAACTCGAATGCTTGCCTGCTCGGGCATGAGCCACACTCTTGAAGACGTTGTCCAAGTTTTAGAGATTCTACGAGAGTCGTTGGCCCTCGACTCCCGCGGGCTTCCGGTGGGGGCAACCGCCACTGTTGCTCGACTATCCCCCATGGATATGCCATTGCCCCGGGTGACCACCACCTTATCCCCATCTGGTGCCGTGAGAGAGGCTGATTCAGCGCATCGGTGGAGGGATACCCCCGCTGTCCCGCTCCCCGGAGTGGCCGCGACGTTGCCGCGAGAGGATGGTGCTCTCATGATGACGCCAGCCTTTGTCCGAATTACTAAAAAACACTGTAGACTGCCAAATCGATCAGCTCCGGTGGGACCTCAGCGTGACCCGGTAGGGAAGATTTTGCCTTCCTCGCCTTTAAGTCGCGGTTTATGCCACCTGTCCTTTCTGCTGGCGTTTATGGAATTTTTTGAACTGCCGAAAGGGATTCTGGTCCAGCCACTAGTTATTGGAGGCATTTGAACTATACTCTGGACCCGCCTGGCCTTGACCAAAATGGCGCCAGTATGGGCGGGACTTGCAACTCCTTATGACGATTCTAGTTACTGAGCCTTGATGTTATAGGGGATGTATGCGGTCTTTGTGCACATGGCGGGTGGGGAAGTGTACTGACTGAGCATGCGGACAACCCTATTGATGTCGGGTTTATTTACTACTGATTATTGTATTATTTGAGCTCCGAAGTAAATGTTACTGATGATACTAGCCCATGGTATGCGTATGAACGATTTTATTGTAACTGATCCTGTTTTACTTTCAATTATAAAATCAACCTTCACTGATCCTGCAACCGTTTGTCACGTTTAGTTTTTTCAATTAAATGACTCACTTGCTTCTATACTACAGTGTAATCTCTCCTTACCTCATGCGTTTCCCGTCTGTTCCGTAACCGACCTATATGGTTGGAGGCCCTTATTTGAGTGCTGACATTTCCACAATAAAGGTTTTTAAAATATATGAAACTAGCATCATAACAGTCACTTTGATTGGTAAGGTTTTTTTAAATACCACACTCTGCGAATAGGAACGACCCTATACCACCGTAAACCTTTTCTTTCCCTCGAATGAAAACATGAATCCGTCACCCCCCCACACCTTATACCGAATGCCCCTGGCTGTTGACCCCTCCCTACACGCGGTCTGTACTACCGCCCTCGGGCGACCTATGTAATGAACAGCCTGTCATTGGCTATCTTTTCCGCACTACCGGTTCCTTTGGGCTTCAATGCCGAGATAAAAGGTACTGCATCCCACAGAGATAAGTCAGGTACGTGGTAGGTAAAAACATTGTTTATGTTTATGCGCGCTGATGTGCTTTGAACACTGCCCCCCCCCTCTTTTCTTTTTCTGCAGGTTACATCGGAAATTCAGCTGAAGTATGGAGAGGACCTAAAACGCACCATGCTCCACGCGAGGAAAATAGGCCAGCTCTGGGAGATGGTACATTATATGCAGGAGCTATCTCTGAGAGCATGAAAATTGTATGGTATGAATGTGCGCATGGGCCCCGATGTGTACGGTATGAATGTGTATGTGTGGCGCACGTCTGGGTCAATAAAAGAATGCTTTTTGTATGACGGAGGTGTTGATCGAGCGGTTAATGGAATAAGAAAAATAAGCCCGAACATGGTACCTGCATGTGAAGGACGAAAAGGAATATAGCACTTACCTTGCCTAGGAACGACTCTCTCCCTCTCTGGAGCTAGTGAATGGGAGAGTGGCCTACACCAGAAACTTGAAGGGTTATTGTAGTACCTCGGACCCGAACGATACCCCAAATGAACGCCCTAAATGACGCGCACCAGTGAGTCAACTTAATGTGCGGACTAGATGAGAAAAGTCAAGGATACCCCGGGTTGGGGTTCATCCAATATCCCCCCTCAGCCCAGAAATTAGAGATATTGTCATGTTTTAGATTTACCCCCTCTTCTTCCACCCTCATAGAAAAGTCAGAATGCACCATCGCACGTCCGACAGACACCCCTCCTTTACCTCAACTTGGATCGTCATTTGTTAGATGTTGGAAGACCCCACCGTGAGTACAAGCACGACTAGACCAGTGTCCGACCAATTAAAAGGAGTAAGTATTTATTGAAGCGAGGTTACCAACAGAAATTGTCTGCTATTAGGAAGGAAGGAGAACGAAGAGCTCGACCCCCAAATGAATTAAATGGAGTACTGAAAATATGCATCACGCATGAAAAGGCTCTTTCGCCAAAAATAGCCCTCTGTTTTATCTTAAGTTTTCGTACTTGATGTACGTACTGTCGCACCCTATCTGGTATTTGTGTATACGTGAACTATGAATTTATGTTTTCCCTCAGCTTGTGTTTTATACGTGGAACTGACCCGTACTGATCTATATGTGTGTGCACTGAATAGCCTATTATTATACACGTCTCTCTCTCTCTTTTTTTTATGTTGTACGTGTACTAATAGCCTATTTGGTACGTACGACGCTCTCTCCCTCTGAGGGCTCCCTTGTGAAAAAAAAATGACGACACTGTACCTCGCCGGTACAGGTATAATTGGCTTTCGACACGACAGTGTTTGAACAAATTGACAGAAACCAAACGATCAGATTTAGCCATATTACTACCTCTCCTTTCTGTAAAATGATGGAACTTAATTGGCTGAGAAAGAAAGGACAGGTAAGACGACTGATGTCCCCTAATCTGACCCTTAAAAGGGAACTATATGTCTGTGGCTTTTGTTTTAAGTACTTTGGTAACACCACCCTCATCGTTCGGATTACCACCGCCCATTGCACAAAAATAGAATGTCCGATACGTCCCCGTTTCTCCAGAATGGTCCCAGTTCTGTACCAGCCGTCCCAGAAAATCTTAAAGACTGTAGCTATAAGCCCATGATAATAGCATTTCACACTTTTTATAAATTAACAGACCTTGAAGAAACATATAGCTCAACAGGATTTGTTTTAGACAAACGCGAGTCTCTACTGAAGGAGCCGGTTTGAATTCGATAAATCATGTAATTTTTAGATATCAGACTTCTTGCCACGTTCGCAAATATAACAGGAGTAGAAAACCAGACAGACAGGATGTTTGAAAATAGAAAAAATGCTTGCCGACCTGCGCTACAGCATTGATGCATGAGTTAACAAAATACACTGATGTAAGGATTACTAAGCATCCACCCTATCGTGACCAATGAACGTTTCCCCAACTACTTGGGGTTGGGAGAGAAATTAAAGTGTGTAAACGTCTTCCCCTGCCAATTCTCTAAAAACTGTTTTTATACTCATTTAAGGATAACGTGCAGTCGTCGGAGGAGAGGGGCCGGATGTGGCGCACAGCCTGGCTGCAGATCGGGGAATATCTATGACCTCGACCAAGGTGGAGCCACGGAGCAAAGAGTTGCGGGACAAGGCACCGTTCTCAGCGTGGAAAGTGAAGGAAAGAAGGGCCGGCCAGAAGCCCCTGCACGTTGATGAGCTCGTACCGAAAGTCCCAGCCCATTGTGCCCGATTGATGGGCCCACTTGCTTGAAATTTCTGCCCTCCTTGGTCCGTTTCATATCTGATCCCACTCCACCCTCTCTTCCCTCGGCCTCCCAAAGCACGCCCCCATCACCCCACCCCCCTTTTTTTCATATGGAATTTTTGAACTTGACTCTGAGAAAAAAAGACAGCACAAAAGATAGAATAGGGTTTGTCATGAAGGAAGAAACGGAATGCGGGTACCCCGCCTAAGGTACCTATGATAGATTAGTTAGGGAACAGGACAAACACAGGACTGTGGTCCAAGAGCAAAGAATGGCCACACCCTGCAACGCGAGATCTGAAGTAGAGCTGGACGCATAGCTCCACCGCCGGTGCTCAACAGTGCCAACGAAAGAAGAAAAACAATGAGAGCCTACCAGTGATGGCTCGCTGTAAAAAGACACTGGAAAGACGAACCCTTTTTGAACATTGCCACCCCTTGACTGTCCCTTGTGTTAAGTTGAATTCCTCTCACAGCCACTTGGATTGATTATCACCCAATTGAGCTTTCGAAACCTTACATCGGTCACTTTCAACTTTACAAGGATAACTAAGAAGGCGTTAACTCTGTACCTTGATGATTGTAGAACACCAGTTATGCACATGAACATGCTGTCTAGTCTTGAACCCCATGGAGTCCAGACCTCAAGAAATGTACTTAATAGCCCTTATTTGGCCAGAACATTTGTACGGCCTCATGTTTGTATTCGAACGAAATCCCCTGCATCATTTAAGTAATGTCCCCATCTCCAGGTCTAATGTATGACACAACTAATGGAATTTTATATGCACTGCCTCCTTGCCTATTGCATTGACTACATGTGGTTATGTACGATTCTGACAACATTGATAGCAGGATTATTTCCATCTGCCCGTAATGCATATGGGCTACCAAAGACCTCAATAGATAGCCCAGCCACATCCTTCCCTTATTAGTATAACTAAATGTCAGCTTGTACGTCCTTACCTCAGACATGAACAGAAATGAACTAACTTATGATAAAAACTGGGGACTGTGGAAAATGACTAAAATCGGTATACATAAGCGGCGTTCATTTATGTTCACCATAGCCACTGTTGAGCGTAAAGTGAAAATCATGAAACATTGGCCACACCATCTTGTCCCTTTTTAGGCCCCTTCGTGCGTGTAAGTGGCAGCCATTTTGTGTGTCGTGGCCTCTTTGCCCACTGCCAACAGCCTGCGCATCTCTCCCCCTCACTCCCCGGCCTCGCAAGCATTCCCCCGCGCCCCGACAGCCCCCGGTCTCTCCTGCTTGGGCCATAAGCGCACCTCTAACGCAACCCTGTCTCTGAGCCACATCCCGTGCTGAACCCCCTCACTCTTTCATCTCATTCAAAGAACAGGCCCTTTTGATAACCTCTTCCTCCCTGCCCGATTGTCCGGCCTGATCCCAGGCCATCACCTAGCCCAACAGATGCAGTTTATTGCCCCCTACAGTAGGACCTCGCCTCGCATCAAAGGAGCGGGGATTAATCAATGCTTTCGCACCCCGAAGATCCGACCGATCACACACATCCCCGTTCCCAGCGGAATGTCCAGCTGCGCGATAACCACCACATGCTGAGATCGGGGTGGGAACTCTACTGTAGATATGTGTGGGAACAGGTCTGGTCCGGGGATTCCGAGGATGTCTTTTCTGTCCTTCAAGGAAACATTACTGATGTCATAAATGTAATAAAGCCATAAACTTGTGTATAAGAGGCCAGGCCTCAGAGATGCGGTTAGAGCACCTCGAGAAGATACCCTGTTGTCTGATTTGACGTGTTCTGCTCCGTCGGAATAAACTCCTGTTTCCTGCCTTCTGTCTCCAGCGCCTGCCTCTTTGTTTGGTAATCTCGTATGGTATGAGAGGTGGCTAACGCCGGGCAAATACTGAAGGGTTCTTGGTCGACATCGGCCCTACCTTTCTACAACTCTATGGTGGAGGAAAAGGTGCGGGATGCCACGCTTGTTTGATCACAGGAGCCGATCCACCAGTGGCTCTTATCATCACTGAGGGGCCCAGCCAGACGTTGTAGACTCAAGTGAGCCTGGAATTTGGAAGTTTCCCTGATGGAAGGGACACTGTAGTAATGGTGGATAGTCATTCCAAATTTCTGGTGGTGGAGGTGGTAACATCCACAGCATTTGACTGCATTCATCCGGTGCTGGAAAAGGTATTTGCACTCCTGGGGATGCCGGAAGAGATACGCACGGATGATGAACCGCCTTTTCAGGGACAAGACTTCAAAGTATATCTGAATCAGCACGGTATTAAGCATCGCCGAGTGACACCCCAATGGCCTCAGGCCAACGGGGATGTAGAGAGATTTATGAGGACTGGAGTAGACCAAGCAGAGAACCTGGAGAATTGCCTGCATCGCTTCCTAAGGGCCTACTGGCAAACGCCACACTGTACCACCCGGTGTGCTCCCAGTGACTTACTCATGAAGCGAGCCATGCGGGACGGGATCCCCATGAGTGACCAATGGGCCTCAGCCATACTGGACACAGAGCGAACCCAAGCTCGGAAATAACGCAACAATGACAGGGCCAGCCAGAAAAGGGGAGCCCGACCGTAAGCAATACGAGAGCGTGACCACGTGGTGGTAAAGGACCGGCGCGGACCGAGTTCCAGTTGTGAAAATAAATTTCCATCTCAAATACAGCCTTTTCAAATTTGATGTACACATTGATTCAACCAAGCAAATGTGTCTAATTTAGTAGGTTGGACTGCACACAAAAGAGCTACTCACAGGTTGCTGGAGGGCTCCCAGTAGCTCATTAGCTACTCGTTGGAGAAGCCTTATAGTCTGATATGGGGTGAAGGGTAGGTAGGAAAGTGAGGCCTTGTTGGAGTGTTAGTGGAAAAAGCAACTGCTATACTGGTATGGTCTGACCAAGTCAGGGGGCATCTGGCCAAGACTTAGAGGCTTCTTCCTACAGGGTTATCTGGTATAACAGAACTCCCTACCTGGTCACCATCCTGGATCCCACAAAGTCAGACCACACAATAGTGTTGGGGTATTGTGGAGCTGCCATGGGCCAAAAATAATTCGGCAGAATACCAGGTGCTCTTTTGTACCTTGGCACGCATCAGAGCACAGTGCCTGACCCTTTGCTAGGGTGCTGGATTTGTGCATGTGATGTCACGGGGCGGGGCCCTGTGACGTGCTAAACACACCAAAGTGATCTTTTTACTACCGTTTCCATCCTTATTCAGTGAGCCTTTGCCCTCCTTGCCATACCACATGAGCACTGTGCCCCTCATTCAGCACTCTACATTCTCTTACCTCCTCAAACCTTGTGCCCCATGTTCAAGGCCTTTAGCTTCCCATCAGACATTCTTATAATGTCCATGGGCAAGTGTCTGACTCCAGCCCGCCCATTTGACCTTTCACCTTGGGTACCATCTTTTTTCTTATACTTCTGGGCTTGCGTCTGCTTCTAACAAAGGAAAATTACTTTTCACTTCTGGCATAACCATGCACTTTTACTTCAGGGCAAGCATTTGCTTCTAAGCCTGCCAAATGCCCATTTACTTTGATGTAACATTTTCTTTTTCCTTGTGGGCAAGCTTTCACTTCCAGTACAGGAATGGATATTGGTGTCCTGGTTCAAAATCTCCACCCTTCCTTTTCCTGGTAACCCAGTCACGTCCCCTAACGTCTTTCAGGCCACAGTATCTGCATTGGAGTGCTTCCTTCTGGTTCAACATTCCAGGCTACTGCAGTAGCCCTCTAGTACGCCCTGGATTTTGACTGTCACCTGCTGCAGGCCTGTTGCCTTTTGGCAGCATGTCCAGCCTGCCCTTACACCTAGCAGGAGCTCTTGTAAGTCTCCTATGCCTATGACAGACATTCGATGGTGTACCTCATCTCTATTCCTAACATTCTCTGTTTTTACTCCATTTATAATTGCAGGAGAAGAAGGGCCCCTTTCCGGACAGGTTAAATAACCTCAGGGCCGGACTGAGAACCAAAACCGGCCCTGGCAAAGTGCTCGGCTGTCCCCCTGGGGATGCGACCGCGCTCTTTGCCTCGGCCGATTTTGTTACAGGGCCGATTTTGCAGCTATGCTGCAAAAACGGCCCTGTAACAAAAACGGCCCCCAGGGCCCAAAACCGGCCCGACCCTTGCGGCGCACCGGGGAATTGCCCGGTGCCCGCAACGGCCAGTCCGGGCCTGAATAACCTCCCAGGACAAATTCCATTAGCTAAATTTATTAGTGGAACGGTCCCAGTGTGCTGCTCTTCAAACAAGGTACCATCTCTACATTCCTCCGTCCCTCACTTCACCCCTGACCAGTCTGTGCTCTGCTCCCTGCAGCTGGTCTCTACTAAGCCCAATGTTCTAGCCATACCCCTTCCCATTTGGGAAGGAGCAGAATCATGGACTAAATTTTGACTATCAACAAACTCAGTGTTCTAGAATGAGCACTGTATGAAAACCTGCCTCTTCCAGGATGACTGGATGTGGGAAAGGTGTTTTTTAACTAGGTCTAATGCTGAATTTTAAAAACACCATGCTAGCTCTATTAAGGAATAAAAAATGTGTTATCATTATTTCGTAGCACCAGCAAGGAGGTTAACGAACAGGAAGCTCCTTTTCATGACCAAGTCCGAGATATGAATTTGATTTTGCTGAGTATTCTAGTGACCGGGGATCTTGTTGAGGTATCAATATACTTTATAAGATCCTTTTAAAATAAAGGGCATGTAAGAGGGCTTTCCTCTTCACCAGTGGTTGTGCTGCTTTGACTTATTCCAGATGTACTTTTAGTGCCTTTTACTCCTCCTCATCAACCTCTGGCTTCTGTGTTGACTGACCTGACGAGGGCTATCAAGGAGGCCACCATTAATGCCGTTCTGGGCAGTCTTTGGTCACCCCCACCCCAAACTTGTCCAGACTGGAAGCAAAATTGGGGAGGAGTGGGATGTTGAGTCTGTGTGAGAAAGTGACCAATAAAGCATTTCTTGGCTTATAGGAGAGGGGAGAAGAAAGATGTTAAGGCTGAGAATTTGGGACATGCTTAAACAACAAGAGAGAAAGGGTTTTTAAACGGAACCACTCCTGGTCCTCTTGTAATCAATATATATCAACAACACAAAGAGTAATTCCGAATCAATTATAAGTGCACAGAGCAGAAAGAGTAGCAATTGCCTAGTTGGTGACCTGTTTCATCATTGGGTTCCCACCAGAGCGGCCGAATGCCACTTGGATGTGCTGCAACGCCTATTTACAGCAGGGCGGGTAGTTTTTTGAAGTGCAGGGTGAGGTAGTGCTGGTTAAAAATACCTTTACTTGACCTAAAGATTTTTAATGATGGAAAAGTAAGGTAAGGTTAAAACTACAATGAGGATGTCCTGCTGGTGTTAAATGACCAGTGACATCCCTGCATAAAAACAGTGAAAGGTGGCCGGTCTACCTGTTTCAGCCTCCGAATGCAAATTAGCAAGGCTTTCTTCAGGACCGAAACTGTCACAGTGGTAGCACATGCTAAGGTGCACCCTCTCCTGTGGCAGTAAATACCACAAACCTACGGTTTTGTGCTTTCAGCATTATCTGAAAGGAATTGTGATGTTCTGAAAGAGAAAGCAGATTGAAAAGACATCCAAATCAATTGTAGATACATTTACAAACTTTGGCAATATATTGGAAAACATCAAACTCTGTGCTGCCATACGTGCAAATAATTGTTGACTTAGGCTCACATACCTATGGTGCCTAGCGTGTAGTGCGTATTTTAGCACTATTTCGACCATATCTTTATCGTGTGGTAGAGTGGTTAAATAACTATCCGTGAGGCGTATATTTTCCGATTATGAAATTCTGCCAATCCATGGCAAATTGTGGGCTTGTGACTAAAAGACGATTAGTCTTATATAACAGAGATTAGGGAAGATCAATGACCAAACAACGTGAGCATCACTAGACAGTGAGGCTACCATACACTCAAGCATGGTTGGTGAAAAGCAAAGTAAATGGGTAGCTTACATCTGAGGTAATAAATTATTGCCCCATGGATCCTACCGGGGTGGGGACGGTCTTTAGTCACACTCTGGATAAAGAGGAGAGTCAAGTAACAGGCTTGTATCGAGAATTACTGATACACGCAAGAATTTACCTTGTGCTGGTTTTAAGTGGACAGGTACTCACTACTCCAAGACTGATCTCCCGCTTGTGGTACCTAATCGATTGCTGGTCCAGGACCCAGTGGATGCCTGGGTCCCGGAGATAGCTGTATTTTACTCTGGTTCCAGCGGGAACGGCCGGTGATTTCCGCATTACGTCAGAGGCGTGGTGACGGGAACTACGTGCGCCAACACGTCAGCACGTCTCCAAAGCGAGCGCTAGTGGTAATGCACCGCTTCTCATCAAGTGTTTGCTTTCTTTCAGACTGCTTGAAAAACTTTATCAAACAGTGCGAAAAAAGCAACTTACTAGCGGCAGATATTGCATGTTACTAGTTCAAGAAGGGTATCAATAAGGAAAGCGCTGATAGTGGTGCGCCACTTCACCCAAGGTGTGCACATTCAAACTGACTAATAAATCTGTAACCACTGAGTTCTGTTCTGGTTGTATCCTATCTGTCCCTGCTCATGGATCAAGCAGCAAGTACTATCGGCCGCTAGTTTTCCAAACATTATGCACTATTCCACCAAACCTGTCCAATTAAGTGTTCCAATCGCTTTTTTCTTTAATAAGCACACACCTTGGGGGAAGCGGCAATGGTTAGGAGAGCAGATAGCGGGATATTGTTAATGAGTGATCTTTCTATCGCTGTGGGGGTGCAGCCAGTTTACTCCTTATTTGCACATATATGCAGTTTGATAGTTCAGAAAAGACCTCCTTTTTCTTTGGTTAATTGAAGTTTTTTCAGAGAGATTCTGGGTCTCTTACCTTGCCATAGGAACAAGTTGAACATTTTATATATCATGGTCAAGAAATCATTAGAGAGTGTCATTGGTAGCATACTGGCTAAATAATTTATTAGTGGCGTGATCATCATTTTCAACGTCTCTGCTCTTCCCCACCAAGATAAAAATGTTGGCGACCAGCCATCTAGTAACGTTGATATTTTTTTAATGAGAGCATTCACATTTGTCTGTAGGATGGTGATTAGGTCTCTTGTAAAATCTAGTCCTAGGTATTTGATACTATTTGGTTGCCATGAAAGGCCAGAGTTACCGATTATTTCCTTTCCACCAAGATTGTTTAGGAGTTTTACCTCCGTTTTGTCTTTATTTAGTTTGGAACCAGAAACCGCCGAACAATTTTCTATTGATGTCATAAGTGCATTTATTTATTTATCTACACAGGGCAACAAATAAATCCTGACTTGAGAGATCCTTCTCACCAATAAACGGTGGTTCCTCCGTGCAATGAGAAAACGCTGAGGTGAAAAATATAAGGTAAACGGCCCATGGGAAAAAATTAATGTCATTTAGATACAAAGAAGTGATATTCTGTTATCTACAGGGTTCTGTTGCGATAATACATTCTTTTATACTTCTTGTAGCTTCTAAACGTGGCACAATCATCGTAACATAGTCCACGTCAAGAGAAAAGACTTGAAGAAATTGATAAACTTTAGTCTGTATCCGCACTACAGGTAATTGAATGTTCTCAATATTAGTAATATAGTGAAAATATGCAGCAATGTGGGGAAAGAGAAACTGCACAGGTGACATATAGGTTCTGCAAATGGTGACAGGTAGCCTTAAAGGGATGTGAATAGACCTAAAGAAAGTAAGCAAGCTGTGTTGTAGTAAAAAGATAGACATATAATGACATTAAATCTTTGTTGTTTAATTTATAGATACTCCAAAATATTTATGTTTGTCCTGATGAAGGTGTAAAGATTGAAAGACACCGAAACGCACGGCGACTTGTTTTGGAAATTTTTAATTGTAATTGATTATATACGAGACCTTACAAAAGGTTTTTTAGTTGGTTTTAAGTTTATTTTAGATTGTAACCCATTTGGGAGGTTTGAATAAATTTCAAAATTAATTTTATTCAGTTGTATGTGCCAATTACTTAATCACAGTGTATTTCTGTTGCTTACATAGATTGGATTGTTGTTTAGGTCACCCCTTGAATTGTGCAGAAACCCCTCAGGGATAATTTCCCTCAGCAATTAGAGGCTGCCACGTACTACAGGGACTCTCTTGATACATGTTTAATTCCCCCTCCCTGACATCCGTCACTAGGGGATCCTCCGTTTTTTTGAGTCTCTTACGCACAGCTTGTTAGCTGGGAGGTATATAACCTTATTCTTCTATCATTGGTATGGTCCGATAAAGTGCGCCTAATTGATAATGGACGCTTTTAAAACATATGGCTTTTCAGAAGAGGAATTTAATAAAATCATTAATGGCACATCAAAAAACTTTACATCAGTTACTAGCATTAATAATGATGAGGAGAAATGGCGTGAGCTCTGGAACAACAAAAAGAAATTGGTTCGTACAGAATTACACGCAGACTTAAGAAAGGCATAATACCAAATGGCTTACAAGTCAAGAACGAACCAGGAGTCTTTATGTGCCATCCAAAATTTATAGAGAACTGAACCCTGATTGCAAATAGGTGCAGCAGGGACTGGATGTTGCTAATAATAGAAACTGCCAATAGCATCCTGATAGTAGAAAGGAAAGAGTTAGAAGAATTAGAAGCCAAACTAGATAGCTCCGCATATGAAGATGCAAAGAAAAAGTTAGAAGAAATCCAAAGGGATGTGACAGGATATAGGGACTTCCTTTTTGGGAAAAATATCACTAAATTCAATAAGGATGTAGCTTATTACAATACTGAAGTAGTTTACCCTTACACACAAAAGGACTTTTTCGACCGCCCCAGAGAGAACTTTCCTAATAGAAACCATTGGCAACAACCACGTAGAACATACCCCAAAAAGAGAGTTGGCTTCAGCGACTCCTCTTATACAAGTACAGACTCTGAGAATGAGTCCAGAGTGGAGAAAAACAAAGTAGGAGAGGCTAGCTCTACTCCAACACGTGATTCGTTGTCTTTTTTAGGACAATGGGGTCGAGGAAATTATCAAAACCAATCGAGAGGGAATGGGAGAGGGAAATTTTACCCTCAACCTCAACAACAGAGGAGATATTACACACGGAGTCAATCCAAGTGGGATTAAACCAAAAAGCGGCTATCATAAATCTCTCAAACATCACTCTAACTACCGCAGAAAATGCAGTTCTAGAAAAAGGGTTAGGATTTGCCATTAGCACAAAAATAGATAAGTACAATTTGGAAAGAGACCTGCAGGGATTCTTTAGAAAGATAAGACTCCATGATTTCTTCAAAGACAAACCCCCAAGAGAAGGCCCTAGGAACAAATCTGGCTTAAAACCTAAATCCGAATGGACTCCAAACATAAGTATGATACGTAAACAAGTAGATCTCTTTGAAAGAGCAGTAGAGAGCAACATCACTGACCTACTAACTCATCCAATCAAAGGACTTGGCAACCTGAACAGGGAAGAGAGACTAGCTCTGAAAAATTTGGAAAACAATCAGAATTTGACTATCAAACCGGGCGATAAGGGAGGGAGCATAGTACTCATGCAAACTGAGGATTATAATAAAAAAATGATGCTCCTCTTAAATAATTCTGAACATTATTGTAGATCCAACAGACAAGAGTGGAATGCATTGACCCAGAGGGTCAATACCCTTCTAAATTACGCTAAGGAAGATGAGATTATCTGCATGGAGGAATACAAATTTCTCAAAAACGAAGCTCCGATCATTCCAGCCCTATATGGGCTTCCAAAAGTACACAAAAACATAACCAATCCCCCTATGCGACCCATAGTGTCTAGCATTAACTCTGTCACTGAACCCCTAAGCAAGTACATAGACAAATTTCTCCAACCGATTGTCACCAGTCAGAAAGCCTATATAAAAGACACCACCCATATGATTGATAAAGTTGAGGGCCTACCGTACGATGTTTCATCTCAATGGTTGGTCACCTTAGACATAGAGGCCCTCTACACAAACATCCCTCAGGATGACACCATCAAGATGTTAGAGGGCCTCCTAAAAATAGGTGATGAAGATCTTAATGAGCATGCAACCTTCATCATAGAATGTGCCGAAATTATCTTAAAAAATAATATTTTTCTATTTAAAAATGATTTTTTTAAACAAATCAAAGGGACCAGCATGGGCGCAACCTGCGCACCGAGTCTGGCATGTTTATATGTGGCAGCTTTCGAGGAAAAACACATATACAATGACATGGCACCATTCAGTGAAAATATAACATGTTGGTCGAGATATATCGACGACATTTTTTTCATCTGGAATGGGACTGAGGAGACATTAACAGAATTCATTTCATGGTTAAACTTGGGTGACAAAAATCTGAGATTCACCTCAAATTACAACAAAGAAACCATAGAATTTCTTGATATTAAGATCAGAGTAGAAAACGCAGCCTTAGGGGTGGACCTTTACACGAAACCATCTGATAGAAACACCCTTTTACATTATAAAAGCAATCATCCTAGAAGTCAAAAGGATAATATACCATTCGGACAATTTCTGAGAATAAGACGAAATTGCAGTAATATTAAGGACTTCGAGAAACATGCCAGTGCTCTGTCAGAGAAATTGAGGACTCGAGGATACCCTAAGGGTCTAATTAAGAAGGCGTACAAGCGTGCAAGGTATTATAATAGAGAAGCATTGTTTGAAAATGACAAACAGAGGACTAACAGAACGAAGGACCAATTAATTTTTGTTACTAATTACAGTGAAGCCAGTAACAAAATAAAAAACATTATCAATCGTAATTGGTCCCTTCTGAATGACAGACAAGGAGGGAATATCCCAAAACCAATGTTTAGCTTCCGTAGAAACAAAACTATAAAAAACTGCTTAGTACACACCTTCAAAGAGAACAAATCAGAAACACATGTAACCATCCAAAAGACCCCGCTTCCAACAGGCAATTTTGCTTGTAATATGTGCTCGAACTGTGCATCGCAAATCAAAGGGAATACCATCTCCCACAACGGAGTAGATCACAAAATTAAAAGTTTTTTAAACTGCAGAACCAAGGATTTGATTTACCTGATCAAATGTCCATGTGACAAAGTTTATATTGGAGAGACATCCAGGGAGATCAAAACACGAATAACGGAACATAAATCCGCAATTCGCACTAAGAAAAAAACTGCCCCCCTAGTAGAACATTGGTTGACTCATAACCATAATGTGGATGACTTGAAATGGTGTGGGGTGGAAGCCATCAGTCATAGCATTAGAGGTGGAGACAACAACACTAAAAGAAAGAAAAGGGAACAATTCTATATGTCCTTATTTAACACTTTTAGAACCGGTTTAAACAACAGAGAGGAATGGGAAAGACTTATTTTATAATATTCAATAGAGCCTCATGAATTAACCAGTAAGGTTAGCTAGCCGGTATACAACTAGATATTGCAGCTTTCGAGTGGAGGATACAAATAGATTGTGTTTAAATTGAGTTACTCATAAAACAAATGATGTTGATTATTGTACTTTGTTAACTATACATCCTGTGTAGTACATTGATTGTAGAACTATCTATTTTTTCTCTAAAACTATTCCCTACTCAGCAATCACTATATGAAAATCTGTTGTTTTGAGTCCAGCACCCAGCTTTATATTGTTGATGCACATATACAGACCAAAATGTTGAAATGAATATGTTTTTGGTTTTACATTGAAGCTTTTGAATCTATGATATCTATGCCTTCTACTATATTACCAAATTGTCAGCCCGTCCAGACATAATATGTTATTTTGTACATGTATGTATAAATATCCACAATAGTAGATCACGTGAATAAGGTGCACATAAGCTCCCAGTAGTTGGCAAAATACACTAATTATATTGTGTAATTTTGTTTGTGAGATAATCTATGTATGGCATTGTTCTGTGCCCTTTATTTTTCTGGGTGACTTGGTAATCCGTTATTGGTGAGATGGTATCTTTTACAATTATGAATACATAAAAGTTCCCCAATACAAAATGGCCGAACCATCAGAGAGAGGTCGCTTAAACGCGACCTATGTTAAATCATTTAACATCCCAATCCAAGATGGCCGCACTAGTTTCAAAAAAACTAAAGGTTAAAACTCGCATGAAAAAAGAACACCAAAAAAAAGAAATAATAAGTGAGAGAGCTATGCTCTCAAAGTAAGGACTTGGTATTCTTGCCCCACGCATAAGCCCCACACGGTACGGGAACAACTAAGTCATCTCCCGAAGTTGCCCGAGAACCACTTCCGGGTTGACTCTACGATAATGTGGCAACCGAAAATTGGATATGACCGGAGAATAGGTGGATAGGCGTCTATATTTTATAATGTCGAAAGAAACGACGAAATCCTAAGACTTATCGTATTATTAAGGAAATAACTTTGGAAAACGAAAACAATTCCAGTTTAACTTCCGGGTCAAGATGGGTATAACCAGCATAAAAACGCCGATCTAGAAAGTGACTTCACCCTTTGAATATATACGAAGGCGAACGCACGGAGGAACAGGGAGGCCGTCTGAAAAACTACAGGTACGCAAATGTAGAGAGTTCTTAGTTTATAATAGCATGGAAGGGCGGTATCATTACCATTTTGTGAACGAGTGTTTTTCCTCTATATAGAAGGGGAATTCCAGCCTTCTAGAGTAATAGACCTCAATTTTCGAAAACTATTGGTCCAAGATTAGCACACTGAATGTGGGATGGCCATATACATCTAGAGACAGCTCCCCGAGTGAAGCCTTCTTAGAACTACTGGGCTTTGAGTGGGATAAATTCTAGATGTACCACATAAGAGTCTATACAATCCTTACTAAATGTACCAGAATAGATGACTCTTGATCATGCAAAGTTAAAAAACAGAGAGATGTTGAAAATAGAAAGATACTTCTCTTGTACAAAATAAAAAATAGCGAAATCACAAATGAAGGAGTAAATCAATACTAATCAGATGGAAATAAACTTTTTCCTTATAGACATCGCTGCTCTGAAAATCTAGACTACCAAGTGGAGGTGCACAATTCAAAGAGCACACCGTCATATTTAACCAATCCCGGGTTGGTGAGTATCTCTTGGAGGGACTATAAGTATTCCCCTCCTCCTAAAAAATCCCCCCCTGCCCTTTTTTCCTTTTTCCTCGTCCCCACCACCGCAACCAACCCCCCCCCCTTTTCCTCAAAGTTAGCTGAGGGAAGACATGTATTTATTTATCTACACAGGGCAACAAATAAATCCTGACTTGAGAGATCCTTCTCACCAATAAACGGTGGTTCCTCCGTGCAATGAGAAAATGCTGAGGTGAAAAATATAAGGTAAACGGCCCATGGGAAAAAATTAATGTCATTTAGATACAAAGAAGTGATATTCTGTTATCTACAGGGTTCTGTTGCGATAATACATCCTTTTATACTTCTTGTAGCTTCTAAACGTGGCACAATCATCGTAACATAGTCCACGTCAAGAGAAAAGACTTGAAGAAATTGATAAACTTTAGTCTGTATCCGCACTACAGGTAATTGAATGTTCTCAATATTAGTAATATAGTGAAAATATGCAGCAATGTGGGGAAAGAGAAACTGCACAGGTGACATATAGGTTCTGCAAATGGTGACAGGTAGCCTTTAAGGGATGTGAATAGACCTAAAGAAAGTAAGCAAGCTGTGTTGTAGTAAAAAGATAGACATATAATGACATTAAATCTTTGTTGTTTAATTTATAGATACTCCAAAATATTTGTGTTTGTCCTGATGAAGGTGTAAAGATTGAAAGACACCGAAACGCCGCGTCGACTTGTTTTGGAAATTTTTAATTGTAATTGATTATATACGAGACCTTCTTACAAAAGGTTTTTTAGTTGGTTTTAAGTTTATTTTAGATTGTAACCCATTTGGGAGGTTTGAATAAATTTAAAAATTAATTTTATTCAGTTGTATGTGCCAATTACTTAATCACAGTGTATTTCTGTTGCTTACATAGATTGGATTGTTGTTTAGGTCACCCCTTGAATTGTGCAGAAACCCCTCAGGGATAATTTCCCTCAGCAATTAGAGGCTGCCACGTACTACAGGGACTCTCTTGATACATAAGTGCATTTATGGCATCCTCTGCATTTTCAGAAATAATTAACACATCATCAGGGTAAGCTGGTATTTTGACCGTGCATTTGTTGAAGCGTATACCTGTAATCTGATTGTTGTTCCTAATTTGATAAAGGAACAGCTCTATCGCCAGTAGGAACAAGGAAGGGGAAAGAGGACACCCCTTCCTAGTGCCCTGTTCCAATTTAAAAGAGGAGAAGAGGCACCCCGCTGCTCTCACTTTGGAGGAAGGATTAAAATATAGGGCCATAAAATTGTCTCCTAGAGTAAACTTATCTAGTGTCTCCTTAAGGTAGGACCAGTCGATCTTGTTGAATGTCTTTTCGGCTCCCAAGGTGATTGCAACTGTTGGGGAATCAGTAATTTTTGCTATTTCCAGGGAATGGCAAAAAATATGGGTGTTGTCACTAGAGAGTCTATTCTTTAGGAATCCAACTTATGAAGGGTGAATACGTTTTGGTAAGTGTTTTTGGAGGCATTTACCGAGGATCATTGCATAGATTTTAAAGTCTAAGTTGATCAATGATATTGGGCAATAGTTTTTAGGATGTGTAGGATCCTTCCCATCCTTTGGGATCACAGCAATGATAGCCTCTGCAGGTGTCCCGTTAATTTTGCCAGATTCACAACATTCGTTATATACATGGTTAGGAGAGGGGGAATCAGAGCTGAGGAGAATAACTTATAGAATTTAGCGTTAAAGTCATCAGGCCCGGTGATTTACCAACTTTAAGGGCTTTTACTGTGTCACCAATTTCGGTTGCGGTTATTGGGCCATTAATGTCATCCCTATCTTGCTCTGAAAGGGCTAGCAAGTTACTTTTGCTTAGATAGTCTTGGGCTTTGGCAATATCCAAGTCTTGATTTTTACTATACAATGTGCTGTAAAACTCTTTAAAGATATCTGCAATTTTTTCGGGGTACGAGTGAGCAATTCCCTTTTGGTCTGTTAAGGTCTTAATCGTATTTGTTTGTAGTTTGAATTTTATCTAGGAAGCTAAGTTCTTTCCTGCTTCATTGGGACTCACAAAGTCTGATACTTCTGTTTGTTTACCCAAACCCCTGCCCTTTTACTTAATATTTTATTATACTCGTATTTCTTGTTCACTAATTCATTCAAAACAGAGGTTTCTCTTGAAATAATATGCTTAGCCTCCAATGTAGAAATCTCCTTTTCTAGCTTTTCAAGTTTACTGTTAACCCCTTGGCCGCGGCGGTAATTCAGCAGCGGCACTAGGGGGGAGGGGGGGCTGCGCGGCGCCACCATGCTTGTGACGGGACCACTCCATCACGAGCCGCGGTGGCGCTGTGCTTGTGACGGAATGGTTCCGTCACAGCCCTGCCCGCTCAATAGAACGCGCCGCGCAGGCGCGGCGGCCGGGCCGTGATGGATCCATTCCATCACCAGCACAGCCCCACCGTGGCTCGTGACTGAATGGTTCCGTCACCAGCCCGCAAGGGGTTAATGTCCTTGTTCATGGCAGACCTAATTTTGATGATTTCACCTTTAAGAGTGCTTTTTAGTGCTTCCCATCTTGTGAGATCCGATGTGTCACCTGTTTTGATTTATGATAGGTAATGCTGAATTGCATTCTCAATATTTTGTCTATTTGATTTTGCATCTAAAACTTCGTCATTGAATCTCCAGACGGATTGTTTTTTAAAAGGTTTTAAATCAGTTATAATAAGACTAATACATGAGCGATCTGAGATCATTCTCGGCTCAATGGAGGTTTGTTCTATTCTAGGCACAGCATTGGTCGAAATAAGTAGGTAATCAATGCGTGAGTAGGAATTGTGTGGGGGTGAATAAAAAGTATACTCCCTGCCTGTAGGGTTTTGTATCCTCCAAGTGTCCGACAGATTAAAACGATTGCATTGATTGATAAGGGCTTTGTGTGACTTGTTGCCACAAAAAGGGCAGCGTGAGTCCCTATGTAGTGCTGGATCCATGGGTAGATTAAAGTCACCCGCCATTATGTGCATGTCTGAATTTGGAATTGTTCCCATCTGTTTGCTAAGATTTCCCCAGAATGTCGGGTCATCCCCATTGGGAGCATAGATGGTTGCAATGTAGAATTCCGTCTTTTCTTTTACTAGTTTCGTTGTGTCCCATCTTCCTTGTGTATCTGTGGAGCTGGATACGATATCTATATTGGCTAGTTTAGCTATTAGAGTCAGGACACTGTTCTTTTTACCCACAGCTTCATAGCCAGTAATGTCACTATAAGACCTATTTTTAAGTGAGTTAAATTGTTTGGAGTCTATTTTCGTTTCCTGTAAAAGGATGACATCACCATACTGTTTGTGAAGATAGTCAAGGATCTTCTTTCTTTTGATAGGGTGATGTGGACCCTTAACATTCAGTGAACCTATCTTGATAGCTTGTTGGACCTTAGCTGTCAGTGGAGTTTGGGACATCATAGGTGAGATATGAACTTAATGACTGGTGATCTGCCTAATAGAGATTTTTTATAATGTTGACACCTAATCTTGAAGAGGCCTAGGTCACCTCTTTTTTACCAGCGCTAGAATATTTAAGAGTTCTGAAAGTCGTTCTGTCGTTAACTTTGTTATTAACTTGGTTGTGATTATACACAAATAGTATATTCCATCTCCTGAGGAACCACCAGTGTGCACACCGATTTTACTGCATTTCCTTACATTTGGATGATTGAAACAGAAATGATAATAATAACAGACAAAGAAAAAGCACATCAACACAAATACATAAAGTAAATAAACGAAGTCCAAAGCCCTAAACCCCCTACCCACACCCCAATCCCTCCCACCCAACCCGCAAAGTAGCGAACTGACATGGTGATAGGGGAAGAAAACCTCCCTCCCATGGAAAACAGATTAGAGAAATTGAATGCATTATTCCAATCTGTGGCCTAAAGTAAGAACATTAGTAGGTGAGAACTAAGAGCAGTAAGTGATACCGCTGAAGGATAAACAAACTGTGCATTTGTGTTAATGCAACCAGGGAGCTGATGCTTCAGAAAATTTGTACATGGCATGTGTAACTTAATATGTTAGATGTATGTTCCGCATTGTGGCCATGGGGCCATATTTATAACTGAAAAATACAGTCAGTGTATTTTAAATGGGGGACATTTAAAGTAATGAAAAATGTTTTTATCAAACATTGTCTAAATGTTTTTCTGTGCTTTAAATTAATCCAATTAAGTCCTAATATTTTACGAAGAATGTTTCTTCTCTTAAATTCCTAACATTTAAACAAATGACTGTATTTCCTGTTATAAATATAGTACCACGTCAACAGCCACTGGGAGTAATATGCCTGCTGTTTGTAAAGACACTTTGACATGACGAAAAATCAAAATGATGAGTTTCATGTAATACATATAAACATAAAATGAACTCTTCAGTTGAATTCTCTCCCATTTCAAAGTGCCGCATTTACACTCTGCATGCATCTTGCTCTGAATGGCTGGTAGACACTGCCATATTTGTAAGTGAAATATCTGCCAATTTTATATCGGAGAAATTTAAAGTGCAGAAAAATATCTTCTTTATGAAAATTTTTTCAGAACATCTTTCTGCACTTTAAATTTCTCCCATTTAAACAAAAAAAATTGGTTATATGTTTGTGTTGTACATGTAGCAGTGACACATATGGCTAACGGTATGTCCTGTGCCACAAGTACATACAACACAGGCTCTCAGTAATCTATACACATATATCCCATCCATTTACACACACGTTCATACATCCCCACGGACCATGAACTCACTGACACTCATGGCAACCCTGTCATAGTACGCCTAGTCGCAGTATTTTGTTCAAACCTTAGTATGGGGCTCCACGGACATATGGTTTAAAGTCAATGAAGCTGGGTGAGTGGGTGTTCGGTAACAACTCGCAAGTAACTTGGCCTTCAGTAGCTCACAATACTTTTCAATGATCAGAATTCGCTCTCATTACTGAAAAGGTTGGAGACCCCTGTTGTAGATCTTGGTGTTTCTGTACCAGGAAGATTGGCTGTTCAAGGTGCACTTGCTGCAGCCGGTGTCGGACCATCTGAATGCCATAGCATTCACATTGTTCAACTTGTGTTTCTCCATCAATTTCTTCAGGTCACACCTGGAGCCCTCTCAACACCTCCTGTTCATTAAGGTTGTACTGGACACTACATCTCTGACAGTCTTTCCGCCTTCCCAGAGGAGTCAGGACATTTGGGATATGAATCTGGTGGTTCGTGAGGAAGCTGGTGTTCCAGTCTGAATATTCTTCACCTTCAAGATATATCAGGTGGTGGAACCACTGTGTTACATGGTGTGCAAATGAGAGTATTGACATCTTTTCGATGTGCAGCATTTTTAACCTTATCGGCGTTCATCTGTTTATCAGTCCAACCCTCTCTGTTCATGTCCCCGATATGTTTAAGGTTTTTAAAGGGGATATCATACAGGTTTCTTTATTCCCCTCTTATTATGCATTAGTGGGACCTTAATTCTTCTCTGATGAACTTGATGAAATGAAATGAAAAATTGCATTTGTATAGCGCATAACTGCCCTGAGGCCTCGCAGCGCTTGAAGATAAAATGGTTTAGCGCAGGCTCAGGGCAGATCAGCAGGATTTAGCAAACAAATGCGTTTTCAAGGCCTTTCTGAACGAGAGGAGGTTGCTATTTCCTCGGATGGCAAAGGGGAGGGCGTTCCAAAGTCTGGTCGCCGAGTGGGAAAAAGAACGGCCACCCCAACGGGCTTTATTAATTTTAGAGGAGGTGGCCAACTGCAGAGTACCAGACCGAAGGGGGCGTGTAGGGACATAAGGCGTGACCAGAGGGTGCAGAATCGCTGGGCCTACACGATGAAGGGATTTGTGCATAATGCACAGAGCTTTAAACTGCACTCTGGCAGTCATTGGGAGCCAATGGAGGTCCCTCAGAGCCTTCCTCGCCGACTGCCGACGGGACAGATTGAACAGTAGGCGGGCCGCACTGTTTTGTGTGACCTGGAGCCTCTGAAGAACCGAAGTCGGTGCTCCCAGGTAGAGAGCGTTCCCATAATCCAGGCGGGAGAGAATCAGGGCCTGGACCATGATCCTCCTCGCCTGGAAAGGGAGCAAAGGGAGCACCCGCCGGAGCATCCTCATGAGTCCGAAGCAAGTGGCCGCAGTCTTAGTAGCCTGGACCGAGAAATCAAGGGCGGTGTCAAGCCAGATCCCGAGGCTCTTTATCTGGGACTTGGGGACAGGAGGAGCGCCAAGACATGGTGGCCAGACGGGTGCAAGAGCAGAAGGGGAGGGATTTCCGAGGAGAATGAAGTCTGTCTTCTCCCCGTTAAGCTTGAGACAGGAGGCTTGCATCCAACTGGCAACAGCCTCTAGACAGGGGCCTAAGGTGTTGGATGATCCATCAGCGTGGTCTAACGAGACCACCAGCTGCGTATCATCCGCGTAGGTGACTATACGCACACCAAAGGGATGGACTATCCTGTCCAGAGGCTCCATGTAGGCGTTAAAGAGGGTCGGGCTCAGGGAGGAGCCCTGAGGGACCCCACACCTGAGAGGATGTTTAGGAGAGACTATCTCACCCTCGAAGACCCGGAAAAAGCGCTCACTCAGAAAGGAGGTGAGCCAGTCCAGAGCCGCGCCCGACACGCCCATGCCCACCAGTCGGTGTACTAGCGTGGCATGGTTCACCGTGTCGAACGCGGCGCTAAGGTCTAACAAGATAATGGCCACCTTTCCTCCCCGATCCAAAGTCATTCTTGCTTCCTCTGTGACCGCCAACATGGCGGTTTCTGTGCCATGTTGAGGGCGAAAACCTGTCTGGGAGGCACGCAACAGACAGTTGGACTCCAAATAGTCTGTTAAGATATTGTTGGCGTGCCTCTCCAGCAGTTTACTCAGCCAGGGAAGCAACGAAATGGGACGGTAGTTGGACAAGTTGTTTTGGTCCAAGGAGGGTTTCTTGAGAAGCGCCCTCACCATGGCACACTTCCAAGCAAGCGGGACCGACCTGGACACAATAGAGGTGTTTAAAGCTTCCAGGATAACAGGACGAATAACGTCCAGTGCCTTGACAAGGATCCGGGGGGGTGCCGGGTCATTAGGAGAGCCGGAAGAAACTTTGGAGATTAATCCATCCAGGCTGCCGGCATCAAGAAGCGGAATTGTATCGAGCTTGCAGAGAGCCGGAGAGTCAGCTGGCTTAGAAGGGACGGAGGGGGTGTTGACCGTAGGATTACTAAATGAGGAGTATATGGTCGAGATTTTCTTGGAAAAAAAGGCAGCTAGCTCATTACAGCGGTCTTGTGCCGGTCGTGTGTGAGAGGTTTGTTTGAGTTATTGCCTATTGGCCAGAAGCACATTTTAATATTAAAGACTGTGTGTTTTTTGGGTGGCCTTCCCTTTGGCTTGGGTCATCTGCTAATTACAAGCGCTGTGTGTCTGACCACCTTTAACCTGTTAATTCCCAGAAATACTGGTTCTAAGAACAAAAGTGACTTTCCCACCAAAGGTAGTTACTCGGTTCCATATGGAACAATCCATTCTGCTGCCAATGTTTTATCCCCTGCCTCATTCCACTAATGAGGAGGAGAGGCTACACAGGCCGGGCTCTAATAGGGCAGTCAGCTACTTTATCAACAGGAAAAAAAAGCGTTCATATCCGACAACCAACAATTTGTCGGATATATAGTAACAAGAAAGGCAAAACTAGCCAGAAGAGTAATCTGCCCCAGTACACTTTACTTTGTATTAAAATGTTTTCTGCCCTTGCGATAAAGGACCTACAGGAAGTAATACAAGCTCACTTGATTAGAGTGAACACAGTGCCCATAGCTGAAATGTCATGCGGCGACATGCACTTCCTCTTATTTGTTTCCCAAGCATTATTGCTTGAATTCAGAAGTCATACAGGATGGCCATTTTTCTTCTTATATACTCCAGGACTGTCTGGTTTTACCATTCCTTTAGACCCTCCAACTAGACAGGGTTATTGCTGTGGGAACTATTCTAAAGATGTGAAATCTGCAGATGCTAATGTATCTATCAGAAGAAAAGATGGCTTACCTTTATTAACGCTCTTTCCGGTGGATACTCTGTCCACCTGCAAATTCCTCACATATCCCACCCACTTCCCTATTCTGAGGAATGGTCTTTAGGTTTCGTAATTAGAATTGTTGGGCTGTGTGTTCACGGTCAAATTAATTTGACCTTGTTTCTGTCTCTAAGGGCCTGGAAAAAATGGATGAGGTACTGACTTCAGGGCACCGGGTGGTGCTTTGTGGCCCCGGGACATCATGTCTTTTGGGAAGAACCTCCCTCAAACCAAACTCACTTGCATCTTTTCTATCAATTGCTTTTGCCCTGAACACAATATCTTGTCAGTCCTTAAGATGATTCAGTCAAATAATTTTTGACATCCACTACCATAATCTAAATCAGTTCCTTTCTTAAAGAAGAATTCTCTTGCCACTGCATTTCCACCAAAGGACTTTACAAACCTGACCTCTAGAGGACTGTGACATCCTCAAAAATTCTATTAACTGCTTTTTAATACCTGATTTCTACACCATTGCCTTGACCAGATCATACCAAGCTTGTCACTCTCACATAAGATCACAATACCTAGGTATTGTGTTGAGTAACCTCTAAACTTTCACTTACCTTTTTTAGTTTTTAATATTCAGACCACGATTTTGCAACACAAAGAAAACTTCTCAACCACTCAACATGTTTTAACAGTTATTCCATATATCAGGTTATTATCCTCCAAAAATACAGCGTTCTTGCTTCTCAAAAACACCACAGCTGCTGACACAGGGTTTAAATGCTTCTTTTACAATTGTAAAACTCTGTTCTGCATTTCAGAGGCTTTGGGACTATGTGAGTAAGAATGCGTTTCAAGTTAGTGGAAGGCTGATGTTGAATACAACATGGAGAAAACACTTGCCTTCCTTAATGGCATTGTAATTTCTTTAAACTGGTAGTAAAAATCAATGCACCACAGAATTCCTACTCAGAGCTTCTAGATCCATACCCATATACATCTGTGCAGTCCTTTCTAACAGCTATGATTAGGGAAAGACATTCTGTGGCCTTCATAAACTTTATGTCTGTTTTGGTGCACGCAATTCTGCACCCTGCTAGCATTGCTTCACGTAACACCACTAGCATCATTGACTTTACAATCACTGAGGGCTGAACTGGGAACAGCAACCAGCCCTGGCAGATTGCTGCTCGACCGGCCCTGGTAGCAGGGGTGGGTGGGTGGGGTGGTTGATAGTAAGAAGCACCGCTCCACTCCCGCTTTTGTTGAAGGGGCCGATATTGCAGCTCTGCTCCAAAACCGGTCCCCAGTGACAAAACCAGCCCCCACACCTTCAGCCCACCGGGGAAACGCGCAGTACCCACTACAACCAGTCCAGCCCTGCAATCACCCATCACCCTTCAACAGAACATTGTGACGGAACACTTGACAACCTGGTTCACTATGGAACTCGTATTCAATTTATGCCTCACTGCCTCCACTGCAGCACCACCTTACCCAAAGACCTCTTTTTCAATTCAACCTACCTTGGGCCTTATTTATGAGGTTTTGACATACAGCAGCGCCACAAAGAATCTTGCTGTGCTGCCCTACGTCAAAACAAAAGGTCAGGAATGCACCGAATCTATGAGATACTGTGTATTCCTCTCCTTTTCCCCTGCACTGGCGCACAATGGGCTGCCATGTGCCAATGCAGGCATCCTTTCACCATAGTGCCAGGGTGCCTGCGTTGTGTGGCTGATTGATTTTGTGCCGGAAGTGACACCTTCCATCACAAAATCAATCACTTCTGTGGATTTTCTCTTTCTATGTGTGCTGCAGAATGCAGCACAGGTGGGAAAAGGGGTAAACGAGGAAAAATTATACCTTTCTCCTCGTTGCGCCTCCCTAATACCACCCTTGGGGTGGCGTTAGATTCTGACCCATTCCCAGGTTTACGATTTCTTGTAAATCTGGGAATGCTTCAGATTCCATGGGTGTTGTTTGGGAACACCCACAGCAACACCCATGGAACGCCCCTTTCACGCAGTGTTCTGTGTGAAAGGGGCACATATTTACAAAACCATGAAAAGCCAAGTAAAGTGGCTTTATGTGGCCTTGTAAATATGCCAGGGGACACTGCATGTAAATAAAGTAACGGTGTGGCGGTGCAGAAATGCTCATAAATGACGCCCCTAGAGCATTTGTTCCCAGACCATCCTTGGTATCGACCAAATGTGCGCTTTTACAACTTCATGAAATTGCAATAAACAACTCATCCTTCCTTTGACTCTTATTATTCATACTGCCAGCACATCTGGTCTTTTTCTAATGGCACAGCTTCAACCACGTCATATTTGTTTGCTCCTGCTACAGCTCCCATACACAATTCAGTGCGCGCTCTATTCCTTTTACAATCCCTTCACATGTTCACTTGGTATCAAAGCTCTCTGCCAAAGTTGAACGGGGAAATATGCTCATCAGATTGCCAACTAATGGGCCGATGTATCTCAAAAAGGGACTCAAACCAGTTCAAAGTATTGGTAAACTATTTAGTATCCACTGCAAATCTTTGTGCTGGAAACTAGCCCCTAAAATAATGTAAAGTAGTGCTTTGCATTACTATAAGTCATGGGGCACCCATGATTGGTACATGGGCATTCCTATGCAGACACTCATGGTTTTTTACTCAAAGGCCTATCCACTAAAAATAATAGGGCTTTCTGAAAATAAACCTCCTCGAGGCAAGAGTAGCATTTGAGAACAGTTTTCTTTTCTCCAAACTTTCCAACTTTCTGTGTGTGCTATAATGTACAGCACACATATAACTTGGAAACTTTTTAAACTAAGGCTTTGCATACTATGTGTGTGGTGCAAAGCAGCGTAAATTGCATCCGTGCAGGGGGAGAGAGAAACAGCTCCATAGCCTAGTAGATATGGCACTGTTCTGCTCTCACCCTTTCATGCAGCGTAGTAAATTTGGCTGCTGGACTACGTTGTGTAAATTCAATCATTGATGCAATCAGTTGGCACCACAGGCAAATAACACTGGTGGGTAGTTTTATAAACGTTGTGCTGGTGAAAAGCCACAAAAAGTGATGCAAACCAGTGCAAAGTGTTGATAAAGTATTTACTTTCCAGCCCAAAACCTTTTTTTCAGGCTGGAAAGCAGCCCTAAAAGTAACACAAATAGCACTTTGCTCCACTGTGCTTCAAAGTGTTGTCCCCTGGGTGGTACAAAGTCATTTTCACGCCCCCAACCATGTCTTTTAACACAAAGCTCACTCTACTAACAATGGTATACACAGCAATGCGCCCAAAAAAACTCTTTGAGGCAGGCATTAACAAAGAGAAATTGCTTTTTTCTTCTTACTTTTCACAAATTGTGTGCTGCACTGTGCATTACACTACAACCTTCCAGTAAAAAGCTACAATAAACATCACTGACACACCTTTCAACTATGGTGAAAAGCTGTGTGATGGTGTGTTTGCCTCTAGGCATGATGGTGGTAAATTAGTAGAAAAACAGAAAGTGACAAACCACATTGAAGCAAACCAAATCATAGAAAATCAAAATTAGGGAAATACAAAAAAATCGAATATTAAAAGAAATATTCTAAATTTAAGATCATTTTAAGGAAAACCCCAAAATTACATTGAAATTGGGTGGAAATTAGAGGAAGGGAGAAGTTTTTGGGTTCAGACTAGAGACGGATGATGTTTAGGGGTGATTAGAGTTTTTAGGGGTCAGGAATGTAAAGGTTCTAGCATACAAAAGGGTTTTTATAGTTCAGGGAGGTGTCCCACTATTATGCTTGATACTTTGCTAGTCTCTATACCCAACTCACTTTACTGCTGGGGTTTTTGAGCTTATATTTATGATGTTAAGAGCAAAATTGTGAAGCCCAAAGACAATGTGAAATCTGCTATGAGGTCAGGACTGACTTAAAGTGAGACATTTGCCATGGGGACACTTGGGGGCTATGGATGGCTACACAGCAGCAGCACATCCTAATGTGATCAGGTATAGAGTGCAGAAAAGAAACGGGGAGCATGTGTTAAACATCAGATTTCAGGTTCCTTAGAATACAGGCCTACAATTTAATCTTCTGTATTTCAAAATGTTAAAGCTTTAACAAGGTACTATGCTATTGGTTGGGTTGACTGCTCCTACAATGTCATGCTATTCAGTAAGGAGTAGGTGGATGACTCCCAAATGTGACCATGAATTTGCTTAATAAAACATTTGAATACAGAACTTTTATTCTTGAATCCATAAATAATCCTCTAAACCAGACAGAGTCCTGACTGAGTGTGAGAGGTAAAGAAATGTGAGAGAGGAACAAGAGAGGTGAGAGTGAAGTACATAGAGTTTTAGGCTTAAAACAGTCTACCATGAGTGCATTGGACACACTAACAATGGGAAGACACAGCACACACTGAACTGAACGTTAAATATGTGCTCTTTAACAACCACTGCAGAAAAACAGCATGTTTTGTAACTATTGGAAAAACTGAGTTTGTGTCTATTTTGAGGGTTAGGTAGCAAAATAAACACCGATAAGCACCGATTTAAAATCTTTTGGAAAATTCTGATAAAACACCACTGAATTCCACAAAAAATAAACACAGAAAATGAGACGGCCTACCTATGAAGTACAGTGTTGTCCACAGCCTCCAACGCTAACCCATGCTCATCACAGCACCCACATCATTGCAGCAAAGCTGCCATTTAACGTATCTGGCACAGGTCTCCCCATCAGCCATGGAAACAACATATCCATCTTGAACATTGCCAAGCTCAACCTATGACCTCACCCTCATCACAACACACACAGCGTCACAGATGCACAAGTGCAATCCTAAGACTCCACACAACCCACATGGTGAAGCCTTCTTACAAGGCCCACCCAAGGTCTTGCTACTGATCCCAATCATACTATGCAGCATTTCTATTTTTTTTGCCCTGAGCTGCCCCCTCGGGGCAGCACTTTATGCCATTCAAAATGACGACTTTTCAGGCCCAACTGAAGGCCCTGAATCTTGCAGGCACCGACACAGACACTCACAACTCAAATTCAATTAGGTTAGGGCATTGAACATTGTGCAAACAACTGTACTTTCCCAAAAAGCATGTAATTGCCTGGATGCCTGCTGCATTTTATATGTATTGCTTGTCTTAATAGTGATACCTGATTCTGTTTATTTCATCCTAGTCCAATCCCTTTCTGTTCCTCACGTTCTTTCTTCCTTTTACCTCCAACCACTTTTGCTTGAATCATGCCATTTACTGGTTTATCTTAAAATTGTTCCTAAATTTGTATCTACCCCACCCTGTTGTATTTACAAAACTGGTTCCCTAAATTAAAAGTTTTTTTTTTCTTCTTAACAATAAAAACTATGTGTGAAATGTATAGCAGCAGCAGTGGCATTTGTAAATTGGCAGCAACATGGTGGACCCGTCACAATTAGCTGGCTTTAACAATCGTGCGACAGTTCCCTATTTCTACCGCCAGGTGGGAGCAAATACTCGCAGATGAATTCACCCAAGCCCTCCTTTAGGTAGAACTGTTTAATAAAGTAGTTTCCTCGGTCCTCTGCCACACCGCCGCATTAAGCTGCTGCTGCTGTTCAATTTTGGAACATTTGAAGCGAATTTGTATGTTTCCGTGCACAGTGGTAATAAAATAATCGGTGATGAAACACGAGTCTGTTTTCACATTCTTTTAGTTTTTAAACGCCTGGAGTTCAGCCGCGTTAACGTCTTCCACTTGGGCCCCGGTTGTAGCAGCGATAAGGGGGGCTCCCCCAGACGAGGCGGGTGGGAAGTGCAAAGGAATTATATTTCATCTCGAGAAATGTAACAGTTTGAAATTAACGTTTTACCCAGTGCACGGAGCGACCGGGCCACTAATGTCTCGTAGCTCTTAAATATGTTATTTTACACAGACGAGAGTGTAGTGTGTTGGGCCCTAGGCCCACATTACATGAAAGTAAGACACAGACACCGGGCAAGATAGTTAGACAACTGGCCTCCAGTGTTGCCAGATTTTTCGACCCGTCCCAAGCCCAAAGCCGCTCAAATAGAAGCCCAAAACAAGCCCAATCAGACCAGTTCCAGCCCAAAAACCAGCCCAAATTAGCAAATCTGAAATTATGTGCAAATTATCATCAGAAACAATTTTAAGGACAAATATACATTGTATTCAATATACAGATGGCGGGAGGGCGTTAACTGGGCACCTGCCTTAATGCTACTCAATTTTAAAATCAGTCCTTACTGTGGCCAGGCACTGCCAAGATTAGCAGCATCCTTCAGGGTCTGGCAGTGGCACTGCCAAGATTAGCAGCATCCTTCAGGGTCTGGCAGTGGTAGGTTGTGGTGGGCAAAATTGTTCTGAATGGTTAAGGTGCACAAATATCTTCTTCTGGGCCAGGCACTGCCAAAATTAGCAGCATCCTTCAGGGTCTGGCAGTGGCACTGCCAAGATTAGCAGCATCCTTCAAGGTCTGGCAGTGGCACTGCCAAGAATAGCTGCATCCTTCAGGGTCTGGCAGTGGCAGGTTGTGGTGGGAAAAATTGTTCTGAATGGTTTATGTGCACAAATGTCTTCTTCTGGGCCAGGCACTGCCAAGATTAGCAGCATCCTTCAGGGTCTGGCAGTGGCACTGCCAAGATTAGCAGCATCCTTCAAGGTCTGGCAGTGGCACTGCCAAGAATAGCCGCATCCTTCAGGGTCTGGCAAGGTGGTGGCGCAGGGTCTCCGTAACTCCCAATAGTGTTGTTTCAGTGGAGAAACCAGGTCGGAAACCGGATTGCGAGGGATGGAGAATGTGATTGGCTTAAATTACAGATTATGGACTTCCAGAAGATTCATAAACCTATGCTTCTTGTGGCCAGCAATCTTTTTTCAAAACAACAACCCCAACATAAGAAACTTCTTTGCAGGACTTGCACACTCTAAATATGACAGTAATAACAGTTTCATGCAAAGAGGGGGGTGGGGGTAGGTTTGTGTATACGTCTCCCGCTTATCAAGCACACACTACTGCAACTACAATTCAAAAGATAACAGATGCATGTGATGTAGATGGACCGTCCCCCACTTCAAAATCAAATCGCACGTACTGAATATAAGTCACATATCAAACAAAACCAATGCCAGGTTCCAACAACCTAGAAAAAGCTTAATTTCTCCATTGGATTTCACAATAGCACCGGAGTGCCCATGCATGCAAATACCCCAGCTGACTATGAGCCATTCGTTTCCCGCCTTTCAGCTCCACGAGTCAGTGCTTACTTCCGAGTGCATACGCAGGCACGGAGGAACCATGGGCCTGCCATAAGAGACCCCAGGCCACAAAAGAGGAGGACGAGCTGAGCTGGTGAGAACGGCTTGGGCACAGACTGGCAGTCACATTGCCTTGGCTTCTGGGGAAGGCGTAATCCTGCAACCTGCAGGAGCCCCAAAAGATAAAGGGCAACAGGTATCGGGGCGGGCGGTAATGCACCTGACACGCCCACTATTGACGAACTGATCTGACCCAGGATTGGGTCAAATGAACTCAAAGGCAGGTCAGCACAATATTGGGGGCAGGTCAGAGGTCACTGCAGGTCTTGCAGGACCCTAATTGGACAAAGCTTCCCGCCCGCCAGTATATATGGCCCTTGAGGTGTTACTTGTGGGCACGTACCGCAGGGCAGACACACCTAAAATTAGGAAAGGGGTGTGGCAGGGAATTGAGAGGGCAACCATGGGCTGCAGCGCGGCGGCGCCGCACAAATCCTTGAAACCGCCGCACACAGGTTGGATTCGAGCCCAAATTTCGGCAGCCCGCCCGGCACCATTTTTTCTCGCGCGATTGGGCAAAATGAAGCCCAATTGTGCGAGAAATAGCCCAATCTGGCAACACTGTTGGCCTCGAGCACGTGCACCCGGGCCCTTTTATTGACGGGTCCACGTCACTCGTGGCCCCCGTGATGGATGGGTGTGGGGGTGCAGTCTTCCCAGCCCTTGAGGGAGTGGCTGGGATGACAACTTCCTGCGGGAAACTAGAACGTGTCTCGCAGGATACTACAGAGAGCTCATGATAGTGGAGAAAAAAAAACTCAGTTGAAGGGGTGTTGCTCAATTGTAAGCAGGAAATAAAGTGATAGCAGTTCCTTTGAATTAGATGTTTTTCGGAGAAGGATAGTTGTTTGTATGTAGTACTGCCCCCCCCCCCACGTGTCTGAGCTGTAGGAGTCAAATATTGTTTCTACATAAATGCATCGCTTTTATTTTATCGAGCTAGGAAGAATGTACTCTCACACCTAGAGGAACCTAAATTGAATAATATCCTTTTTGTGTTCACTAAAAGTTTTTAATATGTTAAACCCTTATGGTTCATGAAGTTATAGAAGCTTGTTCCATGTAGGGCGTAATACCACAGTTTCTGGCGTTTAATCACTGCATATCACGGATGACGTATGTCATGACAACGCAGGCTTTACCCCGCACTGCCATTACGACGCATCCATTACAACGCAAGTCGTTACAACGACTTGCGCTGCAGGCGCTGGATTGTGGAATAGTTTAATTTTCTATTCCAACTCCAGCCCACGTAACAGTAGGGAAGGTGTTAGAATAGAAAATAAAACTATTCCTTTACCAAGAGCGTCCTCCAGCGCAAGTCGTTGTAACGACTTGCGTTGTGATGGCAGCGTCGTAATGGCAGCGCGGTGTAAAGCCCGCATTGTCATGGCTGTCTCCCGCATATCACAGGCGTTACTATTACCAAATGGAGCGGCATTGGAAAGATGAGAGACTGAATTGGCCCCGTGGTGGATTGAAACTCGTGACTTTCATTTGACACCGGATGACACATCAAGCGCTTAACTCAGCCAGTCATTTTCCGAGCTGGGGTAAAATGTGTTGGGCTAATTTATGCTGTAAATAAGGCAAAGTCTGACACTTGAATGATTAGGCCAGTACCCTCTCCCCTTGTTGGTCGGACCACATTCTTGTGCAGGACAGGTCTTTGCTAAGATAGCTCCTTTCCTAATCCCCCTCCCTTCTGTTTTCCTCTAGTTCCTCTGGGTTTTACACTTTAATCTTTTCTAAGCGCTATGTACAACAGGCATCTTAACAGTGCTAGTACTATTCTTTACTGTTTCCGTGTGAATGAGAAAAGCCCACTTCCTGGCACTGTTGTCCATCACATCTGCACAGGGCACAAGTCCTATAAAAAGAAGTGGGGGACTAACCAAGTTAGGCAGGATGCAAGTGACATCATGACACGTGCTATCACAGCACATGACGTCACAACACGTGATATTCCACGTGGCATCATAGGAAGTGGCCTCACTGGAAGTGACATCACAAGAAGTGACATCATATATTAAGATCTCACACATATGTTTATCAAGTGTTTCATGAGTACATTTAAGTGCATTATATTTAACAAATTAGATTTGTTGTCGGGGTTGTGCCAAAAACTTGGCGCTATCCTGGGGCAAAATATGGGCCTCAAAGAAAACATTTTTTTAAACCCTGCCACAAAGAAGTTGTTAATAAGGAAAAGCATGGTAGCAGATCTATTCTGCTTAATTGGTTGCAAAGTCTGAATTTTAAAATATTTTATGGGTTTAAGGCATCTGTTGCAGAGATGCCCAGTAAATCTCAGGGTATAATAATAATGGTAAGATAACTCTGGAGGTTAACACATTTGTTGGAGCTGTGTTTTTTGAAGTCCCAATTTGAATCAACGTAGGAGAGAATATAAAATTGTCTCCTGCAAAACATAATCATCCACTTTTCTTGGTGGGGGATGAGAGAGGTGGTGGGACGGGGCATTTAGGGATTGTTGAAGCTCTATTTTATTGCTACCGTCTTCGGGTTTGTTATTCATGACATCACAACACACGTGGTGTGCATCATATATAATGTTGTGAGCATAAATGTACTGCTTATAAATGCAAAAGTGCTCTGATATGTGTATGTTATAACATATGCCAACTGAAAATGCAATAAAGTATGTTTTTAAAAAAAGTTGTCTCCTGCAAAGCACATTATATAACATGCAGATCACAGATTTTCATTTTATGTAGATAGGTAAGTGGATTACTGCATTGAACACAGAGATCCTTTTGTTACGTGCAGTTTATAAATTGTAATCCTGCTAGTAGACCACAGTGAGTTATGAAGGGCATTTGACTCCTGCACCTTGTAACCCTGACTGTCTCATGTAACACAACTTGTACATTGATTTGCACACTTACATAATTTTTTTAATGGATATTGTGTATGTTATGTAAAGCGCTCTAAATCTGCATTGGGATGAGATGCGCTATAAAATAAATGAAATAGTGCTATTTAAATTGTTAATTGTGTAAATACTGGGACAGACAAACTCATCTGACATTCTTACAGTGCTTGCACTTATATACAGGTAATGAATAAAGTAAAAAGCATGTGTCTCTAAAGTAATGTGAAGAGATAAGCTGTGTGCTTTTACATCCTCTCCCTTGCATTTGCATTTAAGTGTGGGGTTTCAGGCCCTACATCAAAAGGAGGCCTGATGGCCCCTTAACTTCTGCCTTTATCTTTGACATAGCTGGAGGTGAATCTACAGTAGTAAATGCACCATTATGAATTAGAAATCCAAATGGACTGCAACCCTAATAGATGCCGTTGAGCAACACTGCTCAGGAAGTGCTTCTGGTAATGATTAGACATACAAGATAAGCTCAGGACACCAAACGCTCTTTTGTCAACGAATAACACAATAGCACTAGGAAACCATAGAGGTACTTTAAAATATTCATTTTAAAATCTAAGTCTAGTGCATAAAATATCAACACTAACCATACAGAGTGCAAAAAGGAATGTAGCAGGCCTTGGTCCGTGAACAAAAAAAACCTTTCTAATGTGGTTAGTGAGTTCATAACATCTTAAGACCTTTAAGCTAGTTCTACGCACTATGCAACAGTTTAGAGGAAGTACTAAATAGCAAGCCTGCTCGAGTTTCTTAAGATAGATCACACAGCTTACCTGTTTTTGTTGAGATAATAGCAATTAATATGTTATAGATCACAGTTTTGCCTGGGACTGACCAACAGGGCTAAACTGAAGGAGTCTTCTCTGCACTGCTCCCAGCATTGCCTACGACTGAGGTCAGTTGGTGTTGCAAACAAGTGTGACCTCTGGTTTCAGCCTAGCATGAAGTCCCTTTACCATATGGTCAGACACTTGAGTTTTTATAAGTATCTGATATGCAATGTTATCTTATCTTTATTAAACAAACCAACACTTGCCAAAACTAAAGCATCAACAAGACTAAACAAACATGGCAACAAATCTGTCCTCTCGATTCACATTGATTATAAGCTCGTATAACAATAAACAATCAAAACATGTTGGCAAATACAGTTACGCGACGATGATATGGCAGTGTCGGTTACTGAAAACAATAAAATCTCAGCCTGGATTGTAAGCAGACATGATGCCAATATGTCTGTACATGTTTAGAAACTTCACACTTTCTAAATAGATGAGGGAATCTGAAAGTAAGCATAGGATGAAAATGGAAGAAACTTGAACAAGAACTGTGAGTGTTCGGGTCAGCCCGCTGAGAACAGATGCATACAAGGTACTTACCCTTCAAACACTTGCCTAAAACTAGTTTTGGATTCAGTTAGTCTTGTTTTGGACATCACATGCTACACATTTGTTGGCTTTGAGCCACATGTACTGACTATACTACATATTTAATCTACATGTCTGTCACTAGTTTACACCTATTTGGTACAGAAATGAACCACTAACTAAAAGAAATGAAGAAAAATGAAATGGCTAAATCAATGGGGCATTGCATGCAATGAATGAGGCAGATTAAGTTCAGTGTAGGGGAGTTGAAGGGTGACAGCTGTATGCAACATATTCATCTAACCAATGCTTTTCAACATCTACATGAATTCATTACCAGGAATGATGAATGAATTTTAGCTCACATGCTATAACTATGCAGATGACACAAAATACTCCTTAAACTGGAAAGACCAAAAGACATTGGAAACTAAAAATCTTCAGTTGCCTTGAAGCCGATGATCAGTGGGTTATATGGAGCCATCACAAATTGAATGCTTCCAAAACAGAAATACTCGCATGTGGCGATTGGAAAAATTATGACCCACTCTGTGCCTGGCCTGACAATCTGGGACTACCTCCTAAAGTATCTAAGGAAGTAAGAAACCTTGGAATTACCTGCATTCCAAGTTAATAATGAATGCCCAAGTGGACAAATTAACAGGATCGAGCTTCATTACTGTGATAACTCTGCGACACATCTTTCCCACACCTGGAATTTCCATACAAGGTCCAGGCTACTATCTCTAAACTTGAATACACCAATGTCCTCTACTGTTGATCATCTTTATCAGCTATGAAAAGAATAAAACAGATTCAGACTACTCCTATGTGTAAAGTCACAAGCCCACGTCTACCATGCCTTGAGGACTCTACATTAGTTGCCGGTTGCCAGAAGATCCACATTCAAGCTGCTTTGTATCACCCACAAAGCAATACATGAACAAGACCAATTTATATCAGGAGTAAAATAACCAAATATATTCAACAAGGAACCTCCACTAAAGATTGGCACCTCGTCTCAAAACCCCACTATACAAGAAAAAACATAGCTGGTAAATCTTTCTCTATTCACGCAGCCAAACTATGAAAATCATTACCCCCAAACATAAGATCCACAGATGACTATCTTATCTTCAGAAGACTACTCAAGAGTTGGCTCTTTCATGCATAACCACCAGACTCAAACACTAATGTACAGCATACCCCTTTGCATATAAACATTTATAATTTGATTATATATATGTATTGATATATGTGTATATTTTTGGAAAAATATGTACAGAAACTATGTTTCTTAAGGGTTGCTTAGCAAATGTATATATTACTTATGGTTGAATATATATATGCTTAACATGTATCACTGCATAGTTTTCATTTAAGGTATTTGATTAGATTTTTATGGGTCTGTTTTATTTATCTATCACAATATGTTAATAGTATCATAGCTATTTTATCTACAAGTGCTTCCCTATTGAAATATTGAGGAGATGATAAAAACATTTTTTTGTTTAAATAGTTATAAAAAAACACAAATAAATTAGCTTCTAGTAGAGTAACACATGAAAGTATGAGTTTATACAATACAACTTTAAATCTCGATATATTATCTTCCTTATACATGGACACCCTTTCAATGTAGCTATATGTTTATTACTTTACTCCCACTGTAGAAGGAAAAAAACATAGACTTTCTCCAATGCACCCTATACCTCTCTCAATACATCCTTTACCTCCACCCTCGGACAAAACCCATACCTCGTTCCACTACTGTGATCTCCCAAACAACTCTTTCTAAATTCTTCCCTCCTCTATCCCTCCTCTGACTCATCTCAAACCTCATATTACTACTATGATCTATCTAATCCCTTTCTAAAAGCTCTTCTATCCTACATCCCTCCTTTTACGCATCCCAAACCTCATCTTACTTCTATGATCTCTCGAATAACACTCTCTAGACTCTTCTTCTTGTATCCCTCCATTATTCTATTCAATCCAACTAACAAACTCTTAACTCTTAAGTCCAGTAGAAAACTCAGAATTCCATGAGTCCCCATTTGTTTTCCATCAAAAGACAGGATGGGAATCCAAACCCAAGTAGAACAGAATGACATCCCCATATGTGCCTTGACTACTATCTTGTGTGGAGCCCAATGCTTACTTTTACCTCACCTATCCCAGAATCCGGTTCTCGGTAGACCCCCAGTGCAGCATTTGCCCTCTGTTTTGGCATTGATTTCAATGGCATCTGTCCCTTGAAAGAAAAGTGTGAGGCAGGCAGTATGTTATCACATGCTTCGCCCCTGTAAGTATTTGAAGTTTTGGGCCCAATTCTCAGGAAATCATCATGAGGAATCCAAGGACTTTGCCTCGCAGACCTCCCCCAAAAATAAATGTTGCCCTCTAAAATACACACATCCTAGCACTCCCAACACTTACGCAAAGACAAGCCTGACCCTGTTTCCATCTTGACTATCATTCTGCTAATCCTCATTGCTCCCTTCATACACCCATCCACCTCAAACTACAATTGTATCTAGCATTGACCATTGGCACCTACCACCTACATCTGCGGAATCTGTGAGAGACGTTCCCTGCGTTCTGTGACCAGCCCCTGTACTCGACGGCTATTAATTATCGTGTGTCCCACTGTTGAGGACCTTATCTACTAGTGGGTGAAGCGTGTGCTGTATGCCCAATTTCCACGCCAGACCATGGATCTCTGGTAGAGCCTTCCGGGTTAAGTCTGGCTCTGTATTTGGCTGGCCCTCTGACTCCTGCCCTACTGCCCCCGTTTTTGCATAGGATATTTTCCATCTCCGACTTTTTGAAAAATTGGTACCCTGGACTCCAATTCACGACTGGCTACCTTCGAATGGATGAGATCTACCTTTAGAACTTGGATTTTATATTGTTTAGTTCTTCTCATCGTCAACAGAAAATAACCCCTGAAACCATTTGTTCTAAAGGAATTTATTGTTAAAAATACTCAAGTTACCCTGAATTGCGAAGAAATCTTCTCTTATACTTTGGCATTCCTTGCGCCCTGACGAAGGAACTTTGGATAAATTGTCCTTTCCGAAACGCGCGTCGGCGCTTTGTTCTTTGTTTGTATTCTCTTTCTTAGGTTTATTGTTTTGGTGTTGTGATTATGATATCGCTTTTTGTTTTGTAATGTATGACGCTGTGATTGGTTGAGAGGATGTCTGAATGTGTGAGCTTGAGTGGGGGCTATATGCTATGTTTATTTGATTAAGTGCATTGTATATACATATGTATAAGTGTCTTTTATGAGTTTGTGCTGTCCGATGGAATTGAAAAAAATAAAATTATATGTTTTGTTTATAAATTTTTCAGTGTGGGACAATGATGTTGTATAGAAACTGATGAATATATTACCTATTGTTATATAATGTTCTAGGAGAGGTTTCTCTTTGTTTTTTGGAGCGCACCCTCTCCATTCCACAACAGGCATAGTCATCCATGCAATATGTCTCCATAGATGCACTGCACCCGCAACCTTATTCACCATGGCCTCCCACTCCTTATTTGTAATATAACTCATGGCAACAAGATGTTCCCACTCTAAAAAACGGTTTAAGAAACTGTCCATTGTGGGGGAACAGAGGGAGTGCCCTTAATCTGCAAGCAGCAGTAACACATCACAGAATTTACTTCTTACCTGCCAGTGAGTGTGAGGCCCTGCTGTAGACTCCTTCTGCCCCAGCTCAGCATCTAACAAAACGCACATGCTTACCTACAACACTCTGAACGGCATTGCCTTCCACTTCCATCGGAAACGATGCCTAGTCAATGTTTGAAATACTTAGAAAATACCTTGTCTGATAGCCTGCACAATGGTGGTCTTAAATTGTGGGTCATCAAGAGCCTATATATATGGGGTGGGCGGAACTCACAGAGTTTCACTCTGCAGAGTTACATGAAAACTCTGTGAGATTCTATGGAGTTCTGCAAACGGTTGGAAATTGTCCCAATGCACTGCTCAAGCTGATTTTTAGCACCGGGAGCTCGTTCTGCGCTGAAGATCGGTGCGAGCAACACCACGCGGCACTCCAGAGGGCGCTGCTACTTGAGTTGCTCTTTCCTGCCGCTCGAGTAGATTTTTTATTTGAGTGGCAGTTTTCTCACCACAAGCGGTCGCAATCGCCCTTGTTGGGGAGTCTTGCCAGGTGCCCACCTAATACCCATAAATCAAGCTAGGGGATGCCAATTCCCGCTTGAGCTTGCCAACTTACCATGCCGCGCATGAGAAAAAACTCCTTCACCTGGCAGTTGGCGGAGTTTGGCCAGAACTCCGCTTTACAAGCGCAATGTGGAGTGGCCAAAATTCTGCAGGTACAGCAGAATTTATTGCCCACACCTACTATTTACCTAGCCCAGTACTTCGCAGGCTGTGTGTTCTAGCCAGTGCTTAACTGATACAACATATATAATAATAAATAATACATGTATACACCCAAACCTTTCTTATGCACCACTCCTGCTGCTAGTAAATGCTGAGGTCGACAATCAAGGCTCTCTCTTTATTTCAATCTTGTGGGTTCTTTTTCATCCCTCTTTTTTCACTTTGCACTGAAAAACACATATTTTGTTTGTTATATTGTACATGGGTGCCCCTGGGCCCCTGTTTATTTGTTGTGGTACAACACACAAAAAGTATAGGGAGGTCTCAGGGAAGTTTTAAAGACCTGCAAGGTGTATTTCCCCTAAGAACGTACAGCTACCACACAACACCTTGGGTCTAGAAAGAAGGTAAAAGAACGTGAGTAAGGCAAGGGTCAATATATGTCCAAAGTAAAGACAACAGCCTCCTTAGCTAGAGAAGAGCACCTCTCTTGCCAGAACCCATCACTCACAAATAGTGACTTATCATCATTTGGATCCGGCCTTCTCTCACAAGGGAACCCAGTCTTAGGAATTAACTGGGAAGGCCCTGGTTGATTGGAGGGCTAAAGGATGGCTGATGACTCCTCAGAGTACAACATGGAACCCAAAGACATATTATGATGGTAAGTGAAGAGGGTTGCAAAAGAAGGAAAAAATAGGAAAGGAAAAAAGGGTGCAGCGCTAAATAATAAGCAAATGTGTGTTAAAAATGAATGTCACAAGAAAACATTTCATATATTCCGGTCATTTCTCTTTGACCGCCCCGGGGTACCGACGGATAGAGCGGGCCCCCTTCCCTGAGTAGTGACCAGGTAGAGGTGAGGGTAACACCCAATTGTTATGACTATAACAATAGGCAATAGTCAGTCACCGAGGTAGGGGAAGACTGGTGCTCCCAACCTCTGATGGCAGTCTGCAACCACTGCCACCACCTTCTTAAAATCTGGGAGTCACTGGTGAGGCCAAAGGCGACCATGGAAAACTGAAAATGCTTGTGGCCCACCTTTAACAACAGATAGTGCCTGTGGGCCGGCAAGACAGGGGTATGGAAATAGGCCGCCTGAAGGTCCAATACCACCATCCAGTTTCCTGCATCCGGGGCAGGGACAACTTATACCAGCATGAACATCTTGGTTAGTGCTTCTGCAAGAAAAAATTGAGAGGTCGAAGATCTAAAATAAGACGAAGGCTGCTGCCCTTTTTGCAGCACACAGAAATAACAGGAGTAACACCCAATTCCGATCTCCAAGGCTGAGACCGTGTCTACTACTCCTTTCTCCAAACGAGCCTAAACTTCTTGCAGCAAATTGGAGAAATGGTTCTCCAAAATCTGCCCTGATGTGGGTGGAAGATGTGGTGGGATGGAAAGGAATGCAAGGGTGTAGCCCTGTTGTACTATCTTAAGGACCCACAAGTTGGATGGTATGGCTTGCCACCAATGCAGAAAATGATTTGATCATTTTTATTAAACAAACCAACACTTGCCAAAACTAAAGCATCAACAAGACTAAACAAAAATGGCAACAAATGTGTCCTCTCGATTCACATTGATTATAAGCTCGTATAACAATAAACAATCAAAACATGTTGGCAAATACAGTTACGCGACGATGATATGGCAGTGTCGGTTACTGAAAACAATAAAATCTCAGCCTGGATTGTAAGCAGACATGATGCCAATATGTCTGTACATGTTTAGAAACTTCACACTTTCTAAATAGATGAGGGAATCTGAAAGTAAGCATAGGATGAAAATGGAAGAAACTTGAAGAAGAACTGTGAGTGTTCGGGTCAGCCCGCTGAGAACAGATGCATACAAGGTACTTACCCTTCAAACACTTGCCTAAAACTAGTTTTGGAATCAGTTAGTCTTGTTTTGGACATCACATGCTACACATTTGTTGGCTTTGAGCCACATGTACTGACTATACTACATATTTAATCTACATGTCTGTCACTAGTTTACACCTATTTGGTACAGAAATGAACCACTAACTAAAAGAAATGAAGAAAAATGAAATGGCTAAATCAATGGGGCATTGCATGCAATGAATGAGGCAGATTAAGTTCAGTGTAGGGGAGTTGAAGGGTGACAGCTGTATGCAACATATTCATCTAACCAATGCTTTTCAACATCTACATGAATTCATTACCAGGAATGATGAATGAATTTTAGCTCACATGCTATAACTATGCAGATGACACAAAATACTCCTTAAACTGGAAAGACCAAAAGACATTGGAAACTAAAAATCTTCAGTTGCCTTGAAGCCGATGATCAGTGGGTTATATGGAGCCATCACAAATTGAATGCTTCCAAAACAGAAATACTCGCATGTGGCGATTGGAAAAATTATGACCCACTCTGTGCCTGGCCTGACAATCTGGGACTACCTCCTAAAGTATCTAAGGAAGTAAGAAACCTTGGAATTACCTGCATTCCAAGTTAATAATGAATGCCCAAGTGGACAAATTAACAGGATCGAGCTTCATTACTGTGATAACTCTGCGACACATCTTTCCCACATCTGGGATTTCCATACAAGGTCCAGGCTACTATCTCTAAACTTGAATACACCAATGTCCTCTACTGTTGATCATCTTTATCAGCTATGAAAAGAATAAAACAGATTCAGACTACTCCTATGTGTAAAGTCACAAGCCCACGTCTACCATGCCTTGAGGACTCTACATTAGTTGCCGGTTGCCAGAAGATCCACATTCAAGCTGCTTTGTATCACCCACAAAGCAATACATGAACAAGACCACTTTATATCAGGAGTAAAATAACCAAATATATTCAACAAGGAACCTCCACTAAAGATTGGCACCTCGTCTCAAAACCCCACTATACAAGAAAAAACATAGCTGGTAAATCTTTCTCTATTCACGCAGCCAAACTATGAAAATCATTACCCCCAAACATAAGATCCACAGATGACTATCTTATCTTCAGAAGACTACTCAAGAGTTGGCTCTTTCATGCATAACCACCAGACTCAAACACTAATGTACAGCATACCCCTTTGCATATAAACATTTATAATTTGATTATATATATGTATTGATATATGTGTATATTTTTGGAAAAATATGTACAGAAACTATGTTTCTTAAGGGTTGCTTAGCAAATGTATATATTACTTATGGTTGAATATATATATGCTTAACATGTATCACTGCATAGTTTTCATTTAAGGTATTTGATTAGATTTTTATGGGTCTGTTTTATTTATCTATCACAATATGTTAATAGTATCATAGCTATTTTATCTACAAGTGCTTCCCTATTGAAATATTGAGGAGATGATAAAAACATTTTTTTATTTAAATAGTTATAAAAAAACACAAATAAATTAGCTTCTAGTAGAGTAACACATGAAAGTATGAGTTTATACAATACAACTTTAAATCTCGATATATTATCTTCCTTATACATGGACACCCTTTCAATGTAGCTATATGTTTATTACTTTACTCCCACTGTAGAAGGAAAAAAACATAGACTTTCTCCAATGCACCCTATACCTCTCTCAATACATCCTTTACCTCCACCCTCGGACAAAACCCATACCTCGTTCCACTACTGTGATCTCCCAAACAACTCTTTCTAAATTCTTCCCTCCTCTATCCCTCCTCTGACTCATCTCAAACCTCATATTACTACTATGATCTATCTAATCCCTTTCTAAAAGCTCTTCTATCCTACATCCCTCCTTTTACGCATCCCAAACCTCATCTTACTTCTATGATCTCTCGAATAACACTCTCTAGACTCTTCTTCTTGTATCCCTCCATTATTCTATTCAATCCAACTAACAAACTCTTAACTCTTAAGTCCAGTAGAAAACTCAGAATTCCATGAGTCCCCATTTGTTTTCCATCAAAAGAAAGGATGGGAATCCAAACCCAAGTAGAACAGAATGACATCCCCATATGTGCCTTGACTACTATCTTGTGTGGAGCCCAATGCTTACTTTTACCTCACCTATCCCAGAATCCGGTTCTCGGTAGACCCCCAGTGCAGCATTTGCCCTCTGTTTTGGCATTGATTTCAATGGCATCTGTCCCTTGAAAGAAAAGTGTGAGGCAGGCAGTATGTTATCACATGCTTCACCCCTGTAAGTATTTGAAGTTTTGGGCCCAATTCTCAGGAAATCATCATGAGGAATCCAAGGACTTTGCCTCGCAGACCTCCCCCAAAAATAAATGTTGCCCTCTAAAATACACACATCCTAGCACTCCCAACACTTACGCAAAGACAAGCCTGACCCTGTTTCCATCTTGACTATCATTCTGCTAATCCTCATTGCTCCCTTCATACACCCATCCACCTCAAACTACAATTGTATCTAGCATTGACCATTGGCACCTACCACCTACATCTGCGGAATCTGTGAGAGACGTTCCCTGCGCTCTGTGACCAGCCCCTGTACTCGACGGCTATTAATTATCGTGTGTCCCACTGTTAAGGACCTTATCTACTAGTGGGTGAAGCGTGTGCTGTATGCCCAATTTCCACGCCAGACCATGGATCTCTGGTAGAGCCTTCCGGGTTAAGTCTGGCTCTGTATTTGGCTGGCCCTCTGACTCCTGCCCTACTGCCCCCGTTTTTGCATAGGATATTTTCCATCTCCGGCTTTTTGAAAAATTGGTACCCTGGACTCCAATTCACGACTGGCTACCTACGAATGGATGAGATCTACCTTTAGAACTTGGATTTTATATTGTTTAGTTCTTCTCATCGTCAACAGAAAATAACCCCTGAAACCATTTGTTCTAAAGGAATTTATTGTTGAAAATACTCAAGTTACCCTGAATTGCGAAGAAATCTTCTCTTATACTTTGGCATTCCTTGCGCCCTGACGAAGGAACTTTGGATAAATTGTCCTTTCCGAAACGCGCGTCGGCGCTTTGTTCTTTGTTTGTATTCTCTTTCTTAGGTTTATTGTTTTGGTGTTGTGATTATGATATCGCTTTTTGTTTTGTAATGTATGACGCTGTGATTGGTTGAGAGGATGTCTGAATGTGTGAGCTTGAGTGGGGGCTATATGCTATGTTTATTTGATTAAGTGCATTGTATATACATATGTATAAGTGTCTTTTATGAGTTTGTGCTGTCCGATGGAATTGAAAAAAATAAAATTATATGTTTTGTTTATACATTTTTCAGTGTGGGACAATGATGTTGTATAGAAACTGATGAATATATTACCTATTGTTATATAATGTTCTAGGAGAGGTTTCTCTTTGTTTTTTGGAGCGCACCCTCTCCATTCCACAACAGGCATAGTCATCCATGCAATATGTCTCCATAGATGCACTGCACCCGCAACCTTATTCACCATGGCCTCCCACTCCTTATTTGTAATATAACTCATGGCAACAAGATGTTCCCACTCTAAAAAACGGTTTAAGAAACTGTCCATTGTGGGGGAACAGAGGGAGTGCCCTTAATCTGCAAGCAGCAGTAACACATCACAGAATTTACTTCTTACCTGCCAGTGAGTGTGAGGCCCTGCTGCAGACTCCTTCTGCCCCAGCTCAGCATCTAACAAAACGCACATGCTTACCTACAACACTCTGAACGGCATTGCCTTCCACTTCCATCGGAAACGATGCCTAGTCAATGTTTGAAATACTTAGAAAATACCTTGTCTGATAGCCTGCACAATGGTGGTCTTAAATTGTGGGTCATCAAGAGCCTATATATATGGGGTGGGCGGAACTCACAGAGTTTCACTCTGCAGAGTTACATGAAAACTCTGTGAGATTCTATGGAGTTCTGCAAACGGTTGGAAATCGTCCCAATGCACTGCTCAAGCTGATTTTTAGCACCGGGAGCTCGTTCTGCGCTGAAGATCGGTGCGAGCAACACCACGCGGCACTCCAGAGGGCGCTGCTACTTGAGTTGCTCTTTCCTGCCGCTCGAGTAGATTTTTTATTTGAGTGGCAGTTTTCTCACCACAAGCGGTCGCAATCGCCCTTGTTGGGGAATCTTGCCAGGTGCCCACCTAATGCCCATAAATCACACTAGGGGATGCCAATTCCCGCTTGAGCTTGCCAACTTACCATGCCGCGCACAAGAAAAAACTCCTTCACCTGGCAGTTGGCAGAGTTTGGGCACAACTCCGCTTTACAAGCGCAAGGTGGAGTGTCCAAAATCCCGCAGGCAGAGCAGAATTTATTGCCCACACCTACTATTTACCTAGCCCAGTACTTCCCAGGCTGTGTGCTCTAGCCAGTGTTTAACTGATACAACATATATAATAATAAATAATACATGTATACACCCAAACCTTTCTTATGCACCACTCCTGCTGCTAGTAAATGCAGGGGTCGACAATCAAGGCTCTCTCTTTATTTCACTCTTGTGGGTTCTTTTTCATCCCTCTTTTTTTGTCACTTTGCACTGAAAAGCACATATTTTGTTTGTTATATTGTACATGGGTGCCCCTGGGCCCCTGCTTCTTTCTTGTGGTCCCCATGCCTTACTGGTGGAAACCGACATTGGCTGCACCTGCTGTGCTGTGTGGTGCCGTGTAACAGTGGCGATACTCTGTAGTATTTTTTCCAGGATCCCTAGATCCTTTGTTTCTCTTTTACAGGAGAACCTCCTTCCCTGTCTTCTTCTTGTCAAACTCTGTCTCCTCTCTCTTTTCTGCTCTCTTTTCTTTCTTCTTTTTTTATTGCTCTTTCTGTCCCACCATCCTTGTATGTGTAACATAGCTTCCATCCTTGGAGTGGAATTGAGATGACTTTGAGTGGCGTGCTCTTGGCTATCTTTGATATTGTGGATTCTGGGCAGTGTCAGACTTGGACATAAAATAGACCCAGGCTCCAAGATAAAAGTGATACCTTTAGTGAATTTACTACCTAAAATAGTGGTCCACGTTTGCGAATTGGGGCAGTTTTGAACTTGTACAAACATGCTGTATAATTGTTTTCCAAGGTATTTGTGACGGCATGTATTTGAGATTGCTGCAGGTAATATTTGTTTTAATATCTGGGAAATCAACAGTAAAAACTGGCCCAGCAGACCATAAAAGAGTCCCACAAAATGCCAACAAAAACTGGCCCACCCACTGACCTGTTAGACCAGCCAATTAGGTGGACCCTGATACTAGGGATCCTATGATGCCAATGAGGCTTTCAGCAGGGATCATGCATGTTTTCTCTCCTGTTTAATGTATATCAGCAGCCACTTAATCCACTGCTGAAAGAATTTGGACCTAACTTTCAAAACTGTATGGGTGACATTTGCGTGGCTTTGCGTTATTTAAAAAATACAAAGTAATGCAACAAAGTACATACCATGCCTTGCATTACTAGGCGTTGGGTAGGTGTTACATTGGTAGAGCATGAACACTCCCATGTATTTTGATGCAAAACGAGCATTACAAAGATTTATAAACCTGGCTTTGCACCAAAATGGTGCACCTACCTACTAAAGGCATAACAATGAGAACATTATTTTTCTTCTAGTTACTTCCTGTTTCCATGCCTGCTGCAGTGCACCTAGAAAGAGGAATATGCCTCTAAGGATTGTTTTTTGCGCAGGAAGGTGTTTCTTTGTGCGCAAAAAAACAATCCTGCTTGTAATGTAGGCACCCTTGCACTATGGTGCAAAGCTACTTGCATTGGTGCAATTATCTCCGGCTATCGCTGGATTTTATCGCTGAGATAGCGCTATCAGCTACGCTTATCTCAAAAGCGATAACAATTCCAGAGTTAGCTGCAAATTGTGCGATTATCGCTGGAAATCCAGCGATAATCGCACAGCAAAAGGTAAAACGTTGCTGATAGGGCAGGGCAGACTTAGCCATAATATCCACCTTCCATTGGATATAATGGCTAAGTCAGATTGTAAGCAGGCGTAAAGAAACCTGTGTTAAGCGCGGTTAGTGCTACTTTTATAATCGCTAAGCAGGTTGGCAATTACCTTGATAATTGGAGAAAAGTCGGTTAGCGTCATTCTCCACGTTAGTTTGGCAGGGTATGCCCACTTTGCATCTCAGTGGCGACGCAAAGATGGGCGTTAGCGAAACGGCGCTGAGGCATGGGTACAAGCTCTAGCGTGTCCATGCTGATAGTGCGATCAAATTATCGCTGCTTTTCGGTGAAAAACAGACGCTAAAGCGGCGATAATTTTATCACGGGGTTTTGATGATATGCCCCTTATTGACCAGTGCCTCCTCCTTTGTTGGATAAACAAGGGACCTACGTCATCAGTCATCGAATTATCATCTCACTTTGCTCAATGAGACATACCCCCTCCTAGCTCAGGATGACTGGACCACTAAAGCAAGAGCCATTATTGGGTCACTGATTATGTAATGCTCTACTGGTGGGACTGGGGCTGAGCAAGACGAATGTCAACAAACTCCAGATGCTGCAGAACTCAGCAGTTCAGGCCGCTTGTGCCTGGATCAGTGCATGTATCTCCTGCTCGGTGAGAGCTGCCTTGGTTCCCTGTGGATTCCCACACCACCTTCTAAATGCTTTCACTCGCACATAAAGCTCTCCATGGTAACACCCCAGAAAATTCGAAACTGCATTTGATTGGGGGTTGCCCTGAGAGAACCCCAAGATCTGCAGGCCAGCATTTGTTGATTCATCCCAGGTATGTTAGGAAAAAGAGAGGACAGATCTTTTCTGGTGATTGATAGGGAGCTGTAGAGCAACCTGCCATTGGGTAGAAGAGACCCACAAACAGCTGCTCACCTCTAGAAAAGCGATGAAGACCTTATTTTTCTGAGTTATAAGATCTTCCATCTGTTTTTTTATCGAATAAACACTGCATGGTTGGGTTCTTGTATTGCACAAACTGCAGTGGCATAAAAACCTATATTTCACAGTCAATCATGGAAAGGGGAGATATTTCAGGGTTCCTTGTAAAAACAAGCATTGGCATAGCCAATAGGTCTCGCCTTTGGCACCTTATAAGTGTTAAGAGAGAGCTATTGGCTTTGGCAATGTGTTTAAGCGATGATGTAGAGCAGTTTGGCTGCTGTACAGTAAGCTATAAATTAATATTAAGTGATATAAACATTGTTGTTATGATCCAGCGGCCTATAGAAAATATATCATAAACAACGCTACCCAACTTCATAACCTATAAACAAAATTCTATACTAAATATGGACCCATTTATAAACCTGACATATTTTGGGCCTACTGAATCAGATGGTCAGATTAAATCTATATACACATTATCTACAAACTATATACAATTTTATACATCTGCGAAAAGAATATTGTCATTAGAATAAAACTTAACCATTTAAATGACCACCATTGGCGACGTGATCTAGCTAATAGTAACCTACACTTCTGAATAACCAAGACCAGCTTGTTTGTCAAAAGTAAGATTGTATTTACTAAATTATGGTATATAAGTTGATAGTTTTATAAATGAATTTTATTAGCAATAAAGCAAGCATGATTGTAAAGAAATGTGAGAAAATACAATTTAAGTATAAAGTTTAGCATTTCTAAAACCTAATTCCCTAACTGAGCTAAATAGATAGAAATTTAAGTAAAGTTCTTTGAGGATTCTTACGTGCTCCACGCAAAGTCCGACAGCACATCACCCTCATCGGAAAGTCAGAAAGCAGCAGCCAGCCCATCCCTAGGGGCATGACTTTTTATACCTTTCTACGCTAACTAAACTACGCAAAGGAAAGTTTTCAGAAATCTTCGACGTCCCATTGGCTGAGAGTGACAAGTGACATGTCACCCACTTTTCAAAAGTTCCATTAGATCATGTTTCATAAAGACCATTGTCTCTTCCACGTGAAACCAGGAGCTTCCTGAGTTTGCAACAAATGTTCAAATTTGTTCTCACTACGTCCAAGCAACTTCCGCGGATGCCAAGTTAAGGCTGACAAAATGTTCACTTTCGACCTTGGCCATGTCCGACAGAATGATGACAGCACATCAGTTTTTGCTTTGTGAATGCAGCTTTGATAAACGTTTTAATTCAGAATGGGCGTCTCGTGACTTTTGCAGAATTACAAGTCAGCTCTTTTCTGCGACTCAAGTGACTAGGCCCAAAAGCAGGCAACTTAAGCTTTCTAGTATAAAACAAACACAAGAAAAGTATTAATGTAAGAAATAATGTAGATTCTGTATCCACCCCAAGATTTACTAATTAATTAACCCACCCGATTAATCAAAATGTTATCTAGCCATTGCAAACAAATAAAGCAGCGTTTATATCTACCAGTCTCCGTTATTCCATGAGACTTATATGCACCTAGAATAGTAGAAATGACATCACACAGACAAGGAAAAGCAAAACAAGCACATGCTTCTTTTAAGTTTGCAGCAATTAGTAATGACAAAAACGAAAACAATAAATTATTTTATTATTTTGCACGAACAAAAAGATGCAACAATTATGCACGTTTATGAGCACACATGTTAGTCCCCCCATGTGTAAAGTTTAATCTAAGTTGTATTAGCACGACATATCACAAATCATTAATATTATTATTCATGTTATGGAAATGTGACTTCACGAGTTTTAAACAAAATTTTGTTTTCTATCTCGCTCCATCAACTCCCTCATCTGGTGATTAACAAATCACCACACCAGCACTCAAAATTTTGATAATTTAAATTTCTAAGAAATCGATTCAAATTCATTTGTATCAGTAAACCTAAAAGTCTGTTTCTGCATAATCTTTGGAATTAACATAACGCTCTCTATGTAACTCCTGTAATTCGATCTCTCTTTCTTCTTCTTTTCTGAGTTTATAGATTCTTTTCTTTTCTTTCAACTGTTTCTTTCTTTTATGTAACAAACAACCTATTTTGGTCAAAATAAAAATGAATACTATTATAATCAAAGGTGCCAGAATCTTGCCAAGAATTGAACTTCCAATATCATGAAACCAGTTTTTAATTGCTTGAAACCTTTTTGAAAGTTTCCCTGTAAAATCATCTTCTTCTAAAGGAATTATCTCTGAATGCATTTGTGTAATATTCTTAATATACATTTCAATATTCTTACTTTCATCAGGTATATATGTACAACAATGTTGTACATGTAAAATGCCACAGACTCCTCCCTCTTTTGCTAGGAGTATGTCTAAAGCAAGGCGGTCTTGAATTACCATAGATCTAATTGCAATAACTTCAACATTCACTAATTGAAATCCATCAGCTGTGTCAGTTGATAATCTATCAACTATAGTGGACAATTTTCTGATTCTCCCTGCATTTAGGGTTATACCAACAAAAGGTATTACAGCTTGAAAAATATCTCCCAGAACTTCAGTAAAAGTTTCTCTTTTAACTCTATTTACATAATTATGAATTTTAAACAATCCTTCTGAATCTCTGTCAACATGAAACACTTTAGGAAAAACAATTCCCACATAACAAGTTCCATACCAGTGGTCTGGAAGGTTGTAGTAGGCTTTGTCACCACAAACAAAATAAATCCCAGGAAAGATAGGATCTTTTCCACCTTTAAATCCCCAACCTCCCAAAATCTGATAAGTATCTTCACAGTTACTTGCACCTACAAAGTAATTATCAAAAAGTGTATTATCTCTTCTAATGCAAAGTTTTCCACTAACTGGTTTGTCTATGTGAATTGCAATATTTTCAAGCATTTTGCCATTTAATTTCTCATCCTCTTTCTGCCAGAAACTTGACTTAGTCTGCTTGACTAATTCATTCCTCTTATAAATTGCTCTTCTCTCCTCAACCATGTTCAAAAATTTCTTTCCTTCAGCACTTAATTTACATGTTAGATTATTCTTGTAAGCATACTCGTAAGTGAGTTCGTTAGTAACAAGGAAAAATTCTCTCATTTGTTTTGCTTTCTTATGCTTATTTAAAGCATTATCAATCTTAATATTTGCAAAAATTTCATCATAATTTGAATAGTAATATTCTAAACGTCCAGTTTGATAAAATAAACTAGTTAATACACTACATGTTACAGCATAAGTGAGAGGAAGCATATTATATGTTACTCCCTCAGAAACAGAAGCAGGTAACTTAACGCAGACGTAGCAGTCTTTTGCATCCATTACCTTAACATATTCACTCAATAGCTTTGTGAATGTATTACTTGAGAAATCACCAATTGATTTATCTTGATGAATGTTAGGCTGATGATCAATAACTTTTGCAGACGCACTATGTTTAGTTTGGCTAACCAGAGCTTTGCTTGTTATGTTAACTTTGTGTAATTCTCTATTCATTTCCAAAGGGATAATCACAGCTAGAACCAACCAGAGCAGAATTAAAATGAGCAGACACACCAGAGTCATCTTACAGCATCTTTTAAAAACAGAACACTTTGAAGTGCTCTCCTTAACATAAGGCATTCTTGGTTAATTTTAGCCTCAAAAAAATAAAAATAAATTTTAAAATTCTAAATTTATATTTACACCCCCCTTTTAAAATATATATATTTTTTTTTTTATTTTTTAAAACCCTAAACAAGATTTCTTCGACCTTATGTCATACATAAGTTTTCTTCAACTAAACAGTTTTTCTTCGACCTTGTGTCAACTAACAAATTTTCTTCAGCCTTTTGCCAATTTAATATTTCTGTACTTCAATCATTGTCACTAATTTCTTGGATTTCGTTTTCTTCTTCACTACTATCATATATGTCAATAACAGGTGGAATTACTAAGTAAGTCCACTCAGGAGACTTGTATTTTTGGTTTGGTCTTATTATTCTCTTCCCTTTTCTCGATATCACTTCAATTTTTCTTCCAACTCCAACTTCTTTTCCAGGACTCTTTTGACTACTAATTTCTTCAACTTGTTCTTTTGGCTTTTTGATCAATCTGACTCTCAATCTTCCACCTGGCCAGTATTCTGCTTTTCTCACGTACTTCTTCTTTGGTTCAGAATTATTTGATTCTGACTTCCAAGTCCTTTTCTTTCTGTTTTCACTTTCACCTTCCACGTCACTTTCTTCAGTTTCGTAGTCTGAAATTTCAATTGACTCAGGAACTTCTCTATTCGGCAATTTCACTCCTTCAGGAACACTTTGTCTTCCATCACTGGTACTCGGTAATTCGTCTTCCTCCTCTTCCTCAATTACCCCCAACTTCCCAGATTTCGGATTTCTGTTCCTTACTTCAGAGTTTGTTCTCTGCCTTTCGATACTCTCCTGGTCTGAAACTTCCTTTTGTTTTGCTTCTTTGTCTTCAATGGAGACAACCGAATCCTCAGTTATCTTTCCTTTTAACAGATTCTCTTCACCTTCAGAATCTATTTCAATTATTTCCAAGTCTTTTCTTGTCAAATTTTCATTCACTGGCACAGTTTCCAGATGTCGACTTTCTTGTCGATCTTCAGAATCTGGAATTATTTCACCTTCTGTTTCGCCTTCTGCTTCAGAATCAGAATCGTCTGTGGTATCACTTTCAACATCAGAACTCTCAGGAGTTGGTACTGGAATAGTATGACTAGGATGAATCCAACGTTTCAATCCTCTGCACTTTACAGCATTAGTAGTGATCAAAATTATCTGCCTAGGTTTCTGCCATCTAGGAGCTAGACAATTCCTTCTCCGATGTACTTTCGTTCTGACCCAATCGCCAGGTCTCAGATCATGTGTCAAAACCTTTTCATCTGATTGAGCTTCAGTTCCCACCTGATTAGACACAGAAGTTACCATATCAGATAACCTTTTACAGTAATCCAAAATAGCACTGTCATTTATGCTCAACAGTTTACCTACAGGTACAAAAGCTTGCCTCATAACTCTTCCCATTAAAATTTCATGAGGACTCAAACCTGTCTTTTTATCTGGTGTACTTCTTAATGACATCAAAACAAGTGGAAGAGCATCAGTCCACTTTACACCTGTTTCAAGACACATTTTTCCAATTCTGTTTTTAATTGTTCCATTTATTTGTTCAACTACTCCTGATGCCTCTGGTCTGTATGCACAGTGTATTTTCTGCTCAATGCTCAAAGCTTCGCAAATTAACTTCATCAGTTTGTTATCAAAATGGCTTCCTCCATCACTCTCAATAGTGACTGGAAAACCGTATCTTGGGATGATTTCTCTGAGCATTAGTTTTGCCACTGTAATTGAATCACAATGTCGTGTAGGGAAAGCCTCTACCCATCTTGAAAATAAGCATACAATTACAAGCACATATTTCAAACAATTGTGTAAGGGCATTTCAATGAAATCCATTTGTAACCTGGTAAAGGGACCACCTTCTCGACCAATTATTCCTGTCCCCACCACTGATTTTCTGTTTGGATTCATTTGTTGGCATGACAAACACCTTTGACAAAAGGATTCTGCAATAGTTCTAAACTTGGTATTGAACCATGTTTCTCTGAAAAGTCTAACCATAGAATCTCTTCCTAGATGTGCTGGACCATGATATAATCTGGCCATGTCAGCAATCAAACAATTTGGTAAGACTACTCTGCCATCTTTGTAAACCCACACTCCATCTTCTTCACGTGGTCTACAATCTGATCTTAACCATAAGTCTTTTTCTTCATCTTCTGCTTCATTTTGTAAATCTCTAATCTCATGCCATGTTTCTACAACAGTTGTTAGCATTAATGAATTTGAATCAGTTTCTTTACTCCTCTCCCGATTGTATGAATAATTTTTCCTTGCGCAGTATTTAGCTGTTTCATCCGCGAAGGCATTTCCCTTGGAAATATAATCAGTTCCTCTAGTGTGCGCTGCACACTTAACAATGGCGATTTCTTTTGGCAATTGTATTGCTTCAATTAATCTCCTAATGAAAACTGCATTTTTAATTGGTGATCCTGCTGATGTCATGTATCCTCTCTGTGACCAGAGTTGTCCATAATCATGCACAACTCCGTACCCATACTGACTATCAGTAATGATGGTAACTCTTATATCCTTTGATATTTCACATGCACGAATTAAAGCAATCAATTCAGCCACCTGTGCTGAACGAACTCCTTCAAGACATGATGCTTCTTCAACATTTACGACTGTACAAACTGAATATGAAGCTTTTAAGACACCTCCTTCGGATCTTAAGCATGACCCATCTACAAAGTAGACAAAATCCGATTCAGACAAAGGTCTGTCTTTGATGTCTTTTCTTGGTTTAGTGCAGAATTCCATGACATCTAAACATTCATGTTCTGTTTCAATGTCATCAACAATTTCAGAATCAGGCAGTAATGTAGAAGGATTCAGATTTAAACATCTTGAAATCGAAACATTATCTGCTCCTAGTATGATTTTCTCATACTTTGTCAATCTACTACTTGTTAGATGTTGAGTCTTACCTCTTGTCAGTAATATTTCAACTGAATGAGGCACAAAAACTTTCACAGGAAATCCCATAATGATCCCCTCACTTTGTTCGAGGCTGATACTTGTAGCTGCAACTGCTTTCAAACAACCTGGTAATGCTTTTGCAATTGGATCAAGAACTGCAGAGAAGTATGCAATAGGTTTCTTTAAATTTCCGTGTCTCTGAATTAACACAGATAATGCACATCCTTCTCTCTCACTGCAATACAGTTCGAAATCTTTCTCATAATTTGGCATACCTAAAGCAGGAGCTTGGCATAAGCTCTTTTTCAGGTTCTCAAAAGAGTCCATCTCAGCATCATTGAGAATAATTGGATCTTTTACATCTGACTTTGTCAGTCTTTGTAGTGGTTTTGCAATTACTGAAAATCCACTTATCCATTGTCGACAGTAACCAACCATTCCCAAGAACATTCTTACCTGTCTTTGTGTTCTTGGTGGTAACATTGCTTGAATCATTTTTATTCTCTCTATTGTTACTTGTCTTTTTCCCTTTGCAATTCTGTGACCAAGATATTTTACTTCTTGTTTGCAAAACTGTAGTTTTGCTGGGGACACTTTATGTCCTTCTTCTGCAAGGCGATTTAACAGAATTATTGTGTCTGTTACACAATTTTCTCTTGTCTTTGCAGCTATTAACAAATCATCAATATACTGCACTAGCGTAGACCTACCAGGTAAGTCTAGGTCTTCTAATGATCTTTTTAACAATTCGTTAAAAATTGAAGGACTTTCTGTATAGCCCTGAGGGATTCTTGACCATCCGAGGGTCTTACCTTGGAATCTGAAAGCAAAGATTTCATAACTGTCTGGATGTAAGGGAACAGTAAAGAATGCATTGCAAAGGTCAATGACTGTATACCATTCAGCATCATGTGGAATCTGAAATAGAATTACTGCTGGATTTGGAACCACAGGACAACATGGAACGACAATTTGATTAACCTTTCTCAAATCTTGTACGATTCTAAATGTTCCGTTAGACTTTTTAACTCCCATAATTGGTGAATTACAAGAGCTACTCTCCATTTCTTTTAATACACCTTGCTTGATTAATTTTTCAATTATAGGTGTAATACCTTCAATTGTTTCTGTTTTCATTTTATATTGTGGAGTGTTTGGAAATTCTATTCCCTGTTTCAATGTAATTTTTACTGGATCTACGTTTTTCATCAGACCCATCTCATTTCCAGTAAAATCCCATATTTCAGATTTCACTGTTTCTTTGAGTTCTTCAGGTAAATCTTTTTCTTCAAATGCAGGAAACAATTTTGTTTCTTCTGCTTCCATCATCATCATTGTCATTCTGTATAAACCATCTTCCTCCATTGTTTGTAACTCAACTCCATCAGGAGAACAATATATTCTACAATTCATTTTACATAGGATGTCTCTGCCCAATAGATTTACTGGACTACTATTACAAACCACAAATCTGTGTTTATCTCTGTAGTTTCCAATTTCAACTGGTACTGGATCAGTTAAGTCAGTTTTAATTTGTTGATTACTTACTCCGACAACTTGGATGGTATCCCCAGAGAGAGGTAGGTTTTCAATTTCCACTGATCTAACAGTAGAACGGGTAGCACCAGTGTCCACTAGAAAAGTGATGTCTACATCATTAACTTTCCCGTTTACAAAAGGACCAGACTGGTCAACCTCAAGAGTGGCTCCAACAACACACTCTTCCTCCTCTCTCGGGCACCGTCAACAATAATCATCAGAATCGCTGTCTTGACTTTCTGCTAATAAAAATTGTTGTGAAGCATTTTGCATTTGAACCCTTTGCTGCTTTTGCTGTTTTTGTGGTTTTATTACCTGTTCACTTCCCTGAAATCCCACGTTTGGATTATATTTTTGAACTCCCCCACAATTCGGAAAAGGTGGTTGTGGCAATTGGTCTTGACGATTATTCACCTGTTGTTGTTGCTGTTGCTGTAACTGTCGTTGAATATTTAATTCGTTTAACCCCTGTTGTATCTGTAGCTGTCGCTGCAGGTCAACACCATTCTGCATCTGTGGATTCAATAAGGGATTCTTTAAGTTTTTAGGAGGATGAGGACACTCGTCTCTCCAATGTCCAATTTCGCCACAATTAAAACAAGGTAATCTTTGTTTCAACTCCTCAATCTTTGGGCTAAATTTCTTTGGGAAATTATTACTTTTAAACTTTCCTTGTATCTGGTTTGTATTCCCAGTTTGAACAAAATTAGTGTTCTTATTACCCATACTGGCAATTTGTTGCTCAGCCACTTTTACTTGAGCCCACATGGCTTTCTCCTTCAGCTTCTTCTGTTTTACTTCTATTTCATCACTGCAATACTTAGCTTTTCTTAGAATATCATCTACAGATAGTGATTGCCATCCGACAATACTATTTCTGATCATTTCTCCAATTTCAGGTTTTAGTCCATAAACAAATCTATAGACAAAATGGCTCATGTCTTTTTCATCTAATTTTTCATAACCACTGTATTGTTTAAAGATTAACAGTAGTCTTTCATAAAAAGAATGAACTGATTCTTTTGTTTCCTGTTCTGTTCTTTCTATTTTAACCCAATCGACTTCTTTGGGTGGAATTTTGTTTTTCATCCAAACAATTACTTTTTCATAAAAATCCATTACAAGTGGATTTGGAGCACCTGTTTCTTTGATTCGCTCAGGTTCTGTTTTTGGCCAACTAATCGATATCTTGCATTCTGTCCAAAGATCTGATGGAACGACAATGTCAAAAAATCCATCTAAATCAATCCACAGAACTTTTGACACTTTGATAAATCTATCGACTTGCCTGTACCACTCAACTGGTTTCTCCCTCAATTTCGGAAAGTCATTTGTAAATAACAGAATGTCCTGTCTCGACCAAGGGACATGAACATATCCTCCACCTGCAATTTCTCTCATTGGAAATTGTTTTGACAATTTTTCCAATCTTTCATCTTCCTTCTTTTTCGTCCATTTTACTCTCCATTTGTTCAGTTCTCCTAGCTTTTTGATATAGACAATCAAATCTTTAATATGAACTATTCTTCCCATTGAGTTTAAACTCTCGATGTCACTTTCTGAAAAGTCTAATCTGTAATGTTTCGCAAAATTCTTTTGTTTACTCACATCGATTTCAAGTTCTGCTGCTAGATCCTCTAGTTGATCATATTTGTTTTTCGTTTTCCACTGAATGCTTTTGCAAATGAACAGTAGTTCATCATCTCGATAGTAATTTAAACTATCTGGACCAATTGTTCCAATTATTAATTCTTCGATATTCGCTTTTAATTTGGCCACATCAAGTTTTGGTGTGGTTACCCTGACTTCAGGACTCCCTATATCTGATATAGCACCCATTGGTGTTTTTGGAGATAAATCCTCATTAAAGGTTAAATCAGGCATTCTCGATTTAGAAGAGTTTATTTCAGATAAGTCTGAATAAAATTTTTCAGCAGCCTTTTGAATTTCTGTATTTAAAGGAATAGTTAATCCAGTTTTGTTTGTTTCCTTTTGATCAAATACGGGCTGAACAGGACCAATTGTTACTGGAACTGTCACAGCTTCCATGCCTTTTGTCATTCTTTTTATTAATTCTTCTTTTGATCTTAAATATTCATTATAATCAACATCTTCAACATTTCTTGCCTCTCTTGTATAATCTTTTGGAGGTTCTCTTGCTCTTGGAGCCATTGTAAAATGTCTACCTTCATTTCGAGCATTCTCGAATTCTGGTCTTCTAGGAGTTTCAATGATTTCACAATTATTTGGATAAAGTTTAGGAGCTTCATTAATTGGAGGTGCACTCGGTGAAGTTTCAGTAGAAACCACCGGAGTAGACCATGATCTAGGAGGTCTCAAAGGCTGATTCTTTCTAGCAGTTGTATATATTTCTTCCATAACTGCATCCTCAGATTCACTTTCCACAGATTTCCCTGTAGGAGTACCCATTACCATTTCATGAATTAAATACAATCCTTCACTCATGTTTCCCTGTCTCCACATTCGCAATCTATCTTCATGAGTTTCTCTTCTCCAAGGTGGATTTTTAGAAGGTCTTTTAATTCCACTAGCTTCTCTTTGTAACTGATACATCTCGTCTTCCCACTCAACTAAAGCTTCAAATTGAGTTGGTCTCGGTTTCGGAACAAGAGCATTCATTTTCTCTCGTAAATTTCTTAAGACTTTTACATTAAATGAACCATCATCAGGCCAAGTTAAAACACCGTCGTTCTTGGTATAGCGTTTCCAACTATCGAACCATAAGACAGTATGATATCCATATTCACCTTCCATGTACGCTGCAGGTGTTTTATACTTATGAAGTAGTTTACCACCTCGCGTTTCGATTTTCTTGTCAGGTGAAAATAAATTCTTAAACTTCTGAAATAATGTTGGCTTTTTCTCAACATGTTTAAAATGATAACTCATTTTTAAGAGTTAAATCTAATTCACAAAATCGTTCGTAAAATATTTCCGGGATGTTCCGTAAAACAACCAATCCGTGCGCGAAACACACCAACAAGCCAATGACAGTTGAGCTACGTCACTTTTCTGCTCAACCAATAAATTTGGAGTTTTTCCGAAGGACCAATCAGCTCACAGGCCGTCAGAGACTCAAGAGCCAATCAGAATATAGCTTGTGACTTAGGTCACCCAATCCCAGCGCGGCTCTGTGACGTACACAGCAGCTGCGGTTTCTCGTTTCTCACTACTGGCGCTTACCCCTCCTTCACAAAATCTTTTCACAGCGCCATTTTAAGAACACTTTTCAGTGTAAATTAATTCTTAACAATGACTATAAAGACAACATCTGTTCGTTTCACTATTTAGGATAGTTTACATACATTCAAGTATCCACACTTCGGAATAGACGGCGCTATTCACACTAAGGATAATATTCAATTGTCAGTAGAGTAACCCTTACCCCACCCTTCTAACACGTATAATTATGAACTTGCTTTGCTCTGAACCCACCGCGAAGTGAAAGTTCTAAGAGTTCCACTTGAACATAAAATACAATTCAAACTCGCACTTTCACACTGAAATTTCCCTAATTTCAAACACACATGAAATCCGTACAGGACTCTCACCTGTTTATAGAAATCATGCACCGTTAGCAAAATAACGACGTTATCCGTACAGGGCTCTCACCTGTTTATAGATATGAAACATGTACCCGTACAGGACTCTAACCTGTTTATAGATAATCATGCACCGACGCTAATTTACCCTTCACTCAAGCTTGGATATAACTAATACTCTCATCACAGTGAGTTTTATGGAAGGCGCTTTGTCCCTATTCTCATGCTGCTTTAATTTCTTAGAAAACCCTCACTTTACAAGATTCAGACCTAGCCCTAAAACTGTGCTGCTCGGCGACAACACTATGGTACACGGCGATACCTCTTGTGATACTCGGCGATATCACTACAAACAGAACAGATGGCTTGCGTGACTAATTTCTCGCCACACAATCTATACCGGTATAGCTTACAGATAGCACGAAAAACGAACTCAACATGTGTTAAAACATCGATCCTATTTCCATACCATAATACTTTAGTAACCCTTAGCAACCACCATATTACCTTGGTTACTCTTAGCAACCATCAATTTCTGCTACCAGAGAATTGATCCAGCGGCCTATAGAAAATATATCATAAACAACGCTACCCAACTTCATAACCTATAAACAAAATTCTATACTAAATATGGACCCATTTATAAACCTGACATATTTTGGGCCTACTGAATCAGATGGTCAGATTAAATCTATATACACATTATCTACAAACTATATACAATTTTATACATCTGCGAAAAGAATATTGTCATTAGAATAAAACTTAACCATTTAAATGACCACCATTGGCGACGTGATCTAGCTAATAGTAACCTACACTTCTGAATAACCAAGACCAGCTTGTTTGTCAAAAGTAAGATTTTATTTACTAAATTATGGTATATAAGTTGATAGTTTTATAAATGAATTTTATTAGCAATAAAGCAAGCATGATTGTAAAGAAATGTGAGAAAATACAATTTAAGTATAAAGTTTAGCATTTCTAAAACCTAATTCCCTAACTGAGCTAAATAGATAGAAATTTAAGTAAAGTTCTTTGAGGATTCTTACGTGCTCCACGCAAAGTCCGACAGCACATCACCCTCATCGGAAAGTCAGAAAGCAGCAGCCAGCCCATCCCTAGGGGCATGACTTTTTATACCTTTCTACGCTAACTAAACTACGCAAAGGAAAGTTTTCAGAAATCTTCGACGTCCCATTGGCTGAGAGTGACAAGTGACATGTCACCCACTTTTCAAAAGTTCCATTAGATCATGTTTCATAAAGACCATTGTCTCTTCCACGTGAAACCAGGAGCTTCCTGAGTTTGCAACAAATGTTCAAATTTGTTCTCACTACGTCCAAGCAACTTCCGCGGATGCCAAGTTAAGGCTGACAAAATGTTCACTTTCGACCTTGGCCATGTCCGATAGAATGATGACAGCACATCAGTTTTTGCTTTGTGAATGCAGCTTTGATAAACGTTTTAATTCAGAATGGGCGTCTCGTGACTTTTGCAGAATTACAAGTCAGCTCTTTTCTGCGACTCAAGTGACTAGGCCCAAAAGCAGGCAACTTAAGCTTTCTAGTATAAAACAAACACAAGAAAAGTATTAATGTAAGAAATAATGTAGATTCTGTATCCACCCCAAGATTTACTAATTAATTAACCCACCCGATTAATCAAAATGTTATCTAGCCATTGCAAACAAATAAAGCAGCGTTTATATCTACCAGTCTCCGTTATTCCATGAGACTTATATGCACCTAGAATAGTAGAAATGACATCACACAGACAAGGAAAAGCAAAACAAGCACATGCTTCTTTTAAGTTTGCAGCAATTAGTAATGACAAAAACGAAAACAATAAATTATTTTATTATTTTGCACGAACAAAAAGATGCAACAATTATGCACGTTTATGAGCACACATGTTAGTCCCCCCATGTGTAAAGTTTAATCTAAGTTGTATTAGCACGACATATCACAAATCATTAATATTATTATTCATGTTATGGAAATGTGACTTCACGAGTTTTAAACAAAATTTTGTTTTCTATCTCGCTCCATCAGTTACCTTAGATATAATTAAGATATTATGTATAACTGAGCAACTGCAAAAAAATTACATAAAAAAATACCATCATGCATTCCAGGGGATTAGTGTGTTACGCAGCGATGCTTTCTAGGCTCGGCACGTATTGTAGCTATTGGGATCAAGTTAGCTCTCCTACATGTACAACAATCATGTCATTGTGTTGTGCTTTTAAAGTGGGGTAGGTAAACATTGCACATACGATGGTCTTGGATACTTACATATTTAGTTATAAGTTCTAGTAAGAACTTCCAAACATGTTAATTGTCTAACCAAAACAGGTATTTGACTAAAGAAATGAATAAACGCATAGCCAAGCTTTGCCAATGTTTATTTTCTTCTTATGACATGGTGGTTGGGGAGTTGAGAGGTCAGCAAACAACGATAGGAGGGCGGGGGGAAATTGAAAAGGACAGGATAGTGGGAGTGATTGAAAACAACAATGGGAGGGTGGGGTTGATTGAAAACAACAATGGGAGGGCCCAGTGAGAGTTCGTGACAAGGGAGGTGTTAGGCGAGTATTAACAGCTATAATGCTCAAAATTCAAATCATTCAAAAGACAATTATCTCAACATGAGTTTTTGTAAACTGGTTGCTGTGCTCCCACTTGTGTCTTTTCAACTCAAGTGTGTATCTCGTAAAGTTAATCATACCTGGAGCAGAGATTCTCCTATTCAAAAGATCTTTTCTGAACGTGGGCATTTAAAGTGTAGACTGATGCCTGTATTAGCATGCACATCATGAAAATTGTGAGTGCTCTTACAAATGAAAGTGAATGGTGGTTGAACTTTTCCGCATGCTATCCATGCCCGTATTTGAAATCATTATTGTCGTTTTTCCAATGAGATTTTATAATTCCCACTTTAACAGAGCCAAATGCTTTCCCCATTTTAATTGCCATCCCGCGAAGGTGCTCACGTTGACTGTAATTACAGTGTTTGCATACACATACTAAAGAATGCTGAGTGCTCTCCAAAGTAAAAGTGAATGTTAACCTAGCTTTTAGTTTTTGTGAGTCAGCCATCCCGTGAAGTTTTTCACGATGACTGTTACTGCCATATTTGCGTGCGCATAATAAAGAGTGCTGAGTGCTCTCAGAAATGAAAGTGAATCCTAACCGAGAATGCTACACTTCTTATTTAGTATATCCGTGCCTGTGTTCAAGTAATTCAAGAGCCGCTTACCAACTGGATGTTTTTATTGCCGATTCAAACATCACCGCAATTATCCGCCATACTATTTGCAGTCCAGCGAAGTTGTTTGTCCACGTGATTAGGTTGGTATTTATCCAATAGAAATAAACACACATGGAGCGGGGCAGGGAGGAGCATAGAACAGGCAGTAAAACCAAATGAGCAGGAAAGTATAAGACCAGTTTGTCACTGTGTCAAGCGCACTGACAGCATAAGAGGGAAGTACCCACGACAATGAGCATGGAGCAAAATAAATGTGCATTAATTTAGAACACGTAGCTTAGGTAAAGATATGGGAAACGTTAACATGGCCACAAATATTCACAAAACAAACGCATGAGCACTTTGCCTGGGCCGGTTTTGGTTCCCAGTCCGGCCCTGGTCGTAGCTTGAGCTCAACAACACCAGAGACACATCTTGTGTCAGTGACAGATACTGGACTAGTATTGGGCTGTCTGTGCTTTCTGACTTTAGAATTGGGGAGCCAGGTTCAAGTCTCGGAGTTGGCTTAACATCCTGGGTTTCTTGGAAAATCACGTAATCTTCCTGTGCCTACCAAAAATGTGTGTGTCCTTGTGTAATGTAACTGGTGCTCATGTAAAGTGCTCCAATACCTTTGAGTCGAGTTCGCGCTATAAAAAAACTGAAGAAAAAGAAGTACACATCAAGGTACACAGTGAAGGGCACTAAAGCTGCTGTGCCAGAAAAAGTTTTTGCCCGATAGCCACCTGGAATATTTCCTTCTTTCAAAACGCATTAGCCACACCTATATATATCCCCATAGGACACCAATCAATCCACGGGCTTCCAGGTGTTATTTTTTTTTATTGCAATCATGGGGACATTTCCCCACTTTTACCGAGTTTCATTCTTTTTTGTAGATGAGAAGTTTCAATGTGACTGACAGTTCCATGCACTCCATGGGGAGTACTATGAACAGCTGGACCGCAGTGCGTCACCTAAAGGAGTTCTGTCTCCTGGCTCGAAACGTTGAAGCTCTGCTCCGGTCAGCACTGTGTCCTCCTGGCACAAATTACCGTTTCTTCTGTGTTTTTTAGTGCTGAGATTGATTTTCGCATCAAGTGGGGAGAAAGAAATAAAGGGGCAGATTTACAATAACTGGCGCATCCCTGTATAACAGCAGGGATGCGCCAGTTATCTTTCGTGACGGTTGAAACCCCTTTCACTACCACGGATGCGTCGCATTTACAATGCGGCACAGCGTGGCGCAAGGATAGAGAGATGCGTGACGCATCTGATGGCATAAAGGTGATGCAGTGCTGGAGTTGTGTCACAAGCGCGACGCAACTCCAGCACTGCTCAGGGTGCCCTATACTTGCTGTGCTGCGTCACTCCTTACGCCTGCTACAAGCAGGCATTAGGTTTTGACACAGCGGGGACGTAAAAGTGACTCCGTGAAATCTTGTAGATTTCACTGCATCACTTTTACGGGGCTTCCTTGCCATGGAATGCCCACCCTGCATACATTACACCTGACACAGGTATAAGGTGGCGCAGGGCTTAACAACGTGGCGCATCTCACTAGATGCGTCACGTTGTAAACATGTTGCATAGTGGCGCATTGTTTACGCCGCTGCTGCATCAGAAAAGTGACGCAACGGCGACGTAAAATTATTGCAAGGAGCTTGTAAATCTGCCCCAAAATATATATGTGAGAAAGGGTTGAACATTTACTTCAACCTAGACTAATGGCAAATGCAGCTGTGTGTATTTGGGCAGCTGTGAACGCTGCGCTAGAGATTATGTTGTGTATCTGCAGAGGCGCAACTAGAGCCACATTTCGGGGGAGGGATATTTCTTTCAGAAATAGGCAGAGTGGAGATGAAAGGATGAAAAAACAACAAAGCCTCGTTAACACGTAAATGGTCTTTTAAAGACCTGTGAAGTACCCGGGTGCGGCTGCGATAAGCTCTCAGCCCGGGCTGACACACACACGAGAGGGTGTGGGGAGGCCAGAAGCGGGGGGGGGGGGGGTTGATGAAGCCCTATGAGCCCAATGGGTGTTGCACGCCTGTTACCTGTCTGCAAGAGGATACATTTTGGAAGCTCTTGCCTTACTTAGTAGAGTAACAGTGGCTCATGTAAGAGTTTAAGATTGACAAAGGAGGCCATTTTCCACTGGTGTGAATGCCACTAGTCACGTGGCCTAAACGTGTACAATTCAGTCTTCCTGAGGTTTGACAAGCAAATGAACCACAGTTCACAACAGTAAAAGTGTGCCAGTTTTTGCAAACGATCTGCATGACTTTTATATTTTCATTGATAAAAAGTGGCGCTTAACGGAATCAGGGTAGCGCTATGCCATTGGTGACTGGACTTGTCCCCTTGGGTCAGCCAACCACCAGTGTTTTCCAAAGATTTGGGTACCTCATATGCAAAGTCTTTTTTATGGTTGCAAGCCTGCAAAAGACAAAACCACAGCTGGATATGGCCGATAATTTGTAGGCTACCCATAAAACCAGACTTTAGCAATGTTTACATAAAAAGAAATTCTCACTTTTTTCTGGAGATATTAGGAGCTGTCAATCAAGCAACATTTTCTACAGACTTATTTACAATATTTTGAAAACCACTATGTGAAGAGTGAAATTATTTTCAAACTTTGGCATGAATGTACCTAGGATATCTAGCTAATGTACCTAGCTAATCTCGGCAACATCCCGCCACATCATTCTCTAGTCTTTGTGCAACTACAGACGAGGCCAGCCATATGCAAACCATTCTTGGCTCCACCCTAAATAGTCCTAATGACTTCTGTTCCAATGGGACACAGCTTCATATTACGAAGATCCACACGAGTGGCCTCTTTCCATCTTCTTTTTGTTTCAAATGGATCCTGCCTCAGGCATGCCACGTTCCATGCTTTCGCTCTTATCATCAATCTTGAACCATCTCCATAACTTGGAAGCACCGAAGACTTCGCAGCTGTTGTAACTGCTTGAAGTTTCCCGCATGTTGATGGCCGTGGATTCAGGTTCAACTTGATAACCCAACTCTATTCTGTGGGAATGTTGCACTTCAAGCCACTTCTGTGCGGCTCGTCATCTTCTGAGACTGATTCAGCCAAAATCCTTGCATCAAATTCCAGTTTTAATCATCACCAGAGACTAAACTTACCTTTGTCCTCTCGAGCATAGCTACCGAAGTCAGCTACAATTTTGTCTATCTTCGTAGGACAGTACATAAGCAGGCAAATTGTGGCAGCACGCCCTATTCTAGCGAGAGCGCTACTCATGCAGCGCTTGTTTGTGGCAGCTCCTGTATTTTAAAACGTACCCGTTTTTGTCTTTGCTTGAGTTTTTCTTTTAGTCACTTATCCCCTGTTTTTATCCGCCTGGCCTCGCATTCCCCCACCTTTGCCATCTCACTTGCACCTTAATTGTGGAACCACCGCGCTTTGCGGGTCCTTCGCCCCTGACTCGTGGCGGCCATCTTGGGTGAGTGGGTCAGCGCGTGAGCAAGTCCTTCCTCTATCTTCGTAGGACAGTACATAGGCCTCCATGCTGACGCGCAGCGGTCACGCGCAGCGGGGACGCCGAACTGACGCCGGAGTTACGCCAGAGTTCAGCCCGTCTGTGCCCAGACGGGCTCAGGGCTGGTCCTTATGCCTGAACCTTCGGAGCCTCCTCGCACTCGTATCAGGTATGGGAGGGAGGAACTCATGTCCTGGCGGACTTTCCACTCTACTACTTGCAAACTCGCCCAGGAAGGATCGCTCCCGTTCCTGCCGTGTAGGGCTTGTATTGTGGTTCAGAACACGGCTTCTGTTAAGTCAGTGATCTCCATGGCGTTACTGAACTGTCGGTCTCTACCAAGTCACGCTACTGAGATCAATTCCCTCATTCTGGACCACGAGCTGGATGTGCTATTTCTAACTGAGACCTGGATTTCCTCCAGCTCGGGCCCCGACATGGTCAGAGCACTCCCTCCTGGCTTTCTCATATCCCATCGGGACAGGCCTGCGGGGAGGGGAGGAGGAGTTGCCATCCTCTATAGGGACTCACTAGTCTGTAAGGTTCAGGATGGAGGGGTGAGCGATTGTGAGAGCTATCAGTTCTCCCTCCGCTTATCACCTACTGCATCTATGGCGGGTTTGCTTATTTATCGCCCACCGGGAACCCTGGGAAATTTTCTCAACTCCTTCCTAGAAACAACCGCACTTCTTGCCTCCTTAACGGGTAACTTTGTCATCTTAGGTGATTTTAACATCCACCTTGACGAGCCTTCCAATTCCCTGGGAGTAGATCTGCTAGGCGATCTCAAAGCTTTTGGGATCAACCTGGCTAACTCGGGTGCCACACATGGGAAAGGCCACTTGTTGGACCCTATATTTTCTAACTCGTCTGGCCTTAGAGCATTTCCACCGCTGGCTCTGCCTTGGACAGACCACTTTATGGTGCCTGCCCAGTTGCAGTTCGACATCTCAGCTGCGCTGGCCCCTAGGGTTTACACCATGGATAGAGCCTGGTCTAGGCTCCCAGCTGATACATGGGCGGCACATCTGGAGGCGTCACGGCCTCCCCCTGGGTCTGACCCGCTAGTTGCGGATGAGAATCTTAACATCTGGCTCACCAACTCACTGGATGCTCTCCTCCCCAAAAAAAAACAACTTACTAGGGGTAAGAGAGTGGGATCTGCGCCCTGGTATACATCTGAGTTGAGGACATTGAGGAAGGGCTGCAAGAGGCTGGAGCGGACCTGGAGGAAAGATTGGAGCGAAACGAGCCGGAGAGAATATCGGGCGGCTCTGAGTACCTACAAATCTTCAACTACAGAACACCCTGGGTCTGCCATTCGGGCAGCTAAATCTGGATTCTTTGCGGAGAGAATTGGCTCTGCGGCCAACTCCTCGAAGGAATCGTTTAGGGTCATTAAAGAACTCCTGAAAACCCCCGAACCTCAGGTCATTCACGAGGACCCACGTGAGAAATGCTCAGAACTGGCCTCCTTTTTCAAAACTAAAATTGATAACATCATTGCATCTCTTCCCCGGCTAACCGAGGATGTTTCCTCGGATGGTAGCCTAGGGCCTCAGCCCAGGGTGCGATCTGCAGAGCTGGTCTCTCTTGGTCCTGTCACTGTGGAAGAAGTCCTTACAGCTCTGACAACCATGAAAAGTGGTTCTCCGAAAGACCCTGCACCCATGAAGTATCTGAAGCAGGTAGCCCCTACCATCGGTGGGCCAGTGACGGACCTTATAAACCTGTCTCTTACCCAAGGAGTGGTACCCCCTAGCTGGAAAGGAGCGGTTGTGAAGGCTCTTTTGAAGAAGCCTAACCTGGACCCAGCCGACCTTGCCAACTTCAGGCCTATCTCCCTGCTCCCCGGCCTTAGTAAGGTGGCGGAGAAGCTGGTGAATAGTCGCCTATCGGGCTTCCTGGAGTCCAATTCCCTCCTGGGCAATTCCCAAACTGGCTTCCGCCCCGGTCAGGGGACCGATACTGCCCTGCTGGCAGTCGGGGAGAATGCAAGGAGCATTTTGGATTCAGGGGGATCGGTGGCAGTGATCCTCCTGGACCTCAGTGCTGCCTTTGACACCGTAGACCATCAGGTGCTTCTCCGACGGCTGTCGGGGGTGGGGGTCTCCGGGATGGCCCTCAAGTGGTTCGCTTCCTTCTTGGAAGGCCGGACATTTGAGGTGTGGGAAGGCCACGAGAAATCATCCTCAGTACCTCTCCAGTGTGGTGTGCCACAGGGCTCATCGTTGAGCCCCACCTTATTTAACATTTATATGGCCCCTCTGGAGAGTGTAGTACTGCCTCTGGGTATCAAGATCATCAGCTATGCTGATGATACCCAGTTGGTGGTAGGTCTTCCCCAGCTGGCTTACCATCCCGACCGGCTGCACACGTGCCTGGATAAGATCTTCACGTGGATGTGTAGCTCAGCTCTCAAGCTCAACGGCTCCAAGACGGAACTGATGCTGCTGGGGAATTCCCCTCCCTCTTTATCACCTAGCAGTTGGCCCAGCTGCCTGGGACCCGTACCCACCCCCAAGCAGGAGATCAAGAGCCTGGGGGTGTGGCTCGAGCAGGACCTTTCCTTTAAAACACACGCAAAAAAGATCTCAGGCGTGTGTTTCGGCCTGCTCCGATCAGCCCGGAAGATTCTACCTCTCCTTCCAGTGGCCTCTAGGAGGTTACTCATTCAGGGGCTTATCATCTCGCGGCTGGACTTCAGTAATGTACTGTTTCTGGGTGCCCCAGAATCCACCCTAAATAAACTGCAGCAAGTGCAGAATGCGGCCGCCAGGCTCCTGACGGATCTTCCTAGGCGTCAGTCGGCTCGCCCTGCACTGAAGGCGCTACATTGGCTTCCCGTCAGAGAGAGGGTGAAATTCAAGGCACTCTGTGTAGCCCACAAAATTCTACAGGGGAAAGGCCCATCTATCCTTGGGGATATGGTCCAATCTTACAAGTCCTCCCGCTCTCTTCGCTCTGACCATCAACATCTGCTGCAGGTTTTGAGGGTGAGGAAGGCAAGAACCGGTGGCAGAAGATTTTCCATAAACGTGGCCACCCTGTGGAACTCCCTCCCTCTGTACTTGCGCTCGGAAGCGAGTTTCTTACGGTTTCGTAAACTTTTAAAAACTTTTCTCTTCCCTGTCTAATCCTTGTGCTTAGTGTGGTGGTGTCTCTTTCTGGATGAGGGCGGGGATGCCTAAGGGTAACCAGGCGCTATATTAAAACTCGTTAATAATAATAATAATAATAATCTGGCTATATTTGCCAGCTCTTCCTAAATCAAATGCTTTTAGTGTAGTTATTTCTAAAAGTATTTTTTTTATATTAAAAACTATTTTTTTTGGTTTACAATAAACAAAGTGTAAAAAAACAGTGCAGCAAGGTCACCATTCAAGTTACTCTATATTAGATAACACGAGTATCAAATTAGTATCATTGTCACTCAAAAATGCCTGTACAACTGAGCAGATACACGCAGAAACATATAGTCCCAGGATCTATACATTATTTACAAATTTACCAACGTTTTGCGCAGCCATTGCACCACCCAAGGTGACGCAAAACCTAGACTCAGATTTACCAAGCCACAAGGCCATCCTGCGTGGCCTCGCGAGGTCTGGTAAATCTGGTGTAACGGAAAGCAGTGCAAGGCGCAGCTTTGCGTTACATTGCACGGTGGGGGCAGTCGCGGCCGGTAGTAGGTGTAACTGCAGAACGGTGACGTGGGGAGGGGGAGGGGCAGGGTGGGGGTAGTAATGTATGGATTATGGACTTTAACAGGTAAGTAAACATATAAATAAATAAAATGAATTTCGTTGTGTGCACTGCATCACCAAATTCGATGCAGTGCGCGCAATGAAATTCGTTTTAAAATAATTTTAAAGGTGTTCTTTCTCTATTTTTACTAAATGTCTGTATTCAATGACCTATCAAAATGTCTGCCGAGCTAACCATGAAAACAAGTATTTGTAAACATTACGTATTAAATATAGTTTCTGTCAGAACTAGGTTCACAATTAATAATGCAAACAAAATCATATTTTGTTTTTAATTACCATCCACCACACAAAAAAGTATAAATTGAACCATCAACCATTTTGTGCTCAGTGAATCACTGACTTCCCTGGTGTCCACATCGGAGCACGGAGAAAAAAAAGAGAGATTGCTTTTGAACACTACCACCTACAGATCAAGTAAGTAAAACAGTTACAACGAACGCAGCTACAGATAATACACTAAAACCCCTAAACATTTGGTAATAATATATATATTTTTTTAATCCACAGACTTTTACCTGACACTCGACAGGACACTCACAAAAGTAAGTGTATGTTAAAGAAATCAATTGGTATTTTTAAAAAACGTTTTCAATTATTTAAAAAAAAAATAATGCATACACTAAATTACTGCAGTGGTTTTTAAAATAACTAATAGTACTATGCAAGGGAATGTCATTTAGAAAATTAGTGCTCACAATTTACTTCAGGGCAGATGCTGAAAAGTGAAGGCAAGCAGAATTACCAATCCAACTGAGAGAACATTTTACCTCATGGAGCTAAAGTTGTTATTGCTACTCCGAAAGGTATTTGCCCTATATAAGGTGGAGGATGGTGGTGGGGGGCAAAATTACTGTTCCTATCCCAACAGTTGTTTGCCCTATAGAAGGTGGAGTATGGTGATGGGGAGCAAAGATACTTTTCCTACTCCAACAGTTGTTGGCCTCAGGGAAGGTGCTGGATGGTGGTGGGGCAAAATAAATATGTCTACTCTGAAAGGTGTTTGCCACAGGCAAATGTGCTGAATAATGGTGGGGGCCAAATTACTATTCATACTCCAGCAGGTGTTTGCCTCAGGGAAAGGGCTGGATGGTGGTGGGAGGTAAAATAATAATTCCTACTCCAACATGTGTTTGCCTCAGGGAAAGTGCTGGATGGTGGTGGGAGGCAAAATAACCATTCCTTCTCCGACAGTTGTTTCCCTCGAGGGAGGTGCTGGATGGTGGTGGGGGGGCATGCAAAATAACTATTCCTACTCCAACAGTTGTTTGCCTCAGGAAAGGTGGTGGGTGGTGGTGGGAGGCAAAATAACTATCCCTACTCTGACAGATGTTTGCCTTAGGGAAGGTGCTGGATGGTGGTGGCGGGCAAATTACTATTCCTACTCCGACAGGTGTTTGCCTCAGGGAAGATGCTGGATGGTGGTGAGGGAGAAAAATGACTATTCCTACTCAAACAAGTGTTTAACACAGTAAAGTACAAGAAGCCCTAGGAGTGCTGCCCTCAAAGAAAGTATTCAACTGTACTTAATAAAAAAAAGAAAGCATGAACAGGAAATAATACTCATATTTTCTTTTCTTTATCAGAACTGCAATTTTTTTTAAATGTTAAATGTAACGTTGTAAAAACACAGCATAACATAATACAAACTATCCAAAGAGTTTATGAATGAACATTGAAATAGCTCAATTGGCTAACATTTTATACAAGAAGCTCTTTCATTCCATAAAGTTTTAAAATCTGCCACAATATAAGAAGGGAAATATAAAATCACTCCGAACCCAATCTTAATAAACAAATTAAAACATATATCTGATTAAATGAAGTATGTACAAGCTAACCAGAGAAGAATACATTGTCTCTTTTACAGGTCTAATACAAACCATCCATCCGCTGGAAAATAAAAATTAAAAAATATTATACAGCCATATCTTCTTTACGTTGCTCTACAGATCAACCCATTTCACACCGCCAGTACAGACAAACAAATCCTAAAAAAAACAAAGCATCACTATCAGAAGTTGCTGATCACACAACAGGCCAACCCATTGATGGTAAGACTGAATTGCATCACAGTTATCACCAATATTAACTTTCTTTTCACAGCTTTAAAGGGAAAAAATGTTTGCTTGAAAGCATAGCATAGCCAAATGAATATGAACTTTATAATAAAAATAAAAATTTGAATCTCAAATAAATAATTTCTAAACATTTTCCCTTGCTGGATAACATTGAAAGAACATTTGTAAACCAAATCATGAACACATTTTGCTTTCTTTTCCTTTCTTTACAGATCAACCCATACCACACCACCTATCTGGAAGAAAACATTCTCCACCAGTAAAAACATCCACACCATCATCTTTGAAAGTTACTTTTCACAGAACAGAGAAACCCATTTAAGGTAACATACAACAAAAACTCAATTATCACCCAAAACTTTCTTTCCACAGGGATCAGCCCAAATACAAATTAAAGCAAACATAGCAAAACCTAAGATAAAGAACCTCTGTTATCAAAAAGAGTTGTAGATTGTAAAATAAGTCATTTGAACAAAAAAATCCCTTCCAGATAACATTTTACAAACACACATTCAGCAACCAAATCCCCCCAAATTTTTTTTAGCTTTTTTCTTTCTACCTGCAGATAAAGCATGACAAGAAAACAAGCAAATTATATTAAATCAAGCAGGGGAAACAGAATACTGAGCTATGTTGGCTACTTTTATTATAAGGAGAGATTAACTGAGCCCAGGAGTCACTAGAAGTGTGTGCAGTATTATGCATCCCATTGCACACGCAGAGCGGTTACTCTTGGTGACACTGTTGAAAAAACAACCGAGTATAACTACCTCTGCAATGGAGATTGAAGTTGGTCAAAATTTTGAACAAATGAAAACCCTTGCATCCACCTCCAATGAACCTTGTGACTCAGTTTTTAGGGAGGTTTCCCAAAACATACCTAAGCATGTAGCTAGTTCTATGCCTACTACTCCTAATCTACGTTGAATTATACAGAGACAAAAACAGGCAAGAAACCCTCAACATGTAACACCCCAAACCTACTCAGATATCAACATACCTAAAGAATTGACAATAACATTTCCTAACAAAACTTTCCTTTTGCATGACAACAAAAACCCTCTAAAATGAATGCTAATTTTTAGCACCCCCGTAACCTTGCTGAACTGGAGAATAGTGATATTTGGAGGATGGATGGTACATTTAAGTCCACCCCATCCCTTCAGCCAAATATACACTATTCATGCCAACATTATTAACACCACTGTTACTTTAGTGTACAGTTTACTGCCTGAAAAGCAAGCTTCAACCTACATAGAATTTATCTAAGTGTCTCATTATGTTGGCGGTTGGACTTACGTCCAACCACCATCATATTGGATATTGGACCGGCCAACTTGTTATTGGCAATCCCGCCAATGATATTACAATGCAACCGCCTTCAAGGTGGGCGCAAAGTGTATCTTTTGTATTGCGTTGTGTGCTGCCAACTGCAGCACCCGCCGCAGTACAAAAAATAGACTTTCAGCATATCCCTGCACAATGTGGCAGCCACCATGCGGTGCTTGCCACATGGTGCAGGGATATGAAGGGGGGCACTATAGGTGCCCCCCAAAACACATAACTGAGAGCCAGGAGGGAAGGGGGCCCACTACGGCCCCCAATGTCCCTTTCCACCAGCCTTTTCATAGCGGGTAAACCGCCATGAAACGGCTGGCGGGGAGGGACATCATAATCCCTACAGCGGTGCCTGGCAGGCACCACCACCATTGTAGGGATTGGATTTCCCTCTGAATGCGTGGTGGTCAGTCTCTCCGACCACCACCCCCCGCCCACCATCCTAATGTGGCGGGCGGAAAACAATATTATGATGGCGTTGGGACTGCCACCAAAGGGCTGTCGGTGGGAGTCCCACCATCATCGTATTCAGGCCCTCAAACTCTAAATAAAAGTCCTAGAAAAGTGAATATTGATTTTGAATTATCAATGATTAATACCATTACTAAATTATACACAGAAACCCAAATTCAAGGATGTTTTTTCCACTTTTCACAGACATATTGGTTGAAGACTACATGTCAGACAGTGAACTACAATATCAATTGAAGAAACGAACAGCCTTATGCTTCGTGCCAAGTATAGATGAATATTACACACCAATTACAGAATCTGACTACTTTACACAAAATGATGAAAAATTGGGCCCCTAACTAAATTATTTCGAAGACACATGGATAGGCCATCTAAGGAGTTCGGCTCGCAGGATGAAGCTAAGGTTCCCAATTGACTGGTGAAATTGTTATACAACCTGCTTTGAGGGTGGCGCGAACACTAATAATGCCTTTGAGGGATGGCACAACTCCTTCAGCAAATCTATCAGAAAAACTCACCCCAACTTGTATCACTTTTTGGAAACCTTGAAGAAGGAGCAAGGTTACCGAGAAATGAGAATAGAACAATCTTTAACAGGTAGTCTGAATCCATGTATCTCCCAAAAAATGTAAAGAAATGTCAGAACGACTATTGGCACAAATGCAACAGTTTACGTTGTTAGTGGCTTCAGACTACCAGACACATATTGCAAGAATACTACATTTCTAATACAAGCTAACCCCTTCTTCTAATCTACTTGACTGTTTTGTTTTTTTTAAATTGAATTTTTGTAATTAATTTTGTAGAATTAAGGCCCATATGTATCAAGCAAAATTGCATTCGCAAACGGCGAAATTCGCAGAATTTCGGCGTTTGTGAATGCAATTTTGCCAAATGGTATGTATTAAGGCAAAATAAGGAATCGCAAAATTTGCGATTCCTTATTTTGCGATTGCATTTAAGGAATCGCAAATTTTGCGATTCCTTAAATGCAATGTAAGAAGCACCAAAAAAGTGCAATTTGGCCTTAAGGAATCGCAAATTACCACCAACTTGAAGTTGGTGGTAATTTGCAATTTCTTTCACAAATGCACTTTTTGGCATTTGTGAAGGTGCCATGCGGAGCACATACATGCCCTTAGGGCATGTATGTGCGCCATATGCGCACACATGTAAATTTCAGGGGTGCATCAGGGTGTCCTTATGACACCCTTGCACCCTTGAAATTATTCTCAATTTGCGATTCTCAAATTGCGAATCGCAAATTGAGAATAACTTCCCATTCATTCCTATTGGCCTCCTGGCCCATAGAAATGAATGGGAAAGTATTCCTTAATTGCGATTCGCAATTTGCTAATTGCAATTAAGGAATATTAAGAAATTGCTAAAAAATTGCGATTTTTTTACATACATCCCTATTTGCAATTCTCAAATTGCGATTTCTAAAAAATTGCTATTTGAGAATCGCAAATCAGGATGTTGACACATATGGCCCTATGTCATAGGATGTGAGGACAAGAGGCGGATAAGCTGTCCTGGAGCAGCTTTCATGGATCTTATTGGAGGGATAAGCGACAGCTCCCATGGCTCACCCAGGGGCCCAGCTCCAGGGCACCGTTTTTTAAACATTTTCGGCGGGATTCACAGATCCAGTCCGATTGCAAAAACTAATGCTTTTTGCCCCTGCCCCCTTTTCTTTTTCTTAATCTTTTTTTCTGTGACTCGGTTCAACCGAGTCACAAGATGACTGCCAACACTTCCTGGTTTAAAGTTTTGGCAGCCAATCAAATCTCAGCATGAGATCTCAGAGGGGGCACAGATTCTCTGCGCCCACAGTTGTATATCTGAAAAACCTTTACAAATCATGAAAAGGCATTTCCTTGGACAAACATCTACCTTCCTGCCAAATTTGGTGTAATTCTGTTCAGCATTTAGGGCGGTTGCGGTGTCTTAAGGTCCTACGGGAAGTAACATATGGAAAACGTGCTTTAAAGCACCATCTGGTTCTCCGCACCCCGCTTGACGGATCACTCCAAAACTTTCAAGACATCAGCTGAAGTGAGCTTCATATCAGTTTTGAAATTTCTTGAAGATTTGTCAAATGATGCCAAAGTTATTGGCAAATGAAAAAAAGCTCTTCCTATGGAAATTAGGTCCTAACTATAACTACCTACTGATGACCACCAGTAGGTAATATATATACACACACACACACACACACATATATATATATATATATATATATATATATATATATATATATATATATATATCCAAGACCAGAAACCTTCCCTTCACGAAAGAAACAAGCCCACACTGGTTCACTGGGATTTTCCTCTTTAATCCAGCACAGCAAATACAGCATGACCGGTTGCGGCTTCATTGCCTTTTTCAGATGCCTCCATCACTGTTCTGTTAATGCTGTCCACTTTAAATATAGAGTGCCCCGCTTCGATTGGTGCAGACCCTCTAGGAGGCAGGGAAATTCTCCCGAACTCGGTGCTCCGAGCTCGTGCGCTGCAGGCATATTGACGTAAGTACTATCCCCAGTGGGCGGTGCCTGCAGCTTCACCTCACCTGCCTGGATGTTGTTGTGGATGGGATGACAACATCTAGGAAGGTGAGGTGAAGCTAATAAGTTTCACCCTAAGTTGGCAGGGTATGCCCAGATGTGGGTCCCTTGCTCACTTTGCCACTGGATTCAAGTTAGCCTGGCTGATGACGGCTGATTAGCCAGAAAACCGTCCCAGGATGTTTGTGTCCGGTCCAGGGAAGACATAGCTTGGCAGTTCGGGCTGGACTGTTCCCATGCGGCACAGGGTCAGATTGATTTGCATATGGCCATGTCTGAACTGGGGTGGCGGAGTGAGATAAAGAATGATGATGGATTAAACCCAGATCAGTTGACTGGGGGTGAGTGCTTGCAATGTTCAACACACCGTCCATCATACCCTTTGGTTTTGCTTTGTTCACCCTAAGTTGGCAGGGTATGTCCAGACGTGGGTCCCTTGCTCCCTTTGCCACTGGATTCAAGCTAGCCTGGCTGATGACCGCTGATTATCCAGAAACTGGTCCTGGGATGCTTGTTTCCAGTCAAGGGAAGACATGGCTTGGCAGTTCAGGCTGGACTGTTCCCATGAGGCACAGGGTCAGACTGATTTGCATATGGCCATGTCTGAACTGGGGTGGCGGAGTGAGCTAAAGAATGATGATGGATTAAACCCAGATCAGTTGACTGGGGGTGAGTGCTTGCAATGTTCAACACTCCGTTCATCATCCCCTTTGGTTTTGCTTCCCTCGTGTCTAGGCATAACATTTTGTACAGGAAGGGTATACTTTCTGTACAAAACCTACGCTGGACTCACACACACACCCTAGCCCTATGGCACTATGGTGTGTGGGTGGCGCACCGCAGCTATAATCAGCGCCGCCACATGGGAAAGGGGAGGAGAGAGCCATATCTTTAAAAATATGACGCTCTCCTGCTTCCTCCCTGTCGGGCAACGCATCGCAGCTTCGCTGGGGGCTGCATTGCATGAATTTTTCATAAATCTCCCCCTCTGAGTTTTATATTTCACCAGAGTGTCAATGTGGTCAAATGGGGGGGGGGCTGAAATTAGGTTGGGTACTACAGGGGAGGAGACCAGGAATAAAAGGTTAGTCAACATTTCTTAGTTCTCCTTTCATGAACAATTGTTTTCATGATTCACACAAGAAAATGCTTGTTGTTTCCACCACAAGAACACATTCCAGAATTACAGTTCCTTATGTTAAATAACACAAAGTTCTTGATATTCCAGTCAAAAACTGTAACAGATCTTTTCAAGAATCATTGTGAGTTCCCAAAATAAGTTGGTAGTCCAAAATCAATTCTCTCCTCAGGCTTATGGTTCTTGTGCTATGGTTGGTTGATTTCCCTTCACCAACACCTAGTGCAGGCCTAAACGTAGCCCGCAACTCACCACCTTACGAGAGCGCTGTTTTTTTCCCAGTTGGCCAGAAGAATAGCAGCTCGAGTGCCAGGAGGCAGTACCTCATCTGAGCATCTGAAGAAGGTGAGTGGGGACTGAAAGCATGCAGAGCCAGACAGAGCGGTCAGTAAACATGTGCATCCTTGATCTGTGCGGAGACTGGAACAGATCTCAAGAATCAAGAAAACCTCTTGTGTATTTGGCTCCTCTATGTGGCAGCTCCTTTCAAAACCAAACATGAATAGCAAGCATGGCTGAAAGAACACATCCTGCCATCCTATAAGGTGGTGCCCTCAGGCATATTCCCAAATGTGCACAAGCTGGAAAAGGGTTAACAACAAATTAATAATCAGTGTCAGCACAAACACATGAGTCATCAGGGTCAGCACTGGTAAATTGAGAATGTTCCAAAAATGACACCTGCTGCCAAAGAGAAACGACAAATCCGTCATCAGAGTCAGCACAAACAAATGAGTCGCATAGTGAAACCCCTTACTGGCATGAGCGTTAAAGCAAACAAAACAATAAAGGCATTGCGGTAACACAAGATATCTTATTGTTTAAGCATTGGAGCATTATTGGTACATATATGCTGATGAGATGGACTTTAATACTTGTTTCAAGGAGTTTGTGGCTTTATGTTTTATAAATTCACATACTGAAATATTTAATAATAGGGATTGTCACAAAATATTTCCAAGAAAGCATTGTAAAACATTAGAGCATTAAACATGTCTTTGAGAGTTTTAAAAAACATTTTCAGGGCACAAAGTGCAGGAATAGAACCAACCACAATGGGTCCCTGCACTCCAGCTGAACAGCATACGGCTCCAGCTCAGAGTGCTTTAAAAAATATGGTTATCTCTCCTGTGATCATGGATTCCCTGACGCAGGAGACTTACTGAGTTTTTTTTTGTTAATGTTGCCAGGGGGATTGCTGCGCTCCCTGCATTCCTTAACAAAATTAAAGAAATTATTGGAGGTGCCCCTGCCCCTCCTAGGGGCACCACCATCATCCAAAAATATTACTAAAAAGACCTAGCAGGGTCTTATGGTGCACTTTTCGTGTTTGTAGTAGTGAATAATGATGAGTGTCTCCTGACATTCCTTTGTTATTCTTTTTTGTGTGTTTTTGGTGACCACCAGGACACCCACTACTTGGCAAATGTTGGTGGCCTGGAGGGAGGAGTCCAGGTTCCAGCGGCACCTGCCGGGGCCCCTACCCGGTTCTCAGCTGATACCCATGCTGGAGCCCTTGGGAGCTAGAAATATACAGTGGGTGCTACAGTGCCTACTTAGGGCACCTACTATATAGACAAACGTTGGGGATGGAGGGTAGTCTCAAGACCTCCGCAGTTCTGCCGGCTCCCCCGCCAGCACCCATACCGGGGGCAAGCAGGAGCCTACAATTTTTTTTTTTACATTCCCCGCTCCCTCCCACAAACATTTGCACCTACCCTTGGGTCCCTGCCCATCCCGGGGTGGGGGTGGGGGGGGGGCTTATTTATGAAAAGAATGGGAGCCCCGCCTTTTTTTTTTTTTTTTTTTAAATGGGACTGTGGATCTGCCAATCCTTTGCCGATCCGCAGTCCCAGTAAAAAACAAATATGTTTTTGGCCCCAGTGGGGTTCTCCCTGGGATGGATTTACACCTAATCACAAAAAAGCCCACTTTCTGGAACAAGATTTACCTTTCTACAAATTTGATATTGTTCTAGTCAGACTTTTTTTGCGGTATTGCTATTCAATTTTCCTATGGACAATTGCATGGGGAAAACATGGTATAGGGCCCTCCCTTTTTTTCAGTTCCCCGCCAAAACTTTCCAGGAAGAAGTTGAGGTGTATTCACTTTTTTTTATTTCAAGTGGTGTGACAAATCGTCCAACAGCGCCAAAGTTAAAAGCAGAACAAAAAATGCTTTCCTTATGGAAATGCTGCCCTACCTATAACAACCCAGTGGTGACCACCACTAAGTAATATTTCTATATCTGCAGGTTTTTATACAGTGCAATAACAATACACCTGTAAAGCCCCATTGGCCTTAACATATGAGCTTCATATTAACACCTTCGCTGCGGCGGCTATTACGCTGCAGCGCTAAGGGGTGGGGGGGCCGCGCGGCGCTCACACGCTGGTGACGGAACCGCTCCGTCACCAGCCTCGGGTGAGCTGTGCTGATGACGGAGCGGTTCCGTCATGGCCCCGCCCGCTCAATAGAACGCGCCGCGCAGGCGCGTCGGGCGGGCCATGACGGAACCGCTCCGTCATCATCACAGCGCCACCACGGCTGATGACGGAGCGGTTCCGTCATCAGCATCGATGTGGTTAAATAAATCAGGCCTAATGCATATGTTGGATCTTTTCATAACAAACAAATCAGACCTATGAGTAATTTTTAATTACCTTTTCCCAACAAATCATTTAGACCTATGGGCTTGTCGCTATATACAACTTAGGTCCATTCTACTGAGCATAAGCTTTCCCACAAGGCAACCATCACGTATACAATAATTACATATAAAATTTAAATGGTTAAAAAAAAGCATAAATTCACTTCTAAAATGGGCTAATATGAATTATCATAATGCTAAGAGAACAGAGCCCAGAATAACAGTTCCTAATGTTAAATAACACAAAATTCTCGATAATACAGAATCAAAAGCTATAAGAGTTCTTTTGAAGGTTCATTGCGAGTTCCCAAAACAAGCATGTATATCCAAAAACAAATCACTCCTGAGGAGAACTAGGATTCGTTCCCAAAGTGTCTCTCATGCTATGGTTGGTTGATCTCCCGTCATCAAACCCCTAGTGCAGGCCTAAACTTGCCACCCAACTTTCCACCTTACTGGAGTAACAAAATACCTGTTTACAGCCTGTAACACAGAGTGATAGCAATCCTCCGTTAAAAGCTTATTGTTTTTAACTAATTCTTTTCACAATAAATAATCCACGCCTTCTGCCTTTATCGTACCTTTTCATACTAGACAGATCAAACCTATGGCGTCGACATATCTTTTCCTAGTAAACCAGTCAGGCCTATAGCTTTATTCTTGACTTGTGGCCATAACCAATTCAAGCCTACGGTATTGAGTGTAAGCTATTCTACAAGACAACTACCAGACAAACAGTTCTAAAAATTACAAATGTATACAAAACTAGAGTTGGCAAAGGTAAATACTACCTCTCCTTAAAGAGGTTAACAAGCATCACAGTGCAAATCTTCTATGCCAAAGTTTGTTAAAGGTGGTAACCCACAACAAAACACTTGTCCACGACACCAAATTGTAGCATTCCAAGAAATAAAATGCATCTCTACAGGTTCTAATATAGAAGAATAGCAATCCATCCTTATATGCATATTGACTTTAACATATGCTTTTCACAATAAATGTCAGGCCGACTGCCTTTATCATAACTTTTCATAATAAATTGATCAGGGACGCTGTCTTGATCATAGGCTTGCAAACATAATCAACTGAGTCCTATTGCACTGAGCATGAGCTTTCTCAAAAGTCAAAAAGTGCAATACAACCACTCTATTTCAGTATAAACACCAGTGCTTAATTTGAGCTGGTGGTTTCAGGTGCTTAGCCCAAGAACGTAATCATCAAAACTAGCGCTTTTCATGAGCACCAGATAAGCACACATTCACATTCATTTATGGGAGATTACGTGATTTGCCCTGAATCACAGGATGTTGAGCTGACGCCAAGACTCTAACCTGGTTCCTCAGCTTCGAAGTCGGCACCTCTGGCCATTATGCCACATCCTCTCCCCTCTTTTATGGTTGTTAGTTGGTTCTGTTTTAGATGGGGCTAACAGAAGAAACCGGCTGGTGCATGCTGAGCCTGACGAGAGCCCCGGCACTTATCTTTTTACAAATTAACCACTGATAAGCACACACATTCTGCCCAATCAAATGCAGTATCAACACGAGAGAAGCCTAAGCCGCCTTCTTGGTATTACTTCGGAAAGCTCTTTCAAGAAGATCTGTATTGTAGCCTGTTCTGTCTCATTGAGCGATATGTTCCTGCACTGTGTGTCTCCTATGTGTCCACATTTTCTTCAGAAAGTCAACGACATAGGAGGTTCATCATTGAATGGTTAGGGCTTCCTAAAGGATGTGAGTGTGCATATTGGTCGTGGTTTCTTTTCAGTGGCTGGCACTACATCCCAGATTTACTATGTCTTTGTACCAGCACAACGTATAGAGGTGCAAAGCAGCGCATGCTATTACGAATCCAGTGCAAAAGGGGTTTTACAATAGAAAATTGACCTCTACAGAGCAAAAATGATTTGCACCACGTTAGGTTCAATGTGTATAAGACCTGGTATCCCCAAGGATTCTAATGGTCCCCTCCTATTTAGGGGGGAAGAAGCAACACTGACTTTTGCCCAGGACCACCATGCCCTAGATCACAGCTTTCCAAACTTTTCATGTTAGTGACACACTTTTTGGAGATGCATCATTTTGGACACAGTAAGGCAGCGTAGCGAGCGAGTCCAAACCACCTAAGGGGGATTCAGGGGGTTTCTCCCCCCAGAAGAAATTGTTCTTCTCCCTCCCTCTCCCTCTCTCTATCCCTCTGTCTCTCTCTCTCTCTCTCCCTCTGTTTCCCTCTTGCTCTCCGTCTGTCTCCCTCTGTCTCTCTTCTCTGTCTCCCTCCCTCTGTCTCTCTCCCTCTGTCTCCCTCCCTCTCTGTCTCCCTCTATGTCTCCCTTTCTGTCTCCCTCCCTCTGTCTCCCTCCCTCTGTCTGTCTCCCTCTGTCTGTCTCCCTCTGTCTCCCCCTGACTCCCTCCCTCTGTCTCCCTCCCTCTGTCTCCCTCTCTCTGTCTCCCTCTGTCTCCCTCTCTCCCTGTCTCCCTCCCTTTCCCTCCCCCTGTCTCCGTCTCTCTCTCTCTCCCTCTGTCTCCCTCCGTCTCCCTCTCCCTCTTTGTCTCTCTGTCTGTCTGTCCCTGTCTCTGCCTCTATCTGTCTGTCTGTCCCTGTCTCTGTCTGTCCCTGCCTGTCCCTGTCTCCCTCCCTCTGTCTCCCTCTCTGCCTCTGTCTGTATCTGCCTTTATCTGTCTGCCCTGTCCCTGTCTGACTGTCCCTGTCTCGGTCTGTCTCTATCTCTGTCTGTCTCTACCTCCCTCTCTCTCTCTCTTTCTTCCTCCCTCTCTCTCTCTGTCTCCCTCCCTCCCTCTCTCTATCTATCTCTCTATCTCTCCCTCCCTCTCCCTCTCCCTCTCTCTCTCTGTCTCTCTCTCTCTCCCTCCCTCTGTCTATCACCGTCTGTCTCCCTCCCTCTGTCTCCCTCCCTCGGTCTCCCTCTATCTGTCGCCCTCCCTCTGTCGCCCTCTCTCTGTCTGTCTCCCTCCCTCTGTCTATTACTGTCTGTCTCCCTCTTGTCTGTCTTCCTCCCTCTGTCTCCCTCCCTCTGTCTCCCTCTGCCTCCCTCCCTCTCCCTCCCTTTGTCACCCTTTGTCACCCTCTGTCCCCCCCCCTCTCTCTCTCTCCCTCTGTCACCCTCCATCTCCGTCTCCCTCTCTCCCTCTGTTTGTCTCAGTCTCTATCTGGCTGTCCCTGCCTCTATCTGTCTGTCTGTCCATGTCTATCCCTGTCTGTCCCTGTCTCCCTCTCCGTCTCTCTGTCTCTGTCTGTCTCTGCCTCTATCTGTCTGCACCTGTCCCTGTCTCTTCCGCTATCTGTCTCTGTCTGTCCCTGTCTCTGTCTGTCTCTGTCTCTATCTCTATCTCTGTCTGTCTGTCTCTGTCGCCCTCCCTCTCTCTATCTCTCTCTCCCTCTCTGTCTCCCTCTCTCTGTCTCCCTCCCTTTGTCTCCCTCTGTCTGTCTGTTTACCTCCCTGTCTCCCTCCCTCTGTCTCCATCTCTCTCCCTCTCTCTCTCTCTCTGTCTCCCTCTCTGTCTCTCTGCCTCTGTCTCTATCTGTCTGCCCCTGTCTCTTCCTCTATCTGTCCCTGTCTCTATCTCTGTCTGTCTCTGTCTCCCTATCTCTATATCTCTCTCTCCCTCTCTCTCTCCCTCTCTCCCTTGCTCCCACTCTCTGTCTCCCTCTGCCTGTCTCTGTTTACCTCCCTGTCTCCCTCCCTCTCCCTCTGTCTCGCTCTGTCTCCCTCTGTCTGTCTTCCTCTGTCTCCCTCTCTTTCTGTCTCCCTCTCTCCCCCTCTCTCTCTCCCTCCCTCTGCCTATCCCAGACTCCCTTCCTCTGTCTCCCTCGCTCTGTCACCCACGGTTTCCCTCTCTCTCTGTCTCCCTCCCTCTGTCTGTCTTCTGTCTCAGTCTGTCTCCCTCTGTCTGTCTTCCTCCCTCTGTCTCCCTCTGTCTCCTTCTGTGTCTCCCTCCCTCTGTCGCCCTCCTCCCTCTGTCTGTCTCCCTCTGTCTGTCACCCTCTCCCTCTCCCTCTGTCTCCCTCCCTCTGTCTCTCTCTGTCTTCCTCCCTCTATCTCCCTCTGTCTGTCTCCCTCTGTCTGTCACCCTCTGTCTGTCACCCTCTGTCACCTTACCCCAGCTTCATGGGCACACACACAGGGGCACCCGAGCACTTCACAGGTCTTTAAAAGACCATTTACATGTTAATGAGGCTTTGTTGAATCGCCCGGCCCCCTTAGAGCAGAGTGTCTAGGAATGTCTCTTTATTGGCAGCAGTTATGTGCTAAGTGCCCACGACACACCCACCACTTGCAGGCGACACAGTACTGTGTCTGGACACACAGTTCGGAAAGCTCTGCCCTAGATGGTCGGCAGGTTGTGCTTGCATCACTATACGCTCCCAACACAGAACAGGCTGCCTTTCTTGACAACATGTCACGCGTCTTGGCGCCGTGGCACGATATCCCAATGTTCTTGGGCTGGGACTACAATAGTGTGCTGGACGTATCACTGGACCGTTCCTTCCCACCCCTACCAGGTACGAGCAAGCATACTGCCATGAAGGCATTAGTTGGCTGGGCGACACAATGGCACCTGAGAGACGCCTGGAGACATCGCCATCCCTATGACAGGGTATATTCCTACTACTCTGGTGCCCACGACCTGCATAGGCGATCGGATCGTTACATGCTTTCGGAAGAGTTACTCCCACAGATCACTGCAGTCTATTACCTGGGCAGGACACATTCGGACCAGAACCCCCATGTATTAGAAGTGTCATGGGAACATCCCCGCCCACCAATCCCAACCTGGCGGTTACAACCAAATATGCTGCTCGATGCACCCTTTCGTAGTCTGCTGGCCACTAATATCATCCAATACTTTGAAGAAAATACTGGCACGGCTGCGATGCCGCAGACGGAATAGAATGCGTTTAAAGTGGTGATCAGGGGTAATTGCCTCTGTGCACAAGCAGGTATGCGGAGGCAGTTCGAAGCTGAACTCACATGCCTTGAATGTGAACTGCTCCGAGGTGAGGAGGAGGCGCTAGAGGGAAATGTCAGATCCTTGGAATTTTACAAAGCCTACCCAGATATACTGATACCGGAGTTGCTGCGGGTATATGCAGCAGCACTAGGTGACTCGGAGCTCACACCTACGCAGAATGAGGCAACTTTGATCTCCCTCTTAAAGCCTGGCAGAGACCCTGAGCTGTTGGACTCCTACCGTCCATTGGCTCTGTTGAATACAGACTATAAAATACTGGCCTCCACCCTAGCCAGACGGATAACCCCGTTTGTGCGGGCTCTGGTACACAACGATCAGAACGGATTTGTTCCAACTGGAAATACCTTTCTTAATATTCGTAGACTGTTTAGAGTCCAGCAGTACGCCACGAGGAACTGGCCACGGGCTGGCTGTCTGGTGCTCGACCTAGAGAAGGCCTTTGATTCATTGGAGTGGTACTATTTTGCAGCGGTCTTGCGTAAATATGAACTGGGAGACGGATATTTACAACTGGTGCAGCTGCTGTTTACCTCCCTGTCTCCCTCCCTCTGTCTCCCTCCCTCTGTCTCCCTCTGTCTGTCTCTCTCTCTCTCTCTGTCTCCCTCTCTGTCTCTCTGTATCTGCCTCTATCTGTCTGCCCCTGTCTCTTCCTCTATCTGTCCCTGTCTCTGTCTCTATCTCTGTCTGTCTCTGTCTCCCTCCCTCCCTCTCTCTATCTATCTCTCTGTCTCCCTTTCTCTCTCTCTCCCTCTCTCTGTCTCCCTTTGTCTGTCTCTGTTTACCTCTCTGTCTCCCTCCCTCTCCCTCCCTCTCCCTCTGTCTGTCTCCCTCTGTTGTGATGTATTCCTATAGGTACTGTATCGATTCCCCTATTCCTGACCCTGGTTTGGTTAATAATTAACTAGCAGCCATCCAACGGTGCAAAAACCGTTATCTGATTAAGCCACACCACGACACAGAAGCGCGTTATCTGATTAGGTCATAACGCATGCCATCTAATTAGACAAGCGATATTCCTCCAGCCCCTGATAAGGCATACGGAGTTCTCAAAACAAATCAAACCTACAGCGACCTGGGAAATTCCCATAGCCATTGTTTTGATTTCACCGAGAACTTCAGCAAAAGAATGTGCGAACGAGCCCGTTCATATGACATCCTTATTGACGTATATATGTCCATCCTTACGTCAATCTCGGCACCTTTCAGGTATAAATATTACCGACATTGCCTTAAGCAAACACATGCGGTGGTGACGAGATCGGAGCAGCGAGACGTGCTGAGGAGGCCAGCAGAGAGCGAAGCCCACAGACGCTGCCCCGCCTTCCTGACGCGCTGAGAACGAGACGCAGCCTTTCTCCTGCCGAGAAATCCAGCTTCGGCGCTTCCAAGCAGCCCTCGCAGGCAGCTGGAATATCAAGACCTGGGATAAGAGATACCAGCCCTCCATCATTCTAGATCTCAGGTACAGAACTGAATAACCCCTTGCAGAGAATTCTCGAGTCAGTCCCTTGGCAAACCAAACTTAACTTAAACTGCTACTTATCTACTCCCGCCCACATATTAGGCTTAGGTCAGGTACATTGGGGTAGGCGTGGTTAGAAGCACCAGTTGAGTACGATTAGTCAAATGTATATATGTATGTATCTATTTTATCCATTTTAAAGTATCATATGGCTCAGAAACCATATCAATGCTTTTACAGTATTATTTTATAATTCTGTCTCTACTGTATGCACTTTACTTAACTACAAGTATTGCAATAATAGCGATTCATTTCTCTTGTATGAGAAAAGAGACTGATCAATAAATAACATCTTTTATTGAACCACGCCCATCTCTTATTTCTCTACAAACTGGTGAAACTAAGAATGCACGTACTGACTGAGTAAAATATGTTGTCTATTGTTTTCACACGACTCTAGAGATACACTCTTGATTAGGGGAGAGCAAAGTTGTCATGTTCTATGGTTGTCAGAAACTAAATCCCTTCTTGTCTATCCAGGGAGGTTAAAATCCTCCTTGCCTATTCGAGAAAGTTTCTAGTGAACTCTGAGCTAGCTGGCAAACACAAAACTTTAAGTCTAATATCGTCGGTAGAAGACCTAGTTAACCTCTGCCCTAGGTCTATACTATTGAAGATATTATTCCAATGCGCAGAGCCTATTGGGATAATAGGAACTACACTACATGGCGCCCAACGTTTGGATAGGCGATAAAACTAACGCAAGACATTAGAGTAACTCAGTCGTGCTTTTTCACACAGACCCCTTTTTTCCCATAATACTCCAAAGACGTCTGGAGTGGGTGAAAGGTCATATCCGCCAAACCTCGCAGGAGGAGACTCCTATGTATGGTTCTTGGTTTATTCAACGTTGAAGGATACACTGTTCCAAAATATTGTGCATCTAATCTTTGTTTCCATAGAAACCTGATCTGCAAACAAACAGAATAACCTTCCTGTCAGTAAAATGACAGAAAGTGAAGAAGAAAGGGAGACAGTTAGACTAGCAGCTGAACTCCTAGAAGCAGACAATACTCTGCTGGAAAATGACCCAAATGCAATACTCATCCCGGTCAACATAAGGAAATCTATAACCTTAAAACTTATAGAAAATGGACTGACACCAAGAGGTGGTACAGTCATATTCGTAATTGAGGCACACAAGTATCGGCAGACAGAGGTATTCTATTCATGGATAAACTTTCCAGCAGCAAACGCTGTAACAAAGGACTTCCACTATTACAAAATAGAGGAACCTCCTAGTGAGTACACTCCTTTCGAGGAAGTGGAAATACCACTCAAATTCCAAGAGCACCTGCTCTTGTTTCATTGCGCCCTAAAACATAATAATCACATCACCAGGCTCGGTCCACTAGGTAGACCAGGAGCAACGTGGCCGGTCCTAGCCGGATATACACCACATCCAGACATTGAAGAAATGCCTGCACCAAAGCTTTTAACACAGCTAAAACAATTAATAAAAATACATAGACAATTAGTCCAATATGTAATGCGGACTTCAACAATCCAACCAGCAATTAAAATTCCACAGCTGACCAGTCATCAGGGGAACACAAATAAAATTACACCACAGAACATACAGTCCTGTCTAGGTAAGGTCCCCGCAAAACGGGAACAAATTCCTTTCTGGCTAGCACAAAAAATAACTCAAATAGAGGCGGTGTTTCCAGATACCACCCCTGTTGAGAAACATAGGATTCTGACTATCTGTCTTCCAATGGGAATCACACCACATGTGGAGGACTGTGACACTTGGGGAACAGTCTTTGCTTCCATTTACACAAAAACACATGGTGTACCATCCATGTCAGTAATACCAGATGTGCTAAAACAGATTCAAGATGAATACGGTCCAGAACCCGCCTTAACTCTCGGTATGAAATTACTGAAAGATTTCAAGCAGGTCTCGGCAATATTATTAGCCAACATAAAGGGAGAAGCAGCAAATGTGGCGATTCGCCAGAGGTTAAAAGAGACAAATATAGCAGACCAACCATCTGAAATTGCCAGAATCATAGAAAAATCCTATGAAGAACTAGGAAGAGATAGTTTGGGTGGAATACCAGTGAAACCCCAACTAGTTGAAAGTCCTGAAAAGGTATTTATAAAAAATAATTTAAACAATCAAAAAAAGAGCTGGGATGGAAATAAACAATCCAATCCTAAAGAAAAAAGATTCCAGTCCAGAGGAAGGTCTCCTTGGCAGAGAGAAAGATCTCCCGACCAAGGACGCATAATATAAAGAAACCTGATAGATATCAAGATATTGATACACGTCCCTCTCAATCTTTTCAGACTTCCTCGCAGAAATCGGAAAGAAGAGGACGATCAGAACAAAGGGAAGAGCACGTCAAGTCCAAAGACAAAGAACCTGCTCATCTGAATAAAAAATTACAATTTCCAAAAAAGAAGGTAGCCAGTATTAAAGTAATCAACAATGCCGAGAATACTGAGGACACAGCTGAAAAACGGAGAATGGGCTCAGACAATGCTAGACAGCGCAGCAGAAGTGAGCATAGCTCGCAAAGTCCTTATGAATCATCTGGAGACAGTGGACACGAATGAATACATTCAGGTGGAAACTGCAGATACCAGAGTTAGCAAACCTCATAAAATATATGAAATAACATTGCGTATAGAGGGGGATAAGACTAGAAAAATAAGGGGACTATTTTGGGATAATCTCTCCAAGGGCTATGACATCCTTCTAGCTGAACAAGACTGGCCTCCAGAGTTTGTCAGGGAGTGCCCACATGGCGAAGAAATAATTATGCCTGCCTTCTCAAACCATATTCCAATTCATAAAAAATATACACTTGCAAGAAAGTGGGCAGTAGCTCAAGCCCCTGCCTTATATAAAAATCATGTGGGATGGGATGAGGACTCTCCTCCTCACAAAATCCAGTTAAAATCACAACCTACTGCCCAGAGGCAGTACCCGATTAAGCAAGAAGCAAAAAAACAGGTAAAAGAGATCCTAGATCAACTTGAATACCAGGGGGTGATTGAAACTTGCACCTCACAAATGAACAACCCTTTGTTTCCTGTCTCCAAGCCAGACAATTCATATCGTCTTGTTTTGGACTACAGACACCTTAACTCATGTTGCAAAACATTTGCAGTACAAAACTCGCACAGTGCTGCACTAATGAATGACATAGTGCGCAAAAAATACAAAACAACCTTAGACATTTCTAATGGTTTCTTTTGTCAAAATATAGCACCAGAGAGCAGATATTTGACGGCGTTCTCAATAAATGACACGCAAAAGAATTTCTGTCGTTTGCCCCAGGGGTTCAAGAACAGCCCAGGATTATTCTCAGCGAGAGTAACAGAATTACTACAAACATATGATGACGAGGCATTATCTTATGTCGACGACATCTATCTAACAGACGATGACTTGGATACTCACTTGAAGAGAGTGAACACCATAATACTTGGGTTCGCAGCAGAGGGTTACAAATTCAACTTTAAAAAGTCAAGAATTGCCCATCTAACAGTCCTGTTTTTAGGATATGAACTATCAAGTGAAGGCAAAAGCCTGGCTGACAATTTCCTAGAGAAATGTGCTGTAATCCAAGCACCCAGAACACTAAAAAACCTACAATCAATTCTAGGCTTCCTGAATTTCGGAAGAACTTACATTATAAATTATGCAGAGAGAATTAAACCTCTCTATGATCTAATAAAACCAGATTTTGAAAGAATCAATTGGACTCAAAAACACACAGAAATTTTGAGATCTTTACAAACAGATATGTTAGTTAAAACAAAATTACAAACACGTGACAACACACGAAACCTTGTGATTCGAGTCATCCCAGGAAGATGCGGATTCACATACCTGACCTCTAATGAGGGAGAGAAGGTACCAATAGCATACAAATCACATTTGTACACAGAAGCTGAAAAAAGGTTCAGCATTAAGGAAAACATTGTCCATGCGGTTCAAACAGCTGTAGAAAAAGAAAAATACCAAGCAGACGGTAGACAGGTTACAGTCAGAACAGCAGAATCAGCTTTTGAGGCATTAACAACACCATGTAATTTACCGACAACTGCACTAAATCCAGAATGGATACAATGGGTAAATTCTGTTGCTACAGACAAAGTAAAATACTATTTGACCCGGAAATGAAAGAATTAAAATATCTAGAATATGAGAAAGAATACCCTCTGCCAATCGACATTCTGCCTTTACGACAGTACGCCTGTGTAATACATACAGACGGGCATGCTCAACCCTCAGTTTGGGGAGAGCTGGCTTACAAGGCCACATGCGAAATTGTAAAAGAAGTGTGGCGCGGAGGTAAATTAAGACCTCTACTTACAAAAACACACTCAGTGGAAAATAATTCAGAACAACAAACGGAAATAATTTCATTAAAAATGGCGCTAGATAATGCCGATCGCGAATTCCCGACACTTATAGTGTGCGATTCGTATTTCTGCGTCAAAACATACAATAACGATTTGAAGAAATGGATTCAAAACGATTACAAAGATGACACAGGTGCAACAATAAAGCAAAAAGTGCTTTGGGAACAAGTAGTTCTTTTACAGAAAGAACTACCAAAAACTCACGTGATACATTCACTGAGTCATCAGCGTGATGGCGTTCACGTTGCAGGGAATTCATTGGCTGAGACAGCCACAGCGGTAGCAACTAAACCGGCTTCCGTAGCTACAAAAAAGCGTACAGAAAAACACATTGACGGTGAAACTGTGCTGGCGGTGAAAACGTCATCAAAAGGCGACTGCTCAGCGCTACCGATCAATTATCCACTCAATTATACATACATAATCGATGCAAACTCCGTTCCTTTTGCTCGAATCCCTGGAGTGGGGGATATAGTGATTCCAAACACGGACAGGAGAGGCTTGTTAATAGCAGACGCACATATGGGTGAGGGTCTCAGACACCTTAAGCTAAAAGATTCTCTGGATGAATTACAATCAGTGTACTGGTGGCCAGGCATGAGCCTGCATCATCACATTTTTGTAAAAAACTGCCCAGACTGCAATAGAGATCGCAGTTGCGAGCGAGGAGGACTATTACCATGGCACTTCACTCCAGAAAAAGAACAACAATAAGAAAGTACCCATCACGAAAAATCGTTATATTAACATAAAAAGATTAATTTTCACTTATAATGTAGACCCCAGCGCTCGGCTGACGTCTGGACTGTTATACAAATATTTGCGAGTCTAGAATGGCATATACGCTAGGAGCATGCTACGTTTTGACTAATGTATTCCCTTTAGCCCTCAAGCTTATGGGGAAGCATGGCCAAATGAGCATAGCATAGCGGGACTCTTCTCACTTCTTTCCTGAGGGATACGGGATGGTGTAAAGAAAAAAACAAGACATAAAGCAATCTATAACGGAAAAGGTATTAGGTTCGGGTACTGGGTGGGTCAAACATCTAATAAGTGTCCAACGTAGTCTAAATAACCTGCCAAGGAATTCTCTGAAAGGGTTCAGTCCGTACAAACTATTGTTCGGGACTAGAATGATAATTCAAGATCTTGATAGTCAGACTTCAGTGGTTAAAGACAAAAGCTTTGATATCAAAGATCGTTTGGCTATTTTGCAGGACTTAAATGAAACAAGAAAAGACCTGAGCAACATAAAACTGAAACAACAGCCAACAACCACTGAAGAGAAACCACCTGTCCCAGCAAGGCCTGTCTGGATTCCAAAAGTCGGGGATCTAGTCAGAGAAAAGATCGCGGTAAAGAAGGAATTTGGGCCTTCTTACAGAAAAGCAGTTCCTGTCTTGTCTGTCAACGGGACAAGATCAGTAGTACTACCGCCCCTTGCTGGTAAAAAGGAGAACCGAGTTGTATCCATCGACCTGGTTAAACCACAATCATGTGGCCGATAACAAACAGTAGGCCAAGTGGACTCCCAAGAAGTAGCAGAACACCAATGTTTGCTACGAATACAGAGGCTCAAAATGGAAGACTGATCACATTTGGGAAATCTACAGTGAATCAACTAGGACTATGCAACAAAGCAATGGAACTTGAACCTCTTAAAACCCAAATTAAAACTTTTCATCAAGAAATAACAACCTATGATGATGTAACTGCAGACTTTGCTAATGAAACAAAACAAAATCCAAAAACAATTGGAACAATTGACAGAACAGCATCCGGTTACTTCATCAACTTCGATGATTCATCTGAAGACCTGAGTGAAGCAAAGAAACAGCCATCAACAAAAACTTTTAAAGACAAAGCTAAGGAACTTTTTCAACAGCTGAAAGAAACCTATCTGATCTCTCCATGGACTGAATTTTGGGTGGCCTTCGGTGCATTTATCCTCATTCTTTGGCTCATCCTAGTACTATGTTTGGGACATTTCATTGAGGGGAAATATGCTAAAATGGACACAGCAAGCCAGAAAATCAACTTGGTCCTTAAACCACACACATCTTCACACATCGAGAAAAGAGAACTTTCTTCAGTAAACTTCACAGCCAATCCTATACCAGGCGGTGTAGCATGGGACAAAACTGATTATGAAATCTATGGTCCGGTTGAAATCCTGAAGTATCCACACCAATTCAAGATCTCATTGAGTGACTTTGTAAAACCAAGCTCATTTGCAGATGATTGGGACTTTGAAAGTATCAATGATATGATGTCTGATCTTGTTATGTCTGCTAAATTCACAGAACATGATTATTTGCAGGGTCGTCTAATTATGATCAGATGTTCTGCTACAACCATTATGGTAACCATTATCTACATAAATCTGCTCAACCTAGAAATGTTTTAAATTATAACCAATGGGAACATTGTGCTACTCCTCCAAAAGATAGCTCAAAAACATTTTATGATAAATATTCATACTTTTCAGGGTTTAACAGAAGTAATGCAGAAACATTTTATTTCAAATTGTCAAATAAGACAGGTATAAAGACCATGCTTACAAACACAAAATTGATATATTCCGATTCATTCTTTGAACAAATGAATACATTTGGGTTTGATTTCTGGAACAATAATATTGAAGCAAAAACTGTTTGGGGTACAAGAGATTGGCAAGTACAAGGTATAGAATCATTGTTTAGAGCCTGCATGATCCCAGAACAAATTATATTTTTGAACGACACTATTCAACAAACTACCTGTCTTGGCTTAGCCAAAATCAAAGATTTGAACAAACCGTCTATTCCAAAGCCAACAGTGAACAGTAATAGCTCTATAGATGTTGAGATAGACGTAAACCATATATTAAACCAAAACAGAACACATCCTGAATGGAAAAAATGGTTGATCTGGCCCACAGATACAAATAACTGTCAAGACAGATTCCTGAACAAAGAACAGGGGTTCACATTGACTAGGCCAGACCCTAGATATTCCCAAAGACAACATCCAGGGATAGTAACAACCTACAGCGTGGGCAAGCTCTGCCTTCAATGGCTACAAACGTCCACACTGGCTGAAATTAAGCAACACCTAACTTTACTTACAGAAGGTGCTGACTTGCGTGATTTCATATTGGGACCACGCAAACAGCGTCAAAAACTGTTTCATAGCGGCCTCTATATATGCAGCTTATAACGAAGTTTGGAAAGTAACTCAAATTGAGACAGCAGAAAAAATACGGGAAATTGACCGTATTAATTTGGAAAAATCACTTTCTGTGGTGGACAATGGGTTAATGACTCTGTCCTCCAGAATATATTCTCTGGACAGCATTGTGTCTTCAGCAATCGATATAATATCGCAAGACTTACTGATGTTACAACACGGTCAGTCCCAATTGCGTTCTATTGTACAGCTTGGCTGGACGTTACAAAATTTGCGTTCTGGCTATGTGCCTTGGCGTTTAATCAACACAACGTCATTATTTAATATCTTTAATCTCACTGATAAACAAATCAGTTTGGCACAGAAGGGTGCTGACTATACAATTCTGAGCATTGAAAAACTTGAGAGATTACCATTGACAATGTCAGAACGGCCTGTCATTGAATGGATAATACATGGAATAATAAATATTCCGATAACTACTTTCCAGTTTCAATTCTGCCAAAAATATATACCGGCAGGCCAGTATGAAAGGTTGGGTAAAGGATACATTAAGTCAATATGGAACTTGCCCTATACACACGAATGTGTCAGCAATAAAGGCCAGAAAGTGTTTCTCAGTGGCGATAATTGTGCAAGATCACTGAGCGGTACACTTCTGTGTCAGGGTATTAGTTTGCACGGAGCCTGTGAAGGGACTTCAAATAACCTTTCATGTTACCAGCTAGGCACACCTGCAACACAAATAGAACCATTCTTTAGGAGACTCTCGAACGGGAGTTACATTCTAATTGTAGATCGCAGATGTTGTAGTTTGCTGCCCGGAAAACCTTATCTCATAAATGTGACTAGGAAGGTCATGTGCTGTGAACATGTATTGTTCCCCAGCGACTCTGCAGACAGGGAGGCAAGGTTATGGCCCGATTTGAAAATTGCTTCTATTCGAATAGATACTTTAAGCAGAATGAAGACTGTGCTCCTACAGACGCCGACGAGGCTCACGTCATCAAAAGAAACGTATGATCTCCAAGTTTCAAGGACAACAGAAGAGATTCATTCATTGTTATCAACTAATTCCCCCATACATTTCGCAGAAATACTGAACGAAATCTTAAATATTTCTGATACCACTGGTATCTCCAGTGTATTTAAAGCAGTGTTTTCGGGTGCTTTAACTCCATTCAAAGCCATCCTGGGTATTTTTCCAGACTTTGTCCATTCCATTTTTGGCGGACTTCCTCTCCTTTTAGGACTAGTAGCGGGTATTCTATTTTTGATCCTGTTATTTCGCTATGGCAAACCATGTCACAGACAAAACACCTGCGACAAGGGAAGAAATGATCCTAGCCATTGGCTACCGGGACCGGGTAACTAAAATCCTTGGACTATCCCGGCTTAGAGACCTGAACATGACTTGGTTTCTTTCATTTAGACCAATGTGGCAAAGTTGTGTTATGCCTGTATTAAGATGCTTGCTATGCGGCGAAGAATGCGTGTTGGACACCTGTCTGGCACTACAATCGGATGTGCCAATGGACGCAGATACCTTGTTGGGTCCGGTAACGGCTCATGCATTGTGCTGTCCCCAGCGGCTACCAATCCTGATGACGGCATTCGTGGAGTCTTCACCACTACGATTGAGGGGTAGTGAAGTACAAGATGAAAGCAGCATCGATCAGGTACGATCTTCAGTCAGCTATGCTGATCAAAACATCAATGGAGGCAATCATGCTCAAGCTCATGAATGCATGGTGACAACTTTTTCCGAATTAGTGGAACTTACGCAAGAAGCTGTTGACAGTTTTTTCAACAGTCTAAATGATATGATGTTTTCACCAGAACAGCAGGAATAACTTTGAGCAAATTGGCACTCGGAGTTCCCTACATGCTGAATTTGGCCTTCAACTTTTTAAAGAAAAGCGATATGAAAAATTCTCTCATAATTTTTTCAGACTGCAAGAACTTTTCCCCAATTCCAAAATATTTACGATTTTTGGGACACTTATCTTCTGCTTAAAGTAGACGTTATTCTTAGAGAACTAAATTTCTATTTTTAGGTAGTCACAAGACATTCGCTATGCTAGCACTGTTATACATAAATTTATGATTGTGATGAAATGGTCTCGCATTTTTTTCTTCTGTATTTAGAGCCATTTCATGTGTAATTTTCACGTTTATTGATGCTGAATTTAGAAATATGCGTTATATGTTTAGCATTATTAGACAGCTTGTGCATATAGTATACGTGACAGTATATGTGATTGTGTTACATATATTCTATAAAATCCAATTTCCGGAATGCTTATAAAATGTATTTTTGGGGTGGTACGGTATACACAAACGCTACTGATATTCACTATGCCTAGATGTGTAAATATGGACATAGTCTACGTGGAGTGGGTGTGATGTATTCCTATAGGTACTGTATCGATTCCCCTAAATAATTAACTAGCAGCCATCCAACGGTGCAAAAACCGTTATCTGATTAAGCCACACCACGGCACAGAAGCGCGTTATCTGATTAGGTCATAACGCATGCCATCTAATTAGACAAGCGATATTCCTCCAGCCCCTGATAAGGCATACGGAGTTCTCAAAACAAATCAAACCTACAGCGACCTGGGAAATTCCCATAGCCATTGTTTTGATTTCACCGAGAACTTCAGCAAAAGAATGTGCGAACGAGCCCGTTCATATGACATCCTTATTGACGTATATATGTCCATCCTTACGTCAATCTCGGCACCTTTCAGGTATAAATATTACCGACATTGCCTTAAGCAAACACATGCGGTGGTGACGAGATCGGAGCAGCGAGACGTGCTGAGGAGCCCAGCAGAGAGCGAAGCCCACAGACGCTGCCCCGCCTTCCTGACGCGCTGAGAACGAGACGCTGCCTTTCTCCTGCCGAGAAATCCAGCTTCGGCGCTTCCAAGCAGCCCTCGCAGGCAGCTGGAATATCAAGACCTGGGATAAGAGATACCAGCCCTCCATCATTCTAGATCTCAGGTACAGAACTGAATAACCCCTTGCAGAGAATTCTCGAGTCAGTCCCTTGGCAAACCAAACTTAACTTAAACTGCTACTTATCTACTCCCGCCCACGTATTAGGCTTAGGTCAGGTACATTGGGGTAGGCGTGGTTAGAAGCACCAGTTGAGTACGATTAGTCAAATGTATATATGTATGTATCTATTTTATCCATTTTAAAGTATCATATGGCTCAGAAACCATATCAATGCTTTTACAGTATTATTTTATAATTCTGTCTCTACTGTATGCACTTTACTTAACTACAAGTATTGCAATAATAGCGATTCATTTCTCTTGTATGAGAAAAGAGACTGATCAATAAATAACATCTTTTATTGAACCACGCCCATCTCTTATTTCTCTACAAACTGGTGAAACTAAGAATGCACGTACTGACTGAGTAAAATAAGTTGTCTATTGTTTTCACACGACTCTAGAGATACACTCTTGATTAGGGGAGAGCAAAGTTGTCATGTTCTATGGTTGTCAGAAACTAAATCCCTTCTTGTCTATCCAGGGAGGTTAAAATCCTCCTTGCCTATTCGAGAAAGTTTCTAGTGAACTCTGAGCTAGCTGGCAAACACAAAACTTTAAGTCTAATATCGTCGGTAGAAGACCTAGTTAACCTCTGCCCTAGGTCTATACTATTGAAGATATTATTCCAATGCGCAGAGCCTATTGGGATAATAGGAACTACACTACACTGTCTCCCTCTCTCCCTATCTCCCTCTCTCTCCCCCTCTCTCTCTCCCTCCCTCTGTCTACCCTGGACTCCCTCCCTCTGTCTCCCTGTCTCTGTCTCCCACGGTTTCCCTCTCTCTCTGTCTCCCTCCCTCTGTCTCCCTCCCTCTGTCTGTCTCCCTCCTTCTGTCTCCCTCAGTCTCCCTCTGTGCCTCCCTCCCTCTGTCGCCCTCCTCCCTCTGTCTGTCTCCCTCTGTCTGTCGCCCTCTGCCTCTCTCTCCCTCTGTCTCCCTCCCTCTGTCTCCCTCTGTCTTCCTCCCTCTATCTCCCTCTGTCTGTCACCCTCTGTCTATCACCCTCTGTCACCTTACCCCAGCTTCACAGGCACACACACAGGGGCACCCGAGCCCTTCACAGGTCTTTAAAAGACCATTTACATGTTAATGAGGCTTTGTTGAATCGCCCGTCCCCCATAGAGCAGAGTGTCTAGGAATGCCTCTTAATTGGCAGTAGTTATGTGCTAAGTGCCCACGACACACCCACCACTTGCAGGCGACACAGTACTGTGTCCGGACACACAGTTTGGAAAGCTCTGCCCTAGATCGAGATTTTTGAGATTTGAGAGAGTCTTCCCAACAAGTACAAAGTCTTCAGAATTTCCAATTTGGTAGTAACTACAGCTAGCCGTGGCTTGTCATTCTCCTCCTCTAAATGCGTTTTGGGCTTTGAATACATTTTCTGCAGTTTTATTTAGCGTGAACTTAGTCCAAGAGCATTGGAGTTCTTTACATAATCACAAAATTACATTGCACTTTGTATTAAGTAAGTGGCAAGCATTTATTTGCAGGATAACTAAAGTTAAGTGGTGCAGGACACCACCGTGGTTACTTCATTTCACCTGCAAATAAACGCTTGCACGTTTATTTAACATTTTTTTTTAATATTAGTGCTTGGTAAGTGCTCAGCAGCTCGTGCTACTGTTCACCAGGGGGGCTGCATGTTAAAGGTCAAGAGGGCCAGAAGCGGCCCCCTGGCCTTACTTTGAGTATCACTGATGTAAAGGAAGGCTTTGTAAAAATCAATAACAGTTACTGTAACTGTAGTAACTTCTATATTCTTGGCCCTACAGTTCCCTCAAGGAAACAACAAGCCCACAGTTCCTCGGTTTCGGATGCCTGACTGACTGGTGTTAATCCACCCAGGGTCAATGGGGTTGAAGCACATGTTTTGTTAAACCTGTGGAACTGCACTGGGTAGCCATTTCTACCTACTGCTATGATGCCATATTGTTTGACAATAACATCACAGGTGTGGGTAAAGGCACTGGCAGTTCTTTCCTGTCTTATTTTTCAGCAGTGGTGGGCCATACAAAAGGGCAGCACTATAATGTGATTCACTGGCCATGGCTTGTTCTGCTTAAATAAAGATGTTGCCACTTTTGCCAAACATCCACTATCTGCTGCATTACTGGTTGACTTCAAGAAAAAAAACATTCTGCATAAACTGATCAAAAGTTATTAAAGCACTGCACAAAGTGTGCAACACTGTGTCGGACAGACAAGTTAACCGGTCAGTTTTCAGCTGTTGGTTGTTGTATTCAGTACTAAACTGGCTACGACTTTTCCGAATTTGCCACGAAAAACAAAGATCTTATATACTTAAGTGTCATTTATTGGTGCTGGAAAGAATGATCCTTTCTTTCTCATGGATACATTTTGTATCACTATTCATGCAAAATCATGTTTACCTGTTAGACATTTTGCTACTTCAGGACACTCACTGTTTAGAAGATTCCCAAACATACAGCATCTCCTACCTTCTCAATCAATCAATCAATCCGGATTTGTATGGCGCGGCTAATCACCTGTAAGGGTGATATACATGGACTGTTACGTGCTGTTCTTTTCCACTGTTCCTTGATGAAGGGGGAGCTTCCAGGCACCCTAGAGTGTGAAGGGCAGTGCTTTAAATGGGAAAAAATAAGTGCAGGTACTCATTGAAACAGAGGTGTGGCAAGTGGGCGTAGCTAGGGGTGGGGCTAAGGGCAAGATATGATCATACATAATGACTTCTGTACCAATTACAGCACATATCAAAACACAAGAGAAATGCATTTATGTAAATAAAACATTTCACATAATGAAAGCCATGATGGCACTTTCACCCGAATGGTCGCTGCGCACCTGATTGACAGTGCAGGGTCTGTCTAGAGACCCTGTTCGCATAATCACAGCGTGACACAAGCCCTCTCCAACCCCTTCAGGGTCCAGTATTACTTACACCCGCAATGACCTTCTACTACTACGCCCCCCAAAAAGATCTACCTGCACTTATATGTACAGAGGTGCAAAACCTTTCTCACACTGCGGTTTTTGCTGTCCGTCCCGTCAACCTACGGTAAGGAATTCCCTGCGAATGGCTTCGTTGAATTGTAGATCGCTTCCGAAGCATTCATTAGAGATTAATTTTCTCATACAAGACCATAATTTAGACATCTTGTTTTTAACGGAAACGTGGCTTACATCAGGCTCAGGGGTGGATATTGTAAGAGCCCCCCCCCCCTGGCTTCTTAATTTACTCTCAGAATAGGCCAGTAGGTCGGGGAGGTGGTATTGCCATACTTTACAGGGACTCCTTGGTGTGTATGGCACAGAACAGCGGGTTGTTGGATTGTGAAAGTTGTAAGTTCTCTTTCCAGATTTCATCTACGGTAGCAGCGTCTGGGTTACTGGTGTATCGCCCTCCAGGATGCATCGGAAATTTTGTTAGCTCCCTGATGGAAACCGTTACGGTCTTGGCTTCCTCGACCACTAATTTTATGATGTTGGGAGATTTTAATCTTCATTTTAATGACCCGGCGGACCGATTGGCGGCCGACCATCAATGCGATCTTAAGGTTTACGAGGTAGACCGCATTAATTCGGGGGCAACTCATAACAAGGGCCATTTGCTCGACCCGATCTTTACTAATGTGGCCACTGTGAACGTTTTGCCTCCCTGTCCACTTCCGTGGTCGGACCACTTTTTGATTCCTTTCACTTGGCAAATGGAGGCCATTACTACATCCCTTCCCAGTGTCTGTATCTCCGAAAGACCTTGGTCTCCACCCACCTCTGAACCTAAACAGCACCCTCACAACCTTTACGCCTGGAACCCAATCACCACTGAAGACACCATCCGCCTGATGAACTCCATCCACTCAGGATCGCCTACCGACCCATGTCCCCACCACATTTTCAACAAAGCAGACTCCATCATCACACCCCATCTCCGCGATATCATCAACTGTTCCTTCAACTCCGCTACCTTCCCAGAAAGCTGGAAACATGCCGAACTCAGCGCCCTTCTGAAGAAACCCACAGCAGACCCCACCGAACTTAAGAACTACCGCCCCATCTCGCTCCTCCCATTCCCTGCCAAAGTCATTGAGAAAGCCCTCAACAGTCAGCTCGCCGCCTTCCTTGAATCCAACAATTCCCTCGACCCCTCACAGTCCGGCTTCCAGGCCAAACACAGCACCGAAACCGCCCTCATCGCAGCTACAGACGACATCCGAATGCTACTGGACAACGGAGAAACAGTAGCCCTCATCCTACTTGACCTCTCCGACGCCTTCGACACAGTCTGCCATAGAACACTCATACAACGCCTCAGCAACGTCGGAATACAAGGAAAAGCTCTGGACTGGATCATCTCGTTCCTCGCCGGGAGAACCCAGAGAGTCCGCCTCCCCCCATTCAAATCAGAAGCCACCGAAGTCATCTGCGGCGTACCACAAGGATCTTCACTCAGTCCCACCCTCTTCAACGTCTACATGAGCCCCCTCGCATCCATCGCACGACAACACAACCTCAACATCATCTCCTATGCAGACGACACCCAGCTGATCCTCTCCCTCACCAAAGACCCAAACACCGCCAAAACCAATCTACACGAAGGAATGAAAGAAGTAGCCGAATGGATGAAGAACAGCCGCTTAAAACTAAACTCGGACAAAACGGAAGTCCTCATCCTAGGATCATCCCCCTCTGCCTGGGACGACTCATGGTGGCCACCGGCCCTGGGTACAGCACCCATACCCACAGATCACGCACGTAACCTGGGCCTCATCCTGGACTCCTCCCTCTCGATGACCAGACAAGTCAACGCCGTCTCATCCTCATGCTTCAACATCCTTCGCATGCTCAAAAAAATCTTCTGTTGGATCCCCACCGAAACAAGAAAGACAGTCACCCACGCACTGGTCACTAGCCGACTGGATTATGGAAATACCCTCTACGCCGGAACCACAGCCAAACTACAGAAAAAACTCCAACGCATCCAAAACGCCTCAGCCAGACTCATACTGGACATCCCCCGCCAAGCCCACATTTCCGGTCACCTGAAAGACCTCCACTGGCTCTCCGTCAACAAGAGAATAACGTTCCGTCTCCTCACCCACGCACACAAAGCCCTCTACCACATAGGACCCGAATGCCTCAATACACGAATGTTCTTCTACACTCCCACTCGCCAACTTCGATCATCCAATCAAGCACTCGCCGCAATTCCGCGCATCCACAGATCCACCATGGGAGGAAGGTCCTTCTCCTACTTAGCAGCCAAAACCTGGAATTCTCTCCCCACTCACCTCCTCCGTACACAGAACTACCTCTCCTTCAGACAACAGCTGAAAACCTGGCTATTCGATAAGTAATGCTCTCACCCTCCCTCAAGCGCCTTGAGACCCTCTGGGTGAGTAGTGCACTATACAAATGCCGAACTTGAACTTGAACATGTCTAGGTTGTCGGTTGAAAACTGGACTTTTAAACTTGAAGGTTCCCGTCCCTCCCCTGCTCTGGACCCAGCACTGGCAGACCCGAATCTCAGTAGCTGGTTGACCAGCTCACTTGACTCTATCCTCACTGTTGTAAAAAGAGAGAAGAGAATGGGCTCTGCTCCTTGGTATACGCCTGAGCTAAGAATCCTTAAAAAGGGCTCCAAGAAGCTTGAACGTGCCTGAAGGAAGAACTGGGAGGAGACCAGAAGGGTTGAATATCGCTCGGCGATAAGGGCGTATAAACTTGCTCTTCGGGGTACTAAAGCTCAATTCTTGGAGGAAAAAATTTAAAACGCTTCGAACTCCTCTAGAGAAACCTTTTTAGTGGTTAAGGAGCTACTGAGGGTGCCCGAGCCGTTGCTAGCCCACGACAATCTAGAAGAAAAATGCAAGGACCTAGCTAACTATTTTCATACTAAAATAGTGAACATCCTAAGTGCCCTGCCCCAGATGAACCAGAGAGTAGAGGCTAGCAGTGAACTAGTTGGATCCCCTGTTGGTTTGGAAGCTTTTGGACCAGTATCTGTGGATGAGGCCCTCAAGGTACTGGCCACTATTAAGAGCGGATCAACCAGCGATCCAGTCCCCATGAGGATTTTGAAACGGGTAGGATCCACTATCTCTAACCCTGTGACCGAGGTGATCAATGCCTCTCTGGTGTCTGGTTTAGTTCCTCCGAATTGGAAGCGAGCAGTTGTAAAAGCTCTTTTGAAAAAGCCCAATTTAGACCCTCTTGACATGGCGAATTACATGCATATTTCTCTGCTTCCTGGACTTAGTAAAATAACGGAAAGGTTGGTGAACTTCCATCTATCATACTTCCTTGAGTCTAATGGCCTGTTGAGAAATTCGCAAACAGGCTTCCGGCCGGGACAGGGCACTGACACCGCCCTACTGGCAGTCGTTGAAGAAGCCAGAAGCATTTTGGATTCGGGAGGATCAGTGGCAGTGATCCTCCTGGACCTCAGTGCAGCTTTTGACACTGTCAATCATCAAGTGTTAATTCAACGGCTGTCAGATGTAGGGGTGACTGGGATGGCATTGAAATGGCTTCAGTCATTTCTTAGCGACCGGACATACCAGGTATGGGAAGGTAGCGCACGATCAGCATCAATCCCCCTCTATTGTGGTGTGCCACAAGGCTCCTCCTTGAGCCCCACATTGTTCAATGTGTATATGGCCCCCTTGGAGGATGTGGTTGCCCCATTTAACATAAAAATTGTGAGCTACGCCGATGATACTCAGTTGGTGGTCGCTCTATCCCAGTCTGCCGAAAGCCCAGACATGCTACACTCGTAAATGTCCAAAGTTTACACCTGGATGTGTGAGTCAGCACTTAAGCTGAACGGTTTGAAGACCGAAATAATGCTTTTGGGGCATAAAGGTTCTTCACTCCCCTCGACTATGTGGCCCAGTTGTCTGGGCGCTCCCCCGAACCCTAAGGAGGAGATTAAGAGTCTCGGGGTATGGCTGGAGCAAGATCTCTCCTTCAGGACTCAGGCGAAAAAAACGGCAGGAGTCTGTTTCGGTCTTCTCCGGTCTGCGCGGAAAGTTCTGCCCCTTCTCCCACCGTTATCTAGGAAGCTGCTTATTCAGGGGCTGATTGTATCAAGATTGGACTATAGCAATGCTATCTTTCTAGGTGCCCCTGAAGCAACGTTTAACAAATTACAGCTAATTCAAAACGCTGCAGCACGGCTACTTAAGAACATTCCTGCTTTGAGGGCACTGCACTGGTTGCCGGTACGTGAAAGGGTCAAATTTAAGTCCCTCTGTTTGGCGCACAAAATTCTGCAGGATAAAGGTCCTCCGATCCTGAAGAATCTAGTGATACCCTATAAGGCCAATAGAACCTTGCGCTCAGACCAGAAACACTTGCTCAAGACTTCCAAAGTTAAAAAGGCACGTACTGGGGGAAGAAGATTCTCAGTGAATATCGCTATTCTATGGAACTCACTCCCCCTGAGTTTGCGTTCTGAGAATTGTCTTCTCAGTTTCCGCAAACTCCTTAAAACACATCTTTTTGTGAACTGATGACTCTGAGTACGTTTGACTGCCACCTTTCTGTTTCTGGAACAACGCTGGGATGCTCCAGGGTAACTATGCGCTATATAAAATTCGAAATAAATAATAAATAATAAGTTTGGGGACATTCAAATAGGCGCTGCTAGAATCTTCACCAGCAACTCTGTAAAAGGCTACTTCACAGCACGGTTAATTACATGCCCCTTGGAAGCAGAGCGGCATCTGCCCTGCACTGGAGGAGAAACCTAACCTGTGCCTGCTGTGCCGTGGATCAGGGTACCAGTACTCTCCCTGGCTACAGAGAAGTGCCAGTACTGACAGCAAAATAATTCGGAAGTGCTGGTACTCAGTACCAGTGAGTACTGGCCTATTTAAAGCACTGGTGAAGGGTAACTCTGAAATGGAAGGCAAATTTTAAAGTATATCATAGGAAAATAGAATGCCGCACATCTCACGCGGTCCTGAAAAAATATCATTGCATCACATCTATCCCACTCAGTACTTAATTTGAGAAGGAGGTTTCCAGTGCTCGGCACCAGTAATAATTGTCATCACCACACTTATGACACTCTGCCACGTGGTGGCGCTGCTCATCTAATTTAGAGATCAGCAGAACAACAGTTGTTTATGAATGCAATATACATTAAAAAATACTAATACCTGCCTCCCCAGCCATTCCTTTAGCTTTGGAGACCTGGAATAAGCTGGACTGTTGCACTTGCAGGCGAGAGAGATGGTTAGTAGTTGTGTTTGGAGCGATGACGGGGCAATGGGTGGTACAAGGTGCAGTAACCTCCTGGTCAGGGCCCTGGCACCGATTACTTTACAAATTAAGCACTGATCCCACTGTCACTCATTGCCGGTCCACTCATTCTTCAGAACCAGCGGCATCATCTATGACGCCATCACGGCCCGCACCGCTGCTGCTGTGACTGACACGCTCACCATCTGTAGTGACTGTCGGTACACTTGGAGCCAGGACATCGAGAGACTGAAAAAAAAAGAAGTGTAAAAAACAAGACAACAGCCTTTTCCATCTATGGACCTGGGATCTGAGACAACTTTCCCATATGCATCAGGACCGCCCAACGCTGCTCCAATTTATAAAAGGGTTAAAGACCCACCTATGCCAATGACACTAGCTCACAGTGCAGTTTCAGACCTTTGAAGTCACTCATTGACTGAATTCTTGCAGTTCACACATTTTTCAGCTCTCTTGTACCTTTGGCTTAGTTTGTCCTACTCAGATTCCATGTACATACAAAAGAGGTGCACCTTCACCCAGAGAAGTGTGTTTACGGTACCTATTTTATGATATATGTAAACTTTACAGAAACTATTGAATATGTGCACAGAAGCTGAACGTGTAAAGTAAACGCTTTATTACCCACAGTCAGACCTAAAGGAGATGCCTCCTACACCAGAAGCACCTCTACTCCAGCTGCCATGAGTTTACTTCCAAAGCCAGGCCTGCTTTCTGCCTTCCCAAGGAGAACCGACGGACGTCACACAGCTCCCAAGATGCACAGTCCAAACTAGGACACAACATTATTATACCCTGCGAGGTAGAAGGGGCGAGGCTAATGTTGTATGCCTTGATTTTCCTTTGCCGCATAATGTAGTCAGACCTGCCGCATAATTTGATCCCTCATTGCTGCATAACTCCAGATGTTCTGGCCATGCACAAACATACCAAGCCTCGATGCGCTCTCCTCCTCCACCGCCTGCCCTTTCTCCCACCGCTCAAACGCAACAGGTTGTTCTGTTTTCTCTCAGACACAATCCTCCAAGCCGGGCACACGTGTGTTTCTTCCATTCGGGTCCCAGGAGCGCGCCAGGCCTCGACATGACTTAAACATATGAGAGCAGGGAAGCACTGTAAAAGAACAGCAGGCACACGGCGTCGGCGAAGCTTTGTTCTCTTCAGGGGCTCGGGCACAGCTCGAGTCCCCGGATCTGCTAAAGCGATCCTCCGCAGCCGGTATTACCTCATTTGGACCAGGGTAATGTTCTGCTAGTTGCAGCCAGGCAATAATTCACCACCTGACAGTCTAATATGAGCCGCCATGGGAGCCTTATTCTTCGGAGGAACAACTCAAAATAATCCATAGACATGGTGAGGGCATATTAGTAATTCCTGAATCCACCCATTCATCCATCCATGCCTTCATCTACCCATCCATCTGTTCATCCATCCGTCCAACCATCAGTCCATGCACTCATCTATCCATTCATCCATCATCCATGCATCCATCTATCTATCCATCCATCTGTCCATCCATTCGTCCAACCATCCTTTCATACATGTATCTATTCGTCCGTCCAACCATTCAACCATCCATCCCTCCATCTCTCCATCTGTCCATCCATGCATCCATCTGTCTATCCACCCGTCTGTCCATCCATCCATCCGTCCGTCCAACCATCCATTCATGCATCCATCTATACGTCCATCCATCCAACCATCCATCTGTCTGTCCATCCATCCATCCACCTATCCATCTGTCCATCCATCTACTCGCCCATCTATTCATCCATGCATTCAGTCGTCCTACCAAACCTATCCATCCATCCATCTTCCTAAAGTAGCCTAACAGTTCGTCTGTCACTTTGACCAAACAAACCTCACATTCAACCACCCACCAAGCCACCCACTATCAATGCATTCGCCATTCACCCATTTGTCCTGAGCTATAACCATTGATCATCTCTGACCTGTGATCCCAGCTACCTCGTGGGGTAACATGAAAATGTTATGTATACTAATGAATTCCTCTTGTGAACGTGTTTTGCTGCTTCATGATGCTTTTGACTCGGTTACGTACACAATACATGCATTTAAGTCAATATTATTAATGTTTGACATTGCTCCTGTACAGAAATATTGGTGAGACTCTGCTCTACTCTGCTACATACAGTCTGCACCCTTTTTATCACTGTCTCATACAAGATAACTTCCAAGGATGTGGCCTGATGTCAGTGCAGATGCTGACAAGGACAATTACCACATTTTTTGTGGACTCCCCCTCCCTACGGCTATTGTCAACTACAGACAATCTTTCCAGTGGCGGCTCCTCCTCTAAGGCGGAGAATTGTCACCCCTTTGTTTTTTTTCATCAGTATAACAAAAAATGAAATGAAATGATAACAACTCAGTTATTATCATTTTATTTTTCCCTTTTTCGTGCAGGGCATCGAGGCGGGGCGCGCTGACAGAGCGGCTGAGAAGTGGTTTTCCCCCACACCTGAGTGCACATGACGGGTTGGCCGGCACTCTAGGGCTGACCATAACAGTCATGCACACTTTCCCTCTTCTCCACCTAGGCTGCAATACAGTCTGCATGGAGAACATACCCAGCCCCTATTCCCCGTCTGAGCGCCGAGCCACGGCGCACAGATCAGTCACAACAATGCATTGCAGCATTGTGATTGGCTCAGGGGAGCCTGGGTACTTCCAGGCTGCCTCCTGTTCCTGCCTGCGGAAGAAGGAGAGATGCGGCCAGGAGGAGCGGCAAGGAAAACGCGGCAAGCAGGTAAGTTGTAATATTTTTTTTATTTAACCTCACACCCCCCCCCCCTCCATCACCCCGTCACCCCTGATCGGTCCCTGCCACTGCAGAATCTTTCCCGCACCAGGGGATGCTCACCTAGAGACAATCTTTCCATCGCCACGGGATGCTCACCTTGAGACAACCTTTACTGAACCAGGAGATGCTCACCTAGAGACAATCTTTCCCGCACTAGGGGCTGCTCACCTAGAGACAATCTTTCCCGCACTAGGAAATGCTCATCTAGAGACAATCTTTCCCTCACCAGGGGATGCTCACCTAGAGACAATTTTTCCCACACCAGGAGATGCACACTGAGAGACAATCTTTACAACACCAGGGGATGCTCACCTAGAGACAATCTTTCCAGCACTAGGGGATGCCCACCTAAAGACAATCTTTCCCGCACCACAGGATGCTCACCTTGAGACAATCTTTCCCACACAAGGGACACTCACCTAGAGACAATCTTTTCATCACCAGGTGACGCTCACCGAAACATATTCTTTCCCACACATGGGGACGCTCACCTAGAGACAAGCTCTACCTCACTAGGGGATTCTCACCTAGAGACAATCTTTACTACACTAGGGGATGCATACCGAGAGACAATCTTTCCCACACCAGGTGATGCTCACCTAGAGACAATCTTTCCCACACTAGGGGACGCTCACCTAGAAACAATCTTTTCCACACTAGGGGATGATCACCTAGAGACAATCTTTCACGCTCTAGGAGATGCTCACCTAGAGACAATCTTTCGCTCATTAAGGGACGCTCACCTAGAGAAAATCTTTCCCACAGTATGGGATGCTCACCTAGAGACTATTTTTCCCCCACCAGGTGACGCTCACCCTCACCAGGTGACGCTCACCTAGAGACAATTTTTCCCTCACCATGGGATGCTCACCTAGAGACAATTTTTCCCTCACCAGGGGATGCTCACCGAGAGACAATCTTTACCACAGATGGGAATGCTCACCTAGAGACAATCTTTGGCTCACCAGGGGATGCCCACCTAGAGACAATCTTTCCCGCACCACAGGATGCTCACCTAGAGGCAAGCTTCACCGCACCAGGGGTTGCTCACCGAGAGAGAATCTTACCCACACCAGGGGACGCTCACCTAGAGACAATCTTTTCCACACTAGGGGGGACACTCACCTAGAGACAATCTTTCAGTCACCAGGGGACGCTCACCTAGAGACAATCTTTCCCACACTAGGACGCTCACCTAGAAACAATCTTTTCCACACTAGGAGACGCTCACCTAGAGACAATCTTTCCCGCTCTAGGGGATGCTCACCTAGAGACAATCGTTCGCGCATGCGGGGACGCTCACCTAGAGACAATCTTTCCCACAGTAGGGGATGCTCACCTAGAGACAATTTTTCCCTCACCAGCAAATGCTCACCTAGAAACAATGTTTCCCTCACCAGGGGATGCTCACCTAGAGACAATCTTTCGCGCATTCAGGGACGCTCACTTAGAGACAAATCTTTCCCACAGTATGGGATGCTCACCTTGAGACATTTTTTCCCTCACCAGGCGACGCTCACCTAGAGACAATCTTTCCCAACTAGGGGACGCTCACCTTGAAACAATCTTTTCCACACTAGGAGACGCTCACCTAGAGACAATCTTTCCCGCCCTAGGGGATGCTCACCTAGAGACAATCTTTCCCGCTGTGGGGGATGCTCACCTAGATACAATCTTTTGCGCATTCGGGGACGCTCACCTAGAGACAATCTTTCCCACAGTAGGGGATGCTAACCTAGAGCCAATTTTCTCTCAACAGGTGACGCTCACCTAGAAACAATTTTTTCCTCATCAGGGGATGCTCATCTGGAGACAATCTTTTGCGCATTCGGTGACGCTCACCTAGAGACAATCTTTCCCATGGTAGGGGATGCTCACCTAGAGACAATTTTTCCCTCACCAGGTGACGCTCACCTAGAAAAAAAAATTTCTTCACCAGGGGATGCTCACCTAGAGATCATTTTTCCCTCACCAGGGGATGCTCACCTAGAGACAATCTTTCCCGCTGTGGGGGATGCTCACCTAGAGACAATCTTTTGTGCATTCGGGGACGCTCACCTAGAGACAATCTTTCCCACATTAGGAAATGCTCATCTAGAGACAATCTTTCCTTCACCAGGGGGTGCTCACCTAGAGACAATCTTTCCCTCACCACGGGATGCTCACCTAGAGACAATATTTTGTGCATTCGGGGACGCTCACCTAGAGACAATCTTTCCCACATTAGGAAATGCTCATCTAGAGACAATCTTTCCCTCATCAGGGGATGCTCACCTAGAGACAAACTTTCCCACACCAGGGGATGCACACTGAGAGACAATCTTTACAACACCAGGGGATGCTCACCTAGAGACAATCTTTCCCTCACCACTGGATGCTCATCTAGAGACAATCTTTTGTGCATTCGGGGACGCTCACCTAGAGACAATCTTTCCCTCACCAGGGGATGCTCACCTAGAGACAATCTTTCCCTCACCATTGGATGCTCACCTAGAGACAATCTTTCCCACATTAGGAAATGCTCACCTAGAGACAATCTTTCCCTCACCACTGGATGCTCACCTAGAGACAATCTTTCCCACATTAGGAAATGCTCATCTAGAGACAATCTTTCCTTCACCAGGGGATGCTCACCTAGAGACAATCTTTCCCTCACCACGGGATGCTCACCTAGAGACAATCTTTCGTGCATTCGGGGATGCTCACCTAGAGACAATCTTTCCCACATTAGGAAATGCTCATCTAGAGACAATCTTTCCCTCACCACTGTATGCTCACCTAGAGACAATCTTTCGTGCATTCGGGGACGCTCACCTAGAGACAATCTTTCCCACATTAAGAAATGCTCATCTAGAGACAATCTTTCCCTCACCACAGGTTGCTCACCTAGAGACAATCTTTCGTGCATTCGGGGACACTCACCTAGAGACAATCTTTCCCACATTAAGAAATGCTCATCTAGAGACAATCTTTCCCACACCAGGTGACGCTCACCTAGAGACAATCTTTCATGCATTCGGGGACGCTCACCTAGAGACAATCTTTCCCACATTAGGAAATGATCATCTAGAGACAATCTTTCCCTCACCACGGGATGCTCACCTAGAGACCATCTTTCAGTCACCAGGGGACGCTCACCTAGAGACAATCTTTCCCACATTAAGAAATGGTCATCTAGAGACAATCTTTCCCTCACCACTGGTTGCTCACCTAGAGACAATCTTTCATGCATTCGGGGACGCTCACCTAGAGACAATCTTTCCCACATTAGGAAATGATCATCTAGAGACAATCTTTCCCTCACCACGGGGATGCTCACCTAGAGACAATCTTTCAGTCACCAGGGGACGCTCACCTAGAGACAATCTTTCCCACATTAAGAAATGCTCATCTAGAGACAATCTTTCCCTCACCAGGGGATGCTCACCTAGAGACAATCTTTCCCTCACCACTGGATGCTCACCTAGAGACAATCTTTCCCACATTAGGAAATGCTCATCTAGAGACAATCTTTCCCTCACCACTGGATGCTCACCTAGAGACAATCTTTCCCACACCAGGGGATGCTCACCTAGAGACAATCTTTCCCACACCAGGGGATGCTCACCTAGAGACAATCTTTCCCTCACCACTGGATGCTCACCTAGAGACAATCTTTCCCACATTAGGAAATGCTCATCTAGAGACAATCTTTCCCTCACCACTGGATGCTCACCTAGAGACAATCTTTCCCACACCAGGGGATGCTCACCTAGAGACAATCTTTCGTGCATTCGGGGATGCTCACCTAGAGACAATCTTTCCTACATTAGGAAATGCTCATCTAGAGACAATCTTTCCCTCACCAGGGGATGCTCACCTAGAGACAATCTTTCCCTCACCACTGGATGCTCACCTAGAGACAATCTTTCCCACACCAGGGGATGCTCACCTAGAGACAATCTTTCGTGCATTCGGGGATGCTCACCTAGAGACAATCTTTCCCACATTAGGAAATGCTCATCTAGAGACAATCTTTCCCTCACCAGGGGATGCTCACCTAGAGACAATCTTTCCCTCACCACTGGATGCTCACCTAGAGACAATCTTTCCCACATTAGGAAATGCTCATCTAGAGACAATCTTTCCCTCACCAGGGGATGCTCACCTAGAGACAATCTTTCCCTCACCACTGGATGCTCACCTAGAGACAATCTTTCGTGCATTCGGGGAAGCTCACCTAGAGACAATCTCTCCCTCACCACGGGATGCTCACCTAGAGACAATCTTTCCCTCACCACGGGATGCTCACCTAGAAACAATCTTTCCCTCACCACTGGATGCTCACCTAGAGACAATCTTTCGTGCATTCGGGGACGCTCACCTAGAGACACTAGGGAAAGCTAAGCCTCGCTGCTGAGTGCTGTGAACACTGATTCCCCAAGGGATGCGCTCACCTGACCTAAGGAGAGCTATGAGCATCTTTAATGACCAGCAGAAGACCAAATGCAGGCCCTTGTTAGCTCTAAATAGCATTTTCGGTATCTTTCGTTTACGCTTCCAACGCCCACGTGCCCTTTGACTTATTTTTTTTACTGTAATTGCTGTGGTGCATCTTTCATCCTTTAGGGTAATATCAAATTAAAACTTTAAAAATATATAATATTGGTTGCCTTTCACTTCTCAGAAAACAATGGGGCATCCCAAGTATTTAATTTGCCATTCCGAGTTTCTGGCAGTCTTGGTTTGTCTCCATCCTGCTCCATGCTAGTGAGCTCTGCCTGTGGGTAGTTTGGTGAAACCCATGTCTGCTTGCTCAGACCTCCAGATCACAGGTTAGCTTCTCAGCTCTCTGGTCCCAGTCAGCGCCTGCAGTGGTCTTGGATGCTTAAAAACGAATCCGTGCCTGCACATTTATATGTCTTGGTCTTTCTGTTGTGTTTGACACCCTTGACCCTCTTTCTTATGGCACCATGTGTTCACTCTGGGCTTGAGTGGTACAGTCCTCGCTGACCGAGTACAGGTTGCGCTTTTTAACCCCATGTCCGACTAGGAATACGGGCCAGATGCCTGAAATCGCGTGTTTGCCATTTCCTAATAGCGAATGTTAGCGATGCGCTATTAGTAAATTACAAACTGCGATGTACAACTGTGTGTTTGACACTGTTAGCGATACTCAGTGTGTTGCAAATAGACCTCCCTCATCATTATTCATGAGGCAGGTCGCAGTTTACGACCCATTGTGAATGGCTACAATCACAGTGAAGGTGGCCTGCTGGGGTCAGCAGACCAACCAAATCTGTGTTTGCTTTTTAAATAAAGCAATATATATTTTTTGTAATGCAGCCCGTTTTCCCTAGAGGAAAACGGGATGCATTTAAAAAATGTCAATTAAAAGCTACCTTTTCATTTTTTAAGAGTGGGCAGCCAAAACTGGGATTAGATCAGTGTGAAGCGGATTCGATGTTCACTTGGTTGCGATCATCTGAAGGGTGAGGCGCAGGTGGTGGCCCTAAAATTCCTTGCTTGATTGACAGTGGCACAGGACCCATTCAGCTGGCCCCGTTTCCAACTATATTGGCACACACCTCATGTTGCTGCTTGCTAATCTTTGTGTGCACTTACCTCGAACATTGGTTTGCACAGTGGGGTTTTGCCCTTGCCGTTTATTTGATACTACATTGTGTACACATCAAACAGTGTGTTGTGCCTGGGACCTTTGTTGGCCAAGGCTTCGTTGAGCTGCATCCATGAGTTGCTTTACTGTTGCAATACATTTTTGGTAGGTGCGCCTGTGCCTGTCCATGGTGTCAGGTCTTCAGGAAGCATGGGTCAGGGAAGTGATTGGTGGTGTTCTCACTAGAACAGGCTGAATTTGGCTCTGCTATTTAGGCAAACATTACACATAGAAAAACCAAAGGTGGTGATGGACGGAGCGTTGACAATACAAACACTCACCCCCAGTCAACTGATCTGGGTTTAATCCATCACTGTTCTTTAGCTCACTCCGCCACCCCAGTTCAGACATGGCCATATGCAAATCAGTCTGACCCTGTGCCTCATGGGAACAGTCCAGCCCGAACTGCCAAGCCATGTCTTCCCTGAACCGGAATCAAGCTTCTCAGGACCGGTTTCTGGCATTACAGCCGTCTTCAGCCGGGCTTGCTTGACTCCAGTGGCAAAGTGAGCAAGGGACTCACGTCTGAGCATACCCTGCCAACTTAGGGCGAACAAAGAAAAACCAAAGGTGGTGATGGACGGAGCGTTGACAATACAAACACTCACCCCCAGTAACTGATCTGGGTTTAATCCATCACCGTTCTTTAGCTCACTCCGCCACCCCAGTTCAGACATGGCCATATGCAAATCAGTCTGACCCTGTGCCTCATGGGAACAGTCCAGCCCGAACTGCCAAGCTATGTCTTCCCTGGACCGGAATCAAGCTTCCCAGGATCGGTTTCTGGCTTTACAGCCATCTTCAGCCGGGCTTGCTTGACTCCAGTGGCAAAGTGAGCAAGGGACTCACGTCTGAGCATACCCTGCCAACTTAGGGCGAACAAAGAAAAACCAAAGGTGGTGATGGACGGAGCGTTGACAATACAAACACTCACCCTCAGTCAACTGATCTGGGTTTAATCCATCACCGTTCTTTAGCTCACTCCGCCACCCCAGTTCAGACATGGCCATATGCAAATCAGTCTGACCCTGTGCCTCATGGGAACAGTCCAGCCCGAACTGCCAAGCCATGTCTTCCCTGGACCGGAATCAAGCTTCCCAGGACCGGTTTCTGGCATTACAGCCGTCTTCAGCAGGGCTTGCTTGACTCCAGTGGCAAAGTGAGCAAGGGACTCACGTCTGAGCTTACCCTGCCAACTTAGGGCGAACAAAGAAAAACCAAAGGTGGTGATGGACGGAGCGTTGACAATACAAACACTCACCCCCAGTCAACTGATCTGGGTTTAATCCATCACCGTTCTTTAGCTCACTCCGCCACCCCAGTTCAGACATGGCCATATGCAAATCAGTCTGACCCTGTGCCTCATGGGAACAGTCTAGCCCGAACTGCCAAGCCATGTCTTCCCTGGACCGGAATCAAGCTTCCCAGGATCGGTTTCTGGCTTTACAGCCATCTTCAGCCGGGCTTGCTTGACTCCAGTGGCAAAGTGAGCAAGGGACTCACGTCTGAGCATACCCTGCCAATTTAGGGCGAACAAAAAAAAACAAAGGTGGTGATGGACGGAGCGTTGACAATACAAACACTCACCCCCAGTCAACTGATCTGGGTTTAATCCATCACCGTTCTTTAGCTCACTCCGCCACCCCAGTTCAGACATGGCCATATGCAAATCAGTCTGACCCTGTGCCTCATGGGAACAGTCCAGCCCGAACTGCCAAGCCATGTCTTCCCTGGACCGGAATCAAGCTTCCCAGGACCGGTTTCTGGCATTACAGCCGTCTTCAGCCGGGCTTGCTTGACTCCAGTGGCAAAGTGAGCAAGGGACTCATGTCTGAGCATACCCTGCCAACTTAGGGCGAACAAAGAAAAACCAAAGGTGGTGATGGACGGAGCGTTGACAATACAAACACTCACCCCCAGTCAACTGATCTGGGTTTAATCCATCACCGTTCTTTAGCTCACTCCGCCACCCCAGTTCAGACATGGCCATATGCAAATCAGTCTGACCCTGTGCCTCATGGGAACAGTCTAGCCCGAACTGCCAAGCCATGTCTTCCCTGGACCGGAATCAAGCTTCCCAGGACCGGTTTCTGGCATTACAGCCATCTTCAGCCGGGCTTGCTTGACTCCAGTGGCAAAGTGAGCAAGGGACTCACGTCTGAGCATACCCTGCCAATTTAGGGCGAACAAAAAAAAACAAAGGTGGTGATGGACGGAGCGTTGACAATACAAACACTCACCCCCAGTCAACTGATCTGGGTTTAATCCATCACCGTTCTTTAGCTCACTCCGCCACCCCAGTTCAGACATGGCCATATGCAAATCAGTCTGACCCTGTGCCTCATGGGAACAGTCCAGCCCGAACTGCCAAGCCATGTCTTCCCTGGACCGGAATCAAGCTTCCCAGGACCGGTTTCTGGCATTACAGCCGTCTTCAGCCGGGCTTGCTTGACTCCAGTGGCAAAGTGAGCAAGGGACTCATGTCTGAGCATACCCTGCCAATTTAGGGCGAACAAAGAAAAACCAAAGGTGGTGATGGACGGAGCGTTGACAATACAAACACTCACCCCCAGTCAACTGATCTGGGTTTAATCCATCACCGTTCTTTAGCTCACTCCGCCACCCCAGTTCAGACATGGCCATATGCAAATCAGTCTGACCCTGTGCCTCATGGGAACAGTCCAGCCCTAACTGCCAAGCCATGTCTTCCCTGGACCGGAATCAAGCTTCCCAGGACTGGTGTCTGGCATTACAGCCATCTTCAGCCGGGCTTCCTTGACTCCAGTGGCAAAATGAGCAAGGGACTCACGTCTGAGCATACCCTGCCAACTTAGGGCGAACAAAGAAAAACCAAAGGTGGTGATGGACGGAGCGATGACAATACAAACACTCACCCCCAGTCAACTGATCTGGGTTTAATCCATCACCGTTCTTTAGCTCACTCCGCCACCCCAGTTCAGACATGGCCATATGCAAATCAGTCTGACCCTGTGCCTCATGGGAACAGTGCAGCCCGAACTGCCAAGCCATGTCTTCCCTGGACCGGAATCAAGCTTCCCAGGACCGGTTTCTGGCATTACAGCCGTCTTCAGCCGGGCTTGCTTGACTCCAGTGGCAAAGTGAGCAAGGGACTCACATCTGAGCATACCCTGCCAATTTAGGGCGAACAAAAAAAAACTAAAGGTGGTGATGGACGGAGCGTTGACAATACAAACACTCACCCCCAGTCAACTGGTCTGGGTTTAGTCCATCACCGTTCTTTAGCTCACTCCGCCACCCCAGTTCGGACATGGCCATATGCAAATCAGTCTGACACTGTGCCTCATGGGAACAGTCCAGCCCGAACTGCCAAGCCATGTCTTCCCTGGACCGGAATCAAGCTTCCCAGGACCGGTTTCTGGCATTACAGCCGTCTTCAGCCGGGCTTGCTTGACTCCAGTGGCAAAGTGAGCAAGGGACTCACGTCTGAGCATACCCTGCCAACTTAGGGCGAACAAAGAAAAACCAAAGGTGGTGATGGACGGAGCGATGACAATACAAACACTCACCCCCAGTCAACTGATCTGGGTTTAATCCATCACCGTTCTTTAACTCACTCCGCCACCCCAGTTCAGACATGGCCATATGCAAATCAGTCTGACCCTGTGCCTCATGGGAACAGTCCAGCCCGAACTGCCAAGCCATGTCTTCCCTGGACCGGAATCAAGCTTCCCAGGACCGGTTTCTGGCAATACAGCCGTCTTCAGCTGGGCTTGCTTGACTCCAGTGGCAAAGTGAGCAAGGGACTCACGTCTGAGCTTACCCTGCCAACTTAGGGCGAACAAAGAAAAAACAAAGGTGGTGATGGACGGAGCGTTGACAATACAAACACTCACCCCCAGTCAGCTGATCTGGGTTTAATTCATCACCGTTCTTTAGCTCACTCCGCCACCCCAGTTCAGACATGGCCATATGCAAATCAGTCTGACCCTCTGCCTCATGGGAACAGTCCAGCCCGAACTGCCAAGCCATGTCTTCCCTGGACCGGCATCAAGCTTCCCAGGACCGGTTTCTGGCATTACAGCCGTCTTCAGCCGGGCTTGCTTGACTCCAGTAGCAAAGTGAGCAAGGTACTCACGTCTGAGCATACCCTGCCAACTTAGGGCGAACAAAGAAAAACCAAAGTGTTGGACCCGGCCTCATGGCGTGGTCCTACCCCTCCCGCATGGCGGGCCCAGGACAACATCGGCCCTCCACCCAGCATCGGGCAGCCCTTTTGCCTGACACTGCACGCCCCAACATTGCTGGTCCGGTCACCATCCCGGACCCCCCCCCTACCGGCCTGGCCCCATCGTGGGCCCCTCACGACCTAAGCACGAGGCCGCGCCCGACTCCATCTTGGGTCCACCACTTCACGACCACGTGGCTCCGGCCCTGGCCCAGGCCCAGCGAAGCCCAGACATCGAGGCGCCAAGATCTACCCAGGTGGTCGAGTGGCCACTCGACAGATCCCGGAGGAGGGGAGTTTCGATGGGCCTCCAACCGTCCCCGGACGCCTGGTATCGATCGCCCCCGGCATCCCTGGGTGCTGGCCCCACCCCCCTACTGGGTGTCTGGACACCATCTTCCCGGCCCCTCTGACCCCCAGGCGCGAGGGTCCGGACATCAAAGGACTCCAGTCCTATATCTGGGCCAGCCCCGGAGTAGGACGGCAGTTGTATCCTGGACTGGAAAGCCCTGCCGACGCTGTCACGGCCGACCCCAGAAGAACTCATTTCCTGGAACCTGAAGAGAACTTGAGAGCCTGCTTGCGCTGCCGCGGCCCACCTTTGCCGAACCATCTTGAGAGCCTGCTGGCGCTGCCGCGGCCCACCTTTGCCGAACCATCTTGAGAGCCTGCTGGCGCTGCCGCGGCCCACCTTTGCCGAGCCATCTTGAGAGCCTGCTGGCGCTGCCGCGGCCAACCTTTGCCGAACCATCTTGGGAGCCTGCTGGCGCTGCCACGGCCCACCTTTGCTGAACCATCTTGAGAGCCTGCTGGCGCTGCCGCGGCCCACCTTTGCCGAACCATCTTGGGAGCCTGCTGGCGCTGCCGCGGCCCACCTTTGCTGAACCATCTTGAGAGCCTGCTGGCACTGCCGCGGCCCACCTTTGCCGAGCCATCTTAAGAGCCTGCTGGCGCTGCCGCGGCTCAACCTCTCGGAACCTCCGGCTCGAGGATTGAGAGCTGTGCGCAGGGTGTCCCTTCATACACCCCAACTGAGACTGTCCCGCTTCCCTGACCCCCCTTTTTCGAGACTTTACAGACCCCTCGGTCTACTTGTACATATCGCTGGGAACCAGCGGCCTTTATTTCCTGATAAAGCTTACGAACTCGACCTCTGGTGTGGTGTCCATTTGTAGTGTGTGGTTACTCTGCTGTGCGATCCTAGGAGAGGGCCCTCACCCAGGAGGCCTCTCAGTAACGCTCGGCTACTTCTTGACGGAGAGGTGGACCTAGGGGTGGTCAGTCAGACATCTTCTGCCTCCCCCGGGGTCGCCTTTCTAACATTGGTGGAAGCGGTGGGATCCGAGCCGACGCAGATCGTACAGAGAGTAATTCGCTCACTACCGAGAAAAACACACCGCGACCATGACTACTCAGGAAACCAGACCGACGGCGGAATTCCAGAAAGAAAAGATGGAAGATTACAGCCACAAGGAATTAAAACAATTCTGCAAGGACCTAGGCATCGCTACCACGGGCCTCAACACCAAAGAGGACTTTAAATCAGCCCTGCAAGCCTGGGCGGACGCCGATAACGCGCCGCCCCAGAATGAAGATAACCCGGGCCCGAACGGGCGCCCAGAGACCCGCAAACCTGGACACGGGCCTCCCCCACGGAGACGCCCGAGAACAAGAGAGGAACCGGCTCCACGAGCTGGAGCTCGCCCGACTCCGACAAGACGGAGAGATACAGCTGGCAGAAAGGAAATTAGCCCTCGAGCAACTACGGCTAGAAGGAGACCTAGAGGAAAGGCGAAGACAACGAGACCTCGAAGAAAAGAAACTCATGCTCGAGCATGAGCGCGGCCTCAAAGAACTGGAAATCAAGGCCAAGACAACAGGAACCGGCACCGCCGGGGGTAAGACCTCACCCCCGCCGGTGGACACGAAGGTGCACATACCCAAGGAGGTCGTCAAAGAATACTATAAGAACGACGACATCCAACAGTGGTTCAAAGCCTACGAGGTCGCCATGACCGCCCATCGAGTACCCCTCAAAGACTGAGGCGCCGGCTTATGGGGAAAGTTCATCAACGAGGGGAGAGACGCCCTGCTAGAGCTCCCCGACGCCGAGATGACCTCGTACGAACACATGAAGACCGCCCTCCTCACTCGCTACGGACTCACCCCCGAAATGTACCGGCAGCGATTTCGAGACTGTAAAAAAATCCCCGGTACCACTTGGGTGGAGTACGTGAACTTTTACAGCAGAGCCTTCGAAGGGTGGATCAGAGGCTGCCAGGTCACCACCTACCAGCAGTTGGTCGACCTCATCCTATGGGAGCATCTTTCCAATAATTGCTTCGTCGAACTCCGGCAGCACCTCCTCAACAGCAAATTGACAGAGCCACGAAAACTCGCTGTCGAGGCGGATAGATGGGTGAGCAACCGAGTTCCCCGGAGTCCGATGGGAGACTACGGCCGGGGATCCCCGGGGAACCACCGACCCCGAGGCGGCGGAGGAGGCCAGAGCAGGGGCCGAGACACCCCCGCGGGGCCATCCCCTACCTCCCCGTCGCCATCCCTGGGTTGGAGGGGAGGCCCCCCAGCAAGGCCCGGGCCCCGCCCGAATGTTACGTGCCACAGATGCCAGCGATAGGGCCATTATGCGAACGACCCTCTCTGCCCGATGAACCAGCGACCCGGCACCACCGGTCCCCCGAGCCGCCAGATCGCGGCCGCCGCCCTGAGTGCAGAGGGAGGTGAAGAAGAGGGCGACGACACCGAGCAGGCCGAGTGGGAGCCCGCGGCCATGATCTTAGCATGCCTGGGTGATCGAGACATGATTCCCCGAGACCCGACCCCAGGTAACACCCAGAAATACCGCCAATGGGTCACCATCAATGGACGCCGGGCCGAAGCCCTCCGGGATACTGGAGCCAGCGTGACGGCGGTCCGCTGCCACTTGGTGACCCCCGAACAAATTCTTCCCAACGTCTTGTGCCCAGTGCGGTCGGCGGACAACTCTGAAAGTTTGTGCCAGATGGCCCGCATCCCCTTCGAGTGGGGAGGAGTGTCGGGCATGCTGAAAGTGACTGTCCGAGACGATGCCCCCGTGGACTGCCTCCTCGGGAACGACCTGGAAAGTTCCCACTGGGCCGGCGTAGAGCGGAGAGAGCATCTGGGGATGCTAGGCCTTCCCGAGTGGGTTTGTGCGACCACCCGCTCCATGTCCGCTCGGGCCTCCCCCCCAACGGAGGAAGCCCCGATCGAGGAGCCGGAGTGGCCCGCACCTCCACCGCCCGCCGTCCCCGAGGACACCGACCCTGAACCCGGCCCCCAGGGGCCCAGCCATGAGGAAATCACCAAGCTCGGCCACCTGCCGGAACTAGCTCAGTGGCGCCAAGAAGGTGGCCCCACCCGCGAACAATTCCGACAAGAACAGAGCACCTGTCCCTCCCTCGAGGGAATTCGACGGCAAGCCGCCACTCAAGCCGCTGGAGACCCTGCGGGGTCCCACTGGGTCTATTGGGACAACGACCTGCTCTACAGTGAACAGAAGATTGCCGAACTAGGGGCCAGCCGGGTGCTGGTCGTTCCCCTCCAATTTAGAGACTTCCTCTTGAACTTAGCACATGATGTGCCCCTCGCCGGGCACCTGGGGCAGGACAAAACTTACAGCCGCCTGGTGACTCATTTCTACTGGCCGAAAATGCGCAACGATGTGCACAATCACTGCAGATCCTGCCCGACCAGTCAAGCCAGCGGGAAGAGCGGGGGGAAAGTCAAAGCCCCGCTCCAGCCGTTTCCCGTGGTCACCACCCCCTTCGAGCGAGTGGGGATAGACATCGTGGGGCCCCTGAACCCCCGCACCTCTCAAGGGCACCGCTTCATCCTCGTGCTGGTGGACCATGCCACCCGCTATCCGGAAGCCATCCCCCTCCGAGCCATCACGGTCCCAGTAGTAGGCCGAGCCCTAATGGGGATCTTCTCCAGAGTCGGCTTCCCCCGAGAAGTCATGAGTGATCGGGGCACAAACTTTATTTCCAAGTATATGCGATCCCTGTGGCAACAGTGCGGGGTCACATATAAGTTCACCACCCCGTATCACCCCCAAGGGAATGGACTTGTGGAGCGGTTTAACCGGACACTGAAGGGAATGATCAAGGGCCTAGAGGAACCACTACGACGCAAATGGGATGTTCTGCTGCCTTGCCTCCTGTTTGCATATCGCGAAGTACCCCAGAAGTCCCTGGGGTTCAGCCCCTTCGAACTATTGTATGGGCACCCGGTCCGAGGCCCCCTCAGCCTGGTCAAAGAAGGCTGGGAGACTGCTGTCCGAGGTGCTCCACCAGATGTCTACCAGTACCTCCTGACCCTCCGCAAACAGACTCGGAAGTTCCGGGAACTTGCCGAAGCCAACCTTGAAGCCAGTCAGGAGGAGATGAAACGCTGGTATGACCAGAACGCCTCGTCCATCGAATTCGAACCGGGCCAGCAGGTCTGGGTCATGTCCCCGGTTGAACCTTGTGCCCTCCAAGACAAGTGGACGGGGCCCTTCAAAGTGGTGGAGCGCAAGAGCCCCGTCACCTATCTGGTGGACATGGGGTCCCCCAGGAACCCCCTCCGGGTTCTACACGCTAACCGGCTCAAGCCGCACTTTGCCCGCACTGAACTAAGTCTGTATTAGCGACCGATGACGGAGCTGAAGACGACTCCGAACCGTTGCCAGATCTCATGAGCCCCACTGAGAAGGACGGCTCCATCGAAGGGGTCATGCTCTCCTCCACCCTGACCCCGGAGCAGCACCATGACTGCCGGCAGCTGCTGGGGCAGTTTGCAGATCTGTTTTCCCTCACCCCCGGAGTCACCCGGTGGTGTGTCCACGATGTAGACACCGGAGACAGCCCGCCTGTAAGACACCGAGCTTTCCGCGTGCCCGACCGAGTGCGGGCCTGCATCCAGTCCGAGGTGGCCAAGATGCTAGCGCTGGGGGTAGTCGAACCCTCCGACAGTCCGTGGGCCAGCCCAGTTGTCCTGGTCCCTAAAGCCGCCGCCCCGGCACGCCTCCGGAGCTCCGGTTCTGTGTTGACTACCGGGGGCTGAATGCCGTCACCAGGACCGACGCCCATCCCATCCCCCGGGCGGATGAACTGATCGATCGCCTGGGGGCTGCGAAGTATCTCAGCAACTTCGATCTCACGGCCGGGCATTGGCAGATCGGCCTCACCCCTGGAGCGCAAGAGCGATCAGCCTTCTCGACCCCTGATGGCCACTACAATTTCAAGGTGATGCCCTTCGGCATGAAAAACGCCCCGGCCACCTTCCAGAGACTCGTGAATAGAGTGCTGGCCGGGCTAGAAGAGTTCAGCGCCGCCTACCTAGACGACATTGCGGTGTACAGCCTCCGCTGGGATGCACACCTGACCCACCTCCGGGAGGTCCTGTCGGCCCTCCGACGGGCCGGACTAACAATAAAGGCCAGCAAGTGCCAGATCGGCCAAGGGTCCGTGACGTATCTGGGACACCAGGTGGGAAGCGGCCTGGTGGCTCCCCTCCAGCCAAAGATTGACGCCATCCGGGCCTGGGAGCCCCCAATCACCCAAACAGCCGTCCGAGCCTTCCTGGGGCTCACAGGATACTATCGGCGCTTCATCAAAGACTATGGAAGCATTGTGGGGCCCCTCACAGAACTGACCTCCATGAAGCTACCCCAGAAGGTGTGCTGGACCCCAGAGTGCCAAGCAGCCTTCGAGACTCTAGAGACTGCCATGTGCACCGCCCCTGTGCTCCAGGCCCCCGACTACAGCCGAGAGTTTGTGGTCCAAACCGACGCCTCGGAGCACGGCATTGGGGCGGTCCTCTCCCAAGTGAACTCTGAGGGAATCGACCTTCCCGTTGCCTTCATCAGCCGGCGGCTGCTAGCCAGAGAACAGCGCTGGAGCACCATCGAGAGGGAAGCCTTCGCCGTCGTGTGGGCCCTAAAGAAGCTCCGGCCCTACCTCTTCGGCACCCACTTCCGGGTCCAGACCGACCACCGGCCCCTGCGGTGGTTGATGCAGATGCGGGGAGAAAACCCGAAACTGTTGCGATGGTCCATCTGCCTGCAAGGGATGGACTTCACTGTGGAGCATCGTCCCGGCAACAACCACGCCAATGCTGACGGCCTCTCCAGATTCTTCCGCCTCGGCGAGGAGAATCCCCAAGAAGATGGGTGACTCTCCCCTGCCTTCAGCTGGGGGGGACGCGTGTTGGACCCGGCCTCATGGCGTGGTCCTACCCCTCCCGCATGGCGGGCCCAGGACGACATCGGCCCTCCACCCAGCATCGGGCAGCCCTTTTGCCCGACACTGCACGCCCCAACATTGCTGGTCCGGTCACCATCCCGGACCCCCCCCTACCGGCCTGGCCCCATCGTGGGCCCCTCACGACCTAAGCACGAGGCCGCGCCCGACTCCATCTTGGGCCCACCACGTCACGACCACGTGGCTCCGGCCCCGGCCCAGGCCCAGCGAAGCCCAGACATCGAGGCGCCAAGATCTACCCAGGTGGTCGAGTGGCCACTCGACAGATCCCGGAGGAGGGGAGTTTCGACGGGCCTCCAACCGTCCCCGGACGCCTGGTATCGATCGCCCCCGGCATCCCTGGGTGCTGGCCCCACCCCCCTGCTGGGTGTCTGGACACCATCTTCCCGGCCCCTCTGACCCCCAGGCGCAAGGGTCCAGACATCAAAGGACTCCAGTCCTATATCTGGGCCAGCCCCGGAGTAGGACGGCAGTTGTATCCTGGACTGGAAAGCCCTGCCGACGCTGTCACGGCCGACCCCAGAAGAACTCATTTCCTGGAACCTGAAGTGAACTTGAGAGCCTGCTGGCGCTGCCGCGGCCCACCTTTGCCGAACCATCTTGAGAGCCTGCTGGCGCTGCCGCGGCCCACCTTTGCCGAACCATCTTGAGAGCCTGCTGGCGCTGCCGCGGCCCACCTTTGCCGAGCCATCTTGAGAGCCTGCTGGCGCTGCCGCGGCCCACCTTTGCCGAACCATCTTGGGAGCCTGCTGGCGCTGCTGCGGCCCACCTTTGCTGAACCATCTTGAGAGCCTGCTGGCGCTGCCGCGGCCCACCTTTGCCGAACCATCTTGGGAGCCTGCTGGCGCTGCCGCGGCCCACCTTTGCTGAACCATCTTGAGAGCCTGCTGGCGCTGCCACGGCCCACCTTTGCCGAGCCATCTTGAGAGCCTGCTGGCGCTGCCGCGGCTCAACCTCTCGGAACCCCCGGCTCGAGGATTGAGAGCTGTGCGCAGGGTATCCTTTCATACACCCCAACCGAGACTGTCCCGCTTCCCTGACCCCCCTTTTTCGAGACTTTACAGACCCCTCGGTCTACTTGTACATATCGCTGGGAACCAGCGGCCTTTATTTCCTGATAAAGCTTACGAACTCGACCTCTGGTGTGGTGTCCATTTGTAGTGTGTGGTTACTCTGCTGTGCGATCCTAGGAGAGGGCCCTCACCCAGGAGGCCTCTCAGTAACGCTCGGCTACTTCTTGACGGAGAGGTGGACCTAGGGGTGGTCAGTCAGACATCTTCTGCCTCCCCCGGGGTCGCCTTTCTAACACAAAGGTGGTGATGGATGGATCTTTGACAATACAAACACTCACCCCCAGTCAACTGATCTGGGTTTAATCCATCACCGTCTTTAGCTCACTCCGCCACCCCAGTTCAGACATGGCCATATGCAAATCAGTCTGACCCTGTGCCTCATGGGAACAGTCCAGCCTGAACTGCCAAGCCATGTCTTCCCTGAACTGGAATCAAGCTTCCCAGGACCGGTTTGTGGCATTACAGCCGTCTTCAGCTGGGCTTGCTTGACTCAGTGGCAAAGTGAGCAAGGGACTCACGTCTGAGCATACCCTGCCAACTTAGGGCGAACAAAGAAAAACCAAAGGTGGTGATGGACGGAGCGTTGACAATACAAACACTCACCCCCAGTCAACTGATCTGGGTTTAATCCATCACCGTTCTTTAGCTCACTCCGCCACCCCAGTTCAGACATGGCCATATGCAAATCAGTCTGACCCTGTGCCTCATGGGAACAGTCCAGCCCGAACTGCCAAGCCATGTCTTCCCTGGACCGGAATCAAGCTTCCCAGGACCGGTTTCTTGCATTACAGCCATCTTCAGCCGGGCTTGCTTGACTCCAGTGGCAAAGTGAGCAAGGGACTCACGTCTGAGCATACCCTGCCAACTTAGGGCGAACAAAGAAAAACCAAAGGTGGTGATGGACGGAGCGTTGACAATACAAACACTCACCCCCAGTCAACTGATCTGGGTTTAATCCATTACCGTTCTTTAGCTCACTCCGCCACCCCAGTTCAGACATGGCCGTATGCAAATCAGTCTGACCCTGAGCCTCATGGGAACAGTCCAGCCCGAACTGCCAAGCCATGTCTTCCCTGGACCGGAATCAAGCTTCCCAGGACCGGTTTCTGGCATTACAGCCGTCTTCAGCCGGGCTTGCTTGACTCCAGTGGCAAAGTGAGCAAGGGACTCACGTCTGAGCATACCCTGCCAACTTAGGGCGAACAAAGAAAAACCAAAGGTGGTGATGGACGGAGCGTTGACAATACAAACACTCACCCCCAGTCAACTGATCTGGGTTTAATCCATCACCGTTCTTTAGCTCACTCCGCCACCCCAGTTCAGACATGGCCATATGCAAATCAGTCTGACCCTGTGCCTCATGGGAACAGTCCAGCCCGAACTGCCAAGCCATGTCTTCCCTGGACCGGAATCAAGCTTCCCAGGACCGGTTTCTGGCATTACAGCCATCTTCAGCCGGGCTTGCTTGACTCCAGTGGCAAAGTGAGCAAGAGACTCACGTCTGAGCATACCCTGCCAATTTAGGGCGAACAAAGAAAAACCAAACGTGGTGATGGACGGAGCGTTGACAATACAAACACTCACCCCCAGTCAACTGATCTGGGTTTAATCCATCACCGTTCTTTAGCTCACTCCGCCACCCCGGTTCAGACATGGCCATATGCAAATCAGTCTGACCCTGTGCCTCATGGGAACAGTCCAGCCTGAACTGCCAAGCCATGTCTTCCCTGGACCGGCATCAAGCTTCCCAGGACCGGTTTCTGGCATTACAGCCGTCTTCAGCTGGGCTTGCTTGACTCCAGTAGCAAAGTGAGCAAGGTACTCACGTCTGAGCATACCCTGCCAACTTAGGGCGAACAAAGAAAAACCAAAGGTGGTGATGGACGGAGCGTTGACAATACGAACACTCACCCCCAGTCAACTGATCTGGGTTTAATCCATCACCGTCTTTAGCTCACTCCGCCACCCCAGTTCAGACATGGCCATATGCAAATCAGTCTGACCCTGTGCCTCAGGGGAACAGTCCAGCCCGAACTGCCAAGCCATGTCTTCCCTGAACTGAAATCAAGCTTCCCAGGACTGGTTTGTGGCATTACAGCCGTCTTCAGCTGGGCTTGCTTGACTCAGTGGCAAAGTGAGCAAGGGACTCACGTCTGAGCATACCCTGCCAACTTAGGGCGAACAAAGAAAAAACAAAGGTGGTTATGGACGGAGCGTTGACAATACAAACACTCACCCCCAGTCAACTGATCTGGGTTTAATCCATCACCGTTCTTTAGCTCACTCCGCCACCCCAGTTCAGACATGGCCATATGCAAATCAGTCTGACCCTGTGCCTCATGGGAACAGTCCAGCCCGAACTGCCAAGCCATGTCTTCCCTGGACCGGAATCAAGCTTCCCAGGACCGGTTTCTGGCATTACAGCCATCTTCAGCCGGGCTTGCTTGACTCCAGTGGCAAAGTGAGCAAGGGACTCACGTCTGAGCATACCCTGCCAACTTAGGGCGAACAAAGAAAAACCAAAGGTGGTGATGGACGGAGCGTTGACAATACAAACACTCACCCCCAGTCAACTGATCTGGGTTTAATCCATCACCGTTCTTTAGCTCACTCCGCCACCCCAGTTCAGACATGGCCGTATGCAAATCAGTCTGACCCTGTGCCTCATGGGAACAGTCCAGCCCGAACTGCCAAGCCATGTCTTCCCTGGACCGGAATCAAGCTTCCCAGGACGGGTTTCTGGCATTACAGCCGTCTTCAGCCGGGCTTGCTTGACTCCAGTGGCAAAGTGAGCAAGGGACTCACGTCTGAGCATACCCTGCCAACGAAGAAACAAAGAAAAACCAAAGGTGGTGATGGACGGAGCGTTGACAATACAAACACTCACCCCCAGTCAACTGATCTGGGTTTAATCCATCACCATCTACACATAGACAAGAATTCCTATTCTGGCCAAAAAAACTGCTGTTTTCGGCAGAAACAAGAATTACATGTTATTAGGCTTTTCTGGCTACATATCGACTTACTTAAGAAATGTACATATGTGGCAATAAAACAGCCTGAAACTTCAGAAAACATGCAGAACTCCGGTTGGTAGTTCTGATTTCTACATGCCACTCCCAATACCATTAGGGCCCGATTCACAGAACTAACTTAAGACAAAATCCTAAACTTACTACCATTTTGGTATTCACAGAAGGCACTTACTCATTTTGGTATTCACAGAAGGCACTTACTCATTTCGGCATTCACAGAAGTTAGGAGTCCTAACTTTAGGACTCCTAAATGCCTTCTGTGCATACCGAAAGTCTTAAAGTTAGGATTGTTCTCAGTTTAGGCGTAGTAAAGTTAGGACTCCTAACTTTACTACTCCTAAACTGAAAAAAATCCTGGGGCTTATTTACAAGCCCCTTGCGACACTTTTGCGTCATTTTCCCATGTTAAAAATGACGTAAAAGTGGCGCAAGGGGCTTGTAAATAAGCCCCCCTAACTTTAAGACTTTCGGTATTCACAGAAGGCTTTTAGGAGTCCTAAAGTTAGGAATCCTAACTTTACTACTCCTAAACTGAGAAAAATCCTAACTTTAAGACTTTCGGTATTCACAGAAGGCATTTAGGAGTCTGTAACGGGGTGGGTGCGGCACGGCCAATGGACTGGTGGAAAGCTGACTGTACTTCACCTCCTTCTCTTCAGTCGGATTGGGACTCCAGTCCCCTACTCCCGAACGATGAAGAGAGCTTGAGGAGAGGCGCCTTTAACTGGGACCAGAGTTGTGAGGAAGCCACACCCCCGTGTGACGTCGGAGGACCAGGACTGGAGAAAGGCCCGGAAGCCCTCTACTGGGGGGGTGTCGACACACGGGAAGAAGGAAGTCAGGACGTGGAGAATCGAGGCGGAGAAGACGGCGTGCGAAGAGAAGACGGAGCAGAACGAGTGGAGGACAGAGGTGGAGAGCCAGGAGGCCAACGACCCGGTGACTTGCCGTGCCACACTCCTGAGGGAGGAGTGTGGCTGTCACAGGTACGGCAGCGTTGGGCAGCTTGGGTCGGGAGTAAAGGAGCCCGTGTAGATACTGTACATAATCCCTCCCGTTACCCTACCCGCTTACCTCCGAAATAACCCTCCCCTTCTTGCTCGCCTATCCGCCCCTCCTATCCTCACGCTCTTCCCCCCCCCTTGTTGTTTGCACACCGAGCACCATAGTATTGGTATAGCACTGGTGCCCTTCACTTTCACTGGGTTCCCCGTGGTAACACCGTTATCAGTGCATTGAACTGACGGTATCCCTTTCTGTTGGTTTTCTCGTTGCGGAGCTAACCAGGCCGGACCCTCCCCTGACGTGGAGCCAACAGAGTATTCGCAAGACAGCCCCCCAGCCACCACGGACCGAGTGGAGTTTGCAAGAGAACGCTTGACATTCCGGACTAGAAAAACATTTATAAGAATAAAACCTTCTTTGCGAAGACCTAGCGTTCAGCCTGTTCTTGAGTCATCAGACGAGCCTAGGGCGCCCTCTCCCACCCCCACGCTACAGAGTCCTAAAGTTAGGAGTCCTAACTTCTGTGAATACCGAAATGAGTAAGTGCCTTCTGTGGATACCAAAATGGTAGTAAGTTTAGGATTTTGTCTCAAGTTAGTTCTGTGAATCTAGCCCTTAGAGTCTGTGGTGGGGTAACTCATAATCTCCCGGTAATTCCTGGCCCTTGTTTCACCGATACCTCTAAATCAGCAATTGTGGGTCCAATATTTCTAACCAGAATTAAGGGCCAATTCACGGGTTATTGTATGGGGACACCTGTGCCTCTTTGCTTTGTCCTGGTTGCACTTCAGTTGTAGTACTGTTTGAGGCATCTGCTGCTGTTAATGGTTTTCTGATGCCCTTACACTGCTGTTTTTGGACATACGTCTACTTTTTTAATACAATGATTGGGGTAACTTTGGAAGTGTGATGTCGTGCCTAAGTCGCTGCTACTTTGCCGTGTATTTGTTTTCTTCAATACACATCACATCGAATGTATTTCCTCCTTCAGTTTGCTCAGTTCCTGTAACCAGTTTTTTTGTTTTGATGGCCATTGGCTATTCTGTTGAGTTAGCTTTGATAAAAGGCTTAGATTGATTAACCAGCTGAAAAAAGGAAATTCAAATGGGTAAATAAAAATTTCACCCAGAATCAACAGACATCATTAGACAGCAATAGCCAGTCCCAAGATGCAACTGAAATCAATTGGAAGTGTATCCATTACAGTTTATGGGATGTTCAACAGACCGGATACCAGCAACTGGATCCACTAGACACCATTTGAAACTGGACAGCTGTATTTATCACTATCACTGCTGGGTACTGTATTGAGGAAAGAGGATGTAACTTGGTGGCATATTTACAAACGTGTTATGCAATGGACAGGGCTGAACTGGGAACAGCAACCAGCTCTGGCTGATTGCTGCTCGACAGGCTCTGGGAGTGTGTTTGGGGGCGGGGTCCAAAGGGGGGGGGGTGCTAGTAAAAAGCATCACACCTATTTTTGTTACAGGAGGCCACTATTGCAGCACTGCTGCAAAACCAGCCCCCAGTGACAAAATTGTCCCCCACGGCCAGAAAACCGGCCCCCACCCCTCCGGGGAAATGCCCAGTGCCTGCTACTGGCAGTCCAGCCCTGGCAACGAAGCTCAAGTGAAGATGCAGCGCTGCGTTGCGTTGTGTGAAAGAGAGAGAGAGGAACAGCGTCATATTTTCAAAGATATAGCACAGTTCTGCTCTCTCCTAGTTTTGGCACACTTGTAGCTACTGAGCACCATTGCAGACACCTTTGCATCATGGCACATGGGTACCTGTGTTGTGGTCAGGATAGTTTTTGTGCAGGAATGGGTACTTTCCTGCACAAAAATGATCCTTTGAATGGATTTCCTCTTTGTATGTGTGACTGCAGAATGCAGCACACATACAAAGAGGTTCGGCAGAACACATACAGAGGAAGTAACGAGGAAAAAGAAAGATATTTTTGAGCCAGCTTGAATTAGGCACCATTTTGGCACATTGCCTTGTTTACAAGTCTTCGTAAATATGCGTTTGCCTTAAAATACATAGGTGGATGCACGGGAACGCCAATTTACCACCCGTGTAAAGCCTACCTGATCCAAAACTGCCTATGCTCTATTTTTTTTCAAAGCTACACAAATCAGGCTTTGTAAATCCCTTAATTAATTTTTCATCAGGGCTGCGTCAATAAACTGATGCAGCCCCAAAGCGAAACCTTGGTAAATCTCAGTCTTGGTGAGTTATTTACTAGGGGCCTCATTTATGAGGCTGTGCGTCACTTTTACGCCGCCGGTGCGTCACTTTATGTGACGCACCAGTGGTGTAAAAAATGCACCTTGTTGCGCCATATTTACAAAGTGACGCATCTAGGTAGATGCGTCACTTTGTAAACCCCTGCTCCACATTATACCTGCGTCAGGTATAATGTATGCAAGGGGGGGCGTTTTGACGCAAGAAAGGGTCATTGAAGTGACACAGTGAAATCTATAAGATTTCACTGCGCCATTTCTTTCTTGGCCGCTAATGCGTCAAAACGCAGGCACTAACAACAAGGGACTTGCCTATGTGAAAGTACATATTGCTGGAGTTGCGTCACTTTTGTGACACACTCCAGCAATGCGTCACGTTTGCGCCTACAGATACGTCAGAAATACTGACGTATCTGTAACTCCTTGCGACATGATGCGTCATATTATAAATATGACGCATCAATCATGACGCAAGGAGTGCGCACTGAGAAGTGACGCATCGCTGCTTTTTCACGCAGCGATGCGTCATTTCTCATAAATGAGGCCCCAAGGCTTTGTGTGGGCGCCCACGCAGCGGAAATCAACACTAAACATTATATAGATTTACTTTCCCTTATAAAAGACTGCATCTTTTTTCTTCATCTGTTCAACTGATCGTTTTCTCTGAAAACAATTAAGAAAAATTCGTTAAATCATAACAGCCTGCAGACTCAGTGCTAAATTGCTCAAAGCATGTCCCCATGCAACCCTTAGTAAATTTAGACCTTGAACTTAAAGAGGTGATATAAGAAAGGAATGAGTGAGCTCAACACGGTGGCATGCCAGGTCCATTGCTGAGTGAATAACCAACTATGCAGACAAATTGGGGACTTAAGGCTTAAAAAATGGCACCTCTCAGCAACAATAAATGTACGTTTATATAATAAAATAAAAAATGTAAATAAAAACCAGAGAGAGTTTCAGTGGAAAGCAACCCAGCTCTCACCTAAGTTGTGCTTTTCTATATGTTTAGCAGCTCTAGGCTGGATGGCTGCATCTCATAACAGATGCTGTAACAGTAACAGTCTCAACCTATGCATTCATTAGAGTGCTGTGTCCACAGAAAGAGACCGCCTGGCTGTCTCTGGTCCCTGTGGGCTCTTGTCCGCCAGGGTTCGAGGCCCCACTTGGTCCTGGGGCGAGCAGCGGGGAGGGCTCACAGCTCTCGTCACCTTCGCTTGATTCATGGGGGCGAAGGCTTCTTAAAATTAAATTCCACAAGGATTTAGGAAGCAAAGACTTTAAGTAAAGTGCGGAGTGTGTTTTGTTTTTTCTACACTCACTTCACAGGATCGGTAATGAGTGCCAGGAAGAAGGGCTGAGTATGTCATAAATTCATGGGACTCGGAGGGACAGCTTTGTGTTTCCCTGGCAGAGCCGAGCTAAGGGCAAAATCAGCCCTGCAATATTGCAAGAGGCCACAGAGAGGCGCATTTGGGCCATGGTTATGCCTGAAGTCCACCAGAAGACAGAATGACTCCTGAACTCCCCACTGGTATACTGCGCACAGCCAGATGAACAAATTCAAAATGGCTGCCTGGACCTATCAGATGAAGATTCACGGAGGGAGCAGGGCTGGAGGCTGAGCCAATGCCTGCTAACATGAGGTGAGGATGGAGTGGAATAGGTGCTAGACAGGGCTTCAAGTGGGCCAGATCCTGCTGGTGATCAGCACAGCGGTGGCTCCTTCGCTAAGGCAGATGAACATCGCCCCACTGATCTATGAGCAGTTCAAAAAGGAAAAATAAAAAGAAATAATGCAATATTATTATCGTTTTATTTTTCTGTACTGGCTTGGGTGCAGGGGGGGGGGGGGGAGGGCTGGGCTGGTCAGAGCAGGGGCCAGGGGGAGGAATGATGAGCACTCTCTAAGTGCGCATGATGTTTTGGACGGCCGTCTTGAGCCGGACAAACAGTCATGCGCACTTTTCATGTTCTTCACCGGCTGCATTGCACAGCCTGGGTGGACAATATGCACAGGCTCACTGTCTGTGTCTGAGCACGAAACCACGGTGCTCAGACCAGTCATGGCGCTTGTGTCATGCTGGTAACAGCAGCATCGTGATTGGCTATGGGAGCCTGTATGTTTTCTGTGTTGACAAGGAAAGAGGACTTAGAGGCGGTTGCTGGCCTGCAGGTAAGTGGATTTTTTTCCACCCCCACCCTACTCCTGCCTAACCACCCCCGTTAAGCAGCAAGCAACACTGGCTCAGCACCAGCAGTTCAAAAAAGCAGGTGCTGAGAAGGGTCCCTATCGAGTTCTTCATTTTTGCCCACATCCTCAGAGTGAAAAAAAATCTTAACTCTGCTGCAGTACCATCATTCACTGCCTTTGATGTATATTCATTATACTTATTTCACAGTCTCATCATGTCAGTACTGAAGCATTTTCAATATGATCTACAGCAGAGGCATTGTTGTTATTTATCTTATGCACCTATGAACCATTGACCAAGCCAATAGTCCTGGATTGTTTTAGGTGCTAGGTCAGTTTTTGTATTATATATTTGGATGCAATGACAAAGAAGTAGCACAATACCAGTTAAGTGGCACACTATGCTAAGCACAGCTTATTAGCTTTGGTATTTTTAAGCCACGCCCTTAATTACATGGGCCACGCCTCTTTGAGAGACTACCCAGTTTTTTCATCCCACTTAAAGCCCTGGTGTATCTAACCAGGTGTATCTAACCCTGGTGTATCTAACCAGCAAGAGCACGGCTACCCAGTGCTTTAGTTGTAAAAATAAGTAAATAACAAAATGCAAGGGCCCTAAATTTTCCTATCAGCCTGTCACCAGTGTGGCCAAATGTTAGGGTTTCCCTATTCCAGGGATACATAGTTTTGATTCCAAAACATTCCTCTTTCTTGAATGAAGTTAGAAAAAATATACCACAGAGGTAGAAATCGACATTGTAACAAAATGGATCTATGTCACTAGCTACACATGGAGGCCTGGCAGTGGCCGATTCACCTAGGCACAGCTTTCTCACTGGGGGGCATACTTACTAGAAAATGGTGCGGTACTGCAAGCAATCTTGTTACGCTGAGCTGCATCATTAGCAAAGTGCATGGATGCGTCGTACTTACAGCTATATGACACATCCTTGTGCTTTCCTCTGCGCTAGCGCACAATAGGTTGCCTAGATCCAATGGTGCAAGGGTGCCTGCATTGCAGAAATAATTGTTTTTGTGCAGGAAGGGACACTATGGGCTGGCACACTGCACCTCCGGAGAGTCACAAAAGTGACGCTAGGGCGATGTAAAAGTACCGCAGGGGCATTGTAAGTGCTGTTGAGTATTCGGCTGGTGGTGAGTCATGCCATAATTTTAAGGCCCACTCTCCTCAGAATACGGACTTTGCCAGTCGTAAGTGAGGCAGTAGATTACCTATCATGTGTTGAGTCAGGCCCCGGTCTGCAGTGGTTTCTCTCCTGGGAAAAACCCTGCAAATTCACCCACAGCTGCTCCAAGTGTGGGGCTTCACATCCAGCAGCTTCCTGCAACGTAACGCAAATGGCATCTCCCACTTCCAGCAAGGAGCAGGATAGTTGAGCAATGTCCAACAGACATGGCCCCTCACCCCCAAAGCCACACCCTCCACCCCAAACAGCAGCACAGTTACCACCAGCACAGGGAAGGGCCCATCACCGGTAATCCTGAGCAACCTTCTCCCACCGCTCAGAAAATACTCCAACACCAAAGACGGTTTACTGTTAGAGAATGGATTTGTGAAAGGCTTCAGGATACCCTACGTAGGTCCACTGGGAAGCAGGGATGCAGACAACCTGAGGTCTGCTCAGGAGCTTCCGTCAGTAGTACAGGAGAAGATCTCGAAGGAACTAGCATTAGGGCGGGTGGCAGGCCTATTTCATTCCCCCCGTTATACAATTTTGTAGTTTCACCCCTGCGAGTGGTCCCCAAGAAGGAACCAGGGAGTTTCAGATTGATCCTCCACTTGTCATACCCTGAGGGCAATTCAGTTAACCATTGGCTGGAGGGTGGATTGTGTCTGTCACATACTGCTCCTTTGGTGTGGCAGTGGACATGGTAAGGAGAGCTGACAAGGGGGCTGGTTGGCAAAGAGATATTGAATCAGCATTCCATCAGCTGCCTGTGCACAAAGACAGCCATCACCTTTTAGGTTTCAAGTAGGGGGGCCTATTTTATTACGATATGTGCATGCCAATGGGCTGCTCAGTGTTCTGCGCCTACTTTGAGGCCTTCAGCTGCTTCCTGCAGTGGGCACTCCAATGGTCATATGGGATGAGGGGGGTGACACCCTACATGGATGATTTCCCATTCATTGTGAAGGAATGGACACAGGACTGCACAGTGGCACTGCAAAAGTTTCAAGGCCTGACTGTTCAGCTAGGGGTCACCATGCCGCCAGCCAGACTGAGGGCCCTATGCAGGTCCTGATATTTCTGGGCATAGAACAAGACACTGTGATAAGTGTGTCCAGACTCCCTTTGGGCAAGGTGAAGGCACTGATTCTGGACATCCAGACCGAATTGACAAAAAGACAAAGCCACCTTGGGCACCATTTAGAGCCTACAGGGAAAACTGAATTTTTCTGCAAGGGTGATTCTAGCAGGTAGGGTTCTTGTCAGAAGGTTGGCCAGGGCCACTGCTAATGTGACACGGAAACACCACCTAGTCAGCAAAGGTTTGAAACAGGACCTCATAATGTGGGCGGAATTATTGGACAGCTTCAACGGAATGCAATAATGGGGAGTGAGTGATGCACCCAGAAGTTGTCCAATTCTAGGCCAAAAGGCAGATCACAGCCGATGTCACGGTCTTGGAATTATTCCCTGTAGTGGTGGCACTTCACCTATGGGCAGGGCCATTGTCGGCAAAAAGGGTTTTGGTTTGGTCAGATAGCATGGCGTTGGCGCAGGCCATAAATTTGCAATACGCAAAATGCCCACTAGTACTATGTCTGCTGAGGGAACTGGTGTGGGCTTGCCCGCCTAGCTGTGTTGTATTTTGTGCACAACACATTCAAGGGGTAAAGAATGTGGCAGCTGATCCTCTCTCTTGTTTTTAGTGGCTCAGTTTTTGGGAGGCTTGGCAGCAAGCAAGAGCAGAGGGTCACTGCTCCCTTCACACCTTTGGCACCTATTGCAGTGGACCAGCGCTTAATGGAACGGGGTGAGCTGTCACTCGCCCTCGGGACAAGGAGGCGGTACCAGACCTGTGTCTCCACATTCTGCAAGGTGTGAGAGGCATGTGGCGGGGATAGAACACCACTGGAGTCCAAGGTGCAAAATTGTATTCAATGGATCAAGGCAAGAGTCATTCCTGGATCACTGGACACTTAGCAGCAGTTAGCCACCATGCCAAGGGCGGCACTGAAAGGCTGTGCCAGAGGAGAAGCACAGGCACCAGATAACAAGTCACCCATTGAATTCCACATCCTACAGGGAATGATAAGATTGCATTCACACGGTTACGTATTCCACCTATGGGGCCAGCTTATTCACGGCAGCATTCAGCCTGACATTTTTCGGGGCCTTCAGAGTCAGCGAGTTGGTGGCTAGATCAAAGTAAAATGGGTCAATGGATGCCACATACAGAGAGGGCATCAGTGTGCTAGTGGCGCCTTAAGAATAACATTGAAAAGATGCATGACCGATCGGGGCAAGTAAAAGGCATAGTGCTCTAGCCCCTGGTCAGCAAGAGTTACTGCCCGGTCAGGTTAGTCATATACTTCATGAGGCTAAGTCCCAACACAGGGGGTTACCTGCTAGTACATGCAGATCTATTGCCTCTCATGAGATACCAGTGTAAGCAAGTGATGGGATTGTCTTTAGAAATGTCAGGATATTCATGGGCTGGCAAATGATACTCTAGCCATTCCTTCTGAATTGAAGCTGCCACTACAGCCTTCAAGCTGGGCCTCCACCCAGTCGCATTAAGAAGGTGGGGCAGTGGGACTCTGAGTGCTATAGACGTAATATTTACCCATGAAGGGGCAGAAGGGTACAAAGGTAGCAAGCAGTGTAAATAGTGTGTGGATTGGAAAAGGTGTGTTCTGGTTTTGCTGTGTTTCTTTAATTTCATTTAATTGTGGATTTGGTGGTATAGAACCCAAAAGGGATTAGCCCGGTGTTTATGTAGTGTATTATGTGTGCAACAGTTAAAAGGTGTATACAAATGCACATTTCTTTATTTCATCAGGGTTCAATGTATGGGCGATTGGCCACTCATTTTTCGCTAGGGTGACGCAATGGGCAAAGACCAGGACACCTGGAGGCAAGGGTTCAACCACATGCAGATAACATGGCTGGGATTACAGGGCAGACAATGGTACAGCTTGCTCAATAAGCTGCAGAAGAGTCTAGCTGGGGGGACACCTCCCTCAGATGTTAGTTATTCACCTCAGTGGCAACAACCTTATGTCCATGGGTTGCTGTCCGCTAACAAAGGCTATGAAATCCACTATGGGTGAGATCAATAAATGCATGGGGCACTGCCATTTATGGTGGTCTGAGATTATGCCGCGATGGATCTGGCACGGGGCCATGTCGGGGGAGGCCATCGAACATTCCGGCAAAAGAGCGAATAGCGCCATGCATAAGTTCACAGAGCAGAAGCGTTTTGGCTTCATAAGGCATGGACTGTTAAACGCCAACACCAAGGGGTACTTTGAGAAGCATGGGGAACACCTGTCAGTGGTTGGCAGGGACATGTTCCTGTTGGATCTTAGGGAAGCATTAGTACCAGCGGGCTGTAAGTGAATCAAGTTGCCTGCCTTGGTGGGAGAGCCATGGATGTGACGGCTGCTACATCCAGAGCGATGGCGGAGTTACAGGGCAATCCGGAGGCTGATTGCTACGTAAGGGTACCCTCCCAAGGAGCACAGCAGGGGTGCCCTAGTCCAAACCCAGGAGTCTTTACCAGGTGCTGCTATGGCGGAGGTACATTGATGACATCCTGGTGGTCTGGCGAGGCTCCACTGACGAGGTACAACGGTTTCACCAATGGCTGAATGGTCAAAATCCATACCTTAAGTTTACAATCGAATTCAGCAGCGAGAGACTCTCGTTTTTGGATTTGTCAATTTTTCCTGTTGCAGGGAAATTGGAATGTGAGCTGTATACCAAACCTATGGCCAGAAACTCCCTTCTACTATTCAATAGTCATCACCCTCGCTCACTGCGGGCCAATTTACCAGTGGGTCAGTTTCTTCGACTTAGAAGGAACTGCTCTTCCAGAGCATTGTTTGATAAGCATGCTAGCACACTGTCTCAACAACTACAAGCAAGACAGTATCCCAAGAAGCTGGTTAAAATAGCATTGAAACGTGCCTCCAATAACCATCGAGATTCTCTATTGGAGAGACAAGAGAAACCCCCACTAGATAGACTAACATTCGTTAGCACTTTCAGTGTACTGTCTAACAGTAACCAAAAGACCATACGCAAGCACTGGAGTATTCTCAACATCACTAATGAGAATATTTCTTTACCTTTGTTCTCTTTTAAAAGAGCACCCAGTCTGCGTGACAGTCTAGTACACACGAGACCTAGACCCCAGGAGATGTCTAGACCATCCACCCTCTGGGATCTACCACTAGTACAGGGTCACTACCCATGCGGCTCATGTAGTGTCTGTCCGCAAACCTCTAGAACTGAGAAGATAGCTCTTGGTACAGGCAAATTATGGTTGCTCAAAAAGCATACTAATTGCAATACAGAACGAGTCATATACATGATTACCTGTCCCTGTTCTTTGAGGTATATAGGGTTTACGACCAGAAAGATTAAACTCAGGATTGGGGAACATAAAAGTACCATCCGTTGTCGCAAACAGTCGACTAGACTAACTGATCACTTTTTGAACCACAAACACTCTGCAGAAGACCTCAGATGGGTCGTGTTGGAACAACCTTTCATACCGCCCCACATTAGCGACATATCCAGATACCTCTTTACCAAAGAACAGAAATTGATTTTTTCGCTGAAAAGTGACAGTCAGGGCCTCAATGACGACATTCCTTGGACATCACTATAATATCTATAATTCCTGTGTCGTGTGTATGATAATGACATCACGACTAGATTGAATATCAGTACAGGATTTCTGTGGCACCTGTGTCATGTGGATGATGATTGACACATACATGACCAGCTTGTGAGCCTACTTACCAGAGAGTATATTTCCCTCTATCACTGAATAGGCTATTACAACCACCATTCATGCCTTTTGTATGATCTCCATGACGGTTAATATCTTGAGCCTCACACTACTTTTTCTGGATAGGTTTTCTGTGTGTACCTGTGTCATGTGTATGATGATCGATGTATACATGACCAGTTTGTGAGCCTAATTGCTATGGAGCATTTTTCCCTCTACTATTGAGCAGGCTATCACAACCACCATTCATGCCTTCTGCATGATCTAACATCTTCAGCCTGATAAATACACTTTCCAGCAGTGGGCGGCAGGACTAGATATTCATGGGCAACAATATACTTCTATATTTTCACATACAGTGGCTTCTTCATTAGCGAGTAGCAATAGGATGTACCGCTCTCGTTGTCCACTGTGTTGTGGTTACATCACGCATGCGCGCTAAATGAGACACTGCGCATGCGCGAGGCTGATACTCTACCAGCGCTGACATCTGCGCACGCGTTAGGGATTAGCCCTTCGCTTTCACCGTGCTTGCGCTGGTTTTGTGTTTATCACGAGCATGCGCCCTCCTACCTTAATTTGGCGAACTACCGACGGGCGTTTTTGCTCGCTAAATACTTGATTGTAGCAGATTAACCAATCAGTATGCACATAAAAGGGCGCGCTTCCTACCTGTCCGCTACCTCCACTCCCACTCGGAAGCTGGTTCGAGGTACCGACGGACAGGTAGGTTTGCGCTATACTACTCCCCCTTTGTTTTGAATCCTGGTATTTGCTCTATACACTTTTTGAGCTTATAAAGAGCATCTTCTTTAAGCGGAGTCTTGAGCTAAATACTTTAATATGTGCTTGACCTAATCTGTCCTCACTATGTTCGGAGTAGAGGGGTAACCATTTTCTTTGGAGACAACTGAGACTTGTTTTAATAAAGGAAACCATCTTATATAGCTATACTTTACTTAGTAGTCTTTCACTGGGTAATTGCCTAAAGTTATAGCTATTTTCCTATCTTAACAGAGCGGGGCCTCATTTTTCCCGAGCGGGTGCCGGGTGAGGTGAGGATACTTCCCACACAATGCTGGGTAAGTACATTTCTACGATTTGAGCATCATTTGTGCCACTTCTGTACTCAGGAGGACATGTAGCCTCTTGTAACAGCAGGGAGATCTTTTTCTTCTTGCTATGCATGTGTTAGCTGTTTTGGTTCATTGTGTTATTTGTGGATACTGAGGATACAAATTTTGACACTACATTTGTTGTTTGTACTATTCTCTTTTTTCACAGGAAATGGATGATTCAATTTAAGTGTCCTCCAGTTAACATTGGGGCTCCAAGTTCCTGGTAGGAATACTTTTAATCGCTTAAATTGCCATTTCATAAATTAGCAGTTGCTTTTATAATATCACGGTCCTGACGAAAGCTGGATACTACATCCTTGACAGCTGAAACATGTTGACCACACTGCCCTGCGCTGCATTATAGTTATATTTTCGGACTATATAGCGCTTCTTTTTTAATCATGACACTTGAATAGTGCCCAATAAACATATTTTCTATTCTCGTAGTTATTCTTAAACATTTTTTCACAGTTATTTTTTCACTGAGCACTGCACATTAATCAGCACCATCTCGAAATACACTGTGGCTAGAAGGTCATCAGGTTTTCCTATCTCTACACCATCAGCAGATGGGTTGGGTGAGATTTGGAACATACCATCTTTATCCCACATGACGATTCTCCGCCATACTTGGTGGGCTGATGGGAGTTTTTCAGCCTAGTGTAATTTCTTTTCCACACAATCCTTTTTTCAAAACAGCACACATCTTCTGTTTGACTATATGCCTCCTTTTTGTATTTGTTGTCTTTACGATAGGACCCTGGATGAAAACATTGGTGCCCTGCTAGTCCTTCAGTCGGTTGTAAGTCTGAGCAAATGGGGGCTTGCCTTGCAACGCTTTGCCGCTAAAAAGGCGTGAGTAAAGTCAAGGACTTATGGTCCACAGTAATTAACGGGGGAAATCGTCCAAATAAATAGTAGCACTGATTGGAATGGCCAAGGTACTGTTTGGCTCCTCAGGAGGGCGGGCAGCTTAGGTGAGCCGTACCACAGTGGTTGAGAAGCAGATTAAATCAGCGACAGTCAGGTTGATAGTAACCAGTCATCTGAAAGTAGCATTGTCAATGTAGGAAGTGAAGTACTACTCGAAATGTGTTCAGGTGACATCATTAGGACATTTAATAAAAAGCACAGAGACCAAAATTTCAGGCAGTCTCTGCCTAATCCTCAACCAAATCCACAAAGTGAACGTGCCTACCACCCTGCACCACAAGCAGCACTTTTGCAGAAACCTATGCACCCTCCTTACAGCCAGAGTGCAGGAAGAGGACAACACTAACTAGCAAAATACTGAGCAATGGGTGCGAGACGCTCCTGGCAATCAAAGCAGAAGCAGGGGCGTAGGAAGGGGGCGGCAACCAGGCTGTCATATTTTGGCAACATAGATTATCTGAGAAGCAGGACATGAGGAGGGCTTAAGGGGGAAGAGAAGAGAGAGAGAGAGAGAGTGAGAGAGAGAGAGAGAGAGAGTTTTAGTCTGTGTGAGCATGTAAAAATCCTTGGTGAAATCCAACAGAAGCCTCACCATACCAAACTAAAATCACCTGTTCCCAAATATTTACTACAGAATACAATTATTAGGGGGGCGTAACACCCCAAACACCCCCCTGAAGCTGCGCCCCTGGACTGGAGCCCCAGCCCACAGCTCCTTGACAGACACCATCAGGGATCAGAACAACCCCAGGGTCAGACTCCGTCATCCAAGATGCATGCCTTGCCGGCTCAATTTTAACCATCAGCACTAGCTGACTGCCAGAAATTGAGAAGCTTATTTATGAGCCCCTTGCTACACTTTTGCCCCGCCATTGCATCACTTTTTAGTGATGCAGCGGCGGCGTAAACAGTGCGCCACATTGCAGCATATTTACACAGTGACACATCTAGGCAGATGCATCACTTCAACAACCCCTGCGCTACATTATACCTGCGTCAGGTATGATGTATGCAGGGTGGGCATTCCCCTGCATCAAAGCCTCGTAGAAGTGGCGCATTGAAATCTATAGGATTTCAGTGCACCACTTCTAGGATGCCATTGCATCAAAACCCTACCCCTGATGGCAGGCGTAAGACACATGGCTGGAGTTGCATCTGTTTTCAGACACACCCCAGCAATGCGTAACTTTTGCGGCTATAGATACGTCAGTAATACTGACGTATCTGTGACTTCTTGCGACATGATGCGCCATACTGTAAATACAGCACATCCATGGTGTCGCAAGGAGGACGCAGAAGTGTTGCATCACTGGTTTTCCACAGTTGTGCAACACTTCTCATAAATAAGGCCTTAAATGTGTTGACTACTCTGACACCGCTGCTGGAATGGCAGGAGCCGACCTCGGCACAGATGGACTTACACCAGGAGTGTCAGCAACAATCGGAGCATTTCCTGCCAGGTAGTGGAGTGTGATATGCGTCGTTCACGATGAAGCGACATCTGCTCCATTTCATTCACTTTTATAGCGCTGGGGGGCATTTCACACCTGCTCCAGGTGTTTACCACCTACTTGCAGCCGGTGTTACTTTCCAGTGTAAACGTGCAAATCTCAGTAGTATAATCCGTGAAGCACAGTTCTTCATATGGTGTTAATCCGCCGATGGCCACAATTCTGTTTTTACACGTGTTTTACTACAGGCATGCTATACGCTAGGTTCCAACTCGACTTTTGCAGGAATGTATACAATGGCGTTATTTATGCAGTGATATTCTAAAGATTTAACAAACGCTCTCAATTAACAATGGTGTTAATTTTGGGGTGTTTACATCACTGCTGCTTCTGTCCCTATTTACAAATAGTTCAATTAAACCTTAAATCCTAAACTTCTCTGTTCCGCATTTTTTTAACTTTCACTATATTTGTTATATACCTTTCCCTTCTAGCTCGCTAAATGTTGATCTGTAAAATATGCTGAGGCCCCTTCAAGTATTAAAATGCTGGTCAGGACCATGAGACGACAATTCACAAGTCACACTCATGCATGGGGTGTTTATACAATATTACAATCTCTGGGGCTAATAAAAAAAACATACAAATACTAGTCCAACCCTTTCATGGCATTGGTCTAAAGGACTGTGTAATAAATATCCCGTTTAAAAGGCTCCGAGTGTCTCCCAGCGGAGTGGATTCCAGCCATGTCAGGAAATGTCAGACATATCTCGCCCTCGCTGGCTATGAAGCTTGGTAGCTGGTGGAAAGAACAGATGTGCAAAATGCAATAAGATTTACGCCAGCTCGCGCCCGCGGGAGCCATAAAGGAGTAATTTGTTCTATATCAAAAGCAGAGCGCTAGCCATGCTGCGGAAGACTCTGTCTCCCTTGTAGGGCTAGGCTCGAGAACACACGAACAGAGCCACTGGAACCCCCATTAGCAGAAAGAGGATGGGTTGGAGAGCACATCTGGTCGCCCATGGTGTCCCATTCCTCTGTTTACTGCTATTCCTTTAATGGTGGTTTTTAGCAGGGCTCGAGTCGGGGTACCACGCGGGTGGACGGCGTCCCCCCACTTATTTTACCAGGAGCTCGATAACTGGAGCAAATGGAGCCACACATTCACTCTTTGGCCTCTCTGGGGCGAGATCGGAGCTTATTCAGAAAGCTGATCACACGCTGGCTTCTCCGATGCAATCGCATCTAAGGGGTTAGCGAGGGGAGGCAAGGAGGCTGATGGTGCAAGCCACCTTTCGTGACGTCACTTTGTGTCGTGACGTCAGCGTCCCCCCCACTTCTTTTTTTTAGGACTTGAGCTTTGGCTTTAGGCAGGGCATGCCAGACCTTCGTTGTTCATTTGTGGTTTCTTAGGCAGTGCATCATGGACGTCAATTCACCAAAATGCCACGGGTAGCGGAAATGACATCACACGCCATTTGACCTTTACGCTGACTCACACACACATGCTTACTCATACTAACACATTCACACACACTTTCACACACATAAACACACTCTCATCCACAAGCATGCACACAACATATATTTAACAGCATCTTTTACTTACCTCTGCTTCCAGAAAGGGTCACATTTCAGCTAATGTACTCCATTTTGTATTACACTCATAGTGAATAATATTATAATAAAAAAATGACAGAAACTGATTTAACCACATCTGAGGCCAGGGGTCGCAAAAGCAATACCAAGGGTAACAAGGGGCAAGCCAGGGGACGCAGCTGTCGGTTTGCTAAAGACATCTTAGTGACATTCAGAAAGTTGACCTTGGAATGTATTCCACCATATGTTTACCATTGGCTTTGTAGCTCTCATTTTCTGGCTTTCTATTTTCTAGCTTTGTTTGCTTTACACATGGGGTCTCCAATGAGTAGCTCAGGAGCTACTGGTAGCTCGCCAGTACCTTAAAAGTAGCTCTCGGAGGTGAAGTCAAGGCCAGTATCAAATTCAAAGAGCAGGTGCCTATTAAAGAAGGCAGCACTGTTCCTCTCAAGACCCTTAGAGTGACAGGCAGCCAAACCTATGGAAGTAGCTCATACTACACTCTAACACACACAGTGTCGGCCTACAGGACATGTCACATGACAGTCTGTATCTAATCTCAATATAACTAAGCCACAAGGAGATTGACCATGTTGTTGCTTTATCAGTCACACATGTCATTTAATTAATCATATACAAATAAATATTCCTTACTTACTTACTTACATGTGTGTGAACAGTGGACTATAAAAGAAGTATGGCAGCAGTAGCCTGAGCAGTAATCAGTGCTGACCCACTAATGTGTGGGACTGCAGGAGTCACAGTGAAAACGCGTCAATCGGGTGCATGATCAGCTCAAGACCTGAGGACAGCAGGGTATGATCCAGACCGAAGAAAATTAAGAGACTCATTAGCATTTATGTGTGCGTCCATAATGAACACGCCTGGTGTCAAGGACTGCCAAATGTGTATGCTAGCCTCCATCATAAGGGTGTTATCTCTGGCATAATTGTGTCTGTTCCAGGCATAATAATGCCAATGGCATAATAATGGTCATCCTTGACTATTTTGGGTACTTTTGGTCTAGGTGTGGTATACTTGCAGCCATTATTGACATACTAAGAGCAACTGGCATCCATTTACCTATTCCTGGCATAATAATGGTCATGACTGATGTACAGTCTACGCCCTACCTTTTTGGTTTCCAGCCATTGGCACAACTGTGGCTTTAATATAATGGCGCGCATTACTGACATAATACAGGTATCAGTGGTGCTATGGTTAGCTGTCCATATGAGACATTTGTACATGGGAGTACTTGATGAAAATGACCAGCTGATGTTTTGGGACTGTGCATTTTCCAAAAACAGATATTTTATAGGCAGTTTTTGTTTTGAAAAATGTATTTTCTTCTGGAAAATGGAGTTTGTTTTCCCACAGAGGAAAGTGGTATTTGAGCAGGGGAGACCTACTGCAGTGCGTATGTCCTTTGTACCATGGGGCAAGTCAAGATTTGAATGTTACTTCATAAGTCAGGATGAGGCATTCAATATTGATGAACATTTTGCCGGCATTTCTGCTGGTAACCGTGCGTGGTATCATGACTTGGGTGGTAACTACTGATAATCCTGCTTAGGGTGGTCATAGTGTAGTGACTATTTTACAGTTATAAAATTTGCCAGTAGCTCACGAAGACTTTGCTTGAGCAGAAGTAGCTGTCACTACAGAAAAGGTTGGAGACCCCTGCTTTAGGCTGCCCAGCTCAGGTTCGTCCCTTCAGTTGACCACATTTCCTTTACTGTATTCTTCCACTAACTCACTTTCTGTAAACAGGCCTTTAAGTCTTCTTATATTGTCACATTTGCTGTGCATTCAAAGACAGAGGTCAAATGTTAGCCTGTGCCTTCAAGGGAGCTTGGTGTTCTCTGACTTCAAAGTGAGACGATTTATGTGACAAATGCTGGGTACAGGGGGTCTGTACGATGTTATTTTTAGGTCAAGCCTAGAGCAGCGCGCACGCTCTGCTTGCTCGACTTTTAGTAAGGGGTTTCAGAAAGCTCCCCAAGCTCACCACATGCTCGTGCGTGTGCTTTTGTTTTTTTCTTCCAGTCTATTGGGCTTTGCGTGCGTCATTCTAAGAAAGACAGCACGCAATTGGGCAAAGGCAGGTGCATGTCCCACCATTGCTTGCAGTTACCCACAAAGGCCACATATGTATTCAATTGTCGTGCCCAGACACGGGCGCGTTAATTGAAAACAGATCACTCGCTGTGGCGCAAGCGCGCGCACTACTTGCGTGCTTGTTATTTAAGACCTTCTAATATACCAAATATTGATCATTGTGCAGACTAGATGATTTTCTGATTAAAATGGTAACGTTTAAAAATAACCTACACGGCATTAATTGATCAGCATGTGCTTATCCGAGAGGTGTTGCGCAAGCCTTTCCACACTGGGCTGCTCCTTAGAGGCTTGTGTGTGTCCGTCCACCCCTCCCTCCTCTTCTCCCTGTGCCCCCTCCAGATAGGCCCCCTCTCCCATCCTCGACATCTCCATCCGTCAGCCCAGGCAGTGATTGAAGTGGGGCAGCCGCGCCGGCGCCAGGGACGCTGCTCTGGGCTGCAGGGCTGAGGCAAGGACTCGGCTGGGTTCCTGTTGGGGCGACATCATCAATATATCTCCATTAACCCTACACAGGACATCAAAGTCACCACAGAAATCCCAGGATAAAATCTAGCATTTCAGGGACGCAGGCACCATAAGCAGATAAATGTATATATTTATACCTGTAAACACAAAGCAACTCAAAATTATGTTCATACACGTCATCTATGATGAACATTCCAGGCTGTAGTGTATACATACCTCCGGCCTCACAAGCACTTTTTAATTGATAAATCCATCGTGATGCGTTTATTCACAGTTCAAATCCACTGCCATATAAAGTTAAAATCAATATTTTGTATTATTACCAAAATGCTAGTCAACAGTTGTATAGGTAGCTGCTCTTCTACTACCCGACTACAGCAGTTGTACCTGTCTCAGACTTCCAGCATATGTATTATAAAAGATAAATTACCCCCTTTGTTAATGTGTAGGGATATTACAAACCAGTGACCGTGTGGCAGAACAAGGCCGGGAGAGAAGTTCTATTGAAAAGTCACAAGACTCTGGCTCCGAGGTGACTGAGTGCAGTAGGTGTTAGGCAGGGCTTTAAGAGGGATGAAAAAACTAGGGGGGCTCTCAAAGGGACGTGGCCAAAGTAATTATGGATGTGGCTTAAAACACCAGCTAAAAATCTGTGCTTAGCATAGTGTGCCGCCCGGATTGTATTTTGCTATTTATGTCATTGCATCGATACAAGTAACATCATACCTACAACAAGTTAGGACCATTGGCTGTGTCAATGGTTGTTAGTTGCTTAAGATAAATAAGCAAAAAACACAGTTGATGGACAGAATGTAGAACAATGGCATACATTCACCCCAGTACAAGGATCTGGGCCTAAATCCATCGTTTTTTTGCACTCCACACCACCCTGGGTTAGACACTGGCTATATGCAAATCAGCTCTGACCCTGTGCCTCATGGGAACAGTCCAGTCCGAACTACCAAGCCATGTCTTTCCCAGACCGGAATCAAGCATCCAAGGACCGGTTTCTGGCTATCAGCCTTCATCAGCCTGGATAGCTTGACTCCAGTGGTGTGGAGAGCCTGGGACTCACGTCTGAGCATACCCAGCCCACTCGGGGTGAAAATTGCAAAAAACACAGTTGATGGACAGAATGTAGAACAATGTCATACATTCACCCCAGTACAAGGATCTGGGCCTAAATCCATCGTTTTTTTGCACTCCACACCACACTGGGTTAGACACTGGCTATATGCAAATCAGCTCTGACCCTGTGCCTCATGGGAACAGTCCAGTCCGAACTACCAAGCCATGTCTTTCCCAGACCAGAATCAAGCATCCAAGGACCGGTTTCTGGCTATCAGCCTTCATCAGCCTGGATAGCTTGACTCCAGTGGTGTGGAGAGCCTGGGACTCACGTCTGAGCATACCCAGCCCACTCGGGGTGAAAATTGCAAAAAACACAGTTGATGGACAGAATGTAGAACAATGTCATACATTCACCCCAGTACAAGGATCTGGGCTTAAATCCATCGTTTTTTTGCACTCCACACCACCCTGGGTTAGACACTGGCTATATGCAAATCAGCTCTGACCCTGTGCCTCATGGGAACAGTCCAGTCCGAACTACCAAGCCATGTCTTTCCCAGACCGGAATCAAGCATCCAAGGACCGGTTTCTGGCTATCAGTCTTCATCAGCCTGGATAGCTTGACACCAGTGGTGTGGAGAGCCTGGGACTCACGTCTGAGCATACCCAGCCCACTCGGGGTGAAAATTGCAAAAAACACAGTTGATGGACAGAATGTAGAACAATGTCATACATTCACCCCAGTACAAGGATCTGGGCCTAAATCCATCGTTTTTTTGCACTCCACACCACCCTGGGTTAGACACTGGCTATATGCAAATCAGCTCTGACCCTGTGCCTCATGGGAACAGTCCAGTCCGAACTACCAGCAGCAAGTATGGCTTGTATAGAATATTGAAAAAGCTTCCACTTAAAGCCCTGGTGACACCACGACAATGTTGCTGCACCTGAGTATCAGAAAGAGAAGGGAAATCCAGAGAGAAAATGTCTCTCTTTAAAGGATTTCCCTTCCCCTACAATGCTCACCTGGCATGACGCTATACAGTAACTTCTCCACTAGTGAGAAGTGAGCAGCGTGAGCAGCGCACATCAATGTGCCTGCTGTCACTGCAGTCCAGAAAAACATGAACCACCTGTGCCAGGGCACAAAACAGAGCCCGATAGAGACCAGTTTCGAGGCCTCCTTTAAACAAGCATTGGCATAGCCAATAGGTCTGGCCTTTGGGACCTTATAAGTGTTTAGCCATAAAACACAACAGTTGATGTTGTTGCATCCAGGATATTTTTCAGAATAACTAAACACTTATAAAGCCCCGAAAGGCGAGACCTATTGGCTATGCCAATGCTTGTTTTTCTAGCACACACCAAAATTTAAATGTCTGTAAATGAACTCTGCTGACCTCAACACATTTCCACACATTATCGTTGGGGCTGTATACTTTTATCAGTAAAACTGTATGTAATTGCAAATGTAATCATCATTTCAATTGAAGATGTGTTGTCTATAATGGCAGTGCACTACCATATCAGGCATACTCCATATTACCCCACTCCACTCTACTCTGCACCACTTCATGCCACTTCACTCTACTCCCTACCACTACACAATAAGCCACTCCACACCGCACTGCGTCACAGCACTCTTCTTTGCACCACTAGACTCTACGCCTCTCTACTCTACACCACTCCACTCTACTCAATGCCAATGCACTCAATCCCCCACTACTCTACTATTTACCACTGCACTCTTTGCCACTGCACTCTACCCCACTCTGTGCTACTTAACTCTATGCCACCCTACTCTGCAACACTGCACTCTATGCCACTGCACTCTACGCCAATGTACTCTACTCTGTACCACTCCACTGCAGTGCACTCTATGCCAATCTCCTCTATGCCACTGTTGGACCTGGAGTTACCCGTCCACATAGGGTAGATTCCCAAAGGCAATGGTGTTATGTTTGCGTCACACCCCTCACAGCAACCCAGTGCCCATCCACTAAAAATTACACTACACCAGATTAGAAAAATGTGGATTGCTTTATAAAAATCTTTAAGTTAGCCTGTTCCGTTAGTCATGTATTGTTTATACACATCAAGCACTTCCCTCTTCAATTACTTGCATCAATGAGAATTCAACATTACATTGTTCCCTAGAGGAAATGGGTTCAATAATTCCACCTATTACTCGTTTAGATAAGATTCGGCAGGAAAAACACTTTACATCAAATCAGGTCAGCAAAATTGAGCATTAATACAGTCTAGAGACCATTTTGTATAACTCGTTTAGTTAAATTGAATAATGCGTTTACACATTAGGTGCCAGAATTACTCCCCCCTGTTAGAAATAAGAGCAGGCGGGAATTTCAGTCAGTATATGCATTTGTTCAGGTAACTCGTAATACACTGGCCTCTGTTTAACTTTAAGGACGAACCAGCGATAGTTCTAGGTCTGGTAGAACTCTAGTTCCAGTGTGATAGTCTTGCCAGTTCGGGCTCCCTTGGCCGTTAGGACAGTTTCATTAGGGTTCATATGGATAGACCATCCACTAGGACCTTTGGCGTTTGCTTTCGTTTCCACGTCCCTCACCAGCCCTCAGATCCCTGCTTACTTGTAGCCGAGGGGCTGTTGGGTTCCGTCTCAGCCGTCACAGGCAGCTGGAAGAGATCAGACCACACCGTCAGCCCTTTTGTCCAGCATCTACTCCCTCGCAGGCAAGGCCGTCCTACATTCAGAGCCTGCACTGGGGAAAAGACGCTTCTACTGACCGGTGCCGCTGTAATCGCCTCATCATGGCCCCTCACGAAGGCACTTTCTTCGTTTCCCCGAAGAGCTGCGCTACTGGGCCTGCGGGGGGGAACAGTGGCTTCGATGCGGCGCCGCCTCTTTCCTCAGGCAGCCGTCAGGCCCTCCTCCGGACCTGCTTGTGAGAGGTTTATGCCTCAATGCCACTCCGCCCCCTTGGGATTGTGATCAGTCCTCTGCTGGGCCTGCGCCAGGATGAGACGCCACAGTTTTACCCCGCCGCCTATTCCGTTTTCACCTCAGGGCGGACAGCAGCTCCGGTGGCGCCTCCGTCACCGGCCCCCCCCTCCCCATTCAGAAGGGGAGCCACAACAACCACCCGGGGCACCTCTAGATTCGAGGTCGCGAGTCAGGCGGCCTTCTCACCACCACGGCCCCGCTACCAACAACTTCGTCCCTGGGGGGGGGCAGCTTCCGTGCAGCACTCCTTGGCACAGGTGAGAGGGAACAGGCGGGACAAGAGTGGAATCGTTAGCGGAATGGGGAAGGGTGTCAGGTTCTCACAGTCCCGTCCCTACCCTTCTAAAGCTTTTCAGGGCTCAAGAGCCGCTTTTCCTCCCAATGGACAACGGGGCAGAACTTTCCACTTAGCTCAAACCCCCCAGCAGTCTCTCAAGATCACCCCAGTGACAGGGATCAGTTCCTCCTAGCTCGTAAAGACAATAGGTCAGGGTTCATCAGGAGAGCAAATAGGCAGGGTCAGGTCTACGGGTAGAGGGGCGGTGACAGCAGTAAGGAAGCAACCTTAAAAAGAAGTCAACCCTCTGAGTGTCCTAACCCCCTAGCGTCACAACCTGCACTCCAGCTAGCTGTCCAGCCACACAAAATGGCCGCCCAGGTTCTGATCTTATATACCCCTAGGCCCAGGTCACTAGAATGGTCCGGAAGGTTCTAGAACCCTCCATACTAACCTATGGGCCAAGCTCTGAGGTAAAACCTTTACAGTTGACTGGCCTCCATTTTGTGAATGACTCTCCCACACCATCCATTTTAAAGAAGTATCTGCGCCTCATGGTTAATTAATAATCAGGGGCGCCCAGAGGCCTCAGGTCAACACCAGACGAAAAAAAAAATGTAGTGGACACAAGGAAAATACAGAGGTCAAAAAGGGGATACAATAAATAATAATTAGGAGGGACCACCCAAAGGGCTGACAGGTCTAACAGCCACTCTAATCTCCTTTGAGCCACTGCACTTTGCTTTGAAACAATCTACACTATGCACCACTGCACTCTTTGCCACTGCACCCTGCACCACTCCACTCTAGGCCACTGCACTCTAGACCAATGCACCCTACGCTACTACTCTATACCATTCCACTCTACCCTGCACCACTTCAGTCTACTCTGAAACAATCTACTCTACACCACTGCACTCTATTCCACGCCACTTTATGCCACTCTACTCCACTCTGCGCCACTCCACTCTGCACCACTGCAATCAATGCCACTCTACTCTGCACAACTGTACTCTACCCTGCACCACTCCACTCTACTCTGAAACAATCTACTCTATGCCACTGCACTACCCGCCACTCTACGCCACTGCACTCTACGCTGCGCCACTCAAAACCAATGCAACCTATGCCATTGCACCTTTGCCAACTGCTTTGCACCACAGCACTTTACACCACTATACTCTACAACATTGTACTCTATGCTTCTGCACTCTATGCCACTGCACGCTACATCACTCTACACTGTTGCACTCCACATCATTGCACTCCACACCACTCAATTCTACTCTGCACCACTGTACTCTGCGCCACTGCTCTCTGCACCACTCTACTCTGTACCACTCTATGACCCTGTACTCTACTACCCTCCACTCTGACACCTTACTCTGCATGACTGCACTCAGTGCCACTGCTCTCTGTCCCACTGCACTCTTAGCTACTGCACTCTACTCTGCACCGCTCACCTCTACGTAACTCTGCAGCACACTATGCCACTACGCGCTACACCACTGCACTATATGCCACTACACTCTCCCCCACTGCACTATGCTTGACTCTATTCTTCACCTCTTCACTCTACCCTGCACTACTCCATTCTACCCTGGATCACCCCACTCTGCCACTTCACTCTACACCACTCTACTCTAACCATTGCATATTATTGTACTCTACACCCAATCTACTCTGCACCGCTCTACTCTATGCTACTGCACTCTATGCTACTCTACGCAACTGCACTCTACACAAGTGCAACACTTTGCTCAAAATCAATGCACACTATGCCAATGAACTCTACACCAATCTAATCTGCACCACTGTACTTTACACCACTTTGCTCAAGGCCACTTTACTCCACACTACTGCACTCCACTATACAACACTCCACTCCACAATACTCCACTCTATTATGTTCTACTCCATTAAACACTGCTCCACTGACACTCTACACCATTCCACTCTACAGCATTCTAGTCCACTCTATCCCATTCTACCTTTCTACTCCACTCTACGACGTCCTACACAACTCTCTCTGTCACTCCATGCTACTTTACTCCACTCTGTTCAATGACACCCTACTCTATGCCACTCCATTCTGACATTCTACTCTACAACACTCTACTCCACTCTACGCAACACCTTCTATGACACTCCACTCTGCTCTACACCACTCCACAACACACACTCTCTGTCACTCCACACTATAACACTGTACTCAACTCTGACACTGTATTTCACTCTGTGCCACTCAACTCTACGCTCTTTCACTCTATGACACCACTCCCTCCTCGAAAATCCACAACACTGTATGCTACACCATGACACTCCACTTCACTCTTCTCCACACCACTCAACTCTTCAGGATTCCACTCCATGCCATTTTACGCCATTCCATAACACGCCACTCTGCTCCACTTTATGACACTCCACTCCACGCCACTCTCCTTTACCTCACAATTTTGTAACCATGCTGAACAGCAGCCACTCTGGTGTTCAACATTGCTAAAACATATTAGCAAAGCCAAAAGCTATTGCATAGGTAAGACCTATTGGCTTTGCCAATGCTTGTCGCTTATTGGTGGTTTCTTTGACACAGCATGCAATGCTTTCTTTCTTTATTATTAGTTGCTTAAGTAGTTCAGGCCACACCTTCTTTGTTTAGTGGTTGATTCTTAGGCAGCACTTGTTACATCTACATTGTTTATTGGTAGTGTCACAGGCAGCACATGCCACACCTCCTTTGTTTGTGGGAGGATTCTTAGGCAGTACGTGCCACATTTTCTTTGTTTTTTTTTTACAGTACGTGCCTCACCGTCCTTGTATATTGATGGTTTCTTAAACAGTACATGCCTCACAGACTTTGTTTATTGGTAGTGTCACAGGCAATACATGCAACATTAAGGCTGCTTCCAGGTATCAATAGGAAGGGGGTGGTGGGGACTGGAGAGTTAACAGTATTGAGCCAGGTGCTAATATGTATCCGGTGTGGTATGATGGAGCTTTGCATCAGGGTCAGTTGCAGTTTTAAATCATGACAGCGTGGCAAAATAACCCCTTTTATGATCTTTTTGGCACTTTGGAGCTTATGCTGCCACCCCAGTGTTCACTGTAGCTTATTTCCATGCCTCTCTGCATCGAGCATCAAAGGAACTGCTTCTTAGGCATTTAAATACATTCAGAGATTTCACACCCCTCTTATGGCCTCAAGTTGTAGGTGGATCTGTTTTAATGTACCATTCTGTTGAAATAAACTTCTCTTACTGAAGGAGACCCTTCCGGATCAAATGAGGCATTTCTCTATCCGAGCGGGAGCCACTGAGATATCAATCAATCAATCAAGCCGGGGTTGTAGAGGGTGGCTATTAACCCGTAAGGGTCTCAAGGCGCTGGAGCAGGGGGGCTGCTAGAAAGACTGGGTGGAGGATCATTCGAAGAGCCAGGTCTTGAGGTCTTTCCTGATTTGGGTCAGTCATGCCGATTGCCTGAGGTGCAGGAGCAGTGTGTTCCAGGTCTTGGCATCGAGGTAGGAGGACGATCTTCCTCCAGTTCTGGTCTTTTGGATCCTGGGATGGAGGTGAGGGTGAGTTGGGAGGATCGGAGTTGTCTGGTGGGTATGTAGAAGGTGAGGCAGTGGTTCAGGTATTGTGGTCCTTTGTCATTTAGGGCCTAGTAGGCGTGATTGAGGTGCTTAAAGCTGACTGGGAGCCAGTGGAGTTGTTGGAGGTGTTGCGTGATGTGGCTGCAGCGGAGGATGTCAAGGATCAGTCTGGCCATGGCGTTTTGGACATTCTGGAGTTTCTTGAGGTGTTTCTGGGTGGCATCAGCATAGAGTGTGTTGCCGTAGTCAAGTCTGCTGGTGATGAGTGCGTGGGAAACAGTCCTTCTGGATTCTGTGGGGATGCATCTGAATGCCTTTCGGAGCAGGCGGAGCGTGTGGAAGCAGGCTCAGGAAACTGTGTGAATTAGGCAGTTGATGGTGAGCGAAGAGTCCAGTATGATGCCAAGGTTGCATGCATGGTCCGTTGGGGTGGGGGGAGTGCCCAGCACAGCTGGCGACCAGCAGTCATCCCAGGCTGAAGTGGTGGGTCCCAGGATGAAAACTTCGCTCTGTCCAAGTGGAGTTGAGGCAGCTGTCTTTCATCCATGTGGCAATGGTCTTCATTCCATTGTGGGAGCTGGTTCTTGTGGTCGAGGGTTCATTGGTGCAGGAGAGGATCAGCTGGGTGTCGTCGGCGTAAGAGTCAATGTTGAGTCCGTGGCTTCTGACGATTGCTGCAAGGGAGGCCATGTAGACATTGAAGAGGGTGAGGCTCAGGGAGGAACCCTGGGGAAATCCACAGCCGATCTCCGTGGGTTCTGAGAAGAAAAGTGATAGTATGACTCGCTGGGTCCGGCTTGTGAGGAATGAGTGGATCGAGTCCAGAGCCTTGTTGCGGATGCCGGCATCGTGGAGCCTGGTGATTAGGGTGCAGTAGGAGACGTATCGTAGGTGGCCGAGAGGTCTAGTAGGATGAGGGCTGTGGTCTCGCCCCGGTCGAGGAAGGAGTGATGTAGTCTGTGGCGGTTGAGGAGGGCAGTGCTAAGGTTTCTTCAGAAGCTGGATTGGGAGGAGTCCAGGACCTGGTTCATTTCGATGAACTTGGAGAGCTGGGTATTGATGGCCTTCTCTGCAGCCGAGCTACTGTGGCTTGGAATAAATCTTCCAAACCACTTTTAGATACATTTTAATAATTTCTGAGGTAACATTTGGAGCCTTGTACACATTCTGTTACATTAGTCAAGCTTTCACATCATCAACCTGCAGTAGATCTACCCATTATTGATTTAAAGAATGGGTCCTCCTCTGGTGATGGAAAGGAGTCTTTGCTTAAAAGGCAAAGGATGAAGATAAGTAAAGTATGGGCAACAATCTCTACATTTCTATGGAGGCAATGGAGAATATCCAATGCCTCAACTAGATGGACAATAAGTGCTCGAGGAAAGCTTGCCAATCAGCTGCACTTCAGCCTGGTTCCCATTAGGAAGGAACAATTGTGTCATAATCATTCCTGCATGACCGCCAGTCAGTGAGCAATTTTTTCTAGAAAGGAAAGAGAGTGAGAGGAAAAGAAGGTTCACAAATACATCCTCCCTACGTATCATGAACAAAAAAAAAGATAGAGCCAATCTATATAGGAAGAAGATCATGGAAGAAACATGTATACTAGAGGTGTTTACTTATAGGATGAAGGACCCTCACCCACCACAAGAGGCTTGCTTCATCATCGGGTCCTCTCCTCATTCAGGGAAGATGGTGTGCATGAATTGGCTCCTAAGGGACGTAGCTGTTTTTACTTTCTGCAGAAGGAAGAAGGAGACACAGAAATTATATCTGCCTAAAATTATCTGGGGCTCAATTCACAAACAACCTTTGCACTTGTGGTGGAGGCTACGCAGTCGCAGCAGGATCTCCACACTTGTGGAGGGATCTCGCAACTGCAGTGCATGGATCCCATGAACGTGTAGATCACGCCACGACTGCTGAGTCGCCGCCATAGTGCAGAGGCTCCTTTTGAATCGGGCCCTTAATGTTGAACCTGACACGTTTTATTGGGTGTGCCATTGATAACATTAAAAAAAAATCAGGCTACAATGTCAGGAATTCTGATTGTTCCCAGATCTATCAGTTAACATGTTTCAGCTATCTACTAGGTCCCAAATGGGTCAGCGGCCTTCTTCAGCACCTATGATCCTTATCAATGTCCCTACCTTTAGTGTGCCCTAAAGCATCTGCAAACAAACAAGTTTCACCCAAACGAGTCACTGTAAATGGAGGCATAGTGAAAATGCTCCTAAAAGTGCATAGAAAAGAGAGCCAGAAGACAACCTTATCCTATATGTAGAGGATCAAATCCCCATAGAGCAAGAAAGGTAGTGCCTTCTTATGATCAAACAAGTAGGACCAGAGTTACAAAGATTTTGCGTAAGGGTTGCATCACTTTTTGATGCAGTCCCAGCGCAAACTCAGTTTTATAATTTACAAGGCCACGCAAATTTTGATTTGCATGATTTTGTAAGAAAAAGTAACAGAACACAGCACATTGTGCTACCTTTCTTTACTTTGCATTAGGGAGTTGTTCTATGTTTGGTGCATAGGCGTTTCCATGCATCCATCCATGGATTTTGGCGCAAACTCATATTTAGAAAGTAATGGGAAGGGCAGGAATGTGCCACATTTACTAAGATATGGCACATTCTTGCTTTCCTTCTACGCTGGCACACTTGTGGCTGCCAAGCACCAATGCAGGCACCCCTGCAGCCTCGTGCAAGGGTGTGTAGTGTAGTTCCTATTATCCCAATAGGCTCTGCGCATTGGAATAATATCTTCAATAGTATAGATCTAGGGCAGAGGTTAACTAGGTCTTCTACTGACGATATTAGACTTAAAGTTTTTGGTTTTGCCAGCTAGCTCAGAGTTCACTAGAAACTTTCTCGAATAGACAAGGAGGAGTTTAACTTCCCTGGATAGACAAGAAGGGATTTAGTTTCTGACAACCATAGAACATGACAACTTTGCTCTCCCCCAATCAAGAGTGTATCTCTAGAGTCGTGTAAAAACAAAAGACAACTTATTTTACTCAGTCAGTACGTGCATTCTTAGTTTCACCAGTTTGTAGAGAAAAGGAAGAGACGGGTGTGTTCAATAAAAGATGTTATTTATTGATCAGTCTCTTTTCTCATACAAGAGAAATGAATCGATATTATTGCGATACTTATGGTTAAGTAAAGTACATACAATAAAAGCAGAAGTATAAAATAATACTGCAGAAGCATTGATATGGTTTCTAAGCCATATGATAGTTAAAATTGATAAAATAGATACATACATATATACATTTGACTAACCGTACTCAACTGGTGCTTCTAACCACGCCTACCCCAGTGTACCTGACCTAAGCCTAATACGTGGGCGGGAGTAGATAAGTAGCAGTTTAAGTTAAGTTTGTTTTGCCAAGTGACTGACTCAAGAATTCTCTGCAAGGGGTTGTTCAGTTCTGTACCTGAGATCTAGAATGGTTGAGGGCTGGTATCTCTCGTCTCTGGTCTTGATATTCCAGCTGCCTGCGAGGGCTGCTTGGAAGCGCCGGAGCTGGATTTCTCGGCAGGAGAAAAAAACAGCTTCTCGTTCTCAGCGCGTCAGGAAGGCGGGGCAGCGCGTGAGGGCTTCGCTCTCTGCTGGGCTCCTCAGCGCGTCTCGCTGCTCCGATCTCGTCACCACCGCGTGTGTTTGCTTAAGGCAATGTCTGTAATATTTATACCTGTAAGGTGTCGAGATTGACGTAAGGATGGACATGGATACGTCAATAAGGATGTCATACGAACGGGCTTGTTCGCACATTCTTTTGCTGAAGTTCTCGGTGAAATCAAAACAATGGCCGCAGGGATTTTCCCAGGTTGTCATAGGTTTGATTTGTTTTGAGAACTCCGTATGCCTTATCAGGGGCTGGAGGTATAGTGCTTGTCTAATTAGATGGCATGCGTTATTACCTAATCAGATAACACGTTTCTGTGCCGTGGTGTGGCTTAATCAGATAACGGTTTTGCACCGTGGGTCGGCTGCTAGTTAAGTATTAACCAGAACAGGGCCGGGAATAGGGGAATCGATACAGAACCTATAGGAATACATCACACCCACTCCACGCTGACTATGTCCATATTTACAAGATCTAGGCATAGCAAATACACTAGTAGAGCATGTGTATACCGTACCACCCCAAAATACATCCATATGCATTTTGAAACATGAAATATACGAAACGATATATATATACATTATATGCACTCACGCAGTATATTAATGCTAAATATCACGCATATTCATACATCATAACTAATAAAATATGAAAATTACACATGAAATGGCTCTTAAGACAGAAGAAAAAAAAATGCGAGACCATTTCATCACAAAATAAAATATTTATGAACAGGCTAGAGGGCAGCTAATGATTCTAAAGTTCCTAAAATAGAAATATATTTCTCTAAGAATAGTTTCTACTTTAAGCAGAAGATAAGTGTCCCGAAAAATTGTAAAATATTTTTGGGGCCGCTGAAAAATAATGTTCCGCAGTCCGTAAACTGGAGAAAATTGTTCATGATACTTTATTTTCAAAGTTGAAGGCCAAATTCATGGTGTTGGGAACGCCTTGTGTTAGCTTGTACAAAGGTCATTATTTCTGCTCTGGTGAGAACATCATATCATTTAGACTCTCGAAAAAGCTGTCAACAGCTTCCTGTGAAAGTTCCATTAACTCGGAAAAAGATGTTACCATGCATTCGTGAGCATGATTGCCTTCATTTATGTTTGGATCAGCATAGCTGACAGAAGGTCGTACCTGATCGATGCTGCTTTCATCTTGAACCTCACTACCCCTTAATCGTAGTGGTGAAGTCTCCACGAATGCCGTCATCAGGATTGGTAGCCGCTGGGGACAGCACAATGCATGAGCCGTGACCGGACCCAACAAAGTTTCTGCATCCATTGGCGCATCCGATTGTAGCGTCAGACAGGTGTCTAACACGCATTCTTCTCCGTATAGCAAGCACCTTAATACAGGTAAAACACAGCTTTGCCACATAGGTCTAAACGAAAGAAACCAAGTCATGTTCAGGTCTCTAAGCCGGGACAGTCCAAGGATTCTAGATATCTGGTCCCGGTATCCAATGGCTAGGATTGTTTCTTCCCTTGTCGCAGGTGTCTTGTCTGTGACACGGTTTGCCATAGCGAAATAACAGGATCAAAAATAGGATTCCTGCCACTAGTCCCAAAAGGAGAGGAAGTCCACCAAAGACGGAATGGACAAAGTCTGGAAAAATACCCAGAATGGCTTTACATGGTGTTAGAGCCCCTGAAAACACTGTCTTAAATACATTTGAGACCCCACTGGTATCAGAAATATTTAAGATTTCGTTCAGGATTTCTGCGAAATGTATGGGGGAATTAGTTGATAACAATGAATGAATCTCTGCCGTTGTCCTTGCAACTTGGAGATCATACGTTTCTTTTGATGACGTGAGCCTGGTTGGCGTCTGAAGGAGCACTGTTTTCATTCTGCTTAAAGTATCAACTCTAATGGAAGAAATTTTCAAATTCGGCCATAACCTTGCCTCCCTGTCTGGCATTGCGCTGGGGAACAATACTCGTTCACAGCACATGACCTTCGCAGTCGTACTTATGAGATAAGCTACTCCGGGCACCAAGCTACAACATCTGCGGTCTACGATTATAATGTAACTCCCGTTCGATAGTCTCCTAAAGAATGGTTCTATTTGTGTCGCAGGTGTGCCTAGCTGGTGACATGAAAGGTTATTTGAGGACCCTTCACAGGCTCCGTGTAAACTAATACCATTACACAGAAGTGTACCGCTTAGTGACATGGCACAATTATTGCCACTAAGAAACACTTTTCGGCCTTTATTACTGACACAAGCATGTGAATAGGGCAAGTTCCATGTTGACTTAATGTACCCTTTACCCAATTTTTCGTACATGCCAGCCTGTATATATTTTTGGCAGTATTGAAACCTGAAAGTAGATATTGGAATATTAATTATTCCATGTATTATCCACTCACTGACAGGTCGTTCTGACATTGTCAATGGTAATCTCTCGAGTTTCTCAATGCTCAGGATTGTATAATCAGCACCCTTCTGTGCCATACTGATTTGTTTATCAGTAAGGTTAAAGATATTGAACAGTGACGTTGTGTTGATTAAACGCCAAGGCACATAGCCTGAACGCAGATTTTGTAACGTCCAGCCAAGTTGTACAATCGAATGCATTTGGGACTGACCGTGTTGTAACAACAGTAAGTCTTGCGATATTATGTCGATTGCTGAAGACACAATGCTGTCCAAAGAGTATATTCTGGAGGACAGAGTCATTAACCCATTGTCCACTACAGAAAGTGATTTTTCCAAATTAATACGGTCAATTTCCCGTATTCTCTCTGATGTTTCAATTTGAGTTATTTTCCAGGCTTCGTTATAAGCTGCATATACAGAGGCTGCTATGAAGCGTTTTTGACGCTGTTTGCGTGGTCCCATAATGAAATCACGCAAGTCAGCACCATCAGTAAGTAAAGTTAGGTGTTGCTTAATTTCTGCCAGTGTGGATGTTTGTAGCCATTGAAGGCAGAGCTTGCCCACACTGTACGTGGTAATTATCCCTGGGTGTTGTCTTTGGGAATATCTAGGGTCTGGCCTGGTCAATTTGAACCCCTGGATTTTGTTCAGGAATCTGTCTTGACAGTTATTAGTATCTGTGGGCCAGATCAACCACTTTTTCCAATCTGGATGTGTTCTGTTTTGGCTTAATATATGGTTTACGTCTATCTCCTCATCTGTCGAGCTATTACTGTTTATCGTTGGCTTTGGAATAGACGGTTTGTTTAAATCTTTGATTTTGGCTAGGCCAAGACAGGTAGTTTGTTGAATAGTGTCATTCAAAAATATCATTTGTTCTGGGATCATGCAGGCTCTAAACAATGATTCTATACCTTGTACTTGCCATTCCTTTGTACCCCAAACACTTTTTACTTCAACATTTTTGTCCCAGTATTCAAAACCAAACGTACTCATTTGTTCAAAAAACGAGTCTGAATATATCAATTTAGTGTTTGTAAGCATGGTTTTTGTACCTGTCTTGTTTGATAATTTGAAATAAAAAGTTTCTGCATTACTTGTGTTGAACCCTGAAAAATATGAATATTTGTCATAAAAAGTTCTTGAGCTACCTTTTGGAGGGGTTGCACAGTGTTCCCATTGATTATAATTTAAAACATTTCTAGGTTGTGCAGATTTATGCAGATAATGATTACTATAGTGATTATAGCAGAACATTTTATTATTTAATTAGACGAACCCTGCAAATAATCATGTTTTGTAAATTTAGCAGACATCACTAGGTCAGACATCATATTATTAATGCTTTCCACGTCCCAATCATCAGCAACTGAGCTTGGTTTTACAAAGTCACTCAATGAGATCTTGATTTGGTGTGGATATTTCAGGATTTCAACCGGACCATAGATTTCATAATCAGTATTGTCCCATGCTACCCCACCGGGTATAGGATTGGCTGTGAAGTTGACTGAAGAAAGTTCCCTTTTCTCGATGTGTGAAGATGTGTGTGGTTTGAGGACCAAGTTGATTTTCTGGCTTGCTGTGTCCATTTTAGCATATTTTCCCTCAATGAAGTGTCCCAAACATAGTACCATGATGAGCCAAAGTATGAGGATAAGTGCACCTAAGGCCACCCAGAATTCAATCCATGGAGAAATCACATAGGTTTCTTTCAGTTGTTGAAAAAGTTCCTTACCTTTGTCTTTAAAGGTTTTTGTTGATGTTTGTTCCTTTGATTCACTCAGGTTTTCAGATGAATCGCTGAAGTTGATGAAGTAACCGGATGCCGTTCTGTCTATTGTTCCAATAGTTTCAGGATTGATATTTGCTTTATCCGTGTGTTTTGTTGCAGCAGCATAGTCATTTATTACTTCATTGTAGATTGGTGTGTCTCTGCTAAATGTTTTTATTTGGGTTTGTAGAGGTTTAAGTTCCATAGCATTGTTGCATAGACCTTGTTGTTGTTCTTTTGGCATTTCAAACGTGAGTAGCCTCTTAGATTGAACCTCTGTGTTTGTAGCAAACCTTGGTGTTCTACTACTTATCGGGAGTCCACTTGGCCTACTGTTTGTTATCGGCCACATGATTGTGGTTTAACCAGGTCGATGGATACAACTCGGTTCTCCTTTTTACCAGCAAGGGGCGGTAGTACTACTGATCTTGTCCCGTTGATAGACAAGACAGGAACTGCTTTTCTGTAAGAAGGCCCAAATTCCTTCTTTACCGCGATCTTTTCTCTGACTAGATCCCCGACTTTTGGAATCCAGACAGGTCTTGCTGGGACAGGTGGTATTTCTTCAGTGGTCGTTGGCTGTTGTTTCAACTTTATGTTGCTCAGGTCTTTCCTTGTTTCGTTTAAGTCCTGTAAAATAGCCAAACGATCTTTGATATCAAAGCTTTTTTCTTTAACCACTGAAGTCTGACTGTCAAGATCTAAGACCATCATTCTAGTTCTAAACAATAGTTCGTACGGACTGAATCCCCTCAGAGAATTTCTTGGCAGGTTATTTAGACTACGTTGGACACTTATTAGATGTTTGACCCACCCAGCTCCCGAACCTAATACCTTCGCTGTTATAGATTGCTTTATGCCTTTGGTTTTTTCTTTACACCATCCCGTTCCCTCAGGTAGGAAGTGAGAAGAGTCCCGCTATGCTATGCTCATTTGGCAATGTTTTTCATACGCTTTAGGGCAAGAAGAAAAAACATTCAGCCAAACGTAGTATGCTTCTAGCGTATATGCCATTATAGACTCGCAAATCTTTTTCTAACAGTCCAGACGTCAGCCGAGTGCTGGGGTCTACATCACAAGTGGAAACTAGTCTTTATATGTTAATTGGACGCATTAGTTTTTATTGTTGATCAATTCTGGAGTGAAACGCCATGCTAATATACCGTTTCTCTCGCCACTGCGATCTCTATTGCAGTCTGGGCAGTTCTTTACAAAGATGTGATGATGCAGGCTCATACCTGGCCACCAGTACACTGATTGTAATTCTTCCAGAGAATCTTTTTGTTTACGGTGTCTGAGACCCTCACCCATATGTGCGTCTGCTATTAACAAACCTCTCCTGTCCATGTTTGGAATCACTCTGTCCCCCACTCCAGGGATTCGAGCAAAAGGAACGGAGTTTGCATCGATTATGTATGTATAATTGAGTGGATAGTTGATCGGTAGTGCTGAGCAGTCGCCTTTTGATGACGTTTTCACCGCCAGCATAGTTTCACCGTCAATGTGTTTTACTGTACGCTTTTTCTTGACTACGGAAGCCGATTCAGTTGCTGCCGTTATGGCTTTCTCAGCCAATGAATTCCCTCCAACGTGAACGCCATCACGCTGATGACTCACTGAATGTATCACGTGAGTTTTTGGTAGTTCTTTCTGTAAAAGAGCTACTTGTTCCCAAAGCACTTTTTGCTTTATTGTTGCACCTGTGTCATCTTTGTAACCGTTTTGAATCCATTTCTGTAAATCGTTATTGTATGATTTGACGCAGTAATACGAATCGCACACAATAAGTGTCGGGAATTCGCGATCGGCATTATCTAGCGCCATTTTTACCGCTATTATTTCAGTTTGTTGTTCTGAATTATTTTCCACTGAGTGTGTTTTTGTAAGTAGAGGTCTTAATTTACCTCCGCGCCACACTTCTTTTACAATTTCGCATGTGGCCTTGTAAGCCAGCTCTCCCCAAACTGAGGGTTGAGCATGCCCGTCTGTATGTATTACACAGGCGTACTGTCGTAAAGGCAGAATGTCGATTGGCAGAGGGTATATTATTTCATATTCTAGATATTTTAATTCCTTTAATTCTGGATCAAAGTAGAATTTTACTTTGTCCGTTGCAATTGAATTCACCCATTGTATCCATTCTGGATTCAACGCTGTTTTTGGTAAATTACATGGGGTTGTTAATGCCTCAAAGGCTGACTCCGCTGTTCTGACTGTGATATGTCTACCGTCGGCGTTGTCTTTTTCTCTTGCTATAGCCGTTTGAACTGCATGAACAATGTTGTCTTTAATACTGAACTTCTTTTCAGCTTCTGTGTACAAGTGTGATTTGTATGCAATTGGTACCTTTTCTCCCTCATTAGAGGTCAGGTATGTGAATCCGCATCTTCCTGGGATGACTCGAATCACAAGATTGCATGAGTTATCACGTGTTTCTAATTTTGTTTTAATTAGCATGTCTGTTTGTAAAGATCTCAAAATTTCTGTGTGTTTTTGAGTCCAATTGATTCTTTTAAAATCTGGTTTTATTAGATCATAAAGGGGTTTGATCCTTTCTGCGTATTTTGCAATGTATGTTCTTCCGAAATTTAGGAAGCCTAGAATTGATTGTAAGTTTTTTAGTGTTCTAGGAGATTGGAGTACTGCACATTTCTCTAGGAAATTGTCAGCCAGGCTTTTGCCTTCACTTGATAATTCATATCCTAAAAACAGGACTCTTAGATGGGCAATTCTTGATTTTTTAAAGTTGAATTTGTAACCCTCTGCTGCGAACCCAAGTATTATGGTGTTCACTCTCTTCAAGTGAGTATCCAAGTCATCATCTGTTAGGTAAATGTCGTCATCGTATGTTTGTAGTAATTCTGTTACTCTCTTTGAGAATAATCCTGGGCTATTCTTGTGCCCCTGGGGTAAACGGCAGAAACTTTTTTGTGAGCCATTTACCGAGAACGCAGTCAAATATCTGCTCTCTGGTGCTATATTTTGACAAAAGAATCCATTAGAGATGTCTAATGTTGTTTTGTATTTTTTGCGTACTATGTTATTCATTAGTGCAGCACTATGTGAGTTTTGCACTGCAAAAGTTTTGCAACATGAGTTAAGGTGTCTGTAATCCAAAACTACACGATATGAGTTGTCTGGTTTGGAGACAGGAAACAAAGGATTGTTCATTTGTGAGGTGCAAGTTTCAATCACCCCCTGGTATTCAAGTTGATCTAGGATCTCTTTTACCTGTTTTTTAGCTTCTTGCTTAATTGGGTACTGCCTCTGTGCAGTAGGTTGTGATTTTAACTGGATTTTGTGAGGAGGAGAGTCCTCATCCCATCCTACATGATTTTTATATAAAGCAGGAGCTTGAGCTACTGCCCACTTTCTAGCAAGTGTATATTTTTTATGAATTGGAATGTGATTTGAGAAGGCAGGCATAATTATTTCTTCGCCATGAGGGCAGTCTCTGACGAACTCGGGTGGCCAGTCTTTTTCAGCTAGAAGGATGTCATAGCCCTGGGAGAGATTATCCCAAAATAGTCCCCTTATTTTTCTAGTCTTATCCCCCTCTATACGCAATGTAATTTCATATATTTTGTGAGGTTTGCTAACTCTGGTGTCGGCAGTTTCCACTTGAATATATTCATTCGTGTCCACTGTCTCCAGATGATTCATAAGGGCTTTGCGAGCTATGCTCACTTCTGCTGCGCTGTCTAGCATTGTCTGAGCCCATTCTCCTTTTTTCAGCTGTGTCCTCAGTATTCTCGGCATCTTTGATTACTTTAATACTGGCTACCTTCTTTTTTGGAAATTGTAACTTTTTATTCGGATGAGCAGGTTCCTTGTCTTTGGACTTGACGTGCTCTTCCCTGTGTTCTGATCGTCCTCTTCTTTCCGATTTCTGCGAGGAAGTCTGAAAAGATTGAGATGGACGTGTATCATTATCTTGATATCTATCAGGTTTCTTTATATTATCCCTATTTCTAAGGTTGTATTTTTTCCCAGAGGGCTCACTTTGGGGAGACCTGCGTCCTTGGTTCGGAGATCTTTCTCTCCGCCGAGGAGACCTTCCTCTGGACTGGAATCTTTTTTCTTTAGGATTGGATTGTTTGTTTCCATCCCAGCTCTTTTTTTGAGTGTTTAAATTATTTTTAATAAATATCTTTTCAGGACTTTCAATCAGTTGAGGTTTTACCGGTATTCCACCCAGACTATCTCTTCCTAGTTCTTCATAGGATTTCTCTATGATTCTGGCAATTTCAGTTGGTTGGTCTGTCTCTTTTAACCTTTGGCGGATCGCCACGTTTGCTGCTTCTCCCTTTATGTTGGCTAATAATATAGCTGAGACCTGCTTAAAGTCCTTCAGTAATTTCATACCGAGAGTTAAAGCGGGTTCTGGACCATATTCATCTTGAATTTGTTTTAGCACATCTGGTATTACTGACATGGATGGTACACCATGTGTTTTTGTGTATATGGAAGCAAAGACTGTACCCCAAGTGTCACAGTCCTCCACGTGTGGTGCGATTCCCATTGGAAGACAGATAGTCAGAATCCTGTGTTTTTCTACCGGGGTGGTGTCTGGAAACACCGCCTCTATTTGAGTGATTTTTTGTGCTAGCCAGAAGGGTATTTGTTCCCGTTTTGCGGGTACTTTACCCAGACAGGACTGTATGTTCTGTGGTGTAATTTTATTTGTGTTACCCTGATGAGGGGTCTGCTGTGGAATTTTATTTGCTGGTTGGATTGTTGAAGTCCGCATTACATATTGGACTAATTGTCTATGTATTTTGATTAGTTGTTTTAGCTGTGCTAAAAGATCTGGTGCAGACATTTCTTCAATGTCTGGATGTGGTGTATATCCGGCTAGGACCGGCCACGTTGCTCCTGGTCTACCTAGTGGACCGAGCCTGGTGATGTGATTATTATGTTTTAGGGCGCCATTAAACAAGAGCAGGTGCTCTTGGAATTTGAGTGGTACTTCCACCTCCTCGAAAGGAGTGTAGGTATCCGGTGGTTCATCTATTTTATAATAGTGGAACTCTTTTGTTATAGCGTTTGCTGCTGGAAAGTTTATCCATGAATAGAGTACCTCTGTCTGCCGATATTCGTGTGCCTCAATTACGAATATGACTGTACCACCTCTCGATGTCAGTCCATTTTCTATAAGTTTTAAAGTTATAGATTTTCTTATGTTGACCGGGATGAGTTTTGCATCCGGGTCATTTTCCAGCAGAGTATTGTCTGCTACTAGGAGTTCAGCTGCTATTCTAGCTGTCTCCCTTTCTTCATCACTGTCTATCATTTTACCGACAGGAAGGTTATTCTGTTTGTTTGCAGATCAGGTTTCTATGGAAACAAAGATTAGATGCACAATATTTTGGAACAGTGTATCCTTCAACGTTGAATAAACCAAGAACCATACATAGGAGTCTCCTCCTGCGAGGTTTGGCGGATATGACCTTTTACCCACTCCAGACGTCTTTGGAGTATTATGGGAAAAAAGGGGTTCTGTGTGAAAAAGCACGACTGAGTTACTCTAATGTCTTGCGTTAGTTTTATCGCCTATCCAAACGTTTGGGCGCCATGTAGTGTAGTTCCTATTATCCCAATAGGCTCTGCGCATTGGAATAATATCTTCAATAGTATAGATCTAGGGCAGAGGTTAACTAGGTCTTCTACTGACGATATTAGACTTAAAGTTTTTGGTTTTGCCAGCTAGCTCAGAGTTCACTAGAAACTTTCTCGAATAGACAAGGAGGAGTTTAACTTCCCTGGATAGACAAGAAGGGATTTAGTTTCTGACAACCATAGAACATGACAACTTTGCTCTCCCCCAATCAAGAGTGTATCTCTAGAGTCGTGTGAAAACAAAAGACAACTTATTTTACTCAGTCAGTACGTGCATTCTTAGTTTCACCAGTTTGTAGAGAAAAGGAAGAGACGGGCGTGTTCAATAAAAGATGTTATTTATTGATCAGTCTCTTTTCTCGTACAAGAGAAATGAATCGATATTATTGCGATACTTATGGTTAAGTAAAGTACATACAATAAAAGCAGAAGTATAAAATAATACTGCAGAAGCATTGATATGGTTTCTAAGCCATATGATAGTTAAAATTGATAAAATAGATACATACATATATACATTTGACTAACCGTACTCAACTGGTGCTTCTAACCACGCCTACCCCAGTGTACCTGACCTAAGCCTAATACGTGGGCGGGAGTAGATAAGTAGCAGTTTAAGTTAAGTTTGTTTTGCCAAGTGACTGACTCAAGAATTCTCTGCAAGGGGTTGTTCAGTTCTGTACCTGAGATCTAGAATGGTTGAGGGCTGGTATCTCTCGTCTCTGGTCTTGATATTCCAGCTGCCTGCGAGGGCTGCTTGGAAGCGCCGGAGCTGGATTTCTCGGCAGGAGAAAAAAACAGCTTCTCGTTCTCAGCGCGTGAGGAAGGCGGGGCAGCGCGTGTGGGCTTCCCTCTCTGCTTGGCTCCTCAGCGCGTCTCGCTGCTCCGATCTCGTCACCACCGCGTGTGTTTGCTTAAGGCAATATCGGTAATATTTATACCTGTAAGGTGTCGAGATTGACGTAAGGATGGACATGGATACGTCAATAAGGATGTCATACGAACGGGCTTGTTCGCACATTCTTTTGCTGAAGTTCTCGGTGAAATCAAAACAATGGCCGCAGGGATTTTCCCAGGTTGTCATAGGTTTGATTTGTTTTGAGAACTCCGTATGCCTTATCAGGGGCTGGAGGAATAGTGCTTGTCTAATTAGATGGCATGCGTTATTACCTAATCCGATAACACGTTTCTGTGCCGTGGTGTGGCTTAATCAGATAACGGTTTTGCACTGTGGGTCGGCTGCTAGTTAAGTATTAACCAGAACAGGGCCGGGAATAGGGGAATCGATACAGAACCTATAGGAATACATCACAGGTGCCTGCGTTATAATCATGAATTGTTTTAGTGCAGGAAAGGATAAGTTTGCTCCAAAATGGTCCTCCTGCCTAGGGCTGGTTTAACAGGGAGTAACATGTTTATTTCTTCTCATTACTTCCTTTTTCTATGTGTGTTGCATTCTATGGAAAGAGGAAAAGTCCTCCAAGGATAGTTTTTGTGCAGGAAGGTAGTCCTTCTTTTAACCATTACGCAGGTACCCTTGCACTAAGGTGCAGGTGTGCTGGCATTGGTGCCACGCAGCCCAAAGAGCACCAGTGCAAGGATAGAGCAGAACTGCGCTATATCTTCGAAAGTATGCCATAGTTCTGCTCTCCCTTTTACGCAACGCAGTGCCGCAACTTTACTTTCTGAGCTGCGTTGCACGAATTCTTTGTAAATATGACCCTTAATGTCTCTGAAAGGCAACAAATAAACTCATTGAGTTAGGAGAAATAAATCACAGGAGTAGAAATCAATTGTTGAAAAACTGTAGGTTAAATGGACTATATCCCAGTTTACGCCATCAAGAGCTGGCATTGGCGGAATCACCAAGCACCTCTTTCTCTCTCGATCGTGCACCATGTTAACTTGTTAAAGGCTTGTCTAAAAGTTAATTGTGATTCTGATATGAGAAATAGCCTCAAATTGAACCTAGTTTCGTAATTACTTTCCACTAGGAAATGGTTGCATGTGTGTCATCTGCATACATTTGTAATAGCAGGTCGAGAAGCCAGGTTCATAGATGTCTGATAGAGTCAGGATCAGCAGACAACTCCACACTGCTTCTACAAGCACCAGATGTGAAGATGAGAAGATGCTTGGCATCCTGTTGCAGCTCTGCAAATTGCATAGACAGAAGGTGGATGAAGGAAGAAGAGTCCGGGATGGGCCATACCAGTGAAAGGACACTGCTAAGATTAAAGGGCCAGTACCGTGAACTGCCCGAAGCACAGACAGAAGCATTTAAAAAGGGACCATGAAAAATGGCAGGAGGGCCTCATGATGTCAAGGGTGGTATATCCTTGGTTTAGATTCAGGGAACCACCCTTCCTTCCCTTGTGGTCTCCTTGGGGAGAGGATGTGGTCTGACGGCTAGATTGCTGACTTTGGTGCTGGAAACCAGGGTTCGAGCCTCGGGGTCGCGTCCACATCCTGTGATTCTGGGCAAATCACTTAATCTCCCCGTGCCTGAATTTGTAACGTAACCGGTGCTCATGTAAAGCGCTCCAATACCTTTGGGTCAAGTCCGCGCTATATAAAATCTGCAAAAAAAAATAACAAGCATTTACAATGCAACGGTCTCGGCATTGCAAAAGTTAGAGCTATTAGCATTGTAAATGAACGCGAGTTTAAGGTCTTGACATTGTAAATGACAAGCAGGCATATGCATCAACGGAAATACCTCCCGGTAAAACAGCGAATCGGAAAAACAGGCCGATACCGACCGCAAAACCATAAATTGCAATGCATCAAACCGAAAATCGGAAAAAAATAAAGAACCGCTAAATGGCCCCGCGGTAAATTACCGAATCGTTAAACAGACATTCGGAAATACCGAACCACAAAGCAATAGTTCGGAAATACCGAATAGGCAATAACGAATGGAAATGGTATGCATGAACAGTCGCTAATACCGGAAATCCCCAAAATCGCTATTTAGCATGAGCAAAATAAGGGGAATCACAATCAGGAGGTAAAGTTAACAGAAGGACAGAAAAAAAAAATTAAACCCCATCAGCAGGTGCTGACAATCAGTTACCCTTCATAAATGCCCTGGGAAACCCCACATGTACACCAAAATGGCTGCCCTGTACGTGCTTGCTAGGAGGTGGAGGATCAACGCCCAGGCCCAGCGCAGGAGGATGATACAGGACAGGATCTTCAGGGTTCGCATCACTTTGCTGGGGCAGACCGAGGAACAGGTGTACGTCAAGTACAGACTGAACCGTGCCATGATAATGCACCTAATAGCAGACCTGACACCCTTACTGCAGCACGAGACCCGTCGGACAAACGCCATACCTGCCCATGTGCAGGTGCTATGCTGCCTGCACCTGCTTGCATCTGGAAGCTTCCAGGGGGTAATAGCTGAGACAGGAGGCGTGTCGCAAAGTGCCTTATCACGCTTTTTCCACCGGTTCCTAGAGGCCATGCTGACATTTCTCAATCGCCACATCACCTTCCCCAGAACCCCCCAGCAGCTAACCCGCACCAAACGGGATTTCTACCAGGTGGCACAATTCCCCCATGTCATCGGGTGTGTCGACTGCACGCATGTCCCCATCTGTCCTCCATCAGCCACCGAATACATTTACCGCAACCGGAAATCGTATCATTCAATAAATGTTCAGGTGGTGTGCAATGCCAAGTTGATCATTACCGACATTGTAGCCCAATTTCCCGGGAGCACACATGACGCCTACATTTTCCGTCACTGTGGCCTCCACAGGCGCCTGATCAACGGAGAATTCGGAGAGGGACACCTACTAGGTACAAATAGCTGCATCATCGTACTCCCCATCCACTCCTTCCCCACATGTATAATTCCATTAATGCTGATTACCATTCTCTCCCCATCCTGCAGGTGACAGCGCATACGCATTGCGTGAATATCTCCTCACGCCCTATCTCAACCCAGCTACCCCGCAAGAGCAGCGCTACAACAGGGCACACATCAGTACGAGGAATGTGGTTGAGCGAACATTCGGCATCCTGAAGAGCCGCTTCCGAATACTGCACAAGACTGGAGGTGCTTTGCAGTACGACCCAGTGACCTGCTGCCAGATAATTGCTGTGTGTGCCATCCTGCACAACATCGCCACGCGCAGGGGGATACACATAGAGGTGGAGGGAGAGGAAGAACTGCGTGCCCAGCAACCCCCCCCACAACACCAACAGGCACATGTGCCCAACACAGCTGAAGGGCAAAGGAGACGGGCATACATCACACGTAATCATTTCTGAGACAGGTAAGAGAGTGACTTGACAACAGGAACAGTTTTGCAAGGGTTTAATGGGCATGGACACCTGACTGGTGCAGAAAAACGTAACACAAACAAGCTGCTGCCGCAGCGAAAAAAACTAGCAATGTCCCTTCTCAGAACAGGTGGCGCGTGAGGCACTTTGGTCTGTCCATGGTTACCTCACCAAGGACAGTGTGACTATGCCACATGTTTACTTCCGTTTGCCGCGTACCCCCAGTCTCTTGTCCTGTGACTCCTCGGGTTGTACACGATGGGAGTCAGTGGCAGTTGCACTGCGGCCACTGCGCCTCCTCACGCTGGTGTCCGGCAGGGAGACGCTGCTGACACTGGAGGCTGCCTCACTCCCCTCTTCCGCCCCCAGACTGCTGACACTGGCTGACCCTGGCTGCAGTTGCTCCACTGCAGTGGTCACCCTCTCAAGGGCCTTTGCCACATCCCCACAGAAATGACCTAGATCCACTTGCAGGGACACGGACCTGCGTGACAGCACAGCCGTGCTGTTGCACAGCTTATTGATGGCCTTGTTTGTGGTATTCACTGCCAGCATGACCTGCCTGTGACGCCGGCGCTCACTCCTTTGGCCTGCGAGTATGGCACGTGTCAGTTCTTGCAGGCACAGCTTGATGTCTTTGTTGCCCGCAGATACGGCAGTGGTGTGCTCACGCACTGCGGCAGTCATGTAGCCTAGTTTGTTGCATAGTTGTGTCATGCTGAGTTTCATGGCACCCATGTGTCTCCCCTGCAGGCGCTGGACACGCAGCATCCGGGCCTCCACTACTCCGTACCCTCCGGACAGATCGACCGGTCTTGCAGCAGCCCGACCCGGGGACACAACCCTCTGCCTGATGCGCTGTCGGCCTGCAGTGTGGCTGGTTGGAGTGACGACAGCCTGGCGTGGAACATTTGGGTGTGATGAAGATTGATCTGACTCCATCACGGACAGGGCGGCAACATCTGCTCTGTGGCTCTGCGGAGTGGGCAGCACTGGTGGTGGTGGTGTCTTGGTCCGCGAGGGTGGTGGTGGTGGTGGTTGCTTCGGCCGGGAGGACGGTGGCGGTGGTGGTTGCTTTGGCCGGGAGGACGGTGGAGGTGTTGTCCGGCGTGGTGGTGAAGGGGAGGACATGACTTCAGCTCCCTCTGAGCACTCCGCTTCTGACAACACTGGCGTCTCTGAGATGACAAGGTGGCCACTGTCGTCTGAATCGATGGGGGATGCATCTGTGTGTGAAACAGTGCATAGTTAATATCATGGTATGGTATGTGACAATAGCTGTTGCATCTCACAATAAATTACTTTTGTTGACTGACATTTGACCCTTGGCAGCTGTATTCATCTCTGGGCTCAGGCATGCACCCATTCATGTATTGACTACATCTCCCATGGTGCAACACAGTGGTGAGGGTGTGTGTGTAGGGCAACGCTACATGTGCACTGGGTCTGGCATGGGGGAGTGGGCAGGGACTACGTACACGCTGCATCGTTACGCTGACATGCCTCTTACCTTGTCCTCCTTCCGCAGCACCTGAGGTGTCCAGACTTGTGACCCCCACAACAGCTTCACGTTCTATGGTGGCCTCCACTAGATCCTCCAGGTCAGTGTTAGGCGTCACGTTTGATGGTCCCCCTCCTGTGCCAGCAGCATCCCTGACCCTCTGCGCAATCTTCTCCTTGGCCCTCTTACGCAGGTCGTACCATCGTTTTTTTAGGTCGTCGATGCTGCGGTGGGTGACTCCGCAGGCATTCACCTTGTCCATGATGCGCAGCCACATCTTCCTTTTTTCTGCCTCTGGCACCTTAAGCGACAACTTGCCAAATATGCGGTCATGGTTGCTGCTCACACTCTGTATGAGGATTTCCAGCTCCTTATCTGAAAACTTTCGTTTTCGCTTTCGGGATGTGTCCTTTCCATGCTGGGGGGCCTCCTTCTCCATCCTGTCCTGCTACCTTTTTCCTGCTTGCTTCTGGTTCAGTGTGGGACCTCAGCTCCTGAGCTCTGCCTCCTCCTCTGTGCAACTCCGGACACTGAATGCAGCGTGGGTGTCCTACTTCCTGGTTGTGATGTCATCAGCCTGCTTCCGAAGCGTCGCGTTATTTTCCCGTTTTCGGTATTACCGATTCCGCTATTACCGGATCCGGTAATACCGACTCGGTATTTCCGAATACGGTTTTTGTTACTCGCGCTGGCGTTTACTCGTTCTTTATTAGCGATTATTACCGACTCGGTATTTTTTACCGATTACTTTGATGCATCGCGGTTTGCATGTTCATATTAGCGATTCGTTATTTTTCGGTATTACCGACTGGTATTTACGAACGTTGATGCATATGCCAGTAGGTCTTTTATTTTGTGGGTGTGTGGTTGTGTGTGTAGCTGTGTGTGGTGTTGTGTGTGGTTGTGTGTGTGGTTGTGTGTGTGGTTGTGTGTGTGGTTGTGTGTGTGGTTATGTGTCTGGTTGTGTGTGTGGCTGTGTTTGTGGTTGTGTGTGTGTGTGGTTGTGTGTGTGGTTGTGTGTGTGGCTGTGTTTGTGGTTGTGTGTGTGGTTGTGCGCCTCAGGCTGAGAATCCTTTTAAATAAAAGGAGGCGCGTGCACTGGTGCAGTGTGCGCCTCTGGGTATGCACACAGACACATACTCTCTTGAGGGTGGTAAAACGTACGCTTGCAATAAATGCATCTCACTGACAGAGACAGACTCGTTCTAGTGAACGACAGTAAAGTGTGATGGTTCGCCGCAGTGAGTGCACACCTGCGACAGGGACAGAAGAGACAGGTTCACGGCTGCCACTGTGAAAGCGTCTGACAAACGGACAACAGACAGGCTCACTGTGATGAATGCACTTAGAACAGTGACATAAGAGGCAGGTAGATTGTAGTGAGTTCACCTCATAAACTGAGTGCAGAGACAGGTTGACTGTAGTGCGTGCACCTGACAGAGTTGTAAGAGACACGCCTACTGTGGGAACTACACCTGAGCATGGACATAGACACACATCCAATGAGGCAAATGAAATTTAGCAGCGCAGAGAAGCGCTATATTTAGCTACGCTTGAATGTGACAGCTACACTTGTAGATAGAGCCCCTCAGAGAGAGGTTAGCTTTAGTGACTGCACATGATAGAGCGACAACACATCCCGAGTACTGCAGTGATTGCACCTGAGAGGGGCAGAGACATGTTTACTGTAGTGAGCTCGTCTGGGGAGTGACAAACTCCCTGCAGTGACTTGCATGCACCAGAACGACTGGCGCCAGACTCAGTCTTGGCGCGGTGACTGCAGGAGAGAGAGTGCAAGGAAACAGTTCCTCTAGGGATCACTAGAGCGCGTCTGTCACCTCCATCAGCTCTCGGATGCAGTCACTACTTCAATCTGTCCCTGCTACTAACCTGCCAGGTGCAGTCGTCACATATTTATATTATGTCCAGAAGCGGCTTTCCTCATATACACATGGAACAGAATTCTATGTTTATTTGCATTATTAATGCAGCAACCCAAGCTCTTGAAGAGTTCATTCTCTGTATACAGCAGCTGCTTCATGTCTGAATTTACTGCTCTTCTTTTGTGCTGAAGTAAGAGTGAAATTGGTGTCAGAAGTCGAATTGTAGGGTATTTCGCCAGTCCATTTACCGAGAATATTTTTCCTGAAAGAATCATAGTTTAAGACACTCTTTTGCTTGGCATAGACGGTAATTTAATAATCCAACTTTTAACACACAGCCAGGAAACAGATAACGAGCAGGCAGGTCATGCTGCCTTTAGTTAATGCTCCCTGCCTGTAATGAAAACAACTAAGAGTCCCTTCTTTGTTTTCTAGAAGAAGTACAGAATTGGAATCGGTAGTGCAAGCTTGCTTCACACACACAACAGGTACAGCAAGTGCAGCGGCACTCTTCTTGCACACGCAAAAACACAGGACAGGAAGCTGTAATGAATGATTATCTGAACACACACTGTGGGTGGCAGCATTATCATAGCTGGCTTCCTTACACAAACATAGGTATACACCCGTTACAACGGATCTTTTACTCCGCAGACCCATTACAACGCGACCATTACTCCGCATACTATTACAACGCATTGCGCTGGGGGGCGCTCTAGGATAGGGAATAAGTATAATTTACTATCCAACACCTTCCCTAGGGTCCACGGGGACTGGAGTTAGAATAGTAAATTATACTTACCACTATCCAGCGCCCCAAGGCGCTATGCGTTGTAACGGTATGCGGAGTAAAAGTCGCGTTGTAATGGTCTGCGGAGTAAAACTATGCGTTATAACGTCATACATCCCAAACATACACATGTGACATGGCAGGAGGATGACAGGACAGCAGTAGTAAAGGTTTCAGTCACACACAGACTGAGTACAGCACGGGTCTGGGCAAGCCGATATTCTATGCATACACAAGAACATGACACGTGTTTTTGAAATATTTTTTCACACACATACAGGACAGACATTGCACGGGCAGCAGATTTATAAACGTCTTTCTCACAGGAAAGATACAGTACTGGGTGCAGCAGAGCAAGTTTCACTTGTACGGAGAACAGGTACAGCCATGGTAGTACTGCAAGTGTCCCTCGCACTCAGATGCACGCACACAGAACAGGTACTGCGCGGGCAGGGTAGTGCATGATGGTTTACGTACAGAAGATAAAGTAGGGCACAGGGTGCAGCAATGCACGTTCTCCTCACAGACCAAAGTTACAGCACATACATCGCCAACAGCAGTGAAAGCTTCATTATACATTACATACAAAGCCATGTACAACACAGGCAGGAGCAGTGCAAGCTACCTGTTCACATTACAGATGCACAAACCACTGTAAACTAACCTTTTCTTACACACAAACAAACATTGCAGCAATCCAGGGTTCATCGCACACGTGCTCGTCTGTAAGCCTGCCTCCGCCTCTCCCGCACTCAGGCTCCTCTTTAGCAGCGCCGCGCGCTGGTATGCAGACTCCCCCTGCATTCCAGAGAGGCGCGCGACGCGATCCGCTCTGCATGCAATGCTGTGGAGACAAGACCTGGCCGCGCGCACAACGTTATCGTTAGCGCGGCCAGGTCTTGTCTCACTTCGGTGTTCTCAGACTGCTGAGACGCCGACAATAGTTCTCTGGTGAGAACGCGCTTTCAGCGCGTTACTAGCCTAGACCTAAAAACCTATACTCCAGGAGCAGGCACACATCCAACAGTACAGGGTTGATTGTATTGTGTGTCCACCTTGTGCCTGCGGGCAGGCATTGATTATTCTCTCGTGCCTCCAGGGAGGCATTGGTGTTCCAACCTATGTCCCTTCTTATTACCGCATTTTCTGGCGTATAAGACGACTTTTTAACCCTTGAAAATCTTTTCAAAAGTCGGGGGTCGTCTTATACGCCGGGGTCATTTTATGAGCAACCGAATATAGCCCAAACCCTATATTTTAAAGGAAAAGTAGGGGGTCGTCTTATACGCCCAGTCGCCTTATACGCCAGAAAATACAGTACATACTCATTGTTGGTTAGGCCTCCGCTAGTTTTCATGGACTCCTAACCCCATCTCATGGACACTCCTTGTTACAGAGGGGGCTCCCAAACCAATCGGCTTGCTCTAGGGAAGAACTGACATGGACAGCAAATGCAGACATCAGGATCACCCATAGGGTTCCTCCTTCACAAATGAAACACAGTCTACCTGCCAGCTCCTTGGTCGTAGGAGCGATGGTAGTGCTGGAAAGGGTCTGCAGGTGTAGTCTCCTGCAGATTCCCCAGGCATGAGACCTAGGGGCATATTTACTCCTCTTTGGCGCAACGAGGCAAGACAACTTGCTGCATTGCGTCAAATGGCGAGGGCAGGAATGCGCCATATTTACTGAGATATGGCACATTCTTGCTTTCCCTCTGCGCTGACACATTGTGGCTGCCAAGCACCAACTCAAGCACCCTTGCAGCCTGGCGCAAGGGGGCCTGCGTTAAAATTGTGATTCTTTTTGGGCCGTGAGGGACATCTTCCTGCATAAAAACATCCTCTGATGCTTTTCCCTCCTTCTGTGTGCTGTAGAATGATGCACATGTAGAAAAAGAATGTATGACATTACAACGCATACATTTACAATGCATGCCTTTACAACACAGTTTTTACATCGCAACATCCTTTACAAAGCATTATTTTACATAGCATGCCATTACATCGCATTTTCAGAAACTACCTTTACAACGCATTCCATTACATAGCATTATACCTTTACAATGCATACAATTACTTTGCATTTAAGGTAAGTGTTGGATAGTGTAGGGCTAAAAATGACTATTCTAACTCCAGGGGGTGCAACAGTAGGGTAAGTGTCGGATGGTGTAAGGGTACTATGCATTGTAATGGTATGCGTTGTAATGACTTGCGATGTAATGCCTGCGTTGTAGTGACATGCATTGTACTGACATGTGTTTTAGTGACATGCAATGTAATGGCTGCGTTGTAATTACATGCAATGTAAAGGATGTTGCGATGTAATGACTGCGTTATAAAGGTTGTTTACCGTAGAAAGAGTAAGAAATGAGGAGAAATAAACATATTTCTCCTTGTTTAACCCTACTCTGGAAACGTGTACCAATTTGTACATTCCCAGGTTTGTTAGTGTTAGTAAATCTGGGAATGTGCCAAAAACCAGGGGCCTCATTTATGAGGCCTTGCGTCAGTTTTGCGCTCCCGATGCGCCATTTTTTGTGACGCATCGGCGGCGTAAAACATGCTTCCTGTTGCGCACTATTTACAAAGTGACGCATCTAAGCAGATGGGTCACTTTGTAAACCCCTGCGCTACATTATACCTGCGCCAGGTATAATGTATGCAGGGGGGGCGTTCCCCCGCAAAAAGCCTCGTAGAAGTGACGCAGTGAAATCTATGAGATTTCACGGCGTCACTTCTAGGACGCCGTTACGTCTAAATCTTGCGCCTGCCTCACTGCAGGCGTAAGACTGACGCAGGCTCTTTCACATGGGGCTTGCCCCATGTGAAAGGACGCATTGCTGGAGTTACGTCACTTTTGTGACACACTCCAGCAATGCGTCACTTTTGCGCTTACAGATACGTCAGAAATACTGACGTATCTGTAACTCCTTGCGACATGATGCGTCATACAGTAAATATGACGCATTAGTTATGTCGCAAGGAGTGCACACTGAGAAGTGACGCATCACTGCTTTTACGCAGCGATGCGTCATTTCCCATAAATGAGGCCCGATGTGTGGATGCGGGGGAAAACCCACGCTCCACCCATGGAACGCCTTCCCCAAGTTGGGTAATGCAAGGCAGCGACTTGCGCTGCCTTGCGTTACTCCAGATTTACTATGCCACACAAGATGGCTCTGCGTGACATAGTAAATCTCACTTAACGGCTTGAGTTGCCCTTGTGACACCTTGTATTATGCAAGGGCAACGCAAGCCCCTCATAAATCTGGCCCTTAGTCTCATTGCACAGTCCATGCACTGTCTCTTGTACCAAGATGAAAAGAATGCTTTGTTGGAAAAAATCCAGGTTAAAGCCTTTATACCAGGTCCTGCCAGGCAGTACATGAAAATGTTAGACACCGTGGGAAGAGTGTAGATACATAAGGTAGGGATTGGAAGAGGTCACTGTCATGATCTCTGACCAACACTTGCATCCCTTGGCACTGGCATTCAATTTGTATCTCGAACAGGACTCTGGAATAGCTTTTGTCAGAAAGTATATCCCTGAAACATTAATCTTGTGATTTTTGCTATGACTCTTTAGAGGAGAGATCATGAGAAATTGTGTTTGATCTGCCTAGAGGCCATTTCCAAACTTAGACTGGTGATACTCTTTAAATTGCTCCACTCCTACCAGATAGCCGATGAGAAGCAAAGAGACAGGAGAACTAACTTTATCTCTGCTGTATTGGAGAATTCCCATATACCTAGAAGGGACCTTTGAAGAGGTTTGTGCCCCGCACTGTCTTGGATCTCTGGGACTTGAAAAGGCTGCAATGCCTTGAAAGGTGAGCCACTTTCTGACTACCAAGGTCCAGGGATCAAGATCCTTCCAGTGAAACCTCTGTGCCCCTAAGGACTTATCCCCTCTTAGGAAAGCCTTGCTGCTTCAACCACGCTACTAAGGGCGAACCAGTATTGTTCTATTATAATTAACAAACTTGTAAAATAGTAGACGATAACAAGAGCGCAAGTTAGTAGGAAAAACAAAGGGTCCAGGTAAGTAGGACACAATGGACAACATTCACAAATGCTGTAGCCAAATTGAAAACTCGGCGTAAGTCCTGCAACAAACGAGTCTGTAAGGTTCCAGGTTCTGTGTACAGTTATTCCTCATTGTTCGCATTTTGAAGAATAAAAAAAACAGGGGCAATGGGAATTTGGAAGATTTTCGGACAGTACTGTGTGGGTATATGGGTTACGCTTGCACTGATGGTATTTACCTAAGCATTGCATGTGCTGTGTGAGGAAATAGTGCTTAGCTACTGCCTATACCTTGCTGGTGGAACCATTTTTGTATTGGGGATGCAAAATTCATTTAAGTAATCTTAAAATTGTGACCCAGCAATTACAGTCCACAAAGTAGTGGCACACAATGTGGTGCTGAAACACCACCGCTACCTCTCGTCCCCAGCTCCTATGACTGAACTGCGCCTGTGTCGGTCTTGTGCTGTGTGATGGAAGCATCCTCTTAGAGCGCAGAGCCCTAAAGTCACTAACTTGTGTTTCAGGCTTATGTTGCAGGAGCAAAATGGATCCGACCTCTCGCCAGAGCCGGACTGGCCATAGTGGGCACCGGGCATTTCCCTAGTGGGCCGGAGGGTTGGGGGGCAGTTTTGTGTGCGTGGGGGCTGGTTTTATCACTGGGGCCGGTTTTCCAGCAGTGCTGCAATATCGGCCCCCTGTAACAAAAGGCCGCCCTCCAGCTCACAGGGCAGGTCGAGCAGCAACTGCCAGGGCTGATTGCTGCTCCTAGTGCAGCCCTGCCTCTCGCCAACTTGGATGCATCCTCTGGACACTGAAGAACAGAGGCCATCCAATGCAGCCAGTCCAGGGAAAGGGAGATTTTTATTTTATTTATTTATTTTATTTAAAGAGTTTTATATAGCGCTAGCTAGACCCAAAGGTATCAGAGCGCTTTACTTGAGAATCAACAATGTAACAGAAAAAGTTCAACAATTACACAATACATCAAAAAATAGGCAATACAATTAGGAGAGGAGAGAAAGGCGAGAGAAAAGAAGTGGAGGGGGCAGGGGAGGAGAAAGGGAGGATAAGGGACGAGAAAACTGGAGAGACGGAAGGAAGTCTGTCTAAAGACCGACTGGGTAGGTGACGACCAAGGAGAGAATCCACGGCTCATCTCCCCTATAGCTAAACCAGGTAGCTCCATCGGGCATCAGGCAGAATAGTTCAGTCTCAATACATTGACAGAGGAGAGAAGGAGAGACATAAATAGAGGGAGGATGCAGGAGGAGATGACAGGAGAGACGCAAGGAAGTGCACCAAATGTGGTTCCACAATATAACAGAAAAAGATCAACAATTACACGTTACATCAAACAATCAGCAATACATTAGGAGAGGAGGGAAAGGAGAGAGAAACGCAGTGGGGGGTAGGGGAGGTGAGAAAGTGATGATAAGGGAAGAGACAACAGTAGAGACGAGAGGAAGTCTGTCTAAAGACCGACTGGGTAGGTGACGACCAAGGAGGGAATCCACGACCCATCTCCCCTATAGCTAACCAGGTAGCTCCATCGAGCATCAGACCGAATAGTTCAGTCTCAATACATTGAAGAGGAGAGAAGGAGAGACATAAATAGAGGGAGGATGCGGAAGGAGACGATAGGAGAGACAAAAAGTGCAACAATGTGGTTCAACAATATAACAGAAAAAGATCAACAATTACACATTACATCAAACAATCAGCAATACATTGGGGGAGAAGAGAAAGGAGAGAGAAAAGCAGAGGGGTAGGGGAGGTGAGAAAGTGAGGATAAGGGAAGAAACAACAGTAGAGACGAAGGGAAGTCTGTCTGCTCCATGTTGTCTGCTCCATATGGATTTCAGGATCTCTGCTTAGGAGTAGGACTCAGCATTTAGCTACTGGTCTTGACGAAGCCTTATACACCTAAATAGGGACAACTGGTGATAGATTATGCGAGGTTGCAACAAATGTATAAGTTATAATTAGTTCTTTAACAATTCCCTGATTTTTGCTTATCAAAGGCAACAATGGTAGTAATATCCTTGATTCTGACTTGACACCATGAGTGATCTTCCAGACCTTCCTTCCACGAGCTTTTATTCTAGAAGTTAATCACTCATCTCTGTTAGATTTTCTTCAAAAGATAATAATCTGGTAGGTGTTGGTTGTGTTCTAGAGATAGTCTTAGCTAAAAATCGCCAGCCCGCCAAAAGGACCATTAGACTGTGCATGTCCTGAGGTATGGGGTGGTAGACTGAACTTGGTAATAATGTGTCTTTCTCTTCAGGTACTTTTCAGGTTCACCTGGTTAGTTTTGGACCACATGCTGCTACAGGTGATGCTAGAGGTTGTAGAGATGAGGCTTGACCGCTGCCAGGGACCAGAATCGAAAATGAGCAAATTCATATCAAGGGGCAGCTTCTGTAGAACCGCTTCCTTCCCTAACATGGATGCATGTGATGAACAATGGGTACGGTGATAGGAGTCACAGGAGAGGTAGCACGGCATGAACCCAGATAAATCTAGCCAAGCTAGAGCTTGGGTTAGTGTTGGAGTTCTTGGAGAGTCTTGTACTATTGGTGTTAAGAAGCCAAGTCATAATGCTGATTTCTCATATACACGTAACCAAGATGTTCTTTTATCTGGGCTCAGTGCTTTGCTTTGGTTTTCATAAAATGCTAAAGAAAGTTAAAAAAATTAAAAAAAAGTAGTCAAGTCATAATGGGCTCGGCAAGGGCAACTAAGACATGGGCTTGAGGGCACATTCTACACATTGTGTTTACTGAAGCTTTTTGTATGAGGGAAGCTTGTCCTGCTGATGCCTGTGTTGATCTGTACTGTGTATGTATGAGGAGTTATATCAATCCTGTTAATGCTGTACTGGGTGTGTATTTGATGGAAGTTGCTATTATGGGGTTTCTGTGGCATCTGTGTCTGATCTTCATGAAGTAACAATAGTTAGACATGAGATTATGTAATTGAATGCAGGTTAAATTAATCTACATAACCTCCTTTTGTTCTCCAGTGAAGGAGCGCCTAATAATATAGTAAAAAGTAATGCAAATACTTTTCTGTTATCTAATGCACAGTAAAGTAATCAAAGGTTTCTACCTGCATTTTAATAAAGGGTGAAGTAATTTGTTACAATACCCTAAAACTGGTTAAGGTAATTGATCACTCACTGTCTGCAATACAATAGAGAATACTGTAGTCTGAGTAATCTCTTGTAATATAAAACTGTAAAGTAACCAGAGTAAAATTCTGTTATCTAATAAATAATAATGGATTCAGAGCATTCTTCTGTAGTTGCATTTAGAGTAAATATGGCAATCTGCTTTAATTTAATGCAAATGTGAATAATCATAGTAATATTATCGAATTCAAGGTTAAGATAAAAATGCAATCTACCTCTGTCTTCTAGTGCAAAGTATAGTAATCAGAGCCTTTCCCATTCTGGTTCAGGTTAAACTAATAAGTGTAACCTGTTTTTGTAATTTAGGACAGTGTAAAGTAGTCCGTGCAGTCTCTGTTTGTAATCTAAAGGACAATAAAGGAGTCCAGTGTCCTCATGTAATCTATGAAAGGATAAGGGAATAGTGTCTGTCTGTGATCACACATAGGATAATGTAATCAGAACAAACTCCTTCAATCCCCGACAGGGTAAACTAAACAGAGTAACCTCATGCTGTTATTAATTGCATCTAAAAATAATTTGAGGAATCAGCTTCTATAATTTAATGCGTGGTAAAAATATCGAAATAATCTTTTTCTGTAGTACTGTTTAGAGCAAAGTGAACTGAGTAATCTCATCAACTGTCAATTAAATTACTTAGAATAAACTCAGCTTGCAATCAAATGGCAGGTAAAGTATTGCGATAAACCTCAGCTATATTCAAAGGCGTGATAATGAAATACCTTTAATATGCACATGCTCTATTTGCTGTCTGTGTAAGTAGAAGTGGAGGTATTTGCCTTTGATGGTGGGATTGCACCGTTGTTTCAATTCTTGTAATTAAGATTTGGATCAGGAGTGACGGCTTGCAAACCCGTTCAATCTTGCCCACAGCAGCCCGTGATGGGTCAGGAGCGCTGTTGTATCTAGATGGACTTTGGGGCTCCCCGCTGGATTTCTCTCAATTTAAGAAGTTAAAGGTGGCATTTCCAAATAGTAGTAAATGTAGAACACTTTTGGTCCTAGAAGAACGACAGACAATGAAGTATCAACCTTTAAGGTTTTATTTAAGTCATACAGAAATTCATTTGATGTAGTCAAACTCAAGTAGTCAATAAAGCAGAGTACAAAGGCCAGTTAAGGTGGAGAGTCAACGAGGAACTCAGTAAATTTCAGATCAGCAAAATACAGAGTATAACAAGGGGAAGAATACCAGCATGGATCTGTCTTCTACTGTAAAGGGGTATGGACTCTCTCTTACATCAAGGAATCACACTCCTATATAGGCTTCAAAACAAAGGACTTTGCGCATCCACTACAGCCGTACATGGTTCACAGGCTCTTAACCAATCAGAATGAAACAAAAGAGAAACATTTACACTGAATACATTCAACAAGATTCTCATAATCCTACTACATAGAGCTTCTCACAAGGAACATCTGTACATGAAACAGAAAAGGTTCAATAAGTTGTGATTCTCCCTGGGACAGCCAGGTTTAACCTTGGATGTGTGTACTTTATTCAGAACAGTCTGTAAAAGTCTTCATCCTTCTCTGTGGAACACATTTAATTTTTACTTTAGTGAGATATGAAAAATACATACAAGTCTATTCATGTGGTACATTGAAACGTCACAGTAAGACGAAGTCTGAGGCCTACTATGCGTTATGTTAGCCAAGAGCTGGAATGGTCTGCCAAAGGAACTGCGCCTGGAGCTCTCTGAGCCCAGATTCAGGAAGAAACTTAAAACACATCTGTACACCCGGTAGGCTGGGTCCGCTGCCGGTTGGGGTGACTCTGCCACCACCACTCACCATAGCGCGGGGACACCCCGGTGCGCGTAACCAGGCGCTTTATAAATTTCCCTTATTATTATTATTATTATTATATTATTAGTACGAGTTTCCATTATTGCAATGCATTAAAATTCAGCAAAACGTCTATATCAGACAGGTGCTAGTCGTTTCCTCTGATGTCACCACTCAGAAGGTCTGCACAATCTTGATGAAGGTGAATACCAGCCCTGTTTTATTCTCAGTTTTTTTTTTTTATTTATTTTCAATTTTTTTGAGGATTCAATTTCAAGTAAGACATCTGGATTTCAGATAGCAACATGCTTTATTATTCTCATCTTCTATTTCATTGAATGATCATTCAAGATTCATAAATTCCCATGGATAGACCTTTTATTATTCTTTCCCATTAGGTGACCAGGCAGCATGTGCTTTGCACTGGCATGTGCGCCTATGGTGTCTTTCAAGTTTAAAGTGCTTTAAAATTGGGTAGGTAGTATACTAATGCATATGTGTGGTTAGCTTGCTCCTCGGCTTCTGTTCTGCACATAATCTCTGCGTGAGAGACGCTTACCCTGTTGCCACTTTGCTAGTCCTATTATATGTGTGTCAGGAAAGCCTGCACTGCTGCTGCCAATCCCTACCAACACTTCCTTGGTGAAGTTTGAGGTAACATTATTACACAAAATTCCACATTTTTGACTTTGTCAGTGCTTTTTTTATGCATGTTGCACATATTATTACCTGGAAAGGCATTAGTGCAATGCTGGCACTCAGCAAGGGCCAGATAAAACAATGTATTCATATAATACTGGTGACCACATGCAGTCTGTGGTGTGAACAAAGTTTAGGAGTTCAGTGAGGCAGGAAGATCCAGGTGAAGACAAGCTCTTTTTTTCTAGTTTGTTATGACTACTCAGAGGCTCCAGCCATCCCTGCACCTGGTGACACCCAAAGGAAGGGATCAGCAGTGAATTATTAATTTCAGGCCTGTAATCTCCCACCCTTCTGTGTGCCTCAGTGACCGGCTCATACATATGGACAATGCAATAAACAACACCCCAGAGGAAATTGCAAGCCAAGAAGCGGCAGGACTAAATCCCTCCCTGATCCCTAAAGCCTCGCGAGTCCTCCGCGCGGAGCAGGACGCAACCTTTCTCTTTCATTCACATAACATGGCAGATCACTTAGAGGGCCAAATCCCAATCCTGGGGAGTCCCTCTCCTTCCCTCTAACCTGCACAGGTGGTGCCAGGAAATGAACCTGAGCCACCCAAAGCATAGATGTACATTATTCATGGAAGATTGATATGACCCCTGACTCTAATTTTCAATCAAAATTTAACAAGGAGGTTGAAATCTTCATTTGGATACAATGATCTTCAAGATGGGAGAAGCCAAAGGAAAACTGCAATGGCCATGAATTGTGAAGCCAGATAGAGAAAGTCTGAAATCTATACAGAGGTATTAGGCCTGTGTGCAATTAGGCCTGCCATTAACCAATAGCTATTCATTTTACTAAAATTATTTGTATAACTTAATTACTGATTAGGGCTTTCAGCCAGCTCTATTCATCCATTGGTTTGTTATTTTGTCATTCACATTTTTCGTCTGCCCACTACAGCATGCAGCCTGGGAAAATGGGTCAGCCTACTTCAGCCATTGGCTAAATCCACTCTGGTTGATGATATTCTGCTCTTTCACTAGGAACACATTCACACACAAAGTAGTTCCCTTCAGAGCCAGGAATTATTACAGCAATGTGGGTTCTTTGAAATAAAAACATATTTTTGCTTTTACCCGAAACATTTTTTTATATTGGAGAGGAGCTTTACAAAAATCATGTGAAAACAAGGCACGTGTTGACAAAGCCAAAAGGCTGCCTTTTGGCTTTGACTGTGTGTTTTTATGTTATGCAAGCGTCATCTTGAGTAGACTGATATTAATGTTCTACTAGCAGCTCGAATAAATTCCAGTTTTACATTTACTTATGCGGATAGCCTAGCTTTTTCTTGTCAGAGGAGGGTAGGTTTGAGAATAAATGACATGCTGGGGCTGTGAAACCGGATGTGCACTGCATTTGCTGCTTTATTAGTGCTCAGGGTCGGTCCGGGACAGAAAATAGGCCTTAACACCAAAATGTAACACGTGTCTAAAGATTAACAGCACTAACCTGCACTAACTTTGGTGAAATACTTCAGCAAAAAGTCAAGTAAGCATTTAAAATGAACTGCATTTAACATAATGCTAAGGGATGAAGTGTGCTGGGAGGTGAAGCAGTGTGCTCCCATCCCCCCATCCCCCTTCTGTTTGAAAAGGCTCTCTTGAGCCATTGAGCTGATGAGCTTTTGGAGATGCACTTGTGTGCCTGTGAGAGGTACTGAGACCTGAAAGGATTGTGGCAGCTTACCCAGCAACCCCAGATAAAACATTTTTTATATCTCTACTGATGAAGGATGATATCCAGAAACACATGTGTCTAGAGATTGACAGCACTAACCTGCACCAACTTTGGTAAAATACTTCAGCAAAAACTCAAGTAAGCATTTAAAATGAACTGCATTTACCATAATGCTAAGGGGTGAACTGTGCTGGGAGGTGAAGCAGTGTGCTCCCAACACCCTGCTGACCAAAATTAAGTTGGCAACAGTAGTGAAACACATTTCCAAATCAGCCGCAGCCCGTGCAGGTGCGGCCCGTGGGGGGGGGGGGGGGGATTTCGACAGACGGTGGCGAGGGAAAATTAAATAAATAATATGTTTTCTCTCGTCATCCTTCGGGGAAATCCCCAACACTGCTCGTACCTGCACGGGCCACGGCTGCTCTAAATTGTGGCAGTTTTGAACTTGAAAGACGTGCTGTAGAAGTGATTTTTGACTGTATGGATTTGAACTGTCTTCAGGCAATGTTTGTTTTAATATCAGGGAACTCAACAGGAAAAAATACTGACCCAGCAGAGCATAAAACAGGCCCACAAACAGCCAAAAAACTGGCCCACATACGGACCTGCAAGAACAACCCGTCCGGCCCTGCCTGGTTGCCGCATATACCCTTCCATGACTGCCATTGTTCACATCATGATTACAGTAACTGCAAGAGAACATTGTAAGGGAAAGCTATGTGTGACTATTTCTGCTTACGAACAGTAGGTGAAAAAGGGGCCCAGAGGACACAAAGCATTGTAAAAGTCTTAGGACACCTACCTTTGTGCAGTACGTTTGCATGCTATGCAAGGAAAATCTACATGCCACACGATTGGTTTACATCTAGATTTGGAGTAGATTTTTGAGGATCTATATAGAATCTTTGGCTTGCTCCCAGAAATCAACAGTAGATGTGTATTTCCATGTTTACTCCAATTTTGCTTCGTTTACTATTGCACATTTTCCCAACTAATAATAAATTATGTGGAAACATACATTTACACATTCACTTTTATTTTTATTTTATGTCTCTAGAGCAGAGAGGAAATCTATATTTTACTTTGAGTCACACGCCCCTAGGTTGGAGCTTGCTTCCCCTTTCAACCATGTTCGGGCACTGACTTTTGTATTTCATCAGAGACAATTGGCATGGGTTTGCAGGGTGGGAAACTATCTGCAAAATGTTTGCGAATACTCATAAATTTACAGTTTTTGTGGACGTCCACCCTCCTTTTCTGTGCCTAAAAGACTGTCTGCAGCCATAGCTGGAAGATAGGATCATCAAATTCCACGAATTCTGATTCTGTACATCAGGAGGTAGAAAGTTCTGTTATAAATGCCTTTCTTTGAAGCATAGGCCAACTTAGAAATGTGAAACCAGGCCTAATGTTCCTTTTTCTCTTGGTCTGATGTCATCAAAGGTACATTGTGCACAACTTTCCCTTTAAGGTCGGTCCTCTGAGACAGCTTTAGCTGTCTAGCCAGAGTACTGCTTCTAAGCAATATATATTGTATGATATATATATATATATATATATATATATATATATATTTTTTTTTTTTATATATTTATATATATATATATATATATATATATATATATATATATAGGGTCTTATTGTCAAAGTTCTTCATTCATTGGTCTGTTCACTTGTCACTTACTACTGACGTCCACCTACCACAGCTTACAGTGCGGGCCAATGGGTCATCCCACTTCCGCCATTGGCTACTCTGATTGCGATTTATTGCACTATTCTTGTGTACAATATCCTTAACAAGTAGAAACAAGCATTTACAATGCAACGGTTTTGCCTTTGCAAAAGTTAGAGTTATTGGCATTGTAAATGACAAACGTTTTGCTTATGTGTTGTTTTTGAAAACAGATAAATAAATGGCATTGTCATTTACAATGCCAATAGCTTAATCTCTCGCAAATGCGTGACCTATTGCATCTGCACCCACACACACACAGAACCACACAGAGTAACACACACCCACACACACAGAGCCACACGCACCCACCCACCACACAGACCCCCTGCTTTTAAATGATATCGGCCCCCACTATAATGCTGGACTTGCACCTCACTCACTGCTGTGACCCGAGGGTTTGCCCATACAGTGCATTGTCCAAGTAAACAGAACTTAAGCTCTCCTTTTGTTAGCGCCACGAGGGCTCTGGCCTGCTTAGCAGAGAGTATGTTTGCTGCAGACAAATAACACACCTGCTTCCTCTCCAATCAGTGACAAAGAGTCAAGACTCGTGCTGCTGTTCATTGAAACCTTTAACGGGTCGCATTACCGGCCATGCTCCTGCTAACAGTGAAGAGAGGCGCTTTGTGTGAATGTGATCAGGGTTTGATTAAAGTCCCTCGGTTCACTTGCAAACGGCGGCATACGTGAACTGTGGCTGATTTAAACCTTTGTTTACTCATTTTAATTTGGTTCGTGCCTTGAAAATAACATGTCTATAATGAAGCCACTTGCAGCTCTGTCTGAAACCCGTGAATGCCAGCCTGGTAGAAGTGAACTATTGTATACGGATTATTAGATGGTGAAACCTACAGCTGATCCCATGCCAGGTACTGGTGCGTGTGTGTACAGTCGCGGCTCCTGGAGGGGGGGCAGTGGGGCAGGCCGAGGGAGGGGCAGGGTGGGGGGTAGTAAACTCCGGACCGACCGGGGTCATGACTGAAACATGACACCTTCGGGTAATGTTCGCGCTATGTAAAATCGCATGAAATAAATAAATAAATTGGAGGAGGGGAGGCAAATGAGGGGGAGAGGAAAAATTCAAGCCCAGTCGGAACAAACGCTTCACAGTTCTCTTTGTGATCATAAAGGCCCCCAAATTCAAAGAGCTTTGCGGATAGGAAATGAATTCCAGAGCGCCCTCCCCTCTCCCCATGTCGCTTGCCTAGCATGGTGGCTGCTTGGACTTCAGCAAATGCCTGGAAGGGCTCCGAGATTGCTGCTGGGAACTCTTCGCAGCAGAAATATGTGTTTCACGGGAAGGGGGACTGGTACGACCTCCACAGAAATGGGTCACATGGCTTATTAAACGTTAGTTTGATCTTTGACATCCTGGAAACAAATGGCCCTGATGATCGCCAAGAGGCGGTTCATTCATGCCCGCCCCACCCCTCCTTGGAAATCTCACGGGGGGCTCCGTCAGCCTGTGCTTGGGGAGACCGCGGTAATGGGGGATGTATGCAGTCACACCGTGGCTAGAGGGCATTGCTACTGAGATTGCAGTACCACAAGACCTACAGGCACTTAAGGGTGAGCTCCTCGCTGCGCTGACTGTAACACGAGGCACACAGTTGAATTTACATACACAGGGGTCAAAGGGCGATTGTGATTCGCAGCTCACAGTAATGCCACAAGACAGACACACAAACAAAGGGTTGTAGGGGGAGCCTCTTGCAGATCTTACAGCAACGGAAACAACAAACACAGGGAGATTCCGCCGGGGGTCAAAGGGCGATTCTGATTCGCAGCTCACAGTAATGCCACAAGACAGACACACAAACAAAGGGTTGTAGGGGGAGCCTCTTGCAGATCTTACAGCAACGGAAACACAGGGAGATACCGCCGGAGATTTATAATACGGCACACAGACGAGATCTTCCTGCAGAGTTTACAGCAACTTATGCACACAGAAACAGGGGGACAGGAGGGACGGCGGGAACGGGCACACGGACAGCGGGAGGGGGGGCGGGAACGGGCACACGGACAGCGGGAGGGGGGCGGGAACGGACAGCAGGAGGGGGGCGGGAACGAGTATATGGACAGCTGGAGGGGGCGGGAACGGACAGCGGGAGGGGGGCGGGATAGACATACAAAGTGCAAATGCCGCTTACCTGCTAGCAAAGTCAGGAAACTGAAATCGCGCAACCCACCCCTGCAAACGACACTTTCAAAATGGGCAAAACAAACCTTTAAAAAAAATAATAAACCACCACCCACCGCCGCAATGACGATCGCAAAGGGGCGGAGAGCGAAAAAAAACAGCGGAACGCCCATGAATCTGCTCCCGCGAAGATTGACACATCTCTCTTCCAATGACTAGCCTCCATTTATGGAGCTAGCCAATGGAAGAGAGAGGCGGGACAAAGCCCCGTACTGTCTAACATAAGATTTCTCCTGCGTGAACACTGCTGCGCAGTGGACGCCAGGCGAAACCTAAAAAGCACTGTATGCTTGTTAATGTCAGACATGTTCGTTTTGTCAAATGTTGTTGCTTGTTACAGTGAAGAAGAGGGAACATTGATACAATCAGGTCAGGAAGAAAGGTTTCTGCACACAGACAGAAAATTGATTTGAAAGCCTAAAACGGGATTTAAAAGTTTAGAATGTTTTAGTTGGTAAAATTACCTGAGCTTAACTTCTGTGACAATTCCAAATGGTAGACAAAATATTTTATTTCCTCACTCATTCAAGGTATTTTGCCAACAACACATACCAGAGGTAAAGAATGAAAGCATTACCGGCCTAGAAGCTGTCTCGAAAACATTAGAGGACATCATATGCAGGGGAAGGTTGATAAAATTCTCTAGCAATTAATGATTTATTTTCAAAAATGTAAAAAATTGCACATGTTGAAAGTTATTTTGATCAGATTTATTGGGAAAACAGGGTTATCGATAAAGAGTTTTAAAAGTATATTGATTAATTGGTATGTCTATTAATTTTTGATGGGTTTCAGTTGACAAATGAATAAGAATGTGTATCAGTGTAAATTGTTGATTTTTTATTCCTGACAATCAATTTTACTATAATGTTGTCATGTCTTTTTGCTCTGCTCTACAAAAATAAATTAATAAAAAAAAAATATTAATAATAATTTAAAAAAAGGATTTTGATGGCAGAGGGTTTAGGGCTCTTCTCCAAAAGGACGTTTGCATGTGTGAAGGTTTCAGCTTTGCAGGTTGTGCACAAAGACACAATGACTGTGGGGCATGTAGGCCCCCATTTATTTTTAGATATAGTTGGGTCTGCCAAAGATACACTAATGGATTTAAAAAACTTGTATAAGCATCCTGTTCTAGGCTTCAGGTTGCTGCAATGTAAAATGATAAAGGAGAATGTCTTGCAGGGAGGGGGCAGTTACAGTCGGTCACCCCTTAATGTGCATAGAAGGGCTCAGTGCCAGCTCCTCCGCTGTGGTGGAGGGCTGTCACCTCCTGAAAAATAAAATGATAATAAAACCATTTTTTTTGCAAGCCGAAGTTAGGGCTGGGTGGGGCCATGCTGACGAGCATCACATCACATCAGAGTGGTAGGCACTTATAAGTGTGCATGTCAGTTTGGCCAGCCGTCTTATGCCAGCCAAACAGACAGGCACACTTAGATTTTCCGAGCCAGCTGTGTTGTACAGCCAGGTTGGAGAAAAGCTGCAGGCTCCCTGTGCGTGAGCGAGCGTTAAATCAGCCCGCTCAGGCCAACCCCTGCGCTGCTCTCATGCTAGGTATAGCATGAGAGCAGCGTCTGGATTGGGTGGGGAGCCTGTGCAGTGAAGCCCATCCACTTCTGGGATGAGGCGGCCGGGAGCGGATCGACAGGTAAGCTTTTTATTTTATTTTTAAATCCCAAGCCCCTCCCCCACCCTACCACTTTACCAGGGTGGCAGCCGCTACTGGAAGGGCTGATTGGGTTAATCTAAAGTGTTACTGAAGTTACACACATCCAGCATGGATTCAGATGTCTGACTGGCTTTGGAAGCTGAACTTCCTCATGTGTTACCTGAGGTAGGAAAGTTTCTGACTGTGACAGTCTTGTGTTTCCAGGATAAGGGCTGGCTAAGGGCTCTTGTTCACAGAAACAGGACCTGGAAGTGGGCAGGATTCGATATGCCCAGCCACATCTCTGATATAGTCCCATGGAGGGGAACCATACAACACAGGAAAATAAACAAGGGCATCAAATGAATTTCCAGTAAGAAATACCCCTTTTCTTACCTACCGCTCCACCCAGTAATAGCCCTCTGTCACTATCGTAGCCATTATGTTCTGAAGTGAAACCCACATTTCGCTTTTCTTTACTCTCCATGGGAGGTCCTTACCGGCCGGCACATACAGATCATCCTTGAATGCATATAATCTATTATTTGTATGTATTTGATTGATTTCCAATACATACTTAATTTTCAATGCAAAATTTTTTCTTATAATGGGCAAATTCTTCATTGTTTACTGCATGAGAGGGAGTGCTGGTGGGAGAGGAGGCTTTATGTGTTAGGGGAGTTCTGTGAGTCAGGTCTGCTGTGGTAGCCGCATGCCCATGGCCAGTGGCCACAGCGGGCCAGGGGTCCATGGGAGTGAAGAAAGTAGCACAACCATCCATCTGAAGACAGCATTGATGAAATCACCCCTCTTCCATAGTTAATGAATTCACAGTCCTCAGATGTCACCTGTGGTAATTTTCAGAACATGTTTTTTTAAACTGTTTTGTGACATCACTTGGCAAGGGTGCCCTCAGGAGCGGCCGGTGCAGTTAAGAGTGGTAAGGCCGGGTTGGGGAGGGATTCGACAGACAACCACGAGGGAAAATGAAATAATAATTAATTTTCCCTTGTTGTTGTCTGTCGAAATCCCCCCATCCGGCCCCACTGCCCCATCGCTCTTACCTGCACGGGCCACTGCTGAGTGCCCTTCAACCATTCACTGCTGGCCATAGTGCCTCGTTAAAAGAGATATATATGCAACTGATATATTTTTGGTTTACAACATTTTTCTTCCTGGTTGCTCTATAAGGCTCTGTAACTACTGCAGCAGGAACATCATCCAACTGGAAACCTTGACAAGGACAACCCCTGTATCTCTGGACCAGGAGGTGCAGATGACACTGTTAGTTTTAGGTCTGGCATGACAGTCCCACTATCAGAAAGACCTAGTGTTGCGAATTCTTTAAAATATACATACATTGAGTTTTGCCTCTGCCCAAAAGATTATTTTTCTCTCACCTCATGCAATTGGCTTTCTGGTGGATCGTTCCGCATACCATGGAGTCCTTGCAATGCAACGCACAAGGACTTTTTTTTACATCTTAAAAATATATGGAATCTTCACTTATTCAATTCTTTATATCATAGATGCATTGTATAATGAAAGCATTCTTTTTTTCAAAAACTGTTTTCATTGCAGAAGTCTTTTAAAAAAAAATTTCAGTCAGGACGCAAAATGCAGGAAAGACCTATTAGCTTTACAAATGCTTCTTTTCCTTTAAACCAGTAACATTTATTTTTTCCTGGAGCACTCCAGGGAACCAGCGAAAGTAATTTCCCCACTAGTAGTTAGTATCATGCAAAGTAATTTCCACATGTGTAAATGTAATAGTTTTAGGTCTATTTATTTTAGAGTTTTATATAGCGCGAACTAAACCCGAACTGAATCAGGTATCAGAGCGCTTTACATAGCACCAGTTACATTACATAAGGACACACATTCAATTCAATTCAATTCAATAATAACTTTATTCGGTAGTTTAAAAAAAACACCATAAAAGTTCACAATAAACAAATTATAAAATTTACAAGAGTTTAAAACCAATAAAAATACAGTTGTTATAAAACAGTTAAAAAGAGGCATCTCAGTTTATATATTTTTCAGTCATAACATCACATACAGTTTTCCTTTTATCTGACAATCTTTCATTTACGCAGGGCTCATGTATGATAGATAATCAAAGGTTCGCACGATGTCGAATGCAAAATTTAAGAAAACAAACAATCGCTTTCGCATAAATTTCATTTTCAAGATACTGGAGTGCCAGGTATGCAGGACGGCACTGTCGAAACCCCCAGCTTTTCAAAATGGGCAGTATCCAGCGTTTGCGAGGTTCAATAAAAAATTTACAGAAAAATATAATATGCATGGTGGTTTGTGGGGACATCAGATCACAGGGACACATAGAACGAATAGGTGGCCAAACATTTTGTATTGGGAATGCGACCAGGAAATGAAATATGTCAAATCTAAAACGGGTAAGCAGCATTTTTTCATATTGCGTTAAATTAAACATCAAGTATGGTTCAGCTGAGAACACAGTCTGCGCTACTAAAGAGTGTTGAACAGAAGGTTTATGAATCTCAGATAGTAATCGTAGCTGGCGCAAATGTACAAGGCACTCTTTTTTTAGGTCCTTTTTAGAGATTTCATTTAACATTATCGGATGATCAAAAAACTTCCTGCGGCCCAGATCTGTTAGTAGCGCTTTAACATAGCATAGCCATTTGATATTCTTACACTGGTCAAGTGTCATGATATCTTGAATGATCGCTCTAGTTAGTTGGCATTGTTCGGTGACCCATATTCGGTGCCACAACATTACTGGTTGTAGTTTTATAATGTCTTCAATGTAATCAATACCCAGCTCTGTGTGACAAGCATACGTAGAGCAGCTTTTAGGTACCGCGAGCAGGTATCGCAAAAAGGAATTCTCTACTTTTTGTATTGAGTCCACATTCGCGAAGCCCCATATCCCCGCCCCATATGTGGCCGTGCTTACACATTTTGCGTTATATATTTTTAGCAGTTCTCTTGGTGGTCGTTGACCCAGTCTTTGTGAAAACATTTTTAACGAAACTGTCTCTCGCAAGAATGAAAGTTTCCTTGCGTTAATAGCTGAATTCCATTTACAGTTTTCATCTATAACTATCCCTAGATAGGGATAGGTTACGGTTGTGTCCAATGGCTCACCTTGTACATACAGTCTCCGATTATTTACTTTTTTCTTTCCCTTCCCCGCATGCATCGTGTATGTTTTCTTTGCATTTAATTTCAAATTTAAGCTCGCCATAAAGGCACAGTATCTATCTAATGCCAATTGGAGTTCAATTGGTGTTCTTGCTAGGATTACAGCATCGTCAGCATATAGAAGCGCTGGTATCTGCCGACGAGCAATTATAGGAAGATCTTTACTGCCTTGAAGCATGGCGGTCTCTAGACCGTTAGTATACAGGGTGAATAGAAAGGGGGCCAGTACGCATCCCTGTCTGACCCCCTTTTCCACCCTGAATGCATCCACACACACACATTCATTTTTAGGTCTTGGCCTAGTGTACACTGCGAAGTAGTGTCGCGCAGCCGAGATTTTATGTTTACAGTATGGGGGCCCCTCTTCTCCATTGGCTGGCTTCCTAAACGGAGGCCAGCCATTGGAGGATAGTGGCGTCACTCCGTTTAAGCCCCGTCTTTTTCGGATTCGGGGGCGTGTTTTTTGCAGTTTTTAACTCTGTGACGTCATCCGTCACTCAACAGCAAAAACCACACCCCAAATGCGAAAATGGCGGCGCTTTTCTGACGCCATTTCTGCCCGATCGCCGACGGAAGAAGTAGAGAAGCTGCCAAGTCCTCTGGTGAGTGCTCGCTTTTCTTCCCTCTTCTTGCCTCTGTTCTCTCGTTGTCATTGTTTTTCTGGCGTCTTCCCCCTCGTTGTGCGTCTGCCCCCTCGTTGTGCGTCTGCCCCCTCATTCTTGTGCCTCTTCTTGTCTCTGTTCCCTCTTTGTGATTGTTTTTCTGGCTCGTTGTGCTTGCTTTCCTGCGCCCCCCTCGTTGTGGAGTTCTGACACTCACTCTCTGCAAACTGCCCGCGCTCCAGATCCAGCCGGAATTGTTTCTGCCTTTCATAACGATCTGAGCTGACGACTGCTTAAAAACCACAAACTGCTCCGATCCGACGGGGGGTCGCGTACTCCCGGCGCCCAGGGAATGCAGCTTGGGGTACGAGCGAGCAGTGTGCACAGGTGACGAGTGTCCGACGCTTGCTCTGCTGCCGCAGGTCGAAACTGCAGCTGAGCGCCTCGAAGCGCGGAGACCCGCTCCAGGAGACACTGAAGCTGTGTCACTCGGGCCAGGGCGACTTGAAGCTGGCAGCGCTTACGGACTGCAGCCATGAGGAATCAGCAGGGCCTCCCTGACAGAGGGCCCAACTCCCTGTGCGGTGAGTCGGCAATCACCTCGGCGTATCCCGCTAGGAAGTACAGACACTGCCCCATCACGGAAACGGGGTGTCCAAGCCTCGCCCCTGGCAGCAGCAGCATACATTGGTGGGAAAGTGACGTCTGCAGCAGAGGTGAGGTCGTATAAAATAGTATCTCATTTTAGCTCTCCGTATACACCGAGCCTGAGGGGTGACAGCGGTATGCCTGCGCATTTCCACATTACCATGACCATTTGATCAATGGAGATAAGCGAACTAAATTGCACCAGGGTCCGCTTCTGGCTTCGATAATTGGGCATAACTGCATAGGCCCCTGCCATGCCCCCTCTGCCATGTACAACACCTGCACCTGGTCTTGGCTTTTTAGCCACCACAGCAGTGATATACTGCAGACACTCAGTTACGCCGGGCAAAGCAGAACTACACATCCCAACATGCAACACGGGTGAATGCGTTTTTCAAAACTTGGCACCAAATAGACAGACAGCCATCGCTACTACATAGACGTTTTGCGAATTGGGTGATCGTCTCATTTTGATGTAGCGCAGACGTAACTTCGAGGAGCTACAAAGTGAATTACTGGAAACATTTGATTTGCTGTAGAGACAGCTTGAGGATATGATTCTATACCCAGAACGGTGTGGTGGATGGGTAGATAGACACTGGTAATTTTGATTGAATGACCGAAGAGCTCTGTGTGTGGCTCTGTGTGTGGCTCTGTGTGTGTGGCTCTGTGTGTGTGGCTCTGTGTGTGTGGCTCTCTGTGTGTGGCTCTGTGTGTGGCTCTGTGTGTGGCTCTGTGTGTGTGTGTGGCTCTGTCTGTGTGTGGCTCTGTCTGTGTGTGTGTGGCTCTGTCTGTGTGTGTGTGGCTCTGTCTGTGTGTGTGTGTAGCTCTCTGTGTGTGTGTGGCTCTCTGTGTGTGTGTGGCTCTGTCTGTGTGTGTGTGGCTCTGTGTGGGTAGCTTTTTTTGTAGGTGGCTGTGTGTGTGGGTGGCTCTGTCTGTGTGCCTTTTTTGTGGGTGGCTCTGTGTGTGTGGGTAGCTCTATGTGAATGACCTGTGTGGGTGGCTCTGTATGTGTGTGTGGGTGGCTTTGTGTGTGTGGCTCTGTGTGGGTGCAAATGCATTTGCGAGCGATTAAGATATTGGCATTGTAAATGACAATGTCATTTATTTATGTTTTAAAAATAAAAACATAAATAAAAATAATGTCATGAGCAATGCCAATAGCTCTAACTTTAACAATGCCGAGACCATTGCATTGTAAATGCTTGTTTTTTTAGCGTCGTTACCGAGACTCGAACCCAGGTCCGAGGTCGAACGCCCTAGCCGTTAGGCCAACTCCTCCCTCCTCTATGCATATGTAAATATTTTGTAATAATGTACTTTAAGTATTATTGGAACATTGGACTGTTGAGCAATCCATTGAAAATAATTGAGTGCTCTGGGCTTCAAATGGCTGATAGAAGCCCAGAGAGCAACATTCCAATACTTTTTTCATTTCCCAGCTGTTGCTGTGAACAAAGGTCTATCAAAGCCAGAGGGGATTTAAACTCCCTCGGGCTCTGAAAGGCCTTTGTTTTTACTAATTATAACATTCTTCCCTCTAGGGCCTTCAGCTCGGGCCTTTAATGCTGGAGCAGCCTTTAATGGCGGATAGAGCACGCTACGTCGGGCTCTAAAGCTATATTTTCCCCATTGGGAAACCATTTCCTCTACAACCTTAGCAATTTAAGGGTAATTCCTCACCATTCCCACCCTGGATACAAATGTACTGCTGTTAAAGCTAGGAGTAAGTTTCCGACCACATCTAGTGTGGGTTTGTGCCTTGCAAACGTTTACGAATTAACGCATATGAATGACATAAGTCTTGTACCTGTAAAAATCATATTCACCCTGGGGGGTATTTTAGTAGTATTGCGTAAAAATGGATGTTATTGTTATCCAACTCTATGGTAGTCATTTTAATGACCTAGGGAGAAGAAAGGCTGTCTGGACACATGATTTAAAGTTGGGACCATTGAGTGTAACACTGAAGCCTGATGTGAATGCATTAATCCACTGAGCTACCAGACTGGCTCCCATAATGCCACAGTTTTGTCAAGATTCACTTGCATTCCTGTCCTGGAATGCCTACTCCCTGCCCATGCAAGAATATTTTCTCAACCATAATCTTACACAGTGGCGTAGCTAGGCCTTTTGCCACCCATGGTGGTCCCAGCCTTTGCAGCCCCTGCGGCGGCAATAAGATCAGGGGAGAGGGGGAGGTGCTGGGGATCGAATCCTGCGTTTGCTGCCCCTCGCGGCCGCAGGTAAGAGCGAGGGGGAAGGCCGCTGCCCCCAAAACTCGTGCCGCCCGGGGCAGACCACCCCCCTTTGCACCGGCACTGATCTTACATGTGAGTAAATTGGCCTGCATGTGTAAATTCACATTTTGTATCCACAAAATGTGAATTTACACACATAAAACGTGCAAGTTGAGGACCTAAATTCAATTTCAGAGTTTAATTGAGACAGACATAATGGAGGGCATTTATACAGCCAAAAGCAAAAAAAAAAACAACTATGATAAGCAAAGAGAAAGGGGCCTAATGATAGGCATAAAGACTACATTGCAAATACAGACACACAGGAAGACAGAAAAAAATAAAATGTGAAAATAGAAGGCAGAGAATCAAAAGCAAAGACAGACTGGTGCAAGGGCATGCAGCCAGATGTACATACAAAAAAACACAACACAATAACAGAAACCGAAACTCGCATGAAGCTGAACAAAAAGAAGAGAAAAACTTGAGAGGCAGAAAGTAAGTACGAGCAAAAATAGGCAGACACAATTACAGAAAAGAAGGCAAGCAAAAAGACACAGGCAGCATGACATTGAGATAGACACAAAAAAAAGACTGACATAATGATAGGTTCAAACAGATTTTAAAAAAAACTCGAAAACAGGTAGGCAGGTAAGTGAGAAAGCAGTGCGTATTACATCTAGTATAGCACCTGACTGACACCCAGACGGGGCAAAACAGAGGTTCTTCGAGGTCTGGTTATTTTTCACTCTGTAGCTTCAGCCTTTCATCGCTGTCTAGAAACAGAAGTTATTGTTTGCACATGTGAATCCCTCCGCCTCTGTCCCTCTCCACCATCATCTTCCTCCTCCATTCCACATCTGTGAGAGAGCACAAGTTTGAAAAAAAATGTATAAGTACGCCATATTTACAAGCACGTAGTTAGTTTAAACATGTTTTGCACACGAGTGTTTTATATTCAATAGCGAAATGTATAGAATGTTAAGTAGAGTAACCATAATTATAACGGTGTGAGATTTAAATGTAGAAATGTTGGAGTATATGTGAAAACCTCATGGTTCTCTCATGTTAAAAGAGTCATGTCCGAATTAAATGTAACTTTGGATTCCAGTATTTTGTGTAGGCCTTAGGGCAATTCACAGCAAACCTGAACGTGCTGCTAAAATAATGTGAGATAAAGTTGACATGGTTCTTTCAAAATGTACTATTGAACTTAGGGTTAAAAGTATATGCTTTATAGAAGTGTTATTTTAGAAACGTATGCTAGTTAAGAATGTTTGCTGTTTAAATCAAGTTAACGTTTTAAGAGTGCAGGAACCTGCTGCATGTAAATCAAGTAGGCCAGAGGAGATAATGTCATGTAGTTTAAATCGTCATGTGCTCGTTAGAGGAGAGGTCGTGAGGTGTCCAGTATGGAGCTCTGAGAGTGTTTTATGGCCTAAGATATGGTGAAGTCTGGAATTTGAGGCCCACTGCAGGACGAGCTGTATGCAGGTGCGAGGGTCCTAATCAGCTCGAATGAAAGGGACTTTGTTCAGTGGCGCCTTGCGCAGGCCTGTAGGAGTTTCCAGGAATTTCAGGGGGTATCAGCGCACTGAAGAAGCCGCCTGGGAACCAAGGTCAACCATAACGAGGGTCTTCAAGAGTACCATCATGGAGTTTACCGCGCAAAGATGTACCACGTGAGGGGCGTCCCAAGGGGCGTTTCTATTGGAAATGTGATTTGGTATTAGGGAAAGTGACCCGGGAGGAGAGCAGAGCAGATGATTTTGGGAGCCTAAGGAAGCGGATGGGTAGGCAGATAGGCTGATCAGGAGAGACCCATTATCAGAGAAGAGACAAAGAGAAGTGCGTGATCTTCTTAGGAAATCACCACGGCTGACACCTAGAGGGTAAAGATCTTGTTAAGTAGGGATGTCATTTAGTGTAGTGTAGGGACAGACTAACCTTAATTTTCTTTTCTGTAATGACTTTGAGGTTGCAACTTGTATCCATTTTGGCAAACCTGATGGTTTTCGAGCTTGTACTTATTATTCTGTTTTTCAGACTCAGATTATTCAAAAAGTTCATGTTCATAGTGATACCGATTTATCTTCTTAATCTCATTTTGAGAAGTTTGTATCTTCAGTTATCTTTGACTTTATATTAAATCTTTAAAACTTAATTTTGGTCAGTGGTCATTTAGAGTGGTGTAAGTTCTTAAATTGATTGTTTACTGCGAGATTACCTTTTACTCAAGACAGGTACCAACGATTCAGTCGACAGGAAATGGGATTTGGTAAGATAATTAGTAACCAGTAATCCCGCGTTAGCAGTTGGTAGCAGAGTGAGGATGGTTATCTTCTTGAGGAAGGTAATCTAGAGAGGTTAGTTTACCCCAAGGCCCGAGACGTCGAGAGACGAGCAGCGGAAGAATCGTGTGCCGAAAGGTGCAGACGGTGCGAGAAAAGCAGCAGTATCGGAGAGTGAGTATAAAAAGGGTCATGCGTGAACAGATTGCGGTGTTTTGTGTTGTATTTGTATTGTAATGTCTTGCGGAGTTGAATGCCTGTAGTGTGAAAGAGAGAAGGTTGTGAGCGCGCGCAACCTGGTGAACTGGTAACCTGGTAAACGGGTGAACTGGTGAAATCTTAAGTTCAGGCCAGAGCTTAAGTGGTTTTGGGTGTATCGAACATCCAGGGTAGTTGTCGACCATAGTACGGAGGTCACGAGGTACCATTGACCGCCGTGGATCCAAGATAGGGGGAGTGTAAGAGTGAGTGTATGAGTAACGGACGCTGGTCGAAAGTTACTGCGTGTGAGTAACCTATCGGAGAAGGCGATTGTCTGGAAGTAAACGGAAAGACATTTCGCCAAGATAGGGTGACAACTACAGAAAGACTGTGGGCGTACAGTCAAAGAAAGGTGATCGCTTGGACGGAAGTAATCATTTTTCAGAGTATGAATGGGATGCGTGCATGACCGAGGAGACGAGCTGAGAAAGGAGGGGAACTGCTGCGAAGGGGGACGGGTGACGTCGGCTAGAGCCGCGCTCTGATTGAGCGGTTGGTGTGACGTTAGCTAGAGCCGCGCTCTGGTTGGGCGGCTAGAGTGACGTCGGAGGAAAGCCGCGTACGGATAGGCCAGTTAGTGAGAACGGCGCTGAGATTGGTGGAATATCATCAGGAAGTAAACAAACGCGGAGAAAAGAGAAATCATGAAGTGTTTTAAGTGTTTGAAAGGGATTTTTAAACGTAAACGAAGTGAACATTATTACGGGGAAGAGGCTCCCCCAGAGGGTACGCCAGCTCATTATATGGCAACGAATGTGGGGCTGCATACGATATTGTGGATTGGGGCTTGGAATAAGCTTACGGAAGGAAATGAGGAAATGCAGTTCCCGAAGTATGGAACGTTTAAGTTAGAGGTGTTACATCGGCTAAAAGCAACCATGTCCTCATTGAAACCCTCACCTAGACCAACACAGTTTGAGGCTCTTAATGCATGGATTAAGGCTGCACACGACCGAAATTTGAACAGGCGTCAACAAAGGCTGACGCGATCGGTAAGGGCAGTGCGAGATTCCAAATGGGATGAGGAGGAAAAGCGTTGGAGGGTACAGACTATTGAGGTGGAGAAAATGTATCCGATGAGGGAGGTGTCAGGAGGAGGAAACCTCATGGAAGAAGACGAGGAAAGCGAGTCGGAGGACAATCTGATAAACAGATTGTTAATGGATAGACCACCTCCGAGAGTGGGATTGATAGAAGATAGAGGGCTCGCAAGGGAAGATGGGAATGAGATAGAGGGATATACACCACTCCCTATATCGGAATGGACACCTAGCAAAGGCGGAGAAACACCTCCAAACAACACTGTACAGAGTGTAGTGGGAAGGTTTGTGGTGCAGAAAACGCCAACCACAGAAAGGGTTGAGTCTGTGGGATTGCCAGACGCTCTTCAAGTGCCTGTTACCATAGGACCCATAGTTTCGATCTATAATTCTGAGAGAGATAGAGGGGAACAACAAAGGCAATTGGATAGGGAAAGGATTGAGATGGAAAGGAGGAATAATGTGACGAATGCATGGAAACAATTACCAGGTTCGGTAACGTGGAACACCCCATTAGACACAACTGTCGGTCCCAATTCAGAACAGGGAGGTCCGAGAGGACCAATGGATCTAAGGGGACCGCGGCCAAGATCTTTTTCAGAGTTAAGAGCTGATTTGAGGGAATGGGACGGGTCCATAGTATCTCCGAGTAACAGGACAAGAACGGAACCAGAGTGGGAAAGCAGGGGAAACGGGACAGTATCTCATTGTGGGGCCAGCGAGAGTAGTCAGAGCCGGGAAGGCCAAAGTCAAGAGAATAGAGGGGATGCATGTCCTACAAATCAGAGAGAACAGCCGGAACAAAATACTAAGATTGTAGAATGTGAGGAAATGTCCCGTCTCTGGGGGAACGGAGGAGATGAGGCGGTACGGGCTTTTCAGAATAGGTTTAGGTGCCTTCATCATACACTTGGGGAAGACGTTCAACATTGGAGAAAGGAGAACAGCGATAGGTCCCGCCACGCCTCGAATAATCAGGAATCACAGGGAAGTAGGGAAGAAAGAGGGAGTAATAGAACCTCTTACCCTCTATCCCGTGAAACTAGCCAGGATGGAGAGAGAGAGGCTGGGAGGCATGAAGGAGTGTTTCACCACCCACCCCGAGAAGATGGAAAGGCATGGGACTTAGAGAGATGGGAACAGGGGAGGACTCCCTATAATTCACCAATACCTAAACGTAGATCTCGGAGCTGGGATGGGAGAGATGCGGATGGAGGAGCTAAATTGAGTGTCTTGAAAGCTGAAATAAAGGCAAAAAGGCTTGATGTTACCAGTTTAAAATCAGATGTTGATGAGATAATAGATGGAACATTGCCTTTGGAAAGGATAGAATTGTATGAACAGGATGAGTTATTGTTCATGGCAAAGGATATTACTAGGAAAGCTAGAGCGTTTCATGAAAAACTGACTGATTTGGCAGACAAGTATGCCGTGGATTTGTCTAGGACAAGGGCATTGCAGAGCAACCACAGATTACAGTACGCAGACCAAGATCTAGATGAGAAGAGAACTACTGGATTAAAAACACACATAAGAGAGTTGGTAACAGGGATAAGAGTGTGGAGAGAACTGGATAAATGGGAAGAAAGGTGGTCGAAAAAGGGCACAGTTAGGCGAAGTACAAATGTGATGACCCCTGAGGGAAGGGTAATGCAGATGGAGGCATTCCCTTTGCGAGAAATATCAAATGGAAATTATGTACATGTGCCCTGGAGTAGAGGAGACTTAGCCGCATTTACCAACTCATTTCCGAAGTTGCGGGACAATCCAGTCGAATGGTATAAGCAGGTAGAGAGGTTTGTTAAAATCTCGAAAGTACTGTGGATAGACTTGAACACGTTGTTTGACATCGTGGTCCCATCTGATTTGTGGACTCCGTGTAAGACTAGTGTCGAATGGCCAAATGCTGAACCATTGAGGGATGCTCGAACAAATGGACCATCTGAGATTGTCATGCGAAAGTATGAAAGGGTAATAGCATGGCTGAAAGATAAGGTACCACCACAGGATATAGATTGGGTAAAAATAGACCGAACAAGGCAGGAACCCAAGGAGACAGTTCACGAGTTTTATGAAAGATTGTTGAAAACATTCAAGCAATACAGTGGACTAGATGTAATGGATCCCAAAGACATAGGGCAGTTCGTGTCAAAGTTTGTCTTGGGGTTGAGACCTGATATTTGTTTGATGATACAGCAACATTTAATCTGTTGGCAGAACAAACCACTAGATGAGATTTTACGATATGCGAGGTACTGCAGTGACGAGATAGATTCTAAAGCCAAGAATCTAAAGGAGAAATTGATGGTGGTGCAAATGCAGTCCGCTGGGAAGGGTGGCCAGCAGAAGCAGGGGATGGGACGAAAACTAAATGGTCAGAACAAAGATAATGAAGAAGGGCAGAGACCTAGGATAGACTTTGCCACTTTAAAGAAAACGACAAAGTGTCATCTGTGTCATCAGGTGGGGCATTGGCGACGCGAGTGTCCCTTTAACCCTGAAAACGGAGAGCTAGAAGTAGAAGAGCAGGTCCAAGAAGACCCAGTGCAAAAAGTGACAGTCCCAAGCAGTAAGGTGGCCAAAGGGGGGACTTCGGCTCCACGGGCCCAATTCCCACAGCCACCGAAGATAGCAGCTGGAGGAAAGGTCTTTAAACAAATGCCTCTGTTTATCGAGGAAGAAAAATGTTATTACATTGATCCATTGACAGGACAACGGGTGAGCAGTGAAGAAGACTGTACCCTCGGGGCAGTTCTAGAAGTGGATCAGAGAGGGCCATTTGTTGAGGCAGAAGTGGCAGGGTGTCCCACTACGTTCTTAGTGGACACTGGGGCTACTCGTTCGACTCTGAGATCAGCGGTAGTTCCAGACTTGCCAATGTCAGGGGAAACAATTCAAGTGGTAGGAGTCGCAAATAAAAGAATGACTAGTCCCTTGACAGAACCAGTGTCTGTGAAAATTAGAAACCACATGAACGAACATCAGTTTGTGGTTTGTGACTCGAGTCCGGTATGTCTGTTAGGTAGGGATTTGTTATGCAAATTGAATTGCACCATATACTGCACCCCACAAGGAGTGGAGGTACAGACTACCGACGATGATGCTACCTTTAAGGTGGCCAATTCAAAATTCTGTGTAGAACTATATCCTACTCTGACTGTAGAAGATCTTCCACAAGACTTAAGAGATGCAGTGGCGTCAGAGGTGTGGGATTTCACAGGAGAAGATATAGGATTGATTAAAGGGGTAGAACCGGTAAAAATTCTGGTAAAACCAAATGTTGAGTTTCCAAGAACGCCTCAATACAAATTGTCCCAGGAAACGATTGCGGGAATAAAGCCTGTGATCGAGTCAATGATACAGCAGGGAATACTGAAGGAAATCGTGGGCAGTCCTTGTAACTCCCCGATTATGGGTTTGCAGAAACCTAGCGGGAAGTTTAGGATAGTTCAGGATTTACGAAAAATTAACAACATAGTCGTTTCATGTTGTCCCGTGGTACCGAATCCATCAGTAATATTGTTTCAAATACCATGTCAAGCAGAATGGTTCACAGTGATAGATCTTTGTCAGGCTTTCTTTTCAATCCCATTGGATGAAGAGAGCAGGTACCTTTTTGCGTTTAAAATGGAAGATCGCGTTTTAACATGGTGTCGAATCCCACAAGGATTCACAGACAGTCCATCCATCTTTAATCAGTTGTTGAAAAAGAATCTTGAGAATCTAGTACTGCCACAGAACTCGGTTCTGGTACAGTACATAGATGACCTACTTGTTGCGTCAGAAACAGAGGAAGCTTGTAAAGTAGATTCAATTGCCTTACTGAATCATTTAGCTGAAAATGGACATAAGGTATCTCCGAGCAAGTTACAGTATTGTCTGACAGAAGTACAGTATCTAGGGCACAGGTTAGAAAAAGGGAAACGTAAGGTGTCCCCAGAGAGGATTGAGGCGATAATGAAAATGAATGCGCCTACAACACAGAGAGAAGTTAGAATGTTCTTAGGAATGGTGGGTTACTGCCGACAGTGGATAGTTAACTTTTCACTGAAAGCAAAGCCCTTACAGAAACTGACGCACAAGGAGGTGAGTGATCCGGTACCATGGGATGAAGAATGTCTGGTGGCGTTTTTACAGCTGAGAGACGATTTATGTCGTGCTCCGGCTCTGGGAATGCCAGATTACGAAAAGTCATTTTCACTCTATTGCTGTGAGAGAGAGGGATGTGCTTTGTCAGTCTTGGCACAGACCCACGGTAATGCCCGTAGACCAGTTGCATATTTTTCGGCTACATTAGATCCAGTAGCCGCAGCGTTGCCCGGATGTCTCAAATCCGTTGCCGCAACGGGTGTCAGCATTGAAAGGAGCGAAAGTATTGTAATGGGACATCCAGTGGTGGTGTATGTACCGCATTCAGTTGAATTGTTAATGACCAGGACGAAGACGCAGCATCTGACCAATAGCAGGCTCACGCGTTATGAGCAAGTTATACTTGCCGCAGAAAACGTGACTCTCAGGAGATGCTCTGTCTTGAATCCTGCTACTTTGATGCCATTACCTTCGGTAATAGAAGGCGAAGGATGTGAAGACCACGATTGCCTTGATGTGACTGAACTATGCACGAAACCCAGACCAGATATTGTGGATGAGCCATTGTCAGACCCCGATGAAATTTACTTTGTTGATGGCTCATGTTTAAGAGACGATACTGGTCGGTTGAGAGCAGCTTATGCTGTTTGTACCATTACTGGAGTTGTAGAAGCCGCTTGCCTGGAAGGAGTACATTCCGCACAGGTAGCAGAGATTATTGCCCTAACTCGTGCCTGCATAGCAGGAAATGGAAAGAGAGTCACCATCTACACGGACAGCCAATATGGTTTCGGTGTGGTTCATGATTTCGGGCAGTTGTGGTCTCAGAGGGGTTACATGACCTCCTCTGGTTCGCCCATTCGAAATGGAGAATTTGTGCGATTGCTGATAGAAGCATTACAAGGTCCTGTTGACATTGCAGTAGTGAAGTGTGTAGCTCATACTAAGAATACAGATTTTGTGTCACAAGGTAATAGATATGCTGATGAAGTCGCACGCTATTGTGCGGAACAAAGTTATTCTTTCTCAAAGGTGGAAATAGAAGGTGCAGAAGAAAAGACTGAATTAAGTATGATGTTAGAAACTGTAGACACTTGGGAGGATTTAAGGATAATGCAGGAGAACGCACCTGAAACAGAGAAAAAGGCATGGGAAATAGCAGGCTGTGTGCGAAGTGAAATGGATTTTTGGGTTTCAGCAGATGGGAGAGCTGTGTTACCTGAAGAATTAGCTAATCCCATGGCGAGAGAAATACATGGTCCAGTACATCTAGGAACGGATGCTATGATGAGAGTTTTTAGGCAGACTTGGTATTGCCCGAAATTCAGAATAGCAGCAGAATCAGTATGTAAGCGATGTGTTACCTGCCAACAACTGAACGTAGGCAAACGAACACCAGTCACACTGAGTCACATTGGGAGGTCGGGGGGGCCTTTCAATAGAATGCAACTAGACTTCATCGAGATGCCAAGAGTCAATCGCCTTCGGTATGTGTTGGTGATTGTATGCGTATTTTCCAGATGGGTTGAAGCGTACCCTACACGTAGGTGCGATACACTCACAGTGGCTAAATTGTTGCTCAGGGAGTTGATACCGCGCTTCGGGGTGCCCGCCTCTTTGGAATCGGACAGAGGAAAACATTTTAACAGCGAAATAGTGAAGATGTTGTGCTCCACACTGAATATCGATCAAAAGCTGCATTGTAGTTATCGACCAGAAGCTTCAGGAATTGTGGAACAAGTGAATGGCACTTTGAAGAATAGATTGGCTAAAGTAGTGGCATCCACATCCTTGAGTTGGCCAGATGCTCTTCCATTGGTGCTCATGAGCATGCGCAGCACACCTGATAGGAGGACAGGTCTCTCTCCCCACGAGATCCTGATGGGGAGGGCCATGAGACTTCCTACAGTTCCAACTACTGCTCTATTGAATATTACAGATGATCTGATCTTGGATTATTGTAAAGGACTGTCTGACGCCATCCATTCTGTGTCCCTTCAGGTGCATGCGGCTGAAGTTCCAGCAGCGAGGAACCTGTGTCATGACCTGAACCCAGGGGACTGGGTCCTGGTTAAAAAGCACGTCCGGAAGAACTGCCTAGATGTTCGCTGGCGTGGGCCCTTTCAGGTAATCCTGATAACGAACACCGCGGTGAAGTGCGGGGGGCTGCCAAATTGGATTCATGCATCCCATACTCGAAGAGTTCCAGCACCTCTAGAAGGAACAGCTCCCATCCCAGACGAAAGCCCGGAAGTGGAAGAAGAGTCGCAAGAAGGGATTGAGGCAGCTGAGGAGGTGTCGGAGGAAGTTGGGAACGCATCGGATTCAGAAGAAGAGCGAAGGCAGGACGGCAGTGAGACAGAAGACGCAACTGAAGGAGAGAGCAGAAGTGAATACGACTCAGACTCAGATCCGTATCGGAGCGACCAAGAACCAAGTGGGAGGACAAGGAATAGGAGAATAAGGCTTGGAGCTGCCACTTGGCCAACAAGGAGAAGAAGGCTAAGTTTGAGGTCGGCCCAGGAAGAAACGCTCACTCCTATATCCGAAGACTCAGATCCAGAAGAAGATATCCAGGATCAAGCCGAGGAGGGTCTTAGAAGATCAAGTAGGGTGCGAGTGCCTAGCAGAAGATACTCTACTCCCGACTGGACCTACCTCGTGGCAGATGTCTGGGAGACACAGAACAGGGAGGATCAGGGAGGTGGAACTGATCAGAACTGACCCGATCATCACAGTGCAAATAAAGTTTCTACTGCCAGGAGCGGAGACCGAAAGGTTGCTGACACTCAACATCGTTCATCCTGCTCTCCTGAGTGGAATAAGAAAGTTGATTTTAGAAACAGTTGAGTTTCCAGTTTGCTGTTCACGATATCCAATATTGGAGGGAACTCTTCTTCGTTTGGAAATGCTTGAGCGAGTAGTAGAAATGTTAGGAGCACTTATTGTTGTGGACTAATATCATATTGCGAATGGCTTTAAGGGGGTGCAGATCTGGAAAAGTGAAGAAAGTGATCTTGATTAGAACGGACCCCTTTGTAATTGTGGATATAGAACTGATAGTACCAGGATTGGAAATTGAAAAAACGCTAACTCTCAATTTCGTCCGTCCACTTGTCTTGAGCGAAATAAGGAGAATAATCCTAGAAAAAGTTGACTTTCCATGGTGTGGTACGAACTGTCCAGAACCTGAGGGAATGATACTTCGGATGGACGTTTATGAAGAAGTAGTGTCACTCCTTGAGTCATACATAACTTCAGACGAAAATAAGACTTTTGAAAAGAAATTGTAAATTGTTGCAAGATAACCTAGCGCCGAGTGGAAGAAGAAAAAAAAATGGTAGGGGTTTCCTTTTAGCGGATGGAGAAGGGCTAGGGTTGTCTATTTTACTGGACTTTGAATTGTTTTGCGGAAATAAATTGTCAAGCTTCCAAGTGTTCCAAGAAAGACATTGCAAGAGAGAAAGACTTTGTTTGAAAAGAAGAGGAAGTGAATGCTGGAAGATAGTCGAAAACTACACTGTTTGAGAACATGGAGGCTGGCAACCCGAACCGCAGGGCAAAATGTATAGCTGTTACATTTTTAGGAGTAGTGGTTTCTCTTATAATTTTAGTGGTAACTGTTTCATTCCTAGCGGGACACGAAGGGGATGGAACCACAGTTAAGGAGGATAAGGGAGTGTCAACACCGAGAACTACCATTATTAAGGAGAAGGGAAACATCAATGAGAAAGACAAAGCGTTGTTAGATGCAGAAGTAAAAAGGTTACACATGGATGAGTCACAGGGGAATTACAAGTCAAATGCTTATGCTAAGTTGCTTTATGAATATGTTGATGCCATGGAGGTAAAGGATTGCTATGTCTGTATGCAATTACCAATTTCGGTGGAGGAGGGTATCAAATACCATCATCTCCCGTTGACCTATGGGATAACGTGCAGTTTATTGTTAAGTATGTTTTATGGACGAGACGGATTTGAGTATTACTTCTCGAATTTCGACTCGACATTGCCAGAGGTTCCGAATTTCAAGCATTTGAACAAATGGGACTACTACAAAAGCGAAGACAGGTTACACAAATGGTTTATTCCATGGAGAACGTTAGATACTTCACATGCTCGAATCAACAATCTGACTTGTCAAATATCAGAAGTTGAGAAAAAGTTTATAGCTCAGGTAGATACTAGATACAGGAGGCAGAAGATATTGAAGGCATCAGGACAAGGGGAAACAGATTGGACCAAGGAGGAAAGGGCACAACAACGAAAAGGTAGTATTGGTCCAATTGCTTTGGATAAGGAGAAACGGGGGAAACTGTGCATTCACAGGAGTTACTCCTATTATGAAAACGTTTATGTAGGACAAGTAAATTGTGAACATGCCTTTCAATTGGAGTACTACTCTAAGAACTTCATGAAAGGGATGCAAGCAATACCAAATGTATATTTTGTATGTGGAAGATATGCCTATGTGAAGTTACCAGATAATTGGTACGGATCATGCTATCTGGCTGTTGTCTTTCCTAAAATATATCATGTTGAGAATTTAGACACGCCTAAGAAAGAAATATCAACTAGATGGAAGCGAGGGCTGGGTGCAGCAGAAGTAGTTGGAGATGTAATAGGTGCTGCATTCCCTTTCTTAGGATTGATAATGAATGACATTAAGATCAGGAGGTTAGCTACAGTCGTAGATAGACTGTCTGCCAGTACTGCAAGATCCTTGATGCTGATAGAGGGGGAGATGCAATCGATTAGGGCATTGGTTCTTCAGAACCGACTTGCTTTAGATGTTCTGTTAGCAAAAGAGGGAGGAGTCTGTAGGGCCTTGAAGGTACAGGAATGCTGTACTTACATTCCAGACAATTCAAAGCCTCTAGAGAAGTATATACAAAACATCACTGCCATACACTACGAAATTGAGGACCTGGCAAAGGTAAATGTGTGGGAAAAAGTAGGTCATGGAATGGGTAAAGTTGGAAGTTGGTTTGCCAACTTAGGAAAGGGTATCGTTTGGTACATATTGAAGCCCATCATCATAGTAATGATTTGTGTAATCACTTTGTGGGGATTGGTGCGTTTGTATCAATGGTATAGAGCAAATAGGTTACAGAGAGCTATGAAGAAACAGGAAGAAGAGTTGACAGCGATGCAGGACACTCAATATAAAAGTCTGAAAGCATTAGAGAGTATGAAAAGAAGTGGTACTGTCCTGACTTCACTTTAAAGGTTCTACATTTTAGTGTCATGGTAATGATGACCCCTAAAGGTCATCAAAGGGGGGACTGAGAGAGCACAAGTTTGAAAAAAAATGTATAAGTACGCCATATTTACAAGCACGTAGTTAGTTTAAACATGTTTTGCACACGAGTGTTTTATATTCAATAGCGAAATGTATAGAATGTTAAGTAGAGTAACCATAATTATAACGGTGTGAGATTAAATGTAGAAATGTTGGAGTATATGTGAAAACCTCATGGTTCTCTCATGTTAAAAGAGTCATGTCCGAATTAAATGTAACTTTGGATTCCAGTATTTTGTGTAGGCCTTAGGGCAATTCACAGCAAACCTGAACGTGCTGCTAAAATAATGTGAGATAAAGTTGACATGGTTCTTTCAAAATGTACTATTGAACTTAGGGTTAAAAGTATATGCTTTATAGATGTGTTATTTTAGAAACGTATGCTAGTTAAGAATGTTTGCTGTTTAAATCAAGTTAACGTTTTAAGAGTGCAGGAACCTGCTGCATGTAAATCAAGTAGGCCAGAGGAGATAATGTCATGTAGTTTAAATCGTCATGTGCTCGTTAGAGGAGAGGTCGTGAGGTGTCCAGTATGGAGCTCTGAGAGTGTTTTATGGCCTAAGATATGGTGAAGTCTGGAATTTGAGGCCCACTGCAGGACGAGCTGTATGCAGGTGCGAGGGTCCTAATCAGCTCGAATGAAAGGGACTTTGTTCAGTGGCGCCTTGCGCAGGCCTGTAGGAGTTTCCAGGAATTTCAGGGGGTATCAGCGCACTGAAGAAGCCGCCTGGGAACCAAGGTCAACCATAACGAGGGTCTTCAAGAGTACCATCATGGAGTTTACCGCGCAAAGATGTACCACGTGAGGGGCGTCCCAAGGGGCGTTTCTATTGGAAATGTGATTTGGTATTAGGGAAAGTGACCCGGGAGGAGAGCAGAGCAGATGATTTTGGGAGCCTAAGGAAGCGGATGGGTAGGCAGATAGGCTGATCAGGAGAGACCCATTATCAGAGAAGAGACAAAGAGAAGTGCGTGATCTTCTTAGGAAATCACCACGGCTGACACCTAGAGGGTAAAGATCTTGTTAAGTAGGGATGTCATTTAGTGTAGTGTAGGGACAGACTAACCTTAATTTTCTTTTCTGTAATGACTTTGAGGTTGCAACTTGTATCCATTTTGGCAAACCTGATGGTTTTCGAGCTTGTACTTATTATTCTGTTTTTCAGACTCAGATTATTCAAAAAGTTCATGTTCATAGTGATACCGATTTATCTTCTTAATCTAATTTTGAGAAGTTTGTATCTTCAGTTATCTTTGACTTTATATTAAATCTTTAAAACTTAATTTTGGTCAGTGGTCATTTAGAGTGGTGTAAGTTCTTAAATTGATTGTTTACTGCGAGATTACCTTTTACTCAAGACAGGTACCAACGATTCAGTCGACAGGAAATGGGATTTGGTAAGATAATTAGTAACCAGTAATCCCGCGTTAGCATCTGTATGGGATCAGCGGATAAGCGGCAGGAAGAGCCTTCTAAGACGAGGGCCTTAATGCTAAGGCACTAAGATGCCGTAATGTGTCCCGACAGATGGAGAGAGTGACAGGGGATATTACATCGCATTGGCTACGCCATATTTCTTATTTGATGAGATTGAAAAAGGGATCCGCTCTGCTGCCTTTTAGCTAGGTTTGCGCTATAGAAATAACCACAAATATACAGGGGCGGCTGCTGTCGTAACCAAACTGCCCCCAGAGATGGAAAACTAAAATGGTAATAAAGTTCATTTATTGCCATTTTAATTTTCAAACCCCCCTCCCAAGCCGAGCGGCAGGACGTGGAGGTGGGAGGGGGCAGTCTGATTTCTGCTGCTGCCGGAAAAGCGCTTCAACACCCATCAGGGGTAACAAGTGCTACATGAATGCAAATCTTTCTTCCCCTTTTATCCCTCCGCTATCCTTCTTACTCCAAGTAACAGATTAATATCCACCACTGAAATGACCTAATTTTTCACCATATTAATTCACCACTAATCCTTTATAGGCTTCCTGAATAGCGTGCGTCAACTAGCGATAAATAAATACAAACCTTTGTCCTCCTCTATCCTTCTGCTATCATTCCAAATCCAAATAACTGACTAACCTATCCACCACTTAAAATGTACTTGCATGTTTCACTATACTAATTCAACACTAATCCTCTATGGGTCCCGGAGTAGCGTGCTACCCGCCGAAAAATCGATTTGACGCCTCATCAGGGGTAGTAAGCGCTATATAAATTCAAATACAATTACAGTACATGTTTTCCAGCTCGAACTCTTCAGGGGAGATATTAAAAAAAATCACGCAACCCAGCACAGCCCCCCGCGAGGCTGCGCGACAGGGAGGGAGCAGGAAAGCACCATTCTTTCCCTTACGTCGGTGCTGATTTCAGCTGCTGTGCGCCATGAACCACCGTAGCACCGTAGCACTAGGGTATGTGCATGAGTGTAGCATAGGTTTTGTACAGGAAGGGCACCCTTCCTGTACAAAATACTATACTAGGTATAATGCAAAGCTTTCCTCACTTTGCATACCTGCTGCACAGTGCAGCATGCATGCTAAGTCGGAAAAGCACGGAGAAATAGTTCCTCATTTGAAGGGGAGTTAACTTTTGACGCAAAACCATGTTTACAAATCTTTGTAAATATGGTTTTGCGTCAAAGGGCATTGGTGGTTGCATGGAAACGCCCATGTACAACCCATGTAACGCCCTTACGGCGCTTTGTGGTGCTTTGTGCTACTTAGTGGGTGATTTCCAGCACAAAAAAAAGTTTTGCGCTGGAAAGAAAATAGCAATAAAAATGTTTTTGCGCTGGTTAGCATCACTTTTGTGACACTAAACCAGCACAAAGTTTGAAAATCTCCCCCTTTGTGTGAAGGGAAGAGGTAATCATACACACAGGGTTTTGTCATGACAATTCCAGATTCTCTTAGACAATATTGAAGGAGGGTTGTGATTTTATTAAAGACAAAGGAGGTAAATATTATTACAGAGCCTCCTGTCTGGTCATAAAATAGTTTGCATGTAACAGTGTAACATTTTGGGTTATGTGACGAGACAGGCTGTCCACATTCTGTCAGCCATGCTGGTTCACCTCACTCAGCCAATGCTGCCAGTTTTAAGTTGGGCTGCTGTCTAGAACAGAAACCTGACAAGCAACTGTTGCTGCTGCTGATGAATGAGGTTGCTTGTGGGCTGAGCCTGTGACAGGCTGCAGCAGCAGTGCAAACTCCAGGCTAACCTGAGGTTACTGAACCCCAGTGGTATCTCCAGGCCACAGAAGATCGGGTTCGGCAGCCCATGAGAGGTGCCAATAAAAAAAAGCATTTGCAATGCAATAGGTCTCGCCTTTGGCACCTTATACGTTTTTAGGTCTCGCCTGTCGATGCGCATGCGCATCGAGCTTGCGAGCCTATTGCGGCTTAAACAACCTTTAACTAGCAAGCAAGGAATCGTGGCGATTCCTTGCAGTGCCCGTGACTTTTAAGCTCAATGCGCATGTGCATTGAGCTTAAAAGCGCGTGCACAGCCGCCCGCATTCCTCCGACACCTTTGAAGTGAAGCTTAGCTTCACTTCAAAGGCCCGGCTTCTTCACACCCACATGCCGCTCTCGCTCTCCCCGCTCCGCCCCCTCCCCTGCCCGCCGTGTGACCTCGGCCACAATAGCCGTCTTAGCTTGAGATTGCTCTTCCACAGAATTCACTCGCACTTTCACCTGTGCAGATTTCTAAAAAGTCGGCGTAGATTGCAATGAGTGTGCCTGCCATGGTGTTCTTCCTATTACAGAACTAGCGTTGACTGCCTAGGTACACGGAGGCTGCATTCTCAAAAAAAGCCAAGGAAATATCACTGCGACTCTTTGGTACAGCGGGAGAGAAGCTACAATAAAATTCACTGCTTGCTGCAAACTCTCCCCATAATGCTTTGCAGGGCCTCGCCTTTAAAATATATTTTCAACCATATCTCTGCCGAGGCTGTTCTTACAGCGTACCTGTTCTTCTCAGTTAAACATTGCCACAATAGCCGTCTTAGCTTGAGATTGCTCTTCCACAGAATTCACTCGCACTTTCACCTGTGCAGAGAATTCCTGTGCTTGTGAAGGGTGGCATGATGGGACAGAACCTGCCTCCTCCTTCAAAGACAGTTTGAAAGGATGCAGCAGTCTGCCAAGTCTTTTCACTCTGTAACTTAGTAGTGCAAATGGTGCTGTGTTTCGGCCCTTCCGTTAGTTTTTGCCCTGCCCCTGCCCCCGCCTCAACCCCCCCCCCCCACTGGGAGCCCATCACTTCATCTGCATCAGGGTGCGCTTCCTGATGTAAGTACTGTTTACCGAGCATGGAGCTTGTAAACCTTTAATTCACGTGCTTTTCCTGGATTGCTCTTTAAGCCTGAAAACAATATGTTTCCCGTGAAGGGCGGAACTAGCTGTGTTTATGAGCGGAGCTGCATTCAGAAAAGGGAGTGTTATTTTATTTTATTTCATTTTTTTTACGGAGTGCGTAATTGGGCTTATTCCACGCATTTGTGTGATTTACCGCTTTAAAGACTGAAAGACTCTTTTCCTTTGATAATTGATTTTTGCCAACTTCATTCTTGTGTGCTGGAATCTTCTGGCTCTTGCAGCTTGATGCGTCATCAGCCGGCGTTAGTTTTTGCCCTGCCCCTGCCCCCGCCTCAACCCCCCCCTCCCCCCCCCCCCCACTGGGAGCCCCTCACTTCATCTGCATCAGGGTGCGCTTCCTGATGTAAGTACTGTTTACCGAGCATGGAGCTTGTAAACCTTTCATTCACATGCTTTTCCTGGATTGATCTTTAAGCCTGAAAACAATATGTTTCCCGTGAAGGGCGGAACTAGCTGTGTTTATGAGCGGAGCTGCATTCTGAAAAGGGAGTGTTATTTTATTTTATTTCATTTTTTTTACGGAGTGCGTAATTGGGCTTATTCCACGCATTTGTGTGATTTACCGCTTTAAAGACTGAAAGACTCTTTTCCTTTGATAATTGATTTTTGCCAACTTCATTCTTGTGTGCTGGAATCTTCTGGCTCTTGCAGCTTGATGTGTCATCAGCCGGGTTGGGTCCTTCCCCACCCAAAACAGAGCCAGCAAATCTGTGCCTCGCCAAGTATGCAACGTCAGCACGAGTGCTGGGATATGGCCCTTTGCTGCCAAACAGCTCTCCGATGAGGCCTGGCCGCAACTTATCCTGCTCTGAAGGCATGGATCTTTTCAGAGCCCAGCACATCAAAGGGCTTCTCCTCCCCTAATTATTCATGGCCGGCCACAGGCCGGCCGTACTTTCAGTTTCCCGAAACGGCTTCTCCTCACCTAATTAGGGGAGGAGAAGCCCTTTGATGTGCTTCACACCAATGCGCCTCACAGTCATTCCTAAGTCAGTACTCTGCCTCTGCCCAAGACCTGCCTTCTAACACTTTGAGCCTCGCAGGCAGGCCTGGCCAATTGCTGCTTGTTTGTATTTGCTTCGGCTGCCATTCTCAGACTCCACGATCTGCTCATGTGACATGGTTGCTCCACAAGACGCTTTACACATTACACTCATCTGCCTGAAGTGGGAGAGCATATGTCATAAGTACATATGTCCTCTTCTTTTGCCTCTGAGTTTTAAACAAGCAAAGCTGGTCCTTCTGTACTTGCAGTTTCACTTCTAATGTGTGTTGTTATTTATCATGATGTTTAGCTGAGGTGTATCACGCTCGTTCATGAGTTTGATCTTTTCATACTGTGAAATGTTTTCTAAGTTGTTTTTGATTGTCTTACCGCTGGAGGTCTCCCTGTGCTACATTTAGCCACTCACACATGCAACGCCACTCACACATGCAACGCCACTCACACATGCAACGCCACTCACACATGCAACGCCACTCACACATGCAACGCCACTCACACATGCAACGCCACTCACACATGCAACGCCACTCACACATGCAACGCCAGTCACACACGCAACGCCACTCACACACGCTACGCCACTCACACACGCTACGCCACTCACACACGCTACGCCACTCACACACGCAACGCCACTCACACACGCAACGCCACTCACACACGCCACTCATCCACGCAACGCCACTCATCCACGCAACGCCACTCATCCATGCAACGCCACTCATCCACGCAACGCCACTCATCCACGCAACGCCACTCTTCCATTTGCAAAAAGAAAAAAGTCTAACTATTCTATTGCGAGACCTATTGCATTTCCAATGCTTGTTAGCTATGACGTACATTATCCTGGGTAAAGCAGAACTGGTATTTTACTGACCTCTGCTGGTCGTTTTCTATCACCACAGTTAATTAGAGGCAGTTGCTAGAAAAATAAAAAAAGAAAGTCCCTAAGCAGAAAGCGATTCTGGTATTTTACTGACCTCTGCTGGTCTTTTTCTATCAAGACACTTAAATATAGGCGGTTGCTAGAAAAAAAGTAGTTGCTCAGCAAAAGTTGAAGCAGACAAGTCCTGAGAAAATGCCCCAAAGCTCACACAAGGTACATACAACAGATCTTCCAGACAGCGCAAGAGCTGTCTAGGCGTGACGTAATCAAGCAAAGGGGGGGAATGTTCGTGCGGTGGGTGTTTGCTCTTCACAGACATTGCTGGGACTCCATGCCATTGTGAATAGGATGCAAAACCAATCCATTTATTTCACTTCCTTAAACACCGCCCAGGAATCTCTTAAATTATTAGGGCCGAAACATGTGTTTCAATACGGGGAAAAATATGCAAGCTAACAATCAGAAGCAGCTAAGAGGGAGATTTAGCAAAATAAAGAGGAGAAATATAATTCCTCCATTCATTCCTATTGGATTAGAGGCACGGGTGAGAGAAAGCCAAAATGATGCCATTTCTGCTACAAATATCGGAAGTCTGCCCAATTCAACATTGTTGCCATCAATGGCAACACCACATATTTACGGAGGTTTATTCACTAAAAACTGATCCAGTAATTTACTATCTTCCAGTTTTACAATATATGTACCACAGGAAATGTTGCAGTTTGAATCCAGTCAGGAGCATAACTCTTATTAGTACAGTGTAGCAGGTGTAGTTGCACCGGGGTCCTGGGACACGAGGAGCCCAATTCACCCCCTTAGTTAAATCTGTCATGTATTGCTCATTCAAAGATCAAGAGAGCCCATTTTCCTTTCTTGCAATGGGCCCTATGGCACCCTTGCTAGACCACCAAAACAAATATTGTATGAAATCTGAAAAATCCACAAACTGCACATAATTCGCAAAGTGTGCGAGCTGCCCCATCATACTGAATATCAGTCTCTGGACATGGGTTGTGTCCATAGCAGATCGTATGTGATGTGAATTTCACTGTAAAATGGACTATTGCACCCACATTTTTCACAATTTTCTTGGGGGTGGAGAATACATTGGGACTGAGTGGAGGAAAGCGCTGAGGCCAACCTGGCTTTTAAAGCTGGACATGCAGGCCGCAGCTGCGCCGTGGTTAAAGCGGGTGATGCTCCTGGTGGAAGTGGGTGGCGCCAGTGGTGGAAGTGGGCGTGGCATCCCAAGAAAGTTTTTTGTGCACCTGTACTCATTATTTTTTCAGATTAAGCACTGACTGCTCTTATACCTGATCATTTGGCTAACAAGCACAATCAGGAAGATTCACGTTTTTTCATTTATTTTGTATTTTCCATGTTGTCAGACTGCACAGTTTTGGTCTGTAAACTATGAGTGACAGATTGGGAAGCCAATCAAAAGACCTCCTTTTTGCTGTTACTCTTTTTTTAGAAATGAAAACGGAGACGAACTCAGATTGTTTTCGATCAGTGCATATGTATAAAATCTGTAAAAATTGAAAACTGAGGGGCAGATTTACAACAAAGTAACGCAGCACGGTGCAGGAAGTCATTTCACTGCGCCCTGTTGCGTTAGTTTGGATAGCACAGAGATGCGACATATTAACAAGAATATGTCGCATCTCTGTGCTGACGCGCAAACTGCAGCCATGCGCCGGCACCCTTGCACCATGGTGCAAGGATGCCTGCGTCATGTGGAGATTGTTTTTGAGCAGGAAGGGGCACCTTCCTGCACAAAAACAATCACAAGAGGCTTTTTCTCTCTTTCAATGCGTGCTGTAGAATGCAGCACACATTGAAAGAGGAAAAAAGGAGGAGAAATGAAAACATTTCTCCTCCTTGCGCCTCGCTGGGCCACCTCTAGGTTGGTGTAGCATTCACACGCATCTCCAGATTTGCGATTTCTCGTAAATCTGGAGATGTGTTTTGTTCCATGGGTGTTGCGTGGGAACACCCACAGCAACACCCATGGAACGTCCCTTCCACGCACAGTGCTGCGTGTGAAGGGGCCATATTTACGAGGAGAGGAAAAGTCACGCAGGGTGGCTTTTCCTCTCCTTGTAAATATGGAGGAGCCCCCTGCAACACCAGTACGTCACGAAAAGTGACGTAGTGGTGGCGCAGGGGGTTTGTAAATCTGCCCCTGAGAGTCTTACACATACAAGAATACAAATGACAGAAATACCTTATAAACAATTTTGAGCAGTTCCAGAAAGTGTTAACCGTCAAACTAAGTTAAATACCAGAAATTTACAAATGCTAAGGCTGCACCACTAGAAGTATAGGACAACAATCGGGTGTAAAAACAGCCCAATTTAATAGTGCTGATCTTATCAACCTGGGCAGGATGAAAAGCTAAGTCAGCCCTATTGGTTTCAACAGGTGAACTAAAAATCACATCAATATGAGGGTCGGGGTTACATTTTCTAATCTGATTTATTATTTTATTAGGGACAACGCTACTTATGTACAGTTAACAGGCCTGATGCTCAGTCAAAAATATGCATAAATAAACAACTCAAATTTTGAATTTTGCCTCAGACTGTGTGCCCCTGATGGTCGTGGTATTTCCTATTTAAACTCAAGTTGCCTTTGTTTTCCTTTCCTTAGGATGTCCAAGGAGGTTAACACGAAACAAACTGTATTTATGTATTTATTTATATAATGCGGAAGCACTTTACATGTCTTAATGAAATGAGAAATGGCAAAGCAAGTACGTCTGTCCATGGCAAGCATGCAATGGTTTTATTGATTTTTTTGCAAACTCGTGCATTAAAAGCGTAACAATAATAACAAGTAAAAGTGTAGCTGCCTAAACGTGCAGACGCTCGCAAAAATAAATAAATAACTAAAGCACCGATGAAATGATAGCAAATTGTGGCCTTGAAGTCCTGGAAATGAACGGGACTACTTTTAAGGTGGATGGGCACAAGAAAAGTGATGTCTCTCACATCGAAGAAAGCCAATGGTTGCAGTGGGCGGACCATGGCTCCATGCTGGAAAAGCAAAATGTGAATGACACTAAGGGCCTGACTTATAGTTTGGAGTACGTTATTTACTTCATCAGGGCATTGGCAACAGAATAAATACTCTGTCGCTCTTATGGGGTAACTGTGCTCCAAATTTAGAGATACCCACCAGCCCAGCAGACATCTATTACCACTGGCAGGAACATCTGTCAAGGTGGTTCCTGTCAATCAGTGCTTAATTTGCAAAAAAGAATAAGTGCCAGAGACATCGTCAGGAGGCCGCTGCAGCTTGCACCACCCATTGCCCCTGCCTGTGCTGCCAATAAGGGTGCCAACACAACTACTAACCATCACATCCTACTAGTGTTAGAGTTCAGACTATTTAATGCCACCCAAAACTATTAGAATGGCTTGGGCAATAAGTATTAGTAATTTGTAATAAATATTAAATTATTAAAGAACTGTTTTATGCTCATTCCAAATTTAGACAAACAGCACCACCATGTGGCAGACTGTCATACGTGCCGTTGTTGACAATTAAGTGCCGGTGTCTAGCACCGGAAATCACTAACACAAATTAAGCACTGCTGTCAATGTATTAAAAGTCTGAAGGACTTACAAAGCAGGATTTTGTTTTTGAAAATCCCAAAAGTAATGATCCCTACTCCACCGGACTTGTCTCCCAAGGCGTGGGCATCATTTTGCAATTTTCACTGCCCCTTGCTGCTAGGTTTTACCCATCTGTGACGAACAGTGAAATCAGCCCATTCAACAGCCCACTCTAAATTGGTAGGGGAATGGCCAAACCTCCGACAGCCCTTACACTGTCTGGTTGTCAGAGGAGTATGTCAGTGGTGATGGAGCAGTCTCCATCACTGACTGTCTGTAAATCAGGCGGGCGGACCTTCCGTTTAGCAGAATACCCTTTTCGTCAGACTCTATATCAGCCCCATTGACACAAACAGAACTGGATGAAGAGGCCCCAAAAAAGTATATATATGAACAAGACCGAGTCGTATCGGTCGAAACACGTCATGCTGAGGCACTGGCCAGGACTGACTGGTTGCTGTATTCATGGAGCTTAAATAAAACACAGCAGTTTTCAGTACGTCCCTCGAGTGGTCTGTACCTGTGTTTGTGCGCCATGGAGGTTTGGTGACAACCCGGGATTTGCTTTGATATATATATATATATATATATATATATATATATATATATATATATATATATATATATATATATATATATATACACACTCCACTCACGCTGGTAAAGGAGTGACCAAGCCGTATTGGTGAAACGCGTCGTGGAGATTATTTCATCTGCCAAATAAATTCTTAAACTGGAGCTCTGGGTGTCCTGTTTTTCTTCGAGATCTTGGAGATTTGTGGAGTGAATATATATATATTTATATATATATATATATATATATATATATATATACATACACACACACACACATATATACATTACCTACTGGCGGTCGCCAGTAGGTATATATAGTTAGGATTTTTTCTCTATGGGATTTTTGAAAATTCTATGTCTAATAACGTTGGCGTTTGTGGACGGAATTGGCTGAAATTTTCAGGAAAATGGCACATTTTGTTTCTGAGCAGCCCTTTGGGGGGGGTTTGTCAAGGGGGGGCCGAGAAAAAAGGGGGGTCCCAAAACGTGTTTTTAACATTGAGTTTTCCATAGGGCGGTTGGCCTCACTTTTAGCCCGAACGGCTGAATGGATTTGCACGAAACTTGGCAAAATTGTAGGGACTGGTAGCCCGATGTGCCTTTTGTAGGTCTCAATATATGTGCTACAGTGGATTTTGAGAAATTAACGTTTAAAAAAAGATATATATCTGTAACAGCGGACCGGGCAGCGCTCCAGGACGCGTACTTTTCGCGCAACGGAGCTTTGTGAAGCGAAGCTGATTGGTTCTCCGGCGTCTGTCAACATTCCAAACAGTCCGTAGCGGCCGCCATCTTGTCTCTCGGTAGGATCGAGAGACAAGAGGAGGCGAAAGCGAAGGGGCAAATGACCATAAGGGGGAATAGTAGATCCTCGCTGACCCCCTAGGTTTGATGTGGAGGTTTTAAAAGGGCCCCGCGGGGCAAAAAAAAAAAATAATAATAATAATCGAACGGCTGAATGGATTTGCACGAAACTTGGTAAAATATTAGGGACTGGTAGCCCGATGTGCCTTTGCTAGGTCTCAATATATGTGCTCCAGTGGATTTTGAGAAATTAACGTTCAAAAAAAGATATATATCTGTAACAGCGCTCCGCTTCGCGTAACGGAGGTTTGCGACGCTGATTGGTCATTCTGTCACTGGGCTATAGTTGGGCTACATCTGGCTGATATTTGGGCTACATTTGTTTTTTTTTCGTCTCTGGCGGCCATCTTTGGGCTACATTGGGCTACATTGGGCTACATTGGGCTACATTGGGCTTCATTGGGCTTCATTGGGCTACATTGGGCTACATTTGGGCTCCAACATATATATAGGCCAATGTAGCCCAATATATATTTTTCAAAGTTAATTTTCGTAAAAACCACTGGAGCATATATCTTGAGACATAGCAAAGGCACATCGGGCTACCAGTCCCTACAATTTTGCCAAGTTTCGTGGAAATCCATTCAGCCGTTCGAGCTAAAAGTGAGTCCAACCGCCCTATGGAAATGAAGGAAATGAATGGGTAATTTGTAATTAGCAAATAGCTCATCGCAAACTAGGAATGGTAAAGAATCGCTATTTATTCCTTAAAGTTCGCTATTTAGGAAATGCAAAAAACTTTGATGATACATATGGCGGTTCATCTCTAACAAGATAAGAAGCATAGGGATAGATTTATGATGACTGGCGCATCACCAGGGATGTGTTAGTCATTCTGTGCCGCTGTTCCGTCACCTATGGTGTGCTGCATTTACAATGCGGCGCATCATGGGGCAAAAACAGCACAGATGCGTGATGTATCTGTGCCGTAAAGGTGGCGCATTGCTGGAGTTGTATCGCAAGTGTGATGAAGCTCCAGCAAGGGTCGGGGGTGCCCCTGTCGCAGGGTTTCTGTTCTCACACAGAACTGTGGACAGAGGATTGGAACCTCGGCGAATTAGGGTGTCCCAAAACTCACCTTAGTAATCAAAAACCCCTTAGCAAGCTAGGTACAGTATCACATTGGATATAACAAACTCTCAATGTTTAGACAATCCAGAATATGAACTTATAGTACCTCAGGATACGTGGAACTCATGAACAGTCGGTCGTTATATATTTCTTAGAAACCAGAACATGGAGTTAAGAAGAACACATGTGTATTTGAAATGTTTATTTACTAATGCCGTCTTCTCAGGCGTAGTATCTTAGATAATACAAGTACACATATTATCAGTAGCAAAATTACCAGCATAGTTACTAGTACATAAAAAGCGAATGGTGACAGTATGTTAACATGCTGTAAATGAATAAGAGTTAGCAACACTTATAAGCAGCCGCGGGCCGTGGAGGGAGTTACGGTGGGGCAGGGAGGTGGGGAGGGGGAGGGGCAGGGTGGAGAGGGCTCCACCCTGCTTCTCCCCCTCCCCGCCTCCCTGCCTCACCGTAACTCCCTCCACGGCCCGCGGCTGCTTATATCTCACCCTCCCTAATACACATATTATATTATTTGCTAAGAAGGTCTCTTTGTGTTGGTTTAGGGCGTGCCCATACTTTAGTGTCTTAGATTTGAAGGAATCACATCAGCATACACCAGCTCTCTCTTCATGTGAACCGCATCAAGTGTTGTGTATGTGTGTTCGGCAAAGCAATATAAAACCCGCCTCATGCCCAGAATTGGCAGAAGTTGCACTTATGTTATGAGTATGAAGTCGTGGAGATCAGACCTCATAACAATTCTGTATCGTGTTGTTCTTGAAACTTTAGCACTCGCTGTACAGATATAGTTTAACAAGCAAAGCAGATAGTAGAGCAATAACATATTATTCTCATGTAAACCAAGATGAACTACTAGGTTGAAAGCTAAAGCAACAACTAAGTGTCGTGTGCAGAAGTTGCAAAAAAGGAAAAATGGCGTTTAAACCGGTAATGAGCCCATGCTAACTTAACACGGTGTAAAGATATCCAGGACCTAGATGACACCTCCCCATGATCCGGAAACGAACTGAATAAGATAATAGAAGTGCCATCTCATGAGAGCAGATTGCAAGTTTATATGTGGACGGTCCGCAAGGTAAAGCATTAAAAACTAGGAAAATTTAATGCTAAAGAAAAATAAAACAGCCAAGTACTTTATCGAGTCTTAAGCCAATAGGCAAGGTAAATAATAAAAACTTGACAAATAAGTCAATGAATTGTCAATGAAATGCTAGTACTCAGCATATCAAACATTAAAAAGGTCTATGACATAACTGTGTATGCAAAATAAGCTGCAACAGCCTCCAATAGGAAGTCACCGTCTTCATCCGAAAACAGTTCAGCCATCCAATTTAAAAGCGGAAAAGAACATACGTGCTCTCCCAGCACCGGATCCTCTATCACCATCAGAGGACAGCTCGGTGGGTTTTCAAGAAAGCTCTGTTCCAAGAAAGACTGTGTTGCCGCCAGTAAATTCCAGGGACCAATTAGTCCATGCATCAATGCCACAGCCATAATCCTTTCGCCAGGACAAACCAACTCGTGAGTAATGATAGGAGTCATCAGCTGATTAAAGTCGACGTCAGGAGAAACCGGTCCGCAGAGACACAAATCAATGGCCCAATCGAAATCACAGGTCAGGCAGTGAAATACAGGCTGGACACAGGTGAAGTAGGAGAATCGAAAAGATAATCCATATGCCGTGCTTAATATCGCCAACGGCATTGTGCCATAATATTCTAGCATGCGATTGCGGAACAGTGTCAGCAGCTGCAGGGCGGGAGGTTGCATAGGAGGGACATCCATATTTAAAAATGTAAAAAAGCACAAGAGCGTCCGCTGGTAATGCAAGTAAAAATGGCAATCCACGAAGCAGAGTGGAAAAAATACAATGAAAGAAAGCAGGGATGACTCCAAAGATTTTCTCAAATGAAGTCACGAGACCACTGGTAACAACTTTAAAAAAGTGCGCCAGGGCCTTTGTGGAGGATGCGTTAGAGATAGTCCGAACCATCTTGCTGAAATGGAAAGGCAAATCTGAATTGAAAAGGGTCTGCACCTCTGTACGGGTGTTCGCTATGTGAAGCACGAAAGTTTCACGGGCCGAACTCAAGGCCACCTCTCTCTGAGACAAAAGAGCTCTTATTCTTGCCATGCCGTTGAAATCTGCTCCCAAGGTTGGTATTTGTGGCGAGATTGAAAACTCCCTATGTTCATGTGTGGGAGGAAATAGAACATTTCTGCAGCAAATAACCCGTTCACTTACTGTTACGATAAAAGGAATACTTTTAATTAACCCAGAACAATCTTCATTATTGAGCATCAAATAACTACCATTTTCCAACAACTTGAACGTGGGGATGATAGCAGGAACTGGCGTGCCTTGCAACACGCAAGCCATATTTGGTCGGTGTTTGTTGCATGAACCGTGTAACTGTATGTGCCTACACATTAGTGAATGATCTGGCGTCTCAGTGCATTCCTCTCCATTCAGATAAACTTCTTGATCATCTTTGAAACATCTGTATGTGTATGGAAGCGACCAGACCTCATGAAGAAAAGCACTACCTAAAGGTTCATAACGACCTATTGGTATATATTTCATACAATTTGAAAACTTATATAAAGCAAAAGGCAGCGTTATTAAACCGTGGATAAGGCACGTTGCCAAAAAACCCGCAATCCTCTGCTGATGATGTCACTGAGCATGTCATGAATGATGTAATATGTGACATCATCAGCAGTGGATTACGGGTAATAGTATCTCTAGTTTACTCCCCTATAGCTGTCTTTCTTTTAACATAAGTGTCTGTTTCCTTCCCTTATACTTACTGTTTTTGGTTCGCTTCCGGTTCGCGTACCGGCGAGCGAACTGGGAAGCGAACTAAGAGAAATAGAGGTTGGCACAGTTCCAAATATTGTACCAATTTTTTAATAACGGGGAGGTAGTTCTGAAAAGAACTTTTTTTTAAATTGTTTTTGTTGTTTTATATTTTTTTTATTATTTTTTACTTTTTTTGAATTTTTCTGAACAGTTTTATATTTTTTTGGGTTTTTCTTGGAGGGGGCAATGAAAACGATTCATTGTAAAGGGCTCAACAGGAGCAACAAAACAAAAAAAAAGTATTTATTATTTTGGGCGTTTCGTACAAACTTGCATATGATAGTCAATAGCTCTGTTGATCAGAGTGATGCTTCTTTCTCCGTAGCAAATGAATCCATCGCAAAATACGCAGATGTGTTTTACTTCACCAAATTTCATTTGTATATTTGGCACCATATCCCTGCCCTCTGGTCCCGTTACTTCCGGTACAACAGATCTTCTGGCCATAATAGGGAGATTATCTAGGTCGTTCCGAAACTGTGCAGCACTGTAGTTGTTAGGATGCCACCTAGTCATATGGCGATGCATTGTGTAGTTTCCGAAACTGTATTTTTTCTCGGTTCCTCTGGACAGTCTATCTTGACATATAAGGCAAGTTACGTATCTTGCATTTACTTTTTTCTGACCTTTGGGAATTTTAAAAAATTGCCAAATGAAGTTTTCTTTCCGGTGAGACGTCCTGGGCTGCTCAGGCAAAAACTGCCTCTCTTCGTGCTCGTCGTCCTGTTCCTCTTCTTCCTCTTCTTGTTGAATTATAACTTGAGCAGGTGGTCCACTCTTCCTTGGATGTGGTGGAGGTGGTGGGGAAGCACCAGCTGAAGCTACTAAAGAAGCCATTGCTCAGTGATCACAAAGGGTCTTTCTCTCACAATGATGAAAGTCAGAGTGAGGAAAGAAGGAGGGATTTTCATCATTTGGGAAAAACAAGAGTTCTCAACCAATGAAAAGTGTTCATTTTAGAATATATGACCTAGTCTTACATCATTAGGAAACCAAAAGTGAAATGAACCAATGAAAAGTGTTATTACCAAGTCACATGACCTGCTGTGTTTACGTTAAGCGCTTTGCAGGGCCTCCCGGTTTGCTTCCAAAAACCTGCGCTTTGCGACTCGCTTCGCGTACCAGTTCGCTAACGTAGCACGTCATATGACGTATCACGCGACAACGCGAAACGTCATGCGGACGGGAGGCGTCACGATGTTGTTTTCTAACGCGGCAGTTGCGGTAAAGAAACGTTTACCGGCTCGCGGTCTATTTCGCGGCATCAAGGTCAGCTAACGGGAAGCTTCCCGATTCGCGAAGCGGAAACGAAGAAAAAAATATATAAAAAAAAAAAATTATTCATAAACATATAAAATATATTTTTGGATTTAAAGAAAAATACATTTTACAGCTACAGATATTAGCTGTTAAAAAACCAATGAAATTCACTGAAAAAACCATAGGTTATAGACCATATATAGTTAGGAATTAGCATTTACAAAACCTTGAAAATTCACTGAAAAAACCATAGGTTATAGACCATATATAGTTAGGAATTAGCATTTACAAAACCTTATTTTACTCACACAAAACCATTGAAATTCCATATATAGTTAGTTGCACTAACTATATATCGCGCACCCGCAATCCACTGCTGATGATGTCACATATTACATCATTCATGACATGGTCAGTGACATCACTGATGACATCACTGATGACATCTCAAATGACATCACTGATGACATCACTGATGACATCTCAAATGACATCACTGATGACATCATGACACACCAATACCAGTTACTACATACGCACTCACTGATTCCTATGTCTACACACACATTCACTCATTCACCCATACAATCTCTCATACATACAGTCACTCATTATTACAACACTATCATATGCACTCATACACCTATGCAGACACTCACACACTGCCACTCATCCATGGAGTTACTCACACACCTAGTCAGTCCTGTAAAGAATCAATCACACTTCCATTTCCTCATCTATACAGTTAAACACAGAACACCATACTTCAGTGACATCACTGATGACATCACTGATGACACCTCAAATGACATCACTGATGACATCTCAAATGACATCACTGATGACATCATGACACACCAATACCAGTTACTACATACGCACTCACTGATTCCTACGTCTACACACACATTCACTCATTCACCCATACAATCACTCATACATACAGTCACTCATTATTACAACACTATCATATGCACTCATACACCTAGTCAGTCCTGTGAAGAATCAATCACACTTCGATTTCCTCATCTATACAGTTAAACACAGAACACCATACTTTTTCACACATATACTAACACATACTTACTCTCTTATACAATCACTGATACAAGTACACATTGATATGCACAGAGTCACACACCTCCCAGCCAGCCACACACACACTCAGTCTTCCATCCATCCAGTCATTCTTCAATATGTAAAACGTATTTAAACTTTACAAAAACACACAGACACTAGATGATGTCATCAGTGATGTCATCAGTGATGTCACTGACCATGTCATGAATGATGTAATATGTGACATCATCAGCAGTGGATTGCGGGTGCGCGATATATAGTTAGTGCAACTAACTATATATGGAATTTCAATGGTTTTGTGTGAGTAAAATAAGGTTTTGTAAATGCTAATTCTTAACTATATATGGTCTATAACCTATGGTTTTTTCAGTGAATTTTCAAGGTTTTGTAAATGCTAATTCCTAACTATATATGGTCTATAACCTATGGTTTTTTCAGTGAATATATATATATATATAGATAGATAGATAGATAGATAGATAGATGGATATGTGTATGTATATATATGTACGTGTATATATATATATATATACACATAAAGCTGTTTCTCGGACAGACCTAAAAAAGGGTTGTGAGATTGATATCTCCAATCGAGTAACAAATATGCCTTGGAGAATACACACACACACAGACACAGCTCCCAGAGCTCTCTCGTGAGGCAACGGGAGCAGCAAGCAGGCGCTTTAATAAAAGCTGGAATTATGAGGTGCAGGAGAGGCCTTTCATAGCTATCAGTGCCACTAAAGTGTGCGCGCATTTATTTCTTTTGGCCGCTTTGGGGAATAGGGCCCTGCTGAAGTTTCATTAGGCAAGAATTTACGATACCATGGCTGATGCTGCTGCACTATGCAACCCAGACAGAATGGATGCCCCTAGAAAGCTTTTTATTTTAAAGAAATCAACATCTTAACATCACTTGTGGGTGAATGAGATAAGAAAATAAGGCACCAGTCTTGAAAGAGCGGTGATAGTCCCTGGATGCTGGTCCACAAAATGTGATGGGGGATGGAAGCGATTTCTCGCACACCCATACACCCCCCCATCACATCCAAGAACTGATCTTCTGACCCACCTTTCGCCCCACAGCAGCCTCCTATTTGCTGCTGAGTGACTATGACGTGTGATATAAAGGAAGTAAGAAGGGCTCTTGGAGTCCTGTTTGATTTCTCTTTTTGCAGCAGGGTTGATGATCCTGGGGAACAGGAGTAGCAAGAAAAAGAACAAAGGTTACCAAAGAAGAATTTAGGGTTAGCAAATGCAAAGGACTTTAATCTTCGGAAAGCGTATCGAGAGTGCTATATAAATACAAATATAATACAACATTGCCAACTTCGTGTAACTATAGTTCATGTGAAATGCATTATCAAGACTGTACTTAAACATGTCACCTAAAGAAAACAGTCATATAAATCAAGTAAAAAGTAGCAGAGAATAAGGTGTTAAAAACCACAAAACAGTTTGGAAAAAGTATGGTTGCAGACACAATATTTTTGTGGAAAATGCTACAGAAATGCAGTATGGCAGGAAACAATATAAAACCACCCAAGGTCCAGAATTCCTAGAGATGACAAAAGTATCAGCCACCTATGAGAAGTATCTTAAGCCAAACCCTCAACCCGCTCTTAAAAATGGTGAAGCAGCGGAACTGGTGTAGCTCAGAGAGGAGGAGAGTTCTGAATAGGGAAATTGCTGGAGCCGGCCCTGGGGGTTGGCCGTCCCCAGGGCCATCTAGGGCTCCAGGAGGGGAGGCCACATGCCCCCCCTTTGATTATATTTGCCCCAGCAAGGTGGTGGCCTCTGAGGCTTCAATGGGCCACGTGGCCTCCCGCACTAAATCTAAAAAAAAGCCCTGGGAAGGTGTCGGTCCCTCGGGCTGCGGGGTGGTCCGCGCGCCCTCTGCATTTTATAAATTAAAGCCACATAGAAGTGTCGGCCCCCGGGGCTGCTGTGGGTCCATGCAGCCCCCATGAACAATTTACAATAAGCCCCGGGGAGGTGGCGGTCCCTGGGGCAGGGGTCCCCCCCATTCAAAAGTAAATAAGGCCTGGGGAGGTAGTGGTCCCCGGGGCAGTGGGGGAGGCCATACGGGCCTCCCCCCGCATTAATATTTTAAGAAGCCCTAGAGAGGTGGTGGTCCCAGAGCATAATAAGCAACAGGAGGGGGGGGGGCGTTCACACCCCTTCACTATTAAAACACTACCCTGGGACCCTCGCTTGTTATAAACAAATTCAGCTGAATTTGGGGATCCTGCCGAAATTTGTTTTTAAAAAATGCCTTTTTGGCCCTGGGGCGGTCCCAGTGGGACCTGCCCAAGAGCCTAGTGGGGAGGGTGTTACCGCCCTGCCCCCTTTTCGTTCACCTTAGTCCCAAGATGGCAGCCAACACTTCCTGGTTGAAGTGTTGGCACCCAATCAAGTTTCAGTAGGGTTTCAGTAGGCTGTATTAAAAGAATAGATTGTAGGATGGAAGAAAGCATGGTGGGATGAATAAGTGGATGAAAGTTGGATGGAAAGGTGAAAGGATGGTCAAATGGATGGATGAATAGATGAAAATGAACACAATGGAAGGGTGAAAGAATGGAAAAAGCATGAGAGGGTGAAAGGAACTCTTCTAAGGAAGGTTGTGTTTGCTCACTTTACAAGCTATTTGTGATTAGAGGTATGGTTCAATTATTTTAAATTTTTGGCTACTCCCTTAAGTTCAATATTATACTTATTTTTATGTGTGGCTGCTCAAATTATTCCACAGACACAGGGTAATTAAAAATACAACTACATCATGAGCACAATTAGGATTAATGTTAATGTTACTGTTTTCTTAACTGTGCTTAGAACTGTTCCACAATGTGGTCAAGCGGCTTTCTTCTATAGTGCGTTTTTATAATACCGACCTTGCCAAAAGAGTCTTGCTGTGTTTCACAAGCACTTTTTATTGGTCTGGTGATGGTATTATAAAACAAATGAATTTCCATCTCATAAATGTTTTATTTGGAACAATAAGCATATTAGGTATGAAAGCAAACAAACTTCCGCTTGGATCTGGCAGCTATCATAGGGGCATATTAGCAAGAAATAGCGATATTTATCGCAAAATGCGCTTAGCACATTTTTTTATCGCTGCCTATCACTGGATATGTTAGCGGATAAAACATGCTATTAGCAACGTTTTTCTCCATTGTGCTAAAATATCCAGCGATAGTGGCGAAATGCGTGAGTATCGCTGGAAATCCAGCGATATTCACGCAATAACGCCAATGGGGACTTAACCTGAAAATCCACCTCCCATTGGATAAACAGGTAAGTCATGTTTTTAGCAGGCGTTAGATTATAGCGATAATCATGCTTAGCGTGATTTTTTTATCGCTATGCCTGCCTTGCTAATAGGTGCTAGCTGTGTTAGCGACTGCTTTCAGTCGCTAACAGTTTGGGTACGCCCACTTTGCATGTCATTAGCGATAAATATTGCTGACATGCAAAGCGGGCCCCCAAACCGGCCGCTATCACCTAAAAGCTGCCGCTAACTGCTGTTAGCGACAGCTTGCTAATAGGGCGATAAAAATATCGCCGCTTTAGCGGCAAAATGTGCCACTAAAGTGGCGATATGTCCTTGCTAATATGCCCCATAGTTCTTCCGGGTCGAAGGTTACATTGACCTAGCCTCTATCACCATCCTCTTTGTCACCCATATTAGTTTGGTGTCTGAATAACTCAATGTCACATAGATGGGTCCATTAAAACTTTCTTTGAGAGAAATTGTGCAGATATCTGGTTTGCATTTGACTAATAAAAGGAGTGAATGAGATGAGAAATTACTGATTCTGTGATTTTGGAACTAGTTCATCTCTCTTGTGTCTTTTGGATATTATGTTAGGTTTGGGAACGCTAAATAAGTGCCATCAAGCGGTTCCCAAGTGGCCCATAGAAAATGAGTTGGTGGTATCAGTTCAAAGGACAGTAATGCAATGCAGTCATACGTGCTGCTCGCTGGATCCAGGTTGTCACACAAAGTCCAGGAATGGAATAATATTTTTGGGGAGATATTTGTGGAGTTCGATATAGTTTTCCTCTATATTGTGTCATACAACTGTTTCTGGTGCTAAGTCTAAAACTCCTAACCAAAGTACAGTCTCATTTAGCCCTATACAATCTTATTACATTACTTTATATATGCAAGTATATGGTGAGTATATATAGGGGGAAACAAACTTTACATCGCGGATTTTACACCCCGATGAAATCACAACGCGATTGTTACAACGACCACATTGTTACCACGTAGTGCCATTACTACGCAAGTCATTACATCGACTTGCAGTAGATGGCGCATTAATATAAGGAATAGTATAGTTTACTATTCCAACACCTTCCCTACTGTTACATGGCTGGAGTTGGAATAGTGAATTATACATTTCTAATGTTACGGCTCCATGTACTGCAAGTCGATGTAATGACTTGCGTACTAATAGCATTGCATGGTAACAACGCAGTTATTGTAAAAACCGCTTTGTGAAATACCGCGTAGAAAAAGCATGCGTTGTAAAGTGCCATATTCATATATAGGCTTATGTTCTACAGCTTATATACTATCCACTTTCATGGTGTCCCCTGTGGGTGCAATAAAAACCCTAAAGAGGAAAGGGAATCACTCTTTAAGGGGGAAGACAGAATATCTGTCCTATGATGGCGATGGCCAAGATATCCTTAAGAGTACAATGACACAGGAATCTAAAGTGTCTCGAAAGACATCATTAAAAGAATGTTGAAGTGCTGTGTGGGCACTTCACAGACCAACCATAATAACAAAGTACTTAATATGTCTGTTGTAGGTATAAACATATAGTTCCCACTTATGAACCTGCAAGATGCTTCTGAGTTTGTATTACCTTCACAGGTCCACTTTGGAAAATAATGCATTTCTAAAACCATTGTGTGATTCGGTAACCAGTTACTGAATCACAAAATAGGTTTAGTACATTTGTAAAAGATATTGATAAAAATCTATTGTAAACGATATTTAGAGGTTGCAAAACTTGTGATGTGGTGAATTTCAGGGTTTGAGACTGCTAAATGGCTTTGCACATAAGGCCCATAGCCCATTCTGCTTGGGCTGTGTTTATTGTGTTTTGGCTATCAGCCATAGAACGTGTCATACCAGCTATATAGGATAGGATAAGTTGCATGACCCACATGGGTGATACAAATTGTTTGACTTGGAAACTTATCCAAATCATCAGACTTATTGATACAATAGCAGCCAATCCTACCTTCTACCTAATGCTCATTAAGGCTGGACACCTGGAATTGAACATCTGCCAATGTAGCAGTGAGGATATATGTAGGACAGGAAGCACAGAAACAGTTCTGGGACTTTTTGCTGAAGCAGTCACCAATGCTGGCCATGCACCAATGACTTTCCTGTGATGAAATCTCCATTTCCCTCAATGGCCCCGCATAACTCTTCTTAAAAGTGTTGCCTTTCCTTGGAACCTTCATCTTCAGAAGGGCATCATTGTGGGACGGCTGAAGAGGGACAGGTCACTACCCAGAAAGGATGATGTGATTAGCTTATTCTGTCGATCTCTAGCTCGTTGACCGTCTCTATATCCTTCTTTTTGCTACGGTTGACCACAGTCCTGCTGCTTTTGTTTCTTTTTTCAATTTGAGGGTGCCCCTGAGATGCACATCACCCCTCCCCATTTTTCACACTTGCAACTGCCATGTTGTATACTCCCAAGAAGGCATGGAAGTTTTGTTGAGGGGGGAGTGTAGAAAAGGAGTCAGTCTACTGAAAGAAATGCACCAGAAAGCAGAAGCATCTAAAACGGATCAGTCAACAGAAGAGACATCTTGTAGGAAAAAAAACAGCATTAGCAAAAGACATCAAGGCGTGAATACAAGATGTAAACAGATTACCATCAGAGACAGACAAGCAGCCAATTCCTGCCCCTGGGAAGGTTTATGCTATCTCACTGAGGGAGTAGGATAAGCCAGCACCCAAGAGGGAGTGGCAGGAAAAGTGGAGAGGAAGGTCTGAGTGAGTGAGTGAGTGAGTGAGTTATGAGACTGGGTATTATCACTTATATGTTTTGTGGAGGTTGGGGAACCTTGAGGGAGCAGAAGGAAGTTAGCCAGAAAGCAGTTTTATCTTTTTTATAGGGGTGGGAAAGGAAGAACATGAGGTGGTGGAGAAGTGTGACAAAAGAACATGTATTATTAAATATTTCGGGGGGGAGGACTCCTAATGATTCCTACTGATGGGCAGTAGAGCAATGATACCATTTACGACTGATCCCCAATACTTCTCTTCAACTCTTGCTCTGCATGTACATGATGACAGCTATGTGTGGGACAGAAGAGATGGGGAGCCATATATGAAATAAAACGAGGCAATGTGTTGCACCTCAGGCTTCTGAGTGGCATCATAGATAACCTGAGCTTCACTTCATTGTCTATGATATACCCCCAGTTAGAAAACGTGTTAGTCATACTTGCCCATCTACGTATATTCAAGTAGTCTCCCTATACAACATTAAGGACCCTAACACTTCACATGGAGCTGTGTTCCATACATGAGCTTCCAGGCACTGTTTTTAACCCTGGGCGGGGAACTCCGCTCCACTAGCAGTTTTCTGCACTCCGCGTTAGGTGGTGCTCGTGGAGTTCCAAAAAACTCCGGTCTGCGGAGCGGAGCAGAGTTTTTTTCCTCGCTCACGTTCGTCAATGTCAAGTTGGCAAGCGCAAGCGAGGAAAATCAACCTCCCAGTGAGATTTTTCCTCGTTCGCGATCGTCAACAAGAAGTTTTTCTACGCGGGGGGTCAGGTTTCTCATTGCGAGTGGTCGCGAATTCTCACGACTGCTTGCGTTGAGAAACTGCCCGTTCACGTTGAGAATGCTGCTGCTCGAGTAAAAATCTACTCGAGCAGCAGAAAAGGACAGCAAGGACTGCTTGCGCTGTGCAAAGTGCAGTTCGCAATGATTGCACAGTGCGGACAAGCATCCGGTACTGTGCAATCACCACTAACGACATTTTTCTATCGTACTCCGCCGCTTGCGGAGCTCCGTGTAGTGCGGCGGAGGTTTTTTGCACTTCGCGGAGTACCGCGTAGTGCAACTCCGCGAACTCCGCCCAGGGTTAACTGTTTTATATGTGCCAGGCTTTTCTTTCCTTCAAGTCCCCTGCAAGTTGGTGAATCTAAAATGTATGTATGGTTCCAAATTAACCTGTTTGACCCATACAGGAATAAATATAAATTATCTACAATTAGTGTACCTATAAAGTTTTGCCAAGCAGCCAAGTGTAGGAGATTTAAGTACATGGTTATTTGAGTTTTGATAGAACGCTATGGGGCATATTTACTTGAAAATTATGCAGTGTGGCGCTCCAAGCCATCTTGCTGCGCCCAGCTGCGTCATTAGGAAAGTGCAGAGTTGGGCCTTATATACAGCAATACAACACATCCCTGTGCTTTCCGCTGTGCTGGTGCCCAATTGGCTGCCTAGCGTGAATGCAAGCACCCTAGAACCATAGTTCAAGGGTGACTGCGTTGCAGGGATGATTGTTTTTCTGCAGGAAGGTACAGCTTCCTGCACAAAAACAATCACTGATGCCATTTTCCCCCTTCTATGTTTGCTGCAGAATGCAGCACACACAGAAAGAGCAAAGAACTAGGAGTAATAAAGGTATTTCTCCTTTGGCGCCACTTTAACAACTCCCCTGGTGAGGCGTTAGAATCTGATGCATTGCCAGATTTATGAAACCTTGTAAATCTGGGAATACATCAGAATCCATTGGTGTGGCGTGGGAACACCCAGAGCAACACCATTGGAACACCACTTTTACACAGAGTAATGCGTGAAAGGGGGCCATATTTACAAGCACATGAAAAGCCATGCAAGGTGACTTTGTGCGGCCTTGTAAATATGGCTCAGCATTGTGCGCCACCAGAGCATCAAAAAAAGTGACGCTCCAGTGCACAGGGGACATGTAAATATGCCCCTTTGTGTTTACTAACGGTTACTTCAGAGCGTTTGGTGGAATACAGGAAATGGGAGTATGAGTCCATTTGGTGACTCAATTTGCTTTCTCCGGTGGCATAGGACGTGCTGGAACCAGCCAGTTTTCCAGCTATTCCTGCAAAGGTGGTAGTTTGACCCTGCCCTGAGACTTATGGTGTGTGTGTTCCACAATTTAGGGCACTGGACTTTCAGAGATCTACGCTATGTGAAAGTTAACTGGGGGAGAATGTTTGCATTGTCAGCATTCCGTCCATCATTTGTTTGCTGTAACACTTTTCACCCTGAGTGGGATGGGTATGCCCAGACGTGGGTCCCTTGCTCACTGTGCCACTGGATTCAAGCTAGCCAGGCTGAAGAAGGGTGACATACCCTGAAACCGGTCCCAGGATGCTTGTTTCCGGTCCGGGGAGGACCTGGGCTAGCAGTTCGGTCTGGACTGTTCCCATGAGGCACAGGATCAAGACTGATTTGCATATTGCTGGGTCCGAAAAGGGGTGGCGAAGTGAGCTAAAGAACGATGATCTTTTGACTGGGGAAGAATGTTTGCATTGTCAATATTCCGTCCATCATTTGTTTGCTGTACCACTTTCAGAGATCTACGCCATGTGAAAGCTGATTGAGAGTGGAGGCTTGCCATTGTTGGAGGCAGGTTTCCGGTGGGCACAGGTTGATTGGCAATTGCTGCAGGTATCCTGGGCTGATACCCCAGCAGGCTTTATGCAAGGTGCAAAGAAGGTGTGTGTCACATATAGCGTCCTCTTCATCTTCCCCTATGCCTGTCCAGAACTAGCGTTCCAGCCCCTGGGTAAAGCAGATGTGCTACTTTCATTTTCTTGTGTTTTAGGTTGGTGGGCCTGAAAAAGGCACTGCTTTTCTACCCCCAACTGCAAACCTGGACCCCTTTATTTCTTCCAGTGTTTATTTTGTAACAAATGCAGTACAGGGCCCCAGAGTTTCTCTGAGGGGCCCACCACTGGTGCTGCTGAATGGCAGGTCTGCCACAAGACATTTTAATGCATGGGCCAAGTGCCCACTGACAGGGCCTTCTCACTCCAAAGGAACCCTGATAAAATAAGATACAAGTAGGGCAAAGCAGGAGATTATTAAGAAAATGATCAGATTGAACCCGTCACAATGGTGAGAATCTTTGGAGCGGCTTTGGCCTTCAGTGCTGCAGCAACAATGCCAGTTGTGAAGGGGGATGTATTTGTTGCTAAAAAATTCTCACAATCCTTTCATATGCTGTCACTTAGGTCATATTCATGTCATGCACTGGGCCCACTAAACATCCGCCAAATTCCTCTTATTATGTCTTTCTAACAATGGGAGGAACACGCTGCTTAGACACGGATTGTCACCAAAAGTATTCTTTTTGCAAGACCAAAAATAGCTCCAAGCAAAAAAAAAAAAAGTTGCTTTATCAGTGCATGTTCCATTTAGTTTTTACTACTTTCTGGATGGTAGGTGCCAGGCAGCTCTGGTTTTCCGCTGCTTTTGTGTGCCCCTGTTTCTGAAGGTTTACCTATAAATGACTATCCATTGGTAAGAGGAGGGCTTGAATAAGCAGATGATAATGGTAATAAACGAGAATAAACCCGAGGGTGTCACGAACAAGGGGTCCAAAATATATTTACGCTGGTCGATTCCACCTCATACCTCTTGTAAATTAATTCATTAATTACCCTAAACCTCCTGTCTCGTTATCACACTATCGCAGGTTCCTTTTCATCCAGGGGCGTAGCTTGGTTAGTAAGATTGGGGCTGGGGGTTTAGAGAGGGGGGGTTGAGCTTCAGGTTTTCCAAGAATTAGGCTGCCATATAATGTTAAAATACATTACAGGACAAGCAGGACACTTGAGAGGGGCTTATGGGGCAGTGGTGAGGGAGAGGGTGTGGCCCAACAGCTAGAGCCGTCGACTTCGAAGCTGGGGAACCGGGTTCGAGTCTCGGCAGGGACCCTCAACATACAGTGATTCTGGGCAAATCACTTAATCTCCCGGTGCCTAACAAAATAAATGTGTCCATCTGTAACGCAACTGGTGCTCATGTAAAGCGCTTTGATACCTTCGGGTCAAATTTGTGCTATATAAAACTCCGGGCGGGGAGGGAGAGGAATGCAGATTGGTGGGTAATAAGTGAGATTAAACACAAAATTATGTAAAATAATTAACATTTTTGAGGACCTTTAACCCCTTGGCCGCGGCGCTAATTTCACAGCAGCGTGGGGGCGTGGGGAGTGAGTGCGGCGCCGCCATGCTCGTGACGGAACCACGCTGTCATGAGTCACAGGCGGGCTGTGCTCATGATGGCATGGTTCTGTCACGGGCCCGCCCGCTCATTAATTCGCCCGCACAGGCGGGGAATTAATGCCGCGTGGGCGGACCGGCTGCCGCATGATGGAACCACGCCATCATGAGCACACGCCCCCGTCGTTCCGTCAAATAGAGGAAGAGTGTGTGTGCGCTTTTATCTGTGTATGTAAAAATTCCTGGTGAAATCCGACAGACACCTCACCATACCCGACTGAAAGCACCTGTACCCAACTATTGATCAGATAATATACTTATTTGGGAGGTGTAACACCCCAAACACCCCCCTTCAAGCTATGCCCCAGTTTTCTTCCATGCTTTCTCAGTTTGCTGCGGCACCCGAATGTTCTCTTCAAACCCCTTACTGCCTTACTCAAAAGAAGGCTCAGTCCACAAAAACAAGTGCCGGACCCGGTGCCCACCCCTGCACAAGTTAAGCACTGACTGTGGATAAACACGTTACGGTGCCTTTAGCTCTGACCCCGTCATACAGAGATTTTACTTAGTGAGTTGTGATCCAAAATGCAGAGCCGGAAGTGGAGCCTCGTGCACAGGTTATCCCTGGTGTGCTGAAGAAGGGCGTGAAGGAATCAGAAATATGGCTCGCTGCGGGCATCTGGTGGCGGGAGGTCACGCTTCCTCGCCGGGCTGAAGCGGGAAATCGCAGACAGCAGGTGAAGCATAGCCGGAGCGCTGGGCATGTGCGCTGGGCCTGCGCACATGTCCCTGCCTGTTAAGCGCCCGATTTCACGGCACTAACCGAGGCTGACACAGACACAGCCGGCAGGAAATATCGGGTGATGGCTTTATGCATGCAGTCAAAAGATAAGATATGCTGGTGTGTGTGTGGGGGGGGGGGGGGGGCGGGGGCGGGGGCGCCCGCACCGACGAAAGCTGTGAAATTCCAGCCTCGCAACTGCTGGAGGGGTGAATCGGACAAGGCCAGGCAGCGGACCTGACACCAGAGGGCGCTCTTTGACTGTAATATAGAAGAATTAATTGTGAACCTTGCTAGGATTTTAAGAGTTCGTAGCGACACATGGACAGATTTTTTAAAACTCTATTAACCTGTCTATTCGTGTAGCGCTTTCCGTCGCAGTTCTAACAGCCCCCAGTACTGCAACCAATACTGAGCTTTCATTAGGGAACTCAGTGGCCTGCTTTGATCTTTGAAAGGATGCAAGGCTAACCGGTGATTTGAACCCCTGACCTCTTGCTATCAGGTTTGTGAACTGAACCCACCAAGCTAACTCACTATGTTAGTGATTATTATGAACGCCCACCCTACTTCTAAGCTCGTGGGAGCTAGGACATACGTTGCAAAGGCAAATACAATACTTTGCCCAGGAGCACATATTGCGAGAAAGTGTGCAAGTTGTGATTAAAGGCATATCTCCCGGTTTAACGGTACTAAGTACATATCTCCTATTATCACTGGGGCAGCCCATTAAATCACTGGGGCAGCCCATTAAACCACTGGGGCATCTGGGAATATAAACTAAACTTATAAGAAATGATGCCTATGGTAATATTTCTTGGAATCTTTAATCTAAGACAGGTACCATAAATTATCTGTCCTCAGTTTTCTAGAAAATACTTCGTGAATTAATCTCAAGATCTACTTTACCCATCTAATCACTATCCAACCAATTCAATAAATCCATAAAACAAAAGCTGGTTTTATAACTTGTTTTAGTAAACCAAATCTTTTATCAGGAAAATGAATTTTCTCTTTTTCTAGTTTTCATTTACTTTTTATACATGCACATTTTAGACATTTTTAAAGATATATATTTGTACAATATCTACAAACATACAAATGAACACAAAAGAGTAAAGAATTTTTTTTCCGATAACGAACGAGACTCCTCCATCAGTGGCGGCTGGTGACATTTGAAAGTGGTGAGGCGTAAACTGATAATCATACTGCACCGTAGCGAGCGAGCCCGAACCCCCTAAGGAGGGTTTGGGGGGAATTCCCCCCGAGAAAATTTTGAAAAAATAGTGGAAAAATGGTGCATTTTCAAGCAAATTTGAGAAAGCAGGAAGGTTAATAAAGCAATTGTGAAAGTGCAGGTATTACATTATTAAAGAGCTGTCATATAACATAGGTAGCTGCTTATTCAGTATAACCACAGAGCTTCATAACAGGCTATGCCAATGAAAATACTGGCTGCTACCTGCTGTTATGGCTGACAAATTTGAATAGCGGCTGCCCAAATCTATTTACAAGCCACAGGTAATAGAGCTGGAAAATTCAAATGCTTTCGACGGTGGACCAAAACATGGTTTATAGGATGTGGCCTTGCCCTAACAATGGACCACATTATTACTAATGACATATAAAAATAACAATAACAGTTTGCACTGCAGGCGAATTTAAATATTGCAAATCTAAATGTGTTTACGCGATACAGTTGATGCGCTGATGCGCATTAAAATTCCACGGACCAAAAAGTAACTGTTTACTAGACCTTAAGAAGTCTTGGTCAGAACAAATTTTATTAATCAGAATTTGTAGTGTAGAAAACAGTTCCTTTCTGTGCACCTTAAATTACACAGAAAGCATTGTAAATGATAAAAGCGGAAACATTTGCTGCTGCTGGCTAGTACTGTGTTTTTCTGATTCGAAAGTGCGTCATGGCTTGAAACACCCATCCCTGGGCAGTGCAGTGGGGCACCTCGAGGCGATTTCAGCCTGTTATCACTCCATATGAGATAGCCTCCCTACCTATCCTCCCCAATCCCCTCCACCGAGATAGAGGACAGATACGGCAAAGCCTTCTGAGACACCAACAGGCCACATAAATACTCTACGGTGAGCCTAGCTCTCTGGAACACTCGTTGAATGTGGGAATGAAATTGGAAGCAACCCAGGAGAAGCAGTGGGAGCTTTTCACGGGCAAGCCCAGGGCAGATATTAAGCATGTATTGGTCCAGTTTCTCCCAGAGGGTGTGCACTGTGTTTTGTTTTAAAACAAGATTAAAATACATACTTTAAACGTGATCACCTCGACTTCTGTCCAGGCACACAGGCCTTTCTTAGGCCATGCTTTAGATCCCCACAGTTCGGTATTTCCCACATTTATGTTAATTGTTAGTCAACAAACGCAGTAAAATAGGATTTTGAGCCAGGAATTTGCTAACTTTCTAACCTCACATTCATTAACCCACAGAGCAACCCTCCATGCATTTTAATATGTCTTACCCAGTTATATTTATATTATAAACCTCACAAGGATGAAATGTGGAGCCAGGTCACATCTAACTATCCAACTCTGCCAAGGGCCCGCGCCACTTTCAGAATAAGAGTTACTCTTAGAGATGACACCACCCCATCCACAGGCTAGCCCACCCCTGTCTTATTTTGCAGAGTTGTGCACACTTTAAAACAATGACGGAGGCACATGTGGGTAGAAATGTGGTGTATAACCAAAAGAGCCTCCAAGAAGCTCCGATAGCTTGGAGTTCAAATTGCTTATTCTCGCTGATGCTGTTCTTAAGGCACGCAACCCCACAACTTAAAAAAAAAAAATGTTAAACAGTATTCAGGACATTTGCTCCCACCTAGATGTGCCCAAAAGCTAATTCAAAAGCATCCTACTGGGAAATTACATGTGTTTTTATAACAATATATCCTTAAAAAGAAGCGAAAATGCAGCAATAATAATAATTTTAAAAAACGCTTTGAAATCCTAATGGTGTTTTCTAGTGTTAGACGTGTCAGAACTTGTGCAAGCAGATGCCGCCTAAAAGTGATTATGGTGTATTAACAAATTACCAGGGGACTGGTGCTTCCCGCATTGCAGGAATTATCCCTTTCCCAGCGTTTCACATCAAAAGCCTGGCGGATTCACCAGCCCTAATCCCTGCTGGGCTCTCTCCGGTAAATATATATAGAGGCACATCGGTCGAAAGAAGCAATACGGGCCACACCTCCTCATTTAAATCTCATCATACTCTGATATGCATCTGTTCTTCTATGAGCCTGTACGTAAGGTATTCTGGGACGTGTAGTCAATTAAATCCAAAGAAGGATGCTTCTTATGGTAAATGCCCAATGTAAGCTCACCTTGAGCCCCAAGGAAAGGTGCGCTTCTAAATTCGGAAAGCGCGCTCCACATTTAAGTCCATGTTGAGACTCCATGGCCCCCAGCAATCCCGGGGTGGTGTGACTTTTATTAGTTGGAATCATCACTGGTGTTTATTCTCTTAGGGTTCCACATAGGCAACAGTTAAAAAAGATGCCACATAATGCGCTAAGCTATTTGTCCAGGATGTGCCTACAATCTTTCTCTTGGGCATTACTGTAATGTTAGCCCCTCCAACAAAAAGCCTGGTCATTGCTATTAAGTGCAGCTCGTAGAAGACGCATCTAGTACAGAGGGCAGTTCTCTACATGTGGACAAAATTAAATACATACATGAATACACACATAGACGTCACTTTTCGGATCCCACTATTGATCCTACTATTGAGGTTTACCTGTTGGGGTTAGTGCAGTGGCCCAGATGTCGTGGGTTTATTGCACCAGCTCCTTTAGAGCTGCATGTGAATGTATGAGGGCGATGATAATGATGTAGCAAGAGTATCAGGAGCTGTGAGATTTAAAATTGTTCCCTTATAAGCTACATGTATCATGTGATTGATTGGGGTAAGCAAGGTTCAGAGCTAACAGAGCACTATTTGTAACCTGATTAGCGTAAAGAGCCTGGGATGTCCCAGCACGTTATTGCAGTCCTTGGAGAAGGCTGGAAAGAGATCTGTCCCATGGGGGCAGGAAGAGCACTGTGCAGGACTGAACCGAGCAACCACTGCAATACATTATCAAAACAGCGAGCAGACACAGCGTTACAAGCATCATGAAAAAAACACACAGCTCTGTCTGGCAAATTTCTCTCTATAAAATCTGCTTTGCACAAGTCATTTAAAAAGGGGAAAACCAATTTTCTTTTAAAGGAACAGAAAAACATTTGCAATTATTTTTTTTCAGAGCCCAGACTGAACAGTTATGTCCAAGGTGGGGTGATGAGTCCAACTTAATCGTAATTGATCCGTGAAGGTGTGCGTGGCCCGTGCTGGGTTTGGTAAAATTACCTCACCCTGAGGGTTGTAGACTACAGACAGCAGACACATACTTGTACTGTGATTTGCCAGAAGGCCTGCTGTTAAGCGGTTCTATGAAAGAGAACAGAATGACAGCCCCGGGCACCATGCCTTTTTTTACCTGTCAAATGAAGACAATGGCAGGTACAATACTGGGTATGAACCTCGTGTGCCCACTCTTCACTAGATGTTCGGAATTACTAGTGGCACGCATTTTTTGTAAAAAATGCAGGCCAACAGGGACACAGAATAGTTTCATTACTAAAAAAAAATCTTTGTTAAAACACAGTAAAAATACAGCAATGGATAACATTTTGACTTCCAGCCACACTAGTCCAGAGAAGTCCAACTATCAGTGCCATTCACTTTGGGGCTCTGTTTGGAAAGAGGATAGTCCCTGCATAGAGAAAGAAAAACTCTAGACTCACGACTGAACCCGGAGCCATGAGATGAGCAGCCACTTCTGAGTATATGTTTAGTTATGGAAATAAATCATATTCTATAAAATACGAGCGAAATAAATAGTAAACCAGAACAACAAGCCCCACGTCTGAGTACAGAAAGGAAAGATTTGTGTACCAACACAAGCATACATGCAAACATGAAAAGCAATGCCACCAGCTCTCCAATTAACATAGTAATACATGCAAACTGCTATGAAGAACTGGCTGTATGATTTATCACATTAAAGGCAGACCTTTTGGCTTTCCCAAAGCTTTTTTTGCCACTAGCACAATCCGAATTTTAAGAGTGAAGCCAAGCAAAACAGTGCTGGGGAATTAATCAATGGCGTTCTTTGAAGTAACCTAGTATTAAATCACAGTATACCTTTTCCGTTTCACCTACTTACATGTAAACAAGAAAGAAGAGGAGATTCAGATAGGCACATGGAGATTAAAGCGCCAGACTTTTAGTTCATGCCAAAATGTAACCGGCATGACCACCTTATAGTAAATGCAACAGCCTCTCTCTTTGCAGCATTATCACTGAGCTTGCAGCCAGCTTGTGCACACAGTTTTAGAACCCTAAAGCAGCCCAAGCACGGCACAACAAATGATTCCCAGAAGTCTTTTCAGTCTTGAAACAAAGAGGAAGTTGCGGGGAAATATTGTACTGCCCTGCCTCTGAAACTGCATGTTAGATCAATGAGTATGCCTACAAATCAGTTATATACAGCTAAAAGGGCATACTCCCAAATTTGAAGTGAAAAGTTAATATGTTTTTTATACAGCTATTTCAAATTTATAAAAAAAAAGTTTAAAACCCACACTTATACACATGTGCAACTCCCACAAAAGAGTTATGCTGGCCGGATGCCTATCTTCAGCAGCAAGACACCAATGCTCAGGTTGTTAATCTAGGTCTAACACACAAATCCCTGTAAGGTCTTAGGTAATCAGTAACCAACCATGAATATGTCTGCAGCTGTTTCTGGAGATGCACTCAAGAAGACCTTGAATAATCTCAAACTGTTGCCTCAACCACAGATCCCTGTGCCGAAAAAACATCAAACTGTTCTAGTCTGTTATCAAACTGATCTACACACGTTACTGGGGATTGTCCCTCAAACGCTTGGATGTCATATTTACCCAGCTTATTCAGAAACTGACTGCCCATGAATCAAACTTTACCCAACTACAGACCGATGTCCCTTTATCACCTAGCACTAAAATCCTCAGAACTGCTGTTAGCTCACAATTATCAAATTATTTGGAAACAAATAACCTCCGCAGTGACTTTCAGTCAAGGTTCAGACTGTGTAGCGGTACCGAAAATACATTACTAAGCATTAAATAACAACTGCTTTCCACAATGACCAGAGTAAGTATCCTCGTAGACATGCTTTATGTATTCGATAAAGTAGATTTAAAAAAAATAATCTAATGTGCCAGTGAACACTTTTGGCATAGACAAAATTGTACTCTAGTGGTTACGTTATTCCTCTGAAACTTTACCTAGCAAGTAAAGCTTGGCCCCCTCCTCCTTAAAATATCACAAGTGACACAAGGGCTTCCAAGAGTTTTCCAAAAAGTCCTTGCCGACAACTACACCACTCAAGGCTTTCCACAGCAGCCATATCACTGGTTATTCGTTTAAAATCACAGTTAAATTGAAAGAAAGCTCTAATAATGAAAACCAGTCAGGGTATTGGCTTTTGCCTATTGAAATGCAATGTACATGCATACATAAATACAGAGGGTGAAGTTTTGTTTGCACGCTGTGGTGCACAGTGGACGCAATGTTAATGAACACAATTAAATAAGGGGAGTAGAAATTAGAAAATTCAAATGCTAATTTCATCATTGGCGAGAAAACCAAGGAAATCACTAGGGAAGTATTAATATTGCATCCAATTGAATTTAGAAACAAACAAACGACAAAGGGATTGAACTGTTACACCTACTGCTTGTCAAAGATTAAGAAACTATGTCAGGGAGTTAACGAACAGTCAGTAGTCCATCAGTGAGCTGCAGTGATTTTACACGAGTGTTCCAGTCCTGCCAAGCGTCACGCAACAGGTGTGACGCTCACGCATTTCAGTGCGGTGATCCGCATCACCGCACTGAAATACAATGTCACGCATTTTGCACCTGCTGCCAGGCGAGCCACCAGCGGCGCCTCTGTCACTGTGCCCGTGGCTCTCTGTTGCTCCGAGGTGCGCCTACTTCTGTGTGTCCCTACAGTTAACCAGACTACACTGCAGTGCTCAGCTCTGAGAGCCGAGCGCTATTAGCCAGCCAACCACCGACCGTGTCACCAGGGGGGCCGGGATTTTAATCCGGAAGTGCGGCGGTAGAGTGCCGTCACGTCCGGCCCAGGAACAGGAAGTTTGTAAAGCGGCGGGGGATCTGAAAGTGCAGGCTGCCTGCCTGCTGCTCACAGCCTCTCTCATGCTGGCAGGCCGGCCGCCGCGGCCACAGGGGGTCCAGCCGAATGATCATTCCCTTTTGCAGCATGAGCAGCGCCGGCTTGCCTTCAAGAAGTAAGTGCCTGAAAAAGATAGAGCCAGCATTAATCTGTCTTAAAGTAAACTTCTGCTATATCGGTTATTGAAAGACTAGCATATGTGGTGCAACTAAACTGAGGTAGCGAGCGGGTGGACAGTTGGAGCACGGGGCTCTAGGACGCTAAGCTATAATTAATGTTTTTTTATTTTGATTCCTTGAGTTGTCAAAGAGTGCGTATTTGAAATACCACAGCCTATCGGCTGTGACCTAGACTGTCAGCTGCCTATAATTACGATGGGTGACGCAGCTGAAATCAGTGTAGGGGTCTCCTCCATCCTTCAAGACGTGGGTCAGAGAGTGCGGCCATCGATTGATTGCCAGAAAAACAAGCCCGGGCCCAATGCGCGTACTAAGGCTTGTGAAAGCTTGCAGGTCGTTTCTGCCTGTGTTCAGTTGGTTTGAGCTCCCCTTCTATTTGTGCCCTTATAATACCGGCCCATCCACCAACAGGTGACCGAGGCCCTGGCAGTATGACCCTGGATCAGTTTCCTACCTGCCCGGCAGGGCCCCCTGTGATTGTTGCTGTCCCCTTGCAACACTTGTACTTTGGAGCAGGTGGTGCTTTTCTTTAAATACCAGGGAAAGCAGGCCTCTTTCCAGACTGCGCACAGTGCAGCCTCTAGCACAGAATGACCCTCTCGAGACCGACTGACTTCAACAGCCTCGGAGAGACTGCATGCCGACCGCCGAGCCAGTGAATGTGTGACAGTCACTTTCGCACCAACGACATCGACAGCTGCCTTATTTTTTTTGTTTCCCCTGACCTCGCTATATACCTAATACATCAAGAATGAAAACTGCGTCATTTAGACTAAGTTTGTAAAATTACCTTGGCACCCACATTTTTTCACTGGCACACAATTATTTTGCCACCCGATTAAGAACTGCGCATAAACAGAAGAAAAATCACCTGGGTAAATGGCAACTGTGCGCCCCCCCCTTTTAATATATTACCCTGTGCACACAAATCCGCACGTTCCTTTTAGAAAAGGTACATCTGATAGTAAGCGGCCGAGAACCGGGTGCTTTTTACATCTAATGAACCACTTACTCAAGGGCTTCAGTAACCCAGTCAATGCAATAATTGACGAGCCATTGGTATCAAGAGGCTAAAAATAGGATGCTCTGATGGTATAAAATATGCACACATATGGGCATATCATTTATTGCTTATATAACAACAATATGACGTTCTCTCTTGCGATGTCTGATTGCGTTTCACATTGTTAACATATACTAAATGTTTTTCAACTTGCCCCTATGTCATGACGATTTCTTTTAGTAATTTAGCATTGGTGTAAAAAAACACAGCACAAATCCTTATGAATTACACCGTTTGTGCTGCATGTGTAATTCAGAAATAGGCAAACAGATTTAGCTCCTTCAGTCAACATCATAGAAAGAGCTTTGCTCCACGGCTTGCATGGCGAAAATAATGGTGAAAAACCATAGGTAACAGAGCTGTTGCTTATGAATCGTTTTTAGGAGTGTTTTAGATATTTTAACTAGTTAAAGCAGTTAACAGTAGTGTTGTGCCTCTGACTTTACAAGGGCACTACGTTAGTGCCCTTCCATTTCTGGTGCTTAGCAGCAGTTAACTTCGTAGTTTCTCGTTGCTCAGATGGGTGTAATTTCTGATATTTGTTACCCTCGTCTTCTTTGCTTAATTTTACTCGCGATACAGTGTCACTCATAGTTGTTGAAATGTCACTCATAATCGCACTACAATTATAGAAATGTCACTCATAGCAACCTGAAACCTTGGCAGCTATGGTGTTCCATGGCCCATGATATAGGTGTGTTAGCCAGGACACCCTCTGGCACCCACAGCACTATGTAATTAGTGCTAAAGCCGGGCCATTACAGAAAACACTGCACATTATCACGTAGCTGGCAGGCAATGTGTGCAGGAGGGCCGGTGTGAAAGGAAAGGAGCGAGTGAACAGCAAGGGGGGGGAAAGGGGGGGACTCGTCATTTTTCAACAGGCGCTGGAATGTGGGAGGAAGAAGAGAGTGTGAAAAGGGGTAGGTCGTGTGAGGCCACAATAAAAAAAACGTTGTTTTTTTTAAACAGTAATAAAAACAAATACCTGAAACAACTAAACTCGCCTGCCTATGTCCGACCACAAGTTGATTTCTGGCTGCTCTGAAACAAACCCACCTGTGACACACTGGAAACAGCCATCTCGAGTCCGCGCAGGATCGATTTCTCAGCTTCCAGTCTGTTTACAGCCTTAACCCCACCCTTTCCCAACTCGTCACAGTGACGAGTTGGGAATGGGCGGTGTGACCAATTCTCCATTCTCTGATTGACGTGAAGCCCCGGGATTATAGGGCTTCACTGAAAACGCCCAGGGCTGATTTCATCCCCACGGCATCAGGGGGTGGAGACTGGTCCGCAACTCCATGCTTGTGCCGAGCTGATGACATCACAAGCCCCAGGGCGGTGAGATCATCAGCCGGCAAAAGCTGTAGACATTGCCACTCTGAGATCGTCAGCCTCGCTGCAGAATCAATCATCGCAGGTAGTGTGTGCGCACCCCCGACCCTGAAAAAAAAAGAAGAAACTGCATTTTTAGGTTGTGTGTGTTCACTGTGTCACTAACACAAAACAGTGAAACACAACACTTTGCTTGTTTGACGAGTGCCAGCTAAAGTTAAGGGGGCGGAGCCCCGACGCCCTCAAGGAGAAACCGCCCCTGTCCTCCATGCTAACTAGTTACGCGACCCCCAGCGACTGTTGTCTATATTGTGCACCACCAAAAAATATTGAATTGAGTTTGAAAGTTTTTTTGAGAGCCTCAATTAAAAAAGGAAGCGCTATGGATTTTGATCTTCCCCGGCTCTATGTAAATACGTTGTGGTGACCAAGACAAAGGAATAAGGTCTTATAATTAAGTGCCATATATTTCCTTGCTTAAAATAATTGGGCACTTGAACCAGAAAAACCGTTCTGGAGAAAAATTCTTGCGCTATGTAGGTACCAATTCGAAGGTGCATACATTATATATTTGTAAATCGGTCCCTGATGCAGCGATTCTATCGAAAGGACACAGACTCCAGAGTTGTGTGCTAATTCAGAACGTTTATGTACATAAACATGTCGATATGACCAGAGCACAAGTCCTAACAAGCATTTGCAATGCAATAGGTCTCGCATTAGGAAAGTGTGAGCTATTGGTATTGTAAATGAATTTTTTTTAAATATGTGTTGACTTTGAAAATATATATATTATTGGCATTGTGCAGCATGCAGCAGTGTGCAGCGTGCAGCAGTGTGAGGCGTGCGGCAGTGCGAGGCATGCAGCAGTGTGTGGCGTGCAGCAGTGTGTCGCGCAGCAGTGTGCAGCATGCAGCAGTGTGAGGCGAACGGCAGTGTGAGGCGTGCGGCAGTGTGAGGCGTGCAGCAGTGTGAAGCGTGCAGAAGTGTGAGGTGTGCATGGATGTATGACGGTACGATGCGTACCGTCACAACGCATGCTTTAACAACGCGTCCCTTACAACGCAAGTCGTTACCACGACTTGCGTTGGGGGCGCGGATTGGGAATAGTATAATTTACTATTCTAACACCAGTCCCCGTGGACACTAGGGAAGGTGTTGGAATAGTATATATACTATTCTTAATCCTCTAGCGCCCTCCAGCGCAAGTCGTGGTTACGACTTGCGTTGTAATGGACGCGTTGTTAAAGCCTTGCGGAGTAAAATCCGCGTGGTAAAGGATGTTTCCCGGTGTGCAGCAGTGTGAGGCATGCAGCAGTGTGAGGCATGCAGCAGTGTGAGGCATGCAGCAGTGTGAGGCGTGCAGCAGTGTGAGGCGTGCGGCAGTGTGCAGCATGCAGCAGCGTGAGTAATGCAGCAGTGTGTAGCATGCAGCAGTGTGAGGCATGCAGCAGTGTGTGGCGTGCAGTAATGTGTGGTGTGCAGCAGTGTGTGGCATGCAGGAGCGTGTCGTGCAGCAGTCTGCAGCATGCAGCAGTGTGAGGCGTGCAGCAGTGTGAGGCGTACAGCAGTGTGCGGTGTGCAGAACTGTGAGGCGTGCATCAGTGTGTGGCGTGCAGCAGTGTGTGGCGTGCAGCAGTGTGTGGCGTGCAGTAGTGTGTGGCGTTCAGCAGTGTGTGGAATGCAGAAGTGTGTTGTGCAGCAGTGTGCAGCATGCAGCAGTGTGAGGCGTGCAGCAGTGTGAGACATGCAGCAGTGTGAGGCGTGCAGCAGTATGTGGCGTGCAGCAGTGTGTGGCGTCCAGCAGTGTGTGGTGTGCAGCAGGGAGGAACTAACTACAATCAACCCAAAATAAACACTTTTTCAGACTCTTCAGATCCAGAATCAGATGGGAACTCTAACTATCAGGAAGAGGGCCCATATAATCCACACAGTGGACGTAGAAATCAGCGCCAACCTTTTTTAGGATATCGCGGAGTGAAACGAGGGTGACAACGAGTTCGATTTCAGTCACAGTCGAGAGGCCAATATCAATCCCATCAATACCCCATAGAGCCTCAACAATATTTGGAGACACGCAACAAACAGTACCAAAGGCAGTGGATTTAATACCTATTTTCAATCTCTCCAAACATGTCCTCACAGAGTCTGATGTCTCCATCTTAACTAAAGGTTTATCGTTTGTACCTCATTCAAACATCAACTTATTTGAACTACATCAGGATATACAATCCTTTTTCAGGAAGGTTAGGTTACAGAAGTTCTTTATGAACAAAGATGATATAGAGCCAGAGGCAGGAATGAATAATATTGTATCTTTACCATCTACTTTCACTCCGACATTGGATCAACTTGGCCCTGAGATGGCCATATTTGAAAAAGTAGTTATAAATAAACTAGCAGCAGCTCTTCAATATGTACCCAAGCCTATATATAACATCTCTAAAGAGGAACATACAGCCCTATATAATCTAAAGAACAATAAATCAACTGTAATAAAGAGCAGTGATAAGGGAGGTGGAATTGTTCTCATTGATTCCATCACGTATGAAACAAATATGCTCACTATGCTAAATGATCCCTTATTCTACAAAAAAGATACAAAAAATCCTACAGAGAAAGTAATTAAGACAATTCATAAGATAACCACCAAAGCTCTGAACGATAACATAATTACTAAAAAGGAATATGAATTTCTCAATAAATCCCAAAAAAAGATAGCTTGCATTTACGGAACTCCGAAAATGCACAAAAATGAATAAAATCCCCCCTATCGCCCGATTGTTTCAACTATTGGAACCCCAACTGAAGCACTATCAAAATATCTGAACAACATTCTCAGACCATATATTCAATTTACCCCTTCGTATATTAAAGATACAGGGGCAATCATCTTAAAAGTTGAACATCTGCCATTTGATGAAAATAAAGATCTTTTAGTTACTTTGGATGTTGAATCCCTCTATAGCAACATTCCCCAAAAAGGAGCTATAGAGGCTACTAGTTGGTTTATTGACCTACATCAAATTCCATGTAATAAGCCATTTATTTTACAATGTCTATCAGTGGTGCTTCAAGAAAATGTGTTCCAATTTCGGGAACATATGTACCAACAAACCAAAGGCGTCAGCATGGGGGCAGCAATGGCCCCATCGATAGCTAATATCTACATGGCCAGATTTGAATCTCACCATATACATAATGAGATGGCACCATTCTATGAGTCTGTTTCCCATTGGTACCGGTTTATTGATGATATATTTTTCATTTGGACCAATGGGGAACAGACTTTGCAAGAATTTCTGGAATGGATTAATCTAGCGGATAGCAATCTTCGCTTCACTGCACACATTGATGCGACAAAAGTGGAGTTTCTTGACATACATATCAAAATGAATCTAATAATTTGGAGGTTGACTTACACACTAAGTCAACAGCAAGAAATACGCTACTCCACTTCCGTAGCTACCACCCAAGAAACCAAAAAGATGGCATTCCCTTTTCGCAGTTTCTTAGAGTGCGAAGGAACTGCACAAATATTAAAGATTATGATGTTCAATCTGAACAAATGAAACAGAAATTTCTTGCACGTGGTTATCCACACCGACTGGTACGTGAAGCATACAAGCGAGCTCGATATCTTGATCGAGATGCTTTACTCAATTCAAACAAACAACAAAAAGAACAAAAACTGGTCTGCATTACAAAACATTCTCCTCTTAATGCTACAGTCAGACAGATCATTAACTCGAATTGGCACTTATTGAATATAGAACCCACGCAACCTAAACTACCGAAACCTATGTTTGCGCACCGGCGCAACAAAAATCTTAAAGATCTAGTGGTCAGATCACGGTTCAGTGGAACTAACAGCGTGACCCCTTATGTACAGAAATCATTCAATGGAGAGAATGCCATTAAAGGCACCTCTAGATGTGGAACATGCCAATCATGTGATGGCATCATATCGGGTGAGACATTCATGTTTAATCAAGTGCAAATACAGGCAAAGGAGTTGTGGACATGTAACACGAGTAATATAATTTACCTTATATTATGCATCTGCAATTTAGGATATGTTGGAGAAACTTCAAGAACAATGAAACTCCGCCTAACAGAACATAGGTCCGCGATTAAAACACGTAAGCTAACAGCACCACTGGCATCCCATTTTTCGGAGTTTAAACACTCTCCGTCACAGATCCGATGGCGCATTTTAGAAAAGATCCATACACCTAACAACAATGGTGGTGAGAAGATAAGGAAAAAAAGAGAAGTCTATTGGATCTTCTCTTTGAACACATTTACCCATGGTTTAAATAATGACCTACCATGGATAAATGCGATAGTGTAATAAATATAGCAGGTCCTGTCATTACTATCTTTCTGAATATAAATAGGGCTTCCCGGACTAACTAATATATCCATGAATGTAACCTGTTAGGATATAAGTACTAAAAACATTGTTTCTGTGAATATATATATTTTTTTCGAAACGTTTTCTGTAGGTCCCGGGACCACCGATATTATAAACACAGAGGTGTGCCCCTTTAAGAGTTACGCGATGTAAAGCCAACCAATCAATTGTCCCATTATATAAACCAATGAGAAGGCATGAGGCAAATCCTTTGCCGAAACACTAGATGCCGCCGGGAACTTATCGCAGCCGGTCCGTTTAAATCTGCTATAATACAGGTAAAAATATAGCCACCTTAAGACCGCTGAGTGCGTTCATTATATTTTGAATATGTCGCCCGTAACATAACGCGAGTTGCGTTCCCTTTTCTAACTAGATAAAGGATCGCCAAACCTCAGGTGGACAAATGCTACATGGCGTCCCTGAGCAATTACAACTGGAGATAAGTCTAAACAGGGTAAGGAGTGCAATGCCTCTAAGTGCCTTATCGAGAGCAAATTTGAATTAGTAATCAATCACATATTGCTCGTTGTACTCCTTTTTCAGACTAGATAATAAACTGCTCAGTCTACGGAAGATATCCGGACCAACACTACACGGCGTCTTTGAATATAAACCATTAGAAAACAGACGCTTCAGCAGGGTAAGCAGAGTAATGTGTGCTACAATCTAATCATACTATATGTCGGACTGGTCACTCGTGTAATGCTAGTTGGGTTTCCTTTTCCTGATTAGATATAAGACTGCGTAACTTAACAAGTACAACCAGGCATACGCTACTTGACACCGTTGATTAACATTAATAGAGCATATTTTTTTAAACAAGGTAAGCAGTATATCGTTGCAAACAAAATCTGCTTCACTGTAATGCAAGGCGGGTTCAACACTAAGGGACCGTTATTTATTTGCAGAGAAACAAAATTTCCGGCCTCTATTGTTATATCTACGTGCCTCAATTTACGCGGCCATTTGATGTCAGCAACTCATTTTCACTATCACATCAATGAAAAATATTGAAGACTCATACGAGGTTTACATACCCTGTCTGGATGCATGTTGGACAGGCCCCACGAAGGGCTCGCTCCCTCCCCGCATGACAGGGCCCAGACACCGGCTCTCCGGGGGCTACCCACAGAAGCAACCCGCAACCCGTCCCCTCCGGGACGCCTGCTCCCGGATATCTCTGTGTCAGGGGCCCGGGCCCCCGTCAGCCCCATTGCCCGGCCCAGCCGCCATCTTGGACACTGCACCACGCGGCCGCGTGGCCTCAGCTCGACCCCAACCCTGGGCCCGGCCAGGCCCCGCCATCCCGGCACCACCATCCATCCAGGAGGTGAACGGACCACTTGGCAGGCTAATGGGAGAAAGAAGTGTCGATGGCTCTCCCCCGCCAGGTGCCGATCGCCCCCAGCCTCCCCGAGTGCTGGCTCCACCCCCCTGCTGGGTGTCTGGACTCCCTCATCCCGGACCTCCCGACCTCCCAGTGCGAGGGTCCGGACATCAAAGGGCGCCAGACCTATAACCGAGGCAGCCCCAGAGCAGGAAGGCAGTTGTATCCTGGAGTCGAGAGACACCGAGAATAACTCATCCTTGACGGACTGCTGGCGCTGCCGCAGCCCCTGCCTTGTGAACTATCGTCCTGCCTGCTGGCGCTGCCGCGGCCTTCTGCAACCTTCATCCTCGTGGGACCTGCTGGCGCTGCCGCGGCCCGTTGTAACTTCCATCCTCATGGGACCTGCTGGCGCTGCCGCGGCCCGTTGCCACCTACGATCTCTTCGGGACCTGCTGGCGCTGCCGTGGCCCGTTGCCACCTACGATCTCTTCGGGACCTGCTGGCGCTGCCGCGGTCCGACCCGTCCGACCGCCGAGCTCGAGGATTGTGAGCTACCGCCGTTTCACCTCAGTACCCGTAGGTACCAAGACTGTCCCGCTACCCCCTTTCCCTACTAGAGACTAGAATTGAGAGGATCATCGTGTCCTGATCTCCTTGTATCGTACTGCCTTACTTCAAGAACTGCCTATAAAAGGTGTTAATCTGATCTTGGTGTGGTGTCCATCTGTGGGGGGGGGAAGTTACTTGTCTGTACGATCGCTGGAGACGGCCCTCACCGGAGGCCTCTCCCCTTGTGCTCGGCCGACCCTCCAGGTCCCCGTCTAACATTGGTGGCCAGCGGCGCGATCCGAACCAACGCGTAACCGTACAGAGAGTAACTCACCCTACGACTAATCCACAATGACGACCAGAGAGAGCGGATCTGCAGAGAAATTCCTGATGGAAAAACTGGAAGAGTACAACCACCGAGAGCTAAAACAATTTTGCATAGAACTAGGCATTGCCACCACCGGTCTGAACACGAAAGAGGACTTCAAACACGCCCTAGAATCCTGGGCAGAGACGAATATCGCCGGACCCCGGGACCCCGAAGCCCCGGAGACAAACACCACTCTGACGGAAGAAAGGAGAACGGATCTCTCCCGGGAAGAGATCCGAGAACGAGAGAAAAATAGACTACACGAGTAAGAGTTGGCACGGCTCAAATTAGACGGAGAATTGAAACTGGCAGAACAAAAGATGAACTTAGAACACTTACGGCTCCAAGAAGAGCGAGAGGAAAAGCAGAGACAGAGAGAACTCGAAGAAAAAAGACTGGCATACGAACACGAGTGCAAGCTAGCGGAGATAGAAATGCGCAAACAGAACAAAGACCTAGGGGTGCCCGAGCAACCGCGCCCCCCAGGTACTACCGAACAGAAGGTCCACATCCCCAAGGATGTGGTCCGTGAATACTATCGGAACGACGACATACAGCAGTGGTTCAATGCCTACGAGATCGCCATGACTGCCCACCGGATCGCTCGAAGTGACTGGGGAGCCGGTCTATGGGGGAGATTCGTCAATGAAGGCCGGGATGCCCTGCTGCAGCTTCCGGACCATCAAATGACGTCCTATGACCACATGAAGGCCGCCCTCCTCAGTCGATATGGGCTGACGCCCGAGATGTACCGCCAGAGGTTCCGCAACTGCACCCGGATCCCGGGTACAACCTGGATAGAATATGTGAACTACTTCAGCCGAGCCTTCGAGGGATGGATCAAGGGTAGCAACGTAACAACCTACGAACAGCTCTTCAACCTTATTGTGTGGGAGCACCTCTCCAACAACTGCTTCGTCGAGCTCAGGCAGCACCTCCTCGACAGTAAATTGACTGACCCACGGCAGCTCGCCGCCGAGGCTGACCGATGGGAGAACACCCGAGTGACCCGGAGTGGGCCAAACGAGCAGAACAGAACCAACCAAGGTCATCATCGTCCCCGAGGAGGAGGAGGAGGACAGGGCCGGGGCAGAGACGCCGTCCCGGCCGCTCCCGCCAACAACACCCCGCCCCCGGCCGGCCGGGGCAACCCCCGTTGCGCCCGGGGTTCCGAGCCAACGTTACGTGTCATCGATGCCAGCGAGTCGGCCACTATGCCAGTGACCCGACCTGCCCAAAGAACCAGACCCCCGGACCCCGCCAGGTGGCTGCCGCCGCCCTAGGAGAAGAGCAAGTCTCCGAAGAGCCTGAAGAGTATGAGCAGGAGCAGCCCGAGTGGGAACCTGCCGCCATGACCCTGGCCTGCCTAGGGGGAAGAGACCTGATCCCGCGGGCTCCCCTACCAGCCAACACCCGGAAATACAGCCAGTGGGTGAACATAAATGGGCGTAAGGCCGAAGCCCTGCGTGACACCGGGGCCAGTGTGACGGCCGTCCGTTGTCACCTGGTGACCCCAGAACAAATTCTGCCAAACGTTCTTTGCCCCGTCCGATCGGCCGACAATTCGGAGAGCCTGTGTCGGATGGCCTGCGTCCCCTTCGAATGGGGAGGAGTCTCCGGTATGTTAAAAGTGACTGTCCGCGACGATGCCCCCGTGGACTGCCTCCTGGGGAACGATCTCGAGAGTTCCCCGTGGGCAGCCGTTGAAAGAAGAGAGCACCTGGGGATGTTAGGCCTCCCGGGCTGGGCGTGCGTAACAACCCGGTCCATGGCCGCCGACACCATCCCTAGATCTGAAGAACCCGAATGGCCAGCACCTCCTCCCCCGATCGCTCCAGAGGGAGACTCCATCCCTACCGACACCCCGGAACAAACCCACGAAGAGCCCGCTCAGCCCCAAGACCTTCCGGACCTGGCTCAGTGGCGTCAGGAAGGGGGGCCCACCCAAGAACAATTCCGGCAAGAGCAAAAGACATGTCCCTCCCTCGAGGGACTGCGACAGCAAGCGCTCGCCCAGGGCGCAGGAGACACCGCAGGGGCCCACTGGATCTATTGGGACAATGACCTACTGTACAGCGAACAAAGAATAGCGGAGCTGGGGGCCAGTCGAGTGCTGGTGGTGCCCCTCCGTTTCAGAGACTTCCTTCTGAACTTGGCCCATGATGTCCCCCTGGCTGGACACTTGGGGCAAGACAAAACATACAACCGCCTGGTGACTCACTTTTACTGGCCGAAAATGAGAAATGACGTCTCCACCCACTGCCGGTCCTGCCCGACCTGCCAGGCCAGCGGGCAGAGCGGCCGCAAACTCAAGGCACCTCTGCAACCATTCCCCGTTGTGACCACCCCGTTCGAAAGGGTGGGAATAGACATTGTGGGGCCCCTGGACCCCCGAACAGCACAAGGGCATCGATTCATCCTGGTCCTGGTGGACCACGCCACCCGCTATCCTGAGGCGGTTCCCCTTCGAACTGTAACAGCACCAGTGGTAGGTCGAGCCTTAATGGGGATCTTCTCTCGAGTGGGCTTCCCCAGGGAAGTCGTCAGCGACAGGGGCACGAACTTTATTTCAAAATATATGAAATCCCTATGGCAACAGTGCGGAGTCACCTACCAATTCACAACCCCCTATCACCCGCAAGGAAACGGACTGGTCGAGCGATTCAACCGCACTCTCAAGGGGATGATCATGGGGCTGGAAGAACCCCTACGCCGCCAGTGGGACGTGCTACTACCGTGCCTCCTCTTCGCCTACCGAGAAGTCCCCCAGAAGTCCCTCGGCTTCAGCCCTTTCGAACTCCTGTACGGACACCCTGTTCGCGGGCCTCTCAGCCTAGTTAAAGAAGAGTGGGAAATGGCCCCCCTGAAGACCCCTCCAGACGTCTACAAGTACCTCCTGACCCTCCGTAATCAGACCCGGCGATTCAGAGAGCTCGCCAAAGCCAATCTTGAAGCCAGTCAGGAGGACATGAAGAAGTGGTACGATCAACATGCCTCCTCCATCGAATTCGAGCCTGGCCAGCAGGTATGGGTGATGTCCCCCATCGAACCTTGTGCCTTACAGGACAAATGGACGGGGCCCTTCAAGGTGATCGAGCGTAAGAGCCCCGTCACCTACCTCATCGACATGGAATCCCCCCGGAACCCCCTCCGGGTCCTCCACGCCAACAGACTCAAACCCCACTTCGTGCGCTCGGAGCTCAGCCTGCTGATGGCTACAGACAGTGGGGCGGAAGAGGACTCCGAGCCCCTCCCTGACCTACTGGGGGCCGGGGGAAAAGATGGTTCGGTGGACGGGGTCCAACTCTCCGAGGCTCTGACCCCGGAGCAGCGCCAAGACTGTCGGGCCCTCCTGCTGCAATTTGCAAACCTATTCTCCCTCACACCCGGGGTCACCCCCTGGTGTCTGCACGACGTGGACACTGGCGACAGTCCTCCTATCCGAAAACGGCCGTACCGAGTACCAGATCGGGTACGCACCTGCATCCAAGAAGAAGTCTCCAAGATGCTCGCACTCGGAGTCATCGAACCCTCGGACAGCCCCTGGGCCAGCCCGGTTGTACTGGTCCCCAAAGCTGCGGCCCCGGGCACCACCCCTGAGCTCCGGTTCTGCGTCGACTATCGGGGTCTGAACGCTGTCACCCGAACCGACGCTCACCCCATCCCCCGAGCCGACGAACTAGTTGACCGCATGGGGGCGGCCCGCTACCTAAGCATCTTCGACCTGACGGCGGGCTACTGGCAGATCGGCCTCACCCCCAGGGCACAAGAACGATCCGCTTTCTCCACCCCGGATGGACACTACCATTTCAGAGTGATGCCATTCGGCATGAAAAACGCTCCAGCCACGTTTCAACGACTTGTGAACCAGGTGTTGGCGGGCCTCGAAGAGTTCAGCGCCGCATACCTGGACGACATCGCGGTGTATAGCCGCCACTGGTCAGACCACCTCCGCCACCTCCGAGGGGTCCTGCAGGCCCTCCAACGGGCCGGCCTCACAATCAAGGCCAGCAAGTGCCAAATCGGCCAGGGGTCCGTGACCTACCCCGGACACCAAGTGGGGAGCGGTCTGGTGGCCCCCCTCCAGCTCAAGATCGCTGCCATCCAGTCCTGGCGCCCCCCCGCAACCCAAACCGAGGTCCGAGCCTTCTTGGGGCTCACCGGATACTATCGGCGGTTCGTAAAGGACTATGGCAGCATTGTGGGGCCCCTCACGGAACTCACATCCAAGACCAACCCAAAAACAGTCAACTGGACTCCCGACTGTCAAGCGGCCTTCGAGAGGCTGAAGGCCGCCATGTGCACCGCTCCTGTGCTCCAGGCCCCCGACTACAGCCGTGAGTTCATCGTCCAGACTGATGCCTCAGACCATGGCATCGGGGCCGTCCTCTCCCAACTGAACCCCGAGGGAGTCGACCAACCAGTGGCCTTCATCAGCAGACGCCTCCTGCCCCGAGAACAGCGCTGGAGCACCATTGAGCGAGAGGCCTTCGCAGTAGTATGGGCCCTCAAGAAGCTCCGGCCTTACCTCTTCGGAACCCACTTCCGGGTACAAACAGATCATCGGCCCCTGCAATGGCTAATGCAAATGCGGGGGGAGAACCCCAAACTATTGCGATGGTCCATCTCCCTGCAGGGGATGGACTTCACTGTGGAGCATCGCCCTGGCCAAGACCACGCCAACGCGGATGGCCTGTCCCGCTTTTTCCGCCTCGACGAGGAGAGTCCCCAAGAGGATGGGTGACTCTCCCCGCCTACAGCTGGGGGGGACGCATGTTGGACAGTCCCCATGAAGGGCTCGCTCCCTCCCCGCATGACAGGGCCCAGACACCGGCTCTCCGGGGGCTACCCACAGAAGCAACCCGCAACCCGTCCCCTCCGGGACGCCTGCTCCCGGATATCTCTGTGTCAGGGGCCCGGGCCCCCGTCAGCCCCATTGCCCGGCCCAGCCGCCATCTTGGACACTGCACCACGCAGCCGCGTGGCCTCAGCTCGACCCCAACCCTGGGCCCGGCCAGGCCCCGCCATCCCGGCACCACCATCCATCCAGGAGGTGAACGGACCACTTGGCAGGCTAATGGGAGAAAGAAGTGTCGATGGCTCTCCCCCGCCAGGTGCCGATCGCCCCCAGCCTCCCCGGGTGCTGGCTCCACCCCCCTGCTGGGTGTCTGGACTCCCTCATCCCGTACCTCCCGACCTCCCAGTGCGAGGGTCCGGACATCAAAGGGCGCCAGACCTATAACCGAGGCAGCCCCAGAGCAGGAAGGCAGTTGTATCCTGGAGTCGAGAGACACCGAGAAGAACTCATCCTTGACGGACTGCTGGCGCTGCCGCAGCCCCTGCCTTGTGAACTATCGTCCTGCCTGCTGGCGCTGCCGAGGCCTTCTGCAACCTTCATCCTCGTGGGACCTGCTGGCGCTGCCGCGGCCCGTTGTAACTTCCATCCTCGTGGGACCTGCTGGCGCTGCCGCGGCCCGTTGCCACCTACGATCTCTTCGGGACCTGCTGGCGCTGCCGCGGCCCGTTGCCACCTACGATCTCTTCGGGACCTGCTGGCGCTGCCGCGGTCCGACCCGTCCGACCGCCGAGCTCGAGGATTGTGAGCTACCGCCGTTTCACCTCAGTACCCGTAGGTACCAAGACTGTCCCGCTACCCCCTTTCCCTACTAGAGACTAGAATTGAGAGGATCATCGTGTCCTGATCTCCTTGTATCGTACTACCTTACTTCAAGAACTGCCTATAAAAGGTGTTAATCTGATCTTGGTGTGGTGTCCATCTGTGGGGGGGGGAAGTTACTTGTCTGTACGATCGCTGGAGACGGCCCTCACCGGAGGCCTCTCCCCTTGTGCTCGGCCGACCCTCCAGGTCCCCGTCTAACATTGGTGGCCAGCGGCGCGATCCGAACCAACGCGTAACCGTACAGAGAGTAACTCACCCTACGACTAATCCACAATGACGACCAGAGAGAGCGGATCTGCAGAGAAATTCCTGATGGAAAAACTGGAAGAGTACAACCACCGAGAGCTAAAACAATTTTGCATAGAACTAGGCATTGCCACCACCGGTCTGAACACGAAAGAGGACTTCAAACACGCCCTAGAATCCTGGGCAGAGACGAATATCGCCGGACCCCGGGACCCTGAAGCCCCGGAGACAAACACCACTCTGACGGAAGAAAGGAGAACGGATCTCTCCCGGGAAGAGATCCGAGAACGAGAGAAAAATAGACTACACGAGTAAGAGTTGGCACGGCTCAAATTAGACGGAGAATTGAAACTGGCAGAACAAAAGATGAACTTAGAACCAAGACTGTCCCGCTACCCCCTTTCCCTACTAGAGACTAGAATTGAGAGGATCATCGTATCCTGATCTCCTTGTATCGTACTACCTTACTTCAAGAACTGGTTATAAAAGGTGTTAATCTGATCTTGGTGTGGTGTCCATCTGTGGGGGGGGGGAGTTACTTGTCTGTACGATCGCTGGAGACGGCCCTCACCGGAGGCCTCTCCCCTTGTGCTCGGCCGACCCTCCAGGTCCCCGTCACTTGACACCGTTGATTAACATTAATAGAGCATATTTTTTTAAACAAGGTAAGTAGTATATCGCTGCAAACAAAATCTGCTTCACTGTAATGCAAGGCGGGTTCAACACTAAGGGACCGTTATTTATTTGCAGAGAAACAAAATTTCCGGCCTCTATTGTTATATCTACGTGCCTCAATTCACGCGGCCATTTGATGTCAGCAACTCATTTTCACTATCACATCAATGAAAAATATTGAACACTCATACGAGGTTTACATACCCTGTCTGGATGCATGTTAAAAATTAGGTAAGCAAGATATATATGTGAATCAGTAGGAACGTATCTGAACTACACTGCTGTTAATTGTACAAAACATTCACTTTAGGTTATTCTCATGTTTCAGATTACTTTCTTTTAATACGAATATTATCTTCTTGGCATCCTGATGTTTGTCTAGTCGACCCTCAAAATAGGTAAGCCATACAATTGTAAATTGTTCGTAGGGATCGCGAGAATAGGTCCTCAACAGGTTCATGATAGGTAACTTAGTATCCCTCATATTTTAAACATGATCTTGAAAATGTATTCATATATGACAATGAATACCACTAAGTCACTGGAGCAATATAATCCATCTAGCTGTTATCATGTTTGGATAAAGCAACAAACCTAACTAATTTGTACCATAATAAACTGGCAAGTGCGAGTCACCAACAATAGTTAGAAGTCGCTTTTAGCTGTAATATCTCTAGATGATCATACTGAAACTTTCTTTTCTCTCCTTTCTTTATCCCTTTTATTGTTTCCGTTTTCTTCCTTTATCGTTAGGAAATCCAAATGTATGAAAATCCCTCTATTATGAGACAAATAATATATCAAAAGAAATTACCAAACTGAAAAAAGTAGACCGTAAGGAATGTTATCAGAATGTATATACATGGATGTGTACGTGATAAATATGTCCAACATGTATTTATAAATAGAATTGTGTCTGAAGTAGCTGATATGAAGATGTCAAAAGCTATTATATGTCTGTAGGCGGTATTATCATTGTATGTTAATAACCATTATCTAGCACATAGTATTACAGTTAAAGTATAAACTGTTTTTGCACTGAAATACAAAATTGTAAAAATAATTTTTTTAAAAACATTTTTTACAGCACTACGATGGTACAGTCCTGAGGAAGACACACCTTAGTGTCGAAACGCGTAGACAGGAAACCATCCAATAGTTTTTTTATATAAATGGTGTGTGTATGAAATTATGCATATGCTATAATGCTTAAATATTTTATCATTTGTCTATAATCATGTACCGATTTTATCAAATATCATGTTTTGTATGAGGAATTAAAGTGTATTCCATGTGTAAAAACAGTAGTCTATTATTATTAATTGTTGTGTGGCATATGCCACCTTTCATGTGCTAGTAGGTATTGAAAATTTGCCTGGGTGTTTTATTCACATATATTATTTGCCCTGACCCAGGAAGTTGATTCTTATCAGGGGGTCCTTGTTGCTCTACACAGTGGTGTGCAGCATCCAGCAGTGTGAGGCGTGCAGCAGTGTGATGCGTGCAGCAGTGTGCAACATGCAGCAGTGTGAGTAATGCACCAGTGTGCGGCGTGCAGCAGTGTGAGGCATGCAGCAGTGTGAGGCATGCAGCATTGTGTCGTGCAGCAGTGTGCAGCATGCAGCAGTGTGAGTAATGCAGCAGAGTGCAGCAGTGTGTGGAGTGCAGCAGTGTGTGGCGTGCAGCAGTGTGTGGCGTGCAGAAGTGTGTGTGGCGTGCAGCAGTGTGAGGCGTGCAGCAGTGTGAGGCATGCAGCAGTATGAGGCATGCAGCAGTGTGTGCCATGCAGCAGTGTGGTGTGCAGCAGTGTGAGGCGTGCAGCAGTGTGTTGGGTAGCAGTGTGCAGCATGCAGCAGTGTGAGGCGTGCGGCAGTGTGAGGAGTGCAGCAGTGTGAACCGTGAGGCAGTGTGAGGTGCGCAGAGGTGAGAGGCGTGCAGCAGCGTGTTGTGCAGCAGTGTGCAGCATGCAGAAGTGTGAGGCGTGCAGCAGTGTGAGGCGTGCAGCAGTGTGTGGCGTGCAGCAGTGTGTGACGTGCAGCAGTGTGAGGCGTGCAGCAGTGTGAGGCGTGTAGCAGTGTGGCGTACAGCAGTGTGTGGTGTGCAGCAGTGTGTGGCGTGCAGTAGTGTGAGGCGTGCAGCAGTGTGTTGTGCAGCAGTGTTCAGCATGCAGCAGTGTGAGGCGTGCAGCAGTTTGAGGCATGCAGCAGTGTGAGGTGTGCAGCAGTGTGAGGCGTGCAGCAGTGTGAGGTGTGCAGCAGTGTGAGGTGTGCAGCATGCAGCAGTGTGAGTAATGCAGCAGTGTGTGGCGTGCAGCAGTGTGTGGCGTGCAGCAGTGTGAGGCGTGCAGCAGTGTGAGGCGTGCAGGAGTGTGAGGCGTGCAGCAGTATGAGGCATGCAGCAGTGTGTGGCGTGCAGTAGTGTGCCATGCAGCATGCAGCAGTGTGAGGTGTGCAGCAGTGTGAGGCGTGCAGCAGTGAGAAGCATGCAGCAGTGTGCGGCGTGCAGCAGTGTGCGGCGTGCAGCAGTGTGAGGCGTGCAGCAGTGTGAGGCATGCAGCAGTGTGAGGCGTGCAGCAGTGTGAGGCGTGCAGCAATGTGAGGCGTGCAGCAGTGTGAGGCGTGCAGCAGTGTGAGGCATGCGGCAGTGTGCAGCATGCAGCAGTGTGAGTAATGCAGCAGTGTGCAGCGTGCAGCAGTGTGAGGCGTGCAGCAGTGTGTGGCATGCATCAGTGTGAGGCTTGAATCAGTGTGAGGCGTGCATCAGTGTGAGGCGTGCAGCAGTGTGTGGCGTGCAGTAGTGCGTGGCGGGCAGCAGTGTTCGGCGTGCAGCAGTGTGTCGTGCAGCAGTCTGCAGCATGCATCAGTGTGAGGCGTGCATCAGTGTGTGGCGTGCAGCAGTGTGTGGAGTGCAGCAGTGTGTGGTGTGCAGCAGTGTGTTGTGCAGCAGTGTGCAGCGTGCGGCAGTGTGCAGCATGCAGCAGTGTGAGTAATGCAGCAGTGTGCAGCGTGCAGCAGTGTGAGTCGTGCAGCAGTGTGTGGCGCGCAGGTGTGTGTTGCGTGCAGCAGTGTGTCGTGCAGCAGTGTGCAACATGCATCAGTGTGTGGCGTGCAGCAGTGTGTGGCGTGCATCAGTGTGTGGCGTGCATCAGTGTGTGGCGTGCAGCAGTGTGAGCCGTGCAGCAGTGTGTGGCGTGCAGCAGTGTGTGGTGTGCAGCAGTGTGTGGCGTGCAGCAGTGTGTGGCGTGCAGCAGTGTGTGGCGTGCAGTAGTGTGTGGCGTGCAGCAGTCTGTGGCGTGCAGCAGTGTGTTGTGCAGCAGTGTGCAGCGTGCTGCAGTGTGAGGCGTGCAGCAGTGTGAGGCGCGCAGCAGTGTGAGGCGTGCAGCAGTGTGAGGCGTGCAGCAGTGTGAGGCATGCAGCAGTGTGTCGTGCAGCAGTGTGAGGCGTGCAGCAGTGTGCAGCATGCAGCAGTGTGAGTAATGCAGCAGTGTGCAGCAGTGTGAGGCGTGCAGCTGTGTGAGGCATGCAGCAGTGTGGCGTGCACCAGTGTGCAACATGGAGGAGTGTGAGGCGTGCAGCAGTGAGAGGCATGCAGCAGTGTGGCGTGCACCAGTGTGCAGCTTGGAGGAGTGTGAGGCGTGCAGCAGTGTGAGGCGCGCAGCAGTGTGAGGCGTGCAGCAGTGTGAGGCGTGCAGTAGTGTGCAGCGTGCAGCAGTGTGAGGCATGCAGCAGTGTGAGGCGTGCAGCAGTGTGAGGCGTGCGGCAGTGTGAGTAATGCAGCAGTGTGAGTAATGCAGCAGTGTGCAGCAGTGTGAGGCGTGCAGCAGTGTGAGGGGTGCAGCAGTGTGAGGCGGGCAGCAGTGTGTGGCGTGCAGTAGTGTGTGGCGTGCAGCATTGTGTGGCATGCAGCAGTGTGTCGTGCAGCAGTGTGTGGCGTGCAGCAGTGTGTGGCATGCAGCAGTGTGTGGCGTGCAGCAGTGTGTGACGTGCAGCAGTGTGTCGTGCAGCAGTGTGCAGCATGCAGCAGTGTGAGGTGTGCAGCAGTGTGTGGCATGCAGCAGTGTGTGGTGTGCAGCAGTGTGTGGCGTGCAGCAGTGTGTCGTGCAGCAGTGTGAGGCATACAGCTGTGTGAGGCGTGCAGGAGTGTGCAGCATGCAGCAGTGTTAGTAATGCAGTAGTGTGCAGCAGTGTGAGGTGTGCAGCAGTGTGAGGCGTGCAGTAGTGTGAGGCATGCAGCAGTGTGAGGCATGCAGCAGTGTGTGGCGTGCAGCAGTGTGTGGCGTGCAGCAGTGTGAGGCGTGCAGCAGTGTGTGGTGTGCAGCAGTGTGTGGCGTGCAGCAGTGTGTGGTATGCAGCAGTGTATCATGCAGCAGTGTGCAGCAAGCAGCAGTGTGAGGTGTGCAGCAGTGTGAGGCATGCAGCTGTGTGAGGTGTGCAGCAGTGTGCAGCATGCAGCAGTGTGGCGTGCAGCAGTGTGCAGCATGCAGCAGAGTGAGGCGTGTGGCAGTGTAATGCGTGCAGCAGTGTGAAGCGTGCAGCAGTGTGAGGCGTGCAGCAGTGTGCAGCGTGCAGCAGTGTGAGGCGTGCAGCAGTGTGAGGCATGCAGGAGTGTGAGGCGTGCAGCAGTGTGACACATGCAGCAGTGTGAGGCGTGCAGCAGTGTGCAGCATCCAGCAGTGTGAGTAATGCAGCAGTGTTCAGCGTGCAGCAGTGTGAGAGGTGCAGCAGTGTGAGGCGTGCAGCAGTGTGTGGCATGCAGTAGTATGTGGCATGCAGCAGTGTGTGTGAGTAATGCAGTAGTGTGCAGCAGTGTGAGGCGTGCAGCAGTATGAGGCATGCAGCAGTGTGGCGTGCAGCAGTGTGCAGCATGCAGCAGAGGGAGGCGTGTGGCAGTGTGAGGCGTGCAGCAGTGTGAGGCGTGCAGCAGTGTGAGGCGTGCAGCAGTGTGCAGCAGTGTGAGGCATGCAGGAGTGTGAGGCGTGCAGCAGTGTGACACATGCAGCAGTGTGAGGCGTGCAGCAGTGTGCAGCATGCAGCAGTGTGAGTAATGCAGCAGTGTGCAGCGTGCAGCAGTGTGAGAGGTGCAGCAGTGTGTGGCATGCAGTAGTATGTGGCATGCAGCAGTGTGTGGCGTGCAGCAGTGTGTCGTGCAGCAGTGTGCAGAAAAATACAAAAAATGCCCACACCAAACTCATTTTCAAATAATTATCTTAAGAACCAAACCAAAAAGTTAATTTTAGTTTGTCCGGGTTCGTTTATTTATACCCTTTTGACTTTTGCAATTCTTTTTATAAACTCTTTTTATTGCATTTGTGAATGAAAAAAGAAACATATATACATTCAATACTATTTACACTAATATACAACACATATACATAATACATGACATTTCTAATAAAAAAATGAATAGAAAGCATACATCCTACATACAATACAGACAATGCATCTCAATGTGTTTGTACTCAAATGAATAAATCAGTATTCAAAAATAACTGTCAGACAAAGTCAGAGAAGGAGACAACTTCACCAAACGATGACCAATTTTAAAACCAGCAGCCGCTAGTTTATTCAATCAGTGAGATTATTCACTCCTTAAGTTTTGCCGACGCGTTTCGAATCCAAGTAAACTAGTTCCTGGATTCTCATCAGGGCTCTGTCATTTATCTGCAATAGGTGTAAACAACAATAAAGTTTTGTTTATTAATTGAATTTTGTCTCTCTTATCCCCAACACACTGCCACCACCGGGTGGTTCTGTATATCTACCTGCGTGAATTGGGCAAACTGTGCCTTCTTGTAGGTCGGATATGTCCTTTAACTGCTTGATTGTATCAATAATTCCTACAAACAAAATATTTGTATTCTAGTAAGGCTGGACTTTTTTTTATATTCTGTTCAAGATGACCTCTCGAACTGACAGAGATAATCGTACCTTATTTGTCCGAAGAGTAGCTCAGTTTGTCCATGGCAACGGGGCCCGTTATTTATTTCCACTCGTGATCTATTGGAACACATAACCATTGGATCACTACACTGGCCCGTAATCACATATTTCCTATAAATGGCGTTTAGAATATATCACGTACCTTCCGAAATTTGTTATGGACCGTCTTTTTTCTTGTATAAGTTCCTTTACCTCCGTCACAGCATATTATATCTCGAGCTGGCCGGTAAAGGTATAATACAGGATTTAGTCTAAATAGGAGGACATCAATACTGCGTACCCACCCAAGCGAGGTGCACATATTAGTTGTAGCCTGCCTACCTGATCGAAATATTCGACCGGTTCTCCACCGAGACTCCGCTGTACTCCAGAGTCGCGTATGCCTTGCCTATTCCTGATGCGTAAACAAACACGCATGAGTGATTTCTAGACTCTGCATTCACATGGATATACATTCGTTATGAGGATGAGGAGAAGGGAAAACATATTACCTCTCTTTCCCAACACCAATAGTCTCGTCTCCGATTCAACCGCAATAGCGGCCATCTTGGAATCGACCGATATATATTTTACCATAGCCAAGGGGATCATGGTACTCGTAGTTTCCCAACCTAACCAGTCTTTCATTGAGTAATTACCCGTATGCCTCAAGACCCATATATGTTTTTGTGGGCCCTCAGTATTTATCTTACCAGCCTGACGTTTTCAATACGGTTCATAAAATATACATTTTGATTCTTTATTGCACTCATGAGACCAAGAAGAATTATCGGATTCATGGTATCTTAGTATTGAAAATGCAAGCTAATTACTAACCAAAGGCATACTTTTTGTCTGCACTTTCATAACCTTGATATTTCTGATAAATTGTTGAGGCCTGTTTGTGTACTGTTAAATTTTAGAATTAGGTATGCCTCCTTCTGCAGCAGCACTCTTTCAACATCAGCCGGACGTTTTATCTGATTCATACTAAATAAGATTGACCATTTAAAGTCATTCTCACCATATCCCTTTTCTACAAAATATTCCACCATGGGGCCGTCATTGCTTTCTTCTTTAGCCTAGACCTATGTTGGGTAATTCTCATATTTACTTGCTGATTTGTTTTACCAATGTAGATCCTATTGCATGGACATGTTATTACATATTCAACATTTCTCGTTTTGCAGTTTGAGAAACCAGGATGTTTCCATTTCACACCGGCATGAACAAACTCACTTCCTTTGATAGTATTCGGACAGGCCACGCAATTCCCACATTTGTGGTGTCCTTCCACTGGGTTCATATTCCATTGGGATAATAGGGTGTTTTTAGATTTTGGTAACGAGATATGTGCTCGCACGATTTGTTGCCCTATACTCTGGTTCTTCTTATATGCAAAGATGGGGCGTGGGAATGGACATTCAAGTCCCTCAAGTAAGTGCCAGTTTTTTAAGTACCATCTGTCTTATTTTATGGGTATCTGGCCCAAACGTGGTGACACAGACCAGTCTATCCAGTTCTCGCTTTTCTTCAAGAGAGAGAGAGAGAGACAGCGAGAGAGAGAGAGAGAGAGAGCGCAAGAGAAATGTTCATTTGGCAATGCTTTTCGACCACGCAGTCTTTGGGCCATATGTATGACAGTTACATTTTGCGATTCTCAAATAGCGATTTTTAGGGAATTGCTATCTGAGCATCGCAAAATGCTATGTATGTAGGATTTGCAAATAATTTTGCGAATCCTACATATTCCTTAATTGCGAATCGCAAATTGCAATTTGCAATTAAGGAATACCTCCCCATTCATTCCTATGGGCCTAGATGCCCAAAGGGATGAATGGGAAGACATTCTCAATTTGCGATTCTCAATTAGAGAATCGCAGATTGAGAATGCAATTTCAAGGGTGCCAGGGTGTCAAAAGGACACCCTGTTGCACCCCTGAAATGTGCATGAGGGCCCATGTGGCACACATACATGCCCTAAGGGCATGTATGTGTGCCACATGGCACCTTGAAAAATGCAAAAAAGTGCATTTTTCAAAGAAATCACAAATTACCACCAACTTGAAGTTGGTGGTAATTTGCGATTCCTTATTGCCAAATTGCACTTTTTTTGGACCTCATACATTGCATTTAAGGAATTGCAATTTGCGATTCCTTAAATGCAATCGCAAAATAGGGAATCGCAAATTTGCGATTTCTTATTTTGCGAGGCTGTTTTGCTTACATACATACCACTTAAGAATTTGGTGGTCGCAAATGCCTAAATTCGGCGAATTTCGGCGTTTGCAAAATTGCCTTCATACATATGGACCTTTGTCATGACCATAAAGCACCAGAGTGCTCAATCACCTTTACAAGCTTTTACCATAGACATAACAGGCATACTTGTCATTCTTGCCCATTATGATACAGTGTTTTGCAAGTAATAGAGATAGAAGAGTAAAGTTCATACAGGAAAAGAATGGGAAAGTTACAAGAAAATTATAAGGAAACAAAGGTACATCACTTGTATAATTATCCACAGCACTGAATGTGATTAAATACGTTACAAAGAAAATACAATTATTCCAAAGCTGTCAGTCACATCCAAAGTGGTCACTAGCATCCTATATTCATGAAACAAAAGCACTGCCACTTCAAATTTAATTCCAAATCAACATGTATACACCAAGCAGTGTATTCCACAAATTAGTTATCGAATCATCATCTACCACCCAGTGGGCCAAGACACGGCCGGACTGGGAAGAGAAACCAGCCCAGGAAATTCCACTCGACCGGCCCCTGGGGGGAGATGCTGTGGTGGCAAGCACTGCGGCCGCTTATATTTTGTTACAGGGGGCCGATAATGCAGCACTGCTGCAAAACTGGCTCCCAGTGACGAAAACCGGCCCTCACGGCTGAAAAACCTGCGCTCAACCTTCCGGTCCACCAGGGAAACGCCCGGTGCCCGCTAAGGCTAGTCCGGTCCTGGGCCAAGATCACATAAGAATCCTGTCATAATAATACAAAGCGCAGCAGTGGCTCCTCCATGGGAGCCGGGGAGCACCCCCCCCCCCCCCACACACACACACAGCTGCAGAAAGCTAGAAACATAAAATGAAAATAAAAGGATTTTACTACCATTTTATTTTTGCATCTTTCTGCTGAATAGAGAGAGCAGGGAGGGGCTAGTGCATCATTGATGCTGATTGACAGCAATGACCAGTGGCCCTTTCACTGTGAATTGCGCACACCAGTTTCGCTGGCTACATTATTATAGCCAAACAAACAATTCAACGTTTCCAACCTGGCTGTCTTAAACAGTCAGTTTGGAGAGCAGGCACAGGCCTTCAGTGCTCTTGGGAGCGCTGAAGCAGCCTGCTTCAGCCAATCCAGACACTTCTCTCATGCAGCATGATGGATTGGACAAAGAGCTGCCAGACCTCCTGCTGGAGGAGTCTAGAGCCAGCCGGAGAACGCAAAGGACGTGCTGAAAGGTGAGAAGATAAGTGAAAGTTTTTTTTTTTTGTAAATGTTTATTATTTTTTTCATCTTGAAATGTTAATGTTTACTTGTATGTTTAATTTTATTTATGTCAAACCACCATTTTGTGGGTCACCAACCGCCACTGCAACAGGGCAAACAGTGACGAAGCTAAATGCATGAAACATTCTTCAATAACATGTATCAAATCTATACTTTCATGTGCATGAGGTTATTTTCAAATTAATATACCGGGAAACAAAAATAAACAACACAATAACACGCAACAGATGAAAAGATAAGTGTGGAACAAAAGCACACTTAAGTCTAAAAAGCCCAACCCTGAACATTTCTGAAAGTAAATCCATTAGATTCCTCACAAATCAAACACACTCAGTAATATGCGAAAAGACTGTGCAGCAGGCCCTTAATAAATATGTGCATAAAGCTCTTCCTCTACATTGAGGTCTCCAGGCGATTTGCTGTTAAGGTTGATAATATACTCCAACTCCATTTTCCTCAGTCTCTTCTTTCTGTCTCCCCCCCCCCTCACATTCTCTGGAACCCTGTTAATACCAAAAAATGAAAGAGTATCATGTCTCTGCGTATGTGTCTGCTAAAAGTGTTGCGCTATTGGGTATATCTTGTCACTGTTTTTTATGGCACGTTTTTTCTCTAGGACAATTTACTTTACAGAGAAGATCGTGCTACCCACATATTGACGGTCACAGGGGCATAGTAAAATGAAAACACAGTAATCGCTAAAACATTAAATTAATTTCCTTATTGTAGCTGTTTTACCTGTAGATAAAATGTATGTTCTTTTATTAGTACTGTATTTGCACACTTAACACTTACCACACTTAAAACAGCCTTGCTTTTCCTTAAGCCAGGATGTGTGCACTTTCTCCTCCAGGTAACTGTGTACTAATAAGTCTTTTACTGACTTGCTCTACCTGTAGGTGACCATGGGGTGTGGGCTCTAAAGATTGTCTATACCCGGATCTGATATAAATAGATGCCAGTGTTTCAGAAGCATCCATTTGATCATATTTGATTCACTGTTGAAAGTAGTGATAAGCCTCACTGTGTTGGGCTCCTTGGTCTTTTTTTTTTTTAGAGTAAATTCTCCCTGAGATGCTTTTTTAACCTTTCACAGGCTGCCCTTAAAACCTTAACAGGCTAGCATCCGGCCTGAAATCTGCCAATCATTTTGTTCTGCTCTGTCTCAAAAGCGTGGGGGATTCTGCAGTTGCATTTCCCCCGCAACATCTCTCTAAATGGGATACTCCATTTCAGGTTGTGTGGATGGTGGTTTTAAGCATGTAGAATACTATTGCCTGCAGTGCTGTTCCTGAATAGGGTAGTCTGTATGATGTCTCCCTCGACCTTCACAAGAATATCCAAAAATGTAAGCTCAGATTTGTGTATTTTATGTGTGAACTTTAAATTTAGCCCTTTATCTGAGATATACGTCAGAAAGTCTCGCAATTTCTCCTGCGGATCATCCCAGATGACAAAAAGATCATCTATATATCGCGTCCAAACAATAAAATGTTTTGCCCATCCCTCAATGGCTTCTGTCCAGATGTGTTGTGCCTCCCACCACCCCATTAAAATTCCAGCATAGGTCGGTGCAAAGAAACTACCCGTTGCAGTCCCAATGAGTTGTTTGTACCATTGATCCCTCTAAACAGAAACACAACATTTCTAGCAACATAATGGAGTGGTCATAAAATATAGTGACTTATGCCTAAAAAAGTGCCTGCAGGCCTGAAGAGCGGTATCATGATTGATGCAAGTGCAAAGTGACACAACGTCTATGGTTGCCAGGATGTAACTTGGCTCCTATGGAATACTCTCAATCTTAATGATAAAAACCTAAATCACAATTCACACCATCTGTTGATCAATTGCCACCCCAGGTTGCCATCTTTGAAAAAGTTATAAGTGATAAATTCACTAATATAACTAACTTCACCCCTAAAACACAATTCAATTTGACATCTGAACAATACAAAGCTATGACAGATATCAAACAAGATAACAACATCACAGTGAAGGCATGTGATAAGGGGGGAGGGATCGTAGTATACGATACATCTGGCTACATCGCTAAAATGGAGGAAATGCTAAATGATATAAGATTTTATGCCCCCATAACAAGAGACACGACCGCCCAAACTAAAAATAAGATAAAGAAATTGACAGATAAGGCCCTGAGGGAAGAAGAAATCTGCAAAAAGGAGTGGGAATACTTAAATGTAAAGAATCTGAGACTTGCCAGCATCTATGGCATTCCTAAGGTGCACAAAAATGTAACAGATCCGCCCCTTAGGCCCATAGTCACGACCATTGGTTCAGTGACAGAGCCTCTTGCGAAATATATAGATGCTATCCTATGTCCATATGTCTCTAAGATCCCAGGTCATGTGCAAGACACAAGACAGATAATAAATCTAGTGGAAAATGTAAAATTTTGCAACACATCTCACTGGTTAGTCACGATGGACATAGAAGCTCTTTACAGCAACATTCCCATCATGGGAGCTCTAGATGCCACCCATTGGTTCATGAAGAAGTACAAAGTTATTGGTCCTACCATATTCATATTGGAATGTTTGAAGATTGTTCTCACGGACAACATATTTGAATTCAATGGGAATCTGTATATACAACAACAAGGCGTCAGTATGGGAGCTTCTTGCGCCCCAACAATCGCCAATATATACATGGCCAGGTTCGAAGAACAATACATATTCAATGAGGCGGCGCCGTTCTATGAATCCGTGACCTCCTGGTCACGGTACATAGACGACGTCTTCTTCATTTGGATAGACAATGAAGACAATCTGGAACAGTTTCTCCACTGGATAAACCTTTGTGATCAGAATATTAGATTTACTTATCATGCGGATAATTCCCAAGTGGAATATCTAGATGTTTTGATCAAACATCGTGATGGAACCCTGGCCGTGGATCTATTTGTTAAACCAACGGCCAGGAATACATTACTACATTACGATAGTTACCATCCCGCAATCCAAAAGAACAGCGTCCCATTTGGGGAATTTTTACGTCTAAGACGCAATTGCACCAATATCTTAGACTATGATAACAACTCAGTCATGATGAAATCCAAATTTTTATCCCGAGGTTACCCCAAAAAAATCATACGGGATTCATATAAGCGGGCTCGCTTTTATGATAGACAGCACCTCTTGGAACCTAAGGTGAACAAAGATACTCCTAACCTAGTGTTCATTACTAAACATTCAATGCTCAATGAAAGAATTCGACAAACTATATGCGCCAATTGGCATATTTTGAATGTGAATGTGGAAAAAGAAGACCATTTGCCAAAACCCATGTTCGCTTACAAAAGAAATAAGTCCTTGAAAGATCATATTGTTAGATCACGCATGACATCGATAACATCAAGTAATCAACAATCATTGGTGAATCTACAACCAGTGCAAGGCACGTATAGTTGTCTGAACTGTAAATCCTGTACCTCAGTGATTCAAGGCCCCACTTTGAAGTTCAACAAACAATTAATTAGACCGGCAGACCTCAATAATTGCAAAAGTACCAACGTAATTTATTTAATAATCTGCCCTTGTCAGAAGGGGTACGTTGGACAAACAGGCCGAGCATTGAATGTCAGATTAACAGAACACAGGTCAGCGATCCGTACCAAAAAATTGACAGCACCGATGGTATCTCATTACGTAGAGAATAACCACACCCATGACAACATGTCTTGGTACATTTTAGAAAGGATACATCACAAGACAGGATCTGATATAGATAAAATCAGAAAAATGAGAGAGGTATATTGGATTTTCATTTTGGGGACAGCCACCAATGGATTGAATATGGACATTCCGTGGGAACAAGCAATAATATAATTAGTTCCAGTAAGTCCAGGCGATGTAGAAGAGTAGTTATACCATGAACTATGTACAGTCATTCTAACATGGGATCATCACATTTTTGCATATATTCGACTGTTTCATTTTGGGTCCATAGTATACACAATTACGTCACCTCGGTTCAACCCCTATATGGAGACACTAATTGGCTGAGCTCTCTGAGCTAGATCTCTATTAGTTAGTAGTCCCCACACACACATTCCACCAAAACCCCGTCTTAAGATGGCACTCGCTTCTGCGATGTTTTTTTCACCGAGCCCTTTAGGTCATGGGTCTCGAGACATGTAATACAACCTGTCTCGATACGTGATATATAACGTCCATTCAAAAATAGGCGCGCACTTAAAATGTAGGAATTATCCCTATCCAGTTTAGATATATTGAAAAACTGGCGCCGAGCGTGACATGTTCCGCCTTTTTTATATACAGCGCACAAATAATATGAAGGCGCATCTCTTTCAAAATATAGGCAATTTATATCCGGGAGATAGAGGCGATCTATTTATCTTACTAATTGCAGCCCAGTTAGAACAAAAAACACTCGCCTTCATATCGGTGTACCTGACGACTGTATAGGTTTTGGGCAACATTGAATGGCCCTTTGACCATTCTAAGATGGCGTCTATATTAACACAGTTCCACCTTTACATTTTGTTGGGAATTCCGCCTCACTGCATATCGCGAGATTGCTTGTGAGGCTCGTTATGAATGGCCACATTTAAGGAGACCCTGAACCAGAGAGCCGGTCATCACTATCCAGGAGATTATCGCGCGGACGGGCTACATCGGGATCAATAGTAAGTACAGACGCCACACATATCCATGCATTGACCGTTAGGGTGGGGACGCCGGTAAATATCGTGCCTTAATAACACGGATAAGAGCTTAACTCTACCCGGAAGTATTTCGAGCTAGAGACCACGCATTGAAATGGCACAATCGTGCAAGGACTGTGTGTTCTGTTACCATCCCTTTGCTGCACACAATTAAGCATAGGCACCTCGTTCAGCATCGCTTGAACCGCGTAGTTGGGAATACGTGTAACAACTGAAGTTCTACAAACGCATAATAACTCATTTTAACCGGGCACAATTTTAAGCTACAGTCTACTTTATTATCACGACATTGTTCTATTTTTAAACATCATCGCCATGCTAAAGAACGGCTGGTGTTTAGTATACGCATAAGAATCGATCTCCACCCGGCATATACTTAAGCCATAGCCCACAAATTTAAACATCTTTATTCCTAATTTAACATCACCGCTATGCGAAAGAACACCATACTGGAATGTCCATCATCCATTTTCCTTACTAGAACAGTAGCCATGTGATCTCAGGACTGTACAATATGCCACCGTTGCGTTGTGCAGAAACGATAAATAGACGGTACTCCCTAGGTCACGACTAATAAACGGCACTTTTTGGGTTTATAGATCATTGCAGCCCGCTCATCAAGTTGGGAACTTACATCTTTCCCGAGATGCATAACAGCGTGACACGCCTGCTATATAATTAATTTGGGACCGCAACTACGTCTCACTATCCAACTGGGCACAGATCCAGGTGGCCACAGGTATGCAAAGATCCACTATAATTATCTCCGTATGATTAGGGTATGTTATTTAGTCGCTCTGACTTGGTTGTCACTCACAATTCTCTGTTTCTTGTATATTATCTAGAAATCATTAAGAAACACCAACAAAATAGAAGTTAATCGAAAGTCTCCGGAAAAAGACATTAATCAAGGCTCCCTCCAGCCTTGCCAAAAGGTACAGATTTATGTAGACAGTAACATTCTTGCTAATAGTGCATAGGTCTAGTTTATATTTGGACATGTGCCCATCGCTCGGCCTAGGGGTTGGTAGCAATTTAGCCTGCCTTCTCATAATCTTGAAATTCATATAGGGGCCCCCATTTTTTCCACTCGTTCCAACAGTCTGTTATCTGCAGAAATGTATTTTAGATCCTACTTTAGAATCACTACATTCGCATTTTTGTTCAACTGTGATTTTGTTTTAAATATTGTATATAGTGTAAATTTGTATAAAATGTAATGGGAGAAGTAATGTATATAAATGTATAGAAAGGTGGTACATAGAAAGTATTAAGTATCAAAAGGATCTGTCAGACTGAGCAACAACCTAACAGTGACAAAGTAGTCCCTCTACACTAAGACTGAATTACAGACTTGTAGTCGTTATAACAACATAACTGTATGAACGTTGATACTTTAAAGTCAAAGTGTATAAGACTAATTGTAAATATGATTCTCTTTTTGTAGTATCAACCTGTGCATACAGAATTCCTGAGGAAGGCTAACCGCCGAAACGCGTTGAAGGGGAATTAATTCTGTATTATTTGGAATAATTTATCTGAAATTTGTTTTGAATTGTAAAGCACTAATTTGTATTATACACATGTAAATAATTTCTCAGCCTGATATCAATCGCTTCAAATATGGGAATACAGTTTATAATTATAATAAAATAAAAGAAAAATATTTTCATACTAAATTCAATTAGGCATTGACTTTATTTTTTAGCGTTCACTAGTATGATGTAAATATGTGCACATAACCCGGTGCTAATTTCTTTCTTTCTAAATAAACAACGTCTATGGTTGCCAGGATGTAACTTGGCTCCTATGGAATACTCTCAATCTTAATGATAAAATATGTTCCATCACTACAATATGATGGTAGGTTGAGAACATAAGGTAGCAGACAATAATACAAATACATTGATGTGTTTTCTAACAGATTTTTGTTAGCCGAAAATATAGGTCTTCATGGGGGATTCTCCCTGTCCTTGTGTATGTTCGGTAACATGTAGAAACATCGAGTCGTAGGTTTATACACATGTAAAAACTGATACTCTTTAATACTGGCTGGACCTCTCTTCTGCCACTCTCCTATCAAAGTATGGTACCCTCTAATGGTCTCTCAGTATGTGTCTAGAGTAGACTTCTCATAGCTACCAGATAATTACAATTGTCTTTTTGCCTCCTGTGTATATTTGTTAACACAACATTACACAAGGGAGCACCCAGTATAAGTCAAAACTACACCACCAACACTCTGAATCTGCTCACTTCAACTTGGGAACTACCCAACGTTCTCTGCTTCTTTTCTACATAATATATGTAGAACTCAAAGTGGTATTTTACTAATCCAAAACTGTATTATATGGGGTGATCCCTTCTGTCTATACAAAGCTAAACTTCTCTTAAGAGCTATAGTGAAACACATGTCAGAGGTTGCTTTTATTCAATCCAGGTTGGCTTGGATGTTTTTTTATATTCCAATGCTGTATGTCTGTGCCTGGAGTAGTATAAGCCTTTTGTCATTTTATAGCGTGGATGGCACTGGGGTAATCCTATGCTTAAAGACTTTGCTGTAGATATGTCAAAAGACTTTGTCCCTTTCTACCTCGGCGTGAATGACATTGTGCTTAACCTGTGTTCAAAAACTTTGCTAGAAAAACAGACATTGAGGTGAGCAGATTCAGACTGTTGCGTGTGTTGAGAGTGCTCTAAACAGGAGCTGCACTACAACTGAACTTGGAAACTACCCACACTGCTCTGTTTCTTTTTTGCACCTACAACTGCAGCTGTGTAGTTATAGTCAGGTCACAGTTTCCATAGCAAGAGTGTTTTGCGAGTAACTTTGGAGCCTTTTGGCGAATCTGCATGACACTTTCCAAACAAAACTTTCAGTCGGAAAAAAAAATATTAATGAAAGCAAATGGCGGTTGGGTGTCTGCAGGGGGACCGGCGTCCGTGGCGGGGTTGACCACCTACGGGTGGTTCGCTACCTGTACAGGTCTGATTGCAGGGCCAGCGACTAACTCCCTGCTGTGCACGCCCATAAGTTGTGTGCATTGGGAGGTTGACAGTCCACGCAGGGTTTGCTGCGGGGCCTGATCAGAGCCCAGGGTTTGTGACACATACTCTGCTTTGCGACACATACTCTGCTGGGTACGGCCTTTAGCTGTGCACAATGGGTTTCTATTCGCCCATGGTGTGGTTGGGCTCTCCGGCCAGGCTCTACAAGCAGCACCTACTGCAAAAGTTGGTCACCTAAGCGCAGCCCTGCAAGATTTGGCTGTGCACAGCAGGGGGTTGGCTGTCTGCACTGGGTTGTCTCAAGGGCAGGCCAACCATTTGGAGTGCACAGCGAAGGATTTGGCTAAATAAAAGAAACCCCAGAACATCACCGAAAATACCAAAGGTTGAAGACACATTATAATTAGATATGGTAATAAGACCTTCTCTTACATAAAAAAAAACCCTCAGAAATTCATGGGAAAAATCAGAGTGATGTTATACTTCTGTGTTGAAATGAGATAAAAACTAGAGTTTAAAACCCCCAAAACACTGAAATTCGTCAGTTCTGTATAACTGAGCTAAGTGTAATTTACATCCCCACCATGTACTGCTTATGACCACACATATAACATCACTCATGGCATTTTAAATGATATAATTGATGACAACACTGATGACATCTTAAATGACATTATCAATGACATTACAGATGCCATCATCGAGCCCTTCTGGCAGCGCCCTATAGGGTTAGTGGACTCGAAGTCATCCAACACGTAAAATTTTCTATCACCAAACACGTGATAGTGGATATAACCTTTCCCCACTTGCTAGACTCATAACATATTTTCAAGTATTCCACATTTGGTGGCTGTTATCCTCTGTTTACTGGTTTTCACCCAGCGAACAAACCAATAAACTGCCCAGACTTTAATGGAGTCACCCCCATTTTAATTCTTGAACACCTTGAAACAACACCTTCTGTCAGGCCTGTATGACAACTCAACAAAGCATGGTAAAATGCACCACACACACATTCCTGAGGTGGGCCATAGCATTAGAGCCATGTTTACAATACCAGGGGCTGTATTATGCATTGTGGCCCTGGGGTACAATAGGCATGTGCTCCTGCTTTGTCATCCCCGGGCACTTTGGTATTACACATGGTGCTGCCGACACTTGGGCAGCCCCTTTTTGTAATCAGGGCCGGCTCTAGGGCGGTGCGACCGGTGCCACCGCACTGGGTGCTGACTTCCTGGGGGCGCCGTGTTTGCAATTTTATTATGTTTTTAAAGCACCTGCTGCCGCGTTCCTTTCCTCCAGCTATTACCAGACAACACAAAAATGTCAGGATAACTCCTGTGATAAATGTTCTTCCTGGAGAGCAATCAAAGTTTTGTTTAGTGAGGTTTTGACTTATGTGAAAGTTGTGCAGAGAGTTAATATGCCTGCTGAAAAGAACCTGTACCATGCAGATCACAAAGTGCATATAATGTAAATAGGTCAGCAGGTTACTCCTTTTAAAAGAGACATGCTTTTGTTACTGACAATTTATAACTTAAAGTCCTAATATAGAACAGTGAGCTATTAACTTTCATCATAGAACTACATACACACTTCAAAGAATACATTAGAGCCTTGATTAATGTTGCAAAATTGGTTAATTTGGGTAGAAATCGATTCTTATTATTAAAGAAAACTCCCAATAATGCTGTTTCTTTTCCAATTTTGAGTTTGTGCTCCTCCACACCAAGCACTCCTAAACTATACTACCTACCAGTATGGATGACATGTGACTCTGCACTGGTAGTCCTTTGGCTTATGTAACATTTCCTATTCACTGATTTACACACGTGTGATTGATTGCCTTTGTGTAAAATGTGTGTATTGCAAATTGCTCTGACATCCTTTACTGGTATGCGTGGCGCTATATACCTAATTCAATGCATCTGGGAGAGAGTGGTTATGGAGGCTTGGTCACTGTTAAAGGGTGCTAGTGAGAGAATCTGTGGTGGAGGTATACATAAGGGGCGACAACGAACATTGTTGCCCTGGGTGCCACCAGCGCTAAAGCCGGCCCTGTTTGTAATAACAATAGCACTGGTGCACATGTAGCACCAGTATTATCTTGAGAGGGCATTCACTCATTTGCCTCTCTGCCTGTACCCTAGTACAGAGGCAAACAGGCCCTTGGGAGGCACACTGACAGTTCACCACAAACAGGGGGCTCACTGACAATGCGCAACCTGAGCGCAGCTCCCTGGAGGGAGCAAAGGAGTTCCCACAGACCCCCCAGACAATTCCAGTGCAGGCGTGTGCAGTCACTCACTGTCCCCCCCTGCAGTGGGACCTCTATCCCTTCTTCAACCTCTTCGCTGCGGGGGTAATTACCCCACGGTGCGGGGGGGCCTGGGATTGAGCACGGCGCCGCAGTGCTCCTGACGAGAACAGCTCGTCATGAGTCACAGTGGAGCTGTGCTCATAACGAGCTGGTCTCATCACGACTCTGCCCACTGATTAATTTGCCCGCACAGGCGGGAATCAATCGCGCGTGAGCGGAGCGCAGCCGTTATGACGAGACCAGCTCGTCATGAGCACAGCTCCACTGTGACTCATGACGAGCTGGTCTCATCATGAGCACCGACGGTGTTAAAATGCTGGCGACAGCCGTCTGCACTGTGAAACATGGAGCGGCTGCTGTGTATTCACTGAATGCATTGCCTCCAGGACGGGTTGTGGTTTGATTTCAAATTGGCCAGTGCTTATTACAAAGAGTAAGTGAAATACTGGACTATGTGGTTTGGTTGTCTGGAGTAAAAAGAAGAGAAGGCTATTTAATGATGCAGTGAGCAATGCAGAATTTTAGAAAAAAATCACCCTTTGCATTATTAAAAACACATTCAGTCTGTACATGTGAGAAATTGTTGAATGTATTTTCTTCGAGGCACAGCTAACTAAGTGGGCTGATAGAAATGATAATGTTTAGGTTTTGTTTACCTATCATGAATAATGGTGGGGGCCAGTAGATTGGTGCAATTCTGAGGCTGAAGATTTGTGGATTTGATGCATTTACCACATAATTTTCAGATTTCACAAAATATTTGCTAATATTTGGCTTTGTTTGCCACACTCTAATTCCAGTCACTGCCCATAGTTAGCATCACCTTGAAGAAAACACCTCTTTCAAGCTAACTAACCCAAAATAAACATGTAATATAAAAATATATAAAGGGTAAACAATTTAATATGGCCCTATATTGCTGTTGTGTGGGTCTGGTGACATTTTACAAAGAACTCTGCCTTCGCCCTCTTGGCTTATAAAGTTAATGCAACCCCACAATGTAATATTGCATGATGTTATACAGTTACCTGTTATTTATTTTATGTGAATTTTAAATGTAACACCAAAACATAGGTTTCACAAAAAAAAATCACAAGTGAGAAAAACATTAAAATTAGCAAGTTGCTTAAATAGACCTATTTATCATGCGATATGTGTACTATGCAAGTTGGCTTTATTGAGCAGTGTGCTAATTTTGCTCTTGGCAAAAACAGGACATTCTATTAGGGTGATAGTCTTTCTTTAATTTTTGTACATTTATTTTTGAAATTATCATATTTAGGTATGGCGCGACCGTGTAGCTGAGTGTGGAAGATCTATTGTCACAATTATTGCATAGGGAGAGTGGACTTTGGCTCCACCCAAAATGAGCATTACAGGCTGACCTGATGCTATCGGCTGTTTGGTGCATCATTCCATCTCCCAGGTGAGCTTGCAATGCAATATATGAAAGACAGTTATACATCCCGAAAGAACACAGGAACTGATTTTCAGGGTTTTTTTCCTCTGCAGAAGGCTTTTAACACATTTCATTTCGGACTCAAAATGCAGGCTAGACTTGACAATGCTTGTTAACAAATGTGACTTAATGGCGTAATTTAAAGTACTATACTGAAACACTTGCAACTATTAAAGAAAAAGACTATGAGCCAGATGAATTAAGGGTTTTCCCACTCGCAAACGGGCCAATTCGCAGAACCAGTCCATTTGCCAATGGGAAAAAGCCTTTAGGGATGTATCATCCCAAAAGGCCATCGCAAAATAAGGAATCACAAAATTTGCAATTCCCTATTTTGCAAATGCATTTAAGGAATAGCAAATTGCAATTCCTTAAATGCAATTCTGGAAGCAGCCAAAATTTGCGATTTGCCCTTTAGAAATCGCAAATTACCACCAACTTCAAGTTGGTGGTAATTTGCGATTTCCTAGAAAAATGCACTTTTTTGCATTTTCAAAGTGCCATGTGGCACACATACATGCCCTTGCGCTACATGTGCACACATTCAGCCTCTACGCCCATAGGAATGAATGGGAATGTATTCCTTAATTGCGAATCGCAATTAAGGAATATATAGGAATCACAATTATTATTGCGAAACCTACATGCATTGCATTTTGGGAGTCTTTAATAGCGAATCGGTAAAATTAGCTATTAAGGACTCGCAAACTGCAATGATGATACATCTGCCCCTATGGGCCTTATTCAGAGGTTGACTCGCTGGGAACTCTGTCAAAACGCGGAGGATTTTTCATTCACCGTATTATAAGTGCTGTAGGCTATTATGCAATTGTAATATGGTGGATGGGGCATCAACTATGTTTGTGACGGAGTAGCCCATCCACCAAACTTTAAAAAAAGACCAATGTTATTTACATGACAATTCTTTTGATGGATTGAAGTATTACTTTGGAAGCTTACATACCCTCAGGGTAACTTGAGCTATGCCCATAAAGAACCCAGCTCAATTAGCTTATTTCTGTGAGTAAGCATATCTTGGTCCTGAAAATTCAGAGTAAAAAACACCAACGTCAAGAGTAAACACATAGTGGAGATAAGATTGCATTGCTAAGCATCCTTTGTCAATTTTAGAGGCTTTTAGGTTTTGGGCCACAACAAGCATGCCTCTCCTGCTGAAAATATTCCAGGGAACATTTTCTTTTTTATATCATTAACCGGTAACTGATATTAGTAGACAACCATAACATAACTTGATTAGAATTTTAAAGTGATTTATTTTGGTTTTGTACCTACAAACTTACCTAGTTCATGTTTAACACAGTACATGGCCCTCAACCGTGTGCCCAATGCTTAGCCTGCAATGAACTCCCAGCATGTCACTACTATGAAATCTTTACAATATTTAGGTGTTCATGGCATATCTTTAAGGTTTTCATCTAAAGCCACAATATGACGAAAAAGAAGGGATAGTTCCTGCCGACTAGTAGGATCACAAATATTTTAGAGCCGGGGCGGCTCCTCCGCTACGGCGGAGAAGCGTCGCCCACTACTCTCGGAGCAGTGGAAAAAGGAAAAATAAAATGATAATAACAATGTTATTATCATTTCCTTTTTTTAGCTACAGGACTGGGTTAGGGCGGAGCGGGGCTGGTGTCACAGGTAGGAGGATTGGTTTGTTCACAATAAGTGCGCATGACGGTTTGGCCAGCCTTCTTCATGTGCACTTAGCATGTTATCCATTAGCTGTATTGCACAGCCTGGGTGGGGAACATGCACAGATGACCAGTCCCAGTCTGCGCGCCGAACTATGGCATTCAGACCAATCACGACACTGCTGTCATGGTGACAGCAGCGTCGTGGTCGGCTTAGAGGAGCATGTATGCTTCCTGCTTCATCTGGACTCGGAGTCAGAAAGAGAAGCAGAGAGATGGCGGAGGAGGGATGGTAGAAGAGGTAAATGTTTTCTTTAAATATTTTGTATTTTTTAACCCACCTGCCCCTCCACCCCCGTTACCTACGAGCCGCCATTGTTTTTGAGTCTTTAATTGGAGAACTCCTGGTGAAGTTCTTGGTAACCCTTCAAGATGACACCACATCATCTGCCATAACGAAACAGTACACATAGTGGGTGTTCCGCGTTCATGTTGTGTGTCTGATCAATTAGTGTAGTGAGTTGACATTGACCAATACACACTGTGGAGTGTTCATAGAATGCTCTCAGACAGCTGTGACAACTTACTGGATCTGGTTGTGATTGGTGTGTTTGTTGCAATTCTGTACAGATTGAAATCACTTTTGGTGGACAGAAGCCAGCTTTTCCAAGGGTATCGGAGAACCTTACTGGTCACAACGTTACTTAATTCTTGACAAGGTGTTTCTGGCTGATGGGAAGGTACGGAACATGACATGGCCCTTTGAATAGCTGAAGAACTGTTACAGGATTTGCCTGACCGGTTCAAGCCACCAGAACAGAAGAACATCAGTCCACAACGGCTTGATTGACAATTAAATGAAAGAGGAAAGTGACCTTTTATTGAGGACTAGCAGCCCGTCCCGACGTTGTCCGGGTATGAATTGCTGCCGGCCAGTAGTATATTGTTTTGTAGGATTTCGTTTTGATAGCATTTCTTATCTGTGACAGGCCTGTGAAACGCTCCGATTCACAGTGCACTGCTGATGCACTTAAGAGTGCGCGTTCAGTAGTATGTGAACTCGAGTTTCCCTACTTTATTTATCCTTGCAATATTATATAGCGCAAACTCGACAACATGGCATGAGCACAATTTACATTACATAAGAACACATTAATTTGTGGTAGGCACGGGGAGACAAAGCAATTTGTCTGGAATCACAGGATGTTGAGCTGATGCTGAGATTCGAACGTAGCTCCCCAGCTCTAAAGTTCGCAATTCTAGAACTTGTGGCGGGAGGTGTGTCTAAAAGTGTATGTCGGTGCTGGCCATCAATGAGAGAGACCTGTGCATTTTTCAAATGGGTGGTGAAAAAATATGAGTATGTTGCTGGAGATGTGGGCCGCCGTGCCACCAATGTACTGACCGGGGGAGGGTAAACACCCATTATTCCTCAACTTTCTTTCCGCATACCATCACTCCGGATACTTTCATTACGAAAGTACCATGATTCCGCAATGCCATTATAACGCATGGCATTACATTTTATATGCTTTTACCACGCATACATTTACAACGAAAGGATAAGGTAAGTATGGGTATAGGGGTGTATGTTTTGGGGTACTGAGGTATATGTTTTGGGGTGTTTGGGTATTTTAAGGGTTCAGATATAGTTTTGGGTTTTGGGGTATAGGGGTATTATTAGGGTTCAGGGATAGGTTTGGGTTTTGGAGTACAGGGGTATTTTAAGGGTTCAGGGCTAGGTTTGGGTTTTGGGGTACAGGGGTATTTTTAGGGTTCAGGGCTACGTTTGGGTTTTGGGGTACAGGGGTATTTTAGGGTTCAGGGGTTGGTTTGGGTTTTGGGGTACATGGTTATTTTTAGGGTTCAGGGATAGGTTTGGGTTTTGGGGTACAGGGGTATTTTTAGGGTTCAGGGGTATGTTTGGGTTTTGGGGTACAGGGGTATTTTAAGGGTTCAGGGCTAGGTTTGGGTTTTGGGGTACAGAGGTATTTTTAGGGTTCAGGGCTAGGTTTGGGTTTTGGGGTACAGGGGTATTTTTAGGGTTCAGGGCTAGGTTTGGGTTTTGTGGTACAGGGGTATTTTTAGGGTTTAGGGATAGGTTTGGGTTTTGGGGTACAGGGTATATTTATAGGGTTAAGATGGGTTAGTGTTTAAGGGTGTTGGGGTATTTTAAGGAGTAAGGGTGGGTTATGATTATGGGGTGCAGGGGTATTTAAAGGGAGCAGGGTGGGATTAGCCAGCAAAGTAGTCCCTTGTGGGCGTGTCTGCGTTGTGCTGTGGTCGTGTGCTGGGGGCGTGACAAGCGCTGGGGGCGTGTGGTACGTTCCGCCCTTCATGCCATGTCTCATATCGTGTGCTAATCCCACCCTACTCCCTTTAAATACCCCTGCACCCCATAATCACAACTCACCCTTACTCCTTAAAATACCCCAACACCCTTAAACACTAACCCATCCTAACCCTATAATTATACCCTGTACCCCAAAACCCAAACCTATCCCTAAACCCTAAAAATACCCCTGTACCCCAAAACCCAAACCTAGCCCTGAACCATATAAATACCCCTGTACCTCAAAACCCAAACCTACCCCTGAACACTAAAAATACCCCTGTACCCCAAAACCCAAACCTACCCCTGAACCCTAAAATACCCCTGTACCCCAAAACCCAAACCTAGCCCTGAAACCTTAAAATACCCCTGCACCCCAAAACCCAAACCTACCCCTGAACCCTAAAAATACCCCTGTACCCCAAAACCCAAACCTAGCCCTGCACCCTAAAAATAACCCTGTACCCCAAAACCCAAACCTACCCCTGAACCCTAAAATACCCCTGTACCCCAAAACCCAAACCTAGCCCTGAACCCTAAAAATACCCCTGTAGCCCTGAACCCTTAAAATACCCCTGTACTCCAAAACACAAACCTACCCCTGAACCCTAGTAATACCCCTATACCCCAAAACCCAAACCTAGCCCTGAACCCTAAAAATACCCCTGTACCCATAACCCAAAACTATATCTGAACCCTTAACCTCTTCGAGGCTCATGACGAGCTGAGCTCGTCATAAGCCACGGCGCTCCGGTGCTCATGACGAGCTCAGCTCGTCATGAGCCGTGGAACGCTCGCATGCGGGGATAATTCCCCTGCTGTGCGTTCCATGGCAGGTAATGCACCTGTGACGAGCTGAGCTCGTCATGAGCATGCGGGCGCTGTGCGCGCCCCCCCTTCCCCCCAGCACATCGGGGGATTAACCCCCGCAGCGAAGGGGTTAAAATACCCAAACACCCCAAAACATATACCTCAGTACCCCAAAACATATACCCCTATACCCATACTTACCTTATCCAAACTTTAAAAAATAAACATGCTTTTACCATTCATGCATTTACAACGAATTTCGTTGCAAATGTATGCGTGGTAAAAGCATATAAAATGTAATGCCATGCGTTATAATGGCATTGCGGAGTCATGGTACTTTCGTAATGAAAGTATGCGGAGTGATGGTATGCGGAAAGAAAGTTGCGGAATAATGGGTGTTTACCCTCCCCCGGTAAGTATATTGGTGGCACGGCGGCCCACATCTCCAGCAACATACTCATATTTTTTCACCACCCATTTGAAAAATGCACAGGTCTCTCTCATTGATGGCCAGCACCGACATACACTTTTAGACACACCTCCCGCCACAAGTTCTAGAATTGCGAACTTTAGAGCTGGGGAGCTACGTTCGAATCTCGGCATCAGCTCAACATCCTGTGATTCCAGGCAAATCGCTTTGTCTCCCCGTGCCTACCACAAATTAATGTGTTCTTCTGCAATGTAAATTGTGCTCATGCCATGTTGTCGAGTTCGCGCTATATAATATTGCAAGGAAAAATAAAGTAGGGAAACTCGAGTTCACACACTACTGAACGCGCACTCTTAAGTGCATCAGCAGTGCACTGTGAATCGGAGCGTTTCACAGGCCTGTCACAGATAAGAAATGCTATCAAAACGAAATCCTACAAAACATTATACTACTGGTCGGCAGCAATTCATACCCGGACAGCGTCGGGACGGGCTGCTAGTATGTATATATAGAGAGAGAGAGAGCTAGAGAGAGAGAGAGATAGACACAGAGATATGTGTTGTTAAATATAGTAAACCTAGACTTACCTTTAAATGCATACCATGTTGATATTTTGGCCTTTATATTTTTGTAGCACAATATTTAAAACCCGATATTCCTGGACCTTACCACTTGAAGTGCTCTTTTTTTTTTAAACGAGTGCACCATTTCACACTTATTTGTAGTAGCCCCCAGTGGTGCTGCCAAATATACGTGTAGTGGAATATTAAGGTTGCTTTGAACCAGTCTCAAATGCAAAAAGAACAAATGATGAACAGAATGCAGAACAATGTCACACATTAACCCCAGTACAGAGATCTGGGCCTAAATCAATCGTTTTTTGCTCACCATGCCATTCCAGTTTGGACCCAGCCATATGCAAATCAGTCTTGACCCTGCGCCCAATGGGAACAGTACAGCCCGAACTCCCAGGTCAGGTCCTCCCTGGACTGGAAACAAGCATCTTAGGTCCGGTTTCGGGCTTTCAGCACTCATCAGCCAGGATAGCTTTACTCCAGTGGCATGGAAAGCACGGGACCCACGTCTGCGTATACCCGTCCCACTCGGGGTGACAAATGCAAAAAGAACAAATGATGGACAGAATGCAGAAAAATGTCATACATTCATCCTAGTACAGATATCTGAGCCTAAATCCATAGGTTTTTTGCTCACCATGCCATTCCAGTTTGGACCCAGCCATATGCAAATCAGTCTTGACCCTGCACCCAATGGGAACAGTCCAGCCCGAACTGCCAGGTCAGGTCCTCCCTGGACTGGAAACAAGCATCCTAGGACCGGTTTCGGGCTATCAGTCTCATGCATCATTCTTCCATCACCATTCACATCCTGTCTCTTAACTAACTCTTACAGGTTCTTCTTCATCTCAGTTTTCTCTCTTTATCTCTCTCTTCCTTTCTCTCTCTTGCTCATCCTTGCTCTTTTTCCACCGTGGGTGACTTGCATAATACTGTACCTACACAAGAGGTCGAAGTGGGTGGGATCTATTGGGATTGGCGTACAGGGACTATTTTCTTTAGCACATGCTTGTTCCTCTAATTACTGGAAATTAAAAAGCATTCCTGATTGGCAGCAGGCTCCTGCAAGTCCAGCTCACTAATTTCCTACAAAGCTGAAGTTGTGCCCATGCAGGAAAAAAGGGCCAGTGTGAGAGTATTGTATCTTTTCAGACAGCCTCTCCTTTTTCGACAGGCTTTACTGCAGGAGGGGTGAGGAAGCAGGGGATTCTTAAATTAGAACCCAAGCCCTTGGACACTCCAATTGGGCTGGCATTAATGTTTGTAGGCAAACCTCTTTGCTCCAGATGAGCGGTAAATATCTGACTATTAGCATGTAAATCGACACATCTACCCTGAAAGGGCATTTGTGCCATCTCCCCCACTGATCTGTGTCCCCTTTGAATGTCTCTAAGAAAGTGGTTTCTCCATTGCAACTTACATTGTAGAATGTCCAATATCACGTCTGACACCTTCATCCAGGAGTGATTTGTTTTTTTATAGGAGTGTGCATTCTGAAATATGAAGTTTTTTATTTATTTAGAATGATTTGTCGGAGAACACTTATGGATCTATCTAGTTACGAAGATTACCCTGACCCCATCCCCTTGGCATCACCTTCCCCAATCTTTTGTCACTGCATTCTATATCACAGTTCCCCTTACTTTTTTGCCTCTCATTAAGCCCCTGCCTTAATGAGAGAAACTGTATCAAAGATTTTGTCTGAGGACATTGGCGTTGGAAGCATGAAGATTGAATGTATTCTGAGATGTAGGGATAACTTTCCCCTCTCTTAACACAAAAATGATGGCCACGTTATCCATTTCAGTTTCTACCCTGAGGAAGCCACAATTTAACTTTGTATGTTGCGAAACATGTATTGGTGGAATTGCATGTTTTGTGGCAGGCCCACTACTTATGTGTTTAATTTAGAATACTGCTTATGTACAAAACTGAAATTGAAACTCATTAATAAAAAATACTTTTTTTTATGCTAGTGACTCCTAAGCTGACATTTTCGTCTAATTTTACAGCTGTGAAGAAGAGGTGTTGTCTGTCTTGGTTGGGCTCACCAAGGGCAAAAATGAAGGATGAAGGGTTAATGCAAAGAGCTGGAAAGATGCCATGGTGCTGCAAAATCCAGTGTGGGTGCTCGACCTCCTCGCTGCATTTGCCCTTTCTCCTTGGTCAGGAGACCTGCTGAGAGTTTGAATAAAGCAGAGGCAAAAAACGATGCTGGCATCTAAACAAAGGTCTCTGGCCAAAGATCTTGGAAAGTCTCAGAGAACAACAGTGGGCTAGACAGGAACATTCCCTATCAGGGCAATGAAGTTTGACAGCCAGAAACCAAGAAGTGACCCATATTTTTGCTAAGCCCAGGCAGATATGGTGCCAGTACAGCTGCCCTATTCCAAGCATGCAGAGGACAGGTGGACAAAGACTTGGCACTTATATGTAACTACCAGCTGCCTTCGGTATTTGTGTGTGCTTGTTTGTGATCACGCTAACAGGCTGGACTTGGAGACCACGCTGCGGTCGGTCACCACACTTCCCAGCCACATTGTTCCTTGATTGTGGGGAGCTGATACGGCAAAATCAAACTACATAAAGGGCTTGTAAGATAGCTCAGTGTGTTGAGTACCTCCTGCAGAGGTCTAGTTGTCACACGTTTTAGGACCACCTCAGCCTTTCATGCTTGCAAGGTGCAGGAGAAGAGTGTAATTCAGTCAAATAAATAATCCGACGGATTGCCCTAATGCCAAGGGAGAAGTCAACTTTGTAATGGGAGCCCTTAATAGCACAGAATTCTTGACATGGATGTTGGTGGCAGAGAGAGAGACCTGCCCGTCATCAAGAAGTAGGTGAAAGACCTCTAAAGGTGACCCAGAAACGGGAGAGGAGGCATCACTTAGACCCTTTTGTAGGGATTATCATGTAAGGGGGGTGTAGTGTGACATTTGCACTGTGTTTGATTTTTCATTTCTATTTATGCCGACCTGGTGGTAAGTAAGAGAGCAACAATATTGAAAGGTTTTTGTGCACATATGTGTTTGTTTTCTACAGCAAGTAGAAAAGTGTAAAGCAAAACTAAAGGCCTCACTTTGGGATAGGTGGGAAGGGGACCGCAGTCAAAATTGTAAAATATCCCTTTTGCCTCCCTACGACCTCATTTAAAGGTGGGAACGTGCCGTGCTTCTTACAGCAGAGACTCACCTAGCTCTGCTGACAGAAACACCCCCAAAGCTGGCCTGCCACCAGTGCTTGATTTGAGCTGGTGGTTTCCGGTGAATGTCACCGGCACTTAATTGTCAACCCTAGCACTTACTGCAGTCTGCTGTATGGTGGCGCTGTCGGTCTAATTTAGAGATAAACACAACAATTGTATATTTATTAAATATACATTAAAAAACTGATTAATACCTGCTGCTGAAGCAATTCTTACAGCTTTGGGGGCAAGGAATAGTCTGAATTGTCACACTTGTAGGAGTGTGGTGGTCAGTAGTAGCGTAGGTATAGCATATGCAACGTTGGCAGGGGCAACTGGTGGTACAAGCTGCAGTGGCTTTCTGACAACAGTCCTGGCATTTACGTTTTTTACAAATTAAGCACTGCCAGCCACCAAAGTAAGCTGGTTCCATGATGTCATAGGCCGGTCCCTTTGCGAAAGGCGGGTCTGTCATCGCCCCCCCTCTGCAGGTATGGCGGGGCACCGGCCCCCACTCCCCTTGTCTGCAATTCATGGTGGGGCGCGCCCCGCCGCGTCATCATGACGCGGTGAGCGCGCCTCACCATCGATTGGTGCTGTGCTCACAGTTGACCCGGAAGCGATAGGATCGCTTCCGAGTCAAAGGGGGAGCTGGGGCCAGGCCAGTTAGAACTGGTCTGACTAGTAGGGGTTTAAAAGGCCGGGGAGCGCGGGAGGTGTTTTCTTGTTCCCTCGTTCCTCAGGCCTGCCCTTGCTCCCAGCCTTCTAGGGGCCAGATAGTCGGGCAACTACGCTGGCCTGTGGCGGTAAGGTCATGATTGGTGAGCAGTCAATTTAAGGTCCTTAGGGGGTGGCGCCATTCTTGAATGGGGTCGCCCAGGGGGAGGGACAAGTGGTCTTTCCTAGAACTCCAGGGGCGGTATAGCCGGTTGGATGGATGGGTGCGGGGGAGGGGGGAGTCACGCTTTCTTTAGGCTGGTTGGCCACCCCGCACAGGCACTATGACGTCACTGAACGGCGCAGAGTGCAAGGGCCCCCCTTGTTAATGGAGTTCATGGAGCATACGGGGGTAACCGGTGGGGGGAAAGTACCCTCTCAGTAAACAGGCCGTCGGCGCATGCGCACTCATACGTGAGGGCGTGGCTGATTGATAAGGATCTGACACCAGTTAGCGACCGTGCCGTAGGCCCAAATAGGACATGCAGAAAAGTTATTCATGTGTGAATATGATTAAAATATTAGTTTGGATAGGAAATAATTTGTATTAGAAGTATGTTAAGGTTAGCCATCTGATACCTGTCTACATGAATTGTAATCTAATGTCAAGTACGTTTTCTGCATAAATAATTGTGTAAATATTTGTATTTCAGCTTTTTATTTACTTTTATGTTTTAATAAATACTGTCGGGGGTTGTAAGATCCCCCGCCTTGCAAAGAAAATCCTCTCTCATGTCCATTTTTAATAAACTGTTGGTCAAACACAGCGCAGGGGAGGGGGATGGTCGGTAGTCCCTGCCATTTGAGGAGGGGCTTCAAGTGCAATGCCCGCAGTGTGGTAATCCACAACATGGCGGTTCTGAGCAGGGAAATATATTTAGTGTGCCTCAGCGTGCTGGCAGACACCGTTCAGTACATCAGGGACATTCACTGGGCATTTTTAAAAACACTCCTTTGTCACGCCACGTCATGGTGGGCTGCTTGGTTTCGAGCATTTCCACTGAAAGTGCTCCCATATTGTGTCAACAAAAGCACTTTTGGCGAAAAGATCCCCCCAACCTTGTTAGAAAGCTTAAATGTGGCTGGAGGGTGACTGTGAGGCTGGCTGAAACGACAGACGAGCTAACACCTTGGTGGCATGCCTGGCTGGCTCCAAATGAGCCCTAAGGGTTTTACAAAAATAACAAAACACGACACCATGCAATGTGTCAATTCTCAGACAGCTAAAAATACAACATGTTAACTTAGGCATCAAAACTCTAATAAAACAGGAGTGTTTTAAGTATCTAACCGAAACGTAGTTGAAACAGCTTTATTTGGCAATAGGGCATTTCGAGGTTGAGTGCAGTAATAACGATGGTACCAAAATCCATCAATAACACTAGTTTCAGCATCAATTTTCTACTCTCTTGTGAGAGGCTGCCCAGCTTAGTTGACGGGCGAGCCCTTGTGCCTTTAACTAGATAGACAACTGATGGGTGTCAAGGCACTGTTCATGTTTAATTGACACACAACTGTATTCAACACACATTTATTTTTAATTATTCAATGGTTCACTAATATGTGAAATTTAAAGGCCTATTCATCACATTACCAATCCTCATGTGACAGGATCTAAACACCTGGGAATCAGCATAAGCAGCCCACCCTGGCCAGTGTCCTACTCACAACTATCCAGAGCCTGTGAGCAAAATGATGGCAAAGCATACAGGTGAATGCCTCATGTTCAGACTTTACTCCAAATTATCCCACGCCAACAACTGTGGGCAAATACAATTCTGCCTCTGGCAATACCAACAAAGGCAACGTTTTGTAAGGCTTGAGACCCTAATTATCATCACAATCAATCAATCATGACATTTGTAAAGCGCACTACTCACCCGTGAGGGTCTCAAGGAGCTGGGGGGGGGGGGGTGCTGCTACTGCTTGAAGAGCCAGGTCTCGAGTAGCCTCTTGAAGGTAAGTAGGTACTGGGTCTGCCGTAGGAGGATGGGGAGGGTGTTCCAGGTCTTGGCGGCGAGGTGGGAGAACGATCTGCCACCGGAAGTCGTTTTTCGGATGTGGGCAACGGTGGTGAGGGCGAGGTCGGCGGAGCGGAGCTGGCGGTTCGAGGTGTAGAAGGTGAGTCGGCTGTTGAGGTATGCTGGTACGGTGTCATGGAGTGCCTTGTGTGCGTGGGTGAGGAGCTTGAAGGTGATCCTCTTGTTGACAGGGAGCCAGTGCAGGTCTCTCAGGTGGGGGGTGATGTGGCTGTGTCGGGTGATGTCGAGGATCAGGCGGGCAGAGGCGTTCTGTATGCGTTGTAGTCGTTTCAGCAGTTTGGCCGGGGTTCCCATGTAGAGGGAGTTTCCGTAGTCCAGCCTGCTGCTGACGAGGGCCTGGGTTCTTCTTGTGTTGGTGGGGACCCACCTGTAGATTTTGAGGAGCATGCGGAGGGTGTTGAAGCAGGAAGAGGAGACAGCGTTGACTTGTTTGGTCATGGAGGTAGTTGAGTTGAGGATGAACCCCAGGTTGCGAGCATGTTCGGTAGGTATCGGTGCCGCTCCCAGGGCGGTCAGCCACCAGGAATCATCCCAGGCAGAGGGGATGGAGCCGACTTTAAACTTTAAAGGGGCAGGTTGACAACTTCAGAAAGCCACCGAGGTCACCTCCCATGTCTTTAGACCCAAGTAGCTCACTTTCTGCCCTTTAGCATTGCCAATCACTGGACACCAGTCCAGCACCTGGGGATCGCCTCTGCCCACCCCAAAAAGCCCACAAAAGAACGCAATGGCAGGCACAAAAACTCCCCTTCCTGCATGACCAGGACCTTTACCCAAGTAAATACGCTTCTCTTGGGCGAGTGCACATATTGGGTGATTGTGTAGCTTTCTGAGAAGACCTAATGCAGATCCTTGTATTGCATAACAACTTTATTTATGTCACAGGTTGACCGCCGCAGGTCCAGGGGGCCAGATCTACGCCAGATTTTCAGAATATCCACGAAAAATCTAATGATCCTTGTGGTGCGCTGCAAAAATACAAGAATTATCTAGCAAGGGGGCATTGAGTACCACGAAGATAGGACCATATTTATCAAGGTTTGGCATCGCGCTTCCATGGGAGCACAAGGGAGACTCAAAAACCTACTTGAAATTTATCAAGCCAACCAAGGCCACTTTCACCAGGGCTTGATAAATCTAGAGAAAAGGCAAGGCTGTGCTAATCGCTAATCAACCTGAACTCACCCTCTGGTAGCATGGCACACAACAGGCAGGATTAACTTAGGAGGAACTGTGTAAAGTATTTGTGCAACACTTATCACAGCAAAACAGTGAAAACACCACACAAAATAAACCACAACAGGTTAGAAGGCTAGAGCTTAATTTAATGAACAAAGCAAGACCAAAATTAAAAATATCCAATAAGCAGAACCGGAGTTCTGAATTTTTAAAGAATATCTTGGAATATAGTGCTTAGAAATATAAAGCGCCAACTGGTGCTATCTGATCAGGCTGGACCGGGAAAAATCTGAAAAGTCAGGTCGACCGCAATGGAGCACGGGTCGGATACAGAAGCCATGCAGGGTCCACTTCAAACAGTACCTTCAATGCATGGATTTTTGCAGATAAAACCCATTTCCATGGGCCCAGGCCTGGATTGGCATCAATTGGCAGGGCAGGACTCACAATTGACAGAGTCCAGAGGCTGTAGAGGTGTTATTTTATTGGTAGTCTTTGATGCCCTTGAGACTTCAGAACAAGAAGTAAGTCAGCAAGCCCTTGGAGTCCCTTGGTTCTGGAAATGTAGAGATGTAGGACCAGTCCTTCCGACTACTAGGCAAGGAGGGAAGCAGGCCTCAGGCCAGGCACAGCGGAGCAGGAGTCCAGCAGAGTGACAGTCCTTTCAACAGAACAGCAGTCCTTCTTAGCAGAGTGTCCTCAGGTATAGAGTGTTCTGATTTGGTGATATCAGGGGTCCAGTACTTATTTCCAGTTATGCCTTTGAAGAGGGGGGGACTTCAAAGAGAAACCTTTGACGCACACAAGTTCCTTGCCCCTCCTGCCCTAGCTCCAGACTCACTACAGGGGTATGCAGCTCTTTGAGTGGGGACAGGCACAGCCGTATCCAGGTGCAAGTGCCAGCTCCTCCCTCCTGTCCTACCCAAGATGGCCCATCAACCTGGTGATGGCCGATCAGGATGTGAATGGCCCATCAGGAACACTTAAGTTCTCTTTGTGAATGGTTGTCTGGAGGGAATGCACAAAACCCAGCTGTCACCTACTTCAGACGTGTATTCAGAGACAGACAGATAGAAGGGGCAGAATGGTGAAATAAAAAAAAGCAAACTTTCTAAAAGTGGCATTTTCAGACTTGCAACTTAAAATCCAACTTTACTAAAAGTTGTGATTTTAAATGGTGAGTCCAGAGACACCAAACTCAAAATATCTATTGTTTCTCAATTGGAAATTATACTTATAAAATGTAATAAGGTAATTCCAATGTTAACCTATGGGCAAGATACGCCCTGCAGTAGTGAAAACGAATTTAAGACTTTTATACTACCTGGACATGTAAAACTTAAAAGTACATGTCCAACTTTTTAAATACACTACACCCTTTCCTTGGGGCTGTCCAGTAACTACCTTAGGGGTGACTTATATGTATTAAAAAGGAAGGTTTGGGCCGGGCAAAAGGATTACCTTGTCAAGTCGACATGGCCTGAGACATGTTTAAAGGGACACTTAAGTTGGTGGCACCATCAATGCTACAGGCCCACTAGTAGTATTTAATTTACAAGTACGAGGCACATGTAGTGCACTCTATTAGGGACTTATAAGTAAATTAACTATGCCATTTGTGGATAAGCCAATGTTACCATGTTTTAAGTAGAGAGAGCATGCACTTTAGCACAGGTTAGCAGTGGTAAAGTGCCCAAAGTCCTCAAGGCAATAAACACAAGGTCAGAAAAAGGGGAGGAGGAAGTTAAAAGGTTTTGCGGTGATGCTGCAGAAAGGGCCGGGTCTAACATATACCACTCTACTCTATGCCTCTCTACTCTACGCAACTCTACTCTAAGCCACTCAAGTCTATGCAACTCCATTCCACTCTATGCCACTCCATTCCACTCCACTCTATGCCACTCTGCATTATGCCAAGGTAGGCCACTCAAACTCTACTCTATGTCACTCTACTCCTACACCACTCCATGCCACACCACTCTACGTCTCTCCACAGCACTCCACTCTATGCCACTCAACTTTAGGCCACTCCATTCCACATGTTGCCACTCTATTCTATTTCACTCTGTACCACTTTATGCCACTCTGCACCACTCCACTCTACTTGACACCACTCAAATCTAAGCCACTCTGCTTTATGCCTCTCTACTCTACACCATTCCACACTACTCCACTCCACACAATGCGACCTCTACGCTCTCTACGCCACTCCAATCTGCACCACTTCACTCTCAGGGCCAGACTGGCCATAGCCGGCCCGGATGTTTCCCCGGTGTGCCAGAAGGGGGAGGAGGGATGGGGGGGTTTGAAACGTTGGGAGCCCCTTTTTAGGGCTCGCTGGTACTGCATCCGAAGGATGCGTCCAGCTGGGAGCCTTTTAGTTACCTGACTCGGGGGAATGAGGGACAAAAGGGTGTAACGAGCTTGGATTTGGGTGCGCGAACGCGCACGCCCAGTCCGGCGCCGTGCACGTCCCCTGCCACAGATTCCCTGAACACAGACATACACACATGCACACGCAGGCAGGAAGGCACACACACACACACGCGTGCACCCCCCCTACTTCCCCGACTCACCGGCACCCCCCTAGGCCCCCCCCGCCCCCTCCCGCCCCGCACACACACAGGAGCGCACCTACACGCACGCACGCACGCACGCACACACACATACAGAGACCACCGCCATACAAGCCCCCCGCCCCCCGCTCGCTCTCACCGCTCCCGGTTTCCTTCCCGCTCTGGCTCCACAACCGGACTCCAGAACCCAATCATAGGCCGATCACCCTGCGCCCGGGACAAAGGACGACAGACGAGAACGTTGTGAAGCAGTGTGCGTGCGCAGCTTAAGGTCACGCCTACTAACATGCCGCCCTCCGGTTACGTAAGCGCTATGTGACGGACTACGGTTTGCCACGATCGATTCTTCAATGATGTTTTCCTGCTGCTTCCTCAGAGTCAAAGATCACACAGTTAGTCCTGGTTCACCTCTCACAGTGAGCCTTAAGTACTTGACTTTGATGCCGTCAGAGTCAAAGATCACACAGTGAGTCCTGGTTGTGCAGGCTCGCAGGGGTCTGAGTTAGGGACTACTTCAGGACCACCGACCCTTCTGCGCCTCACACTAATGTACGAGGGGCGTGCGCTAGGGCAGTAACCCCAGTCCTGCTGGCCTGCGTGCGTGTGAATCAAGGCGTCAGAGTTTGGAAGGAAAGCAATTGCGCTGCGTTTGATTATATCTAGATTTGATGCAGAGAGGACATAGGTCTGACATCATGATTCCTAAAGCGCCTCCTGTGACGCATGCAGAGCTGTTACTGGAGCAGCTTCTTGGCGCTAAGAGGGGCTTCGAGGGACACCATTGTGTGATCACAGGTTGAAATTGGGCCCGAAGACTCATCTGAACACAGAAGTGTGAACACGGAAAGAAACTGACACAAGTATTATTTCTTTATACACGAAAGGGCGGGGCTGGCACGCTCAGTCATTGCACAGATTGTACACAAACTGTTCTACCGGCAAGGGCGGTGCCACAGATGCCTCGATCCAAGACAGAATCCTGGATTTGTATTGACTGACATCTCCAGCAGGACATGAAGGATGTGTACACTGCAGAGTTTAATATTTAAAAATGGCTGCTGTTTCCTCCAGCAGGGGGCGCCCTTTCCTCAGTCTATGTTCGAATCCCATGCATCCACAGCATGTCTCAGGCCGGGCCTCTATCATTAATCTCTCAGGCCGGGCCTGTAATGGTAATGTCACAGGGCGGGCCTGTAATGTTAATGTCTCAGACCGGACCTCTAATGCTAATGTCTCAGGCCGGGCCTCGCAAAGTTCCTTTCATCACATCCATTGCACACGAAGGAGGAATCGTGAATTCACAGACAACTCATACTGTGAGCTTGCCTCTTAAAGGGGGTCGGGCGGGGGAAGAGACAGGTGTTTTTTCTGTCTCTTTTCGCTAAGGCCAGTAGGGCTGGGCAGGAGTCTGTCCCATGTCAGTGAGTTCTCAATGAAAGGGCTGCAGGGCTGGGGCTGACTCAGTGCGAGAATTAAGATCAGTTACACTCCAGGCTACTGTATACAGGCTAGGTCGGTAGGGCTATGGGGAGTCATATATGCTACCTTGTTTGTGAAAGGCAGGTAGGGCTGGGGCGGAGAGAGTCGGGGAAGGGATCAGTGACATGCTAGACCACTTTATACAGGGCCGGTGGGGCTGTGGTGAAGCCGGCCGGGTCCGGTTGGGACCCGTGGTTGGGGGTGGGGCTGTTGGAGTCGGAGACAATCTCACACTCATTGGGGTCTCTTTGTTAACCCCCTGGTTTCTGGACAGTCGGCAGTCCGCGCCATTCTTTCTTTTGTGTAGTTATTCATTAGTTTTGTTTATGTTTAATTGTCCGCACTCACTGCAGCGCCCATTTCAGCAGTTCCCTGATGTTTGGAGATAGGTGGATGATTGTCAAAGGCTTCGCATTTCACCCGGCCTGTCCCTTTAAGAGGAGGCTGGGCGCCTCCTTCCTCGGTTTGCCAATGGGATCTTTCTCGACTTCTGACAGAGGCTGAGATAAGAGACCTGAGGAGATTATCAGCCTTTGAGGGGGTCACGTGAGCGCGCCCCATCCAGAGGACCAGTCCGGACACCCCCCCCCCCCCCGCAGCATTCACACCAGAGCGAGCTAGAGGGGTGTCCTGCACTCACGTGGAACCCCCAACCTCTCCTCCTTTTCAGCCTGGGGCTTGTTTAATCTGTAGTCACGCCCAGCGGAGTGCTAGGTTTTATTTTTGCTGTTCCCCGTTTCGATGGACAGCATCCATCTGGAGAGTGTCACCCCCTTTCTCGCAACCAGTTGAGGCCAAGGTAATCATCTGACTTGAATACGGCTCTGCTCATCTCATGGCTTCCAGAGACAAACATTTGGAATGCAATAGGTCTTGCATTTACACATGTTTAAGCTATTGGCATTGTAAATTACAATGCCTTTTATTTATGTTTTAAAAATAAAAACATAAATAAAAGGCATTGTCGTTTACAGTGCCAATAGCTCAAACTCTCGTAAATGCGAGACCTATTGCATTGTAAATGCTTGTTGTTACTAGGGGCCGGTTCTGCAGCAGTGCTGCAAAATCGCCCCCTTGTAACAAAAGCGCACGCAGCTGCAGTGTCCGCCTTCCAATCTATGCCACTACACTCTATGCTACTTCACTCTATGCCACTCTACTCTATGCCACTCCATTCCACTCTATGCCACTCTACTTTACACCACTCCAGTCTATACCACCCTATTCTGTGCCACTCTATTCTATCCCACTCTACTCTACACCACTCTGTGTCATTCTACTCTGCACCACTGTACTCTACACCACTCTACGCCTCTCCACTCTGCTCTACGTCACTCTTCTCTACATCACTCCACTCTGTCCCACTACACTCGATGCTACTTCGCTCTACGCCACTCTACTCTACGCCACTCTACTCTATGCAACTCTACTCTACGCCACTCTATGCCATTCTATTCTGCACCATTGTACTCTATGCCACTCCACACTGCACCACACTTCCCTACACCACTGTACTCTATGCCACTTTACTTTACACCATACCACTCTCCATTACTCAATGCCACTCCACTACACGCCACTCTATGCCACTCTACTATACACCACACCACTAACTTTTAGCCATACTAAACAGCAGCCACATTGCTGTACAACACAGCTAAAAGATATTGGCAAAGGAATAGCTCTCACATATGTGAGAGCTACTGCTTTGCCAATGCTTGTTTAACATGGGAATTGGTGTTTACAAACTCCTCTCATTTTGCAGTCAGAGAAATAAAAGTAAAGTGAATTATGACGTTATGAGACAATCTTGTTGGAGCACATGTGCATGAAAGGAAAGGCTAGAGTGGGTTATTTTTTTGAACACACAACAAAATGTAAATCCCGTTAAACAAGCTGTACACGTTGAGTCGTCAGTAAACCAAAAGTGAAGCACTTTTTAAAAATTATTTGGAAGTGTGATGGAAACAAAGATTTTAATTGGATCAAAACAAATCACAGGGGCATATTATCAAGGGGTTTATCTCCGCATTTTTGGCTTTAAAAGCCAAGAAAGCGGAGATAAAATTATCTCCCTATTACCAAGCTGTCGCTAACACCAGTTAGTGACAGCTAATAGGAGATAGCGACCATCTTGGGCCCCGCTTTGCATGTCAGTGATATTTATCACTAATGACATGCAAAGTGGGCGTGCCAAGATGTTAGCGACTGGAAACAGTCGCTAACATCGCTATCTCCTATGACCAACTTTTGGAGATATTCGCGCTAAGCGCGAATATCTCCAAAAGCTAACACCTGCCCTGAGCAGTTCTTAGCCATGTTATCCAATGGGAGGTGGATAACATGGCTAAGAGCATTTGCTCGATAATGCATGAATATCGCTGACTTTTCAGCGATATTCATGCATTGCGGCCGTTTTTTATCGCATTTGCGATAAACCTTGCTAATAGCAAGGTTTATCTGCGATAAAAATCGCCGATGTGCGGCGATAATTTTTGTCTCTAAACAAGTTAGAGACAAAAATTATCGCTAGTTGTTGGTAATATGCCCCACAATACTTTAATTGGTGGTACATGAATTATAAATATTCTCTTAAACCCGATTTCCACACATTATCATTTGTGTGCAATATAGTTTTATCAGTAAATCTGTAAGTCTGTGCAGATTTAGTGACTATTTCAATGGGAAAAGTTATGTCAGTAAATGACAGTGTGCTACCACATAACGCGTTAGTTACATTAAAAAAATTGCCTGCTTCATGTCAATTAAAACTAGGTGGGTCGCAAAATGTGTCCTTCTAAAATTGGGCTGAGGCTCAAAAACGTTTGGGAACCACTGCCTTAGAAAGCTGCAAATTCACTACTATGCAGCAAACCGGCCCTAGAAAAGGAAGGTACAGTTACACACAGTAGATACACCATTTTGGGAGAAAACATTAGCATTTCTCTTATTCCCCTCATGTTTCTTCTATGCCTGACCGTATCTCACTTGAGCCCTTCAGTCGGCTTGGTGGTCTTTAGGACATGTTCTTTTGAAGAGGAACCACCCTATCGGATTCACCCCATAAGTCCAGTTGAGGTTTATCTTAGTGATATTTGCTCTTTTTCCCAGTATCAAAATAGAGATAGGATCCAGTAAGGAAGGGTTTTTGGAATGAGGCGACTAGACCTGTCCTGATGAAGGCCCATGACCCAGGCAGGCCAGTCATTTTGGGCAGAAACGTGAAGACACACAGACCATACGGAAACATGACACAACCTGTGTTGGATGACTTTGACTTTAATCTTGTACAAAGGAGGTAGTACGAATAGAGGATTAAACACCATCCCCAATGCATTCAACATTTCTCACCAGAAGGGACTCTTGTTAGAAGTATTTCACTCATTAACTTAGTTGATATTCCAGTGTGGGCAACCCATGTAACAAAACACCATGCAACCCTCTGAAAAGGCCATCATGAACCAGAAAAATACATGTGACTGAGAAGCAACCTAATTGTGAAACAGGATGCTTCTAACAGGGAGGGGAGTTTAGTCCTTTTACACAGGCATGGAGGGCGTTTATAAGGAGCAGAGGACAAAAGAGATTATCCCGGACCTGAATCAGGATAGGCCCTGAAATGTGTGAGATACAGCTGTTTGTGTGTCTGGAACACCTGCCTTGGATTCGCCCCCCTGTTGGATACCCCTGGCACATACAGTGTGGGTGAGGCGATTTGACACAGCCATGCTGTTAAACACTCAGCTCACCCTCCTTACGAATGCAGACACGTTTCTCCACACTTGTTCCAGTTTCTCTATTACTCCCTAAACCCTCCTCCTCCCAGAAGGACCCAAGTCTTCTAGGATTGGAGGGAGATTTGCAGCGCTGCCACGTTAGTCCCCGCTGTTCTAAATCACTTAACCGTTTCTCCAGCCCATCAGCTCCAAGTATACATAGTATTTATATAAGCCAAAGCCCCCAAGATAGCACCAACAGCTGATGTGCAATTAGCTGAAAGCCCCCTGGGGCCAGCCGCCCCCATTTTGTGTGCAGCCTCCCTTCTGCGCGCGCCACGGCCTTATCTTCCTCCAGGAATCAAAGGTAATTGGCTGGTCCCAGGAGGGCCGCTCCGCGATCTAATGGCTGCGCGAATAAAGTTATTTCGAACAGTTGTTCGTATGAGTTCATCCTCTGGAAAGTCTTAGCAACCAGCTGTTGCTATTCCAGATTTGTTTTATTATTATTTTTTTTTTATAAATTCGGGTTGGAGCTCTGGCGTACCCAGCATGTTGTGTCCGAAACGTCAGGTGCTCATTGCTCCTGCCAAGCCTCATTTTAGGTTTGTTCTGTGCATTTTCTCATAATGCAAGATCTTACAGGCTCCACCCTCGCTCTCTCTTTCTTTCTTTCTCTCTCTTTCGCTTTTAGACTCATGCACATACACACATACACCCCCCCCCCCCCCACACACACACACACACACAGAGAGCCTGACGTGCATGCTGTGGTCACGCATACACACTTGTTGTCATCATTTACTGTTGGTTCACCAGGAGTGTACTTTTTGCCAATTGCATAAAATGTTTTGAGGTCATTCTGCTACAAGTTCTGAGCCACTGCACTGCTGGCATCTACATTTTTTTTACTTACTAGCAGCTATACATGTGAAACATGTTTCTAAGGCTGGAGCTTTCAGGAAGTTTCAGGGGCTTGTGTATAGTCTGGGTAAAAACGTAAAGCAGGGCCCTTTGGACACCTCATCCATTTTTTGCCAGGTGCCATAAGCACCTGTTCCGAAGTATTATAGAATGCACTCCTGGGCATCTGGTGCCATCTAGAGGTAAGGCCATGTTAGTGCCTCGTTAAAAGAGAATAGTCTTTCGTTTAATTGAAATTCTATTTTTATGAAGGAACAGGAGGCCTGGAAAGAGCAGGGGTTGAGGCCCTAAATCCTCCCACAGAGGGGAATGTGAAGAATACTGGGCCAAAGACCACCCTTAGATTCCAGACAATACAATTCAATTAATGATAATTGCATTTAGCTAATTACACTTCCTGGAGTCTGACAGTGCATGAAAGTAATTTTCCTAGTGGAGGAGTCTGTGTGTGTGTTACCTGCCCACCAGAGCACCCGAGAACCTTACACCTAGGGCCGTGCACAGGCTTGCTCAGAAGGTTGCGCTCAAGAACACTCTCTGGGGTACAGGCCAGTGGTTAATTTGTTAAAAAAAAAAAAAAAAGTGCCCGGGCTCTCGTCAGGAGGCAGCTTGCACCAGCTCCTTTCTCCTGATAGTGCCACCTAAAACAGAACCAACAACCAACCATGAAAGTGGGGAGAGGATCTGGCATACTGGCCAGAGCTGCCGACAGCGTCGGCTTAACTTCCTGTGATTCTGGGCAAATCACTTAATCTCCCCTTGCCTACCATAAATGAATGTGTCCTTAACCGGTACTCATGAAAAGTGCTGCTGTTGATGATTAAGTGCAGATGCTGAGCACTGGAAACGATCTGCTCAAAATAAGCACTGGTACAGGCAATGCACTTAGCGTAATAAAAAAAATCAGTAACGTAAATAGGTTGCATGCTCCTGAAGGTGTTGCTAAAAGCATCTATATAGTTTGTGAGGGCAGGTTCACCCACGAACTAGCAATAATTCCACTTCGCCGGTTGAATAAAACAACAATTAACTTCAAACCCTTGTACACCTCACACAAAGTCATACACTTCGGTCTTCCCAGCCACCTGTAGAACCAACTTCACAAAACCCAGAGCAGTGGGACCAGGAGGAAACAGGAAAGAGTGCCACGTCTCATCGAAATTCCAAAAATAAAATAACTAAACTCAACCAAGGCTTCTACTGCCAAGCACCACACATCTAGAATCTCCTAGATGAAGAACTGAAACCTAACCAACTTATGTTGTCTTTCTAGAAGGTCCTGTTGAAACTTTGTTTCGAAATCTTTTGGAAGAACGGGTCTGATTTCGCTCGCATTCTCCCCTTTACCGTCTAGCACTGATGTTTTGATTTTGATTTTATATTTCTTAGGTACACGAATCATCCCCGAAGGGATCTCTCGGTGCCGAAGCAGTCTGAATGTAATTTCATATAAAGATGAAAGATCAAACAGCCAAGTTTTCAAGAGTTCCTTAAACAGAATTAGGTTTGGGCAGGAGCAAAGGGATAAAGGTAGCTGGTTTCAGTGTGTTTAGGGGCCAAAAATGAAAAGGACCGGCTACTAAATCTAGTTCTGGGAATACGTTTCGGGCATAGTAGTAGAACCTCACTGGATCTAGGATTGACACCGCTAGAGCGGAGGAGCGCTGAACGGGTCCGGGCTCGCGTGATTGCAATACTGAGTCTGAAGTGATTAATCCTGGACTACGGGCTCTTTAGTCTATGGTTTTTCAAACACTGGTTGGTGCTGGCAGTGACTGATAATATCTACGGCGCTAGAACAAATTTGTCAACTCCTTGCAACGGATTGGGCGTAGGTGCCGTGGAGCCGCAGAGCGCAGGACTAGTGCTTACCTGGACATTGTATGCTGCAACTTCGGCTGATTGAGAGTCGAGTGCGGAGCTTGCTTCGCTCCGCTCGATTACTGCGTCTAACCCCCGAATCCACGAGGGGCTGGTCGGCGGTCAACTGGTTTGGACTGCAGCTCTTTCGGCGATTTTCTTCCTTGCCGAAACTAAATCACCTTGGAATGGCCCCGAAACCTCCTGCACGGAATACCCGGACCGCGACAGCAACCGGGAAAACAACGCTAATGCCAGCGCCGGTGCCAGGGCTGTTAACGAACATGACTTCTAATGACCCAGTCTCCGGTGGAAAGTCTGCCAACAATGTGCCTGTTCCCGCTCTGGATGTGGATAAACAGAACTCTGGTAGGCAAGATAAACTGGCAGTAAATGTGGGTGGATCTAAAACTAAAAACAATGCTGAGGATAATATGTTACCAAATGTAGGAGCACAATTAATACTGCCTGAGACAATGTGTAACAGTTTCAATGTAGGGGGCCAGAGCGATGTTACCTTAAACAACCCACCTTTGATAAAAAATACTGAAATTGAACTTGAAACTAATACTGGCTTAGTTGCTGGCTCTCTTGCACCGACTAGTGAAACCACAAACCTTCAGGCTATAAACTCGTTAACTAATACCAGCATGAATCTCACCCGGTCTGCAACTTATTTAATGGCAAATATTTCATTAAATCAAAGGTCATCCACAATATCAGCTGCAACTTCAGCCGATAAGGGAGTGGTAGGGGCTGAGGGTTGTGAAAATGGCGACAACACTGATGGAATTGAGACAGATGAGGAGTATGTTGACTTTAATGATCATGGGAATAACACACCATCAGGATCAACTAAAGATAAAGACAAAGCTATCAATATTAAAAAGCTTAGAAGCAAGACTAAGAATAAAGTTAAAAAAAACTATAGGTAAACCAAAGCCAGGTACTATGAAAGCAATAGCAGAAAATAGCCCAATCAGACAATGGGTGCAAGCTAAGGGCGGTGTCAAATCAATGGCAATGAGACTTTCTGGTAATAGTCCTAATGACCTGGGTGTTGTAACCGAAGATGTAAATACCCCTAACTCTATGGTGGATGTACCTGGACCTGTACCAACGGATTTTAACCAACAGTCTAATGAAGCACCCACTGCAGCCCAGAACATTGCAAATGCGAGGGCTTTAATGGAAGGACATGATCTATCTGGCTCTGGTAAAGAATCTATAAAATCGTCAGAAGAAAACTTTTCTTCTTCATTATCAACTGTGCAAATGTCCCCCTCATCACCAACAATACCAATAATTTCCATGGGCAATACCCCTACACTCTCATCTAATAGCAACAACTCAATGCAAGATATAGCTAGCATTGCTAGAGTAACAATGGGTGGCACTGAATCAGCTTCAACAGCAGAGTTAACAAAAGAAACAATTCCGGAGGAGCCAGCTCACTCTTCTACTTTATCAGCAGATTGGACCCTTCAAGGAGAGGTATCCGCATCATTTCAGAGGATATTACAGCTTCTAAATGAACAGAAACAGGAAGCAAAGACTCATTATCAGCAGATGAGGGAAGACAGTAATAAGACTCAAGCCTCATTGCTAGAGATGTCATGTAAATTGGGGGCTGTCTCCCAAGATATGGAGGAACTACAACAAAGAGTGGTTCTAACGGAGGAAAAGTCGGAACGCTCTGAAATTGCTGTGAATAAACATGCCTCTCAACTTCTTCAGATGCAAGCTAAACTTGAAGATTTAGAAAACAGACAACGGAGGCAAAACTTACGTGTCTTTGGTATTGCGGAGGGAGCTGATCCTAGAGCATTTATTATCCAACTATTTCAAAAAGCTTTTCCTGATTTAGTAGATTGGGATCGGGACTCCCAGATCCAACGTGCTCATAGACTACCCCTAGTTCAAAGGGATAAGAGTGGTAAATTTCCACGACCAATTTTGATATATATAGGCAACTATTTGCTTCGCCAAGCCATATCAATAAAAGCACAACCAAATACTGAGCTGGGATGTCAAGCTTTTTTACAGGAACCAGCAAAACTGAAAGTAATCAAAAATGGCCGTCCTATTTTTTCTTGGAAGTGAATGAGGTTGAAGCTGCTATTGCCACTTGGAGACTGGGAAAATGATCAGGATATTGACAAATGTTATCCTCACGTACTTTCTTTCCTTTTTTTGTTTTTTGTAGTGCTTCTTTTTGATACTGTGATTTCTTGTCTATTGTTATTCACTCCGGTTTATTGCCAGATTGATTTGTTTTCTTCTGATTGGGTGGTAATGGGTCATTTTAAGATAGTGATCACTATTAAGTATGGCTCTTTTGATTATTTCTGAACGCCTGGGCCCTATAAGCGGCTAAATCCGCTCGATGGCTGCCAATATAGCGGCAGCCGGTCTAAGGGGGGGACCTGCAGGTAACTATTGGGTGGGGGTGGTCAGTGTAGAGTGTGGGGTGGGGAAGAGGAAGATATGCTTGGGGGTAAAAAATGCATCAAAAGATACAAAATATATAAAAATAAGAAGAACTATAAAGCTGATTTAATGTGTTATAGAGGTTATAGAGGTCATACAGGTAGGTATATATACTATTCGAAATACATCGAATAAAATGCTTAGCTTGGAACGTTTCGGGCTTAAATAATAGAATAAAGAGGAGTCTTGTGTATGAGGAGTTGAAGATGTACAACCCTCAAATCGTGGTAATTACTGAAACCCATATAGCTTACAAAGATAAACATTTGCTTAAACAACTAGGATATGATATTATAGTTTGTACTAAATTTAATGCTTCAATTCGGGGGGTGGCAATCTTAAAGCATAAAGGTTTGAAGGGTGAGACACTCAAGACACTAACTGACAAAGCTGGTAGATGGGCTATTGCTCAGATAAAGGTGGAAGGTCGAAAATATACAATATGCGGGGTTTATGCGTCAAATCAAGATGAGCCAACTATTTTTGATCAGAATAATATAGAATTGCTTGGATGGGAAGGGGAATACATTGTATTGGGCGATTTTAATTGTATTATGAATTATAACTTAGATACAACTAGGAAAAATTCCTTCCAGAGAATGAGGAAAACTAGAGCTGCAATTCTGGACCTAGCGACTACTCATTTCCTGAAAGATGCTTGGAGATGCTTAAATCACAAACTAGCTGGTTATACAAAATATTCTGCCGCTCATAAGCTATGCTCACGTATAGATATGATCTGGGTTTCAGACTTTATCCTCAGTAACTGCTCAATGGCTATATATCCAAGGGTAACCTCAGATCACAATCCAATTTCTTTGACTTTCGAGGTCACAGCTGAAGAGTTTTCTCCTCGTCTTTTCTCATTTCCAATATATTTGTTTACTGATTATGGGTTTGTGAATCAACTTAAAGAACACATAAAAGAATTCATTGATATAAATATACAATCTAGTCAACCATTGTTAGTTTGGGATGCTTGTAAAGCTAGCATACGCGGATTCACACAACAATATATCTGGCGACAAAATAAAGAACATCAAAATCTAAATGAGAAAAGGCTTGGAGAAATTCGTGACATTGAGCTTCAGCTATCAGAAGCTCTGTCTGATGGGGCATCGAATTTAGATATACTTAACTTTAAACTAATTGAACTTAAAATTACATTAAAGGATTTTCTCAGGGCCAAGAGTATTAACAAATAAAAAAAATATCAACTTGATCAATATGAAAACGGTGATAAAATTGGTAAACTTCTGGCCTATAAAGTTGCTGAAGATCGATCACAGAACATAGTTAAAGAAATTAAAGGAGATAATAATCAATTATTTTGCGACTCTAAATCAATATTGCTACAATTTGCTTCCTTTTATCAAGCTCTATATACACAAGAGACTACAACCTCGGAGGATTGCATTAAAAATTATATAGAGCTTAATATGGTTAAAACCTTAGAACCGGAACAATCTGTACAACTAGGGGAAGACATTACAGCAATAGAAATTAGGGACGCTATTAACTCCCTAGCAACAGGGAAAGCAGTAGGGGAGGATTCTATTCCTTTGGAATTATATAAATGCTGTGCCGAGGACCTGACACCTTTATTAATGGATGTGATCCGTGCTATAGGTAATGGGCAACAGGCACCTAGATTTTGGAATCTAACTCAAATTATCTTCTTTTAAAAAAAGGGTAAAATACCTCAAGAGAGAGGCTCATACAGACCAATCTCGCTTATCAACAGTGATGCTAAAATCTTCGCCAAAATATTGGCTACTAGGCTCGCCTAGCTTGTATCTTTTCAGCAACATGGATTTATTCCAAAACGCGATACTACAGCGCATATTAATATGGCCATTTCTGCTTTTGATGCTGCACGGACTCAGTCCGCCCCACTCGGTATGATTCTACTAGATGCAGAAAAAGCATTTGACCGAGTGGGGTGGGGCTTTTTATGGGTAGCTTTACAAGCATTTGGTATTAGTGGCCAATTTCTGAGATGGATCCAATCACTTTATGATAATCCTGCGGGCAAAGTATCTTATATGGGAAAATGCTCTCCTATGTTCCCAATTAAGAGGGGGACAAGACAGGGGTGTCCTTTATCCCCCCTGCTTTTTGCTTTAGGTATGGAACCTTTTTTAATTGCACTACAACGCCAGGCCCTAATCAACCCATTCTTCAATGGCTCAAATAAACTTGACATTACTGTATATGCGGATGACGTAGCAGTGTTCTCCTCGGATGTGACTCAAGCATTGAAAGGTATCATAATTGAAGCAGGTATATATGGCTCAGTCTCTGGCTATAGACTTAACACCACTAAAACTCAAATTGTTATGAATTACCAGCTGTCCGTTCCCACTCCAGGAATTTGCGGTGTCGCAACGTATCTGGGTGTCAAAATCTCTTCGGATATTGACTCAATTGTAGCACTAAATTATGAAATATTATTAAAAGAGACTGCTATGCAATTTAAGAAATGGCATAAATTACCACTTAGTATCATTGGCCAAATAAATTTAATTAAAATGAAAATCTTGCCAAAATACCTATATTTATTTCGTGCAATTCCTCTACGCGTAAACAATTCCTATTTTCTTAGATTAGGAGGAATTATTATTAGTTTTATATGGGGGTATAAAAAAGCCCGACGAGCCGTTTCCTCACTTAAACTTCCGTTTAGTCAAGGCGGTCTGGCTCTCCCGGGTTTCAAGCTATATTATTGGTCGGCTTTTTTGGTTCGTTTTCGTAGTTTAACAGTTTTTGATAAGTGTTTGTATTTTCATAAATTCTTACTCGAACAAGATGCTAATATGTTTATTTACAGATTAAATGACCCTAATTGTTTCAAAAGGGTTAAATTTAAGACAGTACGAGATACCGTTAATATCTGGCGTTCCATCATGAATAAATGTAATATTTCTTACTTACATTATAAAACACCTTTGTGGGGTAATCCAGGCTTTCCTTTAATTTTTCAGGATTCAACATGCCGATTATACTTAGAATCTGGTATTAAGCTCTTGGGAGATTTGTATGATCATCAAGGATTTATGGCGTTTGAAAAAATTAAGCAATGTTATAATTTATCAGAACTGGCCAGGTTTAAATACTATCAGATTAAAGATTATTTGGTGAAGAAATTAGAACTCACTATGGTAATAGATTCTGATCTTTGGGACTGTATTTATAGAGAATCAGACAAAGCCATGATTAGCATAGGATATTTGATATTTTCTGACTTTAACACTAACGACATCATAAAATTAACTGAGAAATGGAATAGAATATTAGCTTTAAATGTACCACCTGATCTAATTACTTTATCTCCTAAGAGTTTAAATACATCAGTTCATTCTTCTAGCCTTAAATTACAAATGTTTAAAACTATATGTCAATTATATCATACCCCGAGAGAATTCTTAAATGGGCAAGTAATAATAACTATAGTGAACGTACGAAATGCCCTAAATGCGATCTAAGTGGTGCTGATATTGTTCACATGTTTTTTTCTTGCCCTCATCTTAGTGAATATTGGGATGGAATAGTCAAGGTGGTTTCTGATAGACTTACTGAACCTATTTCTTTTTCACCAATTGATGTGTTGATTGGTATATGTGGGGGTTCTAGTACATTTAGTGATTTATTGAATATATTAGTTACTTGCCCAAGACTTATTATTGCTAGAGCTTGGATTCAGAAAAATCCACCAACTGTTATGGAATGGTGGTGCTTAGTTAAGGAAACATATACTATGGAGATCACCCTTGCTATTTCAAAGGCCTTCGGGCTAAACGAAAAACTGACAGATTCTGGGGATTATAAATGTCTTAAAAATAGTATAATTTACTTACCGTTTTCTCTATTATTTATTTTTTATTCTGTATGATCTCTTTACTGTTTATGACTAATGAAATGCTTAATGTTTTTCCTTTGACTCTACTGAAATCTGTGTAGATGGATTTTGTCTATCATGACTTTTTTTCTTTGTGTTCATTTGATGCAAATAAAAAATATTTTTAAAATTTTTTTAAAAAAGAACCTCGCTGGATCTGAGCTGACATGTCGGGATATAAGGTTGCAATTTATTTTCAAGATAACATGGGGCCATATTATCAAGAAAGGGCGGTACATTATCGCCACTTTTATCGGCAGGAAACTGCCGCTAAGGCGGCGATAATGGGCTTGATAATATGCCCTTGTGAATTCCCATAGAAGCCCAGGTTCTGGTGTTAACCTGGGCTTCTGTGGGAATTCACAAGGGCATATTATCAAGCCCATTATCGCCGCTTTGGCGGCAGTTTCCTGCCGATAAAAGCGGTGATAATGTACCGCCCTTTTTTGATAATATGGCGCTCGGTCCTTTCTCGTGTATTGATTTAAAAATGTCAACAGAAATATAATTTTATATATTTCTTGTAGATGATACGCTCATCCTCCCATGTGACTAGCTCTGTTAATAAATAAAGTACATAAAACAAATAGTTAATAGAAGAGTACAGCAGTAACCACCTAACAAGCAACTAGCAAACCACTACCTGATACAGATGATGTGGAAGTTCCCAAGATTCAGACCACCATTGCGAACCACCATGCGTGGTAACCCAGTTGACGTAACCACATTATACAGATGTTGGAAGGCCACAAAAACCAACCCCACCCCTATAGAACACCTCTACGGCAATAACCCACACCCCCGGCAAACCAAGTCACCCACAACACCCGGGATTAGGAGAAGTTAAGAATTCGCCACAAAGAACCTTTTGTGGGAAAGCCTGCAACCGAAGGTAAGGTCTGTAGATGAAAGTGGGAAGAGGTCACATATGTCCTCATCAGTAATCATGCATATTGACTCATAATTCTATAGGACACAACCTAATTTTCATTTTTTTTGTCTTCCCAATCTCAAGCGATATCAATAATTAGGGTAACCAGGCATCCTGCATTTGCTGAGAATAGTCACAGTTTTTTGCCAGCTGTCCCGGCAGATGTCAGCAAATTTGGCTCTTGTCCCAGTTTTTAGAGAGGATTGGCTGAAACAGTGTAAGGTATGTTTTTATGTGTTCCAAAGCTGGGCTACTTAGCTACTAGTACAATGTAATTTACAGATATAATCAAGAGTTTAAAAATTGCATTCTATTTTCTTAGTGCCTCTTCTGTGTCTCTGTGTTGATCAGCACCGTCATTCTGTGATGCTCGGTTGATGTAAAACTGTAGTCCTTCTTCTATTTTTGTGAAATGTCCCAGTAGTTGTTTTCAAGCATGGTCACCCTATCAATAATCCATAAAGATTCTAAATCCAGCCCGCAAAATAATCCCACCAACCAATCTTCACCTGTAGACATAAGTAAACATTAGTAATAAGTTCTAAAATCGATCTGATAAGTACCTACAGGCTCATAAACAACAATTATGCAGACAAAAAAAATATGGAGGGTTAAATTTAGAAACGTATTTATTTACCTTTGTTAAACTGTCACTTTCTCTTTTAAAATGCATTTTTTTAAGATACTTTTCTTCTGAAGGAGTTCCCTTTCACTTTGTGACATGAACACGTGGACTTATTAAATTTGTGAGGAATATTGATTACCCTAGCGGATGCTCGCAGTGCAGTGTTTGCGCTACAAGGAACCCCGGCCTCCCCTGTCTCTTTACTGTGAAAAGGGACTGTGCACCTAGAGGCTCACACTGCAACCCATAGGCTGATATAAACTGTGCCTGAGCTCTTAACCCCTTGCATGCTCATGACAACCCCAGGCCATCATGAGTCACGGTGGGCGTGTGCTCAGGAAGGCCGGGGGCCTTTCGAATCCCGCCCACTATGTAAATGACCTGCAAAGCGCGAAAATTCACCACGTGTACAAGGGGTTAAAGAGGTAGGAGACCCCTGGTTCGACATTCATTTAAAGGGACAGTACTCCCAAATTCACAAACTGTGGCACAATGTGGAGAGGACACTCCAGAGAACAAACTGCAGTTCATGGGAAGGTTGTCTCTTTCTGCACCTAAACTAAGCAAAGTGGAAACTGTCTCAAATACACAGTTTCTGCTTTGGGAATGGTTACCAATGACCCTTGTTGGCTGGTGACCAATCAGTGCTTTGCAATCGCAGGAGTGGGTACATTATTTCAGTAGTTCTTAACCTGTGGTTTGGAGATCCCTGGGGGAACGGCAAAGCTTACTTAGGAGGTCCGCGCCTGCGTAAAAAATTAAATAATATTAACATAGTAAAGTATATATAAATAACGAAGCAAAATGTAAAAGTTACGTTTTTTAATTGTTTTGTTAATGGAAGCAAATGAAATAGAGGTTAATAATTAAGAGCCTGATTGCGATCTTTGCGGATGGGATACTCCGTCAAAAACGTGACGTATTAAAAGTGCATTATATCCTATGGCACTTATAATACAGCTGAAGGGATATCCGTCATGTTTGTTATGAAGTATCCCCTCTGACAAGCTCGCAACCAGGCCCTAAATTAATATCCTCAGATTGGTTTGTGAAAGCAGTGCAAGTGCATCAAACAGAATGTGGTATACAAGATGTGGGCCTTAATTAAATTTAGAAAAGCTCCAACCTTCCTATTAAAATATATATGTTCATTTTTTGTTATATTTGTGAATTAAATAAAAATATTTATTTTGTGTATTGGTTTGATGAATGCATATTTCTGCATTCTTTGTATATTTTCCGGTTCAAATCTTCGAAAATGCTTAGGCCGCAGTCCCCAGCTTCCAATAATGACTCAGTGGGGTTCCCCGGATTCCAATAATGTTTCAGCGGGGGTCCCAGTGTTCCAGTAATGATTGACAGAGGGTCAACAGAAGTCAAAATGTTTAGAAAACCCGAATTAGTGCATTCCTAGGGACTCACAAGGAAGCAGCAACACCCTCTTGCAGCCTTTGCTTTTCAGCTCACAATGGTTCGCAATGTGTGTGCTGAAATTTGCAAAGACAATTATGCCATGCAATGCATATTTGTGACAATATCTCGGCTTGCCCAGCGAATACAAAGTTGTAAATTCTGACCACTATTTCAAATTATGTAATGTATGTATTTGTGATTGTGTCATTATTTGAAAACCAGCCAATCACAAAGAGGGTATCAAAAAATATTGTAGGCAGTTTAGCTGGCAACAAGAGGTTACCCATGGTGCAGCACGTACAGTGGCACCGGTTGCCCAGAGGCTGCTGGGATCCACTGAACTCTGACTATTGCTGAATTTTTCTGTCCAATGTGGAAAAATGGGGACCTATTTTCCTTGCTTTCATTGGGGTCCATAACTAGTGGGCCATATGGAGACATTTGTGAATTAACGACCTGAACAAATCCATGGCTGCCGCACAACAAATATATTTTCTGCATTCTAGATACATTTTGCAGCCTTACATTTGGGCTGTATATCAGTCTACCTGCTCAGCAAAGCCCTTAGTGGATACTTTAAAAGTCCATTTTTCGTGCGCTGTCAACTCTTCACCCGTCACAAGGCCCTAAAATCCTCACAAATGTTAAGGCACTGAAAAAAAAAATATTCATTGAAAGTCAGAGCCCCTGGGCCACTTTACACAATAAATTTCGGCATTAAAAAAAAAGAGAACTGCGGCAATATTTCAGGATTCGACAAGCTGTTATTTTTTTCCTCCTTCCTTTAACTTGAAAAGTCAAGCCCCTAGACTGCTGGGTCACAATAAATAATTCTAACGTTACCCTCTGGTTCCTAACTTCCTACGTCAGCTGGGCCATGCGGCCGCGCGCCCAGACAGGAAGTGCCAGGCCTTGAGGAGTGCTTTCAGAGTGCTGCGTGCACAGCCTAACTCCTCTTAATGCCGTGGCCAGGTCCTGAGTTGCAGATACTCAATCATTTTAGAGCGCGGACCGTCATGTGTCCCCCTGTCACCTCTTTCTCGTTGACAAGGTGTGATTCGGGATGTTGCTTTGCAAAAAACAGGAGGAATGAAGACTCAAAGAGAAGAAATAATCAAATAAGGTGGAAAAGGAAGACAGGGGAAGGTAATAAATGTTAAGTAAAAGAACGATTAAGTGATAATAAATTAAATGAATAGAAAGGGTTAAGGAAAAATGTATTAAGTACGGGAGGTACGAGAAAGTGTGCAGGAAGCTGAAAGAAATTAACAAAGTTAGGAAAAAAAGGAGGGAAATAATTAATGAAAAAAGAGCAGAAGAAAGTCAAAAGGACAGATAAAACGTTGAAAGACAAAAAAAGAAGTTTGAAAGAGAGGAAGAAAGGAACTACATTCCAACAAAGAAAAAAGTCAGGAAATAAAACAGGGGAGTGAAATAATCGAAAAAGAAAAATAATGGAAAGAGCGACAAAAATAATTAAAAAAAATTAAAGAAAACATCGGCAAACGGGAAACAAAGCAGGCTGAAGCTGTGTAGAACATTAATGTGAACTTCTGTTCCCAGAAATGCACCTTAAACATCGTTTGACAAAACTCCTTGACATAAACGTAGACCGCAAAGTCATCAGTTCCCTCTTCATATTCTGAAGTGTTAACTTTGAATAGGAGTGCACATGCACTGGGTGTACAATAGATGTTCATTTTGCCTGTCTGAATAGTGTACAGATGTTATAGCCATGAGTGTGTGTGTCTACGTGTGTATGTGTGTGTGAGAGCGAGACAGACAAATAGAGAGAGAGAGAGAGCGCGCGCCAGGGGAGACAGAGAATGAGGCAGGATGTTGGATTTGAGTGTGCAAGCGTCCAAAAGCAGTACAGATGTTTACTTTCCCTGTATAAATGTTGTTGTTGTTTATTAACAAGAATTATCAACGCCAAAAGGTATGGATTTGACCACCAACCTTCTGGCATTCTCAATACTTATTTTGTCATAGTATTTGCAAAACATTATTGAGGAATCTGTCAGGACATCATCACATTTTTTGGGGGTCTCTAAAAGGTATACATTGGCAGAGTAGTCCCTGACACGGAAGAGAATTATTTGTGAGCGCAGAAGCTCCGTTTCAAAGGGCAGAATGTTGTCACTCAACATGAAGTTAGCCAACTGGGAGGACCAACCATACCATCCTGTATGCGGCAGTGGGCAGAAGCAAAATGTGAATGACACATCAACAGACCAATGGATGAAGAAGGCTGTCTGAAACTCCTTAAGGGTAGTATACTACAGATATCATTGTATTAAAATCAAAATGTTTTGGCCAAGGCCAAACATTTAACAAGCATTTACAATGCAATGGTCTCGGCATCATTAAAGGTAGAGCTATTGGCATTGCTCATGACATTTCTTTTTTTCTTCTTTAAATCATTAATAAATGGCATTGTCATTTACATTGCCAATAGCTTAATCGTTAAATAAATGGCATTGTCATTTACAAGGGGCAACTGCAAGACTTTGTTTGTAATGTAAGCCATGCTTTCGCAGTACTGTTGAATTTCATTATCCTCGCCTTGTGCTATTTTTCAGCCGTATATAGCATGAGTTTTGTGGAATTAAGCATAGTGTAACCTGCCTTTGTGTTTTGGAACCTTGTGTAACAAGACATGTGTTCAGCTGTTCTTTGTTTTAGCTCCTGTGTGTCAGTGCACCGTGTAAGCGCACACGCATACCCTGCTCTCTCTGGAACAGTCACTCTGCCCTCAACACTCTGCCCTCAACGGCAGCACTCTGCCCTCAACAGCACTCTGCCCTCAACAGCACTCTGCTCTCAACAGCACACAGCACTCAACAGCACTCTGCCCTCAACAGCACACAGCACTCAACAGCACACAGCACTCTGCCCTCAACAGCACTCTGCCCTCAACAGCACACAGCACTCAACAGCACACAGCACTCTGCCCTCAACAGCACTCTGCCCTCAACAGCACACAGCACTCAACAGCACACATCACTCTGCCCTCAACATCACTCAACAGCACTCTGCACTCAACAGCACTCTGCCCTCAACAGCATTCTGCACTCTGCACTCAACAACACTCTGCACTCAACATCATTCTGCACTCTGCACTCAACAGCACTCTGCACTCAACAGCACTCTGCACTCAACAGCACTCAGCACTCTGCACTCAACAGCTCTCTGCACTCAACAGCACACCACACTCTGCACTCAACAGCACACAGCACTCTGCACTCAACAGCACTCTGCCCCCAACAGCACTCTGCCCCCAACAGCAATCTGCCCCCAACAGCACTCTGCCCTCAACAGCACACAGCACTCACCAGCACACAACACACAGCACTCAACAGCACACAGCACTCTGCACTCAACAGCACTCAGCACTCAACAGCACTCAACAGCACTCAACTGCCCTCAACTGCCCTCTGCCCTCAACAGCACTCTGCTCTCAACAACACTCCTTCCTTTAACTTGAAAAGTCAAGCCCCTAGACTGCTGGGTCACAATAAATAATTCTAACGTTACCCTCTGGTTCCTAACTTCCTACGTCAGCTGGGCCATGCGGCCGCGCGCCCAGACAGGAAGTGCCAGGCCTTGAGGAGTGCTTTCAGAGTGCTGCGTGCACAGCCTAACTCCTCTTAATGCCGTGGCCAGGTCCTGAGTTGCAGATACTCAATCATTTTAGAGCGCGGACCGTCATGTGTCCCCCTGTCACCTCTTTCTCGTTGACAAGGTGTGATTCGGGATGTTGCTTTGCAAAAAACAGGAGGAATGAAGACTCAAAGAGAAGAAATAATCAAATAAGGTGGAAAAGGAAGACAGGGGAAGGTAATAAATGTTAAGTAAAAGAACGATTAAGTGATAATAAATTAAATGAATAGAAAGGGTTAAGGAAAAATGTATTAAGTACGGGAGGTACGAGAAAGTGTGCAGGAAGCTGAAAGAAATTAACAAAGTTAGGAAAAAAAGGAGGGAAATAATTAATGAAAAAAGAGCAGAAGAAAGTCAAAAGGACAGATAAAACGTTGAAAGACAAAAAAAGAAGTTTGAAAGAGAGGAAGAAAGGAACTACATTCCAACAAAGAAAAAAGTCAGGAAATAAAACAGGGGAGTGAAATAATCGAAAAAGAAAAATAATGGAAAGAGCGACAAAAATAATTAAAAAAAATTAAAGAAAACATCGGCAAACGGGAAACAAAGCAGGCTGAAGCTGTGTAGAACATTAATGTGAACTTCTGTTCCCAGAAATGCACCTTAAACATCGTTTGACAAAACTCCTTGACATAAACGTAGACCGCAAAGTCATCAGTTCCCTCTTCATATTCTGAAGTGTTAACTTTGAATAGGAGTGCACATGCACTGGGTGTACAATAGATGTTCATTTTGCCTGTCTGAATAGTGTACAGATGTTATAGCCATGAGTGTGTGTGTCTACGTGTGTATGTGTGTGTGAGAGCGAGACAGACAAATAGAGAGAGAGAGAGAGCGCGCGCCAGGGGAGACAGAGAATGAGGCAGGATGTTGGATTTGAGTGTGCAAGCGTCCAAAAGCAGTACAGATGTTTACTTTCCCTGTATAAATGTTGTTGTTGTTTATTAACAAGAATTATCAACGCCAAAAGGTATGGATTTGACCACCAACCTTCTGGCATTCTCAATACTTCTTTTGTCATAGTATTTGCAAAACATTATTGAGGAATCTGTCAGGACATCATCACATTTTTTGGGGGTCTCTAAAAGGTATACATTGGCAGAGTAGTCCCTGACACGGAAGAGAATTATTTGTGAGCGCAGAAGCTCCGTTTCAAAGGGCAGAATGTTGTCACTCAACATGAAGTTAGCCAACTGGGAGGACCAACCATACCATCCTGTATGCGGCAGTGGGCAGAAGCAAAATGTGAATGACACATCAACAGACCAATGGATGAAGAAGGCTGTCTGAAACTCCTTAAGGGTAGTATACTACAGATATCATTGTATTAAAATCAAAATGTTTTGGCCAAGGCCAAACATTTAACAAGCATTTACAATGCAATGGTCTCGGCATCATTAAAGGTAGAGCTATTGGCATTGCTCATGACATTTCTTTTTTTCTTCTTTAAATCATTAATAAATGGCATTGTCATTTACATTGCCAATAGCTTAATCGTTAAATAAATGGCATTGTCATTTACAAGGGGCAACTGCAAGACTTTGTTTGTAATGTAAGCCATGCTTTCGCAGTACTGTTGAATTTCATTATCCTCGCCTTGTGCTATTTTTCAGCCGTATATAGCATGAGTTTTGTGGAATTAAGCATAGTGTAACCTGCCTTTGTGTTTTGGAACCTTGTGTAACAAGACATGTGTTCAGCTGTTCTTTGTTTTAGCTCCTGTGTGTCAGTGCACCGTGTAAGCGCACACGCATACCCTGCTCTCTCTGGAACAGTCACTCTGCCCTCAACACTCTGCCCTCAACGGCAGCACTCTGCCCTCAACAGCACTCTGCCCTCAACAGCACTCTGCTCTCAACAGCACACAGCACTCAACAGCACTCTGCCCTCAACAGCACACAGCACTCAACAGCACACAGCACTCTGCCCTCAACAGCACTCTGCCCTCAACAGCACACAGCACTCAACAGCACACAGCACTCTGCCCTCAACAGCACTCTGCCCTCAACAGCACACAGCACTCAACAGCACACATCACTCTGCCCTCAACATCACTCAACAGCACTCTGCACTCAACAGCACTCTGCCCTCAACAGCATTCTGCACTCTGCACTCAACAACACTCTGCACTCAACATCATTCTGCACTCTGCACTCAACAGCACTCTGCACTCAACAGCACTCTGCACTCAACAGCACTCAGCACTCTGCACTCAACAGCTCTCTGCACTCAACAGCACACCACACTCTGCACTCAACAGCACACAGCACTCTGCACTCAACAGCACTCTGCCCCCAACAGCACTCTGCCCCCAACAGCAATCTGCCCCCAACAGCACTCTGCCCTCAACAGCACACAGCACTCACCAGCACACAACACACAGCACTCAACAGCACACAGCACTCTGCACTCAACAGCACTCAGCACTCAACAGCACTCAACAGCACTCAACTGCCCTCAACTGCCCTCTGCCCTCAACAGCACTCTGCTCTCAACAACACTCCTTCCTTTAACTTGAAAAGTCAAGCCCCTAGACTGCTGGGTCACAATAAATAATTCTAACGTTACCCTCTGGTTCCTAACTTCCTACGTCAGCTGGGCCATGCGGCCGCGCGCCCAGACAGGAAGTGCCAGGCCTTGAGGAGTGCTTTCAGAGTGCTGCGTGCACAGCCTAACTCCTCTTAATGCCGTGGCCAGGTCCTGAGTTGCAGATACTCAATCATTTTAGAGCGCGGACCGTCATGTGTCCCCCTGTCACCTCTTTCTCGTTGACAAGGTGTGATTCGGGATGTTGCTTTGCAAAAAACAGGAGGAATGAAGACTCAAAGAGAAGAAATAATCAAATAAGGTGGAAAAGGAAGACAGGGGAAGGTAATAAATGTTAAGTAAAAGAACGATTAAGTGATAATAAATTAAATGAATAGAAAGGGTTAAGGAAAAATGTATTAAGTACGGGAGGTACGAGAAAGTGTGCAGGAAGCTGAAAGAAATTAACAAAGTTAGGAAAAAAAGGAGGGAAATAATTAATGAAAAAAGAGCAGAAGAAAGTCAAAAGGACAGATAAAACGTTGAAAGACAAAAAAAGAAGTTTGAAAGAGAGGAAGAAAGGAACTACATTCCAACAAAGAAAAAAGTCAGGAAATAAAACAGGGGAGTGAAATAATCGAAAAAGAAAAATAATGGAAAGAGCGACAAAAATAATTAAAAAAAATTAAAGAAAACATCGGCAAACGGGAAACAAAGCAGGCTGAAGCTGTGTAGAACATTAATGTGAACTTCTGTTCCCAGAAATGCACCTTAAACATCGTTTGACAAAACTCCTTGACATAAACGTAGACCGCAAAGTCATCAGTTCCCTCTTCATATTCTGAAGTGTTAACTTTGAATAGGAGTGCACATGCACTGGGTGTACAATAGATGTTCATTTTGCCTGTCTGAATAGTGTACAGATGTTATAGCCATGAGTGTGTGTGTCTACGTGTGTATGTGTGTGTGAGAGCGAGACAGACAAATAGAGAGAGAGAGAGAGCGCGCGCCAGGGGAGACAGAGAATGAGGCAGGATGTTGGATTTGAGTGTGCAAGCGTCCAAAAGCAGTACAGATGTTTACTTTCCCTGTATAAATGTTGTTGTTGTTTATTAACAAGAATTATCAACGCCAAAAGGTATGGATTTGACCACCAACCTTCTGGCATTCTCAATACTTCTTTTGTCATAGTATTTGCAAAACATTATTGAGGAATCTGTCAGGACATCATCACATTTTTTGGGGGTCTCTAAAAGGTATACATTGGCAGAGTAGTCCCTGACACGGAAGAGAATTATTTGTGAGCGCAGAAGCTCCGTTTCAAAGGGCAGAATGTTGTCACTCAACATGAAGTTAGCCAACTGGGAGGACCAACCATACCATCCTGTATGCGGCAGTGGGCAGAAGCAAAATGTGAATGACACATCAACAGACCAATGGATGAAGAAGGCTGTCTGAAACTCCTTAAGGGTAGTATACTACAGATATCATTGTATTAAAATCAAAATGTTTTGGCCAAGGCCAAACATTTAACAAGCATTTACAATGCAATGGTCTCGGCATCATTAAAGGTAGAGCTATTGGCATTGCTCATGACATTTCTTTTTTTCTTCTTTAAATCATTAATAAATGGCATTGTCATTTACATTGCCAATAGCTTAATCGTTAAATAAATGGCATTGTCATTTACAAGGGGCAACTGCAAGACTTTGTTTGTAATGTAAGCCATGCTTTCGCAGTACTGTTGAATTTCATTATCCTCGCCTTGTGCTATTTTTCAGCCGTATATAGCATGAGTTTTGTGGAATTAAGCATAGTGTAACCTGCCTTTGTGTTTTGGAACCTTGTGTAACAAGACATGTGTTCAGCTGTTCTTTGTTTTAGCTCCTGTGTGTCAGTGCACCGTGTAAGCGCACACGCATACCCTGCTCTCTCTGGAACAGTCACTCTGCCCTCAACACTCTGCCCTCAACGGCAGCACTCTGCCCTCAACAGCACTCTGCCCTCAACAGCACTCTGCTCTCAACAGCACACAGCACTCAACAGCACTCTGCCCTCAACAGCACACAACACTCAACAGCACACAGCACTCTGCCCTCAACAGCACTCTGCCCTCAACAGCACACAGCACTCAACAGCACACAGCACTCTGCCCTCAACAGCACTCTGCCCTCAACAGCACACAGCACACATCACTCTGCCCTCAACATCACTCAACAGCACTCTGCACTCAACAGCACTCTGCCCTCAACAGCATTCTGCACTCTGCACTCAACAACACTCTGCACTCAACATCATTCTGCACTCTGCACTCAACAGCACTCTGCACTCAACAGCACTCTGCACTCAACAGCACTCAGCACTCTGCACTCAACAGCTCTCTGCACTCAACAGCACACCACACTCTGCACTCAACAGCACACAGCACTCTGCACTCAACAGCACTCTGCCCCCAACAGCACTCTGCCCCCAACAGCAATCTGCCCCCAACAGCACTCTGCCCTCAACAGCACACAGCACTCACCAGCACACAACACACAGCACTCAACAGCACACAGCACTCTGCACTCAACAGCACTCAGCACTCAACAGCACTCAACAGCACTCAACAGCACTCAACTGCCCTCAACTGCCCTCTGCCCTCAACAGCACTCTGCTCTCAACAACACTCTGCACTCAACAGCACTCTGCACTCAACAGCACACAGCACTCAACAGCACACATCACTCTGCACTCAACAGCTCACTGCACTCTGCACTCAACAGCCTTCTGCCCTCAACAGCACTCTGCCCCCAACAGAACTCTGCCCTCAACAGCACACAGCACTCACCAGCACACAACAGCACACAGCACTCTGCACTCAACAGCACTCAGCACTCAACAGCACTCAACAGCACTCAACTGCCCTCAACTGCCCTCTGCCCTCAACAGCACTCTGCCCTCAACAGCACTCTGCCCTCAACAGCACTCTGCTCTCAACAGCACTCTGCACTCAACAGCACTCTGCACTCAACAGCACACAGCACTCAACAGCACACAGCACTCAACAGCACACATCACTCTGCAATCAACAGCACTCAACAGCACTCTGCACTCAACAACACTCTGCACTCAACAGCACTCTGCACTCAACAGCACACAGCACTGAACAGCACACAGCACTCAACAGCACACATCACTCAACAGGACACATCACTCTGCACTCAACAGCACTCTGCACTCAACAGCACTCTGCACTCAACAGCACACAGCACTCTGCACTCAACAGCACTCAACAGCACTCTGCACTCAACAGCACTCTGCCCTCAACAGCCCTCTGCCCTCAACAGCACTCTGCCCTTGACAGCACTCTGCACTCAACAGCACTCTGCAATCAACAGCACTCTGCACTCAACAGCACACAGCACTACACTCAACAGCACTCTGCACTCAACAGCACTCTGCACTCAACAGCACTCTGCAATCAACAGCACTCAACAGCACTCTGCCCTCAACAGCACTCTGCCCTCAACAGCACACAGCACTCAACAGCACACAGCACTCAACAGCACACAGCACTCTGCCCTCAACAGCACTCTGCCATCAACAGCACTCTGAACTCAACAGCACACAGCACTCAACAGCACACAGCATTCAACAGCACACAGCACTGCACTCAACAGCACTCTGCACTCAATAGCACTCTCCAATCAACAGCACTCTGCACTCAACAGCACTCTGCACTCAACAGCACACAGCACTCTGCACTCAACAGCACACATCACTCTGCACTCAACAGCACACAGCACTCTGCACTCAACAGCACACAGCACTCTACCCTCAACAGCACTCTGCCCTCAACAGAACTCTGCCCTCAACAGCACCGTAGCGCTGCTCTTTAACGTAAACGACAGACGGGTGCCGTGCACAGTATGTTCGCTGGGGAGCCTTGAGATTACCGGCTCAGGATTATCCCTCCTGGTAGGTTTTGCATATGCACCCTTTAAACACAGTGTTTAAAATATTGGGGGTTAAGAAGGGTCCTTCATTTCCCTCCGTGGTTTGCGGTAGCCTCATTTACGTTCTGTTTACAGAGGTGGGGCTCCTCCTCCACATAGGATGTGTCTGCCTCATCCGGCACGTATTGTTTACAGAGGTGCCCCCTCCCGCGTGGCCCGTTGTCTGAGCCTTGATTTACACACCACAGATGGCAGACACCATCGGAAGCAGTAGATCAGTGGAGGCTTGCGCGCGCACTCCCCTCTTGGAAACGCAAGTTACATGCATAATTAAATATCGTGTTAGCCTCGTTTTGCACAAGGTGCTTGTGAGGATGGGTCTTAACAGGTCGCATCTGTGTTGAGCTCTTCTATTTTGACTTCCCGAGTCACCTATACCCGGATTATACTTTGTGTTTCATACATTGTTTGTTTACGAATGCGCAGATTATCGTGGGCTAGACTTGTTTCCTGCAGATCATAATGTGTTCTGCTGTCACTTGTTTGGGCGAAATGTCAGTATAAACTTGGCTTGGAAACAGCACGCATATAGGCAATTCTGGCTGGTGAAAAGTAGCTGTCTAGTCATACCAGGCTTTTAGAAGAGATGGTTGGTTTATCATGCTCAAATTGTTTTCAGTGAGTGTTATCTTGCAACGCGTTATTTGGTACAATATGTATGCATTTGCAGAATACGTGGGGGTAGCTAAAGGGTTGCTGTGTGTTGCGAAGTGAATCCGATCGATACGTAATATTAATTTTATATTTCACCGGGGAAAGCACTATCATGGCACGCATTATTTGGAGAAGAAACAAATGAAATAATACTGTGAATACAATTAACAAAGGCACACTGTTGCCTGAAGTCGTACTTAAACGAAAGTGCACTGTGAATTTTTACAAGCTGCTTAACTAAAACGACTACAAAATAAAAAAAAAAAGCCTCGGCCTCGCGCGCGCGCCACTGCAGGCATATGTTTCCAATTATTTCGGCCGTGACGCCGAGATAATTGAAGATATATGGCCTTCTGCTGCGCGTAACCGCACACAATATGCAATAGCTGGAGCTAGTCTACTGCCTATGGCCTATTGCGTGCTCTCTTTTAAAAACACAGGCATGCGAGGCCCAATTGCCATGCAGCTGGCACAAAAACATGGCAAAATTCACAAGCATACAGAAACAATGGGGAGAGCAAGGATAATGTTCACCAGAGTGAACAGGGAGTACTCCTGTATCCCTGAATACTAATATAGAAAAACAAATGAAGGAGTACCACCAGTGAGAATTCACCAGTTGCTGTAGGGGTGCACGGTTTCTTTCGAAAAAAGGGGAAAATTCTCCTTTTATTAGAAACCCCTCACTCATCACCTAGTGATGACATGCTTCATCATCGGGGTCCACCCTAATGACCTAGCGTCATCAGGGTGTGCTTCAACACCTGATTGCAGTGGAGCAGGTTGTGAGTGATGGTGCGTGAACAAAAGGGTAAGTGTGTTAAAAATTGTCCTGGTTTTAACTTAGAAAAATAAAGACTTCTTATTGGTAAGTAACTGGACAATGTTAAAATCGTGGCGAGATAAAGTGAGGGCAGTGATGAGCCCGGGTATCTCTTTTATGTGTTGGGTCTACATGTTTCAACCTTGGTGGTTGTGTTGAACCAGGTTTTCATCAGGACCTAAAACCAAAATGGTGGATGGTATGCGTCCCCTAAAAGACGCACCCGATCCTACCATATGGAACCACTGGATGGCAAAAAATGTGCCCGTGGTATATGCTCGCTCCACAGTGGGTGAGCTGTAAAAATCAAAACACCTGTAAAAGAAGTATGGACATTTGTCACATATTGATCGTATTTACAAGCCTGTAACGTAGTGCAGTGCTTCAACGTTGTGTCAGCATGCGGTCTCACCCCGTTACATGGTGAATTCAGTGGTAGCATAATACTGTTAATATTACCGGTATTCGCGCTTTACTCCAACATACTTCTAGTGGGAGGAGGGAAGTGATAGTGCACAATGCGGGGCGGTGAGTATTAACCGCAACTTGCACACTAAAGAAGTGCTGTGATTGTTTTCTTATTCACAACTTGCACGCAGTACTTTAATTCATCACCGCGTGGTACTGTCTCGCATACTAATTAGTTTGTGCGAGGCTATATCAACTTTGGATCGTGCATGCACTGTCATTGTAAAATTGTACAACATAGGACAAAAAACGAACATGACACAGACGTTTGACAAACAAAGAAAGTATAACCAAGGCTCACTCTCAGTGGAGTGTTCGTGGACTTCATGGGGCAGGGGAGGTTACCCTCGTGATAAAACGTATTCTGTAAGGGAATAGATTGTAAAGGGGCGTTATTATGAGCGCGAATGGTTTCTGAGCAGCCAAGCCCTGGTTGCGCTCGTGGCGGCGCTCGTTCGTGGTAGAACATGCCTTGCGTAAAGATTAGGTCTCTACTTACAGTTTTCGCCGAGGATTGTTACTTGCAACCTACTGCCTGCACCGCCCCGTTAGTAATGGGATGGGTGTAGGCGGAAGTAAATAAACCGAGGACGAAGCCGTGATGGGCGTGGTTAAGCCCCGATCACGTGCTCGGCAGCCCGGCAAACTGAGGCTCTGGGACGGTGGCTCCACATGGTCAAAGCGGTGCAACACTAGTGTGTGTTCGAACCGCGGGCATGGAGGATGATTACAAAAAGCGGGCACGACAGTCTGTAATTAATGAAAAACGGACTGATAATATTGTCCAAAGAAATATATAATAATATATATAATAAAGGCAAGTGACTGAATATTAATTCCAATTATATCAATCATGAATGGCGAGACCACAAGATCTTAGCCAGTAGAAGACCTATAGGGAGATGGAATTAAATAGGAGTCTAAAATAAGGACCCCCCATGTGGGAACAGCAGTGAGGTATGGCTTCAGGCTAAGCTCAAAAAAGAGTAAGAATGCCAAGGTTGATCCTGGTTGGAGGGGTGCCTGGCTATGGGAATAGTACATTATGGCAAAGTAGCAGACAGCTCATTTGGGGTTCACACGTAGGCAGATATTCGCCAGGAAGCAGGTAGGGAAAAGTTAAAGTACAGAGGCCCATGGGATGTTATCATTAAGCCCGGTGATGTGAGTGGAAAGTCTGTAGACCCAACGTTGTTCTTTTTCGTGTAGAATTTTCTGTGAGTTGGGTCCATTTGGGATCTGTTCGATGACGGTCCATCTCATATCGTTTGGGGTGTGATTCACATCCAGGAAATGGTCTGTCAACTTGGTGGCGTTTTTCCTGCAGCGTATTGTGCTGCGATGCTCGCAGATGCGTTGTTTTACCTTTCTGGTCGTCATTCCAATGTAGTCCTTACCGCATGTGCATGTGATCATATACACAACGTTAGTGCTATTGCAATTCGTGTGTTTGCGCTGTTCCCACACTTTACCTTCTTCGAGATTCAATGTTTTCGTATTTTCAGTCAGATGGCAGACGCTGCAGTTTCCGCATTTGAAGTGCCCAGTGATCGGCGGCAAGTTCCACAGTTCGGTGATGCTAGGATTGAGATTGCTGGTTTCAATTTTAGGTCTTGTGTTTACCAGGCTATCTTTTAAGCTTGGTGCTTTTCTGTAGGAGAACAGTGGTTTGTCCCATTTGAACATGCCTGTATTGAGTATTTGCCAGTGTTTGTTGATGCTTTTACTCACTTTGTTAGATATGGTATTATACGTTGTGACACAAGTGAGGGGAACTGAATCATCTTGGTCCGTCTTTTCTTCCAGTAGGGCATCCCGAGGTTGATTCCTCGCTCTTTTCTGACACTTTTCAATTACTTTGTTGGGATAACCTCGTTGTTTCAATTTGCAGGTGAGATCTTTTGCTTGAAGTTTGTAATCTGTTAATTTGCTACAATTGCGCCGTAATCGCAGATATTGGCCATACGGTAAATTTTCTTTGAGCGGACGGGGATGAAAACTCTCATACCTTAGCAGATTGTTCTTGGCAGTGGGTTTAAAATGGGTTTTAGTTGTCAACTCTTGCCCTTCTTTTTTGATTTCTATGTCCAGGAAGATCATATGTTGTTTGTCAGAAGCATGGGTGAATCTGAGGTGTGGGTCTCGAGTATTGATCCAGGTGGTAAAGTCTCTAAGTGTCTCTTCAGGTCCTTGCCAAATTGCTAAGACGTCGTCGATATAACGACGCCAAAATTTGATATGCTCTCTGTAAGGGTTCTCATCTGTCATGATGTGCCTTACTTCAAAATCATGGACGTATAGTCCGGCTATGCTAGGAGCAAAAACACTGCCCATAGATGTTCCACCAATTTGGAGGTACAGGGAACCCTCATATTCAAAATAGTTTCTTTTGAGTGCGAGCATAGCACACTGCAGGATGAATGTTTTAGGTGTTTGGTGTTCCCAATTGTGATTTTCCAAGATGGTTTTAAGGACATTCAGGGTGGCGTCTTGAGGTATACTCGTATAGAGGCTCTCTATGTCAAAGCTTAGTAGAATGGTTTCATCATCTACTCTTACGTTGTTCAGAAGTGTCAGCAGATTTTTGGTATCTTTCAGGTATGTAGGGGTAGATTGCACAATTGGTTTTAAAAAGTAATCACAGAACCTTGAAAGAGGTTCCAAAAGGGAACCAATTCCGGACACGATGGGTCTCCCTGGGGGGGGGAGTTTTTCCTTTGTGCATCTTGGGCACAGTGTAAAAATATGGAATTTTCCCATCCGTTTTGCTGAGGTAGTCAGCTTCCTGTTTGGAGATCCCTCCGGAGGCTTCTGTCGTCTCAACAAGTTCCAGAATTTCAGCTCTCAGTTCTTCAGTCGGATCTTTTGATAAGGGTTGGTAACTCTTGATGTCACTGAGTAACCTTCTGCATTCAGTGTCATAGTCTTGTTTATTCATGACAACCAGGCCGCCGCCCTTGTCAGCAGGTTTTATAATGACAGAGTTGTCATTTTTCAGTCGCATTACTGCTTCCCGCTCTTCCCTGCTGTTGTTATCAAATTGTCTGGTTTCCCTCATTTCCTCAATATCTTTGAACACGGCCTGTTCAAATGTATGGATTTCCACAGGGATGGTATGAGGTGGTGGCGTGAATTTTGACTTGATTTTGAGGCCTGTTTCGTTGGGTGTTTCTTCAGTTTCATTGCCTGGATGCTTTTCAAAAAAAGCTTTAAGTTTCAGCTTTCGAAAAAAGACTGCCCTACGCCTCTCAGAAAAAATCCAGATTGAAATACAGGTGACTGAAGCACAGATAAAAACTAGCATCACGGGATATAAAAAGAAACTAGATGATCTCAATAAAGAGATGAACGAATACAGGGACAATCTTACCCAGCAGAAGGTACAGAAGTTCCAGAAGGATCTTAAACGTTTCTCCTTTGTTAAGGCTTACCCCTATTCAGATGCTGACTACAAAGCCTCCACAGGACAAGATCAAGACTCAGATGCGTCCAGCAACACGTCCAATAGCTCCAACAACAGCGGGGGCTCAGGGAATGGCAACCAAAGGCAAAGACAAAGAGGAGGATTTAGAGGACATCACCAATGGCCACAATACAGCCAACCTCCTTTCCCCACACCATTCATGCCAGACCAACCATTCCCCATGTATGGATGGCAACCACCATTTCAACCGCACTTTTTTCCACCCAGCCAATACCGCCCTCCTTTTCAGAACAGAGGCAGGCGCGGAAGGGGTCGGAAGAGAACCGGGAACAATGTCCAGTGGGAAGACGAGGACCCAGTAGGCAACAACACCAGGAGCAGAGCAGGAATGAGCAAGGCGGGACCAAGCAACAAGACGAGCTAGTCACCAATCTCTCCTCAAAGATTCTCACGGAAACCGAAACCAGGGTGCTTAACAAAGGTCTTGGTTTTGTACCTACAACACGCCTGGACAAGTTCAAACTCCATTGTGAACTGGCCAACTTTTTTCGAAAGCTGAAACTTAAAGCTTTTTTTGAAAAGCATCCAGGCAATGAAACTGAAGAAACACCCAACGAAACAGGCCTCAAAATCAAGTCAAAATTCACGCCACCACCTCATACCATCCCTGTGGAAATCCATACATTTGAACAGGCCGTGTTCAAAGATATTGAGGAAATGAGGGAAACCAGACAATTTGATAACAACAGCAGGGAAGAGCGGGAAGCAGTAATGCGACTGAAAAATGACAACTCTGTCATTATAAAACCTGCTGACAAGGGCGGCGGCCTGGTTGTCATGAATAAACAAGACTATGACACTGAATGCAGAAGGTTACTCAGTGACATCAAGAGTTACCAACCCTTATCAAAAGATCCGACTGAAGAACTGAGAGCTGAAATTCTGGAACTTGTTGAGACGACAGAAGCCTCCGGAGGGATCTCCAAACAGGAAGCTGACTACCTCAGCAAAACGGATGGGAAAATTCCATATTTTTACACTGTGCCCAAGATGCACAAAGGAAAAACTCCCCCCCCAGGGAGACCCATCGTGTCCGGAATTGGTTCCCTTTTGGAACCTCTTTCAAGGTTCTGTGATTACTTTTTAAAACCAATTGTGCAATCTACCCCTACATACCTGAAAGATACCAAAAATCTGCTGACACTTCTGAACAACGTAAGAGTAGATGATGAAACCATTCTACTAAGCTTTGACATAGAGAGCCTCTATACGAGTATACCTCAAGACGCCACCCTGAATGTCCTTAAAACCATCTTGGAAAATCACAATTGGGAACACCAAACACCTAAAACATTCATCCTGCAGTGTGCTATGCTCGCACTCAAAAGAAACTATTTTGAATATGAGGGTTCCCTGTACCTCCAAATTGGTGGAACATCTATGGGCAGTGTTTTTGCTCCTAGCATAGCCGGACTATACGTCCATGATTTTGAAGTAAGGCACATCATGACAGATGAGAACCCTTACAGAGAGCATATCAAATTTTGGCGTCGTTATATCGACGACGTCTTAGCAATTTGGCAAGGACCTGAAGAGACACTTAGAGACTTTACCACCTGGATCAATACTCGAGACCCACACCTCAGATTCACCCATGCTTCTGACAAACAACATATGATCTTCCTGGACATAGAAATCAAAAAAGAAGGGCAAGAGTTGACAACTAAAACCCATTTTAAACCCACTGCCAAGAACAATCTGCTAAGGTATGAGAGTTTTCATCCCCGTCCGCTCAAAGAAAATTTACCGTATGGCCAATATCTGCGATTACGGCGCAATTGTAGCAAATTAACAGATTACAAACTTCAAGCAAAAGATCTCACCTGCAAATTGAAACAACGAGGTTATCCCAACAAAGTAATTGAAAAGTGTCAGAAAAGAGCGAGGAATCAACCTCGGGATGCCCTACTGGAAGAAAAGACGGACCAAGATGATTCAGTTCCCCTCACTTGTGTCACAACGTATAATACCATATCTAACAAAGTGAGTAAAAGCATCAACAAACACTGGCAAATACTCAATACAGGCATGTTCAAATGGGACAAACCACTGTTCTCCTACAGAAAAGCACCAAGCTTAAAAGATAGCCTGGTAAACACAAGACCTAAAATTGAAACCAGCAATCTCAATCCTAGCATCACCGAACTGTGGAACTTGCCGCCGATCACTGGGCACTTCAAATGCGGAAACTGCAGCGTCTGCCATCTGACTGAAAATACGAAAACATTGAATCTCGAAGAAGGTAAAGTGTGGGAACAGCGCAAACACACGAATTGCAATAGCACTAACGTTGTGTATATGATCACATGCACATGCGGTAAGAACTACATTGGAATGACGACCAGAAAGGTAAAACAACGCATCTGCGAGCATCGCAGCACAATACGCTGCAGGAAAAACGCCACCAAGTTGACAGACCATTTCCTGGATGTGAATCACACCCCAAACGATATGAGATGGACCGTCATCGAACAGATCCCAAATGGACCCAACTCACAGAAAATTCTACACGAAAAAGAACAACGTTGGGTCTACAGACTTTCCACTCACATCACCGGGCTTAATGATAACATCCCATGGGCCTCTGTACTTTAACTTTTCCCTACCTGCTTCCTGGCGAATATCTGCCTACGTGTGAACCCCAAATGAGCTGTCTGCTACTTTGCCATAATGTACTATTCCCATAGCCAGGCACCCCTCCAACCAGGATCAACCTTGGCATTCTTACTCTTTTTTGAGCTTAGCCTGAAGCCATACCTCACTGCTGTTCCCACATGGGGGGTCCTTATTTTAGACTCCTATTTAATTCCATCTCCCTATAGGTCTTCTACTGGCTAAGATCTTGTGGTCTCGCCATTCATGATTGATATAATTGGAATTAATATTCAGTCACTTGCCTTTATTATATATATTATTATATATTTCTTTGGACAATATTATCAGTCCGTTTTTCATTAATTACAGACTGTCGTGCCCGCTTTTTGTAATCATCCTCCATGCCCGCGGTTCGAACACACACTAGTGTTGCACCGCTTTGACCATGTGGAGCCACCGTCCCAGAGCCTCAGTTTGCCGGGCTGCCGAGCACGTGATCGGGGCTTAACCACGCCCATCACGGCTTCGTCCTCGGTTTATTTACTTCCGCCTACACCCATCCCATTACTAACGGGGCGGTGCAGGCAGTAGGTTGCAAGTAACAATCCTCGGCGAAAACTGTAAGTAGAGACCTAATCTTTACGCAAGGCATGTTCTACCACGAACGAGCGCCGCCACGAGCGCAACCAGGGCTTGGCTGCTCAGAAACCATTCGCGCTCATAATAACGCCCCTTTACAATCTATTCCCTTACAGAATACGTTTTATCACGAGGGTAACCTCCCCTGCCCCATGAAGTCCACGAACACTCCACTGAGAGTGAGCCTTGGTTATACTTTCTTTGTTTGTCAAACGTCTGTGTCATGTTCGTTTTTTGTCCTATGTTGTACAATTTTACAATGACAGTGCATGCACGATCCAAAGTTGATATAGCCTCGCACAAACTAATTAGTATGCGAGACAGTACCACGCGGTGATGAATTAAAGTACTGCGTGCAAGTTGTGAATAAGAAAACAATCACAGCACTTCTTTAGTGTGCAAGTTGCGGTTAATACTCACCGCCCCGCATTGTGCACTATCACTTCCCTCCTCCCACTAGAAGTATGTTGGAGTAAAGCGCGAATACCGGTAATATTAACAGTATTATGCTACCACTGAATTCACCATGTAACGGGGTGAGACCGCATGCTGACACAACGTTGAAGCACTGCACTACGTTACAGGCTTGTAAATACGATCAATATGTGACAAATGTCCATACTTCTTTTACAGGTGTTTTGATTTTTACAGCTCACCCACTGTGGAGCGAGCATATACCACGGGCACATTTTTTGCCATCCAGTGGTTCCATATGGTAGGATCGGGTGCGTCTTTTAGGGGACGCATACCATCCACCATTTTGGTTTTAGGTCCTGATGAAAACCTGGTTCAACACAACCACCAAGGTTGAAACATGTAGACCCAACACATAAAAGAGATACCCGGGCTCATCACTGCCCTCACTTTATCTCGCCACGATTTTAACATTGTCCAGTTACTTACCAATAAAAAGTCTTTATTTTTCTAAGTTAAAACCAGGACAATTTTTAACACACTTACCCTTTTGTTCACGCACCATCACTCACAACCTGCTCCACTGCAATCAGGTGTTGAAGCACACCCTGATGACGCTAGGTCATTAGGGTGGACCCCGATGATGAAGCATGTCATCACTAGGTGATGAGTGAGGGGTTTCTAATAAAAGGAGAATTTTCCCCTTTTTTCGAAAGAAACTGTGCACCCCTACAGCAACTGGTGAATTCTCACTGGTGGTACTCCTTCATTTGTTTTTCTATATTAGTATTCAGGGATACAGGAGTACTCCCTGTTCACTCTGGTGAACATTATCCTTGCTCTCCCCATTGTTTCTGTATGTTTTGGCAGCGCACAGCTGTGAGAGGTAATAACTAGCAGCACTGTCCTGTCTATTGTCTACACGGAGAGAAAAAGACACGACTATTGACCATGGCAGACACCCAAGGCTTAACGTACTCAACAGATGAAATCGACTCCATCATGGGTAATCTTGCAGCATTTGCAGATGTGAACATAAGCAGCACAATATCCCAGACATCGGACTGGGACAAATTGACAGAATTAAAACAGAACAGAATCAGAACTATCCTTCATGGCACTATACTGAAGGAATATGTGACAAACCAAATGGCACCCAAAGGTCTACTGGTATCCAATGCCCCACGCATTTTTCTGGATGATCATGAGTTCAGAAGAGACTGGGCACGTATAGCATGGCACTGCACCCACGATTGGATCATGTTGATCCTCAAGACTGCCCTACGCCTCTCAGAAAAAATCCAGATTGAAATACAGGTGACTGAAGCACAGATAAAAACTAGCATCACGGGATATAAAAAGAAACTAGATGATCTCAATAAAGAGATGAACGAATACAGGGACAATCTTACCCAGCAGAAGGTACAGAAGTTCCAGAAGGATCTTAAACGTTTCTCCTTTGTTAAGGCTTACCCCTATTCAGATGCTGACTACAAAGCCTCCACAGGACAAGATCAAGACTCAGATGCGTCCAGCAACACGTCCAATAGCTCCAACAACAGCGGGGGCTCAGGGAATGGCAACCAAAGGCAAAGACAAAGAGGAGGATTTAGAGGACATCACCAATGGCCACAATACAGCCAACCTCCTTTCCCCACACCATTCATGCCAGACCAACCATTCCCCATGTATGGATGGCAACCACCATTTCAACCGCACTTTTTTTCCACCCAGCCAATACCGCCCTCCTTTTCAGAACAGAGGCAGGCGCGGAAGGGGTCGGAAGAGAACCGGGAACAATGTCCAGTGGGAAGACGAGGACCCAGTAGGCAACAACACCAGGAGCAGAGCAGGAATGAGCAAGGCGGGACCAAGCAACAAGACGAGCTAGTCACCAATCTCTCCTCAAAGATTCTCACGGAAACCGAAACCAGGGTGCTTAACAAAGGTCTTGGTTTTGTACCTACAACACGCCTGGACAAGTTCAAACTCCATTGTGAACTGGCCAACTTTTTTCGAAAGCTGAAACTTAAAGCTTTTTTTGAAAAGCATCCAGGCAATGAAACTGAAGAAACACCCAACGAAACAGGCCTCAAAATCAAGTCAAAATTCACGCCACCACCTCATACCATCCCTGTGGAAATCCATACATTTGAACAGGCCGTGTTCAAAGATATTGAGGAAATGAGGGAAACCAGACAATTTGATAACAACAGCAGGGAAGAGCGGGAAGCAGTAATGCGACTGAAAAATGACAACTCTGTCATTATAAAACCTGCTGACAAGGGCGGCGGCCTGGTTGTCATGAATAAACAAGACTATGACACTGAATGCAGAAGGTTACTCAGTGACATCAAGAGTTACCAACCCTTATCAAAAGATCCGACTGAAGAACTGAGAGCTGAAATTCTGGAACTTGTTGAGACGACAGAAGCCTCCGGAGGGATCTCCAAACAGGAAGCTGACTACCTCAGCAAAACGGATGGGAAAATTCCATATTTTTACACTGTGCCCAAGATGCACAAAGGAAAAACTCCCCCCCCAGGGAGACCCATCGTGTCCGGAATTGGTTCCCTTTTGGAACCTCTTTCAAGGTTCTGTGATTACTTTTTAAAACCAATTGTGCAATCTACCCCTACATACCTGAAAGATACCAAAAATCTGCTGACACTTCTGAACAACGTAAGAGTAGATGATGAAACCATTCTACTAAGCTTTGACATAGAGAGCCTCTATACGAGTATACCTCAAGACGCCACCCTGAATGTCCTTAAAACCATCTTGGAAAATCACAATTGGGAACACCAAACACCTAAAACATTCATCCTGCAGTGTGCTATGCTCGCACTCAAAAGAAACTATTTTGAATATGAGGGTTCCCTGTACCTCCAAATTGGTGGAACATCTATGGGCAGTGTTTTTGCTCCTAGCATAGCCGGACTATACGTCCATGATTTTGAAGTAAGGCACATCATGACAGATGAGAACCCTTACAGAGAGCATATCAAATTTTGGCGTCGTTATATCGACGACGTCTTAGCAATTTGGCAAGGACCTGAAGAGACACTTAGAGACTTTACCACCTGGATCAATACTCGAGACCCACACCTCAGATTCACCCATGCTTCTGACAAACAACATATGATCTTCCTGGACATAGAAATCAAAAAAGAAGGGCAAGAGTTGACAACTAAAACCCATTTTAAACCCACTGCCAAGAACAATCTGCTAAGGTATGAGAGTTTTCATCCCCGTCCGCTCAAAGAAAATTTACCGTATGGCCAATATCTGCGATTACGGCGCAATTGTAGCAAATTAACAGATTACAAACTTCAAGCAAAAGATCTCACCTGCAAATTGAAACAACGAGGTTATCCCAACAAAGTAATTGAAAAGTGTCAGAAAAGAGCGAGGAATCAACCTCGGGATGCCCTACTGGAAGAAAAGACGGACCAAGATGATTCAGTTCCCCTCACTTGTGTCACAACGTATAATACCATATCTAACAAAGTGAGTAAAAGCATCAACAAACACTGGCAAATACTCAATACAGGCATGTTCAAATGGGACAAACCACTGTTCTCCTACAGAAAAGCACCAAGCTTAAAAGATAGCCTGGTAAACACAAGACCTAAAATTGAAACCAGCAATCTCAATCCTAGCATCACCGAACTGTGGAACTTGCCGCCGATCACTGGGCACTTCAAATGCGGAAACTGCAGCGTCTGCCATCTGACTGAAAATACGAAAACATTGAATCTCGAAGAAGGTAAAGTGTGGGAACAGCGCAAACACACGAATTGCAATAGCACTAACGTTGTGTATATGATCACATGCACATGCGGTAAGAACTACATTGGAATGACGACCAGAAAGGTAAAACAACGCATCTGCGAGCATCGCAGCACAATACGCTGCAGGAAAAACGCCACCAAGTTGACAGACCATTTCCTGGATGTGAATCACACCCCAAACGATATGAGATGGACCGTCATCGAACAGATCCCAAATGGACCCAACTCACAGAAAATTCTACACGAAAAAGAACAACGTTGGGTCTACAGACTTTCCACTCACATCACCGGGCTTAATGATAACATCCCATGGGCCTCTGTACTTTAACTTTTCCCTACCTGCTTCCTGGCGAATATCTGCCTACGTGTGAACCCCAAATGAGCTGTCTGCTACTTTGCCATAATGTACTATTCCCATAGCCAGGCACCCCTCCAACCAGGATCAACCTTGGCATTCTTACTCTTTTTTGAGCTTAGCCTGAAGCCATACCTCACTGCTGTTCCCACATGGGGGGTCCTTATTTTAGACTCCTATTTAATTCCATCTCCCTATAGGTCTTCTACTGGCTAAGATCTTGTGGTCTCGCCATTCATGATTGATATAATTGGAATTAATATTCAGTCACTTGCCTTTATTATATATATTATTATATATTTCTTTGGACAATATTATCAGTCCGTTTTTCATTAATTACAGACTGTCGTGCCCGCTTTTTGTAATCATCCTCCATGCCCGCGGTTCGAACACACACTAGAGTTGCACCGCTTTGACCATGTGGAGCCACCGTCCCAGAGCCTCAGTTTGCCGGGCTGCCGAGCACGTGATCGGGGCTTAACCACGCCCATCACGGCTTCGTCCTCGGTTTATTTACTTCCGCCTACACCCATCCCATTACTAACGGGGCGGTGCAGGCAGTAGGTTGCAAGTAACAATCCTCGGCGAAAACTGTAAGTAGAGACCTAATCTTTACGCAAGGCATGTTCTACCACGAACGAGCGCCGCCACGAGCGCAACCAGGGCTTGGCTGCTCAGAAACCATTCGCGCTCATAATAACGCCCCTTTACAATCTATTCCCTTACAGAATACGTTTTATCACGAGGGTAACCTCCCCTGCCCCATGAAGTCCACGAACACTCCACTGAGAGTGAGCCTTGGTTATACTTTCTTTGTTTGTCAAACGTCTGTGTCATGTTCGTTTTTTGTCCTATGTTGTACAATTTTACAATGACAGTGCATGCACGATCCAAAGTTGATATAGCCTCGCACAAACTAATTAGTATGCGAGACAGTACCACGCGGTGATGAATTAAAGTACTGCGGTGCAAGTTGTGAATAAGAAAACAATCACAGCACTTCTTTAGTGTGCAAGTTGCGGTTAATACTCACCGCCCCGCATTGTGCACTATCACTTCCCTCCTCCCACTAGAAGTATGTTGGAGTAAAGCGCGAATACCGGTAATATTAACAGTATTATGCTACCACTGAATTCACCATGTAACGGGGTGAGACCGCATGCTGACACAACGTTGAAGCACTGCACTACGTTACAGGCTTGTAAATACGATCAATATGTGACAAATGTCCATACTTCTTTTACAGGTGTTTTGATTTTTACAGCTCACCCACTGTGGAGCGAGCATATACCACGGGCACATTTTTTGCCATCCAGTGGTTCCATATGGTAGGATCGGGTGCGTCTTTTAGGGGACGCATACCATCCACCATTTTGGTTTTAGGTCCTGATGAAAACCTGGTTCAACACAACCACCAAGGTTGAAACATGTAGACCCAACACATAAAAGAGATACCCGGGCTCATCACTGCCCTCACTTTATCTCGCCACGATTTTAACATTGTCCAGTTACTTACCAATAAAAAGTCTTTATTTTTCTAAGTTAAAACCAGGACAATTTTTAACACACTTACCCTTTTGTTCACGCACCATCACTCACAACCTGCTCCACTGCAATCAGGTGTTGAAGCACACCCTGATGACGCTAGGTCATTAGGGTGGACCCCGATGATGAAGCATGTCATCACTAGGTGATGAGTGAGGGGTTTCTAATAAAAGGAGAATTTTCCCCTTTTTTCGAAAGAAACCGTGCACCCCTACAGCAACTGGTGAATTCTCACTGGTGGTACTCCTTCATTTGTTTTTCTAAAATTCACAAGCATTCAGGAATCTGGTAGGTACGATTTTCGCAGCCCTCAGAATAGGACTCTTAGGCCGAGCCCTAAAAATGTTGTATGTGCATGTGTATTTAATCAAATACTTAAAAGATACATTTTCCTTCTGATGTTGGCTATTGTCCAGTTATGACTTTCATCATCCTGCACACTCAAAATTAAAACCCTGTTCCAGCATTTTTTAACAACTGTATTATTTTTCACAAGTTGTATTGTTTTTATGGGCACCATTCATCCCACTGGTTCTAGCTGCATGCCCCATTTTATGAAGCTCAGGGCCATATTTATCAAAGTTTTGCGTCACCCTTGCGCCATGCAAAGCAACGCAAGAGCGATAAAACCTAGATGAGATTGACCAAGCCAAACAAGCGCAGCTTGCATGGCCCTGTAGTGCTTGGTAAATCTGAAGTAAAGCAAGGCAGCACAAATGGCTGCTTTGCGTTACTCTGCCCCAGGGTGGCGTTGCATGGGTGGAGAGTGTGTTTTCCCACACATCTATCCCTGGAGTTTGGCACATTCCCAGATTTATTATGAGTGGTAGACCTGGGAATGCACAAAATGCTACGCCTACCCAGGGAAGGCGTAACGAGGAGAAATATCTTTATTGTTCTTAGTTTATTGCTCTTGCTACTTGTGCTGGCTGCAGCACTCGTAGAAAGAGGGAAAAACCTCAAAGGATTATTTTTATGAAGGAAGGTGTCTGTTCCTGCACAAAAACAATACTGCCTGCAACGCAGGCACCCTTACACCATGGTGGCACTAGGCAGCCAACAACTAGCGCAAGGCGAGAGCAGGATTGCCCAATATCTTGCTGCATTGCGTGAAATAATGATAAAAATGGCCCTTAGTGCAGAGTTTTAATCTACCTTGCTTTTTGTCTGTTTTCTGCAGCATCCCATGTTCATAATACCTCACACCCCAACTTCTAGTGGCACATTTTCAAATTTGAAATCTTTGACAATGCTCACCAATCTTCACAGGATGTCCATGCACACAAGACATCCAGGAAGGTATTTGACATTTAGTGGACTTTGGTAGGAAATGTACTAAGTGATGGGGAAGGCAAGAGTTTTAACCTGCGAATGGAATATGCAATCTAACATTAACTACACTGGCGGAAGGTAAAGAGGAGATTCAGGGAGAGAAGAGGGCGTGGGGCCGCCGAGGAGGACCAGGAAACATGCTTTCAGCATTGGCTTTACATCAAAGAGAGGGATGTAGTCTAGGAAACAGTGTCTGATAGCTGGAGATCAGATGAAGAGGAAGATAAGCATCCACAGCTGGGTTTTCGTCACATTAATCCCAAATCTTCCCTTGTTTAAATAATCAAGGAAAGGAAAGTGGGAGAGAGAGGGCCATGAAGAGAACAAGATAGAGGTAAAGTGATGGAAATTAATAACAAGCATTTACAATGCAATGGTTTCGCCTTTGGAAAGTTAGAGCTATTGGCATTGTAAATGACAAAATTTGTATTTATGTGTTGGTTTTGAAAACAGATAAATAAATGGCATTGTCATTTACATTGCCAATAGCTTAATCTCTCGCAAATGTGAGACCTATTGTACCCTATGGACGAGCTCAGCAGACAGCAATTACTACCACACACACACACCCAGAGCCACACACACACACACACACACACCCAGAGCCCCACACACACCCAGAGCCCCACACACACCCAGAGCCCCACACACACCCAGAGGCCCACACACACCCAGAGCCACACACACACAGAGCCACACACACCCAGAGCTACACACACCCAGAGCCACACACACACACACACACCCAGAGCGCCACACACACACCCACTCTCCCCGTGCCTAAGAAAACAAGCCCCCACCGCTTCGTGGCACTCTACACTCTCTCTCTTGTTTCAACCGGTGGTGCACTTTGGCCATAGAGTCTACTGTTCAGTGAACCAAATTACTACCTTGTGTGGGCACAAGCCCAGTAACACATTGTCCACTGAGGCAAACACGTCTCTAACCCCAGCCAGGTTACGAACAAAGCAAACAAGATGATGGATGGAGCACTGAAACTTTTCAGACACTCACCCCCAGTCACAGAAGTGGGTTGAATCAATCATCGTTCTTTAGCTCACTTCGCCACCCCAGTTTAGACCCAGCCATATACAAATCAGTCTTTACCCTGTTACGCATGGGAAGAGTCCAGTTCGAACTTCCAAGCCAAGTCTTACTAGAAACTAGAATCCTGGGACCTGGGTCAAGACAGATCTGCATATGGCTGGGTATGGGCTGGAGAACTGAGCTAAAGAATGAATACTGATTTAACCCAGATCTGTGATTTTAGGTGGGGGTTGAAAAGTTTCAGCACTCCCCACGTCATCTCCTTGTGTTTGCTCATAACTAGGTCCACCAGCTCAGCAAGAAGTAACTCCGCCAGGATTACTAAGGTTCTACATGAGGATAGGTCTCTGAAGCCCAGAACAAAAGGCTGATGAAAGTCCAGGTGAGCCTCACACATTCTCGCCAGAGAGTGCAAACACTAACCTCTGAGCACCTCGTGTAACAGCGTCACACAGGCAGCCTGTAGACATCTCCTTCAAAGTAATATGCATCGCCAATCAAGCAATCCAGGAGAATGGACCACTACACAGACAGAGCACCTATCAGTTAACAATGCCCTTACATTCCAGGCAGGTCCAAAGGACCTTTGCACTGTAAGTAAAATAATGATAATTTTCCAACCACTGAAATCCAAAGTCTAGACAGCAAGCCTACTGAATGTGATCAATTGCTGTATAAAAAAAATTTAGTGCACCAAAATCCTGGCTTCTCTCCATTCACTTAATTGAAAGAAACTAAAATGAAAGTAAGTTTCCAAATTACTATCCTCACACCCTGCCCAAAGACTCATGAACAGCGTCCTATACCACATCTTGTATGCAGCAAGTCTTCAGACATGAAATCCTGTCTCAAGGGACCTACATCATCCGCGATCCTTACAACTATTGGTCTAAGTAAGAGTCAGATGCAAACGTGCTTTGCAGCCTCATCAAGAGTATGGCGCGCTATAAATTCTGCAATACAATACGACATGCAGTAAAAACCCAGTAGGGAACACACCTGAATTCCTTCCCGTAAGGGACCGTTACTCAAATGTATGTGTGAAAACTATTTGGGTACGCTATTTTTTAGGGTTATGTCGTATTTGGCACAAGTGGGACCTAGTGAAAATGGAGGGGCAATGAACAGAGGATTGCTAATAAAGAAAGAGCGATGTAATAAACAGACGATTTGGTGACAACTTAAAAGATTGGGCTTGGACGTGCCAGTTTTAGACACCCCTAGGAAAGCTGGTTATATACCACTTAGCACACAAGCTCCAAACTGCTACCCGAAGAGCATTCCCAGGGATGGCTTAGCTGAATAGGAAACTGAGTTTTAAAAAACACCCAAGTGTGCGGTTTCTTTGCCTCAAAGGTGACCAACTCATGCCTCCATCAGCTTAATGAAATATGGGGTTCCCCTGAGAAAAATCAGCTGCGGGTCAACATTCTGTTCAGCTATCACAAAAGCAAATAGATATAGCTCCAGAATTCATTTGAAAACAAGCAATGCCCCCGGAGTCAAGACGCCCACACTCACCGGGTCTTCTGTGTCGGGGCTCTTCTCTGGTGCTGCGGCATGGAGCTGGGCTCTTCTTCACACAGGAGAGCTCCCGCTTGGTGCTGGCCTCTTGTCCGGTCCTCTCCTGGGACCGGAGCCGGGGAGGGCTGACGGCGAGATTGAAGACAGCTTCCTCCCGCCTGGGGGAAGCAGAAACGGCACAGGCTCACCTCTCTGCAGCGCGGGGCTCTCCCTCACTCCTGGGAGCCCCGTGGAAGGCGCCGGCTGCAGGACTCTGCTACTGCACCCCAAAGCTCTCCTCTAAAAGGCTGATGAAAGTCCAGGTGAGCCTCACACATTCTCGCCAGAGAGTGCAAACACTAACCTCTGATCACCTCGTGTAACAGCGTCACACAGGCAGCCTGTAGACATCTCCTTCAAAGTAATATGCATCGCCAATCAAGCAATCCAGGAGAATGGACCACTACACAGACAGAGCACCTATCAGTTAACAATGCCCTTACATTCCAGGCAGGTCCAAAGGACCTTTGCACTGTAAGTAAAATAATGATAATTTTCCAACCACTGAAATCCAAAGTCTAGACAGCAAGCCTACTGAATGTGATCAGTTGCAGTATAAAAAAAATGTAGTGCACCAAAATCCTGGCTTCTCTCCATTCACTTAATTGAAAGAAACTAAAATGAAAGTAAGTTTCCAAATGACTATCCTCACACCCTGCCCAACGACTCATGAACAGCGTCCTATACCACATCGTGTAAGCAGCAAGTCTTCAAACCTGAAATGCTGTCTCAAGGGACCTACATCATCCGCGATCCTTACAACTATTGGTCTAAGTAAGAGTCAGATGCAAACGTGCTTTGCAGCCTCATCAAGAGTATGGCGCGCTATAAATTCTGCAATACAATACGACATGCAGTAAAAACCCAGTAGGGAACACACCTGAATTCCTTCCCGTAAGGGACCGTTACTCAAATGTATGTGTGAAAACTATTTGGGTACGCTATTTTTTAGGGTTATGTCGTATTTGGCACAAGTGGGACCTAGTGAAAATGGAGGGGCAATGAACAGAGGATTGCTAATGAGGAAAGAGCGATGTCATAAACAGACGATTTGGTGACAACTTAAAAGATTGGGCTTGGATGTGCCAGTTTTAGACACCCCTAGGAAAGCTGGTTATATACCACTTAGCACACAAGCTCCAAACTGCTACCCGAAGAGCATTCCCAGGGATGGCTTAGCTGAATAGGAAACTGAGTTTTAAAAAACACCCAAGTGTGCGGTTTCTTTGCCTCAAAGGTGACCAACTCATGCCTCCATCAGCTTAATGAAATATGGGGTTCCCCTGAGAAAAATCAGCTGCGGGTCAACATTCTGTTCAGCTATCACAAAAGCAAATAGATATAGCTCCAGAATTCATTTGAAAACAAGCAATGCCCCCGGAGTCAAGACGCCCACACTCACCGGGTCTTCTGTGTCGGGGCTCTTCTCTGGTGCTGCGGCATGGAGCTGAGCTCTTCTTCACACAGGAGAGCTCCCGCTTGGTGCTGGCCTCTTGTCCGGTCCTCTCCTGGGACCGGAGCCGGGGAGGGCTGACGGCGAGATTGAAGACAGCTTCCTCCCGCCTGGGGGAAGCAGAAACGGCACAGGCTCACCTCTCTGCAGCGCGGGGCTCTCCCTCACTCCTGGGAGCCCCGTGGAAGGCACCGGCTGCAGGACTCTGCTACTGCACCCCAAAGCTCTCCTCTAAAAGGCTGATGAAAGTCCAGGTGAGCTTCACACATTCTCGCCAGAGAGTGCAAACACTAACCTCTGATCACCTCGTGTAACAGCGTCACACAGGCAGCCTGTAGACATCTCCTTCAAAGTAATATGCATCGCCAATCAAGCAATCCAGGAGAATGGACCACTACACAGACAGAGCACCTATCAGTTAACAATGCCCTTACATTCCAGGCAGGTCCAAAGGACCTTTGCACTGTAAGTAAAATAATGATAATTTTCCAACCACTGAAATCCAAAGTCTAGACAGCAAGCCTACTGAATGTGATCAGTTGCAGTATAAAAAAAATGTAGTGCACCAAAATCCTGGCTTCTCTCCATTCACTTAATTGAAAGAAACTAAAATGAAAGTAAGTTTCCAAATGACTATCCTCACACCCTGCCCAACGACTCATGAACAGCGTCCTATACCACATTGTGTAAGCAGCAAGTCTTCAAACCTGAAATGCTGTCTCAAGGGACCTACATCATCCGCGATCCTTACAACTATTGGTCTAAGTAAGAGTCCGATGCAAACGTGCTTTGCAGCCTCATCAAGAGTATGGCGCGCTATAAATTCTGCAATACAATACGACATGCAGTAAAAACCCAGTAGGGAACACACCTGAATTCCTTCCCGTAAGGGACCGTTACTCAAATGTATGTGTGAAAACTATTTGGGTACGCTATTTTTTAGGGTTATGTCGTATTTGGCACAAGTGGGACCTAGTGAAAATGGAGGGGCAATGAACAGAGGATTGCTAATGAGGAAAGAGCGATGTAATAAACAGACGATTTGGTGACAACTTAAAAGATTGGGCTTGGATGTGCCAGTTTTAGACACCCCTAGGATAGCTGGTTATATACCACTTAGCACACAAGCTCCAAACTGCCACCCGAAGAGCATTCCCAGGGATGGCTTAGCTGAATAGGAAACGGAGTTTTAAAAAACACCCAAGTGTGCGGTTTCTTTGCCTCAAAGGTGACCAACTCATGCCTCCATCAGCCTAATGACGCCCACACTCACCGGGTCTTCTGTGTCGGGGCTCTTCTCTGGTGCTGCGGCATGGAGCGGGGCTCTTCTTCACACAGGAGAGCCCCCGCTTGGTGCTGGCCTCTTGTCCGGTCCTCTCCTGGGACCGGAGCCGGGGAGTGCTGACGGCGAGATTGAACCTAAAAAAGATATGTAAAGTGGGAGAATTAAGAAAAGGGGAAAATGTAGGAATGGAAGGGAAAGAAAAAAATGAAACTAGAAAGGTGGTGAGAGTAAAAAAGAGAGAAATGGTAGTAAACAGCGAAGACTAGAAGAGGGGGAAAGTGGAAATATATGGAAATATATGAAAATAAGGCGAGAAGCAGGCGGTAGTGATTAAAGGTATTAAGTGAGGTTACGTAGTTTTCGGCCCCGCTTCGCTACAGCCGCCATTTTGTGTTTAGTCGCCATTTTATGTTGCCTCACTCAGGCAGCACGGCTAACGCGGTAAAATGGTCTTTCTGCCTTTTTCAGCTGCTCCATGTTTTTCCTGTTAAAGAACAACCTTTGTCCTTGTGTGCGATACTGATGTCAGGGTCTGGCCGAGTTCGCAAATCTATGTCTAGACTGATTAATCCATGTCTTACTCCACTGTTTGGGTCCCACCATTCTTCTCTACCTTATCTTATTTAACTGGCCTTCACTATTCTCTTCGTGTGTTCTCTTGTTACATAGCCCTTCTTTTGAAGCATTCTACACATGTTTTGCCACCTGCAAATTGAATTACAAGCACTAGTGTTGATTAACCTGAGGGGAGGAGAGCACACGGGGTCTGAAAGGAGGGTGCGTTTTAGACATTCGATAGCTTGTTTTCGAACTATTCCTATTTGTCAATTTTGTGTATATTGGGAGTTGTCATTGTAAACTTGTGCTGTATAAAAGACTGTGCGCCACGGATTGAAGTGGCAGTCTCTTGAGAACCTACCTGTGTGGTACTTCTTAGATAACTGTGCTTAGCTGCAGCTAATAAAACTACTTTTCTACGCCTAACAGAGTGTCTTGTGTCTCTGTCGGTCGAGGCAGGTGAACTCGGAGATCTTAGGCGTGCCCTGCGCCGCCTGGCCCATAAGGTCAGGTTCTCCAATTGGCGGCCCAACGTGTGGGCGACTTCAGTGGTAGTAGTTTTGCCCGAGAGTCGTGAAGAGCTTCGCAAGAAAATTCCGGAGGATTTCGCGAACCACGTGAGCGACCCCTGCATGTCGAAGTGGACCGAAGGTCTTTTGAAGCGTGGCTACTCTTTCCCGACGGCTGCTGACGACTGCTGCCCTGACTGTCGCCCTGCCTTGGCCCTTTGGTGATGATTGGTATCGCGAGACGTTAGACGGACATCTGTTGGCGTGAGAAAAGCATTTAGTTAAGTATTTGTGGGTAGCGCCCACTCTCTTTGTTTTTGTATTTGTTATTCGATTAGCGCGCTAACCGAAGCCATGGGGTAAGTACGTTTGTGCTGTGACTCTATTGTCTGAAAATCCCTTGACGTTTGTAAGGAAGTCCAGTTTGTTACGAAATGCCTGGATTTAGTAAGTTTAAGAAATTTTGTTGTTTTGGTTGCTCTAGGGATTCTCGGCTAGAGGATTCTTGTCCGATTCCTCCAGGTGGAACTCCTACTTACGAGCTTTACTCAAAACATGGTCTGGGTCCTATTGTTTTTAATGAAACATGGATCCGATACACTAAGAAGGACGGTATTTTACAGTGGCCCCAAAATGGCTCTTTTGAGCCAGATATATTAGATAATTTATAAACGATTCTATTTGAGAGGAAAGCCCAGCCGGCAATGTTTGACTCTTTTCGCCTATGGCGAAAGGAAACCAAACAGAAAGAAATTAAGCAAATGAAGAAAGATAAGAAAGAGCAGAGTATGTCGATTCTACAGGCTGCCCAACAGTTTAAAAATGACGAAGCTGATCAGGTGATTGAGCGTATGGCAATAGATAGATGCTATCCTGTGTTACCTACTGTATCAAAGAGTAAACCTCCTGATGACGATTCTTTTATGTCCCATGTGTTGACATTACCTCCACCTTATGTGCTAGGTGCTAATGCACCGCCATTGCAACCTGCTGTTAATCCAGTTGTTTTGGTTCCTGCACAATTGCCTATTCCTGTGATTCCAGTTCCGCCCCCTTTGCCAGCGACATCTGTACCCCAATCTCCTGTTCCTCAGCCTTCTCCATCTGTCATTTCCTTTGCTACAGATTCTTCTTCTGTTTTACAGAATACGTTGTCCCCTGTTCTAGTGTCACATTCCCCTGCAGCTCGATGGCATTTAGTCGACACTGTTTCAGGTCTTTTGTCGCCTTTTCTGGGACCTCTTTTCTTTTCTCCTGCGTCGTCTAGGAGATAATCCCGTGGTTAGTTTCCAGATTTGGTAGAACGGACTAAATTAGATTCTCTTGCTAGGAATTGGATGATGAGTAGTGTACAATATAGTGTACGTGATATTTTAGATACTTTCCTGCAATGGAACGCGCCCACACAGAGATACGTATTTAATGTTATGTGCAATACTCTGATTAAAGGATGGGGAGATGAGGATCTAGATTCACTGCCTCAGGATTTATTTGAAATACAGGATCAATTTGATAAGGGACTTATTGTGGGTCCTGCTGTAGAGCATGCTGTTCAAAAGCTTGTTACTTTTCGATCCGCCTTTTTCTCTCAAAATTCTCTTGAACCTGATCCTGCGGTTCGTCGTAAGACGGCACAATATCCTATGCGAGAAGTTCCTCCAGTATGGAGAGATGAGGTCCCACAAGCAGGTAATGTTCCTGGTGTTCCTGCTCATTTTCAGCGTATATGGCTACATGACCCTTGGAAAAGGTCGGAAGTACTGGCACTTAACCAGTCTTTACCGGACCCTCGTAAGAATCCTGCTGGGTATGATAAAGAGCTGTCCCAGACTGTTGACGCTTGTATTATGAATTTGGCAGATATTGACTTACTTATGGGAAATGTAGTCCCACAAGCGATATGGACCAAGATTCGTAGGCAGGATCATGCTGCAGCTTTAGGTGGTGATTGGGCTGCCATTACAGCTGCGGATGCAGGACAAGTAGGTGGCGCCAAACCAGATGACTTGATCACGGAATTGCCTGGAAGAATAATAGATTTGATGAAAACTATGATGCGGTGCGTGTTAATTGGGATAAGTTAGCGGCGTGTAAACAAAAGACTGATGAAAGGGTCTCCGATTTCTTTACTCGTTTCGAGGAGACTTTCATCGACCATAGTGGTCAAGACATGAGTACTGGAGGAGGAGCTTGGCGGGCATCCGAGATGGCCGCTTGAGCACAGCGCTCTCCGGACCCTCGCCGCTCCCGACAATTTATCCTGGCTGAATCCTGATTTCTTGCAAGAATTCGTGTAGGGGACGTTTGGCTGATTACCCTGGCACTTTTCAGAAATCGATTTGGATCTCGTGTTCCTGAGTTATGGTGCTCTGAACTTTTGGGCTCCGCCCTTGAGGTGCGCCCGGGACGGGGTGCGGTGCTGTAGCCGTCCTGCAATTGAACAACATCGGCAGGAGATCTGGCCTTGTGGGTCCCCCCTTCCTAAGTTTCGGTTTCGATTCCGTTCGGACTTGGGCCACGGCTGTGGATGTCGTGTTGCGACTGCGATTTGGAGGCAGATCGGCTGTTGGGCTTTCATCTGACCTATTTGCTGGTTTGGCGACCTCTACCCGAGTGGTGCCCCCTTTTTCTGTACTTTTGATTCTGTACTTTGGGTGTCGGGCCCGTCGAACCTGGTGGCTTGTCCTGTGACGCATCTTCAAAATGGCGGGCAGAGGGGACAGGGAGACGCGCAAGACGAAAACACCTCTGCGCGGAGCTCCAGTTCAATCAAATGTCATGGACCGTTATACCCATTCTAAGGGGTCCCCCGGAGCTGCCCTGCCTGGTTCTAGTATTGCGTCCGAGCGACTTTTGGAAGAATCGGCGGAGCCCTCCTTACAGGATATCATGGGCGCCATCTCGGGTGTGAAGGAATCCATCGGCCTACAGTACGAGGCCTTGGCCCACAAGCTTGACACCGTGGCTATTGAGGTGAATTTGATTCGTGCTGATCTCGGCAAGACGAATGAGAGGGTACAATCACTGGATATTAAATCCTCTAGCCTTACGAACGATGTCTCGGAGCTCCAAACAGAGATTGGGAACCTCCGTCGGGGGAACGACTTCATGACCCGTCGCCTGGAGGACTTTGAAAACAGGGCGCGTCGCTGCAATGTTCGCCTGGTTGGTGTACCGGAAAACCCTGAACCCCACTCGGTGGATCTCCTGGTTGAGGATCTGGTCTTGAACCATTTGGCCCCTTCTGGTCTCACGAAATTCTTCACGGTGGAACGTGCACATCGTGTTCCAGGGGGCAAAGTCAAGCCGGGAGCCCCGCCGAGACCTATTGTAGCGAAGCTTTTTCATTATAGGGACCGGGACGCTATCCTGCAGGCCTCGCGGGTGAAGGGCCCGGTGGCCTTTGAGAATGCTACGGTGAACTTTTACCCGGACTTTTCCCAACAGGTTCAGAAACAACGTATGGAGTTTCGTGGTGCTAAGAAACGTCTCCGGGATCGGGGCCTACGCTACGCCATGCTTTTTCCCACTAGACTCCGGGTTGAGTACAATGAACGTACCCTTTTCTTTGATCGGCCAGATGCTGTTAATGACTGGCTGGACTCACTGCCTGAACGTCCTCCTGAGACAGAATCCGCCGCTCACCCTGGCGGTGCCGAAGGTGGTGTGGAGATCTAACTGTTCGGCTCTTCTGTTTTATTTTGAATACATTCTCAGGGGTATTGGCCGGCGTCCCTCTACATTGTGATAATTCTGTCTTTTCGTTGTTTTTTTTTGTTCTTGCTGAGGTCGGGGGGTGGATGGAACGGAGACCTTTCCTCCTCCGGGGTCTTTGTGTAGAATAGGGGTTCTTGGGCGACAGGCACACTGCAGGTTGGGGTGGCTCTTTAGCTTTTTGCAGGGGTGCAGGGTGGGGGGTGTTTCTCTTCAGTTGGGGGGAGGGGGGTTGGGAAGTTTTTTCTTTTTTGTGTGTTGTTTTCAAGGCGATCTGCTCCGGTGTTTGCTGCTGTTTCTGATGTCTAGCTCATGGACGGGGGGTTTTGGCTCGGGTGGTTGGGATGGGGGGTAGAGGGTTGAAATTTCTTTCCTGGAACGTTAATGGCCTGGGAGATCGTATTAAGCGCAGTGTGGTCTTAAAATGTATACGACGTTTGTCACCGGACATTGTTTTCATGCAAGAAACCCATTTGATTGGTAATGTTTGTTATGCAATGAATAGATGGGGCTACCGCCTTGTGGCGCACTCAGGGTTTACCTCTGGCTCTAGGGGGGTGGGTATTCTTGTTCGAACCTCCCTCCCCCTGGCTATTGATGAGGTGATTCATGATGACCGTGGGAGATATACTGTCCTGGTGGGTAGGTATGAAGGCCGTACCCTATCTCTCTTCAATGTTTATGTTCCCCCGGGTTTGCAGGCCTCTACCTTTACTGACTTGGGCCGTGTTCTGTTGGATCTCCCTGATAGCACTCTCTTTCTTGCCGGTGATTTTAATTCGGTGCTCTCCGGCCTTCACGATCGCCATCCCCCTAGAGATACCCCGCTAGCTCAGCAGTGGTTGGGTGGGTTTTTAGACACCTTTGGCCTTGTGGACTGCTGGCGACTGTTGCATCCGACTCAGCTCCAATACACCTTCCATTCTGGGGCCCATGGCAGTCTGTCCCGGCTGGATTATTTCCTGATGCCCGCAGCCCAATCATCGGCAGTTCGTGAGATTTTACACTTGCCGAGGGGTATTTCTGACCACTCGCCGCTTTGGCTTCGTTTCGAGGTTGGGGTAGAGGCGGCGGGCCGAGTGGCTCCCATTAACCCTTGGTATCTTTCCTCCCCTGAGACTCGTACCCTCTTGCTCAAGTCCATGGATTCATATTTCCTGGAAAATGAGGGGTCGGTCTCTTCGGCTGTGTCCCTGTGGGAGGCTTTTAAAACTGTGATTCGTGGACAGGCCCTTTCCCTGATTGTTGAAGCTAAGAGGGCGGGGAGGAAGGAGGTGGTGGACCTTGAGGGGGAGATCTCTGCTTTGGAGGACGAGTTGGAATCTGGTGTCACGCCTGACAAACTCCATGCTCTGGGTCTAAAACAGTTTGCATATAAATCTTTGGTCACTGACGCTGCGAAGGTGATGTTTCGTGAGCAGCAGGGAAGACTGTACGATGTGGGTGACAAAGCGGGCAAACTCCTAGCGTGGTTGGACAAGAAAGAAAGAGTTAATCGTGTGGTGCCCGTGATTCAGTCTGCGAATGGTGAGAATGTGATGGATCCGACCGCCATCGTCGATCGTTTTGCGGAATATTTCCGTGTGGTATATGCCCCCGTGTCCGTGAGAGATATTGCCGACTCCCGCCGTCTTCTGCGTGATATCGCCTTGCCCTGTGTCACCGACCTGGACCGTATTGCTTTGGACTCCCCTTTTACGAATGATGAGGTAGCTAATGCAGTTCGATCGCTCCGTTCGGGCAAAGCATTGGGCCCGAACGGTTTGCCTATTGAGTTGTATAAGTTATGCCCCGATAAGGTGGCGCCGTATCTCCGCGCCATGTTTCTAGAAGCTCGTGAGCGGACCATGCTTCCCTATGATCAGCGTCTGGCGACAATCGTCGTCATTCCCAAAGAGGGTAAACCGCGTGACCTCTGTTCCTCGTATAGGCCCATATCCCTATTGAATGTTGAACCTAAGGTGTTGGCTAAACTTTTGGCGACCCGTCTCCTTGCGGTTCTTGGGGAGTTGGTCCATCCGGATCAGTCTGGCTTTATCCCGCATCGCAACACTGCTCTGAATTTACGTCGGCTCCACGGCGCGCTGGCGAGGGCGGGGCTTTTGACTGAACCGGCCATTTTGGCGTCCCTGGATGCCTCCATGGCCTTTGATACTGTGGAGTGGCCCTATTTATGGGCGACGCTTGAGAAATTTGGATTCGGGTGCGAGTTTATTAGCTGGGTTAGGCTGTTGTACGCGGAACCTCTGGCGCAAGTTGTAGTGAACGGTAGAGTGTCGGCCCCCTTCTCCTTGGGCAGGGGTACCCGTCAGGGTTGCCCCTTGTCCCCTTTGTTGTTCGCGCTCGCTCTTGAACCGTTGGCGGCCTGGCTCCGTTGGGAACCGTCCCTTAAAGGTATTCGTTGGGCCCCGGATTTCGAAGACCGCGTCTCGCTTTATGCGGACGACATCCTTTTGTATCTTACTTCTCCTCGCAAGTCTTTATCTGTTCTATTTGACGTTCTTGCGTCCTTTGGCGCAAATTCAGGCCTTGTCATCAACTGGTCTAAATCCTGTGTATATGTTTTGTCTGGTATTTTGCCTCCGTTACCGAGTGGACTTCCTCTTCAGGTGGTCCGGGATGGTTTCAAATACTTGGGGGTTTTTGTTACCTTGGATCCTTCCCTGCGTTTTGATCGTAATCTCCTTCCCCCGTTGCTTAGGCTCCGTTTGGACGTTGCCCGCTGGCGCAAACTTCCTCTGTCTCCGCTGGGTCGGGCGGCCCTGTTTAAGATGATGTCACTACCGCGGTTTCTCTACGCTCTCCAGAATTATTATGATCCTATCCCCAAGACCTATTTTCGGGAGATTGAGAGTCTTCAGAGACAACTTATTTGGGATGGGCGACCGCGCATTGCTCTCGCGAAACTTTCTATCCCATGGTACGATGGGGGCATGGCGCTCCCCGACATTAAGAGATACTACTGGGCTTCCCATCTGTCTGCTATTAATCACGCTATGTTCTCTCCGGGTCGTAATCCGGCGTTTGAGATGGATAAATTTCAGCTTCCGGGAGGTGACTTTAATAGAGTACTTTATTCTCGCTCCGCTGGGCGCCATCTTGTGGGGCCTACTTTGACTGCTTTGACTGTGTGGCGTGCTGTGAATGTGAGCCTGGGCTGGGAGGATCGCTTGACGTTGGCAACGCCGCTCTATGCTTCGGAACGTCTGGGCGGTCTTTGGTCTTCCAAGGGTTTTGACCGTTGGGACATGATTGGGATTTCCAAAGTGGGGGATGTATATTCTAAGGGTTCTGTGCGGCCGTTTCAGGCCCTCCAGGCTGACTACGGCCTGAGCAGTCGGGAATTCTTTCGTTATTTACAGATCAGGCACGCTTTGGTTTCGGTGTTTGCCCCTGGTGAGATTCCGCCTGACTCTTCCCCACTTGAAGACCGTATCCTTGACGGACATCTTCCTGATAGCACTATCTCCCTGATCTATAAAAAGTTGATCAACAATCGGACTGAATTATTGGCCCGACTTCGGGAACAGTGGATGGGGGATGGGTTGGAACTTGATGATGAGGATTGGCAATCGGCCCTCTCCTCTCCGAAGGAGGTGGCTATACCGGCTCGACTCCGTCTGGTCCAATTGAAGATCCTTCATCGGGTGTATATTACGGGACCGCGACTCATGGTGATGGGCTTTTCCTCCGATGGCCTGTGTAAGCGTGGATGTGGTTTGCGGGCTACTTTCCTGCATATTCTTTGGGAGTGCCCGATGGTGGCTGCTTATTGGGTGGCCGTGCTTGATCTGATGACTGTGGTGACGGGGGTGTCCTTGCGACCGGAACCTCGTCGCTGTCTTTTGAATGTTTGGGAGCCCACGGACTATTCGGTGGCGCAGACTAGATGGGCCACCCTGGGCTACATGATCGCGAAGCGAGATATTGCCCAACTCTGGGGGGCCTCCAGGCCCCCCGCCCTCTCGCAATGGGAGGATAATATGGACTGGTCCATGTTCCGTGAGAAAACTGTTTATGTGGCCAGGGGTAGACCCAGGGCATGGGTGAAGGTGTGGGGTCAATGGAACGAATACCGTGGCGACATTTGTACTCCTCCCCTTGTGGACACTATTGAGATTGCCCTATCTCCCTAGGCTGGCGTTCCCGGAATCTTCATATAGGGACTGAGCCGGTGTCCCCGGCTCTTCCCCCTTTCTTCGTCCTGATCTCTGCCCCCCCGCCCCCCGCTCCAGGCTCCTTAGTGCTTAGGATATTATTACTGTACCTCCGCAGCTGTCCCCCCCCTTGCGTCCCTTGGGCTGACTTTCAGTGATACGCTCTCGCCTTTTTGTGTGTTTGTTCTTTTATATATATAAAACCTGTTTTGGTCCTGTGTATAATGTGGAGTATTGCATTGTTGATTGACGGTCACCTTTGTGGGCTTATGTGATATGTCTCTTCTCCTTTTTAGCGGCTGGCCCGTGTGGTTGTAGGCCCATCCTTGTACATTTCTGCTTGCTCAAATAAAGGTTTTTTTTAAAAAAAAAAAAAAAAAAAAAAAGACATGAGTACTGAAGGTGGACAGCGATTATTCGTAGACAAATTTGTTTTTAATTTACTTCCGGAATTATCGCATACATTAAAACAATAAGAGAGTTCTTGGGCTGTCTCTTCCACTGCTCAGATATTGGCTACTGCTCAATATTATGAGAATAGGGATAAGGAGGATAAGGAGAAAGCGGAGAAAAAGACTAAAGAATTAAAAACGAAGGTTCTTCTGCAAGAGGCCTATCCCCCTCGTTCTGCTCAGACCCAATATCAACAGCCCCCGCACTTTCAGAGGTTGTTGCAGAAGCCGGTACCCTCAGTTCCACGAGTTCCATTGGGCCCTAATCAGTGCTCTTACTGGAAGGAAGATGGTCATTTTAAGAATACGTGTCCGATTTTATTACAGCGGTATGGTGGACCATTAGCACCACGGGGTCGTGGTGATTCTCGGTCCATGTCCAGAGGTAGGGGTCGTGGTGCGTCGACCCAGGAACGACGTCCCTCTCCCCCTCAGGATTCTACAAATTACTTTGATCAGCAGAATTCTCAATCTGCACAATACTACAATGATGACTATTGTATCGATAATGAGAATGTTGATTTTCATACTAGCTAGGACAGCCATAGGCAAAGTAAGGGAGTCGTATCAGTTCCAGTAGATCAGGAAGGACCTTATGTTAATGTTGTGGCATTAGGTGTTACAGAACCATTTCTCTTGGATACTGGTGCTATGAGAAGTTCTATAATGCATTCTAAACTCCCTGGGGCACCTTTGTCTGGCTTAACAAATGTTTCTGTGGGATTCTCTGGCGCCCCAGTTTCAAATCCTATTTCTTGCCCTTTGCCCATTTCAATTGGTCCATACGACTTGGAAGCTCCACTCCTTTTAACAACGGGATGCGGAGAGAATTTATTGGGGTTGGACTTACTGAAACGTCTACATGCTACACTGTATTGTTCACCCTCTGGTGTGCATCTCACTTTGGGTGATAAATTGACTTCTCCGATGTATGTATCTAAAGAACAGCTACCACCCGAGTTGCGTTCACTTCCTACTACACTTTGGGCTACGGGTCAGAATGATGTTGGCTTATTGCAAATTCCACCATATGTGATTACTGTTAAAGACAATGTTAAGATGCCACGTGTTCCTCAATATAAAATATCGAGTGATGGTGAGAGAGCTTTGTTGGCTATTATTCATGATTTGGTTCAGAAGAGTGTGGTTGAAGAGACTAGAGAGAATGTTTGCAATAGCCCTGTTTTACCTATTCTTAAACGTACTGATCCCTCTCAGCCACCTGTGTACCGTTTTGTGATTGATCTTCGAGAGGTCAACAAAATTGTTGTCCCTCAGTTTCCTGTTGTGCCTGATATAACAGCTTTGCTTACTATGATTCCTGCTTCAGAGGTCTGGTTTTCGGTTATTGATCTTAAGAATGCTTTCTTTAGCATTCCTATTGCTGAAGAAAGTAGGGATCTTTTCGGCTTCTCTCTCGGAGGCCGAAGCTTCCGCTTTAAGCGTGCACCTCAGGGCTATTGTGAATGTCCTTCCATATATAGCCAAGCTTTGAAGTCTCAGTTTGACACCTTTCCTTTACCTTCAGGTGCTACTCTTATCCAATACATGGATGATTTGTTAGTGGCTGCTGATTCGGAAAATATCTGTAAAACTGCAACTGTGTCGCTCTTACAACATTTGTCTGATTTACATCATAAAGTATCACCTTCCAAGTTACAATATTGCCGACAACAAGTTACCTATTTAGGTCATCTCTTGTCGAAGGAGGGAAGGCGATTGACCCCAGAACGTATTTATGCAATTGCATGGATGCCTGTACCGTCCACACAAAGAGAAGTACGTGCTTTCTTGGGCATTACCTCTTACTGTAGACAGTGGATTCCAAATTTTTCCCTACTTGCTAAACCCCTGTTGGCACTTACACTTAAAGATACGCCCCAGCCTCTTCCTTGGACTGATGAATGTCAAAAGAGTTTTTCAGATTTACGTACTGCCTTGATTTCTGCTCCTGTGTTGGGTACTCCAAATTACAGTAAACCTTTCACGCTCTATGTCCATGAAAGGGAAGGTTGCGCATTATCAGTCCTGACGCAACAATTCGGCGACAAACAAAGGCCATGTGCCTATTTTTCTGCAACATTAGATCCAGTAGCTAAGGCATTACCTAGTTGCCTCAGAGCAACAGCAGCAGCGGCAATTTCTATTTGTCAATCTGCTGGACTAGTGCTAGATCATACTTTTAATGTTATGGTGCCACATGCAGTAGATACTCTTCTCAACAGGACGAAAACTCAGCACTTAACGAGTGCTCGCTTGTCTGGATACGAGTTGACACTTCTAGCTAGTCATATACACATAAAAGATGTAATGTTCTGAATCCAGCAACATTGTTGCCTATTCTGGATGCGAACAATGTACAAGATCAGCATGATTGTTTTCTTCGCACTGAAGAAGAAACGAAGGGTCGAATAGATCTGAAGGATACACCACTTGTGGATCCGGATGGGATCCTATGGGTAGATGGGTCTTGTTTCAAGCTTCCTAATGGCGAAACCACAGCTGCTTATGCAGTAATAACTTTGCGCACAGTGGTAGAAACTGCACACATTTCGCATAATTCAGCGCAAGCTGCAGAATTGATTGCGTTGACAAGAGCATGTGTGTTGGCGAAAGGGAAAAGAGTGACTGTCTATACTGACAGTCAGTATGCATTTGGCGTTGCCCATAGTTTTGGTCGCTTGTGGAGGGAAAGAGGATTCTTTACCTCCCACGGCACCAAGATACAGCATGGTCAGTTGGTAACTGACCTTCTTGAATCACTTGCTTTGCCTTCTCAAATAGCGATTGTGAAGTGCAGGGCACATAAAAAGATTATTGATGACGTGGGTCGAGGAAATGCATTTGCAGATGAGATAGCGAGGGAAACAGCGAGGAATGTTGAAAGTCGCATGTATGTTGCGGGCCCTTCAAGATGGGTCGCAGAAGGTGGTATGTGTGAAGACACAGTGGAAAGTGTGAAAGCGATTCAGAAGAAGGCCACCGAGAAAGAATTGAGTACGTGGAGAGAGAGCACGGGAATGTTGGATAGTATGGGATGTTGGACGGAATTGTCAGAACATCAACGATGGTTGCTACCGGATGCATATGTACTGCCTGTAGTTACTATGGCTCATGGACCAGCCCATATTAATGCAAGGGGTATATGTAAACTTTTAGCACCAGTATGGCAGAATGAAGGTATTCCTAAATGTGCAGAAAATGTGGTGAAACATTGCATTGTTTGTTTGATGCACAATCCAGGAAAGGGAACTCCAACTCCAGCAGGTCACTTTGCACCCCCTACGTACCCATTCGAGGTTCTGCAAATAGACTATATCCATATGGAATGCTTTAACAATCTCAAGTACGTCCTGGTGGTGGTTTGTGCCTTTTCCAGATGGATAGAGGCCTACTCCCTAAAGGACAACACTGCCTTGTCCACTGCGAAAATACTTTTGAAAGAATTCTTCCCGAGATTTGGTTTGCCGTGCATTGTCTGGAGTGACAATGGAAGTGAAATTGTAGGTCAAATTATGCAAAAGGTGTGTGTAGGTCTAGGCATTATGTAACCAAAGAGTTGTACAAAGTTCCCCTGGGAAGCATCTTATAAAAGGGGGGGGGGGTGGTGGGTGGGTATCTCTCTCTCTAGGTTGACTGATGTAGCCGGTATTCAGGGGACCAGTCAGGTCCCTTCTCGGAACTAAGAAACCTCACACAACTAATAGGCTAGATGACTTGTTTCATTTAGCCCTTGTGGTGTTGTATCATCATCGGCTTCCTGCTCCTGCGTCAAGCTGGCGCTGCAATGCCTGACGGGTAACAGCAAGTGTTACACTTTTGTGGAGATCTTTTGTTCCTTGCCGTGGCTTGATGATGTGTGAGGGACTTAGAAAAGTGGTAGTGAGCGTAGAGTGAGTTTTAAAAAGGGTTGGTTAGTCCACTAAGTAACCTTTATTCATGTGGTAAGCCACCCTATTAAAAAGTGCAATGAGGGGTATGGAGATCAAAAAAAGAATTAGGTTGGTCTCGGTTCAACCCTCAAGTGTGGTCAACATGTTTCATGCCCTAAGGGCAATTCTTCAGGACCTAGTAGTGCTCATATACTAATCAGGGGCCCGGGAAAGGGCTTTAGTGTATATAGTATACAACCTGGTAGGTCTATTACTGGGGCAAGCTGGTAGTCCTGCATTCCCGTCAGACCTAGGGAAGGAATAGAGGCATTAGAAACAATCTGTTTACATTCCAAGTAATTTGTATGTTGCTGCCTTCCCAAGTTTAGATATATATAACACCCGAGCATCAGTGGTATCTATTATGCTCATTGATACACAGGTGAAAATGTGAAAGAGAGAGAGATGTGAGTGACTTAAGTGAATATGTGAAAACCAAAATGTTTTCGGGAACATAATGGAGAACTAACTCTTAGAGGAAGTCTGTTTACTAAGTAATACAAGGACTTCTAAGGTTAGATCATTGTTATGCTTTCACTGAGGAGACAATTACCCCCGGGTTAGGAAGGAGAAAAGACAATAGACTACTGCCTAGAGAATATTGTCGCTTACCATTGTAAACCCTCAGTAGGACCACGCGGCTCGTTCCTGTGGGGCCTGCGCTTTGCGGTAATTACCTAAGGGATGTACGAATCAGGGATCAATTGGAGCCTGGATACTGAGAAAGGAACTTTGAAAAGAACTTTGTAAAGGTACAGCCAGCAAGCCACATGGAGCACTGTCCCACCAGGCTGCCCCGTCCGGAAAGTTGTTAGGACAGGTACACTGGACCCCTTTAAATATCGTCCCCATTCTGTCCCCCTTTGTTGTATACATAATTGGCGTGGGTTACCCCCACGGGACACTTAGGTTACCAAGAGTGACACTACTTCACTTCTTTGGCCCTATCTCTACCGGGCTCCGTTCCCCGGTATTCCACAACTGTGGTTCACTTCACCACTCCAACACACTTAAACCTGGCCACACTCCGTGATAAACATGGAAGATGTACCGGGTCTTAGCTTTGATGAGGACGCAATTGCTGAAGCCCTTAGGGCAGCCCCTAGCATTCTCACCACCTCGGCTACCTCTGCCTCTGGTACCTCCAATGATGACTGGGTCATATTAACCGAGATGAAGAAAGAACTGATAAGGATCACGATACATGGGACAATGATGACTGCATATTTGAGAAGTAACATTGCCCCACAGGGCCTAATTATCAACATCATACCCAGACTCTTCTTGGAAGATAAACAATTTAAAGTTGATTGGGTCCAGGTATCCTGGAAGTGCACCAAAGACTTGCTCTTTTTAATTGTGCAAACAGCGAAACGATTGTCCGATGCCCTACTGGAGAAAATTACAGCCATAGAAGCGACAATGAGGAGCGCAGTCAACAAGAACAATAAGGCTAACTTCACCACGAAATTAGCTGATATCAATCAGGAAATGGCTGACCACCATGAATACCTTCTGAATCTTAAAACAACCAAACTACAGAAAGATATCGCAAAATTCGAAAAGGAGAAAGTATACCCATACTTGAAGGATGGCTATAAGAATAAAAAGACCAGCTACTCCTCGGATGAAAACTCGGACAACAACAGTAGACGAGGCTCCAACAGCAGTGATTCCAGTGGTGGATATAATCCAAAGAACAATCGGGCCCCACAACGCCCCAACTGGCAACCTGGCTACCACCAAGGACCCGCCTTCCATGGGCCCCCACATATGGCACCCCCGTGGCAGTACCCCTTTTACCAACAGGGTCCACCACAATTTTTCCCTCTGAACCCGCCACCTTTTCAAGGCAGAGGTTGGGGCAGAGGAAGAGGGCGAAAGCAAAGCGGACAGAAAGGGGTCCAGTGGCAAGACCAGCCAACACCACAGACCACAGTGGAAACCAGGAGCACAACCAGAGGGAGAAGAGTCTGACGGTGAACCTCTCGAAAAGGACTTTGACCCCCATTGAAAACAAAGTCCTAGAAAAAGGACTTGGCTTTGTCCCAACCCCAACTCCAGATAACTTTCAAGAAATGATTGAAATCAAGCAGCTCTTTAGAAAAATACGCCTGCGAGCTTACTTCGATGACAAACCTGAAACAGGAACTCTAGACACAGGATTACGGAAACCCTCCACTTTTACTCCGACGGATGGGATGGTCCCCCCGGAGATTCTGGCTTTTGAGAGAGCTGTCTTAACCGGCCTCACAAAGAAACTGTACATCAACCAATTCAATAACTTGACCAAAGCAGAGAGACAAGCCGCTCAAGCCTTAGGCAATGACAACACGATCGTCATTAAACAGGCGGATAAAGGAGGAGCCACGGTCATCCAAGACTATGAGGAATACGACCGGGAATGTAGACGACAACTATCAAACAGCACTCACTACAGACCCCTCACTATAGATCCTACCAAACGTTTGACGACTACCATCATGAGTCTCGTGATTGAGGGGGAAACGAACGAATGGCTAACAAAGAAGGAAGCAGAATTCCTCATTACAACAGAGCCGGTGACCCCCTACTTTTATACACTACCAAAGATCCACAAGGGAGTCACTCCTGTGCCAGGTAGGCCCATTGTTTCTGGAATAGGATCCTTGTTGGAACCCCTATCCCAATTCTGCGATGTATTCCTACAACCGATAGTAAAGAAAATTCCATCCTTTTTACAGGACACTAGAGATGTGGTACATTTGCTTGATGATATGGATGGCAGGGAAAATGTAGATCTCATATTGACATTGGATGTGGAAGCTCTATTCACGAATATTCCACAGCAAGCAACTCTGGAAGCAGTAGAGTCTGCCTTGAGGACGGAGGAATGGACATCACCCACCCCCATCTCATTTATCATGGCTTTAGCAAGTATAGCTCTGACGGAGAACTTTTTCAGATATGAGTCACAGATGTACCATCAGATTCGTGGGACATCTATGGGTTCTACTTTCGTGCCAAGCCTGGCATGTATTTACATGGCCACTTTTGAGGAGCTCTGCATTTACTCCGCGGAGACCAATCCTTTCCTTGAACATCTGACCCTATGGCGTCGCTATATCGACGATATTTTGGTCCTCTGACATGGAGACCGGGCCAGTTGTGAAGCCTTTTGCTTCTGGATTAATCTCCAGAATCCATTCCTCAAATTCACAGGTAGCATTTCCGAACAATCTCTCCCCTTCCTCGACCTTACCATCAGGTTGGACCCTACAGAGATCACCACCACTCTCTACAAAAAAGAGACTGATAGAAACAGTCTCCTCCTGTACCAGAGTCACCACACCAGGGCTTTGAGAGAGAACCTACCCTTTGGACAATTCCTGCGGATTCGCAGGAATTGTACGTCAGTGTCTGACTACAAACAAGAGGCATCCACCCTGCAACATAAACTTCAAGAAAGAGGCTATCCGACGAGACTCCTCAAACAGTCAGCTAAAAGAGCACTTAACAACAACAGAGAAGCCCTTCTGGAGACACACACAAAGGCTACAGATGATGTCATTACCTGCGTAACTACCTACACCAAAAATTCAACCTTCATCAAAAAAACGGTAAATTCACACTGGGGAACCATCACTTCCGCTGGCTTGGAGATTCCACGGCCACGATTTGCCTTCAAAAGAACTGCCAACTTGAAGGATACTCTGATCCATACTCGACCCAAAAAGACAAGCACCTTGCCTCCAAATACACTTTGGGACTTACCACCAGTCGTGGGCCACTTCCGTTGCGGAAATTGCACCGTTTGTCCCCAGTCTTTACAAAGTAAAACCATCAGGCTATCCGATACCTTTACTTGGCACCTCAACAAGCATACCAACTGCAATAGCAGTAGATGCATCTACATGCTCACATAACTACATAGGCATGACGATGCGCACTGTCAAAGTGCGCATCATTGAACATAACAGCAACATTCGCTGTGGAAAGACACACACACGACTTTACGATCATTGTAAGCAAACTGGCCACACAGCAGAGAGCATGAAATGGGTGGTGTTGGAGTGCCACCCCTCCATTAATCAACAAGCCCTCTTTAGAATGGAACAAAGGTGGGTGCACCGACTACAACTAGACACCTGTGGGCTCAATGACTCAGTTCCTTGGAACCAAATACCACGATAAGTACTATAGTACCCACATCTTACCTGCTGAGTCTCCTTCAAATCCCTTATAGCGTTGCTGCTGCTACTACAAAGCTTCCAATAGTTATACCCGATAGAATCAGGTAGATTCCATCATTTAAAGCGCAGGCTCCATCCCCTGAGCGGAGGGCACCCTGCGGGCTTATTCCCTCCAAGACTGACGTTACCCGCCTATCCATGGGTTAAATTAGGCCAACTCCACTTGACCCCTTATCCACCGATATCCCCTATAAAACTCTGCACCTCTGGTGATGTATCATACTTCTTGCATTAGAGAGGTGCCTTTTCTTAGAGCTGTCATCTGGTTCATTCAGAATCCCAAATCACGAATTATTGGGACCCGGGTGCCTTAAGGTGAAGACAACCTTCCAACTTTGCTCCCAGTCCCTCAGATTTCAGGGAGACTATTGGCTCCCACTCGCCTGATACCAGTGGCCTCACTGGCCGATTTACGAGTGACGTCATCAGGACACGCCCCCGCCCCGCCCCCCCCCCGCACCACAACGGAGACTGACACGCATTATATTTTAATCAGAATCCCACACTACGTGTCATTGGGACCCAGATACCGCAGAGTTAAAACATCTTGCCACCCCACTCTAGTGAGGCACTTTGCCCTCACTCCCTAACATTGCAGGCAGCCTATCGACCTCCACTCGGGATTGCCTGACACCCGAGGCACCTCATTGGCCGGTCCACGAGCAACGTCATCTGTACACGCCCCCCTATAGAGACGCTAACGCCGTATACTTAATGGCGGCGTTCTCTACAATACATCACCGGCTGTTCCGCGTGTCAAGTACACGCCGAAGTGTGGGGGTAGGTTCTGACCGGCAGTGGCCTCGCGCCTCTAAGGTAAGCCTCGTGGTCGGGTTCAGGACTCCAACCCTGATGAGTGTCGGACTCCCGAGCGAGACCATATGGGTCTCGGTCCTCCGCCGGGCTGCAGCCTCTTGGAGGCTGCCCTTGCCTGGCCCCTCGGCGCTGGTTGTTGGATGGTTAGCGCTACCACCTGGGACCCTCGCCTACCAGTTGCCGGCACAATTGAGCCCCCCTACGATCCCAGTGTGGATACGCGGCAGCTGCGGGCAGCGTCGTGGGCCATGGCGCGCGGCATGTCTTTCCGGACGGGGCAGCCTGGTGGGACAGTGCTCCATGTGGCTTGCTGGCTGTACCTTTACAAAGTTCTTTTCAAAGTTCCTTTCTCAGTATCCAGGCTCCAATTGATCCCTGATTCGTACATCCCTTAGGTAATTACCGCAATGTGCAGGCCCCACAGGAACGAGCCGCGTGGTCCTACTGAGGGTTTACAATGGTAAGCCACAATATTCTCTTGTCTTTTCTCCTTCCTAACCCGGGGGTAATTGGCTCCTCAGTGAAAGCATAACAATGATCTAACCTTAGAAGTCCTTGTATTACTTAGTAAACAGACTTCCTCTAAGAGTTAGTTCTCCATTATGTTCCCGAAAACATTTTGGTTTTCACATATTCACTTAAGTCACTCACATCTCTCCCTCTTTCACATTTTCACCTGTGTATCAATGAGCATAATAGATACCACTGATGCTCGGGTGTTATATATATCTAAACTTGGGAAGGCAGCAACATACAAATTACTTGGAATGTAAACAGATTGTTTCTAATGCCTCTATTCCTTCCCTAGGTCTGACGGGAACGCAGGACTACCAGCTTGCCCCAGTAATAGACCTACCAGGTTGTATACTATATACACTAAAGCCCTTTCCCGGGCCCCTGATTAGTATATGAGCACTACTAGGTCCTGAAGAATTGCCCTTAGGGCATGAAACATGTTGACCAAACTTGAGGGTTGAACCGAGACCAACCTAATTCTTTTTTGGATCTCCATACCCCTCATTGCACTTTTTAATAGGGTGGCTTACCACATGAATAAAGGTTACTTAGTGGACTAACCAACCCTTTTTAAAACTCACTCTACGCTCACTACCACTTTTCTAAGTCCCTCACACATCATCAAGCCACGGCAAGGAACAAAAGATCTCCACAAAAGTGTAACACTTGCTGTTACCCGTCAGGCATTGCAGCGCCAGCTTGACGCAGGAGCAGGAAGCCGATGATGATACAACACCACAAGGGCTAAATGAAACAAGTCATCTAGCCTATTAGTCGTGTGAGGTTTCTTAGTTCCGACAAGGAACCTGACTGGTCCCCTGAATACCGGCTATATCAGTCAACCTAGAGAGAGAGATACCCACCCACCACACCCCCCCCCTTTTATAAGATGCTTCCCAGGGGAACTTTGTACAACTCTTTGGTTACATGTTGTTAGGACAGGTACACTGGACCCCTTTAAATATCGTCCCCATTCTGTCCCCCTTTGTTGTATACATAGGTCCAGGCATTAGGCAGAAATTCCATGCGGCAAACCATCCTCAGTCAGCGGGTCTGGTAGAGTGCTATAATGGCACTCTCAAACTTAAGTTAGCAAAGATTCAGGCCAGCACAAGCCTTTCCTGGCCTGATGCCTTGCCTTTGGCACTCCTTTCAACTAGAACGACTGTTCATTCTCGTTTGGGGCTTAGCCCATACGAGATTGTGTTTGGACGCCCAGCTAATGTCTGGGGAGTCCCCAGGCCCAAAAGGTACTCAGATATTCCGTACCCACTGTTGGTTGACTACTTGCATGATCTCACCACTAAATTGCGTGTTATTCGTCAACAGGTCCAAAACGCTTTACCGGAGGTCTCCTCAGATCCCGGACACTCCATCCAGCCTGGGGACTGGGTGTGTCTGAAAAACTTCCAGAGGAAGAAGAACTTGGAACCTCGCTGGGGGCTGCCGAGACAGGTGCTACTCACAACTCGTACAGCTGTCAAGGTCCTGGGAAAGAAAAACTGGATCCATGGCGTGCATTGCAAACAGGTACCATTGCCTTTACCTTATGACCAGTGGGTCCGAGAAGGTGTTGGTGATAGTGAATGTGAGAAGGTACCCAGCTTCGTACCGTTCAGCAGTGCACGCCTGGATTGGACTAGCTCAGAGAAGGAGGACGATGACGTCTTACAGGAAGCTGTACCTGTGCATCTGAGACTTAACACTACAGATACCGAACATTTATTCAAGGACCAAACAACGCTTGAAAGAGACGATACAATCTGAGAAAGAGATTGCCGAAAGACAATTAATTTTGGTTTCCTTTAATTCTGTTTATAAAGAAACATTTTTTTTCCCTTTATCCATCAAGTTGCAGGGTCACGGTAGGAGTCTTGAGCTGTGACCTGAATAGTGACTAGGTCAACAGGACTTGCAGTGTTATAGGACGGCTAACAATCACAGCCAAGTGATTAAAGAAGATTATCGTGAGCAACGCCTTTAGAGTAATGGATAGTACAGGGAAAGGAAGTGATATTAAAATGATGAAGAGAGCTCATTATAAGAAATTATTATTTGGTCGTTGTGGCGTAGCACTATGTATTTTAGTATGTTTATGCAGTTTATTAGCATGCATAGGATGGCTTATTCACGTCCTGCAGTTAGTACTTGTTCCTATTTCTGTCCCTCTAACTCCCTCTACTACTGTTTCTCCGCATAAATTTTACTCACTCCCAGATCACGAGCAAATGAGAAGAATGGAATATCTTAACAATTCGTTCATTCAACTGTTACACCAGCATCAATTGATAGTAAATGTTACTGATTGTTGGGTTTGTGGTCTCATACCACATAATACACAAGCCTCACTGACAAGCTTAAGCAACAGAGTTCTACACCGATTTGGGTACTACCCCAAAGAGGTCGTTTGTGCTTGCAAATAAATGGCCAGAATACCAAACTAAGCAAGAGAGGAGTAATTGCTCCCATACTTATGTCTATACTCCTTCTACCCCCGCACCATTAGTGGCATCGCAAGGTACATATTTTATCTGTCATGACAAAGCTTATACATGGCTTCCCACACACTTCTCGGGGACGTGTTATATAGCTTTTCTCCTTCCCCCTACATATACTGCTCCTGCTGATTATCATAAAAAGAGAGTCGCCAGAGGAGTTGTAGATTCAGAAGATACAGCAGGTCAAGAAGGAGGGATTTTCTGAAAGGGTTTCTTCCCTTTTGGGGTCCGATGGCCAATAGCAAAAATATCAGACAGTTGATCCGTGTGGTTGATGCCACAATAAATGTGACTTCCGGAGCATTAAAGAATTTGACTGCCGAGCTTCAGGCGGATCGACTTATGACTTTACAGAATAGAATGGTTTTAGACATAGTCCTTGCAGATAAAGGAGGAGTCTGTAAACTGATTGGATCCAGTTGTTGCATTTATATTCCTGACAATGCCCCTACAGTATACCAAGCCATCTCTAAGCTACATGTCATCTCTGAGTCTATTCACCAAGATACTGGAGATTGGTCTGTGATGGGATGGTTTTGGGGACTACTGTCCACTTGGGGATGGAAAGTGCTAACTTTCCTTGGAATGATTTTAGCACTCGTCTTTTCTTGTTGTCTTTGTTTACAGTGTGGTCCAGCCATTTGTGGACTCTGTGCCACGATCTGTGTCTCCAAACCACTAGCACAGCAGACAGAACACATTAAGATGATGGTGCAACAACGTCTCAATGACCTCATGACCATTGATATCGACTCAGACTAACATGGGTTCCTTTGTGCATTGCCTGAGTATGGCAAAAGGAGGGTCTGAGGTTACGTAGTTTTCGGCCCCGCTTCGCTACAGCCGCCATTTTGTGTTTAGTCGCCATTTTATGTTGCCTCACTCAGGCGGCACGGCTAACGCGGTAAAATGGTCTTTCTGCCTTTTTCAGCTGCTCCATGTTTTTCCTGTTAAAGAACAACCTTTGTCCTTGTGTGCGATACTGATGTCAGGGTCTGGCCGAGTTCGCAAATCTATGTCTAGACTGATTAATCCATGTCTTACTCCACTGTTTGGGTCCCACCATTCTTCTCTACCTTATCTTGTTTAACTGGCCTTCACTATTCTCTTCGTGTGTTCTCTTGTTACATAGCCCATCTTTTGAAGCATTCTACACACGTTTTGCCACCTGCAAATTGAATTACGGGCACTAGTGTTGATTAACCTGAGGGGAGGAGAGCACACGGGGTCTGAAAGGAGGGTGTGTTTTAGACATTCGATAGCTTGTTTTCAAACTATTCCTATTTGTCAATTTTGTGTATATTGGGAGTTGTCATTGTAAACTTGTGCTGATAAAAGACTGTGCGCCAAGGATTGAAGTGGCAGTCTCTTGAGAACCTACCTGTGTGGTACTTCTTAGATAACTGTGCTTAGCTGCAGCTAATAAAACTACTTTTCTACGCCTAACAGAGTGTCTCGTGTCTCTGTCGGTCGAGGCAGGTGAACTCGGAGATCTTAGGCGTGCCCTGCGCCGCCTGGCCCATAAGGTCAGGTACTCCATAAGGGTGATGAAACGCATATCAAGAGAAAGGGAAGATAGAACGGGAGGAAAGGGAGAGAGAAAATAAATGGATACAAAGAAGCAGAGCAAATCTGATGTAATGGCGGAAAGAAAGGAAATAAAGGGGAGTTTCGTGAAGGAAGGAAAAACATTTAAAAGGAAAAGAGCAGAAAGAAAAGAATGGATGAACGGAGGAAAAAGGACAGGCTGGGATCAGACAAATGAGGGTGAGGTAACGGGTTTTTAGGAACCCGTTTGGTGCCAGGGGATAACACCCGAAGACCTCTGAGTTCTCCCTTGTTCCGGTGCACAGAAACACTGAGTCTTCTAGTCGCAGTCAGAGATCAAGTTTTATTGGCAGCTACCAAGTAACAGGTGTCCTAGAAGCACGACAAACACGGGTCATGTGTTCTCAGGAGACTGTTCGTTTTTACAGAACCAGCCTTCTCCTTATATACAAAAATAATAGCTGCAAGCAAGAATTCTTGAGTTTATGATATGGCTATACACATATTTACAATAATACAAAAGAGCGAAGTCATGTAGGCAAGCCCGTATTTTAGATGTCCAATTTGTGATAGATTACCCAGCCAAGCCCGGAACTCCCATCAGATATCGGTGAAGCCCCAATAAAAGAAGGCACCTCCTAGTCATAAAACTGGCCATAAACAGGGAGCGTGAACAGGTGAGTATGTGTGTAGAAAACATGATCTGGATGTAGTGAATGGTTTGGGGCATGTTATGCATTGATGCTATCGTATTAGGCCACTGGGCGAGGAGCTGCCCAAACAGGTTTGGCTGGAGGCAAGGGAGTCAGTTGGGACAGGTCAGGGGGGAGTCAGGGAAGGTGGACGTGTCCTTTTAGATCAAGCTCGACCTTTAATTGACTTATCATGAGGGCAAGACACAAGATGGATACCGTTTACAAAATGGAGTCTGAGGGGTCGGGACGGAAACTACGATTCAGGGGTGTTAGCATGTCTCGATCATGACGCAAATGCATAGGAATGATGTCCTAATCATTATCGGTTCGTCGACACCAAATCCGTCATGGTACGTTGATGTTTCGGGACACGGGTATCGGACCTCGATACCGGGACAACAGTAGGGTCCAGAATTTCAGAACCACAGACCCTCCTTTTGACCTCATATAAGGCAATAATTCATGTTAATCCGCGTCTAAATCTGTATGAAGGAATTCGTGGAGATGCTGCTGTAGCATCATTCTGTTGCTCAGTTCGTCCCTTGACACAGGCTTCCGTACACATGAGGTAGCACAGAGGCCACATAGTGCAGGAGCGCACTGTACACACAGGCAGAACATAAACAGAAGTGCTAAGATCATCCCAATGAAGATCGGTGTTTTCCATCCCCAGGTAGTGATCAGTTCCCAGAACCACCCTAGTAAGGACCAGTCCCCTTTTTCTACGTGAAGGGAACCAGATATCTCGTGTAGCTTAGAGATGGCCTGGTACACTGTCGGTGCGTTATCAGGGATGAAAATGCAACAACTGGATTGGATCACTCTACACACACCACCACGATCGGCGAGTATGATATCTAGGGCAACTCGGTTCTGAAGGGTCATAAGTCGATCCGACTGAAGTTCGGTCGTCAAATTGCCAAGGGCTCCGGCCGTTGTAATCACGGCGGATTCAACTATCCTCGATAACTGGCGAATATTCCTGCTGTTCACCATAGGCCCCCAAAATGGCAGAAAACCCTTTGCGAAGTCAGCGAATTCCTGACCCGCGGTGTCGTCTTTACTCACGAGACCTCTAGCTGTCCTTGTCCGATGGTAATCTGCTCTGGCCGTGTAGGTGGGAGGCAGCAGAAATGAGATAAAACATGTACCTGAGAAGTCAGGGGGCAACCAGGTGTAGGCTTGGTCATGGCAGACGAAATACGTGCCTTTGGCTGCTAAGAATATAGGGGAAGTTCGGGAAGCGAACACATATGTTTCCGCGCATATACTCTTTCCTAATTGTGCTTTGGGATCCCTACCGATACCTTGTAAACATAAGTGACCTCGGTTGGGTACTATCCAAACTGGGCGGGATTTCTTTGCTGTCTGGCTCTTACTCAGGTAAACCCCATATTTAGTTACGTTCCAACGAGTGTACGGAGTGAGTTCATCTTTGGGAATCGTAAGATATGTGTCGAACTCTCTACTCATATTTCTTATCCCTGCTACTAGTGCCTTGTTACTGGAATCACTCTCAGTAGAACGGGTCGGGTATGGTTCTAGGGCGAATAGGAACATGGTCTGGAAAGCCCACAAGGAACCATAATAACTGAAAGGCAGGATGAAGTATGGGATACCCTTATCAGTCGTGTGCGGCATGAGTCCGCATACCCAACAGTTCGATGTGTTCATTATGGACTGGTGTTGGTGTAGAAGTTGAATGAATGAGTTATTTACAAATTCGAGTCTTCTGGCAGACTCGTGTTCAGGTAGAGGGTGAAAGGAGTGTGTGGAGAGAGTGAGAGGAGGAGTTGGCCGAGTGTCATTTGAGAACAAGGAAACTTGAAAGACGAATAGGGTATAACCAGTCAAGAACATTGCTATGCTACACAACATAAAAATACATATTATCAAAAAACTTCTTTTGGCCAGTATCGGGCATAATTGTCTTTCAAAGTCTGTGAGTCTGGCAGGTCTCTTTACCCTAGGAAACTCCATCCTCTACTTGCTGCCCGCGGTGGTAGGTTGGTTCTGCCAGGGAGTGCGCTCTGTTCAGTCCGGGGTAACTCCCTTGGACCAACCAGAACCGTTGACCTAAACGTCCCCAGTTGTACTCCCCAGACTTCAACCGCGACCCTAGCAGCAGAACCGGATGGCGGTTCGAAAATCAAAAATGAGCAAGTTTCCTGAGAGTGAGAGAGCTGAAAAATCAAAAATAGTTCTTAGGGGAAAAGAAAATCACATTTGTTTGCTTTTATTAGTCTCTTTGTTTAGACCTTAAATTGTACCGTCGTTTTCCTGGTACGGTGTGGTCTTCAAACAATGTCTCAGGTTCTGAAGTGTCCAACTGCATTGACGGTGGCACAAGTCCTTGTAAAATATGATCACTCTCCTTTTCGGTACCAGTTTCTTTTAAACGTGCATCGCTGAAGGGATGAAGCGAGGTATGGATTCTGTCTCGGAGTCGGCAATTCCTTCGTTGACCCACCGGTCATATGGAAGGGGCAGAGGGACCCGTTTACAATGGGTCCCGTGCACCCAGTTCTTTTTGCCTTCCACCCAAACAGCTGATCTCGTGGAAAGAAGTACCAGGTACGGTCCGGTCCACCTCGGCTGTCCGTTGTTTGTGCGCTGGAAATTCCGCACCAAGACCCACGTGCTGGGTTTGATGGAGTGACCTGGATCGTCAGAGGCTGGCGGAGAGGAACTGTGAACCTGTTGGTGTAAAACACGCAATTTGGTTGTTAATTCGCACAAATAGTCAAGCAGTACGGGGTGCTCTATTTCGCTGAGTTTCTTTGGCCTTGGCTCGCCCCAGACGTTGGCTGGGCGGCCAAACACTATCTCATGAGGACTAAGTCCTAACCTGGAATGGACGGTCATTCTGGTTGACAAGAGTGCTAGGGGCAAGGCGTCAGGCCATTTAAGACCTGTACAGGCTTGGATCTTGGCTAATTTGAGCTTTAAAGTGCCATTGTAGCACTCTACTAATCCAGCTGATTGGGGGTGATTCGCAGAGTGAAACTTTTGTTGTATGCCTAAACACTCACACACTCTCTTCATCACGCGTCCTACGAATTCACTTCCATTATCACTCCAGACGATTCTAGGCATACCGAATCTCGGGAAGAACTCTTTGACAAGGGCTTTGGCAGTTGACAAGGCAGTATTGTCCTTAAGGGGGTACGCTTCCACCCACCTGGAGAAAGCACAAACAACAACGAGCACATACTTCAGATTGTTGCATCTCTCCATGTGAATGAAATCGAGCTGCAAAACCTCGAACGGATACGTTGGAGGCGCAAAATGACCAGCTGGAGTTGGGGTTCCCCTACCGGGATTGTACTTCAAACACACCATACAGTTTCTGACCACATTCTCTGCATATTTCGGGATATTACCATTTTGCCATACTGGGGCCAATACTTTACAGATTCCTCTCGAACTAATGTGCGCAACTCCATGAGCCATGGTTACTACTGCAAGTACATATGCGTTAGGTAATAGCCATCGCTGGTGTTCTGACAGTTCGACCCAACAACCATTCGCGTCTAATCTACCTTTACTTTCTCTCCATTCATTCACCTCTTTCTCAGTTGCCTCGGCTTGTATAGATTTCACGCTTTCAATGGTGTCCTCACACATTCCTATATCCGTAATCCATCTTGCGGGACCTACAACATACATCCGACTCATCGTGTTCCTTGCAGTCTCTTTCGCAACCTCGTCTGCAAATGCATTCCCGCGGCCAACATCATCTTGAATCTTTTTGTGTGCACTGCATTTCACAATGGCAACTTGTAGTGGCAAGGTCAGTGACTCGAGGAGCTCATTAACTAACTGGCCATGTTGTATCTTTGCACCATGTGACGTCAGGAATCCACGTTCACGCCACAATCTCCCAAAACTGTGAGCCACACCAAAGGCGTATTGGCTGTCAGTGTACACATTCACTCGCTTTCCTTTCGCTAACACACATGCTCTGGTAAGCGCAATTAGCTCTGCAGCTTGTGCAGAATTATGGGAAATGCGCGCGGTCTCTATAATGGTGTGTAATGTCGTTACGGCATATGCTGCAGTCGTATCACCATTCGGCAGCTTGAAACATGAACCATCAACCCATAAAGTATCGTTGCATTCAGGAAGGGGAGTGTCCAGTAAGTCTACTCTCCCTTTTGTCTCTTCTTCTGTCCTAAAACAGCAGTCATGGTTATCAATCTTGTCTGTTTCTGTCGGAATGGGTAATAACGTTGCGGGGTTCAGTGTATCACACCTCTTTATGTGGATGTGACTTGCTAGCAGTGTAAGTTCGTAACTGGATAGTCGAGCGCTAGTAAGATGTTGTGTCTTCGTCCTGTTTAGTAAAATGTCTACTGCATGCGGGACCATAACGATCAGAGTATTATTCATGACTAATCCAGCGGATTGTCGAATGCAGACAGCTGCTGCGGCGGTAGCCCTCAGACAACTTGGTAGGGCTTTAGCCACAGGGTCTAGAATTGCCGAAAAATACGCGCATGGGCGCTGTTTGTCCCCAAAATGTTGTGTTAAAACTGATAATGCACAACCTTCCTTCTCATGGACATATAATGTAAAAGGCTTACTGTAGTTGGGGTTTCCCAACACAGGAGCCGAACATAATGCATCACGCAACTCGTGGAAACTCGTCTGACAATCTTCAGACCAGGGCATAGGATTTGGCGTGTCTTTACAGAGTAGTGCCAGCAAGGGTTTGGCTAGTAGTGAGAAATTCGGTATCCATTGTCTACAGTACGATGTAATGCCCAAGAAGGCTCAAACCTCTCTCTGTGTCCTTGGGGCACTCAGTTCTGCAATTGCCTGTATTCTTTCTGGTGTCAGTCTCTTTCCCTCCTTCGACAAGATGTGACCTAGGTAGGTAACCTCTTGTCGACAAAATTGTAGTTTGGAGAGAGAGACTTTGTGCTTCATGTTACATAAGTGATGCAATAATGACAGCGTAGCTCGTTTGCAAATTTCTTCAGTGTCTGCAGCGATCAGCAGATCGTCTACGTACTGAATCAGAGTTGAACCATTCGGTAGAATAATCGTGTCTAGTTGTGTTTTCAGGGCCTGACTGAATATTGATGGGCTTTCGCAGTAGCCTTGAGGAGCGCACTTGAAGCGGAAGCTTTGTCCTCCTAAATTGAATCCAAAAATATCTCTACTCTCCTCAGCAATCGGGATGCTGAAGAAAGCGTTCTTCAGGTCAATCACCGAGAACCAAGCTGCTGAAGCTGGAACCATCGTCAATAAAGAAGTAATGTCGGGGACAACTGGAAACTGTGGGATAACTATCTTGTTCACTTCTCTGAGGTCGATGACGAACCTATACACAGGAGGTTGTAAAGGATCAGTACGCTTTAAGACGGGCAGAACTGGACTGTTACAAACATTTCCTGTTGTTTCTTCGATGACGTCTTTATCGATCAGGTCATAAACAATCGTCAACAATGCATTTTCACATTCGCTAGATATTTTGTATTGGGGAATACGTGGCAACCTAACGTTGGCTTTCAATGTTATGACATACGGTGCTATCTCCAAACGACCTACATCATTAGAGCCATTAGCCCAAAGTATATCAGAAAGTGATAACAATTCAGTCGGAATATTGTCCTTTGACAAATACATTGGAGAAATGACTTTCTTACCTAAAGTAAGTTGTACTCCCAAGGGGGAACAGTACAAAGTCGCATATAACCTTTTTAGCAAATCCAAACCTAACAAATTTTCACCGCAACCTGTGGTAAGAATGAGGGGTGCTTCTAATTCGCACGGGCCAATAGAAAGAGATATAGGACTAGAGATCGGGTTTCTTACAGGGGCGCCAGAGAAACCTACTGAAACATTTATTTCGCCAGACAAAGGTGCGCCAGGAAGTTTCGAGTGCATGATAGAACTTTTTGTAGCACTAGTATCCTGCAGAAATGGCTCTGACACTCCTGAGGTAATTACCTCGACATAAGGTCCATTCTGATCTACTGGAACTGAAACAACTCCCTCTCTTTGTCCATGGCTGTCCTAGCAATCGTTACCCTCATTTTCGTGTTCGGTGTAATAGTCGTCAGCATAGTACTGAGCTGACCTAGACGATTCATTATTCTGTTGGTCAAAGCTGTTCATCGAATTCTGAGTTGTATTCTGGGTGAAATTTCCACGGCCCCTACCTCTAGGGGCATGTTGAACACCTCTTCCCCTTACACCTGAAGCACCGCTCAGACGTCGCGCAAGAGCCGGACAATTACCTTTAAAGTGACCCTCTTCCTTGCAATACGCATATTGATTCGGGCCATAAGCAATACGCTGATGGGAAAACTCGTTTCCTTGCGCGTTTCTCGAATACTGCTGTTGTTGTTGATAATTGGGCTGACTAGCCGTACGAGGCGGATAGGCTTGCTGGAGAAGAACTTTAGTTTTTAAATCTTTTGTCTTTTTGTCTACTTTATCTAGCTCGTCTTTGCGCCTATTTTCATAGTACTGGGCTGTAGCTAAAATTTGCGCTGACGTAGAGACAGCCCAAGCACTCTCTGAATCTTTCAGTTTATTACACAGTTCAGGGATTAAATTATGTACGAATTTGTCTACAAACAATCTTTGACCACCCTCGGTAGCCATATCCTGACCACTATGATCGGTGAAAGTCTCCTCAAATCTTGTGAAAAAGTCAGACACATTCTCATCTTTCTTCTGCTTGCACGCAGATAGCTTGTCCCAGTTTACGCGTACTTCAGGCATTATTGTTTTCATGTACGCGATAATCCTACCGGGAAGTTCAGCTATTAACGGCTCAGGTTTAGAACCACCAATTTGTCTAGCATCTATAGCGGTAATGTTCGCCCATGAGTCACCTAGTTCTTGGTCATGGTTCGTATGACGTATTTTGCTCCATAAAGGATGTGGAACAACGTTCCCAAACAACATGTCTATATCCGCTAAATTCATTATACATGAGCTTGCAGTTTGCGATAACTCCTTATAATACCCAGTCGGGTTTTTACGAGGATCAGGCAGTGTCTGCTTGAGTGCTAAGACTTCGGATCTTTTCCAGGGGACATGTACCCATACATGCTGGAAATGAGGCAGAATTGGTGGATTCGCATTCGCATCACCTTCCCTCCAAACCGGAGGAACCTCTCTCATGGGGTACTGTCTCGCTCTTTTCCTACCTGATACGTCGTCTTGGTACAATGATCTAGAGACGTTTCCCTTACTCCTATAAGAGAACAACAACTCTATCGCTTTCTCAACATCTGCGCCTGTAATCATACCTTCATGGAACTTAAAGCGTGTACGCCATAGTTCGTTCATTGTGTATTTGGGATCATTCGTCTCCAAATCTTCGCCCAGATATACACACATCTCTTCGAATACGTATCTCTGAGTGGGTGCATTCCATTGACGGAAAACTTCCATAACAGACTGAACATCATATCTAACAGTATCCGTAATCCATTGGCGTGCTAGTTCATTCAGCACTTTTCTTTCCTCGTAATCAGGCAGTTGACTACGGGACTGTCTATGTTCTGTTTTAGGCGTTGTTTTAGGCGACCCAAAGAAAGGTGAAAATAGACTAGTGACGGTACCTGTCACTCTTTGTCTAATAGAAGGAGAACCTTGCGGAGGAGTAAGTGCCTCGGAAAAAACAGGCTGAGGCAAAGAAGAAGTAGAGGCAATAGCAGAGGAAGTTGAAGTAGTAGCAGACGTAGTATCATAGACAATAGCTGGAGCTGTAGGCAAAGTCGTAGAAGTAGATGGAGTAGGTAGCAGAGACGGCGGCCTTTGAGAAGGCTGCGCCGGAGAAGTAGGAACCAGCTGAACAGTAGCTGGAGTTTGTGCAATAGCTGTGTTCCGTGCGCCGGGGCGCGGTATAGTAAAATGCTTTGGCGTTGTAGTAGCGTCTAATGCATACGGTGGAGGTGAGCTTAATAAGTGGGACATTAATGGATCTTTCTCGGATCTCTCCTCTTGACCTTGTCCCTTATTTGGTAACATCGGGTAGCATTTATCTACTGCTAGTTTCTTGCTCCTAAGTATTTGTTTGTTTTCCTGCTCTTCCTCGTTATCCCTGTATGCAACGGCAGCTTGCACCATTGACATACCTCTTTTATTCCTTTTTGCTAATTTTATTTCTTTCTGTTTGGCTTCTTTGCGCCATAAGCGGAAAGAGTCAAACATCGCCGGCCGGGCTTTTCTCTTGAATAATTTGACCTCTAGGTTATCTAATATTTCTGAGTCGAAACTACCATATTGGGGCCATTTTAAAACACCATCCTTGCGGGTGTATTTTATCCACACTTCATTATATGTGATAGGACCTACGCCGTGCTTTACATAGAGCTCATCTGTTGGAGTTCCAATCGGAGGAACCGGACAGGAATCCTCTAATCGGGAGTCCTTACTATAACCAAGACAAAACAAGTTTCCAAGTCTGCTAAAACCAGGCATCTTTGCTCACTAGTCTAGCTTCAAACTTCAAAGGATTATCTGTTACGATATTTCTCGTGAATACACAAGTCCTTCGGCTTTGGGGCTTGCAAGTACCAAATCAAAGCGTATCTCAAGGATACCAAAAACTAAGGACAAACTAAGGACTGGGAGACGCTCCACTTATACTTAACTGAAGTATTTGAAGATCGGTGACGTCGCTAGAAGACTCGTCTATCGTTTCGCTCTACCAAGGATCACTGGGTCCAAAACAAGGCGATAGTCAGGGCAGCAGTCCTTCGTAGCCGTCGGGACGCGGGGAACCTCGCAGCAAAGACCTTCGGAACCACGTCGACATACAGGGGTCGCTGAAGTGGCTGGCCGTCCTCTGGAATTTTCACACGAAGCTCCTCACGAACATCTGGCTTGAACCGTCGCCGCTTGATACCGCCCCGAGTTGGGCGCCAACTGAGGTAACGGGTTTTTAGGAACCCGTTTGGTGCCAGGGGATAACACCCGAAGACCTCTGAGTTCTCCCTTGTTCCGGACCACAGAAACACTGAGTCTTCTAGTCGCAGTCAGAGATCAAGTTTTATTGGCAGCTACCAAGTAACAGGTGTCCTAGAAGCACGACAAACACGGGTCATGTGTTCTCAGGAGACTGTTCGTTTTTACAGAACCAGCCTTCTCCTTATATACAAAAATAATAGCTGCAAGCAAGAATTCTTGAGTTTATGATATGGCTATACACATATTTCTACAATAATACAAAAGAGCGAAGTCATGTAGGCAAGCCCGTATTTTAGATGTCCAATTCGTGATAGATTACCCAGCCAAGCCCGGAACTCCCATCAGATATCGGTGAAGCCCCAATAAAAGAAGGCACCTCCTAGTCATAAAACTGGCCATAAACAGGGAGCGTGAACAGGTGAGTATGTGTGTAGAAAACATGATCTGGATGTAGTGAATGGTTTGGGGCATGTTATGCATTGATGCTATCGTATTAGGCCACTGGGCGAGGAGCTGCCCAAACAGGTTTGGCTGGAGGCAAGGGAGTCAGTTGGGACAGGTCAGGGGGGAGTCAGGGAAGGTGGACGTGTCCTTTTAGATCAAGCTCGACCTTTAATTGACTTATCATGAGGGCAAGACACAAGATGGATACCGTTTACAAAATGGAGTCTGAGGGGTCGGGACGGAAACTACGATTCAGGGGTGTTAGCATGTCTCGATCATGACGCAAATGCATAGGAATGATGTCCTAATCATTATCGGTTCGTCGACACCAAATCCGTCATGGTACGTTGATGTTTCGGGACACGGGTATCGGACCTCGATACCGGGACAACAGTAGGGTCCAGAATTTCAGAACCACAAGGGGGTGACAGGAAAAGAGGTGTAAGTGAAGGAGAACAGAAAGAAAGGGGAATTAAAGAAAAAGGAGAAAAGGCAGCAAAGGTGGGAAAACAGGGGAGTAAGTAAAGGGAAGAAATGGGAGGGAAAGGGAAAAGAAGAACTGCATTGAATAAAAAGTTGCAAAGGAAGGAAATGAAGCTTGGAATTTGGATAGGAAGGAAGAAGACACGAGAACAAATGAACAATCATTCACAAAGTCAATTAGTCTGACTTTGGCTGCCAGCCTTTTAGCTTTGTCAATGTCTCTTTAGCCATTTTTTTAAAACTTTACTCTTGGGGAGCTGCCAGGCACTTGTCAATATAAAAAAAAACATTGCCTAAGACAAACATATTTCTTAGTCTTAAAAATCTCACATTGCCTTTGTGGTCACCAGAGACAACTTCTTTGTGTGTGGATGTGATACTTGTGATAGAGCAGAATGTAATTTCTCACATCGAAGTTAGTCAAAGGCTGAAGTGGGCTGATATATTGCCCATGCCGTACAGGGCAGTGGGCTGAAGGAAAATAAGAATGACACAGCAAAAGACCAATGGATGAAGAGGGCTGGCTGAAGCCTTCTATTACTACTTATATTATGTATAATTGTATTGAAATCAAATGGTCTTGACTATCACCTGACTTACATCATAAACTCATAGATAAGGCGTTCTATAGTAAGTTGCAAAGATCAGCCCTCCCCAGCCCTCCACCCTAAGGGGCAGACAGCTTTCAGCGTTCATCAGCAACTACCAATATTGAGAACCAGAACTCCATTACACCTGTTCATGCGCACACTAACATAATGTGTGCAAACACATACATGTGCACACGCACACTCACACATACACCCTCGACCCCTCTGCCCGCTATTGAACAGAACTTTCTATTTTGCTGCAAATCGTCACTAAAAAGTTTTGGTATATACTTGTAAAATACACCACTCCAGAGATTTGCCTTCTCCACTCTCTTTTCGCCATCCTGCTGTGCATTGCTACTCACATCCCCCATTTTCCTTGTTTAACTAGCACAATCTGTTTCCTCTTTTAACAAGCGTAATGCAATCCAGTTGTATTTCCACGCTTTGCCACTTTACAAGAAAATTGTGAAGGTAAGTTTCAATAGGTAAGTAAAGTTTTACTATATATAACTCCACATCTGGGTACCTTGACGATACATATATCGTCAAGGAATGTAGATGTGGAGTTAAGACGAGTAAATCTATGCTTACCTATTTGCACTTACCTTCTCGATATTTTGGTCCTTGATATTTTTGACACACTTTCCTGCCCACACGATATTTTTGGTTCCGATATTCTCTGAGTGATCCCTACAGAAAAATCACTCCCCCTTCACTTACTCCATGATTGCCCAGTATGCCCTGTCCTTCTTTGTTGGCAATTGCCATAATTCCAGAATTTGACTCTTTTCCACTTCTTCCCTGACTCTTCAATTTACTGATTGACCTATTAATCTGCACAATCTCCAATTTTATTTCTTGATCCTGGTAAGTATTCTCCCACATGTTCTATTCATTGCAAATGTAGCAATCTTGTCTCAATGTGCATAAAATACAGGGCCAGAGTTACTAACATTTCACACAACTTGCTCTGCTCTGCCGTGCTGTGCTGCGTGAAATGGAGACATCAGAAATGCGCCGGGTCTGGGAGGTATATCATTTGACCCATTCCCAGGTTTACAACTCTTTGTAAGGCACCAAAATCCATGGGTAGATGTGCTGGAATTCCCACACTTCACCCATCGAATGCCTCCCTGCCTTAAAGTAACGAAAGGCAGCAAAATGATTGAGGCAAACACAAGCAATCCTAAGGCACTCAATAACACATTTTTAAAAATCCCTTTAAGTATTCCATGGTAGGATACAACTCCTTCAGTCAGACCACTGTGAGACTGAAAGGCTTCTGAGCAGGACAAACACAATAATAGTAAGAAACGTAATCGAATCAAGACCAGACATTTTATCTGGGTGAAAAAAATCACACTGTGTTGTTTCCACTGGATTCGTAACTGCGGTGATGCCTATAACACCTGTTACCAGCCCTATCTGAAAGTTGTAGACCAGATTATCATATTCAGAAATACTGTCTGACATAAAATATTTTGTCCTAAATATCAGGCATAAAACTATTGCCCTACTGGGTGTAGATTTTCTATTATAACCTCCAATGTGAGGTTATTTGTGTACACAATAGCTAGGACACCATTTTTATTTTGGTGTTATTATGACAATTAATTTCTGGTACCATACCCTTGGAATACAAGGGGCTTGGAATGACACTGTCTTTCCTCAATAAAGATGGTCATTATCTGAACATGGATAAAACCTCTATGTGCAGGGGGAAACCTGCTTCTCTGAGATGAGATAAGGCATGAATTACTAGCCTCTGTTAAGGTGGTATAAATGTATATAAAAGTGTCCAGTTTTCAATTATTTAAATTATAGAATTATACTTTCCATCTACATTCATTGCCCTTTACTGCCACTTGTAGGCCCATATTCATCAATATGTTGTGCTGCGTTGGAGGGTTGGAATGCACTGTATCTATCATACTATGGTGCATTCCTGCTCTCTGCCTGTGCTGGTGCAAAAACTGCGGCCTAGCGCCAACATATGGTGGAAGGGTGCCTGCGTTGTTAGCTGGATTTTTCTTGTGCAGAATGAGGCACCTTCCTGGACAAAAACAATCATCGAGGCATTTTCCTCTTTCTAAGTGTGCTGCAAAACACAGCAAGGAGAAATATAGATATATCTCCTTGTGCTTCTGGTGGGGAGCCAGTCTATTCCGACTTATCCCCAGGTCTACCAGTATTCGTAATCTGGGAATGTCTCTGAATGCAACGGGTGGATGCGTGGGAACACCCACGGTCCACCTGTGGCATGCCTTCATGTCACAGAGTAATGCAACACTAATCAAAAAATGACCCAGTCCTCAAGGCAACATAGGAATAAGTCAGGCTGTAAACAGTTCTAGATCGTCCAAAGAGCACTCTAAATATATCCCTATTCATAGAGATTATAACACTGTTTCAGGCTGTTGCCAACGTTAAAAAATGAGCCCATCTCTGATAAACAGAAAACCGTCCAACACAGTACAAACATTCACTAGAGGGACAACATTTAAGAAAAAGGTGTGAATAGCTAGATGTTAGACATTGAGGCAGCGGATGGAAAGTTCGAGACCAGGGTTCATCAAAAACCAACAGATAGAAATTCTCTCCTTACGTACCAATCTTACCACCCCCGGGCCCTCAGGGATAACCTCCCGGTGGGTCAATTTATGAGGTACAGGAGGAATTGCTCAAAAACTGAGGCCTATAGAGAACAAGCTATTGATCTGAGCAACAGGCTACAAGCCCGGGATTACCCGCGTAAAATAATCCGTCAAGCCAACAAGAGAGCGCTTAATACACCGAGGACAGCACTCCTAGAGTCAAATAAAAAAGAAAAATCTGAATGTATACCAGTGGTCATGACCTACGATCCACTAGCCACAAAAATCAGACAGGCCATCAGGAAGCATTGGTCCCTTCTTAGCACACAGGACCATAAGATGCCACCTCCTCGTTTCGCGTTTCGTAGGGCCTCCAACTTAAAAGACAAACTCGTCCATACCAGGATGATAGAGAGGAAACAACCAGAAGCCTCGACTGTACCTAATGGCCATTACCCCTGTGGCAACTGTTCTGTGTGCCATATCACCAATAAATGTAACACCATTCAGCTAAAATCCGGAAAAACCTGGACGTTAAATCAGTTTAGCAATTGTAATACTACGAATGTAGTCTACAGGTTGAGCTGTGAATGCGGCCTTGAATACATCGGGCTGACGTCGCGCAAAATCAAACTGCGCATTCAAGAACATCTAAGCACGATACGACAGGGCAAGCTAACGACAAAACTAGTGCAACATTGTCATCGCAACAAGCACACCTTTACATGGGTAGTACTGGAGAGAGTTATGGGGGAGGCGCAGTCAATGGAGAAGCGGCTGGCGACTAAAGAAGCGCGCTGGATTTTTCAAGAATCTAGTGAACAACAGGGACTCAATGAGTTACTAGAGTGGAATAAACTGCGATGATCTAGTTGTTCCTTGGCGCAATAATTCAAGAACATACTGTAAAAATAGGAATTGCCTAGGTAACAGTTATACAATGGTCTTATAAATAGCAAAAAACGTCTAAGATAGCTGATTCTTGCTTACCTATCTGACCCTTGTGAACTTGCCTATACATACTGCGAGTATACCTCTAGCTCATAGTCACCGCGATAACAATACACCAATACCACACCATTAATAATAGGATTTGAATAGTCCTGGGGAAGTGGATAAGGTGGCAAGTAACTGTCTGAAATATAGTCCCTGTACTAAAAACCAGTTACATTTAGAAACAGAAGTAATATTCCGAGATGGCCGCTGTGTTTTTAAAGTTTTCATAGGGACATGTCATTAGGATAGACTGTTCCAAGATGGCGGCCGCCCTGTTGAGTCAAGTGAAATTTGCATCTTTGTACGAGGTGATTCCCCGTTTTTATATGACACCCGGGTAAATGTAAGTCCACATGATAAACCAAATGTAACAGAATAATACTAGATAGAGCAACAGACACCGTAAACGTGCAAACGGCCACGTGGCCGCATGGTCCAATCATCGACCTGCTTCCCACGTGGTGTGCCCGGCCAATCAGAGCCAAGCTACGCGGAAGCGCTGATAAATAAACTACAAGCCCTGCTCATGACGCTCCGGTGTTGAGGAAACGCCGTTTGCAGTACCTCCACGAGTAAGCAGATAAACGCGGAACCTGGTGACGAATAGACGGTGAGAGTAGGCACTCTGATGTTAATTCTCGCCCGTATGGCGTTTTCCCCATGTCATTTGTCCAGGCACCTAAAGAAGGGAGGCGGGACCCTACTTACCGATCGGAAGGGGGTCTGAGATTTTTGCACAGAGCCAGAGCGGTAACGGTATGAAAGTAAAGGACTTATCTAGGTAAAGAGCATTTGTAATCCATAACAGGGTGCAATGTGGATATTTAAAAATGCAGTGTTACTAAAGGCAGATGCCCACATATATATCTATATGTGTGTCTTATGTTTTTGATTTCCAGCATTTAAAAGCACAGTATCGCTGGCAGTGACATCGTAAATATACGTTGGCCCTGAAGAAATTGCCTGATATTACACCTAAGGCAATGAAACATGTCGGCTGTGGGTTGAGTATGAGGCGATAGGTAGTATTCATATCTCACCCTTTTTATTACATGTTAAACTGCAATGCAACAAGAAGATATAAATAAAGTACGAGTAGTATCTTGCTGCGCAGTTTTGTGTGTGTTATATGTTGAACGTTGTTAGTTCGTGTCACATATATGTTGTTTGTACACTGCACCATTCACTGTTATTTTCCTTACTTTGGGTTTTGGACACGTTTTCGTTAAGCTATTTGACACCGATGATGAGAACAGGGCCGACCTGGTGAGTACCAACCAGGGGCCCCATTGGTGGTGCGCCCGTGAGGTGTCATCTAGCTATTCACACCTTTTTCTTAAATGTTGTCCCTCTAGTGAATGTTTGTACTGTGTTGGACGGTTTTCTGTTTATCAGAGATGGGCTCATTTTTTAACGTTGGCAACAGCCTGAAACAGTGTTATAATCTCTATGAATAGGGATATATTTAGAGTGCTCTTTGGACGATCTAGAACTGTTTACAGCCTGACTTATTCCTATGTTGCCTTGAGGACTGGGTCATTTTTTGATTAGTGTTGGATTGAGTGGAGGGCGATCCAGTCCTTTTTGCCCCTCTTGACTCCTAGTGGTTGAATACAGAGTAATGCAAGCCAGTGATTTGCGACGCCTTTCGTTACTCTAGATTTATCAAGCCATGTAACGTGGTCTTGGATGGCTTGATAAATCTCATGTAGGTCTTGTGTCCCCTTGGGTGGTGCAAGGGTGATGCAAAACCTTGATAAATATAGGCCGTAGCATCTTTTCCATGTGGAAACTATGCAAAATACAGATGCCACAGATAGCATTTGAACTCATCACCAATTGGAGCATTTCCAACTAGCAGGTCATTACAAATGTGCCATGCAGGATTATTTAGCTGAGATGTTGATATGTGATGTCATACTTTATTTTTAACTATTTTATAAAATGTTATATGACTAGATTAGCATGAAAATGCATGTGTTTGGCATAGTTGTTTTAGCGTTGCGTAGCCATTTTACATACTATGGTCGTGGTTAACTTTCTCAGTTGACAGAAATCATTGCTTGCAGTGCTGCCATTCTGTGAACTTCCAACATAGCTATCAAATCTGTGCAAGTTGGGCTTCGAGTCAACAGATATCGGTGGGATATACCCTTTTAGGTATTTCTACCGTCCTCGTTTTGTCGGGCGAAGGCCCGGTCCAGTCAGTTGGCCCTTGGGCGTCCTCGTCGATGGCCTGAGCTACACTTCCAGCTTGATCCGGTCCTATCACAAAGGCAGACAGAACCTTGCCCCACAACTGTGCAATCAGGCATCTGCTTAGGGTATTTTTCTCCTCCATGCGTAAAGCCATTTGCACATTTCAGTATTAAATCTCACCACCACTGGAGGTTGGGAACCTCCCCCAATTTCCATGCCATCGGAGCGGCTTTATTCACCAGTAACATAGCTTAGTCCTGAAACGTATTACCTGATTTTTTCTGTTATGGGATTGTGAGGAGGGCCAGTAAGCAGTGCTCTTGGGTTTGAGGCTTCTGTTCCTCAAAGAATCCACTTAGTAGCTCATGGCCCTCCACGAGTATTAGTTTCTAATACCGAATCCCCAAACCATGAGAGAGAACCTTGCGGCCATGTGTGTGTATCTAGGGTAATTTGACGAGGTCCTCTTCTAGATGTTATGTAATCATTTCAGGATCAGGTAAGCCCTGTACAGCTAATTAAATTGCTTCTTCTTGAAACAGGCCTTTCCAGAAACCTGTAGGCAAATGTCAGCGTTTTCTTCCGAGTTTCATTGTCTAACTCTTTTCCCCGATCTGTCTCCCATTGATGCTTTAGGATTGTGCTGTCTAGTTAAGACATAGAGGTCAGCGTATATTTACAAGCCCCTATCGCCACCTGAGCATCACTTTTTTACGCTCCAGTGGCGTAGTGCCATTTTCAATATTTAGCGCCACCTTGTAAATATTCCCCTTTCCACTGCAGTCCTCTGCCGCAAAGCGGCGCGCAATGGATGTTGCTCTGGGCGTTCCACTGCAACACCCATTGCTGCCCCAGATTTACAAGGAGGTGTAAATTTGTGGTAGCTCCAAAAACGAATGCCATGCAATAGCAGGCGTTAGAATGGGGCACGAGGAGAAATGCTTTTATCTCGTTACATTCTGCAGTATACATAGAAAGAGCAAAAAGCCATTGATGATTGTTTATGTGCAGAAAGGTGTTCCTTCCTGCACATAAACAATCATTTGACTATTTGCTACTTCTATGTGTGCCACAGAATAAAGCACACATAGAAGTAACAAATAACCATTATGGATTGTTTATGTGCAGGAAGAGAGACATTACTAAACATAAAGAATCATTCCCTGCAACGCAGACACCCTTGCACTATGGTGCAAGGGTGCCTGCGTTGGCGTTGGGCAGCTAATTTTAGCACCAGCGCTAGGGAAAATACAGGGGTGCGCCGTATTGTAGTAAATATGGCGTATCCCTTTGTTTTGAAAATGTCAGAGCGCGGCGCTGCCCAATTTGGTGTTGCTCCACGCTCTGAGATTTTCTAGCAAACATGCCCCCAGGTCACTTGTTTCCGTCCCTCGCCTATGGTGAACAGTAATTGAACCTGGGACTCTTGAGGCTCAGCATGGCAGGTCTGGGACATATGTCAAGGGTGGACGGGGTCTTCACCTGCTCCTTTTCCAACATTTCAGGACAGAGCGGAGCAGTCAGGTGGTTTCGCCATTGATGATTCTGTGGCCACAATTTAGTAGATTTGGGCACCTCATTAATTTTGCTACCCGACAGCCCGGTTTCATGTGAATTTATTCCTCTCTGCCATTTAGCAGCCCACTGAAGTTGGAGGGCCAAAACAAAAGTTCAAAATCTAGTGCTCCTAGGCCTCCCTCTGTCACTAGGAGCCTCAGTTTGTTGAGAGCAACTCTGTGCCTCCCTCAGCCCATATCAAATCTGACAATAAGGAACCCAGATCCCTAAAAAATGCACTAAGGATTCAGAGTGGTAAATTTACAAGATATATTTTTATTTTTACAGAGTTTTATATAGCGCAAACTTGACCCGATAATAGGTATCAGAGCGCTTTACATAGGACTAGTTGCGTTACATACATGAGGACACATTAATTTTTGCTAGGCGTGGGGAGATTAAGTGATTTGCCTAGAATCACAGGATGTTCAGCGGCATTGCCGAGACTTGAACCCGGTTCTCCAGATTCGTAGTTGACCGCCATAGCCGTTAGGCCAACTCCTCTCCCCAACAGATAGATTAAGAGCCGTGAAAACAGCACTATGACTGGTAAAAGTAATGACTTCCAGAACTCTAAGCAACCCTTTAAGGACTGCAAGCTTGTGGTGCCATATTAATGGCAGATTGTGCACAATTCCAGTGCTAATTAACAATGATAATATTCTAATTTTTACCTGTTATCTAGGTAATAACCAGAACAATGAAGTGTACCCACTTTTTAAACAGCCACAAAAGAGAGCAAACCCAGTCTTCCCTGGGATGGTTCGGACCGGGGGGAGGGTTCATTCTTCTGTAGAAAATTCAAAAGACATGGGTCCAACTGGTGCTTTTTACAGCACAATTTTCAAATAAAATTGCCAAAAGCTAAAGGTTATTTTACAAGCAATTTTAATGGTAACTCGTGAAATAGCACAAAGAATATAGGCCTACTGGTGCTGCTGCCATTTGCCAACGGTGTAGGTCCCCCATGACTATTGTGCAACAAAGGACACATTGTGCATTTTAAATAAACTGGCTAAAAAGGGCCGTAAGTTTCACATAAAGTTATGACGCGGCACTCATGAAATATTTCAATGTTGTGATGAGCTATTAGACAAGTTAGGTCTTTCCTTGGCTAGTATGGTGTTTATAACTCAAGAAAAAGTTGCAAAATGGGGCACAAAACATAGGATTTTTGGTCCTGTTTTCCAATTGTATAAAACTTTGTTAAAAAGACAAAAGTTTACACTCAGGTCAATTATTTTGGGTACATCTTTGAAAAATGTACATAGCATTTTCCTCTAATTTTACCTTGCTTCTCCTTTCAATTTCCCACTCTGTCGCCTCTAAGTAAAATCTCGTTCAAATATTATGACTCACAAGTTACTAGAAGGGCATTATAGGATAAAGATTTTACCCAGGTCTCGTACCTTCCGTCCATAGACAACAAGGCTATCCCTCAGCTTAAAATATAAACATAAGATAGAAGGAGGGACTGAGGGAAAAATTGTTTAAAGACCAGCGCGGATATATTCCCCAAATATGAACTACAACAAGACAAAATATCCACGGGTCTATCTCATCTACTAATGAACTATAAGCATGCCATGCAAATGAAGACCATGCAAATGCATCCCCAACAGCGCTGGGATGCCTGGCTTCACCTTGGGGGTGCCCAGGAGTGGACATTTCACAGGGAAAAGCCAGGAAGGGTTCCACAGCGGTATGCGTTACAGCGCCAGGACACCCATGGGTATTAGTGCGCTTTACAAGTACCAATTACATTTACATTTAGTTTGACCTGAAAAAGTCAATTTTAAAAGGACGGAATCCCATCATCCACCGAAGTGACATGCTTCATCATCTTGGATCTCCTCTTGGTTGCAAATCCTAGTACAACTAAGGGCTACAACCCCCTCACTGTGAGGAAGGAGCTCAGGGATGTTTTGAAAGGTAAAGCTGGATTACCTAAAATCCGTCAGATGTAAAGAATTAAATGTGTAAAGGTGATGGGCGCAGTGCAAAATGAGTGAACGGTGATGTGAAAGTTAAAATGGACTACCATGAGAATTTGTTTTAATTTAATATCTACTGATGGTCAAATTAAAAACAGTGCAGATGCAGTTTTTAAATAATAACTGCATATGTCCAAAAGCATGGGCTACATGTTTCGGCTATTGTGATTCGGATAGAACTATGGTCTTCCTCAGGACCTTTGTAGTTGTTAAGGCTACTGCGTGGTAGTGAAAAAGGTGCACAATAATAAAAATCAGTAGGTTGGAATGAATACAACTTTGTACCCTGATATCTAGGTTCTCAGTGAACTGCAGAATAGTGGTAGCACCCGCAATTCACGAAAAAGCAGCCTCACCTCACCTGGCTACGGCTCAGGACGTGAGGCCCCGCTCTGTCCGTCAGTACCTCCAGCCTTCGTTGAGCCACATCGAAAGGTCAAATGCTTGTAGTTCATTAGTAGATGAGATAGACCCATGGATATTTTGTCTTGTTTTATCCCTCAACTTAGACAGATTTCACATGTTCAGTTACTAGAGGTACCGCATAAGTTAGGGGATATTGTACTGTCCCAGGCACATAGCGTTAAAATAGTTTTCAATCAAATCCTCTTAGATGAGGATTCCCAAACCCCTATTTTTGGTTACATTAAACAAATTGTGCCACTCTTAGGGCCACTCATACACACAGTGTTTCTTCTCTACAAGACTATACTGTTTTGGTTAAAGATCCCATAAATTTGGCATAGTATTCCACAAGCTTTCAGAATAATCTTACTTCCTCCTTGTTCTAGAGACCTGGGACCTTCCTCACAGCTTCTACCATGTACATCTGTGGTATGTTTACATGCTTCAAGATGGTACTGTATAGATATGTTACCCAGTCTACCCTTATCTGGCACTTTTCTCTTTTTTACTGTTAAGCCCCTGCCCTGCAGCTTCTGTGATTCTTCACTTAGGAATTGATCATGTTTCTTTATATCATTTCCAAAGACCAAGAGACTGAGCTAGAAAAATGTCATGTTACTAAATTCTCACATATTATTCAGGAACACTGCTACAGTAGAGGCTAACCTAAACAACATCATCTTAAATCTGTAAACTCCAAAAACATTATTCGGGAGGGAAGATGTCTTAAATTTTCATGAAGTCCTACTTCATAGTAAGCTCAGGTAAAGTCTAGCACACTGTACACCCTGTCTCTGCTTATAGTGTCAACACTCCCAACGTATAGAAAAAAAGGGTCTTTGTATTCAGATATTTCCAATGAGGTTCCTAAATTCCACACAGTCCTTTTCCTTCATCTTTAGCTGCAAGACCTGTGGGGCAAGTCAGTTTAAGAATTAATTTTCATCTACGACCTCCCTTGCAACTAATCTCTTCAGTTCTTCCCTAAAAGGTTCTCTCAAAAACTCAGGTGCCGCCTTTAGTCTGTGCCCGAGTGGTACTGTCCTCGTTTTCAAACCTTTTCAAGTACCCTAATCTTTTTTCAAACATTTTGGAAAAGGTGCCCAGCATACCTACTCCCTCTGTAGTTCCTTAAACTAACCTCGCTCTGTAGTTATTTACACCCATGTCAAATGTTTGTTCTCATAAGGGTCTACCTTGATTCCCAAGTCTCCCTCGTGATTACCCCTCATCAGCCAGACATAGGTCCTGTGCTGCCTGTGCCCCTAGATTCAAGCTAGCCTGGCTGATGAGTGGTAATACTCTGAAACCGGTCCCAGGATGCGTGTTTCTGGTCCAGGGTGGACCTGGCCTGGCAGTTCGGGCTGGACTGTTCCCCTGGAGAGCAGGGTCAAGACTGATTTACATATGGATGTGTCCAAACATGGGTGACATAGTGAGCAAACTAACAATGAATTTAACTCAGACCTGTGAGTGGGGGGGTGTATGTTTGACAATGTTCAGCAATCCGTCCATCATCTTTTCGTGTTCCTTACTTTTTTTCAGGCTGCATATGACTCATGTCTAGTGCATTATTCGAATTTATAGCATCCAGGTGTTTATAGCAGGGCACAATTGAGTTGTGGCTAAAGGGAGTGCAAGTGTATTTCAGTGCCTGTCAGTAATGCAAAAAGGTGTTCAGAAAACGTGGTCAGCCAATATTTGGCCTCTCTGCAAATCGCACAGAGCAATGTTCACGTATGCCAGTTGCAGTTGTGATTCTATGCAAATATGTGGGTAGGGCGGTACTCTGTGAATTTTAGTGGCGGGGAGGGGGGTGGCGGGGAAGGGGGGCAGGGGTGGGAGGGCAAGGGGAGGATGGGCTTCAATTTTAGCTTTTTTACTGTTATGATTTTAAATAATTGAACTGTTAACAATAAAATCAAAAATCAAATCAAAACCATTAATGATATAGGCTCCGTTATATATATATATATATAACACGTTATATTATATATATATATAACACGTTACAATTTGCCATTCAGATATAATTTTCTCCATCCTCCATAAACAGGTTTATTTGTGACAACTTTCTTCTCAACTGCTGGCTTTTCCACCTACTGCAGTCACCCTGGTTTAAAGGCATAATGTCCTCTTTTCCACATTTGTGACATTGTGAATTCCTAGGATAACACGTGCAGCTCATATTGACAACTATGCAGGTTTACACCCATTACACTGCCATAATCTTGCATAATTTTACCTAACGCTTGTTAAGTGAAATTTCCAAAATTACGCCATTACACCATGCCGCATAATTACATGGCAAGAATGTAAGGCGATCAACAGAACAACAAGCATTTGCAATGCAATAGGTCTCGCATTAGGAACGTGTGAGCTATTGGTATTGTAAATCACACATTTTTTTAATATGTGTTGGCTCTGAAAATATATAAATTAATAGCATTGTTATTCACCAAGCCAATAGTGATAGGCGTCAATTCCAAGCCCCGCCCCCTTCGTACATTATGCTTATGAGTTAGCGGAATGTGTCTAACTAATTACTTGCATTTACGCATTCACATTTATGTTCTCATTATTCAGTTATTCACTTATGCGTGTGATATCGTTTCAGTGTTCTTAGCTTAGCATGTGTGCCACCATTTTGAATTATTTCTCTCTGCGTGCAAACTGTACTTGCTCATTCCCCCTCCCGTAGGAATAGGAATAATTCCTCGTGTCAGCATATATTCATTTCTTGGTTTACTGTAGCTGAAACTCCTGCTAGCGAAACTCCTTATCAGGCCGTTCTCATGTGCTGGGGATGTAGCGTCCTGGCTCTGTGTCCTTGGGAGATGATAACAAGTGTTGCTATTGCAGGTGCAGATGCCTCTGATATGAGGCCATTGTCCACACTCTTGGTGGACCAGTACTTTTCCATTATGGGCGTGTTTACTCTGCCTTCTCGTAATATAATGTATCACCATGATGATGTGAGGCAGTCCTTCTCGGCACACTCTTAGGGGTGAGGTCAATATAGGGCCCTCTCATATGGGAGTTTGTGGCCTAATAAACTTGCTTTGTTTATTCTTCTCCACTGTCCGGCTGACTTATTTTGGGTAACTATATGTGAGTGAGGTAAGTCACTCGGGTGGTATTTAGCCACGCTTATCAGATGGCGCCCGAACAGGGACTCCGCGATTAGGACCTTTCTCACCCGTAAGTGGGTAGCAGAAGGCCGGAGACCCCCTGGTCGGCACGGTGGGTCTGGGTACCCACTTTGATGCCGAGCTTGGTTCTCGCAGCGCTGCCCCACCCTGCTGATCGGAGGAGGTCTCGGTCCAGGATCCTACGCCGGAGTCCAGAAGGCGGAACTTTGGAGCTGACCGTGTTGGTCCAGGCAGCCGGAAGTGGAGAACGGTTGTCGTGTATTTCTATAGGTTCTGAATCGATCCCCCTATTCCTGACCCTATTCTGGTTAAACTTACTAGCTAGTTAACTAACAGTCAGCCCATGAGGCAAGAAAACCCCCATGATGCAGATACCGTTATCTGACGCAGTCACACTACGGCACAGGAACGTGTTATCTGATTAGGTCATAACGCTTGGGATCTAATTAGACAAGCGACATTCCTCCAGCCCCTGATAAGGCATACGACGTTCTCATAACAAATCAAACCTATGACAACCTGGATAATCCGTGCGGCCATTGTTTTGATTTCACAGAGAACTTTAGTAAAGAATGTGCTAACGAGCAAGTCGTATGACATCTTTATTGACGTACCTATGTCCATCCTTACGTCAATCCCGGCACCTTTAAGGTATAAATATTGCCGACCTTGCCCTATGCAAACACACGCGTGGTGACAAGACGGAGCAGCCATACTTGCCGAAGCCGAGAGCAGAAGCAGACCCCGCAGGCAGCAGCCCCGCCTTCCTGACGCGCTGAGAGACGCGCTGCTATCTCAAGCCGAGAGACCCAGCACCGGCGCTTCTGGGCAGCCCTCGCAGGCAGCCTGGAATATCGAGAGCAGAGAAAGAGATACCATTCCTCATCCATCCTAAATTCCAGGTACAGAACTGAATAACCCCTCCTAGAGAATTCTTTAGTTATCCACTTGGCAAAAACAAACTTAACTTAAACTGTAACTTTCTATTCCCGCCCACGTATTAGACTTAGGTCAGGTACACGGGGTAGGCGTATTTAGAAACACCAGTTGAGTACGTTTAGTCAAATGTATATGTGTATGTAAATATATTTTAATCATTTTAAACATCATATGGCTCAGAAACCATATCAATGTTTTTACAGTATTATTTTATACTATTGCTTCTAATGTATGCACTTTACTTAACTATAAGTATTGCAATAATATCGATCCATTTCTCTTGTACGAGAAAAGAGACTGATCAATAAATAACATCTTTTATTGAACACGCCCATCTCCTCCTTTTCTCTACACTCTGATGAGACTAAGAATGCACGTACTGACTGAGTAAAATAATTGCCTTGTGCTCACACGACTCTTGAGATTGACTCTTGATTAGGGGAGAGCAAAGTTGTCATGTTCTATGGTTGTCAGAAACTAAATCCCTTCTTGTCTAATCAGGGGAGTTAATCCTTCCTTGAACATTCGAGAAAGTTTCTAGCGAACTCTGAGCTTAGCTGGCAAACCCAAAAATTAAGTCTAGTATCGACAGTAGTAGACCTAGTTAACGTCTGGCCTAGGCCTTTACTGCTGTAGGTACTATTCCAATGCGCAGAGCCTATTGGGAAAATAGGAGCTACACTACATGGCGCCCAACGCGTTTGGAAAGGGCGATAAAACTAACGTAAGACATTTAGAGTAACTCAGTCGTGCTTTCTCACTCAGACCCCTTTTCCCAAATACTCCAAAGACGTCTGGAGTGGGTGAAAGGTTATAATATCCTCCAAAACCTCGCAGGAGGGAACTCCTATGTATGGTTCTTGGTCTAAGTCAACGTTGAAGGATAAACAGTGTTCGAAAATATTGTGCATCTAATCTCTGTTTCCATAAAGAAACCTGATCTGCAAATAAACATAATACCATCCTGTCAGCAAAATGGACAGCGATGAAGAACGAGAGGTTACTAGATTAGCTACTGAAATAGCAGATGCTGATGCTACCATGCAAGCAGCAGACGCGGATATAATACTCATTCCGGTCGCCAAAAGAAGATCTATAACCTTAAAACTTATAGAAAATGGACTGACACCTAGAGGTGGCACAGTCATATTCGTAATCGAGGCACACGAATATCGGCAGACAGAGGTATACTATACATGGATACATTTTCCAGCAGCTAATACTATAACAAAGTACTTCCACTATTACAAAGTAGAGGAACCTCCTAATGAGTACACTCCTTTCGAGGAGGTGGAAGTACCACTCAAATTCCAAGAGCATTTGCTCTTATTTGATGGCGCCCTAAAACATAATAATCACATTACAAGGCTCGGTCCTTTAGGAAGACCAGGAGCAACGTGGCCGGTCTTAGCCGGATACACACCATATCCAGACATCGAAAGAATGCCTGCAGCAGAGCTGCTAATACAACTAAAACAACTACTAAAAATTCACAGACAATTAGTTCAGTATGTAATGCGGACTTCAACAATACAGCCAGCGATTAAACTTCCACAGCTGACCCCTCACCAGGGGAACACAAATAAAATTACACCACAGAACATCCAATCCTGCCTAGGTAAAGTTCCAGCTAAACGGGAACAAATACCATTCTGGTTGGCACAGAAAATTACCCAAATAGAGGCGGTGTTTCCTGACACCACCCCATTAGAAAAACACAGGATTCTGACTATATGTCTCCCAATGGGAATCGCACCACACATTGAGGACTGTGACACTTGGGGTACAGTCTTTGCTTCCATCTACACAAAAACGCACGGTGTTCCATCCATTTCGGTAATACCAGATGTGCTAAAACAAATTCAAGATGAATACGGTCCAGAACCTGCGTTAACTCTTGGTATGAAATTACTAAAAGACTTCAAGCAGGTCTCGGCTATATTATTAGCCAACATAAAAGGTGAAGCAGCAAACGTGGCGATCCGCCAGAGGTTAAAAGAGACAGATATAGCAGACCAACCAGCTGAAATTGCCAGAATCATAGAAAAATCCTATGAAGAACTAGGCAGAGATAGTCTAGGTGGAATACCAGTAAAACCGCAACTGACTACAAGTCCAGAAAAAATGTTTTTTAATAATAATAATAATAATTCACCAAAAAAGAACTGGGATGGGAACAAACAATCCAATCCTAAAGAAAAGAAATTCCAGTCCAGAGGAAGGTCTCCTAGGCGAAGAGAGAAATCTCCAAACCCGAGACAAAGGTCACCTCAGAGTGAACCCTCTGGGAATAGATATAACCTTAGAAATAGGGATAATATTAAAAAACCTGATAGATATCAAGACATTGATACACGTCCCTCTCAATCTTTTCGGGATTCCTCGCAGAAATCGGAAAGAAGAGGACGATCAGAAGAGCACGCCAAGTCCAAAGACAAGGAACCTGCTCAACTGAAAAAGAAATCACAATTTCCAAAAAAGAAGGTAGCCAGTATCAAGGTAGTTAACAATGCCGAGAATACTGAGGACACAACTGAAAAACGGAGAATGGGCTCAGACAATGCTAGACAGCGCAGCAGAGGTGAGCATAGCTCGCAAAGTCCTTATGAATCATCTGGAGACAGTGGACACGAATGAATACCTTCAAGTGGAAACTGCAGACACCAGAGTTAGCAAGCCCCACAAAATATACGAGATAACATTACGTATAGAGGGAGATAAGACTAGGAAAATAAGGGGACTATTTTGGGATAACCTCTCAAAGGGTTATGACATCCTGTTAGCTGAAAAAGACTGGCCACCAGAGTTTGTCAGGGAGTGCCCTCATGGCGAAGAAGTAATTATGCCTGCCTTCTCGAATCAAATCCCGATTCATAAAAAATACACACTTGCTAGAAAGTGGGCAGTGGCCTTAGCACCTGCTTTATACAAAAATCATGTAGGATGGGATGAGGATTCTCCTCCTCACAAAATCCAGTTAAAATCACAACCAACTGCACAAAGGCAGTACCCAATTAAGCAAGAAGCTAAAAAACAAGTAAATGAAATACTAGATCAGCTAGAATACCAGGGGGTGATTGAAACTTGCACCTCACAAATGAACAATCCTTTGTTTCCGGTCTCCAAACCAGACAATTCATACCGTCTAGTTTTGGATTACCGACACCTTAACACATGTTGCAAAACTTTTGCAGTGCAAAACTCACACAGTGCTGCACTAATGAATAACATGGTGCGCAAAAAATACAAAACAACCTTGGACATCTCCAATGGATTCTTTTGTCAAAACATAGCACCAGAGAGCAGATATTTAACAGCTTTCTCAGTAAATGGCACTCAAAAACAATTCTGTCGGTTAGCCCAGGGGTACAAGAACAGCCCGGGGGTATTCTCAGCGAGAGTAACAGAATTACTACAACAATATGATGATGAAGCATTATCTTATGTCGATGACATTTACTTAACAGATGATGACTTGGAGACTCACTTGAAAAAACGTGAACACCATAATACTTGGGTTCGCTGCAGAGGGTTACAAATTCAACTTCAAAAAGTCCAGAATTGCCCATCTGAAAATCCAGTACGGAGGATATGAATTATCAAGTATTGCCTGGTTGACAGTCTTTTAAGAACTAGAAGAATTAAAAAATCTAAAATATGAAAAAACGTATCCTCTGCCAATCGACATTCTGCCTCTACGACATTACGCCTGTGTAATCTATACAGACGGACATGCTCAACCCTCCGTTTGGGGAGAACATGCATACAATCCCACATGTGAGATCACAAAAGAAGTGTGGCGCGGAGGTAAACTAAGACCTCTATTAACAAAATCACACTCAGTAGAAACAAATTCAGAAATGCAAACTGAAATAATAGCTTTGAAAATGGCGCTAGATAATGCGGATCGCGAATTCCCGACACTTATAGTGTCAGATTCATATTTCTGCGTCAAAACATATAACAAGGATTTGCAGACATGGATTCAGAACGGTTACAAAGATGACACAGGTGCACCAATAAAGCAGAGACTTCTCTGGGAACAAGTAGCTCTTTTGAAGGAAGAACTACCAAAGACTCACGTGACTCACTCACTGAGTCATCAACGTGATGGCGTTCACGTTGTGGGGAATTCATTGGCTGAGACAGCCGCAGCGGCAGCCACTAAATCGGCTCCCGTAGATCGAAAAAAGCATACATTAAAATACATTGACGGTGAAACATTGCTGGCGGTGAAAACGTCATCGAAAGGCGACTGCTCAGCGTTACCGATCAACTATCCACTCAATTATACATACATAATCGATGCAAACTCCGTCCCTTTTGCTCGAATCCCTGGAGTGGGGGATAGAGTGATTCCAAACAAGGACAGGAGATACTTGTTAATCGCAGACGCACATATGGGCGAGGGACACAGACACCTTAAATTAAAAGATTCTCTGGAAGATTTACAATCACGGTACTGGTGGCCAGGCATGAGCCTCCATCTTACCATCTTTGTAAAAAACTGCCCAAACTGCAACAGAGATCGCAGTGGGGAGAGAAGCAGTTTAATACCTCGTCGTATCAAGGCAGATAATATTACCAGCAAAAAGAATGGCTTGCGATTAACATATACAGGCTAGTTCCCACTTATAATGTAGATCCACAGCACTCGGCTGACGTCCGGACTATTATACAAGATTTGCGAGTCTAAATGGCATATACGCTAAGAGCATGCTACGTTCGACCATTTTTTTTCTTTTTCTCAGGCAATCCAGCCTGGGGGGGGAAAGAATGGCCAAATGAGCACAGCCCAGCGGGAATCTTCTCACTTCCTTCCTGAGGGTATGGGATGGTGTAAAGAAAAACCCAAGACAGAAAGCAATCTATAATAGAAAGGATATTAGGTTCGGGAGCTGGGTGGGTCAAACATCTAATAAGTGTCCAACGTAGTCTAAATAACTTGCCAAGAAATTCTCTGAAGGGATTCAGTCCGTACGAATTATTATTCGGAACTAGGATGTTGATCTCTGACCTTGATAGTCAGACTTCAGTGGTAACAGAAAAAAGCTTTGATGTCAAAGACCGTTTGGCTATTTTGCAGGACTTAAACAAAACAAGAAAAGACCTGAGCAACATACAGTTGAAACAACAGCCAACAACCACTGAAGAATCACCACCTGTCCCAGCAAGACCTGTCTGGATTCCAAAAGTCGGGGATCTAGTCAGGGAGAAGATCGCGGTAAAGAAGGAATTTGGGCCTTCTTACAGAAAAGCAGTTCCTGTCTTGTCTGTCAACGGGACAAGATCAGTTGTACTACCGCCACTTGCTGGAAAAAAGGAGAACCGAGTTGTATCCATCGACCTGGTAAAACCACAACATGTGGCCTATAACAAACAGTAGGCCAAGTGGACTCCCAATAAGTAGCAGAACACCAAGGTTTGCTACCAGTACAGAGGTCCTAACAAAGAGGCTCATCACATTCGAAACGCCTACAGAAGAACAACAAGGACTATGCAACAATGCAATAGAACTTAGACCTCTGAAAACCCAAATAAAGACATTTAGCAGAGACACACCAATCTATACTGAAGTACCAAGTGAAAATGCAAAAAACAAAAATCCTGAACCAATTGGAACAATTGACAGAACTGCATCCGGTTACTTCATCAACTTCGATGATTCCTCTGAAGGCTTCAGCGAACAAAAGACACAGCCATCATCAAAATCCTTTAAAGACAAAGCGAAGGAACTTTTGAAACAACTAAAAGAAACATATCTGATTTCTCCATGGATTGAATTTTGGGTGGGTTTTGGTGCATTTATCCTCATACTTTGGCTCATCATGGTATTTACTTTGGGACGCTTCATTGAGGGAAAATATGCTAAAATGGACACAGCAAGTCAGAACATCAACTTGGTCCTCAAACCACACACATCGTCACACGTCGAGAAACGAGAACTTTCTTCAGAACTTTCTTCAGCCAACTTCACAGCAATTCCAATACCTGGTGGGGTAGCCTGGGACAACACTGACTATGAAATTTATGGTCCGGTCGAGATCCTGAAATATCCACACCAAATTAAGATCTCTTTGAGTGACTTTGCAAAACCAAACTCATTTGCTGATGATTGGGACTTTGAAAGTATAAACAATATGATGTCTGACTTAGTAATGTCTGCTAAATTTACAAAACATGATTATTTGCAAGGTTCTACAAATTATGATAGTATGTATTGCTATAACCACTATGGTAACCATTTCTTGCATAAATCTGCACAACCTAGAAATGTTTTAAATTATAATCAATGGGAACATTGTGCTACACCTCCAAAAGGGAGCTCTAGAACCGTTTATGACAAATATTCATACTTTCAAGGTTTTAACACTAGTAATGCTGAAACATTTTATTATAAATTGTCAAACAAGACAGGGACCAAAACCATGATAACCAACACAAAATTGATTTATTCTGATTCATTCTTTGAAAAAATGAATACTTTTGGATTCGATTATTGGGACAAAAATGTTGATTTGAAAAGTGTTTGGGGCACAAAAGAATGGCAAGTGCAGGGTTTAGAAGCTTTGTTTAGAGCCTGCATGATCCCAGAACAAATGATATTTTTAAATGACACTGTTCAACAAACCACCTGTCTTGGCTTAGCCAAAATCAAAGATTTAAATAACCCGTCTATTCCAAAGCCAACAATGTTTAGCAATAACTCTGATACAGATGAAGAAATAGACGTAAACCATATACTTAACCAAAACAGAACACATCCTGATTGGAAACAATGGTTGATCTGGCCCACAGATACAAATCACTGTCATGATAGATTCCTGAATAAAACACAGGGTTTCAAAATGACCAGGCCAGACCCTAGATATCCCCAAAGACATCACCCAGGGATAATAACAACCTACAGTGTGGGCAAATTATGCCTTCAATGGCTACAGTCTTCCACACTGCCTGAAATTAAGCAACACCTAACTTTACTTACTGATGGTGCTGACTTGCGTGATTTCATAATGGGACCACGCAAACAGCGTCAAAAGCGTTTCATAGCAGCCTCTGTATATGCAGCATATAATGAGGCCTGGAAGGTTACTCAAATTGAGACAGCAGAAAGAATACGGGAAATTGACCGTATTAATTTGGAAAAATCACTTTCTGTAGTGGACAATGGGTTAATGACTCTGTCCTCCAGAATTTTTTCATTGGACAGCATTGTGTCTTCAGCAATCGATATATTATCGCAAGACTTACTGTTATTACAACATGGTCAGTCACAATTGCGTTCTATCGTACAGCTTGGCTGGACGTTACAAAATCTGCGTTCAGGCTATGTGCCTTGGCGTTTAATCAACACTACGTCACTATTCCAAATCTTTAACCTTACTGATAGACAAATCGGTATGGCGCAGAAGGGTGCTGATTATACAATCTTGAGCATTGAAAAACTAGAAAGATTACCGTTGACAATGTCAGAACGACCTGTCAGTGAATGGATAATCCACGGAATCATAAATATTCCAATCTCAACCTTCAGGTTTCAATACTGCCAAAAATATATACAGGCTGGCATGTACGAGAAATTGGGAAAGAGGTACCTTAAAACAACTTGGAACCTGCCCTATTCACATGCATGTGTCAGTAACAAAGGACAGAAAGTGTTTCTTAGTGGCAACAATTGTGCTATGTCACTAAGCGGCACGCTTCTGTGTAACGGTATTAGTTTGCACGGAGCCTGTGAAGGGAATTCATACAACCTTTCATGTCACCAGCAAGGCGCACCTGCAACTGAAATAGAACCATTCTTTCAAAGACTCTATAATGGGAGTTACATTCTTATTGTAGACCGCAGATGCTGTAGTCTTATGCCCGGGACTCCTTATCTCGTCACTACGACGGCGAAGGTCAAGTGCTGTGGACGTTCTTTGTTCCCCAGCTCCTTTCCAGACAGGGAGGCGAGGGCATGGCCCAGTTTGAAAATTACTTCTATTCGAATAGACACTTTAAGCAGAATGAAAACAGTGCTTCTTCAGACGCCTACAAGGCTCACGTCATCAAAAGAAACGTATGATCTACAAGTCGCAAGGACGACTGCAGAGATACATACATTATTATCAACCAATTCCCCCGTACATTTCGCGGAAATCCTGAGCGAAATCTTAAATATTTCTGATACCACAGGAGTCTCAAAGGTATTTAAGACAGTATTTTCGATGGCATTAACACCATTCAAAGCCATACTGGGTATTTTTCCAGATTTCGTCCATTCGATTTTTGGCGGACTTCCCCTAATACTAGGACTAATTGCAGGAATCCTATTCCTAGTCCTTATTTTTCGATATGGCAACCCATGTCACAGATCAAACTCTCGCGACAATGGAAGATACGATCCTAGCCATTGGATACCGGGACCGGATATCAAAAATCCTGGGACTCTCCCGGCTTAGAGACCTGAACATGACTTGGTTTCTATCATTTCGACCAATGTGGCAAAGGTGTGTTTTACCTGTACTAAGGTGTCTGCTATGCGGAGAAGAATGCGTGTTAGACACCTGTCTGACGCTACAATCGGATGCGCCGGTGGATGCAGATACACTGTTGGTTCCTACCAAGGTTCACGCTTTGTGCTGCCCTCAAAGGCTGCCAATTCTGATGACGGCATTCCTGGAATCTTCACCACTGCGATTGAAGAGTAGTGAAGTACGAGATGAAAGCAGCATCGAACAGGTACGACCTTCTGTCAGCAATGCAAATCAGAATGTCAATGCAGACAATCATGCGCATGAATGCATGGTTACCCCTATTTCCGACTTAGTGGAACTTTCCCATGAAGCTGTTGACAGTTTTTTCGAAAGCCTGAATGATATGATGTTCTCTCCGGAACAGAAATAGAGACTTTTGAGTAAACTCGCACACGGCGTTCCCTGAATTCGGCCTTCAACTTTAAAAATAAAGTCACATGAACAATTACAATCCAGTTCACGGACAGCAACTTTTTTCAGCAAGCCCTTAAAATATTTTTCTATATATTTTTTCCCCGGGACACTGATCTTCTGCTTAAAGTAAGAAACTATTCCTAGAGAACTAAGATTTCTATTTTTTTAGATACTTTATAGACTTTATATAGACTTTAGCTGCCCGCTGGTATGTTCACGATATATTTTATGTGATGAAATGGTTTCGACTTTTTTTCTGTATAGCCATATTAAGAGCCATTTCATGTGTATTTCTCATATACCAACAAGCAATAATGCATAACAATGCGTGTTTACTTTTGCATTTAATTCATAGCTTAAGTGCATACAATATATATGACTGCAATTTTTCAGTATATTTGAAAATTTCAAAATGCATTTATGTATTTTGGGGTGGTAAGGTATACACTATACTCTATAGTATGTTGTACTATGTTATACTATGCATAGATTAGTAGATATGACCATAGTTAGCGTGGAGTGGGTGTCGTGTATTTCTATAGGTTCTGAATCGATCCCCCTATTCCTGACCCTATTCTGGTTAAACTTACTAGCTAGTTAACTAACAGTCAGCCCATGAGGCAAGAAAACCCCCATGATGCAGATACCGTTATCTGACGCAGTCACACTACGGCACAGGAACGTGTTATCTGATTAGGTCATAACGCTTGAGATCTAATTAGACAAGCGACATTCCTCCAGCCCCTGATAAGGCATACGACGTTCTCATAACAAATCAAACCTATGACAACCTGGATAATCCGTGCGGCCATTGTTTTGATTTCACAGAGAACTTTAGTAAAGAATGTGCTAACGAGCAAGTCGTATGACATCTTTATTGACGTACCTATGTCCATCCTTACGTCAATCCCGGCACCTTTAAGGTATAAATATTGCCGACCTTGCCCTATGCAAACACACGCGTGGTGACAAGACGGAGCAGCCATACTTGCCGAAGCCGAGAGCAGAAGCAGACCCCGCAGGCAGCAGCCCCGCCTTCCTGACGCGCTGCTATCTCAAGCCGAGAGACCCAGCACCGGCGCTTCTGGGCAGCCCTCGCAGGCAGCCTGGAATATCGAGAGCAGAGAAAGAGATACCATTCCTCATCCATCCTAAATTCCAGGTACAGAACTGAATAACCCCTCCTAGAGAATTCTTTAGTTATCCACTTGGCAAAAACAAACTTAACTTAAACTGTAACTTTCTATTCCCGCCCACGTATTAGACTTAGGTCAGGTACACGGGGTAGGCGTATTTAGAAACACCAGTTGAGTACGTTTAGTCAAATGTATATGTGTATGTAAATATATTTTAATCATTTTAAACATCATATGGCTCAGAAACCATATCAATGTTTTTACAGTATTATTTTATACTATTGCTTCTAATGTATGCACTTTACTTAACTATAAGTATTGCAATAATATCGATCCATTTCTCTTGTACGAGAAAAGAGACTGATCAATAAATAACATCTTTTATTGAACACGCCCGTCTCCTCCTTTTCTCTACACTCTGATGAGACTAAGAATGCACGTACTGACTGAGTAAAATAATTGCCTTGTGCTCACACGACTCTTGAGATTGACTCTTGATTAGGGGAGAGCAAAGTTGTCATGTTCTATGGTTGTCAGAAACTAAATCCCTTCTTGTCTAATCAGGGGAGTTAATCCTTCCTTGAACATTCGAGAAAGTTTCTAGCGAACTCTGAGCTTAGCTGGCAAACCCAAAAATTAAGTCTAGTATCGACAGTAGTAGACCTAGTTAACGTCTGGCCTAGGCCTTTACTGCTGTAGGTACTATTCCAATGCGCAGAGCCTATTGGGAAAATAGGAGCTACACTACACGGTAGAGGTCGGTACCGCGCACGGAAGGTAAGTGGTCCGACCGGTGATTGAAGGGGCCGGAGTGCTCCGTGAGACCGGTGTGTCTCTGGTGATTGGAGGAGCCGGTGTGCTTCTGGGGCTAGTGTGCTCCGGGAAACTCAGAGTGCAGATGGCGCTCTGACAGACTTGTGGAGATTGGGGAACGTTGGTTTGTAAAAAAATCCGACTGGATAGTACTGCGGGTTGGTGAGCGGCTTGCTACGTGAGGATTTTGGGCTCGCCCGAACACCTAATGTGGTGGTTTGTGGGAGAGTGCCGGGTCCCGCGCGGTGTGGCGCCTGCCGATTTGTAGTGCTGCCCGGGAAACGGATTGGTTTCCCAGTCTCGGAACAGCGGGTGTGTGCTGTTCAGTCTGCGGTAGGGTCCAGGTTTCCCAGGACTTGGTCGACGGGCCTTGTCTCATTTTGGTAACACGTGTTTTGGTGCGGATTCTATTTGATAAATATATGCATATTGAAACTGTGAATTTTTGTGCTGTTGTGTGTTTGTAAGAGAAAAAGATGCCGTGCTTTAGTAAATTGTGGTGTTTCGGGTGTTGTGATGAGGTTTCAGATATGAGATTGGCTAAGAGCCAGCCCGCCCCGGTGGAGGGCTCTCCGAATTTTGACATGTATGTCAAGCATGGCTTACCTCCTATTTTGTTTTCCTCTCTGTGGCATAAGTATACAATGGATAATGTGGATTTGCAGTGGCCTTTACTGGGCTCTTTTGACGCAGTAAAATTAGACTATTTATAGGCCAAATTGTTTGCTAGGCGCAGCCGTCAGAGTATGTTTGATTCTTTGCGAATGTGGCAGAAGGAGGCACGAGAACGCCAGATAAGGGAGGAGAAGGTAGCTCAGAAAAGATCGGCACAGACCATGGCGCAGAAGGCGAGGGAACACACTAAGAAAGAGAATGAGCTGCGGATTGAGCGCGCAGATAGGCGTTTTAGGTTATTGGAAAATAAGTGCTATGCGGTAAAGGAAGAGGACATAGACGAGATGGAAGATATTTTGAGCGCCCGACCCCCTCCCCCATATGCTCCACAGCCGCTGTACCCCGTGCTCGGAGATTCCGCCCCACAGGCGGTGGTTTCAGTTCCCCAAGTCAGTGCCCCTCCCTTGTCCGGTACACCTGCTTCCTCTGCAGGGGGACGTACTTCCCCCTCTACCACGGCACCCTTGCTCCCTTTCACGGCGGCGAGCCCTGCGTCTGCTGCGCTATCCCCGGTGTTCTCTGCCGGCCCCGCTATCCCCACTGTCTCTGCCAGCGCCACCCCTCAGAGCGCGTTGCGAACACCTGCTAGAGGAGCGGAAGGCGGGCTATTTACTCAGGTACGGAAGTTACTTACGCGTGCTAATGTACCCCTAGATGAGAAGACCATGGTAGCTAATCAAGCTTGTCAATGGGCCAGGAATAATATTTATTCACTAGAGGATATTTGGTCTACTATGAAGGATTATGAGCCTTTGATGCAACAGCATGCTTTGTGGCACATGTCAACGACCCTAATAGCGCTATGGGAGCAGGGATATGGTGGTGTGGCGCCAGCGATTCTTCGCGATATTAAGACTCATGCTTACAGGGCTAATACTGGAGCAGCGGAAGTGCTCCGTAGTTTGAGGTACTTGTTGGAGTACAGGAATGAGCTAACAGCGACAGGTGAGACCCATTTCCCGGGGATACATCCGATGCGTGAAGTACACCCTATATTTCACCCTGAGGTACCTGAAATAGTAGACCCGACCACCCAGGTAGTGACTAGACCACGTGTAGATGCCCATTTCCAAGAACAATGGGTGTATACGCCCTGGAAAAGGAGCGAGGTATTAGCTCTGAAGGCGCAGTTACCCGACTCGAGAAAAAATCCAACGGCTTATTACAAAGAATTAACGGAGGCAGCTTCCTCAACAGTAATGACGTTAGCAGACATTGAACTATTTTTTGGATTATTGGTCCCCGTGGATGTGTGGAGACAGGTGAAGGGTTCGGAACATAGAGAGGAGTTAGGCGGTACTTGGGAAGAATTTACAGATTGGGATAAGGAACGAAAGCCAGGTGAGAAGCCGAAGCCTGAGATATTAGCATTACCCGGGCGTATAATTAAATATATGCATTCACTCATTCCTCCTAAGAAGGTAGATCGGGATAAGTTAACGGCTTGCAAACAGAAAAAGGATGAGGTGGTTTCAGATTTCTTCACTCGTTTTGAAGAAACATTTATGGATTTTAGCGGACAAGATATCTCTCAAGATGGAGGGCTCCGTCTTTTTGTCAACAGATTCGTTACGAATCTGCTGCCAGAAATATCGGCCCGACTGCAAGCGTCAGAGAGTACATGGACAACATCTACCCCCTCAGGAATTTTGAGCATGGCCCAGTATTATGAACATAGAGAGAATGAGAATAAGGACAGGCAAGAAAAGAAGGCGAAAGATTTGAAGACAAAGGTTTTGTTGCAGCAAGTAGCGAAGGGCAGAGGACAGGGAGCCCCGCCCGTGTCAGGTGGTCGAGGAAGTAGCTACGGAAGGGGAGAGAGAAGAGAGCGTTTGGGACCCAACCAGTGCGCTAACTGCAAACAGGAAGGGCACTGGTGGAAAGATTGTCCACTACTACGGTCCCATGCTGGACCTGGCAGAGGACGAGGTCGGGGAGATGCGAATAGAGATACTAGACAGTCCGAGGAGGGCAGGAGACCGGGAGGAAATTATTTTGACGGAGGAAAGGATAGACAGCATTCTCAAAGGGAGGGCGATGACGGCAGGGATAGACAGTTCTACAATGATGCGTACGCCATAGATGATTTCACAGGATTTTCCTATAACTAGGACAGCGTAGGGCAGAGTGTGGGACCTGTTTCTGTGGATGTTGATCAACGTGGGCCTTATGTAACGGCAGACTTGTCGGGATCCCATCAGAAATTTTTATTGGATACAGGTGCTACGAAAAGTTCTGTAGCACGTTCTCAGGTTCCAGGGGCGGCTCTGTCTGGCAAGACTAATATTTCAGTGGGGTTCTCTGGTACCCCGGTGTTAGCCCCATCTCTAAGCCCTTGACACTTACGATTGGCCCCTTCACTGTTGACTCCTCCTTTCTCTTGACTTCGAATTGTGGTGAGAATTTACTGGGTTTGGACTTGTTAAAAAGGCTGCATGCTACGATTTACTGTTCCCCGGATGGTGTGTACCTTACAATGGGTCCTTCTGTCGCGCGTGCGCAGCAATGTTTTTCAAAGGACGAGCCCCTCCCAGTTGAGTTCAGGGATGTTCCCCCGAGTCTGTGGGCCAGTAGCGATACTGATGTGGGAAAAATGGACATTGCACCGGTGTCCATAAATGTTAAGGTGGGAGCGAAGCTACCTCGCATACCCCAATACAAGATCTCTAGAGATGGAGAGACGGCTCTGTTGCAGATTATACAGGATTTGATTGGATCAGGGGTAGTCGAGGAAACGGACTCTAATATCTGTAATAGTCCGATACTTCCGATACTTAAAAGATCCTCAGGTGACGCAGGTGAGAATACACCTGATGTCTATCGTTTTGTGATTGATTTACGCCACGTTAACAAGGTTGTTGAGCCCCAGTACCCAGTGGTTTCTGACATTACTACCATTTTGACTATGATACCCCCCTCAGCTAAATATTTTTCAGTGCTGGACCTTAAGAATGCGTTCTTTAGTATACCTGTACACCCAGATAGCAGGTACCTCTTCGGATTCTCATTGGCTGGCCGCAGTTTTAGATTTTGTAGAATTCCTCAAGGCTATACAGAAAGCCCCAGTATTTACAGCCAAGCATTAAAAGCACAGTTAGATGATTTGGAGCTCCCGCAAGGAAATGTCTTGTTGCAATACGTGGATGATATTCTCATCGCCTCCGACAATGAGGAGGGGTGCCGAGAGTCTACTGTTAAATTGTTACACCATTTGGCTCGTAAGGGACACAAGGTGTCTCTCCCTAAATTCCAATACTGTCGACAGGAGGTCACCTACCTCGGTCATCTCCTATCGAAGGATGAGAGAAGGCTGACACCAGAGCGCGTCAAGGCAATAACTAACATGGCAGTACCTAACACACAGCGAGAGGTGCGCGCATTTTTGGGCATAACATCGTACTGTCGCCAGTGGATACCTAATTATGCTTTACTAACAAAACCCCTGCTGTATCTGACCACAAAAGAGGTGCGCGAGCCCCTACCTTGGACACCTGCATGTCAAGAAGCGTTTGAGTTACTAAAGACTGCTCTATGTTCTGCACCTGTTTTGGGAACACCTAATTACCAGAAGCCTTTTGTACTCTATGTGCATGAGGCGGAAGGTTGCGCGTTGTCTGTCTTAACACAAGATTTTGGAGGGAAACAGAGACCGTGTGCTTACTTCTCTGCAATGCTCGACAACGTGGCAAGAGCGCTTCCGAGCTGTCTAAGGGCTACAGCGGCTGCTGCAGTCTCGATAAGACAATCGGCAGGGCTCGTACTGGGTTCAGCTCTTACGGTAATGGTACCACATGCGGTGGACATTTTGCTAAACAGAACACAGACGCAGCATTTAACTAGCGCTCGTCTGACTGGTTATGAGATGACACTATTTGCCCCACATGTAACGATAAAAAGATGCGCTACCCTGAATCCAGCCACACTGCTGCCTCTCCCTTCAGATGAGAAAGATGGTGAAGTGCATGACTGCCTGTTCCGAACAGAGGAGGAGACAAAAGAGAGAGTAGATTTGACGGATAAGCCCCTAGATGACCCTGACGGAGAGTTGTATGTTGATGGGTCTTGTTTTAAACTAGCGGACGGTACCACAACAGCAGCATATGCAGTCACGACCTTACAAACAGTGGTGGAGACTTCTAGAGTCCCGTACAACTCAGCTCAAGCTGCAGAGATAATAGCGTTGATGCGTGCATGTGAACTGAGTGAAGGATTGGATGTGAACATTTATACTGACAGCCAATACGCCTTTGGCGTGGCTCATAGTTATGGAAGACTGTGGGCAGAGAGGGGATTTTTGACATCACACGGACAACGAATTCAACATGGCCCATTGATATTGCGACTGCTGACAGCTCTAACGCTTCCCAGACGGCTAGCAGTAATAAAGTGTAGTGCACACAAAGCGGTGGTTGATGACGTAGGGCGGGGAAATGCGTTTGCAGACCAGACGGCCAAAGAAACTGCCAGGAACAGACTCCCGCGAATGTTTGTGGCTGGACCGGCTAGATGGGTACCAGACGTTAACATGTTTGCAGATACTGTACAGAGTGTGCGGAACATACAAGAGAAAGTGACTGAGGAGGAGCTGAAAGAATGGAAGAATGGAAAGGGACAGTTGGACTCGGATGAGTGTTGGACGGATGTGACAGACAAAAGACGATGGTTGCTTCCAAATGCATATGTCCTCCCAGTGGTGACAATGGCTCATGGACCAGCTCACATAAGTGCCAAGGGAATATGTAAATTATTAGACCCAGTGTGGAGTAATAAAAACATTTCCAGGGTGGCCACACGTTTGGTACAACAGTGTATGATTTGCTTACGACACAATCCTGGGAAGGGAACACCCGTCCCTGTGGGCAATTTTGCACCCCCAACATATCCCTTTGAAGTAACACAGATGGATTACATTGAAATGGAAAGAGTGAACAACCTTAAATACGTACTTGTGGTGGTGTGCGCATTCAGTAGGTGGGTGGAGGCTTTTCCAACAAAAGACTGTACAGCCATGTCGACAGCTAAGATGTTGATTAAGGAATATTTTAGCAGGTTCGGGTTACCTAGAGTGATCTGGAGTGATAACGGTACCTCCTTCAATGCTGAACTGATGAAAAATATATGTAAGGGATTACAGATCTCTCAAAAATTCCACGCAGCCCTACACCCACAGGCTGCGGGTTTAGTTGAAAGATTTAATGGTACACTGAAATTAAAAATGGCCAAGATACAGGAAAGTACTGGGCTACGCTGGCCAGACACTCTTCCCCTTGCTCTACTCTCTACACGAGTTACAGTGAATTCCAAGACAGGTGTTTCCCCCCACGAAGTTGTATTCGGCAGGCCCGCCAATGTGTGGGGAGTTCCTAGACCTAAATGTTTCTCAGAGATAGAATATCCTATGTTGACAGACTACTTGTATGCTTTGACTAAAGATCTCCATTCTGTTCACCAGCAGGTAGCAGACACACTGAAGCCGCTGCCTGAGGGGCCCGGCCACGGCATCAACCCAGGGGACTGGGTCGTCGTCAAGAAGTACCAGCGGAAGTCCTGTTTGGAGCCTAGATGGTCTGAGCCACGGTTGGTGCTGCTCACCACCCGCACCGCACTTCGAGTGGAGGGTCGAAAGGCGTGGACGCATGCCTCACATGTCAAGAAAGTTCCACTACCTTTACCCTATGATGCATGGGTAAGAGGTGGCATTGCAGATCACGAAACAGAGTCGTTGCCTCAGTATCTTCCCTTTTCTGATGCTTTGTTGTTTGGGGAGGAGCACGACGAAAAAGCACGGAAGCCAGCCCTGAGTACGAGTAGCGAGGCTTCTATTGGTCACGGTGCTCAAGCGACCGAAGCCACCTCTTTTCAAAACGACCCACCAATTCTGTTTTCAGACCCCGAAGTGCGAGGGAGCACTCGCTATAACTTGCGGCCCAGGAAAGAGAGGCAAATGCACTGAGCACTGGAAGAAGGGCTGAGATAGGGACTAAGGGTGGACTATATTCAATAGGTTACCATAGCAATAGGGATGGACTGCTGAAAGGAGCCCTGGTGCACTTCTGAGACATTGCTTCTGAGACATTGCTGAACGGAACATTAGAGTTGTACGTGGGCCCAAGTTCTGTGCTCCTGAGTCACTGCAGTTGTGTGACTCCGTCGAGGGAATAGGGTTTGCGAGGTCGAAAGCCTGCCTATGAGGCTTTAACGGACATAGGGAGAACAGCCCATCGAAGGGTGAAGAACCCCTCTGGCCGGTTTTGGAGTGTCTGAACTTTTAGTAGTGTCCCTAGCTTTTGAACTTTTAGGATATCCCTTGCCCCGCTCTTTAGCAGACATGTATCCTTTTGGCCGTCCGATCCCAGATGAGGAACAGCCTTTTGCTGCCCCTCGCAGACCAGAACCAGATTCACCATGGCGTGCCCTATCACGAAAAAGTAAAATTGTGGTTATTGTGGTGCTCATTATTGTTTTTCTGATAATGCTTGGGATACTGTTTTTTCTGGATAAAGCTTACCCCGTCCACAAACTGGTTCCTACCCCTTCTGCCTTACCAGAACACAATATGGTTACTGTTGATTATGGTGAACAATGTATGAGAAAAGGTTATCGTGATAATGTCTTCATAAAAACTCTACATCATGCACACGTTGTATACAATGTGACAGATTGCTGGGTATGTGGGTTGCTTCCTTCTGCAGCATATAAGAAGGATAGGTTATTGGCACTGCAATTGACCCCTGTGAATAGCTGCGTGGGCTGGTACACCTTGATAGGTAGGGTAAAGTTTTTTCAGCAGCCTGACTCTCTCAACCCACGACTCCCCGACAGTAAGTCTACACTGACGATGCGAGTACGCCCTTTGCCTCCCTCATCCCTTGGACGATTATTTACTGATGGACGTTTTGACCAAACATTTTTAGAGACTTGCTCGAAAAAGTTGGACAAATTCCTGATACCTAATGACACTGATAAGGTACGAGAGAGTTTTCTACAGTTGAACTCTTCTCTAGCATACCGACGCCCTCCTGCAGCGAATAGTAGTGGTCATTCCCTGGTGCCCCTAGCAGTAGTGGGACCCTCACCTTATTTCTGTATTCAGGGTAGAGGTCCGATAAAGGTGGGTGACAGTATTTGTAATGTGACTACCTCGATTCGGCTGACCCTTAGTCCTTCGCTCGTCACTCCCCCTAATGTCTACTGTGTATGTGGAGATAGTGGGTATCTGTGGTTGCCTGAGGGTTGGGGTGGGACATGTTACCTGGCGTATTTACTCCCTCCTGTTTACGTGGCACCTTCGGATTATCATAAGACACATAGGAGGTTTGACGTGGTGCAAGGACAGCGAAAAAGGAGGGCACTTCAAGTTGATGACGTAGATCAGACGGACACCGCTGGACAGCAGTTTAGTGATTTCTCTAAAGGCCTGTTGCCATTCTGGGGCCCTATCTTTAATAGCAGGACCATCAGACGCCTTTCACGGGTCATGGAAAAGGTAGTGAATACTGAAGCTGATATTGCAGCTAATATGTCACTGGAGATGCAGGCTATGAGATTATTTACGATTCAGAATAGAATGGTTCTTGACGTCATCCTGGCAGATAGGGGTGGAGCTTGTCGCGTCATCGGGACGTCTTGCTGCGTGTATATTCCTGACTCCGCCCCGACCGTTAACTTGGCTGTGCAGAAACTTCATAGGTTAGCTGCCGAACTTCATCAAGATACTGGTACCTGGTCCCCAAAGACATGGTTATGGGGTCTTTTCTCTTCCTGGGGTTGGAAAATATTCATGGTCATTGTAGGTGTAATAGGTTTCCTATTGTCATGCTGCCTCTGTGTTTACTGCCTTCCCCCTTGTTGCTCCATGTGTGCCAGCAATATGCGAAAGTCTACGAAAAGATTGAAACAATACCCTGTCTCCAATGCTGTTGAGCTTACTGATGCTAATTGGTTGATACTCATTCATGATGATGTTCTGGTTTAAGTATGTCTTTCCAGTTTTTCCAGTCCATAGATTTTGCTGTAAAGGCCCTCCTTTTGGTTAATAAATGGAAACAAAAGTGTTAGCCACAGTCCGCTAAAAGGAGGGTCTGATAGGCGTCAATTCCAAGCCCCACCCCCTTCGTACATTATGCTTATGAGTTAGCGGAATGTGTCTAACTAATTACTTGCATTTACGCATTTACATTTATGTTCTCATTATTCAGTTATTCACTTATGCGTGTGATATCGTTTCAGTGTTCTTAGCTTAGCATGTGTGCCACCATTTTGAATTATTTCTCTCTGCGTGCAAACTGTACTTGCTCATTCCCCCTCCCGTAGGAATAGGAATAATTCCTCGTGTCAGCATATATTCATTTCTTGGTTTACTGTAGCTGAAACTCCTGCTAGCGAAACTCCTTATCAGGCCGTTCTCATGTGCTGGGGATGTAGCGGCCTGGCTCTGTGTCCTTGGGAGATGATAACAAGTGCTGCTATTGCAGGTGCAGATGCCTCTTGTATGAGGCCATTGTCCACACTCTTGGTGGACCAGTACTTTTCCATTATGGGCGTGTTTACTCTGCCTTCTCGTAATATAATGTATCACCATGATGATGTGAGGCAGTCCTTCTCGGCACACTCTTAGGGGTGAGGTCGATATAGGGCCCTCTCATATGGGAGTTTGTGGCCTAATAAACTTGCTTTGTTTATTCTTCTCCACTGTCCGGCTGACTTATTTTGGGTAACTATATGTGAGTGAGGTAAGTCACTCGGGTGGTATTTAGCCACGCTTATCAATATCTTACACTTTCCTCTGCGAGTCCTATTGGCTATGGCAATGCTTGTTGGTAGCAAGCAAGGACAGTGCTGTTGTGTTGCTGAGTGATGATGTGGTTGGGCTGAGTGATGTGTTGGTGTCCCAGAGTGATGTAGTGGTGTCTCCGAGTGATGTGGTGGTGTCCCCGAGTGATGTGGTGGTGTCCTCGAGTGATGTGGTGGTGTCCCCGAGTGATGTGGTGGTGTTCCCGAGTGATGTGGTGGTGTTCCTGAGTGATGTGGTGGTGTCCCCGAGTGATGTGGTGGTGTTACCGAGTGATGTGGTGGTGTTCCTGAGTGATGTGGTGGTGTCCCCGAGTGATGTGGTGGTGTCCCCGAGTGATGTGGTGGTGTTCCTGAGTGATGTGATGGTGTCCCTGAGTGATGTGGTGGTGTTACTGAGTGATGTGGTGGTGTCCCTGAGTGATGTGGTGGTGTCCCTGAGTGATGTTCCTGAGTGATGTGGTGGTGTCCCTGAGTGATGTGGTGGTGCCCCTGAGTGATGTGGTGGTGTTGCCCCTGGGTGGTGCCCCTGAGTGATGTGGTGGTGTCCCCGAGTGATGTGGTGGTGTCCCCGAGTGATGTGGTGTTGTCCCTGAGTGGTGCCCCCGAGTGATGTGGTGGTGTCCCTGAGTGATGTGGTGGTGTCCCTGAGTGATGTGGTGGTGTCCCCAAGTGATGTGGTGGTGTCCCAGAGTGATATGGTGGTGTCCCCGAGTGATGTGGTGTTGCCCCTGAGTGGTGCCCCCGAGTGATGTGGTGGTATCCCCGAGTGATGAGGTGGTGTCCCTGAGTGATGTGGTGGTGTCCCTGAGTGATGTGGTGGTTTTCCCGAGTGATGTGGTGGTGTTCCCGAGTGATGTGGTGGTGTCCCGAGTGATGTGATGGAGTCCCCGAGTGATGTGGTGGTGTCCCCGAGTGATGTGGTGGTGCCCCTGAGTGATCCCCCTGAGTGATGTGGTGGTGCCCTTGTGGGGTGCCCCTGAGTGATGTGGTGATGCCCCTGAGTGATGTGGTGGTGTTCTCGAGTGATGTGGTGGTGTCCCTCAGTGATGAGGTGGTGTCCCTGAGTGATGTGGTGGTGCCCCGAGTGGTGCCCCTGAGTGATGTGGTGGTGCCCCTGAGTGGTGCCCCTGAGTGATGTGGTGGTGTCCCTGAGTGATGTGGTGGTGTCCCCGAGTGATGTGGTGGTGTTCCTGAGTGATGTGGTGGTGTCCCCGAGTGATGTGGTGGTGTCCCCGAGTGATGTGGTGGTATTCCTGAGTGATGTGATGGTGTCCCTGAGTGATGTGGTGGTGTTACTGAGTGATGTGGTGGTGTCCCTGAGTGATGTGGTGGTGTCCCTGAGTGATGTTCCTGAGTGATGTGGTGGTGTCCCTGAGTGATGTGGTGGTGCCCCTGAGTGATGTGGTGGTGTTGTCCCTGGGTGGTGCCCCTGAGTGATGTGGTGGTGTCCCCGAGTGATGTGGTGGTGTCCCCGAGTGATGTGGTGTTGTCCCTGAGTGGTGCCCCCGAGTGATGTGGTGGTGTCCCTGAGTGATGTGGTGGTGCCCCTGAGTGATGTGGTGGTGCCACTGAGTGATGTGGTGGTGTCCCTGAGTGATGTGGTGGTGTCCCTGAGTGATGTGGTGGTGCCCCTGAGTGATGTGGTGGTGTCCCCGAGTGATGTGGTGGTGCCCCCGAGTGATGTGGTGGTGTCCCTGAGTGATGTGGTGGTGTCCCTTAGTGATGTGGTGGTGCCCCTGAGTGATGTGGTGGTGCCCCTGAGTGATGTGGTGGTGTCCCTGAGTGATGTGGTGGTGTCCCTGAGTGATGTGGTGGTGCCCCTGTGTGGTGCCCTGAAGAAAACTTCCACCTCATAGACATTTAACTGTGGCCACATGTGCCTGTAATGGGGTTTCGCATTGAGAAGGAGACCGGAAATAGTTGTATTGATGGATTTTCAGACTTTTTTTTGTTGCAGTTTTATATAGCGCAAACTCGGCCTGAAGGTATCAGAGCACTTTACATGAGCACCAGTTGCATTACAGATGGACACATTAATTTTTTAGGCACAGGGAGATAAAGTGATTTGCCCAGAATCACAGGATGTCTGAGCCTCCTGACAGACTCTAACCTGATTCCCCAGCTTCGAGGTCGGCCGCTCTAGCCGTTAAGTCACATCCCCTCCTCTGACTTCATTTTATTGGATACTCTTGGAGTCACCGTGTTGCTCCACCCCTAATCAATAAATGTCAGCTGCTCATAAATGTTCAGCAGGGTGGCTGTGTTGTCGGGTGCCTGCTGTATTACCACAGCCGGGTCTGTGTGAGGAGGTCTTCGCAAACACTGCTGCGCTGCGCCCAGCGTCAGATTGGTAACGCGGGCATTCGAGCAATGCCCGAGGGGCCGGTGTCCGAGTTCTGCAGTGGACTGCTTTTTTGAGCAGTCTGGGGGGCTATTTGGGCGCTGTCTCTATTGTTCGAAAACAACCAGTGGCCCTGTAGGTGTCTGAGTGGCCTTTCTAAAGGCGAATGGGTGCTCATTACCCCCGTTTATCAGCGGTATCACTTCTCGCGGGCCGGCCCATTAATGTGTGCACATACTGAGCCGAGGCAGGGGCCTGAGTAGAAGTGGCCTCACTTGCTTCACCAGTGTAAACTAACGCGTGCATTTTTTTTACCCCCTCCTAAACTTTTTTTTATAAGATTACACCAGTGATTCAAGGAGTGATTATGCAAATATGGGCCGATTTTTTTTTGCTTGCCTGGGCCGATTTTCAATCCCAATCCAACCCTGGCTGCGCCCTCTAACACGTACGAGAGATCTGTGGGTGAATTGTTGTAGACAGGTAGAGGAGAAGTCTATGGGTTGGCCTTGGAACGTAGCCCTAAATACTGTGCCCTAAATGTCGTTTACAGAAATTTTAAATGTAAATGTACTTATATAGCGCCTACAACCCCTGATGAGGCGTTGAAGGGCTTTTTGGGCACTAGCATGCTTCTCCGGAACCTAACAAGTATTAGTGGTGGATTAGTATAGGGAAATATAAATTGTTTATTTGAGCGGTGGACATAGGAGTCTGTTAGTTTGATTGAGTAGAATAAAGGACGGATAGAGGAGGGAAGAGTCTATAAAGTGTTATCTGGAAGAACATAGTAGTAAGAACTATATTCCCATAGAAGAGAACATTAGAAAAGAATAATATACACCCAATAGGGAGATAATTTTGTTAATGAGATTTAGGGCACGATATTTACATCAGACAATACTTCTGAGACAAATATTCTGATGTGACCCATGACTGCGCAGTCGTAAACTACTAGTGTCACCGTTCTGGTCTGTACTTGTTCATCAATTTGTATTGACTTGCATTTATCTAAATAATTTAAATTAAAAAAATAATATGTTGATGAATGGCAATGCATAATGCTGTCAGGCCAGACGAAAACGTGACTTGCTCCAGATCACGCTGAGCGTCAAAGTATAGCTCGGAATCTGGCAGTGAGTTTGCCCTAGCTAAGAAAACACATGCCCTAAAATGAATATTGAAGTAACAGAAATCAATTCTGTTACCTTGCACAGCCCAGGGTCATGGCTGACTTGTTCAACCCACCAGCTGCAGAATATAGACAAACCTCAGAATTCCAGCTCCCACTGCTTTCAAGGAGGACTCCGCCTTTCACCCTTCTGAAATGGATAGTAGGAGAAACAAACCTGTTTGATTAATAATATGAAACTACAGTGCGGGCTAGATAAGTGCTTCGGTTTAACAGGTGCCTAGGTAGAAAATGCACTGAGTACATTATACATATTTGAATCCGTGCAACGGACAGGCTGGCAGGCCTCTGGAAGACACGCTAATTGGTGTGACTGATGCGAGTGCAATGGAATTTGTGGGCACAAGTGCGCCGTGCGTCTTGGGTTGCTCTAATCCTGGGCGGGAGAGGGTGCCCGGGGCAGCTGCTGACACCAGGGCGGGAGCAGGTGACGGCTCAGCTGTCCTCTTTCTGTCACAAGGCCAAAGGAGAGGAGCGTGGGCGCCATCTTCTGGGCCTCAGCCCTGCAGAGAGGCACTGCTGAAGCACGTGCACTGGCCTGGCCTGTCCAGAGCTCCGACCTGCGAGCATCCTTCGATATAATTATCGGTGGGCCCCACCAGGGGTGGCCTTAGGCATGTACAAGCTGTGCACCTGCACAGGGCCTCCAAACCCCAGGGGCCACCACGCCAATATATACCCTTAATATAATAATCCTCTGAGGATGTATACATATTTGCGTGGCGGTGGCGGCCCCTGGCAGGGATTTGGCGGCCTCCGGCTCTGTTCCACTTCCAAATACATTCCGCGCCAGCGTTCCTCCTGGTTCCTGATTGGCTTCTTTTTTCCCTACCCACTGCTGGCCCGCTGGTACCTTCCTGAGCTCCAGGGTGCTCCACCCTACCCGGGGCCCCCTACCTACGCTCCCTGCCCAGGGCCGCCATGAGCCTAGAGCCGCCTCGGGCCCCACCTATTTCATAGGAGCAGCTTCACTTCCCCCAGGGCGGCCATCTTTCTCCCAGGGAAATACAAGCTACTTGGTCATACTTTAAGATTCCGGAAGAAATACTTTGGGAATATGTTGTGTAAAATCCTCCTGGTTATTTTACAACATGAGAATTCTTCTAAGCATTTATGGATAGTTTAGACAGTTTTAAACTACTTTATAAGTGAATTATTTGTGCATTTTTTGTTTTAAGTTAATTTTCATAAGGAAAAAAATCGAACTTTTACTGATTTTTCACAAAGTTTTTCCTGGCATTGACATAAAAATACCAGCCACGCGGATTAAATATTGGCCAGGAGGCAGTCCTATATGTGCCTAAGGTCGCAAGGCAATAACCAAGAATTAACGCACATCCGATTGCCCCAGATCTCTTTAACGACCAATCACTGCTTTTGTTCCCATGAGTATAATCCAGATCTTTTCCTTCTCTGTTGCTGTGTGGGGCAGAACCATAGGGGGACGGGCACATGGCTTGTCCGCAAGACGTAGAGATGGGGCCATGCCTCTGGAGCGCAAACTTCACTTGTTATTGAAGGGGCAACACCCGGGGCGCAGGTTTACGCTAATTAATTGCCACAGCCAGGGATCCCTAAAATTGGGACTTCTCTACTCCAACAATAAATATGCTAAGTGTAAAGAAAACCTCTGGAAAACTCTGGAAATCGAAAATTAATTCAGATCACTTAATGGAATGTGTTACTTATGCATCCAGCAAATATTTTTCCATACCATAACTTAATTATAATTTCTTATCCCAGAAGCTCTTGGATTCAATTTACTTCCTACTAGGTGGGTGGACATGAGACTTTAGTCACAACTTTCTATCAATCTTTATAAAAACTTAAAAGTTTGTTGACTACTGTTGGCCAGAAGACAGCTGGCGACCCAGTGGCTAAGTATTAGGGCCACAACGGTGGAAGGTTGGCTGAAAGATGTGGCCGAGTGGTGCACGGCGAAGGGGTTAGAATGAAACTAGCGAGGACAGACCCCAAACTCATGGAACTATAGCATGGGCGGCCCAAGACACTGCTAGTCCCCCCAGATGAACGTCCTCCGTGAATGGGGCATAAGTGGGCGGTGCGCGGGCCCGACCTATGCAAGCGATGATTAAACGCCCAGGGCGATCCCGCCTGGTGACACTCCTCTGGGCAGCAGTATATTATTGTGCTTCCCTGTGCCCTGCCACCTAAAACATACAACCGCAAATTAACTGTTAACTTATGTGCAAGCCGTGTGATTTAAGCTAAACGTTGGGATATGTTTTGTTCAGTTAATGTGTTATTAAGGATGCGCCTGTAAATTTCACTAGAAAATGGCAATTACGGATGTTGCATGATTGACTTTAGTGAAACATTGTAACTTGTTGTAATGCATCAAATACCGATAAAAATATTTTGTGAAAGAAAAAAACTTAAAATATTACTAAATGTGTTTAGAGAATTCCAATACTAAATAGTACCGCCACCATTGTAAATTAAAAGACCATTCTTAGATCATGACAGGATATGGTCCAACAACCAAAAACCAAAACATTCACAATTTAAAACCCATTTGTTACCCTTAATATAAGTATAGCATCCGGCACTGTCATTTGTGAGTGGCTGACATACCGTAATTTGATGTATTATTGTGTTCAGTGCTGTTCATAACAGACGACACATTTAGGGGCAGTAGGGAGCATCTTTGGGCATACTTATAAGGGGGGGTCATCATTTTACTGTATCCCTCCAGGGTTGCCATCAAGAGGACCTCATTACGTCACCAGATGTTCTGAGTTGACACCTAATGCAGCTCTTTCCTACAGGAAAACATTACACCCATTTGAGAATGTAACCAGTGTGGGAGGACTAGCGTTTTCGCCTGAAGTAGGATGCTATTTCATATTATACTATGTCAATATCTTTTGTATAGCACACATAATATGAATGGGCGGCCACTAGAGGCAGCCAACATCATCAGAAAATAAAACATGGCTTGGAGAAGACAACAACTCAAAACAAAAACTCAAATCCTTACTTACAGAATGGTGTTACTTCACTGGATCCTATGCAAAGTTACTCGTTTATTTAGTACTTTTCATTTTTAGGTCTGTCTTTACTGTGCATGACCTCTATTTACCAATTCTTTAACATGTGCACAGAATGGGCGTTGGCTCCACCTCACAGGGGTATTTCCCTTCCACATCAAACTATTGGCTGTTTGTGTTATCACTCCTCCTCCAATGGAGTGTTCCCAATGCTTGAGGTACTATTTTGCATCTCAAAGGAACAATGAAACATGACGCTTCAAATGATTTCTCATAGACACGTAGTATGCAGTAAACAATGTTTTTATCACTGCATCAGGCTTTAAAAAAATATTTTACTTAGGACTCAGAATGCAAGCCAAACTCATTGGCTTTCCTGTTCGTTTCCTAGCGATTCATATGTGATTCCTTCTAGGTTGATAGGAGTGTTTCTGGCAGGAAAAGTGAGAAAGTATTAGATGCACAGCAAGAAAAGTCTATGCTATGATTTTTATCGGACATCCTCGGGAGATTCATACATTGTTTTTGTAGGAAAGTCATATGGCCTACTAAGACAGAATACAAATAGAAGGATGTGACGGCAATCAATATAAAATCTCCTGCACCTTGCTGGAAATTCACTTAAGGGAAGTCAAAATGTAAGAGTAGATTGTTTTGTTGCTCCCTCATTTTATTGTTAGTGTAATGATTTTAATTAACTATGCACTTTGTAAATAAACTTGAAAGTTAAAGGTAGTTAAATGTAAGAGCACTGTGTACAGGCATGCATGCCAACATTTGGAAACAGGATAAATAGAAGATTTTGAAGAAAAAAAACATTGAGGAAATGTATGTTCCCCCACTGCCTTCCATTTAAATGGAGGCAATTTTAGGTGGGAGATAGTTTACATAAATCTATTATTGGCATACAAAATTGTCCCAGTGTGAACCAGATGTGTTGGCATGTATGTACGGGGCACACATTGAATCACTAAGGGGCTTTTCATAGACAGCCAGGCCAACTGTCCTGGTCAATGACAGAACAGTTGGCCTGTTGTAGGAGCCAACACCTCCAGCCCGCGTCCTTCCGAAGGACGCAGTCCCATGAGAAGATTCATCATATCCAGGACTTCACTATAGGACACCCTTTTAGTCTGCAGCAGTCCCCTCAAAAAGTGGACTGAATTTACAGGTGCGGTATTTCGTTTAAAACAAACTTTATTGAGTACCAGAAAAAGATGGCAATGCATCATAACCAATACATTATGGTCTTTTCGTTTTTTGTTTTTCAGTCTTGCATGGGTATCTACTTTGTATAGGCTCAAGTAGAGATTGCACATGTCGTAAAACCATGATATAAACAGTAAAAGTATAATGCAAATGGTAAAGGCGTATAAAATGCAATAGTAACTTTTATAGTGATTGCATTGTCAACAGGTGCATCATAACGGGGAACATCCATTACGACGCGGTGTTTACACCGCCCTACCATTACAACGCTGGTTTTACAACGCAAGTCGTTACCACGACTTGCGCTGGAGGGTGCTCTAGGCTAAGGAATAGTAGATTTACTATTCCAACACCTTCCCTACTGTACGTAGGCTGGTGTTGGAGTAGTAAATCTTACAAGACCAGCACCCTACAGCGCAAGTCGTGGTAACGACTTGCGTTGGAAAACCAGCGTTGTAAAGGTAGTGCGGTGTAAACACCGTGTTGTATTGACATACAACCCATCATAATGTTTCCTGGACCATCTCACAAATGCAGCCAGAGGGGACTAATGGAGCAGGAACAGTGGTAGGCAAAAGGATGCAAAGTGTCTTGGGCAAATTGACGAAAACATACAAGAGATCGACTTTGACAAAATGTCCCCCTCTATCTAACCTCTGATATATAGAGTGCAAATGAAACGATAATAAGTGATTTAGAAGCCGACACGTCAGCAAGTTGAAAAAGTATCAGCGCTAAAGGGAACATGAAACTGGCCTTCAAAAACAAAGGTCTTTCTTTCTTACTCCTCTGCGACGCGAACAGCTGTCTCTTTAAATAGTAATCGGTGCCTTATTCAAATGCTAATGTATTCCGGGACAAATAATGCAGCTGCAGCGACGAGTCCCACAAACACCGAGAGCACGAGCAGCCCCCAGCCTTCTCCAACTTGAAGCGACAGATTCACAGCAAGTAGGAGCCCAGGTGCAGCGCTGTGCGCGCGGCGGGACGCCCCTCCAAGAGAGGGTCAAAGTGCACATCCGGCCGCGCGAAGGGTGAATTAGTGGAACCCAGGAGCCATCCTGACGGGACCAGACAGGCCACAAAAGGTGCTGCTCATTGTGCAAGGCCCCCTGTTTACTCAGCATTCTTGGCGCGCGAATGAGGTCCACTGGAAGGCAAGCTTGCTGGCAAGGGGTAACCATGGCAACCCATCAGCATCAAATTCTCAATTGTCCTGCTTCCAGAAGCACAAGTAAACAGGAAGAATGGGGTGTCCTGTTCAAATGAAGTCTTGCAAGGTTCAACTGCACAATAGCTCTTGTTTCCGCTGGTCGGATGGGGTAGTAATGGCTACCACCCTCCATCGATCTAGCGCGCGTTGCGAAATCGCTTCTTCGTATTCCGCCCCCCCCATGGCCAGTCCCTTCCACACTCCATCTCTATATTGGGTGAGGCAAATTTGTCTGCAGTTTCATAGGAATAGCGCCTTGACGCTTCCTATGGAGCAGAAGTTGTGCTGTACATATTTAATCATTCATTCGTGGAAATGCCTATGCACTCACGAAGCGCACAATTGTGTAGAATATTCTCAGAATATAGTTTGCTGGTATTCACACTAAAGGCAGCCTGCTTCATGCTTGCTGGCACCTGTCAACACGTGCCAACATCAGACACCCAGCAATTGTGTCCTAAAGTATAGTCAACATTTTTTATATGTTTGAAGAAGGGGTTAATTTGAGTAAACCCAGCTGGTGAGTACCACAATTCCAACAATACACCCTGTGATTATGTTTGCATTATTTTTCCTATTCAATTTTCAAGTTTTCCATCCCCTACCAGCACCAGAGAGTTACCTGACAGTACTGCACATGGATCTCAGATACAATAGTTCTACAAAACTCAAGAATTACATGGAAATTCGAGAATTTCATGCTGTTTCCTAAAGATGGTAGATGAAATCTTGAAAGGGGAAGAACTAGGAAGCCATGCCCAGGTTTGAGCAAGATGAAACCCTGGTCAAAAGGGGGCCATCCATGGTTGTCTATAGAAAGCAGTGGGGATCCCTGAATGTTTACGAAGCTAAAGAACAGTGCAGTTTCTGATACCCTTAAGAAACCCAAATGAAGTCAAACATTTTAGGGTTCTTTGGACCTGGGGCCTCCAATTTCAGAACCTCATATTACTAGTCAAAGGCTCAGATTATTTGTGAGGCACACACTACACCCTAAAGATGAAAGACTTTGGGGTACAATCATGAAATCAAGAATTACAGTTTGGCTTCAAGTGGCAAAAGCTTGACCATATCATGGAAAAGAGTGAAGGGATCAAATGGTATGGCAGAAACAACAGGGGTGGTATTTCCATTCAGCTCGCCAGCATCTAGACTCCAGACCATAAAGTATGCTGCAGCCAGACTCATCCTGGACATCCCCAAACAAGCCCCTATCGGCCCCCACCTGAGAGACCTCCACTGGCTCCCCATCTAGAAGAGATGCCAGTTTCAAGATCCTCATGCATACCTACAAAGCCCTCCACTACCTAGGACCGGCCTACATAAATCATCGACTGAACTTCCACCAACCCTCTAGACACCTGTGCTCCTCCTCACTCACTCTCCACACACCCCTCGCACACGTCGCACACTCAGTCGTGGCCGCTCCTTCTCCTACATCACTGCCAAGACCTGGAACGACCTTCCAATCCAGCTCCATACTTCCGCCCGCTTCAGAAGGAGACTCACGGCCTGGCTCTTCGACAGATACACAGCGCCCAGATACCCCTAGGGGTGACAGTGTTGCGCTTTAAATATGTTGATTGATTGAGGGCTACAGCAGGCCTTGAGAGCAAGGGTCGCTGAAACCGCACTGCCAGAATTAATACTGAAAAGAACAAGAGCTTAGACCACTACCCAAAACTACCCCTGGAATGTAAAAATAATATTTTCCTCAGTAAATTTGAAAACTGGTTGCTTTCTGGGTGATTTTAATAGGTTTGTCAAGCAGCAGGCACAAACTCAAAAGGCGATCCAAATACAGGACCTGAAACGAGTGTGCCCATCCCTCTGACGTTCTTCAAGACAGGCCTGGAAGGTTAGATAAACACATCTTATGGATAAAAAAAAGTATCTTGCTAGCATTATATTTTAAGCAATGGAGAATATATATTTACATAAATGGCTTCAAGCACAATCATATGTTGCTTTCTGTCTTTAACTCATGATGTATGTATTGCTATAACTTGTATCTTTGCCGGCACCCTGAAAGAGGCTATCGGCTTAACGATTGTGTTTTTTTCCATGATGGCTGCCGTGCTTGTGCATGCAGGCATCTTGGTACAATTTGTTGTAAAGCAAAATAAAAGTTATTCAAAGCTGCCCAACATGTATGTACATGGCTCACCATAAGCCGTCTTAAATGGGTTTCTCATGTGCTTTATGAAGAATCATTCTAAGATGGATGCAGTGGAAACACACACATAAAGGGCAGCCATCTTTGAATGATTTTTTATTTATTTTTTATTTATGGTTTTTATAAAAATATTAACAATACAAAAGAAAAAGAAAATCGTTATATGGGTTGCCAGTCGTTGAGTTTTCAGGGTAAGTTGTTCATGGTACACATCTCAGATGGTAACCCCTTTGTTCCAGATAAGCATTATTTGTGCTCGCGCATTCACAATGGTCATATATGAATGATTTTTTATTATACTTTATTCTTAATTTACCTTTCGGTCATTTCATAACTGTAAATTAAAAAATAAAGTATTTGCAGGATACCGTGCAAATGGGGACAAGCAACCTGCTGAATAACAGTGTGCAGCTTCTGGGTCCCAGAAAAAATAACAAAATTTAAAAAAGTGGGAAGGGGATCAGAGGAGGTAGAGTAGAGTGAGACAGAATGATTCCCATGAAGGGCACAAAGAAAAAACAAAACCCCTCCATCAGCAGTTGTAGGGCCCAGGACATCAAGTAAAAAATTATGCAACGAGGATATGTTGCAGGGGTAGACAAGTACAAGAACATGCAGGAAAAACCATCCAATAAAGAGCAGGGAATGGAGAAACCCGTGCAATCATGACAAAGGGGCTGACCCAAAGCTCAATCTATGTATTACTGTAGAGATAATAGGCCTTCAACAACAGACAGCTAAAGATGTGGTTGCATACATATATTAAACAACATGGAAGAACGTATGGATTCTTGTGGCACACTAACAGGTAGATTCATCAAGCATTTTTGCGAGCGCAAACGGTGCGAATCGCAAAATTCGTCCGTTTGCGCCCGTAAAAATGGCATTTGAGATTCATCAATGGTTCATGAACTCGCAATTTGAAAAATCGCAAATAATTGCGATTTATCAAATTGCAATCGCATTTAAGGAATCTCAATTTGAGATTCCTTAAATGCTATTCATGAACCTTTTAAAAATTGCGAATTTGCAATTTCTGGCCGCTATTTACCGTGAAGTCTGACTTCGTGGTAAATAGCGAAAACTTAGAAAAATGCACTTTAGTGCATTTTTCTAAGTTGTATGTTACACACACACATTTCCTTTGGACATGTGTGTGCGTGTAATCCCCTTGTTCCTCAGGATTGGGGCAACGCTAAACACTTCAGGAAGAACTGAAACGCCGCAGGGGCGTTACAAAGCCCGAACGGCATCACTCTATACTCGAACAGTCCGAACCGCGTCTTGAAGGCTGTTTTCCACTCGTCTCCACACCGCATGCGGACAAGGTGGTACGCTCCCTTCAGATCGAGCTTGGTGTATATGCGTGCCTTCTTGACTTGTTCCGGTTCTTTATCGTGATGGCGTTGAGCGCCCTGAAGTCCACACAAGCGCAGAGCTCTCCGTTTGCTTTCGGTATAAAGAACAGTGGCGAGGCCGCCGGTGACTTGGACGGCCTAATGAACCCTAGGCTCAACATGGTATCCAGATAGGAGCGTAGGTGGATGTTTTCGGGCTCTGACAGGGCATACAGCCTCCCACCGGGTATGCTAGCGCAAGGGACCAAATCTATCTGACAGTCGTAGATCCTATGCGGAGGGAGTGTTTCCGCCTGTTTGTCGTCAAACACGTCCCTGTATTCCTGGTATGCCTTGGGGAGGAGCACTTCCTTTTCTGCTGCTGTGGCCACCCCGTGTCCGGGACTCAACGTCAGGGACGGAGGGCCCGAGGTCCATCCACATGAGCGGGCACAATACGGGGAGTCCATACGCAGTACTAGGGATTCCCAATCGATGGAGGGGTTGTGTTTCTTTAGCCATGGTAGTCCTAGAATGACACCATACTGTGGAGCACAGATGACGTTAAAGTCTAAGACCTCCTTGTGTTTATGTCCGTATACCACCTCTAGAGCCCCAGTATGTTGACTGATGGGTCCAGACATCAACCTTCGCCCATCCACTGCAAAGACTTCTTCCGGTACCTCGTACCGCAGAAGCGCCACCCCTAGACGGTGCGCCTCTTTCTCATCCATGAAAACCCCCGTGGCTCCTGAGTCTATCATCGCAGAGACCGAAACCCACTTGTTTCGCACTTTCAGTTGTAGGGGTATAAACATGTGTCTGGGACTGGTTGTGGCATGTATCTGTGCTGAAGGGATGGAACCATGACTCCGGGAATCCTCTTCCCTGTTCCGAGAGTCCTTTAGTTTTCCGCCCCCTTTTTCGCTGTCGCAGCCGACAACCGGTTGGGGCGAGACCGTCCTGTTCTTGGTTTCACGGGGCACTCACTGTCGTAATGTCCTTTCTTCCCGCAGTTTAAACATAGTCCTTGCTTCCTGTGAGATTCCTTCTCGGTTGCTGTAAGGCTTGCTCTTACGGCTCCTATATCCATGGACTCCGTACGATGCGCAGGCGTCGCTTCTGTGGTAACCGGTTGACCAGAAGCGAGAGGTGCCTTGTCATTCTTAAGGCCTCCCCCACGACGTTCGCTCAATCTATGATCCAGACGCAGGGCTAGACTAATCAAGTCCTCGCACTGTACAGGTTGTGGGTCAATCTGAGCAATCACGTCTTTCAGTTCTTCGCTCAATCCCTGGTGGAAGAGCGCTGTTTGTTTTGCGGGTGGCCACTTGGTTTCGGCCACAAGGCGCCTGAACGCATTCAAGTACTGGACTAGCCCTGAAGTGCCTTGTTTCAGCGCGAGTAGCTCTCTATCAGCTGTGTATGAGTCTGCTCTCCGGTCAAACACTTTTACGAATTCCTCCTGAAACGAGTCCCAATCGTACAAAAGCGGATCGTCCATACTAACCAAAGGCACAGCCCATTGTGCAGCATTCCCTGCCAAGTATGAGATCATAAAGGCGACTCTCGCCTGGTTTGTGGGAAACGACTTCGGCTTGCAAGAGAAGTGAAGGGCCACCTGCGTTATGAAGACCTGGACGGTGTTGGGATCCCCACTTTACCTTTCCGGGGTGGCCAGCGGGATAGCCACCGGCATTTCCACCACCACTGCCGCCGGCTGTCCTGTATGCGAAGCTCCGGCGTTAAAAGGATTCCTCTGCTGGGTATCCATCCTAGCTCGTAGGTCAGCCGTTTCTTGGCGTGATGCAGCTAGTTCGTTCTGCACATCCAGCAAAGCGGCCAGCACATCTTTCATTGAGGCCATGAAACCGCACCCAACCGGGAGGTTGATTAGTATGTGTTAGGTCGGATATTATGTAATCCCCTTGTTCCTCAGGATTGGGGCAACGCTAAACACTTCACCCACGCTCTTACCCACAACAGAGAACAGGCCTTTAGGTTGTCGTAATCAGCTTTATTTTGCACTGTGTAGCAAAATACGAATTAACAGCACGCAAGTGATCAAGGTGGAACGCCCGCCCTGGGGTGGTTCAACAACCCCGTTTCCAACCGTCCTCTGCACGAATGCCGGTCCCGGCATTCACCAGCAGAGGACACTGTGCTAAGCAGTGGCCGACAATGCCACTCAAGTATATGCTGAGGGTGATGGGAATCCTCAGTTTGTCCTCCGCATGTGTGTCGGTCCCGACACTCTCCAACGGAGGGCAAGCACGCGTTGTAAATGGGCTCCTTGGTGTTGCGGCTTACCGCTTCCTCACACTCGAAACCCTCGAGTGGGGACAGGGGCACTGAATAATAACGTTAGCGTCTCTCACGATCGATAACCCTCGAGCGGGGACTGCGGCAAAAGTACAGGTATCCTTAGCGTCTCTCACGCTCGATAACCCTCGAGCGGGGACTGCGGCAAAAGTACAGGTATCCTTAGCGTCTCTCACGCTCGATACCCTCGAGCGGGGACTGCGGCAAAAGTACAGGTCTCCTTAGTGTCTCTCACGCTCGATAACCCTCGAGCGGGGACTGGCAAAGGAAAAGGAAGGTCGGGTTCTCCGATGCTCGGTAACCCTCGAGCGGAGATAGGGCAATAACTCTGGCAAGCGTTCTATTGCTCGAGAACCCTCGAGCGGGGACTGTTAGTTCCTCAGACAGAAGAGGTAACCCAACGGCTTACCCGAAACCGATGCTCTCCGTCGGCAACCCTTAGATCGGCGTCGGGTCTCTAAACGTCCAGTGGAAGTGTTCGGAAACATGAACACAGATTATCCGACGCCGCGTCCCGCCACCGCTGTTTGTTTTATGGCGGCGCCTGCATACGTCCCGCGCGGAGCCCTCCTGGGTATTGTAGTTCTTGGCGAGGTGGTTTCGGGAATTGTAGTTCCGGAATCGAATCGCTCCGTTTGCGGGAACGGTCCGCTGTGTGTCCTAACAGCACATCCCCCTTCCATCAGGTACCCACCGCCGGGCCAGGCTTGTCCGGATACTTCTTGTGAAAGGCGGATACCAAGCGTGGTGCACAGATCCCGGAGACAGGCTCCCATGACTGTTCCTCCGGCCCATAGCCTTTCCACGCAACAAGGTACCAGAGCCGGCCTCTGCTCCACTTGGAATCCCTGATGCCCTCAACCTCGTAGTCGCGGTCAGCGTCCACTGACACCGGCGAAGGGCTGGAACCTCTGGGCGCATAGGAGGGCTTGAGGAGAGACACGTGGAACACCGGGTGGATCCGCAGGCAGCCCGGTAGGTCCAGCCGCATGTTCACAGGGCTAAGGCACTCCTTGATGCGATACGGACCGATGAAGCGTGGGCGGAAGACTCTATGTTTCCGAAACCTCAGGTTCTTTGAGGACACCCAGACGTAATCCCCCACCTTGTACAGAGGGCCTGGCCTCCGTCGTCGGTCTGCCGATGCCTTGTAGGCCCTCTTGGCGTCCTCCAAACACCTCTTGGCGCACACGATCGTTTCCTTTATGTGGGCGACCCGTCTGTTGGTTTCAGGTATGCCCACCGTAGTGGCTGGGTGCACCAGAGGAAGGAACCTGGGATGGTGTCCGTAGTTGTTGTAAAACGGTGACACCTTTGTTGAACTGTGCGTGGCGTTGTTGTATGCGATTTCTGCAAGCCACAGTTTATCAACCCATTCTTCTGTGCCCTGATCGACGAAACAGCGGAGATATTGCTTCAGCGTCTGATTGAGGCGCTCGGTCTGGCCGTCTGTTTGGGGGTGATAGCTGATGGACAAAGCGGAAGTAACGTGTAAAGACGAACACCAGGTTTTCCAAAACCTCGCAGTGAACTGCGAACCACGATCCGACACGATCACACTGGGCAGTCCATGGACCCGTACCACTTCTTTCAGAAGCGTGATGGCCAATTGGCCTGCCGTTAGTACTCCCTTACATGCGATGAACCGCCCCATCTTAGTGAGGTAGTCGATGACCACGAGTATGGTGGTACACCCTTGGTCCTTGGGCAGCCCCACGATGAAATCCAAGGAGATGCTGTCCCAGAGTCTAGTAGGGGTCGGAAGCGGCTGTAGGAGACCCTGGGGGCGGCCATGATCCGATTTCATGGAGGAACATACAGTACATGGGGCTATCCACCTACGGATGTCAGCCCTCACTGACAGCCACCAGAATTGTCGCACGACACAGTCTACCGTTTTCTGCAGACCAAAGTGACCCGCACAAGGCGATTCGTGGCACCATTGGTATGCTTGCTTCCTCAGTCTTGCTGTCGGTACCAGGACACAGCGGCCTTTCACAGGTATACCATCCTTGACCTGCCATTCCACATGTCGACGAAGCCATGTCTTCCATTCGAACGTGTCGATGCCTCTTTGGATACCACGAAGGAAAGCCCCTGGCTGTATCGCTCCTACCACCACCCCAGGGTTTATGATGGATTTGACGGTCGGTAAGGGATGTCCATCGTCCGTGAACTGTCTCGAAAGAGCATCCGCTTTCCTGTTTTCAGTGCCCGGCCTGTAGGTGATGGTAAAATGGAAACCGGAGAAGAACAGCATCCATCGGAGTTGACGCGGAGACAGTTACCTGGCAGCCGTCATGAACTGGAGGTTCCTGTGGTCGGTATACACCAATACCACTTGCCTGGCCCCCATCAGCAGATGTCTCCATTCGGTGAAAGCGTCCTTGATGGCTAACAGCTCCTTTTCGGCGACGTGGTAGTTTATTTCGGCTGCGTTCAGTTTCCTTGACATGAACGCCACAGGGTGTAGCAACCCTGACGCTGCATTCCTCTGAGAAAGGATGGCCCCTACCGCCAGGTCTGAGGCATCCGCCTCCACTATGTACTGCTGTTCAGGGTCTGGATGAGCAAGAACAGGAGCTGACACAAAGGCTAGCTTCAAAGCAGTGAACGCACCCTCCGCCTCTGTTGACCACAAAAAGGTAGACGCTTTCCTCAGAAGATGCGTGATGGGGGCTACCATTCCAGAAAACCCCTCGATTAACCTCCTATAAAAGTTGGCAAAGCCAAGAAAGCTCTGCACCTCCCTAATGCTCTTAGGGGCCGGCCAGTCCACCACGGCTTTGACCTTCCTTTCCGCCATCGTTTGTCCTTCTGGGCTCAGCATAACCCCCAGGAATTCCACCGTTGTTACGTGGAAGTCGCACTTGCTGAGCTTGCAGTAGAGCGAGTTCTCCCATAGGATCCTCAGCACCGTAGACACATGCCTCTCGTGGTCCTCCAAGCAGTCCGAGTAGACCAGGATGTCATCTATGTAAACGACGACGTAGACATCTAGGATGTCGCGCAGAACGTCGTTCAGGAAGAACTGAAACGCCGCAGGGGCGTTACAAAGCCCGAACGGCATCACTCTATACTCGAACAGTCCGAACCGCGTCTTGAAGGCTGTTTTCCACTCGTCTCCACACCGCATGCGGACAAGGTGGTACGCTCCCTTCAGATCGAGCTTGGTGTATATGCGTGCCTTCTTGACTTGTTCCGGTTCTTTATCGTGATGGCGTTGAGCGCCCTGAAGTCCACACAAGCGCAGAGCTCTCCGTTTGCTTTCGGTATAAAGAACAGTGGCGAGGCCGCCGGTGACTTGGACGGCCTAATGAACCCTAGGCTCAACATGGTATCCAGATAGGAGCGTAGGTGGATGTTTTCGGGCTCTGACAGGGCATACAGCCTCCCACCGGGTATGCTAGCGCAAGGGACCAAATCTATCTGACAGTCGTAGATCCTATGCGGAGGGAGTGTTTCCGCCTGTTTGTCGTCAAACACGTCCCTGTATTCCTGGTATGCCTTGGGGAGGAGCACTTCCTTTTCTGCTGCTGTGGCCACCCCGTGTCCGGGACTCAACGTCAGGGACGGAGGGCCCGAGGTCCATCCACATGAGCGGGCACAATACGGGGAGTCCATACGCAGTACTAGGGATTCCCAATCGATGGAGGGGTTGTGTTTCTTTAGCCATGGTAGTCCTAGAATGACACCATACTGTGGAGCACAGATGACGTTAAAGTCTAAGACCTCCTTGTGTTTATGTCCGTATACCACCTCTAGAGCCCCAGTATGTTGACTGATGGGTCCAGACATCAACCTTCGCCCATCCACTGCAAAGACTTCTTCCGGTACCTCGTACCGCAGAAGCGCCACCCCTAGACGGTGCGCCTCTTTCTCATCCATGAAAACCCCCGTGGCTCCTGAGTCTATCATCGCAGAGACCGAAACCCACTTGTTTCGCACTTTCAGTTGTAGGGGTATAAACATGTGTCTGGGACTGGTTGTGGCATGTATCTGTGCTGAAGGGATGGAACCATGACTCCGGGAATCCTCTTCCCTGTTCCGAGAGTCCTTTAGTTTTCCGCCCCCTTTTTCGCTGTCGCAGCCGACAACCGGTTGGGGCGAGACCGTCCTGTTCTTGGTTTCACGGGGCACTCACTGTCGTAATGTCCTTTCTTCCCGCAGTATAAACATAGTCCTTGCTTCCTGTGAGATTCCTTCTCGGTTGCTGTAAGGCTTGCTCTTACGGCTCCTATATCCATGGACTCCGTATGATGCGCAGGCGTCGCTTCTGTGGTAACCGGTTGACCAGAAGCGAGAGGTGCCTTGTCATTCTTAAGGCCTCCCCCACGACGTTCGCTCAATCTATGATCCAGACGCAGGGCTAGACTAATCAAGTCCTCGCACTGTACAGGTTGTGGGTCAATCTGAGCAATCACGTCTTTCAGTTCTTCGCTCAATCCCTGGTGGAAGAGCGCTGTTTGTTTTGCGGGTGGCCACTTGGTTTCGGCCACAAGGCGCCTGAACGCATTCAAGTACTGGACTAGCCCTGAAGTGCCTTGTTTCAGCGCGAGTAGCTCTCTATCAGCTGTGTATGAGTCTGCTCTCCGGTCAAACACTTTTACGAATTCCTCCTGAAACGAGTCCCAATCGTACAAAAGCGGATCGTCCATACTAACCAAAGGCACAGCCCATTGTGCAGCATTCCCTGCCAAGTATGAGATCATAAAGGCGACTCTCGCCTGGTTTGTGGGAAACGACTTCGGCTTGCAAGAGAAGTGAAGGGCCACCTGCGTTATGAAGACCTGGACGGTGTTGGGATCCCCACTTTACCTTTCCGGGGTGGCCAGCGGGATAGCCACCGGCATTTCCACCACCACTGCCGCCGGCTGTCCTGTATGCGAAGCTCCGGCGTTAAAAGGATTCCTCTGCTGGGTATCCATCCTAGCTCGTAGGTCAGCCGTTTCTTGGCGTGATGCAGCTAGTTCGTTCTGCACATCCAGCAAAGCGGCCAGCACATCTTTCATTGAGGCCATGAAACCGCACCCAACCGGGAGGTTGATTAGTATGTGTTAGGTCGGATATTATGTAATCCCCTTGTTCCTCAGGATTGGGGCAACGCTAAACACTTCACCCACGCTCTTACCCACAACAGAGAACAGGCCTTTAGGTTGTCGTAATCAGCTTTATTTTGCACTGTGTAGCAAAATACGAATTAACAGCACGCAAGTGATCAAGGTGGAACGCCCGCCCTGGGGTGGTTCAACAACCCCGTTTCCAACCGTCCTCTGCACGAATGCCGGTCCCGGCATTCACCAGCAGAGGACACCGTGCTAAGCAGTGGCCGACAATGCCACTCGAGTATATGCTGAGGGTGATGGGAATCCTCAGTTCGTCCTCCGCATGTGTGTCGGTCCCGACACTCTCCAACGGAGGGCAAGCACGCGTTGTAAATGGGCTCCTTGGTGTTGCGGCTTACCGCTTCCTCACACTCGAAACCCTCGAGTGGGGACAGGGGCAATGAATAATAACGTTAGCGTCACTCACGCTCGATAACCCTCGAGCGGGGACTGCGGCAAAAGTACAGGTATCGTTAGCGTCTCTCACGCTCGATAACCCTCGAGCGGGGACTGCGGCAAAAGTACAGGTATCCTTAGCGTCTCTCACGCTCGATACCCTCGAGCGGGGACTGCGGCAAAAGTACAGGTCTCCTTAGCGTCTCTCACGCTCGATACCCTCGAGCGGGGACTGCGGCAGAAGTACAGGTATCCTTAGCGTCTCTCACGCTCGATACCCTCGAGCGGGGACTGCGGCAAAAGTACAGGTAGCCTTGGCTTCCCTTACGCTCGATAACCCTCGAGCGGGGACTGTGGCAAAGGAAAAGGAAGGTCGGGTTCTCCGATGCTCGGTAACCCTCGAGCGGAGATAGGGCAATAACTCTGGCAAGCGTTCTATTGCTCGAGAACCCTTGAGCGGGGACTGTTAGTTCCTCAGACAGAAGAGGTAACCCAACGGCTTACCCGAAACCGGTGCTCTCCGTCGGCAACCCTTGGATCGGCGTCGGGTCTCTAAACGTCCAGTGGAAGTGTTCGGAAACATGAACACAGATTATCCGACGCCGCGTCCCGCCACCGATGTTTGTTTTATGGTGGCGCCTGCGTACGTCCCGCGCGGTGCCCTCCTGGGTATTGTAGTTCTTGGCGAGGTGGTTTCGGGAATTGTAGTTCCGGAATCGAATCGTTCCGTTTGCGGGAACGGTTCGCTGTGTGTCCTAACAGTGCGCAACATCCGGCTACATTTACATTTCAGGGGTGCTACAGGGTGTCCTTTGGACACCCCTGTCACCCTTGAAATCGCATCCTTATTTGCGATTAGCAAATTGCTAATCGCAAATAAGGATTGACTCCCCATTCATTCCAGGAATGAATGGGGAGTTATTCCTTATTTGCGATTAGCAATTTGCTAATCGCCAATAAGGAAGTTGTAGAAATCGCAGTTTTTTTCCGATTTCTACATGAATCCCGTTTTGCGAGTCTTTCATAGCGATTCCTTAATAATCGCTATTAAGGACTCGCAAAACGGGACATTGATGAATCTAGCCGCATATGTGATAAAGGAGAGGGGGTCTCACTTTGTGCTTTTTATCCTCACTCATTGTTTATGATTGCAAAGCAGTTAAGATGGTTTTTAGCTGTTTTACTCTCTTAACGCCAGATGTTTTCATGATGGACCCAAATATCACAATGTTGCATTTATTCATGACTGAGACACTAATATTTTGTGCCAAATGCCTGGCTCTTGCTTTAGATGAGTTGTATGACCCTCCATCCAAAAAAGAGACGAAGCGAACTCTGAATAAATGAATGATTTGTTTCTCCAACTGTGGCAAGAGTAAGGGAGAAACGGGATAGGGAGTGAAGAAGAAGAGAGATTGGTTGAGGAAGAGACACAGGGAAGAAGAATACAGATAGTTGTCAGGAAGAGGTCGAACAGAAAGTTATATAGGTAACAGCCTGGAGAGGGACACGTCAGTGTGAAAAATAGGTAACTAAGTTTGGCATGAGGAGCGGCGAGACATGGAATAAAAGAGAAAGAGTGGCGCGAGGAAGGATACAGAGTGATACTGTCATAGGCTACTATGAGAAGCAAGTAGTGAGGTGGCAGTCAGTAATGTGCATGTAACTGAATGGGACTGCCCACTCTACAGCCTTCCATAGGCACTAGGCTATCTCAGCATGCCCATTTCCACCAAAAGGTCAGCCCACTGTTTCTCACTCTGCATCTCTCCCACTTCTCGCCACCCCACACTCTTGCCTTTCACTTCATCAATCAATCAGTAGATTTGTAGAGTGCTTCTTGTCACAAGTGAGGGCATCCAGGCACTGACATTTACTTCATGATAATGTTTTTGCAGCCCAGATCATGCTTTGGCTCTTAGAGCCAAGTCCTAACCCTGTCTTGGCTCTAGTCTTCCCATAAATTCTCTGGACTTCCCGCCTCTGCTTTGCAGTGCAATTAGCAGCGCAATGTCGTATCTGTGCTTACTTTAACAGTACACCGCATTATCTTTTTTATGCTTTTGTTTCATCAATTGTCATGGCCAGATTTTATTTTCTAACTTTTTATTACAGATTCGTTGACTCGAAGTCATTGTTTCCCATGTATTTAGAACCTAACACTTTTTTCAGCAAAACATGTGGAACATGTTTTTTTAGAACACCCCGTTTGCCCTCTTTTACTAATCTAAATTGTTAATGGCTGACTAGCTCACTCCAAACTCATAACATTTGATGTTTTTGGTCCAAGGTTTTTGGTGAAATGACAGCTGTATTTGTGTACAGACCTGTATGGTGTTGGTCTGCTGTACTGGTGCACTACCACAATATTGAGTTTAACCCGTTGGCTGCTGCCGTCGGCCAATGGGCGACGCGACCGCGCCCGTTTTTTAAAAAGCGGAAGCAGCCAACGGGTTAAAAAAGACTATTTTTAGTTCCTCTTTCTTCTCTTTTCTTTCTCTTTTTCTTTCCCTTCGACAAAAATGTAAAATGCTATTTTGTTTTGCGGTACAATTCTTCATTATCACTTCTTTTTTGGACTCTTTGTTTATTATTCATGGTTATTTCAAGTTGCTATCCCTCCACTATGTATTTCTTCCCTGCGGGTCTCCCTGCGATTATTATATAACTATTGTTATAATATTGTACCTTGGTTCTAACTGCTTCAATAAAGCTCTTTAAACTTACAAAAAAAATACTGTATTTAGAATATCGATTATGACAATATCTTGATAGTTAGAATATATGTACAGATGTACATTCATTAGTTTCTCTACTTTTCATCTACATGAATAAATGGTTGTCTCCCAACTACCTAGAGGCGGAGCTAAGAATAGTAAACCTATAGATATGCATTTATACTCACCTTCACAATATTGTGGTAATCAATGTTCTAGATGCCACATTTTTGTAGGACTATTTTTACTGTTGTTGATAGTCTGACCTACAACAGGTATGAGAGAGTCCAATAAAAGGGCGATTTAGAAGCAAACGTATGTGCTTGGCGAGTCAAGCAATCAACACCACAAGCCCCCAGCGCAGATCAGGCTGCTTTTATTAATATTAATTTTTAAAATGTAGGTGCTACTTTTAAATGGAAGCCTCAGCTGACTTCATAGGGGCAGATTTACAATAACTGCCGCATCCCTGCCAGTTATTGTGCGTCAGGTCTCCGCCACCATGGATGCGCCGCATTTACAATGCAGCGCACCATAGAGCAAAAACGGACAGATGCATGACGCATCTGTGCCGTAAAGTCGGCGCATTGCTGGAGATGCATCGCAAGCGCAACGCAGCTCCAGCAAGGCTCTGGGGTGCCCTATCTGTACAATGCTGCGTCAATCCCTACGCCTGCTTCAAGCAGGCGCAGGGTTTTGACGCAGCATGGGCTTAAAAGTGACTGAGTGAAATCTTGTAGATTTCACTCAGCCACTTTTAGGAGGCGTTCCTGCGCCGGAACGCCTACTTCTGGTGCAGGGCTTTACAACGTGACACATCTCCCAGATGCGTCACGTTGTAAATACCCCGCACCATAGCGCCTATTTTGCGCCACCACTGCGCCACAAAAGTGACGCAACAGCGACGTAAAAGAGGCGCATGGGGCTTGTAAATCTGCCCCATAGTTCGCCAAAATGAACGACCGGCCCCCAGCAATAGTAGTTTGGATTACCCACCCACTTAATCTAAAAGGCAAACTCTGCTTCTTCCCCCTCCCCCCCATTTCCGTCCTGTTCTTATTGCTCTGCACACTTGACCCCAGGGGTTCCTTGGGGAGAGAAGGGTTTGCAACACCTCCACTCCAGGCCCCCAAACTCGGGCGAACTCCGGGTTCATAAATAATGCATGCGTAGTGGTTGATGGCTTATAACGTGCCCTTGGCCTAAATGAAAGGGCGCAGCAGTTAGAGGGTGACAACAGCCATATTTACGACGCTGCCCCGCGTGTTGTATTGCATTACATGTGTAATTGACGCACGCCATGGAAAGTACATTCCGCATGAATGATGGGATATTAAGTGATGTTTACAGGCATGTAATCGGACACCCCCCTCCAGATGAACAACCAGGGTCCTGGGGACTGGTGGGGGCGGGAAGGCCCCTTAATTCAGAGCACAAATCTGCCAGGCCATGCCTTGCACTCATCAAGAGCATCTCACGGCCCTTGGCTCGGGCTACATCTGTTTTAATACAATGCTTTAGTCACCAGAAAGTATATCTTTGGCAAATCCTATATATTTACACATATATATTTATATACGTGTGTGTGTGTATACAGCATACCAGTGAAAATAAAGGCAGCCCTGTAACATATTATTTAGCACTTCTACACCAAAAAAAACCACACATTTATTTCTACAATGCAAAATCCTTGTACTAGTAATCGGCATAACAAAAACACTAAGGGGCTCATTACGATAGTGGACGGCAATTTCTGCTGCACCGGCAGCTGGTAGCGGACTGCTGGCGGATCTGGGACCTAGGGGACGGGGAACCCACGACTCATCCGGTGTTGCACACACTGCTACATATGGGGGCTGGCAGACACCATATCACATAGATCTATAGATCGATCATGGAACTCGCATAGGTGCCACTGACACGACTGCGGCTCCGCTGGGAGGACGACTTCAGTCGCAACCTCCATGACAGAGTGGCTGACTGCCCTAGCACACCACAAAAAAGTGTCCGGCAACCAAAGATTAAAAAATGTCCAGTTTAATGTGCTACACCGCGCCTATCTCACACCGGCGCGGTTTAAGCGCTTTTACCCGTTATCCCACTTCGAATGCCCCCGCTGCCACACTCCGGACGCCCCATTTATCCACATGTTTTGGTCATGCCCCCTGATACAATCCCTTTGGACGACAGTGCACATCACACTACAAGAAGTCACAGGCCTAACAGATTTTCACACATGAGAGGCATGCGCCCTAGGCATCTTTAAGCGCAATAAGCGATAGAAATTAGAGACCAAATTCGCCCTGCTAGACGTCCTACTAGCGAAACACAGTGTGGCGATGTACTGGCGCGCAGCAGAAGACCCCCCAATAGCGGCATGGTGGAGGGCGGTGAAGAAATGGGCCGCAGCTGAAGAAGACCTTATACGTCAGGAGGCTCAAGGCATACGACGATGTCCCATTTCACTAGAATGGGCGACGCTCCTGCACGACTTTAAACAAACACAAGCTAGTGACGCAGCGACCCCGATAGATACCCAGGTGGCACCTGGCCCGAGCGCATGCTAATCCGCCCACACATGCACCCCTCCCGACCCCCCCTGCTACGTCAGCCAGATAGCCGGACCACCGTCCGGGACACACAATCTTGCACAGGATGCCGAAAAGAGCCCACAGTAGAGAGCATAACTCGGTCCTCCACGACACTAGCCCCCACCTAGTGTGACCCCCCCAGCCCACCCCTCCTCCCACCCTGACCCCTAATTCCCTGAGTTTTGGACCCCCTAGTTCAGTTCAGAACCTGGATTGCCATTTGCTGACACGTCTTGCAGGGGCCTATGGACTAGAAACTAACATACGGGTCAATGAAATGCGATAATCATACCAACGACCACGTTCGCGTTGTCCCCTGGCAGCTCTGACAGAGGTGCCTAGTAGGACCCCTTCCACCGGTCGGCGAATTGATTGCCGGAGTAATTGCCCCCGCAGTTTACTGTCATGACAATGTTAATGTTGAGTGCAGAAGTCAAATATGAAATATGAGTAATGTATGACATGTCTAACTATAAAATCCAATAAAAAGGGTTTAACAAAACAAAATTACGATGGTGGACGGACTTCAGTCCATCCGCCATTGTGTCGGGGATGTGGACCACCCACCTATGAGGCGGCAGTCCCACACATGGAATTAAGATGCGACCGTCACCACGGCGGTCGCATCTGCAAAATGTAACATTACGGCGAGTGCTGCTAGCTGCCCTAAGTTGGCAGGGTGTGCCCAGACATTTGTCCCTTGCTCACTCTGCCAATGGATTCAAGCTAGCCTGGCTAAAGAGGGGTGTTACCCACGAAACTGGTCCCAGGATGCTTGTTTCCAGTTCAGGGAAGACCTGGCTTGGCATTTCGGTCTGGACTGTTCCCATGAGGCACAGGGTCAAGACTGATTTGCATATAGCTGAGTCTGAACTGAGGTGGCGCAGTGAGATAAAGAACTATGATGGATTCAACCCAGATCTGTCACTGGGGGAGAGTGTCTGAAAATTTTCAGTGCTCTGTCCATCATTTGCTTTCTTCACCCTATATTGGCACGGTATGCCCTGATGTAGGTCCCTTGCTCACTTTGCCACTGGATTCAAGCTAGCCTGGCTGAAGAGAGGTGTTACCCCAAAACTGGTCCCAGGATGCTTCATTCCTGTTCAGGGAAGACCTGGCTTGGAAGTTCGGGCTGGACTGTTCCCATGAGGCACAGGGTCAAGACATGGCATATAGCATATTTCCATTTCTCCCTTAACACTTGGCACCCGCTCCTCTGGGTTCACCGGTAGGCAACTATTCGGCGTTTCGTATTTCACCACACTTTACTTAAATATTTACACTTGAGCCGTTTTTACAGTTGATCTCGCCACGCCTAGATCTCTTTCGTCCACTTATTTAGACACATCAATAGACCGCTTTTATTATTGTTCACGCATGCAACCCAAATGACTAAATAGCCACATTTCGTATAAATATAAGCCTGATAAACATGGTTGACTGTTCCTCCCTGGAACATCAACACTTACTATGTAAGGCAAACCAATTAATTGTCTTTATTAAGGATACATTGCACACAGACCTTCTGTTGCTCTTGAATTGGTTTTTACATGCCATGCCTATATGTAATTTAATTATTATAGAAGCTTGATAAAAATGTTTGATTGTTCCTTCCTGGAACATCAACTCTTATTATGTAAGGCAAATTACAATCAATTGTTTTTATTAGGAGACTTTGCCACACAGACCTTCTATTGCCCCTGAATTGGTTTTTACATGCCTTGCCTATGTGTAATTTAATTTATTTTTCCTTTTTTTCCCCCTCTCCCCACCAATTATTTCTCCTTCAATTTGTGTTCATGCCTTATGTTTATGTTTTTAATTCTCAATTGGGCTTAAAGTTGATAATGTATTGTTAAAACAGGCATGAATTAAATGTCCTGAGGATGGTCCCCTTCACCCTTGCACAGGGATCGAAACGTCATCGACACCATATACACTATATGTTTTTGACTGTACCAATATAAACATGTCACAATAGTGTTTTCATGTCTCATCAGTCTGCATGATTAGATTGTACGCAGACCTTTTTCTCCTTGCCTGACACTCTCTTTTGTATGTCAATTTGTCTATATGTGGTAGTTGGAGACAGGCTGTCTCCCACTCGGATCTATATGGATAACTGACTACCTTAAACTTATGAAATATTAAATTCTGTCCGGCTGGACAATGAATATAGAAAAATGTTATCTATATTTATTTTTTTCACTTTCATTCTACATTGTCTAGGATCACTGTCTTAATAAATAATGACATCATATTAAGCAAACGCCTTCATTATAGCAAAAAATTGTTCATTTGTACTTTTATTTTATTTTAGTGGGGGTCTTTATAATGTTCTCATAATGGCCTCATCACAGTCTGACTTTCCTTTATTAAAAACTAGCTTACCCACCGCGCGTTGCTGCGATCTCCGAAGAAAGGAAATTCAAGGAAACTCGTTATGATAACATTCAACTTACATTGTGTCATTTTTATTGAAACCTATTCATTTTAATATGGAAAACATTTCAAAGTGTCGTTTTAATTCTATTTATTTATTCGGGTGCTTGTGGATACACAATTTTTTGTTTTTCCGTGTGGTGCGTACATCAGTATTCGAAAGATTATGACTGCCCTGGGGGGACGATGTTTAAAACAAATGTATGCTAGAAACCTTCGAGGGAGTGTACTTAACAACTTCCCAAAGTTTCCTGGCGATCGGATGAATGGTGTTTCAATTCTATTTATTTATTTGAGTGCTTGTGGATACACGATTTTTTGTTTTTCCGTCTGGTGCGTACATCAGTATTCAAAAGATTATGAGGGCCCTTGGGGGCAGATATTTAAAAAATAATTATGCCAGAAACCTTCGCGGGAGTGTACTCAACAACTTCCCAAAGTTTCATGGCGATCGGATGAATGGTGTAGTAATGCATAAAGGACAAACAGACAGACAGACATACATGGAGGCAGGGTTACTCTGATACCCACAAAATTCTTTGGAAAGAAAACCTCCGGGAGTACAAAATGGTTATCGCTCAAAATAAGGCTAAACATTACTGCTCCATCATTTCCAACGCCACTAACAGCTCAAAAAGCATCTTTCAGATACTTAAAAATCTAACTAATCCGGACTGTGTCACTTCTACACAGCCTCCCACCCAAGCCCTCTGTGACAATCTTGCAGTGTTTTTTATCAATAAAATCAACACTATTATTCACAACTTGAAATTACCCCCAGCCTCAGGCATTTCCAATACACAGAGACTAGACACCAGTTCTCGAAACTCGTCGCCTCCTGGCCTTGTCCTTTTGGCTAGACTTCGGGAATTCCCCCCGATTCCGGTCTTCGAGTTTGAAAGACTGGCGCTTGGTATTTCCTCGGGTTCTCCACTCGACCCCCTACCACCAAAAATCTGGAAAAATTTTGGAAACGAGCTCTTTGACACCATGCGCCTTATTTGTAATCAGTCTCTGCGCAGTGGCTTTGTCCCTACTCCCTGGAAACAGGCACTGATTACCCCTCTTCTGAAGAAACCTTCCCTGAACTCGGACTGTCTGTCAAATTACCGACCCATCTCCCTGCTGCCTTTCCCAGCGAAGATCGCCGAACGATGGGTCAGCTCGTGCTTGTCCGCCCATTTAGAACAAAACAACCTTCTTGATGATCACCAGTTCGGGTTCCGTCCTGCCCACGGCACCAAAACAGCAGTCCTGACAGCCATGGAGGACCTTCGCATGCGTGCAGACAGGGGTCAGCCAGTGGCGCTGATACTACTGGACCTGTCTGCCGCATTCGATACGGTCAATCATGATATGCTGCTGCAGAGACTTGGTGAGGTGGGAGTGGAGGGCACTGCATTGCTCTGGTTCCACTCCTACCTTCGGGACAGAAGACAGGCTGTCTCCCTCCCCCCTTTTCAATCCACCTTTGCACCAGTACCCCAGGGAGTCCCTCAGGGCTCCTCCATCAGCCCCATCCTTTTTAATGTGTATCTCTTCCCGCTAATCAAACTAATCCAATCCTTTGGGATCAAAACAATAAACTATGCGGATGATACACAACTCATCCTCTCTTGGGAAGGTGAAGATGCCACTCCTTTCTCGACCTTCCACGACTGCCTAAGAGAGACGGCTGGTTGGCTTCACATAAACTCCCTCCAGTTTAACTCCGCAAAAACGGAGGTCCTGTTCTGTTCAGGCACCAAGATACCCCGTCAGTTTCCGACTGATTTCTGGCCCCCAGAGTTTAGTGACAAACCTCTGCCGGTTCCCTCGGTTCGCAACCTGGGAGCCATGCTTGACAACAAATTAAGTATGGAAACCCAGGTGACGAAAACCGTGGGGATATGCACAGCCCTGCTTCGCTCACTGCGGAAAATCATGCCTCTCCTCCCGGCACAAGCCAGGGCGTCAATAGTCAGGTGTACGATACTCAGTCGCCTTGACTATTGTAACGCCCTGCTCCTGGAGTCTCCAGTCACGCTGATGGAGCGTCTTCAGCGAATGCAATCTGCCGCCGCTAAGCTGGCTCTTGGCTGGTCGAGGAGGGCTTCGGCCACAGCAGCTCTATCTGAGCTGCACTGGCTACCTCTAAAACAACGAGTGGCCTTCAAGTCCCTCTGCATTGTCTTTAAGGCTCTGCATGGACTTGGACCTAAACCTCTGCGAGCCCTGTTTATGTGGTACACTCCTGCCAGAGATCTACGCTCGTCCTCGGCTTGTCTGGTAAAGGTACCCAGATTTAATAAAGCCAGAACAGGGGGAAGATCCTTCAGGGTTGCAGCGGCCAAGCTGTGGAACAGCCTGCCCACTGACATACGTCAGATGTCCCAGCTTCTTCCGTTCAGGAGACGTATCAAGACCTGGCTTTTCCCTCAATAACTGTCCGCTTGACTATCTCCCCCGGTTATTCGCTAACAGAGTATTCTACAGCGCCAGGAAGCCTGCAAGGTATCAGTCGCGCTCTACAAATTCCCAAAATAAAATAATAATCCGTTTTTTTAGGTCGAGCAGAAGACAACTATTGCTGGCGTGTCTGGGGGAATGTGAGACAGCGATCGCCCACACGCCTCGCTGTTTCAGATTCCTTCTCGAGGGCGCGCACGTCGCCGTCCACATCCCCTGCCTCTGATTCTCACCTAAACACGCAGTCAGGCACACACGCAGGCAGGCACACACACAGACGCAGGCACATACAAGCGCACGCACACACAGCCACACACGCACATGCACCCCCCCAGCCACGCACGCACCCCCACCACTCACGGGCGCGCACACACACAGATACAACCCCCCCCTCCCACTCACCGTGCTCTTTCTGCCTCGTCCGTGTCCCTCTCTCCCTCGGCAGCCATTGGGTGTGTCTCGGCGCTGGTGGTCACTCGGGACGGGACCCGGGACTTCAGCTGCCTTAGCGCCGGTGTACCGTAGTTTCAATCTTCCCATCTGGCTGATCTTCCCCCTCGTTTGTGCGCATGCGTATCAGTAAGCACATGCGCAGGAAGCCCTTTTTGTAAATACAGGTATTTTCGATCTCCCCCCGTTCTGCCGTTTTAGTGCGCATGCGTGTCATTTCACGCTTGCGCACGAAGTAATTTTTCATTCAGTTTGAAGCTCCCGCGGCAGCGGTACCACCATTACCAGTTGTGCTCCCCAGCTGCAGCCATTTTTAGTGCGCATGCGTGTCATTTCACGCATGCGCAATAAGTCCTTGTTATTCCATTTGAAACTCCCGGGGCAGTGATAGTGGCAGTTAACCAGCTTGTGACCGCGGCGCGTTGCTGGACGAGGACCGTACTTTCATCCCTTGAGAAGCCTAGCTAGAGGACAGGAGAGGCTGGTTCAGGTACTGCGCGTTGTGTAATTTTTCGGTCATTAAGAGGCTTTGTTGTAAACGCATCTAACTGTGCCGCGTAGCTGAAGGCCCCTGGGGCTAGGCAGGCAACCCAGAAGCGGTCAAGCCCCTCTGAGTTTATTTATTTAATGCATTCTTATAAAGCGCAGACTTTACCCGAAGGTGTCAGAGTGCTGTACAATAGAACCAGAGTGTGTGATGGCACTCCCCTCGGCCCGGAGAGCACACATGGCAACCTCAAGGAAGGCGTCTCCTCGGGCCTCCGTGGCCGCCGCAGTGCTCTGCGTGGTTGCCGCTGTGGGGAAGGCATGTGAGGTCTAAGTGCGCAGGAGAGAGGGGCTCGTCGAGGCCTGCATGTCGCCTTTGTAGTTTTGCAAGGATCATGTGGGTGAACCAAATGATCGCAGTACCCAGGTGTCCTGTTTAATCCCTGCTATGCTCAGCTGCGGGTCTTTTTATTCACAAATCTTACGTAGCTCTGGCCATAACCGGCCTGGTGCGAACAGGTCAAACTGATGTCCCCCCCTAGTGCTCCTTAGTACAGCCAGCCATCACGCCCACAACGCGCCAATGCTAATCCTCAACTTCCCTTGGCCTTCAAATGGATATATCACTCTTTCACCCCCTCCTTTTTATTTTAAAAATGCGCCCTAGAAAGTCAGTAACAACTAAGGCCTGTAGATAAGACTCAGCCCTCCCTGGCTGTTCGAGGACGGGTGGGCAGAGAAGGACAAGGACTCACTGTCTGTCTTTTCCTTCTTACCCAAATCAGACAAGCACATTCTCCACTTATGCGCTGACGCTGCACTCCCCCCCCCCTATTCCCTCTTTGTCTCGCTCCTCACTTAGTGAGAACACCGACTCTTACCCTCTATTTTCTCCATTCCTTCATTCTTCCCCCTGTGAAATCGATAAACAAAACAACATTTTTGCTGGTTCTTATTTGGATTTTGCACTACTTCGCCCCCTATTCCCCCCCCCCCCCTCTCCTCCACAACACACATTTTTATGGTGATTAAGCATTCTTTCCAACGGGAAACATAATCACTAACAGTATTTATGGAATTTCATGTGGCGTGTTGGCAGTGCAGAGCACTTGAGAAGACCCCATCGTGTAGTAAAGTTGGTCAGTTTTAAGTGTTTGTCCTAATTGTTGTGCTAGGGGGTGGTGTTTCAAATGACACAGAAATAGCAACTCTCCTGCTAGTTGCAATTGTGGTACACTGCAAATGTCTGCTGAGTCTCAAGTTCATACATTGTGTGCAGGTGTAATAAGTGTCGTACTGGTATGTGTGGAGTGGCCCTGTGTACCATAGCTAGAAAGGGTTGAAAGTAGGAGTTAAGATGCTGGAAAATTCTATTGTCTCTACTAAAATGGCTGCAGCAGATACGCAATGCTTTGGACAGATGTATTTCAGAAATAGCCTTAAATCCATTCCGCCCTTCCATCATTCCTTTCTGTAAGGCCTTTTGTTGCAATTGGTGTTGCAATATTTAGCAGTGCCAATAGCTCAAACTTAATTAATGCGAGACCTATAGCATTGCAAATGCTTGTTATTATATATATAGATACCCAGTGGCTGTACAACAGTTGAAAGAGCCTCTGTGCAGCGTGCCTGTTTCACTTTCTCCTCCAATGAATGCATTACCACTAACTAATGTAAATACTATTCTAGCATTTTTACACCACTTCCCTCGGCTGCCCAAGTGCTTGTATGGTCAGACGACAGACCCAAAAAATGTTGAGCAATCAAAAGTGTGGCTGCCAATGCACAAAAGGGAAATTAATATTGTGCCCACGCACCATTTCCATCTCCCGCAAGTAGTTTTTCATTTTTGGTTAGTTTTGGAAATGTGGCCATCGTATTACACAATCTATTAAGCATTGCATTATTAGCAGAACAGATTGATGGAACAATAACTTTGAATTATTCCTACTAAGTCTGCATGGAAGTGGGCCCAATAGCTGTTCTTAAGCCACAGCTTTGGAAGCCAGCTTGCCACAGCTGCGGCCACATTACAGAGCCAAACTGGCATATCTGATGGTGCCATCACAGCTGCAGCACCACCCATCAAAGCAACAAAAAAGAACATCAGCATCTTGATTTGCCATGGGGATGTACGGGCACAGTTCAATGCCAGAGGACCCTAAGCCCTTTGAGTCCCAGTTCGAACCCAAAGGAGTGCCAGGCCACCAAGACATTCTCCCACTTGGCAAGCAATGACACTGGATTAAGAATCTAAATTGGCTTATGAATGTACTGACAATGGAGAAGTGTAAAATTGACTCCACCCGAAGAACATGTTAGAAGTGCATTATAGCCAAATGTAGTCTACACTCGCATATATTCTATGTGACTAGTGTCAATAAAGTTCATGAGCTTAGAACCCTAATTGAATAATCATGTTATTACTGTATTAACTTTAAAGTTATGTGTTCAGAATTTTGATTTATCTGTATGTAAAGAGTGCACTTAAATGTAACCCGTGCACTTGTTAACTTAGCCTAACTTGTGGACTTGAGATGTAGTTGGATTCAAGCTCACATCTAGGGTTTATCATTTTAATTCATATTGTTTTTCGTTTGCAGTAGAATGTTGCATGTATTTGTGTTCCCACTGCAGGTGAACAAGAGAGCAGAGAGAAAAGGGTCTGTGTTCTCAGTAGATAGTGAGGCATATGAAGCAGTAACTGGTACAAGGAGAGCGATAACAAGATGGGAGGCGAGTGGAGAAGGAGACAAGGCTAAGGATGGCTGGAATAACAATTGTGGGAATAGCAAGATGGTGTGAAGAAGCCAATGTGTTCTGGAAGAATGGAAAAGTACTACGCGGATATGTGGGACGTACCTTAGATGCAAATGATGTTATGATGCAGCTTAGTGAGGGACAGTTAGCATTCTGGCTTAGGGCGCCTTGGGGTACAGACCTCTTTTGACATCTGTGGCTTTATGCTACTTGACCCATGTTAGGGCTTCTTTTACAGAGGACTCTGACGGCTGACATCTTCTGTCCTATTTAGCAGAGTAGGGTAGGGACAGACAGGAGTCCATGCTTAACTGTAATGAAAAATTGATGCAATCTGATGCAAAGTTCTGTTTCCTTATTACTTACATCACAATTATTGAACTCGTGGTTTTTGTTTTACTACATCGGGTGAATCGTTTTTGAAAATTTGGCTTCATCTTATTTGCATTTTACTTCTATACTATTATGCATAGACTCCTTTACATTAATCTGTTTTTTACTTTGAATCTGGAATAAAATGTGCTAACTTGAGACTTGGTTTCGAGCTGAGTTATTGTGTTCCCAAATTGGTTACACTGTATTTGGATCGAAATGTTTTTCTCCTCACATCTCACACTGGGCAAAAAGACCGCCAAGTAAGTGTTACTGAGTAAGTGGGCCCAGGCTCCATCAACAACAGACATGAAGAAGCATGACCTCTCTAAAACAAGCTCTGCAAAACAGAAAGTAAAATGCCAGGAAGAACGGTCTACTTCACGGAGATCATAGTTTTACTACATCGGGTGAATCGTTTTTGAAAATTTGGCTTCATCTTATTTGCATTTTACTTCTATACTATTATGCATAGACTCCTTTACATTAATCTGTTTTTTACTTTGAATCTGGAATAAAATGTGCTAACTTGAGACTTGGTTTCGAGCTGAGTTATTGTGTTCCCAAATTGGTTACACTGTATTTGGATCGAAATGTTTTTCTCCTCACATCTCACACTGGGCAAAAAGACCGCCAAGTAAGTGTTACTGAGTAAGTGGGCCCAGGCTCCATCAACAACAGACATGAAGAAGCATGACCTCTCTAAAACAAGCTCTGCAAAACAGAAAGTAAAATGCCAGGAAGAACGGTCTACTTCACGGAGATCATAGTTGAAGAAAGAATTATCCTAGTCTTTTACTCGACCCCTTTTTGATCTCCCCACCCTGTGGTCAGCTTCATAATTACCCTTTTTCTATAATATTTATTTTTTAAGGACTGCTGCCCATTCTCTAGCATCCCATCCCCCTGCCTTCTCTTTCTAGGGGATGTCCTCCCTAGGCCCGTGTGAACGTTATATTATGTCAGCATAATTTGCATAATTTCGGGATTTCCACGTTACAGTTGTTAGGCAAAATTCATGAAATTGGGCCATCATGCAAGTTATCATACCATTTTCTTTAAATATATGCCCCATAAGGTCCACTGTCTCCCACGGCATGTTAGGACATCTCACAGGGAATAAAAGTGATGTATATGTCACCTGCAATTTGTCAGCATGGTAATGTTGGCTACAATCTTTACCCTGCACTCAATGGGCCCTATTTATGAGAAACTAATGCAGTGACGTGCTGCACCGTTTTGCTGCACCGTGCTGCGTTAGTTTAGAAGCACAGGGATGCAACATATTTATAACAATATGTCGCATCTTTGTGCTTTTCCCTGCGCTGGCGCACAAACTGCTGTCATGCGTGGGCGCCAGAATCCTTGCACCATGGTGCCTGTGTCGTGGGAAGACTGAGTTGATTTCCTCTTCCAATGCATACTGTAGGATGCAGTATGCATTGAAAAAGGAAAAAACAAGGAGAAATGAAAACATTTCTCCTCAATATGCCACCCCTGGGGTGGCGTAGCATTCTGACGCGTTTCCAGTTTTACGATTGCTCATAAATCTGGAAATGCATCAGTGCACATGGGTGTTGCGTGGGAACACCCACAGCAACACCCATGTCACACCCCTAACACGCAGAGTGTTGCGGGAAAAGGGGCGATATTTACAAGCACACGTAAAGCCATGCTGGGTGGCTTTATGTGTGCTTGTAAAGATCACGAATCAGGTTGCACCGCCGGTGCGCCACGCAACGTGATGCACCAGCAGAACAAGGGGCTTGTAAAAAAGTCCCACTAACTTTATCTATACCAGGCCACCAATACATCTCCTTCAGACTCTTCTGGCTATTCCAAAAGCTCCTTCGCAAGCTAAATCTGAAACTCCCTCCATCAACCCTACAGGTGGAAACATGCTGGCATCCCTCAATACAATACCGCCGTCAGGGGAGGAGTCTATTCCTTTACAGAGGAGCCAGGATCGAAGCAAATCTAAGGTCATCAACAGTAGATGGCCGCACCATTACTTGTTTTGGAAGATTCAAACATTTTGCAATACATTTTCTTCTGCTGACGATCCTCATAGCTGTAAAATGTATTCTTATGCTTATTAGTGGAAGAAAAAAATCACTGGAGGTGGAAATATTCTTTATAGTTGGAAGAAAATCTATTTACATATTTTAATTTATTTTTCCACATTCTTCAAAAAGAGCGTGGGTTGTTTATGATGTCAATTTTTATAGAATTGTATTAGATGTGCGCTGTATTGGAGTCGTGGTTCTGTAAAACATTTTTGTGTTTAATGTAAAGGTTGTAGCTGGGCTGCTGAAGTGGATGGAGATGTGATCCAGGGCCACAATAAATCAGCGTTATTTACCTGACATCGTCAATTAGTGACCTATGTTTCTTCCGCATTTTGTGGTATATTGTCTTGCTGAATTTGGATTGAATATGTGACTACAGCTAAATTGGCAAAGCAGGATTTAATACGTTATTAGAACATCGGAATATTGAGAGCTCCATTGAAGACAATGGAGTGCTCGCGCTACTAATGGCTGGTAGGAGCATCAACAATCCAATGAATGTTCACGGCTGTTGCTGTGAACAACGGCATCATGGAGCCTGAAGGGAATTCAACCCTCTCGTGCTCTGTGAGGCCTTTGCTGTTAGACTTAGAGCCCTCCATACTGGCCATTAGAACATTGGAATGTTGGTAGCTCCATTGAAAACAATGGAATGCTCCGGGTTTATAATGGCTGGTATAAGCCCGGAGCTCCAACATTCCAATGTTTCTTTGTTCACAGCTCTCCCCTCGCACTCCCTGAAGGCTTTGTTTTTATTTGCTAGAACATTCTGCCCTCTAGTGGCAGAATGTTCTAATAGCCTTATAGCCCTTCGTAGCAGGGCTATACCGGCTTTTAAAGTCCCGCTGCCTTGTTAAAGTCCCTCGCCTTTGGCTCGGGCCTTTAACACTGCAGCGGGCCTTTAATAGCCGGTATAGCCCGCTACGAAGGCAATATTAAAGGCCCGCTCCCTTGTTAACGTTGGAGCGGGCCTTTAACCCCTTCAGTGCGGCGCATGTTCAGCGGACGTCGCGTGCACTACCTCGGTAGTGCTGCGCACGTCTGCTAAACGTTCCGGCCCCGCCCGCGCAATAGAACATTGCACACCAGCGCGGAACGTTTGGCGCAGCGGAGGGGTTAATTGCCAGTAGAGACCGCAACAGCAGGCTTTAAGGCTATATTAGAACATTCAGAATGTTGAGCGCTCCATTGAAGACAATAGGGTAGCTCAGGGCTAGTAAGGGTTGGCGTATGCCTGGAGCTCCAACATTCCAATGTTTGTCTTCATGTTCCTCACTTTTTAATTCAGATAATTCTAACCTTGGTGGATGGAATGTTCCAATAGCCTTTTAGCCCTTCTGCCCCAGGCTCTCCCACGTTCTAGACCATTGCCTGCAGTTTGGGTCGTTAACTCTGGTTCAGGGCCTTTAACAACTGATGTAGCCCTCAGCAGCTGGCTATAATAAACTAAAATTGGCTAAGGTGTGGAATCTGAGCCATAGTCCATTCAAGTGGAATGAAACCCTGAGGATGGTTCCTTGCCAACTTTTCTTCTGAAGCAGGTTTCGATGAAACCCATGACTTTGATGTATAATCTGATGGCTCAGCATCATGAGTGAGCGAGCCCAGTGATCTTATCTTCGCGACATCTACCAGAGTATGCCCTGCATCTTTCCCCACTGCCCAATGGACAGATGGCAGACATTATTGTTCAAGGGAATTACATATACTCAGTGGTAAATTTCCAGGTCCACTGGAATGATGTGGCAATGGAAGACCAGTTTATGCAGCAGAGTGAGCTAAATTATGCGGCATGAAAAAGCAAATTGTGTGGAATAATGAGGCAGTATTATTTCCCTAGCTTATCCAGTTAATACATCATAATACTGTCTTCGCAAAGGTTTCTCATTAGTACCATGCTTATACATGAATATCGGAATCAGAAACTAAAAGGTGGCTATTTAACCATGCAAAGGAGAAAGAGATCTGCTAGAGGGATGAGCCACATGTGGTGAAATTTATTTAAGTAACTATTGATCCGTTTGTCTGTTTGCGCTGCTGCTTTGTTATTTTTCTGTTCTGTTGTGTCATTGTGTTGCTGTTGCGTTCTGTTATTTTTGCGCTATGTAGCTTCCTCACTGCCGAAAGTGGTAACACCACATGAAAAACAGTACATTCCCAAGCTCAATTTATGTGACCCACACTTCTGGTCCTGACCAGCGGCAGCCAGCACGAATCTGGGGTGGTAGGGCGGGGGGCGAGGGGGTAAGAAGGTATAATTGTAAAAAAAAGAAAAATGCACTTACCTCCTCACCGCTCTGTCCCATGTCGTCTCTCCTCCGCTGAACAGGAAGTAGCCAAGCTCCCCTGAGCCATCACAACGCAATGCAGTGTTGTGATTGACTCTCCTAAACCAATCACAATGCTGCAATGCAGCACTGGTATTGGTCTGAGTGCCGTGGGTGGGCGCTCAGACGGAACTGGGGGCCAGGGCATGTTCTCCGTGCAGGCTGTGATGCAGCGTGCATGAAGAACATGCTAAAGTCTGCATGACTGTTTGGCCGGACCATGAAGGCCGGTCAAAGCATCATGCGCACTTTTGTGTGCCCACCACTCCACCCCTCCTCTGTCAGCAGAGCAGCCTCGCCCTCATACTGCCTCAGCAGGGGAGGATAAAATCATAATACCATTGCGTTATTATTATTTTAGATTTCCTTTCCTTTACAGCTGCACAGCAGCAGTGGGGCGACGCTCCTCCGCCTTAGCGGAGGAGCCGCCACTGATCCTGACCCAAATACCCCTGCATGGAGAGATAGGATAAAAATCACAACACAGGTTTGCTGATGTGGTTTAACAGCACATAGGCATTCTGTGAGTAATACATTTTGTCAATTTATCTGCGACACCTGCCAGGTAAGTTACCAACATTAGACAGTCTGAATCGAAAGCTACAATAGTTGAAACAACTTGCCTGTTTGTTGTGAGAAACTGAGGCCCAGATTAACATACATATCTGTAAATGCAACGCAGCAAGTGAAGTTGCTGCTCAGGATTGCGTAAAAGGTAGCAAGCAGACTGTGCCATAAGAAATGGCGCAGTTCTGCTCTCTCCTTGCACTGGCGCACTTTGGACAGCTGAGTGTCAAAGCAGGCACCCTTGCCCATAGGCCAATTGAGCCTGCGGGAAGGTCACAATCGTTTTTGTGCAGGAAGGTGCACAAAAACTATGGTTGGAGGTTTTTTTCACCTCTTTGTATGTGTGCAGAATTCAAAATTGGGAGAGGAGTTGGCCTAACTTGGCTAGGGCGCTCGACTTCGAGTCTGGGGAACTGGTTCAAGTCTCGGCAATGACGCTGAACATCCTGTGATTCTGGGCAAATCACTTAATCTCCCCATGCCTAACAAAAATAAATGTGTCCTCATGTAATGCAACTGGTGCTATGTAAAGCGCTCTGACACCCGATTTGGGTCAAGTTCGCGCTATATAAAAGTCTGTAAAATAAAAGAGGAAATAAGAGAAGAAATAAGGAAATTTCTCCTTGATACTCCAGCCTCAGAGGTAGGTGCCATTTGGTGCAAACCCATGTCTTCAACTCTTTATAAATATTGGTTTGCATGAAAATCCATGCACCACCCATGAAGCGCCTCCCTGACGCAAAGTAGTACAAGGTAGCATGTCGCGCTGCCTTGCATGACTTTTTGTTTTACAAAGCAACGCAAACCAACAGTTTTGTCGCTTTATAAATACCAAAATGGATTTTGTGTCGTGTATATGTCAAAAAAGTGAAGCAAACCAGATGCAAAATCTTTGAACATCTGGGCATGAGTGAGACTGGATCATTGGGTGCGTTTCTATGCCTTGAAACCAAAGAAAACACAACAAGACGAGCCTGCTCCAACCCCTTCACCCACAATAAATCTGCTTTAAGAAGCAGACAGAGTGGGAAGCAGGTCTGAAGGAGGGATATATTTAGCAGCATTTTGAAACAAAAGCCAAAACCTCCTGCTACCAGTGCTCATAAATTAAACCTGCCAGGAGCCGCAGTATCCTTTTACCCAGACTGGAGCACATCTACTGCACTCCAGGAACACAGGATCATGGCTGTGTGGGCGTTGGAGCCAGACACTGGCTAAAGTCAAACCTCCACCACCTCTTAGTTGGGTGAATTAAACTCCTCTCGATCAGGGGTCCGGGACACCTGAAGACCAGTAGCGGCCAGTGTGTAGATAGACTGGTCGGGCGGGGGATGGACAGAAGACAAGACAAATAAAAACAAAAAAAACACTTAGCTGCCGCATCACGCTCCTCTCTGCTGCAAAAGACACACAATTGATGGACGGAATGCAGAACAAATCCAAACATTCAACCCAAAGTCAAGAGATCTGGGTTAAATCCATCATTCTTTTGCTCACCATGCCACCCCAGTTTAGACCTGGCCATATGCAAATCAGTCTTGACCCTGTGCCTCTCCACTGCAGGCACAGGTTCCTGGAGTCCACTGCAGCCAATCCTGACACTGCCAGTACTGCCAAGTATCACGCATCAGGCGTGACGCTAACGCATTTCAGTGTGGTGTTCCGCAACACCGCACTGAAATGCATTGTCACGCATTTTGCCCACTGAGACTGGCTGCACTCTGCTGACAGCTGAAACTGGCTACCGTAACGCCAGGCTGCTGCCTCTGCCTGCATTAATTCCCGCCTGTCGCTGACCACGTGACAGACAGTGAGGGTCTCTGAGAAGCGGCGGGGGACTCGACCAACTGGAGAGTTGTGCTGCTCGGTGTTCTGGGAGAGTTCTGGGAGAGTTGTGCTGCTCAGTGTCGATACGATGTCCCCATCGGCCATCCCAGAGACTGAAACTAGTTGCGCTGGCTGCTGCAGCCAGCCTGAGCTGAGTGCGCTGTAAATTATTTTACCCGGCCGGCGTTGCACACCGCGCAGCCGGGACGGCACTGACTGACTGTCAATATGGACGGTGAGACTCAGAGTCTCACTGAGGGAATATCGTGGCACAGCGCGTCATAAGAGGCCTGGGCTGCATCGGGCGCTGCATGTGCGGGGAGAACACACTGCTGCTGTGCGGCCGCCAAAGGACAGACCCCCTGTGGGGCTAAGTGGCTCTAGTCTGGGCTCACCACTCCTTTACTGACCCCCTTTCGCCTCTGAGACAGCCAGGACTGAGTGCCTGCCACAGCCAGTGGAGTGCCAGCTGCAGCAGTCACTGGACTCGACTCTGTCTGAGACTAGTAGTAGAAGTTGAAGTCTGTTCACAACAGTAGGTAGTGGTACTACTATGTCGTAATTCTTTCTCTTACGGCGTCCTAACCTTTTGTATCGTGTGTTTTCTCTCGTCACACACAGATGCACGCACTGACAGAGTTGAAGTTTTAATACATAGCTGCGAAGGTTTCAGATTGCCATGTGTGACATTTCCATAATTTTTTATATTTATGTGTTTCCCTCATCTTCATTGTTTGATTTTGCTCGCAAAAAAATGTCACTCATATATGTTGAAATGTCACTCATAATTCCACAGAAATTATGAAAATGTCACACATAGCAATCTGAAACCTTGGCAGCTATGACTGCCTTAATGCTGTTAAAAGCAGCGTCAGGATTTGCCTCAGCGCCATTTATTTGCACTCCAAGTTAGACTGGGAACCTGCTCTCTTCAACCTGGCAACGCATCTCAGGTTGGATAGAGCTTCAGTGTGCAGGACGATTCAGCCGCCCTGAGACGACCGGCCAGACCGCCATGTGCACTGAATAGCAGTTTAACCACTCCTCTACCAGCCTGTCACCCCCCAGGCCCCGCCCCCAAGCCTCGGCTCCAAGACCAAAAATAAAACGATAATAAACGTGGGTTTATTATCTTTTTTCTTTTGATTTTTTGGACTGCTGGGATGTGGGGCGATGCTCCTCTGCCATAGCGGAGGAGTCGCAGCTGCTGAAAACCCTCAAACGTTTCAACGTTCCCTTTAACCCCACCCACTCAAAAGAGGCTCAATGTGCTCGGCCATTTTGTTGTTCTGCTGTTGCACATTTTTTTTGCATAGCACAATACGCATCAATTCTTTGGCCTTTTCACGGTGGTGGGGGATTGCCTATTGCAGCAGCAATCTGTAAGTGGTTTTGGCCTCTGGATCACGCTTAGTAGGCCTTATTCTTTTTGGGACTTTCTGTCTGGCTTGTTAGATGTGTTTGGTAATTTTATGTGGTGTGTGTAAACCCAGTGGAGAAAAACTCTTACGAATCATAGATATTGTAACCTTCAGCCAAACTCGTATGTATATATGGTTCGGTTGTGATTGTGGGTAGCTTTGTAGCTCTCTTGCAATCAGCAAGTTGTTGGTAGTCCATATGAGGGTTGTTGCAAAGTAAGTGGATCGTAGGGGGCTTGTGACCTTCGAATGGACCCATGTTTGTGGTCATTGGGTTATATAGCTGTGGTGGTAGTTTAAGTGTCAACCTGTTGTCCTCTATCACCTGGTGTGAGTTTATACATTAGTTACCAGAAAGAAATGACATTGTCATTTTCCTTCAGCTGCTGGTGGTGGGGGAGTTTGGGGTGGGTGAGGGTTGTCCATGTTTTGGGAGATATAAGGAGAACCAGTTAGGGTGGGAAAAGATGGTGTAAAGGCAGATAGAGAAGAGGTGGGGTGGGGGAAGGAATGGAGGAATATGTAGACAAAGGAATATGGAAGGGTTAGGAGGGCAGGGGCAACAGGTGATGTCATAGGGCGAACAGGATACCCAATGAGTGTGAAAGTAGGCAGCAGTGATGAATGGAGGGACTGGAGCAATGTTATGTAGGGGAGAGCAGTCACACAAGATGAGGGAAGTGATGGGCAAGGGTGTGGGGCAGAAATGTTATGATGAAGAGGTGGATGGGTCGATGGTGTATTAAGGGGATATACTAAGGTCGAAAAGGGGTATTGTGCATTGTTATGCAGTGCCTCAAACTGAGGGTTGTCCTCTTTCTGTAGGCTTCCAATTTTTGTCAGAAAAAAGTTGAGGCCCAGAGAAGAATGTCATTGGCCCAAGATCACACTTTACGGTCAAGTGGGAATGCCGCCATTAGAGTTCATAACTTCTGACTCCATGTGCAGAAATGTAACCAGAGAGACATTTCTTGTCCCTTTGTACAGTCTTGACATGGCGATGAGAGCCACTCACAAGCCAGAGGCTAGTAACTGGGTAAGGAATGAACACATGAAGAGGTGAGACCATTTGTAGCGCATAAACGCTACCTGGTTCTGTGTTCAGATGGTAAAATACCTTTGGCCTTTGCTGGTCTGCCTTATATAATGCTCTTTTTATGATGTCATGGCTTTCTATAATGAACAACAGGTTGTATGCCAGAACATCATATACATAAATATCGTCTAACAGAAATACCATGTCCTAAATATCGTTTACAAAAATTTCCCATTTTGTGTAGATTTCCTATTAGAAGCTCTAATGGGGCCATGCTATCGCGAAGGATATTTAGGGCACAATAATTATTCCATCCCATATCTAACAACAATATCCTGGTAATACATTGAATAACGTGGATGTATGACGGTACGACGCGTACCGCCACAACGCGTGCTTTTACAACGCGTCTTTTACAACGCAAGTCGTAACCACGACTTGCGTTGGGGGCGTGGATAGTAAATAATATAATTTTCTATTCCAACACCAGTCCCCGTGGATACTAGGGAAGGTGTTGGAATAGTAAATTTACTATTCTTTATCCTCTAGCGCCCTCAAGCGCAAGTCATGGTTACGACTTGCGTCGTAATGGACGCGTTCTAAAAGTACTGCGGTGTAAAATCCGCGTCGAAAAGGATGTTCCCCGAACAACGTGGACATATATTATACATTGGTACCCTCTCTCTATAGGAATGTCGCGATTCCTCATCTCCGAATGGCTGGAGTGTTGGGGTTACCTACCGCTGCTTGCCTGCATTCTAAGCATCAGGCAGGGGCATGAAAATAAAGAAGGGGCATGTAGTTGGTTTGTGGCCTGTAGGGCTTAGGGTTGGGCTGAAGGCTCACAGGGGTTATTGTTCACATACTACCCATCAATAATGGGTATTAATTGCCCTTATCGGTCATGATTGTGCATGCTCACCTTTAGTTCAGGCCCATAAATGTCGGTTGGGCAATGAACAGAAGTTAACACCCTCATCAGAGGGTGTTACTGCTGTTAATGCCCTCAGCAAAAGGCATCACCACTTCCTTAACAGCACAAAGGACATTGTTACATTTAAGTAGTAGCTTTACATCTACAAACAAGGTGGGGCCAGATGTTCATTTAGGAGGGTACTTTTTTCTGGGCACCCTAACCGTGAGTTTTAATTTGGGCCCAGTGCCATGGACAATGGCTTGTGTACTCCTTGTGAAGGAAGTTTGTAACAGAAAAGACCCACAGACATTGGTGCGGGAACAGGTTTCAGAGCGGGGGTTCTGCCATCAATGTTGCATCACTGAACTCAGAGGGGTTCTGAAAAATCTGAGCGTCACACACAGAAAACAAGTGTATTCAATGAGCCACACCCATTCACTAGGAGAATAGTACCAGTGTATTATTCATCTAGTGGTGCGTTTAGGAGCACACATTTGCAACTATGTCATTCAAAGCATTGTGTGGTAGTGCATTGTCCTTTACACACAGCACATTTTCCACTGTAATGGCACCAATTGTGCACAGTCATGCAGTTTTACTGATAAAACTATATAGTACACAAATGATAATGTGCGGAAATCGGATTTCAGAAAATATTATTTATTTGCGCATCAGCTTGTAAAGTGCTTTAATAAGTTTTGATTCTATTAAAATCTTTGTTTCCATCACACTTTAGGATTACAAAAACACCTCATGCTTTCTGAACGGCTCATATATTTTTAAATAACTGTACAGTTAATCTATAAGTATTTCCTGGCCCAAGATATCCTACTGCCTTCCACACCAGCAAGATTGACACATAGTTCACTGTAAAAGAAATCCTCTCACTTTGCAGTCAGAGAAAGAACAGTAAACTCCAACCTCCATGTTCAAAGAATAAGAAGCAATTTGACAGAAGGCATAGCCTGACATTTGACCTCTGTCTATTTTTTTTTTTTTTGCAGTTTTATATTGCGCGAACATGACCCGAATGTATTGGAGCACTTTACATGAGCACCAATAACATTACACAAGGACACATTCATTTTTGCTAGACACAGGGAGACAAAGTGATTTGCCCAGAATCACAACATGTTGAGCCAACGTCTGGTGTCTTTAAAGGCACAGCAAATGTGACAAGGTAAAAACAAAGTTTAAAGTCGTCTCTATTGCTCATTCCTCTTCAGAATTCCAACATGGTTATTTTGGGGGTGCTGTAGCACCCCTACTTCCAGCCCCTATGCCCAAGGCCTCTCCTATCACAAAGTGAGACTAGGCTCCTTGTGGTGAGGTGGGCAGGCAGTTGTGTGCATAGTCCTCTCAATGCCACAAGAGAGGCAACAGGAGGCGGGGCGGGTGAGCACCAGTGTGATCGCCATGATCACTTGAGTCCAGTCACAGAGGGTGTGGCAGATCTGGTGGGCAGACACGAGTGTTAGCGAGGAGGCGGACACAATCAATGGAGCCCGCTGGACCTTGAAAAGGTAACGGCTACCAGGCCGGTCAGAAAGGGGCAGGGGACAGAATTTTCTGTGCCCACGCATTTTCAGGTCCCCGCACAAATTATGTTACATTTATTCATAGCTGTTAAACAAAACTGCTCTATTTACTAATGGCACTGTGGCTACCATGGCTAGATGGTGCTAGATGTTGCGAGTTTGCTGATGCAGGCTCTGCAAAAACTTCTGGCACTCTTCCTTCTGTGGCTAACTCCCTTTACTTCTCCTATCTCCTCTTGCTACCACAGAAGCTAATAACAAGCCTGAAGAACACAAAACAGAGTTTGAATGTTTTTATTCAGGGACATTGCAAAGGTGCACCATGTGTCCATCCTCTGCTGCCAGCCATCTGCCCACGCTTCAAACAGCCTAAGGGCCAATCAATAAATGAAACAGAGGTCCAAGGGTTCATGAACGTCAATTCACCAAATTGTCAGGGGTAGCGGATGTGACATCACACGCCATTTGACCTTTACTTTCACTCACACACATATGCTTACACATACACACACACTCTCTCTCTCTCACGTAGACTCTCACCCGCAAGGATGCATACGACATACATTTAGAAGTATTTTTTACATGCCTCAGCTGCCAATAAGGGACAATATCACATATGTATTGTAAAATTCTTCAATTATTAATGGAAGACAAAATGTGTACAGGATTGTTAGTGTAGACTCCCATAATAAACAAGCATTAGCAAGAGCAATAGGTCTGGGTTTAATGGGCTAACCCATGCATCATTAGCATATTCTAGTGAAAGACATGGGCGGGAGACAGCAGGGGGGATATTTGAAGCAGCCTGTCTGGTAGTTCAATGCAAGCACTGTGGTGGAGGGATACACCAAAACAGCCAATAGCAGTAGGTAAGAGACTCAAATAATGTGGCCATCAGGACACCCCTATTGTTGACCTTTGAAGGACTGAGTCAGCACTACTCTCTCTCCTCTAGTTTCCCTAACTCTTTCCCTCTCTTTCTCTCATGCTCTCACTCTCTCTCCACTTCTTGTTTTTGAGAGCTCTCTCTCTTTCTCTTTAACTCACTTGTTGTTGCATCTCTCTCTCCCTCTCTCTCTCTCTCTCTCTCTCTCTCTCTTTCTCTCTTTCTCTCTCTCTCTCTCTCTCTCTTTCTCTCTCTCTCTCTCTCTCTCTCTCTCTCTCTCTCTTCCTGTTCTCTTGCAGGACCTTCACACAGCCTTCATATAAATAACTGGTCGCAGCACAGCTTTTGCATTGCACTGTAACCAACCTCTGCAAGAGATGCTCAAATTCCTTGTAGAAGGATTCTTTATGCAAAATGTAGCAATTTCTCTTGCCACATGAAATTGAAAAAAGCAGGAATAGTATTACAACTCTGTGTGAACACGTAGGCAATGTGGAGAATGATTGAACGAGACAGCAGACCTCCATCAGTACATTCACATTTGCAATATGACTGCACTGCACACAACTGTAGCAGTCCATTTGTACCTTCTGATATTTGCAGCCTGAGCAAGTAGCTTGTAAGCTGTCAGACTTTGAGACCATGCATGCTGTGGTTTTTAGATTTCGCCTACACAGCACTTGTTCTGTGTTTCCGAAATCTCTTGTAAACAAAAAAAACCTTATAACATTCATAGAGCCGGCCCATTACTTACCATTGGTTGGCTCCGACGTCACTCTAGTTTCCATGCATTTTATTGGTCAGAGCCTCTTTCTCGCCTCGCCTCGCCTCCTCCTGGGCTTTGAGTCTTCATCCCTGCCATGGAGCGTGGATCAAGTACAGCTTCCTGTCTGCAGCCAGTGTACTTCTGCTGGATGCAAGCACCTCTAATTACTCTTTTTTTTACTTTTGGACATGCACTCTCAAAGAGTGCATGTCTCTGCAATTCCTCTCTTTCTCACCCGCCCTACTCCCACCGTAGCTCTGTTTCCCCACTGCCCCTGTCCGTTCTGTTGAATCCACCCACTGTCTGTTTTTTCAACCCACACCCGGCTCTCCTACAACTGTCCATTCTTTTTAAAGCACCCACATCCTTCTCTCACTGGCTGTTCTTTTTGCCTACACACCCCATCACTTTAAACCACGCTGCCACCCTCCTTCCACTGCACATTCTTTGTTCCCCACCCTACTCTCTTGTGTTGCTTGCCACTCCCAACTCCCGCACTATTTTAACACATATTGCACAGCAGAGTGGGCTGCTGTGCAACATGGCTTAACCCTTTGCGTGCTCGTGACGGAACCGTTCCGTCACGAGCCTCGGGTGGGCTGTTCTGGTGATGGAACGGTTCCGTCACGGCCCGCTCACCCAGCCTGCGCGGCACGAATTCCGCGCCTGCGCTGACGTTCTAAAGAGCGGGCGGGGCCATGACGGAACCGTTCCGTCACAAGCACAGCTTACCCGAGGGCCGTGACGGAGCGGTTCCATCATGAGTACGGGAGCGCCGCGCGGCCCCGCCTCCCCCTTAGCGCTGCGGCGGAATAGCCGCTGCAGCTAAGGGGTTAAAGGGGGAAAAAAACACTATGACGCGGTCAACGTGGCCACATTATAGCCTTTTTTTTAAACTTTAAGTCATGTTGCACAGCCGCTCGTGAGATTCAACAAAGGGATACACACCTCTTGTTCACTCACTCTCCCTGGTGGCTCCCCAGGGATAGTTATCTATGCATTGCAATTTGTAAAGACTATTAGGTTTTGTAAATCACTTTTCTGCAGTGCAAATTGAGACTTTGCATTCACCAAGATAGTTGCACTGACTTTGGAAATGCACAGTAGCGGTTCATGGCTCGCCGGTGTCTGGGCAGGGGCGGGCATGGATGGGGGGATGCGCAAAATAATATAAACACTTTCCTAGTCGCCCGGTCCCGCGTCTCTGCTCCTGCTCTCTTTGTCGTCTGACTTGCGGAACAGGGAGCACAGTCAGGCTTGCCTGACCAATCACAACGCTGCAATGCAGTGTTGTGATTAGTCTGAGGGAATGGAGGCCTTGCATGTTCTTCACGCAGGCTGTAATGCAGCCTGCATGGGGAACAGGAAAAGTGCGCATGACTGTTTTGGGTGGCCCGTGAGGGCCAGCCAAACAGTCATGTGCACATAGGAGTGGACAAACCACTCCTCCCCTGCCCTGCTCCGAGAGCAGAGCAGAACTGTCCCCCCCGCCCATAAAGCAGCACGTAAACCAGTACTGACGGAAATATTAAATGAAATTAACTCAAAGTTATTATCATTTTATGTTTCCCATACTTTGCCACAGTGGAGGAGCCGCCACTGGAAATGCAAAGTCTTTTGGGCAACAGGCTACCAAAGAAATAAAGGTACACGCTCAAGGGCTTCATGCACAAACAGGCCAGTCGCAGCTCTATGTTTTTCTTTTTTATTTGCATGTGAACAGTGATTCACAAAGTAGCTTTGCTGTAAGGGGAGTCACAGAACTAACAGTCGAGAACTTCCCACTATGGCTCCTTGTTCAAAACTGCATGCATCCCTTGGTGCTCTGACTTTTTTAGTGCAGTCTTTTTCCTGCCGGACCCCTGGGATGTCCCAGACATCTTCAGTGTTCACCCTGGTTGGGGCTGATGCTGGAAGGGGTAGGAGGTGTCTAATGTGAGAATTCTGGGGGGTTCCATGAATGAGAGATCTGTGGCTTATTGAAGTTTGTGGGTGGAGGTACTTAGGAAAGAGCAGGACAGGTGTCAGAAGAATTTCTGAAGATCGGAGAGGGTTAGAAGTAGAGGTGAGATAGGAGGGTCAGTAGAAGTAGGATTTACTTGTCAAGGGTAAGTAGTGGAAAGTGACGATCACAGGTGAGCCATTGAATTGACTTTTTATGGGATGTGGTTATGATGTAGACGTCTACAGCAGGGCATTATCAGGGGTGTAGGTGCTAAGGGAGAGTAGGAAAAAGGGGTGTGCTGGGAAGAAAGGTTAGGGTAAGCCGAACTGATCTAAAATGGTGGTTCGAGGTAAGTTGGGGATGCTGATTTAGGCAAGGCGTGTAGGCCTTGAAAGGGTTTAAAAAGGGGCGTTGCCGAGGGGCAGGATGGGTAGCCTTGAACTGAGTGGTACAGTTTGGCAGGAGGCTAGAGTGTTAATATGACCTTTGGTCGTATTTTATATACTACGCTGCCTTTCCTTCACTTTAGGCCCAGCTTTTGATAGTGAGCAGTCTGGGCCCTTAGATTCTGCAGACAAGTGGTACTGGGGAGCGGGGTTGGAGACGCAAGGACTAGTGCTACCGAGGGCGTAGGGCAGATCCCTGGCTGTGATTGCTGTGTATGTTAACAGATATATAACAGGGCAGGGTGGTTTCCATGCTGCACTTGGGAGCTAAAGATTTCTGTCAAACAGGAAGAAGAAAAAAGTACCCAAGGGAAACTACAAATCTTGATCAGTGGCTAATGGGATAGGGGATCAAGTTGGCTTCCAGGAGATTTTGGGGGGAGCTGGAAGGGGTGCACCAGGATTACTGACACTGGCACGCAATATTGAGGACAAAAGATTGAAATAAAATATCAATAGTTAAGTCTAGATTTTCTATACTTAACTCCATATGGCTTTGCAATATATATCTTCAAGGTATGTAGTACTGGAGTTAAAAATGGTAAGTCTATACTTCCCCATATGCACTTACCTTTCGATATTTTGTCCCTTGATAAGCATGTGCAGGCTGAATGTCAAGGAAATACTGCACCTGTTTCAGATTTGCTTGGCTTCCTTCTTGTTCCTCCCCAAGGCTCGAATACTGTTCAAGCCGCACTTGGCCCAAGTGCAAAGGGTGGGGGCTGCGATAACCTCCACGCCGACACCAGGCCTGCAGTTCAGCCACCGGGTGTCGTGTTAGACATGCTCCATTAAAGTTCAAGCCAGGGTTGACTCAGCGCCCCCTGCCGGCGCCTGCGAGGAGATGAAATGAGGTCAATCCATGCCTGGGACTAACACTCAATAAATGTGCAAACATATTAACCAAACCCGACATTCCACAGCCATATTGCTGAGGCGGTTTAATTCCCGCTCAAATATCATTCTTGCGGCTTTTGGGCTGGCGACGTTGGCTGCAGCTGGATTTGTCTGAAGAAAGACACATGGTAATATTTCTTTTTTTCTGCTTTCTGACTTTTATGTTACAGACATTGAAAAACCCACTGCTCCCTGTTCTGTTTGAGGTCGCAGAACAAGGTCATCTATAAACTGTAACCGTGGTGTACATTAAACTGTAACCGTGGTGTACATTTTTTACGCTCCCGCATAAGCCTACGCCTCCAGGAAATAACCTTATTTCCCTTCAACTTGTCAATAACTGTAATTGTAATTGCATTTTTATAGTGCTTATAACCCCAGTTGAGGCATCAAAGCGCTTTTTTCAGCAAGTAGCACCCTACTTCGGAACCCAAAAGTATAAGTGGTGAATTAGTATAGGGAAATATGAAATTAATTTGAGAGGTGGATATGTTAGTCTGTTATTTGGATTGAAAAGGATAGTGGCAGAATGGACGATGGAATGATTTGCATTTATATAGTGCTTGCTACCCTTGATAAAGTGTTGAATCTCTTTTTGGTGAGTAGCACGCTACTCGGAACCCAAAACCCAAAAAGCATTAGTGGTGAATTAGTATAGGGAAATATGAAATTAATTTGAGCGGTGGACATGTTAGTCTGTTATTTAGATTGAAAAAGATAGTCAAAGGATAGAAGAGGAAAGGGTTTGCATTTATATAGCACTTGCTACCCCTGATGCGGTGTTGAAGCATTTTTTGGCACGACGCACGCTACTCCGGATCCCAAAAAGGATTTGTGATGAATTAATATTAGGAAATATGAAATTAATTTGAGTGGTGGACATGTTAGTCTGTTATTTGGGTTGAAAAGGATAGTGGAGGGATAGAAGAGGGAACGGTTTACATTAAGATAGAGCTTACTACCCCTGATGAGGTGTTGAAGTGCTTTTGGTGGGTAGCATGCTACTCCGGAACCCAAACAGGGTCAGTGAGGAGTTAGTAAAGGAGAATATGATATTAAATTGAGAGGTGGACAAGTGAGTTTGTTATTTGTATTAAAAAGGGATAGTGGTTTGATAGAAGAGTGAAGGATTTGCATTTATATAGTGCTTGCTACCCCTGATGAGGTGTTGAAGCGCTTTTCGGCAGGTAGCATGCTACTCCGGAACCCAAACAGGATTAGTGGGGAATTAGTATAGGGAATTATTACATTTATTTGAGGGGTGGACATGTTTCATTTGGATTGAAAAGGAATAGTAGAGAGATAGAATAGAGAAGGGTCTAGAACGTTTTTTTGGGGAGTTCATAGCAGTAGGAGGAGGTTTATGATAAGAAAAGAGGAGATGGAGGGGGAAGAGTCAGAGGGAATGCTTTAGAAAGGCTTGTTTGGGAGATCTGAAAATTAAAAGAGGTATGAGCTGATGCAAGGAGTGGTAGAGGAGGGAAGAGTCTAGGAAGGGTTATTTTGAGGGTCATAGTAGTAGAATGGGGTTTGGGTCAGAGAGTGGAGGTAGAGGATATATTGAGAGGGGTAGAGGGTGAGAAATAGGGTAGTGCATTGGAAAGAGTATTAGGATGAGTTTTGAGATGAGTCAGAGAGTTGAGGTAGAAGATATATTGAAAGGTATAGGGTGAGAAATGGGGTAGTGCATTGGAGAGAGTAGTAAAATGAGGTTTGAGATGAATCAGAGTTGAGGAAGAGGGTATATTGCGAGAGGTTTAGAGTGAGATATAGGGTAGTGCATTGTAGGTGCTGAATTAGAAATCAAAGAAATAAATATAAAGATACATAAGTACATGGAAGGTATATATGTATAAGGAAAGTAATAGATTTAAGTTGTATTTAATAACTCAGACTTTCAAGTGTTGCTGTACTTTAGATTTTGTTTTGTTTTATTTTTGTGTAATTCAATAATGAAGCAATTGTAGATAAATAGTTATGATAAAATACATACTTATTTATGCTGTCACCTATATACATGTTAAACAGAATAGTATGACTATAAGTAATATGTACATTTGTTAAGCAGAACTAATGAATATCTATATATTTAAAACATAATTCTTATACATTTTTATACAAAGCAATACACATATGTAGGTACATCTCTGTAGTCCAAATAAATGCTTACATACAGAGGGGTATGCTGTAATTTATGCTTGAGTATCGTGGTTATGTGGGTAAGAGCCAACTCCTGAGTAGTCTTTGAAGATAAGGTAGTTATCTGTGGATCTTATGTTTGGGGGTAAAGATTTCCATAGTTTGGTTGATTGAACAGAGAAGGGTGTGCCACCCATGTTTTCTTGTATCTTGGGATTTTGAGGCGAGGTGCCAATCTAGAGCGTGGGTTCCTTTGTTGGATATATTTCGCGGTTCTATACCTTGAAGAGAGTTCCTATTCCATGTATCGCTTTGTGGGTGATAGAAAGCAGCTTGAATGGGGATCTTCTGGCAACCAGTAACCAATGTCGGGCCTTCAAGGCAGGGGAGATGTAGGTTTGTGAATTTATATGCAAGAGTAGTCTAGCAGCCGAGTTCTGAATCCGTTATAGTCTTTTCATAGTTGTTAAAGGTGATTGTGGTAGAGGCTACTGGCGTAACCGAGTTTAGACAGAACAAGAGAGATAGTAGCCTGGACCTCGTGTGGAAATCTCAGGTGGGGGAATATGAATTGCAGAGTTTTTATAGTAACAAAACTTAATCTTGCTAGTTTGTCCACTTGGGCATTTATTGATGGCTTGGAGTCCATGGTCATTCCGAGGTTTCTTAATTCCTTTCATACTTTAGGTGGTGTTCCCAGATCATCAGGCCATTTGAAATCGTATAGGGTATAACCAGTATGTTTAAAATGCACAACGTATCACTGTTTTCGGGTATTGGCGTTAAGGAATGGTTTGAAGTTAGCTCCTCCTCCATTAGCTGATATGTTACTGCATCCCCCACAACACCCCTCCCCCAAGCAAAGTTCTCATTTCAGGTCTAGTTTTGCCCCTGGTTAAGGCTATACTTTGTCACTTCAAATAAATAAATATATTTGAGAAAGGCTTCATCGAAGCCGAAACGCGTCTCTTGTGTCTCGGGTCGTGGGTGACCTGATCAAATAAAAGAAGCCGTATACCAACTACACCTGATGTCCGTGCCTTCTTCATGGGAGTTTCCTGTTGAAGTATATATATATGTATGTATATATATATATATATATATATATATATATATATATATATATATATATATATATATATATATATATATATATATTACCTACTGGCGGTCGCCAGTAGGTATATATAGTTAGGATTTTTTCTCTATGGGTTTTTTGAAAATTCTATGTCTAATAACTTTGGCGTTTGTGGACGGAATCGGCTGAAATTTTCAGGAAAATGGCACATTTTGTTTCTGAGCAGCCCTTGAAAATTTGGGGGGGGTTCGTCCAGTGGGGGCCGAGAAAAAAGGGGGTTCCCAAAACGTGTTTTTAACATTGAGTTTTCCATAGGGCGGTTGGCCTCACTTTTAGCCCGAACGGCTGAATGGATTTGCACGAAACTTGGCAAAATTGTAGGGACTGGTAGCCCGATGTGCCTTTTGTAGGTCTCAATATATGTGCTCCAGTGGATTTTGAGAAATTAACGTTTAAAAAAAGATATATATCTGTAACAGCGGACCGGTTAGCGCTCTGGTTCGCGGACTTTTCGCGCAACGGAGCTTTGTGAAGCAAAGCTGATTGGTTCTCCGGCGTCTGTCAACATTCCAAACAGTCCGTAGCGGCCGCCATCTTGTCTCTCGGTAGGATCGAGAGACAAGAGGAGGTCAAAACAAAGGGGGAAATAACTATAAGGGGGCATAGTAGATCCTCGCTGACCCCCTAGGTTTGATGTGGAGGTTTTAAAAGGGCCCCGCGGGGCAAAAAAAAAACAAAATAATAATAATCGAACGGCTGAATGGATTTGCACGAAACTTGGCAAAATATTAGGGACTGGTAGCCCGATGTGCCTTTGCTAGGTCTCAATATATGTGCTCCAGTGGATTTTGAGAAATTAACGTTGAAAAAAAGATATATATCTGTAACAGCGCTCCGCTTCGCGTACTTTTCGCGTTACGGAGCTTTGCGAAGCTGATTGGTTCTCCGGCGTCTGTCAACATTCCAAACAGTCCGTAGCGGCCGCCATCTTGTCCCTCGGTAGGATTGAGAGACAAGAGGAGGCCAAAGCGAAGGGGGAAATGACCATAAGGGGGCATAGTAGATCCTTCCTGACCTCTTAGGTTTGATGTACCATTTTGCCAAGTTTGGTGTAATTCCGTTCAGCCATTCAGGCTGTAGACGTATGTAAATGTCCTATGGAAAATTGCATGGGGAAAACACATTTGAAAGTGTTGAAATTTAGAACCAATTAAAATGTTACTTTGGTTTTGTATTTGTGTGTGATGAAAGTTAATTGGTTATGTATATATGTCAAATGAGAGGAAACCACAGCCATTTTGTGATACTACTGTCTGAGGTACATTTGTGAGGAATTTTTGGTGGTGAATTTCTGGTGTTTGATTTACACAGTACTAACACTTCTGCTACTTTTAAAAAGGTGAGTTGTTAATTTGTATGGGGAACTATGTTGTACACTTGAAGATAATTTGAAAAATGTTTTCTGTTATTTATTTGCAGTCCTTCTGTTATACTAAATACTTGATAAAGTTAGTTTTATATTATGTATTACTAAAGACGATAAATGAAAGTGATTATTTTTTTCTGCAATTTACAGCAAGCAATTTCAAAATAAAATGGCTCACAATGAAGAGACCGTGGCAATTTCTTTTGAATTGTCCAACACATTGATTGAAATTGAGAGCACCAATAATGAAATATTGTCACAAGGAGGACATGACTTGTATGATTCCATTAGATTGATTGAAATGGACAGCACCAAGAATGAAATATTGTCACAAGGAGGAGATGACTTGAATGATTCCACTACATTGATTGAAATTGAGAGCACCAATAATGAAATATTGTCACGAGGAGATGACTTGAATGATTCCACTACATTGATTGAAATTGACAGCACCAATAATGAAATATTGTCAGAAGGAGGAGATGACTTGAATGATTTTTTTGATCAATCTCTTGATGGCGAATTTATCGAGTGTTTGGAGACCATAGAGTTACAAGAATCATCATTGGAGACTTTTAATGAGGACATTGCTGGTGAGGACATGTTACTAGTTCTTTCAAATTTAGAAAATTCTGAAGAATAAATTTATATTTAGAAATCAAAAATTGTTTGAGACATTATTCATTTTTATTTTTAATTTATGAGGTTGTAGCGAAGTGATTGTAGTATAAAATGAGACTTATAGTATAGAGTGCAACATTTTTATGTTACATGGTAAGTTTACTCATATTTACTTCCCTTCTGCCACTATATTATCTCCAATGTGTATTTGACATGTCTTCTTCATCTCCGGCCTCCTTTCTCTCACTGTGTGTCTCCGATGCATCTTATCGCTGCTATTTTGTGTAATTACAGAAGAGAGTAAAATAAAATAGTTCGGAACGTGAAAAGGGGGCAAAGTAGAGTACTCCTCACCCCCTAGGCCTTTTTAGGCGGTCCCAAAAGGATCAGTTTCTGCTTTCCTGAGAGATTATGGTATGAGTTCCATATACCACAATAACTTGCATTACAACATGCAAGATATCTATCTCCTATTACCAACTTTTGGAGATATTCGCGCTAAGCGCGAATATCTCCAAAAAGTAACACCTGCCCTGAGCAGTTCTTAGCCATGTTATCCAATGGGAGGTGGATAACATGGCTAAGAGTATTAGCTCGGTAATGCATGAATATCGCTGAGTTTTTAGCGATATTCATGCATTGCGGCCGTTTATTATCGCATTTGCGATAAACCTTGATAATAGTAAGGTTTATCTTCGATAATTTCTGACGATGCTTAGTGGTAAAAAATTGGTTGGTAAGCATCGTTAGCGATAAATATCGCTTAACTTTGGTAATATGCCCCAACGTCTGTTAACGTTCGATTCGAAGGAAATGAGGAAGTGTTGAAAAACATTGTCTGCGCCATCTTGCCTTTTTTGAAATGCCACACTTTTGTCGTGCACGGCAGCCATTTTAGATGTCTTGACCAGACCCACTCTCTGCACGCTGTCGATTCGTAGCATGGCTCCTCACCCTCGTAAGCATCTCCCCCAGGCACTGGTCACCACCGCTCTCTGTCTTATGCATGGGCAATAAACCTTCCCCCATCTGCGCTGCTCTTCCCTGAGAATCACACTCTGTGCCCGCCCGACACCTCCCTTTCGCCCTATTCACTACCGCACCCTCTGACACTCCTCTTCCTCTGTGTCCGATTGTCCAGGCTATCAGCTAGCCCTGCAGATGTAGTTTATGGCTCCAGCTGTAAAGATTCACCCCTCTTCAAAGGAGTTATAGTAGATCAAGGCCCACACCCGATGAGATCCGTCACACCACACGTGTTCCTACTATCTGAAAACCATCCTGTATTGTGATTGGTGAGGGGACCGAGCCTGAAGCGGAAGATTCTAGGAATGACTCTTTGTACATCAAAGTTTTTACAATTATGTGTCACATTAAAAATATATAGCACTCCAACAAAGTAGTAGGAATATAAAACTTTAATAACATATAAATATATACAACAAAACAAAAACAGTAAAAACATTTAAACAACGAAGAGACCGTGGCAATTTCTTTTGAATTCCTGATGAGGACATGTTACTAGTTCTTTCAAATTATGAAAATTCAGAAGATGTTGCCTGGGGGTGGGTCGTCAGTAGCAGTCTGTTGTGCGAATAGTTCCAAGGCAGCAGAACGCGCTGAAATCTAGATGGCACGAAAGTGATGTCTAGTAAGTTGCCGCCCAGCAAATAACGGCGTGGGGCGCCGCGGGGGTGAGTGAGTCCAGTAGGCACCACAGCTATTCTTACCGGCATTGCAGAATTACTGCTGGGGACAATGCCTGTGCTGTAGCAGGGTCACAGCAGAAACAAAAAGGATTCTGTTGAAGATGTTGTTGGTTTTCAATTTGAAAACAGTTCTGGTGTCAACTGCTATGCTAATGTAGTGGTTAATGTTTTGTTTTCTCTAGAAAATGTAAAAGAGGGGGAGGCAGTCCAAAGTTCCGTTAAAAGGGCAAAGGAAAGGATCGGTGGTTTGAACTATCAGTCAAAAAGGGGAGGGGGTGCAATAATTTTTCCTACCGGGTCACACTGTGCTTTCACCGGAAGTGAGGTCTGCAGGATTGTAGTAATTCAAAGTGAGGCTGGCGCCAGCATGGGAGCGCCGACGTCCCGCGGATACAGTTTCGTCACTCCACGGGCGATCATGGCAGTCATTCCCCATCGGGGGTCGGAGACTCCCGCGGCTCCTCTAGAATCTTCAAGGTCGTGGAGGACTACGGTGGTGGAGTCAACCAGTGACCGGGCCATTTCTTTATGTTGGGCCCGCTCTTGCCAGGTCGACCGCCATTTTGAGAGTTCGGCAGCTACCGGCGATCGCGGGGTCACATGAGCGGACGGGCTCCACCCTGCCGGGCGAGACGTTGCAGCATGGCCACAGTGGAAGAACCGTTATCTAGGTCGTTCCGAAACTGTGCAGCACTGTAGTTGTTAGGATGCCACCGCCTGGAGCGCTGAGGGTGCAGCTGGGAAGCCTCCACCTGGGGAGGCGGGAGAGGCCTGTTCGCACCGTCTCTCCCTCCCAGTGCACCCCACGGCGTCTCGCTTGAGATTTGTTATGGCCGGACCAGGCGATGAGGACGAGGGGGGGGTCGGAGGCATGTGCAAGACATCCCCCTCCAGTGTTGTCGCAGCCATTATAAAAGAAAGAAGTGTCCCGTCCGTCTTCGGGCCGGGCTTCCGGTGGATGTCGGCCGGACGCCCCTGGCTCTGGCCCCATGAACGGGTTTCTTGGTTTATCGGCTGCAGCCGGATCCCGTCGGCCTCGGCCCCCCGACCGTTGGTGGTCGGACCGGAAGAGCATGTGGCGGGACTACCTGCAACTCTCAAGGGCCACCGCGGCCGGACTGGGAGAGAGAGGGGAGGGTCGAGGAGACATTCCCCCCCCCTGCAACTGTTCAGCGTTGTAAAGGCAATCCCCTGGCCGGGTCCCGCTGGTCTCGGCCTCTCCTCCGGCTACACCCTACGTTAGGATCTCCTGGCCGAGGCGTGGCAGCAGGACCTGCCTTATATGGGCTGCTCCCGGCTGGGCGTAGCCGGAACCCTGCCCCACCTTGGAAGTTTCCAGAGTGGGGGTGGATGTTCTACTGACTTGCATTTTCCCTAGTCTATCGATTTTTTTGGCGTGGCAGGCGGTGGGACAGCGAGGGGTGATTTGGTTTCTCTTACTGTTTTTCTGGTCTCTCACCACTGGCATATTTTAACGTTTTCTTGTTTCTAGGACATTAATAGGTTTTATCATTACGTTATGTTATCGTTTCTTTGTTCGTTGTTTAATAAAAGTTCATGTTCATCAGTGGCCTACTGATTTTCGTTTTCCTATTTTTTTCTTTCCAGGTTGTTTCATGGTAAAGTTTCTGTTAACAGGATACAGTGATCACTTCGTTATTATTGCATATGTCCTTTTCACTAGGGGTGCTCTCTGGTCGGGCCAGATGACGTATCTCTAGTAAATGGTCTGGGTGAAAAAGGTGCGTCAATCAGTGGGGAGTAGATAGGCATGACAGATTACAACGGGGGAGAAAGGTCCGCATTACATACCCTTTCACTACTTGCAAAGATTTTCCTACGTTTATTTGCAAACAGGGAATACCTCCAAAAAGAACTAATTCCCAAACAGTCAATGTTCGGACAATCAATCAATCAATGAGGAATGAAATAGGTACGACGTGTTAAAGGCTTGCGTTACCTACCCTTCACTATCTGCAAAGGGAGATAGAATATTCCTATTCTTCCTCGTTTGCAGGTAGAGAAGATCGTTAAGAGAATTAACTTCGAACAATTCAATGCTCGATTGAAACAATCAACAAGGGGTACTGTGAACACAAATGAACGCCGCTTATATACATACGCATTGCTATTTTCAACAGGTTGTTCCTAATGTTTCTATTTTAGCGAGGTCAAAAGAGATCCCATTAGTGGCCTACTGATTTTGCTCGATTCCTTTTGTTTTTTTACACGATTTTTCGCTATCTGCAAAGAGTAAACAGAGTATTGCGACTCTGTGCTTGTTTGTAAATAGAGAATGAACCAAAGAGAACAATCAATCAAATGGAGAGAGAAGCAGGCACGACGGATTACAAAGGGGGAAAGGGCTGCGTTAACTACCCTTCACTATCTGCAAAGAGAGAGTACTCCTAATAGAAATGAGGGGTGGGGGGCAGCAATCAAAGCAGATCAGTGTGCATAAACACGAAAAAAAAAATTCTTACCACGTACTTGACATTCGACAGCTTATGATATTTGCTATTAAAAAACCATTGAAATTCACTGAAAAAACCATAGGTTATAGACCATATATAGTTAGGAATTAGCATTTACAAAACCTTGAAAATTCACTGAAAAAACCATAGGTTATAGACCATATATAGTTAGGAATTAGCATTTAAAAAACCTTATTTTACTCACACAAAACCATTGAAATTCCATATATAGTTAGTTGCACTAACTATATATTGCGCACCCGCAATCCACTGCTGATGATGTCACATATTACATCATTCATGACATGGTCAGTGACATCACTGATGACATCACTGATGACATCTCAAATGACATCACTGATGACATCACTGATGACATCTCATTTGACATCAATGACCACATCACTGATGATATCATTCATGTGACAATACAATGCATCTCCTCACATTTTAATATAACCTCTGTTTCACCCAGTGTTAAAAACAGAGTATAATTTTTGAAACCATTGACACACCAATACTAGTTACTACATACGTACTCACTGATTCCTACGTCTACACACACATTCACTCATTCACCCATACAATCATTCATACATACAATCACTCATGTTTACAACACAATCATATGCACTCATACACCTATACAGACACTCACACTCTGCCACTCATCCATGGAGTTACTCACACACCTAGTCAGTCCTGTAAAGAATCAATCACACTTCCATTTTCTACTCTATACAGTTAAACATAGAGCACCTTACGTTTTCAACCATATACTAACACATACTTACTCTCTTATACAATCATTGATACAAGTACACATTGATCTGTACAGAGTCACACACCTCCCAGCCAGCCACACACACACTCAGTCTCCCATGCAAATACTTGGGCAATCAATCAATAACCCATATAGTTACTCATATAGCTACTGATCAACACATGCAGCAGTTTACAGAACAACAGACATAATGATGCACAAATTAAGACAGTTTAGTCACTAACCCATGCACTCAGTGAGACACATTTAATCACTCACTCATACATTCAGTCATGCACCTACTAAATCCTTCGTCCAGACACTTACACATCCACTCATTCTTCAATATGTAAGACATATTTAAACTTTATAGAAACAAAAAATCACTGGATGTTGTTATCAGTGATGTCATCAGTGATGTCATTTGAGATGTCATCAGTGATGTCATCAGTGATGTCACTGACCATGTCATGAATGATGTAATATGTGACATCATCAGCAGTGGATTGCGGGTGCGCAATATATAGTTAGTGCAACTAACTATATATGGAATTTCAATGGTTTTGTGTGAGTAAAATAAGGTTTTTTAAATGCTAATTCCTAACTATATATGGTCTATAACCTATGGTTTTTTCAGTGAATATATATATATATATATATATATATATATATATATATATATATATATATATATATATATATATATATATATATATATATATATTCACGCTCTGGTTTCCAAGAAAGAAACACGCTGCACTCTCGGGGACCCCTTTTGGCAAAAGATTCTTTATTGCAAGGACACGTTTCAGCGTGGATGCCTTCATCAGCTTGCTAAAAGACAACGCCCTCCATTCTGTTAATGAATTTAAACAGGTAAGTTGATGTCCATTGGTTGTGGCAGCTCGTCATGGAAAGGGGACTATTTTTATCCAATGAGCAAAGTCTTGTCCCACCCTGGTGCATTGTGGGACATGTGGTCTGCCGGTTGTCTGAGAGTTACTCATTCAAATGATATGCATCCTGTGATATACAGGCACCTCAAAGAGCCGTCCATTCAAAGTTCGGGCACAATTGCCCTGTCCCTTATTATGCAGACCAACAGGAGACTTACATAATGCCACAATTGAGAGAGCGCTGTTGGGCGAATCCTCCGCAGGGGCCCCCTCGTCGTCCACCTTCAGATCCACTCGGCACTTCCACGGGAGTCGGTCGTATGGCCGTTAGTCCCTCAGCAATGGTGGCTGTCGATTAAATCGGCGTTTGTGTGTCGTTTCTCTGCTGGTGGTGCCACTGCCTTAAACATCACGCTCCCAGTTCCACCTCTGCAGTGAGCACTCTTGTGGACGGGTGCAGCAAGTGTGGAAGTGGGTCCACACAAATATTCACGCTCTGGTTTCCAAGAAAGAAACACGCTGCACTCTCGGGGACCCCTTTTGGCAAAAGATTCTTTATTGCAAGGACGCGTTTCGGCGTGGATGCCTTTATCAGCTTGCTAAAAGACAACGCCCTCCATTCTGTTAATGAATTTAAACAGGTAAGTTGATGTCCATTGGTTGTGGCAGCTCGTCATGGAAAGGGGACTATTTTTATCCAATGAGCAAAGTCTTGTCCCACCCTGGTGCATTGTGGGACATGTGGTCTGCCGGTTGTCTGAGAGTTACTCATTCAAATGATATGCATCCTGTGATATACAGGCACCTCAAAGAACCGTCCATTCAAAGTTCGGGCACAATTGCCCTGTCCCTTATTATGCAGACCAACAGGAGACTTACATAATGCCACAATCGAGAGAGCGCTGTTGGGCCAATCCTCCGCAGGGGCCCCCTCGTCGTCCACCTTCAGATCCACTCTGCACTTCCACGGGAGTCGGTCGTATGGCCGTTAGTCCCTCAGCAATGAAGGCTGTCGATTAAATCGGCGTTTGTGTGTCGTTTCTCTGCTGGTGGTGCCACTGCCTTAAACATCACGCTCCCAGTTCCACCTCTGCATTGAGCACTATTGTGGACGGGTGCAGCAAGTGTGGAAGTGGGTCCACACAAATATTCACGCTCTGGTTTCCAAGAAAGAAACACACTGCACTCTCGGGGACCCCTTTTGGCAAAAGATTCTTTATTGCAAGGACGCGTTTCGGCGTGGATGCCTTCATCAGCTTGCTAAAAGACAACGCCCTCCATTCTGTTAATGAATTTAAACAGGTAAGTTGATGTCCATTGGTTGTGGCAGCTCGTCATGGAAAGGGGACTATTTTTATCCAATGAGCAAAGTCTTGTCCCACCCTGGTGCATTGTGGGACATGTGGTCTGCCGGTTGTCTGAGAGTTACTCATTCAAATGATATGCATCCTGCGATATACAGGCACCTCAAAGAACCGTCCATTCAAAGTTTGGGCACAATTGCCCTGTCCCTTATTATGCAGACCAACAGGAGACTTACATAATGCCACAATCGAGAGAGCGCTGTTGGGCGAATCCTCCGCAGGGGCCCCCTCGTCGTCCACCTTCAGATCCACTCGGCACTTCCACGGGAGTCGGTCGTATGGCCGTTAGTCCCTCAGCAATGATGGCTGTCGATTAAATCGGCGTTTGTGTGTCGTTTCTCTGCTGGTGGTGCCACTGCCTTAAACATCACGCTCCCAGTTCCACCTCTGCAGTGAGCACACTTGTGGACGGGTGCAGCAAGTGTGGAGGTGGGTCCACACAAATATTCACGCTCTGGTTTCCAAGAAAGAAACACGCTGCACTCGCGGGGACCCCTTTTGGCAAAAGATTCTTTATTGCAAGGACGCGTTTCGGCGTGGATGCCTTCATCAGCTTGCTAAAAGACAACGCCCTCCATTCTGTTAATGAATTAAAACAGGTATGTTGATGTCCATTGGTTGTGGCAGCTCGTCATGGAAAGGGGACTATTATTATCCAATGAGCAAAGTCTTGTCCCACCCTGGTGCATTGTGGGACATGTGGTCTGCCGGTTGTCTGAGAGTTACTCATTCAAATGATATGCATCCTGTGATATACAGGCACCTCAAAGAACCGTCCATTCAAAGTTCGGGCACAATTGCCCTGTCCCTTATTATGCAGACCAACAGAAGACTTACATAATGCCACAATCGAGAGAGCGCTGTTGGGCCAATCCTCCGCAGGGGCCCCCTCGTCGTCCACCTTCAGATCCACTCGGCACTTCCACGGGAGTCGGTCGTATGGCCGTTAGTCCCTCAGCAATGATGGCTGTCGATTAAATCGGCGTTTGTGTGTCGTTTCTCTGCTGGTGGTGCCACTGCCTTAAACATCACGCTCCCAGCTCCACCTCTGCAGTGAGCACTCTTGTGGACGGGTGCAGCAAGTGTGGAAGTGGGTCCACACAAATATTCACGCTCTGGTTTCCAAGAAAGAAACACGCTGCACTCTCGGGGACCCCTTTTGGCTCAAAGATTCTTTATTGCAAGGACGCGTTTCGGCGTGGATGCCTTCATCAGCTTGCTAAAAGACAACGCCCTCCATTCTGTTAATGAATTTAAACAGGTAAGTTGATGTCCATTGGTTGTGGCAGCTCGTCATGGAAAGGGGACTATTTTTATCCAATGAGCAAAGTCTTGTCCCACCCTGGTGCATTGTGGGACATGTTGTCTGCCGGTTGTCTGAGAGTTACTCATTCAAATGATATGCATCCTGTGATATACAGGCACCTCAAAGAACCATCCATTCAAAGTCGGGCACAATTGCCCTGTCCCTTATTATGCAGACCAACAGGAGACTGACATAATGCCACAGTCGAGAGAGCGCTGTTGGGCGAATCCTCCGCATGGGCCCCCTTGTCGTCCACCTTCAGATCCACTCGGCACTTCCACGGGAGTCGGTCATATGGCCGTTAGTCTCTCAGTAATGATGGCTGTCGATTAAATCGGCGTTTGTGTGTCGTTTCTCTGCTGGTGGTGGCACTGCCTTAAACATCACGCTCCCAGTTCCACCTCTGCAGTGAGCACTCTTGTGGAGGGGTGCAGCAAGTGTGGAAGTGGGTCCACACAAATATTTACGCTCTGGTTTCCAAGAAAGAAACCCGCTGCACTTTCGGGGACCCCTTTTGGCAAAAGATTCTTTATTGCAAGGACGTGTTTCAGCGTGGATGCCTTCATCAGCTTGCTAAAAGACAACGCACTCCATTCTGTTAATGAATTTAAACAAGTAAGTTGATGTCCATTGGTTGTGGCAGCTCGTCATGGAAAGGGGACTATTTTTATTCAATGAGCAAAGTCTTGTCCCACCCTGGTGCATTGTGGGACATGTGGTCTGCCGGTTGTCTGAGAGTTACTCATTCAAATGATATGCATCCTGTGATATACAGGCACCTCAAAGAACCGTCCATTCAAAGTTCGGGCACAATTGCCCTGTCCCTTATTATGCAGACCAACAGGAGACTTACATAATGCCACAATCGAGAGAGCGCTGTTGGGCGAATCCTCCGCAGGGGCCCCCTCGTCGTCCACCTTCAGATCCACTCGGCACTTCCACGGGAGTCGGTCGTATGGCCGTTAGTCCCTCAGCAATGATGGCTGTCGATTAAATCGGCGTTTGTGTGTCGTTTCTCTGCTGGTGGTGCCACTGCCTTAAACATCACGCTCCCAGTTCCACCTCTGAGCACTCTTGTGGACGCGTGCAGCAAGTGTGGAAGTGGGTCCACACAAATATTCACGCTCTGGTTTCCAAGAAAGAAACACGCTGCACTCTCGGGGACCCCTTTTGGCAAAAGATTCTTTATTGCAAGGACGCGTTTCGGCGTGGATGCCTTCATCAGCTTGCTAAAAGACAACGCCCTCCATTCTGTTAATGAATTTAAACAGGTAAGTTGATGTCCATTGGTTGTGGCAGCTCGTCATGGAAAGGGGACTATTTTTATCCAATGAGCAAAGTCTTGTCCCACCCTGGTGCATTGTGGGACATGTTGTCTGCCGGTTGTCTGAGAGTTACTCATTCAAATGATATGCATCCTGTGATATACAGGCACCTCAAAGAACCATCCATTCAAAGTCGGGCACAATTGCCCTGTCCCTTATTATGCAGACCAACAGGAGACTGACATAATGCCACAATCGAGAGAGCGCTGTTGGGCGAATCCTCCGCAGGGGCCCCCTCGTCGTCCACCTTCAGATCCACTCGGCACTTCCACGGGAGTCGGTCGTATGGCCGTTAGTCCCTCAGCAATGATGGCTGTCGATTAAATCGGCGTTTGTGTGTCGTTTCTCTGCTGGTGGTGCCACTGCCTTAAACATCACGCTTCCAGTTCCACCTCTGCAGTGAGCACTCTTGTGGACGGGTGCAGCAAGTGTGGAAGTGATTCAATATGCTTTATGAAGAATGAGTACCTTAAAGGGCAGGTGGTACCAGGATAAAAACGAGTAACGCAAGGGAATAATATTTGAATTGCTGGTGTTTTAAGGTGCCAGCATCAGGTCCAGAGCATCCATATTACTTAGCAAAGCTTCTGCCTTCTTATAGAGCCCACTGAGTTTCAAGAAAGCAGCCAAAAATGCTGCCTACAGAGTGGCAAAACATTATTTTGACAGGAGCACCAAACATCCCAGCACTGTTCCTGCAGATGTAAATTAATGTACATGAAATATTTTAATCTATGCCAATATTGGCAGACTCGTAGCTGTGGCTACACAGAATGCAGTTTGGAATCAAATTTCCAGATTGTTTTATATTCTAGGGGCCAAAATTATCAAAGGATTGCGTGCCCTTGCATCATGCAAGGGCAACGTAATCCTTATGTCAGATTTTTCAAGCCATGCAAAGCCACCTTGCGTGGCCTTGCTGCATGACGTTGCAAATCTGAGGTAACAGGAAGGCGTTTAATGGGTGGAGTGTTTGCATTCCCACGCATCCACCCATGTATTTTGGCGTATTTCGAGGTTTACCAAGGCAATTAAACCTGGGAAAAGGGCCGATTTTAGGGCAGTGCGCCGATGCAGCCACACTGGGCGCTGACCTGGGAAGGGGGCGCTGACCTCAGAGGGTGCGCTGTATTTAGCTTAGAATTAAAATTTCGCACCGGGCGCCAACAACGCTAAAGCCGCCCCTGCATGGGAATGCATCACAACTGTATATATGTTAGTAAATATGGCGCATTCCTGCCCTTTCGACTTGACACAGCACAGCAAGTTGTTTTGGTGCGGTACGCTGCGTCAAATATTGTTAAGTCTGGGCCTAGGAGCCCAATCAGTTCCTTGCTAGTGACACTTGTCAATTTCTACAAATATCCCGGTTCCTTTATCACCATTGCAGATACAAAATGTGCTTCCCCCTCTTCTGGTTATTTATGTAGTGGTCTATAGATTGATTTGCCATACTGAAGCTTTTCAGCTATTGGCCATGGGCACGGTTAGCCTGTAGCCTCTTCGGTGCTGCAAATGGGGGCGGCACCTAAATATCAGTGCTTTCATTTAATTATAATTTCAAGGTAAAATGACATGTAAAGGTATGTATTTGAATATCGTAAAGACATTTTTTTTCTTGATTTTTGAAGGCAGTAATTTGGTGTTTTATTAGCACTACATATGTTCAATGTGGCATTTCCAACAATTGAAATTGGGTAGAAGATGCAATGGCTTAAAAAACATCTGTGTGCATCTATTTTAATTGTCTGGGGAGATAGATTAGCAAGACACAGCTGGAAGAATAAGTTGGAAAGAAAGTCAAAGAGAAGGGATGTGGAAAATCCATTCTTTATATCAACCCAAAGTTGGTTTGATAGGAAGAGCTGTGGTGGAACATAAAAGAAAACAGCCAAGCAACAGTTGTAGTAGAACTTTAGATATCAATAGAGAGAATTTAGAATCTTTGCAGCAAAACAATGGTGTTGCTCAAAACAAGCAAGCTGAGGGTAGTTTAATGACTTTGTAATAAACCATGTGAAACCAATTACCCAACAAAAGGAGCATCACTGGATTATATACAGTCCAAACACCAAGAAACAAAATGCCCACAAGTTTGTCAAGCTGAAGCAACCCATTTGAGAGACCTATCTTCCTTTCAAGAGATGTAGGTTCTCCAATATATTCTTTTGTAATACTTGAGAACTTTTGTCCCAATGTTAAGTGGTGTTTTTGGGCCAGATGGATCATGGTAACTTGCCATTGCAACCGCTTAAATTCGTGCACACATGCACATTTCAGAGGTGCAACGGGGTGTCCTTTAGGAACCCTTGCACCTTTGAAATTGTGTGCGCAGTTTGCGAGTACCTTTTGGGTACTCGCAAACTGCGCACACACTTCCCATTCATTCACATGGGCCTCTTGGCCCATAGGAATGAATGGGAAGCCATTCCTTATTTGAGACTTGCAATTTGCGAGTCGCAAATAAGGAATGTGTAGGAATCGCAAAAATCATTGCGATTCCTACCTACATAGCATTTTGCGAGTCCTTAACCCCTTCCGTGCTCATGACGACCCCCGCCCATCATGAGTCACGGTGGGCGTGTGCGCATGACAGCCGGGTGCCATCTGAACCACGCCCAAGAATGGAATCTCTAGTACTGCGGCGGAATTCACGCCGCAGCCAAGAATTTATAGCGATTCTCTAAAAATCGCTATTAAGGCCTCACAATCTGCTACAATGAAACACCTGCCCCTTTGTAATATTAGTGCAAATAAACAACCAGCCGGCCACATGGCAATCAAATCTGGATTTTAAAAAATAATTTGCACCCTGAATCAGGCAATGCCAGCTACAACCCTGTCAGCAGAGGTGAAAAGTCAATGAAGTCAGGGTAGCTTCAACCTACGGAAACCAGACCCATGTACCCTCGAAGGCGGCGGGGGGGGGAGTACAAGCCCTTTGCCTCACAGATATGCCTCACTAGCTTCTGGTTTGATTTTGGGGCCTGTTTGACCATTGACTCATATCTGTTTCAATTCTACATAAGATATTTTAGTATGGCATTGATTCATGCCCATATTGCTACTAAAATGGATTCCAGACTTTTGCATGTTTGGGTGCATGATGTCCACATTTGCACATTTACTGCTTCACATTCCTGGTCATCATTTTTGACTGTTCTATCCTCGGCCAAATCTCTATATCTGCCTTTTGTTTGTTTATTTTATGCATTTTTAGGTACCATATTTCGGCCACTTCAGAGCACATAAATAGTGCCAGCATTTCAAAATGGCACATTAAAGTGGGATTTGTATAGTCACAATGAACAAAGTATATATATTTTGAATTGAAGGTCATTTTCTGGGAGGTGATATCTCTCAATAGCTGCCTAAGATTCCAAGCGAGGCCCCTAGTGGTATAAAATAGCCATTGTTTTCATGTAAAGTATCTTCCTGAGGCTAGAGACACTCTCAGGAAAGGGGATGTTTCAGCCTGTTGGTGTAGATCCCTTGACCTGGTGGCCTTTCAACATTCACATGCATGGAGTCATATGAGTGGATACCTTTGGTCAGTATTGGGATTAAGCCCATCTTAGTGGCAGATGTATTCGTTTGAGGGAGTGGGCTCTTGCCACCTTTTTTTACTGTACTGGCATTGCTGTTTATAAGAGGGTATTTGGCCTACCCCTAAATTACATATGGGATGGACTACCTGAATGAAAGACCTGATCTTTGCTCCCTTAGCTAAGAAGACAATCATCCTGAGCAGTATCATTGCTTGCAAATGTTTCAAAGGTACGTAGGGTTGCCAGGATGCAAATACACTGAACTCTCCCTGCAGTTGGCGATGGCCAAAGCCAAGCCGGAGCAGCACCAGTACTGCAATGTAGAGGACAACAAGGCAAGCGGTAAACCACTGCAATTCGGGAGACAATAATGTCAATAAGGTAGACAGTGGTAACATTCAAGGGGAAAGCTAGTGTTGTGGCTTTGGCAAGCTTGCAATTTGTTTATTCACTTTTTTGCAAGTCTATACAATAGGCCTAAAAACTTTAAAAGCATTACAATATACAAATGATGGTGTGTATATTTGCAATAACGTAAGTAAAAATTGATGCATCGCAATAATAAAGAAAAAAATTGAAATGAAAGAGATTTGCCAACCAGCACTGGCATTGATTTGGACTATATTTCAGGCAGATATGAAAATGCGCACAAGCAAAATGCCATCGCTCTCATAGTAGAGAGCCAACGGCAGAGTGGGCAGATCAATTGCCCCATGCTGTATGGAACTAAGGAAATGTGAATGAGACTTGAACAGATCAATGTATGAAGAGGCCTCTTGTTGTCTATTTGACATCACTCACAAATCCTTGGTAAAAAACAATCCCCATTATTCACTGTTACACATTTATAATTCTACAAAAAAACGTTTGAATTATGTACTTAAGATTACTCTATTTTTTGTATGATGATTTATTCTTTTTTCGCCAATAAAATAAAAAAAAGACAAAAGAAACAAGACTTCCTCAGAGCTAGAGAAAAGTACTGCCCAGAAGCAAGTCTAATAACCAGAATACTAAGAAACACTGTCCTAAATGTGGTGGTGTTTTAATAGTGACAGACTCTTTGAGTTCAGGTGGTGCTCTCTCATCATGAATTGCTGAGTCTGCATCAGTGTGGGAACTTACAACATGAAGAGCCGTAACCAACATTTGTCTTGGTAAACATGTTGAAACCAACCCAACACTGCAGGAGGTCACAACTATGAATGGGGGCATGGCTGGGCCATGGCAGACCATCAGGCTAAGCAAGCAGCCCCCTAGCCTGTAGACCACCGAGGAACTGCCAGAGTGGCAAAATGTCCAGACAGAAAGCATAGTGACACACACCCTCTGGGGTACAGCAACGTTCAATAAGAATAAAAGCACTATGTTCATGCACTTGCCAACTCCTGCACTGACACTATACAACGCTCCACTCTCTCACACTGACACAGTCCTGCAATCACACACAAAACATTCTGCACTCGCATCTATGACCTTCAATGCCTGTTCACTCACCAAATACCCAACAGAAATCTGGGATCAGCTGCGTGACAATCCCTTATTCTCCAACATGAAACCTCTGTTGTTCAAGCTCCACCTCACAGACAACTTCACCCTAAGTGGCATTCTCATCTACACACCACCAGGACCATGCACCAACTTCACCATCATGGGCTATCTGACACCACTTGCTCTCTATGCTAGCAATCACATCCTACCCTGAGACCGGAACTTCCATGTGGGAGACCATTCTGAACCCAAACTCGAGAGCACTCATCGAAAACCTTGGTAACCTGGACCTCACCCAATGAGTAAAGGGACCTACCCATGTCACCGGACACCTCATTGACCCTATTTTTACCACCTTCTACAACATCTCAGTCGATAAACCCATATTAGTCTCCTGGATAGACTATGACCTCGTCAAGTTTAGCATCCACCTGTTATCGAATAGCAAAATGGGTTTGCAATTCGGTATTTGGAAGGGGCGTGTTTAGGGCATCCCTTCCAAATGTCGAATTCTAACCGTATGCATGAATGTTTTTTGACAGTGAATGCGGTCGCAAAACATTTGCATATTACCACCTACTTCAAGTAGGTGGTAACCCATTCGCAAATCCCCATCCCCTTTGTGAATGATTGTAAAAGCATTTTTAAGAGCAGGCAGTGGTCCCATAGACCAACGCCTCATCTTAAAAAATTAAAAGAAAACTTTTTTACTTTTTGTAAATCATCTTGTTTTCTTTTAAGGAAAATGGGCTGCTTTACAAAAAAAATAGACTGGGGCGTCTTCAGCCATCATGCAGCGAGGACGTGATTCCAGTCGGCTCCGCTCCGAGCCCCATGAATCAGGTCCCCTCGCGGTACAAGCGCACAAGGGCAAGAAGACACTAACTGCATCACTGAGAAACCTCCGTAGACCATCTTTGGGGCTGATGCTTACCGGCCGATGCGAGGGGGCAACTCATAAGATGGCGGCAGAGTCAGCGGTATTCTGAGACTCGCGCTCTGACTGCATCCCTTGTCCTGTACGATGGCCGGCGGCTGCATAGATGTGTGACCTGACCCCGCAGGGGTGCTCGACTGGAGGCTGAGGTGAAGAGGCAGCGGGACCTGGGCACAAACGGTTGCAGAGATCACACCCTCGCTCCATGCAACAGTGAGGAATGCCGGATCGCCGAAGCTGACAAGGTGAGAGCGTGTCAGCAAGCGGTAGCGGAGGGAAGCTGTCTTGGACCCAATCCCCGAGCTGCAACTTGAAAACCGGTGAGGGCCAGGGATGCGCAGAAGCTTGCGGCGGGAGCCGACGATGCTGCCTGACCCCATCATGGCGCTGGCGGGAACCAGGGCGACGTACGCGGCTCTGCCCCGGCCCTAAGACAGCAAAGAGTTGGCACTGGCCAGAAAGCAGAGAGCCCTACCACAGAGAGAGTGTCCATTAGAGGCAGCAGGCCCTTGCAGATGGTAATCAGAAGTCCTGGCATTGCGTTCTCTCTAGTGGGCCTGATCAGTAAACGCCATAGAAGAAAGTTGGCCCCAGGCCAGATTCTCAACCACATCCTGGGGAGCGTCGTGGGGGTGAGGCCGTGACGGGGCTCCTGAAGGATGAGACCGCCGTTCTCCAACCTTGCAAGGGTGCCTGAGAGACCCCACGTGAATGAAGTGCCCCAGACTGGGGTCTAACCTTGCCAAAAAGGTGTACCTGGAAATAAGTGGGGTGCCCCCAGAGCAGCAGAATATGAGGGCCAGTGAGGAGCTCTTGAATGTACAACTCCCTAACTTGGGTCAAAGAACCCCCTGGGGCGCCGTCGAAGCAGAGGGGCCCTGGGTCAGGGGTAGACACCTGTATGTATCCGGTTCCAAGCAGCCCCAGCCTAACTTACGACCGAAGAGGACCCGGTTCTACGCTGACTGGTTTCAAGGTCCTTATGCCACTGAAAAAGACTCAGGCTAACATAGTCTCAGCTATTTCACCCCAGCAGGGCCTCGTGAGAAAGAGGGGGGAATCCATGAGCCGGACAGGATGGCTCTTACCTGAGAGGATCTGCTGGCGTCCCCAAAGGAGTTTAAGAAGGAGCTCTGGGAGGACTTCAAGACAGACATTGGCGCCTCCTTCGACGCTTTCAGGGCTGAAGTGGGTACAAAGCTCATGGCAATTCAAGCGTTTGGCCGGCACTTGTACACTGAACCTAGAGACCAAACTCCAAGAATTAAAGGATAGCTTGAATCCCCTGGAAGGGGGCACTTCTGGTGTGACCGCCCAACTGAACGCCGTCCTACTCAAATGCGAGGACCTAGAGAACTGCTCCCGAAGAGATAACATAAGAGTGAGGGGCCTGGAAGATGGTAGCGAAGGAGCTGACCTAGAGGCATTAATGGTGGGCCTATTTGCCGAGGTCCTAGGAGACGGTGGACCGGAGGTACGGCTTGAACGAGTGCCCAGAGTGGGGCCAAGACGGCAGGGGGAGCAGAGACGCCCAAGAGACATATTGGCCAAACTTAGCTCCTTTAAAATCAAAGAATTGGTCCTTCGCAAAGCCAGGAGTGGGGATACAGTCACTTTCCAGAACGCAACATGTTCTCTATTCCAAGATGTGGCCCAGGCCACCCTGGCCCATAGACAGTAGTTCCGCCCGATCACAACAGCCTTGAGCGACCTCCAGATTAAGTACTGTTCGACCTACCCCTTTTTAATAACTTTCTCCAATGGCAACAAACAACAGCACTTCATAAAGGTGGAGGGAGCAGTGGCCCTGATGGGTCTTGAGGAATTTATTTATTTATAAAGTTTTATCCCCACCACACCAGGCGATGGCCCCACATGAAGACCGCACTCTGCGGGCGACCGAGCGGCATTCCCCGGGGCCCTGGCAGACAGCCAAGAAGGGGGACAAGATGGCTGACGCTGACAAGATATGGAACTAATCCTTGAGACCTACGGAAACCCCGGAGGGACAGACCAAGTAAATGCCTTCACCATGGGAAAGGGTTGCCGGGAAGGGGATCCTTTAGGGTTCTGCAGTCACACAGGGAAAGACAGGGACAATGGGTACCTATCCATTGCCGGACAGTGCCCAGCCTACCCCATATGTCTTTATCATTTATCTCTACCTGAGACTCTTTCTAGTTTGAGAGGTGGTGTGCAGCATGTCCAAACATGTGTACAAGAGGGGACCCTGGGAGCAGAAGTGGACTTGCCCCTGGAGTCGCCAAGAGTGAACGAAATATTTCACCTTGGAGGCTTCCTAGTTAAATGTTTTTGGTTCTGTTCTGGTCTGAGGTAACCACCTTGGTGCCTAAGATGTGTTATCACTGTTGGGATTGTGGGGAGACGTGGGTGGGCTGGGCCAGGTGGACTTGAGTGGGACTGACCCAAGGGACTGGGAGCTCAGATGGAAACGGCACCTGCCGCTGGATAAATGGCAGTTAACTGTTTGTCATGGAATGTTCGGGGCCTCAACACCCCCAATAAGAGACAGCGTCTGAGGAAGTTCGTAGAGGATCACAGCATTAGCATTGTAGCGCTACAAGAAACCCACCTTAAAAAGGGAGACAACATCGCTTAAAACACAAAACATATCCACAAATGTTTTGGTCATCTGCCCCTACTAAACATAATGGAGTCACTCTTCTCCTTCACTCCTCCACCCACTTTCAACTACATGACTCCAGGACTGATAAAATGGGAAGGTTCCTGATGGTCAGGGGGTGCTGATGGGACACCCTTGCACTATACCCATGGTCTACGCCCCCAAATCAAGGCAATCAGAATTTCATCTTACATGTCTAGCCTCCCTAGAGGGCTTTGCTACCGGTGACATTATCCTGATGGGAGACTTTAACCTTATATGGGACCCCTTAGTAGACACAACTCACCAACAGAGATCAGCGGGGTGGGTCTTAAGTAAAACTTTCAAATCCTCCCTACAGGGCAAGAGGTTGATGAGTATGTGGCAGGCCTTTAACCCCACAACGTGAGACTACTCCTTTTTTGCTCACTCCCACAGACCCTACTCAAGGATTGATTACATTTTTGTTAGCCAGGCGCTCCAACAGACAATTTCGGGAGCGCAACTGCACCCGATATGTCTCTCGGACCACGCTCCCCTTGAGGTTTCCTTGAATTGGCCGGCTCCCCGCTCCAAACTCCCTACATGGTACTTCCCTAATATCCTGGGCAGGGATAGGCTCTTCATGGACGAGTTGAGAAAGTTCAATCAAAGAATTCTTCACCACCAACAACCCCACAGATACTTCCCACTTGAATAATTGGGACGCCTTCAACGCGGTTAGACGGAGTTATATTATAGATCTGATCGACTATCACTCAAAGTGGGTGGAGTTTAAATTCTCTGATTCCCGCAGCACGTCAGCAGTGATTACTTTTTTTTTTTTTTGTAAAAATTTTTTTTTTTTGTAAAATTAGTGATTACTTTTTTAACTAGAATTTTTTACTCTGAAGGGAATCCCAAGGAGTTGGTAACAGATAATGGTACCCACTTTGTTTCTTATAAGATTAAATAATGTATTGCTTCTTGCAAAATTAGGCATTTTAGAGTTGCTTTGTATTCCCCTTCTTCTAATGGACTTCTAGAAAGGATGAATAGGTTTGTGAAGGAGGGGATACAATCAGCTTTAGCATGCAACAAAGCAGTGGATGATTTCTTACGCAAGAAAATGTGTGCATATTTAAAAACTCCTCATTCTACTACTGGGATATCTCTTTTTTCACCTACTAAGGAAAAGAGGTCCCAAGGGAAAGGTATTTCCTAATTGATTAAAAGAGTTAAATGTCAACATTAACTCATGTGTGTCATGTCATGATAAAGAAAAGCTACAAAGTACAATTTTGTATCAACAAGGTCTTCAAAAGAAGTATTTTGATTTATTTAAAGGGAGACCACAAGATTTTGCTATTGGTGATTGGGTCTTAAAAACCCCATGAAAGTCAAAAAGGGGCTGTCTAGATTTTCTCTGCCAGTCCAGTTTCTTAAGGTTCTGTCTTTTTAGATAAAAAGGGGTGGTGGAACAGAAGAGCAGTGGTCAAGCTCACTAATGATCAAGCTCACATGATTTTGTCATCCTCAGCCTATGCTGATGCGGAATCAGATAATGTCTTTTATCTCTTAGATGATTTGAGTTCCACTGAAATGAGTATTTGTCATAATGTCTCTGAGAATTCCCCTTCCAGAGATAATGGTAGTCGTTGTGTTTCTGGTGGTCAGAGAAATTCAGAGGTTCCCTCCTCTACTAGGGATGTGAGCAGAATTTCACGTAATTGTACCTTACCTGTAAAGTTCAGAGATTACTATATGTACTAATTTTGTTTATGTAAATAGGGAGAAGATGTAATATTATGTTATACTTGCTCAGGTGATGGTGCGTGCTCCCTCCACCATTCTGTTGTAGATGGTGGCATGCATGCGCCATTGACCATGCTGTAAACATGTTTAGAATTCAATATGGACCCATGGTAGTTCACCTGTTCATTGCGGTCGGATCTCCATTGTTAGGGCAGCTGGACTCCGATCAGCGGCGAAGCAGGTCGCACTCCCGTGGGCACTGCAGATCTTGAAATAAACCTGGATTAATTCAACATCACGGCTCAATTGCACTTTATTCAGATACTTGAATATCAACTTTACTCAAAGTCAATAGGTCTCACCTACAAGACAAGAGCTATTTGGTTGGTTAATATGTATTTAGCACAGAGGTACAACAGTACGCTGCCATGCAGCCAGGTTGAAAGTTTATTTTAAAAAAGCACAATTTCGTGGCCAGTATTAGCCGCATCACAGTTTTTTTTCCATTGCTGGGAGGAGGGAGGGTGGGGCGGGAGGCAAGACTGAGGGAGGGCATGTGTGAGGGCAACACAAAGGGTGTGGGAAAACAAGCACTATGACGCTGACAGTGCTGGCTACATCACAGCACTTTGTTTTATTGAGGATGTGAGGAAATACATAGGGAGTCAACAAAGAGGGTTGGTGGTGATCAACACGGACAACGGAGGGTGTGAGGAAGGCAACCACTATGACTCGGCTAGCGGTGTCAGCGTCAGAGTTTTTTTGTTATGGCGGGTGAAGGCCAACTTGGGCAACAGAAGAAGGGAGAGTGGACAGGTGGGAGGGTCATAATGGACTACAGAGGGCCGGTGGAGGCAAGCACCAAGGACAAGAGAAGGAGGAAGGGCAGGTGGGGGGCAAGCAACACTGACGAAGGAAGGAGGGAGGGTGGGTGAAGGGCAAGCAAAAACGCTAAGTAGATCGCCTGGCCTGTCAATGTTTCTGAGACATAGGACAGCCAGATATGGGTCAATAAAGAGCATAAAAATGCTTCAAATAACGAAATTGTGTATGCTGCAAATTTTCCACTTGTGGTGCTGCAAACTTTGCCACTCCATGTTAAAATATCTTGGGACGGTTTGACCGAGGGCCAGATTTATCAAGATTTGACTTAGCGCAATACAGCAAGATAACTTGCTGGGCTGCACTGCGACACATTGAGAGGGGAGGAATGCAGCATAATTATTAACATATGACACATTCCTGATCTCTCTCTCTCTCTCTCTGCGCTGGCACACTTGTGGCTGCCAAGTGCCATTATGGCACCCTTGCACTAAGATACAAGTACGCCTGCGTTACACCAAGATTGGTTTTATGCACCTTCCTGCACAAAAACAATCCTTGGAGGCTTTTTATTTCTCCTTGTTGTGCCTCTACTAGGAAGGCCTAGCATTTGACATATTCCCAGGTTTACTAGTGTTAGTAAATCAGTGAATGCGCCAAAATACATGGGTGGATGCGTGGGAACACCCACTCTTAACTCATGTAACGCCTTCCCTGCGCAGAGTAACACAAGGCAGCATAGAACATATCACTTAAGGTCTTGTGTCGCCCTTGTGCCACCTTGCATGACACAACGGGCAATACAAGCTCTTGATAAATCAGGCCTTAAATCTTTTTCCGCATTCTGCAGCAGCCTATCCCACTGTGGATGCTTATACTGTATGGAATACATTTCTAAACTAATGTGAAGGCATGGGCGGAGTCCGCAGAGTCCGCAAAGTGACAAAAAAACTGCAGAGTTCCGCAAGCGGCGGAGTGCGGCATGAACTGCCGTTCACACTGATCTTGCTGCCGCTCGGGTAGAAATTCTACCTGAGCGGCAGCTCGCGCTCATGAACTTACTGTTGGCGAGTGCGAGCAGGGAAAAAGCTCTGCTTTGCTAAGCGGAACGGAGTTTTCTGCACTTCGCGGGCTCTGCGGAGCACGGAGTGCAGACAACTCCGAAAAATCCACGAACGGAGAGGAGTTCACCGCCCAGGCCTATGACTTACATATTCAGAAGTGCTTTCTGTCACAGGCTAGGACCTCATAGCACTATAAATATACAGAAGTCTTCCCCAGTGCAGCAAACAGAATCAGTGGCCCTCATGTTACAGACCCAAACACCTGAAGTGATCACGTTAACCGAACTGAGCTACCAGAGTAATGCATTTCCCACAGACAAGCTTAACTTGCATTTATTTTCATTTAAGGGGATCTGTATTATATTTTATATGAAGTGACGTGTAGGGGAATTAAAGGCCAACACAATTGGGACAGAATATTTTGTTCTTTTCATCCTAGCGTCTGACCCCGCCTACTTTCTACCCAGGATCACAGTTCCCATATTTTGTTCTTCACACTGGTATCAAAAACATGACGCCAAGAGCGGGTTGCACGTCATAACCCCTAGATTTGGGCCAGATGTATAGTAATCACAGAGATAACCGACAGCGCGGAGTCTTAGCAGGCCCAGAGGCGTGCAACGGCAATCTGTCCCAGTCTGGGGCTGTCGGCGGCAGCCCAGGCCGCTTCCCGCCACAGACACCAGCTGCATCCTCGCTCACGTCGGGGAGGCTGGCTCCGGCCCTAGGCAGGTGGAACGAATCCGAGCCCTGTGCTGTCGTGACGTCATTCCTGTTATGTTGTCCCCGCGAGCCGCAGCTATGTAATGTCGGCTCGTAGAGCATCTCGGGAGACAATTGAGTAAGAGACGGAGTCGGAACCCAGCAGTCTGCTTATTCGCTTGTCAGCGCCTGATGCGTCTTCCAGATGCAGCAAAAAATGAGATAAAATTTGAGCCCTCCAAATCCTTGTAATAAGTGGAGAAAGGTTTGCCCACCTACACTTGGTCAGAGTAATAGTCAGAGCATTACAAAACAGCGCGAATACATTTCAGCCAAGAGCCTTAAGGTGCAGAAAAATAACTCACTTTAAATGCCTTTATGAGTATTGTGAAAAATCGGGCACAGCTACCATTGGTGCAGATGGAGCAGTGGCACCAGAGCCCCGAGGGAACCATTAAACCTTGATAATTGCTGCATCTTGTCTGGTAAAAAAACGTGCACCAACTGAGAAAACGTTCAACCTTCTACTGGTTCTGTATTTTAACTTATTTGTATATCATATCCTGTTTTTGTGTGGTAGTCATGCGGCCCTGAGTTATGTTAGGATAGGAGTTTGGAGGCCTTACAGGAGTAGGTCGAGAAGTTGCCGGATGTTGACAACAAGTTGCAATGACGGATGGTTCTATCCTAGGGCAGCCAGCTAGAGAGGGGTAGTCAGAAAACTATATTGTGGCACCCCCGGAACACCCTCGTACCTCTAAGCAAGTTTGTAAGCCAAACGGCACGAATGAGGTAGCAATCCCACCCTCAAAATGAACAGAACAATTATGAAGAGGAGAAAACTATAGAACTAAACCTATCTGTAAACAAGACCAGCTCTGTCTCTGCTGGCTTGTTGTATTATCAGAATCAGAAAATCATATACTAGGCAACATTCCTACTGGCCTAGTTCTTCCAGTCAGTCATAAGGGGTGTGGTACAACAACACTGAAGTGTTAATATCGACCTGCAATAATAACTCTTAATATCGACCACTTCTCTATTATGTATATTTAGATAGTATAGATTTACTATTTTAATTCCCTTTCTGCTTACCTTGAGAATATTTGAGTCCAATTATGAGGAAACCCGAGAGGCGCAATGCAGAATATGATGAGGTCTGTTGTAAATAACTTTTAGTTTAACAGGGTATTCTGTGTAGCCCTTCCTTTGTGTTACTTAACTTGTCTCTTCTAGAATGCTTGCCTGATTCTTATGTCTGACATCAGCCTGTTAGGTTCCAGACTTTTACAGTTGAAGTCCGGTCAGCAGGCGAGGTGGATGTGCAGTCTTCTTACTACAATAAATCTATGATTGTTACAACTACAATCCTGCTTCAGTGGTGTATTGATCTACAACAATTTTGGCGACGAGGATGGGATACGAACCCACGCGTGCAAAAGGTAATATTCCTCTTACTCATGATGTTGTTTCTCATGATGTTACAAGTCATAATACTTCAAGAAGCTTAAGATGTCGACGACCTCCTGTTTATTTAAATGATTACATTTGTTAACATGTCTCTATAACTAACTTTGTTGCTTTATCAATTGAAGGGATGGAGATGTGTTGTAAATAGCTTTTAGTTTAACAGGGCATTCTGTGTAGCCCTTCCTTTGTGTTACTTAACTTGTCTCTTCTAGAATGCTTGCCTGATTCTTATGTCTGACATCAGCCTGTTAGGTTCCAGACTTTTACAGTTGAAGTCCGGTCAGCAGGTGAGGTGGATGTGCAGTCTTCTTACTACAATAAATCTATGATTGTTACAACTACAATCCTGCTTCAGTGGTGTATTGATCTACAACAATTTTGGCGACGAGGATGGGATACAAACCCACGCGTGCAAAAGGTAATATTCCTCTTACTCATGATGTTGTTTCTCATGATGTTACAAGTCATGATACTTCAAGAAGCTTAAAATGTCGACGACCTCCTGTTTATTTAAATGATTACATTTGTTAACATGTCTCTATAACTAACTTTGTTGCTTTATCAATTGAAGGGATGGAGATGTGTTGTAAATAGCTTTTAGTTTAACAGGGCATTCTGTGTAGCCCTTCCTTTGTGTTACTTAACTTGTCTCTTCTAGAATGCTTGCCTGATTCTTATGTCTGACATCTGCCTGTTAGGTTCCAGACTTTTACAGTTGAAGTCCGGTCAGCAGGCGAGGTGGACGTGCAGTCTTCTTACTACAATAAATCTATGATTGTTACAACTACAATCCTGCTTCAGTGGTGTATTGATCTCCAACAAGGTCCCCCCCACCCCCTGAGTCTCCCATATCTCATGGATATTCATTGGCTTTGGCCTGACTGGGGCCACTCTTGAAAGGTTTGGGGGGCCCATGGAGGGTTGGGGGCACCCCTGTCCACAGGGGACTGCTTTACGCCCCTGGGAAACCTGCATGCAGTTTCGCTGTGAGAAGCTCTGGTGGAATTGTGCATCTGAGTAGAGCAGTTGAGTCATCACTTGTAGAATTGGATTGTGAGTGTCTTCTGGGAAAAGCTAGGTCAAAAGTAAATAAAGTGTCTTACAGACTCTCAAAGTCAAATGTTTTCAATGTCATCTACAGTTGCTACTTGCCACGGATCCCAATGGTCCTGCACTACTTTCAGGTCAAAGTTTAGGTCTGTCCATGCCACTGGCGACGCTCAAGGGTCGCTGCTACATACGAGTGTGATAGACCATACCCAGAGACTGAGGAATGGTGTGGGCTGTGGAAAGAGTAGTTTGAGGAGGTGTGGTTTGAGGGTCTGTTGTGAATCAAGGATTTAGTGGATGAGGAAACGTTCTTGGTGGATATAAGGAATCAGAGAGAGCTAAGGTTTATGAGGAAAACGAGGCAGCAACAGGCCATGATGTGATAATATTTTACCGGCGGCCATTAGAAAAGGCAATTGATTACTGAAATAAAATAGTGGACTTAAAATTATATAATTGGGACATTTAATTGTTTATTTGCATCCTTGTTTTACAAACATTTTAGCTTATGCCCAATTTGATTAATTAATATGTACTTTTATTCGTGTTGATCTGCATTTATTTTGTTGGTTTCTATTCAAACAATCTTGGGTTTGATCAGATCTGAGCATGAAGGAATATTCGTTTTTGGTTCAATCTTTTCTTGAAGATTTCAAAAAAGATATAGCGTACCTGAAATAATAGCATAATAAAAAAAAACTTGTAGTGACTAAATTATTGTTGTTAATCTTTTAACTTTGTCCTCCCAACAATAAAAAAACGAGGCCTTTTAATTAAGTCATAGGCGAAACAAGGTGGAGCAGAAAAATCAAATGTGAAATAATCGGGTTATTGTTCTTTTTTTATGCTTCGGGACATTTGCAGAAACTACCAGAAGGTGGAAAGGTATTATCGTCTTTCCTCCCAGTAATTGCCACAAACGTTTCAAGCATGTGAGGAAGAAGATTCAGAAATGACTGTTGGTAGCAATGTTATCACCGGTTCTTCCTTGTGTTTATCAATCAGGGGCATATTAGCAAGAAATAGCGATATTTATCGCTAAATGCGCTTAGCGCATTTTTTTTATCGCTGCCTGTTGCTGGATATGTTAGCTGAGAAAACATGCTATTAGCAACGTTTTTCTCCATTGTGTTAAAATATCCAGCGATAGTGGCGAAATGCGTGAATATCGCTTGAAATCCAGCTATATTCACGCAATAACGCCAATGGGGACTTAACCTGAAAATCCACCTCCCAGTGAATAAACAGGTAAGTCATGTTTTTAGCAGGTGTTAGATTATAGCGATAATCGCGATTAGCGTGAATTTTTTTATCGCTATGCCTACCTTGCTAATAGGCGATAGCTGTGTTAGCGACTGCTTTCAGTCGCTAACAGTTTGGTTACGCCCACTTTGCATGTCATTAGCGATACACATCGCTGACATGCAAAGCGGACCCCAAAACGGTCGCTATCGCCTAAAAACTGTCGCAAACTGCTGTTAGCGACAGCTTGCTAATAGGGCGATAAAAATATCGCCGCTTTAGCAGCAAAACTGCAGCTAAAGCGGCGATATGGCCCTTGCTAATATGCCTCTCATTCTTTAAATAAGGCACTTAAGGCTGCCATGAACAGTGCTAAATACAGAGCATCAGTGAAAAAAGAAGTGGAATAGTAAGCTGGGCTACATTGCCATCAGGTCCAGAGTACAATGCTGTAATCCTGCCCCAAGGGGGACGGAGAATGAGGTAGTTTACACTCCTCTCCTAGCCCTAACCCTACCAGCCTATGGCATTTCTGAAGCCTAAATATCAAGGGAATACAGGGTGTTGATGCGTACATGAGTCCCAGCACATTTTCTAATACAGAATGCCACACTAATGTCTAAGTATGGATAAAAAAAGTCCATTTCTATCATATTTATGTGGCAGAAAACTGGCACTTCCAGCCAATGGCCCAAGGCTTACCACCCTGTGTTTCCAAACTTCGACCGATTGAACGCTTCCTTCCATAAGTGAGTGGACTTAAAGCACGGCATAGGAACAGACCAAAACTGTACCCTTGTGAGGTCATCATCGAATTCACAACTGGCTTCTGTTGCTATTGAGAGGCCCACCCAGAAAACTGGATTACCGGGTTTACTGGGAGATACATAACACAAACAACTTTAAGTAGGGTCAGAGGCAATATTTAAAGGCCTGCCTGGATATCTTTCCCCAATATAACAATGTGTACAAACCTAGAATATCCAAGGGTCTAAATTGAAATTGAGAACTCTATACATTTTTGGAAAACCAACACTGTGATGACTAAGTGCCACAAAAACTGGAAATGTTCATTAAATTCCCGGATTCCCATCACTCAGCAACATGGTGACATGCTTCATCATCTGGGTCTCCTCTGGAAGTCAGCCTAGTGACTCTAAGGGCTACAACTCCATCATAGTGGTGGAGGAGCCCGAGGATGTTTTCATTTCAGAAAGAAGATAACTATCTAGGTTACCAGATGAGAGCAGTGGAGTGTGTGGGAAGTATATGCAGTGCAATAGTGATGTGTGAGATTAAAATTGAATCACGATAAACCCAATATGTATTATTGTCCAACGTGATGCAAACTAAAAACAGTGCAAAGGACAGTTTTAACAAATAGCTGTCTGTAATTACTAAGTGGTCAACATGTTTCAGCACATCTGGACAACGGTCTGTCCTGTGCCTTCGTCAGGACCCACAAAACAAATTTCTGCTACTGCAATGAGTGAAAATAGTAATATATTAGAAAAAAGAAAAACTAGTACAAGTGCACTCGAAACGGTTGTGAACGATACAACCGGATCACCTGTATTGTGGCGTGTACGATCCTTCCTCAAAGAAATGAATATACCTTGAGGTATCTGTAATATAGGAAAAAATGTATGCTACATTTGTGTTTGTTGTCAAAAGAAATAAAGTGTTCTCAGAACTATTGAAATAGTGGCAGTGACATTGCCATCTATCATACTCCATCATTGGGTATACGTCAATTATTCTTAGCTCGAGTTTCTGAGGAGACTACCTCACCCCACCTGGCAACAGTTCAGGGGAAAGGAGGCACCCGAAACCGCACACATCCGCAGAGCCAGAGCTACAACATAGCCAAGACCTGGAACGACCTCTCTCACAGCATCAGACAAATCCCCACACTGCAAGCCTTCAGGAAGAGCCTCAAGACCTGGCTGTTTGGATGAGACGAAGCTGCGCCCCTCCCTGCTCCCGCGCCTTGAGTACCTCGCAGATGAGTAGTGCGCTCCACAAATCCCTAATTGATTGATTGCTAGATTGATTGATGTGTGGGAGTGCTGGGTGGTAACAATTTTGTGGGATCATCAAATTTTCCCTAACAGAAATGTGAAGAAAATATGTGGCATTCAAGGTAAGAAAATGTAGTGTGACCCATGCAAGATACAGCACCCTGGACTCCTGTGTCTAGTTTTCATACATGTCTGGGTTTGGTAGGTTTCCTCCGTTTCAGACATGCCTGGGCTCAAATGCCACAAGTCTTACATCATTACAATGAATGAATTTGAAAGGAATAATCGACACGTCTAAGCCCGCACAGCCATGCATCTGGCTATTACCCCAATCATAGAAGCTTCAGTAGTCTTTTTGATCTCTCCTGGGAGCAAACTGGGATATTTACTCACCGGATACCAGTGGTATAATCGAAAAACACAAATAAGGTGATGATTGGCTTGTGCTAGCATCTGGCCATGCCATGCCCCCAAACCCGTAAATCACCAACAGGCTTTCTTCCACGTGGTACCTAAAGCCCAAATACTGTTTCCTTTCCAATAGCAAGCGAGAGAAAATGTGGATTCTTGTGGGTGTAATTTTGACATATGGTTTGGCAGAGAGGGTGTTAAAACCCCCTCCCTAATTCTTTCGGCCCCCAGGTGCCATACAGGAGGTCTGGTGCTCAGAGATTGAGACTGCAGTTCAGTGCCAGGACAAGAAAACCCTGCAGCCCTTTTTATTGCTCACCCCGCCCCTATGGTGTGATGGCAGGCTCTCCTACCCTCTTGAGACAGTCAGGTTGGTTGTTAACACCCCTATCTGCCCACCTAGTCGCATGAAAGCCCCCAGACCTTCAGAATAACTTTTTGAAAAAGCTCCATTCAACAATGCCTTGTTGAATTCCTTTCTATGTATACACCTTCTTTAACTATTGTAAAGGGCTCTGATACCCAGCTGTATCGGGTTCACAATATGTAACACCGCAAATAAATAGATAAATAAATAAGGACGGGATGAAAGGCTTTAAGTGGATAACTAATAGTCAAAACAACCCAGAACAATTGCTCCTCCGTAGCCAATCCTAGACCTCCTTCCAGTAGAGCACAACTGGATGCCACCCTGAGATGCAGAAAATCATGTGTTCTAATGGGAGGAACACAGATTGTTTTAATCCCATGTCACCCACCTGATGGTAAATATTGTGCACCATACATCCCAGGAGCTGACTGCACCCTTTTTCTGTTACATGGCCATTCACTACTACAGAACCAAAAAGGAAGTCAGGAGAAACAGGGTGCGACAGGACTCCAATTGACCTGCACGTTGCACTGACACAGGAGGCAGGGTTTAAGAACCTAGAAGAAAAGGACCCGGGAGAGGATTGGTCGGAGAGGATCCATTCGACAGAGGAGTAAAGAAAAGAAGGTGCCCTCAATTTTCAGCAGGAAACGCAGAAAGAAGCGCGGTCAACCCAGCAGCTGCAACGAGGAGCTCCAGCCATTCACCAGCTGAGGAGAGCAGAGACAGCGGGAGAGGAACCCATCCCAAGGCAAAGTCTTTCATCCTACCATGCTCAAGGAGGAGGTGGCTTCGCCAGGAGTTTGGACGACTCCTGAGCAGGGCTGATAAGTGCAATGGGAACACATAGGAGGGTGGAAGGGAAGCAGTTACAACATACTCAGAAATAAGCGCAAGATTACGTATTAAGAGGGTAATAGCCTGAACATATTTCAATTTTGAGGCTATCCTCCATTGTTTCTTTTGAAGCCCTATTCTTTTGAGATTTTGCATGTCTAAATGTTATTTGTTTAGAGGGATTTTCTTTCTTATTATAATCTTCTACCAAAACCTCCGGGAAACATCCGGGTAGCTGTGCGCCATATACATTTAATAAATAAATAAAATAAATAAAAAAAGTGTCTCTTACCTCCTGCTAAATTTGGGGATTCACTCGCACATTCCTTCCTATTTCACCAAAATAACGTCACCTTATGTCCTGAAGGAAACAGACAATCTCACAATGCTAACCTCACGAGAAGAGACGTCAACTCAAAACCACTAAGACTTACCTGATCTTTTTATTTACTTTATAGAGGGTACCAGCAGACAGGAGTTCCAAGGGACATGAAGGAGAAAAGAGAAGAACAAGAACTTCACTTAAAGAAACTGGCATTTAAAAAAAATTAATCATATAATTTCATCTGAGACACTGTCTCTAGTCTTATGTTATCGCACCAAGCGACAGGTGGTGGAGAATGTGGGCATAACAGCCATTGATGCAAAATGGAAGCGATGCTACAACACTTGATGCAACGACAACGCAAGCTAGAATGGCCCATGGAACACCATATTTCGTCACCAAAGGCTGATAGGGAAATATTTTGGGATGCCTTGAGGACACAAACTGAACATTTTAATTGATAAGCTCAATAACAGTTACAAGTGACATCAGGCCTAGCTAACACCAGAGGACTAATTGATGCTGGATCCATGATAACACTACAAAAGCTGTTACCAGGAGAAGAATTATCTTTTGTTAAATTTTGAAGGAACTGCAAAGGGTTCTTGGACCCTAGAACACATACTTTTTTTAAACCCTTGTATCTATTGACAGGCAAAGCCCAAGCCTCCTGCCAACCCACCAACCCTCGAGGAGAATCCAAATATGAGGAGGGCAAAAAATTATTTTGGACAGAGCAGGGCTGGATGAAGAAGCCTACTGCATACGGTTTCGAGAGGAGAGGGGAAAGCCCGAAAACTCTCAGAAACCCTCTACTCTAAGTTAAAATTGGCCACTGAAAAGTGGTTAAAACCACATGAACATAGTAAAGAAGAAAATATGGATAAAATATGCCTGAAAAATTTTCTTGAGGCTCTACCAAATCATACACAGTACGCCAACACTGGGACTTACTATTGAACAAGCGGTGAACATGGCTACCACTTTCCCAAAAGCTCAACCTTGTTTTCATCCAATAGATATTGAAAAGAATACAAAAATACTAACTAAACAAGGGACATATCAGAATGCGAAGAAACCCCTAAAATCACCTAACAAAACCAAAATAACCTACCCGCCTAAACCAGATCCACATCCCACACCAGGCCCACAATGTTTTGAATTTGCAGCGTAGGGCCATATAGCCTGTTTTTGCAGCAGCAAGAACCCTACTGTAGAACCCATGGAAATTAACTTGGCACCCAGCTCCATTTACTAAAGTCTGGAAATGGGTTCTTGCTTTTTCGTAAGTGTGCAAACCAATCGGAAATGGACTACAGCTTTGTTAGACTCTGGTTTTAAACAGTCAGTAGTACAAAGGGATTTAGCACTTCCATCAGGGAAATACGTTAATATTAGATGTGTACATAGGGATGTAAAAACCTATCCTGTAGCCGACTAATAATAACTTCTACCTCTGGTAAAGAGACAGAAGTAGAGGTAGGACTACTTCGAAACCTCCCTGAAAATGTTTATTCTAGGGATTGACAACCCACATTTTTTAGGTTTATTTTGAGAGACCTTATTCAGTCAGGCAAATTAGTCAGAAAGTCAACTAGAAAAGATAACCCAAAACCCTCAAGATGCTTTATTGACTCCAGAGCTTAGGATGATCGATCATAGCTATCGATTTCCCCAAATGAATGATACCACTCTTCAACCCATCTGGGATAAGGCTAGGGAAAAAAATACCCAGGTCTACCCACCTTTCCAGATAAAAAAAACAGACTTCTATATAGGGTAGGATGACCCAATGATTCACCATAAATACTAGTTCTGAAAGAATTCCAAGATCGAAATATATTTTATGCTCACTCCAACCTGTTACTAGGACATTCAGTTCTGGAGAAAACAACTTCTATTGGCCTTGCAATTTTGCACACACAAAGAAATATTGTCAAGAATGCAATATCTGTCAAAAGAAGAATCACTATCACCCCCCTCAAGCTCCTCTTCAGCCCTTACCTATAACAGGTAATCCATTTGAATGAAATGGAATGGACCTAATTGTCGCCTTAACCAGGTCATCTGAAGGTCATAAATATGCCCTTGTGCTAGTTGACTATGCTACTCTGTATCCCGAGGCATTCTCGATATGTAATCCAGATAATAAAACAATTGTCAACCCTTCATAGAAGTATTTTCTTGAGTGGGGTTTCCTAAAGAAATACTCACTGACCCAGGCACTCTTTTTGTATCAAGTTTAGTGGTACAGATATGCAATCAACTAGACATTCGACATATAAAAACTTCAGTCTATCACCATCAAACATACGGATTAGTGGAACGTTATAATGGCTCCCTCTAATTTATTTAAAAAAATATGTTGTCTCGGGAAGGGAAGAACTGAGACCAGATGCTTCCCCTGGCCCTTTTTCTGTTGTGGAGTCAAATGTAGAGTAGCCTGGGTTGTTTTTTAATTACTATACGGGAGAAAGCCACCCACCCTGTTAAGAGGCTTGGGAGAAAGATACCGGACAAGAAGCAAGAAATCTCCTTGAATACACTCAACAAAAAAAAACTATTCGCAGAATACTCCAGGAGTTAGCCCACAAAAACTTGGAGAAAGCCAAAGAAAGCAGAAACAAATTTATGATAAAGGGAAAAGACTGAGAATATATCAACCAGGCGGCTGGTTTCTGGTACTATTACCCACATCTACAAACAAAATGAAGTCCAAGTGGAAAGGCCCCCATAAAATAAAGGAAAAGATTGGGAAGGTTTCTTATAAACTACAGATGGGACCTCATAAAGAACAAACCTTCCATGTAAACCTTTTAAGGAATTGGATAGGTCCTCCTCCCAAGTCTGTATGCATGATCCATTCTGAAAAGGATATCAATACAACATTAAAAACAACTCCCCGTGAATGAGGAACTTTCTAGGAAACAAAAGGAGGAGTTGGAGAAAATGTTCCCAACACTTCTAATTCATCTTTTCAGACATTCCAGGAAGAACCACTCTGACTGAACATGCTATACCTACACCAGAGGGGAAAGAACTAAAACTGAGACCTTATCGAATTGTCACTGCTAGAAGAATAGCTACTCATACTGAGGTAGAGCAGATGCTAGAGATAGGAGTAATAGAACCCTCCCATAGCAACTGGGCTTCTCCTATAGTACTTGTTCCAAAACCCGATGAGAGTATAGGGTTCTGTATAGACTTCGGGGCTGTCAATACTATCTCTAAATTTCATGCATATCCACATCCCAGAGTTGATGAGCTGATCGAGAAATGAGGGGATGCTAAATGTATAACCACTATAGACCTTACCAAAGGCTATTGGCAGGTTCCCTAAAAGAAGGAAGACAAAGAGAAAACAGCTTTCTCCACGCCTTTCAGGTTATTCCAGTTTACTGTACTCCCCTTTGGACTCCATGGGGCCCCAGCTACTTTCCAATGTCTTATGAACTCAGTGTTGAGAAATCATCAAGAATATTCAGAAGACTATCTAAATGATATCATGATATTCGATGGAACATTTAACACACCTAACAAACGTCCTAGACGTCTTAGCAAATACAAACCTGCACATACATGCCAAGAAATGAAGGGCTTGTTTCAACAAGGTAAAATATCTAGGATACATCTAAGATAACGGGGTAATCATACCACAATCTGAAAAAATCAAGGCCATCACTGAAGTCCCTTTTCCAAAAAATAAAAAATAAGTTAGGGCCTTTTTAGGGCTCGTACGGTATTACCGAAGATTGTTTGGGCTACGCGGCTATGTGTCGGACTCGCTTTCCTCCTGTTGCCACCTCACTGCCATGCTATTACAGTTAGCTAAGCTAAGAGTTGTGGTACACAGGGGCGTAACCCCAGTCAGTACAAGACATGGCTGCAGGATGTCACCTACTGCTAGGAACAATTAACCAATTACTGTGAGCTAATACCCACCCACTCTTGCTCCAAAGATATCTGGGAGACCTTACTTTCCTTCCTTTGTCAACAAGACTCTATGATACCATTAAATGGCGAGACCGAGTCAGAGCCCTCTAACACATAGGTCGACTCCAAGCCACATCACTTAATTTTCCAAGAGTACCCATAAGGTTGTATCCACCATGCTATTCTCCAAAAGTGCTAGTGTGTAGTTGTCTATTTCAACTGGCCTGTATTACTCATTGGATGGAAATGCATACATCTATATACATATGTGAACAATGTGAATTGAGTCTCTATTGTTATAATTTTCAAGTTGTGTGCATTGTGCATATGGAGACTATGTTGATCACCTATTAATTGGACAACTGTGGGTATGCTCCTTTGTTGTTGTATATTCTCTCTATTTTTAAAAGTGACAACAACAAAATAAAAGTCCCTAACTCAACATTCCAAAACACACCAGTTGTAGCTGTAGGAGCCTTCCAGACTCTTAAAAAGGCTGTTACATCTAGTCCAATCCTGATCTCTCCTAACTTTGAAAAGACCTTCATACTCCAAATTGACGCCTCCGACTTTGGTATTGGGGCTGGTCTGTCTCAATACAATGACAATGGAATAGAAATGGTTGTCTTGTTCATCAGTCGGAAACTATGCCCTGTGAAATCAGATATCCCACTATAGAAAAAGAATGCCTGGCTTTTAAACGGCCAGTTGAAAAACTATGATATTATCTTGAAGGTAAACCCTTTCTACTCTACACTGATCACGTACCTCTGACCCGGTTAAGCTGAAACAAGGGAAACAATCCAGGGTCCTCTGTTTGTTCCTTTCCTTACAACCCTTCCGCTTTGAGGTCCACCATAAAAGGATTCGGGATCTCAGTAATGTCGACTTTCTATGCAATTTTACCCGATCTGGATAATTCCAGGATGTGTCATCAACCTGACGGTAAAGATTGTGTGTCATACATTATAGGAGACGACTGCACCCTTTCTCTGTTACAGGGCCCTTCGCTACCAGAGAACAAAGAACCAAACCAAAAGTCTGGCGAAACAGGGTGTGACAAGACTTCCAGCTGACCTGCTCATTGCACCAACATGAGAGGCAGTGCTTAAGAACTCGGAAGAAAAGGACCTGGAAGAGGATTTGTGGGAGAGAATCCTTTTGACAGCAGAGGAAAGAAAGCACGCGACCCGGGAGAGCGCGGGCAGCAGCTGAGCCTGGGAAGATGCTGGGCACTGTTCGGTTAGCTTGTTTTGAAGCGACCAATCAGCAGGGCTCCCCTGGGGGTGCCTCTCGGATAAAAGGGCATGGTAGGTCCCCTCTAAAGTCATGTGCCTTTGCTGTTGACCCACCACCCCACACCGATAATGTGGGTGTTGCAGCCGCGGACTACGGACGGGTTCAGGCAAGGCAGGGATAGCACTAAAGAACAGCAGAAGGAGCGCAATAGCCCAGGGTAGAGTTGCTCAAACACGTGCCTTTGGGATGCCTTAGGGAGGGGCATGGGGAGCAAGGCGGAGACAGCACAAAGGGACAGCAGAAGGAGCGCAATAGTCAACGGTGGAGCCGCTCAAACACGTGCCCTTGGGATGCCTTAGGAGGGTACAGGGAGCAGGCAACGGGTCATCAGAGGACGGTCATGGCACTTGCAGCCCGGGTCAGGCACGAGGGCCATTCACACCGCTTGGCAGCAAGGTGTAGCCTAGAAGCTGTAGAAACAGTACTAGACCCTGACTGGAAAGGGCCATTGGGTCAGGACGCCGTCACAAGGTGCTGTTATGAACTAAGTACTACAGGACATGAACTACAGGCAATTTGGGGCAATGATGAATTGATGCATGTGTTAACTTGGTCTGTATGTTTTAAGTGTTAATGCAAAAGAAGGTGAGGTGCATTCTCGTCTGAAAGCTCGAGGGCACCCGCTCATCTGGGAGGGGTTACGAAGCTGCCCTCGATTTTAAGCGCTGAGAGAAGCGCTGTCAACCCAGCCGCTGTAGCTAGGAGCTCCAGCCGTTCACTGGGTGCGAGGAGCATAGACAGCAGGAGAGGAACCCATCCCGAGTCCTGTATGCCGGCAGAACATTTCATCTTATGTATTCATGGTAAGAGAAGGGCCAATAAGCGGTATGGAAATGCATAGTAGGGAGGGTGGAAGGGATGCAGTTACAACAGACACAGGACTGAGCTCAAGATTTTGTGTTAAGAGCGTGATAGCCTAAACATATTTCAATTTTGAGGCTCTACTCCATTGGTTCTTTTGAAGCCCTAGTCTTTTGAGATTTTCCATGTCTAAAATGTATTTTTTTAGGGTAATTTTCTTTCTTATTATATTCTTCTAACAAAACTTGATATAGAGAGTTTCTTATTTCCTACTAAATTTGGGGATTCACCCGTACATTCCTTCCTATTTCACCAAAATAACATCACCTTATGTCCAGTAGGAAACAGATAATCCTACAATACTAACCTCACGAGAAGACACTTTACCTCAAAACCACTAAGACTTACCTGGTCTTTTCTACTTTATCGAGGGTGACTATGGACAGAAGGTCCAAAGGACCTAAAGGAGAAAAGGAAAAACAAGGGCTTCACTTAAAGAAACTGATTTTGTTTTTTAAATAAATCATATAATTTCATCAGGGACCATTGCACCTTGATTAGGGCTTTCGTTTACCACCCCACCTGATGTTTGATGCAATTTTCTTGGCTTATCTATGGGCACCCTTGTCCAGGTACAGCATTTGTGACCATCAATTACCTTTAAGCTATTTTGTTGTCACACTTGGGGTGCCAGCCTGCTTCTACCACTTAATAATGTTGGCTTTTAAGTCACCTGGTAGCTTATGACCAATCAGAGCATGAGATATTAGCCTTCCTCCTCAGACATGCGCCCCTTGCTTAGAATAGCACCCTTCCCCTGGGATCCCGCCCTGCCACTGACGTAGCTGTTCCCAGCATCCTCCAACATTATTGACGGATACCATTCTCCCAGACGTCGCAGAGCGCTTTTGCTTTCAGAAAGGAGGAGAACCGTGAGAAACCCTCCGCCGTCTGCATGGACCAGGATGCAGCGCGTGGGAGATGCATGGATCGCCTCCAGAACCTCTGAGTTTTGGAATCTCAGTGACCATCAGAACATCTCAAAGCGGGTAATGAATATCCCGAGGCCCAGATGTGGAATCCATCAAACCCTGCAGCAAGTGTGTTCAAAGAGACAACATCTGGCCAGGGCATTAGCCTAAGCCAGAGAACAAAAGTATCCATCAGGGCTCCTAAAAAGAGAGACGGTGGATGACACGTTTCTGCTTGTTAAGGATTAGCCTGTTGCCTCTGAGCCTAGCAGAGTACAATTGATGCTCCCATAGCAGCCAAGGCTTATGTTTTGCTAATGATTTGCTGCTGAGATGACAGTTCCCGCCTGGGTGGTGGTGTGATGGTGGTTTTACAACTCAGTTTGAGGTTGTGATTTGATTTTATGGTAGGATTTGTGTTTTACTCACAAGATAAAATATGTTTCTAACACCCACCCAAATCCAGATCCGTTTTGACAGCCAGATTCACAAAGCCCATCTATGATGGGTGGTGCTTTAAAAAACATGTTTTCTCAGCCGTGTTCAGTGGGGACCTCCTGAATAATTGTCTTATGACCTTGGAATCATGTTCCACTGCAGGAAATCTGCAGAATTTAAGAATTTCATTTAAGAAATCCATCAGTGGTGGCTCATCTCTCTGGAGATATGCACTGACAAAGCCAATTATTTTGACATATGTTTAGTGAAAAGATATTAACAAGCCTTACTAGCCACAATAACATGCACACACTACGGCTACCAGCAGGCAGTGCGAGGTTCACAGAAGACACAGAAGAGGTACAACACAGCCAGTAGCACGCGCCTATCACTCTGGGGACCTGCCATTGATTTCTAATATCGCTTAATTTCTTGTTTTGTCTACAAGCCCACTTGGATCGCTATTAATGTTAAATAGATAGAGTAAAGACAATACTCGTGTCTTAGAGCTTTTAAAGAAAACAGACTTTTAAGTAAGAAAATGCTGCGAAAGCACAGGGGGGCAGGGCCCCTGCAGGGCACTCAAGTGCCCACAAGGTAGTGTTTGTCTAAATCTCATCATAAATGAGTGCAGATGGTGCACACAACATGGTGTGTGTGTGTGTGTCTCTCTCTCTCACTCATTGGCATACTTTGAACCAACCATCATATAAGCCATGGTCTCCTCACGTTCAGGGCCGGACTGACTACCGGGCAGTTTGGAATGCTGCCGAGCTGGGGGCTGAGTTCACTGCAGTGGGGGCTGGTTTCGTTCATGGAGACCTGCGTGTGCTTCGAAATTTTTAAAGCAAAACGAATTTCGTTTAGCACATGCAGGTCTCCATGAACGAAATCAGCCCCCAGCTCAGCAGCATTCCAAACTGCCCGGTAGCCAGTCCGGCCCTGCTCACGTTTGGACTACGCTAGCGTACTGCTCCTGGGCGCTAATAAAGCTGAGGTCCTGCGATTCCAGAGGGTGCAAAATATGGCTGTGAGAACCCTGATAGGGCTCCCTCGATGGTGCTCGGTTAGAGCTGCAATGGAAAAACTACATTGGCTACCGGTTTCATCTCGGATCCAGTTTAAGGCCCTGGTGATGGCCTTTAAGATTCTAAAAACCGAGAGCCCGGCCTTACTACGCCCTCTGTTGACCTGGTATGTCCTGCAGCGCAGTTTGCGCTCGCTGGGCCAATATCTGGTGAACGTGCCGCGCATCAAAATATGCCGCATGGGTGGCCGTTCTTTCCGGGTTTTGGCAGCCAAACTGTGGAATGCCTTGCCGATTCACATACGTGGCATGGAGAACATGTTAGACTTTCGAAGGGCCATTAAAATCTTCCTGTTTCCATCACCATAGTTTTCCTCCTTGATTTTTTCTGACTGGCCTCTGTTTCTGTCTCTGGATCTGGCAGCGCCGGGACGCCTCTTTGCTGGGGCAGCTGTTGAGCTTAAAAAATCTTTTAACATAACATAACATAACATAACATATAACATGGAAAAACATTTAAAATATGTCTAAGTATAGCAGTTTTTTACTTCTAGTATAAATCCTATGCTAGGAAGCCATAAAGCGCACCAGCGCTGTGGAAGAGAGCAGCAGCTCCATATCTTAGTAAATATAGCGCTGCCCCCTCACCCTCTGGGCACTACACAACACTGCAACTTTGGCTGCTGCACTGCGTTGCGCTATAAATGAGTACATCTCCCCTAAAGAAAGCTGCTGCCTCACACATGGTACACACCAATTACACATGCATGCATGCACAAGGAATGTCAGCGCAAGGTCTGGGTTTAACATACAAAGCAGAAATCAACACTGAGGAGTTGGCAAATCATATTCCAATTTGATGCTGAGAAAAATGTATGGTCATAGTAAAGATTCATAAAAACACCACACAATGTCACCAACACATGATGGGCTAGATGTACAAAGCATTTTTTCAGTCGCAAACGGCCCGATTCACAGAATCGGCACGTGTGGGACGAGAAAAATGCTTTTTCATATGTGCAATCGTGACTCGGTAACCTGTTGCCGAATCACAATTTTCATTTGCAATGAGGTATTTGGTAAGGGGCATGTTTTGGGCATCCCTTCCAAATACTAAATCACTATGGTATGTAATACTATCTTGCGACTGAAATCCGGTCGCAAAACAGTAATACTTTACCACCATTTTAAAAGGCTGGTAACCTGTTCGCAAATAGGAATTGGGTCCCTTCATCTTTAAAAATGTTTAATACTGCCTACTCTTACAAATGAAAATTCAAAAGAGAACAGGCTGCATTTCAACAAAATAAAAAATGCGTCGTTATTAAAAAGCAAATCACAGACATGGTGGTCTACTGACCTCAGCAGGCCACCATCCCTCTGATGGCTTTGATTCCTAATAGGTAGTAAATTGCGACCTATCTTATTAATATTCATGAGGTAGGTCAATTTGCGATCTACTCGGAATTGCTGTTTGGGAAAAATAACTCATCATTAGGAATAGCGATTTTTCGAATTCGGAGTTATTCGCAATTATGAAATCTGCATTCCTAATGTTGGTCCATCTGGCCCTATGTGACTTACCCAGAAAATGGACAGTCCTATTCCCGCTATGAGGGCATGCTTTGTACGGCCTTCCAGGTCCAGAACAGATTCGGCACCTCCCAATATCAGGAACAGACCAGAGTCTCCATATCAGCGTAATACCAGGGCCAAACAAAAAATCAGATACCAGTTTCATGTACAGTTGGGTACTCAGCGCAGGGTACATGCCAGTTCGTGATGCAGAGGATATCCCAATCCCAACAGGGAGGCTTGGTTGGTGGAACACAGTTGTGCAATGTCTTCAATGCAATCTATATGGCAACTAGAAGCAGGAGCAAGCACGTCAGGGTGGAGGAGATGTGCATGTTTTTCCCAGGATTGAGAAGGAGGCTTGTGATGAATTTGGGGGACCAAGATAAGCACGGTTTCTATATCAGGTCTACAGATTTGGACTGCTGAACTATGAGGTTGTGAAGTGAAAGGGTGCAACTGAAAACTATCTGAGTTCCTAAAAGAATTGGATCCTGGGCTATCAGATTTCCAGGAGTTTTTCATCTGCCCTGCCTGGAGCTGACACAAGCAGAAACATCTTTGCTCAAAAGCCTTATAGAATTGCACAAGAGAAGATCTACTCAATGAAAATAGCATTGACCACCAAAGGCATGCCAGGTATTTACTTGAGGATTTAAATAGCTGCAGAGTAGCGGGGGTCTACTCCTCAGCAAAGAACCACAGTCAGCATCCAGCCTCTCAAAAGATAAATCTTGCCTCTTCCACAGGGACTGTTTCTCTACCTTGGCCCAGTCTGTTCACCACCACATACTGGTGTCACTCAGTGGGAGAACTCTCACCAAGCTCCATGTAACCCCGCACATTTGGGTGGAATGCTTCCTTGTGCCGTTCTCCACGGCAGCCTGTGGGGCCACAGGGTCTACATCAACATGTGCTATGAAATACAATTTCATACAACCCAGAGTACATTTGTGACAGTCAGTACAGAGAACATCAAGAGAAAAGGAATTAAATATGTTTTTTCTTTCAGTTGATTCTGTATATCATTATTCAGTATCTTCTTCATCAAACACAGAAAAGAGCAGCCAACACGTTTCGCAATGTTGTAAGCGACATGGAAGTGTTCCACAAGATCTCTGTCAGCAGCAATCCGCTGTTAGAAATGAATTGAATATGCTGGTAAGTAAAAGAAGCAGGTCTTAAGTCATTTTGGGTAACAAATGACATGCATCCATCCAGAACCGTGTTCGGTAATAAATCTTCAGACCGCCAGTGTACGGCGTTTGTGATGTGCGCTTATTACCGAACATGCTTGCTGCTGACAGAGATCTTGGGGAACACTTCCATGTCGCTTGCAACGTTGTGCCTGTACTATACATTTGCTTGACCTGATACAAGATCTTGCCCTGAGGAAGCCTGTAACCAGCTGAAACACGTTGGCTGCGTTTTCCTGTGTTTGATAAAGTGGATACTGAATAAACACATACAGAATCAACTGAAATAAAAATGTTTATCTTTGATTCATTTCCTCTTGATGTTTTCGGTACTTACTGTCACAAATGTACTCTGTGTTGTTACCTCTCAACTGTGTTTTAATGTACTAAATTAATGGCAACTGGTCATCAGTGGTGGGCAACAATCTTTCAAAATATCAAATATATTGACACTTTTGGTAGTGTGGTAAATGGGTACCCTAGTTGCCACTATTTGTTCTACATCAACATGTGGCAGCTCCACTTAAGCCGCTTTGCATCATCAGTAACCGGGCCCTCCCAACACCACAATCACCATCACCACAATCTACCTGATGTGAGGTGGCAGAGGCTCCGGGCTGGTCTTTTTTTAAGGCAGGAACCAACACTCTATCCGCCATCTTGCCAATGTCGCTAGAAGCAAGTGAGGAGGCATCTTCTCATTCTTCTACAACTTAAGGTCATGAGGAATAGATATAAATAACTATTGTTCCTTGTTAGACCTGACACCATTGGCGTGGGTCTCCCTTCTATTTTTTGCCTTTGCCTCCTGTGTTTTTGCTGTGTGTTGGACTGTGTTTGCTGGTCTAGAAGCTTAGGGCATTTTGCCACCGCTATTCAGTGCCAAAGTGCAAGTGCTCCCTTTGTGAATTGTTGTTATGGATAAGTGATTCCACGATTGGCATATTTGATTTACTTGTCAGACCCTAGTATAGTGCACTGTGTTTGTCCAGGGCCTGTAAATAAAATGCTGCTAGTCGGCTGCAGCACTGATTGTGCCACCCACAGAAGCAGCCTGTAAAATGTACCTCTGGGCTGCCATTACAGAGCTTGTGTGCAGTCTGGGACTGCCATGTCGAGTTGGCAAGTTCACACACTTGCCAGTCCCAAAACCTTCCTTTATCTACATCTTAGCCACCCATAAGGTAGGCCCAAGGTACCCCTGTGGGCAGGGGGTAATGTATGTAAAAGGTAGGCCATGTCCTGGTGTGAATTACTGCCAATTTCGTTTTTTCATTATTGCAAGGTTACCTGTTCCCAAAGGACAGAATGGAGAGTTTGTTTATAACATCTTATAAACATAACTGGCCCAAGGAACAAGGTAGAAAAATAAAGTTCAGTATGCCTGAACTCAAAATGTTAAAGTGCATCTTTTAGTGAGGGTGACTTGTTCATTCTGTGTTTGAAATACCACTTTTAGAAAGAAGGTATTTTCTTGCCTAACCATCCAGTGTGCCTATGCTAGGTTTGTGTATTGCATGTCTGGCTTTTGGATGACGGGCTGGAGAGGGGCTGTGGTTCCAGAGGTCTGATGAGGCAGGGCTGAAAAGACCTGGGTTGCATTTAGAGTAGGGGGGAGGAGATTTCCTTTTCACCTGAATGGGCCTAGTCTGCCTTCAACAATGCTGTCCCCAGCTCCTGCCAGGAAGCTGCACCATTGAGGACAGAACTGGTTTTGGCCAGGTACAGACACTCTCTGACTTGAGATAACAAAGGATTTTGGTGTATAAAAAGAGGGACCCAGACCCCAGACTCAGATCACTTCTGGGAATCAATTGAAACCTTTTGCAAAGGAGAAGAGCCGGAGAAGCTAAGGAAGAATACTGGTCCTGTGCTGTTTGCTGTCTGGGGTTGGCCTGCAGTGGCTACTTGCTGCCAAGGAAAGGAGGAAAAGGACTTTGCTGTTTGCTTTGTCATCTGCTTGAGGAAGAAGATCTCCAAGAGCTTGAAACTGAGCTTGCCTCCTGTTCTGAAGTCGCAGGGACACAAAGACTTCATTTCTTCTGTCTCTCTGCAACTGGAACTGCTTTTTCAGCTGCCACAGAAGGAAATTGCAACACCGACGCTGGGGAGCGATGCCGTAACCTGCATCAAAGCCGTGGGCAACGCTCATGATGAGCACGATGCACCGCCCGACTTGCGCCGTAGGCCAGAGGCCTGCTGACGTCATGCCACATCGACTCCGATGCCAGTGCTTCATCAACACGGAGTCGATACTCGACGTGGGTGACTCCCGAATCCATCGACACCACCCCACGTAAGGAGCAGCAGCCGCAGTGACGTCAACTTCCAGACACAGTAAGGAACAGACGTCTCGCCTCCCCTGCACCACAGAAAGGAACAGAGGCTTCAACTCCCCATGGGTCGTAAGGGACAGATGCCGCTCGACGCCGACGAAGCATCCCCTGCCCGACGCTGTGCGACGTCTTTATTTTCATCGTTTCCAAGGTACTGTTCTTTGTGGGTCTGTTTGACTCCACGCCTGACTCCACACCCGACACAGCGCACCTCGCGGTTGGCGCCGTACTTTGGAATTTCTATCTGTCGCGACGTTGTGATAACTCCAGGTGGATTTATTTGTTGCTAGGGACTTAAATTAAGAGAATAACCTATTTTTGTGGGTATTTCGATAACTGTATTGTGGATTTTTGTCGTTTGTTTTTGTTTTGGTTTAGATAAAGATTACTTATTTTTCTAAACTGGTGTGGTGTTCAATTGTAGTGTTTTCACTGTATTACTGTATGTGTTCACAAATGCGTTACACACTGCTTCTGAGATAAGCCTGTCTGCTCGTGCCAAGCTACCAAGGGGGTGAGCAGGAGTTATTTTACAAGTGTATCCCCCTTACCCTGACTAGAAGCAAGGGTCCCTATTTGGACAAAGGTGCAAACCATTGCCAACTAGAGACCCCCATTTCTAACACTCCTTCGATGTCCCTAAAGCCCAAGCATCTGATGAACATCTTAGTACCAATCATGGAAGTAAAAGCCCCAGAACAGGAGAAGCCATAAGCCTCCATTATGTCTATGTCCAGGCTACTCTTACTGAAATGTTCAACTCAAAGGATAAGTCCAGTCTCTTTATCTGGCGAGCAGCGCATATGAGGCATTGTCTTTAATCTAAATGGGCAAAACTTAAGACAAGTATTAATGCTTTAGCACCTGAAGGTGAAAGGAGGAGGTGCAATCCCCTCTGCACTTAAAGTTTGTAATGACCAGATTTTCTCATTCCAGTGAACTGCAGCAACATGGTAAAATGCCAGTCACACCCCTACTCAGATTATTCAAAGAACCATCACCAGGAAAGTGTTTGGATGGGCATTAAAATCATCATTTTGATCTTATAGAGGCTCTGTAGTATGAACTGATTTTTGCTTTACCTTGGTTGCATAAACACAACCTGAGCAGCAGACCGTCGATATTTGGGTCAAGTCAACAACGTGGTGGGAGTACTCTCACAAAGATTCAAAGTTTCATTTAGACCTATATGTGCATACTCTGTGCATTTACCTGATTTAATTTATAGACAGTACACATTTTACCAGTCACATGTTGGAATCATTTTCTATGACGAGCAGGACATTGTGTTGACTAAATTTCCACTAGACAAGCCCTGAGGAAGTCTGCTGTAATATTTCGGAGTGGAAGAAACACGTGTTGGCAAGGGCAAAGTGTGCCATACAAGATATGAAGATACAGCTGCAAGCGCTCTTAATGGGAGTTGGTAACCGAAAAAATGTTTTTCCTATATATTATTCTTATTTTGGAAGGTTTTACAGACTCTTAAAATCGGGTTGTATAGAGATTTGGTATTTAGAAAGGGAGAGTTTTGGGCATCCCTACCAAATTCTGAATCTGTATCCTATGTATCAATGTTTCTGATTGTAAACAGTTTAAAAATTACTGACCCTTAAGTTGGGGTGTTAACTCCTTCGCAAAAGGGAAGTAGTCCTCTATGGACCCCCTTTCCATTTGTGAATTGTACAAAATGTTTCCAGGGGAGTGGACCACTGCAAATACTTGGAGAAACTTTAAAAAAATATTTTTTTTAATTAGCCAGTTTTCTTTATGAATAAAGAATTTTGCTTTCAAAAATAAAGTTTCTTAATTTAAATGCAATCACATTCATGGTGGTCACCTCCCCCTTGCAGGCCATCATCCCTGTGATTGTATCCAATCACAATGAATCATAATTTGCAGCCTACCTAATGAATATTAATTAGATTGGTCGGGTTGCGATGCCAGTCTGATTTGAATTTTACAAACCAACCTATTAGTATACAGAATCATTTCTAAAATTCAGTACTAGTTGCAAAAATACTGGTTGCAAATTGTGACAAGTTTTTGTGACCAATATAATGATACCTCTGACTCCTACTCTTTATTAGCCACTGTCAGCCCCTCTCAGTGAGCAGGTCCTGGTGCCGTCAGGTGGACGGAACAACCAGTGACACGCGTTAGTCGATATTGGGGTAGGTGACAATACACTTCCCCAAGTTTTTTTCAGTATAACTCCACCCACGACAGTTTCTGTATGGCAATGAACAGGAGCAAGCCAGACTCATCCATGTAGGTATAGCTGTACTTACTTAAATATATTTACCTCTTCAAATTTTTTGCTATTTAGAACTCATTCTTGTAGCATACTGCTGCAGGTCAAGAAGTGCACGCTGCTTGGAATGTTGTCACATTGGTAGAAGTTGCTCATATTCTCAACTGAATGTTGCTGCAAGGGGGATACGGCAGGTGTCTCTGCTTTCAAAACGTTAAGTGTGAGCCACAATGGTGCTTAGTTACTTAGGGCCTCGTTATGATGGCGGTCGGACATGGGAGCGGCCGACTAGCTTTCGGCGGTACAGCCACTGTTATTAGGATGCGACCGCCTTCAAGACGGCCACAATGTGTATCTTTTGTATTGCGGTGTGTGCTGCGGGCTGTAGCACACGCTGCAGTACAAAATAAACACATTTTACATCTATTTGCACTATGTGGCAGGCGCGATAAGAAAGGCTCTGTGGGCGCAAGAAGCGAATGCCTATTCTGCCCTGTTTAAATTATTATGCTTATTCTCTTCTAGGTATTCCACCTTTTAGATGAAACATGTTAAATACTAAGGGCCTGATTACGACTACAGCGGTGCGGGCACCACCGCTCCGACAGCCCTATTACCACTTGGGCTGTCACACCGCCAATGCACCACTGCAACCGCCAGGGGTCAGAGATCTCTAGCGGTGGCACGGCGGTCTTGAGGCTGCTATATGCTTGGCGGGACAGCGACTGTCCCGCCAAGCATATTACGAGCTTCCTCTACGCCATGGTTTTCATGGAGATTCCTACTCCATGAAACTGTGGCGGAGAGGAAACAAAGAGAGCCCTACAGGACCCTCTGATATGCCAGGGCCATGGGTTGCATGCAGGGGACACATGTTGTGCACCCCTGTGTGCATGCACCCCAGTACCTGCACGGCATGGACTGTACCAGTCTATGCCGTACAGGTACTGCCTTTGATGTTTCCCTTGCGGTGCCTATTTCCTTGCACTGCTGTGGGACTGCCAAAGAACCGCCCGCCAGTGATTGTATAAGATGTAATCTGGCTGGCGGTGTGCACATGGGGTTGGCGGAGTGGGGCGGCGGTGTGACGGTCCCGCTCCCACACGCCAATCTTGTAATCGGGCCCTTAGTTGTGAATGTAAATGTTTAATATAGAATGCACGATTATTTTATGTCATTTCTTTTTGCAATGTGATAATCATGTTTGCTAGAATATATTCGCGGTACTTTCCCCAAAGTAGTCTGTTCTATTCTAAGTAATTGGGTTTGAATTGTGAATGAAGTTTCATGAAAGCTGATAACTAGGTGTCTTGTTGATTGTTATTTTTCAAAGAGCACCTACCTGCGAATGTGACTAAGCAAAAGAGCCTGAGGCCACTTTCTGCCAATTGTTCATTCTGAAAGATTCAACAGCGCCAAAATAATTTTATATAAGCTAGACACAGTGGGGCCCATTAGGATTTGGGGTGGACTGAATTCCACCCGCCATCCTCGCCGTGCTGGGACTGACCGCCATACGCCTGCCATACATCCTGCACCGCTAATCAGGATGCGACCGCCACCCTGGTGGTCACATCCTGCATCTCTAACATTGCGGTGGGTGCTGCTGTAAGCAGCACCCGCCGCAATGGTGAAATGGCATGTTGTGCATTCCCATGAACAACGTGGCAGGCACCGCGCGGTGCCTGCCACCTTGTGCATGGGAATGCAGGGGGTTACCATGGGTACCCCCCAAGTGCACCCCACCTCCTCCCCCAAGGGAGCCCACAACGGGTCCTCAAAGCACATCCTCGCCAGCCTTTCCATGGCAGCATCGCCGCCATGGAAAGGCCTTGTCAACCCAGGATCATAATATGGATGGCGGTGCCTTCCAGGCACCACTACCATATTATGCCCAAGCTCCTCCCAGACGGCAATCATAACAATTGCCGACTGGCGGAAAAGCGTCAGACGGGCTCTCTGTCCGCCAAGGTGACCCCCGCCATGATAATATGGCAGGGGGTAAATCAAGCTGGGATGGCGGGCAAATCAATCCACCCACCATTATAATCACCCCCAGTGTGTGAAAGACCAAAGAGGAACTTTATGCCATGCAAAAACAGGACAAGACAGGCCATGAAGAATCGCTCACCTACTTCAGCTGAAGGCTAATGTAAAGGCTTTCATCGGTTATGCTTATAAGCCCAGCTTCAAGCAGAGGACGAGAATAACTGGTAGATAATAGTATAATAAAACATGCATATACAGCTAGATTCATCAAAGACCCGTTTTGCGAGTCTTTAATAGCGAATCATAAGGAATCGCTATTAAGGACTTGCAAAACGGGATTCATGTAGGAATTGCAAAAAATATTGCGATTCCTACATCTTCCTTATTTGCGATTAGCAAATTGCTAATCGCAAATAAGGATTAACTCCCCATTCATTCCTATAGGCCTAAAGGCCCATAGGAATGAATGGGGAGTTAATCCTTATTTGCGATTAGCAATTTGCTAATCGCAAATAAGGATGCGATTTCAAGGGTGCAGGGGTGTCCAAAGGACACCCTGTAGCACCCCTGAAAAGCAAATGTAGCCAGATGTTGCGCACACACATGTCCAAAGGACATGTGTGTGTGTAACATACCACTCAGAAAAATGCACTAAATTGCATTTTTCTGAGTTTTCGCTATTTACCACGAAGTTACAATTCGTGGTAAATAGCGGCCAGAAAGAGCGAATTCGCTATTAGAAAATGGTTAATGAATTGCATTTAAGGAATCTCAAATAGAGATTCCTTAAATGCAATTCCTCGCAAATATGCGATTTCGCAATTAGCGATTTTTGCATTTGGGATGATGAATCCCAAATGCAAAAATTGCACTCGCAAAGGGCCAGATTTTCAGAATCTGGCCCTTTGCAAGACGATTTTTCTTTCATGAATCTACCTGAAAGTGCTTGAAGTTAAAGCTTTAATTGCTGGACATTCGCAATTACGCAAAAATCCGATATCGCAGCTGCAATTCTTTATGCAACAGTTAAAATCATAGCACCCACTACTCTGAACATTTAGGAGCCCTGGGAAATTGCCTACTTTGCAAATGCCTTAAAAAATCTCTGCAGCCCAGAGGCAGGTTGGGTGGGAACATGCAACCCAGAAAAAGAGGCACAATGTAGAAAGATTCGCCTCTGTAACAAGGAGCACAATAATACAGTTAACTGGTATCTCAAACACATAATGGAAGGCTGTAATTCTCGATATGCAGATAACCCTGTTACCGACCCCGCTGAGAAATATGAGCTTTGTGGAATTACTTCTAGCCTCTCATATTTCCACAAGAATGTTAGCTGCTAATAGGAGCTGATATCTCCTTTGAGAAACTGTGGGCAAGAATGAGGAATTAATGGGGGAACCAGACCCGGATTGCCAATTTCCTAGTAATTCTTCATTACTCAGAGGATTCTTAAGCTTAAAACCAGAATGCCCAGTAATTCTACATCCGGAAATCAACAGGAGACAAGTATTATCACTTCCGGAGGTGCAGAATCAAACATACCCGCATCAAGTGACCTTGCAGGGAGGCCTTCGGTGTCATCAATACCGGATACATCTAAAACAGGACACCAAGTGAATGCAGGAAGGCTAGCCTCTGCTAAGAGGCCTTAGAAGTAATTCCTCCTTCATATTTTGCCCAAAGGACATTTTGGATGGGGGAGGTTTCCCTATTAAGGACACATTCTGAATGACCATAGCAGCATGGAGGTAGGACTGAATGTTTCAAAGGAAAAACAATAATATATATTGGGCATGCAGGCTCATGAAGTGGGTTTTCTCGTAGCATTACCAATTGTGAGACATACCCAGACTTTACCTCACTCCATAGAGTTTGGTCTATAGGAAGTGAATGTGAGCCATGTCAAATGCACAACAGGAGCAGTGGGCCATGGGGGAGCAATGGAGAAGCGGGGGTGAAACATTACCAAATGGCAGTGCGGGGAGCAGTGGAATAGCTGTAGGGGAGAAGGCAAGCAACACAGAGTGCATGTGGAAGGTAATTTGAGATGAGAAGCAGGACAGGATGGAGAGAGCAGGAAAACACATGCACTGAAATGGAATGTTAGAAGAAAAAAGTATTTCCTTGAATGCAAGCAGTGGAAGAACACAAGTCATCCAATCAGAAAGCATAAAAGAAAAAATGCTTCAGAGGCAGGACAAACAAACAAACAAACAGAGAATAGAGAGGAAAAACATCTATTAAGAAGTAAGGAAATGAGATGGACAAGCAAGCCATCCAATCAAGAGGAAGTGGCTCACCCAGAACTCAAAAGATGCATATATTTTGATGTATTAGAGACAATGGGACTTTGACATCCGACATCTATTGCCAGAGAGGCATTAAGCAATTACATAGACTGTGTTAGACAGCAGTCTGCTTCTGTGTCCAGGGCATTCTTTTAAGTTTTGGATGTTGCTCATTAGCTTGAGTCAGAATTTTGTATTAGGCTTTGGGAGGGGTCCAGTGGGGACCCACTTCACACTAATGGTGTCTCATTTTCATTATCTATCAGAATTGGGAGATATAAGAAGTTTACATTCCTCCACCTAGGGATTTAGCCACATATATATTCATAAATACATACCTCAAAGGCTCCTCTGTTAGGGGTGGCACTTTATGTCTCTCAGGCAAATCCACATTGATGCATCCCTTTGTGGCCACCTGCCACAGAAAGCTTCTGGGCAGAGCTCTGTACATCTTAGGATGCGATTTCTATCTTCCTCTGCACCTGGCATGCCCAGGATTATGAAATGGCAGTGACAGTGGTGGCATGAGCCTGAGACGGGAAACAGCGTTTAACACTGTCATTACATCACACTACTATTACAACGCAGTTGTTACGACAATCGCGGTGTTAGTACGCAATGCGTTTACATCGCAAGCCATTACAACGACTTGCACTAGGGGGAGCTGAGGTATTGGAAATGAATTCCAACACCTTCCCTACTGTTGCACAAAGTGGAGTAGGAATAGTAATTAATACTATTCCTAAGTCCAGCGTGCCCCCTAGTGCAAGTCGTTGTAATGACTTGCGATGTAAATGCATTGAGTACTAACAACACCGTTGTTGTAACGACTGTGTTATAAAAGCACACGCTGTAATACATTGCGATGTATTGAGCCATATTCACCTGAGACATCGCAAAGAGGGTATTGAAGTGAGAAACCGAAGAAGCTCCTGGCTATGGTCACAAATCCATACAGTGCCCATCAGAGACTCTTGCAGCAGTATGCCAAAATGCCTTTGTCAGAAATATAGGACCTGATTCACAAAGGAAATTTCCACTTTTTCAGTGATTTATAGTTTGAGTAAGTTTACTACTTTTGGCTATTGACAAATTCAGAGTGTAAGTTATTAACAATAGCAAGTCCAGCACCACACATGGCCAACCACTGGTATTGCAACACCCTCCCATTGAAAATAAAATAGGTAGGGATTAAAATAAAAACCTATATGAAATTATGTAAATTAAATGACATTAGAATAAAATAGTTAAACATATGATTGAATATGGTTTAATGTTTAAAAATATAAAAACGGAATATTTATTATTTAATTATAACACATTTTATTGCCCTATTTTGAATTAAAAAATATAATATATCTGTTAAAATATAACGAAATTATTTTTAATTAATTCTTTTCAGCACTTTCCAAATTTCACGTTGCATGATAAAAATATTTTACTTTTCAATTTGAACTTCACATGCAATGTATTCCCATTAATCAAAAATTTATTTTCAACTCGTTATTAGTGCTATAGCATTTTTATTTTGTTCTACATTTAAAATATAACATGAATTTACATGACTATTCAATGTAAACATATATTATTTATTTTTAATTTAAATAAAAAATAAAAAAAACAGAATACTTTACAATGTGGAGATCTTCACCCCAGTGCAGTATCTCTATGGTAAAGTATACAGAAAATTGAAAACCATATTTAATTTGAAAACAAATAATACAAATATTTTTATAATTAAACATTACTGTATATTCATGATATGTATTTATTTTAAATGTAGAAAACACTGCTACAGCAGTATTATTAAATGTTTGAAAAACGTGGAAATATATTAGATTGAATTAAAATTATTTTCCGAAGTTTAAATAAAAAAATTAATTCCCACTTGAAGGAAATTTGTTTTGTTATGCATTAATAAATATTAAAAGTGCTGTTTACAATTAATTAAAATTAATGTAGTTATATTGTGATCCAAAATTATTGTTACATTCTTTTTTTAATTCAAACTAGGGTATTACCATATTTTATAATTAAATAATAATTATGTACTCTATGTATATATTTTTAACATGACATTAGATGTATCTATAATATTTCAAATATAGCTATATATAAAAAGAATATATACATATATACTATTTTCAATAATTTAATTTATCATTATTTCCTATGGGGCTTTATTTTAATTGCCTTTCCTTCATTTTCTTCCTTCAGAGGGTGTTGCAGTACCAGACTGGGTGATATGTGGTATTGACTATATGTGGTGCCTGACTTACTATTGCTTTTCTTTCATTTTTATTAGTAACTTACACAGATTGTGTGAATAGTGCAAAAGTAGTAAACTTACTCAAAAGTGGAAATTACTCAAAAAGTGTAAGTTACCTTTTTAAATCAGTCCTGTCTCTGACATAATTATAGTGCCCTAAATATGGTTTATAAAAATATCATCCCATTAGATGTAGATTTTCTATAATTACCTCTAATGTTTCATTGTATTTGAAAATTATAGTTGGGGCATGATATTTCTGTCAGATGATATTCTGACAACAATATTCTGGTACTATACCTACCTGGGCGGGAGGGCTGCCCTCTGGCTCTACATAAGTTGCTGGGGCGGAGATAGGTGGACTACCAGATGCAGTGACTTACGCACCTCAGGAGCCAGAGCACCACATCCACATATGAAGTATCAGCATCTTGGAACTAAGAGGACCACTGCACAGCAGGAGGGCCAGCACCTCATTAGTCAGAGGACAACATCTGGAGGGCCAGAACCCCAGGAACCACAGGACCTCTCAACAGATCAGAAGCCAGAGGATTACTTTCACACCCGATGGCCAGCACCTCTGGAGAAACACGGACACATCTGCATCGCAGGAACAAGAGGACGACATCTACTTCTGGAGCATCAGCACCTATGGAAGCAGTGAACCACTGCATATCTAGAGAGTCAGCACCTCGTGGATCAGAAGACCACATGTGGAAGGCCAGCACCTCATTAGTCAGAGGTTCACATCTGGAGGGCTAGCGCCCCACGGGCAGAGGACCACATCTGGAAGGCCAACACCACCGGAGCGAGAGGACCACATCTGGATGGCCAACACCCAAGGAGCCAGAGGACCGCATCTGTAGGGTGGTCACCTCAGGAATCACAAGATGGCGCAACAACTAGGAAGCCAGATGAGTGCATTCATATCCAAGGGCCAGAACCTCAGGATCCAGCTGACCACATCCACATCTGGGTCTCCAGCCTCTCAGGAGCCAGAGGACCACATCCATAACTAGAGTACCACAACCTCACAAACCAGAGAATCAGTGCACATTGGAAGGGCCTTCGCTTCCTGCATTAGGGAACGCTGTTAGATACAGAGTCCACGCCTCTTATAAACTGTGTTACTTATGCTTCTTAGACGAGGCCCCTTGTAAGGAACGCCCCTCTTCCCACCTTGTTCAGCCTCCGAAGGCCCGGGGTGGGGTGGGGGGGAGGGGTGAGAGAGAGACTGACAAGAAGGGTGTAATGCCCTGCAGAAAGTGTGCTGGTACCATCTTGTTGGTGGGCAAAATGGGTGAACTCAAATCATTGGATTTTCCCAGGGCCGCTAGAATTATACCATTCTGCAGCTGCGACGTTTTTTGCACATTTGTGGTTTTCCCACATTTGCCACATAATCCACAATTTGCTGTAAAATCTGGAGAAATTACAGAAAATGTATTTCTAACTCAAGCAGATCAGAGGTTACTAAAAATGCAGCAACAGGTGTTGCTGGCAGTGGAAGGCACTTCGCAAAGATTGACTGGTCACCTTTGATGTGCTTATTGATGTTTTATGAGTTAAACTGATTTAATGAGGTGTAACATTTGTCCATACAGGATTGACATGAGTAAACACAACAAAATACTGAAGTAATAGTATCACAACATTTGCCACATGATGCTGCATAATTTGCTTTTTCTTGCCATATATACTATAGTCCACCTTCCTCATAATTTGGTCGTCCCTTACCGCATAATTTCAGTGGCCCTGGCCTTACCATACCTCTTCAGTCCTCTTCATTCACAATACATTGGAAGGGGAGGCGTTTTCTAAATCAATGCCCAGCTGCAGCGTCATTATCCTCTCCGTGTCCAATCACTTGATGTCAACGAGTTACATACACGTGTGAAGAGCGCCTCCTGTCCCATGACAATAACTCCTAAACTGGGGACAAAGGACTAGGCTGGCGTGAACATGACCAGTTTGGAAAAAGAGTGAGGGAAAAGCACATCTTTATTTTCTGCTGCTATAAAAAAGAGGGAACCACAAAAAATCGACGCTGTTCACGGCCCAGTATTCGTTCTGCCTGCTGAAACCACCTCTGACGAATGTGCGGCGAGTGGGGCCCCCCCTGCATCCGTCACGCCTCTCCTCCTTGGATGTCTTCATGTCAGTCAGAGGCAGAGGCCTTTGATCTGGCGGCAGAGGCGTCAAGGACCAGACAGCGCGAGAGACACTCGGAGCCCGTGCCAGGGGAACGTCTCGCGGGCACCTTGTTTGCATTAAACCAGAATTGGTTATGCGGGGAGGGAAGGGCGCATTCTAGAGATAATTAATTTCCCCACGGTGGTGAAGCAGGCTTTTAAGGCAACGTCTTCCAGAGAAAGAGCTCCATCCTGCAAAGTGGTGAGGCACTGCCGGAATTCCAGCATCTCAGAGACATGTAGAGGCAGCAGGGGCGCGGCTATCATTGGTGCAGCAGGTATAGTGGTACCGGGGCCCAGAGGATCGAAGAAGTCCACTATACCCGATTATGACAGAATTTTACTACTGATCAAGATCTCAGTGGGCCCCATGTATATGCTGGCACTGGGGTCACTGGTACCTTTGCTGCACCACTGATGAGAAGGCCCCCTGGAGAGCGAGCAAAAGTATGGGGGGGGACATCACAGCAGTGGCTGAAGAGTGGCTCTTTCAAACCTAAGCCTGGAATGGCATAGCCATATTTCGGTCCTTTCCAAAAATAATTATCAAGTTCGAAACAAGTCGACCTGGGCAGAATTTGTGGAGTTCCTGAGTGACGAAAAACTCTGCTGCAATATGTGGAGTTCCGCAAGCTGCGGAGTGCGTTATGTCACGCTGCTTGCACTGATTTTTAGCGCCAGGTATTTGTCCAGTGCAAACGGCACCACCTGCAGGGCAAGAGGGTGCTGCTTCTTTCTGTCGCTCAAGTAGTTATTCTACGGGAGCAGCAACTCCCTCAACGCGAGCGGAAGGTTTCGCAATGCAAGCAGGAGCAACCAGCTGCGACCGCCCGCGTTGAGAAATCTCGCCTTGAGGTGGTCCAGAGAAAGAGTTTCCTCTTTGGCGAGCCACAGGAGAGGAAAAACTCTGCTCCATGCCGCTATGCGGAGTTTTTCAGAACTCCACACTCTACGCGGAGCACAGAGTGGAAAAACTCAGCGAGCGGAGTGGAGCGGAATTTCACGCCCAGGCCTAGAAACTAACCAATGAGGCTTGGATACTTACTCCTATGCCCTGTCAACTGGGGCATATGGCCTCCTTCCAAGAAGGACCTTTATATCAGTGACCAAGAGGTCCGAGGAAGATCGCCAATCCGTGGGCATTCTCGCTCGCCGTATTCCTAAAGTAATCCACAGTTGGCGGTGCGGCAGCGTCACAGCGGCAGGAATAATTGGTTCATAGGAGAGACTACACAGCATACCGCCGCCGTGACCGCATTTCCAGCACGTCCGTGCACAGTGTGGTATGCACCATGTTGTTCACGCCACACAGTGCATGCACGATCCTGCACTTTTGGGGGGCACATCATGTGCCCCCCCACACGCAACCCCATGGTCAGATTAGCCTGGACCCTGTGTGGGGCCCCTTTACATGCATTTCTGCCAAGTATTTCATGGTGGGTCCCTGCTATGAAATGCTTAGTGGAAAGACAGGCCGTAATCTGCTTGGCGGTGCCGGCATCAGCAATGCCACGATTCCTGCTTGCTTTCCCCACCGCCACAGGTTCCTGGTAGTGGTGGGGTCTTGTAGTGGTCTCACTGCCACCATCGTTATCGGGCCTGAGGCCCAACGCAATGGTGGTGGTCGGATTGCCATCCACTGGTTGGGCGGAACCAGAACCGCCGTACTTGTAATCGGGCCCTTTCTTCCCTCCTCTACCTCTTCAGATGGCCACAGTACTCATTTGAACCCATCCGTATGCGTGTATGCTGAGTGCCTGTCAAGTGTGTTTGTGGACTATTTGCATGAACTGCAATTGAGTACAAACTAATAATCATTTAGGGACATGGCTTCTTTATGTCCTGATGATTGACCAGGACGACGCACGATGGCCGTAACATATAGACCAGATGTAACGCCAGGGCACATACTTATCTGCAAGAGTCAACTTTTACTTTCCGTGCATTTTTAATTTTTCCAGGGGATCCTAGAATAAAATTAACGAATAGGGGTTATCTCACTACATAACTTTAACACTTACCTATATTAGGTCCCTCCGATCATAAAACCAAAAAGCACCCTCTCATGTGGTTGAGCCCATCCAGAGATAGGCTATGAGAGGTTTCATAGCAAAATTTCATTCTTTACAACAGTGATTCTTAACGTGTGGTCCATGAACTCCTGGTTGTCCGTGACTCCTACTCAGGGAGTCCACAGCTATTTAGAAAATGAAATAATATTAGCAGATTGATATAGCATATACACATAATGAAGCAAAATGTAACCATAAAATATTTAAACAATGTGTAGATATAAAATAATTTAAAATTGGGGGCTAAAATTAAGTTGATATTGTTACCTTGATTAGAGGGACTAGTGCAAGCACAGCAAACAGTAGTATGAGTGATTGATGGCCTCAGTTGAAGCACTAAGGTGCTCCAAAAAGAGCGAGGATGCACCAGTAGCAAAAAAGATAATGTGGGGACCATCTTTTAGAAATAAAGCCAACATCTTAAAGCTTCTGAACTTCTGAATAAAAATACAATTTTGATTTTTGTTTGTGAATTAAAGAAACTATTTCACAATTTGTGTATTTATTTGATGTATACTTGTTTCTATGGTTCTGTTATTTTTTTAGGTACACATCGTAAAAATTGTTTAGGCGGGGTCCTTGGCTTCCACTAGTGATTCAGCGGGGGACCCTGGAAGTCGAAAGGTTAAGAGATGCTGCACCACAATACAGAGGCAGAAGGCCTTTCTTTATTTGTTACTTTTACGTTATGGAAGATAAACTGGCCTTCACAAACTCTTGTATCGCCCCCATTAGTAAGACAAATAACTTTAAAACGGCATCAGATGTCAAGAAAATATTTTATAACTTCCAGAAAATTAATTCTAACATTTAAACATATGAGTTTAAACGAGTTTATCGAGCTTAACCCCTTCGGCGCTCATGACAAGGTCAGCTCGTCATGGGCGTAACCTGCGCTACGCGGATGACGAGCTGACCTTGTCACGTAACGCGCGATTTTTGAAATCGCAGCGAGCAGCGGGAAAACCGCTAGCGCGCATGTGATTAAAATCCTTTTGTTGCCTCATTTTTTTCTATCGCATCTTCATCCACCCCACCTTCCTCCATCGTCCCCCCCATCCCATCCCCCTCTTTCCCCCTTTGCCCCCAGTATTCTATCCTTTGTCATGGAGCTTGGTTTACCCTTCCCAATCCCTGTGCTCCTCTCACTGTCACTCTCTGTGTTTCCTTGGCCCCTTTTTTGCACGCTGTACACTGGGGTAGTTATCAGAGCAACATGTGCAGTGGTAACCAGGGCCACCACACCTCACTTGTGACCTCATATTACTAACTAATCAAGCTGCAAGGGGCCATTTTCCCTGCTTGCATTAGAGATCAGAGTTTATGCCACCGGCAGAGATTCTTCCGTGTGAATCATGTACGTTGACATTTAAAATGTGAGTATTGATGTTTGCTGGCATCTGTTCTAGTTAAGGTTCATATTTTCTCTCGTTTCTTGCCTTTTTGGTTTCATTGTAAAAGTATCTTTTTCTGAAATTGATGTTCTGTGTGGAGGGCATTGACGCCAGACTCGGGAGACCTGAGCCGTCGGTAGATGTGAATAAAATAACCAACATGTCACCAGCTCGGATCTGGCAGCGCCGTCTTCACAGGAGTTTTTTTTTATTTTTGCATATTTATATAGCGCGAACTCGACCCGAAGGTATTGGAGCGCTTTACATGAGCACCGTATTTACATTACACATTCAGGCACGGGGAGATTAAGTGATTTGCCCAGAATCACAGGTTTCTGAAAGGGTGTATCCTACTGCAGCAACAGCAAGCGCTTCATGCTCCTGGCGACGCCGTGAGGCGCTGCAATTTACACAGGGTTCCTGGGCATCTTATTGTGAATTACTAGTAGGATCTTTGGTGTATGGGGCATGTTAGGGGAGAGGTCTGCCAGTCCTCAGGTATGCTTCAAACACACTGTGGCATAGGTTTCTGTGTTTGAGCAGGCAGTGTTGTAAATAGTGTAAGAATAAGAAAAATACAGGTTTATAAATCAGGGGCCACTGAATTGGAGAATAACTTCATCACTACAGCGCAGTGAGATGGCATAGTAATTCAGCGGGCGGTATATTAAAACACACGTGGCATATTAGCAAGGGCTGGCGATATAATTATCGCCGCTTTAGCGAACGTTTTCGGGCGATAAGCGGCAATAATTATATCGCAATTTCATCAAAGACACGCTAGCGTGTGTTTTTTTGATGTAGAGCCCGTTTTTTCACAGCCTCGCCTCGCAACGCTAATGAGATGCAAAGAAGGCGTGGCTGTGATAACAACACATGAAAATATCGCGAAGGCAGCTTGCGATATTAACAAGGAGGTGCAGCGATTTAAAAAATTGCACTACCTCGGCCTTAACGCTGGAATTTAACGTCTGTTAAATTCCAGACTAAGGCATACTAATAATGGTAGGTGGATTATGTTGATACGACCACAGGGTCGTATCAGCAATGTTATCGCTGTTTTCTATGGAACATCGCTGGAAAACCAGCGATGTTCGATGGTAAACACTGCTATCGCTGAAATATTATCGCCATAGCGCTATGCATCTATACTAATATAATAAAGAGAGAGCTGAAACCTTTGAGGCGGGTAATCTCAGGAACCACTGCACTAATCACAACACCCAATACAGCGTTGGAAAGGGCAGTTGCAGCAGAATGACATAGGCTATGCAGACGCCCACCATATACATTTAAAAGGTAAAAGAACCGTGCCAACAAAGTAGTCCCTTGTGGGCGTGTCTGCGTTGTGCTCTGGGCGTGTGCTGGGGGCGTGACAAATGCTGGGGGCGTGTGGTACGTTCCACCCTTCATGCCATGTCTCATATCGTGTGCTGTGGGCGTGTGCTGGGGTCGTGGGCGTGTGCAGGGCGCGGGATTACGGAAAAAAAAGCGAACGTTATGCCCAATATTTCATTGTTTTTTCTTCCCAGGTTCTGTACATTCCAGCTCCGGTGTCCACCCTGCTCCCTTTAAATACCCCTGCACCCCATAATCATAACCCACCCTTACTCCTTAAAATACCCCAACACCCTTAAACACTAACCCATCCTAACCCTATAAATATACCCTGTACCCCAAAACCCAGACCTATCCCTAAACCCTAAAATACCCATGTACCCCAAAACCCAAACCTAGCCCTGAACCCTATAAATACCCCTGTACCTCAAAACCCAAACCTACTCCTGAACCCTAAAAATACCCCTGTACCCCAAAACCCAAACCTGCTCCTGAACCCTAAAAATACCCCTGTACCCCAAAACCCAAACCTATGCCCTGAACCATAAAAATAACCCTGTTCCCCTAAACCCAAACCTACCCCTGAACCCTAAAATACCCCTGTACCCCAAAACCCAAACCTAGCCCTGAACCCTAAAATTACCCCTGTACCCCAAAACCCAAACCTAGCCCTGAGCCCTTAAAATACCCCTGTACCCCAAAACCCAAACCTACCCCTGAACCCTAAAAATACCCCTATACCCCAAAACCCAAACCTAGCCCTGAACCCTAAAAATACCCCTGTACCTCAAAACCCATACCTATCCCTAAACCCTAAAACTACCCCTGTACCCCATAACCCAAAACTATATCTGAACCCTTAAAATACCCAAACACCCTAAAACATATACCTCAGTACCCCAAAACATATATCCCTATACCCATACTTATCTTATCCAAACATTAAAAAAAACATGCTTTTACCATTCATGCATTTACAACGAATTTCATTGTAAATGTATGCGTGGTAAAAGCATATAAAATGTAATGCCATCAGGGCTGGACTGGCCGTTGTGGGCACCGGGCAATCCCCCGGTGCGCCGCAAGGTTGGGGGCCGGTTTTGGGCCACTGGGGGCCGTTTTTGTTTCAGGGCCATTTTTGCATCAAAATCGGCCCTGTAACAAAATCGGCCGAAAACCGGCCCCGTCAAAGAGCTCAGTCGCACCCCCAACCTCCCCCCCTGGGTGGCCGGCCGATCACTTTGCCAGGGCCGGTTTTGGGTCCCAGTCCGGCCCTGAATGCCATGCGTTATAATGACATTGCGAAGTCATGGTACTTTCGTAATGAAAGTATGCGGAGTGATGGTATGCGGAAAGAAAGTTGCGGAATAATGGGTGTTTACCCTCCCCCGGTAAGTACATTGGTGGCACATCTCCAGCAACATACTCATATTTTTTCACCACCGATCTGAAAAATGCACAGGTCTCTCTCATTGATGGCCAGCACCGACATACACTTTTAGACACACCTCCCGCCACAAGTTCTAGAATTGCGAACTTTAGAGCTGGGGAGCTACGTTCGAATCTCGGCATCAGCTCAACATCCTGTGATTCCAGGCAAATCGCTTTGTCTCCCCGTGCCTACCACAAATGAATGTGTTCTTCTGTAATGTAAATTGTGCTCATGCCATGTTGTCGAGTTTGTGCTATATAATATTGCAAGGAAAAATAAAGTAAGGAAACTCGAGTTCACACACTACTGAACGCGCACTCTTAAGTGCATCAGCAGTGCACTGTGAATCGGAGCGTTTCACAGACCTGTCACAGATAAGAAATGCTATCAAAACGAAATCCTAACAAACAATATACTACTGGCCGGCAGCAATTCATACCCGGACAACGTCGGGACGGGCTGCTAGTTGTTAATATAGCGTTATCATGGCGATAATTTTCAGTGATAGCCGGCGATAATATTTCTACCGCTATATGGGGCCAGCGATTATTATCGCTGGCCCTTGTTAATATGCCCCCCGTTTTTAAGCTGGATCGTAACACAGGCCCCTCCGGTGCAAGGGGGATATTCTTCAGGGGGTCCGTTAATATTTGAGGCACTGGGGCCCCTCATCACATTCTGGGTGGGTGATGTGTTAGGGTATCATTTTGTGAAACGCAGCTAGGCAGAACGACGCGTTCCGTTTATCTCTGCAGGCAAGAAGACCCTGACAGTCCTGCGGACATGACACAAACCATACTGTGGGGTAAGTACCTGCTTGGAGAGTCTGAGATATGTCCAGGGCACAAGTCCTAAAAAAAGAAGAGGGGGGACGCTGTCACCGGAAGTGACGTAACAACAGGAAGTGACGTCACAAAAGGTGGCTTGCACCCTCGGGCTCATTGCCTGCTCTCGTTCACTCCTTAGGTGCGATTGCATCTGCGAAGCCAGCGTGTGTGCAGCGTCCTGTGAGCTCCGATCTCGTCCCAGAGAGGCCAAAGAGTGAAGTCCAGCTGTTAAGCAGGGGGGGACGGTGTCCACTCGGTAAAATAAGTGAGGGGACGCCGTCCACCCGCGTGGTACCCCGACTCGAGCCCTGGATATGTCACCGTGATTTCTGAAGCCTAAGCTGCTAAAATGTAAATTGCACAATGTGTTTTCATTGGGTCGCGTTTCCCGAAAGACCCAGGGCTTTGGCAACCTGTTAAGTGTTGGCAATATTTGCATTGACTAGACTACTCTCTTCCTTTTCTCGCAGGGCGGTTCGCCTGTCCTGCCCTGTTGCATTTTGTTACAGGTCGTCGAAAGTTTCACGCTCTGGGAAGCTGCAAAAGCCAAGCATCTAATGTAAACTCACTCCGCGCATTAAAATATTTATTAGCGAAATGGGAAGAGCGATGTGTGTTTTTGTGCCTTTTGGCATTTCTGGGGTAGAATTTGGTTACAGTTCGTCTGGAATGTTTCCGTTTCTTCTCCAGACGCGTCCTAGTGCTGTGTCGTGTCTCTCAGACTGACTCGCCCCCGCACCTTCTCGCGCTCCCTCCAGCGCAGGAAGCAGCGCGAGGCCGCAGCGTGAAGCAACATCGCGCGCGCAATGCTGGGCGCGAGCGCAGCGTGAAATGGCGTCACACGTGCCCGAGTGGGGCGCCCCATCGTGCGCCCACAGACTCTCCCAGGAGCGAGTGTTTTCGAGCAAAGAAGCCCGTCTCAGCTGCATGCAGGCCACAGACAGGGCTGCACTAACAGTGCTGCCCAGAGCCAAGTTTGTGAAGTAGGGTGTTCATTTTGAAGTATTTTTAGCATCACTCTAGATTTCTCACAAATGATATTCCCTGTCTCAGAAACTATGGTTGCCACTTTTAGCGGAGAAAAGAATACACCAGTTATTTGTGCATGTTTCCGAATGCTAGAAGGGGGACAGGGCCTGATAAATTAAAAGCAGTCTGTGCAAAATAACGTGTGTTTTTTTTTAACACACTGACTCTGCCAGTGTTTGCTTTAAACATATTTCGGAACATTTTAGACAGTATTACAATTTTTTTGACATGGTTCACTTTGTTTATCTTGCTCTTGGTATGCATTTGAAAGCGGGGTAAATACGGTATTTTAATGATTTGCCTGTTTTTTTTTTTACCGATTCTGGCATGAAGATTCCAAGAAAGCAGGTAAAGTACTGTTCTGTTGGCAAGTTTAGCAGAATAAGTTAAACTCAAATTCGCCTTGGATTCTCCTCAGAACCTCCTGCTCTCTTCTCGAATTCAACAAGAAGTTGAAGACCAGGCTTTTCAATTAACCAACCTACCATATGCAGAGCTAGGAACACACACGTGCTATGATTCAATTCAATTCAATTCAATACCACTTTATTCGATTAATAAAAAATCATAAAAGTCACAGTACAAGAGGGATTACAGTAATATACATAAAAACAGTTAAAATAGTTCTATATATCCATGTGCAAAAAGTTTTTTCCCTAATTCTCTCTCTTTTTTTTAAAAAGGCATTTCATTTGATGTAATAAAAATGAAAAATACAGCAGCAGTGTCATTTAATCTATTGCATTCCGATTCTTACAACGAATGGAAGCCACTATGAAACTTGCTACTCCAAACATGATTACTGGGGATTCCATTAGCTGAAGATACAATAGTGCTGGTTTAACTTGCAGGAATCCCTTTTCCTTTAACAAAGGTACAATAAACTTTCTTCTGGCTGCTCTATAGAAGGAACAAAAAAACATAAAATGGGTAGTGTCCTGGAATGAATGGCCATCACATCTACAGGGAGGAGCATCCTCTGGCTTACACCATGTTTTGTGGTCAGTTAATAATGTATGCATCTGATTAAATCTAAACCTTGTCAATACCCAACGATGGAAAGGGATTGTAACTAACATAAGGTACGGTTGGATAGACAAAGTCGAGATCAATAGATAGTGCTCCCTGACCATGGGTTTTCTGACTTGTCCCATCTCACGCTCCTGCTCTCTGATCTTGATAAAGTTTACTTTGATCCATTTTAAGTCAGCTTTTGCCAGGGCCTCGGGGTTTGTAAAAATTTCTGGACGGCCCAGGGCATTGGTCATTATTTTAATGTAAGATAGCCATTGAATATCCTTAACTTTTTCCAGGCTCATGCAGTCCCGCAATATACGGTGATTCAATGTCAGATTAGGGTTCAGCCAGGTTTTTACCCATGATTCAAAAGGGGGTGGTGATGGACAGAGTATCTGAATTAAGCAGAACACTCCTACCCAGTCAAAAGATCAGGGCTTGATCCATCACCGTTTTTTAGCTCACTGCACCATCCCAGTTCAGAACCTGGCTACATGCAAATTAGTCTGACCCTGGCCCAGTGCATCATGGGAACCGGGCAGACCAAACTACCAAGCCAATTATTTACTGGAAAGGAAACAAGCTTCCGGGGACCGGTTTCTGGCATTACAGCCATCTTCGGCCCGGCTTGCTTGAATCCTGATGGTGAAGTGAGCAAGGGACTCACATCTGAGCATACCCTTCCACACTTGTGGTGGCCAAAACGATTCAAAAGGGGGTGGTGATGGACAGAGTATCTGAATTAAGCAGAACACTCCTACCCAGTCAAAAGATCAGGGCTTGATCCATCACCGTTTTTTAGCTCACTGCACCATCCCAGTTCAGAACCTGGCTACATGCAAATTAGTCTGACCCTGGCCCAGTGCATCATGGGAACAGGGCAGACCAAACTACCAAGCCAATTCTTTACTGGAAAGGAAACAAGCTTCCGGGGACCGGTTTCTGGCATTACAGCCGTCTTCGGCCCGGCTTGCTTGAATCCTGATGGTGCAGTGAGCAAGGGACTCACATCTGAGCATACCCTTCCACACTTGTGGTGGCCAAAACGATTCAAAAGGGGGTGGTGATGGACAGAGTATCTGAATTAAGCAGAACACTCCTACCCAGTCAAAAGATCAGGGCTTGATCCATCACAGTTTTTTAGCTCACTGCACCATCCCAGTTCAGAACCTGGCTACATGCAAATTAGTCTGACCCTGGCCCAGTGCATCATGGGAACAGGGCAGACCAAACTACCAAGCCAATTCTTTACTGGAAAGGAAACAAGCTTCCGGGGACCGGTTTCTGGCATTATAGCCGTCTTCGGCCCGGCTTGCTTGAATCCTGATGGTGCAGTGAGCAAGGGACTCACATCTGAGCATACCCTTCCACACTTGTGGTGGCCAAAACGATTCAAAAGGGGGTGGTGATGGACAGAGTATCTGAATTAAGCAGAACACTCCTACCCAGTCAAAAGATCAGGGCTTGATCCATCACCATTTTTGAGCTCACTGCAACATCCCAGTTCAGATCCTGGCTACATGCAAATTAGTCTGACCCTGGCCCAGTGCATCATGGGAACAGGGCAGACCAAACTACCAAGCCAATTCTTTACTGGAAAGGAAACAAGCTTCCGGGGACCGGTTTCTGGCATTACAGCCGTCTTCGGCCCGGCTTGCTTGAATCCTGATGGTGCAGTGAGCAAGGGACTCACATCTGAGCATACCCTTCCACACTTGTGGTGGCCAAAACGATTCAAAAGGGGGTGGTGATGGACAGAGTATCTGAATTAAGCAGAACACTCCTACCCAGTCAAAAGATCAGGGCTTGATCCATCACCGTTTTTTAGCTCACTGCACCATCCCAGTTCAGAACCTGGCTACATGCAAATTAGTCTGACCCTGGCCCAGTGCATCATAGGAACAGGGCAGACCAAACTACCAAGCCAATTCTTTACTGGAAAGGAAACAAGCTTCCGGGGACCGGTTTCTGGCATTACAGCCGTCTTCGGCCCGGCTTGCTTGAATCCTGATGGTGCAGTGAGCAAGGGACTCACATCTGAGCATACCCTTCCACACTTGTGGTGGCCAAAATGATTCAAAAGGGGGTGGTGATGGACAGAGTATCTGAATTAAGCAGAACACTCCTACCCAGTCAAAAGACCAGGGCTTGATCCATCACCGTTTTTTAGCTCACTGCACCATCCCAGTTCAGAACCTGGCTACATGCAAATTAGTCTGACCCTGGCCCAGTGCATCATGGGAACAGGGCAGACCAAACTACCAAGCCAATTCTTTACTGGAAAGGAAACAAGCTTCCGGGGACCGGTTTCTGGCATTACAGCTGTCTTCGGCCCGGCTTGCTTGAATCCTGATGGTGCAGTGAGCAAGGGACTCACATCTGAGCATACCCTTTCTGACTTGTCCCATCTCACGCTCCTGCTCTCTGATCTTGATAACGTTTACTTTGATCCATTTTAAGTCAGCTTTTGCCAGGGCCTCGGGGTTTGTAAAAATTTCTGGACGGCCCAGGGCATTGGTCATTATTTTAATGTAAGATAGCCATTGAATATCTTTAACTTTTTCCAGGCTCATGCAGTCCCGCAATATACGGTGATTCAATGTCAGGTTAGGGTTCAGCCAGGTTTTTACCCATAGCAAAATGGGTGCCATGTTAATCATATCGGCAATATAACCCATACCTAATTCCTGATGGATTGAAAAGGTGGCTGATGACTGTGGTAAGCCAAGGATGGCACAGAAACATTTATTTTCCTCCTGTTGAATTAGCTCTGGATTTTTATATCCCCATATTGCAGCCCCATATCTCGCTACGGCAATTGTTTTAGCTCCGTAGATGGTTAAAATAGCTTCGCAGGGTTTCCCTCCCAGCCGCTTAGCAAAACCTAAGATTGCCGCGGATGATCTTCTAACGGAGTTGACTTTGGCCTTAATTTGGGGGACCCAAGCACCTCTGTCATCAAATACTACACCCAAGTATGTGAAAACATTAACTCTGGAGATCACACTACCATTGCAGAAGAAGTTTTTTGTGCTATACTTTTTAACTCCCATTGTCATCACATGTGACTTTCCCACGTTAATCACTAGGTCCAGGGACTTCATAAACTCACCAAAAGAGTTTAACAGCCTCTGAAGACCCAGTGGTGTCCGGGCCAAAAAAACAGTATCATCCGCGTACAGGAGTACGGGTGTAGGCATTCCTCCCATACGCGGTATATCAAGCGTTACCTTCCTCAGTGCGTCTTGCAGCGAATTTATATAAAGGGTGAATAAAATATTGGAGCTAATATACACCCTTGGCGTACCCCTCTCCCTGACTTGAATCGTGCTGTGCATTTACCCTCCTGGGACATTCTTATTGAAGCATATAGATCTTTATGTAGATCTGCCAGAAAATACACAAGCGCCTTATCGAGGCCCAGGTCCAATAGTATTGTCCACAGCCTTGACCTATTAACTAGGTCAAAGGCTGTGGACAAATCCATGAACCCCATGAATACCGAGCCTCTAGAGGCAACCGTGTATTTGTTTATTATTAAATGCAAGTTAAGGCACTGGTCTTCAGTCCCTCGGCCCACCCTAAACCCATATTGAGCGTTGGAAAGGAGGTCTTTCTTTGAAACCCAGTCTTCTAATTTACCCAAGATAACTTTCCCTAAAATTTTAAAAGACAAATCTAAAAGGGATATAGGCCTATAGCATCTAGGGTCCCCCCGTTGCCCCTTTTTGAATACTGGAATAATTATTGAGCAAGACCAAGTTGCGGGGAACCCAGAGCTTACTGCGGAATTGAATACATTTGTTAAAAGTTTAGCCAAATAACTAGGGTTGTCTTTATACATATCCGCAGGAACACCATCGGGCACAGGTGCCTTGCCTCCAGATGTGGTCATAATGGCCTTCTCGACCTCCTCAACCTGAAAACCAATCTGTTGCCTAGTTGGTGTAGTTGGTATAGCTTCAAAAGGTTCTATAGCCATGTCACTACCATATATAGATTTAAAATGGCGTAACCAGTCCTCCTCAATGATGTTGACTTCTAACATACAATTATCTATGCCAGAGAACAGAGGGGTATTAACAATGGCCCAAAACCTAGAGCTATCTCTCATTGTCGCCTTGTCCATTAGGGCTTCCCAGGCCTCCCTTTTTAGTTCGTTTTTGCGCGCGTGCACTCTATCTTTGTATTCTTTCCTTGTCCGTGCAACTTGCGATTTATCTCTAGGTATTTTTTTGAGGGACTCCAGGAGCCTTCTATGTGCTCTTGAGCAGTTACTGTCAAACCACCTTTTAACAGGGGTTTTGTTTTGACGGGTATTTACTGTAAGTTCTTTATCTACTAGGAGACAAATGGCTTCAAATGAGGAAATTACTTCCCCCCCCCTGACTGGACGAATCCAGACAGGTACCTAGTTCTTTACCAGCTTTTTGAGTAATGGTATTAGCCAAATCTTGTGGAACAACTTTGCTCCACTTTAGTCTCCTCCCTTGCTCTTTAGTTTTAATGGCAGTTATTGCTCGTTTGTTGGTTGGTATGTTAAGGAAATTATTAATATTGTCCAGTTCCAGGACCACAGGGTTGTGGTCACTGAAAACTGATAAAACTGCATTATAAAAGATCACGAAGCTTAGTAATCCAGGGGAGATGAATATGTAATCAATAATAGATTCAGACTCCCTCGCAGAGTATGTTACTACACGATCTTTATTATCATGAAATCCTGGTTCATACACGTCAATCTTTGAAATTAGTTCCTCCAGCGCCTCCCCTTTAGAACTATATTCAAAGTGTTGGGCTACAGAGTGTGCCGGGCCCTCCATGTCATGAATTTGACATTTCAGATTACACAAATGGATATTAAAATCCCCCATTAGGATATAATCGACAAAAGTGGATTGTTTCTCTTTATAACCTTTTAAAAATGTGCTATGAGTAAGTATGTGGCTGTGTGGGTATCTGTATGGATGAGTGAGTTGGTGTGTAAGTGGCTGTAATGGTGAATGAGAGGATGAATGTGTGGCTGTATGAGTATGGGTGTGGGTGTGTCAGTGGCTGTAAATGGTGACCGAGAGAGTGCATGGGTGGCTGAATGGGTGACTGAGCAAGTACATAAATGTCTGTATGGGTGAGTGACAGGGTACATAGGTGACTGTATGGCTGCATGAATGGGTGTGTAGTTGGGTGTATGGGTGAATTGGGTTGTGGGTAGTTGTACGGGTGAGTGAGTGGGTTTGTGAGTGGCTGTTTTGATGAGTAAGTGAGTGTGAGAGGTTGTATGGGAGAGTATGTACTTGTCTCAGTTACTGTATAGATGAGTGAGTAGATGTGTTAGTATATCTATGAGTGAGTGGCTGTGTAAGTAACTGTATGGGTGAGTAGGTATGTGAGTATTTATAGGTGACTGATTGAGTATGAGAATGGCTGTATGGGTGTATGAGTGGGCATGTTAGTGTCTGTATATATGTATGACTGGAAGTGTCAGTGTGTGTATTGGTCAGTGAGTAGGTGCATGAGTGGCTGTATATGTGAGTTAGTGGTTGCGTTAGTGACCGTATGGGTGAGTTGATGTATGAGTGGCTCTATGAATCAGTGAGTAAGTGTGTGAGTGTGGATGATGTCACCAGTGACGTCATTTGAGATGTCATCAGTGATGTCATTTGAGATGTCATGAGTGATGTCACGGACCATGTCATGAGTAAAGTAATATGTGAGGTCATAAGCAGTGCATTGCCGGGGCATAAGTTATAGTTAGCTCAGCTAACTATAAATGCTACATTTCTCTGGTTTTGTGCGAGTCAAATGTCAGCCTTCCTATAACATCCCTGCAAACTTTGTTTTTTTCAGTGAATTTCTAAGTTTTGTAAAATTCTAATTCCTAACTATAATGCCACTGTAACCTTTGGTTTTTTTCAATGAATTTCTATGTTTTTTTTTAACTAGTAAGTTCGTTTGTAGAAGGAAGGAGCAAAGGGTCAGGGCTTCCGACCAGCTCTCTCGAATCTCGCTGTCACACTTGCTAGAGGTAATGGCAGGGCTTCTTGGCCCCTAAGGACCCTCAGCTTTCAAAAGGACTTCATTCCCCAACCAGTAGTGTGCCAGGAGGTGCGTTTGCAGAGTAGTGGAGAAAGGGGGCATGGCCTCCGAAGACCTCTCAGCAGTGCCGTTGTGTGAGAATTACTGGAGGTACCAGACAGTCCTGTTTGCCCCCAAGGACCCTCTGGAGCCAAGGTGACTTCATTCTCCAACCAGCAGTGTGCCGGGAGGTGGAGAAGGGCAAGTGGCCTCCGAAGTCCTCTCAGATATCAGGCTGTTTGGGACTTACTGGAGGTAACAGAAGGGCTTGTTGGCCCCATGGACCCTCAGCATCCAATGGGACTGTATCCCCCAACCAATAGTGTGCCAGGAGGTGTGTTTGCAGAGTGGTGAAGAAAAAGGGCAGGGCCTTGGGTGGATTGCCAATTTTTTAATAATTTATATTTGGAAAGGGGGCCCAGCGTTAAAAAAAAGATATGTTTTTAATAACTTAAAGGGAGAGGGGCCGAGCCAGGTCCCAGGGACCCAGATTTCTGTCCCGGGGACCGCATCTCCCAGGGTCCGGCATTTTTTTAAAACAATATTTTCATACATATAAAAAGAGGGGGCTGAGTGGCCCCCCTCCCAGGTCAATTTTGACCCCGGGTACCCCATCCCCCAGGGTCCTGTCTTACTTGTGGATGCCCTGGTCCCACCCAGGAAACCTACTCTCGTGGCAACTGCGGGGCGAGCCTCAAGGCCCCGGCTGTCCCTGCCGGCTCTGTGCCTCCGCAGGAGCCAGCATTGATTTGGCAGATAGGGAGCTGCTAAACATGCAGCTCCCTCTCTGTCAAAGCAATGGTTCTCCACTTTGAGAAAGAGATAGGAAAATGCTCTTGCTTACTCAAAGCAGAGCACAGTTTGCTACGGCTTGGCGAGTGCGGTAACTCTCTTGCAAAGCCACTGCAAACAGCTATGTCCCAGGGGCGGACACCCCAGGACATAGCAGAAGACAGCCCAGGGGGGTGGCGGTCCCCAGGGCCCCGCCTCCTTTCTTCTTTTAGGTAGGGCCTGTCCCGATGAGGTTGTGGTCCCCTCATTTCATTGCAATTAAAAAAGTTATATATATATATATATATATATATATTACCTACTGGCGGTCGCCAGTAGGTATATATAGTTAGGATTTTTTTCCTATGGGATTTTTGAAAATTCTATGTCGAATAACTTTGGCGTTTGAGGACGGAATTGGCTGAAATTTTCAGGAAAATTGAACATTTTGTTTCTGAGCAGCCCCTGAAAATTTGGGGGGGTTTCGTCAAGGGGGGCAGAGAAAAAAGGGGCGTCCCAAAACGCGTTTTTCCAATGCAATTTTCCATAGGGCGGTTGGACTCACTTTTAGCTCGAACGGCTGAATGGATTTCCACGAAACTTGGCAAAATTGTAGATATTGTTTGCCCGATGTGCCTTTGCTAGGTCTCAATATATGTGCTCCAGTGGATTTTGATAAATTAACGTTAAAAAAAAAAAAATATCTGTAACAGCGCTCCGGTTAGCGCCCCGGTTCGCGTACCTGACGCGTAACGGAACTTCGCGAAGCGAAGCTGATTGGCTCTCCGGTGTCTGTCAACATTCTAAACAGTCCGGAGCGGCCGCCATCTTGTCTCTCGGTAGGATCGAGAGACAAGAGGTGAAGAAAAACGAAGGGGGAAATTAATGAAAGGGGGCAAGTTAGACCCCTCCTGACCCCCTAGGATTGATGAGGGGGCTATTAAAGGGTCCCGCGGGGCAAAAAATAAAAAAATTAAAAAATTCTGTTTTTTCGCGGTAGAGGCGCTACCCGGTACGCAAACCGGGTAGCTAACCGGTAGCGTAACGGGAGTCCGCCATCTTGTGTTTCGGTCGAATTTAATCACAAGATGGAGGAAAAACAATGTGGGAAATGGGTATAAGGGGGCACGGGAGACGTATCCTGACCCCCTAGGTTTTCTGAGGGTGGCTGAGGAGGCTCATATATGTCGAAAAAGAAAACAAATTGAATTTTTCGCGAGGTTAGCTGCCGGTACGCGAACCGGGTAGCGAACCGGGAAGCAAACAAAAGTGAAAATTAGTGAAAAAAGGTACATTTGAAATTTTTAAAGAGTAATCATAGTTAAGGTAGCTCTGAAAAGAGCTTTTGGGTTCTGTGTAAGTTCTAGGTACTTATAAGTAGGTACCAATACATAGTCTTAAATTCAGGATGAAAATTCTGTTCCCTTCATCTGAGAAGTGAACTCCATCTCCTCTGTAGATATCTTGCATGTAGTAACGCAAGTTATTGTTGTAGATGGAGCCCATTCCATAGTCTCTCATGTAAGCTGAAACAGACTTATTTACATGCTTCCTCGATTTCTCAATTTGTGAACAAAATTGGTTGGACCACCTCCGTTTCTGTCTTTGGCATATATTTGAATATACCAAGGCAGTTTGAGGAAAAAGTGCCATCAATTGCTCAAAGGTGTCCTTTAAAAGCATTTCCAGACCTACCCCAGTCAAAGTGCCCAAGTAATTTCCTCCACAGTGCACAATTAACAGGTCAGGTTTTGGCAAATGCAAAAAGGTTTTCACCAATGGTATCAATTGGTGACATCTTAATCCTCTGTGGCCAATCCAGTTGCTTTACACATTTTGTAAATTGAGGTTGTGTAAATTTCTGTTATCAGCATACCTTTGAGCCCAGTGGATGTAACTATGTCCAACAATCCAGACAGAAAACATGGTGAGAGGAGGTTCTGCTGCAGTCAGATGAAGTGTGGGAATGAAATGGCAGTTGAAACAGTAGGAGTTTGTAATGAAAAAAACTGTGGAGTTTCTGTGCTAATGATTCAGTAGCAGTGATTGGTGGATTTTGATTGCTGAAAACAGAAAGTTAGGGTGCATGGATGAGTTCTTTGAAAGATGTAATTTGAATGGTCAAGAAAAAATCATTTTATGAAAGATTGCACTGGATACGCAGGTGTACTGAGAGTTCAGAGTTCAATTGAAACATTGTTGTGTGAACTTGTAAACATGCAGGTCTTTCAGGAGGTGGTTGCTATGGAAAAAAGGCAGAAAGGGCAGAGGGGGGAAGGGTTTTGATTTGAAAAAGTGAGGGAAGAGTTTTGATTGGGTGACATGAGAGATATGTATGATGAATTACAGCATTTCTGTGCCTTTGTTGGTTGCAGCCTTTGGAGTGCATACCCTTTGCTCTGCTAAAGAAAAATTGGTGTGTGTCTGAGACTGTTTTGAAACTCAAAAAGTATTTGCTAAGGTGAGAAAAGATTCATTTAATTTAGATAGAGAATAGTATGCTTTAGGGAGAAAATTATGAAGAAAGTTGTGTATTTAAAATGTTGCTTTGTGTCAAGTGTTTTACAAATAGATTTAGTTTCTTTGAGTTTCATAGCCATGTTAAAAGTGACGCAAAAGTGGTGCAAGGGCCTTAAAAAAACGCTTTCATGTGTGTTAGGGCATTTTAAGTCACTTCCCATTGAATCTGGGTGAATAATTTGCTTACTTGATGTGTTTAAAAACGTTTCTAGAAGTCAATTAGGGTTCTTGATATGTGCTGCTAGAGTTTCATAGCCAGCATGGGGCATATTTAGAAGGACTTTGAGCCACTTTCATGTTATTTTCCCTATGTTAAAAGTGACGCAAAAGTGGTGCAAGGGCCTTGTAAAATATGCCCTCATGTGTGTTAGGGCATTTTAAGTCACTTCACCATGAATCTGGGTGAATAATTTCTTTACTTGATGTGTTTAAGAACGTTTCTTGAAATCATTTAGTTTACTTGATATGTACTGATAGAGTTTCATAGTCAGCATGGGCCATATTTACAAGGCCTTTGAGCCACGTTCGCATTATTTTCCCCACGTTAAAAGTGACTTTAAAGGTGGTGCAAGGTCCTTGTAAATACGCCCTCATGAGTGCTTTGCAAATTTAAGTCATTTCCCCGTGGTGCAAGGTCCTTGTAAATACGCCCCCATGTGTGCTTGGCAAAATTAAGGACTGACAGGGTGTGCTTGTACATAGGAGCTGTGTTGTGTTTTCAAATTATGACCAGAAAATCGTTTTTTTAAAAAAAAAATGCTTTTTACATTTATGAGAAGGTCAAAATGGTGTCTGCTTCTTTAAATAAATATTTCACTTTCCACCATTAATATGGGAGAATAATTTCCTTGTTTGCCGGTTTAAAAACATGTTTCTTGAAGTCATTAAGGTTTCATAGTAAGCAGTATCAGTGTCATAGGAAATGTGGAACATGAGTGAGCAAGAAGGGTGAGATATTACTAGTACAGGATTGTGAAAGTGATCTTGAACGTTTTCTTTCTGAAAGTTGTGGAAAAAGAAAATGACGGGATTTGCTTAGAAGAATTCCAAGAGTTATAAATGGCTCTTACACTATTTGGCCTTGAGGAGAAGTGCGGTAGAGAGCGAGAAGTCATTTATTGTATGTAACATATTTGTCAAAACGATGGAGCTTTTCTTTCAGAAAGTGGCGGGCAGAAAATAATAACAGCACAACAGAGTATAAGCTGTTCATAGGACATCCTTCAACGTCATGGAAAGTAAGTTACTTTTGAGGAGTTCTGATTTCTGATTGGTTATGTTATATGGGTTTTTTAAACACAATCATTTTGATTGTGGTTTTTTTCCCCGCTGTTATATGATGAATACCTTCAACTCACTGTTTTTAGTGAAATTTGATATATTCTGAGAACAGCAAAAATGAACCATTTAACATGTATAATTAATTCTGTACTTTGTATAGTGAATTTTAATTTGTACTCGTCTTGTCTCATGCTCACTCGTCTTTTACTACCTTCTATCAATCCTCTTTACATACTCACATTGCCTTTTGTTTTATTCTCTTTCACCCTTGTTCTCTAACTCCACTTATCTTTCAACCTTTGTTTCCCTATTCCAACTCTGCTTTTTTCTTTTCTCCCTTGTACCATTTTCCAGCTTTTAAACCTTCTGCTTCGCTTGTCTTTTCCATCTTTCCTCCCTTTGTTTACTAAATTAAATATTTTTGGGTTCTCCTTTTTTGGTGCAATCAGTTAGTATAACTCACCCTCACTCATTTATCTTTCTTTGTTGCCTCACTCAGTCTGTATCTGACACTCTTTCCTTCACTTCCTCTGTCTCCTCTCTCCCTCACTCTCTTTTCCTTATTCACCCTTTCCTTATATAGTTTACCTTACTCACTTTCTTTTAGTAGCTTACACAACTTCAATTTAGTTTTCTCTTCTATCCTTCTTTTCTGTCACTGAAAGTATCTTCCTTTTTTTCTCTTAGTAATTTACTCAATTACAATTTCTTTTTGTCTCTGACTGTCTATCACCGTTTCTTTCTCTTTTTTTTCTGCATGTTTATCTCTAACTTTATTTCTTTGTAAAATTGGATGATTTTCAATCTTTTCCCTTGTCTTTTCTAATTTTTAAATACATGTTTTAATATTTTTCAAATTTTTGTTCTTTCTTTCACAGATTGAAAGTATAAAAATAACAAGTGACTAAGTTAACGACAATTATAAGGTAAGTGTTTTGTACTCTTTTCGTTACATTTCTATCACATTTAACTTCTATTAGTTCCACTGCTTCATTTCTTTAACCCTCAGTTTCCTGCCTTTGCTACTTCCCTCATTCCTTTTTCTATTACTTACTTACTCTGCTCCTTCCACTCCTTTTCTCAGTCCCTCTGTTCTCATAGTTCCTCACTCCTGTTCACTCACTCCGTCTCTATTACTCTCACTGTCTCTGACTCATCACTCTTTCACTACTTGTTCATTATGCTTTCTCCCTGTAGTTCAAGCACACTATGTTATTTACATTTCTTTGTTGTTTCAATTATTCCTTTTCTGTCACTTCTTCTTTTCTGCTTTCTGTTTTTTCTCTCTGTTATTCCACATGTTTTAACCTTAGTCACTGTCATACATCTTGTTTTATTCCTATTTACTTTCGCTCACTGTTTTCTTAACACTTTCCCTCAGGGTTGTTCTTTTAGTCCGGTTCTATCCCTACCTCTCATTCCACATCCTTTACTGTTTTTCTTCCTAATTTGAACATTCACTCACATTCTCTAAGAAACTCTTGTTTATTATTCTTCTACTCTCCTTTTTTTCTTTCACTTCCTTATCTATTTTGTTTTTCTCAATTATACCCTCTTACATCTTTTCTTTGGTAAATAGATCTATTAAACAGTATCTCTGTGTTACTCCCTCTAGCTGTCTTTCTTTTAACATTACTCTCGGTTTCCTTCCCTTATACTCACTCTTCCTTTTTAAAAAAAAAAAAAATTCTGTTTCGCTTCCGGTTCGCGTACCGGCGCGCGAACCGGGAAGCGAATCAAAAGAAATAGAGGTTGCCAGAGTGCTAAACATTCTAGCAATTTTTTATAAATGGGAGGTAATTCTGAAAATAACTTTTTTTTAATTGTTTTTGTTGTTTTATATTTTTTTAATTATTTTTCTGAACAATTTTTTACTTTTTTTGTATTTTTTGAACGGTTTTATATTTTGTTTGTTTTTTTGGGGGGGAAACGAAAATGATTCATTATAAAGGGCTCAACAGGAGCAACAAAAAAAAAAAAGATAATTTACTTTCTGGGGCGTTTTGGACATTTATGATTTTCAATAGCTCTGTTGATTAGAGTTATGCTACTCTCCCTATAGCAAATTAATTTGCCGCAAAAAATGCAGACTTGCTTCACGATCCCGAAGTTCATCTGAATGTTTGGGACCGTCTCCCTCGCCTCTGGTCCCATCACTGCCTGTTCTGTTGATGTACTGGCCACAGGAGGGGGGTTTTCCTGCAGGTCACGTACCTGCGCAGCACTATAATTTATAGGGTGCCACCTCTCCATGTGCCGATGCATGGTGTAATTCCCAAAGCTGTACTTTTTATCAGTCCCTCTGGACAGAGCTTTGTCACAGATCAGACATGTGACGTAGCGGGCATTTACTTTTTTTTGGCCCCGGGGAAATGTATAGAATTGCCAGATATAGCTATCCTTCACATGGGACCTCCTTGGCTCTTCAGGCAAAAACTGTCTTCTCCCTTGCTCCTCTTCCTCTTCTTCCTCTTCTTCCTCCTCTTGATTAAGGATGACCTGAGGAGGTGGTCCTTCCTTCCTAGGAGGTGGTGGTGGTGGTGGTGGGGGTGCACCAGCTGCAGCTACTAATGAAGCCATTTCTTATCAATCAAAATAGGTCGTCCTCTCACAAAGTTGAAAGTCAGAGTGAGAAAAAAGGTGGGGGCTTTCATCATTTGGGAAAAAAAAAATTCTAAACCTATGAAAAGTGTTATTTTTAGGTCACATGACCTAGCCTTACATCATTAGGAAACCAAAAGTGAAATGAACCAATGAAAAGTTTTATTAACAAGTCACATGACCTGTTACGCTTACGTTACGCGCTGCGCGCCGCGCCCCGGATCGCTTCCGGGGTGCTGCGCTTCGCGCCTCGGTTCGCGCTCCGGAGCACTTCCGGGTGCGCTAACGCGGCGCGTCATAAGACGCATTACGTGACAACGCGATACGTCGCGCTTACGCGATGCGTCACGATGTTGTTTTCTAACGCGGCAGTTGCGCAAACGGAACGTTTACCGGTTCGCGGACCGGGTCGCGGCACCAAATTGAGCTAACGGGAAGCTACCCGGTGCGCGGACCGGTAGCGAAACAAAACAATAATAAAAAAAATATATATACATAAAAAAATTGTATTAAAAACATATAAAATATATTTTTCGATTTAAAGAAGAATACATTTTAAAGCTTTTGATATTTGCTATTAAAAAACCATTGAAATTCACTGAAAAAACCATAGGTTATAGACCATATATAGTTAGGAATTAGCATTTACAATACCTTGAAAATTCACTGAAAAAACCATAGGTTATACACCATATATAGTTAGGAATTAGCATTTACAAAACCTTATTTTACTCACACAAAACCATTGAAATTCGCATATATAGTTAGTTGCACTAACTATATATCGCGCACCTGCAATCCACTGCTGATCATGTCACATATTACATCATTCATGACATGGTCAGTGACATCACTGATGACATCACTGATGACATCTCAAATGACATCACTGATGACATCACTGATGACATCTCAAATGACATCACTGATGACATCACTGATGACATCTCATTTGACATTACTGATCACATCACTGATGACATCATTCATGTGATAATACGATGAACCTCTTCAGACTCTAATATAACCTTAGATACACTCAGTGTAAACAGACACTCACAGACTGTCACTCATCCATGAAGTTACACACACACCTAGTCAGTCATGCAAAGAATCAATCACACCTCCATTTTCTCAACTATACAGTTATACACACCTTACTTATTCAAACATATACTAACACATATTTACTCTCTTATACAATCCCGGATACAAGTTCACAATGATCCATACAGCCACTCACACATTCACTGGCTCTTATGCACAGTTATTTATATATGTCAACTCTCACATGTACTGTGTTTTACATATGTACTTACTTTGACATGTAGCACTGAGATATCCATTCACTCACCAATACACTCATGCACACAGTCAACCGCCCATACAGCTGTTTCCACATGCACTTTTGAACCCATACATCTAGTGAATCAACTGCTCACACATCTATGCACAGAGTCATACACCTCCCAGCCACCCACACACACACACACTCAGTCTCCCATACAAATACTTGGGCGACCAATCAATAACCCATATTGTTACTCATATAGCTACTGATCAACACATGCAGCAGTTTACAGAACAACAGATATAATGATGCACAAATTAAGACAGTTTAGTCACTAACCCATGCACTCAGTGAGACACATTTAATCACTCACTCATACAGTCAGTCATGCACCTACTAAATCCTTCATCCAGACACTTATAAATCCACTCATTCTTCAATATGTAAGACATATTGTAACTTTACAGAAACATACAGTCACTGGATGTTGTCATCAGTGATGTCATCAGTGATGTCATTTGAGATGTCATCAGTGATGTCATCAGTGATGTCATTTGAGATGTCATCAGTGATGTCATCAGTGATGTCACTGACCATGTCATGAATGATGTAATATGTGACATGATCAGCAGTGGATTGCGGGTGTGTGATATATAGTTAGTGCAACTAACTATATATGCGAATTTCAATGGTTTTGTGTGAGTAAAATAAGGTTTTGTAAAAGCTAATTCCTAACTATATATGGTGTATAACCTATGGTTTTTTCAGTGAATATATATATATATATGTCTTTCAATGTGCTCCACCTTCCGCCGCACCTCACATCCCGGGTGCAACTCCAGCGGTGGTGAATCGCAGAACAGCAACAAACTCCAATGGCCACAGTAGCGTAGCCAGTAACAGGTGCACTTGCGGGTAAATATATTAAAAAAAAAATTATTCGGCTTAGTCAAAGAGCACTGACAGACATGCTTCAGCACAACGCCTTCTTCAATGTCAGTTCAAGTCACTGGCATAACGAAATTTGAGGGGGCCTCCCTGCAAGGCACGTGGCCCCCCCCCCTCCAGGCTCAATCAGGAGCTCTGCAGCCAGAGTGCTGATCTGAGGGGGCCCCCTGCAGCTTGGGGCCCCCCGCACCGCGGGGGCCTGTGTTATGCCCCTGGTTTAAGTAACAATTCATTCACAGTTTAAACCCAGGAGGAACACGTCACGTATAACATTTAATCAAAAACGATAACGTTCTGTGCGCTCTACATAGTGTGATGTTAATGTGGAGGCCATCTTAAGATGATACTTATTACTCTGTGAATGACAGCTCTTGTTGCGATGTTTACCAATTGCCTAACACCACACACAGCGAAATGTGGCATAAATTACATTTCAATTACAATTCTAATAATGGAGGATGCAAAAAGAGTTCATAGCTCAGGTGGGTAAACTAAAGTTAAATAGTATTCTTAACCAGTCCTTTTTAGGGCTCGGGGCGGAGCTCCGAGATCCTAATGTTAAAGAAAAAAAAAAAAAGTTTCATTAGGGCTCGGAAAATACACATTCCTTAGTTTTTTCTTATCTGAATGTTGATTGGTCGTCGCGGTGCTGTTTTTGTAGTAGTCTTGATGCCATAGGGCATTAGGCAGCCATGTTGGCATTTTCTCAGCGGTTTCGCGCACGGCCGTCCATAAATATCAATTAGGAGCTGTCAGGGAGGTGCTGTAATGGAATCCAGATGCTGTGTGCGCGTTCACCATTCTGCAGTGCGTTTTGGTGGGCGCGCGCCATGCATTATTTTGTTGCTCCTTTCATCTCCGGTTTACTCGGCTAATTTCAATGTTTGAATAGCTGAAATGCTTTTACCGAAATTTAAAATGTTTGTTTGGAATAAAAGGTTTACAGTTTTCAGCTAGCTTGCACCTCCTTGTTTGAACACGGAAGTGGTAGTGCAGAGTGGTAGTGCAGAGTGGTAGTGCAGAGTGGTAGTGCAGAGTGGTAGTGCAGAGTGCAGAGTGGTAGTGCAGAGTGCAGAGTGGTAGTGCAGAGTGCAGTGTGGTAGTGCAGAGTGCAGAGTGGTAGTGCAGAGTGCAGAGTGCGAGTGGTAGTGCAGAGTGCAGATTGGTAGTGCAGAGTGCAGATTGGTAGTGCAGAGTGCAGTTTGGTAGTGCAGAGTGGTAGTGCAGAGTGGTAGTGCAGAGTGGTAGTGCAGAGTTGTAGTGCAGAGTGCAGAGTGGTAGTGCAGAGTGGTAGTGCAGAGTGGTAGTGCAGAGTGCAGAGTGGTAGTGCAGAGTGCAGAGTGGTAGTGCAGAGTGCAGAGTGGTAGTGCAGAGTGGTAGTGCAGAGTGCAGAGTGGTAGTGCAGAGTGCAGAGTGGTAGTGCAGAGTGGTAGTGCAGAGTGCAGAGTGGTAGTGCAGAGTGGTAGTGCAGAGTGGTAGTGCAGAGTGCAGAGTGAGAGTGCAGAGTGCAGAGTGGTAGTGCAGAGTGCAGAGTGGTAGTGCAGAGTGCAGAGTGCGAGTGGTAGTGCAGAGTGCGAGTGGTAGTGCAGAGTGCAGAGTGCAGATTGGTAGTGCAGAGTGCAGTTTGGTAGTGCAGAGTGGTAGTGCAGAGTGGTAGTGCAGAGTGCAGAGTGGTAGTGCAGAGTGCAGAGTGGTAGTGCAGAGTGCAGAGTGGTAGTGCAGAGTGGTAGTGCAGAGTGCAGATTGGTAGTGCAGAGTGCAGCTTGGTAGTGCAGAGTGGTAGTGCAGAGTGGTAGTGCAGAGTGCAGAGTTGTAGTGCAGAGTGCAGAGTGGTAGTGCAGAGTGGTAGTGCAGAGTGGTAGTGCAGAGTGGTAGTGCAGAGTGGTAGTGCAGAGTGGTAGTGCAGAGTGCAGAGTGGTAGTGCAGAGTGCAGAGTGGTAGTGCAGAGTGCAGATTGGTAGTGCAGAGTGCAGTTTGGTAGTGCAGAGTGGTAGTGCAGAGTGGTAGTGCAGAGTGGTAGTGCAGAGTGCAGAGTGGTAGTGCAGAGTGGTAGTGCAGAGTGGTAGTGCAGAGTGCAGAGTGGTAGTGCAGAGTGGTAGTGCAGAGTGCAGAGTGGTAGTGCAGAGTGGTAGTGCAGAGTGCAGAGTGGTAGTGCAGAGTGGTAGTGCAGAGTGCAGAGTGGTAGTGCAGAGTGGTAGTGCAGAGTGCAGAGTGGTAGTGCAGAGTGCAGAGTGGTAGTGCAGAGTGCAGAGTGGTAGTGCAGAGTGGTGGTGCAGAGTGCAGAGTGGTAGTGCAGAGTGCAGAGTGGTAGTGCAGAGTGGTAGTGCAGAGTGCAGAGTGTTAGTGCAGAGTGCAGAATGGTAGTGCAGAGTGGTAGTGCAGAGTGCAGAGTGCAGAGTGGTAGTGCAGAGTGCAGATTGGTAGTGCAGAGTGCAGAGTGCAGATTGGTAGTGCAGAGTGCAGATTGGTAGAAGTATTACGGGCAGCAGTACCACTACCACCAATGCTACTGCTACCAGTACCACCAGCACCAGTACTCCCGCTACCAGTACCACCACCACCAGTACCACCACTACCAGTACTACCACCAGCAGTACTACCACCAACAGTACTACCACTACCAGTATCACCACCTCCAGTACTACCACTACTACCAGTACCACCACCACCAGTACTACCAGTACCACCACTACCAGTACTACCAGTACCACCACCACCAGTACTACCACTACCAGTACCACCACCACCACCAGTACTACCAGTACTACCACCATCAGTACTACCAGTACTACCACCACCAGTACTACTACAGCCACCAGTACTACCACTACTACAGCCACCAGTACTACCACTACCACCACCAACAGTACTACCACCACCACCAGTACTACCAGTAGCAGTACTACCACAACCAGTACCACTACCACCACCAGTACTACCACCACCAGTACCACCACCACCAGTACTACCACTACCAGTATTATGGGCAGCAGTACCACCACCACCAATGCTACTGCTACCAGTACCACCACCACCAGTAGTCCCGCTACCAGTACTACCACCAACAGTACTACCATTACCAGTACCACCACCTCCAGTACTACCACTACTACCACTACCAGTACCACCACTAGTACTACCAGTACCACCACCACCAGTACTACCACTACCAGTACCACCACCACCAGTACTACCACTACCAGTACCACCACCACCAGTACTACCACTACCAGTACCACCACCATCACCAGTACTACCACTATCAGTACTACCAGCACTAGTACTACCACTACTACAGCCACCAGTACTACCACTACTACAAACACCAGTACTACCACTACCACCACCAACAGTACTAACACCACCGCCAGTACTACCAGTACCACCACCACCCGTACTACCACTACCACCACCACCACATTAACACACTCCATAACACTTAGCAAAAATACATTACCATTTACAATGCCATTAGCTCAAACTCAAATAAATCCGAGCCCGATTGCATTTCTAATGCTTGTTTATAAGAGACAAGAGTTCTGCTCTAATGTGATAGGGTCTCAATCGCAAGGCCGTCAAGTAACCAATCTTTCTATGAAGTCTTCACCATTGTGTCTAACATACAAGGAAACAGTTCTGGACAATCCAACACTGCGCCACAATTTTGTGTAAGTTTACAATTCTTTTTGTTTTTTCACAAACTACAAGTTTAATCTTACTAATAGTAATTTCACGACTGCAGAGAACTTCGCACTCATGGCGGACACTCTGCACAAAAAAAGATAGGCCTATTGCCGCAGCTGTAATATTACTTTTAGTAAAATTTGAATCGTAGGTTATGAATACCAGAAAAATGTTAACTTACACAAAAGTGCTGTGAATCAGGCCCTAAAAGGTTATCTGGTTTAGCTTGATTTGTAGCCTCACTAATAGCCTAACAAACAAGACACACCTTTTGTTTCACCAGCTGCCTTTGTTAGATTCTGTGAGGCCCTGTTTCGGTCTCCTCATTTTTTTGAGGAGCCAGCTTTTTCATCAAAGAGGTCCTGTTGTGATCCATTAATGCTATCTATGATTCTAGATACTTGTGGTGTGCTTATATATAGTTTGTAGAATTTGGTTGAGAAGATCTTTCAGAGAGCAAGTTGAGATGAGCATTTAATCAATTTCGCTGTGTAATCAAGCTGAAAGCAAGGGTTTGGGAAAAGGGGGCGGGGGTCAGGGGTGGGGAGCGGGGTAATCCATGAAGGATCTGACAAAATCGGTAGTTGAATCTGAATATTTTCATATTTTATATAGCTAAAATTTAAATCAAGTGAATGTGCCACTTTGTGGGACCTCTAACATTTTTGGTGATGTCCAGTTATATTTCCAATTATCTCTGCACTGGGTTTTTCCACCATGTTTTTTTAATAACAATTCTTTATTGGGTTTTATAAACAAAGGGGTGATCCGTATCATTTTCATTCACTTGGTAACTTTCCACCATGTTTTGAAATTGAAAAGCAATACAGGTTTTGGTACTAAGCTTTATAGATTAGATCACAGATATTTTTCAGGAATTTGGATTCGTATCCGCAAGATCGATACATTATTGCAATGATGAACGCGATGGTTAGGTTAGTCGTTTATCTAGCAACCAAACATTCAAATGAAGAGTTGATTACAATGGGATTTAGAATACAGGACAAGTCATCTGAGGGAAACATCCTTTACAACAAAACTTTTACAACGCACTACCATTACGACGCAACTTTTACAACGCAAACCATTACAACGCATAGCGCTGGGGGGCGCTCTAGGATAGGGAATGTATTTAATATACTATCCAACACCTTCCCTACTATCCACGGGGACTGGAGTTCGAATAGTAAATTAAATAAATCACTATCCAGCGCCTAAAAGCACTATGCGTTGTAATGGTATGCGATGTAAATACCGCGTTGTAAAGGTAGGCGTTGTAAAAGTATGCGTTGTTACGTCATACATCCGTCATCTGAGTATATCTGGTGGACACCTCCCTTCTTTCTTGTACGTTTTTCTAAATCATTTTGAGGCAGATTTACAAGCTCCTTACGTCATTTTTGCGCTGCAGTTGCGTCATTTTTTGTGATGCAGCAGCGTACAAATGCGGCCCATTTACAACGTGACGCATCTTGGGAGATCCGTCACGTTGTAAAGCCGTGCGTCACATTATACCTGCGTCTGTATAATGTATGCAAGGTGGGCGTTCCAACGCCAAAAAGCCTCGTAGAAGTGACGCAGTGAAATCTACAAGATTTCACTGCGCCACTTCTAGGACGCCACTGCGTCAAATTCTTACGCCTGCTTCAAGCAGGCTTAAGGAGTGACGCAGCACAATGAGGATAGGCACCCCCCTGCATTGCTGGAGTTGTGTCGTGCTTGCGACACTACTCCAGCAATGCGTGACTGTTGCGTCAGAATTTCTGACGCATCTGTTAATCCTTGCGCTATGGTGCACCGTATTGTAAATACAGCACATCCATAGTGGCGCAAGGGTTTCTGAAAGTGGCGCAGGGAAAGTGACGCATCTTCACAGATGCGTCACTTTCTTGTAAATCTGCCCCTTTGAATTCAAGCAGGATAATGGAGCTCAACCGTAGAAACAGTAGGAATCCATGTTTGTGAAAAGTATTATATCAGAATCATTTCTGGTGATGAGGCCGCATACATCAAAATAATGTTTCCAGGATGATTGGAATCGAGGATGCTGGGAGGTCATGGTCTATGTTGTAGAAGTATTTGTTGAAGGAGATGTATTGAAGGTCCAAGTGGTACCTCACTGGTGAGTGATTGAGGATCAAAGGAGGAACTGCAGATGTCTAGTATGATAGGAATAATGTCGCTTTTAGAGTTCTAAGCTGGAAGATGGTTCACTGGATGGAATAGGAATGGAGGCTTTGTAGAGTTATCGGATTTTGGAGTTTAAGCCATGTTTTTGGTAGTTCCAAAAGAAGGCTGATCAACAAAGTTGTGGTGGTATTTTTGGGGTGGGGGCTTATCGAATGAAGCATAAATAAACTATGTAAATAGCCTTGCATGCACTCTGTTACCACCCTGACTCGGCACATTCCCATGTGTTTATATAAATGGTAAACAATGTATGAAACAGCCCTTGAAGGAAGCGGTGGGTGAATGGCACAGTCACATATTAGAAGTGCTTTTATGCAACAGCTGCTCTGTAAGGGCTATACAAAGTGTAACATACTTCCAAAAGAGGATGGGTTTCAACAGGCAGTGGATACATGGAGGAGGTGCTAGCAGAGAATACATGATACTTACTTAAGTTGTGGTGACAGATTCATGGAAAACCTACCAGCAGAGGCAGTGAATTCATGGACTAGTCCCCACCACAAGTGGCAAAACCATAGAGCATCTCCTGACAGATGAGGAGGATACAAAGGTCATCTCCGAGAAAAGGTGGTTTGGATCCAGAGAACAGACAATACTAGTTGCAGCAGTTCAATGGAATAATCCCCAGCAGATGTGGTGTATCACACAATATCTCCTGTAGTGGGTGTAAATAGTAGGAATTGGCACAGCTGAGGTTAAGAATACTTACAACTGGCACCAGTACAGGTGGTGGGTTCACGAGCAAGCTTCAAGTAGACATGGTGCACCAATGAAGCGTTTCCCAACAGAGGTGGTAAATACAAGGGACACCTTCAGGTACAAGTGTGTGGATGACTAGAACAACCCCAGCAGGGGAGGTGGATCAAAATAACATTTCCAAGCAGAAAAGGGTCAGATTGCAGCAGAAGTGATAGACTAACAACACATCTCCCACCTGAAGTCATGCATCAGAGGAACATCTCCAAGCAAAACTGGTGGTACATCCATTCAACAACCTCTCCATGAAGTGGTGGATCTGTGAACATCTCCGCAGGGGCGGGGGTGGTGCACATAAACTGTCACCAGCAGAGTTGGTGAATACACTGAACTGCACCCGCCAAAGATGGTGGAACAACCTCTAGGAGGGATGGTCGATAGTACAGTGCCCACCAGAGATGGTGTAACCATTGGACATCCACCAGCAGAAGTGACAGACAAATAGAACATTTCCAAAAAAGGTGGTGGTGGATACAGATAACAGCTTCTAAGGAAGTCACTGACCAGTCTGGTTGTCTAGGACACATAAAACATCTGCAAGAAAGGGTGGTGGTTGTCTTGTCCAGCATCTTCCACAGATGGTGCCTTACAAGAGCCACAGAAGCTCCATAGCAGGGTGCAAGCAAATCCAAAGCCTACTCAGAGAAATCATTATCAGGAAGAGAAAATGCAAAGAATTGTGGACCCCACAGAATATGGGCTGCTTTAAGGGGATAGGAGCAAGAGCTGTGCAGTGCAGAACTTCACAGAAACTTGGGCACCGGGAAATGGCCCCACAAGGACATTATGCAGGTCTTAGGAAAATTGGCACATTGGAAGGCAGGAGTTTGGGCGAGAGGGGACTGCTATGTGTCTTTCAGGTGTTATCATTTTGTCACATTTACTTGAAGTCACCAGTACTAAGTAAAAACAATGGGGCAGATTTATGTTGGGAATGCGCCAAGTTTGCGTCACGCAACTGCGGCGTAAACGTGGCGCATCCCTACGACCCATTTACAACGTGACGCATCTAGGCAGATGCGTCACGTTGTAAAGCCCTGCGCCACTTGTGGGCCTTCCGGCGCAGGGTGGGCGTTCCGGGGCAGGCGCGCCTCGCAAAAGTGGCTGAGTGAAATCTATAAGATTTCACTCAGTCACTTTCAGGCCAATGCTGCGTCAAAACCCTGTGCCTGCTTGAAGCAGGCGTAGGTCTTGACGCAGCATTGTAAAGATGGGGCACCACCAAACCTTGCTGGAGCTGCGTCGCGCTTGCGACGCAACTCCAGCAATGCGCCACCTTTACGGCACAGATGCGTTACGCATCTGTGCCGTTTTTGCCCCATTGGTGCGCCGCATTGTAAATGCGGCGCACCATGGGTGGCGGAGCAGCGGCGCAAAATAACTGGCGCATCCCTGGGGATGCGTCAGTTATCATAAATCTGCCCCAATATTCTCAAATGGGTACTAAAGAGGCCTGCGATGAGGATAGATTTCTAAATGTGCAACTTACCACCACCCCACACTCAAAAAAAGGCAGCATCAGCAGTTTCCAGACTCTGTCAAATGGGGTTTCCTTAGTAGACGGCGTTGTTTTCCTTTCTAATTAAGATCTGATTTGCTACTTCTAAATTAACGAGGTGGTAGACGTCTAGGGTGCGTTGGCGCGCCTCCAGCGGCGCTTCCTGGCACCAGGCGCGGTTTGCAGAGCAGGCGAGCCCGCGCGCGGTTCGTGGCTGCACCCCCGAGCCGGGCTGGGGGAAGCCATCGACACTTTGCTGGATCACGTCTCGCCTGGCTGCTGGGCCCAATTCTTGTAAGGCTCCTACTTGCCCAAGAAAAATGTTTTTTATCCATAAATGTAATGGGCAATGAGAAATCCAATCAAAATATTGACAAAACCTCATGTTTCTAGAATTCTATTTCACTCTTGACAAGAAGGAGGCGTTTGGAATTTGTAAATGCTCGTTCAGTTCAAACTCTTTTGCTTTCTTACATACAATATGCATGTTTTATATATATTACTTGTATAAAGGATACTGGGCCATTTAATGGGGAGTACGCATTTCGCAGTGTGGACACACTTTCTTACAATAAGATGTTTTTTTACGGATCTTGAAGAAAAACACACGTGCACGCCTTAAATTAATGAAATTTGCATGAAAGAGTCCCTAAACCAGGCCCGGCTCCAGGAATTTTTATTTGGGTGGGCCAAGGACGCATTTGGATGGGCCACTGCGGGCTCGATTTGTCGCATATATGTCTAGGCAGGCCTGCTTCAGGGCCCTCCTTTATCTCTTCTTAGTCTTACAAGACCCAGTAAAACTCACTCTTTTCCAAATCTCTTTTTAATGTTATCACTCTCAAAAAGTGTTTTTTCCATGTAATGTTCCTTTGATGGGAAGAGGAGGTTTCTGAGGTGGGAGTATCAGGCAAGTGGCACCTCTCGGACTCCCTCTGTGCGAGCCTTCAGGGAGAATCCCTCTTCATTACTACCTCCACCTGACCCCAGACTCTGCAACGCACTCCCTTACAAGCTTGATTAGCCACTATTCCTCTCCAGTGCACCTTATCTCACAGATGACCTTGGGCCCCACCCCATATCAGGCACCATCTCCCGGTAAAAACATTAGTAAAATCACCTTCAAACTTAAAACATTGAATAGAGCAATAAATATAATTAGCATGCACTTTAAAGTATGTTCCACAGTGGCCCTTATGGCCCGACTGCTAATTAAATAAACAAAAACAGAAAGGCCATGACAGGGCAGGCTTCAGCGCTAATTCAAAAGTATTTTTTGGCGCTGCACCAAAAACCTCTTTCCCCGTAAATACCTTTACTACCACCTTCCAACAGTGTACCTCATCCATCCATGCCCCCCCTATTGACCTCTTCCTCGGATTCCCTCATTGCCAAACGCCACAAGTGCCCCTCATCTCCCCATAGCCTCTCCCCTTTATGACCTCCTCCTCGGATTCCCTTAATGCCACCCTCCCCCAGTGCCCCTCGTCTCTCTGTAGCCCCTCCTCCTCATCAGATTCCCTCACTACCACCCTCCATCAGTGCCCCTCATCTCTCCCTAGCTCCTCCCTCCACCCCATGACCTCTTCCTCGGATTCCCTCACTGCCACCCTCCACCAGCGCCCCTCATCTCTCTGTAGCCCATCCCCCTCATGACCTCCTCCTTAGACTCCCTCACTACCACCCTCTACCAGTGCCCCTCATCTCTCCCTAGCTTCCCCCTCCACCCCATGAACTCTTCCTCGGATTCCCTCACTGTCATCCTCCAACAGTGCCCCTCATCGCTCCATAGCCCCTCCCACTCCCACCTCCTCGGATTCCCTCACTGCCACCCTCCTCCAGTGCCCCTCATGTTTACGTATCCCCTCTCACATATGCATTTAATTTGTTGTATAGCGTTGCTCATATCAATGTAGTGTGTGTCAGTACTTTACACCACGCACGCACTTAGAGAGACAATGAATCATACAAGTATGTAAATCAGTCTACAGGGAATGTCACATAAGCCAATGAGGATTACAAGGTGTAGGAATCATATGTCATCCATTCTGGTGGGTAGTATATTTTAAGAGGGTTTGGTCTGGGGAAACACAACCTTAGGATTTAAAGAGTAATCCATGGGAGTCAGCTTTACTGATAAAAATGTATATCTGCCCAAACATACTCATTTTAGCAACATTAGAATAATGAAAAGACTTGGGAAGTTCTAACTATATCACAAAACAAAAAAAGCGAAGTTCTAATTATACCATTCATGTTTGTTTGCAGCTCTTTGGTGGCAGTTCATTGGTTACTGTCCAATGTTTGGATTGTAACTTCTGAAGTAACACAAGGATCTCTGTGACAAAGGCAGTAACCCACTGAGCTATCCACATAAAATACAGTGCATCTGCATTTAAATAATACTAACAGACAAACGATTGCTATAAAGCAGGATCATTAATCACCAGCTTTATCTGGGCATTTTGTATTGTTTTATTGTTGACCAGCATCGGCTATGATAAAAACTGTTTAAATGAAGCACATACGAAGTATGTGTCCTGCTGGGGCTGTGCAGATTTTAAAAAGAATTTTTTTTGTAACACATTCTCTTACCTACTCCATCAGTCATACTTTGTGTCACAGCCTCATGTGATAAGCAGCTGCAGGGATCAGGGGTGACTAGGAATAAACAGACCACTTTTCCCCTGTGCTGCATAGACAAAGAAATATCAATGCAGCAGGACAGTAGGCAAAGGTTACCAAAGGTTACCGTTGTCAAAGAAAGGATTTGTCCCCTTTCACCAGGCAGAGATGAAAGGGTAAAAAACTAAACAAAGCCTCCTTAACATGTAAATGGTCTTTTAAAGACCTGTTAAGTAATTTGATGCGGCTGCGATAATGTCTGTGTGTGCGCCCGGGAAGCTGTCTCCTCGGGCTGACACACACGACCTGAGCGTTGCACGCCTGCTTCAAGCCCTCACTGCGAGGGCCAAGGCTCCTGTTTGGGTGGGCCAGGCTCATCTTTGGGTGGGCCTGGCCCACCCGGCCCACCTGCTAGAACCGGGCCTGCCCTAAACATATAGGAGACGGAGCTATAAAACTAAACTGTGAGCAATGTCGCTGGCTGACGTATTGTCTCTTCTAGTGAATACTCGGGTAATAAATACAAACAAATCATTATTATTTCTTTTTTTTATTCCCTTTTCAATTGAACAAGACATAAAAAGGTAAATTGCAAGCTAAACCTTTCCATATATAAAACAAAAAACTACTTTGCATAAGCGTGCTTTGCTAGTTGAGCGGTGTTCCTAAAAAGTGGGAGTCTTCCCGTTTGCCCATATTTATCCTTCACAAATGCAGAGTAACGAGGCCTTCAGTTCGTACACTCAAGTGATCTCTTTGTACAACTGACGAGTAAGTTCTCGAGGTTTCAAATATCACTACTAGGGGATGAGGTTTAAATCCTTTTAGCAATCCTGCAAACCACTGATGACGTTGTACATGACACAAGAAATCGCCTATCACAACTTACAGTACGACAGAGGATGGATGGCTCATTACACAGCGGTATCCTTATGCTCAGTGCCGTCACGTGGTTTGTTATACTGAATTAAAGATACTCTCAAAAGTTTTCCGAGGGGCCGTAAAGTGTGGTATGTGGTGAGCTCCAGTGCAGCATTGATGATAGCAGGATGGAAGTGGGCGCGGCTTTGTGGGTGGTTACATGTTGCATGTTACTTTATTAGAATATTTTACTTAAGTTCAGTTAGCTTCTAAATAAAAGGTTCCCCATTTATTTAACATCTTTCGGAATGTTAGTGCTCAATCAATCAATCATTGGAATTGTAAAGCACACTACACACCAGTGAGGGTCTAAAGCCGCTGCAGGGGAGGGGGTAAGCAGCTCCGATTCAGTTGAAGAGCCAGGTCTTGAGTGTCTTCTTGAAGGTGTTCAGGGAGGGGGCGCGTCTGATGTCGATCAGGAGCTCGGTCCAGTTCTTGGCCGCGACGTAGAAGAAGGCTCTTCTGCCTGTGCTGGCTCTGCGGATGCGTGGGGTTTTGGCCAGGCAAGGTCGGCCGATCTGAGGTTTCTTATGGGTAGGTGGAAAGAGATTCTTTCGTTGAGGTATTGGGGTCCGTTGTTGTGGAGGCATTTGTAGGCATGGGTGAGTATCTTGAAAGTGACACTATTTTCGACAGGGAGCCAGTGGAGGTTCCGCAGGTGTTGGGTGATGTGTTTGTGTCGAGTGATGCTGAGTACAAGTCTGGCTGCGGTGTTCTGTACGGTCTAGAGCTTGCGGAGCCAAGATGTTTTGATCCCGGCATAGAGGGCGTCGAGTCTGCTGGTTATGAGTGCGTGGGTGACGGTCTTTCTTGATTCGGGGGGATCCATTTGAAGGTCTTTCGGAGGATGCGGAGGGTGTTGAAGCAGCTGGAGGCGACGGTGTTGACCTGTCGGGTCATGGAGAGGGAGGAGTCGAGAATGATGCCGAGGTTCCGGGCATGGTCTTTGGGGGTGGGAGGGCTGCTGAGGGTGGTGGGCCACCAGGTGTTGTCCCATGCAGAAGGGGAGGGTCCAAGGATGAGGCCTTCTGTCTTCTCCGAGTTGAGCTTCAGGAAGCTGATGATCATCCAGGATGCAAGGTCCTTCATTCCTTCCTCGAAGTTGTGTCTGGCGGTGGGGGGTCTTTGGTGAGGGAGAGGAAGAGCTGGGGATCATCGGGGTAAGATACGATGCTGAGTCCGTGCTCACTGAAGTAAACAGCACTGCAGCACTGCTGTTAGCCCGGGGGCCGCATGTGAAGGTTAGGAGGGCCGCAGGCGGTCCCCGGGCCGTACTTTGAGTATCGCTTTTAAGTCTTTGGCTGATGCTCAACTAACCCTGTTATTTCATATTTTGTTATGTTATGTTATGTTATGTTATGTTATGTTATTTGTAGTTTTGTATAGCGCAACGGTTACTCAAAAAGAGTGTCCCGGCGCTTTAGGTAAGGGGAAGTAATGCAGAGTAACATAACACAGATTAAAAGAAATGAACAGCACACAGACAATAAAAAAGAACAACCTGGAAACCTACTGAGAGAACAGCCAGGTTTTAAGCCCTTTCCTAAACTCAAAAAGAGAGGTAGCCCCCCGAAGTGGGAGCGGCAACGAATTCCACATCTGTGGGGCCAATAAACTAAAAGAACGGCCACCCAGGCGGGCCCTCTTAACCCGAGGGACCGTCGCCAAGAGTAGAGATTCAGACCTCAACGACCGCGCCGGATGGTAAAAGGCCAGTCTCTTTTGGAGATACTTCGCCCCCACCGCATGGAGCGCCTTATAGGCCAAAGTCATAGCCTTGAAGGCAATCCGCTTGCGGATGGGTAGCCAATGTAGCGCCAGCAGTAGCCCAGAGACGCTACTGCGTCTATTTAGACCAAAAATGGCCCTGGCCGCCGCATTCTGCGCCACTTGAAGCCGCTGTAGCAGATACTCTGGTAGGCCCAGGTAAAGAATGTTGGCATAATCCAACCTGGAGCCTATCAGAGCCTGCACAGTCAACCTCCTGTGCTCCTCAGACAGAAGAGGCAAAAACCTCCGCAGCATTTTTAATAGGCCAAAGCAGGTGCCGGTCACCCCCAGAATCTGGGCCTTCATCGTCAACCCCACATCCATCTTAACCCCCAGGTTTTTAGCCATAGGGGAGGAGCCGGATGGTGGGAACATGTCGACGGGCCACCAGGTCTGCCAGCTGGGCTCTACATCGCACCCGAAGAAGAGTACCTCCGATTTATCGGAGTTGCACTTGAGGCTGTTCAGTTGGAACCATGCGAACACCGCCCCAAGGCAACTCCGGATACTCTCCCCGTCAAAGTCAGCCCCTCTCTCGCAAGAGAAGAGGAGCTGGGTGTCGTCGGCATACGACACGATCCGGGCACCAAACGACTCCGCCACCGCCGCCAGTGGGGTCATAAAGATGTTAAAAAGGGTCGGGCTCAAAATAGAGCCCTGAGGGACCCCGACTCCCAAAGGCGGCATAACGGCGGAGTCAGGTGGCGTCCAGACCGTCTGCCGGCGGCCGGCTAAAAAAGACGAAAACCATTTGAGCACCGTCCCCCGGAGACCAATCTCGAAGAGTCTTGCGAGAAGGCCATCATGGGGGACGGTGTCAAAAGCCGCCGACAAGTCCAACAACACCAACATGACTTTGCCCCCGGTATCCAACACCCCTTTAATGGTTTCAGAAACCTCAAGGAGCGCGGTCTCGGTGCTACGATTAGAGCGAAAGCCTGACTGAGAGTCATGCAGAATCTCGTGAGACTCCAAAAAATTGGAGAGCACCGACTGGACGTGCTTCTCCAAGATTTTTACCAAGGCCGGCAGCAGCGAAATCGGCCTATAGTTAGCTGGGACCTTTGGGTCAAGGCCAGGTTTTTTAAGTAGCGGGATAACCATGGCCTTCTTCCACTCTGACGGAACCACTCCCAAGCTCAACGATAGGTTGAGGAGAGGGTTCGCCAGTGGGTTAATTACCTCCGCCAATTTACCCAAAAGTTTAGCTGGGCAAGGGTCCAACGGCGACCCAGATTTTAAATTGCCCATAAGCGCTAGAGAGGCGGGGGCTGACAAAAGAGGGAACTCGGCCAGCGTAACACCCCGCACAGCCAGGGAAAACAAACCAACCTCGGACACCGGCGGCCTGACAGGTCCTACAGATGAAAAAGAGTCCTGTATGATTTTTATCTTGCTAGTAAAAAAACAGGCAAGATCCGCCGCCCAGGAACCTAAGGGCACCTCTTCCGACGTGGTAGTCCGAGGGGACATGAATTCTCTTACGATGGTAAAAATCTCCTTGCTGGAATTCCCCGCCGCTTCAATTCTCCCCGCCAGATAGGCCTTCTTAGCGAGGCGGATGTCCCGATGGTAGACCTTAACCGCAGCCTTATAGGCAGACCTGTCCAAGCTGTCATAGTGAGCCCGCCAGGCCCTCTCGGCTACCTTGCACTGCTGCCGCGTAGCCCACAGTACAGGAGTGAACCAAGGGGCCGACACCCGCTTTGATGTCAAACGGGGGGGCTGCATCGGGGCCAGGTCATTAAGCCTCTCCGTGAACCAATCTTGCAAGGCCTCTAAGTCCCTCTCCAGCTCACCTGAGAGAGGACAGGGGTGATTCCGCGCCGCCTGAGCCAACATCTATGGGGTCACTCTACTAAAAGCTCTGAACGCTCGTCCCCGTTGCTGTGGGACAGGGGTGGACGACCTGGTAGTGCCACTGATCACAAACTTGGCAAGCCAGTGATCCGACCACAAGACCGGGAGAATCTCTTTCACCGCCAGAGGGGATGTAGAGAAAACCTGGTCAAGGGTATGCCCCTTAGCATGAGTCGGCCCCTGCAAATGAGGAATGAGGCCCAGTGGATTCATGGCTTCAGAAAGCTTTATGGCCGCAGGGTCGGACGGATCATCCATCTGGATGTTAAAGTCCCCCGCCACTAAGCAGTGTTCTGCTCTCAGAGCCAGACCCAACAGCACCGAATCGAGGTCGGCAAAAAAAGTTCCAAGCGGGCCAGGGGGTCGATAAACCAACAGCCCCTTCACTGACTGGTGCGGCGCTAGCGTGAGTGAAAAAGCCAGCGATTCCGATCCACGGATATCCTCCGTGGGCAAGACGGTGCACAGCGTGCCCTTCCTCACCACCAAAGCAACCCCACCGCCCCTACCCCTCGCTCTGTCCTTCCTGAAGATGTTGTACTCAGACGGGATCGCCATTGCCACATCAGGGTTGGAGGATTCTCCCCACCAGGTCTCCGTCAACATTAAGCAGAGTGGCTTCTCTGTCTCGAGAAGCTCAAAGATGTCTTGCGCATGACTGCCCGCTGATCTGGTATTTAGCAGCATGCAAGCATACTCTGCACCAGCTACGATACTAGCCGGGGTAGAAGACAAAGCCCGGTTAGGACGCCAACCACAACCCGGGCAGCGAGATTTGCCCCTATGGCGGCCCGGAAAGACAGAACAGCAACAACTCTCCCTATAATTCAGAGAGCGCAACTCCTCACGTGTGTACCGCACCAAACGTGCGCCAGATTTACACATCCTAGAAGAGCAGAGCCCCACCCGCCGCCCGCAACGCCTCCGGGACGCTGACGGGCGCAGACGGGCAGGACTCTGGCTTGACTCAGGCGTGAGTCAGGCGCCACCGCTGCGCGTCCCCGCTGCGCGGAGGGAGCGAGCTTTAAATACCGCCTCCTCGCTCTCCCCTCGGAGAACTAGAGCGCAGAGTGTATTGACGCGCTTCAAGGCAGCAGCCCCAATATGGCGGCCCTACTTCCTGTCCAGAACCCTAATGCCCGGTGACAGCGCTCCGCTTCTGCATGCGGTGGGGGGCACAATTATGGTGCAGGAATGAGGGCGCTACCGCGCTATTAAGCACAGGTAAGAACCTGATTAAAAAACAGCCAATTATGCACAACATACAAAACGAGTAAAAATGCAGATTTTGCATAGCACTACTGTTATAGCAAGTTGTCTAGCGCTGCACTCCAAAATCTCACAACGCACCACAGTGTTCTATAAGGCTTGGAAGAATTAAGATTTAACTCAGTGCCTAAAAGTGATCTGTTGTCAGGAGCAAGGGGTTCGATTTTTCAAAGTATGTCCTTCTGGAACAAAAAGTACGGTCTCCAAATCTCTCATTTTGGACATTGTATCTTTGCCGTGGTGTGTGATTCCACTGCTTGTAATGAAGAGCGATGAGCATAAAGGGTGGATAATAACTGCAGAATGCAACGCTATCCATGGGGTTCCAGGAAAGTATTCTCTTCTTCAGCTGTCCAGCAAACCTCAGAGAGACTTGTGGCAACCCATGATGAAAAGTCTACAATAAATCACTGGCAATCATGCTAAATGCCCGAAAAACACCAACCATGAAGTTACATGGGAACATACTTTGTAGGACCGTGGTTCTTAACCTTTTGACTTCTGGGGACCCCCAATTAATCAATGCTGGAGCCTGAGGGCCCCCAATGAATCATTATTAGAATCAGGGGGCTCCCACTGAATCATCCTTGGAATTTAGGCACCACAGCATTAGCAATTTCAATGATTTGAACAGCAAAACAATACACAAAAGTCATCCATACCATACAAGGGAGTAGCCAGAAAATGTAAACATCCCCCACTTTGAACTAAAGCTCTGGTGGCACCAAGCAAACACAGCAAGTGAGCCCTACCATCCCTACAAGAGCTCCCTTGTCTCTTCCACCCAAGCATCTATCCATTCATCCTTTCACCCTTCCATCCACCCGCTACATCTTTTCACCCTTCCATCCACTATTTCAGCATTACATTCTGTCATCCATTAATTCCTTAATCCATAATTCAATCTTTCCCTATTCCATCCACCCACCCACTCACTCTGCTATCCAACCTTCCATCCATCTACTCTGCCACCCATTCACTCTACTCTACCCTCCATCTATCCATCTACTCTGCCATCCACCTATCCACTCTGCCATGCATCTATCCACCCATTCATGCATTCTCACATGCATTCAGCCACTCTGCCATCCATCCGTCCACCCTGTAATCCCATCTATCCACTCTGCCATCCATTTACTACTCCATTTACTCTGCTGTCCATTCACACACTCATACATCCATCTTTTCATCTGCAACCAATCCCTCTTTTTACTCGGCAAGTCACCTGCCCATCCACCTATCCATCCATCCCTTTACTGTGACATTCTTTCACCTGTCAATCCACCTATCCAATGTTTTTTTTTAGTTTTAAAAAGTGAAAACTAGACCCGAGGATATCAGGTATCAGAGCACTTTACATGAGCACGAGTTTCGTTACAGATGAACATGTTCATTTTTGGTAGGCCTGGTGATTTACTCAGAATCACAGGATGTTGTGTTGTTGCCGAGATTCGAACCAGATTCTCCAGACTTCGAGGTCGACCGCTCTAGCCGTAAGGCTACATCCTCTCCTTGAATTATCCATCCATCCCTTTACTCTGCCATCTGGTCACCTGTCCATTCACCTATCCATTTACTTACTCACTCATCCATCCATCCCTTTACTCTGCCATCCTTTCACCATTCTATCCACGCATCCATTCACTCATCCTTTCACCCACTCATCATTCCATCCTTCCTTTCAACCTTCCTTCTATTGAGCATTCCTTCCATCGTTTCCATTCCATTCACCCATCTTTCATTCTTTCCTGCTTGCACTTCTACTCACTCTATATTCCATTATAGTGCCGAGTTGCAGACAGAAGAGGACCATGAAAACCCCTCCCCCCGCTGTAGCTGCTAAAGCGAGGGTTCACTACACCTCTAATACCATATTCTGTTCAATACGCTTGTACTGCTCCCATGAAGCATCTGAGAATACTGGCTTAATTATTAGCCTCCAATTCTCATTTACAGAACTTTTTACAATTTTCAACTGTACATTTTTCTTCTCTATTTATGTGCACTTTAGCAATCTGAAAATATTATTACATTTCCTAAGCATCCATGGACCCCCTGAGGGGTGTGCATCATTACAATGCATGCTTTTACCAAGCATGCCTTTACCACACATTTTTAAAACAAATGCTTTACCACACAGGCAAGTATAAACAAGGTAAGTGCATATATATATATATATATATATATATATATATATATATATATATATATATATATATATATATATTACCTACTGGCGGTCGCCAGTAGGTATATATAGTTAGGATTTTTTCTCTATGGGATTTTTGAAAATTCTATGTCTAATAACTTTGGCGTTTGTGGACGGAATTGGCTGAAATTTTCAGGAAAATGGCACATTTTGTTTCTGAGCAGCCCCTGAAAATTGTGGGGGGGTTCGTCAAGGGGGGGCCGAGAAAAAAGGGGGGTCCCAAAACGCGTTTTTCCCATGTTAATTTCCATAGGGCGGTTGGCCTCACTTTTAGCCCGAACGGCTGAATGGATTTCCACGAAACTTGGCAAAATTGTAGGGACTGGTAGCCCGATGTGCCTTTTGTAGGTCTCAATATATGTGCTACAGTGGATTTTGAGAAATTAACGTTCAAAAAAAGATATATATCTAGAGCCGCGCCTGGAGCGCTCCCCGGTACGCGTACCGGGGAGCGCTCCAGGCGCGCCACGCGACTTGCGCACGGCAAGCTGATTGGTTCTCGGGTGTCTATAAACATTCGAAACAGTCCGCAGCGGCCGCCATCTTGTGTCTCGGTAGGATTGAGACACAAGAGGTGGCAAAAATCAAATGGGGAAATGAGCAAGAGGGGGCAGGGTACACACCCCCTGACCCCCTAGGTTTCATGTGGGGGCCATAAAAGGCTCCCGCGGGTGAAAATTTTTTTTTTTTAAAAATTCGATTTTCGCGGGGGTGAGCGCCCGGTACGCGCACCGGGGAGCGTACGGGGGAGCGTACCATGGAGATTAAAAATGACAGACTTTTAAAAAAATAAAGCTTCTTTTTAAAAATTGGAGGTAGTTCTGAAAAGAACTTTTTTTTGTCATTTTGTTGTTTTATATATATTTTTTTGTTTTTGTTGTTTTATATTTTTTTAGACTTTTTAAAACATTTTTATATTTTTTTTGGATTTTTTTCAAGGGAAAAACAAAAACAAGGATTCCAAAACTGCTCAACAGGAGCAAAAAAAATTGAAAATTTAGGGACTGGAAGAGCAGCGCTGTTGCTGTTTCTTTAGGGCAATCAGTTCAACACTCTGCTCCCCATAGCAGAGCAGTTCGTCACACTCTGCGCACAAAAATTTGATGCCCGCAAACACCGGCTGAATGTTAGGGATCATTCTTCCACGGGGTGGTCCCGAAGGTGTTGCTCCACCAGTGGAGGTGCTGCCGCCATCTGTGGGTACATTCCGTGCCAGCTCTCTGACACTCTCCCTGGCAAAGTTGTTAGGGTGTCTTCTTTTCACATGCCGGATCAAATTAGCATTCCCAAAACTATATTTTTTCAGAGGATTGCCTCTGGATAAACTACTCCCACATATTTTGCATGTTACTTTGGGAGCGTTGACTTTTTTCTGTCCTTCTGGGATTTCGTAAAATTTCCAGATGAAATGGGTTTTTTTCTTTTGCTGAGGAGGGTCCTCATCTAAAAATCCCTCTGAATCACTGCTGGATGACTCTCTTGCAGCCATTGCTGGAGATCAGAAAAGTAGGAGATAGAGTAGACACAACAGCTCTTGCTCTCTCCAAGTACAAAGCAATAGTGAGAGAAATGGGTGGGTTTCACACAATTTGGAAAATAAAAAGTTCTGAACCAATGAAAAGTGTTATTTTAAAGTCACATGGTTTGACGCGCTTACGCTAGTGAATTTTCAAGGTTTTGTAAATGCTAATTCCTAACTATATATGGTCTATAACCTATGGTTTTTTCAGTGAATTTTCAAGGTTTTGTAAATGCTAATTCCTAACTATATATGGTCTATAACCTATGGTTTTTTCAGTGAATATATATATATATATATATATATATATATATATATATATATATATATATATATATATATATATATATCCACCGAACAGGTGCTCGCCGTGACTTCATACCAGCCCACCTGGGTTTGACTTTCGCAAAATTTGATTGAGATGACAGCACGCCCACTGTGGTAAGACGTCCTGGCACTGCATATCGCAGAAGGCTACAGTGTGGCCACGCCTACCAGAGCAAGGGATTGGTATATAATGAGTGCGCAAGGAAGAGTGCTTTCATTTCCACCATGAATTCACGGCGCTGAGGAAGAGATGTAATTCTCGAAACGCGTCTGGCGTTTGATTTGTATGGACATGTTTGCATGGCGTGGGCCTGCCAGCAAGATGCCGTTTTGAATAAAGAGCATTAATTCAAAAGCCTCCTGTGGTCTCAGTTCGAAGTTGGTTCTGTTCGGTGGATATATATATATATATATATATATTCACTGAAAAAACCATAGGTTATAGACCATATATAGTTAGGAATTAGCATTTAAAAAACCTTATTTTACTCACACAAAACCATTGAAATTCCATATATAGTTAGTTGCACTAACTATATATCGCGCACCCGCAATCCACTGCTGATGATGTCACATATTACATCATTCATGACATGGTCAGTGACATCACTGATGACATCACTGATGACATCTCAAATGACATCACTGATGACATCACTGATGACATCATCTAGTGTCTGTGTGTTTTTGTAAAGTTTAAATATGTTTTACATATTGAAGAATGAGTGGATGTATGGAAGACTGAGTGTGTGTGTGGCTGGCTGGGAGGTGTGTGACTCTGTGCATATCAATGTGTACTTGTATCAGTGATTGTATAAGAGAGTAAGTATGTGTTAGTATATGTGTGAAAAGTATGGTGTTCTGTGTTTAACTGTATAGATGAGGAAATCGAAGTGTGATTGATTCTTCACAGGACTGACTAGGTGTATGAGTGCATATGATAGTGTTGTAATAATGAGTGACTGTATGTATGAGTGATTGTATGGGTGAATGAGTGAATGTGTGTGTAGACGTAGGAATCAGTGAGTGCGTATGTAGTAACTGGTATTGGTGTGTCATGATGTCATCAGTGATGTCATTTGAGATGTCATCAGTGATGTCATTTGAGATGTCATCAGTGATGTCATCAGTGATGTCACTGAAGTATGGTGTTCTGTGTTTAACTGTATAGATGAGGAAATGGAAGTGTGATTGATTCTTTACAGGACTGACTAGGTGTGTGAGTAACTCCATGGATGAGTGGCAGTGTGTGAGTGTCTGCATAGGTGTATGAGTGCATATGATAGTGTTGTAATAATGAGTGACTGTATGTATGAGTGATTGTATGGGTGAATGAGTGAATGTGTGTGTAGACGTAGGAATCAGTGAGTGTGTATGTAGTAACTGGTATTGCTGTGTCATGATGTCATCAGTGATGTCATTTGAGATGTCATCAGTGATGTCATCAGTGATGTCACTGACCATGTCATGAATGATGTAATATGTGACATCATCAGCAGTGGATTGCGGGTGCGCGATATATAGTTAGTGCAACTAACTATATATGGAATTTCAATGGTTTTGTGTGAGTAAAATAAGGTTTTTTAAATGCTAATTCCTAACTATATATGGTCTATAACCTATGGTTTTTTCAGTGAATTTTCAAGGTTTTGTAAATGCTAATTCCTAACTATATATGGTCTATAACCTATGGTTTTTTCAGTGAATTTCATAGGTTTTTTAATAGCAAATCTTTATAAAAATAATACATTTTAAATCTAATTTTATATTTTATAATTTTTTTATTTTTTTTTAATATTATTTTTAGTGCGCTCCCGGGGCGCGGACAGGTGAACGCACGGGTAAGCGCAATCTTGCGGTGCGCCCCGGGGCGCGTACTAATGCGCGTCCCGGAAGCGCTATTGCCGAGAACGAAAACAACATCGTGACGTATCGCGTAGCCGCCACGCCTTGCGTCATAAGACACGTATCGCGTAGCCGCGAGATGCGTCTTATGACGCACCGCGTAAGCGCACCCGGAAGCGCATACGATCGCGCAACGTAAGCGCCCCGATGCGCTTACGATACACGCCCGGGGCGCGCCCCGGGGCGCGTAGCGTAAGCGCGTCAAACCATGTGACTTTAAAATAACACTTTTCATTGGTTCAGAACTTTTTATTTTCCAAATTGTGTGAAACCCACCCATTTCTCTCACTATTGCTTTGTACTTGGAGAGAGCAAGAGCTGTTGTGTCTACTCTATCTCCTACTTTTCTGATCTCCAGCAATGGCTGCAAGAGAGTCATCCAGCAGTGATTCAGAGGGATTTTTAGATGAGGACCCTCCTCAGCAAAAGAAAAAAACCCATTTCATCTGGAAATTTTACGAAATCCCAGAAGGACAGAAAAAAGTCAACGCTCCCAAAGTAACATGCAAAATATGTGGGAGTAGTTTATCCAGAGGCAATCCTCTGAAAAAATATAGTTTTGGGAATGCTAATTTGATCCGGCATGTGAAAAGAAGACACCCTAACAACTTTGCCAGGGAGAGTGTCAGAGAGCTGGCACGGAATGTACCCACAGATGGCGGCAGCACCTCCACTGGTGGAGCAACACCTTCGGGACCACCCCGTGGAAGAATGATCCCTAACATTCAGCCGGTGTTTGCGGGCATCAAATTTTTGTGCGCAGAGTGTGACGAACTGCTCTGCTATGGGGAGCAGAGTGTTGAACTGATTGCCCTAAAGAAACAGCAACACCGCTGCTCTTCCAGTCCCTAAATTTTCAATTTTTTTTGCTCCTGTTGAGCAGTTTTGGAATCCTTGTTTTTGTTTTTCCCTTGAAAAAAATCCAAAAAAAATATAAAAATGTTTTAAAAAGTCTAAAAAAATATAAAACAACAAAAACAAAAAAAATATATAAAACAACAAAATGAAAAAAAAAAGTTCTTTTCAGAACTACCTCCAATTTTTAAAAAGAAGCTTTATTTTTTTAAAAGTCTGTCATTTTTAATCTCCATGGTACGCTCCCCCGTACGCTCCCCGGTGCGCGTACCGGGCGCTCACCCCCGCGAAAATCGAATTTTTTTTAAATTTTTTTTTTCACCCGCGGGAGCCTTTTATGGCCCCCACATGAAACCTAGGGGGTCAGGGGGTGTGTACCCTGCCCCCTCTTGCTCATTTCCCCATTTGATTTTTGCCACCTCTTGTGTCTCAATCCTACCGAGACACAAGATGGCGGCCGCTGCGGACTGTTTCGAATGTTTATAGACACCCGAGAACCAATCAGCTTGCCGTGCGCAAGTCGCGTGGCGCGCCTGGAGCGCTCCCCGGTACGCGTACCGGGGAGCGCTCCAGGCGCGGCTCTAGATATATATCTTTTTTTGAACGTTAATTTCTCAAAATCCACTGTAGCACATATATTGAGACCTACAAAAGGCACATCGGGCTACCAGTCCCTACAATTTTGCCAAGTTTCGTGGAAATCCATTCAGCCGTTCGGGCTAAAAGTGAGGCCAACCGCCCTATGGAAATTAACATGGGAAAAACGCGTTTTGGGACCCCCCTTTTTTCTCGGCCCCCCCTTGATGAACCCCCCCAAAATTTTCAGGGGCTGCTCAGAAACAAAATGTGCCATTTTCCTGAAAATTTCAGCCAATTCCGTCCACAAACGCCAAAGTTATTAGACATAGGATTTTTTCTCTATGGGATTTTTGAAAATTCTAACTATATATACCTACTGGCGACCGCCAGTAGGTAATATATATATATATATATATATATATCCACCACACTCCTCCCAAAAGAAAGAGCAGATGCCCATAGGGGAACAGTGGAAGCTTCCTTTATTCAATTATTGGCGAATGCATTTTGGCCTGTTCCGGCCTTCATTAGTGGCAGGATATTTCAGGAGGCTTTTGCGCTGTGCGTTTTTAAAGACCATTTTGCCCCACTACGATTGGTGAGAGTCCGCTCCACCCCTTTGATGACATGCTCACCATTCACAGTTCACGCATTTCTTGTGGACCTTGATTCCCAGGATGCATCTTGTGACTCCCGGGTAAGAGATGCATGGAGTGTACTGCACAATGTCAGCGTTCTTGGGCGGAAGGCAGGATAAACTGCATTGCGTAGAAAGTCCCATCTCCTGCAAATTAAAATTCAGGTTGCTTCCTCGGGTCCCCAGGACCGTCTCAGCCTTTGTGTTCAGGGTTCAATTAGGCGGGGGCAGGTATGGCATTGCATCCCGCCAACCGAGGTTAGTAACATCGCTGTACCGCAAACTATTTTCCCGAACATGCTGGCGGGCCCGGAGCTTTCAATAACTTGAAGATATATATATATATATATATATATATATATATATACACTGAGGAAGGCGTACCGCTGAAATGCGTTTGTTGTTTGTGACTTTGCGCTACTAAATCCGGACTGAGGATTTACCCCCTGTGGGTGCTGGTGTTATTCGTTTGAGTGTGGAGATTGTACACGAGACTGCCATTGCGTTCCAAGCACCCAACACTGAGTGCGTGGGCAGACAGCAGGAACGAGAAGCGTTGATATATATATATATATATATATATTTATATAATTGTGATTGTTTATAGGTGGGGGGAAAACCCCTCAAACCTCCCTTTAATAATTTCCCTTACCACTCTATGCCTTTACCCACCCCTAAACCCTAAAAAAACTTTTAGCACCCATACTCTTACTCACCCCTAAAAAAAAACTTACCACCCCATGCCCTTACCTACCCCTAAACTCTAAAATACCCATACCATCCTATTCCTCTACCCAACCGCTAAACCATAAAACCACCCTTACAACCCAATACCCTTACCCACCCCTAAACCCTAGAAATACCCCTACCACCCCATAACTCAAAAATATCCTAACCACCCTATACCCCATCCAACCCATAAATACATACTTACAACCCACCCCTAAACCTACATATATATATTGCAGTGAGGCGGTGGTCCTATGGACCACCAAACTCGTGATAAGTCCCTAAATCTCTTTATACATACTTGTCCCCAATAGACACTGCATGTACCATTTCATATATTATGAACTCTACAAATGCAAGAGGAACAGGTAGACATAAGTCCTCATTTTCCTCCTTAGGTGAAGCTGCATAAGCACTCTCTCCTCATTTCCTCACACCATACAGACTTGCAATCATTATACCTCAGCATAGGCACACTAGGGCACACATTCGTACATGAGCTATCATACAGCACACTTTTGATCTTCTAAAGTCACAATTCAGATGTCTTAACCGAACAGGGGTGGGGTTGATGCTGTACTCCCCTGAAGTTGTGAGCAAGATAATAGTAGCCGGCTGTGTCTTTCACAACATTGCCGTGCGTCAAGGCTTACACATACCTCTGAACCATCACCAAGGTCCGAATCCAGGTAACAGGGCATTGTCCCAAACAGAGGGCAAGGTATGCAGGTGCATGACCAGCTGGTTGACACTTTTTTCTCTTGGGCCACCAGTTGTGTTGTCCCCTTTATGTAATTTCAGAGTCTGTTGTTAATGATGATTGGTGTTCATGAATTCCATCCTGAGGCTACTCTGTAAGCCATACATAATGTATGTAAACAACAGCGGTTGTCAAGTGCCAAAAGAAAGGCCATGCACCATATTTCTTGCATATGATGATAATTAGTGTGGGCAAAGTCTCAAATGACTCCATTGCCTTTGGGGAGTAAATGTGACTGCATGTGTGAGCTCTCCCCAGACAGTAGACATCTGAAAAGTAGTCTGCACCAAGTGTCACAATGAGTCATGCCTGTGCATAGAGTCCCAGAGGATTGGCATTGTGCACAAGATGGAAACCTTTACGTATATGTGAAGCAAATGAGATTAAAAATAGGTGTCATCTTTTAAAATTTTGGTTACACATACTACAAACAATCATGCCTTTTCCATGGTTTATATGTGCCCTGCTGTTAGGCATACTATACTTTGGACAATGGCACTTACTAACATATGTTACATGGTGGTGACAGGCAGTGCCGAAAACGTGTTGGTCCACTCACTTTATATTTTACAAACAACTAATAACTGAAATGTAACAGTCTATGTTTTGTAAATTACATTTTAAACGTAATGTTAGTTTTGGAGACACAGTAGTTGTGGTGCTGACCTAGTGAGGCTAGAAATGTTTAAAAATGTAGTCTGCTTGAGCTACAGTTTACCAACACGTTTCTCATTATGGGGAGCATGCTGCTACAGTAAAATACTATACTCTCTTTCAGTCTCCATGTTGCATGTGTGATGTACTCAGATAGCACTGAATAATGGTATCTGTGTCGAGTTGTGTTTAGGAGTTGAAACATTTAACTAATGTAAATACCAGTAGGAAGTATATATTGTATTTGCATGTGCTGCACCTCATGTGGCAGTGTAGCTATCTGTCTGTCATACATACACCAATGTGCAAATGTACCTGTATAATGACATGTAATGCCTGGCTCAGAAAGGGATCCCTCCATGTGCGCAACTAAAAGGTAAAAGGTTGTTTCGATGTGTGTGTGATACTGAAAGCATCACACATACTAATAAAGACTCATATACATCTATTATTATATATAACTGTCTCATGGATACTTTCAGCAAGCATTATGGATAATTAATAAGGAGTGAATGGCAGTTTGAGATGTAAATGGTGAACGTACAAATCCTGTATGTAATTTCCTGTACATCTCTTCCTGTGTTTTTTTCACATTGATTTCTGTCCCGATCGCAGAGTCTCCGCCCTGTGTGCGGAGATTTCGCTCAACTCTCGAGGCAGAGGTCCTGCACTCGTAGTGGAGAATCTGAGATCAGACTGGAAGCCAATGAAAATACACAGGAAATGACATACACGAAGTTGAAGGCATCCATTTTATGTTCATTCTGTGCCATCCCCACCGCAGAGCAACATCCTCCGCTATCCTGCTGCTCTGTACATCTATCCTGCCCCCAACATGGCTGAGGGACTTGCATCCCTCTTCAGTGAGTCTGAATTGAATGTTCTTTCTGAGGGGGTGTTTGATAGGTACCCTCAGCTTTATAGGGCCCAGGTAGCCAACTGAGCAATGCAGCACATACGAAAATCTGGCGTGATATTGCTTCGTGCTGAAGTACAGTGGGTGTGTACTAGCGGCGGGGCAAGATGTCCCGTAAGTGCTGGAAGGACCTGCAGCACTTGGCCTTATCAAGGCCCAGGACATAATGGGCGTGTCCTCCCAACCTCATTCATAGTGACTCACATGGGTCACCTGTAAAGGAGGGTCCTGAAGACAGCCCGCCATCGCTCCTTGAAGGACTCTGAACAACAGAGAACTGGTAAGCGTATGAACTGCATTATGTGTCTTGAAGTATGAAGTGAGTGGTGAGAGATGTATCAGCATGTCTTGTCACCATTCACTTTATCTGAGTAATGGCTGTAAACATTATAAGGTGTATGTCACACTGGAGCTATTGGGATGCGGTTTTCTGAAGGAATTCTGGGACTTGTCGTTCTCAAAACCAAATGTGTTGATTTTCATTACAATTGCATTTTTGAGAATAAATGCTCATGCATAATCATAAGAAGTGACCTAAGGACCTTATAACTGTTGCATGCCATGGTGAAATAATGCATATGACAATGTCCATTTTTGGTATGGTAGTATTTGTGTGTTGTATCATGCATGACTTTTGTGTGTGTTGTTTGTCTTCACTACTAATATTGGTCATAAAATAAAGTAAAGGCCTACATTGTGTCACTTGTCTCACTCAAAATGATACATACATATCCAATGTATAATAAATGCACACATATTCTCAACAGTGGCATGTATGTCATTTCCAATTTATATGTAACTGTACTGCGTAAGCAGATATGATTTGCAGTGTACAACACAAAGCAGTCTTGTAATACAAAATGTTGCTCTTGCCACGTACAGTGTCTAATGTTTCCAAGGACTATACCAAAAATTTGAATCACATCTTTGCAAAGGTTATCTCCAAGATCTAGTTTGCATAGGTACAACAAATTTAGCATGTATGGTGCGTTTTGCTATGCTACACAACAGATGACAGGTAATAGTAAGTCTGAGACTGTCGGGACTGCATATTAGGGATGAGAAGTCCACACATAAAAGAATACACCTTGATCCACTTTTAGATGTGGAGATCACCATCCTGACTGTGTACTATCTATACGTGTGAAATAACATTGGAAGATTACTATGTGAAAATGTCTTGAACCTCACATTGCATCAAAGCTGAAGGTAAGGTTGGTAAAAATAGAAGATTATACAGCCGTGGCTGTCACAGGTAATAGCAGTGGGGAGGGGTGGGGGGGAGAGTCGTCATACGATGGGATAGGGAAAATGAACCTTGTGCTGATGCGGCAAGCACAAGGTAAGTGGTTTTTTATTTTTATTTTCCCTATCCTGTCGTATGTTGACTTCCCCTGCCCTGCTCTGCCCCACCGAGCTTGCCTGAACCGGCCCGCCTGAGATTATACTGACCTAAAATGAGAATTTATTAATAAAATGTATTTCTTGACATTACACCCACTTTTGGATTCCAACCACCTATTATTGGTAAGTGAGATCAAGGAATTACAATGTCAGCACTTGCTTTATGTTGTCTCTACCTTTATTAGAAATTGTACACCGTCTACATAATTGTTTGTTTTAATTTTCAGTGTACCGGGCTGGCCAAAGACCACCTAGACATGATCAGGACATCATCGGCTCTACTGTTGTAGTGTCCATAAGTGTACCTTCCCTATCTTTTTCCCCTGCTAACCCTCATGTGTTACGCTCCCGCGGGGTGTCTGGTCCTGCATTGGCCAGCCACAGTGAGTCCACAGGTGCGGAGGATCTGGACGTAGTCGTTAAAGAGGACAGTGAGAATGGCCAGTGACTGTGGCCCCCTCCCCCAAGCCTGGACGCTCGTAGTGAAACTACATTTGGCTTGAGGGAGAGGGGGGACATTATTTTTTATGTTGAACAATGACTCTTCTGCTACGACAATGTTTTGACTGTGGACTTTATTTAACCCATGTACATAAGCTGGTTCCCCTGAAGCTTCCTGACATGTTTTTGTTCTGTTGCCCAAACTCCTCCAAATATCCTTGCCTATTCTGTTTGAAGATGTTTTTTCTCCTTTTTCCCTTTCCATTGAACATTCTATATTTAAAAAATGTCTTTAAGGATTCATTTTACAACTAAGATTCTAATCACAATATAAAAAACTGCTCAAAACCATCTCTCTGTTTTGTGTTTTCCATTATATACGTTGGATTCAAAGTAGTGAAGTCTACATCTGAAGGTGTTTAGCTATGCTTTCAACATGATACCTTGTAACAAGGATCGTCCTACAAATCAACATGTGGTGCTCACACACATCTTACAACACAACATAATTAAATAATAATCAACTCAGGATTGAAGTGTAGATTTGTGCAAAATATTAGTTTATTTACATATCTTAAGTAGTTACACATTTACAGTGGTCAAAGGGTCTGTGTCTTCGCAAATGTGGTGGTGAGAATCACTGTGAGATAGTACGTACTCTGGGTTGGTGCCGATGGGTCGGTGGGTGCATTTTGCCTGTGCAGGTGGGTTAGTTTGCTCAGCTGGGGTGGGTGGGGCCTGTACATTTGGTGGGGGTGCCTGTACAGGTGGGGGACGTGCCTATCGAGGTGTGGACATTCCTGTACAGGTAGGGAGGAGCCTGTGCAGGAAGGGACATGCCTGTACAGGTGTGGGGTGTCTGTACAGGTGGGTGGTGCCTGTACAGGGGAGGAGGGTGCATGTACAGGGGGGCTGAAAAGTGGTTTGTGTGCCTGTACAACAGAGATGGATGCCTGTGCGCAGGGGTGCCTGTGCATTCGGGTTGGGCCTATGCAGGTTGTGGTACACATGGCTGGGTGGAATGGGTTGCAGATTGGTGTGTTGGGTACCCTCCATATGTTGCCCTTCATCATCTTCATGGTCAAGGCATGGTGTCTTACACGCTCTCTTTCCTACAGATTGATATTTGGTAACAGTGCATCCTTGACATGGCTTGGCAAGATTTCAGAATACTGTCCAAGACACAGATCTACCCGTCAGTCAACAGAGGGATTTCCTGTAGTGAGTCTGAAATGTGAGGCAGAGTAGCCCTGATTGCATGGATATCCTGCCTCACATCAAACTGTTGTTGGAAAAACAGTTCCTCCCACTGGCCAACACGAGCATCTGCTATCCCCCCCTCTGCATGGGACACCCTCTGATATGACTGTCAGGTCCACCGGCACAGGGAGGGGTGGCATGTGGGAGACTGTGGGGAGGGATTCATGCCTAAGGTACACCTGCTCCTTACCAGGAGTGTTATGTCCTTCAGATTCTTGGGAGAAGGGCTGGGATGCACTGTCATGGGAGGAGTGTGTAGGAGAACCAACACATCAACCTCAGACGTGAGGACTGTGAGGCGGTAATGGTTGTGTTGGGGGAGGTGAACTCTGTAGCTGGTTCGCTGACTGCTGGAACCGGAAACCTCAGAAGGAAAGTGGGAGGTACAATGCAAGCTGGACCTAAGGTTGCCTTCTGTCTTATTGCCAGTGGGCCAACCAATGCGCTCCCCTTCATCAATGTCCTCCTTGAGGTTCCGTGAATCCTGAACCCGTTTCATAAAGGTCATGGTTTCGCTACGAATTTGATATTAGCGAACCGTAACCAGTTAGTACGGCAAGCATAAGTGTTTTCGTCACGTAACACCGATGGATTCACTACGTATTTAGGGATTCGTTCTGAACCCTCGGGTTCCATTTTGTGTATGGCAGCCATTTTGTGGTTGCCCTCACATAGGCCGATGACTAAGGCCGAACGAGTCTTTAGCACACGTGCACTTTAGCTGACTTCTGAATGACCCGAGCAAACTGACCCTCTTGCCTGAAGCCAAACTAGTTAGGCCAGTTCCTTTCCCAGTAGCTGATCAAGATTGAGGATCAAGGCACAGAACATCGTAAACCTTTATTGCACACAAATATGTCTTATCTAATTCACACCTGTTTCTGCTCCTTTCTTTATGGTCCATTTACGATGGGGATGTCCCCGTTTTTATTATGGGTCCGTTCGACCTGTCTGATGAATAATGTTGGGTTCGACCAATAATTGATCATGGGCTGGGCAACTGAAAAGTGGGTTTTACCGTCATGCGATACCTCTGATCTGGATGCATGTGATTGGACAGTTTGTAAATATAAGGTATTTGTCTGGAATGTGATTTTTGGCATAAAAAGGATGGCTTGCTTTGTAAAAATTTGAGCAGTCTCCTGAGAACTCATACCGTGTTGACTTCTAGGACTTCTGTTACTGGCTGCAGCCAATAAATTCGATCTTTGACGTCACCAAGAAGTTTCCTTGTCTCTGTGTTTGAAGACAGGTGATACCCGAAGACTTTGGGTGTGCCCCTGGCGCCGCCGGGTCTTAAATAACCCGGTTCTTCATTTGGCGCCCAACGTTGGGCGACTTCAGCGGTACCGGTCCAAGCCTGAAGATCGTGAGGAGCTTCGTGTGAAAATTCTGGAGGAAGGCCTGCCACTTCATTGACCCCTGTATGTCATCGTGGTCCGAAAGTCTTTACTGCGAGGTTCCCCGCTTTCCGACAGCTACGAAGGACTGCTGCCCTGACTGTCGCCCTGTCTTGGAGCCTTTGATGATTTGTAGAGCGAGACGATAGACGGATCTTCTGGCGACGTCATCGATATTTCAGTTAAGTATGAGTGGAGCGTCTCCCAGTCCTTAGTTTTTGGGTATCCCTTGGAATTTTTGATTTGGGTTCTTTGATTTGGTACTTGCAAGCTCCAAAGCCGAGGGACTCGTGTATTCACGAGACTATCGTGTTTGATATTCCCTTGAAGTTTGAAGCTAGACTAGTGAGCGAAGATGCCTGGTCTTAGCAGACTTGGAAAGATATTTTGTTTTGGTTGTAATAGGGATTCCCGATTGGAGGACACGTGTCCGGTCCCTCCGATTGGAACTCCAACCTATGAGCTCTATGTGAAACATGGCGTGGGCCCCATCACGTATAATGAAGTGTGGATTCGCTACACTAGGAAGGACGGTGTCCTCAAGTGGCCCCAATATGGTAGTTATGACACGGAAATTTTAGATAATCTAGAGGTTAGACTTTTTAAGAAGAAAGCCCGGCCGGCGATGTTTGACTCTTTCCGCCTGTGGCGAAAGGAAGCCAAACAGAAAGAAATTAAATTAGCAAAGAGGAATAAAAGAGAAAAGGGTATTTCGATAATGCAAGCTGCTATACAGTTTAAAGATGACGAAGAAGAACAAGCGAGTGAGCAGTTGCACAGGCAACGTAAAATATAAATTGATAAATGCTACCCAGTTTTGCCACCTCTTCAGCAAGATGCGATGAAGGACCTTGTGAAAGATCCTTTGATGTCACATTTGTTGTCTTCGCCACCCCCTTATGCGCAGAGTGCTACAGCACCTCCGCAACCTTTAGTTGCGCAACCTCCGGTTGCTTTGCCTCCTGATATTGCACAGCCGCCAGCTCCTCTTCAGTTGGCTCCTACTCCTTTGGTGCAGCCTTCTCAAGGGCCGCCGACTTTGCTACCTGCTCCGCCTTTAATTCCTATGACTCCTCCGCCTGTTCTCGCTGCCTCCTCTGCTACTGCTCCTGCACTAGCTTCCTCTCAGTCCGCTTTATCTCCTGTCAACTTCTCCTTCTGTTCGACAGAGAATGACGGATACTGTTACTAGTCTTTTGTCTCCGTTCTTTGGGTCATTGAGTACGACCCCCGTTTCAGAGCGTAAGCAGTTGCGTAGCCAAATACCTGGTCCCACGGAGAGGACAGTATTAGATCATTTAGCGCGTAAATGGGTTACTGATTCTGCAAGATATGATTTAGAGTCCGTTATGGATGTCTTCCGTCAATGGGAAGCCCCGAAGCAGAGATATGTATTTGACAAGATGTGTGTTTTCCTTTGTGAAGAATGGGAAGATGGTGATCTGGGACAGACTCCGTCTGAGTTGTTTCGTGTACAGTCCGAATTTGCGAAAGGCACGATTGTGGGTCTCGACGTCGACAGAGCGGTAGCGACACTGCTTTTGTTCAGGAGTGAGTCTCCTTCTCGGTCGTTGTTTGAGCCTGACCCTTCTGTTAGGAGGAAAGTGCGACAATACCCGATGAGAGAGGTTCCTCCGGTGTGGAAAGAGGCCGTTCAGGCCGATCTTAATGCTGGTATTGTAGCCGCACCGGCTCATTTTCAACGTGTTTGGGTACATGTTCCGTGGAAACGAGCTGAAGTTTTGGCTCTTAAGCAGACTTTGCCTGACCCTTGTAAAAATCCTGCAGGGTATTATAAGGAATTATCACAGACCGCAGACTCATGTGTTATGAATCTAGCTGATATAGACATGTTGTTTGGAAATGTGGTCCCACGACCTCTATGGGGATTGATTCGTCATACTGATCATGCGCCGGAGTTAGGTGATACATGGGTTAATATTGGTGCTGCAGATGGCCGACAAGTTGGTGATGCTAAACCTGAGCCTTTAGTTGCAGACCTTCCTTGTAGGATCATTACTTATATGAAGACTTTAATGCCTGCTATCCGAGTAAATTGGGACAAATTGTCTGCGTGTAAGCAGAAGAAAGATGAAAGTGTATCTGATTTCTTCACCAGGTTTGAAGAAACGTTCATTGACCATAGTGGTCAAGACATGAGTACGGAAGGTGGTCAACGGTTGTTCGTAGATAAGTTTGTACATAATTTGCTTCCAGAGTTGTGTACTAAGTTGAAGGATTCAGAGAGTTCTTGGGCTGTTTCCTCGTCGGCACAGATATTAGCTACTGCACAGTACTACGAAAATAGAGATAAGGACGAGAAAGATAGAGCAGACAAGAAGACTAAAGAATTAAAGACGAAGATTCTTGTGCAGCAAGCATATCCGCCTCGTAGTAATCAGCGTGATTATCAGCAACCTCAGCAGTTTCAGAGAAACTCGCAAAGGTTCGAGTCTTCTCAACCGCGTTTTCCTGTAGGCCCTAATCAGTGTGCATATTGCAAGGAAGAGGGTCATTTCAAGAACAGTTGTCCGGTTTTGTTGCAACGCACGAATGGTGTTTCTGGTGTGAGAGGTCGAGGTGTTCCGCAAGCTTCTAGAGGTAGGGGACGTGGTGTGTTCCCCCAGAATGCGCGTTCCTTTCCTCCACAAAATTCAATGAATTGTTTTGATCAGCAGAATAATGCGTCTGGTAGGACGACTCAGTACTATGCTGACGACTACTATTTCGAGGGTGAGAATATGGATGGTAATGATTGCTAGGACAGCCATGGACAAAGAGAGGTAGTTGTTTCAGTTCCAGTAGATCAGAGTGGACCTTATGTTGAAGTGATTACATCAGGTGTGTCAGAGCCTTTTCTGTTGGATACTGGTGCTGCGAAGAGTTCTATTATGCACTCTAGACTCCCTGGCGCACCTTTGTCTGGCTTAACGAATGTTTCAGTAGGTTTTTCTGGCGCCCCAGTTAGAAACCCGATTTCTAGTCCTTTGTCTCTTTCTGTTGGACCTCGTGAATTCGAAGCACCCCTTATTCTGACGACAGGTTGTGGTGAGAACTTGTTGGGATTGGATCTGTTGAAAAGATTGTATGCGACGTTGTATTGTTCTCCTTCGGGAGTACAACTTACATTGGGGAAGAAAGTGGTCTCTCCGATGTATTTGTCGAAGGATCAACTTCCGACAGAATTGTCTTCTCTTTCTGACACTATTTGGGCTACTGGTCCTAATGATGTGGGTCTTTTGGAGATACCGCCATATGTTGTGACGCTGAAAGCGAACGTTAAAATGCCACGTACTCCCCAATATAGGATCTCTAGTGATGGTGAAAGGGCGTTGCTAGCGATTATCCATGATCTAATTGATAAAGACGTTATTCAGGAAACAAGAGGTAATGTGTGCAATAGTCCGGTTTTGCCTGTTCTGAAACGCACTGATGCTTAGCAACTGCCTGTATATAGGTTTGTGATTGATCTTCGCGAGGTGAATAAGATTGTAGTTCCACAATTCCCTGTTGTTCCAGATATCACTGCCTTATTGACCATGATTCCAGCTTCGGCCACTTGGTTTTCGGTGATTGATTTGAAGAATGCTTTCTTCAGCATCCCGATTGCCGAGGAGAGTAGGGATATCTTTGGCTTCTCTTTAGGAGGTCGAAGTTTCCGGTTCAAGCGCGCTCCTCAAGGCTATTGTGAGAGTCCGTCAATCTATAGTCAGGCTTTGAAAACACAATTTGATACGATTATTTTACCTGATGGTGCTGCTCTTATTCAGTACGTCGACGATTTGTTAGTCACTGCCGATACTGAGGAGATTTGTCAAGAAGCTACTTTGTCGTTGTTGCGTCATTTGTCTGACTTGCACCATAAAATGTCTCTTTCGAAGTTACAGTATTGTCGACAAGAAGTGACCTACCTAGGTCATCTCTTATCGAAGGAAGGAAGAAGACTGACCCCAGAACGAATTCAAACGATTGCGAGAATGAGTGTGCCAATTACACAGAGAGAAGTGCGTGCTTTTCTGGGTATTACGTCGTATTGTCGACAGTGGATTCCGAATTTTTCGCTTCTTGCGAAACCTTTGATGGCTCTTACTGTTAAGGATACTCCAAATCCTATTCCTTGGACCGATGAATGCCAGACAAGTTTTTCTGAATTGTGCGATGCATTGTGTTCGGCTCCTGTGTTGGGTACTCCCGACTACAGTAAGCCCTTTACGCTTTATGTCCACGAGAGAGAAGGATGTGCGTTGTCAGTTTTGACACAATGGTTCGGCGATAAGCAACGTCCATGTGCGTATTTCTCGTCGACCTTGGATCCGGTAGCTAGAGCGTTGCCGAGTTGTTTGAGAGCCACAGCAGCAGCAGCTGTTTCTATTCGACAGTCTGCTGGTTTGGTGATGAATAATACATTGATTGGTATGGTTCCACATGCAGTGGATACTTTGTTAAACAGGACTAAGACACAGCACTTAACTAGTGCTCGATTGTCAGGTTATGAGTTGACACTTTTAGCGAGTCATGTGCACATAAAGAGATGCAATACGTTGAATCCAGCTACGTTGTTTTTTTTTTTTTTTTGTTTTTTTTTATAAAACTTTATTGTACAAAGAGTGCTCACAAATACGGGCCTACAACCCAACGGGCTGGCCACCACATAGCAAAAGCCTAATTAGCAATACAAACGTGTCCACAGGATATGACAAAAAGAACACAGGAGACATATCAAAAGCCATAGAGCAATCAGCAGGGACAGGATACATGAAGGTTGATTTTCTTTTATGGGAACGGGGAGTACAGGATCATGACGGGCAGTGAGTCAAGCAACAAGGGAGGGGCCGTGGTGAGCCGCGATTCGGCGATCATGGAAATTACAGGATAAATCCAACACGAACCAAACATATCGATAAATACAATCCCAACTGAGGTACCACAAGGAAGGATATGGCGTTCGCCGGCCAGCGCCCACCCACCACAGCAACAACCCGACTTAACAAACATGAGTAAAAATGATCCCATTGTAGAAAGCAATACGGTACACACCCCAATAAAAGGAAAGGAAATCCCCCACGAAAGAGGGAGGGGAAGGAAGAAAAAGGAAACAGGGAGGGACTCCTCCCCAACCACGCGCCCCCCGGCGACAAAGCAGGAAAACATAAACCGGCACACGGCATCCATTAAAGATCGATGACGGAATACGTAGTGAGCCATAATCACTATACTACCGGAAGGTCAATGCATCAGAAACACCCCAGGGGGACACATGACGAGAAGGAGACCCGAAAAAGGGAATACTCAAGAGCCATAGAACAAAAAAGGGAGAAAAAAAGGGGGAAAAAGACCCCCCAAAGTGACAGACCCCCCCACCCACCCCTCAAGCCCACCCTGCACCCCTGCAGAAGGCTATGGCCTACCCCCCAGCAGCGTGCCTGTCGCCCTAATTAGAACCCGAAATGTAGAAGAGCAAAGGCAAGACGGAAACAGAAGACAAAAAAAGAGGGAGGGGAAGGGAAAAGGGAGAAAACACACGGGAGAGGGCCTAGGAACAGAATTGTCTGCACCCACCCACCCGCCTGCAAAAAAAGGCAGAGCCCTCGGGAAGTCAAAAAATATCAGGATACACTCCAGGAGCACCGTAAAATCACACATAATCATACCGTTACATGCCGATCATCCAACCAGTACAAGACTACCGCACACAGAGGCAAATTTGTATCAGCCCTGTCCTTGTTTGTCCAAAGTCGTGGCCGTCCGATTCACTAAGAACCAGACCGCGAAGAACAGAAGGCAAAGAACAGGGAGATCAGACGGCAGTCCAGATAAGACACGTGGAATAAAACCCGTAAGATCCAGGAAAGTCATAGAACATCGCACACAATGCAGGCACAATTTCAGGGACAGTTCGAGAAAGGCCGACCCAGCTGGGTTGGCACAGGAGCCACGGTCGGTCAGTCGAGGCGAAAAAAGGCAGGAAGAGTCATCGAGTCCAGTCCAGACGGGATCCGGCTCCCGGACCAGCGGCAGAGGAGACAGCACAGGACGATGAAGGGCAACGGAACTCCGCACCCCAACAGACGCGGCAGTCGCCGGGCCCATGTTTCCTAGGATAGGGCCAGCCGCACCCTGCAACAGTGAAGCCGCACCCAGTTTCGGGGGCCCGAACGGCCCGAAGAGAGGATCCACCTCCAGGGTGACGACGGGTGCGGCCAAAGAAGCTCGCCAGGAGTGTAGGGCATCCAGGATATCCTTAAGTGTAGGAAAACCTTTACAGTATCCGGCACCCGGGTCATGCGGCGGGCCTCCAGCGCTCGTCCAGGCCCGGCTGAGACATTCAGGGTCGGCCGCCATCTTGGAAGCCCGGCGGGGCCGCGGCGGCCGTCAACCTCCATCCGGGCAGCAGCGAGGCAAATGAAGACCAGCCGACCGGCAGCAGGGCACTCCAGGGCAGGAAGGGGGGCCACCAGAAGATGGGGAATCGCCGGCTCCCCAGTGCCGCCGGCCCCGTTCCCCGGGTCCGGGCGGAGGAAATCAAAATGGCCGGACCGGAGAACAAAGGGGGAGCAAGCCGAATTTACGGTTAGCCCCGTCAACGGGAGGCAGCGCCTCCTCCCAAGGCCTCCGGCCCACCGGAGCCGGCCAGCAAGCCACAGCCGGCCTATACGCACAACGGCCTCTACGACCACGTCCACTGCGCCATCAAGGGCCGATCATCCTGCTCTGCCCCGTCCGGGCGCCGCCAAGAAGGTCCAGGCCAGCCCGCTCCGGAGGCCCCGAAGCGAGCGGGAGCGCCGTACAGGATCCACGGCACCCGAGGACCACCGGAGCAAAAGGTGAGTGCCTGCAAGGCGTCTTAGCACTACAGCACAACAAAGAGGGCTTCCCGGGGCAGGATAACAGCAGGATAGACGATAAAAACAGGCAGGCGAACGGAGCCGAGCTAAAACGCGGCCATCTCGGACGCGAGCTTGGCTCCTCCCCAGCTACGTTGTTGCCGATTTCAGTAGAGACAGATGTTTCTGAACAGCACGATTGTTTTCTCAGGACAGAAGAAGAAACGAAAGGGAGAGTAGATCTTAGGGACACTCCTCTTGTGAAGTGTGATGGTACCTTATGGGTGGATGGTTCATGCTTCAAGCTTCCAAATGGTGATACGACTGCGGCATATGCTGTTACGACTTTGCATACGATTGTTGAAGCTGCACGTATCCCACATAATTCAGCTCAAGCAGCAGAGTTGATTGCACTTACGAGAGCGTGTGTGTTATCAAAAGGGAAGAGAGTGACCATATATACCGACAGCCAGTATGCATTTGGTGTGGCTCATAGTTTTGGACGCTTATGGAAGGAACGTGGGTTCCTCACGTCTCATGGAACGAAGATTCAGAATGGTCATTTAGTAAACGAGCTTCTTGAGTCACTTACCTTGCCGTTGCAAGTTGCGATTGTGAAATGCAGTGCACACAAGAAGGTTACCGATGACGTTGGTCGCGGTAACGCGTTTGCAGATGAAGTTGCGAAAGATGTGGCGAGGGATGTGATGAGTCAAATGTATGTCTCAGGCCCTGCAAGATGGATTGGTGATGTTGGAATGTGTGAGGATACGATAGAAAGTGTGAAGTCTATTCAAGCTGAAGCTACAGAGAGAGAGTTGAGCGTATGGAGAGAGAGTACGGGTAAATTGGATGCGAATGGTTGTTGGGTTGAGTTGTCAGAGCATCAATGATGGTTGTTACCCGATGCGTACGTACTTGCAGTGGTTACGATGGCGCATGGAATGGCTCATATCAGTGGGAAAGGGATTTGTAAATTGTTGGCTTCGGTATGGCAAAATGCTGGAATTCCTAAGTGTGCAGAGAATGTGGTCAAGAATTGTATGGTTTGTCTGAAGTACAATCCTGGTAAGGGAACTCCAACTCCAGCTGGTCATTTTGCGCCTCCGACGTATCCGCTTGAGGTTTTGCAACTAGATTTTATCCATATGGAGAGATGCAACAACCTGAAATACGTACTCGTGGTGGTTTGCGCCTTTTCGAGATGGGTAGAAGCATATCCCCTAAAAGATAATACTGCCTTGTCCACAGCTAAAGCCCTTGTTAAGGAGTTTTTCCTTAGGTATGGTTTGCCGAGAATGGTCTGGAGTGACAATGGGAGTGAATTTGTGGGTCAAGTGATGAAGAGAGTGTGTGATGGCTTAGGAATTCGACAAAAGTTTCACGCTGCAAATCACCCACAATCAGCTGGTCTAGTGGAGTGTTATAATGGCACTCTTAAGTTAAAACTTGCCAAGATACAGGCGAGCTCTGGTCTTAAATGGTCTGACGCGTTGCCATTAGCACTTTTGTCAACTAGGATGACTGTACATTCTCGAGTGGGACTTAGTCCCTATGAAATAATTTTTGGTCGCCCGGCAAACATATGGGGAGTGCCGAGGCCGACGAAATTCAGCGAGATTGAACACCCTGTATTGCTTGACTATCTGTATGATTTGACGGCTAAATTGCGTGTGTTACACCAACAGGTTCATGATACATTGCCTCAGGCTTCTGAAGATCCAGGACACGCCATTGATCCTGGCACCTGGGTACTGATAAAGAATTTCCAACGGACAAAGAACGATCAGCCCCGTTGGATTGGTCCCTACTTGGTGCTATTATCTACGCGATCTGCAGTGCGAGTGCAAGGAAAGAAGAACTGGATCCACGGCGTACACTGTAAGAGGGTTCCTTTGCCTCTGCCGTACGACCGGTGGGTCCATGAGGGTATTCCTGATTCGGAAACTGACACTGTGCCTCGTTTTCTGCCCTTTAGCGATGCACGTTTAATTGGGACAAGTTCTGAGCGTGAAAGCGACGATCTTCTGCGAGAAGCTGTGCCACCTTCAGTTCGAGTGGACACTACTGAGCCTGAACTTTTATTCCGCGACCAGACATTGCCTGATAATGGCCGTTATAATTTGCGACCAAGAGTCATGGGACAAATAAAATAAGAAATTTTCCTTTTTGCTATTTTTGAAATCCAGATCTCCCATCTGAGAAACTGTTTTGACCGATTTTTGTTTTTCCGAACAGCCATCCGGGTTCAGCTGTAAGGTCGCGGTGTCAAGTCTTTGGAGTGCAAGCCGAAGACGTTAGGTCGACGCTTCTGGTTGGTCCTAGGGCGTTCCCTGGACTGACAGACGCATTCCTTAGCACGGAACACCCAACAGCCGCGAACAGCACGTTTAGAGGATGGAGTTTTTCAAGATGGAGAGACCTCTTGAAAAATTGAGTTTTAAGAGCAAAATGCTTCAAATTATGAGTAGAAAGTGCTTTTTAATATTATGTCTTCTTATGCTATTTAGTTTAATGATGTTTTTAATGGGATATATTATATTCTCTTTTCAAGTGACGTTTGCACCCACTACACAACCCATACCTTCTTCTACTGTTTCTTCGCATTCTTTTCATCCTCTGCCTGAACATGAATCCCTTAGAAGATTGGAATTCGTTAATTACTCCTTTATTCAGCTTCTGCATCAACACCAGCTAGTAGTGAACACGACTAACAGTTGGGTGTGTGGCCTTATGCCTCATACTACTGATAAAGGTATTCCTTACCTGGTCCTGCCATTCAGCTATAATGGTTCTGTGTGGGCATACAGAACGAAGTTCATATATGCCCGTGAAGTCTACCCACTACGTTCTGTGAAGGACAATCCAAAGAATAGTGCTCTAGTTAAGGGTATAGTCGATATGATTAGAGGAGTTAGTTCCTATGAGACAATCCCAAGAGATGAGACACTAGCGTATATTGGATGGAACGTGACTGGATATGGAGTTAGTCTGAGTGAGAACCAGCGAGCGAAAAGATCCTCTCCGATTTGGATCGTACCCCATCAGGGTCATCTTTGTCTGCAAGGTAATGGCAAGAATCCAGGAGCTCAGTTAGGGAAGAGTATCTGCACTGAGACGTATGTTTTTGCGTCCCAGACTTCCCCACCGTTTCTAGCAGCTAAGGGTACCTATTTTGTCTGTTACGATCGAGCGTACACATGGTTGCCCCCTGATTTCTCGGGCACATGTTTTGTCTCGTTCCTGTTGCCTCCCACCTACACAGCTGCGGCAGATTACCACAAGACGAGAGTTGTTAGAGGTGTCTTCAGTAAGGAAGATACTGCAGGACAAGAATTAGGAGATTTCTTGAAGGGTTTTCTGCCGTTTTGGGGACCGATGGTTAACAGCAGGAACATACGGCAATTGACGAGAGTGGTTGAGTCCACCGTAGTTGAAACTGACGGTGCCCTTAGTAACTTGACTGCTGAGCTCCAGTCGGATCGCCTTATGACTCTCCAGAACAGAGTTGCGTTAGATGTCATACTTGCAGATAGAGGAGGGGTATGTAAATTGATCCAATCAAGCTGCTGCGTTTTCATTCCAGACAATGCTCCGACAGTATACCAGGCCATTTCCAAGTTACATAAGATCTCTGAATCTATACATGTGGATAAAGGAGATTGGTCGTTGATGGGATGGTTCTGGGAACTGTTATCCACCTGGGGATGGAAGATTCTGATGATCATTGGGATGGCTTTAGCGATTCTTTTCCTGTTCTGTCTCTGTGTGCAGTGCGCTCCTACTATATGTGGCCTCTGTGCTACTACGTGTGCAAGGAGCCCTGTCCCAAGAGAGGTACTAAGTAATAGGATTATGCTTCAGCAACATCTTGGTGATCTGATGAATATAGACCTGGACTCAGATTGACGTGAGTGTAGGTTATTGACTATGTAAGGGCAAAAGGAGGGTCTGAGATTCCGTGAATCCTGAATCCGTTTCATAAAGGTCATGGTTTCGCTACAAATTTGATATTAGCGAACCGTAACTAGTTAGTACGGCAAGCATAAGTGTTTTCGTCACGTAACACCGATGGATTCACTACGTATTTAGGGATTCGTTCTGAACCCTCGGGTTCCATTTTGTGTATGGCAGCCATTTTGTGGTTGCCCTCACATAGGCCGATGACTACGGCCGAACGAGTCTTTAGCACACGTACACTTTAGCTGACTTCTGAATGACCCGAGCAAACTGACCCTCTTGCCTGAAGCCAAACTTGTTAGGCCAGTTCCTTTCCCAGTAGCTGATCAAGATTGAGGATCAAGGCACAGAACATCGTAAACCTTTATTGCACACAAATATGTCTTATCTTACTCACACCTGTTTCTGCTCCTTTCTTTATGGTCCATTTACGATGGGGATGTCCCCGTTTTTATTATGGGTCCGTTCGACCTGTCTGATGAATAATGTTGGGTTCGACCAATAATTGATCATGGGCTGGGCAACTGAAAAGTGGGTTTTACCGTCATGCGATACCTCTGATCTGGATGCATGTGATTGGACAGTTTGTAAATATAAGGTATTTGTCTGGAATGTGATTTTTGGCATAAAAAGGATGGCTTGCTTTGTAAAAATTTGAGCAGTCTCCTGAGAACTCATACCGTGTTGACTTCTAGGACTTCTGTTACTGGCTGCAGCCAATAAATTCGATCTTTGACGTCACCAAGAAGTTTCCTTGTCTCTGTGTTTGAAGACAGGTGATACCCGAAGACTTTGGGCGTGCCCCTGGCACCGCCGGGTCTTAAATAACCCGGTTCTTCATCCTCTGCGACCTGCACATGCTCATCTTCTTCCTCCTCATCCTCTCCTTGTTCAGCAGTGCTGGCCGCTGACATTGCTGCTTGGTTCTCTCCTCAGATTGCCTGCCGCCCTCTACCAGTGGATGGTCATCAAGTGACTTATTGTCCCCAGCATCTGAAAGTCAGAGGTTGCAAAATATAAAGTATCTGCCATGATCTATCATGTGCTACAACACAACCATTTGAACAAACTTCATTTGCATCTTTCTGAAGTTCTATATGTAATCTGGTCTGTGTAATCCTACATGTGCCAGCGCATACTGTAGCATTGAGGTGTTCAATGAAGATGTGCAATGCAAACTCACACTCATCACCTACAGCCACAGATCTTTATGGCAATGTGATCCCTGTGATGTCAGCTGCCATACCCTAGCTCCTTGATTGTATGACAGAAGGCATGATCCCCGATCTAGCAGCTTCAGAAAGAACTGACACCTTAATTAATGTTCACCATGAATAATAACTGAACATGCAAAATATACAAAGACATCACTGATTATGTTGGGAACATATTACACACCAACATTAGATGCTTAGAAAAAGTGGCTATATCTGAAAACTTACATTCACAATGAATTGGTTATTGTGAACTCTTTGGTAAATAATAATTCACAACACCATATGACACACTTACCTAACGGATGGTTCTAGTGGGTCTGACTGCTGCAGCTAGAAGGTCTCCCAAATCCCTGGATGAGTACTTTGAATGACTGAGGTACTTCTGACAGCAACTGCAATGAAACAAACACAGCATTATTTCAATATAAGCAATTAGGTACCTACGTTATTATATCAATAAAAATGGTGAGTCACCCTTTAATTAGCTAACATGATATGAAGTAGTATACTCTCATGAACCATATCTGATCATATGAATCATATGAATATGGTCCACCGCGAGACTAGCTTGTTTGTGTGGAGGGAGTTTGGTCCTACTTCCGGCTAAGAGGAAGGTTGGCGCTCTAGTGGCACAACCCCCTCTACATAACTGGATGCTATTCTCACCGCGCAGCAGACGCACGCAGCAGGCGCGCCAAAGGCAAGCCCGTCTGTGCCCGTCCGCGCCCAGAAGTCGCCAGGAGCCAGGGACCCTGTTCAATTTGCACCAGACCATAGCCCTCTGTCGAGCTTGGCATACTCTACCAAAGAGCTGCTGGAGTTGAGACCCAATCCCTGTCTGTTCTATCTGTTGGTCTGATACTTGGCCAACCCCTGAGGGACCTTTTTCATGCCTAACTTGCCGGTTTCAAGGTATTCCTGTCGATATGGTGCCAATTCATGCAGCCCCTCGCTGTGCCTCTTCTAATATACAATCGTCTGCCCCTCAATCCGTTACATCGGGCCGCTATAACGCAGGTAACCCCTTAACCAACACAGGCAAACTTCCCAACAACCCCCAGATGGGGTGGAGAAGTCTGCTATGTAATGTTAGATCACTGCCCAAACATTCTTCCGAGGTTTGGGATCTCTTTTCCTCTGCGCAGCCTGAACTTGGGTTTCTGATTGAAACGTGGCTAAAGCCCCACTCCGTCCCTTCCATTGCTCTAGCTTTGCCTGAGGGTTACAGACTCATTCGGATGGACAGAAAATCAAAGGTAGGGGGTGGAATTGCCATAGCATATAGAGATAGCATCAAGGTTACCACATCAGCACAACGATGCAACGCGACCATGGAAGTTATGGTCTTTCAAATAGATTTCTCGCCCCAAGTGAGCTGGAAGGGGGCCCTAGTTTATCAACCCCCTGGTCCTCTAACTGAATTTTCATGACAACTCACTGAATTAATTGTCCCTCATGTGATTGCGAGCAGTAATTTTTTACTGCTGGGCAATTTTAACATTCACAGCGAGTGCACCTCTAATGCGGACGCCGTGACACTCTTGGCAGACCTAGCCCTCTTAGGATTATCTAAGCTTAACGAAGGCTCCAAGCACATAGCAGGCAACACATTGGATATTATTTTCTCCAATTCCTCCAACGTTTTCTTTGAGCCTCCGCAACAACTACCATGGTCAGACCATGCGTAAATTGAATTTTCTATTCAGGTCCCAAGGAAGACAAATAGCCCTAACCCTGTTACCTATCATTCCCGCAGACAATGGAAGAGAGTTACCCCGGAGGGCTTCTAACCTTCTTTTGTAGGGCCTCGGTTCACAGCATTAAACAACATAGAGGATACCCTCGCCAAGTACAATCTGGCTGTGTCTAGCACCATTGACCAACTGGCACCATTGAAATTGCTCCCCAACATTTCCAAGCGTCCTCAGACTGCTTGGTATTCCCCTCAACTTCGAGCTCAGAAACAACTTTGTAGGAAGCACGAAAAACAATGGCGCCTCACCCATGATGAGAAAGACAGAGATCGGTTTTTGGCCACTCTGTCCGATTACCATGGGAAAATTACGGCGGCCCGCAAAGCCCATATAGCACTTCAATTGGTTCAGGCTCATAACGACCCCAAAGTTGTATATCGTATTCTCCAGTCCTTTACTAATCCTACGGCTTGTGAGAACGCAGTAGCTCCTACACAAAAACTGTGCAATGACATCACAACCTACTTCACACAGAAAATAGAGCTCATTTATGATAAAATAGTTCTGCCAGGTAGTCAATCCTTAAATACCACACCTCCTGCTTAGCCTGTACAGACGCCCAGCTACTTCGAAGTTTTCCCCCGGTTACACAAGTAAGAGGTAGAAACACTGATTCGTACTGTTAAATCAGGCTCCCCCATTGATACCATCCCGGCCAGGATCACCACCTCTCTTGCCTGTCAACTGTCCTCCTCTATAGAGGGTCTTCTCAATCTCTCCAAGAGAGGGCCATGTTCCTTTAGAATGGAAAGCAGCACAGGTCATGCCTATCCGCAAGAACATCAAGGCCCCGCTGACTGAGCTCTCTAATCTCCATCCCATCTCTCTCCTCCCTTTCCTGAGCAAGTTACCGGGAAAGCATATAAACAAACATCTCTCCAACTATGTCGAGCTGACTGGTAGTTTAGAACCTTCCCAGTGAGGCTTCTTGCCTAAATACAGCACAGAATCAGCCCTACTAGCGGTCACTGATAACATCAGGATGACCCTAAATAGGGGCCACTCCATGATTCTGGTGCTGTTAGACTTATACGCCGCATTCAACACTGTTTCACATCAGATACTGCTCAGGAGACTGAAGGAGATTGGACTTAGAGACTCTGCTCTTCAGTGGTTGACGAGCTTTTTATCCCCTCGCTCGCAGACCGTCAATCTTGGCCAGTATCGCTCAACGCCTACAGAATTGACAAAGGGAGTACCTCAGGGCTCTTGTTTGAGCCCGACTTTGTTTAATATCTATGTGGCTCCCTTGGCCAAGCTGTTAAGGATGTGCTGGTTAATTCCCATCTCCTACGCTGACGACACACAGCTGCTCTTTCCGTTCGAAAAACTCACTCAATCAGTTCAGGCGGCCTTTTCCTCAGGCATGAAAATTATCTCACAATGGATGAGGAGCAACTTCCTCCAGTGCAATGTGGGAAAGATGGAGATAATGCTTTTTGGAGAGGCCCCATTATTATGGACTCCTAAATGGTGGCCAACTGATCTTGGTCCCCCCCCCCCGTTCCGTAAACTTGTTTTAAAAATCTAGGTGTTCGTCTCGAACAGGTCCGTACTTTGAAGGACCACGCTGCTCAGGCAGCCGGCTCCTGTTTCCACACGCTGGGCTTGTTGCGCCGAATCTTCCCACTGCTCCCTGATTCAACTCGGAAGACACTAACCCAGGCACTTATTTTAAGCCGTCTGGACTATTGCAATGGTCTGTTGGTCTCCGCCAACGAGTCCTCTCTCAACAGACTGCAGGTCGTCCAGAACACGGCAGCCCGCCTGGTCCTCAATGCCCCTTCCAGGACTGCCTCGTGTCCCCTACTGTATCAGCTCCACTGGCTCCCTATACGGGAACGAGTGAAATTTAAGGTCTGCTGTATCATACATAAGGCCCTGTCTAATCTCGGTCCCACCTATCTCACTGATAAAATCATCCCTTATACGCCCCAGAGGTCTCTCCGCTCGGGATCCAAGTCCTTACTTGAGGTTCCCAGAATTAGGAAGGCCAGATTGGGTGGGAAGTCCCTGTCTTATCTGGGCCCCTGTTACTGGAACGAGCTTCCACTGTACTTGAGACAATGTTCAGACCATTTTCAATTCAGGAAACAGCTCAAGACCACTCTCTTTTGTTTCTAATTTTCAGCAGACAGTTCTCCATACGCCGCCTGTCCAAGCGCAGAGATACCCCTTCGGGTGTCGATTCTGGTGCTATACAAATAAAGAAATAAATAAATGAAGATGAGTGACAGAAAGGAAATTAGACACCCCCCACATCTTGCTAACATGTCATCTAATATATCAGCAAACACAAGGAGATGATGAACGGAGCGCAGCAACTTTTCAGACACTCACCCCAAGTCACAGATCTGGGTTGAATCCATCATTGTTCTTTAGCTCAATTCGCCACCCCAGTTCAGACACAGCTATGTGCAATCAGTCTTGACCCTGTGCCTCAGGGAACAGTCCAGCCCGAACTTCCAAGCCATGTCTTCACAGGACCAGAAACAAGCATCCTGGGGCCGGTTTCAGGATAACACCCCTCATCAGCCTGGCTAGCTTTAATATAGTGACAAAGTGAGCAAGGGACCCACGTCTTGGCGTAACCTGCCAACTTAGGCGAACAAAGCAAACACAGGAGATGATGAACGGAGTGCTGAAACTTTTCAGACACTCACCACCAGTCACAGATCTGGGTTGAATCCATCATCGTTCGTAGGGCTCACCTTGCCACCCCAGTTCAGACTATGAGTGCTATACAAAGTTATATGTAACCAGGGTTTACCATCCACCTAGTGTGTGGTGCCTGACTGTTTGTCACACCCATATGTGGAGCAGAAGTAACTGTAGAATATATTGCTCTGGCCTACGTCATATGAACTACAAGGATATGAGTATATTTTCATTATCATTCTAGTTGACAAGTGTTAAAACCAGCATAAACTAGTTAAGATCACGTGTGAAACAAATTAAAATATTGACGGAAAATATCTATAGGTTGTCTGATAATAATGTAGTTCATGGAACCTACTTCTGGGCATATTTACGTTCCAGTTTGTGCTGGTGCTAGTGGTTGATCTGCCCCATGACGTTGCCTTACTTGAAGTGCAGGAACCTCTGCTCCGGTGGGTGGATCTAAACTGGCTGTATGTGGACATTATGGGCCACATGCATCATTGCAGGAATTTGCGATTCCTAAATTGCGAAAATTAAGGAATTGCAATTTAGGAATTGCAAAATCCTATGCATCAAGAAATTGCAAAAGTTTTTGCGATTCCTTAATTTTCTTTATTTGCGATTCCTTAATTGCGAATCGCAATTAAGGAATCGCATTACATTGATTCCTATGGGCCTAGAGGCCCATAGGAATCAATGGGAAGGCATTCTCATTTTGCGAATTCGCAATTAGGAATCGCAAAATGAGAATGCAATTTCAAGGGTGCAGGGGGGGTCCAAAGGACCCCCCCTGCACCCCTGAAATGTCACGTAAGTACATTTTACTCACACACATGTCCCAAGGGCATGTGTGTGTGTAAAATATAAGTTTCAAAAATGCACTTTTGTGCATTTTTAAAACTTTTCGCAAATTACCATGAAGGTTTACCTCATGGTAATTTTCCCCTTCCTAATTGTGAATTCGCAATAAAAAAAAATCATGCATAGCATTTAAGAAATCGCAAAATTTGCGATTTCTTAAATGCTATAGCAATTTAAGAAATCGCAAAAAATTGCGATTTCTTAAATTGCGAAAAATGAAAAAAAATGATGCATCCCAAAAATGGTTTTTGCATTCGCAAACGGCCGAATTTTGCGATTCGCACCGTTTGCGAATGCAAAAACCAATGATGCATGTGCCCCTAAATGAAGAAGTCGACCAGGAGTGTAGCGTAGTCAGTGAGACTCTGAGGGGTATGAATTGCAAATGTCCCACTTAAAAATAGTAAACCAAAGGTTGGAGGGATGACCAAGGTTCGGGATAACCTGTTCCCATGAGGTACAGATTCCATACTTATTTGTATTAGAGTCGGTCTTGGTCTAGGTTATTTTGAAAAATAAATGACAACCTTTTAGTCAAACGAGGATGACCAGAAAAAACAACAAAGGCATAGAAGACCCGACTAATAGCCCCCAGACCCAACTCTCAAGCCAAGAATACATTTATTTGGGGTGGTGCCACACCCCAAACAACCCCCCTGAAGCTACTGCCCTGAAGGCAACAGAAAAATACAACAAATGATGATTGTGTATAACTTTTAACATAGTTACTTATTGTATTTATAATGCAACTATAATGTTTACTAATTCATGCAGTTACCATACTTAATTGAAATCACCAGCAGAGATGGTCAACTGTTTCCGAAGGAGAAATTTGAAGTTAAAATTTGCAGTACTTAGGATTCTGGAACTTGTAGTGTGAGAGATAGAATGAAACACACTAGAGCAGAATTCACCGTGAATATTTGCACAAACTTGAAGTGATTGCCATAGTCACATTTGAAATTCATATAAAACATGTTTCTAATAAACTCATTGTTTAACCATCACACATTACCTGGCAGTACAGTAAGCTTGTCAGTCACAGGCAGCCCATTCAGCAGGTGGGGGTGGATGGTGGAGAGGACGTCCTTCTCAAGTGGTGTAAGATAGAGACTGGTTCCAGTTTGTCCACCAGGGGGAGCTCTGGCTACCCCTTTCTTAGTGAACTTCTCCTTCACCTATCTCTCATCCTGCCACTTCTTTTTGATGTCGGTGATGGCATGGACATCTCCCAATGCACTGACTGCATTAGCCAACTGCTGCCATAGTGCTGCCATATGTGTTGCACTGCTGAGGTATGGAGGAAGGCTGTGTAGCTTTTTGTAGCTCTCCACTACACATTTGAGTGTCATCTGGGTCTCCTACTTTGTGAAGTTTATCTTTCTCCTAATGGCAAGGTGCAGAGCAGCCAGGTGAAATATATTTTTGGAAAACACCGAGCCTTGGATGTGTGCTGCTTTTATGTGGTTTGCAGTGCATAGGTTGCAGGTGTATATAATTACACTTTCGCTGCCCCAAGTGCAGGGCTTCTGCCCTGTGTAAGGAGCTTCCGTCCCAAGACATTCTGCCCAGAGTGCTGCAATTTCACACTCTGGCAGTGATTCCACCCAGTGGGGAATCTCTGCCCTGAATGTGGAATCTCGGCATGCATAAAGATACTACACATTATTTGCTATGTGAATGCCGAAAAGTAGTCAAATTAGACTTTTGGTCTAGGTTTGACTCCTGGTCTAACTTTACCTTTGAGAATCAGACACCCAGACCTCATGTCTAAACTTAGACTTCAGATCTAAACTTTGATTTCAGGTCCAAGTTTACCTTTGTGAGTCAGACCCTTGGTGTTTTCCCCAAGTACTGCAGGTAAGTTTCTGTTTTCTGTACAATCATCGGAACCAAGACTATGGCTTGACGCAGTCGTTCAGTTCTATACCTTTCAAATAATGATCCAACCAGCCATGCAAATTAATCATTTCTATTTATTTATTGAGGCAGAGTAATTGAGCTTGGCGCAGAAACCATGGTAAGTAGCATGCCTAAGGTGGTTTGAAAAGCTCAAGTAAGACCCCAAAGCCTTGAACCCTGCTGGGGATTCAAAAGCTTGTTATTTATAAATGGATGTACTTGTCTACATGCGAAAATACAATGGAACTCTCAATGGTACCCCATCCTGGTACATAATAAAGGGTTGTTGTTATTCACAAATGGCATTGCTCAGTAGACCATATCGTCCTTGAAGTAATACATCAAACAGGCATCTCCAGAGTGACCATCCAGGAAAATTAATGCTCTGCAGAGAAAGTGAATATTGAGCTATGTTAGGAGGAAACCCCTAGATGGACCTGGTTGTGCTATCAGGAATAGTGTAACTAATGCTGTACAATGAATACATGATATACACAATGAGTATAGACTGCACAATAGCTTTTCACTAGGTGACTGACTGTTGAAACAAATTCAGATATGGCGTAAACATTTTTTAATGTCTATGCAACAGATAAACTAATGTTATATTTTGAATTGAGACACAACATACATGTAATAAGGTTTGGAGTGAGGTGTGTAATACATTTTGGGGGTGGTTTACTTTTTGTCAATAATATATGTGACACAATCCGAGTAAACCCTAGTCCTATGTCTTTCTCCACATTCTACAGGGCTGCCATATTTTACAGAGTTGCCAATTATTATATACACATTTTAACCCCTTGGGCGCGGCCGCGATTCTGCGCCTGTGCGGCACATTCCAATCGCGGGTGCTGTCATGACGGCGGGAGCCGTCATCAGCACACGAGCACAGTGTGCCATGATTGCTCCCGGCCGTCATCAGCATAGAGGCGGTTAAGAAATCTCAGGCTAATGTTGCCACACAAGAATATGTCATTGTTTTTCTTTTTTCCCTTAATAATAGTGGTTATATGGTGTTCAGGTACAGATACACGATACCTAACAGCAAGGTTTGCCCCATGTGTGCCATCACTTAGAAAGCACACAGTATTGCATCTCCATTGCTGTATAAACTTCAGAATCTACCCAATGGCCCGATTGCATGCTTGACGGTCTCACCCATATACGCGTGGGCTGAATTTGATATAAATACTGGTGGCACATGCTGGCTGTTTTTGGAGCAGTGACTTCAAAAAGAAAGTGTCAGCCCCCGCTGGGGTTTGGGGGGGACAGATACAGGATTACTACTGGTGTCATGGGGTTGGTGCTACTATGGCTCAGCAAACTGGGTGTACCATTTCTGCCCTTGACTTCCAGGGTAGTGAGGGCAAGCAGTCCAAGGCTTCTTAGGAAGGTAGTGTGGGGGGCAAGAGCTCAGAGCTCACGCGTCAACCAACAGATACAATAACATATTTTCTTCCAGCTCAGTGTTTATCTTTTGAATTAAAAGAAAGTACTTTTATAACACAGCATAATGTAATAATGCACAGTGCAAATATGCGAATAGGACTAAGGGCTTTAATCTTGTTTATGATATTTCTTGAGGCGGTACACCCTCCAGCACCCTCACCTTGCTAACAGAGTTCCAAAGCACCTATAATCCTGGGCTTGAAACTTGGGACAAGGCTCTGATTAGAAACTGGCGCATTTCACTCAATCACCCTCAAGACGTAGATGGGTACAACAGTTCTGCACTTTCATCTCTTTGCAGTTACTCAGTAGAAATCTTATGTTTGTTCTATAGACCACTGTCTGCTACTTGGTCCCTTGTTCCACCCACAGTTTTATAAAGCCCTGAGGCTACCTGTGTTCAGTTGGTGTATTTTTGGATAGAGTGGGATGGACATAGCGGCAGCTCTTGAACTGCAGGGACTGTGGCTGCCGCCTCGCTCTGAATTTAACAAGTGGGAGATTTCAGTGCTATGGCTCACATGGCAGCTCTGGTCTTTGGCAGTAGAGGTGGCCTCCATAGGCAGGTTCACGAGAGGCTCTGGAATGGCAGGTGCAGCCTCTGGGCTTATCTTGACCATGTGGATGCCGTATGCAGCCGTGGCATATAGCTGATCAGGATTCCCGTATCAACTCAGATGGAATGTCCTGACTCCAAAGTCGGCAGCTGCAGCTCCAGTCTCCCAGGCGGCTGCAGAACACACACCATGCTTGGTATTTGTAGAAGTCTTCATGCAGTTCACGATGAGAAGCATTTAGGCACACTGGTCTACCCCTACCACAATTTAGTCACACCTGGCTTTGCTCCCCTGCAGTCACTCAGTTTATCTTGTTATTCCCCTTGCCTGAAACATGCTGAGCATACGTTTCCATTTATTTTTATTGGAAGTGAGATGCTAAATAACAATGGTGCATTTTGAAAGTGCAAGCTAACAAAATCTCACTTCCAATAAAACCAAATTGAAATGTATGCTCAGTTGCAAGCTTTCTCTTTATAATTGCATTAAGGGTGCAATACCTTACGTGGCTAATAAAAGTCCCTTTACAACTCCATAGAGGCACCTAGTAACCGCCTGTGGTACTGCACCCTTTCCTAGCTTTGTGGATTTTCTTTTATTACTTATGCTATTGCTGGGATATTTTTTGACCAAAAAAATAAAATCAAACAAACATTATCATTTGCAACGCTAAAAGCTCAACCGTTCACTATTGCAAGACCCATTGCATTGCAAATGCTTGTTTTACTTATTGAATTGGTACATTTTTTGTAAAAAAAAAGTGCCCATATCTTTTTGTGGGCATCCACATGAAAGGTGCGTGCTCCTATATAATGACGCTTGCGGCCGCATCATAGTTTTATTATTTATCCATGCCACACAGCATTGCTAAAAAACACTGGCAAAGTCAAGAGCAAAACAGCAAAGTAACAAAAAAACAAGCAAAATAGCATGGCCACGGAGGGGTGGTGGGGGCTTGCGAGCAGTGTTGTGGGAGAGGTGAGGGGAAAGCATGGGAGATTAAGGGATATGAAGCAACCAATGCAGTTTAGTGGGAGGGGCGAGGGGGAGGCATGGAGCTAAAGCAATGCGACAAAGTTTCATTTACAAGTAAAAAGAAGTTATGGAGCAAAGAGGCAGGCCTACAAAAAAAAGAGTTCTCTCTAAGTATAAATAACTTGAACAGTAAGAACACATGTAAGAGGGCAAGTCCTTATGGGAGGATACAAAATTCCAAAAGGAGGGACTACTAAGTGAATTCACCAAAGAAAAGCCAGCAACAGGAACCAATGAAAAAGATAGGTGTTTTTTCAAGCCCATATCCTAGATACAGCATGTCTCAAAAAAACAGCGCAATCGCAGCCTAGGCGAGACCTAATAAGGGTCCATTCCATAACACCAAGCTATGCTGGTTGAAGGCTCAAAATTAGCAATATCTATATGTTCGCTGAATGCAGTGTTCCACAACATGGCCTATCACAAAATATTGACTAGGGATGAATGATTGTATCAGGAGAATCCTTAAACAGTACGGGGCTCAGGGATAATTCTGGCTAAAGCATAATGACAACTTACGGAGTTGATTGGTACAGGAAAAAGTAGCACACCACTGAAAGAAAATCCATATATTTATTTCATTTTAAATTTCTCTGGTGGGTGCGAGGATTCTTTCCACAACGTATGTAAATACAAAAGCAGAACACAGTTATCAACACAGAATAATTACATGTAACAGTACAATATAGGCAGTACAATACATGGAAAATATTCTGTATAAAAAGCCATTTGGTAGAAATAACAGTTAAAAAAAATAAAAAAAGATATTGTATAGCAACCTCCAAAGCATTCATAGATGAGGGACTCCTCTAACCGTGGATGATAGACCAGTCCCAGAACGTATGTCACAATAGAAATGGCTCTGTTTTTTGTTTTCCCAAGAGTATGACACAGGATTTTAGAAACGTATTAGTAGTTTTTATGTTCTTTTTTTGTAAAATACCAGACTGATGAGCTGATGGTCTACACAAGTAACCAGTCTTAACTAAGCAGCAGCAAACAAAGATATATGGCTCAACTGCTCAGCTCAATAAGGCCAAAAGGCTACATTCTTCTGGACAGCTCAGAAAACGTGTCCGGTAGTAGAAATGTCAACAAGGATTGAACAAGAAAGAAGGCACCAATATAAAACCATTGACTAGAAATTACACTTCTACATTTGTATGGACATTTTCTTTAGCAGTTCAAAGATACCACATTTTTTACTTCTAATGAGAAATTCCATTCTTTGAGAACCCAGTCTCCCCCATTAGAGTACATCTCTTGGAGAGAATGGAAGATTCCAGTAGATGTTCTGTTTGGGCTACATTTTCAAAAAGTAACATGAATCCAATATTTTTCATAGAGCCTTTTGACACTTCCAATACATAAGGTGCTCAAATATAATTAATATGTGCAATTTAGGCTGTAGAAGTAACAATCCCACTTACAGTATTCCTTACTCCTGATCACATTTCAATATACAATAATCAAAGGAAGAGTGTCTTCAGGAAAAGCTAGGCCGTTATTGGAAGCACAGAAACAACCACACTGGGATGTTGAAGAAATATCTCTGTCTTTAGTGATCATAGTTTTAATATCTCAGTCTTTAGTGATCATAGAATAAAATTATTACCTCAGATACACTACTGACTATTTTAATACTTCCACCACTCACTAATCTGAATTGCACTCAACACGCCCTTAAATCACCATCCCGCTCCGCAGTAATCCTGGCGTTGCAGCACACCAAAGAGACACTCGGTATCTTAGGTGGGGCCCGATGATGAAGCATGTCATCACTAGGTGGTGAGTGAGGGCTTTCTTCAACATCCCAGTGTGCTTGTTTCTGTGCTTCCAATAACGGCCTAGCTTTTCCTGAAGACACTCTTCCTTTGATTATTGATTATTGACTGGGGAACAAGAGTGTCAATCTACTCTCCCTACCTCTCTCCTTGTTACACACACATTTCAATATAGACACCTCTGAGTGCTTTGCTGAGAATAAGGAGGTGCTAGTGACTTGCAAAATGTAACATTGGTATCTGGATATACAATTAATGGGTGGTGTGTTTTAAGGTCCTAGATTTGAAAAAAGAAACAAGCGTATAGAACATTTCACGTCATGATGTATTCCCTCTCCATCATCATCACGTTTCAGTTACTTTCTTTGCAGGGGAGACTTGGTTCATTTGGGAATCGGCAGCAACAATTACATGGAGAGCACAGAATACACAACTCCTTTACAACTTGTAACACTACCCTTTACAACTTGCAATATCAGTATACTCTTTGGTAAGGTTACAACATGGTGCTATTTGTCCTTTTTATTAATAAATGCATGTTATGTACAATAGCTGGCCTCATACTTCAGTAGTATCCACAGTATTCCAAAGGTTTATTCTGGTATGGGAGGAGACAGAACATCTTTGCACTGCATAAAACAAAATAATTTGAAGACCGAGGCGCTTGTGCGACCCCACCTGTGCCCAGACCCGTCTCAAAAAAGTTTTGTCAATTTTCTCACTGAACTAAGATTTGCTTCTTCTGCTATCTAAGGTTTAACTGGGGAAGTGAGAGAGCAAAGACCTTTTGGAGAACCACTGATACTTACGCCTCTAGATACACACTTAGCAGGTACCAGTCCACCTTTACAGAGATTAGAAATCTTATTTGTGGAGGCTTGAAAAAGGACCCTACCATGGAAAGGTAACTCTATAACATCTGCATGCGCCTCAGTGACAGTGATATGGGGAGTACACAAAGTCCTCCATTCAGACAGGTAACCCAAAGGCATTTCTCCGGCAACGTGCCCACAAAGACAAGGGCAGATACGAAGAGATATGTGGAGATTGAGATGAACCAAGACAACACCGCCTAATTGTTGGGCATCCCTGAGGTTGAAGGAAGAGTACTGGTAGACCTTCTGACAAATACCTAAATGCTCTTCTTGCTGGTCCAGTTGGGAGGAAGATGAAGAAGCATGGAGCTTTCACGAGAAACCAGGTGTGTTCCTGGATGTTGAAAAATGCACAAAGCGTAATCAAACGTTTCTGTGAATTAATCTTATTTTTCATTTGATGGAGAAATAATTTGAAATGGCCAGCCTTTTGTCCCCTCTGTGCATTATCCTACTGCACAACTTTGGAAGGATTTCTGATTATCATTATCATTAAGGCAGTAAAAGGACAAATCATTGTGTTCTACAGAAGAAGGAGAAAGATGGGAGTACCAACTGACCTGATTCGGGATCTAGGCAACTGACCCACAAGGAGGTCATCAGTTGGTTAGACCTACAGTGACTGCACTGGAAGCAGGAATCGATTCTAGGGTAATGAAACATGACAAAACTTCACAACTCTTGTCAGTATTATGATGCTCCTGATGGAGGATTATGAGAGCTACCGCTGAGAGGAGACAATACGTTTCTGTGTTGCCAGGGCTGAGTTAGACAAAATAACTTAGTAACCCTGAAATACCCGATGAAGATGGGTGACCTTATTTATGTTCAATCCTACAACCTCCCGTGGTTTACTCAGACTACTGTTTTTGGGCAGGCCGCCACTTAAGGATTAGACTCATGTTTAGTCGACACAAATGCCCCTCAATGTCAGCCTTGCTTTAGGCAGCAGGGGTTCATCAGACCTAAAAGCTCAGAATCAATACATACTTGTTTTTGAAGATGTAAGTCATTTCCTTCCCTCTGAAAAAAGATCAGGTCACGGGGACAGGATCAGTGTAAAGAGAGGATTGCTTACCTTTTGCTTTAATTCATCAAAGTCATTCAAGCTGACTAGGAAGATCGCTGCAAGTGATACCCATCGGCTGCACAGATGATTTCTGACAGACTTATCTGTAAGAAGAAGAACTTCAAGAGTCCTTGGGCATTGGATAGTCAGGGTCCAAACCCCGAACACGTAATGGGTGGGGAGAGGCTTCCAAGAATTAGGAGCCAAAGGATTGGCATTGTGGTGAACTGGAGATCTGTGGCATAAACAGGAGACATGGAATGTTGGACTGGAAGTAAACTGGTAGGAAAATGCTAGCACTGAAGAGCAGGGACAACATCCCCACATGTGCACCATTGCAAGCTATTCAGGTATCATGTCCGAAGGGCGAAAAGTCTGTAGTACTGGAAAAGGGCAGGCTTTGCCTTCCTCTTCCTATTTAACAATTGAAATCCTGAGCAACAAATGTGTACAGAAAAGACACATATAAAGTAACAAATGTTAATTGAAGTCAAGTTTCTTTTATTCCAAGTTCAGAGTATCCTCAGTGACCACAGTTCTTAATATGTGTTGTTCAAGCCATAGGATTACCACAAATTTACCAACACGTGTTTCGTCTATCAGGCAAATCAGCCAGGGACTCATTAATGAGTTAGAGAGGTCGTAGCTAGACGCCGATGATGACTCGTGTCGGAACCCTTTGTGCTGCATTTTGACTTAAGGAATTGTTGCGGTTTTCTACGACCTCTCTAACTCATTAATGCTTCGTTATATTTGATCTCTTGTCTGGATGTGGCATTTTTAACCTAAGACTGTTTCCCACTACTCGTGGATTTGGATAATAGATATTGAGCTCCACGTCACGCGACACTGCGGACATTAAGGAATCTGGCCTGTTATGGTTAGTGTTGCGTTTGAAGATACTTACATAGATTCTTAGGATTTTTTATCTTATGCCCTGATGAAGTCTCTGGCTGATTTGCCTGATAGACGAAACACGTGTTGGCAATCTTGTGGTAATTCTGTGGCTTGGACAACACATATTAAGAACTGTGGTCACTGAGGATACTCTGAACTTGGAATAAAAGAAAATTGACGTCAATGGAGATTTGTTACTTTATATGTGTCTTTTCTGTACACATTTGTTGGTCAGGCTTTCAATTGGTAAATAGTGTTATATGTGGAATTTGTTCCTCATTTTACAACGTAGAGCAGTGGTTGTATGTTAGTCTTGTAGCACTATGTGGTTGTAAATTTGAATTAAGATAAACTGTACACGTTCCTGTGCATATTTCCCCTACTGCCTTACTTGCAAAGTTGCCTTCCTCTTCCTGCCTTTCAAACATGCTTTAGTCTCTTTCTTCCTTGAAGGGCCGTAAGGTAAAGAAATGTAATGCCGGCACCTTCTCTTTCAGCACTTTGATATCATACAACCTACTTACCTCCTACACTGATAGTTCTCATCCGAACCAATAGCCACAAGTAAATACATGAGCCAAATTTGGCCAAAACAAGGGCAAACGAGTAGAATTTCAAACGATGCACACTGGGTAAATGCTATTTTATAAGGAAACCTGTACTTAAAAGACTGACAAGGCTAGATTGGCCCAGAGTTTGATGGGCACCCTGCACACTTGGGTCAGAGTGTCCAAATGAGAATTATAGAATGAAAGCTATGGACACATGATTAAAGGTTGGACACCACCACATAAAGATAATTTCTTCATTGGAAATTAAGACATTAAATTGTCACACATGGTAAAAAGAGCAAGCTTGTGCCTTTTGCACTATTTAAGCAAAGGGATATTATTTTCCTTGTTGTAATGCTAAATACTGATTAACAAACTTCTGCTTATTTTATGCATGCTCATGGAGAGCACCCCTCCGGCAGACTATGATGGAAGCCACAAGGGGAACATATTTTTATTCATATTGAGGGGTAATATAAATAATATGATGGTTAGCTCGGTTCCTGATCATAACATAGCAGCTCCGTTGGGCAAGAATACATCTGGTCAGTGATGGAAATAGAATGTGGCTGATTGTAATGCAAATTTGTACTCCTGAGGATGGGATAGTATCTAGTGGTCCAGACAGGCATCTTCAGGGCCCAGTCTAAAAACAGACAATAAAAGAATCATGGCTCTGGTGGATGAGGCCAGCTGCGATCTTTGAAGAAGGTCTTCAACCCGCTGATGCTTACAGGTGGAAAGTAAGGGCCAATCCTTTTGCGGTGCCACCATTTGCCATCGTTTGCGTGCTTGCCTCCGATCCGGCTGAATTTGTATATAAATTGCTCTCCTCTGATCCATCTTGAAAAGAAAAAGAGAAACATAATCAGTAAGAGGCATGGTTCTTCAGGAGTAAGAAATGCACATGCACAGCCGTTCTCCTGCTGGTACAAGGTGTTTCCTGCATACTCCTGTCTAATGATCCAAGTCAACACCGTGGCTTGGGCAGATCGCAGCTATTGCTCAAACCCCACAGCACCTTATTTATTTATATATTTTCAGTTGCGTCAGAGTGCTGTGCATTGCGATTTATGTACTGTCAGGAAATGCACATACATGTAATCTTTACAATAAACAAGAAGGAAGAATCACACAATAAACCAAGAAAAATGATAAACAACAGACCCTATGGAAAAGGGGAGTTGAGGATGATATGATCAACTAGAAAATGAAAACCAGGCAAACATATGCAATGTAAAAGCACCAAGCGGTATTGTATCTAATACCAGTAAGCAATGTCTAGTCAAAACAAGGGTGGGTTTCCAGATCAAATTTAGAAAACAGGCAGAAAGGGCTTGTGAACTAGAGAACGCTTTCAGTAAGGGTCAGGTAACTAGGCACCAGATGTAGCAAGCCCATGTGATGAGACATGAATGAGGCTGAGAGTGGAGGCAGAAACAAAGGGACATCGGAGGCTTAATATTCACCAAACCTTTCACCTTATTGAGGAACCTCCGTCTCCTTGTACTGGTGACTCCATTCATGGGCTTTCAGGTCATAGATTTCCACCAAGTCATGGCCGTTCATTGGGGATGATCTTATTCTATTTAATCATTTAACTAGTGAAAAGATAATCAAAAAGGCAGTAGAACAATTTACATGGGAAGAACCTTAACCTGAAATATGTGAAAACTAGAAAAAAAGTACATGAGATGGAGGCCACCTTTTGTCCTACCTAGTCACAGCTCTGCATACAACAACCATGATAGAATGTAAAAAAAAACTGAAAAAAAGTGCTAGATTTTAGTTGGCAAACGGATGTGTCTTTAGAAGTTTCTAATAGAAAGAAAGAGGGAGCCCCAAGCTCAAGCATTGAGGGATTTCTCCAGAGCTGTAGTTTGTATGTGGAAAAAGACTGGAAGTTTTGGACTTCATGGTGAGAGGCATTTCAGGAAGATGGGTTTGGGAACTGCTCAGTTGTCGAAAGCCGTTAGAGGTAGCCAATGTTAGCCTTGTAAAATGCCGGAGATATGGCCAAACTTCTGAGCACCTTTTATCAATCATGCTACAGTGGGAAAAAAATAGGTAAGGCACGCAGGCATAACTAGGACAGTCTAACCAACGATGAATGTCACAATCTACATGGGAAGAATAAATGACGGTGTGGGAAGAAACAAGAAATCTGGCTTGCTTGAGGAGTTTTAATTTGAGGGTGGCATCCCGTTTCATTATATCTGACTGGAAGGCCTAAACCACAAAAAGCCACCGAGCAAGGGTCCTCAGACCATAGCTGGCCAGATGCAATTTCTAACCAGCCTACCAGTTTTGTGCCAACGAGATCTTATTAGGGAAGACGTTACAAGTAATTTGACTTGAACAGGATTCGATTTAGCAGAAAGGTCGTTGCTTAGCTTTCAATGCAACCAAGGGGGGCAGTGGCCCAAACACAGTTTGTCAGAAGGAGAGAATACTTTGAGGTAGAGCGGAGTGTCATCTGCATACTGGTTGGCAGAGATGCCCCGCCCACTCACTACTTTTTCTGCAGTTCCCTGTAGATAGTAAAAAGAGTAGGAGAAGACTTAGCTCCAATGCATCCCACAAGGCAGGGGGAAGTGAGAAGACAGGAAGGGTTTGATTTCAACAAATGACACTTAACTGGGAATGAAGAAGCAAAAGAAATCCAAGACTTTATATACAACCCTCATCTGCGAGAACCAGATGGGAAGCAGGTCTCAGAGTTGTGGTATCAAAACTGAGGACAGATTCAGCAGGACAAGAACACAGGAAACATTAACATATAGTAGACTTATAGCTACTTTACAATAAGAAAAGTGTCATGCTAAGCACGACAAGGAACTCCAGACTCATCGGATCTCAGCAGCTTGAAATGCTGCAGATGTTTCACCTAGATTTAGACTAAGGTTTACAGAATTTCACCTGGATTGGGGAGGGCAGAGATTAGGCAGATCAGAGATGTACCAAAGATGTTTCCCAGGAGGACAGTTTTACCTTTATTTAGGTAGGAGGGGAATGGGCCTTTCACTTTTAAAGCATGACAGAACAGAATGTCGACGTTTCAACATGTTTTTATTTTCAAAAACGAAATCCTAAAGTGGAATTTAGTTTTTAAAAGTAAACAAAAAAAAACAATGATTCTCTTGCCATGGGAGTTTTCCCCTATGGCATGGGGGTCATTTTGTAGTTTTCACTACTCCTTTACTCAAGGTTTTATCTGGCGGTGACGGACAGTGAAAACCTGCCATTTGGTCACCCACCCTCAATTGGATGGGTGGACAAATGACAAAGCCTTCAATGGCCCTTGCTTTGTTGGGCCGTCGGAGATTTATGTTGGCAGTGGAAAAGTAGTCTCCGCTGTCAACAAACCGAAGGTCCGCCAGACAGTTAATGAGGTGGGCGGAGCTTCAGTTTGGTGGAGAGCATACTCTGTTGCATTTGCGATGGAATATCCAGTCCATCAAACTCTAAACCGGGCTGTTAGTTCTTTGAAAATTAATGCAAGAACGGTCATCTATCTAGGAAGATGGCCGCATGGACTCTTCTAATCACCACACAACCCCTATATTTTACTTCACAGCCATATAAGATTCTCAGATTTCAGATGAGACTCAAGATATCAAGGGACAGAGATTTGCGTACATTTGTGAGCCACGACTCACTAGCAGCAAAGAGGGATTGATGGTCAGGCATTCTGCGACACAATATCTGATTGCAGGAGGATAGGTTACCGACCACATCAGTTTTTTAAAACAGTTAATATTACTGACCTCTACAGTTGGCATTCAAAAGAAAAGTGCGGGCTAAAAACTTATTGTCCTCATGACATGAAATCATATAGCAACCCTAATTAAACAACAGTGTTATAAAAAAAATATTCTTGCAACATATTTTTGATGTGTACTTTAAGTACAAAAATCTTTTATATAACAGGACTTCTGTGAAAAAATGGTGAAAGTCAAACCTGCTACTTTGGCATTCCTTTACTCTATTAGGAGAGCAGCGGAGGGCTCATTGTCTCGATGGTGGGGCCTATATAAGATCAGCAGCCACCACAGCTGTCAATCAGACTATATTGAAGCTGCTAAATAAAGTAATTGACCGGTTCCTGGTTTAAGGTCACTGGTGACATCTTTTATGGTGGTCTCCACACCGGGGAGGACAACCAAGCATCTCTTGGCAGACGTTATAGGAAATGCCATTCAAGTTTCCCTGACATGCTGTGAGAAAACGTACAGCATATCAGAGTTTAGACCGTGAGTTCTGGAAAGGTAGATTTGCATCATAGTGAATATTGTATTGCATTGTAATTAAATAGATGGAGCTTACTACTCCTGACGAGGCGTCAAATCACATTTCGGTGAGTGGCACGCTACTCCGGAACCCAAAAAGGATTAGTGGTGGATTAGTATAGTGAAATTTGAGTTAATTTGAGCAGTGGACATGTCAGTCTGTTAGTTGAATTGAAAAGGATAATGGGAAGATAGAAGAGGGAAGAGTCTAGAAAGTGTATATCACAGTAGTAAGATGCGGTTTGGGATGAGTTTAAGGAGAGATGACGGAGGGAAGAACCTCTAGATATGGATTAGGGAGATCATAGTAGTAATATGAGTTTTGGGTTAAGGCAAAGGGGGATAGGTGGAGGAAGAATTCAGAAGGCTTGTCTGGGTGATCATAGTATTAAAATGAGGTTTGGGGTGATCCACGGAGGGATAGAGGAGGGAAGAGTCTAGAAAGGGGCATTTTGGAGATCATAGTAGTAGAATGAGTTTTGGGATGAGTCAGAGTGGAGGTAGATGATATATTGAGAGAGGTATGGGGTGAAATATAGGGTACTGCTTTGGAGAGAGTCAAAGTTTATTTTTACAGTAGGAGTAAAATAATAAATAGATAAGTACATATTATTTTACATATTTATATCATAAAAAACACATATCTAGATATATACATTGTAGGAACTGGGGTCACCAGTTCCCCGGGGGTAGCCTTGCACGAGCAGGTAGGCACCCGAAAGCTTAGGTGTTAAGTGATTACACAGCACACACCCACTGAGACAATAAAAGGCACGCAATGACTGGCGCAGTGTGTTTAATTAAAAATCAAATAACTTTTATATAAGATTAAGGTTCAGGAGTGGAAAATCACAGTATCAATTAGTCATTAAAGCATTTCATAGGAGGGGAGAAAAGGGAGCAGTTCAATATCCAATTTAACATGTTGCAATAACAATCCATTAGAGAATTAGCATTTCATCCGTTAACAATAAACCTTTTCATGAAAGATTATTATGTCAACCAGCTCATCAGGTAAGGATGAGCAAATCCTGTAGCAAGTGTCCACAGGTCTTCAGGTAAGTAATCTGTTCAGTAGGTAATGCAATTAACCTCTCACCCAACAAGGGTGAACATTACCTAAAACTCCCTAGCAGGAATAAACAGTGCATAAAACCTGGCATTAGATGTAAAGCATTTTATCAGTAGCAGGAAAAACTTCATTAGCCAGGTTACACCATGAATAAACAGTTCCTTAAGAAGGAATCAACATTTCACTAGAAATCAGGCAGGAATAATAACATTTCAATAATCCTAAATAACCATTTCCTTTACCGGGAATTTCAGCAGGCAGGAACAAGCAGTGCCTAAGGTAAAAGGAGCATAGATACACTAGGCATCAAGAATCAACGTTTCATTAAGGTAAAACATTTCGTTAGCCACAACATTAGGTTGGAATACCTCTTTTCCTGTACCAGGAGTAAAACATTTCATGCAGAATGAACATGTCATCAGGCCACACTAGTCATGGCATTAGGCAGGGATAACCAACCCTGTCATAGAACCAGGTCATTAGACGGGGATCAGCCTGTCATCTGGTAAAGGTGAACACTTCCTTGCATAAGAATGGACCTTTTTATATGCACTCAGGAATACCCCAGACCTTAGAGGTCAGGCAACATCACATTAGGTAAGACCCAAACATTTCCTAATCAGGAGTAAATAGGTCATTAGAAAGTAAAACATGTCCTCAATCAGAGGGAACACCCCATAAGGTAAACATGACCATTTCATCATCAATGCAGCACCTCTTAATAATCGTTTGCCTGCAGGAGTAAAGGGTGGGATTCTTTAATCACCACAGCATATCGCAATAACCCTGTCAGGAAAGAAAATAGCGTTTCCCTACACAGCAGTAAACATTCCAGTAGGTAACGGTAGGCTTTCAGGAAATGTGGCACTAAGTAGGAGTAAACCTTTTCATTAAAGGTAAAACATTCAATTAGCAGAAGTACACATTTCGTTAGTTAATGGTAGGTACTCATAAACCATTGCATTAAATAAGCAATGAGCCCTTCACCCCACAATAAACGTTTCCTTACGTCAGAAATCAGCATAACCTTAAACAAGAGCAAAGCATTAATCCCAACTGCAATAACTCCTTCTATGCATCAGTAAAACCTTTCATCAGGAACACCTATCTCCATATGCAGGCAATCATTTCATTAGACCAGAGGGCATTTCATTAACCATTTGGCAGAGCATCTCTTCAAGGCAAGAATAAGCATGGCCTAGGGTAGATGAGCATTTCATGGAATCAGAAATAAACGTGCCATTAAATGAGAACACCCATTTTATTATAGCCCCACAGGCATTTAGTCAACTGTTCTTTCAAGCAGATCAAACACGTGGAGGCCTAATTAAGCCTGGAACCTTACCCCAGGCAGGGGTTAACTTAATCCAGCCCCAGGTCCAGGAGCCTTACGGAGTCTTAGTCCCGTTCAGGGGGGGGGGACTCTCTGGGGGCTAGTTAGGGCCAACGGTGCCCAACAACAGTTTTCCCAATCTCACAGGGCCAGCAGGGCCCAACTTCAACTTACTCCCGGGAAGGGGCGAACTCGGGGCCTTCTCCGGCCTCCCGCCCACCTCCACGGGATTTACCTTTTTCCCTTCGGCGTCTCGGGCCCTTGCGTAGGCTCAAGGGGCTGGGGGGAGGGCTCCGGCCCCTCTTGGAGCCCTCTCGTGAGGTCCGCGCTGCTCAGAGGACCAGTCCCGGGCCGTACTCAGGCTCCTCCAGCCACGGGACCAGTCGGGGGCAAAACGGCAGCTTGCGGAGGGCTCTCGGGACTTTCCGAGCCCTCCGGTGAAAAGGTATCCGGTTCCCGGGGCCTGGATGTTGTTCGCGGCCCGGGAACCAATGGGCAGGTGCCTCAGGAAGGCGCGGCAACGGCAGCCAATGGCTGCGTGGCGATGGACGGGGGCGCGGCCGATGACACGACTGGCGCCCCCCGTCACGTGATGGGGGTATTCTGGCCTCAGGGCCTAACGCAGCCTTCTACCACATTACGACGGCCCTCTCCTCACATCGGGGGCCGCCGCGACCAGACAGGCAATAGCGGGAAGGCCCTCCCGAGGTTCAACGGATGACGGCGCCTCTCCCACACTCCTCCGGGCCGAGCGCGGCCCACAGCACACGGCGGCGGCCCTCTCTCGGCACCGGGGGCCGCCGGGGGCAGTTGTCGGCAAGATCGGCACTCTTCAGGGCACAGCAGGCAGCCCGGAGCGGCGGCGGTGAGTACTTCTGCAGCGCCTCGGCAGGGGGCTTCAGGGACCGCAGTGCTTCGCGGGCACCACAGCGCTTTGGGGGGCACAGAGCTCAACGGGGCAAAAGCGCTCCACACAGGGACTTCTTGGCGCTTCAAGAGTATAGCGCTTCAGGGCCCAATAGTCTGCAAAACATAAGCGCTTCTCAAGGGGGCAAAGCGCTTTGTCCAGTTCAGCAAGCTGAGGTAAATTAGGCAGTTCAGGGGGCTAGCGCTAAGGAAAGAGAGCGCTTAGCCAACAGGCAGTTTAAGCAGTTTATGCAGGACAGGTAGTTTAGTCAAGGGGAGCTAGGCAGGACAGTGAAGGCCAATACCTGGTTGACTCCCCAGCAGTCCTGTGGTAATTTGAAGGTCTACTTTTTCTTGGCGCTTGATGGTTTTTGCGCCCTTGTAAATATCAGTTTCTTGTTACTTGAAGGGGGGTTGAGTTGGGGGCTGCAGGCAGGCTTCCTCTGCAGGTCACTGTAGATGGTCCCTGGGTTCCCCTCTCGCCGGGCCAGATCAGTGGGTAGTTCAGGGCACCTCACTCAACTTAAGAGGCAGCACCTAAGCCCTGTCACTCTCAGTGGCATAAGTCCCTGACTAGGCCCTACCGCCTAAATCTCCTGCGTGGGTTGCCCAGGTCAGTGATGCTCCAACTGACTGGAAAGTTTCCCTCCCTTTCCTTATATAGGCCCAGGTCAGGTGACCACCCTCTAAGGTGGCAAAACTAAGCTCCGGCCTTATTCTAGAAGCTGCCAGGAGCTTCCCTACTCTAACTGTGGGCAGGCAAGGCAGGCTGGAATGGCAACAATGTTTGGAGTCCCTGTCAGCTCCTGGCAACTAGAATGCACCTTAACAAGACCACACTGCAGTAACAGGGGCCTATGGCAGCCATGTTGAGGGAAGAGGGCACCTGCACCTAGCATGGGTTTTAACATTACCCAGGGCATTTTAACCTCACGGGGCCTATACAATTACATTATAAGGGGGGACTTCCAGAATTAGGGGAAGCAAAAAGCAAAACAAATTCTGTGAAAAGGGCCAAGTCCAACACACATATAATCAAATTAACTGTTTATATACACAGGGATATGCTGTACTTATGTGTCTAACTACGGTGGTTATGTAGGAAAGAGCCAATTATTGAGTAGTCTTCTGAAGACAAGATAGTTATTTGTGGATCTTATGTTTGGGGGTAATGAATTCTAAAGTTTGGATGCTTTGAACAGAGAAAAATGTGCTACCTATTGTTTTTAGATCAAGCCTAGCGCAGTGCACATGCACTGCTCTGCGAGGCTTCTTGTAAGTACTCTGTGTGGGTCCGACTCCCGCCGCGCATAGGATTGGCTTTTGCGTGCCTCTTTCAAGAATGAAAGCACGCAAATGGCTAAAGGCGGGTGCATGTCTCACCTCTTTTGTAATGTTGACTCCCACTGCGTTTTGTTCTCGGGAGCAAGCAGCGGTGCGCAGGGCAGGAGCAGCATTCATTGTGAGCCAGGTTACTGTTTACAGACAACGCGCCGTGCTTTCGTTTTTTTTTAACATTGTTTTTAGCTGGAACACTAGCGCTCTTGTTTTGAACACTCTGTGTTTCTTAGGTTAGCGGTTCTGTGAACAAAACTGTAAGTGCATTTTTATTTTCCTCGAGAGATCCATCCAATTTCTGACTACTTGCTTACAGGATCGCAGTTAAAAGTGGCAGATTGCCATCAAAATGTGATCATACAACGGAGAACTATTGTGAAACGTATTCCAGCTCCGTGTGCGTCTGTGTGTATTTGGGTAAATGAATCACACTGGCATAACGATTTCTACATCCATCACGCATCTCCATACAATCCGCTCAATCACACCATTCAAATATAACAATCTCACTAATTTGAACCAACTCAACAGCATACACTAAGAAAATAAAAAAGGTAACACACTATAATAACATACAGTAAGTATATACAAAAAAGAAGAAAATACATTTATTTTTAGTAACACACAACAAACGCCGTTTGTTGTGTGTTACTAAAAAGAATGCGTGATGGATGTAGAAATCGTTCTTATGGGTTACATAATGTATTGATTTATATATGATGATTATTTATCTGCGGATTGTTTTGATTTACTAAGGAATCTATGTAAAATAATTAAAGAAACAATATATTTTTCTAAAATATCTTTTCTGTGTGGGGCAATGTACTTATTTGAATGATTTTTGGATATATTACCAATGTTTAAAGAAATTGCCTGAGAGGTTTTTGTTCTTGTATTGACATTTTCCCTGCCAGCCACTTTGAATATCTGTTTTCAGGGTCCCTCTTTTGTTCTTGTAACAAGCTCACGTTTGCTCATTTGCTCTCTGAGCTTCAACTAATTCAAATGAATATATGTGCGGTTTATGTAATAAAATACAAGTCCGATGGGTGATACAAAGCAGCTTGAATGTGGATATTCTGGGAACCGGTAACTAATGTAGGGCCCTCAAGGCAGGGGAGATGTGGGCTTTTGTCTTTACACATAGGAGGAGTCTGGCAGTAGAGTTCTGGATCAGTTGTAGCCTTTTCATAGTTGATAAAGATGATCCGTGGTAGAGGCCATTGCCGTAAGCAAGTTTAGACAGTACAAGAGAGATAGTAGGCTGGGGACTTTTGTGGAAATCCCAGGTTGGTGAAGGTGTGTCGCAGAATTTTCATAGTAATGAAGCTTGGCCTTGCTAATTTGTCCACTCAGGCATCATTGATAACTTGGGAGTCCATGTTATGTCCAAGGTTTCTTACTATTTTAAGAGGTGGTCCCAGATCGTCAGGCCAGGGGCAAAGTGGGTCATCATTTTTCCAATCGACACATGTGAGCATTTCAGTTTTGGAAGCATTTATATTGAGATGGCTCTATGTCATTCACTGATCAACGGCAACTTAAGATATGTGACTTTCCAATGTCTTTAGGGCTTTTCAGTTTAAGGAGTATTTGTGTGTCATCTGCATAGTTATAACATGTGATCTGAAATGAATTGATGATTGCCAGCAAATACTTCATGTAGGTGTTGAATAGCATGAGTGAGATGATAGAGCCTTGAGGGACCCCAGCTTTTTTGATGTACGGTTTGGATGAGAAAGGGGGAGTATGGATGAAATTAGTTCTGTTGCACAGGTAGGATATGATCCCGTCTAGAGCAGTTCCCTCTATGTCGGCTCCGTAGAGTCTTTGTATCAGAGTGTCATGGTCAACTGTCGAAGGCAGCTGAGAGGTCCAAGAGAAGTAGCGCAGCAACTCCTTTGCAGTCTACTGTATTGTTAAGGTCATTCCAGATGGCTATGAGAGCAGGTTCTGTGCCTCTTCCTGGGTAGACTCCTATGTGGAAATCGGACAGTATGGAGTTATCTTCAATGAATTGTGACTTCTGGCCGAAAGCGGCTCTTTCTACCAGTTTGCCCAGGAAAGGTCAATTTGTAAACGGTCTGTGGTTGTCACGGTCAAGTAGGTCCAGGTTAGTCTTCTTCAATATTGGGCCTATGTATGCCAATTTTAGGTCTTCTGGGAAGATTCCCGTAGTTAAGGAATTATTGATGATTCTTTTTACTGGTGTGGCAGCAGAGGTAGTTAGAAGAATGTTCTGGAATATTTGTTGTGGACAAGGGTCAGAAGGGCTGCCGACAGGCCTGCTTGCTTTGACCAGATCCAAAAATTCACTTTGCGCTATTTATTTGAAGGAATGGAGAGGCTGGGTTAATCTACTCTTGGAGGGTATTTTATAAATGGATTGATGATGCTATGCAACATGGACCTGGTAAATTTGCTGCAACAACGTTTTTTTCTGCAATGTGGCTCTTGTGGAGATGAAAGCTGCCTTGGAGGGAAAAACTCTTTGGAATGGTTACTGTCTTTAATAAGGTAGACCTTACCTTGCATATGTAGCCAAGATATTGCCTCATTCATTCATTATGATGAATGACACATTCACTGCTCAAATCTTTGTATGAGGTCCAAAATATTAATTACTTACAGAGATCAAAACACTACACACAGCATTAGAAATGCTTACGTGGGGCCTTACACATTTTTGCACCTAACAGATAGATTGACTGGCTTTAACAACTCAACAAATAAACTAGTGCCTGATACAGTGGAGTATACCTACCTTAATATAAAAAATAGCAACCAATCTTATGCCAGGAGAAATTACACCAGCTTTCAAATAATGTGCCTGCCACTAAATAAAAAATCCACAAATGCCCATAACCCTCTAACATTATGCCAGGTAACAACAAGCATTTGAAAAGCCAACAGGTCTTGCCTTTAAAAGGCAAGTGCTAAGCTCATGTTTTTGCACATGAGTAGTTTGCATACCGATTCAAAAATGGTTGTCGGTATGTCACACACATGAGTAGCCATCTTGGAATTGTTATTCCGATTAAAAAAAAGTCTTCTATGATGGTCAGTCATGTGTGCGCATGTGTCATGACAAACAGCCATGCATTTTGACATTAAAAAAAATTGCTGTTTCAAGATGAATGAATATAAACAGATAAACTAAACAAAGTAGCGTTGAGACTAGACAGCAGAGTAAGTTAACGCTATATGCCGTCTAACAATCAACAGAACTGAAATTAAGCAGGTGAATATATAGTAGCCTGGTACAACAAAACTTGTAAATGGACAGCAAGATGCAAAAGTGAGAATCATTGGAGAGTATCTTAAAGGTTACATCCATAGCAAGCTGCAGGGTATTTAGACCCATGTCTAAGTCTAGTACTTTAGATGAAATGGTGGAGACTTGCATCTCAAAAGAGAATATAAGGAATATCAACCTTAATGGTAAAATTTGGATGAGACGAAGAAAGAGAGAGATTTGTGTAGTACTGCAGGAAAAAGGAAGGAATAATATTCCATGGAGCCTAGATGTTCTATTCTGCCGATGTGAGTCAAAGAGCAATTGGATCTAATGCATTACCAATCTCAACTGTTGCACCTTAAAGCCAATCTGCTCATCCCTGTGAGTTTAATACTTATTAGAACTTTAAAATCTCAATTTTTTAAATGTCGGGATTAAACCATCTTCTTGATGCCTCACAATCAGGATTCCGTGCCAACCACAGAACCGAGACTGCGCTGACTGTCGCCACAGATGACATCAGGACCATCCTTGGCCACGGAGAAATGGTAGCCCTGATCCTCCTAGACCTCTCTGCTGCATTCGATGCAGTCTCCCACCACACCCTCCTCGACAGACTCCACAATTGGCATACAGTATAATGCTTTCAAGTGAATCGCTTCTTTCCTCTCAGGACACACACAGTACATCCATCTGCCTTCCTTCACCTCCACTCCGAAGGACATTATATGCGGCGTACCCCAAGGATCATCCCTCAGCCCCACCCTGTCTAACCTCTACATAAGCCCCCTCGCAGACATCTTCAGATCCCACGGACTCAACATAATCACCTACGCTGACGACACTCAACTTATCCCTCTCACTCACTGAGGACCCCCCTATCCCAAAACCAACTTCTGCAACGCCAAGACCGATGTAGCCAAATGAATGAACAGCTGCCTTAAACTCAACTGCGACAAAACAGAAGTACTGATCTTCAGGAAGAACACCTCCGCATGGGACCAAAGCTGGTGGCCAGCAGAAATCGGACCAACACCTGCATCGATAGACCACGCACGCAACCTCTGCATCATCCTGGACAGTCAACTGACCATGAAACAACAAGTAAACGCAGTCGCCTCCTCATGCTTCCACACCGTCTGCATGCTCCGCCGAATCTTCAGATGGATCCCAACCAACACTAGAAAGACCGTCATGCACGCTTTCGTCACCAGCAGCCTCGACTATGGCAAAGCTCTTTATGCCGGAATTTCCACCCAGCTCCTTAAAAGACTCCAGACCCTACAGAACATAGCTGCCAGGCTCATCCTGAATCTCCCCAAAGGGACCAGCATCACCCTGCACCTCAGAAATCTCCACTGGCTACACATCCAGAAGAAATGTCAGTTGAAGATCCTTATACATGCATTCAAAACTCTAAACAACCTGGAACCATTCTACAACAACCATCGACTAAGCTTCCACCTTCCCGCAAGACACCTGCGCACCGCCTCGCTCGCCCTCGCACACACACCTCTCATCCACCGCAGCCGCAGTGGGGACTGCTCCTTCTCCTACACCGCATCCAGGACCTCGAACAATCTGCCCCTCTACCTCTGAACAGCACCCTCCCTGGCGGGCTTCAGAAAGAAACTCAAACCTGGCTTTTCGAAGGAGACCTGGCATTGTCAGCGCCAAGATACCCTTAGGGTTGACAGCGTTGCGCTATACAAATACTGTGTGATTACTTGATTGAATCTGCACAAACATTGCTAGATGAGTTGAAAAGGCCATGAGGATAAGCCAAACTGGCAAAGAAAGGTAAATCAGTGGAGAAGAGATGGAATAAAATGTAGACCGCTCAAAGGAAGAACACATCCTACAAACATACATAAAGCCAGAAAATACTTGTTAAAGAATGTGGGATAAAAATATACAATCATTTTTAATAAAAGAGGGTTCGGTGAAAATGAGAAACTATTTGCCAAACAAGCATTTGCAATGCAATAGGACTCGCATTTACGCAAGACCTTTTGCATTGGAAACGGGAGTGCGGGCAGGCAAGAAGGCAAAAACGGGAGTGGGGGGAAGAGGAGCCGTGAAGTCACTGACTGCGGGAGTGGGCGGGGGGCGGAGACTCGGAAGAAAATAGTGTTCGGAGTATGGGGCCAGTAACCATGGATGGATACCAATGATGACATGGCCTTCATGAGGAGGGACTAACAAGCCTAAAACCAATCGGAAGGCAGCATTTAGGACCTAAGCCAATGAAAAAGATGGGCGTAGAGTGGGCGGAGCTTCCACAAAGCTTCCACGCTATACTGAATACTGCATGGCTCGCAAAGCGAGCAGCGCATGCACTGCAACGCTAGGCTCAACCTAATAAAACTATGTAGGCTACAGTGTAAGACTACTTTTTAATTAGCAAAGGATCTATGGTAAAGCAGAGAGAACTGGTTAATTAAAGAAGTCAGACTGGGATCAAACAAGAAAGCATTTAATAAATAAAGAGAAGGGTCTGTGTTAAAGCAAGAGAATACTTGTTAATCAAAGAGAATAGTATGAGGCAAAGCAAGAGTACTTGTTCTTTTTATAAAATGTATCTTTTATATTATTATTATTATTATATAATTTGATATTACTCTACAAGTAAAACATGAGGAAATACAGCATCACAGTACACAGAGAGCAACCAATCATATGTGCAATAAAAGTACATAGAACCTATTTAGGAGGTTTACCAGCGCAAGCAAGAGTACTTCTTAACTGAAGAATAGTGTTTTGGGTATAGCAACAGATACTTGTTAATTAAAGGGAATGGACTGTGGTAAAACAAGAAATCATTTACTATTTGAAGGGAAGAATATCGGTAAAATAGGAAACTGTTAGTTAAACAGAAATATCTGGTCTAAAATGGGAGAATACTAGCTAAAGTGAAGAATCTAGGGTAAAGTGATAGAGTAACTTAATTAAAGTCAAGTCTGTGGTACAAAGCAGGAGTATTTTTAACTGAAGTGCAGGATCAGGGAAAGAGATAGAGTAGTTGTTAACTGAAGTGGAAGATCGAGAGAAATTTAAGAGAGTACTGGGGAATTTAGGTGCAGAACCAAAAAAAAGCAAGTAAGCATGTGCCACTTGAAGTGCCGATATGGGGTAAAGTGAGACAGCACTTGTTAAGTGTGGTGCCGGATCTGGTGTAACTTTCCCCTCTTTGAGGATGGCATTCTGGGTGTTTATTATCTATTGTCGGGCCTCCATCCAAGGCCTGCAGCCTATCAGGTAGATGCATCAAGCATTTTTGCGAGCGCAAACGGTGCGAATCGCAAAATTCGGCCGTTTGCGCCCTCAAAAACGGCATTTGAGATGCATCAAAGGTTCATGCACTCGCAATTTAAGAATTCGCAAATAATTGTGAGTTCTCAAATTGCGATTGCATTTACGGAATCGCAATTTGCGATTCCTTAAATGCAATGCATGAACCATTCCAAGATTGCGAATTCGCAATCTGGGGCCGCTATTTACCGCGAAGTCTAACTATGTGGTAAATAGCAAAAACTTAGAAATATGCACTTTAGTGCATTTTTCTAAGTTGTATGTTACACACACACATGTCCTTGGGACATGTGCGTGCGCAACACCAGTGAACACGGTCGATCATGCCATCCTAATCGACCGTGTCATCAACGCCGGCATTCAGGGCGTAGCCCTTGACTGGGTTCGATCTTTCCTTCAAGGCCGTTCCCAGGCAGTCCACCTCTCCACTTTTTCCGCCCCTTTCTCCCCCCTTTCCTGTGGTGTCCCTCAGGGTTCGGCTCTATCCCCTCTTCTTTTTAACTTATACATGCAACCACTCATGGTTTCTCTTCGTCACTCCCCGGCCACTATCTATAATTATGCAGACGATCTGCAATTGATTTTTCCTTTGGACACCTCACCATCTTCCTGCACTAATTTCCAAACCACAATGCTATACATCTCTGATTGGATGGCCCACAGCCAGCTCAAGTTGAATCCGTCTAAGACGGAACTTGTTCTGGTGGGTGGTCCGACCAACCCCTGGGATGATAACTATTGGCCCCCCTCTCTTGGCATTCCCCCGCGCCCGGTCAGCTCGGTGAAAAGTCTTGGAGTGGTCATCTCTGAGGATCTATCTATGAAATCGCAAATCTCGGCTGTAACATCTTCCTGCTTTTTCCAACTGCGCAGGATCCGTAAGATCTGCCGATTTCTTACCAGAGAGGCACTCATTTTAGTCATCCTGGCTTTGGTCATCTCCAGGGTTGACTTTGCAAATATCTTATATGTGGGAATCCCCGCCTACCAGCTTCAGAGACTCCAGCTCATTCAGAACCAGGCCGCCCGCTTGGTGTTCCACCAACCAAAACACCAGCATGTTTCTCCGCTCCTAAGGAGCCTCCACTGGCTCCCAGTGGCCAAACGGTGCTCCTTCAAACTTGGGTGCACCATCTTCAAATCCCTCCATAATCGTGCACCTGTGTTCATCTCCTCTAAATTAAAGCGGTATCTTCCTACCCGCAATCTCCGTTCTTCTGCTGACAACCTTCTGTGCATTCCATCCTACCGCCGCAAGAAACATGGCGGCCTGCGCTTCTCTTTTCTAGGGCCCTCCTTTTGTAACTCTCTCCCTTCTTCTTTCCGGCACTGCCCCTCATACAAGCTATTCCGCAAGACATTAAAAACTCACCTTTTCAAAGCTTCCTTTGCGTAATACACTCTGCCCTGGTCTGCTATGTCTGTTATGAGCGCCAAGAAACCGTTTCGGTGTACGTGCGCGGTATAAGCTTTTTAACATAACATAACATAACATAACATTACCCTTTCAGGGGTGCAACACCCTGGCACCCTTGAAATTGCTTCCTTATTTGCGATTCGCTAATTGCGAATCGCAAATAAGGAATGACTCCCCATTCATTCCTATGGGCCTTTAGGTCCATAGGAATGAATGGGAAAGCCATTCCTTATTTGCGATTAGCAACTAGCGAATCACAAATAAGGAATCAGTAGAATTCGCAGAAAAGATTGCGATTCCTACATGCATCCCGTTTCACGAGTCTTTAATAGCGAATCCTTAAAATTTGCTATTAAGGACTCGCAAAACATGACTTTGATGAATCTGGGGGATAGTCCCAAACTATCACTATGTGAGAAGGGTCAGGCCATTGCAAGGCATGTTTTGTTGAGTTTCTGCCTGAAGTAGTCCCGGCCTCATTTGTTTCAATAGAAGCTGAGGCCGGATCTTCCACTGGCCGCAGCAGATTGCTTTCCCCTTTAATGTACACCGAGAGGGTGCAGTTTGGGGACCACATTCTGAGTGCGCTCAGACATTATAAACGATTCCGTCAGCAAACACGTCCAGCATTTCCAATCCCCGTCTCCTGCCACCGCAAAAGCCCAGATGACCTAATCTGGGGGCTATCAGGCCCGGCCGCTCTTCCTAGGCAGCCCTCCAGAGAGCGCCCCTCTGGATAAGCATCTCACAAATATGAAATATTCAACAACAAGGTCCATAATCCTGAAATGGAGCCCGCATTATGCAGCCTGGGGAAGCCTGTTTTTGATAACTGCAAAAGTATCCCCAGCTGCTGTTTTAATTCTGTGCAGAGATTCTTCGGCTGCCCGGGCCCACCGGGGGCTGAAGTGTGACTCCCACCGTGTTTAACTTTGCAGGGAGCAGAAAATTTCCTGTTAATAATTACGGCGTTGCTAAGCATCTAGGTTTACATGCTTTTGGGGAGGCCTGAGGCTGCGGCTTCCGATAACTGGACGAGGAGCTGAGATGTGATTACAATTTCCTTTCTTAACCATATGTATTTCCATTATGTGGTTATGTTTGTATCCATTTCATAAAATTGAGATTTTTTTTCCTAAGTACCTCCTGCTGCCAAGCTAGGTCGGCGAGTCGTGTCTCACTCTTTCATCAGGCCTTATAATGCATGCATAGATCCAACTTTGCGCGTACCGCATACATAGATCTAACTTGGTGCTTACGCAGCCCTCCGCGAGCAGGGCATTTGTCTGTTGCTCAGGCTAAGATTGTGCTAGCACCAGGATCTGACACAGCATCCACGAACCCATGAGGACTGCCCGAACACTGCTCCACTTTAGGGAAGAGTTGAAGACACACCTCTTTAAAGAACACTACATCACAGTACAGTAACAATCCAATTACCAGCTATTTCTCCTATCATGTGACTATACGCTTGTAGTTCACCTATAAAGCGCTCTGCTGCCATTTTGGCTAGGTGCACACATACAAATACTACACTCATATATACAGTACTGGAGCAGAGTTCAGAGTTGAGGTAAGGGCAGGCCTAACGAGAGGGAGCCTGGCAGGGAAGAGACATTAAAGTCTGAGAGACTGGCCAAAGGGTGGGCGAGGTGGGGAAGAGTTAGGGAGACCGGTAAGGGAGAGTGGACACCTATCTTGTCCAAAAGGAAACAACAAATAACCCTCACGCAGGGGAAGATGGAGCAAAACAGAATGCAGCCTTCGAAGGTTTGGGCTACCGAGTAGCTGTTATCATTTTACCGGATGTCCTTTGGGCTATAGAACATACTTTTTATATTCTGGCACAGTCGTGCTTTGGTACTACTAAGGCCCTCATTACAAGTTGGCCAGAATTCCAGCTCCAGTCAAACACTCACCGAAATTACAAGTTTTATAGCCCCTGGCTGAGAAAGCAGGTGAATATGTGTCTGGAAATGGCCCAGAATGCAGGCAAAATATAGCGAATTTGGTTCTGTTCATACCAATCTCTGCATGTTAATCCCCTTTCCAAATGGGCCTGTAGGACGATCACTTGTAATCCCTTAGTAGCTTCTCGGTCTAAGCCATCTCTCACATAGATATGAGCTTAGCACCTGGAAACCCTGCTCTTTAGCAGTTTGCCTATTGTAAATAAGGCTTGCTGTTATCCGTTTTTACTGATTTTTACAGATAAATACAGACAACCGTTTATTTTCTTGTCTGTATTTATTTTTAATTGTGGATAAAAACGGAAATTGGGTGCTTTATGAGTGATTCTAAATACACTTTGCTATGACTGCCAGGCCAATAACTGTGTGGATTGATAGGTAAGGGGGTTAAAAAAATGATTTTTAGTAAAGGAGCTTAAACAGCAGTAGATATGCACAAGGCTGATACTGAAATGTGCATATTTTCATATAAGTACAATGATTTATCTTCTGAAGGTGTTCGTATCACTGAAACATGGCAGGCATTCAAGTGTAACTGCATATTTATTGGTTAAATAAATGCAGAAATATACCAGTTTCAGCTTTATTTTTTTCACGAAACCCATAATAAATATGGATAAATAAATGTAAAGTTGACAAAAAATAAATATGGATAAATACAGACGGAAATGTAGGGAAAAAAAAAGATACCATAAAACCGGGAGCCCGAATTATAAATAACTTATAGAGATAGTACCAGTATCTGCATACCATAGTTGCTCTATTGATGTTTTCTCCATTATTGACCTTGATACATAGTTATCTTTACATGCAAACCCCCTTTGCTTTCCTGCCGGGTCTTCCTAATTCTTGCATCCTGTGCTTTCCCCTTTATTCCACGGTGCATTTTATTCCCCATAGACCACCCACTGTACTACTTCCCCGAGCTTCCATTCTCGTGCCCTCGTGCTTCTCCCACGAGGTCTCCACTGCCTATGTCACCCTGAGCCACTCTGTGCCTCCCTGCACCTGTGAGCCACCAGTGCTTCCCAAACCCCCATTGTCCCTTTAACCTTTGTCATCCTGTGCCCCTTGTCTAGGAAATCTCCATGCATCACACACATCCACGCCCTCTCATTCCTACTTCCTTCCAAGCCCTCCTTGTTCCTTATGCCTGCTTCCTACCATGACCTTCTGCCTCTTGGTCTTGTGCCCCCAGTGCCTCGTTGCCTGTGCCATGTTAAGCCATACTGTGCACGCCCCTACCAGTGCCAAATGCACCCTGGCCACCATCTTGTCTGGAAGCCTTCTGGACAAATCATGCCACCTCTTTTTTTTTTTGCAGAGTTTTATATAGCGCGAACTAGACCCGAACCGAATCATGTATCAGAGCGCTTTACATATTTTTCTAGTTACGTTACATTTTTACGTTACTTTCATTTTAGGCACGGGGAGATTAACAGCCTGATTCATGAAGCTAAATTGCGGGCGCAATAGCAGCGAAAATGCTATTGCAGGCGTAATTTCCCAAATCGGCATTCATCAAGAAAATAACCAAAGCGCTAACCAAAGATTGCGAATTCGCAAATATAATCTCAGAATCCCAGTAGGTTTGCGCCAAAACACGGAATTAGAGAATAAATTTAGCGAATCCGCAATACAAGCGCAATCGGTATTCATGAAAATTCTCTAATAGCGAAAAACCTCAAAATCTCTATTAGCGCCGCGCAAATTAAGGACAACCCAAAGCAGGTGGTAACCATAAAAGTCATTAGAGAAAATTTTGAAAAACCGTTGGCCAATCAGGAACAGGGAAAGGGCTGACCAAACACACATAAGGAGATGCAGCAGCAGCAGTTGGTGTCTCACAATGCCAGGAATGTACATGCTGGTCAGGCGGCGAAGGCTACAGCGAGCAGCACGGAGGAGACGCAGAATACAGGAGAGGATATTCCGCCAGCGGATCACCCTGCTGGGACAAACCAGGGAGCAGATTTATGCGAAGTACCGGCTAAATGGGGCCATGATAATTCAACTCATACACGACCTTGACCCCCTGATGCAGCACCCAACAAGGCGGACCAATGCTGTGCCTACACATGTACAGGTATTGTGTAGCCTGCACCTCCTGGCCTCTGGGAGCTTCCAGGGGATAGTAGCGGCTGCAGGGGGGATATCCCAGCCCACCATGTCACGCTGCCTCCGGAGTTTTGTTGACGCAATGCTCACCCAGCTACACCGACACATCAAATTCCCCACCAGCCAACAGGAACTGGACTTGACAAAGTTAAACTTCTACAATGTGGCCCATTTCCCATCTGTGATAGGATGCATAGACTGCACCCACATTGCCATCTGCCCACCAGCTGCGACGGAGTACATGTACCGGAATCGGAAGTCATACCACTCCCTTAACATACAGATGGTGTGCAATGCCAAGACTATCATAACTGACATCGTGGCCCAGTACCCAGGGAGTACCCATGACTCTTTTATATTCCGGCACAGCGGCCTCCACACACGACTGGCCAGGGGAGAATTTGGGGAAGGACACCTACTTGGTAAGTACACATTGTCAACAATTACACCTTGCAATGATGTAGCTGCGCAGCACAGGCACTCACCCTCTGCTCCTCTCATTCAGGTGACAGTGGCTACGCCCTCCGGGAATACCTCCTCACCCCATACCTCAACCCGGCTACACCACAGCAACGGCGGTACAATGTTTCTCACATACGGACAAGGAATTGTATAGAACGGACATTTGGGCTACTCAAGAGCCGGTTCCGCATACTGCACAAGACAGGTGGGGCCAATGTGGCTGTCTGCGCAATGTTACACAACATTGCAACCAAGCGCCGGATACCAGTAGAGATCTCTGGCAGTGAGTCTGAAGGGGACGACCGTCCACCAGCACATGTGCGTCATGCACGCGGAGAGAACCCTGCTGAAGGACACAGACGGCGCAACCACATCACTATGAACAGTTTCTGAAGCCCACAATCCACTCACCCAACAAATCACTATTGCATGGCAATGTAAATAATGACTGGAGGCCCATGTATGTTGCATGAATAAATATTATTGTTAAATCCACAATAATAACGTAATGTCTACATTCATAATATTGCAGCAGTATTGCGCCATACTGCTCCTAACTAGCCACTGGACATGCTTGTATCATCAGCATTATCTAGGAAATGTTCAAGTAACTCAATTGCGCCTCCGGCGCGCAGCCCCCAAACGCCGCTCTGGCTCTTCCTCTGGGACGGCACGTGTCCCTGTAGTGGGCCTGGTGCTGCGGCGTAACACGCCAACCAGTGAGGCAGACAGGCTGCTGACACTGGAGGTGCCCTCACTGGTGTCGTCCCTCCCCGCATTGCCTTCACCAGTAGGATGGAGTGCCAGTACGGCAGTGGTGACCTGCTCCAACACCCGTCCAACATCCTCGGCACATTGGATTAGCTGCTGCTGCTGCGCCAGGCACCGTCGTGAGAGCTGGGAGGTGGCATTCCCAATAATGTAGTTTGAGCAGGTGTAGGCTGTCAGGCGCGTAAGGAGCTGCCGGTGGCGTCGGCGGGCGGAGTTGCGCTGCTATATGAGTGCAGCAGTGTTGGCCTCCATGGCTGCCGTCATGCGCTCAATCCTATCACCCACATTGGCCACATTGCGGCCAATGTTGTGTAGCTGCAGCTGAATGGCCCCTTGCCGTCGTGCCTGCTGTTGGTGAATGCGTAGCATCCGGCGCTCAGTGCTCATGCCTGGCATGCGCACAGCTTTCCCCCTCCTGCCGCTGTGTGATGTGTCATGGTGGCGAGCCCTGACATGCCTGCTCTGCTGGCTGCCCACAGTGGGTGTGTGCACAGTCACCACAGTAGCTGCTCCAGAAGTAGATGGTGCGGCTGGTGATGGAGTTGTGGTTGGCAAAGGTGCAGCACCTGATGGTGCAGGCGCTGTTGGTCTTGCCCTGGCTGCAGGGTTAGGTGCTGCCGATGATGGTGCTGGAGCTGTCGGTGTTGCCCTGCCTGCAGGGTTAGGTGCTGCGCCGGATGGTGCTGGCGCTGTTTGTCTTGCCCTGGCTGCAGGGTTAGGTGCTGCCGATTATGGTGCTGGAGCTGTTGGTGTTGCCCTGCCTGCAGGGTTGGGTGCTGCGCCGGATGGTGCTGGCGCTGTTTGTCTTGCCCTGCCTGCAGGGTTAGGTGCTGCCAATGATGGTGCTGGCGCTGTTTGTCTTGCCCTGGCTGCGGGGAGTGGTGCTACGCCTGATGGTGCAGGAGGTGTTGGTGTTGGCACCTCCTCGGCATCCTCTTGTGACTCATCGATCTGCAGCATGTCGCTGTCGCTGCTGTTGTCGGCGCCACCTGTGAGGGGAATTGGACTTACATTAATAGCATGTATCTGTCACACGTACAGTTGCTACATGCATGCTGGTTGACATTCCCTGCCTGGCTTAGCGATTGCTTATTTTGGGATATGTGAGGCTGCATTGGGGTTCTTTTACATTATGGGCAGACTACATGTCCCACAATGCTTGTGGCCATGATCTCATGTGCATTGTTTGAATGACTTGGGATGTATATGGGAGGCTATAGGGCCATGACCATTGTTAGGGGACAGGGTCGCAGTCGCATGCCACTTACCTTGGCTGTCTTGGCTGGGTCGGGATGAGTCCAGGTTGGTGACACCTATGCACGCCTCTGTCTCAAGGGTGACCTCCACGCGGTCCTCCATGGGGGTATTGGGAGGGACAGTAGGTTCTCCGCCCCCAGTACCAGATGTCTCGCACAGCCTCTCTGCCACCCTCTCCTTGGCACGACCTCGGAGGTCGTACCACCTCTTCTTGAGCTCGTCCAGTGACCTGTGTGTCACGCCCACAGCGTTCACTTTTGCTGAGATTCCTAGCCAGATGCGACGTCTCTCTATCTCTGGCACCCTCCGGGAGTCCTTTCCGAAAAGTTTTGCGTGGTTTTCAACCACTCCCTCGATGAGCTGCTCCAACTCCTGCTCGGAAAACTTGAGCTTTCTCTTGCGCCCGGTGTCACTGGGCCCTGGTGCAGACTCCTCTGACATTGCTACTGTCGCAAATGGGTAAATTGCGCTACTTTGGAGGTGTCCCGGCAGGAGCTCTGTTTAGCTGCAGCCTCGCGATCAGCCTCGCAGTTCAGAATGGGGGTGGGAACTGCCTGCTTCCTGGTTGTGATGTCATCACAGCGCTCGAAAAGCGACTTCCCGTTTGTGCGATCTCGCTACTGGCGAGATGTCGCTAATGGGGATTTGCGATGGCGCACAATAGAGACGGAATATCTGGGTGATAGCGATTTATCGGCGATTTTCTTTTCTCGCTATCGATTTTAGCGCCCGTGTGCGAATCGCTTTATTTACTCGCTAACTATGATGAATTCCGATCTGCGCCTTTCCATTTGCGATTCGCTGTGAATCGCAAGTTGAGAGTCGCAGATTCCTTTCTTCATGAATCAGGCTGTAAGTGATTTGCCCAGAATCACAGGAGGTTTGGGCGTCGTTACCGAGACTCGAACCCAGTTCCTCCAGGTCCGAGGTCGAGCGCCCTAGCCGTTAGGCCAACTCCTCTCCCACAACCTCCTTGTAAATCAAAGGCTCCTTGGCCGCAAAGCAGCTCGGGACATTTGAAGCTATAACCCCCTGTGTGAGTGAAGCTTGCACATCTGCCTACTGTCTGTGGTTCAGGCTTGTACCGTGCGGGCATATCTGGCACTCGTAGTTTCATTTTCCTTCACACATGTAATACTACAAATAGCAGAAGACAGAACCAGCGCTAGATAGCTATTCTCGCTTGACGAGGGGTAACCCGAGAGAGCTAGTGTTACCGGGGTACATAAAGGTCACCTTCCCTCAGGACCAGGGGCAGTTGTGAGGTTGGGGGAAGGAAGAGAGGAAGAACCTGTAGTCTGACCTGGGCAACATTTGGAGAGGCCATAGCTGCCTAATAGATCTACAGTGTTATATGCAGGGCCACTGGAATTATGCAGCAGGGGCGGACCAAATTATGCTGCAGGGTTGACTAAATTACGTGGCAAGGAAAGGCAAATTATGTGGCATAATCCGACACATTTTATGATAGTATTACTTTCTTATTTTGGCATTTTTACACAGGTTAACACTATCTGAGCACAGATTTAACCTTACTAGTACCGGTTTAATACACAAATGCACAATAGGTGACAGAAAGGGGACCAGTCAACTTGTTTGCAAAGGGCCTTTCACTGAGTGACAACAAATGCTGCTGCCTTTATAGTAACTTCTGATTCGTTCGAGCCAGTAACTTTTTTTTCCTAAAATCTGCAGATTATGCAGCAAATGGACGATTATGTGGCAAATCCATATTTATACGGAAAGCGAAGTGGCTGCAAAATCGCATAATCCCAGTGGCCAGCAGTATAGTTGATATCTTCAGGCACTCCTGGCTTTTTTTTAAAAAAAAAATAGCTTCACATACAGAGGCTGTGAAATCCATACTTACAATGTTGTATGTGAAACTACAAGCCCCAGAATGCAAACTGTTCTTGACTGAATAAGCCAGTGGTGGTGTAAGGTGTCACGTGACATTGTACTCCTTGGTAGTAATGTGAGAAGAGGAGGAGGGGCACACGCCCACCATTCCTCCTTTTAAAAGCTCGAACCCTGCATTCTTCAACCAATGTTCCACAAGTCGCCCTGCCAGATGCCCGGTAGCAGCTGGGCTGCAGCACGCTGAAGATTCGATCGTATATCAGCCTATTATGACATCTCCCAACTGTATGTGTTAAAAATTAACAACAATATTGGAGTGGTTGCGAGCGAGGCCCAAAGCTCTGGGGCAGCTGTAATTAGTTCCAGAGGGGGGCAGCTGTCTCCTGGTAACAGCTGAGACTTTTTTTGGAGGGAAAAACAGGAACCGCATTTTTTTGGACAGAATTAATGATCTGACTGGGGAGGAGAATGAGCCAAGACTTGAGAGGGTTTGTTTTCCTCCCCCTGCTCCTTTATTTCTTCTAGATTTCTTTACAAGCTCCCTTACTTAATTGTAAATCAAAGGCTCCTTGGCCGCAAAGCAGCTCGGGACATTTGAAGCTATAAACCCTCGGCGCCAAGCTTGTGTTGGCTTTGTACTAGCTTCTTATCAAGAGATATAAATGTATCTGGCCAGGGACAAAGCGCGTGGTTTATTAACAGTCCATTCGACTCCCTCTACCAGAGAGGAAGCATGTTATATTACTGATTCATTCACTGACTGTCTCCTTATGGTAAGTGATTAAACACTCATTGCCAAAGCCAATAGGTCTAGCTTTGGAACCAATTGGCTTTGCCAAAGGTCTTAGTAGTATATTACTATATATACAGCGCATATAAGTAAGTAAAGACGGCATTTTTTTACATTCTACAGTCTCATTGCTTTAGTGTACCTTTGTACTATAGTTGTAATTGACTTAAGTAAGTATTGACAAAGCCAAGAAGAGGTCTTGGCTGTAAAAGGTTGAACTTTTAATTATTCCAATGCTTGTATGGTACATGTGAGCTGAATTGCATTGGGGTATCTGGGTGATTTCTGGTTGAAAGAGGGTGTTCATAATGAGGGGACAACTGAGAACTCTGGAGGCTGTGAAGATTACATGCTCATCCAATCCTTGGCCTCTCTCCGGTGCGCAAAAAGTGTCTTTCACCTATCTTCCATTTGTAATTATTAATTCTAATTACTTACAACAAAATCAATGTTGTAACAGATTTATATCAAACTGCTAATATGCACGCACAAAGTGAAAAGGTCTGTCTGGTTTTAGGCATGTTTGTTATTGTGTGATATGTCTGGATGCAATAGCAGAAAACTCACAAAGAGGAACCTAAATGATGGTCAGGCACAGGATTACAATTCACATGTATTAAGCCACACCCTTAATTACTTACGCCATGTCACTTTTAGAGATCCCGCTCCCTCCCTTCCTTTTTATTTCCCACTCAGTGCACTGCAGTCAACAATACGCTTTCACCTACAGACAGCTAAAAGATGTCTCATAGGCGAGAACTAAAAATGGAGTTGTAAAACTATAGAGTTAAATCTAAAACTTGTGGGCAGAAAGAAGAAGCAACCCTTTTGCACCTCTGCAGCACTCACTCTGCAGAGTCTCTGGGAGGGCAGGAGCACAGCGGTTGCTACAAGTCAAACAGGGGAGTTGTCCATTTCAGTGAAAGAAAGCAGAGGGCAGAAGCAGCTGGTGGTGGGAGTGCTGCCTGGCGGTGATGTGGGGCGGGGGAGGGGCAGGGCTGGGGGTAGTAAACTACAGAATACGGCCAAATACAGGTAAGTAAAATATATAAATAAATAAAACGAATTTCGTTGCGCGCACTGCACCGGCAAATGCGATGCAGTGCGTGCAACGAAATTCGTTTTATTTATTTTTGTTTAGTTACCTGTATTTGGCCGTATTCCGTAGTTTACGGAAAAACAGGATTCTAAAAGGTCTACTTACATTGGGGAGTTTCACTCCTTGCCTTTTCTCCAGCACATCTCACAAAAAATAAGACACTTTGTAGGGTTGGAACCATAGCTACCAAGGCAGTGGTGATTCCTCCACTAAGGGGGAGGAGTGTCTCCCCATTGCTTTTAAGCAGTATAAATAAAGGAAAAATAAAATGGTAATAGCTCTAAGTTATTATCATTTTATTTTTTCTTTATTGTGACAACTTTGAGGGCGGGGCTGCTCTGCTGACAGAGCAGGGAAAGGGAGGAGTGGTTTGCACTCCCTACATGTGCATGGATGTTTGGCTGGGCGCCTAGGGTCAGCCAACCTGCCATACGCACTTTGCATGTTCTCAACAAAGGTTGCATTACAGACAGTTCTTGTCTGAGCACCAGACCACAGCGCTCAGACCAATCACAACGCTGCACTGCAGCGTTGTTATTGGCTTAGGGGAGTCTGTGTGCTTCTAGTGTGCTCTGTTCCTGCTCTGGAGACGATGGTGGAGAGAGTGGCGAGATGAAGCGAGAAGGTATGTTTTTCTTTCCCCCTCTTCCGCTCCCCTGCCCTCCGTCCTCCCATCCCCCATCTGTGCCAGCCGCCACTGTACCAAGGGGCTCCTTGTCATGTATGACACATTCTATAAATCCTGGCATCATCAATGAGATTTTTAGGCACATACTTACATAGTTAAAAACAGAACTACGAGTCCCCGAAGGGAAGGGGCTGTGGGCTAAATAGCCAGGCTTGGTTTAAGGAGTAACAAATGATACGAAGCTTCTTGACAGCTATGAGTGGGGGGTAAAATGGTCAGACCTAATATGTCATTTCGGACAAAGGAAGCATGACATCACTTCCACTACCTCCTGATTTGTGGTAGACACCCTTGATTAGTTGGTGCTGATGCAATTTGCAAAATGTTTCTGCTAGAGTCTAAATACAGGGCATGGGCTGGCAGTGGGAAGTGCCAACAGGAACATTTTGGACACTGCATCGGCAGCTGCAGGGTCTACATTTCGTGTCTACACCACAAAATAGAATGTAAAACCTAAGAAGGTTTGACCAAAGTCACAAGGGTAATCTGCTTAAATCTGCACAATTTGCCACTACATATTCTCACAACTCGTTTGGCCAACAACCACCAGGTGATAAGTGCACCCTCAAGAACATCAGGACTTTTTGCAGTTTGCCCCTCAATCCTGAAGGTTCTGACTACACTCGTAGGAGATGTACAAGGACCATCTGTGTCGCTGAGAGTCACACAGCAGGCTTGAAGCTTCCTCCTTCTGAAACAGGGGAAGGGGAAGCAAAGACCCATATGTGTGAGGGGGGAACCTTACAGAAATGAGGGGGTGTTGCTTTGGCAGATGGAAGCTCAAACCCCATTCTTTTTCTTTATAACCATAGTCCACATCAATGTGTCTTTTTCCAAAATCTTTTAAATACAGGATGAGTATGAGGCTCTGGGCAGCTCTCGGGTTGCTACACGGTTCCCAAGCCCAGAAATGGTTTCCAGGAACACAGCACTGCTCAACGTGGAAAAGGGACAATGAGCTTTACACGTGAGACTTGTTGCAAAATAAGGCACGCATGAAGGTGGCCCAACACCATGAGTCGGGCTTTGGACGCCTTCGGGGCATATCCAGTGTGGAGCGCTGGATAGCTCGCCATCCACCTGTCCAGTGTGAACTCCTGAGCGGGGCCACCTGCTGATACATGGCAACGCTCTGGCCTATCATAAGACATTGGAAGTACCTATGTGAAAATAAAGACACCCATTACCTCCACCCCATTACCTAGGAGCCAGTACCACATTATTAGTATCATCTTTTTATCAATATTGCTCCTTTTTCACAGGGTGGAGGGCTACTGAACCACCTTCTCACCCGCTCCACTTGTATCTGTGTAGGACACATCTTCGACATTTCCTCTAAAGAAAAAAATTATACTTACGGTTCTGTTAGTAATTTACATAGAGGGGTATAGAGTTTCACATAATGTCACACAGGGAATGTCCAATTAGTATGGACTATTAGACAAACAGAAAAGACAAGAGTGGAGTCATCTTTGGTCGAAGGACCCCACGCAATGGCACTTGCTGACTAAAGACATGATATTTTTTTCTGAACCCTCATTGAGACATTTCTCCTTTTCCCTGCCAGGCTGTCAGTTTTTTTTGCCAATAAAGGAATGAGAAGTGATAAAGGCAGTTCACAAAATAGCTGTGCTAGCATTCACAAGGTAGCAGACCTGGGCTTTGGTGGTGCTCTACAGATGAGCTCTGGCTGCTCTCCCCAAGCACTCATCTCAGACCAAAAGCTTGGTTGGCCATGGATGGAAAGCTTAGTAGGCCCTCTATTGCAGCATCTGTCAGCATCTGCTCAAACACTCTGGCGATCGTCTCAACAGCTGCTCCCTGCACTGTTTGTAACAATAATGGCCCTACCTACTGCCAGCTTCCTCATCCTCGGTGCAAGCACGTCTAAGATTTTCTGTTTGCTTCAGCTTTTCTCTGGATGTTGTTTTAGGGTTTTGACGCTTACAGAGAACTCCTGTCCAAGTCAGACAAGTTTAAAGGAATATATTTTTATTGGTAAGAGCACTGTGTTCTGCTTTTGATTATTTAAAGAAAAGACAGATTAGTGTCCTACAGAGGGGTGACTGCCAAGGTTTTGCTAACCAAGTAGTTTACCACGAGGACTATTACCTTTACCATCTTAGACACGATTGAAGAATTGCATTTATAAGGTACACACTACGGGGCATATTAGCAAGGGCTGGTGATATAATTATCGCCGCTTTAGCGTCCGTTTTTGGGCGAAAAGTGGCGATAATTATATCGCAATATCATCAAGGACACGCTAGCGCGTGTTTCCTTGATGTAGAGCCCGTTTTTTCACAGTCTCGCCTCGCATCGCTAATGAGATGCAAAGAAGGCCTGGCTGTGAAAACAACACATGTTAATATCATGAAGGCAGCTTCCCGATATTAACAAGGAGGTGCAGCGATGAAAAAAATTCCCTACCTCAGCCTTAACTCAGGAATTTAATGTCTGTTAAATTCCTGACTAAGTCATACTTTTAATGGGAGATGGATTATGCTGATACGACCACAGGGTCGTATCAGCAATGTTATCGCTGTTTTCAATGGAACATCGCTGGAAAACCAGTGATGTTCCATTGACAAGACCGCTATCGCTGAAATATTATTGCCATAGCGCTATGTGTTGTAAATATAGCGTTATCATGGCGATAAAATTCAGCGATAGCCAGCGATAATATTTCTATCACTATGTACGGCCAGCGATAATTATCGCTGGCCATTGATAAGATGCCCCTACATTCGCCCAGGTTTCTTGTTCAGGCCACTTGTAGTTGCCTCTTTGATGCTCCTCGACTGTTTCTGTTTTGGCTGCCTCTCAGTGCACACCTGCTCAGTGCTGGGGACCATGGAAATCATGCAGGCCCGACTTTGGTGTCCCGCAAACATCGCTGTTGACCCCATAAAGCCTTCCGTCACTAGTAGTCATGCAACAAGTCAGTGACTGCTTATTCATGAGAAAAACTCAACAAAATCCTAGCACAAACACTTGGAATCAAGCTCAAAAGAATCCAACATTTTGGGGAATCTGTTGACATTTATTATGCAACAGTGTTTGATTACTAATTGTAAAGTTTGCCGCCTTTAGTCTTTGGACACTGCAGTTTTTAAAGTTAGTTTTGCAAGAAGTGTTGGATTCTGAGGCACCATCCATCCACCTTACAATTTCATCCGGCCTCAATGACATCCCCTGGTGTGGCGAGGCGTACCCTTCCTTTTTGACATTCCTTATCCAAATTCTACTGGTCGCACTAACAACTTTGTTTTACAGTTGCATTAAAATTGAGATTGCCATTGTGACTGCCTATTTCAGAACTCGGATGTAATTAGATGAATGTGAAATCTTTTAATTTAATTATTGCTTGTTTTTAATGTATGTTTCTATGAATTATTATATTTGTCTTTGAGAAACACCTCAACAAAAACTCTCATATGTGTGGTTAACGAGGCTTCTATTGTTAAGATCTAGGAAAATGCCCAAAAGCATGCTATGGGTGGTAAAGTAAACCTAGTGGACAGTTAGTAAGGGGCCAAGGTCCTAGACTGGTGTGCTGTGCATGACAACATTCAAAGGTGATAGAAGAGACAGACACAGAAGACGTCAGAGTGTCTAACGCGCAGTTGGAGTCTGCCCCTGGCTGAGATCAAGGAGAGGGGGCCAGGAGTCCCACCCTCAGGTTCAAAACAGTTTCGGTGAGTGTAAATAATAAAAAACATCCATCTGTAGAACCTGCAGAACTCACATGGACTTTGTCTCGCACTAGTTTCTAACTAGAAAGAAGGACGTCATTGGGTAGTCTACCATTGGTGCACACAAGGGTAACGTTTTCAATATCAGATGGTCACCAACACTAGAAAAGAGGGGGGAGATTTACAATAACTGGCGCATCTCTGCAGATCAGCAGGGAGGTGCTAGTTATGTTGCTTGATGTTAGGAATACCTTACGCCACCATGGATGCGCCGCATTTGCAATGCGGCGCACCGTGGCGCAAGGAGAGACAGATGCGTGACGCATTTGTCAGCGTATAGGTGACGCAGTGCTGGAGTCGTGTCGCAAGCACAACGCAACTCCAGCACTGCTCAGGGCCAGCCTATACTTGCTGTGCTGCGTCACCCCTTACGCCTGCTACAAGCAGGCATAAGGTTTTGACGCAGCAGGGACGTAAAAGTGATTCAGTAAAATCTTGTAGATTTCACTGCATCACTTTTATAGGGCTTCCTTGCAATGGAACACCCACCCTGCATACATTATACCCGATGCAGGTATAATGTAGCACAAGGCTTTACAACGTGATGCATCTCACTAGATGCGTCACGTTGTAAATCTGTTGCATAGTGGCATATGGTTTAGGACGCCACTGCGTCACAGAAGTGACACAACGGTGTTGTAAAAATGTAGCAAGGGGCTTGTAAATCTGCCCCGTTGTGTCTAGAAAAGACCCTGAAGTGATGCAGTACATAAGGTACACCTTTCCTTAAGGTGATGCAGATGGGTCGTAGCGGCCTGCCAGCTCATTAGCCACACATAGGGACCGCTGCGCATTGCAGAAGTCAATGGTCATGAAACTGGAAAAATATCTGGGATGAAAAAACAATAAAATGTCCTAAAATGATAGGAAGATGGCTGAGCAAGTGGAAGTAATGCGCTGTCGTCTGATTCTGAATCCCAGATCCCAAGTGGAGGTGAACATGGACAAAAGAGCGAGAAGCTGAATCCACCCTCTGGCATGTGACAAGTGAAGAGATTTTTAGTGCAAGAATACCCACACTCCACAACAGTTGACTGACCTGGCTAGACATCTGGCAGAGGAAATAGTTTAGCTTGTGAGCTTCACAGGTGGGCTCTAGGCAAAAGGTACCAATGTGCCATTGAATTCATGGCGTTTTTCGCGGTCTCTTATGCTGCGGTCCACGTAAGCGACATCCGAAGAAGGCTATCCCAATTTAACAGATTTTAGTCATGGGATTCTCCCAACAGATCACTTGAATCAGCAGTGCCGAGTCTCTGATCACAACTTAAGGACATTATAAGGCAACTAGATGAAATAATACGCTGCAGGAGTGCGCTCATTTGAATTCTTTTTTATGGTTGAACAACTGTTGGCAAAAGTAGAAGTTGGATAATTCAACTTCCAATTTCTAAAATTCTGAATTGGTTGAAGAAAATGGAGTAAAATGTCCCCGGTATTTCCGCCCAGCTCATCTGCTTTCTTCCCTTTGTGTTTTGAGGCTTCACTTTCACTTCACTCAGTGCTAAACTTAGCTATGGCCGAGTTAAACAGCACATGAGTGTAAGCAGTGTGGCTGTAGTGAAGTGTGAAACCCCTACAGACTCAAATTACGCCCTCCACCTGATTCTGAGGGTTCATCAGATTTTTGGTCAGAAGGCTTTAGGTGGTGTGTGCTTGCTTCTAGCTACTTTTATGCAAAATCTGCCACTCAGAAACACAAGCTAGGTGCAGATCTTGAGACTTTGGGCCTTATTTTGAGGTTGGCGGGCTTGATACCCTGTGAAAATGTGGCAGATGTCCCATCTGTTGTATTACAAGGGTAAAGACTATAATGCACTTGCAAAAGAGTTGACAGGATATCTCACATGCCTGTGATGGAATATTCACCCCCACACTTTAAATAAGGCCCTATATTGGAATGGTGCTCCAAATTACCATCGCACACAACCCTCTGTGAATGCTTTTGGCAGTATTTCCATGGCTGCTCCCACTTTATCCTTTGCTTCGGGAGTTTGTTACAAGTTCTAAGTGAGAAAGAAAGACTCCTTTGGCGGGCCAGGGGTTGGCCAGCTCTGCTTGTTGACGCCTCTGAATCTCAGGCCGGGTTTAGTCCTCCAGCGGGGTCAAACAGGACCATATGTAATGCCACTGTGGCATGGTGCAAAAACAGAACTTTTTAATTTTCCACCATGTTTCTCCAATTTGGAAAAAAGGGAGATTTAGTACTTAATTACTTTCCAATCCCGCCAGGCTAAGCCTGCTAGCACGCCTCATTTATGAAGAGGACTGGTTTGCGGGCGAGCACCCCATCCAGCGCTCTGCGGAGCTCACACCACTAATGGAAACTCGGCACCTCCGACTGCCCTGGGACCTTCAGAATGAGTTAATGCCTCCGATATGAAATTTCTAGAGTTTGAAGGCTTCTTTACAAGCCTCAGAAATTGTACCTACATATATATTTTTTTTCCCAAGGTGTGATAAACCTTAAATGAAAAACAGGTGACTGATTAAAAATGAGCTTCTTGTAGTCGCTCCAGCGGGCGGTCTCCTGTAATGGAGCGTAACACTTTACTTCGAGCAGACTGATGTTTATAGGAGGTAACTGCCCCAAAAACCTTTATAATTGGTACGAAAAGGCTTGTGGTTCAGTGGAAACACGAGGGATTTTGGACTTCGGTAATTCTGTACACTGTCATTCAAAAGAAGGAGTGATCACCATGCCACTTTATTACCCTGAGGATGAATGGCCACTGTTGTATAAACTCTGCATTGTGTGAATGAAAATTAATGTGACGCCAAACACAGCCACAGGAGGATATTGAGATTCAAGTAGCCATGTTTCAGCCACTTGACAGTTACTAGGTCTTCAACTGATTGTTATATCATTTCCCTTGCTGCTCTCATTCTTGGAAGGATCAGACACATGTCAATGAAAGGCTGACTGTTTCTCACCAAGAAGGCAGGATGGCGTGCTCTTTCTACTTGATGAGGGGTTTATCACCCAGAGGTCCATGTCTTGATTGGTCTCGGGGGAGGGGGGAATGGGGGCGGGGGGAGGTCCAACACTGCCACCATGTTCCAATGTAAAAGCAGTTAGGAAGTGTCAGAATTATTTGGTCAGAGGATACCCCAGTTCACCAAAGAAGGAAGGAACAAATTATTGTTTTGATGTTTAATAAGCTTAGATATGTGGTGGGGGTGGGGACTATTGATGGATTATGAATTTGTACTGGCCCTCAATCTGTAGCAGGGAGAGCTGACTAGAAGTCAATGTGAGGGTCCTTTGTAGTTCTAGAGCAGCACACAGCACTCAAAGTAGACGCTTTTACTTTGCTGCCAAGAAACCCGTAGATGATGTTACTGAGAATCTGTCAATAGTCCATTCAGATTTTAAGGCTTTTCAATTTATTTATATTTAGTGCCTCAAAGAAACCAAATTCATGATGGAAGTCATAAAAACCAAATATGTTTATTTGTAATTATCAAGCCGAGTTGTTCGATATTTGTTGGAGAAGAAGAAACCACAGCCTTCAGTTCAAAGACTCTTGGAAGGAAATAGCCTAAGAAAGTCCTAGTGCCAGAAAAAAATGTTTGTTGTGGCCCACAAAAAGATCTAGTTTTAAAGATAGAGAGGATATGGTAATGAGTAGGGTTTGGGGCGGCTCTTGCTAAGACGATGCTGATGAAACCAAGCTTTACAGATACAAACAAGCTTGGATCAACCCACTCCCGTACACCCGACGTCGCCAGTATTCATAAACAAACTTGGAATGCTAGTGGTAGAAGCTACATTTTTACTGACCAATCAATATCAGTGAATATCTACAGTATAGTATTTTCTCTTGTCCATACAGAGTAGTACGACCATGTGGAAGTGCAAGTACATAGAAATGTCATTGCAGGTGAAAATGTAAAAAAGAACGCGAGTCAGATAAATTATAAAAGAAAACATTGACTAAAAAAAACATTGTGATCTGCTAGGAATCAGATAACTTAACCTGGTTGTTCCAGATCTTACCTTGGAGGCTTCTTGCCCAAGAATGGATTGCTCTGAAGGAGAGGCGAAGTCCTGTTGCCAGCGGCTAAGAGTTTTCCTGCCAGATGGATCACCCATTCATTCTGTTCATAGGTCTGAGAAGAGGAACACGAAGGAAGAAGAAATGAGAGGGAATGGAGAAGAGAGCAGATACCACAAGTACAAGGCTTGATTTGGGTTATATTTCATAACATGATGTCTACTTCTAGCTAGCAGAATTTGCTAATGCCACAAGCAGAATTAAAGGTCAGAGATGTGAAACACAGTTAACAGAATCAGGAGGGGAAAACTCATCACAAGTCGCTTACATGATAACTAGTAGCTAACAAGTATCGTGGGTTTATCATGGGATGTTGGAAATAATTGGAGAGAAGAATTAACTAATCTAAAGTTGAGGAATACCTTAAAGAAAACGATGTAGTTTACTTTTTTGCACCACACTTCCAAAACATCACAGGCAATGGGTCCACTTGGACAGTATTCTGGAAAACTGATAATGACATCAGGGGCCAAAGAGGGTAATTCTGTTCACAAGGAAGGGGGGCAGGCGGGAGGGGGCTCTTGTGCTATAATTGTATCTGTGTACCTGGGACTTCCGTGCTTTAACTTTAGGGAAATGCCCTAGGTGAGTACTGATAACTCAGCTATAGTCTGAGAATACAATAGAAACCCAACGCTCTTCTACACTTCACTACTTGGATCGCCATTTAACAAAGCTTTCTGAATCTGGAGCTACAAAAGTGGGGACAAGTACCACATAAAGGGCACATCCTCTCACAGTATGAGGCAAAAATTAGGGCACAAGTTCCGCAAGCACAACAAATGATCAAGATCTAGGGACAAGGAGGGTGCATATTATACAGCAAGGGTACATCCCCTGAGGTAGGAGACTTAGAAGGGCGCACATTACGAGCATCCCTGCTGGATCCCAGAGTTCAGTATTGTAAAATCCCGGAGGGTGATAAGCAGCACAGACAATAAAACACATACATTCTCAAATAATATTTCAGACCACAAATGTTCCACACATACCATCGATTCCGCTCCAGTTTAATAATTGCCATTGGTGGTAAGTCAAAACTCAGTACATAATTGTGGGATTTCTTTGCTGATTCAAGAAGGATCAGCCAGATGCAAATAATGGTGCCAATATATTCTTCTTTTAAACTTGCCCTCTCTAGTCCAGTTGTTGTTGTACTATTGCCCACAGTGGTAGTCTCCAAACTATTAGTTCATGGCATTACATCGGTTAAGTCACAAGTTGCTTGGACACTAACCACGATGAGATGACTACCACCGACATGAAAGAGGCAGCACTAAACATGAAAAAATAATTGGTTGTGCTTTTTTTTTTTTACTACAGTAAGGATAAAGCTCCAAGAAGCAGCACAGTACTTCATATAGAACAATTTCAGATTACAGACTAAAGAAACTAGGATGTGATTGGATGTGGGGCAGTTGCGAATATAGGAAGATCGTAGGGTATCACTGGAGAGTTGATATATAAATTACTACAGAGCAGTAGGACCAATCAGTATGAGAATAAAGGGATAGTATAATTAGGCAATGTGAGCTATATGTCGGGGAGCAAAATAAGTCAGTTGTAAGTGGTGGGCAAGTCAATCTGGGGGAGCACATTTAGATATCAATTATTCTCAGAAGCAGTAGACCCCGACTTAAGTTGGGGTACCCTTGTGCAAATGATGGACGAGGCATTTGGAACTCAGCACTGAATTCTAAAGATCTCATCTCTGAGAGTATGCAACAGATCAGACAATCTAGCACAATACTCTTTCATTGTGGTAGGTGTGGCAAATAAAAGCACAAATTAAATGATTCAAGAATGTCCATAAAGCAGGGAAACGAGGGGGATTAAACAAAATAAATGAAGAATATAATTCGTAGAAAAAAGAAGTAACTTTCATAAAATTCAGGGCACAGCTAAAGGGATGTGATACTGTGAAGCAAAGTGAGCTATTTGCGGGCGCCTACACAGAATGTAAATGTTGCTTTATGATGTAAAATGTAAATACTATACCATTTTTTTTTTCAAAAAGTCTGAATTAAAGTGAGAAAAATGATGACAATAGAACAGTGAGGTAAAGCCGAATATATCAGCTGGTTTGCAGCTTGCCCACTGACTCACTACTGGTCTGACTTAAAGGGCCATGGCTTTCACGTGTCATCACAACAGCTCCTGGCTATATGATGTTGTGTATGTTGATTAACATTGTAAATGTCTCTATCGCCAATATATTTGAGATGCACTGAATTTCCACGTTTCGGTGTATTTACATAACACAAGTCAGGGTCCGAGAGAGAGAGAAAGCCGTGTGGTTTCGAACTGAACTCCAGGTGTGTGTGCAATTAAAAAATGTTCCGCAGACCAATCGTCCTCTTCAGACAGGGTACTGGGAAACACGTTCGAATGTACAGGAACTAAAGGCCGCCACGTATCGGCAAACGTGATGGCTGAAAGGGCTGTCAGCCACGGCAGGCCTCGGGCCTACTCCCGTCCCCTTGGCGCTGAGAAGTCCTGCCCGCTTCCTCGAGAGTGGAGGGCGCAGGGCACGCCAGGAAACCCTCGGTGAAGTGAAGTGTCGTGTGTCAGGGGCTGATGAGGTGCAAAGCGCTGCTGTCAGGAGCCGCGCCACAGACAGTCCCCGACGCCGCCCCGCGCGGCTGTCAGAGACGCCCGTGTCAGCCTCTTAACCGGTCACCTCTGCTGAACCAGGCGCCGGGCGCGGCTCGCTCGGGCACACCCACCGACGCTGGAAACAGACCTCCTGGACACAGCAGCGAGGTGTTTTTCCTCCCAAATTAGGCTTTTTTTTGGAATCAAAATGGATCTAAAGCGGCCAAAAGGAGAAGAAAAAACGCGAGGCTCTGAAGACACAGGGATGGGAGTCTGTGAACCAGAACTGGGATTTTCTTCATATATAGATTTGTTTTGCACTTAAGTAGAAATTGGGTGCACAAACTTTTAAATGCTGTTGAGTTAAAACTGGTCTGTGGTATTATTGCTCGTTCTGTTTATATACCTAGCACCAGCACTGTCCTGCTCCACGGAAAAAGGTCAAAGACTCACTGTAAATGTCCTTACGTCGTCCCATCCATCCCATGTGTCCCCCCCTAGTGCCACATGCACTTGTGCGCCGCTCCCTAGCCTGCTGTGCACTTTATAAATATCCATGCAAAACACTGCTCAGAAATTACACATAACAAGGGCTCAATTCTGGACCTTGTGATTTCCAAATTAGACCAGATTACCACTGCTTCACCCATCCATGTGGACTGGTCTGACCATTTCCTCATTCCCTTCTGTTTTCACCTCTCTCACATTTTAACTCTCGGCCAACCCAAAAGAGCCTCTACGTGGTTCCGCAACACAAAAATCATTGATCTTGAGACTCTATGTGATTCTGCTATGCAATCTCTTCCTAGTCTAGACCCCAATACGGATGTCAACGATCTCACTCCTCTTTCCCTCTTAATACTCGCAGTCGAAATCGACAAGGTTGCTCCACTCCAAAGCAAAAGACCTACCCCATTAGCTCCTTGGTTCAACAAAGCTCTCTATGACGAAAGGAAAAACCTTAGAATCTTAGAGAAGCACTGGAGACAATCTCCATCCACACCCAACCTCTCTCTTTTACGTTCAGCAAGATCCATATACCACAAACACATCTTCCAGGAAAAAACATCACACTTTAGATCCCTCCTCGATTCAGCTAAAAACAGACCCAAAAAACTTTTCGACCTCATCAAAAACCCAAATTGTTCTCCCCAAACCATCAAGTCTGAGGATGCATCAAAGAAAGCAACTGAGTTCGCTATATTCTTCGATCAAAAGGTAAAATCTGTGGTGGAACAGGTCACCCACCCCACCCCCATTGAGGAGCGAAAATCCTTAGTCACTTGGCAGAACTTTGCCGCCATCTCAGAGGTTGATCTCCTCAAACGCATCCGCGAAACCAAACCTTCCAACCATTCCTCTGACCCCCTTCCCAGTGGCATCGCCATTGATTTCTATACTAACACTCTCTCCTAGTGGACCAGGCTAGTCAATCTCTTCCTCAGTCAAGGATCCCTCCCAAGTGTCCTCAAAACAGGACAGGTTACCCCCCTTCTAAAAAAAAAAACCTCTGCAGATGCAAATGACCTCAATAACTTCCGCCCCATCACCAATCCCCCTTTTCTTTCAAAGATAACAGAAAAATGTGTTGCAAAACAACTGTCCCAACACATTATGGACAATAATCTCCTCGACATGTTCCAGTCGGGCTTTATTCAAAACTGCAGCACTGAAACAACCCTGCTGCAAGTGATCGATGATGCGCTGCATATTCTCAATTCAGGGGAATCGTGCCTTCTGATTCTTCTTGACCTCTCTGCAGCTTTTGACACTGTTAATCACAACACCCTCCTTAACATTCTTCAACAGAGAATGGCGTGGAAGGCACTGTACTCAAATGGTTTGCCTCTTTCTTCACAGACAGATCCCAAATGATCAAGATTACAAATATTCTCTCGTCTCCACTGGTGGTTGGTCAAGGCATCCCTCAAGGTTCTATCTTTGCTCCCACTCTGTTCAATCTCTATCTGGAACCATTAGGGAACCTTCTAAGCAAATCTGGAATCCTCTACCATCTCTATGCGGATGACACCCAAATCTACCTCAAGGTGTCTTCCCCTCATGATCTCTCACTACTCAGCTCTACTCTCAACACTATTCACAACTGGATGCTAGTTCACCAACTCATTCTCAATCCCTCCAAAACAGAATTCCTCCTCATATCTAGCTCTCTCTCTCCGCCTCCTGTTCAAGCCTGGATGGATCAATCAAATCTACTCAACAGTAAACCCATCATTGTGGATTGCGCTAAATCCTTAGGTGTCATACTTGACAAAAGACTCAACCTCATCTCACACATCAACTCCATGGCCAAGAGCGCACGTTATCAACTGTGACTTTTATGGGGGATTCGTCGGTTCTTCCCGGAGAATGACCTAAAAACCTTGGTCCAATCGCTAGTTCTCTCTAGACTTGACTATTGTAATTCTCTTCTGACTGGCCTTCCCAAATCTCACCTCTCCCCCCTTAAATCCGTCCTCCATTCAGCAGCTCGCTTCATTTCAGGGTCCAAACGAAGTGACCACATCACTCCTATCCTGTCTTCTATCCGATGGCTTCCCATCGAGGCTAGAGCTATCTACAAAACAGCATGCATCACCCACAAAGCTTTGCACTCTTCCTCCCCTCGCTATCTGGCGAATAAACTCAAACTGTCTGGAGGCTCAAGACCTTCTCGGAATGCAGAAAAGTTCCTCTTGGACCCCCCTCCTTCAAAAGAGAAAAACTGTTGGCACAATCGTTCTCAGGTAATGCGGTGAGAATCTGGAACTCGCTTCCTCCTTCGCTCCGTGCCATCACCTCCATCCAGATCTTCAAAGCGGACCTCAAATCTCTTTTATTCCAAAGGCACTTTCAGAACTAATTCCCTCCTTCTCAGACCCTGCCAGGAAGTTCTTTAGTCATTGTAAATGTGTCACATATATTTATATTTGTGCCTATACATCCTGTGCTTGCTGTGTTTGAAACTGTGTTCCTTTTGCCTGCGTTGTTTTGATTCTATGGCCTGCTATTGTTCGCCAGGAAGTTCTTTAGTCATTGGAAAATTTGTCATATTTATTCTTACTTTTGCTTATACGGTCTGTTCATGCTACTTTTGTTTGCTCTATTTCTGCAACAGTTCTCTCATGTAACGGAACGGGTTCTATTGTACAGTGCTCTGACACCTTCGGGTAAAGTCAGCGCTTTATAAAAATGGATTAAATAAATAAATAAAATAAAAAGATAGATACACACGAAACAGATCATTAAACAGATGCCCCCAACTCCATGCTGGGGCCTTTCACGAGCAATCGCTTTCAAAAAGAGTTTTTGCAGATATACGGCTTTCAAAAAGAGTTTTTGCAGATATACGTAATTTTCAAGCAGAATACTTAAGGAAAGATTTAATTACATATAAGGCACGAAGACGAGTATAATGCTTTTTCTTTTGTTTATTTTCATAGCAGCTAAATCAGGAACAAAGTCTTTTATTTATTTCAATAGCAGCTAAGGCAGAAACAAAGTAATTTCCGTTAACTCTTGCGAACAAACCAGCCAATGAAAACCAGTTGTAAATACACCATAGAAGACACAGCTCGTTCTCCAGTGCAATAAACAATCCCGCTTCCAGTAGTGATGCATAAAAATGCAGCGGAGCTCAAGAACTGCTCTGCTGTGTGAGTGACGGCCTTAGAAGCAGGCGTCGCCAGCAGTGTCCTCCCCCTGGGGGACATCTTTCAAAACCAGACCCAAGACTGAGAGCCGCACACAACACAGGAGTGGTCAACGCCAGGCAGAATGGACACTGGTAAGCAGGGACGAGCCTGCAGCAGGCCGCATCATCTGATGATAAAGTGCAGCCGCACTCTATCACGTCTTCAGGGATAAAATTACTAACTCAGATTTGTCTGCACGTCCCAAGCTGTTCTAACTTCTCACTGTCAGACATCCCGCAGGAGAGTCTGTCTGCTGACAGATCCAGCCCTGATGCTGTGCAACTGGGCATCATTGCCGAACCCTCCCAATATTATACAGTCAGCAGTTCCTTTATATACAGTGGTTAATTTGTAAAATAAAACGTGCCGGGGCTCTCCTGAGAAGGCAGCGCTAACAGGAGAAATGTGCTCGTGGAAACTGACTCCTGACTAGAGCCCTGACACTTATTATTCTGGGGAGGACTAGGCCTAATGGCTAAAGCTGACGATTTTGGTGCTGTGGAACCGGGTTCAAATCTCGGCGTGGCTCAACATACCGCGATGTTGTGGAAAATCAATTGCCTTCCAAATGAGGGTATCTTTAACTTTTGCTATGAGCACCGGTGCTGAGGACTGGGTGCAGGTGCTGAGCACCGGAAAGCACCTGCTCAAATTATGCACTGTGTATATACTGTATTTTACATGCTAAATGTGTCTGCAGAGAAACTGGCCTTCTTTTCACCATCTCACAGCCTAAAGATGGTCTGTGGCAAGGTGTGAGCCTTCACGGCTGCAGTGTGAACAGCATAGCTGCCCAGTGGCTGCTGGTACCTGAACCCAGGTCTGTGGGCCTGACATCACGGTGACAAGGCACAGACCGGTCCGTGTCAGACTGCGACAACTCCTCTAGGGTAGTGGCGAGTTCGGTGCTTAACAGAAGTGTCCATGGTGGTCCGTGGCGCTTAGCCCTGGTGTCCTGGCGACTCGGACACCACTGCCCTCGATAGCCATCTTACTTCCTGTGTACACCTGCATGTACACACATGAATAACAGTGCAGTCAGAATTAAAGAATGACAAAGATACCCAATAGGTACAAGTATCTTCAGGAGATAGACTACAACTAAACACAATTGTTGTGATAATAGGGTACGGTGCTTGAATACGAATAGCATTGTGCTCTATGTCGTATCTTGTACTGTGAGTCAAAGTTTGGGTGTCCTCGGCGACATTCTCCAATATTTTCCGTTTTGGGACGGTTACAAGTTAGGGCCAGTGAGACCAAGGAGCCAGAAAGAGAATAATATAATGTATCACCTTGGCTATGATGCTTCTAACCTTTGCCATACTTTCTCAGCAGACCGTGTGCAGGGCTAGACAGAAGTGTGCCTAGAGAATGACTGAGCAAAGTCTTAGGGGCCACCAAGGCTTAGATGATCGGTCTCTTGGTCACTAGCCACAGATCAGATGTAAACCCATTATTGGCCCATCTCTTCGTACAGTTAAAAGTCAAAACAGGTTAATTCTGGTACTGGAGAGGGCCTAGTAGTTTATAATACGTACTTGCTAGGAATTAACAGGCCCGCTGGTTCAGTGGACTATTCTGTGTTGCTCTTATGGTAAAAGGCTCGATTTCCATTGCGTCCACTCAGTCTTTTATCTTGCCAAGGTGCATAAAGTGGGGGGGAGGGGGGTTGAATTGCAGTGGCAGCCACCCCCCCTCAAATTAGGGCAGAGGAGCGTCAACCCCCTGCAGCCAGTGCAGCAAAGGTGAAAAATAAAACAGCAATAAAATGAATTACCGTTTTATTTTTCACTGCTCCCAGCCCGAGCAGTGTTAGGGGGAGAGGCATTGTTGCTGACTGGCAGCAGTGGAGTAGTACCCACTCCACCAGTTTACACTGCGCAGGTCACTTTGGTCAGCTGTCTTGTGATGGCCAGCCTGACATGCACCATGTAAACCACTCCAGCAAGCTGTCTTACACAGCTGGGTGGAGAGCAGCCACAGGCACCCAGAGCCTGCAGGAGCGTTGAGGAAGCCCGCTCCTGCCAATCCTAGTGCTGTTCTTTTGCTGCTCATTTGTAGCATGAGAGCAGCATCAGGAGTTGGAGAGAGGAGGTGGCAGAGGCTCCAAGGTGCCATCGCACTGAAGGCATTCCACAAGAAAGCATGTCGGGCGAGGAAGTACGGTAAGTACATTTTTCCTTTGTTTATGATCTTTTTGTCCCACTGACAGGCACTGTGAGAAATTCACATTGCCTTGAGCCTCAACTCCAGAGCTCTCAGTCACGGCCCTTTATTAACAGAAATCTGATTGAGAGCCATGATTGAGAGCTTCGGGATTTGAGTCTAAAGGCATTGTAATTTATTACAATGCCTGTCACTGTCCGTCCACGCCTAGAACAGAGATATGCAATTTTAAAGGTTTGAGTAAAAATAGCTTTTAGAAGCAGTAAGTTCTAACAGAGGGCATCAGAGTGTACTAAACCAGTACAAAGTCACAAGTTCAGACTGACTGCGATGGGGTGCGGGCCAGATACAGGGACTAGGTTAGGCCCACTAAAAAATTTACCTTCCCAAAGTCGGGCACGCAGAGTTAAAATCTTCAGGATTTCACAGAAGAAGCTAAGCTGATGCCAGCCAAGGGTCTAGGGCCTGGGGAGGCACCACCAGGGGATCAGGAACTCACTCCAGCCGAAGCCAGCAGGACTCAAGCTGGCCCATTTGCATGTCTAGACAGGGTCAGTTGCAGGGATGTCTCTGGAGCTTGTTGTGTCCCTGTAGCTCAGAAAAGGAGGTCAGCCAACTGACCCTTGGAGTCACTCTGGTAGTCCTTGGAGCAAGTAGCAAAGCAGGCCGGTCCTCTGTGGGAACAATGTAGGTTGCAAGTAGAATGGCGTATGCTCCGGTAGCGGCACAGCAGTCTACTGAGGTACAAAACAGGCCTCAAGCAGCAGGGCAGTAGTCTAAACAACAAGGCAGTGGTTCTGGGGGTCTTCTGTAGGTCCCGGAGTGAACTGATGAGTGGCTCAGATGGTTCAATATTTATACCTGGTGCCACTCTTTAAAGTTGGTCAAATTTCTAGTTCACCCCCACATCGGGTTCTTGAAAGTTCCTTACTTTCCCTTTCTCCCCTGCCCATGCTCCAAGAGGTCTAGGGTGACAAAAGGCTGATGTCAAGTTCCTTTGTGAGTGTGCTCGAGGCAACCTTTTGAAATGTAAGTGGGCCAGAGAACAGCTCTTTCCCTCCAATACTGGCAAGATGGCCATCTCTCAGCAACACCTAAGTCCTATTGTTCACAATCTGAGCCCAATATGCATTCCTGATGGGGGAGCAATTAACTGGCCCAGGCAGCTGGAAACTCCTAGAAGGCCTCAGAAACTGTAGGTCAGGAAAATGCCAACTTTTTGAATTTTCAAAATTGTAATCTAAAATCCAACTTTACCGTTAAGGAGAATTTTAAATTACAATTCATTTGAGTCCAAACGTGACACTGATACCGTCTCCCAATAAAAGTTAATCAATTATTAAATGTAATAAGGTGACCCAATGTTATTTAATGGGAGAGGCAGGCCTTAGAGTAGTGAAAAACGAATTTAGGTGTTTTTCAGTACCAGGACATGAAAACGTAAAAACGCATGTGCTACTTTCTAAATGCAATATACCATGCCCTATGGGCTATTTAAGGCCTACTTTAGGGGCTTATATGAATTAAAAGAACAAGTTACTTACCTTTGGTAACGCCTTATCTGGTATATACTCTATCTAGCCGCAGATTCCTTACCTTAGAATATCCCCAGACATCAAAGCATCAGAGATACTGTTCCACAAATCTTCAGGATCTACTCTGATGCCTGGGGATATTCTAAGGTAAGGAATCTGTGGCTGTCTCGAACAGTTAGGAAGGTTTAGGCCTGGCAAAAGGTTTATTTTGACAGGTCGAATTGGCAGTTTAAAACTGCACTACAGGCTCCAATGGCAGGCCTGAGACCTGTTTTAAAAGCATACTTTTAGTGGGTGGCACTATGAGTGGTGCTGCCCACTAGTAGCATTTAATTTATAGGTCCTGGGTATACATGGTACCATATACGACAGACTTATAAGTAAATTAAATGAACCCATCAGGTGTAAGCCTATTGAATATGCAAACTGCAAAATTCATGAAATGATGAGAATTTCACAACTATAATTTACATTTCACCAAGTCACACAGGGTACAGGCAGGAAGAAGACGTCGTCTCAGGGTGGACATCGATTGCCCTGCTAAGATGTTGGGTCCTTCTAAATGTTTTACTTCTTTTATATCGCAACTCATTTCAATGCAGGGTGTCAGAGCGCTTTACAATACACATACATGTTATACATGGACAATAAATCAAATAAGTCCGTAAATCAATGTACAGGATGCGTTACATAAGACAGTGAGGCTTACAATGTGTAAGAATCACGTCTTTCACAGCCTACTGTGCTATATTAGAAGGATTACTATTTATGAACTGCAAGCATCTTTGTTTCAAAAGCCGTAGCCCACTAACCATCAACATAAAATAAAAATCTGTCATCTGCATGTTCCATGATGTGCTTTGCAGGAGGCATATTAACCCTCATGTGACTTTGATTCACAGCTGGGACTAGACAAAACACAGATTTCTCCAACAAATGCATAATAGTAAGATAACTCTGGAGAGTTATCTTACCATTATCATTATTCTGTAAGATTTATGGGCACACAAAGGTATCTGGAGCAAGTGCTTTAAACTCATAAGATGTTTTAAAATGAAGACTTTGCAAACAATTTAAGAAGAACGACTTTTCCTGTTTGCCAATTTCTTTGTGGCAGAGTTTTAAAAAAATGTACAAGTTCAGGCCCAGATTTTGAGTCGCGGTTGTGTTACTTTTTGCCACAACCCTGATACAAACTTTTATTTATTTAATATTGTAATGCGGTCAAATGTACTCAAGATAGACCTACTAAACATATGTGTGAAGTATTAAGATCTGATGTCACTTCTTGTGATGTCACTTCCTGTGTTTGGTCATGGGTTGTGATGCCACTTCCGGTGATACCATGTGCAATGTCACAAATGTATTGTTTGCGGCCCGAACGCAGCAGCATCTATTTTTTTCTTGCTATTCAGTTTTTGGTTTACAAGTGCCCCATATGGCGCTTTCACTTTAATGTCAGCCACGACCCTTTCTTTAGACATGGCTCGTCTCAAGAAAGGTGTGAGGCCGCTATTAAAGGGAAAAGGCAGCATGAGGCACTTTTACAAAAAAAAGCATTTGTTTGTCAACTCGACAAACAGATGCTTTTGTTTGTAAAAGCGCCCCATACCACGCTTTCACTTTAATGGAGGCCACGCCCCTTTCTTTAGACGAGCTGGGCCTAACGAAAGGGACGTGCCCGCCATTAACGTGAAAGTGCAGCATGGGGCACTGTTCCAAAACAAGCAATTGAAATGCAATAGGTCTTGCATTTGCAAGAGTTTGAGCTAGTGGCATTTAAAATGCCAATAGCTCAAACTCTTGTAAATGTGAGACCTATTGCATTGCAAATGCCTGTTTGCACTAGTCGTCTAACATAAAACATTACCTAACTAGGAAAGCAGTTACCATGCAGAGCTTCACATGTGTTTTTTTTTGTAAAATTTGTTATTGAAAAGAGCACTTTAGTACCATGTCTGGCCTAGTCCCAGAGGCCTTTGCTTGTATTTGGATATTGTTCCTGTTGCACTCTCAAACACGGGCCTCTAGTGACTGACCTACACTGCGGTCTTCTCTGATCTGTGATGGTATAATTACGTCACCTTGACCCATCATCTTAATCCCTGGTACACCTTAACCCAAGCTCAGCAAAATGGCAATGATGCAAAACACAGGTGAGCCAAATCTTTCTGGTTTGTACATTCACCTCATCTGGTTTCAGAGTTATGGGGTCTGGTAAGAGATCTGGAGAGATCTGGTAAGATCAGTAGGTCTGCGGCGACTCCAAAGACAGTGAGGGATGGTGCGTCATTCCCTGGAAGCGGAAGGCCAACTGATCATGGAACAGATCCTTGAAGGCACCTGTTGTACTCCTAGCCCCACTTGTTCTGTCTGTGCCTAGACAACTTGACTTCTCAAGTTTCTTGTCTAAAGGTTTCATTCTTTAACCTACAATTTGCTTCAACTCTAGATTTTTTCTGTAAATCTACTCTTGTACTGAGGCTGCTTGAGGTTTGTTCACTAAACACATCCAACCAACTAGCACATGGAAAAGTGAATTTGCTCACACCCACTGTAAAGGCCACAGCTATTCCTCTCTAAAAGTCAAAATTAAATCTATTGTGACTATGGCTTCACATGGCCTCAGCCATGTTCTCTCACCTTTTGCACTCATTTAAAACACCTTTTTTTTTTATACCATGGCTCTTTCAAAACGTTTAGAGATTTAGAGGGAGATTTACAAATCTTTTGTTAGTCCATATTGTGGTGCAAAATCAATTGTGAATCGTGTGAAAATAGCATTTTAGGATTATAAAACCACTCGAGGAAAGGATTCACAAAGTTTGTACTGCACAGCGAACAGAGTATTTACTAAGAAAAAAGTAAGTATTAAAAAAAGCCTCTAGGAGCAAAAAAAATACCACCACCTCAGACTAAGTGGTAAGCAAGTGAAAAATAACCATAGATTGAATAATTGCTGTCAATATGATGACCGGTTTGCCTATGTTCAATGCACTGCAAACTGACTGTATGTGTGCTACATTTGTACAAGTGTTTCACAAAGTATATGTATGATATGCTGACTGAACAAAACTGTATTTATCACCCATACATGGATGCTGCTGTTTTACATTCATCTTTACGAAACGTGTTTTACTTTTAAAACAACTTAGGGAAGTATACAATGATGTTGTGTCTAGGAACCGTGTATGAAAAAATGCTTTCCAAAATATATTTCTCGGCTGCCACTCTACTGCTCTGTGCACTCTATGATGTTTTAAATGTATACTTTCTTGCCTTACTTAAGACTTTGATCTGTCACTTGTGCGAATGATGAAGTGCAGGCCTTTGGCCTTGAGCATGGCTCCATTCTGGCTGCCAGGAAACATCAGGCTGCTCCCCTGATAAAGATGGTGGTCCATTCACTAGTTGTAAATTATTGTGATGTTCTAATATGGATTCCCCAATGGTTGCACTGAAGACTTTGTGATTAAGTACACTTTTAACCTTTGTTTTAACAAATGTCATTTTGCGGTTCGCCATGTGTGATTTCCAAAATATGAGATTTTTATGAATATCTATTTCAACTTTGTACGTCTCACCCATAACACTGGGTTGGTATCTGTTTCACATGCACAGTTTCATCTGTGGTGTCCCTCCAGTAACCTTGCTGTAAACAGTGACCGTGTTCATCATTCACAGGAGACCCCTTAACTCCCAAGAAGGTATCTCTGCAAATGCTTGCCATACAACACAACCATCTGTGTCACACAAGATGTTCCTCACAGGACATAAATCACGAGAAAGAATACTGTTAGCTTGAAGAACCACACTGCTGCATATAACAAGCGTAAATGTACAAGAGAATGTGTGTAATTGTAAGGCAGGAGAGCGCTCTTCACTGTAGCACAACATATCACCATAAAGGCACAGAATATCGCCATAGAACATGCAGATAATGATGTAGCAGACTATGTTAATCTTTTGGCCACAGAATCAGATAGTTGTGCCATCAAATGTGGTTAGTTAGCCTAGTGAGTGCGGCTAAAGTTGTAACTGTTAATATGGATACAAGGCTGTGGGTAGGGCGGCCATGCGGGGAGTTCAAAAGGAAGTGTTGGTGGGAGGTGGTGATATCACTTAAAGATCAGAGGTGGCACCAGTGTTCTTTCAAAGCAGAGAAGAGAGATGGCTTCTACCTGCAGACAATGCTAATCTGGGTTTGCTTTAGTTAGAGGTGATAACACAACCCACCCCTCCCACAATGCGTCAAATGTCGCCGCGCCTCACCTGTAAAGCGGCGTACCACATGAGCCAGTCCAGGCGATAGTGGAACGGACTCAAGACACAGGGGCTTCGCTTCAAGTCGCCAGGCTTGCACCTGAACTCGTACTCTTCCCACACCGCGCCGGGGTTGTCGTGGTGCCGGCAGGAGGTCCCTTGGAGGACGATCTCCGTTCTAACCTTTGTAATCCTGCAAGAGGAGAAGAGCTGCTTCACAAGGACAGATAGTGACATGTTCATATCACCATAGAAGACTTTTCAATGACTATGAAGAAACTGTAATGAATAATACACACTGCAAGCAATAGTGGGGTTCAATCTGTGAGGTGGAACCCGCCCACTAAGCCGGACTAGGAATGCCAGGCCATGCCAGCCGCAGTACTGCGGATGCTGTCCACTCACACTGATGAGCCGAGGCACACTCTCAAAGGTATCTGCAAGTCCAGTTCAATGATGCCTTAGAGCAGGGTTCTCCAAAGTTGGTCCTGGAGGGCCGGATCCATGCCAGATTTTTAGCATATCCCCATTTAGAGAAATGTAGTTATCTTAAAAATCTGGCATGGATCCGGCCCTTTAGGACTGACTTTGGAGTACCCTGCCTTAGAGCACAGAGGTGAGTGTGTGATTCTGAGCCACCCAAGCCTGTGGTAGAGGATCCGAGGAAAGGGATACAGCCTCTGTGATCCTTGAGTCCAGTAAAGCCCTCGCGCCATCAACAACCAGCTTTCTCAGGAAAAGACCCCTGGCCAGAAACACATTTTTAGAATGCCCTTGAGGTGGGCTTAAAATAATTATGTTTGGTAGTAAAGAGAATCTCACTTTCATCCCAGCAATACACTTACAAATAGCCCTTCTCTGGGAGATGAAACAACAATGTAAAATTGCAAGAATGCTTCAGAGCTTATGGAAGAGACCATAAGACAAGCAGGGCACTGAAGAAGAGAAGAGAAAACTGGATTGGTCACATTTTACCAACTGGGGCGTAGTGAGGCCGCAGGTCACTCTGGCATAATATGAAAATTAAATAGACAGCAGGTGCAGGTAGGTATTAGCATTTGAATTTTGGCCAATTCTTCTCCCACACAAGATCTCTCTGCATACCTTCTTGTGACTTCCGCTGCCTTTATGGCCTAAATGCAAAATGGCCATCATTGAAAGGTATTTAATGTTAACCTGGAAAGGCATGACATATGCGTTTCCATTGTTCCTCTAGACTTGAAGTGCACTACTTGGCACTGCTCCTACTTCATGGAAGGTTCAAGACAGAGTATGTCACAATCCATTTCCCGTTTAAACAAGCACTGGCAACGGCAATAGGTCTTGTCTATGCAAGAGGTCTTGGCTTTGCCAATGTGTTTTAGCCAGCTTGTACACCAGCATTGCTGCTGTTCAGCATGGCTAAAAATGGCATAGAGAAGCGTGACGTACAGTGACAAAGAGTGGAGTGGCTTCTTAGAGTGGCATGAAGTGGACTGTTATAGAGTGGAATGGCTTAAAGTGGAGAGGAGTGTCAAAGAGTGGCGCAGAGTGGAGTTGTGTTGCGTAGACTGTCGCAGAGTGGAGAAGAGTGTTGGAGTGGCGTGGAGTGTTGTAGCACGGAGTGGAGAGGACTGACCTAGAGTGGACTGGAGTAGAGTATCATAGAGTTGAGTTGTGTGGCGTGGAGTAGAGTGTCATAGAGCGGAGAGTCGGAATGGAGTGGAGTAGAGTACAGTGTGGTAGAGTGGCGTGAAGTGGTGTATCGTAGAGTGGAGTGTCATAGACCTAATTCTGATACATTCTGAAATATATGTACAATTTATTTACTGGCATTTAAATTTTGCTGTGTGCTAGAAAAAATATCACACCCTAACGCCTTTCCTTCCTAGCAAATCCTCTCACTTCTAGCCAGAGAAACAAAAGTAAACACCAAGCTCCCTGAAAGACAGAGCCTAACATTTGACCTCTGTTATTTCACAGCAAATGTGACTAGATGAAAACAAGCTGTAAAGGCCTGTTCATTGCTCATTTACCTCTGAACTCCAGCATGGCTATTTTGGTGGTTCTTTACCCCTACTTCCAGCGCCTATAGCTTGGGCATGTAATTGAGTAAGAAGTTTAAGGTATGCTCTTAGTAAAGAGCACTGACCAAAATAAACAAGGTCGCCGACGGAACATTGTTCCTCACAGACATTCAAGAAGGATGCACTGGCAGAGTAAAGTAGAATCAGTCAAGGAGAAAGATAGGAGGCAGGAAAACTTTTCTCAGAAATACAGTATGTTTGCTGCTGTGAACTAGCATACAGGAGACAACTGAAAACACATGTGCTCTCCTGGAGTGCCTCACAGAAAGCGCAAACACTTGTGGAAGAATACAAGGAGCCATTCACCGAGGTGCTAAACAAGCTATGCTCCACAGGAGGGACAAAGACATGTTGGATAGCCTAAAACAAATAACGCCAGTGAATAGAAAGCAAGTCAATGTGTGTTACAAAACACAAAGCCAATGATAAGCAATGGGTGAAAACATTCCCAGGGAAGCCTTCAGCATGTCCCCAATATGTCTTTTCAACAAGACAGCTGGACTGTCTGGTAGGCTTCGACTTATAAAATACTAATATTAATGCCAAAGCCTGACTTCAAAACTGAAGACAAAGCCCTGACATTCGCTAACTACATCACCACTCTTCTACCCCACAGGATTTAAAGCGTTTCCAATTCACCGTTGGCCCCATCCATACTCTAGTGGGAAAACTCCCTCCCAATCCTCCCTCCCTTTAGCTGTGTTCTGTATCGCAGTGGATGAGCAGTCGGAGCAAGCTTCAAGTCTCAGTGGCTTTCACTATGTCATTGGTTGCTTTAGGTCAAATAATGTGACAAGGCTTTGGGTTGGCCAGGAGGCTATCAAGATACTGAAGGTGGCCACATATACAGCCCACCTTTAGTAATTGGGCTGAAAAGACTACTCTTAGATACAAAGACCTTCCTTCTCCCGCTTTTCTGTGCGGGCCCTTTCCACCAGCTCACCCATGTTCTTTTGGCAGCTTGGCCTTTTTATGCAGACAGCCACGAAAGGGTTTGGATGAAAAGACTTGCACACGTTTGCATAAGGACGTAATCACACCAGTGACAGATTTTGTGCACTAGGTTACAAGTGGTGTGTAAATATGCAGGTGCTAAGAGCATCTTCGCAATGAGTGACTCCAACCTGTGGTGCTAAGGGGCTGCTTCCAGCAGGAGGGAAGCTGCTATTGGTTGCTTGGACAGTAGGACGCCGCTCAGCTGCTTTGATACGTTACCACAGGCTCTTAGCATCATGTGTATGCAAGCTTTTCCTGGGGCCCTCAGGGCCTTTGGTGGTCCACTGGTCTCATTTCTTTGCTTAGGAGCTGATCTTGGCACAGGAGTGGTCCCCCGCCTCCATCGGCAGGGGCAGCAGACCTGAATTAAATCAATTGACGCCACTCCATGTGCCTCGCTCTGATTCCTGCAATGGAAAGGCTAATACCATTAGGGTATTTCACATGTGGAAATCTCTCAGTTGTATCTTACTGATGTGCCTTCACCATGCCCAATGTTTGGCCTTTCTTGAATGGTAAGAAAATATGTTTTTCAATTATATCTCATGAAGCAAAACTGCGCGATAAACCTTTTACTCAAGGCAGTGTTGCAAAGATCGAATGAAGGGCAGTATGTGCATTATCCTAAAGAAATCTAAAAACAATCCTGCAAAAAACATGCAAGGAAAGAAAGCTCAGATTCGGAACTGGGCTTCACTAGGCCGCTCAGGCAGCAGCTCCATTTTGAAATGTAGTAAGTACACTAGGTCACAAGTAAACAGCAACTCTCTCAAATGATGCACATAATCCCTGGAAGGGAAAAAGCAAAGTGGTTTGATGCCTTACGTTGCAGTTCCGACTTCACCTCTGAACTGCAAAATAAGGGGGTTGAACAACTTTGCTTTCTTCTGAAGTGATGTCCCTTTAATGTTAGTACAACATCCCCACAGTGCTTAATTTGAGCCTTTGGTTTCCGGTGCTCAGCACCAGCACTTAGTTGTCAACTCCAGTGCTTCTGACAGTCTTCCATAAGGTGGCGATGCCTGGCTAATTTAGAAATGACCACAACAGTTAATTATTAATTCAAAATACATAAAAAATTACTGTTACCTGCCATCCAAGAAATTCTAAATAGCTTTGGGGCCTGAATCAGTTCGAATTGTCACACTTGTAGGAGTTTGATGGTTAGTAGTTGTGTTGTTACCATCATTGGCATCATGGCACGGGCAATAAGTGGTGCAAGCTGCTGTGATCTCCTGACGACAGCTCTGGCACTTATTTATTTAATTTTTTTACGAATTAAGCACTGCGGCCCCATGGTTGGAAGGCAAACTCCTGCAGTAGGACCGTAATCCAGTCAGGCCTGTCATCACCACCGCTATCTGACTGTTCATGGGTTCGCTGGCCCCATGTGGGCTGAGAGCTTCGTTGCAGGCTGATATTCTGCAGCCTATGGCTCGCCGGTCCAGATCCCCAAACAAGTAAGCCCAGGCTCCCCAATGTCGATTAGTCTCAGACTGACGTGTGAGGCCCCCTGGAATAACTTCTCTCATCTCGATCATGTAACACATGCAGACACTCTAAAACACACATTCTACTCACCCGAGTAACCCAACACTCAACTACTCTTAACATCACACCATGATGGTTGGCCAAACCGAGATTACGCACCATAAAACAAACACGTGCAACAGCATCTATGCCTGATACCTACACCCTGTTAAGTTTGATAAACACCTAAAAGAGTTTCTTCCATGCATGATGATGCCGTACCACAAAACACAAAGGTAGGCACTCACCACAAGCAACCACAGTGACAGTCTTACACATGACTATAATATGAAAAGGGACCACTATTCCCAAAAATTAATTCTCCACCTTTGTTACCACGAACAACAACTGCAACTACAGAAAACATTAATGGCTGTAGAACGCTCGATCTCCTACAAAGTCTAACATTTTATCACAAGAAACTTAACTTCTCCAATTTGCCACATAAAAACACTCCTAAGAAACATGCCAAACCGAAGGCTGCTCTTCTAAATTGCACTCACATAGAGTTAACACAACAACACTGCAGAGTCAGGCCCGGTTCCAGGAATTTTTATTTGGGTGGGCCAAGGGTGCATTCGGGTGGGCCACTGCGGGCTCGATTTGTCACATATATGTCTAGGCAGGCCTGCTTCTGGGCCATCCTTTATCTCTTCTTAGTCTTACAAGGCCCAGTAAAACGCACTCTTTCCCAAATCTCTTTCTAAATGTGATCACTCTCAAAAAGTGTTTTTTCCATGTAATGTCCCTTTGATTGGAAGAGGTTGTTTCTGAGGTGGAAGTATCAGGGAAGTGACACTTCTCGGGCTCCCTCTGTGCAAGCTTTCAGGGAGAATCCCTCTTCATTACTACCTCCACCTGACCCCGGACTCTGCAGCGCACTCCCTTACAGGCTTGATTACCCACTACTCCTCTCCAGTGCACCTTATCTCAAGCTGACCTTGGGCCCCAGCCCTATATCAGGCAACATCAGGCTCCACTTTCATTTTTCCCAGTAAAAACATTAGTAAAATCACCTTCAAACTTAAAACATTGAATATAGCAGTAAATATAATTAGCACGCACTTTAAAGTATGTCCCACAGTAGCCCTTATGACCCGACTCCTAATTAAATAAACAAAAACAGAGAGGCCGGCTTCAGCGTTGATGCGAAAGTCTTTTTTGGCACCGCACCAATAACCTCTTTCTCCGTAAATACCTTTACCCCCACCTTCCAACAGTGCCCCTCATCTCCCAATGCCCCCCTCTATTGACCTTCTCCTCGGATTCCCTCAAAGCCACACGCCACATGTGCCCCTCATCTCCCCATAGCCCCTCCCCCTATTGACCTCCTACTCAGATTCCCTCAATGCCAACCTCCACCAGTGCCCCTCATCTCTCCCTGACTCCCCCCTCCACACCTCTTCCTCAGATTCCCTCACTGCCACCCTCCACCAGTGCCCCTCATCGCTCCATAGCCCCTTCTACTACCTCCTCCTCGGATTTCCTCACTGCCACCCTCCAACAGTGCCCCTTATCTTTACATAGCCCCTCTCTCATATGCATTTCATTTGTTGCATAGTGCTACTCATATCAGTGTAGCATGTGTCAGTACTTTACTCAACACACACATTATACAGAGACAATGAATCATACAAGTATGTAAATCAGTCTATAGGGAATGTCACATAAGCCAATGAGGATTACAAGGTGTATGAATCACATGTCATCCATACTGGTGGGTGGGATATTTTAAGAGGGTTTGGTCTAGGGAAACGCAACCTTAGGATTTAAAGAGTATTCCATGGGGGTCAGCTTTACTGATAAAAATGTATATCTCCCCAAACATACTCAATTTAGCAACATTAGAATAATGAAAGACTGGGAAAGTTCTAACTATATCACAAAACAAAAAAAGCTAAGTTCTAACTAGACCAACCATGTTTGTAAGCAGCTCTTTGATGACAGTTCATTGGTTACTGTCCTATGTTAGGATTGTAACTTCTGAACTGCAAGTAACACAAGGATCTCTGTGACAAAGGCACTAACCCACTGAGCAATTCAGGGCTTTAAGTACGCCGGGTCTCACTGGGTCTGAGCACCGGCAACTTTTTTTAAGGGGGCCTCGAAACGGGTCTCTATCGGGCTCTGTTTTGTGCGCTGGTCACAGGTAGTCCGTTTTTTTCCGAACTGCAGTGACAGCATTCTGCTGTCACTGCAGTCTGGAAAAAAGTGCCAGGGCACAAAACAGAGCCCAATAGAAACCCGTTTCGAGAAGACAGCAGGCACATAAGTGTACCCTGCTCACACTACTCAGAAGTGGAAAGTTACGGCATGACGACATGCCAGGTGAGCGTTGTAGGGGGAAGGGAAATCCTTTAAAGCATGGGTACTCACAAACTTTCTCTCAGGGGCCAAATTTACAGTGTGGTTTGTGGCGAGGGCCGCACCGGTGGTGGCTTGGTCAGTGAGAGAGGGGGCGGTGCTCGAGCCAAAAAAAAACCTGTGACCATGAGGTTGAACACAGGCACCTGCAGCGGATGTCTTCGTCCACTGAGCCACCAGACCCAGCATACACACATATCTCTCTCTTTCTCTCTGTCTCCCTCCCTCCCTCTCTTTTTCTACCTCCCTCCCTCTCTCTGTCTCCGTCCCTCCCTCTCTTGTCTCCCTCCCTCCCTCGTCTCCCTCCCTCCCTCTTTCTGTCTCCCTCCCTCTATCTCCCTCACTCTCTCTCCCTCCCTCCCTCCGTCTCTGTCTCCCTCCCTTCCTCTCTCTGTCTCCCTCCCTCCCTCTCTCTCTCCCTCTCTCCCTCTGTCTGTCTCCCTCCCTCCCTCCCTCCCTCTCTGTCTTCCTCCCTCACTCTCTCTGTCTCCCTCCCTCCTTCCCTCTCCCTCCCTCTCTCTCCCTCTCCCTCCCACCCTGTCTCCCTCTCTATGTCTCCCTCCCTCTCTCTCCCTCCCTCTTTATGTCTCCCTTCCTCTCTCTCCATCTGTCTCCCTCCCTCCCTCTCTCTCTCCCTCTCTCCCTCTCTGTCTCCCTCCCTTTCTCCTTCTCTGTCTCCCTCCCTCTCTCCTTTTCTGTCTCCCTCCCTCTCTGTCTCCCTCCCTCTCTGTCTCCCTCTCTCTGTCTCCCTCTCTCGGTCTCCCTCCCTCTCTCTGTCTCCCTCCCTCTCTCTCCATCTGTCTCCCTCCCTCCCTCTCCATCTGTCTCCCTCCCTCCCTCTGTCTCTCTCCCTCTCCCTCCCTCTCTCTCCGTCTCCCTCCCTCCGTCTCCCTCCCTCTCTCCGTCTCCCTCCCTTTCTGTCTCCCTCCCTTTCTCTCTCTGTCTCCCTCCTTGTCACCCTCTGTCTCCCTCTCTTTCCCTCCCTCCGTCTCCATCCCTCTGTCTCTCTCCCTCCCTCCCTCCTTCTGCCTCCCTCCCCCTCCCCTGACTGTCCCTCTCTCTTCCTTCCCTGACTCTCCCTTTCTCTCCCTCCCCTGACTTTCTCCATCCCTCGCCCTCCCCTGACTCTCCCGCTCCCTCCCTCCCTTGCCCTCGGACTCTCTCCCTCCCCTGACTCTCTCCCTCCCTCCCCTGACTCTCTCCCTCCCTTGACTCTCTCTCTCCCTCTCTCTCCCTCCTTCGCCCTCCCCTGACTCTCTCCCTCCCTCGCCCTCCCCTCACTCTCCCGCCCTCTGTTTCTCCCTCCCTCCCTCGCCCTCCCCTCACTCTCCCTCCCTCTGTCTCTCCCTCCCTCACCCTGCCCTGGCTCTCCCTCTCTCACCCTTCCTCGCCCTGGCTCTCCCTCTCTCTCCCTCCCCTGACTCTCCCTCCCTCCCTCCCTCACCCCCGGCTCTCCCTCTTTCTCCCTCCCCTGACTCTCCCTCTCTCTCCCTTCCCTGACTCTCCGTCTCTCTCACTCCCTCGCCCTCCCCTGACTCGCCCTCCCCTGACTCTCCCTCCCTCTGTCTGTCCCTCCCTCCCCCTGTCTCTCCCTCCCTCGCTCTCCCCTGACCCTCCCTCCCTCGCCCTCTCCTGACTCTCTCCCTCTCTCTCCATCTCCGTCTCCCTATCTCTGTCTAGGTGAGGTGTAATAAGTCTATTAGAAATATCACGAAAAGCAAGAGCTCTTTGCTGCACACATCGAACCACCTTCTCCAGCCTTCTCAAAATCAGCAGCACATTATTAATGATACCCTAATGTAGAGGGTGAACGAGAGCCAGCTGGACCGCTGCAGCAGAGATCAGGTGTAGTCCGGAGGGCAGAGATTCCTAATAAGGCTGGGCTGATTCAGACTTTCATCCCTTCAGTGTCGATAAAACAAATGCTACTGAGGGGAGCACGAGCTGCGCAGAGTGATCTCCAAGTTCATCGGTTCAATCAGTCACGGGGTTTGTCTTTGAGTCCTGGTCACTGTAATTGTCACCCGCCCTCCCCCGCCCCTGTGTGGCAGCTCGGGATGAGACAGCTTGCCTAGAGCGCACACAGCCGGAGCACTTTACAGGTCTTTAAAAGACCATTAAATTGATAATGAGGCTTTGTTCTGTTTCACCTCTTCTGAGGCCCCTGCAGCTCCACTCTATGGCTGAAATCTCCCGGCCCCCTAGAGCAGAGCCTCTCCGAGTCCAGGCTGCATCAGCCGGCGGTGTTAACTGATACTCGTAAAAACATTTTTTCTTTTTAAACTTGTACATGTCTGCAAGGTCCGCGGGCCGCCAAGGAAGGCTTGCCGGGCCGCCAGGGCCTGCGGCCGTACTATGAGTAACCCTGCTTTAAAGAGACTCATTTTCTCCCTGGATTTCCCTTCTCTTTTTGAAACTCAGGAACAGCAACACTGTTGTGATGTCACCAGTGCTTTAAGTGGAAGCTTTTGCAATATTATATACAAGCCATAGTTGCTGTTATTTATCTTATGCAACTAACAACCATTGACAAAGTCAATAGTCCTGGCTTGTAGGTATGTTGTTACTTGTTGTATCAAATACCTGGATGCAATGACAGAAACAGCATAATACAAGTTGGGCCGCACACTGCTTAACACAGATTTTTAACGTACTGTTTTTAAGCCACGTCCTCAATTACATTGGCTACGCCCCTTTGAGAGACCCCCCCCAGTTTTTTCATCCCACTTAAAGCCCTGGAGCTATCCATATAAAATACAGTTGATCTGCATTTGAAAACTACTAACAGACAAATGATTGCTCTCCAGCAGGATTATTATCACCAGCGTTATCTGGGCATTTTGTATTCCTATTGTTGTCCCTTATCGGCCATGATAATGATAAATGCTGTTTAAATGAAGCACACACGAAGTATGTGTCCTGCTGGGCCTGTGCAGATTTTTAAAAGAAAAAAATATAGTAACACATTCTCTTACCTACTCCATTAGTCAAACTTTGTGTCACAGCCTTATGTGATAAGCCACTGCAGGGGTCAGGAAAGCTGCATAGGAATAAACAAACTTCTTTTCTTCTGTGGTGCTTAGAAAAATAAATATCAACGCAGCAGGACAGTAGGCAAAAGTTACCAAAGGTTACCGGTGTCAAAGAAAGGATTTGTCGCCTTTCGCCTTGCAGAGATGAAGGGGTGAAAAAATAAACCAAGCCTCATTAACATGTAAATGGTCTTGTAAAGACCTGTGAAGTACTCGGTGCGGCCGCGATAATCTCTAAACTGTCTGTGTGTGTGAGCCCCTCAGCCCGGGCTGACACACACAGCGGGGGAGGGTTGAAGCACATCTTGGAGAGTTGCACTAATGCCTAGCCGTACAAAGTGCTGTGACGCACCTAGATGAAACAAATCTCAGTTTCCCAAAATACTGGTAGCAGAGACTCACAGACGAAAGCCAAACTACCTCACACTCTCAACTCCTTGGAAACAAACACTCAGTAGGTACTCGCCTTCTCCGATCCACAATGTTCAATTCGGTTCATTCACACTCAAATTCTTGGGTTAGGAGTTTTGTTCCTAAGATTGTAAGTAAAACGCATACATTTTGAAACAAGAGTATGCATTCCAAAAGAGATTCACCACCACTTTGCTATGCATTTTCACTCACTTCCCTTATATTTTGTGCACGCCCGTCGTGCAAAAAACTCTCCACACTTTACCTATATAACAGCCCACAAACGATTCCAATTCAGTTTGCATGAACTTAGGACATGTTGCAAACCGTTTGAAGTAGAGCAGACTTTTTCGCTTTGCATACCGAAAAAGAGCACCACCACTTAACTGCACCTACCTGCTTACTTTAGTTGCACGCTATATTTTAAACAAAACATATGCATTTTTCCCATTTACTGTATGCAAACACTTCCTCAAACTTTAAAAAGCTGTGTATCATTTTCAAGAATACAATTCCACCACATATTATTAGTGCTAATCTGTAACTGTAACTTCCTTTGTTTTTCCCAGTAAAACATCTCCATTTTAAAGTCTCAGTAAGGCATAGGAAGACATACTCGCAGTCTTTTTTCCCTCTAACCTTTCCAAGCTCCATCTCACACATCCTGGGAATGTTTAAAAAAAAATGCAATATCTGGTCTACCGCCATCCACCCCAACATCTCCAGAAGCTTTACTCCTACCCACCTGAAGCAACGCTTTGTGCTGTGCATAAAGCTAAAAGCCGGTGCTGCACTGACAGTTTATGTGAGAGAGCAGCTGTCAGTGTGGCCTGAAATCCTCAGTCACTGAGGGTCTGTACAGACCAACGCTGACAGAGGATGATGATGTTTGAGATTCTCTTGGAGCTCTAAGGTCTGTGGAGCCTTGAGTGGGTGAAACGAAAGACTGTCACCTGCCATTCACAGCTTTTTAGGTCTCAGCCTGTGAAAGACTGCGCACATGCGCAGTCGAGCTGGAGAGACTTAATGAGGTAGAGTGAGTTTCACTAGCGAGGTTAAGCCCCGCCCCTCTTCTCCATTGGCTGGCGTCCTAAACGGTGGCCAGCCTTGGAGAAGAGGTCCAAGTGACGTTCTTCTTTCTCTTTTAGCCCCGTCCTTTTCAGACTAGGCTCCTTGACTTACTGCTGTGACAAAAGCTTTCTTATCTTCTTTATGGGGCGACAGATGGCCCCATAAAGAAGATAAGGAACCTCTTATGTCAGCAGGAAGTCAGTCTGAAAGGGACGGGGCTGTGTCATGGCGAGCGCTTGTTTTTGTTTGCACGATTTATACTCTCTAATTCCAGGCTTTCTTTTGTTTTTATTATTCCTCTTTAAATCCTGGCCCGGACTTTGACCGAGGACGCGCGGAGACCGCAGTGTGCCTAGAAAACCTTGTTAACGACAGGCCCGTGCACGGCTGATTAATTGTAGCACAATTTATGGTGTCCTTCCTTCCTCTTCTGGCGGCCTGACATCATGGAGCAGGTTTGAGCGATATTTGTGGGCACAGATCGTCCGCCATTCTTGTGGTTGACTTTTGTGTTGCGAGTGTGATACTCGCCCGTCGTTTGCTGGGAGTGGAGTGCAGGGTGTGAGATCGCCCGTCAGGGATAACTTGCAGAGACGTGTGAGGCAGCTCAGTTAATGACTGTGGCTCCAGGGGGCGGCAGTCCCGGGACGTTGGAGTTTGACATGAAGATAGCCGCCGCCTGATCCTTCAAATACGAGAATTTGCTGTTGATTTTATGTTTGTACATTCTCGCTGCCAAGACCTTTTGTGCAGAGAGTGGGCCGGCTGCGCCGTGTTGCTGGGTGGTGTCGCTTGTAAGGTGCAGGAGTCATCCAGGCCCTCCGTGTTGCCACGGGTCGCCACATGCTGCAGGGCAGGGGTACTTTTCCTTTTGGCTCAGGGTGCGGGAGGAGGGCCCCTCGCCTGCCGCACCACATCGAGTGCTTGGCTTCTGTGGGCTTCCCTTGAGCCCCAGTTTCCCCTTCTCCTGCAGCGGATTGATGCCGGAACGGAGTTGGTGTGGTCTGACGCGGCCGTGAGAGTCTCTGTGGCTGAGCCAAGCTTCGACCACCAACCGCTGCCATGGCACGCCCCTCTGAGGGCGGCCGGAGCCCGGCCCGGGCTGTCTGACTGTCCCCACACTGGCTCTGGCTCTCGGTGCCACCATGTCACGGTGACAGTCACGCACACGCACTGAGCTCCAGGCTCCACACTCCTCGCACCTCCTGCTGGCACCACTCTCTCTGTGTCTGCACTGCTGCCACCTGTGAGCACAGGGCAACCTTCAAATCAACCCCGACGCGGGCGAGTGGGCCTCCGGGGTAGATCTGACATGTCATATTGTGCCTCAGTGACAACACTCACCTCGAATGGCACCTGCAGAGGGGGCTTATCCAGGTGATGGGTCAGAGGAAGCGTCAGGCCGGACACAGGGCCAGAACCAAGGCCTCTGTCCCGACATCAGTGAAGGAGGCTTATCCGGGTGAAAAGGCCAGGTGAAGGGTCACCCCGGGCACAGTGCCTGCACCATGGGCTCTGACCTGACACAGTGGACGAGACTTATCCGGGTGAAAAGGCTAGGTGAAGGGTCACACCGGGCACAGTGACCGCACCAAGGCCTCTGTCCCGACATCAGTGAAGGAGGCTTATCCAGGTGAAAAGGCCAGGTGAAGGGTCACACCGGGCACAGTGACCGCACCAAGGACTCTGTCCCGACATCAGTGGAGGAGGCTTATCTGGGTGAAAAGGCCAGGTGAAGGGTCACACCAGGCACAGTGACCGCACAAATTCATCTATCCTGACAACAGTGGAGAGTCCTTATCCGGGCGAAGGATCAGGTAAAGCGTCGCGGTGAGCACAGCGGTGGCCCTCAGACATCTCCAAATGACATTGTAAATCTCATCACTACCTATAACCGAGGGACACCGTTACGGTGTATTTTTTTTGCTAATTTCGTTAACATGAACCCGAACAGAGATTAATCCATGATCTAGATTTAGATTTAGACATCACCGACTCGTCAAAGAAAGGTGGTGGCTTGGTGTTGTGTGTATGTCTGGCTCTGTGTGTGTGTGGCTCTGTGTGTGTGTGTGTATGTGGCTGTGTGTGTGGCGGGGTGTGTGTGTGTGTGTGTGTGTCTGTGTGTGTGTGGCTCTGTGTGTGTGTCTGTGTGTGTATGGCTCTGTGTGTGTGTGGCTCTGTGTGTGTGTGGCTGTGTGTGTGTGTGGCTGTATGTGTGTTTTTGAAACATAAATAAAACGCGTTGTTATTTGCAATGTCAATAGCTCAAACTTGCGTAAATACGCGACCTATTGCATTGCAAATGCAACAGGTCTCCTATTCGCGAGAGATTGAACTATTGGCATTGTAAATGACAATGCCATTTATTTATCTGTTTTCAAAACCAACACATAAATACAAATTTTGTCATTTACAATGCCAATAGCTCTAACTTTTGCAAAGGCAAGACCGTTGCATTGTAAATGCTTGTTCTAGTGTCTGGGCAAGGCAGGGAGAACATGGAAGCAGTGCACAGCTCTGGAGATACTTTATCATAGATCCATCTGGTTGTAGCTGGATTGCTCTTGCTTCAATGTAAGTTTTTGTTCTCCTTCTATGGACTCTGAGCTCCTCTTACTGTTCTTTCTTGATTATTTCTAGCTATCCTAATGAACTAGATATTCTCTGTGGCCTTGGTTTTTACATCTATGCAGCTTGCTGTGATGTCTGCCAGAAGGAGCACTTTTGGCGTTTACTCGTTCTCTTACTATCAGTGTTTTTTTAATCAAAATTTACAATTCTATCTCCTACTCTTCATGTGAACTCCTGGATTAGCATAAACTCGACTGTGTTTTATTTTATTTTCGTTCACCTAACCCCTCATCAATCCCCAGATCCAGTTTACTGTGGTTAGTTACAATCTGGTCCGCCTCAAGTTATTGGTTGGGTTTTAGTAAAAGTCTGATTGTGTTAACACATTCAAGTGTCAGTTTAGGTGGTGCTGAGAATTCCAACAATTCTCTTTTGGAGAGTGAAAGCCTGACTACTGTGGGATTATCAGGAACTTGTACAGTTAGTCATTTTTAGATTTTCAATAGAAGCTTGGGGAAAGTTTTGCTGCTGTCATAAGGCAGATTTATGATTATTGTCAAGACCAATCTTTGGGGGTTGTTTTGTTTCTTGTGCTCCGACTTTTTTGAGTGACGTGACAGCATACATAGTTTTCTTTAGCAGGCACACATATAGAGGTTCAGCAATTGGTTGAGACGCTGCAGTCAAAGGTGCAGTGGTGGATTCCAAGTCTGATATTTCTGTGTTTTGGAATCCGCTTGCTAAAGGGTTCTGGGATTTAAATGTTTTGATAGATAAATAAATAAATAAACAAATAGTTATCCTATGACATAGTGACAACCATTCCCATTCCCCTACAGCTGCTACAGGTACTGCTGTTGTAGACACCAGGCAGATACTGCTGCATAACCTGTGGAGTTGTCAAATCCCCCCATGGCTGATAAAAGGCATCAACATTTTGTATGAACTAAGAAGGATGTAAGCCTAGTACTGAAATTCAGACAGCTTTGCTGTCTTTGTGACTGATAAATTGAGTAAAACTGAGCAGGGTAACACCAACACCTGACACTGGCAGCATTAGGCAGCTGAAAAATGAGCCAACAGGTGTGCTATATAAACATCTTATTGTTATTGCTTGTATCAGCATACATGCCAACATTTTAGAAGAGTAAAGTGGGAGATTTAAAAAATCAGGAACATTTATTTCTCCCATTGACTTCTATTGAGGCCTCAATCGGGTCTATTGGCATGTACGGGTCCATCAAGTGTGCTGCTACAGGATCTGATATGAGGGACGAAAATGTATGTTTTTCCTCACCTGTCACGAAGGTGAAAGGAGAAGGACTATTTCAAACAGAGAGGGCAAATGTGTACTCGCCTGCAGGTTGCTGGCAGTACAATCTCCGAGTCACTCAAACGAGTCCCTGTACAGCTTTAGCCAGTCGAGCAATTGGGTTTTTCTATGCAGGAATCGGGAGGCGGGAGAATAACCTTGAAATCGGTAGTCTCCCGCCTGAATCGGAATGATTGGCATGTACTCTCATACATGCCGACAGACCCGATTCAGGCGGGAGACTACCGATTTTTCAAGCCAAAAATGGCTTTCTTTAAGCTGTCTCCCGCCTGAAATTGCATTTTCTACAACAGAAGTCAATGGGGAATTTTCATTCTCCTGATTTTGTATTTTAAATCTCCCACGTCCCTGTCCTAAAATGTTGGCATGTATGTACTCTGTACTGTACATTATAAGGATATTGCCAGTCAGGAGTTTCTTGACTGTATATTGTCACAGAGTGCCAATGTGTCCTGAAGTATCCATGTTATGCACAGCTGGGCTTGTTTAAGTTAATAAAACAAATAGGTGTCTGCCAGCACCCTCCCACCCAACACTACTCCCTGCGTATTTTACTGCTCTCTAGAAGCCCTTAGAAGCCAAAGTAAACTTAGCCTCAAATTCTATGTCATGCATGTTAGCATGAGGGTTTGCCCAGCTCTTCAGCAAGGCTCCGCCAACGCTCGAAAGATAAACAAATGAATAATATTTATTTTCTTGTAAATCTGTAAAGCGCAGCGTGGGTTGACCGGAGGGTGGCTCTGTTCTGGCGGGCTCTGTTGACACTGGAGGCTGACGCACAGTCACTTCCTGTGGGCCAGCAGCTGAGGGCCGCCGCCGCGCCCTGAGGCTGCCCCCCGCCCTCAGTAATGGTTACCCCGACAGTTAATAGGCTTTAGCGCTCGGCGGCCGCACTGCGCAGCGCATGCAGGGGGCTGAGTTATGAGTCGTGGCTAGATGCCCGGGGCCTGGAAACACCCTGTAAATCAGAGACACCAAATTAGTAATAAAAAGCATGTTCCTACTGTGCGACTCGGAACATGTCAGCTTTCACATGGCTGCATATTCATTACAAGCTGCAGCCTGGCTTTTATTGGTTTACATAAGATGGGGTTACAAACACGAGGTGCGCTGCGGAATGGCAGCCTGCTTGGAGGGCTCTGCAAAGACCTGGAAAAAAATTCTGACATGGAAGGGGAGAAGAAAACACCTATTTTAAGAACCTTTTGGCTAGAGTACGGATACTACACAATTGGGCTCGAAAAGCGTTCAAAGCCAAATGGGCCAAGGACCAGAAGTGGAGAACATCTCGGATGTGGTCTCCAGCTACACGCGTTAAGTCAGTGGTGAGCTGTTTAAAAAATTGAAGTTGTTTGTACGTGGAAGGACCAGCTCCGACTTGGAATTACATGTGGTGGATGAACCTGGACAAGATGTGAGGTGACCCTCTACTGGCCAGTGGAACACGTATCACGCTTTGTGACTTTTTTCGCACATCGTCTGTGACTGAAACCCTTCAGTGAACTGAGTACAGATGATGGACTGTTTTTATAGAAGAGTGGAACCGCTACTGGCACTGACTACCAACAACCCTGCTAGGGATAACGAGAACCAAGAGGTCAAGAAACACTCTGGTTGGCTACGTGCTCTTTGTAGATGGCCATTCCCTCAGTTTCAAGAGCCTTTGAGGCCGAAGTTTTCTCAAACTTTTATGAAAACTCTGGCAGGAGATTCCAAAAGGAGGCACCCCAAACATGAAATCACCTACTTCCTCTGTGTTTGTAAGTCATGGAGGCATAGTACATGTAAGGGGACATATAGATCCACACATAACATGAGAGCTGGTAGTACCCCATGTTTTACCAGAAACAAATGCTCTCGGTCCTATCGACACAACTTTGTACTCCGTAAAATGATTAGAACCAGAAGGTCACAAGGGTGAATCAGAACAGAAACACAATTTTTTGCTGCTATTTCTGATACCATACTATTTTCAAATCAAGTTGTAATCTACTTGTAAAACCGGTGCTAGGGCCTTCCTGTGCTGAACCAAGGCCTTCTTTTATTTATTTACATTATTTTCTGCATTCCATCTGATGTTTCTGTTTCATGACCTTTTCACTCTTTGTAAGAATTAATTTCAAATGTTAGTCCCAATACTCCACCAACCTCCACGTTTCCAACTAAGTACTAAAATTGTGACCTCTAAGTCTCAGAGTCCTCTTTTTCTGAAAGTGACTTACAGCTTCATGTTCCTTAGGCTCCTTTAGGTATGAATCTGTCAAGTGCCCCCACCTCTCCGTTGGTAAACATTTTTATGGAGTCCCTCCTCATCAGACAAATGGTTCACAACATACACAATTCTGGTTGGCCAACTCTGGGCACAATCTAACCTGAATGTTCTTGCTGTGTTTGTGACCTGCAGAATTAGACATCAATCTTCAGATGAACCTCGACCAGTAAAATACTTCTGGGCTTCCTTCAGTTATCATTCAGAGGGCATGTGGCATTGAGGTTTAGTCAAGATTCTCTTCCTTTTCGGGCGCGGCCAAAGCAGATTTGAATATGGCTGTTCCCTTCCTGTATTGGCACATGCACGCTAAAAAGGATGGACCAGAATGGATAAGACTTATTCAAACATTTTCATCCATCATTTTTGTGCTAGTGCATCATGCGTACATTGGCAACACAAACCGATTTTTGTTTTCTGTGGCTAATGCACAGTATGAAAATCTTTCGCCTTCCCTCAAGGCCACTTTGTTTAGCACCTTTTAAGGCATCATACTCTGTAACCACTAGGTTAAATCCCTGGCAATGGTCCTCAAGTTACTATCTCTCATCCTACAAATTCTTCAACACTGCTATACCTTAAACCCATGCACTTGCAATTCCCTGAATTGTTTCTGAGTTGCCCCATCCAGAATTTGAAGTTGTTTCTCATATTTTCTGCCTCTAGCACATCTTAAGTGGCACAAGCAAATTAGGTTTTTCCCTAATTTCACACATGAATGTGTTGTACTGGCCTTTGCGGCACCACCACTTGTTATATTCAACCTCGTTTTGTCACAATTATTTATTGGCTTTACAAGACCTACAATACGCTCACAAACAGCGTAATGATAAGCAATCTGCATTGAATCGAAACAGTGACTGCTAGATCATGCACAATATAGCATATAGCAAGACCAGGAGACACAAGATTGTGTTAAAAGTGTCCTCCTTTTATATCTAGTTCCAGAGAGGACAGGTCTGAATGAGAGTAAAGGGACATATCCTTGTGGACCACTATGTACTCCTAGAGCTGCCCAACATCATATTCATTCAAAAAGGGCCAGGTTAACAGCGGTTCTTGAGTAAGGACAACAAATCTAGTGGGTGAAAGCGGGCATCAGAGGTGGGACAAAGATTCTCTATGCAGACAGGTGTGATTTAATACTTGAAGCGCCAGGGATGTGTGGGTCAAACCAGAAGTCATGACATTTTCTGCATGTGCCCAATATCTCAACTTTGGAGTCTTGGACATCAATATCGTCAATTTGTTCGCAATAGATCCGAGATATCTACCTCGCGTGGAAACCTGAATCTTTGGCCTTGAAACTGACCAAAGGAATGTGTACTTTATTTTTAATTTCATTATGACTGCACAACCTACAATTCCTATTGGAAAGGCTTTCCCTTAGTAAAGCTGGTAGAGCAGTGGACGAGGAAGGTTGCAGCATTTTTAATGCCTTGGAAAGGAGAGCTGACTACTTAATCTGAGCTGTAGGAGCTGAGCTCACTTGTGGGATTAAGAGTAGTTGAACACAGAGATTATGCCTTCACATACATTGTATACTATTTACATTCTCATAATGTTTGAAAAAGATCAGATAAGTCACCCACATACAAATTGCAGCACGCAATGGTCTTTGGCTGGAGGGTGGGTGGAATTTAATTAATGGATATGGTGCACGTGACCTTCTACATATAGGCTTTTATTTGATTTAATTTAGGTAATTTTGAAAATGTAAACCTTTTCCGTTGGATCATTCTCTAACACAACCTCATATAGGAAACACTGCCTCCGTTTCACCACCTTGATCTCTGGTAGATTGTGAAGATACGCCCAGATTGGGAAATTTATTGTGTGTTCTTGTTAATGGAGAACTTGTCACAAAAAGTAGATTTGTGGCTAGTATAAGCGCCAGTACGAGCACTACTTTTTGTCTCCCTGCTATCCTAGCGATAGGCCACATTTGTTGTTTTAAGAGATGATCTGTTGTCTCCTGCTGGGAGTCGCATACGTGACTGCCCATACCTACCTTGCCATAGACCAGCCTTCGCAAAACTAGAAACGCAAGATCCAGCGCCTAGATGGGCACACTTACCTTGAGAAGGTGCTGTAGGTGTTGACGATACGCAGAGGGCTGAGGATGCTTTGGCTGGCCTGAGGAGACATCAGACGGTTCTGTAGCAGGGGGATGCTCAAGTAGGCAATCAGCACTCCCACACCTATGTTTACACATGCACGGAGATTGAAGCCTGTGAGAACAGGAAAACACAGGATTTAAGTAAAGGATTTATCCAAAAACCATAGCTTGTACTTCAAGGTAAGGATTATGTTGAACTTGGAACTTCATTAGCTCAGAGAGCTCGCATAACACCAGCACAAACCTCCCCAGGCCTATGTAGGAAAGCTGAAGCAGGACTGCCACCTTACTAATGGGGGACAACATGCTCACAGGTCCTAGTGAAATTGATTACAGTATAACCCTGAGTATATCACAGATGTAGCACAGATCATACACTTGGGAAGTTTCTTTACTCTGACCCATGCACTAACTTAAGATCAGAAGCAGTAGCATTGCCTGAATAAATAACAGGATCTGAGGCAAGGGCTTGTTGGAAGACCATACATGGACTTACACCAACAAAAGTGTTGACAAACAGAACACACACACATCTGAGAGGAAACCCAGGCATGGAATGGAGACCAATACCAGGTGTGTTCGATCACTGCACAGATTGCCAAAGGAAGTGAGAACAATTGGTTACAGAAAATAATGCCTGAAGGAACTCTGAGGTAAACACCTGATCTGAGCCTCAGGGACATTAAAGGCTCCCCAATATCCTGTATCATCCCCTGGACCCAGATGCAGTGGGTTCCTGATTCCCAGTGGTAACCTTCCAGTCCTGGACAATTGGTGTGGCTCAGCAAGATGAAATCACGCTTTTGGGCTCTTCGTGAATGTGAATGGGCCCATTCGCACTGAGACCACGCTGCTTGTAACACAAATCTATGCGAAGCGCTGCTAGCCAGACTCTTCACACTCCAGAATCAATTGCTCGAGAGGGACCATAATGCGAAGCTCCAGCCGCCTGTTTGCGACGCCTGGCCTGCTCTTCACACTAAGCCAACATCCTCCCGTGATGCTCACCTTGAGACCCTCTTCAACGTGAATGGGACTCTCGGGTGCTGTCTTGAGAAGGTAAAACTGCAGCTGACTAATCTGGGGATTGTAGCCGACCAGCGCTCCATTGTGGTTGATCTGAACTTGTGACTTTGAGCCAATCCATTTCAACCATATATCCCGAGTTGGCGCTTTATGCTTTTTTGTGCTATTTTTACTAAATTCATTACAAATTCATATCTCTGGTTCTACTGGTTGGATTTTTGTTGTTTTGGTCTTGTTTGATTTATTAAAGTTTGCTCTATCCTCCTCACTTGGTTTGGTGTTGGCACTGTATTACAGTTTAAAGTGTTGCACAAATACCTTACACATTGCCTACAAGTTATATGTACAGCCTGTTTAATCAATGCTTCAACACATCGGCAGTACCGGACTCATGGAAAGGCTCCATTTTGCACCCAAGCTACGAAAAGGGGGAACGCCTTCCAACCAGAGAATTACAAACTGATTGCCTTGCTGGATATTGATGGGAAGCATTTGCAAAAAGTGCTCTTGAAAGAGCTAGAGGCATGGATAAACAAAAATAATATTATACCTCAATACCAGCCAGGATTCAGTCCCAATTCATCCACTCTGAACAATGCTATTGGCCTGTCATATCTAGCAACAAGAGCCATAGAGGTTCCACTGCTTTATGCCTGTTTTGTTGATTACAGAGCTGCCTTTGATGGCATCGACCGCAACATACTCTGGACAAAACTTGAAAAGTGGGGCATCCCGAGGAAGCTCTTGGCGGGCATTATGATGTTCCATACTGGCACATGGGTTCGCACCAAGCTCATGCAGGTCCATGTGACTGCCAAGATCTACAGCAACTAGGGGCTAAGACATGGTTGCATCATCGCTCCCACCCTGTTTAACCTATACACCGCGAACCTTGGAGAGGTGTTATTGAAAGTTAACATCTTAACACCCAAATTAGACCATATCAGACTCCCCATTATGCAGTACGCGGACGATCTGGTACTACTGGATCAAACCAGAATAGGCATGAAAAGGGACTGGAGTCTTTATATCTATATAACATGGAAATTAAACCCCAAGCGAATGCCACAAAAACTGTGGTCCTTAAATGAGATTCTTGCTAGGATATACCATCTCACTTCTTAATACTCAATTGGGCACATGCATCAAGGTAAGTATTTGTGATTCCCTAATAGCGATTATTAAGGAATCGCTATTAAGGAATCGCAATTGCCTATGTATGTAGGTTTTGCTAAAAAAAATAGCGATTCCTGCACATTTCCTATTAGAAAATCACAAATTGTCATTCGCTAATAGGGAATGCTTTCCCATTCATTCCTATAGGCCTAGAGGCCTAACACAGTTCTTGTGTTTGATCCTCCATTACAAAATTTGTGTATTGGAACATTTTTTAATGTTTTGTTTGTCGTGTACATACAATTGATGTCAATGTGACAAACAGTTGCCTTTGCTTATGCGTTTTTACTATTTTCAGACGTATAAATATATTTATATAATTTGCCATACCTAGAGGCCCATAGGAATGAATTGGAAAGCGTTCGCAATTTGTGATTACCAAATAGGTAATCACAAATTGCGAATGCAATTTTGAGGTTGCTAGGGGGCCAAAAGGCCACCCTGATGCACCCCCCCCCAAATTGGCATGTGTGCACATGTGCCGCACAAACATGCCCCAAGGGTATGTGTGTGCGCCACCTGGCACTTAGAAAAATGCATTTTTTTGCATTTTTCTAAGAAATTGCAAATTAACATCAATTAGAAGTTGATGGTAATTTGAGATTCCTTAATGCAAAGGCGCAATCAGAGATTGTTTCTTGCATTGCATTTAGGGAATCACAAATTGCGATTCCCTAACTGCTTTCGCAAAATAGGTATTCTCAAATTTTCCGATTACCTATTTTGCACATGGCCTTGGGCTTGATGCATCCCAAATGGCTAATTACCAGTCGCAAAAGGGCCGATTATGCGAATAGACCCGTTTGCGACTGGTAATTAGCTTGATGCATGTGCCCCAATGTGCTTAATAGAATAGCAGGAGTATTTAATGGATATGCTGGTACTTATTTTTATCAGCAGGCAAGCAGAATACATCTTATTTGGGTCAGATACCCCAACAAGTAAACTAAAAACTCCTTTTACATTCTATTTTAGCCTGTTGCATACAAAGTTGCAAAGCTAGCTTTATTTGAGAGGTGTCCATACAAAACATTTTGGAGAGGACAACGGTCAAGTGAAAAAATCTTAAAATGTATATCTTTTGTGCAGTACAATGCACTAAAAGTACTGAATTTCCCAAGCAAACATTGCCGGAAGTATGAAAGTAATCAGGTAGTGGCATTTCCTGGCTTGGAAATTGTATTCTTCAGTTTCCAGAATTCAGTCTTGCACCCTAACTCAAGTGACAACAACTCAGTGGCTTAGCTCCTTCCTGGCTTTGGGGAGCTAACTTCCCGTTGCAGGTATGTCAATCTGTAAGTGGCTTACAGCTAGAAGGATTTTGTGTTCACCAAACCGGATAGTAATTCTGGCAAGGCTTGAGTGGCCTTGTAGCTTTTATTCTTAGTCTGATGATGCTTCTCTCTCTAACTCTCTCTCCTTTTGACATTGCTCTGACTGCCATGATTCATAGTGGCTTGGGACACTGAGGCTCTGTTAGATTAGGTTTGTATAGACTTTATATCATAACAGAAGTGCTTTTCCTGCTCCCTTTCTCTCCTGCTCCTTTCCCCACCTTCTGTAGGCAGTTCTTCAAATTAGGGTGTTTGCTACACTTTGCCAAGAGCAACGTAAAAGTTTAAAAATGTAATTGTAGATGTTGTGGAACTCTAGTTGCCTGTTTTTTTAAGGGCTGGGGAACGTAAATGTTTTATGTCCCACTATTGTCTGTGTTTTTATTGCCAAAGTGTGATTTTTTTTAACAGCAACAATAAGTTAAATTAATGCAAATATGTGTTTTTTTCAATTTCGACTTCCAATAAGCTAAGCATAAATTAAGGCTCAGTGAGTTATACGCTTAACGATGTCAGCATTGTAAACTTGCAATTCACGAGTTTCAATCCGCTTTCCATCTTTTGGAAAGATCTAAGTGCCATTACATTTGGCTAATAGAAGAACAAGCTACTTACCTTGGGTAAAGCATTATCTGGTAGAGAGTCTATTAAGCTGCAGATTCCTTACCATTGAATTTCCCAGTCGTCAGGCTGGATCTGGCAACTTTTGCTGAGCAATACCTCTTGCACACGGTGTCCGGTGGCTCCATTCGGCTCAGTGTGACGTCGTCCGCATCGGTAGCGTTGGTTATGATGTTGCAATGCCTATATAGGCGCCACCCAGGCGAGCGAACGTCAGTACTTTTTGTTTTTTCCATGACAGAAGCGCAGAGCCATAAAGAAACTGACATAGTCATGCGCAAATCTAGGGCCCTGAAAAGGGGAGTAACCCTAGCTCTACAATATTAGTCCACAAGGCAGAGAGAGATGGGTGGGGCTGTAAGGAATCTGAAGCTAGATAGAGTCCCTAGCAGCTAATGTGTTACTGAAGGTAAGTAACGTGTTTATCTGATAGAGACTTCTCGCTGCAGATTCCTTACCTTTGATTTAGAAACCCAAGCCATCCCATCCAGCGGTGGACTGCGGACCAATATCTTTAAACTAGAAAGTCCTGCAGGACCGAGTGGGCTAAATTCCCATCTCTGCGGACCTGACCGTCCAGGCAATAGTGCTTCCGAAATGTGTGCAACGATGCCCACATTGCCGCCTGACAAATGTCTTGGACTGGGACACCCTGAGGCAAGGCAGTAGTTGCAGCCTTTCCCCTGGTGGAATGGGCCCTTAATCCCTCAGGGAGCTGCTTCTTTTTCACGGCATAACAGATTTTGATGCAAGGATGCACTGCCCTTCCCTTCTTCGCTCCCACCTACCCAACAAAGAGTTGATCATCCACCCGGAACTCTTTTGTGTGGTCAAGGTAGAAGGACAACACTCTTTTTGGGTCCAGCCAATGGAGATGCTCCTCTTCCTTAGAAGGATGCGGGGGAGCAAAGAAGGTGGGCAATCTGATGGACTGATCCAGATGGAAAGGGGTCTCAATCTTCGGCAAAAAGGATGCCCAGGTGCGAAGCACCATCTTGTCCGCAGAGGACATAATATAAGCGCACTCACCCTCCAGGCCGATGCAATCATCACCAAGAAGGCTGTTTTGATGCTCAACAGCTGGAGGGAACAATTGTGTTAAGGCTCGAAAGGAGTGCACATCAGTTAGGTGAGGACCAAATTAAGGGCCACTGTGGCATAACAAAGGGCGTAGGTGGAAACAGGCGAGCCAGCCCTTTTAGAAATCTATGTACAAAAGGAGATTTGAAGAGAGAGGGCTGTTCTGGCAGCAGCAAAAAAGCAGTCAGAGCAGAAAGTTAACCCTTGAGAGTTCCCAAAGCAGAGCCCTGCTAGGCAAGGATCAGAATGAACAAAAGGACAGTAGAAAGAGAAGCAGAAAGAGGATCAAAAGACCTTTCTGTACAGTATACCTTCTTAGTGGAAGGCCGCCTGGCCACCCGAATAACATTACAGACTTAAGGAGAAAGGCCAAAAGCTATCAACTGTGGCCGCTCAATTTCCACGCATGGAGGTGCAAAGTTGACAGGTTCAGGTGGCGAATCCTCCCCTGCTGCTGCGATAGCAGATCCTTCTGATGGGGCAGCCTGATTAGAGGATCGAAGCTCATTCCCAGGAGCTCTGGATACCAGACTGTCCTTGCCCAGCCCAGAGCCACAAGGATGACATGGGCCCAGTCGCTCTTGATCTTTTTCAGAACCGTGGGCAGGAGTGGTATGGGCAGAAAGGCATACAGCAGACCTGAGCTCCACTCGAGATGAAAGGCATCGCCAAGCAATAGCCACCTTGGAAACTCCAGCTCGCAGTACTGCTGACACTGTGCGTTATCTTCGGAGATGAACAAATCTAAACAAGGTTTTCCCCACTGACAAAAGAGACCTTGCGCCACCTCCGAATGGAGATGCCATTCATGAATCGCTAGGCATCGATGGCTGAGTTTGTCTGCCCTGGCGTTCAGAGAACCTGTCTGGTGTTGAACCACCAGGGTTATGACCTGCTGTTCCAGCCATGTCCAGAGATACAGGGCCTCTCGACAAAGGGTGCACGACCCCCCGCTCTGCTTGTTGCAGTACCACAAATGGCGGTGGTGTTGTCCATGAATACTTGCAGTAGCTTTCCCTTGACAGAGGGAAGAAATGCTTTCAATGCAAATTGAATCGCCTGGAGCTCCAACAAATTTTTGTTGAGCCCTGTCTCTGCCGGAGACCAGTGTCCCCTGATCTCCACCTCTCCCAGATGGCCGCCCTATACCAGAAGTGACGCATCTGTCATGACTGTGAGATCTGGTTGGGGACGGGAGAGGGGTCTGCCATTGGTTCATCAACCACCACTGCAGATCTCTTGCAGTTCCTTCCAAGAATTGGACTATGTCAGTGAGATTTCCTCAATGCTATGCCCACTGGAACTTCAGGTCCTACTGCACAGCCCGCATTCGCTACCTGCCATGCTTTACCAACAGGATGCATGAGGTCATGAGGCCCAAAAACCTCAGAGTCAGTCTCACTGAAATCCAGTATAGAGGCTAAAACCTCAGAATCATAATCTGAATTTCCTGGACTCACTGCTCGGGAGGATAGGTGTGAAACTGAACTGTGTCCAGAACTGCCCAATGAAAGGGAGCGACTGAGAAGGAGTCAGGTGTGAATTAGGCACATTTATAGAGAACGCCAACGAATGCAGGAGAAGGCTTCGCCATAGTCTGAAGGTGGGAAACAACTGCCTGGGGCGAGGACACCTTCAATAGCCAGTTGTCGAGGTAGGGAAAGACTGACACCCCACACCTGCGGAGCTGAGCTGCGACCACCACCATCACCTTGGTGCACACCCGAGTGGCACTGGTAAGGCTGAAGGGGAGCACGGTAAACTGAAAGTGCTCGCGGTCTACCTTGAACTGCAGGTAATGCCTGTGGCCCGGCAGGATGGGGATGTGAAAATACACATCCTGCAGGTCCAACACTATCATCCAGTCTTCTTGGTCTAGGGCAGACAAGACCTGTGCCAGAGTGAGCATCTTGAATTTCTCCTTCTTGAGGACGAGATTGACGGTCCAAAGATCCAAATTAGGCCACAACCCTTTGTTGTTCTTCGGAATCAGAAAGTAGCGGGAATAACCGCCACTGTCAACTTCTGAAACCGGGACCCTTTCTATACTTCCTTGGCCAAGAGCTGTAACTTCCTCCTGGAGCAACCTTAAATAATCCTCTGTCAGCCATTCCTGATTTCCCAGAATGAGAGTAGGAAAAGAGAGGAAAGGCAGAGAATAGCCCTCCAGGACAACCTGCAAGACCCACTTGTAAATGTTATGGATCTCCAGTGGGAGAGATGATGACGAATTCTCCCACCAACTGGAGTACTGGGGGCAGTGTGGCCGACGACTTCTGGCCTCCATTCCAGCATCGGAATGTACCGCGTCCACGTCCTCGCACGGGTTGTGCAGTCTGTGCAGACGGTGGCTGAGATAGAGCTGGCATGGCTGGAAACCCCTTCCATTGACACGAAAGGGGCAAAAGGAAGACTGGCCACCAGGAGTGGAGGAGAGGCCTAAGGATCTGGCTGTAGCTCGAGAGTCCTTGAACCTGACCAGGGCCGAGTCTGCCTTTTACCCAAAAAGACGAGTTCCATCAAAGGGCATGTCCATCATATTGGCTTGAACATTCCCCGAGAAGCCAGTTGTTCTAAACCAGGTGTGGTGCCTCAAGGCCACTGTCATAGATATTGATCTGCCCAGTGAATCGGTCATATCTAGGCCACACTGTATGGTGAATTTTGCCGCATCTCTCTCCTCCTTAACTGCTTGGGAGAGCACAGCCATGGCCTCCTCCAGGACCTGTGGGAGACCTTGCACAACCATCTCCCAAAGGGAATGGAGGAAATGGCCCAATAAGCATGCCGTATTGACCAACCACAATGCCAGGCTGGAGGAAGAAAACAACTGCTTTCCAAATGACTTCAGCCTCTTGAATTCCCTATCCAGAGGGGCGGAAGCGAATGCGACCTGTTACGTAGAGACCTGCACCACCAAACTTTCTGGCAGGGGGTGTTGGCTGAGGAACTTTGGGTCACCCGGAGCTGGGCGATGGCGGCGTGCAATCGTCCTATTCACGGGAGCCCCTGTGCTATGGTTCGACCGGAAGGACATCCGTAAGTGCCTCATTAAAGGGCAAAAGCGGTTCGGAAGTGGAAGCCCCTGGTTGAAGCAAATCGGCCAGATTCGTCCTGACCTGCACGGAGGGCAGTTCTAGTCCAAGGACCTCAGCTTCCCTCTTTACCATAATGGTATGGGATTTTTATTTTTATTTTGGCAATTTCGTATAGCGCTAACAAGACCCTTGCGGGTATCAGAGCGCTTTACAGGGCAAATATAATGACATATAACTACAGTGAATTGTGTGAATACAGTTGAGGTAAAAAATTAGAGACTAGATATATTTTCAAGAGTGTATAAAAAAGGTTCAATTGAATTTGGCCAAGAGAATCGATTTCACGTCTTTTTTTTAAAAAGGCTGCGGACGAGTTAATATTCGTTTCGGGGGCAAGGTACGGTTGTATGTTTTCTTATTGGAGAAACATTGTGGTTTAAGTAGCAGATTGTTAGAGCTCCTACTAGATCTGTTACCACCCGATAGTACTAGTTTCTCCGCTAGGTATCTCGGGGTTTTGTGATGCCATGCCTTTTGTGTCATACAGGCGATTTTCAAATGGATTCTGGCCTCAAAAGGTAGCCAGTTGAGGGCACGCAGGTCAGGGGAAATGTGGCAGTTCCTTTTGGTGCCTGAGATGAGTCTAGCGGCTGTATTGATTGAGGCTCTCAGAGGGGCGGTTGTTGATCTGGGCAGGCCCCAGAGAGCAACACTCCCATAGATCACTCTGGGAATTACTAGAGTTTGAACTGCCTGTTTAAAGTCATTGGTGGGTACGAAGGGTTTCAGTTTTCTTAGGGTGTTCATCTGGAAATGTGCTCCTTTTGTTGCAGCGCTGATGTGCTTCTGCATATTTAGCTTATTGTCCAGGGTTATTCCTAATGATTTAGTGGAATCAATGATGAGAGGTTGACCATCGAGTGCTGTTAGGTGCTTCACCCACTCACGGATGATGATTGTTTGGTTGGGGGGAGCGATTAAGAGAAATTCTGTTTTTAGGGTGTTTTGTTTTAAATGGTTCTTTACCAGCCAGGTCTTTGTTTTTTGGAGCGTTGAATTCAGGGACTTGATGTCTTCAAGTGAGTGGACCTTAATGTAGAGTTGTGTGTAGTCGGCGTACATGTGTTATTGGATATTTGAGGAGTTGAGAAGCTCAGTGAGTGGTTCCATAAACAGATTGAAGAGTGTCAGGGAGAGGGAGGATCCCTGGGGTACTCCCAAAGTGACTGGGGAGGGGTTAGATAGAGATTGGTTAATCTTGAATCTTTGTGTTCTGTTTTGGAGGAAGGAAGTGAACCAGTTTAACACCGTACCTGATAGACCCATTCTATGTTTCAAGAGGTCTAGTAAGTTGTCGTGTTTGACTGTATCGAAGGCTGAGGATAAATCAAGCAGGATTAGCAAACAGGCTTTGTTTTGATTCAATATTTGTAATGCGTCATCTGTTATGTGGGTCCTGGCTGATTCGATACTGTATGTATCAAAAAGAGAGGGGGGGACCAAGGAGCTTATAAAGGTCCAGTGTCCGTGCTCCGAAAATCAATATTTAAACAACAAGGAGGACAAAGTTCCTATGCCAGGGTGCAAAAAGTCACCCATGCATCGTGGTGCAAAAAGTCACACATACTTAAAAAATTGGAAGAAAAAGAAAGGAAAAAGAGAAAGGGGGATTCCTAGGTATAAAAGACCCAAAATTATGAGAGGGAAAGACATTGTGTTTCCTCTGTTGCCCTCACACACCCCGAAGAATGTCATGCTTCATCATCGGGTGTTTGCTCCTCGTAGGGCCGGCGCTGCAATTCCCTACGGGTCCCCCGAAGGGTCACTTTATCGGAGATCTTTTAGAGGAATGCCGGATGATGCATGCGGGTGTGCGGGTAATGAGTCAAGAGGAGGGTAAAGAAAAATCGTGCCAGTGTGATAGATTGAAATTAAAACAAGGGTAAACATGCAGCGATATGTTTAAAAGTATACCCTTGGCAGTCAATACTGCTAAAAATTATTGACCCAAGAGGCCTATTATGCCTAGGTGTCAATTGTCAAGGTCAACATGTTTCGCGCTTCCATTGCCCATAGGTCGTTAGCGCTTCGTCAGGACCATAAAGAATATGTAAAGTGCACGTGATTTAGTGAGTATAAAAATTGCCCTCTTATCTCAATCAGGGTGGAGTAGAACCTGTGTACCCTTATCATGGTCACAGCTAATAGGTGGAGGCCACTCCTGAATGAAGCCCAGGAAATTGAAAAAGAACAAAACAAAGTAATAAGACAGCATCGATGACAACTTGATGCCGCACAATGTACCACATGTGTGTACATCAATTACACTTAAGCAATAAAGTAGAAAGGCACACAGGACAGGTTGATCGTAACTGGTCAAAAAGTGGGGGGATTCGATACTGTGCCATGATCGAAAGCCTGATTGGAATTGATTGAGCAGGTTGAAGTGGTTTATTTGGTTACTGAGCTGTGTGTAGACACATCTTTCTAGTAGTTTGCCCAGGGTCGAGATGTTGTAATGTAATGTAAAAAATTCTTATAAAGCGCGACTTACACCGGACGGTTTCTTGGCGCTGTTGGAAATCCGGAGATAGTTATTCAGGTCTGACGGGTCCGCCGATAATTTCTTTAAGATGGGGGATACCTGACCAGCTTTAAGGATATCTAGAATGGTTCCTAGCAGAAGAGAGATATTTATAATCCTAGTCCAAAGGTGCACTAGCAGTGGAGTGAAGGCTTTTAAGTCGGTTGCTGGGAGAGGGTCTCTGAAGTGATTGGAGGGATTCAGAGCCATGAGTATTTTTAAGATGGGGGATGCCCCCTCCTCCGTAGCCACTGTTGGCGGAGAAAGCTGTCCAGTATCTAGGGAAGTGTCCAGTCCACTGGCCTTCCCAAGTGCCCCATACCAGTCCAAGTTCTCCACAGAGACATCCTGCTGTTCCATCTGTGTGTGCTTGTGTATGTCTGTGCGTGTATTGGTATGTGTGTGTGCATGTACCTGTTTGTACGTCCTTGGGTATTTTTGTTCTGGAGCATGTGATTTTATGTGTGCTTGTGTTTTTTTTAATTTTGTTTATTTTGGTAATTTCTATATGTGTGCTTGTGTGTGTGTGCGTCTGTGCGTGTATGAGAGTGTGAGCGCATTTGTGTGTACTTGTGCATGTCTGTGCATGTGATGGTGTTTGCGTGTGCATGTACTTGGGTGTTTTTGTACCTCTTTGTTCTTAAAATGCTTTTCAGGATACTTATGTAACATTTAACTGATGTAAAGTGCAACATTATTGATCCTCATGTAAAGCGCTCTGTTTCCTTCGGGTCTAGCCAGCGCTATATAATAACTCATTAATTAAATATGTTCCCATTTAGTACTCTTTCTCTCTTTGTCTACAATCCTAGCTCCTATTACCTCTCCCCTGAATCTCTCCCCTTGCCTGCTACTCTGCCTAGCCCCCTGTCCTTTGTGCCCTTTGACTAAGCACTCCTTCTCCCCTTGTTGGGGAAAGATCCAATATTTATACTCTGGAGTCTCAGCAAACCCGCTGAGAGAGTCCACTGCACCAAGGGAGCCACTCACAGCTGAGGTATGGTATGGCACCCCTTGCCCAAAGCACTCCCTCTCCCCTTTTTGGGGAAGGATCCAGTATATAGGTCTTGGAATCTCAGAGACCCCTCTGAGAGAGTCCACTGCGTAAAGGGAGCCTCCCGCAACAGAGATAGAGACGTGATACCACTTCCCAGCTTACTGGACTTTGGACGTTGCTTTGACTCGTCTACCGGTTTGTGTCCCAGTCGCCCTTCCCCTCCTCCTTCCATGCTGTGTCCTTCACCCTCCCCTTCTCTTTCCCACCTTCATTACCTGTCTACTTCCCCAGCGCCTCCCCCCTCCCCTGAATGTTTCCCCTTGCCTGCTTTTCCCCTTACGTATTTGTGCTTATTGTTTATCTCCACCTTACAAGTAACTATGTTGCCATGCTCTAATAACTGTGTAACCTTTGTAACGATGTAACCTGTAACTATTGATCTGATGTACATGTAAATCGCTCTGATACCTCAGGGCCTAGCCAGCGCTATATAAAACCTTTACAATAAGAATCCATAGAACCCTCCCATTCATCTCCTGAGCCTAGTACATTTTCAAAGTGCTCAGGCGACAACATGGGGCCCCTTCCGACTCCGCCAGGCCCGATGGCTAACCAGCAGGGTCGTTCCGCTCAAATACGCGGCGCATGGCCTCGTAAAATTATTTTATTTGAGCGGGAGTCGTTCCAGGTCCCGGAAAGGGGGGGAGGCGCAAAGTCCACTTTGGCTCTGGCTCCGTGGAACCGTGCCTAGAGCATCGGTGCTCCTTACCTCTCTTGTCGACGGACTACAGCTGAGGTTAAGATGAAGTCCACTTGGACTTCTTATTATTATGCCTCTTTCCCAAGTGTCCAGATGACCTAAAGTTAAAAGAAGAGGACTTAGGGCGCTGGGAGCAGTCCTGCAACCTCCTCTTCTTCGATTAGGACCGGGACCTCTGCAGAGTCTCGCTGGATGGTGTTGACTGCCGGACCGCGAGGAGCTTCAATGCCCGCTCCCTAAAAGCCTTCGGAGCCATGGCCCAGCAGTCCGAGCACTGTCTTCCTCAAAGACATCCCCTGCACATGAAGTAGAAAAACTTTACGAATTTGACAAAAGTCCAGACAAAACCTCCCAGAAAGTGGCAGAGGGGTAGCTCTTCCCAGATTGGCGCTTAACTGGTGCTGAAAGAAAAGAACTGACGTCTGCGCGCCTAGGTGGCGACTATTTAGGCACCACGACAAATGGAGCCACCCAATACCGCGAGCGAGGGGTATTGCTCAGCAAATGTTTCCGGATCCAGCCTGATGCCAGGGAAATTCAAAGGTAATCTGCAGCTACAAGTCTCTATCAGACACACCTTTTACTTAATGCACCTAGAAACATCAGCAGTGCAGCAAAGCCCTGTTCAAAAGCAATTTATTATCACATTGTTTGTACCATAGAACACAATGCATAATGCAAGCTGAAACATACTCCCACTGACAGGGGAGCAATGACTGGCACTCATTGGTCTCTCACCTGTGTTAATCTATCACCCACCGATTAAAACAGGTGAAAAAGAGAATGACTTGTGTTACTTCATCACAGGCTACTGGTGGCCCATTAGTGAAACTATATGTATCAAAATGAAAAGAGCAGCTTTACCCCTTAAAGAACATACAGCCTGGAGACACCACCTCCACTATCTCTTGCCACATCTTGGCACACTCAGAAGAACCTTTTACCCTGCACGCTCCAGCATTATCAATTGGTGCTACTCAATGACCTGGGTACTACCTGAACCCTGGCACCCATCTGCACCCATACAAAGACTTCCACCTTTGTACCTGACTCTCCATCACTACAACTGTTCTCACCTGGAGTCGTATCATCCTGCTGAGTAAGAGCGGCTGCTTCTATGGCGTGGTACCTGCTCGTCTCCTCGTAGATCTCTCCAGTCTGTGGACTCTCTCTCACCTGCCTCCTCTCACTAGCCTGCACTGCCCATGCTGGAACCATGTGGCCGTCTTGTAGACTGAGCTGCTGCGCGAGACCTTGCAGGTCCCACCGTGAGCTCCTGGTCCAGTAGGCGGATGATCTCGAGGACACAGGGACTGGCGCGACAGAGGGGCTCACCAGAACCCTTGACCCTGCTGCCTTGGGCTCCTGCCTGCCTCGAAGGAGGGCCTTGTCCTGCCGGGTGCTGGTTTCTCTTGATAGGAACCAATTCATGTCTCTTGTGACTACCTCTGCTTCCTGCTGTAAACGTCTCCTGCCTCTTCCTCGCTGCGGGGTGGGTCCAGCGACCTGCGTGACAACGGCTGGAGAGAAGCACAGCATATATAGCAGTACCTGCTCTAAAACTACCTCAAAGCAGAAGCTCTATCTGTAGAGGCCATCAAAAAGGACTTCCATACTTACCACCTCCATTCAACCTCTTAGGCTCCAATGTTTTCACAAACATCTTCCATTTTCCAATTGTAGGCACATAGGTGTGTGCCTAGCATCTCACAGCATATTTACAGCTTCTGGTGTATCAAGATTCTAGAAACAACAGGCAACTGCAATGTCAAGTCTCTCGTATAAGATGGTGCAGTAGCTTTGTGCAGGTCAGTAGTTTGGTCTGTTACAGGCACAAACTGACACGAAGGGGGATTTGTGGGCTTAAAACCTAGGACCAATAATGTAACAAAATCATTAAAAACACCTGTATCGGGATCTTGGGTTTGGGGGCTCACTGGAAACCACGTTTAAAACATGTCCATAGCTAGATAGAACTGCTGCTTTGAGGCATAAAATGCATTTATTTACTATGTACTTCAGGAAGTGTGGCTTACAGCAACATTTCAGAAATCCGTCGGATTGCCAAAAGACTAATTAGTTTATAGAATGTACTATAAAATGTAGGTTTTATCAACTAACCAGCATTGCCCTTTGCTGATGGCGATAGCCACTTTTAATTCATCACCCAAAAATTACGGGTGGGAGCTGAAGGGAAGACGAATGCCCAGCAACTCTCAGGTGATGGAAATATCATTCACCCTGCATGGAATTTCACCCAACATGGGCAACCTGCCCGACTGCTCAACACACCTAAGCAATACATGCAGGCAGACAACAGTAATTAATATCAGCTTTCTAGGCCTTCTGAATGACTGTGCTAGCAAGATGATATCACAGAGAGTGATAATATTAAATGTATCCGTGTTATTGGCTGGCAGAGGCCATTAAAGGTTACATACCTTACTTAAAGCAGTAGCATTTATTTAGGAGGGTTTTTCTTATATACAGCTAACTCAAAGTAGTTAGAAATTGAAAACAGAAAAATATCAAACCAACATATAGTAGATAGGAAAGGGATACAAATAGTAATAACAGTTCTCCATCAGATTGTTGGGGGGGCATCATACCCCCTACCTCTCTGATCAATGAGAACTAAATATCCGAGAACCACTGGCTAATGATGCTAAGGAAGCCAACTTTCACCTAAAAACACTCAAACAATTTAAGCAATTTCCATCTCCCACACGCCTGAAAACTGCTGCTTATGGACTAGTCATCTCACGACTAGATACTAGCAATGGAATCCTCTCTACGTGACCTCAATCCTTACTCCTCTATTAAGGCATTTCTTCATTTAATGGCCGGACTGTTGTCATCATTGAGAACGTTTGATAACATCTCTCTTATCCCGCGGTTGCCGGTCGAAAAGAGGACTAAACTCAAGAGCTGCTGTCTAACCTATATGACCATCCATTTAAATAGACTTATTTACCTGTCATTCATGATGACCATCTCAGGTGGTCTCAGGAGCAAAAGGCATCCATATCTGGATCACCCACATTTAAGACTTCTCAGGCATTGCACTACACTTTCTTTGGAGCCACCGCCTCCTCTAGGAACTCACCCACCAGACCTAGGAATTGACCCACTGTTACTGTTAACCCAGACTCATCTAAAAATCTTTTTCTAGCATGTATCTGAATGAACAAATCCAACCCTAAACCGAGAAGTCAAACCTCTTCCATCTACTATTTTTCAAATATTTAATACTGGTTTTTGGAATCCTCATTGCCATGTTCTACCATTTAATGAAAATGTTCTCAATTATTTGGTAAGAGCACTAATGCCGTATGGCACGGGATCGCTATATGAAACCAGTAAATGAAGAGCCTAAGTGACACCAGTAGGCTTTAACCATTCTACCATTGGCTTTTAGAATTCAGATAGGAAGATGCCCTCTTGACTACTTAGAATGGACCGTTTCATCATGGGGTTCACCATCTAGCAGTCAGAGCATCCCAGGGTTTTCAGGTGTCCCCACGAACAGTCTGATGATGGATATGCTATTGGAGAGGATTGACAATGTATACAAATGTGTGAGACCTTTCACTGAAGTTGTGTTTGCGTGTGGTATATCTGATATCCTATATACTTATCATCCTGCTACCAGATTAAAAACATGTGGTATATCTTCTTGGTCCTGCATGTCGTCTGTGTCACAGTGTGTGAAATGTAAACATACATTAGAGTTCATTCACCTACCCTGTCTGAGAAGATCACTGAACTTGTCCTTTCCCGACTTTGGCCTCTTCAGTATGCAGATAAAAAAAGATAGATGCTTTGTCCTGAAAAGCAGCCTGACCTACCAATTGTCTTAGGAGGGGTGGAGTCTTCAGCTTTCCTTGCTTCCAGCTGGTGAACTTGGTCTACGGTGGCTCCATTGCCAGATGGGAATAGGAGGCTAATGCTGGCATCATCGAAGCAGGCGATGCTTGGCACAATTGTCAGCCAGTTCATGAAGCCAAGGTTCCCACTCAGACTCTGTGCCACCTAAAAAAGAAACAGAAAATCATGAAATATTTAGACAAGGCACAAAAAGAATGGTGCATGTAGTACCTCCCAATGTCCCATCTTTTCAAGAAACAGTCTGCAACTGAAACTAGGAAACCACGCTTTCATGTGATCTTTCTCATTGCTCATCATAAAAATCCATACTCTTTTAATAAACTGCAAGGGGAGTGATAGTCGGTCAATGCGCAAACCATTGTTATGCGTGTTGTATACATGGTCAACCATGCATCAACATAGTTTAATCATGATTTTGAGAAAACATTTAACTGGGGTTGCCGTCAAATGCATGGCCAAGGTCCAATCACAATGTCTACGGGAGATAAGACTTGCAAAGCAGAGTAGTCATGAGTGTCTGCTGTAACCAGTTCACAAAAATACACTTTAGCCCTTAAAATACACTGCCTAGCATGCCTACACTTTTTTTTAGATTATATGGATCATTTGCATCAGTAGTTGAAAGCTGCCTTTTAGTTCACACGAGCAGCAATTTCCTCCAGTTCCTCACTTTCCAAATTCTGGTAGGTCAGTATTACCCTTGGCCTAAAACATGGCTCCCTCCATTTATTCACCACTGGTATCTGCTGAGCAGATTCCGATGCCTATTTCATCCTAGCACGACACAGCCATCTTTCACACTTTAGTCTCAAAATGTAAGTTTTAACCTATCCTTCAAATTGTTGGAAATCTACTATTTTTGCTAAAATGATGACTTTACAGCTAAGAAGACTGCTTCCCCATTTCAGCAGGTTGTAAGATCCTTGGCCAGTGACTCAGTTCAATGACCTGCAAACAGTGTGGGTTCTGAAGGGCATGCGCTCCCAGATGACATAAAATCAGTATATGAGCAGGTCATTTACACAGCTGATATTACTTTTAAAAAGGCAGAAACATCTATATTACCAGATTCTCACATCAGTTTGATAGTTAAATGTTTATTGCCCGCTATAAGCTAATCAAAACTGGTGCAGATTTAATGAAGTGTAGAAAAATAAAAGGCTATGTTGGCTGACCATGAAAGAATCAATCCTGTTATTCTTTGGTTTGCATAGATTTCCTCTGGGGGTTGATTAGCCATTTAATAAGCATTTATACTTTTAAAGAATGTGTCACAATACAGAGGGGAAATAACCTTTACAACTCAGCCATCACATCGCACTACATTTACAACGCAGTCATTACATCGCAACATCCTGTACAGCGCATGTCACTACAACTCAGGCATTACAAGGCATGTCATTACAGCGTATACCATTACAACGCATAGTACCCCTACACTATCCAATAGTTACCCTACTGTTGCACCCCCTGGAGTTAGAATAGTAATTTTTACCCCTACATTATCCAACACTTACCCTACTGTTGCACCCCCTGGAGTTAGAATAGTAATTTTTACCCCTACACTATCCAACACTTACCCTACTGTTACACCCTCTGGAGTTAGAATAGTAATTTTTACCCCTATACTATCCAACACTTACTTTAAATGCAATGTAATGGTATGCGTTGTAAAGGTATAATGCGATGTAATGGAATGTGTTGTAAATGTAGTTTTAAAAAATGTGTTGTAATGGCATGCGATGTAAATGTATGCGTTGTGAGGGATGTTGCGGTGTAAAAACTGCGTTGTAAAGGCATGCGTTGTAAATGTATGTGTTGTAGCGTCATACATTAATTACAGTCACAATAAATGATACAACCAAGCATAATAGCAATGAGAAATAAAGGAGGGGGGTAGGGGATGTCTGGTAATGAAAGCACCACTCTACACACAGATTTTTGTATGCAAAAATTAGTCAAATTGTATTTTCAATTTTACAATATATACATAAGCATAGTTACACTGTGCACATGTGTCCCAAGTGAATATGTGTGAACCAAAAACATAAACAATCAAAAGGACATCAACAGGGATATTTACAAGGTTTCTACTGGTATACATACAAGTAAAGAAGGCAAATGACCAGATATGATACAGTGGATATTAACACAATGGTTATTTCAATCATAGACACTGGTAAAACTGGTTCATTTCCTATGGGCGTCGACAGTGTGCCGACCCGGGGGTGGATAAGGGGTCTCTTCAGGACAAAGACGGTGTGTGGGACATCTATAGGCGAAAATGAAAACACTATAAGTGTGTGGCATGACAGTGAGGGACATACTAATGAAGTGAGTGACGAAATTCATGTACCTATGTGCTCAAAATGACGGGGAATTAAAAGGTGTGATTCAGCAGGTGAATAAATAATTCCTAGCGTACTCACAGTATGCCCCAGTCGGCTACTGAATTGTAAATAACCGACAAGAGAAAAGAAATAGGCAATTAGGCTTGTGTACTAGGCAGTTTAGGTTTATGTGCTTTATGAAGCAGCTGGTTTATGTCCAGTTCGCTTTACAGTCACTTACCACTGAGTCGCTATTGAATGGCCCCAGAGTAATGACTTCGTGCTTTTCCAAAACCAATTTGGGAATTCTTAAGTGCCAGACGGGGTCCGCGGCATCTAGTTTGCCTACCTCCCTCCTTTATTTCTCATTGCTATTATGCTTGCTTGTATCATTTATTGTGACTACATTTAATGCTCCACTGAAACCATTGTCTTTTTGGTATAAAGTACGCACCCTGGTTCCTTGTGGGTAGGGTTGTCCTTGTCGTTTTTGTGATACATTCATTAAGGAGCAGTATTTCTCAAACAAATTGAAATAGTTAGTATTTAAAAATTCTACTCATGCCAGTTTTCACTCTTCTTTAAGTACATTTTGCTCATCCCATGTTAAATAATAGACCCTACTGGATAATTCGGTTTTTAAATGTGTTTTTGAAATTAGTTTATAATGATTCACTTAATTTTCAACCCCCCACTATGCACGTCTACACTGATAGCTTGCTGTGGCCACCCATCCAAGACTGTGCATGTCCTGTGGCTGTGCACTGCAGTGCTTGGCTGCAGGTTCAGGGCCTCTGCTGAACCCGCCATGGACACCCAACCCCCAATGTGCAAGGGCATGCCATGTACCCATTCTGAGCTGTGCACAGCCTTTGGCCAGGTCCTGTCTTAAAACCACCATCAGATGTGTGCAGGGGACTTGGTGACAAGACTTGCCTTGGTTGGATTCTACTGAGCTTAATTTGCTAGCTTCCAAGTTTCATGCAGATTAATTGAATAGTGCCAAAGTTAATAGTAAATTAACTTTTAATTGCCCTCTCATTTATTTTGTTCACCATGACGAATCAGCATAAAACTTGGCATAACCAACAGTAAACTAAACCTGCTAAATGTTTGCCAAGTTGTGTGTTGAATTATCAGTTTTAAAATGCAAATGCAACCTGTCAGAATAACCCCCTTCAGTGGCCTATACCTTACTTTTAAATATTAATAAGCCAACCCTAATTAGGCCCCATCACCAATAAAAACAGGGTGCATGGTATCTAAAGATAGGAAATGTAGAAAGTAATGTTGAACATGTCCTTACAATGAAATAGCCCCAAAACTATGTTCACTATAGCAAGGCTGGCTCCATCCATAGGGAATCATTGGGCTGCACTGTTACACTTATTAAAAAATAAATTCGGATTGGTAGCAGTTTGAGAAATGTTTCAAAGACTTATTGTGATTCAATTTTGAATCACTATTAAATGAGTGACTCATTTAATAGTGATTCAAAATTGAATCACATTTTGTCTAAATTATTAAGCAACTGGTACTTTTAGAAAGGTACCGGCTTTGTGCCTAAGGTTTCTAAGTCTCCAACTGTCACCTGGCAGCTGGATGGCTCCCCTGTGGTGAGATGTGTATTGCTACCAGACAGCGGACAACGGGCCTGGCTGAGGGCAGGTGCTGGCCTTCCCTTGACAGGATGGCCTGGGGCTGAGCTCCAGGGCCAATTTGACTTCAAAGAGGCCACCCTGTCACAGGCAAATGAAACTGACCCAGGCCTGACCTCTTCCGTTGCACATCTAGCCAATGTGGCTCTAAACCAATTGGGGGCAGAGGGGGCTGGGGAAGCTGCCACAGAACTGGTTTGGAGTGACCATAAGGGAGAGGTTGTCCATTATCACAGCCACACCCTTGGATGGGCACAGGAGCTCCGACTAGGGGAAAAAAAAGTTCTGCCATGTTTGATTGTCCCAGAATAGTGTACAGAAGGGTTGGGACAAGTGGGGGAGGACGATGTGGCATCGTATGATTGACCTGGGGTGCCTGGCATCTAGAACTTTCTGCCCACACTTATAAACCCCTGCATAAGGTAGGGTAGAGACAGTGACCAAAACCCTGGACCTGGATGGCGACGACTCCAGAATCATGAACAGCGGGAAAGACAGTGCCCCTGATGGACTACAGACTTTGCCTGCAGCTGACACTAGAACAAGATGGGTTTCTCGTTAGTGCTGGCCCCCATATCTCCCCAGAGGAGCATTTGGTGGAAGACTTGGACTTCCCACCAGATGCCCTGTAAGAAGGCAGGAGGCCGGTACAGGGATGCATTGGACCCAGCTCTAACCAGTGTGCCACCTTTAGAGGTCACGAGGCTTCAGAAAACTGCATATGATGATAAGTGTTCACCACCAGGCGGAATTCGAGTGCCAGATCATCAAGATCCGCCCAACAGGGCCCAAGTTATGAACTTCCAAAGATTCTGACCTTTGACTCCCAACCAAGAAATCGAGCATGTACACTCTGCCGAAATCCTTGAAATTACACTTAGGGTGGGCCTGTGTTTGGGGTTGTTGTAAGATTCATTATTTATTTAGAGGAGAGGTTGTGTGCGGGCCGCTCCCCAGACACCTACTCGGCCCAGGGACCCAATCCAGCGCAAACATTGTTAAATCGGGGAACCCATGCAGCAGGAAAAAGAAGGCCACCATTGGGGCACCATGGCACCCTCCATTTTGGTCCTGCCCCATGCCTATGACTGGGGAGCCGAGAGCCAGGCGAGAGCACTGCTCCTGGCCACCAGCAGGAGAAAAGAGAACTGGCTCCTGTGGTGGCGGGGGCCGATACAATAATGCCTGCTCGGGTCCACTGCACAGGACTGCAGCATGGAAGCGGAGTGACCAGGGCCACAGGGTCCTTTGGATTCACCCTTGAAGGCCCCCAACGACTCTGACCAGCTCATGGGTGTCTCAGGTGGGACTAGGACACCCAGGATGAAGATGAAAAAGAAAAGGCCAAAATGCAACACACATCTGCAAAAACAAAAGTGGGCTGAGTGGCTCACTCATCAAATATTCATTATGTGCACACTGGACTACTCCTTAATGCCTGTGAGGGATATATTTACACATTTCTCTTCTATGTGGTGCCCCACGGAGGTGCAGGGCCACCACCAACGCTGTAGGAAAGTGTTTGGGGGATGTGGGAATGCAGCAGCCCTGTAAGGACCTGGTGTGACCAGGTCTGACTGGGAGCTCAACCTAAGTCCATTTAAGGTTTCAAAAATGTATAAACAAATTTATATTCACTTGTCCCAATTTAAACATAATGTACCATGCAAAGGTTCTGATTCAAAATATTCGTGTTTTACTGTACACAATACAACATATTCATGGAGTTTAAACAAATCTAGAGATAGCGATTTCATAAGAAATATTTCAGCTTAATACATTGTTCCATCACATATGTATATGTCTTTTCAAAAAATACAAGAATGCATAATAAACATCAAAACATATCCCAATGCATTTCAGGTCACTACTGGACCCTTCTTCAGGGGTTGGTCCTTTCCAATCGATATTAATCCTTGATATTCAATGAATGTTCTATTTGTGAGCACTTCAAAGTTGTGTTTCAGACACTGAAAAGATAATAATCGCCATATTGGGAATATGAGTATTTTCACGTGAAAGTCACTACTGCACTGTATCAAGTGTAATTTATAATAAAGAGATGGAATAAAGAAACAAAGTAGTTAGGATACGGTGGGACTGACGAGACAAGGTGAGGATTTATCTGGAAACTCTTAAGAGGTAAACTGTAATTGTGCTGAGATGCCAACTTATAAGAAAGAGCCTACTGCCACATGTGTATTTACCATTCACCAAGCACCAAGTGATGAAAAAAACTACAAACCCAGTGCGACTCGTGTACACCTGATTAAGAAATACCAGCTTACCCGCCCAGCAAAAACACTGGCGGACGGTCTCAAAGATTCAACGAAAGTATCCGGTTCTGAAAATTACGTAAATGCATCTGTCGGTAAACCAATGATGTAAGAAGAAAACGTCTCCAAACCACAATATTTATATACTGGCTTACCAAAGAACGAGCATCGTGAGTGAAAATTCCATAATTCCCGCAATCTGCGGTTCATCAAAAGCCCGGCTGCCAGAAGCCCCCTGTAATGTAAAGGGGCGAGTACATAAGTAACCCGCCTTCATTTTACCCGTGTGATACAAAATCACAAGCAGCGAAAAGCGCTTAGGAGGTTCCTACCTTCGATCTCGTAGCGTGCTCTGACCCTCGACCTCGTGACTGCTTCCGGAAACAACATCCGGTCCAAAGCAACCTATTTAAATAGTCTTATGCCCTGTCCTTTGCCTAATGTCCGGTTCTCTGTGCATGGGATCTTAAAGGGCTAGATGCTGTTTAAGAGGCTCGAACACTAACGGAGAAGTGTTACAAGACTTGGTTATCTATGCTGTGTATCTTTAATGAAACAGAGTGATGTTACAGTTTGCAAGACTCAACGCTTGACCAAAGCCATAGGTGATATAAAAAGGTGCCAATATTTCTAAACCCCATGGTAAACACGGTGTGCGCTCATCCTATAGTCAGATAAGCGAAATGGAAAATGCTGTACAAAAGCAATTTTTAAACGACAAAGTATTTAGAGCTGAAGTGTAGTGCTCCTAACCGACGAAATAAAATACACACTTATGGTGTCTGGAAAAAGGGAACATAGAGAATAATGAACGATGCAATGTGCAACAGGAAGTATTTTCGTACTCTTAATTAAGCTGTACTAATAACACTGATGCTGTCCCAATGGCTACGTGTAAACAATAAATTAAACAGTTGTCAATGTGATGAGCAATAGGAGCTATATTTAACAGTGTCCGTGAAACTACTGAATTATATTAAAACAGTACCTGTTGAATCAACTTATTATATACAGTATTTTTCATAATTCATCACCAAATAACGGTGTAAGCAGGTATGTATTACCAAAAGAACATTATGAGCATTGCAAAACATGTTTACATTGTATACAGAACATGTATGGATCTAATCATATGATAAGGTCTCACAATGGCATGATAGCGATGCCAATCCTTTCAAATCATTTACATACAACCATATTCTGTTCATAAAAAACAAAGCATCTCATATTGATCATTTAGCCCCCCCGGTGTGAGGGTGCCCAATTTCTTAATCCAAAAGGTTTCTCTGCGCGACAATGCCACATTATGATCTGTTCCTGAGTGTTTTTCTACCACTTCTAGTACAGTGTATCTCAATTGTGGTATGGTATGTGATGCACTGGTCCAATGTGTCGCTAGACTGGAGGTAGTGGATTTGTTACGTATTGTACTTTTATGCTCTATAATTCGAGTCTTAATTTTTCTCGATGTCCGTCCCACGTACGTGAGTCCACATGGACATTGTATAGCATAAATGACTCCTACAGAGTTACAATCAGCACTGAACTTCAGAACAATGTCTTTTCCAGTTTGAGGATGTGAAAAGGTTTTATTCACTATTGTATTGTTGCACTGTCCACAATTATGACACTTTCTCATCCCTTTGAAAGTGCCCATCTGATTTCTTTGAGGTTTTTTGAGTATCTCCCTGATGTTCTTAGCACGGGTATGTGCTATTATAGGAAAGTTTTTGAATATGTGGATGAAATCGGGTTCATTCGCAATCATTTCCCACCGCTTCTTCAATATTTGTCTGATCCTATGTGATTGAGTGGAGTGTTTCATAACGAAAACGATGCGTTCGTTAGGTGACTTCTCAGTTTTGTTCAACAAACTCTCACGATCGATTTGTTGTACTCGTAGATCTGCGTCTTCTAGTACCTTTTGAGGGTAACCTCTATCAGTGTACCTCTTTAGTTGCTCTTTAATTGACCTTTCACATTCCCCTGTGTCTGAGGAAATTCTTTTGATACGCATCAATTGGGATGTAGGCAAATGGTTCAAGTTTCTTGGGTGTGCACTGGTATAGTGCAACGCATTGTTAACATCCGTAGCTTTTCGGTAAACAGTAGTTGAAATACCTTGTGGTGTTTTTTGTATTTCTATATCCAGAAAATGTATCCTTGAATCTTGAACATCATAGGTGAATTTGATTCGTGGGTTGCGTTCGTTGAGTTCTTGAATTCTTTCAACAAGTTCCTGTTTGGTACCCCGCCAGAGGACCAAAATGTCATCAATATACCTTAAAAACAGTATCAAATTTTTCATCCATCTGTGGTCTGTGAGTATAAACTGTTGTTCAAAGTATGCCATGAACGTATTAGCATACGACGGCGCTCCTGAAAACCCCATGGAGGTACCTGTTTTCTGCAGAAAGAAATTTGATTTCCAATTAAAATAACTATGAAATAGTGAAAAGTGTAGCAATTCAAGTAAAAACACGCACAGTTGTTGATCTATCTCTGATTGTAACAATCTCCACTCTATGGCTTCCAGACCTTCCATGTGAGCAATTGACGTATAAAGTGCAACCACGTCTATGGTGCACAGTATTGTCCTGTCGTCAACAAGGTCGTTTACTTCTGATAGTTTGATTAAGCAATCTGTGGTGTCTTTCAAATAGGTTCCCCATGATTGTACTAAAGGCTGTAAATAGAAATCCACATAACGTCCAACTGGTTCATGTATAGATCCGCATCCAGCTACAATGGGTCGAAAAGGTGGGTCCTCTAAGCTCTTATGAATTTTAGGGAGCATGTATATGTGTGGCACTTGCGGTTCAGTGGTTTTCAAAAATCTGGCCGTGTTGATGTTAATTGTGCCGTCATTTTCTGCTTTGGTGATGATCTCATCTAGAAGTGTACTGAACTCCTGAGTAGGATCCTTTTCAAGTTGAATGTATGTGGATGTGTCATGCACATGCTCCTCTACTTTTCGATCGTAAAAGGTGGTGTCCATAATTACAAGTGCTCCTCCCTTGTCCGCTGGTTGAAAAGTGATGGACGTGTCCTGTCTCAAATTGTTCAAAATGCGTTTTTCTCTTTTCGAGAGATTAGAGTGCTTGGGTATTTCATATTTAATGGATTCTAAATCCTTTTTTACAAGAGTTTCAAAATTGTCCAAGATTTTGTGCGATATGGGGGACATAAATTTGCTTTTGGGCTTGAATATTTCCCTGGGTCGCTGTGATCCGTTTGGTGTTGTTGTGGAAAAGAACCATTTGAGTCTCAATTTTCGTAAGAATTTGAAGAGCGCTATTTCCGTTTCCAAACCATTTGATACATAGGTGGGAACAAATGAGGTCCCTTTATTTAAAATGTTCAATTGTTCTGTTGATAGTTTGTGGCTCGAAATGTTCACCACTAAGTTACCTTTTTCGTGACTACTCTCTGTGGTCTTCCTCCTTCCGGAACTTTTTTTGCTACTTTGTCCCCTCCTGATCCGTTTGATCTTACTTCTGTTGGTAAGTCGGGTGGGTGAGTTGCTGATTGTCCTTCCGCTAAAAAAGAAGGTTTCACGCCTCTGGATGATCCAGATGCTGTGGGTTCTTGAGAATCTGTGCTCACAACAGGAGCCGGTGCCCTTTGTAAAGACAAGTCTTCATCCTGTACTATACTTTCCTCTGATGACGTTTGTTTAGGAATCGGTCTACTTGTGAATCTTCTTTGTGCGTAGGCTTCCGCCCACGTGTAGACTTCGTCTAATTTGTAATCGATCGTATCCCTACGAAACTTTCGTATTTTACGATCATGCACTTCTTTCGCATGGGTATCCAATCTGCGATTGATATCCTCTAAAATTTTTGTCCAATCCTCTGATGGTATGGTTCTGATTAGTTCCTGTTGTAAGTTGTAAATATCTTCCTTTAACTCATTCAAAATCTGCGACAACTCTTCTATTATCAAGAGAATCAGATCAAGTGAACACTTATTGAGGATTGCCTGCCATTTAATCATGAACGCCTTATTAAATTTGAACAGCATAGGTTTAAGTGCAATGCGAAGACCTCTCGGTATCCTCTTAACCTTGTGGTATTCGATGAGTGTTGTTGCGTGAAGCCGTTGGTTGATTTCTTTACGCATAACATATTCTAGTTGCTTCAACATCTGTGCTGTAGTACCTTTGGAAGTGCTGAACGTGCGAACCTGTTCTATTAATGAATAAATTGATGCTGCCTCTTCTGTGCCATATGCTTTAATTTCTGCCTGATTCAATGTGAGGTTTGAGATTTCTTTAAAGGACGCCATTTTACGTCTGATTATGTGGGTGCTGGTCTAGTGTGTGGGCCGTGTGAAACTGCAATGTAATTAACTAGCCTGCACACCTACCTAGTTTCAACCAATACTTCGGAATGTAAGTCAAGTTTGCTTTGTATGGGAGCTGTCCCAGTTTTGAATTGTGCCCACAATCCTATGTACAACAGCTCTGTAAGGACCTGGTGTGACCAGGTCTGACTGGGAGCTCAACCTAAGTCCATTTAAGGTTTCAAAAATGTATAAACAAATTTATATTCACTTGTCCCAATTTAAACATAATGTACCATGCAAAGGTTCTGATTCAAAATATTCGTGTTTTACTGTACACAATACAACATATTCATGGAGTTTAAACAAATCTAGAGATAGCGATTTCATAAGAAATATTTCAGCTTAATACATTGTTCCATCACATATGTATATGTCTTTTCAAAAAATACAAGAATGCATAATAAACATCAAAACATATCCCAATGCATTTCGGGTCACTACTGGACCCTTCTTCAGGGGTTGGTCCTTTCCAATCGATATTAATCCTTGATATTCAATGAATGTTCTATTTGTGAGCACTTCAAAGTTGTGTTTCAGACACTGAAAAGATAATAATCGCCATATTGGGAATATGAGTATTTTCACGTGAAAGTCACTACTGCACTGTATCAAGTGTAATTTATAATAAAGAGATGGAATAAAGAAACAAAGTAGTTAGGATACGGTGGGACTGACGAGACAAGGTGAGGATTTATCTGGAAACTCTTAAGAGGTAAACTGTAATTGTGCTGAGATGCCAACTTATAAGAAAGAGCCTACTGCCACATGTGTATTTACCATTCACCAAGCACCAAGTGATGAAAAAAACTACAAACCCAGTGCGACTCGTGTACACCTGATTAAGAAATACCAGCTTACCCGCCCAGCAAAAACACTGGCGGACGGTCTCAAAGATTCAACGAAAGTATCCGGTTCTGAAAATTACGTAAATGCATCTGTCGGTAAACCAATGATGTAAGAAGAAAACGTCTCCAAACCACAATATTTATATACTGGCTTACCAAAGAACGAGCATCGTGAGTGAAAATTCCATAATTCCCGCCATCTGCGGTTCATCAAAAGCCCGGCTGCCAGAAGCCCCCTGTAATGTAAAGGGGCGAGTACATAAGTAACCCGCCTTCATTTTACCCGTGTGATACAAAATCACAAGCAGCGAAAAGCGCTTAGGAGGTTCCTACCTTCGATCTCGTAGCGTGCTCTGACCCTCGACCTCGTGACTGCTTCCGGAAACAACATCCGGTCCAAAGCAACCTATTTAAATAGTCTTACGCCCTGTCCTTTGCCTAATGTCCGGTTCTCTGTGCATGGGATCTTAAAGGGCTAGATGCTGTTTAAGAGGCTCGAACACTAACGGAGAAGTGTTACAAGACTTGGTTATCTATGCTGTGTATCTTTAATGAAACAGAGTGATGTTACAGTTTGCAAGACTCAACGCTTGACCAAAGCCATAGGTGATATAAAAAGGTGCCAATATTTCTAAACCCCATGGTAAACACGGTGTGCGCTCATCCTATAGTCAGATAAGCGAAATGGAAAATGCTGTACAAAAGCAATTTTTAAACGACAAAGTATTTAGAGCTGAAGTGTAGTGCTCCTAACCGACGAAATAAAATACACACTTATGGTGTCTGGAAAAAGGGAACATAGAGAATAATGAACGATGCAATGTGCAACAGGAAGTATTTTCGTACTCTTAATTAAGCTGTACTAATAACACTGATGCTGTCCCAATGGCTACGTGTAAACAATAAATTAAACAGTTGTCAATGTGGGCACGTGGGCGGAAGCCTACGCACAAAGAAGATTCACAAGTAGACCGATTCCTAAACAAACGTCATCAGAGGAAAGTATAGTACAGGATGAAGACTTGTCTTTACAAAGGGCACCGGCTCCTGTTGTGAGCACAGATTCTCAAGAACCCACAGCATCTGGATCATCCAGAGGCGTGAAACCTTCTTTTTTAGCGGAAGGACAATCAGCAACTCACCCACCCGACTTACCAACAGAAGTAAGATCAAACGGATCAGGAGGGGACAAAGTAGCAAAAAAAGTTCCGGAAGGAGGAAGACCACAGAGAGTAGTCACGAAAAAGGTAACTTAGTGGTGAACATTTCGAGCCACAAACTATCAACAGAACAATTGAACATTTTAAATAAAGGGACCTCATTTGTTCCCACCTATGTATCAAATGGTTTGGAAACGGAAATAGCGCTCTTCAAATTCTTACGAAAATTGAGACTCAAATGGTTCTTTTCCACAACAACACCAAACGGATCACAGCGACCCAGGGAAATATTCAAGCCCAAAAGCAAATTTATGTCCCCCATATCGCACAAAATCTTGGACAATTTTGAAACTCTTGTAAAAAAGGATTTAGAATCCATTAAATATGAAATACCCAAGCACTCTAATCTCTCGAAAAGAGAAAAACGCATTTTGAACAATTTGAGACAGGACACGTCCATCACTTTTCAACCAGCGGACAAGGGAGGAGCACTTGTAATTATGGACACCACCTTTTACGATCGAAAAGTAGAGGAGCATGTGCATGACACATCCACATACATTCAACTTGAAAAGGATCCTACTCAGGAGTTCAGTACACTTCTAGATGAGATCATCACCAAAGCAGAAAATGACGGCACAATTAACATCAACACGGCCAGATTTTTGAAAACCACTGAACCGCAAGTGCCACACATATACATGCTCCCTAAAATTCATAAGAGCTTAGAGGACCCACCTTTTCGACCCATTGTAGCTGGATGCGGATCTATACATGAACCAGTTGGACGTTATGTGGATTTCTATTTACAGCCTTTAGTACAATCATGGGGAACCTATTTGAAAGACACCACAGATTGCTTAATCAAACTATCAGAAGTAAACGACCTTGTTGACGACAGGACAATACTGTGCACCATAGACGTGGTTGCACTTTATACGTCAATTGCTCACATGGAAGGTCTGGAAGCCATAGAGTGGAGATTGTTACAATCAGAGATAGATCAACAACTGTGCGTGTTTTTACTTGAATTGCTACACTTTTCACTATTTCATAGTTATTTTAATTGGAAATCAAATTTCTTTCTGCAGAAAACAGGTACCTCCATGGGGTTTTCAGGAGCGCCGTCGTATGCTAATACGTTCATGGCATACTTTGAACAACAGTTTATACTCACAGACCACAGATGGATGAAAAATTTGATACTGTTTTTAAGGTATATTGATGACATTTTGGTCCTCTGGCGGGGTACCAAACAGGAACTTGTTGAAAGAATTCAAGAACTCAACGAACGCAACCCACGAATCAAATTCACCTATGATGTTCAAGATTCAAGGATACATTTTCTGGATATAGAAATACAAAAAACACCACAAGGTATTTCAACTACTGTTTACCGAAAAGCTACGGATGTTAACAATGCGTTGCACTATACCAGTGCACACCCAAGAAACTTGAAGAACCATTTGCCTACATCCCAATTGATGCGTATCAAAAGAATTTCCTCGGACACAGGGGAATGTGAAAGGTCAATTAAAGAGCAACTAAAGAGGTACACTGATAGAGGTTACCCTCAAAAGGTACTAGAAGACGCAGATCTACGAGTACAACAAATCGATCGTGAGAGTTTGTTGAACAAAACTGAGAAGTCACCTAACGAACGCATCGTTTTCGTTATGAAACACTCCACTCAATCACATAGGATCAGACAAATATTGAAGAAGCGGTGGGAAATGATTGCGAATGAACCCGATTTCATCCACATATTCAAAAACTTTCCTATAATAGCACATACCCGTGCTAAGAACATCAGGGAGATACTCAAAAAACCTCAAAGAAATCAGATGGGCACTTTCAAAGGGATGAGAAAGTGTCATAATTGTGGACAGTGCAACAATACAATAGTGAATAAAACCTTTTCACATCCTCAAACTGGAAAAGACATTGTTCTGAAGTTCAGTGCTGATTGTAACTCTGTAGGAGTCATTTATGCTATACAATGTCCATGTGGACTCACGTACGTGGGACGGACATCGAGAAAAATTAAGACTCGAATTATAGAGCATAAAAGTACAATACGTAACAAATCCACTACCTCCAGTCTAGCGACACATTGGACCAGTGCATCACATACCATACCACAATTGAGATACACTGTACTAGAAGTGGTAGAAAAACACTCAGGAACAGATCATAATGTGGCATTGTCGCGCAGAGAAACCTTTTGGATTAAGAAATTGGGCACCCTCACACCGGGGGGGCTAAATGATCAATATGAGATGCTTTGTTTTTTATGAACAGAATATGGTTGTATGTAAATGATTTGAAAGGATTGGCATCGCTATCATGCCATTGTGAGACCTTATCATATGATTAGATCCATACATGTTCTGTATACAATGTAAACATGTTTTGCAATGCTCATAATGTTCTTTTGGTAATACATACCTGCTTACACCGTTATTTGGTGATGAATTATGAAAAATACTGTATATAATAAGTTGATTCAACAGGTACTGTTTTAATATAATTCAGTAGTTTCACGGACACTGTTAAATATAGCTCCTATTGCTCATCACATTGACAACTGTTTAATTTATTGTTTACACGTAGCCATTGGGACGGCATCAGTGTTATTAGTACAGCTTAATTAAGAGTACGAAAATACTTCCTGTTGCACATTGCATCGTTCATTATTCTCTATGTTCCCTTTTTCCAGACACCATAAGTGTGTATTTTATTTCGTCGGTTAGGAGCACTACACTTCAGCTCTAAATACTTTGTCGTTTAAAAATTGCTTTTGTACAGCATTTTCCATTTCGCTTATCTGACTATAGGATGAGCGCACACCGTGTTTACCATGGGGTTTAGAAATATTGGCACCTTTTTATATCACCTATGGCTTTGGTCAAGCGTTGAGTCTTGCAAACTGTAACATCACTCTGTTTCATTAAAGATACACAGCATAGATAACCAAGTCTTGTAACACTTCTCCGTTAGTGTTCGAGCCTCTTAAACAGCATCTAGCCCTTTAAGATCCCATGCACAGAGAACCGGACATTAGGCAAAGGACAGGGCGTAAGACTATTTAAATAGGTTGCTTTGGACCGGATGTTGTTTCCGGAAGCAGTCACGAGGTCGAGGGTCAGAGCACGCTACGAGATCGAAGGTAGGAACCTCCTAAGCGCTTTTCGCTGCTTGTGATTTTGTATCACACGGGTAAAATGAAGGCGGGTTACTTATGTACTCGCCCCTTTACATTACAGGGGGCTTCTGGCAGCCGGGCTTTTGATGAACCGCAGATTGCGGGAATTATGGAATTTTCACTCACGATGCTCGTTCTTTGGTAAGCCAGTATATAAATATTGTGGTTTGGAGACGTTTTCTTCTTACATCATTGGTTTACCGACAGATGCATTTACGTAATTTTCAGAACCGGATACTTTCGTTGAATCTTTGAGACCGTCCGCCAGTGTTTTTGCTGGGCGGGTAAGCTGGTATTTCTTAATCAGGTGTACACGAGTCGCACTGGGTTTGTAGTTTTTTTCATCACTTGGTGCTTGGTGAATGGTAAATACACATGTGGCAGTAGGCTCTTTCTTATAAGTTGGCATCTCAGCACAATTACAGTTTACCTCTTAAGAGTTTCCAGATAAATCCTCACCTTGTCTCGTCAGTCCCACCGTATCCTAACTACTTTGTTTCTTTATTCCATCTCTTTATTATAAATTACACTTGATACAGTGCAGTAGTGACTTTCACGTGAAAATACTCATATTCCCAATATGGCGATTATTATCTTTTCAGTGTCTGAAACACAACTTTGAAGTGCTCACAAATAGAACATTCATTGAATATCAAGGATTAACATCGATTGGAAAGGACCAACCCCTGAAGAAGGGTCCAGTAGTGACCCGAAATGCATTGGGATATGTTTTGATGTTTATTATGCATTCTTGTATTTTTTGAAAAGACATATACATATGTGATGGAACAATGTATTAAGCTGAAATATTTCTTATGAAATCGCTATCTCTAGATTTGTTTAAACTCCATGAATATGTTGTATTGTGTACAGTAAAACACGAATATTTTGAATCAGAACCTTTGCATGGTACATTATGTTTAAATTGGGACAAGTGAATATAAATTTGTTTATACATTTTTGAAACCTTAAATGGACTTAGGTTGAGCTCCCAGTCAGACCTGGTCACACCAGGTCCTTACAGAGCTGTTGTACATAGGATTGTGGGCACAATTCAAAACTGGGACAGCTCCCATACAAAGCAAACTTGACTTACATTCCGAAGTATTGGTTGAAACTAGGTAGGTGTGCAGGCTAGTTAATTACATTGCGGAATGCAGCAGCCCCCACCTTGGCTAGCAGAATTCATGACCTGTGGAGACTTTACCTTACATTTTAGGCACTCACAGAGCTTAAGCTTGGGAGTGCAGGGACCTCTAGAGATTGGTCATATGGCAGAATTTTATGTTGACTGAAATATAAGAAAGACTCAGACACAAGTTATATTGATTTTAAATAGTTCAAAGTATATTGCAGACAATGACTTTTGGTAAACACTACACTGCTTTTAATATCAACTGTGATTATGTTTAACCATGGTTACTGATTCCAGTAAATATGATGGTGATTTTTAACATGTTATTGTTTTTAAAATGACAAAGCTAATAGACTTGCCTTCTATTTTAATGTGGCTACTGCTTACCAAAGCCAATAGGACTTCCTTTATATATTGATGTGTGATCCCATCACAAAGCCAGTAGGCTTGCTTTGCCTAACAGTACTCCCCCCTCATATTGTTATGTTCTATCTGGTATAGACGAAGTGGGGTGTATTGTGACTTTGGGGGTCATAGCCCATCAGGGGTCAAATGTGATTTGAGAATGTCACCAACGGTATTTCTATCCGCCCAGGGGCGGTTCCTCCGTTTGAGCAGAAGAGCGTCGCCCCACTTGATTGCCCAAGAAATGCCACAGAGACGAAAACTAAAATGGTAATGAAGTTTATTTATTTATTTTATTTTGAAAGTTTTATAGAGAGCAAACATGATCCGTACGGATATCAGAGCGCTTTACACACAAATGGGATAAAAAGACAAAGGAGTAATAATTAAACAAATCATTTTGTGCAAAGATGAGCAAATGGTTAAAACAATAGAAACAAGGTTAGGTAGCAACGGTGCATGAATTCATGATCATTTCATATTCCGTCAACCCGTCCTGAGCCTAGTGTCAGGAGGGGCGGGGCCTGCTGAGTGGCAGCAGTGGTAGGCTGCCTGACTGTGCACTAGTTTTTAGTGCACATGACCCTTTGGCTGGCCATCTTGCAACGGCCAGCCTGACATGCGCACTATAAACCTCTCAACCCAGCTGTCTTAGACAGCAGGGTTGAAAGCCTAAACAAGCCTCCAGTGTCCTCAGGAGTGGTGACAATGGCCACTCCCGCCAATCCTAGAACTGCTGTCATGCAGCGCCAGGATTGGTTAAGCCCAGCTAGATTTGACATCAGGAGAAGAATGCGGCCGCAGAGGGGAGGACATGTCTCCGGAAAGCATGGTAAGTACCTTTTGATTTATTTCTTTTGTGTATTTAATTTTATTCATGTTTTTTTAAACGTACTAAACCTTTTTCCCACCCCTCCAATCCCCATACTTTCGAGCCACCACTGCATCCACCTGACGTAATCATTTGTAAACTAATACATAGTATTTTGTACCGTGTGTAATAAATTAACTTTTTGTTTTCAAAGAAAAAGCACTGCCTGGACAATCATTTAATGAGTTTTGTTGCTGTGTGCCAGGGGAGGAGATTACTAGCCAACACCACCTCCCCTGAGTAGGCCCTGGCAGGGCTTTATGTGGGCCGGGTCTCACCGGGTCTGAGCACCGGCAGTTTTTTTAAGGAGACCTCAAAACGGGTCTCTATCGGGCTCTGTTTTGTGCCCTGGCACAGGCGGTCCGTTTTTTTCAAGCGTTATAGTGGAAGGGAAATCCTTTGAAGTCATTTTCTCTGGAGTTCCCTTCTCGGAACTCAGGAGCAGCAACATTGCCGTGGTGTCACCAGGGCTTTATGTGGAAGATTTTTCAATATTATATACAAGCCACAGTTGCTGCTTATTTATCATATGCAACTAACAACCGTTGACAAAGCCAATAGTCCTGACTTGTTGTAGGTATGATGTTATCTTGTTGTATCATATATCTGGATACAATGACAGAAACAGCAAAATACAAGTGGGGCGGCACACTATGCTGAGCAGAAACTTTTAGCTTACATGTTTTTAAGCCACGCCCTTAATTACAATGGTCACGCCCCCTTGAGAGACACCCCCCCAGTGTTTTCAACCCACTTAAAGCCCTGGGCCCTGGACTGCTCTGCTTCACTACCCTAAGAGTCAAGTGCTACAATGGAGTGCTCGGTTCCCAGTAAGGAGATAATTGTGGACCTATTACTTGTACAGGCCTCACATCCTGCACAGCTAAATAACCACATTTCGAGCAAATACACAATCTCTCCCTGTTAGTCCCTCACAATTGTTCCTTGTCTCCTGGCTTAGTCTCTTAGCCGAACCCTGGCACTTCACAGCCTTTCTCTAAACATGCATTATGAGAATTCCATCGAAAAGCAATAATTCCAGTAGCTACGTATCTGGTCCACATGGTGAGCAGGCTAACTTCAACTGACAGAGTCGCCAAATATGCAAATATTTTGACACGGATCTTTATGTTACACCTTAAGTGTAAATATTCAAAGCTAATCAGCTCATATTTTTGTAAGGCAAATTGCTCAGAATTACAAGGCAATTTAGTGCAATGTTAATTTTGTTAGAGGTGTTTCCTATCTGCAGTATTTCAGGCGTGTAAGTTTTTATTCAACATGATGGTCCAGCTGCCAAATTCCAAATAGTTTTAATTACCAGGGCTAGTAAACTGCTCGTGTCAGCACGCTGGGCTTGCAAAGAAACGCAGCTCGCAGTCATAGTAAAGTGTTGGCTGTGTTGTTTTTCTACTTTATCCTCCAAAGATTGTTTTTCTTTGGCAAACCCAAGCCAGATGATGTAGAAATAACCCAGGCAGTAAAAGTCAAACATGGCAAGCGAGTGAGCTTTGCAAGTGCTGATCACGTCACGCGATGCCGGCCTGTGGCTTTATTCCAGCACGAGACTGACAGACAGGAAGTCTTTTCCCCGCCCAGACAGGCTCCCTGCATGCAAACGGGAACCTCAGGCTGCGTTTTCCTTAAAAAGCAGGCTTTTCTGCGTCGTTCGCGCCTGCTTACTGCTCCAGTCCTGCAGGGGTCACTGTTGTCGACTTTTGACACTTTTCCTTTCCTCTAGGGCTCCTGATTATTTGACTAAGAGCTCTATGTGCTCCTGGATTACTTTGGAGGGAGATGATTTTTTAACGTAAAATTGTAATATTATGCAGATGTAGTTTAAATTGTTTTTAGTGATTTGTCTGACTTGTCATCAAGCTGTCGTTTGATGGTATTTTGATGTGCATTAATAAAACAAAAGCAAACCAGTAAACCGCTAATAAAAAAGATACAACTCACACACTCACTAAAAGAACTTGTATTTTGGCCTCCTTTATGCTGATTGTCAAGTTGGCATGTCGAGAAGTCATGTTTTCCAGAGCTGTTTCTAATTTGCTGAGCTTCCAATATATGTCTTGATGAATGTCTTGGATATCTTTGTACAAAAGTAATTTTAAATGCAATACATCTGCCGTTTAGGAATATGAAACCTATATTTACTCAAATCATACATACAAATACCACTGAACATTTCTACCCATCACTGTCCCTTCACTAACTTTCCACCATTTTCAGGTCAACCCTGTGCAGCGCACGCGCACGCGCTCTGCTGCGAGACGTACTGTTTACAATTGAGTGACCTTACAACCAGCCACAGCAAACCATTAGTTGTTTTCGTTGTCACTCATTTGCAGTCTTTCAATTGTTTATCTCCTCTAGACTTCTCTCCCTTTTTTGTGTTAGATCCGTTCTAGAATAGGGACCAATAAAGGCCGGCCTTAACTCTTGTGGTGTCTGTGCGACAATGTCTTTTGGCGCCCCCCCAATGACCACCACCTCTGCCACAGATTCCCTCTCAAGCAGCCTTTTTTTTTTTTTTTTTTTTTTGGAAAACCTTTATTTGTCTTATATAATACACAGCGTCTGCCTACAACCACTACGGGCCGGCTGCTATGACAATCCACAACGCTGCACGTCATTTTATTATACAAAAACCCAAAATAAACAGGAGCGCTACAGCTTATTAACAGCAGACGGAAAGGAACAACGCAGGTTTCATTTTATAAATTTAAGAAGCATCATACATTCAGACCAGACAACCAAAAGGGCGAGCCACACAACACTGCATCAAACAGTGAAACAACAATAGATAACACTTGTGCGGTCAATGAGGTAAACAGGAGATACGAACACCATACTTCAGTCCGTGCCAGGCAGCGCTCGCCTAGTCTATATCGCACGTCAGGATTTATATGCAAAACTGCACCACAATATGGCATGAAGGGAGAGGGCATATTCCTACAGCAGGAAGAAGGACACAGTGGCATACGATGAAGCAAAGTCCACTCGAAACAAGTCATGTAAAAGGATCCAGACCCTCCAAGAAATATAAGCCAAAGTGGAAACAGGATATTCAAGCATTCAATAGTTGTATAAAAATATTAGCGCCGTATCCACAATGTCCAGTAAATATTACGAACAACAGAAGCTCAACGTGCCAAGTCCCTCCCAAAAAGAACATCACCCAACCCCCAGTCCGATCCGAATTATACGAAAAAGGAAAAAGAAGGGGAGAAACAGAAAAAAGAAAAAGAAAAGGGAAAGAGGAAAATCAACAGAAACCAAGAAAAATAAAGAAGGCCATAGTGACAAAAACAATAAGAAAAACAACAACACCCCACCCCCATCCCCCCACCCTGCACCACTGCATGTGGCTATGGCCCCCCCCCCAGCAGCGTGTCTGTCGCCCATCTGGAACCCGAAATGTAGACAAGTGAAGAAAAGAAGAAAGGGAATAAAACACAAAGGGCAAAGAGAGGAAAGAAAGAAAAAAACCAACAGCCCACGAGTGGGAAGGAAGCGTGAGGGAGATTCCCAGTGCGGGAACCCCGACCCCCCCCACCGCCACCCGATATTCGATCACTAAAAATGAAGTTCAGAACAGTAGAAGTACCCACTAATACAGGATGATACAATCGTCACAGAGTTCAATTCACACAGGAGGGTACGGGTCTCTACAGTAGCGACAATGGCACCTGGAGCACACTCGAGACCCACTGACCCAGACTCGATGGTAAAAATCGAAGAACGCTCAAGATTACGGGCCAGATGGAAAATACGAACCGGGGCACCCAGGTCAGTCCAGGAGAAATCAAAGTCTCGTAAAAGCACAATGGGCGGCTCGTCGACCGCCAGCAACCGCCATTCACGGGGCCAAGCATAGTATAATCAAGCTGCAGAAAGCCGTCCAGGAGTATTCAAAGGAACATGGCCATACTGCAGCCACCATGAAGTCCCATCCAGTACTGCCAGCGCCCCATCTCCAGTGATGGCATACAAGTAAGTATTGGGTAAAAATGACCCGAGCAGCCTCAAACCATCACCAGAATAGGAAGAGACGGCCCAGTAAGGATATTCGTCCGCCCTCTCTCAGCATCCAACACACTCGGCCGCCGCCATTTCCAGAGAAAGTCCATCAAGTCGCCATTTTCAAGGATGCACCACCACAGTGTCGCACAGCAAGGCTGAAAATTCGCCGGCCCTCTTCGGAGTGAAGTTTCACCGACATCCAGTCACGGCGCAGCACAGGATAACAGGCACCCCCTCCACCAAGCACCATCACAGGCCCCCCCAGCACGAAAATGACACGGCGATATCTCGCCCCACTAGCACAAGTGGGCTGGGATGTGCAGCACAGTCTAGTACACGCAGGCACACAATGCGTCTCAAAGGAGACAAAGCGCCGTTACCTCAGACTGGCCGCCGATGAAAAGTGCTGGGGGGGGGTGAAGCATCCAACCCGGAGGGGCTGCGCAGTGCGTCGTGTAGAGGGCTCCGGCAATGCGAGGAGACTCAAGGAGCACCATGGAGGAGGAGCGGCGTCACACCGGGGAATGCAGCTGTTGAAACGGAGCCAGCAGCCGGGTGTACAGCCACGCGAGGTCCCGGTCGCCAGCAGCACACGGGCCGCCCAGAGCGAAGGAGGATCTCTCAGTCCCCAAAGCTTCAAATTTCGCCGCAGCCGGGTGCCCCATCACAGCGTCTCCTCCGACGCACCAAAGCGCCGTGTAAACGCGGGGTGGGTAAACAAATCGGGCGGCGAAGGGAGAAGGCCGGCGGAGCCGGGACTCCGTGCGGCCATCTTGGTCGCCGTCCCGGCTCCGCCCTCTCTCAAGCAGCCTTTTTAACAGTGCCCCCCCGAGTCTTCGTAAACCACGGACGCTCAGATTAATATCGTTTTATAGCACCACTCATACCAGTGTTAGGTGTCAGAGCACTTTACTTCACACACACATTGCACAAAGACAGTCATGTATGTGTAAATCAGTGTATTGGAAATGTTACATCAGACAGGACTACATGGCGTAATGTAGGAATGACATGTCATCGATACTGGTAGGCAATATAGTTTGAGTCCTTATTTTGGTAAACCGCAAATTCAGAATGTAAAACATAATATCATTGTTAGGGGTTTTCTTTCATAATAATGCAGATGCCATGTTGCAACTAAATTTAAAGTTTTGAGATTAATCTCCTCAACAAAAAAAGAAAAAAATTTAGAAAAAAAGAGAACGGAGTGCACAAGATGTATATGCAGTCAAATGCAGATCCCTGCTGATACTAATGGGGTGGGAAGTACTAATGAATGAATAAAGACATTGATGGGAACCAATCCCAATTAGTTGTACTAAGTGACATTGGTACTGCAGTAATTTTTTTGGGACTTGAGTTTGACGACAACTAAAAACACAAACATTTTGATGTCTAGCAGAAGACCAAGAGGTCACGATATTTTGTTATTGCCAGTAAACCCTCTATGCTCAAACTGTAAAAAAGGCTTCCAGCTATACTAAAGCGTAGCTTTAAAAAGTCTGGATCCTGCAGTACTTTTTTAGGTCTTGCCTAGGCAGGGCTTACACTGTCCCTTCGAGACATGCTGTATTCAGGTGTGGACTTGAAGCCTGCCCACTTTTCTCCCATCTTTTTAATTGGCCCCTGTCACTGTCCTTTCCAGACTGTGGCTTTTTATTGGTCAATAGGCTTAGTAGTACCGCCTTTTCTCATCTTGTAACCTCCCATGAGGACACCCCCTGTTACATGTGTTGTTACTTGGTAAGCTTTAATAACAGCCTCCGAGCACTATTTTGTTAAATGGTTTTCCCCTGCCTGCTGTTGCAGGCAGGACACGGTCTTTCGCAACACTGTTATTTTTTTTCCATAGCATGGCACGCTTTAGCTGATATAATGGTGGCCGTGCCTATGGTTTGTTATTTGCGGCACCAAACGCGTCCCATGATTCTTTCTATTTATTAACTTTTTTGTTTTAAAGCGAACCACGACACGCTTTCACATTAATAGCGGCCACACTCCTTTCTTTAGACGCAGCTCCCCATATTCACCTTCATAAGCAAATGTTTTTTTTGTTGTTTTTTTTTACAAGCACCCCATTCTGCGCTTTCACTTTAAAGGCAGCTGCAGTCCTTTCTTTAGACGCGGCTCTTCTAAAGAAAGGAGTGCGGCTGCCATGAAAGGGAAAGCGCAGCATGGGAGGCTTTTACAAACAAGCATTTGCAGTGCAATAGGTCTCGCATTTCCAAGAGTTTAAGCTATTGGCATTGTAATTGACACTGTCTTTTATTTATCTGTTTTGAAAACCAACACATAAATAAAAGGCATTGTCACTTACAATTCTGATAGCTCAAACTCTCACAAGCCACTGGACAAGTTAAATTCATATTCCTTTTTACTAGAACACTCTTTTTCACAGGGAATATTGTGTTCTTTACATACTAAACTTTAAATGGGCATTCAGAAATGTAGGAAGGATAGTCTGAGTTGCATGTTTTTTTGCTTCTAGTTTTTTTCTCCTTCTTGTGGGGCATTTTGTGCTTTTCAAGCAAATCTTACATTTAGTATAGTGATAAAACCCGCATTCCAGACCAAACCATGTCTCTTTTCTACCTTTCCGAAAGTAATCTGAGCTCTTTTCCTCCTATTACTGGATTGGATTCCTCAGTGTTTCTTGTAAATTCAATATAATATAACTAGCTAGTGTCAGTACGGTAGGTTGTTATCAAACAGGGTATCTTACCTACTACCTGCTTTTAACCTTCTCTGATTGTCTGTTCCTTTTTTCAAAGAGAAGCCCGACTGTCTTTATCTCATTGATTCTCAATACAGACTTTATTAGAATTCTCTCCTAGTATCTCCTCCCACTAAATTGATCCGACATTGAATCCTTCTTTACGCTAAAGGTCTCATCAGTGCTACAATTTCTTTTTCATCTGACTAACTACCCTTAGCTGCTCCATATCAAGCAGGGAAAGTGATCACAGGTAGCGAAGAGGATGGTTCATGTCCTAGGTTTATGGAACAGGCTAGTGGGTAATTCACCCTTATAGATAAAAATTCTCAAATCAAGATAATCAATTTCTGAGGCACTAATCTTACTTGGTAACTGTAAATGTTATTATGGTTAATCTTCTTTATGAACAGTCACAGGGCAGGAGTACTACTGCAACTCATCCAACCCGAGTACCTGCTCCTCATATCAGCCTATGCTGAGATTACATCAAAATAAACACAATGCTGTATCCCCTGTGACAGCAAATCTGTTGGGAATATACATAAGGTGATTACGTCAACCAGAAGCAATTGCAGAGAGTACCATATACAAAGATCGCATAACGACAAGTGCAGAGGCTACTAGAAGAGACAAAGGGCCTGATTACAATTTTGACAATCTCGCAGCGTGCCATCCACACACAGCCCGCCAGATTAGGAGCTTAATCCTGGTTTGGCGTTCGGTGCTTTGGTGGAACCACGGCGGTGCCTTTCTAAGGCTCATATCTGAGCCTTAGGAAGGCGCCGCCATGGGAGCACCGAAGCACATTCCTGCAAGGGATGGACTGTGAGGATGCTGAGCAGGAACAGGTGGTGCATATAGACAGGGGGGTACACCATGTACTCCTCTGCATGCATCCCATGGCCCAGAGGCAACCTTAATTTCCTCACTGTCCCCCTTTTCATGACAGGCTCACCACCATAAAAAGGAGGGCGGTAATATGCTTGGCAGTGCCGCAGCGGCACCGCCAGCATAATGCGCTTCAGACTGCCACGTCACTGCCGAGGGATCACAGATCCCTGACGGTTGTGGAGGTCCAACCGTCACAGACGTAATACAGCAGTCGGACCACCGGTGCGGCGGTGTCCGCACCGCCACTGCCACTACAGCGGTCCAGAGGACCGCCATAGTTGTTATCTGCCCCAAAGTTTCCGGATTGGTGGCTGCGGTGCTGAAAGGAGCTACAGCAGTAGCTAGAGGGACACAAAGTGCAGCCTGACTTTATTTCTTCCCCACATAAATGTCAATTATTCCATCAGTTGGATTCTACAGCTGCTGAAGGAAGGCGCTGTGGAGTTCCGTAAATGGTTTAGAGGCCGTTTGTACCAACAAAGTACTAAAAAGTGGAATGCAAACATGTGGCCTAACCCCAAAAGCTGCTGAATTTGGAACTGGCAAACCAGGTTTGCGGCCCGGCAGCGGCGACTCAACTTCCTCGGAATCGGTGCAAATCACTAAATAAAACTTATTAAAGTACTTTAAAAAAACTCACCTTGTGTAATGTAATTTGGTGCTTATGTAAAACCCACTGATGGCTTAGGGCCAAATTTAGAAACGCCAGGGGCTCGGTGTGCAACATTCCAAGTGTCTAGCGTCTTTCCAACAACTCTAATAGCCAAGGAAAACCTGGATTGAAAGCGAGTAAAATGTATTATGCATTAAAGCACTCATAGGGGATTAAAACACTGGTCAAGGCTAACGGTTTTTATCACTGTTTATAATCGAAATAATGACCACCGTGCCAAGCATTTCCAGCTAGTGAACTATTGCATAGATTCATCAAGTTTAAATCCTCTCGCAAAGGGCCAGATTCTGCGAATCTGGCCCTTTGCGAGCGGTATTTTTGCATTTGGGATGCATCATCCCAAATGCAAAAATCGCAATTCTAGAAATCGCTAAATTGCGATTATTTGCATTTAAGGAATCTCAATTTGAGATTCCTTAAATGCAATGCATGAACGTGTATAAAATTGCGAATTCGCAAATAGGGCACGCAAATTACCATGAAGTACAACTTCGTGGTAATTTGCAAAAACTTTGAAAAATGCACTAAAGTGCATTTTTCAAAGTTCCATGGTGCGCACACACATGCCCTAAGGGCATGTGTGTGCGCAACATATGAACAATTGTTACTTACCTGTAAACAGGTGGTTCTCCAGTATTGGTGTCTTTCATAGATTCACATGCTTGAATATCCCCCGTCGTCGGAGTGGGAGTCCCACGGTAAATAACATAGGAATAATATACTATATATATATATATGTAACAACATAAAACCTGAAATATGTAATAGAAAAAATGCATAACAAGCCTACACATATTTCTACATAGGAATACATGGAAAAGGAAAAAACCATTTGCAGTCTATCATTGTCATTATGTTGGTCCAAACCACAGCCAATCAGGCGCCCGCAACCCTCTAGAACCTTCTCCTCAGAGCTCAGCACCTCAGATTTTCGTAGCACAAGAGTGACCACAGAGTCTATGAGGAGAAGAGAGCCTCTGAGGGGAGGAGGGTGGGTCGTATGTGAATCTATGAAAGACACCAATACTGGAGAACCATCTGTTTACAGGTAAGTAACAATTGTTCTTCTCCAGTAGTAGGGTGTCTTTCATAGATTCATATGCTTGAATATAGAATAGAAAGCAGTAATATCCGAAGAAAGCTTCCCAGCATGATACACATACATAGACTTATAAGACCAAATATGTCTATAGTCATGCAAGACATACAGTAATAAGGTAAACCATAATGGAGGAGGGAAGATAGAGGCTCACCTTATTGAAAAAGATAGCGAAGCATAGCCTGTCCCATAGCAGTGTCTGCCTTGTGAATGGCACCCAGGCAGTAGTGTTTCGTAAACGTGTGCCTGCTTGACCACATGGCTGCTCTGCAGATCTGAGGCATCGGCACACCGGCAAACAGGGCAGTTGAAGACGACATCGCCCTGGTAGAATGGGTCCTCACTGAAGACTGCAGAGGCTTGCCTGCCTGTTGATGGCAGAAAGCAATGGCAGAGGAAACCCCACAAGCAATTGTAGGTTTGGGAACTGGACGCCCTTAGTGGAAACGTCCATAAGCTATGAAGATGGCAAATGACAGCAGCTGCATAAATCCATCTAGCTATGGTGTGTTTAGACACTGCTTGTCCTTGCCTTATATTTCCATAGGCAATAAACAGTTGATCCGCTTTGAGAATGACAGAGGTCCTTTGCAAATAGAATTTTAAAACATCTTCTGATGTCAAGGGTATGTAATGCCCTCTCCGCAGGGGATTACGCATTAGGAAAAAACTTCTTTAAGATAACTGGTTCATTCAGGAGAAAATCCGAAGGCACCTTAGGCATAAACCTTGGGTTTGTACGTAGCACCACAGAATTGGACGTGAATTGTAAGAAAGGCGAATTGACAGTGAGAGCTTGAACATCACAGACTCTTCTAGATGAAGTCAATGCTAGCAAAGAGAAAAAAGTAGCATGTTAGGAATTTGAAATACATCCTGAAAATTGGCTCAAATGGGTGGAGCATGAGCTGCGCTAATATTACATTAAAATGCCATGATGGAGGCGGATGACGTACAGGAGGAAACATTCTGAGTAGTCCCTTAAAGAACTGTTGTATTCTAGAAGAATAAAGAGAAATGGACCCATCTTGACGTTACCTTGAAATGGTTGCTAAAAAGACCTTCAACGTTGTATGAGATAAGCCTGATCTTGCCAGGTGCAAGAAAAAAGGTAATATCTGGTCCGGCGTTGCATGTAATGGGTGAACCCCAGCAGATTAACACCAAATGCAGATTTTTTTTTGTTGATTTTTTTTAAAGACTGTATGTCTTTATTTTAGTAGGTGCTCTCGCATAAGCCAGTACCTCCTACAATCCGCCGAGATAGTCAGATGAGCTAATTCAAGGTGCTCAGGCGCTAAGCTGCTAATTTTAGAGAAGCCGGATCGGATGGCAAATTTGACCATTCTGAATGGAGAGGAGATTTGGTATTGGTCGAAACTGTATTATTGGCGAGGCCACCTGTGGGCGATGAGAATCAAACGACACAGCTCTTTCTTCATCTTCCGGAGAACTCTCGGAACCAACGGAATCGGAGGAAAGGCGTAAGCATATATTTGAGACCAGTTTATCGAAAACGCCTTCCCCTGCGAGTCCCTGTGGGGATGCCAGCTTGCAAAGAAACAGGCATTAGCTGTTCTTTTTTGTCGCAAAGAGGTCCAGATCGGGATGACCCCACTGCTGGAAGATTCGATCCGCCGTTGGCTGATGCAGTTCCTATTCGTGGTTGGACACCTGTTGACCTGCTGAGGGTCTCCGCCAGCACATTTGCAACTCCCGGCACATGAACAGCCAAGAGTTTGATCCTGTGCCATATTGCCCAAGCCCATAACTCTTGGGCTTTCTGAGATAGAAGAACCGACCTCGTTCTTCCCTGTTTGTTTAAGTAATGTATACTTGAAGTATTGTCTGTGCAAACCAATACTGTGGCCCTTTGAATGATAACACGAAAGGATTTGAAGGCTAAGAAGATGGCACCTAGCTCTAGCAGATTGATGTGCCAAGCCTTTTGTTGAGGGTTCCATTCCCTGCTGATCTTCAGCCCTTGAAGATATGCTCCCCAACCCTTGAGGGATGCGTCTGTGGTGATTGTGCCATTAGGCGCTTCTTGAAGGAATAACGCACACCCCTTCTATAAATTTCTTTCTTGGACCGACCAAACAAAAAGTGCTCTTGCATCCGAGGATTGATTTGAATGAGATCTTCGAAGGAACTGGAGACCTGCAACCAACGTAGAAGAACCACCAAGTGGGAGATGCAGGCCAGTCGTTCGTGTGAGACAAACACCTTTGCTAGGTTTGTATAGATTGATGCTCCGAGAAACGTTGATATCGGAGCTAGTACTAGTTGGGACTTGTCATGATTTATTGAAAAATCAGGTTTTGAAACACTGACTGACAAGTCTGGGTGTGCTGTAATGCTTGAAAATAAGAGCGAGCCCTTATTATACAATTGTCTCATTAATGATAAATTTGTATGCCTTGCAGACGTAGATAGGCTGCCACTGGTGCCAGGATCTACGTAAAGACACATGAAACGGACCTAAATTCAAGAGGTAGGACTTTAATTGAATAAGTTCTGTACCTATTGTAAAGCGTAGCCACTTCCTGTGCTTAGGAAGGATTGGCACATGAAAATAGACATCCTGGAGGTTGAGAGTAGTTATAAGGTCGTTCTGGCATAAGAACTTTAGGACTTTCTTGAGGGACAACATTTGTAAAGTTTGCGCAAAGATCTAAAATCATGCGCTACTTTCCTCATTTGTTTGTTGATGAGGAACTGAGAGTAAACCCTAACACTGTAGGAGATTCGGAACCACTCCGACGGTCCCTGTTTGTATCCATATAGACACTTGTGCAAACAACACCCGTAGATGAGAAGGTGGAGGTTCCTTTGGAGGTGCAGAAAGAGGGAAATTTGACAAATTCTAAAGTGTGCCCTTGGGCATGATGTTTAAAAACCCAACGGTCCTCTGTCACCTTTGACCAATTGGAGTAAAAGTGAGATATTAGACCTCTGACGTTTTTGGAGGGAATAAAGGCGTGTTCCAGGTAATCCATTGTCTCGTAGGAGAGTTGCCTCGGCTGTACGATGATTGTCTATGTAGGACCTGTTGGTACTGTGCCTATGTGACTGCGTTTGATTTGAGTAACGCAGTTGGTTCTGATTGTAGGAGCCAATACTGGATGGAACTCCCTTGAAACAAAGGACGTGGAGCTACGTCCTCGGCACCACGAAAAGGCTGCGGAGGTGCGGGCAGTATCTGTGTCCTTTAAGATGGTCTGCAGTGCCTTATCAACATGCTGGCCAGAAAGGGATCCTCAATCAAAAGAACAAGGGAAGGGGCGTGGCTTAGCCGGCGAGCATGGCGGTCATGTAGAGCGTGAGTTCTGACCAGCCAGCAGATATCCTTCTCAATTATCCTGGCCCTGGTCATCGTAACAGTTCCCAGCGACAAGGTATTGGTGCCCGGTTCCGAGGGCATCCCCTGACGGCGAGAAGCGGCGCCGGTGTCGGCTCCCGCGGTCCGGGAGCGTCCCGGCGGAGAACCGTGGTCGGAGTGGTCCGGCGAGGCCTGTGAAGCCGGGGCCTCGATTTTGGTGCAGCCTGGCGAGTTGGGGCGGCCGCATTGAGAGTGGGAGCGGTGCGTGCCCATTGCCCATCCGGAGATCCGGAGCCCCGAGGACCACGTCTCCTGTGGGTTTGCGGCAGTGGGACCTGGGGACGAGGCGTGCCTTGCGGGAGCCTGGGCCGAAGACAGCCAGCGACGGCCGGAGGGAGAGGCCGCCATTTTGAGTGATCACAGTGGCCGCGCTGATCGGCAGAGGAGTGCGGCTGGTCGGGCGAGAGGCGCTGTCGCATACCCAGGTCAGTGCGAAGTGTTGAGCGGCCCAGCGACGAACAGTGGGGCAGCTGCGGCTGGAGATTCAGAACTCGGGGGCCACATCGGGCTCCGGCGTGCATCTGTGGGGGCGCTGGCCGTGCTGAGGGGGCCCTCCTGAACATTGGGCCTGTGCCCGGCACAAGTGAGCTCCGGCCGAGGGGAAGCGCAGCAGTCGGTAGGGATCGGCGCCATAGTGGACTGTTGCAACCCCTTGGGGCGGGCATCCGGCGGTTGGCGGCCAAATTGAGCCTCGGCCTACGGTGGGAGCGAGCTACGCAGGGGCTGGTAGGCCGCCCCACACATCGAGGGCAGCATGACGAGAGGAGGCGGTGGGAGCCAAGGCAAGCAGGGGCCTATCGACAAATTCACGGAGGCGGCTGTGCGAAGGGAGCGCAGCCACCAGTCCCGGACAATGCAGCGCTTTTGGCGGCGATCACGCAGTCCAGAGACACGCTAGATGCCAAGATTGGGGCAGTGGGCTCAGATGTAATGCTTCTTCGGCAGGACCTGCGGAGCGCTGTGGAACGCATTGCTGGCACGGAGACGCGCATATCGGAGGTGGAGGATGATGTCTCAACCCTAAAGAAGAGGGTCTTGGCCTTGGAGAGAACCCAGAAGGGCCTGGTTCTGAGAGCTGAGGACGCGGAGGGGCGCGCCCGGCGCAGTAATCTTCGCTTCATAGGCTTTCCAGAGGACTATGAAAAAGATAATGCGGAGCGCTTCCTGGCGCAATGGCTGGAGAGCCGGATTCCACCTGACGTCCTCTCCGGCTGCTTTGTGGTCGAGAGGGCCCATCGTGCGCTGACACAGAAACCCCTGGCTGGTGCGCGCCCGTGCCCCATGATCGCCAAAATCCTGAACTATGCCGACCGAGACACTATCCTGAAGCAGGCACGACTTAAGGGCAAGCTCACATACGATAATGCGAATATTCTTATCTTTCCGTACTACACAAAACAGGTTCAGCAACAACGCCAATCCTTTATCGCAGCCAAAGCTCGTCTCAGGGGTCTGAAGCTACAATATGCATTGCTCTACCCAGCGAGGCTGCGGGTCATCTTCCAGTCCCGTACATTCTTCTTTGACACTCCAGAAGAGGTCTTTCAGTGGACGGATGAAACTGTAAGGGTTCGGACCAACACGGCGAAAGGCGGGGAATCTGACTCCTCCTCGAGTAACTCTGCCAGAGGGGGCCCCGAGGGTCGGCGCCGGCGCAGTGGCAGATCGCGATCGAGCCGTGGCTCGCAGTCTGTGTCGACTTCCCGCCGAGATGAGGATATGCCGGGAGTCCAGGAAGATGTGCCTTGACTATGGAGGGAACTGACTGGTGGCCACACTTGGTCTGGCTTAGGGAGGGAGCGACAGTCTAGTTCTACATGGGCTCTTGTGAGGGGATCCATTGGAGGGGGTGGTACTTGGCTCCCAGTTGGGGCCAGGACCATGATCCGACCACGACAGGTGCTTCTGTGTTTGGGAGGTGCGGGGTGGGGGGAGGTTGGGGGGTTGTTTTCGAGGGGGGGAGGGAGAGCCCGCGCTGCAATTGCTACCCACTGACGGTTTTTTGCATTGCCAATGTTGCCCGTGTAAGGCTGGGCCGCTACATGATATACTGTACATATGTCTCTTGACGGTGAGGGAGTGCGTCTAGGCCCTGGTGGGACGCGGATCATGAGCTGGAATGTGCGGGGAATGCTGGATAAAGTGAAGAGGGGGGCGGTGTTTACATGGGCCAGGACGAGGGGCACAGGCATACTCCTGTTGCAGGAAACACACCTGCTTGGCACTAAAGCGCTATGCCTTCAGCGTAACGGATTTACCCATGCATACCACTCGGGGTTCACGAGGGGATCACGAGGGGTGGCAGTACTCATACATCGTAGGGTTCCTTTTGCTCATAAACACACGTGGGCTGATGCGCAGGGTAGATTTATTTTTGTGCAGGGAGAGATTGGGCGAGACACGGTAATCATTGGCAGCGTGTACGCCCCGCCACCTTTGCAGTGGCCCCTATTAGAGAGGCTGATGTCCCTTTGGGTGGAGATGCCTGAGGCTGATGTCCCTTTGGGTGGAGATGCCTAATGCTCTGTCCATTGTGAGAGGAGATTGGAATGATGTTATGGATGTCTCGTGTGATAGATGGCGAAGCGCTGCTAGCATTCAGGAGGCTGTGGGGAGGGAAGGACCAGCTACTAGGTTGCGAGCCTTGGCCACGGGACTCGATTGGGTGGACACTTGGAGATACAAGCACGGGGCACGTAGGGACTTCACTTACCTTTCCACAGCGCGGGACTCCTTCTCTAGATTAGACTACATATTTTTTCCGAGAGTGATGGTGCATAGAGTGTTGACCGCGGAGATCCTGCCACGGGCGCTGTCTGACCATTCGCCGGTGTATGTTGTGCTTGGTAATGGCCGCGCTCGGCAGCCATTTCGGTGGCGTCTGTCGCCTTGACAATTGCTGCAAGACACCTACCGTGCCCACATGACCTGTGAAATCGACCATTTGTTATCCGCCAACGTGGGTACGGTAGAGTCTCCGGCGACGCTTTGGGAGGCGATGAAACCCACGCTGCGATGCATAGATATTTCTTGGTGCGCGGCGCGCGTAGGGAGAAGCGTAGAGACCTAGTGCGGCGCAAGGCGAAGCTGGAGGCTTTGGAGGGCAGGGGTCGGGAGGATGATGGAAGGCCAGCTAGGCGGCAGCTGGCGCTGGCGCAACAACAATATGCTGCGGTACTGCTAGATGAAGCCCGACAGGCTTGGCTGGCGACACGCAGTCATATATACCAATGGGGCGACAAGTCCTGCAAGATGCTACATCGCCTGTGTCGGGGCATTATGCATGCCCAGCCGCTGCCTTGGATAGTGGGCCCAGATGGGTAGCCTATCCTTGAACCAATTGTGATTGCTGGTAGCTTTGCTACATACTATGAGGCACTGTACGCGCCTCTGGAGTGCCTAGAGGCAGAGGTCGTACAACGAGTTATTGATGACCTCCCGCCAAGGACCATCTGAGACGAGGCTCGTGGGGTATTAGACCGCCCTCTGACAGATGATGAGCTGGCCACTGCGCTGGGCGAATTGAACCCGGGTAAGGCGCCGGGACCCAACGGGTTCCCTAGTGAATTCTTTTGGCGCTTTGCGACACAGCTGAGTCCACATCTTCGCCCGGTTATAGAGGAAGCGAGTGAGAATGGTGCGCCGCCCCCGGACTGGCGGCACGCAGAAGTAGTGGTGTTCTTGAAGCCAGGGCGACCTCCGGAGAGTCACGCGTCCTACCGCCCAATCTCTTTGCTGAATACTGAGGCCAAGATACTGGCTAAGGCCCTTGCCAATAGACTTAAACCATACATCACGGATCTAGTTCATCCGGACCAGGCGGGCTTTATGCCCAACGTGCCACTCGTCATAATGTTAGATGTGCCCAGGTCGCGATATCAGCGTGGTGACGATTGGGGGAACAGGCGGCACTGTTTTTGGCAGACATGGACAGGCGTTTGACTCCTTGAACTGGACATACTTGTTTGCCCTGCTGGGACGCCTGAACCTGGGCCCTCGCTTTCAGGCATATGTGCGGCTCCTCTACACAGATCTCACGACCACGGTGCGGGTTGGGGGGGGGGTATCCCGCTCCTTCCAGATCAGGCGTGGGACGAGGCAGGGCTGCCCCCTCTCTCCATATCTCTTTGCACTCACAATGGAAGCCCTCGCAGCCTGGGTGCGTATAGACGCTCAGCTAGAGGGCTTCCGATGGTCGGCGGACCTCAATGATAGAATAGCCCTCTACGCCGATGATGTGTTGTTTTTCCTCACTGACCTGGAGCGGTCGGGACCCCGTCTCCTACGAATCTTACAAATATTTGGCGAAACCTCGGGTCTATATATGAATCCCGGGAAATCTACGCTCTGGATATTGGGAGGCCCGCAGCCGGTGGGGGATTGGGCGCGGGGGCTCCAGTTGGTTACAGACAGAATGAAGTACCTGGGAGTGTTCCTCTCTGAGGACGCGACTATCGCCCGGGAGCGCAACATTACCCCGGTATGGGAGCGCACTCGTGAAGACCTGAAGGTGTGGTCTAGGATGCCGCTCTCTATACAAGGTAGATCGGCCATTTTTAAAATGGTGGCGCTTCCACGCCTGATAAACCAACTGCAAAACCATCCAGTTTTGGTCTCGCTTGACTGGTTCCGGCGCATTAACTCGGCGCTGAGCGGGTTCTTGTGGGAGGGGGCGCCGCACGGGTTGCCCTGCGGACTTGCTTCCGCTCGACTTATACTGGGGGCTTGGCTACCTCCGATGTCCTGTCGTACTACCAGGCGTCCCACCTCTTGGTGTTAAATGACTGGTGGTATGCGGACAGGAGCGACCCCGCGTATGCAGTAGAGAGGGCCTTGATGGGTACTGCGTCCGTCCACACCCTGCTATATTCAGCACCTCTTAGGAAGTCTCTGCCGTCCATCACACAGGTGGTCTTTCAGATATGGAGACAGGCTTTACGTAGGATGGGCTGGTGGAATGTCCTCACTCAGGAAACAAATCAATGGGGGAACCTCCTCTGGTTCCACCAAGCTGCACAGCCCATCTGCAGTATGAATTCAATGAATTAAATTCAACTTATTATAAACTTGCTTATCTCCATATTTTTCTCCAACTGTTTCTCATCCTTTTTAACTGTAATCTTCAATTCGTTTTATCCATACCATAGCGTCTACGAAGATATTCAACCAAACTCCAAAGCACAGGTAGGTTCCACATGTCATGATGTTTATTCAAACAACCCAATGCATTTCGGGATAAATGATCCCTTCGTCAGGGGCATCTAAACATCATGACATGTGGAACCTACCTGTGCTTTGGAGTTTGGTTGAATATCTTCGTAGACGCTATGGCATGGATAAAAAGAAGAAGGTGTGCACCTCACCACCCCTAATGTCATTTCATGAATTTTTTCGTCTCAATTGCTGAGTTTGCACCCACGAGTAATAAACATTACTGTTACTGGGTCTAACGCTAGCAAAGAGAGACATTGCACGATCGTGGAAGGAGCCCCGGGCCCGTCGCTTGTGGCCTGGAAAAATGGGATGGACTTCTGCATGGGGCTGGAGCAACCCATATATGTGGCTAGGGGCTGCCCTCGGAAACATTTCAAAATCTGGAAGAGGTGGGAGGACTATCGTGGTTTGGAGCTGGATCCGCCACCTGAGGACAATGCTAACCAGCCCTCTTGACAGCTCGACAGTAATGACTATAATACTGACACACAGGTGCACTTGGCACGCATTATACTGGATATACATGATAGAGGTGGAGCAGGCAGCGGTGCGCGGGGGGTGGATCTGCGGGTTGGGGGGGCGTGGGGGGGGGTTTCATGGTTACACCTTCTGCTTGTATGTTCTGACTTAATATAGGAAATGACTGCATTTATGATTGGTACATTGATAATGGTGATTGTCTCTGGATTACAGAGCATTACGTAATATGTGTTTACTATGCAATCAATAAAATCTGTTTAAAAAAAAAAAAAGAACAAGTGAAGTATTGAAGTCTGAACCTCCGTGCAAAAGACGTAGCATTGAAGCAAAATTGTCTTTGCCAGCCTGCCCCTATAGCGAGCTGTGGAAAACCTGTGCACGCAATGTCCGCTTCACAGTGTACCATTTCTGATGCACTTCTCTCTCTCTCTCTCCCTCCTGCAGGATCTTCAAAGCATGAGGCTTGGAGGATTCTGGAATAAGTGCTACTGGGTGGAAAACAAACCGCCAGCACAGAGTTTGGCCTCTGCATGAGTCAAACACCTTCTTGCTAAATAAAGTCTATGATAGGAACTGAACGAACTTGTTTCTGTGGTTCCCCCAGTGTTAGACGGCGACCTGGAGGGTCGGCCGAGCACAAGGGGAGAGGCCTCCGGTGAGGGCCGTCCCCAGCGATCGTACAGACAAGTAACTTCCCCCCCCCACAGATGGACACCACACGAAGATCAGATTAACACCTTTTATAGGCAGTTCTTGAAGTAAGGTAGTACGATACAATGAGGTCAGGACACGATGATCCTCTCAATTCTAGTCTCTATTAGGGAAGGGGGTAGCGGGACAGTCTTGGTACCCGTAGGTACGGCGGTGGGACGGTGATAGCTCACAATCCTCGAGCTCGGTGTTCGGACGGGTCAGACCGCGGCAGCGCCAGCAGGTCCCGAAAGAGGTCGTAGGCGGCAACGGGCCGCGGCAGCGCCAGCAGGTCCCAACGAGGATGAAGGTTACAACGGGCCGCGGCAGCGCCAGCAGGTCCCACGAGGATGAAGGGTTACAACGGGCCGCGGCAGCGCCAGCAGGTCCCACGAGGATGAAGGTTACAACGGGCCGCGGCAGCGCCAGCAGGTCCCACGAGGATGAAGGTTGCAGAAGGCCGCGGCAGCGCCAGCAGGCAGGACAATAGTTCACAAGGCAGGGCTGCGGCAGCGCCGGCAGTCCGTCAAGGATGAGTTCGTCGCGGTGTCTCTCGACTCCAGGATACAACTGCCTTCCTGTTCTGGGGCTGCCTCAGTTATAGGTCTGGCACTCTTTGATGTCCGGACCCTCGCTCTTGGAGGTCGGGAGGTCCGGGATGAGGGAGTCCAGACACCCAGCAAGGGGGTGGAGCCAGCGCCCGAGGAGGCTGGGGGTGATCGGCACCTGGCGGGAGAGAGCCATCGACACTTCTTACTCCCGTTGACCTGCCAAGTGGTCCGTTCATCTCCTGGGTGGATGGTGGTGCCGGGATGTCGGGACCTGGCCAGGCCCGGGGTTGGGGTCGAGCTGAGGCCACGCGGCCTCGTGGCGCAGTGTCTAAGATGGCGGCTGGTCCGGGCAAGGGTGCGGACGGTGGCCCAGGCCAGGGACACAGGGATTCCCAGGAGCAGACGTCCCATGGGGGACGGGTTGGGGGTTGCTTCTGCGGGTAGTACCTGGAAGGCCAGTACCAGGGCCCTGTCATGCGGGGAGGGAGCGAGCCCTTCATGGGGCCTGTCCAACATGCGTCCCCCCCAGCTGAAGGCGGGGAGAGTCACCCATCCTCTTGGGGACTTTCCTCGTCGAGGCGGAAAAAGCGGGACAGGCCGTCCGCGTTGGCGTGGTCTTGACCAGGGCGATGCTCTACAGTGAAGTCCATCCCCTGCAGGGAGATGGACCATCGCAATAGTTTGGGGTTCTCCCCCCGCATTTGCATGAGCCATTGCAGGGGCCGATGATCTGTTTGTACCCGGAAGTGGGTTCCGAAGAGGTAAGGCCGGAGCTTCTTGAGGGCCCATACTACTGCGAAGGCCCCTCGCTCAATGGTGCTCCAGCGCTGTTCTCGGGGCAGTAGGCGTCTGCTGATGAAGGCCACTGGTCGGTCGACTCCTTCGGGGTTCAGTTGGGAGAGGACGGCCCCAATACCATGGTCGGAGGCATCGGTCTGAACGATGAACTCGCGGCTGTAGTCGGGGGCCTGGAGCACAGGAGCGGTGCACATGGCGGCCTTCAGCTTCTCGAAGGCCGCTTGACAGTCGGGAGTCCAGTTGACTCTTTTTGGGTGGTTCTTAGACGTGAGTTCCGTGAGGGGCCCCACAATGCTGCCATAGTCCTTCACGAACCGCCGGTAGTATCCGGTGAGCCCCAGGAAGGCTCGGACCTCGGTTTGCGTTTCGGGGGGTTGCCAGGACTGAATGGCAACTACCTTGAGTTGGAGGGGGGCCACCAGACCGCTCCCCACTTGGTGTACGAGGTAGGTCACGGACCCCTGGCCGATTTGGCACTTGCTGGCCTTTATGGTGAGGCCGGCCTGTTGGAGGGCCTGCAGGACCTCTCGGAGGTGGTGGAGGTGGTCTGTCCAGTGGCGGCTGTATACCGCGATGTCGTCCAGGTAGGCGGCGCTGAATTCCTCGAGGCCCGCCAATACCTGGTTCACCAGTCTTTGAAAAGTGGCTGGAGCGTTCTTCATGCCGAATGACATCACTCTGAAATGGTAGTGCTCATCCGGGGTGGAGAAAGCGGAACGTTCTTGGGCCCTGGGGGTGAGGCCGATCTGCCAGTAGCCCGCTGTTAGGTCGAAGATGCTTAGGTAGCGGGCTGCCCCCATGCGGTCGACTAGTTCATCTGCTCGGGGGATAGGGTGAGCGTCGGTTCGGGTGACCGCGTTCAGACCCCGATAGTCGATGCAGAATCGGAGCTCAGGTGTGGTGCCCGGGGCCGCGGCCTTGGGGACCAGGACGACCGGGCTGGCCCAGGGACTGTCCGAAGGTTCGATGACCCCGAGGGCGAGCATCTTGGAGACTTCTTCTTGGATGCATGTACGTACCCGATCCGGTACTCGGTACGCCCGGTGTCGGACAGGAGGACTGTCCCCAGTGTCCACGTCGTGCAGGCACCAGGAGGTGACTCCGGGTGCGAGGGAGAACAGGCTTGCGAACGGCAGCAGGAGGGCCCGACAATCTTGACGCTGCTCTGGGGTCAGGGCCTCCGAGAGTCGGACCCCGTCCACCGAACCATCTCTTTCACGGGTCCTCAGTAGGTCAGGGAGGGGCTCGGAGTCTCCTTCTGCGCCACTGTCGGTAGCCATCAGCAGGCTGAGCTCTGAGCGCACGAAGTGGGGTTTGAGTCTGTTGGCGTGGAGAACCCGGAGGGGGTTCCGGGGGGACTCCAGGTCGATCAGATAGGTGACGGGAGCGTCTACAGAGCTCAGCGTCTACAGAGCTCAGCGTCTACAGAGCTCAGCGTCTACGGAGCTCAGCGTCTACGGAGCTCAACGTCTACGGAGCTCACCGTCTACGGAGCTCACCGTCTACGTAGCTCACTACGGAGCTCACCGTCTACGGAGCTCACCGTCTACGGAGCCCACAGTCTATGGAGCCCACACAATGTACGGAGCCCACCGTCTACGGAGCGGAGCTCACCGTCGACGAGCCTACCGTCTACGGGGCTCACCGTCGACGAGCCTACCGTCGACGAGCCTACCGTCTACAGGGCTCACCGTCGACGAGCCTACCGTCGACGAGCCTACCGTCGACGAGCCTACCGTCGACGAGCCTACCGTCGACGAGCCTACCGTCTACAGGGCTCACCGTCGACGAGCCTACCGTCGACGAGCCTACCGTCGACGAGCCTACCGTCGACGAGGCTACCGTCGACGAGGCTACCGTCGACGAGGCTACCGTCGACGAGGCTACCATCGACGGGCCTACCGTCGACGAGCCTACCGTCAGTCAGGCCAACTGTCGAAAAAATTTACCATCGACAAAAACTCCCAGTAGTCTACGAGCCTGTAGTCGGCAAGAGGGCACTGTTCTCACTGTCGTCGACGCATGCCTGGAGGCGTTGTCGTTGCAGAGCAACAGTGACGGCAGAGATTGTCGTCAGAGGGTACATTGACCGTATCGTCGACAAGCTGGCACATTTTCACGTAGAAAAGTGCGCAGAGTGAGTCTAGACACCTGAGAGTAAATCTTGTGGGCGTAGATGTGGGAGGCAGACTCAAAGAAGGCCAGAGACCCCTTAATTGTGATGTTTCTTCAGCTGGTGAAGTAGAGGAGAGCATCACTTAAAACCTTAATGTGCAGGACAAACAAAAAAATTCCTCCCACATCAGAAGGGGGGTACAGTCTAAGCACAAGAACAACCCCTTCTCCTCTTACCATGTCAGAGACAAGCAGAGTGTTGGTTCCTTATACTCTTCATGAGGGTTCACAGGAAAAGGTCTCAGCTTCCCACAAGTGACACAGGGTCTGAAGGTACACTTCATATAAGAAGACATTACAAAACTGTAATATTAAGAAGAAAAAATTGAAGAAAATTGAAGAAAATTGAAGAAAACTGAGCAGAGCTCAGGGAGACTCCCTTCACACGACGTGCGGTACAAAATCTGAGGTGCTGAGCTCTGAGGAGAAGGTTCTAGAGGGTTTCTGGCGCCTGATTGGCTGTGGTTTGGACCAACATAATGATAATGATAGACTGCAAATGTTTTTTTCCTTTTCCATGCATTCCTATGTAGAAATATGTGTAGGCTTGTTATGCCTTTTTTCTATTACATAATTCAGGTTTTATGTTGTTATATATATATATATATATATATATATATATATATATATATATATATATATATATATATATATATATATATATATATATATATATATATATATATATATATATATATATTATATTATTGCTATTTTATTTACAGAGGGACTCCCACTCCAACGACGGGGGATATTCAAGCATGTGAATCTATGAAAGATACCCTAATACTGGAGAAATGCACATATCAATTTCAGGGGTGCAACAGGGTGTCCTTTGGACACCCCTGCCCCCTTGAAATCGCAATCTCAATTTGCAAATTGAGATTGTCTTCCCATTCATTCCTATGGGCCTCTAGGCCCATAGGAATGAATGGGGAGGTATTCCTTAATTGCGACTCGCATTTTGCGAGTCGCAATTAAGGAATTCTAAGAAATCGCTATTTTTTAAGTGATTTCTTGATGCATTCCATTTTGCAATTCCTTAATAGCGAATCTGTATTTTTCACTATTAAGGAATCGCAAATTGGTTTTGTTGATGCATCTGGGGGTTTGTGCGTTGTTGAGTCGCAGACGGAGTGGCCTTCTTTGAAGCTTCAACGATGACTATTTAAACACCCATGAACTGACGTCATTGGCTGATTACAGCTAAGGCTACCAATACAACTGGCTGCGGTCAGAAAATCTGAAAATTAAAGAGTGAACTTAATTGATCGATTTCAGACACTCATAAATATAGTCAATATATGGTGTTCACACTACACTGCACGTTGGCAGCACCCCTGCCCTATCACTCCTGTCACACTGCAGTAAGCACCTACCTGTGGGAAGCGAGGTGATCTGCAGAACAACAGTCGATGCAAACAGATGGAGCCCAATTTGTTTTTTCCTTTCTTACACTTTAAAAAAAATTAAATCGGAGTATTAATCACAGTAATTGGGTAGGAACTTCCAGGTTATAAAACAAGGGCATGTCTAATGAGGGCGCTCCTAGCAGAGAGAAGCCGGGGGTTTAATTGAATAATGTCACTTTTATGGATTATGACTGGAGTTTTATAGAGTGTGATATGAAATACGGTGGATTCATGGCTCTCACTGGATTCATTTGGAATTGTTGCTTTCCTGGTCCTGGGCCCAAAAACAATTATTCACCCCTCTCTTTACGCTGAGGCACTGTTACAAACGCCTCTGCAGGAGGCTGCCAGCCTAGATCTGAGCCCTCCAGCTCTCTCTGCCTCGGTGACTGTTGGTGCAGGGAAGATGGAGCCCAGAAATGTAAAGTTGTACACAGACATGTACAACGGATGTATGACGTTACAACGCATACTTTTACAACGCCTACCTTTACAACGCGGTTTTTACAACGCATACCATTACAACGCATAATGCTTTTAGGCGCTGGATAGTGAATAGTTTAATTTACTATTCCAACTCCAGTCCCCGTGGATAGTAGGGAAGGTTATTGGATAGTAAATTAACCTATTCCCTATCCTAGAGCGCCCCCCAGAGCAATGCGTTGTAATAGTTTGCGTTATAAAAGTTGCGTTGTAATGGTAGGTCGTTGTAAAAGTTTTGTTGTAAAGGTTGTTTACCTGTACAACTGATGCTAAACGTATGGAAGTGCTCCCAATTTTAACAGGTAATACCGAAGGGAAAGAAAGCGCTTTTGTCACAGGATCACACATATTGGCCAGGGGGGTCGCTGATTTATTTTTTTCCAGTCTTTCGGTTCCACAGTCGGTGATATAGCCACTACACTCCATCTCGTCCCATAAACAGTCATTTTGCTAAAGTGCTATTTTCCATAATGACTAAACGCACAGTAAGTAAAACCACTGTCAAGGCGCTTCTAAAGTTTTCAAATACATGCATACAGGTAATGAAGTAATGTGCGTACCGCAGGTCTGAGGGGGTCTAGTGGCACCATGAATCCCCAGACCGAAAGTCAGATAGGGTGACATCAAATTCTGTGTGGATCAGTGGAATGTCTAAATTATGTTCAACTTCGACAACTTCAAATGCACTGCAGTCGACTCCACACGTGACGTCACGGACAACATCAAGAGTGACTGTCAGGTGGCATCACGTATGACTTCGCAAATTTTATCACCTCACCCAGAAGCTGCAAAAAACAGATTTTTTTTCAAATATGTTTGAATATAGATGAAATCTAGCAGTCTACCAGGCATACAGATGTAGACATCGGCACCACAACCATGCAATTACATTTGTTGTTTTTAAAGGTATTCCTGGAATTTCTGAAGAACCACGTGGTGCAACTGTAGCAGACTTTATTATCTCGCTCTTATTTATATACATATACAAGTATACACGCACACACATACATTCACAGTTATGTATTAAATGTTGTTGTATCTTTAATGTATTGGTCACTAGGATTGTTGCTGGTATTATGACTAAGATATTTTTTTTAGGTCAAGCATTCGAGACCTCCTGTATATACTTAAGTATATACTTTTATGTGCATGTACTATGTGGGCTCTGGAGATCTGCCGTAGGACTTGTTTGCTTCCGCTTAGGGACTTTTTTTCTGTTCAACTGCCTCTATTTAACTTTCTTGATAGAAAACGACCAGTAGAGGTCAGCAAAATACCAGAATTGCTTAATGCTGAGGGGCTTTCTTTTTTTATTTTTCTGGCAACTGCCTCTATTTAACTTTCTTGATAGAAGACGATCAGCAGAGGTCAGTAAAATACCAGAATCACTTTAGCATTCTCAAGATTCCAGTCCATAAAAACTGTCTTCGACAAGCACCAGTAGACAATAATTTTTTTCTCCCAAATCTTGTATTTTCAGTGATATGAACACCGAAGGCCTTGATTTTATATTAAAAACAGAGCTTTGGACTATAACATTTCCAGCTGAAAGGCAATATTTCTCTCCATATGTTCCCATACCTGGAGTGTCACGCAGTTTGGTGCTTACTTTCCCTCCATGTTAAGGGCAGTAGATGTTTCAACACCCATGCTAATGTGCTGCATAGCTAAATACATATAAGGTCCGAAAGGCAAGACCGATTGCATTGCAAATGCTTCTTTAACACTGGAAGTCATTTGTGAAATCATACAAAATTGTTACTCCTTGCTTGTACTACCATCTAGTAGGTTAAGAAGGTATTTGAATTTGGTTTGGAATCTGGTTGAAAAGCAATGTTTCACCAATTCATTCTTGTCATGAAGAGATTCAAGTGCTGTCAGTCAAATGGTCAGAAGACATTAATTTCTCTTTGAACTTTACAATGATGATTTCTCTACTGCTGACAATTACAACTTTAGTACTTCATAGTTTGTGGTAAGGAGTCTTACTTGGGTTTCAATCAGATAGTAGAGCTCAATTTTAATGTATTGGTTCAAAAACATTGTCTTTTAGCCCGTTTACTTCAAATCCTGTGGATAATGACTCCATTTTACTTATAGGCTCACGAGGAATAGCACTCTACAATTACTTAAATGGGCGTAACTTGGTAAATGTACATGAAATTGCAGGAGGGGGAGATGAGCCGATTCCCAAGTTTACAGGGTGAGGTTGCTCTTCAGCAATCAAAAACATCTTTGATCCTGGAGTTTGGGCAATCTTGTCCGTGAATGGAAAGTTCAGTAGAGCTGCTATCACGATCATAATCCTCTTACAGTTGTTATAGAAATACCTATATCTGCCACATAGTACTTATAAATGGACAGGTTTTGTATATCAACCTAGACCAAAGGATTAAGACTCGACTGAAAAGTCAAATATCCGAACAAATTTTTATTAATTCTTTTGAAGAATAATTGTGTGATTTTTACATATGTTTCTCATTAGCACATTCCTCTCACATAATCGTATGTTCTTTATCAATATAGGTTTCTCTATAAAGGGTCTGCTTCTTAAACTGGTCAAGAAGGATCTTTGTGACATACCTAAATGGTTGGATTCTGCATATTCTTAGGCTCATAGAAAGCTACAAAGAGCCCTATTCAGATGCCCTAGGAGTAGGGATGAGCTAATCCAATGCAGAGCAAATTACAAATTGGCTCTTAAGAAGAGGAACACGGAAGTTAGGGCTAACTCCTGGGTGTCACTGGAGCTGGTGAACAAGTCCAAGGATACAAACATGTTCTGGAAATATATACATTCTAACAAACTATGCAGTTCTCAGTTCCCTCCTTGGCTGTCCACATCTCCGCTGATCAGTGGGTGGATCATTTAAAAATAATTTACAGTTACACCAAACCCAGTAGTAAGGCCACTAGCACTCTATCTCTGACTTTCGCTCTCGGGTTATATTTTGAAGGTTCAGAAGTAGTGTCTGCCATTCAGGAAAGTTCCTCAGGAAAAGCACCAGGTCCTGATGGTGAACCTAAGGACTTTTACAAGTCTTATGTAGATTTATGTGCTCCGTTGAATACCCATTTCTTGAATTTAGCACGTAGAAGTGAGTTTTCTAGTTCATGATCATACACTTTTGTAGGGCCTGTTTTTAAAATGGACAACCGTAAAGATTCACAATGCTACAGGCTGATATCTTTAACTGAGAAAGTAGTTGGAAGAATAGTGTTGCATATGATTTTAGCCTGGGTTGAGGATCATAATTCTTTGACAGAAGTACATATGGCTTTAGAGAAAGTTTGAAGACCACAAGAAAATATTTAAGATTGCACTTAATTGTCAGTAAGTGTAAGAAACTGGCACTATATGTACTGCACCAAAGTGAGGTACAGTGTGTATAGAGTCCAAGGGTCTCCAGAAGTTTGGCAGAGGTTAAAGTTAGAAAGAATCTTACTCTCTATTTGTGGTAGCTTGGTCGAGCAGTAAGGCAGTATCAGAGGACAGTGTTAAGCTTTTGATGTACACACTCAGTTAGCAAATGAATTCACACACTCAAGAACTGAACTCTAGGACAATTGTTTTCTATAACAAATATACTGTTGTTTCATGTCTAGAACCAAGCAAGCTTGGTACAGGTAAGCATATAAATACTTTTCAGCTACAAGATGCTGTTGTTGAATACTTTCAAAATATAGTAAGACTTTGTACCAATTCGAGTTTACAGGGGTTGCAATGCAATGCACAAACTTAGTAGACTTAGTAAATAGGAATCAAAGGCTTTTTCAGTAAAATGCAATTAGATTACTTTTCTGATTACTTTTACAAACACAGTGCTGGATCCTAGAGTCAGCACCGGGGCATTTCCTGAAAACAGTTGAGTAAATGCGTTTTAGTTACGATTTTTAAAGAATATTCTTGTATTTCAAAAGTTGACAGAAACTTTTTCACATAGAATCATCAATGTTATCCTATGGAAGGAAATTCAATTTGCAGGTAAGTTACTCAGCAGGGAGCCCAGGCCCCGAAATAAACCCCAGAGCGTTATTGCTGCAGATTGGGTGAAGCCAAGAAGTAAGCACATTACTAAGGGTCTTCCACTTCAGTCCCTTAGGTGAGCCTCGGCCGCGGTTGTCTCTTGGACAGAAGGTAAAGACTCAGGCCGGAGGCAAGACCTGTCGGGGGGATGCAGAGGAAGCAAGGCCTGTCCAGGGGGCTCAGAGGAGGTATTCTGGGATGACAGGCAGTGCAGCGTGGCTGCCAGCCTTGGGGGAACAAAAAAAATAATTGTGAGCAGGCCACTTACCGGGGGCTGGGAGAGGAAGCCCTACAGCGAAGCCGCCACCGCCAGGAGTCACCAGCTGCAGGAACCAGCGCCGCCGCCCCCGGACCACAACTCCCGGCTGCCACAGCGGCGGCGCAGCTTCAGTGACACACCGTAGCGCAGGAGGCGCCATAAACAGCGCTCTGCCCGGCGGAGCAGGGGGACAGCAGGCCACTTACCGGGGGCTGGGAGAGGAAGCCCTACAGCGAAGCCGCCACCGCCAGGAGTCACCAGCTGCAGGAACCAGCGCCGCCGCCCCGGGACCACAACTCCCGGCTGCCACAGCGGCGGCGCAGCTTCAGTGATGCACCGTAGCGCCAGGAGGCGCCATAAACAGCGCTCTGCCCCGCTTCGCGGGACGCAGAGCCAAGCCCGGGCAAAGGGCGGGCCCTCTGTGGCCCTCAGAGGCCAGAGGAGGACGGGACGGGCCACCCCACTTGGTTCTATCAGAGGAGGAGGTACAGATACTTTTTACCTTCTTATAATTTCCTGCATCTATACTGTCTATTGTCGCTCTTGTAGTTCTGATTTCCATTAATCATGTCCATCTGGGAGGAGCTGAATGCCCTGTGTGGCACGAAGTATGTCCCGGACGCTTTGACCCCCTCTAAAATGTGTAGAGACGCTGACCAACTAAACTGCACTCTTCAGGATGTACCATTATCCCCCAATAAAACCCATGCTCAACTCAACACACTGTCCCGGGGGTTAATCAGTAAAAGGAAGTATGACGAGGATAAAGTTAATGTCAATGATAATCTACCTAATGTTGACAAAATGTGCACTAGCCCCTCATTATGCCCCTCCAATTCAACTATATTAACACCGGCTAAGAACAGAACACATGACTCGCTATCGCCCCTTCAATTGATCTTACTGGCTCAGATCGAGCAACTGTTAACCTCGGCACTATCACCTCTGATTACAAAAATCAACGACCTAGGGGACAGGTTGACCAGTATTGAAAAAACAATAAAAATGAACTATTCATCAACTGAAAAAACTGCTTCACCTACTGGCCCTACTCCCTCCATTAACTATGAAAAGCCTAAGCCCACTGCATGCAGGAAAATTCAAACTCTTGAACCCCCCTTCACTACACTCATTCCAAGAGGCCGGACTGCTACTCTCAACCACGTACTCGCACCTCATAGAGCTCCCAGGGCCCCTCCAGAAAGAAGGCATCGCATTAATCTACCTCCCGAAGCCGCACCATACGTGACTGTTCTCTCTGGGGTCCCTGCATTGAGTCGGGGCAAACCTGAAACACACTAGGACTTGCTTAACAAAACTATTTTCTGGCTAAAACACAACAGACCGTTGCCACCTGCACTAGACGGTGGAATCCTGAGCGTCAGGAGGGTGGGGTGGCTAGGTACGCTGCCCAAAGACATTTCGGGGGACTTGATTTTAATTAAATTTAAGAATAGGAACATTGTCCCCTACCTACGTTCTTCCCAGCATAAAGAAGGAGATGGCCCCATTTGCATTTGGGACTTGCATGATTTTTATCCCGGCCCCCGATACAATTCGTTACCTAGACAAATGTCATTGAATCTTAATTCTTGGTGAAAGGGGATTCTGTGTACTTTGTCCTATTAATTCTGTACTTTTTATCTAGTCTCGACTATGCATGTACTTAGATTAGCTGATTAGTTAAATTGTCTTTCGTTCGTTTTCATAGTTGATTTCTTTTTACCTTGAAATGATATGATGAGTTATCTATGTATGTATGTATTTTTTCTTGTTGCTTTTATGGTTTTAAACTAAAAACCGAATAAAGCTTACTACTACTACTAGGTAAGTTACTTTAACGTTACTTTTCTTACTCAGTGCTGGATACCTAGATTCAGCACTGGGACATTTCCTGAAAGCAGTTGAGAAAATGCGTTTTGGTTATTTGTGTGATTTTTAAGGAATATTCTTAGTTTTCAAAAGTCGACACTTAGAAACTTTTTGGGAGAAAAAGTGTCAATGTTATTCTATGAGGAAAAACAGGTTATCGGTTTCATATTAAGTAATCGGTCTTTTGAGTTAGGGTCCTGGGGTTAGACTCAGGGGTCTCCCAGGGCCAGTGATGCATTGTTGTTGCACCCTCAGCAGCACTAGGGCGGCTGGGTGCAGAGTGTTGAGGCCCAATGTTATCCTATGGAGGATAGGGGGACTCCGGTTGGTGGCTGCTGGCAAGCAGGCCACAGGGTTGTGGGAGCAAAGCTCCTATGGTTAAGCTGAGGACAAGTTGGGGACCAAGCTAGCACAAAAGGGGCACCCTCAGCGGCCGGGTGCAGGGTGCGGTTTTGAGGTTGTGTGCCCTGTTGATTTCAATGGAGATCCTCTGGAACGAAGAAACACTGAAGGCTCGGGGACAAGGATCTTCTAGGAGCGAAACGGATTGGAAAGTGAAGGCAAGCAGGTCCTCTGGGGTTTTTGAGGTTGCTGGCCACTGGATACGCCGGGGTTTTGCAGGAGCAGGTTCGAGGGGAGACAGGACTGTAGGGCTGGGGCCAAGTCAGTGGGCGTTGTCCTCTTGTTAGCGCTGCACGGCTTCTCGTCCGTCTTCTTCTCTTCTTTTTCTTGTGGTTGCCGGATCTGAGGAAGGAAGGTTTAGGGTGCCCCTAAATACTAAATTTAGGGGCGTTACAGGTAGCTAAAGGGCAGGGACCAATGGGTCCCTACCCTGGGGTGGGTACAAAGCGGCAAATGGTCTGTAGAGGCTCACAAAGGCGGCATGCCTTTGAAGCCTCTCTTTCGTGAACCGTGCCCATCCTGGGGGAGGAGGGTTGGCACCTCGTCCCAGTATGTGCATTGTTTCAAGCGCCCGAGAGCAGCAAGCTCTCGACCCAGGGGTCCAGAAACATGTCTGTGGTGGCAGCCTAAGCTGCCACTCAGTCAGGTCACTAGGAGTTGGTCGAGTTTCCGGGGGCATCTCTAAGATGCCCTCTGTTGTGCATTTTACATTAGATCTCATACGGGCATCAGTGTGGGTTTAATGTGCTGAGAAGTTTGATACCAAACTTCCCAGTCTTCAGTGTAGCCATTATAGTGCTGGGGAGTTCGTAATGACAAACTCCCAGCACCATATACTCTTAATGGCAGCACTGCACTTACAGTGCCCAGGAATGGTCCTGGGTACTGTAGGGGTACAGGGCTCATGCACCTGTACCCTCACCACTGGCATAGGGCACCCAGCTTGAGGGGTGACTGATGTATGCCAGGGCAGTGGTTTGTGGGCATGGCACACAGGGATATGTGCTATGTCGACTCTTCACTTTGCTCTGCACCAAGACACGCAGCGTGCAAAGGCAGTGTGTGAGTGTCAGTGTACAGGGCCTCTAAGGGTGGCACAATAAGTGCAGCAGCCCTTAGAGGCCTTCTCTTGTCACAGTAAACTGGGTACCTGTGGTACCATTTACCAGGGGCTGACATGTGGCCAGAGATGCAAATTGGGTTAGCTTTGGGGAAAGAACACAGGCCTTGGGAACCTGATTGGCAGGGACCCAGGGCACACCAAGAAAAAGTGCATCAGTAGTCTGGCAAAAAGTAGGGGTGTTACTGCAACAGAAACCTACTTTCCTACAGTAAGTAGATGTCCTGTTGAGAAAAAGAGCCCGGTTCATTTGGCTTGTATGGACCGAAGTAGTGCGTTCGATCACATGAACAGATCCAAGCTCTGCCAGATTTTAGATGAAATTATTATTGACAAATCCTTGTTTGATTTTCTGTGTGCCTTACATTGAGATATTTCAGCAATTGTCAGATTTGGGAACTAAGGCAAGTGCACAGAATCATTTACACTTGCCAAGGGTGGTCATCATGGCTGTGTCCTTGCTCCACTTTTGCTTATTCTTTTTCTGTTAGATCATGGACAGGATACCCCCAGATTAACTCCAGATTTATTCTGGCATTGCTTTGTGCCGATGGCGCTGGCTCGCTGGCTCGCACACCAAATGACCTTAAACACCTAATAGATGAATGTGTCTTATTTAGGGAGAATCTCGACTTGGAGACACATTTTTCTAAGTCACATGTTGTGGCATGTGAATGAAAATCTTTGAAGAAGAAACCAATTAGAAAAGAGTATTGATTTTCTAAATTGGGAATCACATTTGACTCTGCAAGCACACAGACACCTTTTTTTACCAATAGACATCGAAAAAGGTAGTCAGGCAATGGGGACTTTGTTTAATTTTGCAACTAATGTAGGCAGTAAGACCATGCACCATTATTGGAGATATACAAATTGCTGTGTAATCGAATGTTAACACATGGTGCTGGAGTATGTGGACACACCTCAACAAAGAATCTCCTACTTGAAGAAAATTGATTTTATTGCTGTCTTACTGCGCTTTCTTCTAAAAATCCCCATTATTTTAGGCCTAATTGATGCAGAGGATCTAATGAAGTTCGCTCTGAAGTTGTAGATTTTTGTGTAGACTAATCCTTAAGTTATTTTAAATTGGAATGTTATAGCGGATTGTTTAAATTGTTCTAAATGTCTTACACTCTCATGATTGTTTGTACATCAGTACATTTGCAGAGGAGTTAGGTAGACCATCCCTGTTCTGTAATCCTAGCCTAATTATAAACAAATTATACATTTTGGGTCAAGAAAGCATTTTTGGAGCCCATGAGATATCAGAGGAAGGGTGCAGAATTATGTAAAACCTCACTGAGACAATGTATTATTTTAAATATGTCTCACAGTGAGGAGCCATATCTTTCAATTGTCTCACACACACCTGAGAGTGAGCGCTTCTTTTAAGATTTGGATTAGGTACCAAAGGTAGATACCTTTCCTTTTCCAAGGACAGTACAACAATGAATCAATTTCTATCTGCCGGGAGACGAGAATTCTACTCAGATGGTGATGCAGTTTGTTCTCCTTTTTAAGTGTTATTGTTAATTTAGAATCAGATATTTAATATCACTATTAGATTGACAATTTCTTTTCTACAAATGCTATCAGGGACTGATTTCGCTGCGGGTATGTTTTTTTAAAGCTGATGTTCGTTTTTTAAAATCATTTTATGCTTTTTTAGCTCATCAATTGATTTGTAGATTAAAACATGTTGTTTTTAACAAGCACCATGTTAAATGTCACTCTTGTGTTTGCGCTTTTATGACTATATTCTTATAATTGGATAACGTTTATATTGACTCATTGATATATGCATATATTTATATATGACATGTTGGGTGTTTTTATTAAACAAATGGCCGTAGTGTAAAACCTATACTTCTCCAGGAACTATGAAATATGAAAAATATTTCACAATTCCATGTGAAATATCTATTTTATCATCATAATGACAGCTATAAAACCACTGGGCAGAGCTTTGTCATTGTCTATCTCCTATTATTATGCAGCATGGAGAACCACATTATGCATGAAGTTACCTAACATATGCAACACAAAATGCAAATTATGCTGAAAATTCTCAGGCAGCATCATTTTATTTCAGCTAGAAGCAATACTTTTTGTAAAATCTACAAATGATGCTGAAAATTGTATGGTAAATGCTTAGATCAACAATTATACAGTGAATATATAAGCAGCCACAGAATCACAACAAGACTGCCCTCACCACTGTCCATTGTTCTATTAACTATTTATTCAAGAAAACTAGATACATTCAAAATATTCTTATTCCTATCAGTGCCCTCTGAATAGAAACACTCTTTCGAGCTACACCAAAATAGAAGTGTAATATATAAAGCATGTAGTACCACAATTCTTAATGAGTAACATGTGTAACGTCCTATTGCCACCTTAGAGCTCTGAGCATGTTCATCCTCCTAGTCTATCATACTATGGTACTAGTGATGTAGTGAATGGGCTGTAGTGACTCAGGATATAGTTATCTGCAATGTAGTGACATAAATATAATTGGGAGACAGAACTGAGCCCTGATAAATTGTGCAAAGCCCCTTGGCAGGATTGAAGCGGAGGTTACATATCCTACACAGTTGAATTCCATTGTTCAGGAAAGGCGCAAGCCAATCAAAAACCTTACCATGAAAGCCTATGTGTGAACTGAGAAGCAGAGCGAGCGTCCTGTGATCAAATGTATTGCCAGCGATATGAGAAGTGAGGTTCTGAGTTAGTCTCTTGTGATCAGTCTCATCACAATCGATATGAGATGAGGATCTGAACTAGTATCCTGTAATTAAGTATAACGCAATAGTAAGAAAGGGGGATCTGAATTAGGGCTTAATTATGACTGCCACAGTGGCGTGTGGGCACCGCTGCACTGGCAGTCCAACCGCCCTATTACAAGTTGGGCGATCGGACCGCCATGGGACTGCCGCAACCGCCGAAAATCGGAGATCCATGGGGGTGTTGCGGCGGGCTTGGTGCTGCAATATGCTTGGCGGTCAAGCATATTACCAGTTTCCTCTCCACCACGGTTTTCATGGCGGTGAGCTTGCCATGAAAACTGTGGTGGAGAGGAAACAAAGAGGGCCATACAGGGCCCCCTGTTGCCTCAGGGCTTTGGGGTACATGCAGGGGGAGACTTTACAGTCCAATGCCGTGCAAGAACAGTCTTTGGCATTCCCATTGCGGTGCCTTTTCAATAGGCACCACCGTGGGAACACCAAAGAATCGCCCACCAGACCACAAAATAACTCGTAATCAGGCGGGTGGCTGGTGGTCGAGTTTGACTGTCCTGCAGCGGGGTGCTGGCGTGGCGGCCTGCTCCATGGTCTCCAAACTCGTAATCAGGCCCTTAGTCTTTTGTTATCAATTGTGCCCCAAGCCATCAATGCTTTGGATGCGTGTGAGACAGGCAAACGTCACACACACACACACACTGCTGAAGTCTATCTCCTAAATGCAAATACACTCTGCCTATTGTATGGCACAAGACACTTTGGCTTGGCTCCTAGCACCATATTTATCAGTGTCTGCTGCAGCGCTTATTTTGAGCCAGTGATTTCCGGTGCTCGGCACCGGCACTTAATTGTCAACACTGGGGCTTTTCACTGTCGGCTACAATGGTGGCGCTGTCTGTCTTATCTAAAAATGAGCTCAACAACAGTTGTTTATTAATTCAATATACACTACACATGAGTAATGATTGCCGCCCAAGCCATTCTAATACCTTTGATGGCCTAGGATAGCTTGAATTGTCACACTTGTACGAGTGTAATGATTAGTGATTGTGTGGGTACTGCCTTTGGCAGTGCTGGCGGGGCAACGTGTGGTGCAAGCTGCAGTGGCCTGATGAGGGCCCTGGCACTTAGTTTTCCACAAATTAAGCACTGGTCTGCTGCCAACCCTGGCAATCAGAGATGGAACAAAGCAAGGAAAATACCTCAGAACCATAAGCACATTCTCCCAATGACAAGATGCCTGTGTGGATTTCACCAATTAAAGATGAAGAAAAGTGAAATAAGGTGTTGAAATGTAAAGACTGTAGTGACAGGCAAACTGCTACCACGAAATGTGCAAAGCTGCCGTGAACAGAGACAAATGTAGATGACGTAAATACAAGAAAATCCTGATGTTAAACTTTTTACTGTTACAGTGTGTGCCAAGTCCTTTCACGAAAACGCGTCCTTAATATGGAGGCAAGGGAATGTTCTCGTTGGCGTACCGAGATTCATGGATCTTTAACTTAACAATATTCTACCAGTCTCACACGCCGGGCTTCAGTCGCCTAAGAATAGAACACACTTTTTATTCACCACCATTCACCCTATCACACCACTGTCCTTGGCATGGCGATGGCAAATATATTGGGGGGCACAGCAAAACGGACTAGAACTTTTAGATGGTCTGACAGTACTTTTAGAAGAAGCTTAATTGGGTGATTCTCTGGGAACCATGGAAACTTAAGTTGTGCATTGAATTTCGCCCCTGACATTTTCACGAGTAAAAAACAGGTCATTTGCTGCCACGAATTCAACCTGGTTATTGACAAACTGAGCATTTTCAAAGCTACCAGAACAAATGTGTGGTTCGACACAACACCCTTCCTGAAGCAGCACGAGAGAAAGAGACGCAATTTCTTTAATGCATCGAAGTGAACAGTACTTTTCGCAAAAACAAAAAAAAATCGGAAGGACCAAATTTAAAAGAGCACATGGTGATTACAACAACCGAACAACACAAACTACAGGTATAATAAGGTTCCCGCTGATTTTATGTTACTTTTTGGCATTTTTATTTGCATTTATCTATATTTATTTTTCTAGGTTGTTATGTTTTGACTGGTGAAGGAATGAAGTTGCAAGTAGAATATTTACACATTTTATTAAACTGCTAAATGTATGCTCCCACTTTATTCTTTGTAGCCTTGTGGTGCTCACGTTACAATATAGAATAAAACAATACGCTCCCATGAAAACACTGGTATTGTGGCACTGGCAATCATGTATGCACAATTCCATGCGTGCAATCTTAATCAGGAAGTCACATTTCCATTCTGTCTATATGCACAAATATTGGTCTGCTGGTCATGAGCAACAGCATGGAGAAACGCTGAATAGAAAATCAAATGTATACAATTTTCATGTTTAAAGATGAATACAGAAAGGGGTCCAGTAAAAACGGTGACGTGTCAGCCTTATTTATCAGGTAAACAATGATATACATTCCTACTAGCTGTCCTAGCCGATGGGAAGTACCCTAAATTGGAGGAGAGGTTTCAGACACCAAAAAGGCTGGACTATCAGCCAGATGCATCAACAGATGGAATTGCGATTCCTAAATAGCGATTTTTAAGGAATCGCAAAAGCCTATGCATGTAGGAATCGCTATAAAATTAGCGATTCCTACACTTTCCTTAATTGCGACTCGCAAATTGCGACTCGCAATTAAGGAATATCTCTCCATTCATTCCTATGGGCCTAGAGGCCCATAGGAATGAATGGGAAGACAATCTCAATTTGCTAATCGCAATTAGCGATTCGCAAATTGAGATTGCGATTTCAAGGGTGCAGGGGTGTCCAAAGGACACCCTGTTGCACCCCTGAAATGATGTGTGCACATATGTTGCGCACACACATGCCCTTAGGGCATGTGTGTGCGCAACATGAAACTTTGAAAAATGCACTTAAGTGCATTTTTCAAAGTTTTTGCAAATTACCATGAAGTTGAACTTCATGGTAATTTGCGTGCCCTAATAGCAAATTTGCTATTTTTTTCACGTTCATGCATTGCATTTAAGGAATCTCAATTTGAGATTCCTTAAATGCAAAGAATCGCAATTTAGCGACTTAATAATTAGCGATTTTTGCATTTGGGATGATGCATCCCAAATGCAAAAATACCGGTCGCAAAGGGGCAGATTCTGAGAATCTGCCCGTTTGCGACCGATTTTTAGGTTGATGCATCTGGCTGTTAATCTTGTAACTCAAATCCCATTTCAATAACTTATTTTTTTTCTTAGTGGTCTGATCGTTTATCTCGAGTGTGTGAGAGAATTACATATCATGTTTTTCAAAGTTTTTCTTGGCACAATTGTGGCTAGATTAGGGGTTTCCAGGGGTTTGAATATAGCACTGCAATAAGAGCTCTCTAATGGGCAATTTCATCCACTATTCTGAATTGTTGGCCTCCAATTGTATTGCATTTGGCAAATTGGAGCATGCCTCACGTGCCAGGCTGAAGGGGAAAAAATAATTTCTCAATGATTGGAAGGCCGTTTTAGAAGGGTAGACCCAGTGCTGGTGATGGAGTGCTGAGGGAGCCATAAATGTCTTACGTCAATCAAACCCAATTTCCCCTCCACATCATTTTAAACCTTCACTTGGAAGTTTATGAGGTTTGTTTAATGGTCTGGCCTTCTTGGCATAGAGTGCATGCTGCCTCAATCACAATCAGCGAGACTATGGGGGCCGACTGCTGGCACAAATCAGTGCATTTTTTTCTTTATCCTATATTTATACGATATTCATAAAATGCAAACTTAGCCACAAGGCAGTGGGTGGACAGGATTGTTTTGCTTTTTTGTTCCAGGTGGTGGTTTGATTTGTTTCTTTTTCATTTCTCTTGTAGTTTGGGGAACTATGGGTGATCTACCAGAAAGAAGCTACCATGCATCAACTTGCAGGCCACAAAATAAACTGCGGTCGAGATACTAACCGCAGCCGTAACCCAGCATAAGAATGGTCCAGTGCATCGCTCTTATAGAATGCCCAGGCTTAAGAGACAGAAACACTTGAAGCCTTTTCCTGCCACTGGTCTTGTGGTGAAACGTATGGGCTACTGACAACACATAAACATAAGTGCATCATCTAGGCATACTATGTTAAAAAAAAGATCTGGAGAAGGGAGGCTGTCGGGGTACACAGGCAGGTTGAATTGTGGCTAACATTTCCATAGTAATACTATAGGCAACTTATTAGGATGTGGTGGCATTAGGGGTAGGAGAGAGGCTTTGGGACTGTGTGTTCTAAAGGGTGGTGAATGCATAAGGGTCACTCCCCACATTACCAGTCTCAAATCCGTTCATCTCTCATCAATGGAAGAGTGAGGGAACTCTAATAGAGGGCAGCAGAGCACTAAATTTATGAAAAGATATAGGGTGGATCAAGGAAGGTGAAGGGGAAGTAAAGTGATCTTTGAAGGGAGGGAGGCACCCAGAGCTTAAAAACACAGGGAGCTGGCAGGGCAGTGCACCAGAGGAGGCTGATGGCAGACAGGTAGTTTTAAGGCCGACAGGATGAAGAGCAGCCTGAGTGGCCAAAGAGAGGCAAATCAAGGATTCTCAGGACAGTGGTGCGATGCGAAACAAGGGACCAGGGAGTGATCTGGGGACAGATCAAGGTTCTTAGGAGGAAGGGATCAGTATCCCTATAAGGCAGTCTCAGCAACGGAACAGTGAAGAAGATCCAGTGGTCAGCGGTGGCTCCTCCACTAAGGCGGACGAGCGTCGCCCCACTGCTATATGAGCAGTGCAAAGGAAAAATAAAATGATAATAACAGAAAGTTATTATCATTTTACTTGTAGTATAATTGACTAGAGCCAGGTTAGGGCGGGGCTGTGCTTGTTTCAGCGGGAGAAGTGGATGGTGCACCATAAGAGTGCATGGTGATTTGGAAGGCCGTCTTGGGCCGGTCAAACAGTCATGCGCACTTAACATGTTCTCTACCTGACCAAACCATGGCGCTCAGACCAATCACGACAGCAGCGTTGTAATTGGCTAGGGGATTCTGGAAGCTTGGGTGCTGCCTGGAGCCAGGAGAACCGCAAGTACGGAGGAGAGGCTGCAGCTGGCGACCGCCTACGAGCAGGTAAGTCTTTTTTCCACCTCCCCCCATGCCACCGTTCTCTGCCAGTGGTGTTCAAGGGCACTAAGGCACTGTATGGAAGATGATGCCCCACACCAAGCCAGCAAAACATGCATGTACCCAACTTCCCCCAGCAGAATTTTTTAAAACATCTAAATTGTGCATCGTGCACCACGATTTGTCATAGCTTTCTAAAATAGCCACTTTGATAATATTCCAAATCTCTCTCTATCTGGCATGAGTCTGACCCTTTTTAAACCCTCCCCAGGACACCTTTTTTCAAATGTGGCCAAAATAATGCAGATTACATCATTCCTACAATATTGATGGAAAGCATGGTTTTCAAAGGGAATTGAAATAACTGGAGTAAGCAATCTGGCAGGCAAGTGTTAAGTATCTTCCTACATTTTCTCATTCAATCCCTTCCAAGTAGATTTTTCAGTTAATAAGCACAACTGAAACATTACAGGGTAAGACACCAGAAGTATCTCCTAAGTCACACTTATCTTACACGCTGTTGTGTGATAATGTCAAACATGTTTCAGTAGAGCACTGAAATGCCTCTCCACACGAGCCATGAAATGACTGCCCCAGAAGTAAGCTCATAACTCTTTTACAGCATGCATTGTTCAAGATACTCTCTCTACAATGAAATATTTCTCTACAAACAATATCGGTTATTTTATAGAGCAAGGTTTGAAGTTTGTGCTTCATCAATCCCCTAAAACAAAATATCAAATAATATATTTATAGTGTTTATTACTATTAATGATATTATTTTCAGTTTTAGTATTATTAATAATTATTTTTTCATTAAAAGCAAAAGAAAACAAGCTCTAGCGAGAGGGACTTGTGCTCTTATAACAGCAGGTCAGGTAGCAAATGTTTTGTCAAGTGGTTTAAGTGTGCTTCAAGGCGCACGTGAGAGAAAGCAAAGGTAAACAGCAGCCAAGTTCAATGAAGCTAGGAAGACTCTCAACTCACCTGGAGGGGAATATTTGCAGACCTTGAGATGAGATGGTCAGCAACCCTTGAATCCCAGACTCCCAGCAGAAATCTGAGGATGGTTAGAGGAGGTTGTGCGCTATTTACAAACATATCAAGACTATGGTCCTGAAGAACGGTGCAGACAGGAAGAGGAAAGTAATCTGGGGAAGAGCGCACTGGGTTCAGTTAATTGACCGGTTGGACCGGACCAAGGTTAAAGGGTGGAGTTGTACAGTGACAAGTCTGGTATGGGCTATGTTGAGGCTTGCCTTTGACGTAATATCTAACTGCGCTCGTTAGGGTCGAGCCTGCGAGGACATTTATTTATTTATTTATTTTATTTAATGCGATTTTCTATAGCGCGAACATTACCCGAAGGTGTCAGAGCACTTTACAAAAGAACCAGTTGCGTTACATAAGGACTTTGGATTAAATGAGTTACATAAGAGATACAAACAGAAAATAATTGCAAATGTACAAGGTGTAAAATCACTCAAGGAAGAGATAAAAACAGGAAAAAATTGCACATGTACAAGTTAAAAGTCACTCAAGGAAGAGATACAAACAGATAGACTCTAAAATCACATGAGAATGGTAGTAAGTACAAAAGTCTACTACATATACTAGTGGTTAGAGTTCTATATAAACAAACAGTAAATTCACACAGGATTACATTTTAACAGCAATTAGGCTTGGATAATTATATAATACATATTTACATATATATTTAAAGCCCCCGGGCAAAAAGAGAAAAACGATCAAGGGTCATCAGAAGGAGTCCTGATCGAAGAAGGAAGGGAACAAAGGTCAGACAAAATGGCGGGTCCGGAGACCATCTCAGGCAGGAAACATAAAAGTGAGGAAAGTCAAAAATCCAGAAGAAGAACACATTGAGCAGGATTCCATGGAATAGAGTCAGAGGGGGGACGCAGCATAGGAAAGGATTCCTTGGCGAGGGACTGGCTTTTGAGATGGTCCGTAGTTATCAGGAGGCATTATGTCCTCCGCACGCTCCATTTTGGAGTCAGGCAGCGTCGATTTCAGAGTTCGGGGGTGTCGGTATATAAAAATGATTGACCTGCATGTCTCGCCCGTTTCTGTGTCCACTGCCGCCCCAGATAGCTGCCTCAATGCCTACCTGGGCATTCCGCTTGTAGTGTTAGCGTTCTAGACGCTACGCATCATGACGTGTGACGCAACACGCCTGATGCGTAGCGGGTGGAATGCGCATGCGCGAACGGCTGTTCGCGCGTTTCATTTTAGCCGGCGCTGCGCGATAACCGGCAGACGCCCGGCGCTCTTCCTGGCATATGTACAATAGCAATAAAGGATATTATTTCTTCACCCACGTGCCTCCCACTCTTCTGTATGTGCAATTAGGCAATTCTACAGTGGCGACGAGGATGGGATACTTCCCACGGCGAACAAGAAGAAACAGCACGTAACAGAGCAGAGGAGGAGGAAGCCCCGGGGAGCACTAGAACGTGAAGGTTCCCCACACCACCCACCTGCAGCACAAAAGGTGACAAATAGAGTGCAGATAAACAAAAGGAAGAGCGTGGCAGAGGCGTAAAGGAGGAAGAAACTCATTGCAGGTCAGAGAAGCAAGCGAGCTGCGCACGTGCACCGTGGGCTAGCGGAACCACCCCCCTCGTAGAACCTGGCTGAGAAGGGCGCCCGCGAAGGAGCGGGGAGCAGTGCACCCGGCGCCGCAACGTCGCAAGTAGACAGCACCAACGCTCCAGGCAGCCCCAGGCGTCAAGAAGGGGAGAACAGTGCGCCAGGCAGTCCCAGGGCCCAAGAAGAGGGACCTGAAGAGAGGAACAAAATGAGTAACCAGGCATCGGCACTCACAGCCCCAATCCCGTTCCTACCCAGACCTGGAGAACCACAGATGAAGTGGGAGGACTGGAGGGAATATTTCGGCAACTACTTAGAAGCCCTGGAGGACGAGTCCACCGATGAGTTTACTCCAGCGAGGCGGAGACGAATACTGCTACACAACCTGGGCCCAGAGGGCATACGAGTGTTCAAAAATATTGCGTCTGCACCGCTCCAAGCAGTTGACGCAGACACATTCAAACAGGCCTTAGAGGACTTAGACGCCCATTACTGCCCTGCAGTATGTGTCTCCATTGACCGGTTCAACTTCCAACAAAGGAAACAGGGGGAAGGAGAGTCCGTTGACGACTATGTGGCGGCCTTGAAGAGACTAGCGGCCACGTGCAAGTATGGGAACATGGAAGAGGACTTCATCAAAGACCAGATAGTAATGCACACTACCAACAAGAACGTGCAGGACAAACTATGGGCCCAAGGAGAAGTCACACTAAAAGAAGTAATTGCGATGGTTAAGAAAGCGGAGCTCTCCAAGAGGTGCGCAGAAGCTGCAAAGAAAGAAAGTGCACATAAGACAATGGTTAACAAGATTGATGACGCAGAACCCCCGAACAGGTACAAAATGGCGCCGAGTAACGACCGCACACCCGGCAAATGGGCGGGAAAATCGGTACAAGCTGGAAGACAGTTGTCTGCCTCCGGATCAGCATGCTACAGATGTGGCAGTGCCAACCATTCGGCTCAGGACAAACGATGCCCAGCTTTTCGAGCAAAATTTATGTTTTGTGGTCTGATCGGCCACTATGAGAAAGTGTGCCGCAAGAAGGAAAGAAGGACTGTAGTAAAATACATAGCTCAACAACCCCAAGATGACGGCGCCGGAGAGGAGTCGGGGGAAGACGACGAAGTACTGTGTATCGAAGAGCAGGTCCTAAGTGTCAATGCTCGGCGCTCCGACAAGCCGAGGGCGGAGATGACGATAGGAGGAGTGAAAATCAAAGTAGCAATTGACTCAGGGTCTCCATACTCCATTGTACAGAGATCGGTGTGGGAAGAGGACTTCAGTCCGAGCCTGGGGTCACACCTCAATCCGCCAGACATCCGACCGATATCGTACACAGAAAACCTGATCCCCATGGTGGGGTACCGGAGCCTCCTGTTCGAGTTCCGAGGAAGAAAAGCGACATGCAAGCTGTATGTAGCCGAGAGAGGACCCTCTGTTCTGGGGTGGAGAGATCAAGGAGACTTGGAAATCAAGTTAGACCCAGGAGGCAAAGAACAAATCCTCCTTACGGAAGACCCGCAGTGGACAGAGTGAGGAGGGAATACCCCAGAGTTTTCGGGGGCAAAGTGGGCAAGCTGGAGAAATTCATGCATAAGATCGTGCTCAAGGAAAACTCTCAGCCCGTGTCCCACAAGGTTCGCAATATACCGATCGCAGTGAGAGAAGCGGTCCAACAAGAATTGTCCCGACTGGAAGAGCAGGGCATCATTGAGGCCATCGATAGCTCGGAGTGGTTGGCTCCCCTGGTGGTGGCCAAGAAGCCCAATGGGAAAGTGCGCCTCTGCGTGGATTTACGCGAGCTCAATAAATGCTTGGTGGTGGTGAAGTTTCCTCTCCCGAGGATTGAAGAGATGCTAGCAAAAACCAGGGGTGTGCAGTGGTTCTCCACCGTCGATCTCACTTCAGCGTACCACCAGATCGAACTCCACCCGTCCAGTAGGAGCCTGACATCCTTCATTACCCCCTACGGGTGCTACCGTTTCCGCAGGATGCCCTTTGGCCTGGCGTCTGCAGCGGCGGTTTTCCAAAAGCTCATGCATCGCCTACTCAGGGACGTCAGAGGCATCCAATACTTCCAAGACGACATCCTGATAATGGGGATGAATCGCAAGGATCATGACGACAAACTGGACCAAGTGCTGAGAGTATTGCAAGAAAGAGGGCTCACGGCGGAGTGGGAGAAGTGCCGATTTGGCATGCCATCTGTCACCTACCTGGGACACGAGATTAGCGGACAGGGGGTCACGCCCAAAAGAGACAATGTGAGAGCTATCTGTGATGCCAGACCCCCCCATCAACCAAGAGGAAGTACGGTCATTCCTAGGGATGGCAGAGTATTATAGCAAGTTTGTCCCTCACTTCGCGACGAAGACTCACAGCTTGCGTCAATTAATCAGAGACAAGACGTCCTTTCACTGGGACAACGCAGCTCAGGAGGAGTTTGATGAGCTGAAGAAGGCGATAAGCCTAGCAGTGCCACTGCAGGGCTATGACCCAGCGGGAGCCAGCATCCTCACCACAGATGCCAGTGAAAAAGGACTGGGAGCGGTCCTTGCTCAGCAAAGAGAGAACAATGCCGTGGAAACACTCAGCTTCGCGTCCAGGGCACTATCAGCCACTGAGCAGAAGTTCAGTGTAATTGAGAAAGAAATGTTGGCGGTTGTGTGGGCCATGGGAAAATTCCGGCAGTTCCTGTGGGGCACGAGGTTCCGCCTACAGACTGACCATAAGCCCTTAGTCAAGGTGCTAACCTCAAGTGGACACGCAACGGCCACCCCGCGGATTGCCAAGATGTCACTCAAGCTATTGGAGTACACTTATGATGTGGAGTACATCCCGGGCACGCGCAACAAAGTGGCAGACTACCTTAGCAGGGCGTCGAGCATGGAGGAGGCGCCGGCTCTCGCAGAAGAGAAAGAAGAAATGGTAGCAGCAATGGAAGACGTGGAGAAAGCGATAAGCTTACAGGAATGGACCCAAGCCTACATAAAAGACGTGACATTGGAGGAGACCAAGAGGCATTTAATCAATGGCTGGCCAGAGAAAAGAAAACTAAAGGAAGAACTGAGGAAACTGTTTGAGGTGAGAGAGGAGCTGTCCATGAGTGATTCAGGAACCTTTCTGTACAGAGGGGATAAGGTAATACCCCCGCAGGAGCTGATCCAGACATTGCTGAACCAGATGCATGAAGGTCATCTCGGGATCGTGAAGACCAAATCATGGGTGAAGCAGATGTACTGGTGGCCAGGGATGGACATTGCTATTGAAAGACATGTCAGAGACTGCAACCAATGCCAAGAGTCAGACAAAGTGCTCCAGCCGTTGAGACCCGCCTTGGGCCGCTTCGAGCAACCCAATGACCCTTGGGAGGACATAGCTGTTGACGTCCTGGGGCCGATATTAGATGGGCAGGGAACAGCCAAATATTTGTGTGTGATGGTGGACAAATATTCCAAATGGCCTGAGGTACACATACATGATACGATGGACGCAGAAGTCATAATCAAATTCCTCACCTCCGTGTTTCTGAGGGAAGGTATCCCAAGGACCATCCTGACAGATAATGGCCCCCAGTTCAAGTCCGAGAAGTGGCAGAGATACATGGCAAGAAATGGAATCAAGTCTAAACACACGGCAGTGTATCATCCCTCATGCAATGGACAAGTGGAACGATTCAACCGTGTGCTGATGGGTTCCATTCAGGCCGCCATAATGCAAGGAAAGGACTGGGAATCGGAGGTCCAAAGAATGCTGTGGGCATACAGAATCACCCCCACCACTACGGGGTACAGTCCCTTTCAGATTCTCCGAGGGAGACACCCCTTCACCAAAGACAATGTGGTCTGGAGAGAGAAAACGATCACCAGCAAATGGTCACCCGCAGTAGTTCAACACAACTTGCAGAAGGCACAGAAGGTGTACACTGACCATTATAATCAAAGAAAGAAGGTGTGCAGTTCGTCGTTGCAAACAGGGGAGTGGGTGAGAGTAAAACAAGCTATCCTGAAGCAGAAAGGAGAAAGCAAATATAGCCCACCCCTACAAGTAGAGGAAGTGTACAGCAGAGCAGCACTCCTTAGTGACGGCAAGGTGTGGTCCCAAGATCGCATGGCAAAAGTCAATAAGATAATCAAGTGGCCGGAGGAGAACAACGGTGATGGGCCTGATCAAGCACAGGGAGCAAGAAGTGGAGAAGAAGAGCCCGAAGAAATGGGCAGAGGAAATGATGAAATCATAAGGGACATGGGAGAACCAAGTGAGACCAAGGAGAGAGAGACATCGGAGAGAGTGGAGTCAACGCCTGGGAGTGAGGGACAAGAGCAAGTGAGAGGAAAGGTAGAAAGCCCCGACCCAGAGTTGCTGAGAAGAACCTCCCCTCCGGTAAGACGCACCCGCTCGGGGAGAGTGGTGGTCAGACCCTTGCACCTGCGAGACTTTGAATAAAGGGAACCCATAACAGAACTGTTTCCTGCCCTGTGGAAAAAAAGGGAGATATGTAGTGTTAGCGTTCTAGACGCTATGCATCATGACGTGTGACGCAACACGCCTGATGCGTAGCGGGTGGAATGCGCATGCGCGAACGGCTGTTCGCGCGTTTCATTTTAGCCGGCGCTGCGCGATAACCGGCAGACGCCCGGCGCTCTTCCTGGCATATGTACAATAGCAATAAAGGATATTATTTCTTCACCCACGTGCCTCCCACTCTTCTGTATGTGCAATTAGGCAATTCTACACCGCTTCTCTCCCCATGCTGTTCTCGGGTGCGTCACAACGGATGCGTTGCACTGCCACCTGGGCCCCAGAGTGCTGGGCCTGCGCCTCATACACCACTCCGAAGCTGCCTCGCCTAATCTCAGCCAGCAGAGTGCAGCGGGACCGGAGTTGAGCAGGGACCAAGCACAGACTAATTCAAGATAATTTTGTGCCTGTCCGCAGCAGCTCCCGATGTGATTAAGGTACTATTTCTAACCTACTCCCACTGCCTTCAAGCTCGCTTTTTTCTTCTATTATATAGCCACGAACATGACTGGACCCGAAGGCATTGAAGTGCTTTACATGAGTTATAAACCAGCTACATTGCACAATAATTTATTTCAACTTTAAGTGATTTGCCCAGGATCACAGGACATGGAGCCGACGCCGAGACTCTAACCTGGTTTTCTAGTTCTGCAGCTCTGGTCATTGCGCGTCATCCTTCTTCCCCCTTCCACCCAACCCACCCACTCCTTTATTTGGCTTCTTTTCTGCTTTACAACACTCCACCGCCAGCCTAGATGTCATACAAAAGGCGGTGGAAGGGGTTCTGCTGTTCACTAGCTCACCTTTTTGCTCCCAATAAGCACCAGTTACCTTAGACCAAGTTCACATTAATTGCATCAATTCTATGTGATTTGCCAAGGAGCACCACTTACATTACAGAAGTTAACATCTGATGAGCCGATGCAGAGACTCTTCCCCATGCAACCCACTTCTTCTTCATTTGGCTTCTGTGCGGCTTTCGATGCTCCTGCTCCCGCCTAGAAGGCATGCAAAAGGCAGGGAGCACTCTGCTGTTCATCTGTGATCTTCCTTGCTCCCAATAACTGCAAACCAGTCTTTGCTACAGAGCTGGTATCATCATTCATTAGTCCCCCGGGCAGTACTTCACTGGACAGAACTGAGAAGCCAGAACCTTGGCTTAATGAACCCTTTCTCTGGGCAGCAATAAAGCCTCTCTAGTCTTTCTTCAGCATGACACCATGGCCTCAGCATTACTGGTTTAGAAAATCAGGCTGGATTAGAAAGCAATGTTTTTTAAATTTTTTTATAAAAAGCATTGGCAAAGCTAAAAGGTCTCACCTATGTGCGATTTTTTAGACTTGTACAGCAGCACAGTTAAAAACGAAAACAAAGTGCTATGACGTGGTCAACGCAGGCCTTTTTTATAGCGCTTTTTAAAAAAATTACTTTCAACTATGCTACCCAGACGCTCAGCTATACAACATGGGAAGGAAACAATAATCCATGTTTGACAGTTGCATGGTTGAAAGTAAAAAAAGAAACGTGCTAAGACGTGGCTACCAGCGACGCTTATTGGCTTTGCCAATGCTTGTTTTTAGAATATAAGTGCAGAGGGCTGCTAAAACATCGAGTTTGTTCTAACATTCTTTTACAAAAGAGGAGCAAAGGGACTCCGCTAAGTCTATCAAGATGCAGCTCCTACGACAAACATCCAATGTTTATGATGCACAATTTGCTCAAAAGGTCTGTTATTCCATGGCAGGGCCTGAAAACAGATTGACAGGGACATAAGGCTTACGCATCTGGGAGGCTTTCTTCATATGCTGGATACTAAGGACGTAAAAGTAGTCTGAGTGCAAGGTAAGGGTTGAATTATCACAATAGTGTTGTTCATGCAGATCAAGATGTGTTTTTTGTAAGAAGAAGCCTAAAATGACCTGCAATAAAAGTCTTGTTGGGGGTGTAACCTGAGAATATCTCTTCAGTGTAAGCTTTTACAATTTCCTGGGGATATGATGTCAGTTTGGACTAACAGGAAAGGGATCACCTTACAATCCAGTTAGACCACTATTTCAAGTGCTGGTATCCAACTGGCCACTATGACCTTCAGGTATTGCAGAGATAAACCAGAGGTCATAAGGTCCCCATGACTTTGCAGTATGATAGCTGTGTCAGCATGGCATATGGTCACTTCTGGAGCTAAAGTAATTGTTCCAACAACATTTTCCCTGTCAAGTATGAAACAGAGAAAACCGATAAGAGAGGCACCTTGGGAGATCAGTCTAGTTTTGCAATAGAAGCAGGGCCGCAATGCCAATCCGTCAATCTGCCATTTTCCCGGTAGGCTGCAGGCTAGGGGTTGCTTTCAGTGCTGAGTGGGATGCCCTGCCTGACTTGCACTTAGCCGCGGGATATTGTGTTCAAGCCCGGCTTTACGCGGACCACAAGTTATTCTTCTGGTGACCAGCCAGCAGTCCCTTCACATTCGATGGATGTTATTATATATTGACACTAATTCGTGTATGATGGCTATTGGGCCCTTTGTTTATCCTCCATGCCAACCTCTCACGCAGATTCAGTATCGTGGATAGGAACTTCATTGTATATACTCTTTGTGCCCCGTGTGGATTTCTGGGCTGACTGGCAGCTCGTTAGGACCCCATTCTGGCCCTACTTCGCATTGGCTTATATATGTAGTAGCCCACAATTGTATCTCAAGCATAATTCCTTATGTCCTGATGATGATTGCTCGATCGAATTAAGGGATCTAAACGTCATCGACTAGAGTACCTTGACTTAATTATTTAGTTGTACATATGACCATAGGTGCTTACAGTTTGTGACTTTACCACTGTGTCTCTATTTGTGGAAAATGCCTGAGTGTGAAAGCTTTTATGCCTTCTTTTGTTTGTTTCCCCACTTTGAGGTCCTTTATTTTATTTTGATTTAATAAATGCAAAGATTCTTCACTTGGATATCAGACATAGACTTCATTCTATCTCTATGTACCAATCAGTTTTTCATTTTGTACTCGATGGAGCTTTCTTTCTTTAGAAATACTTAGACCACTGGTCTGTGAGTACCCATGGGTTTCCCTCGTTCTTGGTAATGCTGCTTGACTCAACCAGCAAAGCCTCAATGGATAATTCTATTTACACCCACTTGTATTGTGAGGCTAGTTTGAACATTTTTGCCAGGGCCCAATTTCGTTTCTAGTCCGGCACGAATAAAAGTGTTGATCTCGATGACTGGAAACAGATCAAATCTATCCTTACTATGGTATACTTCCAACATACTACATATCGTAAATAACATACAAATATATAGTGTTCTAAATAACTTTACCCAAACATTACCCCATTAGAATAAATGAGAGAAAATCCACGCCCAATGGAGCAATAGTTTTGTAAACGTTGTTAATGACACAATGTTTATGTCAGACAATATTTCTGTTATCAGTATTCTGACACACAGCCGTACTTGTGCTCTATCAGATTATTCACTTGGTTTATTATTTGCTATACAGAGAAGTACAAGGCTTGATGCAAATTAATGTCAAGAGATTACAAGTCTGGCGGCTGGCAAACTCAGGACTAATAACTGCATATTTATATTCATCCTGGGTGCAGGTGAAACTAGGAAGCGGCACTCATCTGTCCTCAAAAGTTCGAACCACCAAAGGACTCAAACAAGGGTGTGTGCTTGCGCCAATTTTGTTTAACCTCTTTATGGCGGATCTACCGAGACTGCTCGATGCCTGCAACTCCCATTCACCGAGGATAGGAGGGAAAACTCTAAGCAATCTTCTGTATGCAGATGACGTTGTGCTACTCAGCCATACTTATATTGGTCTCCATCGTCTTCTGACTGAAATGCATAAATATGCCATGGAAAACACCCTAAAAATAAACCTCAGCAAGACTCGCACAATGTCAATTAACACCAACAAAAAAACAACAGAAGAGCTGGTCTCTTGGTGGTTTAAAAATTGAGCCAGCTTGTGAGTACAAATACCTGGGAGTCATCTTTGATAGAGAAGGCGCTTTTGTGCAGCAGAAGCAGAAAATAAGAAGGAGAGGAGCACTGATTGCTTTGACGATGAAAAACCTAGCAACCCAATTGATGGGTCCGACTCTGACCCCCTTCTTGAAAGGAATCCAGGCGAAGTTGCTTCCCTCGATTACCTATGGCAGCGAGGCTATGCGGGGAAGAGATTCCAAAGACTTGGATAGCATACAGGTCAAAGCTTACAGAACAATGTTCTCGCTTCCACTTTACACCTCCCCGGCTCAAATAAGACTGGAATTCGGCCTGCAAAAGCAAAATGTAGCCAGATACGGGGCATACATCATTTGCTGGCACAAACTTAGAACCACCACTACAGATACATTAGACTCTCTGCTATGGCAGGACATACAAGGCAGGGATGCTTCTCAGGCAAGAACTTACTTGCAGGCAGGATTGGAAGCTACCAAACTCTCAGCGCTCTGGGACACACAACTTGGGCACAGCACTTTAAAAAAATTAGTCTGGAAAAATGTTAAATCACTCTCCTTACTGGAGGATAAGGCACTATTTTCTAAAAGATCGCATGCATGGATGTCCCTCAATTCTTACAAATCTCTAACACCACAAATATATTTTAATCAGGGCTACCCAAAAGCCACAAAAATGAAGTTCTTAAAATACAGACTAGGGATTCTGCCAAGCACAGAGCACCTACCGCCATGGCTTAGGAAAGACGGAAATAAAGCTTGCATGCTATGCAACTCAAAGAAAGGCGATATTCTCCACATTACCTGTTTATGTGTAGAACTACAACAAGCACTCCAACTGCTTCTTAAAGACCAATTCAAGCAAAAAGGGATCAGCACCAGAAGGCAAGCGGTGCTCGCCTGCCTGAAACCATTAAACACCAAACTAAACTGCAGATATGTCAAATTTCTCAAAACGGCCGAGCAAAGAATGCCAAGACTGCTAAAATCAGGGGACAATACCATAGACTCAGGCCGACAAGCAGACGGTCAATAGTATGCAAGGATAAATTCACTGAACATGTCTGTCTAGCACCAGAGGGTCACCCTTGCGGAAAGCAAAACCCTAGTGGCAAAAATAGCATACGCACGAGCCAGGACGGGAGCAATCTAACACAGGGATCAGAACTGCTCACCACTCTATGTAAAAAGTGTGTTTTGAGCAGCCATATTGAGCTATCTTTGGTGCAAATAGTAATGTATTTCCAATTTTATGTTTTATTTTAATGGTTTTAAATAATGACGTCTTTTTAATTTTTTGTAACATGTATTGCACTGGTTTTAATTAACTATGCATAATAAACCTGTACTTACTATATTCATCAGTAACACAATGAGAATTAACTTACATTTTCAATTATATTTAATATAATAATACATCGTACAATTAGAGTGCTGCTTGCTGCAGTGTTGTATTTGCCATTTAGGAGAGGGAGGGTTCTTTGAAACCATTTCCATAAAAAGGGAAGGCGTTAAATCAAAGAAAAAGAAAATGTCACCTTTTGTCCCTTGTACATTTGATATAAAAGTAAAAAACAGACCACGTACCGGTTCGTTGCTATCTCTTCTTGTCAGACACAGATGCATCATCAGTGGTACAGCAGGAGATTAAAGCAAAAATAGCTGAGTGTAACATATTCTCAAAGCCCAATCTTTTTATGAAAAACCTTTGAGGTGAAAACTACATATTCAAAGTATTTTTCAGGCTGAAAGCAGATGGACGAAAAGGCTGTTTCTCTGAACGAGAGGCTGCTCGTCTTGTGGTGCACAAGTATCTTGTAGCAAGGCGGCATCAAATCTGGCGTTTTCTACTACTTGCCAAGTCTTGGGGAAGAGGAGAGCTCTTCTCTTGCAGGCTGTCGTTCAATCCTCAGACAGAGAAGCCAGTCTGAGGCAACCCTTCGACATCCATCTGAGAAATGAAATCACTTGAACTGTGATGATCATGTGTCCAATGACTAGACTACACACACACACCCACACACACACACACATATATATATATGTATATATATATATATATATATATATATATATATATATATATATATATATATATATATATATATTCTTTTCACTGAAACACAAAAGTTAGAGGGATGTTCTAAATATGCCTCGTAATGATATAATACCATCTGAAAACAAAAAACACAGACATTCACCAGCGGTAATTTACTGGGCAAACTACAACTTGCTGCAGGAGTTATTCAAAGCATGTTCAACCACTACATGCAACTAGTACACACCACTTTGAGAGGATACTTTTATAAACACCTTCCAGCTGTTCTATGACATCTGAAGTGCAAGAAAACATCGATAACCTGCCAGATCAGCTCCAACGATCACATCTGGCATGACGTGAGAGAGCACAAGGCACTGGAACGGGTCACTAGAAAACTGAAGCACAGGGTCAATCATGGCTTCCGAGCTGACAGCCACTTCCTGTGAAGCAGTCAGTGCAGGAAGTGGAGAACAGGTAACTAAAGAACACTTTTGGGCAGAGTAGGAAATAGACAAAATGGTAGGAGACATGTTTCTCTAGAGGGAAATTGAAAGTAAAAGTAGGCTTCATTAAGTAGAGTTAATAGTAGTTATTAGCCCTGCATTGTCTCATGTTTACACGCAAGACTTGGGTACTTTACAACAACCACAGCAGAAATGCACTCCCAAATCCCTGTCTTCTCATGTCAGAGACCGGGACCCAAAGAGACAAGTGGCACGGCTCTGGTAAGGTAGTGTATTCTTTAGTACAGATTAATCGACATACAAGGGGAAGAGGAGTTAGCCTAACGGCTAGGGCGGTCGACCTCGAATCTGGGGAACTAGGTTTGTGTACTGGCAATGACGCTGAATATCCTGTGCTTCTGGGCAAATCATTTAATCTCCCCGTGCCTAACAAAAATGAATGTGTCCTCATGTAGTCAAGTCAAGTCAATAACTTTATTCGGTTATAAATCAAAGATAACCATGAAAGTACAATAAAGTCACATCACAACAATTATAAGAAAGAAATATAAAAACTAGCATTAAAAATCCAATACCATAGGTTCATAACAATATCATTCAAGTATTGATTTCCGTGAGTTAAAAACATTTTTAAGAAAAGCCGAGACAGATGCAACAGTAAAAATGTCATCTAACATCCGGAGAGCTAAAAAGGCAGGTCGACACTGTCTGAGGTCCATATACTTTAAAATAGGTACAATCCATCTTTTCCTTGGAATAGTATATAATTTGCAGAAAAACAATATATGAATGTCAGATTGATTAGACAAATCATCGCATGGGCATTTGATTAGTTGCTTTGACCAGTCATTCATAGTAGGAAAACTTAATAGCCTAAAAAAGATATTAAATCTAAAACGTATCAATAAAAACCTTTCAGAGTCTCGCATTTGTAAACTTGTGTATGGTTGCATATCATTCCTAGTCAGGATAAGTTGATGGGAAAACACTGATATTTTGGTGAACTCCACCTTATATCTAGCATCCTCTAGGTAGGTCATGCACAGTTTCTTCAATATTTTCCTTGGGATATGCTGCAATAGAGAGGGTTCTACATAATAGTCCAGGTGACCTAGTTTAATAAGGAACGATTTAATATAATGTAGCCATTTCATTATAAGGGCGTTGTCAAGGCTTAGTGCATCCCCCAAAATGAAACGGTTATGAGAACACTCCTCAGAGGTCCACACCCTATGCCAAAGAAGAATTGGTTGTACCTTAATAACATCCTCTAAGTATGGTAAACCCAGTTCTGAATGGCAATTGTGGGTGGACACACTATCTGGCACAGATAAAAGATGTCTCAAAAAACTATTTTCAGTTACCTGCAGCGATTTCACATTGGCATGACCCCAGATACCTGCACCATATATAGCAATTGCCACGCAAGTTGCTTTATAGATGCATAACAGTTCTTTGATAGGTTTTCTACCCATTTTTCTACTGAAAGTTATCAAGGCCATAATGGACTTGGAGAACAACAATCTCCTCGTATTTACAGCTGACGTCCAAAGGCCGGATCGATCAAACAAAATGCCCAAATACGAAAAAGTGTTAATAAAATCCAGGGGCTTAGATTCAATGAGCATAGTTTTCTTTATTCTATCTGCCCCTGAGCCACAATTCATACAAAATGTTTTCGTGCAATTGATTTTTAAATCCAATTTGGTCATAAAGTTAGTGAAGGCCGTTATCATTTTTTGCATTGCTTGCGGAGTCCTGGCCATCAATACCGCATCATCTGCATATAATAATGCGGGTATTGAACGATTTGATGACAGAGGTATATCCCGACATTCATGCAGTAATGTTCTTTCTAAGTCGTTGATATAGATGGTAAATAAGAAAGGGGCAAGGATACATCCTTGCCGGACTCCTCTAGCTATCCTGAACGTCTTGGTGCACTCACCATTTTTACCAAATCTTATTGAAGCCTTCGCCCCCTTGTAAAGATTCCTAAGGAATAATATAATATTTTCCTCTACCCCCAAGCGTTCCAGTATCAGCCATAACTTGCTATGGGTAACACAATCGAATGCGGATGACAAATCCACAAAAGTTAAAAACATCCGGCTACCTCTAGCTTTAGTATACTTTTCTAAGAGTATATGCAAGTTAAGGCCCTGATTAACTGTACCAAGACCTTTCCTGAAACCATATTAAAGGTTACTGATTATGGCATGCTCATCAGCCAAGGTTTGTAACCTATTTAAAATAACTCTACCCAGATCTTAATGATCTTAATGGTCGAGTCTAATAAAGATATAGGGCGATAGCACGCGCAACTAGTTCTATCGCCCTTTTTAAAAATAGGTATGATAATAGACTCAAACCAAGTTGATATCAAACCATCAGAGCAACTAGCATTGAATAATTTCGTCAGGAGTGGGGCCCATAAATCCATATTATTCTTGAAGAGGTCAACCGGTACCCCGTCAGGGCCCGGTGTCCTCATGTAATGCAACAGGTGCTATGTAAAGCGCTCTGATACCCGATTCGGGTCCAGTTCGCGCTATATAAAACTCTGTAAAAAAAAAAGAATGTGTGATTGACTGGCGCATTTCGGCTGTAGCCTTTTACAGGGTTATAGTATATACAAAGGTTAGAGGGATGTTATAAATAGGCCATGTAATGGTATAAAAACTATAATCAAAAAACAAAAAAACACTGACATTCACCAGTTATAATTTACTGAGTGAACTACAACTTGCGCCATGCACTGTTTAGGACCCCACATATTACTTCACTGATGACGGAAAATGACATCACTGATGACATCTCCAATGATATCCCTGATAAAACCAGTCATACATATCATTGAGGTACTGAGTGTAGATGTGTGGGCCCATTGCAAGGAAATAGTGTAAGGCCTAGAGGCAGGCATGATTGTGCACGTTGAAACTTATTTGGTGCACCGTTTACAAATCCCTAAAGTTTGGGTTGCAATCATTACTCCCTGTTAAACAAGATAAAGGATGAACACACCTAATGTGGGTTGCAGATGTATGTTTGAAAGTAGGTTGAGATTTAAAGTCAAAGGCTATTCCAAAAAATCTGTGAGAAGGCGAAAGGTCATGAGCCGAGGTGTTGGAGGCTTGGTAGCACCAGGAAGGAGTCACTGAGGCAGGGCCTGACAGGCAGTATGAATCGGCCAGAGGAGATCAGGGAGACGAATCGGGAGATTGTGATGGGACAAGTGAAGACTAGTAGAGGCTGGTCCCCCAACCCCTAGGGGAGGACACCCCAAACCCCAGACACAGTCACCCTGAGAGCTCATAACCCCCCCTTCAAACTATTGCAATAGACCCTGAACACTACTGGGCTCCTGGTCTACCGGGGGACACCCAAGCGCACCTCCCTCAATACTTTCCATTTCAAGCGAGCGCAAGCACCATGAGACAGTTGACTTTTTAAGTTTGTACACATGTTTTCACCTTCCCTTCCTGTTGATCCAATATCATACTCTGCGCACGCGATATCACAGTCATATACTAATACAGAGGCCATGTATTGAACCGATTGGCAGCCACACTACAGGGGAGACCCTGGTGGGGTGTAATGGAGATGGGAGGCCCAGGGTGCACAGTCGTGGAAGAACCCAGTTTCCAGGTACTCAGCTGGTTAGGAATTAATCTGGTATTTGTTTACAGACTCCCCTGCAGTGGTCCTGAAGTTATGTATGCAGCAGTTAACCATTTGTCCAAACATTGGGGCCGATTACGATTGCGGATTTCCCGCATCCACCGGGCCGGCGGAAGCCACCGCCGGCCCGGAGGATGCGGGAAATCCGCCGGGGAGCCTTGCAAGACCCACCGCCATATTAGGATGGCTGGTGGGTCTTACTATCTGTCCGCCGCTTTTCCGCCGCGGGCGGATTCCGCCCACGGCGGAAAAGCATTAACATGGCTGGCGGTGTCTATCAGACACCGCCAGCCATATTAGGATGACTGCGGAAAGATGCCTTTACACGGCGGCATTTCCGCCATGTAAAGGCATACGGATTTGTGTTTGGGGGACCGTTGCGGGCCCCCAGGGGTGAAGGGGGGGTGGGGGTGCACATGGAGGGTACCTATGGTACCCCCCTGCATTTGCCTGCACAAAGCGGCAGGCACCGTGAGGTGCCTGCTGCTTTGTGCATGCAAATGCACAACTTACTTTTTTATCATTGCGGCGGGTGCTGCTTCAAGCAGCACCCGCCGCAATGATAAAAATACAGGATGTGACCGCCAGGGTGACGGTCACATCCTAATTTGCACAGAGGGACCGCCGCTGCCCCTGCGGACGGTCCCTCCTTCTCTATGGTGGCGGACGGACTCAGGTCCGTCCGCCATCATAATCGGCCCCATTGTTAGGATGTGCATGCCTATTTAATATTTCCTGAATGGACTTGAAGATGCGATGTCTTGAATTTTGTATGTTAATCACAAAATCAACAATAAACACATGTGTAAAAAAAAAAAAACTAAGGCGAAACCTTTTTGCAATGATTATCCACCAGTGGATATTTGGGCATGTGTTTATCTTAAATAGCTGTAATACACTGCTATACACAAATTCTATTTAGAAAGAAAGTTTATAAGGAATGGATGTCTATCTCCAAAACTCAGGTAAAGATTGTGAGGCTTCAGAGATTGTTGAATAATATAGAATGTAGGGATGTCCCCCTTAAAGGTGGTTAATCCCTGACTGGTGTTGTAAGTATGTCTCTACGGTTATACGCCATAGTACCCATCTCAGGAATGTGTGTTGTGTATCTTACTAAACTACAGAGTGCAGTCCCAAGGGCCTGGTTGAAAGTACCTTTCAAGTCGCAAATTTATACCTGTCAACTTCTTGACTTAAAATTGGGGGTCATGAGAAGTATTTAAATGGGTAATCCCATTAAGGTGAATAGAAAATATTCCCATTTGTAGCATGTTAAACTACTTCAAGGCCGCAAACCCTATTGGGTGGTGTCACAATGACTGTACAATGGCATCACTGATGTCATTGAGGTGTCATCAGTGATATCATCAATGATGTTATTGGACACCTCATGAGTGATGTAATATGGGAGTTCATAAACAGTACATAAAGGTGGCACAAGTCATACTTAGCTAAGTAAACTATAACTGGTGAATTACATTTTTGGGGGTTTTAAAACAATAGTTATTTGACATGATGGCCGGCTGATATATAGCATTTCCTGGAGGAGGAGAGGAGGTGGGGAGTTGAGGTGTTACATGTTTTACCAGTTGGCTCAATTGCTGGTATATTAGACCTCCATTGCATTTTGGATCTCTTTTTGAAGAATGTCACCTACAAGCACGTTGCTGATGATGGTTGGACCTGTTTTACTTATATCAATGCAGTGGCTTACTCACAGACTTGTTGTACATTGGAGTATAACATTTCAATAAAAAGAATTAAACAAAATAAACTTTAAAAATATATATTATTACAAGGCTTAACAATATCACTTTAACCTTTGTTTTCTTAAGTGAAATTCTAGTTTTTTTAATGCAAGCTAAAATCTTAGTACCTTACCTAACTATAATGTCACGTTAACCTTTGTTGGTTTTTTTTTAAGCTAAAGTAAGATATTATTCCCAGACCTAATTATAACATCACTTTAATCTTTTGTTATTTTTTTAGTGAATTTCGAGGTTCTGTTAAACAGAAGATTAGATATTATTACATCACCTAACATTTATGGCACTGTAACCTTGTTTAAAAAAAAAAAATTCAACTGAAAACACATATAGCCTCTTGCCGTGCCGTGCCGTACGAGAAATAATAATAAAAAGAGTTTCAGAGAGCGAGCACTCTTGGAAGAGTACAGAAAGAGAAAGCCAGTCAGAGAGCTGGTAACCAGGTGTGCTCCACAGGAGGGACAAAGACATGCTGGACAACCTACAACAAATAAAGCCAGCAAATAGAAAGCAAGCAAATGTAAGTTACAAAACATCAAGCCAATGGTTAACAATAAGTGGAATGCATTCACAGGGAAGCTTTTAGCATGTCCGCAATATATTTTTGCAACAGCTTTGACCTAAAAAGAGCTACTCTTAGCTGAAAGAGAGGAACTGAGCAGACACACACAATGTTCAACGCATGTACTACATTCAAGAAGCTGAAAGCAGGGTCTTTTTCATCTCGTTGGCCATGCACTTTAATTATCATCAGGAATTTGAAAGCCAATAACAAGCTTCATGAAAAGTTCACGATGCAGATATAGTCAATTTTCCACAAAATCATTAACAACATTACTACTGTTTATACCTGAAGGATTTAACAGGGAAATTAATTGGGTCACTGTACGACACTAAAACCAAAAAAACATACAGTGTAATGTAAGGGCGATTTAATGGCAAAGGATTGCAAATAATCACCAAGAAAACACACTTACTTTACTAACAATGCTTATTTTTTTCCACCGGTTGTAGGATATTTTTGGGGACGGGCACTTATTTTATGTCATCAGACTCAGCGCAAGAGCAAGACAACCATGGAAGGGTGAAAGGAGGAGGAAGAGAAAGATGTAAAAACCAGGACAAAGCGAGAAAGCTGAGATGAAAAATAGCCTGCAAGAGCAAACTAAAGGGTCAGGGACTGTCTGGTGGTGGATTAAGGAGGGATGAAGTGGAATCAAAATTACGAAACCTTAGTATTCAAGATGTCAATCATCAATAGCGCCGGAAGCAGGTTTCTACCCAAAACTTTGGGCCCCGGAATTTAGGGGCATATGTAGGTAATTTACATTTTGCGATTCTCAAATAGCGATTTTTAAGGAATCCCTATTTGAGAATTGCAAAATGGAACGTAGGTAATAAATCGCAATTTTTTTGCAATTCTCTAAAATTCCTTAATTGCGATTAGCAAATTGCGAATCGCAATTAAGGAATGAGTGTCCCATTCATTCCTATGGGTCAAGAGGCCCATTGGAATGAATGGGGATACATTCTCAAATTGCGATTTTCTATGAGAAAATCACAATTAGAGAATCGCAATTCCAAGGGTGCCAGGGTGTCCAAAGGACACCTGTTGCACCACTGGAATGTGCCTGTAAGTACATGTGGCACACATACATGCCCTAAGAGCATGTCTGTGCGCCACATGGCACTTTGAATTTAAAAAAAAAATGCATTTTGACAGGAAATCGCAAAATACCATCTACTTGGAGTAGGTGGTATTTTGCGATTCCTTAAGCCAAAACCGCAATTTAAAAGGCACCCCTACATAGCATTTAAGGAATCGCAAAATTGCGATTCCTAAAATGCTTGAGCAAAATAAGGAATCGCAATTTCTGCGATTCCTTATTTTGCCATTTATTAATTTTTGGGGATTTATAATGCGCATGGCTGCCCCAGCAACGAGGTGTCCCAGCGTAGCCTGAAACCACGGGACAGAATAACCAAGGGGAGCAGGGTAACGAATTAGACGGCCGATGTAGGGAAAAGCCAGGTCTTTAAGGCTTTGCGAAAGGCCAGATGATTCATAGTGTTTCTCATAAAGACCGGAAGCGAATTCCAAAGCTTTGCCGCCAGGAAACAAAAGGAGCGACCTCCGGCCCTCGCTTTCCATACTCGCGGAACGCGAGCCAGCGCGAGATCAGCGGAGCGCAATAGACGCCCGGCTCATAGGGCGCCAGCAGATGAAGTAGCCCTGCTGGGGCCTGATGTGTCAGAATCTTGTGAGAAAAACACAACACCTTAAACTCGATGCGCTTTTCAACCGGCAGCCAATGGAGTTTGGGGAGTACATGCGCCACCGAGCAGGACCTAGGCAGTGCCACCAAGAGCCGGGCCGCCGCGTTCTGAACCCTCTGCAATCGCTTGATACTTGCCTTGTTAGCCCCCAAGTACAGAGAATTACTATAATCCAATCTGGACAAGATAGAGGCCTGTACAATGGTCTGGCGCACCTTGGGAGGAAAAAACCCAGCAGCGGTCTTAGACCTCGCAACAGCCCAAAACAAACCCCGGCCACAGCTTTTGTTTGTTTATCGACGGTCAGACCATTATCCAACCAAACACCTAGGTTCTTCAGAGTCTCCTTGGGGAGTGGGGCGGGTTTTAAACGATCCGGCCCACTATGTGGCACCTACATACCAAAAGGCCGTTTGCGATTCGCAAACGCCGGAGTTTGCAAATCGCAAACGCCTTCCTACATATGCCCCTTATTCTTTTACAGATTAAGCACTGCTTACCGAACGCGTCGGAAGTGTCACACACTTTAAGTAAATAACAACACTTGTGCAAAGGAAAGATTGCATATCAATAGTGACGTCATTGATGATCTAAACGGTGAGGTGATGTGTGATGTCACCACTGTTGTCAACAAAAATGTAATTTGTGGTGTTATTGATGACATTATTTGTTAGTTTAGTTGCTATGCTCAAAATAACAGTCAAATTTCAGAGTTTTTTAGGCTCATGTGGGCATATCGCACAGTGCGCGGCTGCTGCCTGTAGTCAGTGCGGGTTACGTGCAGCCTGGCTTTAGTTTGGGCTTTAAAAAGGGGCAGATGCATTTAAAACCGATCCTGTCTTCCTTTTCATGAAGACCTGGTCACTTTTAAACGGCCTCACTCTTTCGAGGTCACCACCAATAAGTAACATTACTGAATGGGGGAGATGAGTTGGCCTAATGGCTAGGGTGGGCGACCTCATATCTGGGAAACTGGGTTCGAGTCTCGTCACAATGATGCTGAACATACTGTGAATCTGGTTCCACAAATAGGTTATTAATAATCAATTAGTAGCACAAATATATATTTTTCTTTTTTCGATTAAATCCTGCAATGAAAAAGAACAGTAGCCCAGAGATTATTTCAATTAACCAAGGTGACCATAGGTATGCTGCGAGTTGGGATCCCCCTCCGGGCCTGTACCCATGGTACCCCCCTTCCCCCAAGGCAAGGTAACAGATGAATTCCCACTGTGACACGACAGAACAAGGAATATTTTCTGACGGACAGTTATGGGTAGAGGCCCAGTCTACTTGCTACGGATTTCTAATACCTTAGAATTGTTACTAGATCGAAGAAACCTCTATTTTTCTATCAGTTTTCTAGGACCCCCTTGGTCCTTTTTACACGAGCACTCACTTTTATCACTTATTTTGCACACTAATTGTTAGTAACCCCCTCATTTCATTTAACAATTGTGTGTTTAACAAATAATAAATTGTTGGTTCAACTCGCAGCATACCTATGGTCATCTTGGTTAAATTAAATCATCTCTGGGCTACTGTTCTTTTTCATTGCAGGATTTAATCGAAAAAAGAAAACAAAATATTTGTGCTACTAATTGATAATTAATAACCTATTTGTGGAACCAATGTCTAGGACCACTTTTGTCTGTACCAATTGATGCCCAGGTCCTATGACTTTTTCTGGGTCAACCCATTTATACTACTGATACTGTGAATCTGGGCAAAATCTCCCTGTGCCTAACAAAAATGAATGTGTCCTAATGTAATGCACCAGCGCTCTGATACCCGAGTCGGGTCAAGTTTGTGCTTCATAAAACTCTGGAGAAAAAAAATGGCCGAAGGTTGCTACCAGCAGACTCTAGCGTAGAAGGAGCAGGCTTAAAGTGTGGATGGAAGCTGCCAACTGCCTCCAGAATCAACTGAGCAAGGGGACAACCCCTCTCTGCAGACTTTGGAGGAAGGAGACATGACTGGTGCATGGCCACACCTACAGCTCAGAGACATGTAGCTACTGCAATTATGGATACTGAGCAGCAGAAATGTAAGTGACACAGATACTGTGTTTCAAAAATGCCAAACTTGAACCCTTAACGCCTCGATGTCACCCCCTTTCTAGATTAGTAAACACAGTAAATTACGTCATTCTGTACTTCAGGACCGCTCCAAAAAAGTAGTCCTACTTCTGAGCAGTGGCATGTCCTGGTTTTTAGTTTTCAAAATCTGGTAAACGTACATCCGACCCAAGGTGGAAACCCCACATCCATTGTGGTACTGCACCGCAGAGCACAGCACGAGCACGCGCAAAAAAAGAAACAGGGGACTACTGATGGGAGTGCTACAAATCTTTGGAGAGACTGGCTGTCCGCTTCCACGTTGCCCCTGTGAATTTCAGTGTTAATGACGTCATCCCCAAACAATATACAAACAGCTGTCAGAGAGAAACAGGTTTTTTTCTACACAAAGCCTATATAGTTCTACGCAACTTTTCCATGCACTAAAATCAGGAATGGAATATGAAATTTCAGTGTGCATTGTATTCTGGCTTTATTCGATAAGGCACAGACTTTACATAGATTTCGCTAACCAATGACTTATTTGTGTATTTTACAAATAAATTATTTAGCATATAACTAGGTGGAATTTACCAATCATGACATGTATTATTGTGACACATATTGTAATACACAAGCACCATGTGGCTCAATCGATCCCTTAAATAACCTATCAAGGACCTTTTTGTATCGGAGTCCAGTTCCAGAGGGTTGTTCGGGCTTCCCCTTAGAACACCAATTATTTCACATCTACGCAAGCACATGACTGTTGCGCCTGCTATGCCCAAGCCCAAGTGATACTAGCCCACTGCACAAGCAGGCGACTGCTGCTGGTGAGTCCAAAATCCTAGCACGCATGGAGCCCCAGGTTTTGAGGATAACTCCATTGACCCCTCTGAGATCACCTTAACCTGGGGTGAGACTACAGAGGCGTCATTCATGAAGGAGCTACAGCAAACGACATAGAGGACTGGACAAAAAGTGACACCTATGGTGAATGCAATGAAGCATACACATTTACATTATATGCAGTTTTATACTGCGTAAACCTGGCCCAAGGACATTAGAGCGCTTTACAAAATAACCAGCTTCAGGTGCACATTTGTCTTGTGCGTACGGGGCAGATTTGTCCAGAATGACAGGATGTTAAGCCGAAGCCAGGATTCAAATATGGATCCCCCGTTCCATGATCAGCAGCTCTGGCTATTACACCACATCTCCTCCCCAAGGAGAATCACAAGAGTTACCTTCCTACACCGAAGTGAGCAACCAGGATCGCCTAAGGTGGAAGCACCTGTGCGATACACAGAGGCTAAGCATTTTGACAAATTTACAGTGGCATCCAATGTGAAGCTTCAAGATAAAGTTGAGTACCTTGAACGTGCCGTTTGAGGCTTGGGGAACAGAATTGTGGGTGCACCCTCTTAGGTTGATGGAGAAAACATGAAGCACTTCATGCTCATTTCCTGATTGTAAAGGTTTTGGGGGCTTCCCTGCTGCTTTGATCCATGCCCTGCATGTTATCAGGCTAACTACAAGAGGTTCAGCTGACAGGATATCTAGCAAAGGTACGTTTGTGATGGAGCTGAGGGATCTGAGAACCAGGAGGTTGTGAGCCAGTCCCCAGCAGGCAAGATGGGCCTACCTCTGGATCATGGAGCAAGTGATCATTTATGTGTTTCCCTTCCAAAACATGCCACCTTGGAGGAGATAGGAGTTGGGTCAACTTGGACATCAGTGCGCACATCATAGCCCTCTTTCATGTAGGAATTAAGTTGTTTTACCCATAAGCATTCGCATACATGTTTTTACCTTAATGGGTTCGGGGTAAGAATGGAATAGGAGAGTTCGGGTTGTTACGGACGGTGTGAAATATCTTGGTGTCCCCTATGGTGGCGTGGGAGAGGAACTTGGCTCCGGTCTGGAACAGCGTATGGGAGGATATGAAAATGTGGTCTCGTATGCCGTTATTTATCTATGGACAGTCGGCCATCTTCAAGATGGTAGAGCTACCCCGCCTGCTCTATCAACTCTAAAGTCACCCCTACCCAGTCTCCTCTAGATGGTTCCGGCAGATCAATTCAGCGCTGGGTCAATTTCTATGGGCGGGAGGAGAGGTGAGGGTCGCACTGCGTACGTGCTTCCTTTCTACGTACTGTGGAGGCCTTGGGACCCCAGACGTACTGTCCTACTATATTGCTTCACACCTGCTCGTCCTGAATGAATGGTGGTATGGGGGCAGGGATGATCCAGCCCATGCAGTGAAGAGGCGCTTGATGGGGTACCTCTCCCTCTATACTGTTCTATACTCTACGCCAACGCATCGAGTCCTGCCGCCACCAACTCAGGTGGTCTTTCAAATTTGACAACAGGCCCTGTGGCGTATGGGGTGGTGGGGCACACTGACCTGGGAAACCCCCTTGTGGAATAACGGCCGCCTGCCTCAGCTACCTACTCTGTTGGGGTTTCGTGGGTGGGACAATATTGGAATATCGACCTTGGGGGGTGTGATGAGGGGGCTCACGCTGAAGTCATTTTAGGACCTACAAAAGAATTTCAAATGCCTAGATCCCAGTTTTACAGGTACCTTCAGTTTCGCCATGCCCTCTCCCCTAGTTTAGCGGGCCTGGAGTCGCTGGTGGAGTTCAGCCCGGTGGAAGCAAAGGTATTCCAGGGGGATGTACAAGACCACAAAATATCCAACATATATTAGTCCCCCGTGCTGCTCCCCCAAGCTGCAGAAGCTCAGGGAGGCCTGGGAGGGGAGGTTGGATCACTGGATGAAGAGGACTGGACGGAGGCCCTGGCCTCCTCGTGGGGGGCGGCCATTGCTGTGCGCCACCCGCCTTGTCCAATTTAAATTTCTCCACTGGATCTACTTTACGAGGGTCCGATTACGGAGGGCGGGTCTGGTGGACTCGCCGGTATGCCTTCGCTGTGAGAGGGAGAAGGAGACCGTGATGCTTACAATTTGGCACTGTCAATCTTTGGCCCGGTTCTGGAGGGGAATAGTCTCCTGCCTCTCTGAGGTGTTGGGCTGGGATCTGTTGCTGTCACCGAAGCTGATGCTACTGCATATTATGGAGAGGATCGGCTGGCAATATTTACAAACGTCACCTGATTCTGTTGGGGCTCACCTTGGCAAAGAGGGATATAGCTAAGGCGTGGAAGGCCCCGATGCCGCCTTCGGTGTCGTCTGGAAGAGAGGCTTGGACGTTTGCATGGGCATGGAACTTTCGATCTTTAAGGCGAGAGGCTGCCCGCAAAAACATTCTAAAATTTGGAAGCAGTGGGCGGATTATCGGGGTCTGCTGCTGGAGCCGGTCGATGAAGGGGGGGCCCTCAACCCAATCTAATGTCTTTCTACAGGTGTGCAATGTGCTTATAATCGGTATGTGTACAGTTGTGAGTGTCAATGGGGTAGCGTCACGACTAGGTTGTGGCAGGAGGGCGGTTAGTGCGACGGGGGTGAGGCCGTTAGGGGGGGGGGGGTTCTCTGCAGGTACATTTTCATTTGTATTGCCCTTTCCTTACCCTTGTTCCTTTTAATGTAAAAAAAATTTTTTTAAATCAAAGTAAGGATGGTGTGTATTGCTCATGCAGATGTCTCTGGGGTTCAGAGCCCTGCCCCATATGTGTCCTTTGATGAATAAGATTTTAAAAAAAACAAGCATTTGCAATGCAATAGGTCTCGCATTTGGAAAGTTTGAGCTATTGGTCTTGTAAATGACACCATCTTTATTTATGTGTTGGTTTTGAAAATAGCGAAATTAATAGCTTTGTCATTTACAATGTCAATACTTTTAACTTTTGCAAATGTGACACCTATAGCATTTGTAATGCAACATGTTTTGTATTTACGTGACTTAGATGTATTGATATTACAAACAAGAATGGCTGTTAATTTTTTTATAATTAATACTTAAATAAAAGTTATTGTAATTTAATAATGGCAATAGCTTAAACTTTTGTAAATAACTTTTGCGAAGATTATGTTCAGTGTATTTTATAGTGACGAAAATCCAAGAACAGAAGTGAAATATTAACATCTTTTTGTGACATTTGTAATAAAGCTTGAAACATTGAGAGAACATATTTGAACCAGTTGTTGTTGAATGGTTGCACAGATTGATGCTGTGGTGGCGCGGATTGATGTGGTGGCGACAAGTGATGCTGTGGCGTTCAGTGATACTGTGGTAGCGCATAGTGATGTTGTGGTGCCCCTGAGTGATGCTGTGGTGCCCCTGAATGGCCCCTGAGTGATGCTGTGGTGCCCCTGAGTGATGCTGTGGTGGTGCGATCGATAGAGTGACGGCGATAGAAAGATAGACAGAGTGAGGGCGATCGATAGATAGAATGATGGCGATAGATAGAGTGAGGGCGATAGATAGACAGAGAGTGTGAAGGCGATAGATAGAGTGATGGCGATAGATAGAGTGAGGTGGCCTCGTGGTGGACGTGGTGGTGGTGAACATGGTAGTGGTGGAGGACGTGGTGGTGGATGTGTTGGTGGAGGACGTGGTGGAGGACGTGGTGGTGGACGTGGTGGTGGACGTGGTGGTGGAGGTAGGGGTGGTGGAGGTAGGGGTGGTGGAGGTAGGGGTGGTGGAGGTAGGGGTGGTGGAGGTAGGGGTGGTGGAGGTTGGGGGGGGTGGAGGTGGGTGTGGTGGAGGTGGGCGTGGTGGTGGTGGTGGACATGGTGGTGGTGGACATGGTGGTGGTGGACATGGTGGTGGTGGACATGGTGGTGGTGGATGGGGTGGATCCGGTGTTTGTGGACGTGGTGGTGGATGTGGTGGATGCAGTGGTGGTGGAGGATGTGGTGGTGGACGTGGTGGTGGTGGACATAGTGGACGCAGTGGTGGTGGATGCGGTGGTGCCCAATTTTCAGAGGGGACTGGCCCCTTCACCCAGCAATAGTTGTGTTTACACAACAGAGCTGCTGGTTGCTCTGCCAGTTGTTGTCAAGGGTTGTTTGGGTTTAGAAACCGGTTCTGTGGCACTTCAAACAAGGTGTGCGTAAACAAGCACTTTGTACTTATAGCCCTTTCTTATGAGAAGCAAAGCTGGCAGTCTCTGTTACTGACAGCCTTGCGTATCGTAAGCAAGGCTTATACGTACAAAGTGCGTGTTTATGCACCGCTCCAGTTCCCAGCATTGCAGGTGGGTGAGGAACTACACCCACATTACGCAGCTGCTGCTACTTAATGGTACTCACTAAAGACATCTCACCCAAGTCTGTGGATATTTTAGCTCCCTTCACGTAAACCCACAAAATAAACTAATAGACACGAACACTGCCAAGAACGCCATTCACCTCAAAATTAAAAAATCTCCACATTAAGCAAGTCACACAGCTTAATCATCGTGTAATATACAAATGGCATTTAAATGTGTACGCATGAGACATACAACCATTTTGGTTACTTTGGCTGAGAGACAACTGGATATATTGTGCAAGAACATCACCAGAAGCACCCCATCACAGTGATCGGAAGTACATGTACTTGACGTCTTTCAATACCCATGTAGAAGAGTTATACAAAAGCAGGTTTTTTTTTAAATATATGTACTGTTCAGTTTCCAGGGCTTTAAACATGTGCCATTCACTGACAAGTCCCAACACCATTATGAAATACGATGATACAAAAATTAACTGCGACTAGTACAATATTGTGCAAGAACATCACCCAAAAAAATGAAAACATATTTCACAGTGGGGACGCCACATGAGAACCTCAAACGCTCAATACCAAACGGTTAAGGCGCTTTAGGAGTGTACCAGAACCGGACATTCTGTATTGTGACTCAATTCTGCCTGTGCTTAAGAACAGAACCCGTAAAATGTTATGAGCCTTTAAGGTTTAGCAAGGGGAAGAAGATGTCCGTTTTATGTTGTGACATGACACAATCACAGTCTACGAATGTACAGCGTGTCCTTCATGATGTGGCTGCAATGGTTCTTTCAGGACATAAAACACAGTTTTGGACACCTCCCCGCAAGCCATCGCGCAACGCTGGCCAAGTCCCCTTTCAAAAGCCTTTGTAACAAGTCTAGTGGAGGTGCCACGCAATCAATGGTCCATCGGGACGGTTTGGGACAACGTGCAAAGCGCCTACCTGAAAATGATGCGCCTTGTGGCTCATCGCACACTCATTTTGCTCCTCCGAGCGGCTGGGTTTACGCAGCAGAGGGTGCAGCTCGGCGCAGGCCAGCAGCTTCAGCGGCCGCCACAGGCCACCTGACCTGGATTGACCCCCCAGGAGGGTGGCCAGCAGTGCGGGGCCCCATCCAATGTCCAGCGCCCGCCGGCCCCTTCGGCAGGGCTCCTCCTGCCGTCTCTGGCTGGACTCCTGGCACGTCATCAGGCAAAGTATAAATAACGGAAGTTCCGGAGCGTCACGTCGTGGGGCGGGACGTCCGCTTTTTGCGGAAAGCCCGGCCCACGGAGAGCAGCGGTGGCGCGGGGCTCCCAAGCATGAGGGAAGCCCCGCATGTGGTGATGCGGCGGAGAAAACACCAGGGGAGTGCGGAGCCTGTAGAGCGCAGCGAGGCGACGCGACAAAAGAACACGGTGAGTGGAGGGGGGGGATAGGTGTGTGTGTGTGTGCGCGCATGTATGTGCGTGTGTGTGTGTGTGCGCGCGTGAGCCCATGAGTGGTGGGGGGTGCGTGCGTGGCTGTGTGTGTGCACGCGCGTGAGCCCGTGGGGGGGGGGGGGGGATGTGTGTGTGCGCTTGTATGTGCCTGCATGTGTGTGCCTGTGTGTGTGCCTGCCGGCGTGTGTTTGCGCGCTTCAGGGAATCTGAGGCAGGAGATGTGCACGGCGCTGGCCTGGACGTGCGCGTCCACAGATACCAATCCCCGCGCTTGTCCGACCCCTGTCTCAGATTCCCAGGAGGCGGGCAACATTAGTTGTCGAGCTGGACGCAATTCAGCTCGACCTAAAAAAGGATCCCACTTTGCTTTGCCGTTAATGCTGAAAGGCATACTTTAAGGTTCTTTAAGACCTTTACCATCAAAAGATATACGCAACAGCATTTGCAAAAAAACCCATTATGATGTTTGCATTACTTACCCAGTATATTCTCCCAATTTGCTTTGATCATGAGGTCACTGCTTTGTACAAGCGCAGCCTAAAGCTTTTCATATTTTCCTGTATATGTGCCCGTTATTACTTACTTTAAGCTTAGAGTTGATCAGCAGCCCTTGTTGAAGGAGGGACCTAGCAATAGCCTGGCCCATGAACAGGCTGTTCGTCTGATTTTAGGGCCTACCAAAGGTGATTAATATAGCAGTACCACTCATGCAAATAATGGAGTTTCTTTCTACATTTTTGCATCCTGAGGAGTGGAGGCAATCTCAACTCTAAGTTTCTAAAATTCTGCATGAAAATTTTGACCACGACTCAAAACTTCTGATTGTTGCCTTTTCTGCTTTCTTTTCATTCTGCATGCCTCCTCTCTATGAGAACAGCCTACTTTAGGGCCATGTCTGTCTGAATCTCTGCTATTGTATTTTCAGCAAATTTCTAACATCTCATTTCAAAGATCATAACCTGTCTTTCTTTGAAGGTTAAACCTTGCAATCGAGCAATACCCACTTTCTTCTAACTGACCTACTAATCCCACCAACCATTTGCATTACCTCACATACCCCCCCCCCCACTAATGATCACACCTAATCGCTACTAATTTAATCCACTGCAGAGACACTGAAATAAACACACAGAATTGTCTCCTTCAGAGCACAAGACAAATCCAAATAATAAACACTGCATTCATCATTACATTTTGGGTCTGGACTAGTGTGTTGACCAGTGTAAAGCACTTTAACACCTCGTAAAGAATAGTAAGCACTATATAAATGAAATCACAAGTGAAAAACTCTGCTGCTCCAGTAACAGACAGAAAGGCCTATGGGTGGGCATAAAAGAAATCACATTGATGCAAGTCTTGAAAAAAAATTGGCAGCATTATTTAAAACTTCTGGCAGCTGTTGAATTAGCGGATAACAGCATGTTTCTGCTACAACTTCCTAACTAAATGTCTCACTGAAACAAAAGTATGCTAGCTCTGAAGTCAAAATAAAATATAAGCCACTTTCCAGAATAATGTAGTGACTAAGAGAACATCCTTGACACCCACTGTTCAATATTTACGTGTATTGCAGTCCAACAACATTGTCCATTTCAAATAGCATGCTGATGACAAACATCAAAATTCAAATGGAGAAAACAACGGGAGCAAAAACAAAGATCACAGGCTGCTGTAAACCACGTACAGTAAGTAGTGCATGAAGAAATAGCTTGTCTGCGCCAAGGAGCACAAAAACCTTTTAATTACAGCCAGGTATCTCAAAAGGAACCTACCTAGACCCTCAATCTGTAGGATAAGGGCAACACCAACACCTGTCTGCAGAGTGGGAAACATCTAGGTAATCTTTGATTTCACTTTTCTTTGTAATCCAACATAATACAGCAACAAAGGGAACGAACAATCAACTGGATATGCTCCAAAAAGGTAAGAGCTGTCTTTTTAGCGCTGTGTGCACACAACACAGTGTAGGTAGGGCCGGACCACTCCTCAACAATGATCCCAAGAACAAATAAATAAACGATACTTGGAACAGATCAGAGCTGCAAGACAGTGCTTTCGCCTCAATAACACATGGAAACAGCCTGGAATTAGCTTCTTTGGCCCCCAGCAGGGAAACCTCGAGTTCAAAACCATCCACAATATGCAGAAAGCATTTCCACAGAGGAGCCAAATAACCTTAAACCAAAACAACCCCAAAAAAGTCTGTGCCATGCTGCAACCAAACTTGGAATCTGGATGTCAAATCAGCAGTCCGTCAAAAAACATCCAACAGGACAAGACATAGCTGGGTCACTCCTGGTAAAAGGCCCCTCCCTCCCTGGCTCTGCACAGCCATAGAACCCCACTCACAGGTCAGGCAAGTCGGTAGGAGCCAGCCAATCAAAATAGGACGGTACCCGACAGATCATAACAGGTAAGACGCCCTTGGCTAAACAACTGCCGCACCACAGCCTAAGGACCCAAAAAAACTATGTGGAGTTCAGGACACTCAAAGACAGCTGCCTGAACGAGCAGAGCCGACAGACGCTGCCTCTTGCATCGTACTAAAAGGCACTACACAACTTAAATACTGAAGTCATGTATCCCTGTCTATACCTCGTAGCGACTACTAGTGCCTCCCCATATATGCGTTTGTCAACACTATGTGAGTGCCATTACCGCAAGATAGCCTGTTAGCACTACACGTCTAAAGCTACTTTCTGCAGCCACCTTTGCAATCTGTACTGCATTAAAAGATACCCTCCTCTTCTCCTCACATTCTTCTGTAATGTGTGCCCCGTTAGAAAGTGCACGCAAAATGCACCTTCAACCCTCCTCTGTGTAAGAAAGGACAACGTTAGCCTGCGCACCTGCCTCCATGAGAGGAGTAAATGCCCGCTACTTATGCCACCCACAATCCTGCCAGTCAGCCCCCGCAGCCTTGATAGCATGGATAATAGCAGAGATCGCATGAGAGGGGGCTCCAATGTTGGGCCAAGCACATCCTTGGGAGAGAATGAACATTTTGCCAGCCAGTCACCAGCAAGGACAATATCTCCGAGAGCGCGAGGCGCCCCCTGCCCTGTACAGGTGTCAGCTTTAGACCGCTGGCTGCCCCTCTATTAGACTCCGTCCTCTCCACAGGGCCTAGCGCTCTGTTTCTGTAGGAGTTTCAGGACTCCCTGAAGGTCACACAGCTCCAAGATCACTTATTAACTCTTTACTGCGCATTTGAGCGGTGAATGACTACCCCACAACCCCGGCTGCAAGGGGGGAAGGGAGGATGGGGGAGGGGAGGGGAGGATGGAGAAGGGCAAGAGAGCACCCACCTGTGCTGTATGTCGGCCGGGTAAACTCAACCCCACCCTTCACAGAGCAGGAGAGAGTTCCGACCGATCTGCTCCAAGTTAACTATTATTTACGCTCCGGGGTCTTCGCATCTCCAAGGGGTGCAGGTGTATTGGAGAACAAGGGTAGGGCTCAATGCTGAAGGTGTGGGAATGCAGTCTGGGGCAGCTAGTTTCTCCGTGGGGTGGGGGGCGATGGGCCGTGCTGTTCGAGGATTTAAGGACGTGCACGAAGAGGAGAGACCAGCCTTTCACAACCCCACCCCCTCCTTACCTGGCTTTCTCCTCCCGAAGAACCAGAGGTTCGGGCCCCAGGGCTCCTCTTGCGCTGGGCCTTGCCCATGGCAGGAGGGCGCTCTCACATGGTGGGGGGAGCTGCAGCGCCACAGGGGCCGAGCGGCACGGGAGCAACAGCCTGAGCGCTGTCCCTGTACACCCCGCCCTGCGGAGGGAGCAACAACCTGCAAGTTCCCCTGCGGATCCACCGTGCAGAGAGGGAGGGGCCGTGCATCGGCACAAGCTGAAGATCGCCGAAGACAGCCGACCTCCGAGTCTGCCTGCTGCCGAGACGGACCTGCTGCGAGGACACGTGGAAAGAGCCCGAGAGAGAGAGCTCGACCTAAAGAAAAAAATGGTAGCGGACCAGAGAGGGAGCATCTCTAAAAGGAGTTCTGCCTCCTGATTGGCTGTAGAGGAGCCGACGCGGGAATCCTGATTGGCTGTAGAGGAGCCGACGCGGGAATCGAAACCTGTGGTGCGCGCGCACCAGAGGAGCGGGGGCAAGGGAGCGCGAAGACGCCGAGACGAGGTAGGGGATGTGCGTGTAAGCGCCTGGGGTTCTCTGTGTATGTGTGTGTGTGTGTGTGCGTGTGTGTGTGTGTGTATGGGGGGGTTCTGTATGTATGTATGTGTGTGTGTATGCGGGGGGGGGCTGTATGTGTGTTGTGCATGTGTTGTGAAGAGCCTGTTGATGCGCGCGACCTGATCCCGGCAGGCTGCTGCTGCTGCTGCTGCGTGCGCGTGACAGTCTGTTGTCCTCTCCGGCTCCCTTTCAGTCCTTGAAAGCCGGAATGATAACAATAGTCTCGCTCTGCGACAGCAGGCCTTTGGCCTGCAATCGCAGGGCGAGACCTAAAAATGGACTAGAAGAAAACTGATTTTTCAAGTCTTTGGGTTTTGTATTCAGCCTGTGCACAATGAAGAAGAAAGAACAGTTTTTACCTTTTGCCTCAGACTCCTTATATAGTCTCATTACTGACAGTTTCACAAAGAGTGTCCGCTCATGAGCCCATAGTTCAATTTTATTGTGCTCTTTATTCATAAAATCGCTGTTAAAAAAACAACAAAAACTGTGCTTGAAATAGTCAATTCCAAATATAGCACAATTCCAGAAGTGAGCTGGTTAAATTATACTGCTCAAACGTAATTACCTCACAGAAAGAAGGTGTGAGGAAGTTTTATCCCATGTAATATTATACCTGGAAGTCAATCATCTTTTTTGTACATGTAGATCTCTTTCAAATGACGCATTTGGTTGCTCCTTCAGGTCTGAAATCAACACCTTGCTCTTTCCTGCTGACAAGGTGTGTCTCTCTCTGATCACTTTTGAAGTTCATTCCACTTTTTTATTTAAATTGTGTATTCTTATCCAAGGGTATTGTGCAGAGGGAGTCTTCCAGGTTGGAAGAGTCCATGTATCAAGATTTGGGTGTTGGCATTGTGCTGGTCTTTCTCAGTCATAATCCAAAGGACACTGTAAAAATCAGTTTTGCAGCATAGCTACAATATCGCCGCCCCCAAACAAAAGCGGCACAAAGCTTTCTGTGATAGCAGAGTCACAGAAAGCTTGTGCTCTTGGTGTCAGACAGATCAGGATTGCAACTTGGTCAGGAACTTTATGGTAGGAATCTGTTAAGTAAGAACAGGTGGTGGGTAAGTAATTACTTACCCACCATGCCACCTCAGACAGAAACCAGCTACAAGCAAATCCCACTCCTGGAAAATGGTCTGCGGTTGCAGAGATTCCCGTTCAGAGTGCACCTGGTCTGGGAGTTCGGGCTAATCTAATTCTACTGGGGTAGGACCAAGCTGAATTGTTTACCTAACCAGCCTAAGTGGCAAGGGTATGCCTAGACAAGGATCCTGATCTCACTGTGCCACTGGACCCAAGCTACACTTGTCTGACCAGCCCCAATCAGGGCAAACCCGGTCTTGGGTTGCTTGTGTTCCACATAAGGAAGGTGTTGTCAGCTGGCAGTTCTGTATGACTGTTCCTTTTGGAGCAGGGTCAATAATGATTTGTATATGGTTGTTTAAAACGGAACACTAGTAAAACCGAGATCCCGCTGTGCGGTGAACACCCTCAATTGTGGGGAGAGCTTTGGTGGCTGGACAGCCCGGGGCACCCTCCCTCACCTAAAATATCTGTGAAAAACCTGGGCATCTGGTTGGGTGACGCCCTCAGTTTTGAGACACAAGTAACCATTATCCATTATGGCCGGCACCTGTTTTTAACTTTTGAGAGGATTAATGATTATTCAATCTTTCATTTTGTCTTACCTGGACTACTGTAACATTCTGTATGCAGGTAGCAAGAAATCAACCTTAAAGAGGCTACAGTTGGTCCAATACGTGGCAGCCAGATTACTGTTTTCTCTCCCTAAATTCTGCCCTGCTTCAGGACTTCGTCGTAGGCTCTATTTCTGCCTATTGAGATCAGCATTAAAATTAAAGACCTCAGTACGGCACATAAGATCATGAATGCATCAGATGCTCCCATCTTGTCTGATCTAATGAAACCCTATCTTCGAAATAGAGCAATCTGCTCGGCCAAGCTTAACCTGGCTGCCTATTCCTATTGAAGCAGGGTCAAGAATGATTTGTATAAGGCTGGGCCCAAACTGAGGTGACATGGTGAGCTAAAGAACGATGAGTTGGAATGCTACCCAGAGCGATTGTCAATGGTAAGACAAATTGGAAGCATTCTGTAAAGATACTGTCCACAAGTCTTCTTTATCTGTTAATCTTGTTTTATTAGCTTAAATGCTCACATCTCCAGCTGACAGCCCGTTACTCTTCTGCCTGTCCACGCCTTCCAGCCTCTCTCTCTCTGATGTCATCCACACATCATCGCATTCCACATCTTGTCAACTTTGTACCGTTCTAAGTGGCAAAGGTAATCCCAGATGTGCTCTCTGAGCCATTGGAACTAAGCTACACCCAACTGACAAGCCCCAATCACGGTAAAACTGGCCTTGGGTTGTTTGTGTTCACAGTAAAATTATACTCTACCACTTTTTTTTCCAAACTTTTGACTCCAGTATGAATTTTCAAGAAGACTGCACTCAATGTAATACTAGTGAGAGGTTCTTAGTCTACAGGCTACCCCTAAATACTTAACTAAATATGTATATCTCAGAATTAGGGCAGCTCCAGACTCTTCAGAAGAAGTCCAGCTTTTCTGGAGATCATGGATGGGGTCGGCAAGGCAGGCATTTGGCCAAGCAGGAACTGCAGTGTGCTGAGAAGCCCCTTCGAAAAACCACTATGTTTATTCTGCAAAGAAGGTAAAGGTAGGTGGCTTTTCCAGCATGGCCTGCCCACAACCGAATCACTCGCCCCTAGCACAGGCGCAGCAAGAAGAAGGCAGTGAATTGAAAAGTCCTCATATTTCATGAGCACCTAGGCACATTTACCAAACAACAAGATATAAGGCTAGATTTCCTTTTTCGCACAAGCCACATGAATAACCTGCATCCATTTACAATTGAAAGGACGGCAGGTTGGGGTTCCACCTAGAGGTTTGTGGGTTCATTTTTAGGTAGATTGGGGTACACTTAATTGTAGATTACTTTTGTGTTTGTCTTTGGGACTCTATGGAGCTGGATGGTAACAATTACATTCATTATGTGAATATCACTAGCTGCATCCTTGAGAAATGCTGTTGAAGGTACTTTTCAGGGGTAATGGTAGGCCGCCTGCTTTGTGTGATTGGTGTTCGGCTGAACACGACTCTGTGCAGGGCAGGAGTTGGGAAGGTGGTCTAGAAAATTTGCTATAATTGGTGCAAAGTGGACATCTTCTTTTTGGTTCCTCTTGCTCCTTCACAACAACATACGTGGGATGAGTCTTTCTTACAAATTCTTTTGCCATTGACTGGTTATTTGATTCTCTGTGCCGCACTTCAAATAGGTGAGATATGTGGCAGTACTATTCAGAAGGAAAAACTGGTCCACACCGCAGATAACTCCTCTTAGCACTTGTCGGCATTCTGGGTATGACTGACTGTGAATATTAGTACTTCTCCTTGATGTTGGAACATTAGATATACGGTTACAATGTATTCATGTAGTGCTACTCCAACCATTTTAGGAATCAAAATGGCGCAGTTGGCCACCCTCCATGAAAGCAAAAAACATATTCCGCACCAGGAAACAAGCACTATTGACATGACAAGCCCTGTGGGGGCCGCATACATGCCCTCAGTTGAAGAAGAGGTGATCTAATAATATTTCACTGCAGAGACGCTTCCTTATAAGAAAGATGCAAATCAGTGCATTGCCTGGTCTTGGGAATAGCAAGGTTTCACGGTTGATCCAGCAAGATGTTATGGTCCACTGCGCTTACGGCAGTGGAGATGTCAGTTGCACTAACAGTGAGTCAAATCCGGGATCTCCAGTTTTGTTTCCACAAGTTCAATAAAGAGTTTCAGTTCCATTGTCAGGTCTTAATCCTAACTCCAAATAACTAAGCAAATTAAGGGGCATATTTACAAGGGCTTTATCTCCGCTTTTTTGGCTTACAAAGCCAAAAAAGCAGAGATAAAACCAGCGCCCTATTTACACGAGGGTGCTAACATGCATTATCGCATGTTAGCACCCTTTTCCCCCAACGCCTCCCTTTGCATCTCCAATGAGATGTAAAGTGGGCGTTACTGGGTGTACCCCAGATGGACTACCTTGCAAATATTGCAGATGTGTACATCGCAATATTTACTAGGCAGCCCACATGATTTTAGCACTCATTAGATTTTGGCAAAAATGTCAGTTTTCGCCCAAATCTAACGTCTGCTAAAATCCTGACTTAGCCATCCCTAACATAGGGGGTGGATTATGCTGATAAGACCCTGTGGGTTGCATCAGCAAGGTTATCGCCGTTTCGCAGGGAACATCGCTGGAAAACCAGAGATGTTCCCTACAATAGAGCGATGACCTCGCTATCTCTGGAATTTGCGCAGGAGTAACGCGTTGTTAATAACGCGCTACCAGGGCGATAAATTCCAGAGATAGCCTGCAATAATATAATTATCGCTAAGCATGGCCAGAGATAATAATCGCTGGCTGTTGTTAATATGCCCCATAAATATTCTAGATGTCAAAAAAGCTTGTCCAAGATTGTTAGTACTGTAGGTGCTCCTGATAGAGAGTGCAAGATTGCTGAACCAGATGGATCAAGAAACTTATGTCCAATGTTTTTTTTTTTTAACAGGGAGTGATCTATGATTTCTTTTACTAACAGATTTAATTCATACTCGCCAACCTCTTCATCTGAAATAGTCATCAACAGAATTTCGGGTACTGGTGCGCTGTCTGTAGTTCGCAAAATGTTTCCGATTTCCTTTGGACCTCCAAGGCTCTGCTGTTTTTATCCACTGTAAAGCACCTTTGCGTTTGGACTTTATGTTGGCTAAAGTCAAGGATAGGTATTGCTTCCATATTTTAAAAAAGAGTTCATCCTTAGGTCTTCCCTGTGTTACTTCCTTCAAAAATTGTATCGGTTTTATCTTGTAATCATTCCCTTATTTATGCAGTTGATACCGTAATTTTTGGGCAAATTTTTGGTCTGCTGAAATCAATTCCTGATCTCAATGGCCACTCCCTTGTCACCTTGTTTTTTTTTTAGGCCGCATACACATCACATAAATTGTGTATGTCTCATTTTCTGGAATGAGAACTGTAATGGGAATTAAGCAGGGCAAGACACAGACTGTGGGGACCTGAGTTGGCTGTAACATACTGGAGCTTGTGTACCAGGCATATACTAAGGGCATCATTAGGAGTCCGCCCCCCATCCTCACGGTAAAAGGGACCGACCGCCATAAGGGCGGGGCTACCGTGGGGGCAATTAGGATGCGCCCGCCTCAGTGGCGGGCGCATCCTGCATTCCTGGCATTGTGGCGGGCGGTGCACTCAGCACCGCCCGCCACAATGCCAGGAAGGCATGTTGTGCACTGCCATGCACAACATGGCAGGCACTGCGCGGTGCCTGCCATGTTGTGCAATGGAACTGCTGGGGGGTACCATAGGTACCCTCCATGTACACCCACTACCCCCCAGAGTACCTGGGGGCCCGGAACGGGACCCCGCGGTCAATTCCTGCATGCCTTTTCGTGGCAGGAATGCCGCCATGACAAGGCATCTTTCCGCACCCATCTTAATATGGCTTGCGGTGTCTAACAGACACCGACACCATATTAAACCCTTTTCCGCCCGATCAACTCGTTGACCGGGCGGAAAAGCGGCAGACGGAAAGACCGTCCGCCGTGGTCTCACCGCGATAGTAATATGGCGGGGGAAATGGGTGGCGGGCGGGGTCGGAGACATGTTCAAAACACTTTTTTTCGCCATTGGCTCCTTTAACAAACAAGTCTAGGGACACACTTTGATGACACAAGATAAGGTAACAGGTGATTGACCTAGCTGACCGTGATTAATGATCTATTACAGCCTCCTGCGTGGGTGGCAGCAGCTGACTCCCTGTAGCCATATACTTTAGTAGACTGCGTCAGCGGGGCAGTTAGGGAGTCCAATGCTCAGGCATTAGAGTGCTTGAGTATTCATCTTTCCTTCAACGCCCTCTTGCAGAGTGACACAGGGGAATGTTGCAGTTATTACGCGTGGTCAATTACGGATCATGTCTGGAACAACAGATATACATATGGCGTTCTCCTTTCATGTTAGTTTCTTGCAACTGGATAAGTGCTAATGACTGCCTCTCAGGAGGCTAGAGAGTCGAAACGGAGCTGGTGACCACCAAGCTCAAAGTATCAACAAGCTATCCATTCACAGCACAAAGAAAGGGGTTGGCTGCATTGACCCTGATCACATCCCCAAATCCACATACTATTATGTTCTATAACATTATTAAACTGAGTAAGATCAAGTGCCTGGATGAGTCGTGTCTGATGCATCTCTACTCCTATAGCCTCCGTCACGTATTGCTGAAATTTATAAGGAAAATTAGTGGTTTATCCAAGAAAACTGGACCTTCACAACATATTCCAAATACTACTTACAGCCACAGTAGCTCATTAGAAGTTACATTCATTCCACAAAATGCAAGGGGTATAAACAACACACGCTCTTGGGCCCTTACAACATCATACTTAGTCAATCAACAGCTTCCTGTTTGCTACAAACCCAAATTTACATTCCATTAACGCAGACAACACATGAAGCTGGTACTCAAGATTGGCACGGGCTCTCGCTTTGGGAGCTCAATCAAATTAGAGGACGGATAAATGCGCCTAAAGCTCTGAAAGATCTGAAAATTGGCCATCAAGATGGCTGCCAGTGCTTGGAAACCGAACTAATGGCAGACTGTGCAACACACAAACGCCATTAACATAACCTAAAGTACAATTCTATTCAACACTACACCGCAAACAAGACACTAGGCTATGGCAGTGATCAATCATGGTCAAGCAGCCCACTGTACTGTGGTTTACTTCTGAGGTGAGTGGTCCTAACCTATGAAACTCCCACAGAGACAATAACTAAGTCTTAGGCCTACGTCCATTTCGTCGGGCAGCAAAGCACAATGATTAATCCCATAAGAGACTACATGCTTTTTTCCTTTTCTACTCACTTGCAAGTTCCAGCTCTAAATAATAAGCACTTTAAGACTACGGCGATTCCACTAGTGACACACAAATATTCAAGCTCGAGACTGAAAATTAGATTCTTTTTTTTCTTGAACCTCATAAACTCTATAGAGGGAAGAAAAATGGCTAATAGTTTATATGGCTGTAGTCAACCTTTTAACTGTCTAGAGGAATAGGAGTTTGCTTTCTAGGAATAAAATACACCGTATATATTAAAGAATTCGTATAATGTAATGTATATATTTGTCCTCCAGTTTCTGGAGTATAAAATAATGTTAGTATATTTTATATTTGATTATGTACGACTTCTTTCTTTCATATTGTTCGTCTAAACCACGCAGAGTACTAGAGCACTTCAGGTGTAGCAAGAAGGGTTAGGTCCGAAACTTTGTATTTAGAATTAACAATGTGTAATGAAACTGAGTCTGTGTCTGAGGCTGAAGGATGGAAGTACACATTTTTCATCAAGCTATGAGATTGGCATAGGCCAAGAGTGAGGTACTGGTATGGACAAGGGAGCTGAGTTTCTTAAAAGTCCTTGCAGTGGCACATGAGAGGCATTGTTTGAGGGACTAATAACGCTGCAATTTAGAAGAATTACGTCATGGATGTTTGGCTTCTTGCCATTTGTGACCCTCTTGAGTACACAGCTTTCTAGGTGAAATAGACTATTTGTACTTGCTTCTGTTTGTATGGGGTAGCCACTCAAGCTCTACACAGAATCATGGACGTATAATCTGGCTCTGCAGGCAAGTGAAGTGCGTGAGTGATTTACTGCTTCTGGGAGTTTAAGCAATGCTTAATTTGAGCTGGTGGTTGCCGGTGGGGGCATAGGCACTCATATTTGGGGACTGGCACTTATTTTTCTGCATCAGACATTTAGTACAGAAAGAGAGAGAGGGAAAAAGACACACAGGAAGAGAAAGACAAAACAAGTCACAAAAGTAGAAACTTGCAAGAGTGAGCTGAAGGGGTGTCTGGTAGTGGATCAAAAAGATATGTGGTGGATTTGGGACTATGGAGCCTATGTATCCGGCTCGCCGACATTCAATTGCAGCAGTTGCAGGCCTCTGCACAGAGCCCTGAGCACCAGCACTTATTATTTTACATGGGTTTATGGTGGTCTAAGGGGGGATAGCAATCTACATCCATTGGGCTATGACCTCACATGGATGTAGATCTATGATGTTGTGAAGTTCACAAAACTTTAAAGGGTACACCTAGAATGCTGACACAATAACAGCTTTCCAGGCGTACATCTGAAAAAGTATCATGGTTTCACCCAATGCAGCATTTTATGGAGAGCAGAATTCTACATTGTCGAGGAGATGGCCTAACGGCTAGGGCGCTCGACCTCGGACCTGGGTTCGAGTCTCGGTAACGACGCCAAATCCTCCTGTGATTCTGGGCAAATCGCTTAATCTCCCTCTGCCTAAAAATGAATGCGTGTCCTCATGTAACGTAACTGGTGCTATGTAAAGCGCTCTGATACCCGATTTGGTTCGGGTATAGTTCGCGCTATATAAAACTCTAAAAAAAAATTAAAAAAAGCCAATGTTTCCGTATGATGCCTGTTTTATTTTGCTCCACCGAGTGGGCAGACTTTGCTCCTGAGTGCTCGACCACCTCGAGCATTCAGGGGCATATTTACAATAACTGGTGCATCCCTGCATATCAGCAGGGATGCACCAGTTATTGTGCGCCACAGCTCCGCCACCATGGGGCAAAAACGGCACAGATGCGTAACGCATCTGTGCCGTAAAAGTGGCACATTGCTGGAGTTGCGTCGCAAGCGCGACGCAGCTCCAGCAATGCTCTGGGGGCCCTATCTAGTTAATGCTGCGTCAATTCTTACGCCTGCTTCAGGCAGGCGCAGGGTTTTGACGCAGCATGGACCTAAAAGTGACTGAGTGAAATCTTGTAGATTTCACTAAGCCACTTTTAGGAGGCGTTCCTGCGCCGGAACGCCCCCGCCCAGGAACGCCTACATGTGGGGCAGGGTTTTACAATGTGACGCATCTCCCAGATGCGTCACGTTGTAAGTACCCCGCACCATGGCGCAGGATTTGCACCGCCGCTGCGTCACAAAAGTGACGCACAACGGCGGTGTCAATGAGGCGCAAGGGGCTTGTAAATCTGCCGTAATGTGGAAACAAGGGCCTCGCACCTTCCTCTTCGAATGGCCGAAGCAGCTCCACAGTTTGTGCTGACTCTGAAACAGCATTTGCCAATGCACTGGCTGAGAGCACAGCAATCACACTCACTCTTGCTCTAATTCTTATCATACATGTAGGGGATGATTCTGAAGTGATAGTCCCTGAAAGAAAACTGTTCTGAAGAACTTTACCCACTAAGCCTAAAATGTCCACAAATTAGTATCTTTTTGCGCTGACTGTGGGGCTCTCCTTAAAAATTGAGTGTTTACCAACCTCCTGTTGTCAGACTGGTGGTCTCCATTTTCAGATTTTCTCCGATTTGAGGTAGAGCCAGCTGAGCTAGTTAAACACTCATGTACTATTGGTACAATAGGGACTATAACCTAAACAATACATTTAAGATACATTTAAGCTGGCCTGGGAAGAGAATATAGTGTTGCGCATGCGTAGCAGTGGTGAGGGGGTCATCATTAAGGCGGTCTACTATAACACCTGGCTCTTTGAGGTTAATGGTTGATTCCAGGTGTTACGTGAATAAAACAATGGCTTCTTGCGCGGGGTCCTCCTGGCAATTAATCTGCTTCGCCTACCCAGCCTGTGCCCCCTTCTTTATGCCGTCAACCCCTTACAACAGTGGTTCCCAAACTTTTGACTCACGAGGACCCCCATTGAGTCACCACTGGAAGCCGGGGACCCCCAAGCAATTTGTAGGAGTTAAATTTCAAATATTAAAACAGTAATTAAAAAAAAAAACACGTGTTCACACAAAACAAATACTCAAAGTACTAAGGATTTTGGGGCCCAGATGTACGACCATTTCATTTAGCGCCTCGCAATTGGCGACACAATGCAAGTGGCAAATTGCGAGTCGCTAAATGAAATGTACAACAGTGTGTTAACACTGTTTGGGATTCCCAATGGGGTCACAAATTGCGGGGCTCATATTAATGAGCCTCTCGCAATTTGGAGCCCATTGGAAATGCCCGCTCTCCGAGGGATGGTGGCCTGCTGGGCTCAGCAGGCAACCATGTCTCGGACTGCTTTTAAATAAAAGCAGTTTTTTAAAAAATGCAGCCCGTTTACCATGCATTTAAAAAAAAAAAAAAATGAAACTTTTTTGTTTCATTTTTTAAGGGCAGGCAGAGGTCCCTGGGACCTCTGCCTGCCCTTAAAAAATAATTTTGCATGCAATTGCAAAGGGGAAGGGGTCCCCTGGGGACCCCTTCCTATTTGCAAATGCATTACCATCTACTTGAAGTAGGTGGTAATTGCAAGTGTTTTGCGACCGAAAAACATTTGTACATGGTTTTGAGACTCGCTATTTGGAAGGGAATGCCCCTTCCAAATAGCAAGTTGCAAAACCTATTTAGCGAGTCACAAACAAATTGCGACTCGCGAAATAGGCTATGTACATGGCCCAATAGGTTTTTGCATGTGCAAATGGGTTCACGAACCCATTCGCGCATATAAAAACGGGTCGTACATCTGGCCCTTAGTATTTTATATTGAAGGAACAGCCCCTCTGTCACATGGATTTTATTTGTTTTATAGCATCCTTCATACCATTGTAGGATGTCAGAGCACTTTACATCACACACATATAGAGACATTACATCATACATGTAAATCAGTGTGTATATAAAATGTTACATAAGGTAAAGGGGACTACAAAGATTACATCTCATTCCTACTGGTAGGCATTTTTAAAGAGTGCTTGGTCTGGAAATGCACAAACTCAGGATTCAGAACATAACACATTGGCTAGTAACATTAAAAATGTATTTCCGCCCAAATAAATCTTTTTAGCAGCATCAGGATAATGAATAACTGGGGAAAAAACATAAGTTACTCAGTGGCGGCTGGTGAGATTTGAAAGTGGTGAGGCGTAAAATTTCTGATGAGTGACTTGTGGCGAGCGAGTGAGCCTGACAACCATCAGGGGGATTTGGGGGATTCACCCTGAGAAAATTTTGAAAAAAGAGCGGGCAAATGGTGCATTTTCAAACATATTTGAAAAAGCAAGAAGGTTAATAAAGCAATTGTTTTCTTGTTTTGACATCAATAATGCTTACTAATGTTACTGTAAGGTTTACAACATAATAGAGGGTTGTGGGCACGTGACGTTCGGCAGTCGTTCTGTGCATACCTACGTACGACTCGGGGTTCACCATGTGGACTTGTTATTTGGTCCATCAGGGTTTAGGAGACCTGCGGGGGTGAAGCGGGGAAGCTAGGGAATGGCGCGGGACTTTAACAGGGTGCGAGCCCTTGGAGCTCTGCAGACACTCGCACCAGATGTTCTGAGGCCGAAGATACACGATCCTGGGGAGGAAGAGGATGTGTTTCTCCAAACTCCCTGTGGCTCTGTTAATGAGCTGCGGCCTCTGCTGTGGGCCCACGTGAGGCCCGCAGCTGCTCGTTGCAAGCGGGGGAGGGGGGGATGCACACTACGTCCCGGAGGAGCAGCGAGGCGCCTCCCCAGCCCGGGTATCTTCAGAAGTGAAAGTGAAGTCACTTGTGAGAAAGAGAAAGAGACAACTGCGCCAGCTCGTTAGACGTTGTAGGACACCTCGCGGTCAGACGATGGCGCTGCAGGCAGCTGGTCTGGAAGAGAAAGGCGTGCAGGCTGCTGTAGGTTTACCGGGATTGGGACCAAAAACAGTTTCCCTCTTTCCAGTTTTACTGTCTCTTTGGGGATTCTATGACTAAGCCATTTGACACTGGCAAAAAATGCAACCTTTCCTTTCAATTAATCACGGGGGAGTGCTGTGAAAACAAGTTTTATGCAGAAGGCTACATATCTCGCTAGTTTGTCTAAAAAAACCGTTAAATAGCATTAGTGTCCGACGACAGCCTCCTTACAAATGTTTAACCTGCTGGGCAACAAATACAGCATGACAGTGCCAGCACTTGGCAAACAAGTGATGACAAAAGCCTGGTATTGGATACCAGGTTTGGGCTTTACCAGTGCTTGTTTTGATATTTATTTTTTGTACAACATTGCGGTTGGGGAGCTACTGGGCCCTCACCAATATGAGGCAGAATAAATGCTAAAAGCAACAATATATTTAGTCTAAAAAAGCACTGGATTCCCTGGCGCTGAAGGAAACCAACTATCTTGTTTGCGGATGTGTTGAATGTCGTCACTCAGAGTGAAAATAGGCAATGGCTGAAGTGGGTTGACCTACTGCTGCTTGATGTTGCTGTAGCGGGCAGTAGAGGATTAATGACACAACAATAGACCAGTTGACGAAGAGGGATGGCTGAAAGCCCCTAGAAGTTTGTATATGCATGTTTTGGTAACATCAAAAAGTCTCCCCTATCACAAGACCTAAAAATATGGAAAGACTGGAGACCTGGCAACAAAAGCTTTAGCACAAGTTATATCATACATCCCTAATGGTACAAAGAACCAGCTTGTGACCTAATCAGACCGGGATAGTGCTTGTCAGGAATGGGGGTTTTGTTTTGAGTGGTGTGTGAACCCTTCCCAAGCAACAACCACAATCCCTGTCATGGTGAACCACAGAAAGTAACTAAATTAACCTGTATTAACCCTCTGGTAGTTTCGCACAAAACAGTCAGGTTTCATTTAGCGGCAACGTGTAAAGAATTTATGCAGCACTTAAACAGTAACAAAGAGAAACACGACACAAGACAAAATCCTACACCAATTAAAAAAATCAAATAAATATCCTAAATTATTTGACACCAAGACAACAAAAATCCAATTTAGTAGAACTGTAGGTATGAAATTTTAAAGTCTTTAGTGAAAAGTACTTACTAAAAGGTCAAAGCGCCAACAGTGGACATCTGGTCGCGCAAGACCAGAGCAAAGTTAAAAGTTATGGCTGACTTCAATGGAGCGTGGCTCGAACACAGGAGGTGGTTTGGGCCCGGTCTCAGCTTACTTTCCGACTTTGAAGAAATTTTGAAGAAAAATGTCTGAGAAGGTAAAGTTCAGAGGGGCAAGGTAGTCGGTGGTGTCTGAGGAAGAGGCATCGTCATCGGGGAGCTGTTAGACGAAAAGGCAGTAAAGATTTCTACATTCGGACTTAGTCTCATTTTTTAAAATCTAAAATCTCCAGTGGGATGAAGATGTAGGATGCGGTCAACGAAGATTCCACAAGGCTTTATACCCCTACTACGAGGAACTGATAAACAGGATGTCCTGCTGCGGAAAAGAACGTAGCGGGAGCTACCACGAAGTCAGGCCGACCGGGGATGTATCTTGAACAGATCAGTGAGGAGGTAGGTCCCGGCCTCTTCTCGGTCTCACAGCAGGCTGAAAACTTTTTAAGTTCCACGTTTTTGATTTAGGCTGTTTGGGCACTGTTAGCACCACTTCCAAGGGTCCAGGACTGGGAAGCTCTTTACGTGAAGGGCAGGATTTACCTCAGGCAGTATCCAGGTGGAGGGTGCAATTTGTTGGAGCTTTTTGCATTCCTGTAGCTCAGAACTCTGAAAAGGAGGCCATCCAACTAGCCATTGGAGTCACTATGGTAGTACTAGGTTCAAGCAGCAGGACAGCCGACCAGCAGCAGGGCGATCCCCAGAGGGTTCAAGTCAGGTTTCCAGCAGCAGGGCAGTCCTACGAAGTGCAGGCAGACTTTCTGAGTGTCCTCTGCAGGTCCAGGAGTGAACTGAAGAGTTGATCTGAGGGTACTAGTTTTATACTTGGTGCCAGCTTTTAGTGGAAGAAACCTCTGGAGATTTTACCCCACAAGTGGTTCTGGATTTTCATTTGTCCCTGCCCAGGTTCCAAAGGGTCTGGGGTGACAAAGGCTATTGTGAAGTTCCTTGAGAGTGTACTGTGCTGCTCCATGTAAGTTGAACAGCTCTGCCCCACACATCCTGGTAGTATGACCCATCCTGCCAACACCTAGTCTACCATTTTCCCACTGTCTGGGAGGAATACACAAAGGCCAACTGCCATGATACTCACAGTCATGTGACCCAGGACACAGGCTGCAGGCACCAAATGGTTAGAACAAGAAAATACTAACTTTGTAAATTGTGACTTGAACTCCGACTTTACCATTGAGGAGCATTTCAAATTACAATTCTTTGGACATCAAACATGATATTTTGACCTGTTCTCAAATTAAAGTTATCGCTTAATAACTGTAATGAGGCAACCCAATGTTATCCTATGGGAGAGTTAGGCCTTACTGTAGTGAAAAACGAACTTAAAGTGTTTCACTACCAGGACATGTAAAACTTAAAAGTACATTTCACATTTTTTAAATACAATGAACCCTGCCTACAAGCTGTTTACATCCTACCTTAGGAGTGACATATATTGTATGTTATGCCCCAGTAGCATCCTGGTATTTACCTCTTAATTCTATTACTCGTTGTGTACCATTTGTTTGTGATTTTTGTGCCTACAACTGTTTAGGACTGTCACTTGATATAGTTACTGGTTTCTTATTCCCCCTTTCATCCTTGTGTAAAGCGCTCTGATATCCCTCAGGATCTTGTTTGCGCTATATAAAACTTTATAAAATAAATAAATAAAAAATATTAACAATGGAGTTTTAGGCCTGGCAAGATGTTTAGCGTTGTCTTAAAACTAAACACGGGAGGCAATGGCAGGCCTGAGACATGTTTTGAAAGGCTGCTTGTGGGTGGCACAATAAGTGTTGCAGGTCCACTAATAGCATTACATTTACAGGGACTGGGTACATGTTGTACTACTTTACTAGAGACTTATAAGTACATTAAATGTGCTAATCAAGTGTAGGCTAATTTCAGCATGTTTTAGGAAGTGAGTACACCACTTTAGCACTTGTCACCAGTGGTGAAGTGCACAGATGTCATAAAGCCAACAAAAATGAATTTCAGTAAACAGGAGGGAGTAGGCAGAAAGGTTCGGGGACGAACACCCTAAGGATGACAGGTCTAGCAGTGCTCTCATTACCAAAAATATCTCTGGGTAAAATTCCACTATCGGCAATTCCAAATGTCTCTGAGACAGGAAATATCAGGCCACAAACTCTGAAACTAATAATTTTAGTCCTGGAGACACCAAACCTTTTTCAATGCAGCAGGGTCATGGGCTGCAGGCAGCAGCACAGCCAGGCACCTGTCTGACAATTGCAGCAGTTTATAGTTTCACTCAGAGAGGCTGGCCCTTTCCTGTTCCTCCTATCTCCCTAACACTACGACTCTGTCCCACTGGTCATCCCGCTTACACGTTCAACCTGCTCTGAGCATGCCGAAAAAGTAAGCGAATGTGTCCCTGGAAACATGGAAAAATACTTCGAAAAGGACCAGTGTTACGAGGTCTGTGCATAGTCTGAGGCTGAGAACAGTCGTAATCTTTGGAATTGGTGACTGGGATACTAGCTAGAATCTCCTCCTATACCACACTCCAAAAACCAGCAATTTTGTAATGAGATCATAGGCCTCTCAATAAGGAGTGGTGTCTTAATACCAATGGGGCTAGAGTTACCTGCCCCATCGGAATTTTGAGTTTTGCTTTTACAAGAAAGTTTCGGCTGAATGCTCAAACCCTGTTGAGAAATTACTGAGGGAATTACTGATTCTCCTGGCCATTCCTCATCCTTAGTAGACCCTCAGAGTTCAGCTTGCAATGGAACAGATTTTCCTCATAGGGACCTGAGAACTCTCAAGGCACAACACACTATAGGACCAAGGGGGCAGATGCACACTGTGACCTGAACACACCAGGAACTGCACAAACTATTCAACTGAAACCAAGAAAACAGGCTGTGCTACTGTTATATACTACTTATTCATGTAACATGGCAGACAGTGGTCATTAGCCCTTTCTTTGTGTACTTACCTTCTCAGCCTCCCAGAATACCTGTCAGTGTTCTATCTTGTACTAGGGTGTTCTGCTCTTATCAGTTGATGGTCTGGTCAGCTGGCGAGGTGTGCGCTCAGCGGTGTCCTAAATAAAACTACATGTAACTTAACTAGAAGTGTCCTGAATCCACTTACAAACAATTTGGCGACGATTTGGCTGACCAGACCAGAGGGAGAACGTCCCCTACACAGCCTGAGCAGCACCTGTAAGACTGATCAACTAGCAAGGCCTGAAAGGAATAGGCTACACTAAATACTGGACTTTCAGAATTTCTTGAGGTTGCGGCTAAATAATAGGGTCAAACAAGCACTGGCAAAGTCAATGGGTCTGACATTGATGTCCAACCTTTTGGCTCTGTTAGTGCTTGTTTTGGTTTGGCACGGGTTTTCATAACTTTATTGTTGGGAAAACTGTTGGGCCCTCACTAATCTAAAAAAAGACATGGACTAAAAGCAAAAATATTTTTGGTCTAAACAAAGCCTGCATTACCTTTGTTGTCCCCGGCACTTAAGGGAACAACATTGTGTGCGTGTGGATGTGCTCCTTGAGAAAGGGCAGAATGTGTTACTCTCAGTGAAGTTAGCCAATGGCATGTGAGCTGACCCATTGACCTACTGGGTGTGTTGCAGTGGGCAGAAGATATGAATGACACATATAATAAACCATAGAATTGAAGAGGCCTGGCTGAAAGCCCCGATAAGTAAATGTATTAAACACTACAAAAGGTCTTGGTTAACGTCAGACCTAGAAAGACAGAAGATGTGATTTCTTTTAAATGTGAGCTGTGCTCAAGATTTCTGTACTTTGGAAATGTTTGCACCGATTTTTTGACATACACCCTAGTGTCATTTTAAGGATTTTTGAAGAGGTATATTTTGGGGACCGCAGTTCATAACAACTTTGAAATGTATTATGCATTTACTGCTTATTAAAGCCCATACAATGCCAAACAAGCTTTCAGAAACTGGGTTCACACAAAAAAACCTGTTAGAATGTCTTTTTCCAGGACTCCCAAAAATCATTAAGATGCCAATGGGCAAAGAGAGACGGATTCAGAGGTAGAAGGAAGGTTAGGGAGGAGAGAGGTTGAGATATAGAAATAGACAGAGGTGAGCTACATATAGAGAGAATGTTTACTTTTTAATGGGTCTCCTTAGAATATGCGGGCCTGGGCAAGTTCCCTCTTTGCCCATGCTTTTAAAGCGTCTCTGGTTCAGTGTGAGTAAAAATGACAACCACTGCCAGGAGTATGAATGTTAAAATGTGGTTGAAATAATAGCAGACAAGCTCAAAAGGGAAGGTCAAACGTACGGGGGGATCTCTCACCCACTTTATACATTTCACATGGACCATATGGCCTGAGTTTCATGAACTGGCCTCAAAATGTCAATGCTTTGTGCAGCATCTTACTTTCAGGGTGCACCTAGAGCTCACTGTGAATGATACCGATTCCCACAAACGGTTTATTATTCACTATTGCTGTGTTTTCCGTAAATGTCAGTGAACATAATTACATATTTTTAGGAATATTTCCACAGTCAACTTTCTTCGTTTTAATTGCGGAGCAAAAACCTTGCTGTATTACGGAATGGAGCAAAGGGTGTTTGCTGCATTGTATTTTATGCAAGGAGCAAATTGGTGCAAAAATGGATTTGCCATGTGTTTCACACCAATCCACAGTTCGAGTGACATGATACCAAACCAGACTATTTGACAGATACAGATCCGAAAATAGAAATATTCACAGGTGGAAAATAAAAGAAGGGGCAGTGTCCCAGAAAATGTTTTAATGAGCACATACCGCGAAGTAAATCGATATAAACACATATTAATATTAAAATGTAGCGTCAGTGCTCGTGAGTCAAGCCCCACTCGGCAGGTTTCGTGGAATAGCAGCGGGGCTCCGGTTGCACGAGTGTCCCGAGGGCCAGGTGTATTTCCTGTTTGCCCAGACAGCCATATTTGATTTCAGAGGCAGAGGAGGGCTTGTCCCTTCTCATTGCTGGTGTCTGCAAGCGATAGCTCCAGTGTCTAGTAAAATGTCTCCCACAGCCCTCGAGCACCTCGGGCGCGCCATGTTCTGAATTTCCAACTTCTCTTTTTTCCCTCCCTTGATCTGCATGAAAAAAAGACAACTCCCCATGCTTTCAATCTAGGAGTTGAAAACATATCTGATGTCTGCATTTCTTTAGGGCTGCGATTGGTTTTCAATAGTTAGGGTTACACGCATTTACGCTTCTGAGTATTGCCCACAGCGTGAAATGCATCTTCTGTCCCACACGAAAGCAGATGGATCCTGGCAAGATGCCCACCAGGCTCTGTGCCTCGAGTTGGAAATGTGGCCCGTGATTGGCAGTCGCCCCTGCGCAGCGCTTAGACGTAAGGAGCGAACAAGGTCCACCTGGAGACGCACGGTCAGCGGTGGGCAGGAAAAGGCCCAGAGGTGGTTCAGGGTCTCCGACTCAACCCCCCAGGTCACAGGGTCTAAACTGAGTACTGAGCGGCGAATATTTATTGTGGTCCAACTTTTCGTTCAAATTGAGTACGTGATGTGAGAGGAGTTGCTAGGGGGCTGTAAGTAGAGTGCAGAAGAGAAGACACTAAAGAACAGAGGTTGAAAAAGAAGGCAGAGAACTGGAAGTGAGAATTTATGCCTTTGGTCCATTTCACTGTGTGAACTTCGAAGATGTTGCATCAGACCCAAGGCTGAAGGTAGTGATGCCGTTCAAAACACCTCAACATGAGAGAACCACATGTTCTCAGCATTATATAGAGAAGTATCAAAACCAGTCGACAATGCGTGGGTACCCAAACCCAACCACCCAGTTTGTTAGCGGCTTGTAAGAAATCCCGTCTGTGACTTTGCTGCAATATAAGTTGGTCCCAACCATGTTTCTTCATTGACAAATTTACCATGGCTCCCTGCCAGAGGTGCTTATGATTTTTGTCTTGGATTGCAACACAAGTGCCTGTAGCCGCTTCTAAGACACTTCTGTTGGATGGTCTACTGGAAGGGACTTGTGGTTACAATTAATGCTTAGTGCGGGAGACAACTGACCACACATTTACATGAATGGGTGAGAGTCAAGTTGTGGTAACAACTGCTTCCCAGACCTTGAAACAGAACAGTAGATAGAACAACCTTGTGATCAGGCACTTCTTAGGCCATGTATGGGGGCAAGAGGGAAGTACAATCCCTTTTGGTGGTGCAAAGACAGAAACAATAAGTGATGGAGCATTTTTTGATTTCTCCAAAATGGAGGTATTCTCATGATCAGACTTTCCATGAGCAAAAGCAATGAGGACTTGTCTTGTGTGGTGGAGATCTTATATCTGATGCTGGTAGTGGGGTGTCTTACTGATATCGATGGGAAGGTTCTTCAAGAGGCACAGCACAGTTACTGGCATGGCAAGTTTGCCAATACTTGCCTTTGACTTTGAGAGTGACCAGTGAATTGCTTCTGGCAGAGTGGAGTATGAGGGTTGTGCTGGTAGGGATTGATTCTGTCTAGAAGGTAGCGAGATGCATATCCTTCGATGCATGTACATGTGAGGCACAGTGGACTGAATGGAATTCTGGTTTTGGTAAGCCAGTGGTGGCGTTTTGGTTTGACACAACCCACCCTCTATGAATTCATTCATCCTTGTAGCCTATATTTAACTGGATTGAATACACTTCACCATTTACTGCTTACCCAGGACCCCTTTTAGGATGTCCCACCTACGTGAACTGCAATTACAAGTTCACTCTTATTCACTTAGCAGCAGCATGCTCTTCAGAGAGCTGTAGGTGCATTTTTCTGTCAAAGAAACAATTGATGGATGGAATGCGGGACAATTTAGACATTCACCCCCAGTCACAAGGATCTGGGTTTAATGCATCATTCTTTTGCGCACCACACCACCCCAGTCTGGACCCAGCCATATGCAAATCAGTTTTGACCCTGTTCCTTATTGGAACAGTCCAGCCCGAACTGCGAAGCCAGGTCCTCCCTGGACCGGAAACAAGCATCCTGGGACTTGTTACAGGGCATCACCCTTCATCAGCCAGGCTAGCTTGAATCCAGTGGTGTAGTGAGCAAGGGACCCACGTCTGGGCATACCCTTCCCACTTAGGGCGACATATGCAAAAGAAACAATTGATGGATGGAATGCTGGACAATGCAGATATTCACCCACAGTCACAAGGATCTGGGTTTAATCCATCATTATTTTGCTCACCACACCACTCCAGTTTGGACCCAGCCGTATGCAAATCAGTCTTGACCCTGGTCCTGTTCTGTATGCCCAGACGTGGGTCCGATGCTCTCCATGCCACTGGAGTCAAGCTATCCTGGCTGATGAGGGCTGAAAGCCCGAAACAGGTCCTAGGATGCTTGTTTACAGTCCAGGGAGAACCTGGCCTGGCAGTTCGAGCTGAACTGTTCCCATTGGGCGCAGGGTCAAGACTGATTTGAATATGGCTGGGTCCAAACTGGAATGGCATGGTGAGCAAACAAAAGATGGATTTAGGCCCAGATCTCTGTACTGGGGTGAATGTACGACATTGTTCTGCATTCTGTCCATCAATTGTTCTTTTTGTATGTTTTCTGTCCCCATGCCTTGGCTCAGAAATGGGACTTGTGTGCGGGAGTGCATGGCTCACAGCGCAAGTGTTGCTCCATCCTCAGCTCAATGCATATTGAAGCAGCAGGCTCAGGCTTGATGCTTCAGAATACGAAGGCTCAGAGTCACCTGGCAAGCAGGGACAAGTGTAGACTGTTGGAGAAGAAGGAAGAGTGAGGGCAAACACTGATGTTTACAAATGAATACGGGATCCACAACTCTTATCCAGCTCCATCTCAATACTATGTGTATAGTGAGGCTGCAGTAGTGCCTATTTAGCACGTATGCAATTTCTGTTATGATATCACGGCTGTGCTTTATTAATCCCTTAACAGCTGCAGCTTTTCTACTCCCATTATGAACCTTTTCAAAACAAATATTTGGAGTACTTCATGCTTAAGCCTTCACAACTTTCCCCCCTCAAATTATCAATGCCGATTTTGCGTCCTTTCTTCCCACCATCCTGGGGATTCTGAAGGTACCCAGGGTGTGAGGATTACCCTGGAGGGGACCAAAAAGAAGGGCATTGCCATCCTCCAAATGTGAGAGAACAGAGCCTTGATCAGCAGTTCTTCATGTTCTGTGAGGGGTGGCTTCTCTTTCTTTAATAGTGAAAGCAGAAACAGGCTGTCTTAGTTTATAATCCATGTGCTCCTCGAGTGTGAGATTGTTTTCAGGGTGAATTTGAGTGACAAGGCATTAGGTGAAATTTTGGGATGCAAATCTGTCCAGATTCCTATTGTTGTGCCAGGCTTGACCAGCTGTGGCTTGTTGTTCTTGTTGATTAGCTGGAATTGGCCGGGTTAAGCTTCAGGGAAATGATCCACATCAAGGAAGGAGTGAGGTAGAAGCAGTTTTTGATGAGTTAGAAATCTGGTGAATATGAACAAAAGTGTGCAGAGGAGAACAAGGGGTAATGTCTAGTGGCTGCTTCTCCTGAGTTTGCAGATTTGTGCTGCAGTGGTGTAATAAATGCACGCCTCTGTAGCCAATGCTGTGCAGGGGTACACACAACCCTTTGGTGGCCAACGCTCTGCCTAAGGCCTTTGTGGCTACCAGCCTGGTGAACATTTAGGGGCTCTCACCAAATTTTCTCCTCATAGCAAGTGATTTGTGTCATTCTGTGCTACACCGCTGCTTAGAAGGGAGAACAGTAGAGAGGAGGATGCTGGGAATGAGATGGGAACATTGACAATGTGGATGTCAATGGGTATGGAAAAGGAATAAGGGTCTCATCTCTAAATTGACTTCCATAGAAATTCTGAATGGAAACATCTGGTATAGTCTTTAGTATTTATAATTTCAACAGATCAGTGAAAGCTTTGGTAGTATTTTGCTACTATCTGATGACTACAGGGGCAGTGGTGGAAATGGATCACGGTTGACACTTTATTAACTAAATTAGCAGCAAGACACCCTGTGCTCAGTGCACAGCAGAGGGGCAATCACCATGGTTGACTTTCTTGTGTCAATGAGTCTTCAAAGTTCTTGTTCAAGTGAGTCACGTGCTCAGCACAGACGGTGCAATACCCGTGGTCTCAGCCTGGACCAGACCAGTGGCGTAACAAAACATGAGGCCCCCCCCCCCCTGCAAGAAATGCTGACTGGTCCCCTCACACTCACATCAGTAGGGGCTGAGGGGGCCCCCCTTTAGTATGGGTAAACCTGAGGGGCCCACACCGCAGGGGCTGCGGGGGCCTTTCTTACACCCCTGTCTCTGCAGTGGGTACTCTATTCCAAAAGCCACTCTGAATAGTGCCAGATCCCTCTGGCACACCAGAGGAGTCCTCAAGAAATGTGATTCTTGTCCAAAACGATGAATTTCTCAAAGTCATTCCAGCTGTGTTTTCCCAAGCATTGATATCTTTCAGACCGAGAGTCCATCTGCATAAGATACCGCACAAAACAAACTAGAAACATAAGAGCTACTGCAAAAATAGGATCTGGGGCGTGCAGATGGATCAAACTCACTTACCAGCTGACTCTAACTCTGCAAAGTATGTTTTCTCAACGCTGAAGATCAAACACATGAGGGATTCTGAGCTTCCTGAACTGTCCAACTGAGCTGCAGCACAGATAATGTATCTTTCCGTACCAGAGGAGTGGGGATGGCGAGCCACAGCTGTGTAAACCAGGCGTGGGTCGTAATAAATAATCCTGCCTTTCCACATTACATATCCCTATTTTTCAGACAAACTGTGGGTTTCAGCAAGCTAAGCACCAAAGCATTGACCAGCAGTGCAATGTAAAATTATAGGGCCTCCCTGCAGAATGTGGTGAGGGGCCCATGAGACCCCCCATTGCTCCCAGAAATCCATGGGCCTTAGGATATCCCAAAACCCACCAGCGATCGCCAACCACCAGCGGCACGCCACCACCACGAGGGGCAAGGCAGGGAAATATAGCATAGACCTTTCTCCAATGAAAGGGCGTTTATGGTTACTGGACCTTCTCACCCTGCAAAATATATATATATATATATATATATATATATATATATATATATATATATATATATATATATATATATATATATATATATATATATATATATATATATATATATATATATATATATATATATATATATATCTTTTTTACACATGTCAGGACCCCTGACAAACCAGTAATCACATTCAGGCGTGCATATAGTATGCGCAGCAAGCTAGTAAAATCCAGCCCCGAATTGCCTATGATTACCCAATGGTTTGGGGGTAAAGGCTTTCACAAATGTTCCTCGTGTCGAGCATGCAAGTTTGGACGGAATACCACCCATTACCGCACTCCTTTTTCTGAAACTGAATTCCTGATTCACGGCAATTACAACTGCCGCACGGAGTTTGCGGTGTACGTCCTAACTTGCACCTGCGGTCTACGTTATGTAGGCAGCACCGGCGCACAGGTGCATGTTAGAATACTGCAGCACCTTCGTGCTATAGTCAATCACGACGGGGCATACCCGGTGGCACGCCATTTTAACAGCAGGCATAACAGGGATCTGTCATGCCTTAATTATTTTGTTATTGATGCTGTTGCTCCCCTAAGGCGTGGCGGTGACCGTGAAAAACTATTACGCCGTTTAGAAACGCAGTATATCATCAAACTCGACAGCAAACAACCCAACGGGTTGAACGCGACAGAGGATATGCATAACTTTCTGTAAGAGCATTGATCCATTGTATATATTCTGTATATATCATATACATCACACAATTCAAGTTCCAACATGAGATTATCCAACATGTTACAAAGAAGTACTTGCAATGTTTATATATATGAAATCTTGAAGTCAAGCACCTGTTTCAGGTAAATTTGTAGTCCCGTTTCTTAAATCAGAGTTAGCTGCTCAGGTTTCTGAGCAGTGCAGTCTTTTAACAATAATTTGGGAAATGTATTCTTTTGGTGGTTTTTTTACACTGTAAATTTAAATAAGCACTTTTTTCATAAACACAATTGTCTTGTAAATAGTCCTTAAATATTTATGATATATAAAATTTAAAAATGTATACATTTAAAAAATAATCATACAGGACCAAACTTGAAAATGTGTTTTCTACACTAAGGTGCTGTCTTTTGGTGATATATATATTTTTTGTCTCTACATAAAGTTATACCTGGTCATGTAGCAATTTATTATTATACAGCTATGATTTGCATCTTTACAATATTTTCTTCATGCTGTTTGTGTAGTAAATGATCCAGATTTGTTTTTCTGATGCAATGCGAGGTGCGTTATGCATTCATGCATATTACATATATATATATTTTTTTCTTAATTATTGATGTACAACAACATCAGCGCATTCATGCAGTTATTTTGTCATCCGCATAATTCTGTTTTCTATTATGTTAACAGTAATCAATTCGGATTGCTAACAATATGTATTCAGCCATGCAGCATAAATTCGGTTTTTTTTCTTGATGCAACACAATTATATTGACATAGCGAATATATGTACTGCGTCTTTAAATTGCTTGTATCTAGTATCAGGTATAACCATGTGACTCACGTTTGGTAGGTGTGGCCCAATAGGGTGGGCCTGCACTGTGCAGATAAAAGAAGTTTCTGTTTTTCAAATGTGGTGTGTGAACAAGAGTACGCCAGTACTCGAAACGTTGCATTTTGGAAGGCACTCGGAATAAATAACATCTTGCCTGGATAACGTGGGGTCTGTCTCTTCTTTCGCCGCTGCATGTGGAGGTTTGAAGATTTTGCAAATATATATATATATATATATATATATATATATATATATATATATATATATATATATCTTTTTTACACATGTCAGTACACGGGCACAGAAGTTATCATTAACACTATTCAGTTGTGCCTCTTTTGTTCACCCTAGAAGAATGAAAGGCTGAGATGGCTGTCCCAAGATTTGATACTGCGGCCTTCGGGTGGTCCTCAGAGCAGGAACGTGAAGTAGCTGAAGTTATTTACCAGCTCCATCTACTTGTCAAGAGTACCTCCTACAATACAGCTTCGAGGGTTAATGAAGAGGCTTCAGAGCTCCATGAGCATCAGGGAATGATGCTGGCAAAGCAACTCAAGCAGTGAATTCACTTGCTACAGTTATATGGATGTTAGCAGCAGCACGTGTTTCAATTATCATAAAATATATCAGAGGGTTAACCCGCCTCTGGCAGTGCACTGGGAGTATACTGAGAGATATAACATTTAACTCGCCATAACAAAGTGCAGTCGATTCCAGTATCCTCATATAGCGATCCCTTTGTAACATGTAGATCCCAGATTGCTCTCCTGGTATACAATGTGCTTGTCACAAACATCTAGTAGTGACCAGTAAGGCACACGTCTGAATCCTTGCAAGTCAAATCCAAACTTCCAGTCCATCGAGGTTAATAAAATGAGTGCATTCAAATCTGATAGCAATTTACATCTGATATTAAATGGCAAAAATAATTGAGTTCGCATTTTTGGCTGTACAATGGCTAATATTGGTATGATTGTACCTGCATCATTATGGTACTTTACACTGAATTTAAGGGGAATGTTGCATTGAATTTAATAGACATATTAATTACTATGTCTATATCGAAGCCTGGCTGTAACACATCTTGTTTTAAGCAACTGCTGTTGTCTCTCCTTATTGCTCTGCTGCCATCCGTTTCAAGTTTTTTGTAGGCTTCACAGCAATGGAAAAACACCAATAGCTTAATACCCGTGGTGGCTACTAGGGAACAGAAGATGTGGGCGGGGGCCTCTGTTGTTATGTTATGTTATGTTAAAATTATTTGTAAAGCGCGCTTACACCAATCGGTTTCATGGCGCTGAGAGCAGGAGGATGGCAGCAGAAAGGTAACAGGAGCTTTACTCGTATGCTTGTGAAAATAGACGGGTTTTGAGAAGTGTTCTGAATTGGATGTAGGAGGTTACTGATCTCAGTTTATCGGAAGGGAGTTCCAAAAATGGGGGGCCTCTTCTGTTCCAAACTCCCAGAAGCACACAGGCTCCCAGACTGTCCTAACGGCCACATGCATCATTGTTGCCGTTTGCGATTTCTTAATTGCGAAAATTAAGGAATCGCAATTAAGAAATCGCAAAAGGCTATGCATTAAGAATTCACAATTTTTTTTGCGATTTCTTAATTTTCCTTAATTTGCGATTCACAATTTGCGAATCGCAATTAAGGAATCCCTCCCCATTGATTCCTATGGGCCTAGACGCCCATAGGAATCAATGGGAAGCCCTTCTCATTTTGCAAATCGCAATGAAGGAATCGCAAAATGAGAATGCTATTTCAAGGGTGCAGGGGGGGGTCCAAAGGACCCCCCTGCACCCCTGAAATTTAACTTTAAGAACATTTTTCACACACACATGCCCCAAGGGCATGTGTGTGTTTAAAATGAAACTTTGAAAAATGCACTTTTGTGCATTTTTTAAAGATTTCGCAAACTACCATGAAGTTGAACTTCATGGTAATTTACCTCTCCCTATTTGCGAATTCGCAATTTCTAAAGTGTGATGCATTGCATTTAAGAAATTGCAAATTGGGATTTCTTAAATGCAATCGCAATTTAAGAAATCGCAACATAATTGCGATTCCTTAAATTGCGAAAAAATGAAAAAACATGATGCCTCCCAAAAAAGGAAATTGCATTCGCAAACGGCCGAATTTTGCGATTCGCACCATTTGCGAATGCAATTTACCTTGATGCATGTGCCCCATAAGTCATGCTGGTAACAGTATTACCAGCATGACAGCAGAGTCGTGATTGGTCTGAGTGGCCTGGTTTGCAGTTCAGACAGTGCCTAGGAGCCTGGGACTGTTCTCCACCAGGCTGTGCAACACAGCCAGGTGGAGAAATGCTAAGTGCGCATGTCGGTTTGGCCGTCCTAAAACGGCTGGCCAAACTGACATGCACACTTATTGTGCTCACCACTCCTCCTCCCTGTTCTGTGAGACAGCCTAGCCCGCCCCACCCTAGACTGGCTCTACTGAAAAATAAAATGATAATAACATTGTGTTATCATCATTTTATTTTTCCTTTTGCACTCCTCAGAGAGCAGTGGGGCGACACTCCTCCGCCTTACTGGAGGAGCCCCTGCTGCTTATTACTGATTTGCCTCTGGGTAGAGTACTGCACAGGATGGCCTGCAGCATATGGAGGCAAGGCATAGCAGCGTATCCAGCTGTGCTGACGCCACACACCTGCTAAAGACACAACTGTTCTCAAAAGCCATTCCTGGGTGCCCAACAAGAGACTCAATGGCAGAGATTTCTGGAGGCCTCTTGGTTCTTTTCTTTAGGTCTGTTTTGCAGCGAGAAGCTCTCTTAGGTTTCCAACGAGAGCTAAAAAACGGTATTAGACCTAAAATCAATACATTAGAATCCAGCAATGTAACAGGGTCAAAATAGGCGGCACTCTACAGCGGAGCTCCATTTCAAGCCCTCAGTTAGGACTTTCTGCTCCATTGTGGTGGCACACGTAGGCAGCTGGCTAGTGCTGGCTTATTGAAGTGCCAGCCATGGATCAATATTCTATTCTGGTGTTATTGTATAGCGCACAGCTACCCAACCAGGCCTCTCAGCGCTGAGGACAACACGTCCACCAGATCACTAGATGCACTTAGTTGAAAGTAAGTTTTTAGGAGTTTCCTAAAGCTGGATTTGGACTGGTTCAGTCTAAGGACAGCAGGAGTTTGTTCCACAGTTTGGGGACAATCAGCTAGATTCATCAAAGTCCCGTTTTGCGAGTCTGTAATAGCGATTCATAAGGAAACGCTATTAAGGACTTGCAAAACGGGATTCATGTAGGAATTGCAAATAATATTACGATTCCTACATCTTCCTTATTTGCGATTAGCAAATTGCTAATCGCAAATAAGGAATAACTCCCCATTCATTTCTATGGGCCAAAGGCCAAAGGCCCATAGGAATGAATGGGGAGTTATTCTTCATTTGCGATTAGCAATTTGCTAATCGCAAATAAGGATGCGATTTCAAGGGTGCCAGGGGTGTCCAAAGGACACCCTGTAGCACCCCTGAAATGAAAATGTACACATGTGTTGCGCACACACATGTCCAAAGGACATGTGTGTGTGTAACATGCAACTCAGAAAAATGCACTGAAGTGCATTTTTCTACGTTTTCGCTATTTACCACGAAGTTTCAATTCGTGATAAATAGCGGCCAGTAATAGCGAATTCGCAAAAAATAAATGGTTAATGAATTGCATTTAAGGAATCTCAAATAGAGGTACCTTAAATGCAAATCCTCGCAAATATGCGAATTCGCTATTTGCGATTTTTGCATTTGGGATGATGAATCCCAAATGCAAAAATTGCGCTCGCAAAGGGCCAGATTCTGAGAATCTGGCCCTTTGCGAGCGCAATTTCCCTTGATGAATCTACCTAAATGTAAGCAAAAGAGCGAACCCCACACGTTGCCTTGTTAAGCCTGGGGATATATATATGTTGTGGCTTTCCATTTTATGTATACTCATGAATTTGTATAATCCTATATATAATCAAGCATTGGCAAAGACAACAGGTCTCGCCATTTGGACCTTTGACTGTGAAAATGCCTTTTGCCAATGCGATACACCCTTGGTATTGAAAAGAAAGCAAACAGAGGCATCATGACATGACTGCTGCTGCTGGTCGGGTCATTCTGTAGGTGCACGCAATGCATTACCATGCATGCGCGCACCTACATAATGATGAGGGTGCTCATTTATTTTTTTCTTTACAAAACCAGGATGGCTAATGACACTTGTATCAGTAGGAAAAAAGCTTTATTTTAGAGCAAATAAAAAAAAAATGGGGGTGCAACAGAGGAGCGGGTGAAATGAGCAGAGGAAAAGCAGCACACGATGGATAGAGCAACCTAGAAGGAGGATCACATGACTAAGAGAACAACATAGAGCGTAGGGAAAGAACACAAGCGTGAGCAGCACACGAGGGAGACAACAATACATTGTCAGCAGGATAAAAGTCAAACAACACTGAGTACCGGGAGACAGGTGAATTTAGGAGGCGAAGCACATGAGAGAGAGATCAAGAAGCAAACAAGAGAGAGAGGAACAGGCAGGGATGGAATTTGGCGGGGATCAGCACATGAGGCAGAGTGTAAGCAGCACTCCATGACTCTCAATCGGGCTTTAGATCAGGCTACAGCACAGAAACAGCTCTGCTTGAAGTGGCGGAAACTATACGTGAAAATCTAGGCCAGGGTAGCTGTGCAATGCTAGTGCTGCTGGACTTGTCCGCAGCTTTTGACACGGTTTCTCACCGGATTTTTCTGGAGAGACTTGAGCTTCTGGGAGTGACGGGAACCACTCCAGCCTGGTTCCTCTAATTTCTTGAGAGCCGGACTTAGCAAGAATTATTCCGTCCCCATGTGTCCTCCTCTAGCCCTCTCGTATGCGGAGTTCCCCAGGGTTCAGCCTTGAGCCCCACTCTTTTTAATGTTTATCTCACCCTCCTCCCTTCGTTAGTCGAGCAATGTGACGTGAAAGTTGTCTCGTATGCTGACGATACTCAGCTGGGGTTCTCTTTTAGGGAACATGCTGAGGCAGCGTTCGACAATTTTAAGCACGGTTTGATCAACATCTGGACTTGGATGACGGACAACTGTTTGAAACTAAATCCCGATAAAACAGAAGTTCTATTCTTAAATCATCCGTCTCCTCCACGGTCCGAACTATGGTGGCTGTCTGAGCTAAATCCTCCTCCTCTCCCAGTTGCTTCTGCTAGGAATCTTGGGTTTAAATTTGATTCTAACCTCTATGGCAGGGCCCAGATATGCCAAGTTTCCTCGTCATGCTTCTGGAAACTGAAAGCCCTGAGGAGATTCCTTCATCTCTTGCCTATGGATTGCAGGAAAACTGTGGTCCACGCATTAGTTACGTCTCAGCTTGACTATGCCAACAGCCTGTACTTGGGTCTCCCAGCTTATTTGATCAGGAAACTACAAACTATTCAAAATGTGGCGGCGAGGCTCATTAGAAACATGCCACTCCGCCACCACATCTCCCCCCATCTGCGTAGCTTACATTGGCTGCCTGTCAAAAGGAGGGTAGAGTTCAAGGCGCTGAACTTTGCTTACAGAGCAACTAGAGACATTGGCCCACAATACCTGAAGCAGAGACTCCAGAAATACCACCAGACCAGGGCTTTGAGATCGAACCACCAGGAACTACTTAGGATTCCTCCCTTCGCAAAAGCCAGGGTTGGCGGTCGAGCTTTCTCAGTGAAAACTGCTTCACTCTGGAACTCCATGCCTGATCACATACGGAAGGCCAAGTCAGAACCCATGTTTAGGATGGCTCTGAAAACGTGGCTCTTCGGTCTACCTTAGGGCCTCCCTACCCCCCAGTCCCTTTCTGCTGTATCCGCTGCTAGCGCCGGGACACCTCCGTTGGAGGTAGCCGTGCGCTGTATACATTGCAATAACATAACAGCACATAAGGAAGAGACCAACATGGGGGCAGATATTTGGCTAGAGAGAAGCACACAAATTATAGCTAGAAAACACATAAATCCTCATGGAGTGCTTAACCAAAAACAATAAAGTTGTTTTTTAACGGTGATCATTGGAAGGATACGAGAAAGCCAATCAAAAGAGTGCTATGAAGGCAATGCTCAGGGGAAGGACAAACTTAGGAAGAAGGCAAGCCATCAAAAAAGCAAGCAAATGCCAGTGACAATAAAGCAAATTAATGGTAAGCAATAGACGGGGTTGTTAATTTCCTTTCGTTAAACCACCCATTTAATTTATTCAATCCTGGCCAAGTCTGCTTGTTCAGTACAGCCCTTGAAAGATGCATTTAATAATATTTAACAACAGTCGCGGTGGAACAATTCTCAGAGTGGGGGTGCTGCCACCAATGTTACATCGCTGAAATAATAGGAAAAAATCCAAGCATTACAAAAAGAACAAGTGTAGCAAATGTATTCAGCAAGTGAGAGGTAAGGGTGTAGTATGTAACCAGATGTGTATTTTGGAGTATACAGTCACAAATATATTACTAAAGCATGGTGTGGTAGCACATTGCAATTTACAGAGAGCACAGTTTCCACTGAAATGACCACTACATTTAAACTGGAATACAATTTTACAGATAGAACTATATAGCGCACCAAAGTTAATGTGTGGAAATTGGCTTCAGCAAATATTTATCATGTGCCCATCATCAAATAATTTGTCTTAATTTACTTTAATTTTTATTAAACTCTTTGTTTCCATCTTCCTTCAATTACTGAAAATGTGCTTCATTTCTGCTTTCCTCACCGCTGATATATTTAGCAATACTTGTACAGTTTATCTGCAGATACTTATATTTGATGTGTTAAATAAATTGACCATCTACAGCCTTTGCTTTCACAATCTGTGCCCGAGCAAGATTGCCTGAATTTCACTTTAGAACTTTCTCTAGCTTTGCAGTCAGAGAAAGAAAAGGAACCATCAATCCCCGTGTTAAAAGAATAGGCAGCAATTTGTGAAAAGATACAGCCTGACCTTTGACCTCTATCTTTGAACACAGATGTGACAAAATAAAAACAAAACTTAAACAACATGTTTATTGCTCATTCGTATTCTAAACTCCAGCACGTTTATTTTGGGGGTGCTGCCACAGACCCAGCACCTAACTCATCATGTCTAGCCCCAGGTGACTAGTGATCCTTAGATACATTCTCTTTGCCATTGACACTGTTTTTTACTAGTTGAAAATAACAGTTCTCTGGAATTGCTGTGGGATACTCCGCTCCGCTCCCATTATAATCACTTGATCCATAGGAACGCGTTGGCCAAAATGCGTTAACTTCTTTTTCAAAAAAGGTATTTAGATCTCTATTGAGTGAAACTCCAGGACCACTTTTTACCAGGACCACTCTCATAGTCTATTCATATGGGAAGTAGGGACTTCTCATAGAATAATGTCTGTAAAAAGAATGTTACTACAATACAAATTGGTTGCTTTACTTTCATGAAACAATCACCCAGAAGGTACTGAAAGGGTCTGGAGTAATTACATTATTTGATATTGTATAATTTAGATTTTTTTACGTGTCATAACTGGACACTGCACTGTTTCGTTGGATGTTGTTCTTTGGCACCATTTTATTATAGGTCACAAAGAGGACAGAACGTCTGACCCTATAACATTTTTGTATACCACATCGCATACACTGTTTGGTGGCGTGGCTGCTGTGCAGCATGGCTAATAGTTAGGTGCAGAGGCGGGTGGCTTTGACTGGCTAAGAGTGGTGTCTACTGGCAAAGAGTGGAGTAGACTGGCAAAGAGTGGAGTACAGTGGCAAAGAGTGGAGTAGAGTGGCGCAGAGTGGAGTAGAGTGATGAAGAGTCGAGTGGCGAAGAGTGGAGCAGAGTGGCAAAGAGTGGAGTAGAGTGACGAAGAGTGGAGTGGCGAAGAGTGGAGCAGAGTGGCGAAGAGTGGAGTAGAGTGGTGAAGAGTGGAGAGGCATAGAGGGAGTTGTGTAGAGTGCAGTAAAATGTTCTAGAGTGGAATAGAGTCGCAGAGAGGAAGTTGTGTACAGTGGAGTAGAGTGTCGTGGAGTGGCGTCTCATAGAGTGGAGTGGCATGGAGTGAAGTTTAGTGGAGTGGCCTAGAGTCGCGTAGAGTTGAGTGGCATAGGGTCAAGTGGCATAGAGTGGAATAAAGTGTTGTGGAGGGGCGTAACATGTCAGAATGGAGTGGCACAGAGAGGCATACAGTGGAGTGGTGCGGAGTGGAATAGAGTGTAAGAGTGGAGTGGCATAGAATGGAGTGGAGTGTCGTAGAGTAGAGTGACATTGAGTGGAGGGGCCCAGAGTGGAGGGGTGCAGAGTGGAGGGGCCCATAGTGGAGTGTCAGAGTGGTGTTGAGTGGCACTCAGTGTTGTGGAATAGAGTGGAGTGACATGTTGTAGAATGCAGGGTAGGGTCGTAGAGTCAAGTGGAGTAGAATGGAGTGGCAAGGCGTAGTTTGGAGTAGTGTTGTGGAGTGGCATAGGGTGGAGTACGCATGGTGTGTTAGCGCATGCCCATTTACACATTTTCAATTGAAATGCCCATTACATTTGCACATACAGTTTTACTTAAAAAACTATACAGCACACAAACAATAATGTGTGGAAATGGCATCACCTAGTGTAATGAAGTGTTTTGATAGTATTAAAATAGTTGTTTCCACCAAACTTCAGAATTACAAAATAATGTGCTCCGCTTGTGTTCACCTAATTCTTATATATTCTGAAATATTTGCACAGTTAATTTACATGCATTTTAATTTTATTATGTGCTTTTCCAGTCACATAAATCCTCTCACTTTTAAGTCAGTGAATAAAAGTAAACACCAAGCTTCCTCGGAAGACAGAGCCTTACATTTGACCTCTGCCTTTGAACGCACAGAAAATATGCATAAATAACAAAATGTAAAGGCCTGTTTACAGAATGCAAGCACCTGTGAAAAGGGAGGGTAAACAGGCCATGCTCAATCAGATGGACAAAGACATGCTATGCAGCCTAAAACAAATAAAGCCAGCAAATAGATGAAAACACAAAGCCAATGTTAAACAAGGGGTGGAATACATTTCCAGAGAAGCTTTCAGCATGTCCCCAAGAAGTCTTATCGCAACTTCATAGCTGCGCTTTCTGGTAGGCGTCAATCTAATAATAGGCCTCACAGCTTTGAATCTCAGCTTCTGTAGGCTATGCTGAGGAAGTGCTCCTGACCCTGATTTGGGGTGTGTACCTACTTTCTTTGTTTTATTTTTAGCAGAGCAAAATAATTCAGTGGAAACTGTCAAGCACCTCGTGTCCCTAAAGAACAGGTGGGCTTCTTGAATAAAATTAATGTCCCCTTCCAGCCATTTTAAAGCCTGGAGAACCCTTACCCTTTAACTGGGGCATTGACCATCCTAAATTAAATTAAATGAAGGTCAGCTGTGTCCTCACTGCAAATTAACTGGGATATGTGCTTGAGGGGACTCCAGTCGCACTGGGTTGCAAACGCCATAAGGACACAAGAATGTTGTCCCTCCACGTCAAAGGTGCTCAAAGTGGCAGCACTGTCTCCATTCCTCCCCCTTAGGCATAACAGCTATCAACTGTGAACAACATTCCCTTTGTGATCCCCTCTATATCCTTTTGGGAAAACCGCTAGATTTCTCTCTAGTCAACTCTCACTTTCTGTTCTTCCCACCCCATCCCCCACATTAAATTCACATACTATTGGCAGTGGCGGCTGGTTGCATTTGGAAGTGGTAGGCTGGTTGCATTTGAAAGTGGTGAGGCGTAAAAGTTTGGTATGACTTTTATGTAGTGAGCGACACAGGAAAGCTTAATGGACAAACGTGGGGTTCAGGCTAGATTCTCTTCTAGAGCAAAAAAATGTAAAACAAATCTGTACATCTTCAACCACTTCTCTTTCCTCTTCAGCACCCTCTTTCACTCTTCCCTGAATGCACTTCCTTTCATGTCCCTCACTTCACCACTTCCAAACATACACTGCATTCATTCACATTTAAGCAATTTATTTACTTTTGCTTTTGCCCTTTAAATATTTTGCCATCTGTGCATCCCTTCACACACATTTTCACAAAATTGCAATTACCACTGGAATACATGACCATTGTTCTGTGCACTCTACAGAGAGAACCCACTTACAGGCACTTTGGTTTGGCTTCAGCGTCAGAGCTTTCAATCAAAGCCCCTCATAAACACCTGCACAGCTCAAAGTACGCACGGAAAAAAATACAGAAACAAACACAACATAATTAAATAGCTAACTCTTGAGGAAGGCAAGATTAAGTAAGACTTGAAATAAGAGAGGAACTAAATCGCTGACATGTTTTGCCTTAATGTTTTTAACACTCATTGTTCGTAAATCAAACCATGTTTTGGCATTAATGTATTATGGGCATGAATATAGGGCCAGTTTTAATGTCATACAGCAGATAACTGCCTACACATATTTCTCGCTTTACGCTCGAGTCCAATATTTGGATCAACTTCACAAGGGAATAAGAACCCTGGCCTGCTCGTCTTTTGGATCCATTTTGCGGGGAACATATGCAGCATCTCCACTACTAATGGAGCCAGCGACATAAAGCCAGGGTCTGGGGTGTCACAATGGGGAGGTAAGGGTGGTGAGGGGTCACAGAACAATGTACATAACAGAAGATTAGCATTCTAACACTTACCATTACAGAGGACAAGGCACCAAAACAAACATGCATGCAACAACTTCTACGTGTAACGAAAGGGAAAGGTGGGATCTATGCTTGTGAATGACAGATGGCTACTCTCAGGAAGGGACGGAGACTCTAGCGCCCGAAACCATGATGCTGACTGCATCACTGGCCTATTGTGGATACTATACAAAAGAATGTGGTTATGCACAGCTGGGTTTCAACTCTGTTTAAAGTCTATTCAACCGTGCTCCTTGGGATAGCTCCCCGCTCGGGAGTATGCAATAGAACATGAAAGTAGCACCGACACAGATGTGTGGGTGTCCCCTAGGGCACTGGTAGTGGTGGGCTGTTGAACAACAGCAAACTTTTCAATAAATTTAAAAAAACATCAAAATTTTCATACGTATTAGTCAGTTTTAATGATGATGATTCCAATAAGAGTTACATTATCTCTTGGCTCTTAAATGACGTGACTTCAAAAATGGCGATATTTCCAAACTGTCACATATTAGTTACCCAATCCCAATGCATTTCGGCTATTGCCTTCATCAGGGGTAATCTGTTAACAAATAATAAACTGGGTTGTACTAATCCGTATCCATAACTGAACATGTACCCTTCACCAGGTTAGTCCATCAGTGAAAGTAAATAAAACAAAACTTCAAAACTGATAAATTAATATTCTTAACACTTATACATTGCAAAACTGTGTATTATGCCGAGTGGATCGTGTTTCATTAAATGCTATATGTGACGGGCTCGTTGTGTAAAAATGTAAAGGTGACACGGAGCAAACTGTATACATTAGATAGACTTTAAACGCAAAAAGATTCTCGTGTAGTTAGTGAATCGCTAGCTCTGCTATTATTATAACGATCAAAATGAGCCAAGATAAGCAAGTTTGCCGATACTGCGCGCAATTAGATGGAAAATGTCTACTAGAAAACATGCTTCTATAATGTTACCGTTGCTCAAAGAAGCTTACCACATTTGTACGCTGTTGGATATTATCTCAGGTTTACTGGCAGGCCGCCATTGCTCACGCCGTGTTGGCAAAACTGCAGCGTGTGACGCGCGTTAGGGGTGTGGTTAAATCTGATGTTACTCTGCGCGCGAGTCGCGTTTGAGGAGACAGCTACATTTGTCACTTCGTATCCATCTCAATAAAGTGAATTTGAACGTTACAAACCTACCATCAATATTCGCAGTTAATAAAACAATAATATGCGAGTGCCATGTGCATAATTCTGCAACAATACATTACATTTGCATGAACCCAAAGCATGTAGTTAAGTTATATAAACATCCCAGCAACGGTCCACCCCAACGTCTGTTAAGACTTATTAATCCATGAATCACAAGATCAATCTGAATATAATAAAAAGATCACTCATAAATAACATCCAAATTCAGTCCGTTCATTCCTTCCATTGGGTTACAGGGTCTGCAAATGGTATATCCGGTAGTTCTCTCGTTTGAGTATCATTTTCTTGCTATCTCTGTCCTGACATTTTTCTATTATATCCAACACACATGCTTTAATTTGGCTCACTTGGTGATTTGCTTCAATGAAATGTGCGGCTACGACTGATTTTAAGGCTTTGGTCCTGATATTGCTTTTGTGTTCATTCAATCTGACTTTAAACTTTCTTTCAGTCTGGCCAATGTACACTTTTCCGCACGGGCATTTAATCATATAGATGATATTAGAGGTGTCACATGTTGCATTCACACGTAATCCAATTTTGTTACCCCTCATTGGGTGAGTGATACTATTACCCTGTTGGATGTTATTGTAGTTACTACAGTTCCAGCAAGGGACTGTGCCTTTATAGTTTACAGGACGTGTTTCCAAGGATGGTTGCTTAATGATTTCACCAAGGTTTCTGCCTCTGCTGAATTCAAACAACGGGGGTTCTCGAAAAATGTTGTTAAAATCTGGTTAAACTTGTAGTAAAGTCCAGTGCTTTTTGATAATACTTTTATATCGGGCACTAGCTATAGAAAATTTGCTGACGCATGTGATTTTAGGTTCTTTTCGGGTTTTTATCACTGTCAACAGCTGCTTCCTGTCTTTAGAATTTGCTCGTTCCACAGCTTGCTTCAAAATGCCTTCAGGATAGCCTCTATCTTTAAATCGTTGTATCACGTTCTGTGATTGGTTTTTTAATTCCACCGGGTCCGAGACAATTCTTTTAATTCGTAGTAGTTGTGAAAAAGGTAAATGATGCCTCAACGCTTGTGGGTGAAAACTCTGGTATGCGAGCATGTTATTCCAATCTGTAGGTTTAGTAAATAGTGTTGTTTCAAAATTTGTTTCATGTTTTTTAATGGTTACATCCAGGTAGTTAATCTTCTGTTTTTGGATTTCAAACGTAAATTGTATTAGCTGATCCAGCTAATTGAAATCCTTGATGTTGTTTCTCTGTTCATCCTCTCTGCCTTTCCACAAGATGAATATGTCGTCTATTGTGACGCTGGGGACCCGGACTCGGGCCCCCCTGGCCTACCTATTCATATAATGTCTATGTTGTTTCAGCACACTGACTCGTGGAAAACATCAGAAGTCGCCAGCTGTCTACCGGTGTTGGAAAGTGAGGGCCCCTACACCTTTAAGTGGGCGGCGACGGAGCCTGGACCCTCCCACAGCAGCACGGTAAAACCCTGCCTAGAACCGAGACAGGTGTGTGTTACACCTGGAGGAGTAGAGTGGAGACTGGAGAGCGAGGACGGAGCGGAGAGGCGTTGGAACGAGGACGGAGTGGAGAGGCGTGGAAGCGAGGACGGAGAAGAGTGGTGGAGGATCAAGGACGGAGAGGAGCTGAGGACGAGCCAGGACGGAGAGGAGCTGAGGACGAGCCAGGACGGAGAGGAGTGGAGGAAAACCGAGGACAGAGCGGAGGAACGTCAAAACAACAGCCAGAGCGGGAATAGGCGAGACCAGGACGGACCGGGAGAGGAGAGCAGCGGAACCATCCCCACGGAGACGCGAGACAACAGCGACACGCCAGGAGGCCACCGAGAAGGCGCATCGCCCAGCCACGCTTCCCGGGAAGTGTGGCTCGGACAGGTACGGTCACGTTTCCTGGGCTGGGCGGGACGTAGCTCGGGCAAACCACCCTGATCCTTACGCGGCACTGTTATCTTTAATCCCCGACGTTCCCCTGCACCATCCCTCACCTATAGCGGGGTAGATAACTTGCACGCGTGTCTCCTCACTACCCACCCCTCACCACGGTTCGGCGAGAACAGCCGAGTAACTCTGGTTCTCTTTTGTTTTCTGCACTCTGGCATCCTTCCCCGGACTCCACGGGACCACGGCGGAAGCCCGGACTACGAATCCCAGCAGACACCGGGAGACGAGGCGGCGGAGCGGAGTACGGGAGGCCGCTGAAGAGGCTGCTAACCCTCTTCCCTTCTACCGGGTCCCTGTTGCAAAGCGTAGACTGTACAAAACAATAAAACCTGCACTTCCCACAGCCCCTATGTCAGTGGATTTGTTTGACTCCCCGGCAGAAACCCCACATCTATATAACAAAGGTATAGACGAAGGTTGTTGTTCCATTTATTGCACCCTAATATATGTTGATTCTCGCATTCATGCATGAAGATGTTAGCATATGCGGGTGCCGCGCAATTCCCCATTGATGTCCCACTCTTTTGGAGATACCATTGGTCTTCCCATTTAAAGTAGCTATGCATCAAGGTAAAAGTGAGAAGTTCAAGCAGAAATATTTTCATAGGCTCCTCATACTCCATTGTTAGCAAAGCCTTTTCTACAGCCTCTATGCCAAGTTGGTGAGGTATCGAGGTGTACAATGCTTGTACATCAATACTACACATGAGGATATTCTCTCCTTCTTCTATTTGTATCTCAGCCAATTTATTCAGAAAATCAGTTGTGTCCTTTATAAAAGAACGCATGCTTTGAACAAAGGGTTGTAAATATTTGTCCAGCAGTTTACCAACTGGTTCATGGAGGCTTCCGCATGTGGAAACTATTGGGCCACAACTACTAAGAATTAAAAGAATTGTCTCGGACCCGGAGGAATTAAAAAAACAATCACAGATTGTGATACAACGATTTAAAGATAGAGGCTATCCTGAAGGCATTTTGAAGCAAGCTGTGGAATGAGCAAATTCTAAAGACAGGAAGCAACTGTTGACAGTGATAAAAACCCGAAAAGAACCTAAAATCACATGCGTCAGTAAATTTTCTATAGCTAGTGCCCGATATAAAAGTATTATCAAAAGGCACTGGACTTTACTACAAGTTGAACCAGATTTTAACAACATTTTTCAAGAAGCCCCGGTGTTTGCATTCAGCAGAGGCAGAAAACTTGGTGAAATCATTAAGCAACCATCCTTGGAAAAACGTCCTGTAAACTATAAAGGCACAGTCCCGTGCTGGAACTGTAGTAACTGCAATAACATCCAACAGGGTAATAGTATCACCCACCCAATGAGGGGTAACAAAATTGGATTACGTGTGAATGCAACATGTGACACCTCTAATATCATCTATATGATTAAATGCCCGTGCGGAAAAGTGTACATTGGCCAGACTGAAAGAAAGTTTAAAGTCAGATTGAATGAACACAAAAGCAATTTCAGGACCAAAGTGTGTTGGAGATAATAGAAAAAAGTCAAGACAGAGATAACAAGAAAATGCTACTCAAACGAGAGAACTACTGGATATACCATTTGCAGACCCTGAAACCCAATGGAATGAATGAACGGACTGAATTTGGATGTTATTTATGAGTGATCTTTTTTATTATATTCAGATTGATCTTGTGATTCATGGATTAATAAGTCTTATCAGACGTTGGGGCGGACCGTTGCTGGGATGTTTATATAACATACCTACATGCTTTAGTTTCATGCAAATGTAATGTATTGTTGCAGAATTATGCACATGGCACTCACATATTATTGTTTTATTAACTGCGAATATTGATGGTAGGTTTGTAACGTTCAAATTCACTTTATTGAGATGGATACGAAGTGACAAATGTAGCTGTCTCTTTAAACGCGACTCGCGCGCAGAGTAACATCAGATTTAACCACACCCCCTAACGCACGTCACACGCTGCAGTTTTGCCAACACGGCGTGAGCAATGGCGACCTGCCGCTAAACCTGCGATAATATCCAACAGCGTACAAATGTGGTAAGCTTCTTTGAGCAAGGGTAACATTATAGAAGCATGTTTTCTAGTAGACATTTTCTATCTAATTGCGCGCAGTATCGGCAAACTTCCTTATCGTGCCTCATTTTGATCACTATAATAATAGCAGAGCTAGCGATTCACTAACTACACGAGAATCTTTTTGCGTTTAAAGTCTATCTAATGTATACAGTTTGCTCCGTGTCACCTTTACATTTTTACACAACGAGCCCGTCACACATAGCATTTAATAAAACACGATCCACTCTGCATAATACACAGTTTTGCAATGTATAAGCGTTAAGCATATTGATTTATCAGTTTTGAAGTTTTGTTTTATTTACTTTCACTGATGGACTAACCTGGTGATGGGTACATGTTCAGTTATGGATACGGATTAGTACAACCCAGTTTATTATTTGTTAACAGATTACCCCTGATGAAGGCAATAGCCGAAATGCATTGGGATTGAGTAACTAATATGTGACAGTTTGGAAATATTGCCATTTTTGAAGTCACGTCATTTAAGAGCCAAGCGATAATGTAACTCTTATTGGAATCATCATCCTTAAAACTGACTAATACGTATGAAAATGTTGATGTTTTTTGAAATTTATTGAAAAGTTTGCTGTTGTTCAACAGCCCACCACTACCAGTGCCCTAGGGGACACCCACACATCTGTGTCGGTGCTACTTTCATGTTCTATTGTGGATACTGTCATTGACTAAAATGGCATTGATTCATAATGAAGAGCTTTAGATCAGTAAGCCCTGCATCATGCGTCACAGTTCAGAAAGTTGATTTACTGCCTGGCTTCTGCCTCCTGCTTCAGAGCGAGGCGGGAAAGGCAGACTGGGACAGACATCCCAGACTTCGATCATATCTCTAAATAAATCGATCTATTTAATATTTGTACAGGAATGGAAGCAAATTATTTCAGGGGGGGCGCAGCCATAGAACCCTAATGGAGAATCCGCCACTGACTATTGGTCTGATGATTGTACTACTGGATATCGATGATATGATTATCATGACACAAAAATACTGTGGACAAAATATCGAAGACCAAAATATTGAAAGATAAGTGTATATAGAGAAAGTAAAGATTTTCTATTCCTAAATCCACATTTATGTACTTTTTGAAGACATATATATCAGAAAAAAGGGGTGGCAAGGGGAAAATTAAAAAACAAGGGGATCTAGAGCTGCTAATATCAGCTCCATAACATTGCATGATAAACCAGAAAATACAGTAGGGTCCTGTACTGTTCCAATGCTGAAAATGATTGAAAAATATTATTGGAATTATTGCAGACTATGCCTCCTGTGAAGTTTTTCAAAACTGATCACACTGGATCATGGATGAGAGCCCTCACCACGACCCAGCATACATAGGGAAAACATGGATCACCATGAAAGCAGGTTATAGTTCATCTCGGGTACGTATCCAATGTGGACATACAGTTCCTCGTCTTCGGTAATTCCGAAGGGGCTCTTGCTATCGAGGAGTATGATATATCTGGATTCCAAAATTCTCAAAAATGTCCGTCTTTTATGTTCATGGTTGTGCACTACAAATGGTGGATGTAAACAGTGGATTTTTGGCTTGTGAAGAAGACTGTTTTGGTCGAAATGCATTGTCGTTAAATACACTTCTATCTGAAAAGTGACCCTGGTGTGCGAGTCTTTTCTGTGGAGTAATTGGACACGGAATTTCCTGCATTTAAAATGGGCTCCGGCACCCGGGCGTCGCACCAACCCCGTTTGGCGAGGGATCAGCTGCGCTGGGAGTTTTTCGCTGATATATATATACATAAATAATCAAGGTATATATTTGTGGTTTTATGAATAGAAAATCTATATTTACTTACTTTTTAATATTTTGGTTTCCATATTTTGGCCTCAATATTTTATATACCACAACATTCTATCTTCAATATTCAGGGGCTGCACTATTGAGCTCAGTTATAGTCTTCACCTCCAGACATTTTCATCCCCCTGACTGTCCAAGCCTTCTCAGAGTTGTAAATCTCTTGGAGTTGTGTGATGATGCAGGAAGTGTGGTGACACAGGCACGTACCTTGGTTAGGAGAGGGTTTATTCCAAATTAAGTAGATACATCAATAACCCCTCCAGGAGAGGTTCTAACTTCCAGTTAAGCCCTAGTGACATTGGTCAACGCTCTGCCTAGGAACCACCATCACCCCGGCATTCTATGTCACCAGGTCTCCTGATAGGAAACAACACACCTCATTCCTTATGACCGAATATGGCAAGCGCACACACTGAACAAACGGAAGGAGTACAATTAAACTAAAATAAAAACCTGTAGACTACAACCACAATTAAGACTTTCCAAAACCCATGACTGAAAAGCTTACTGCAAACATGCAAACTTCCAACTTGACCATTCACATAAATCTATAAATATGATGGCTAAGAAACACTGCCCACACATTTTCAACTACTAAAACTACAATCACGCACAAAGAAAAAACAACATTTTGTCAACAGGTGTCCTGACAGGAAGGACACCACAGGTTGTTCAATGAATGCTTAACGATGGCCTTCCTTTCATTCACAATGTCTGTTGCAATTTGTTTCAGTCCTCTCCACTCTCTTGGGGCTCTCCTCCATCTGTCTCTGTGTACAGGGCCAGATAGGCCTTTTTTTTCCACCTGGCATTTTACCAGTGAGCCATTGGAGGCTGTTTTTGTAAACAGCCTCCAATGGGATGGCCTCTCCCTCCCTGATACCTCTGGCCCTTTTCCTCAGCTCCCTGAGGCTAATTACAGCAGGCACTGAAAGGCTGAGAGGGAGACTGAGAGAAAGGGAAGTGGGAGGAAAGCAGAAAGAAAGCAATCAGAGAGAAAGAAAAGACAGAGGACAGAGTAGATAGAATGGACAGAGACAGATAACACTAACAGCCAGATTCATCAATGCAACATTCTGCGAATTCTAAATAGCGAAATTTACCGAATCGCAATTTCGAATTCGCAGAATGGCATTCATGAAGAAATATGCGCAAAAAATGCGAATCGCAATCGGCCGCAATTGCCGATTGCGATTTAGCCCCAAACGCATAATATTCTCAGAATCGGCCGATTACTTGGTTGAAATTGCGATTTCGCAATTACCGAAATCGCAATTTGCGATCTCGCTAATTGCGAGATCGCAAAAACGGGAAGTCGCATTTCGAGCCCAATGATGACATCACAACCAGGAAGTAGGCTGTTCCCTCCCTCATTCAGACCACTGAGCCTGAAAGTGGAAGCAGGACTGTGAAGAGCTCCACAACAGTGAAATTTCAGCAGCACAGCGGGACATCGACAACCTCCAAAATGTCACAGGAAGCAGCAGGGAGCAGTGGCCATAAGAAGAAGAGGAAAATTAAGTTCTCTGAACAAGAACTTGAGTACCTAATTGAGGGGGTCTGTAAGGACCATGCACGCCTGTTTGGCAAGGACTCCAGGAGGGTGCCAGAGGCTGACAAGCGCCGCATCTGGCTGCGCATCCGCGCCAAGGTAAATTCGGTCGGGGTGACCCAGCGGTCAATTGACGATTTGAAAAAGAGGTGGTACGACCTCAGAGGGCGTGCCAAGGAGCGAAGTGCGGAGAGGCTGGGGGAGCGACTTGCCACCGGTGGAGGAGACCCCACTGCCACACCCAACACCCCACTGGAGGACCTCGTGGAGGACACCCTGACTCATGAAGACTGCGTGGGGGTCACCCAGCTGGACTCGTCCCGACCCACCCAACAATCCAAAGGTAAGTGCCATGCGACTGCGAGCCCGTCCCCTAACAATGCCCATGACCCCTGAGCTAGCAAATTGACAACCCCAGTAATGCAGGCCATGCACACCTGAAATGCCCTATTGCATTGTGGGAGTTGTAGTGTAATAAACACTCCCAGATAGCCCAACACAGGCAGACCTGTAAATTCAAAGTAATTCCAAAAGCCAGTCAGGGACAGCAGGCCTGCATGCATGTAGCAACATCTCATGTGCAAGCTACATATCATTAATCATGCACCCATTTACATCACAGGTGCAGCAGAACAGGCCAGCACCGACAGTGAGGCCCTACATATTGATGAGTACCAGGAGGACACCGAGGGTGAGGGCCAACCTGAACCAGGAACATCTCAGCCACCTGCAGCAGTACCACCAACACGCCCCCATGTGGGCAGGGCCAACCCTGCAGCCACAGGTGCCCAGCAACCACCCTCACCGACACCCACGGCAGTGGTACAGGCCACCCCACCAGCTGCCAGGAGGCAGATGAGACGCTCAGCCGCCATCAGGTCGCAGTCCAGCGGACTGTCGCGCCAGCTGCGTGACATCTCAACACGCGCGGGCAGGTCTGTCCATGCACGTGATCCTGGCCTGGCAATTGAACGACGCATGCTTGCGGTACACCTGACGCAGGCGCGTCACCTGGCTGCCATACATCTGCAGCTCACCAATACCGCGCAGCATGTTGGACAGCTGACCGCAGCTTTGCGAGAGAACAACCAGATCCTGGTCTCTCAGCAGGACATCACCCGGCGGCGCCACCGCCAGCTGCTGACCCGCCTGTCAGCCTACACCAGGTCAAATCATATCATCGGCAACGCAACATCTCAGCTTTCCCGCCGGTCCCTTGCAATGCAGGTACAAATGGTTCAGTGTTGCCAGGACGTTGCAAGGGCACTTGATCAGGTGACAGCAGCTGTGCTCAGTATGCAGCCACCTGCCCATGTTGCACCAGGGGGTGGTGATGATGTCAGCGAGAGCACGTCAAGCCACATCAGCATGTCTTTGCCGCCGGTGACAGAACGCCGCCGCAGCAGCAGGCCCACTGCAGCATCACGGGCCAACACTGCAAATGAGGACAGCAAGAGGCGACTGGGTGCGTCTGGACAGAGGCGCCATTGACAATTTACACTCTGCCTGCAGGGCCATGCAGAATCTGCAATCAAGCCCTCTGCCCCAGCATGGGGACGTATGGAGCAATACTGTTCCCATGTGCACTCATGGACAAAAGAAAAACCACATTATTGTGAATGAACAATAAGAATTTATGGTTGAACGTAAATCCGACTCATGTCATTATTACATTTGTCATGCATGAGTGCAGTGTTGGGTGAGGGGAGTGGGTGGACTAGAAAAAGTTATTAGTGATTTGGTTGCGGCGTCTGTGTCCTTCAGCTGGATTTTCCCCACGTGCATGACGCGCATGTGGAGGTGGGCGGTTGTCCCCTTCCGACTCACTGCCAGATATCTCAACAGGTATCCTGCGCTTGGTAGCAATGTTGTGGAGTATTGCACACACGGCAACAATGCGGCAGCAGACCTCAGGCTCGTATTGGAGGGCCCCACCAGTCTTATGCAGTATGCGGAAGCGGCTCTTCAACAGCCCAAATGTCCTCTCAATGCAGTTCCTAGTGCGGATGTGTGCTGCATTATAACGCCGTTGCTGTGGTGTTGCAGGGTTGAGGTAAGGGGTGAGGAGGTACTCACGGAGACCGTAGGCACTGTCACCTGAATGAAAGGAGCGGAGGGTGAGTGCATGTTCTGCGCAGCTACATGATCACAGTGTATTATATGGGGGCATGTGTACTTACCTAGTAGGTGTCCTTCGCCAAAGTCTCCCCTGGCCAGTCGTGTGTGTATGCCGCTGTGCCAGAATATGAAGCAGTCATATGTGCTCCCCGGATATTGTGCCACTATGTCCGTGATGTAAGTCTTTGCGTTGCACACCATCTGGATATTGAGGGAGTGGTAGTTTTTGCGGTTGCGGTACATGTACTCCGTTTGTGCTGGTGGGCAGATGTGGGTACAGTCAATGCATCCAATGACCTGTGGAAATTGGGCAACGTTGTAGAACTGTAGCTTGGTGTCATTCAAGTCCTGTTGGGTGGTCGGGAATGAGATGTAGTGGTGAAGGCGGCTCAGCATTGCCTCAAGGAAACTCTTTAGGCAGCGGGACATGGTGCTCTGGGATATCCCCCCTGCAACAGCGACTATCCCCTGGAAGCTTCCGGAGGCCAGTAGGTGCAGGCAGCACAAGACCTGGACATGTGTAGGCACAGCATTGGTCCTCCTTGTTGGGTGCTGCATCAGGGGGTCTAGGTCCCGGATCAGCTTTAGAATCAATGGCCCATTCAGGCGGTACATTGTGTAAATTTGCTCCCTTGTTTGGCCCAGCAGGGTGACCCGCAAGCGGAATATTCTCTCCTGGATCCTGCGTCTGTTCCGTGCTGCAGCCTGGAGCCTGCGCCGCCTGACCACCATGTAGAGTCCTGGCATTGTGAGAGTCCTCATGCTACTACTGTGTTTCCTTAAGTGTGTTTGTCAGGACTGCACCTGTGGCTCATTAGGTTTTTTTTATTTTTTTTATTTCCTTAATGGTTACCACCTGCTTTTGGTTCTCCTTAAATTCCGGCTCGCAAATAGCGATTTTTGGGTTTTTCGCTATTTGTGAGTTTTCATGAATAGCGTTTGCGGATATTTAGCGGAATCGCTAAATCAATCGCAGAATCCATGGATTCTCGCTATTTCCGATTCCCTATTGGGGTTCCTCCTAAATTCTGCGATTTATTTTGCGAATTCGCAATTTTTTTTTGCGAACTCGCAAATACAGTGTTTTTCACATGATGAATTGCTTTTCTGTAAATTGCGATCGCAATAGCTAATTCGCAGCTATTGCGATCGCAATTTGCTTCATGAATCTGGCTGTAAGAGACCAAAGGAGCGGGAATGGTCTGAGTATTTTTGCCAGGGCTTCTTTTGGTTCCATAGTCCTTTCCTGTTCATGTAGCATAAGATCAGTTTTTTCCGGACTTCCTTTGGTGCTTCTTTCTATAGCTAATGGTGTGACCATGGAGCTTCTTCTTTCCAGATGGTGATGTCACGTGCCCCAGCCACTGGAAGATCAAATTGAACAGATGCTCTGATATATAGCACACTGTGTGGACTCTTAGGAACTTCATCACTTGTCTGAAGGATAGATATTTCAGTAGTGTTGCAAGGGATAGGTCCTGAAACAAGAAAATCTAGTGTCTCTCAAAGCTGAAGTTTCCCCACTTTCTTGGGGATTCCATAATCTATTTCTTCTGTTGGAAGTGGTGCACTCTTGTCAACATATCATCTCTGCTGGCCTGAGCAGTCGACCATGCAGTGCGGAGGATCCAATCTAGTTCAATTTTCTACAGTGCATCCCCTGTACGTAACTTTCAACGTCTTTTCTCTCCACTCATAAAGGAATGTTTCTTACCCTAACATTGCTACGCTTGAAGTGATTTCCCAAGACCTCCATGAGCCCCTGTAGATAGACCTATTGCTCTTTCAGAATGATCAGTTCTTTCCTCATAAATTTTGCTCTGCTTTGTTTTCTTCAAGGAATGTATCCTATCATACAGACTGTTATATCCTTTTTAGGTCGAGCCTAGATAGCGTTTGTGCTGTCTTTTAGAGACATGCTGTATTCGCTCTGTGGTTTTACAGCCCGCCCACTGCTTTTCATTTATTAGTGTCAGTGTCCATTAAAAACCCATGCTTCAAAGTGGGTATTTTACCTATTTGTCCCTCCGTTCCTTTCATGTTCCATCCCATAGAGCAAGCCCCCATTTCTTGTAGGCTTCCACTTGTCCCATTTTAGTTACTGACTAAGGGTCTTTTTTTCACACCTCAAAGAGAATTTCTCCTGAGTGGTCGTATTTGGACTAGCTACAAGCTTTTCTCTAAACAGGGCTGTAAACGTATCCCTTATCCTGACTTTAAAATGGGAGTACCCTACCCGTCCTGCTTCATTCATCCCCGACCCCCTCCCTTTCCGTGTGCATCAAGTGAGCCAGCAAAAGGACTGGGAACCCGCTGAACCCCAGTTCACCCTCGGTTTCCATTCACAGCTCTTCTCTCGTCTTTTTTGAATGGGTAAACACTGACATCTATTAACTACAAAAGAACGCGGTGTCATTTGTATGCTATAAGATTCTTAAAATTAAGAGAGCTTGCTTTTGTAAGACACGCTCATTTTATTGTGCAGATGTTACTGTGGGGAGTATAAATATGTTGGGGAATACACACATAGATTCAATGGGTCCAATTTAACAAAATTGCATGTAGCCTCTACTTTCAAACCTACCTTTTAAAATGAAGGTCAGTACAATTTTGACTCCATACCCAGTGATGAAACAGGAGGATCCGCCAGGCTAGAGAAGACCTGAAGCTTCATGTTGGGCCATCAACCAGTCTGTCAACCAAGCGCCACCACCATTGGATGTACAGCAGACCTAGCTATGCCTTCCATGATCACCATATTTTCGGTTTACAGTCAGCAAAGAGGCCACACCCCTTCCCCACTCGTATGCAGACATTGCCTTCTTATAGCCCACCCTGCTAACAGTATTGGTCACGTGTTTAGTTTAGCTAGGTTGTCAATAAAATTACTATTTACTTCCTTTTGGACACACGTGGTGTCCCTCTAGTGGTATTCTTTCATTGTTTGACTATGCAACTTTTTTTTTTAGAACACAAAGTACTTACATAGGCATGCATAAATTCGAAGCATTTTTCTATAGTACACTTTCTACTTAATGTTAATTGTCATATACGGTCGGAGGAGGAAGGAAGACCCTTAGCCACTTTTCTTGGGGGAAGTTTTAAAAAGCGCAAACTCAACCCCAAGGTATTGGAGCACTTTACATGAGCACCAGTTATATTACACAAGGAGACATTAATTTTTGGTAGGCATGGGGAGATTAAGTGATTTTCCCAGAATCACAGGATATTGAGACAACACTGAGCCTCGAGCCTGCTTCCTCAGTTCCACAGTCGGCAGCCCTGGCTGTTACGCCACCTCCTCTCCCAACTTGAACAAAGTTTGTAGTTGCTACCAACATGCTGTAGGTGTAGGAAAAGGCACTTAGCCTGCACTTTTGGGTGAAACGAGAACCACTCTGTAGAATGAGATGGCTCAATCAACTTTACCTGAGGCAGACATTGGCATTTTAAATCTTGGTCGTCTATGGCTTGTACAGGCATGTAGTCAATTATCAGAAGTGTTAGCATCAAGTTTAAGTTCTCTGGGAACTTCTTCGACTTGCCCAGAATGGCATTTGCATGATACCACCATGCCATTCTTTTATTGACCAATTGACTTTTTCTGAATTTTCAAGGGTCTCCATAAGAAGCCCGTATTATCTCTGACCGTTACATTTAAATGCTCATCACTGGCTTCTGCCGCGATCTGCAAGTCACAAGTTTCAAACTTCGTGGTCCAACCTCAGTTTTCCATCCCACCGAGGTTGGCATCTTGAGTATTACTGGGCAATAGCAACACTTAAGCCACAATGCTTGGAAACGGAAGAAATGTGGCATGAAACGCTACGTAAAAAGTAGATATTATAATAATTGTGGTTGCATAATCGTAGAGTCTGCAAGGTGTGGTAGATGGCACATTGCCCCTGGTCTCAATAAAAGCACATTGAAGGCTAAAATAGCGCATAGCGTCGTAAACTTCAGAAGTGAATAGCAAGGCTGCATTCAGCTCCCTGTAGGAGTGAACTAGTCAGTTCAGTCTGAGCCCCAAGAAACGACACCCTGTGTTGGGCACTAAAAACATGCACATTATTAGTATAATTACCCTGGCTTCCCAAGCCTCCTATTTATGCATCTCAGGGTTAAGGTTAATTCTAAACCGGAACTATGGGAGTTGGGGGCGATTCTTGAAGGAAACAAAAAATACAACGCTCAGAGACGAACAGCACAGGTGTTTTAAGAACTGAGTGGGTGTAGAAAACAGAGAGGTCCTGAAAAGGTTGCGCCTTTCTTCTCCAGAAGCAGTCACAACAGGTTGTGTAAAGTCTGTGGGGCTAGAACTATTACTCTCAACATCTTACACGAACCCTGATGTACATCCACCCAGGGAGTGGGGATTAGATCCACAGACTATATGCAAAATGTATAATCTTCCGGACGAACAGGTATATTTTAATTATGCTATGATGCACCAAACCCACATTTACAGGCAGGCATTCTCACTGTTGGCAAACTCTTTTTAAAAAAAATGCTGATTGTCTACAAACTAAAGCAGGTATTGGCAAATGTTAAGCCATGACAGGTTGTAATGGTTGCATTTGTTTTTATTGTTAAGTATATTGTACACACATGTAAAAAGACTGGGAAAAAACATCCTGCCACCAAATTGAGGCAGTGCTAAGTTTGCAATAATAAATGTAAGTATAAAACTAAATTAATTATTGCATAAAATTTCAATAGAACAGTAGGGCTTCTTTCAGGGAGGCAGAAACACCTTTTTTTAGGTCAAAGCCTACCAAACAGGGGAATTGTCTGGTAGTGAAAAGACTTCTTGTGGGCATTCTGAAAGCTTCCTGGGAATTCATTCAACCCATTGCTTACCATTGTCTATGTGGTTTGTAACTCATATTTTCTGGCTTTCTATTTGCTGGCTTTATTTGTTTTAGGCTGTCCAGCATGTCTTCATCGCTCCCGTGAAGCAAACCTTGTTCACCATACCTCCTTGTATACGTTCACACAGGACTTTACATTTTAATTTAAATTATCTTGTCACATGTGCTGTAGCTCAAAGACATAGGTCAAATGTAAGGCTCTGTCTTGCAAGGAAGCTTAGTGTTTATGTTTCTTTCACTGACTTCAAAGTGAGAGGATTTATGTGACAATCTTGTCAGGTACTGGGAAAGAAAATGATTTTTTCTAGCACACAACAAAATGTAAATGTCTGTAATGAACTGTGCAAATATTTCAGAATATATCAGAATTATGAAAGCACAAACAAAGCACATTTTTTTGTAATTCAGAAGTGTGATGTGATGGAAACAAATGTTTTAATGTGATCAAAACAAATCAGTACTGTAGGTGATGCCATTTCGACACACTGTGTGCTGTATAGTTTTATTAGTAAAACTGTATGTGCATATGTAATTGTCATTTCAAATGAAAATGTGTTGTCGGTAATGGTAGTGCGCTACCACACCATGCATACGCCACACTACACCACTACACTCTACAACACTCTACTCAATGGCACAACACTCCACTCCACACCAGACCACGCTATGCTACTTCATACTAGGCCACTCTATACCACTCCATGAAACTCCATTCTACAACACTCCATACCACTTTACTGCACTCCAGACCACTCCACTTCCCTCTATTAAACTTTCCTTCGCTCTATGCCACTCTACTATACATACTTAACTCTATGCCACCACACTCTACAGCACTTTACTCCACTCTATGCCCCTCCACTATAGCCCCTGCCACTCTAGGGCCCTCTTCGTTACTCCACTCTACTCCACCTTATGTCACTCCACTATATGACACTCGACTTAACTCCACTCTACTCTACTCCACTCCAATCTATGTCATTCTATTCCACTCTACAGTACTCTATGTCACAATACGCCGCTCCACTCTATGCCACTTCACTCTAGGCAACGCATCTCCATTCTATGCCACTCCTTTCTACGACTCTACACCACTCTATGCTACTCCAGTCTATGACTGTCCTCCACTCTACGCCAATTCGTGAAACTCTACTCTACTCCACTCTTCTCTACAACACTTTATTCCACTCTACTCCATGGCACTCTACTCCACGACACACTACTCCACTCTTTGCCGCTCTACTCCACTCTACCCACTCCACTTACACCACTAACTTTTAGTAATGCTGAAAAACAGCCACACTGGAGTACAACATGGCTAAAACACTTTGGCAAAGCCAATAGCTCTTGTATAGGTGACACCTGTTGGCTTTGCCAATGATTGTTACCTTAAGCAGCTCCTGCTTCATTTCAGACCACAGTGATGCAAAGTTGTTTCTCAGACTTTGAAGGAGGACTTCTAGAAATGTCATTGTTATGGGGGCCTAATTGCCCTTTGTATTAATAGGGTGGGACCTCAACAACATCCAATCCGCTTGTTTGACTTTCTTGTACATCTCTTATTTCTGCAAGGCTAGCTAGTGAAATGTACTTGACCACCTGTTTTTTTCAAACTGAATGCAGCATTGATGATGTGATCTGTGGCAGTCTTCAAATCAAGTGCCCTTTTCTCCTAACAACCAACTTCAAATCCCAGCACCACTTGTGCCAGCAGGCAAGTCAGAGGTGAAGTGATCTGGTCTCCCAGGCGTTCGTAGGCTACAAATACTTGCAGGTGTCATCTGCCCCTGCTCCTTCTTCCCTTTCCTCCATCCCTGGTACATGCTACCTGACAGCTATCTCCTCGCAGCCCAGCACATGCCAGATCACCAGCTCTGCCACTTCAGGGCGGAGGATGAAGCATATTTGCTGGAAGGCTGAGGCAGAGGGAGAAGCATGTCTTCATTCTCCACCATCTTGGTCACGCCTTAGAGCTTTTTAATGGAAAGTAGAACTGCATAACTGCTATCTGTTGCTGGGAGAGGGTTGTAGCTTGGACTCTGTCACACGTTTCGGCCTAGGTTGAGAGCATTTAAGTTTATAACTAATCAAAATACTGCAGGGAGTCATTTTTGCGATTTTCCTATAGATTCAGATGTCTGTCACTAACATCACTTATCAAGACTGATCTGCATATGGCTGTGTCCAAATTAGGCTAGCATAGTGAGCGAACGAACAATGGATTAAACCCAGAACTGTGACTGAGGGAGAGTGGTTGAAAAGATTTAGCACTCCGCCCATCATCCTGTTGTATTTGCTATGTTCGCCCTAAGTTGCCATGGGTATGCCCAGACGCGAGTCCCTTCCTCGCTGTGTCACTGGATTCAATCTAGCCTCGCTGATGAGGGGTGAAACCCTGAAACTGGTCCCAGGCTGGGCTTGTTTCAGGTCCAGGGAGGACATAGCCTGGCAGTTCGGGCTGGACTGTTCCCATGAAGAACAGGGTCAAGACTGATTTGCATATGGCTGGGTCCAGACCGGGATGGCATAGTTAGCAAAAGAACGATGGATTACATCCAGATCTGTGACTGGGGGTGAGTGGTTGAAAGGTTTCAGCACTCCATGCATCATCTTGTTGTGACTGACAGCACTTATAAAACACCACTATGGGTCAGCCTCTTGCAGGCAGGAAGCGTGGGCAAATATATGGCTTCCTGTTTAAGACTCAGCAAGCATTGTATCCATCTCAGGAAAGGTATCACTGGTGGTGTGCAGAGTGTCTGCATAGTGCAGAGAGAGGCTTCACATGCTGGGAGAACACACTGTGAAACACCACTCCAATGACAAATTACATTTCCCTGCAAAAACAAAGAACTCCAACATACTTTCAGAGATATAGCGGCCATCTTGGAATCCTAGTTAAAACTTTCCTTGGGACCAGGGCATCTTTGCTAGGCAGTCATGATGTTAGGCGGCTGCAGCCAGGACCTTGCTACGATCTAGGATTTCATTTATACAGAACTATTGCTTCCCGCTGGAGTTGTTTAAAGAAATTTGGGAATACAGAGAAGTATTCTGTAGAGAGTTGTGTTGGAACTTTGAGCAATTTAAAGATTTCACTTGAACTTTACTAAGACTGTTGGATTATCACTATCACTAACGGTTATCCTGTGATGAAACAGGGAGAATTCTCAAGTCAATAATAGCAGTCCGCTGTGTTAGAATTGCAAGTACTGTTATACAAAGATTGCTTTCAGACTGCGTGTAGATTTCAAGATGTCGGACATGCAATGAGACAGCCATGTTCGAAGTATAGAAAATAATTAGACAAAATAACATTTTCTATTCTTTCAAGATGCTGCTACATTGAGATTACATGCAATGTGACAGCCATCTTTGAAGTATAGCAAACATAATTCCAAGATGGACTGCGGCTGGTATTGGCTTTGACAGAGCCAGCACAGACTTAAAAGCATCAGGCCTTGGCAAAGCCACCAGTACCAACCCCAAGGCATTAGGAAAGCGAGAATTGATTGGCTTTTCAGTCACTAGTTTGCTATGGTGTGAAATGGAAAAGTCACGTAATGGGAATGCATAGGGATTGTATTTGGCATTAAAGACTAATAAAATACCCAACTGTTTCTATAAATAAGTGTGTAAAAAAGAAAAGCAATGGCCTCGATAAAAACTAAAGCTGAATGGTTCATATCTGTATTTTTTACTTTTTTGCAGGGGAGGGAGCCATGAAGCAGTTAAAAACAAGTTGAGTGCTCAGGCTCTCAGCTTACCCTCTTGTCTAAGCTACAACCTCATTTACCCCGAAAGCTGTCATAGAAGCTGACCAGTATTTGCAAGAGTATCCATTTGAACGTGGGAAAGCCCTAAAACGGAAATTTTCACCATCACCCTTTTATGGTCTAAATGTGTTTTTTCTCCTATCCCATGCAGCTGAGATGGGCATGCTTGGGTGTTAGGAGTTTCAGCTTTCAACAGGGTCGGCCACACACAAGTATGAGGGTGGACCGGCCAGCAGTGGCAGCTGACAGGGAACGCGGGTGGTGGTTTGAAAAAAACTAAATATTTAAAAAAAAACACTTACTTCCACACTGCCGCCGTCTCTCCTCCATTGTTGATTCGCTTCTTGACGAGTCCTGGAAGCAGGAAACATACAGGCTCCCATAAGCCAATCGCAACGCTGCTGTAAGCCTTTGCATGTTCTCCACCCAGGCTGTGTATTACAGCCCGGTGGAGAACACGCTAAGTTCACATGACTGTTTGGCCGGCCCAAGATGGCGGGCTAAACCGCCATGCGCACTTAGAGTGTGCCCACCACCCTTCCACCTGCGACACCAGACCCGCCACGCCCTAACCAAGCCCTGTAGCTACAATAAATAAAATGATGAAAACGTTGTTATCATCATTTTATTTTTCCTTTTTCCTGCTCTGAAGCAGTAGGGTGACGTTCCTCCACCTTAGGGGAGGAGCAGCCTCTGCCAGACAGCAGAGATACAAAAGTCAGTGGGCCAGGAGAACAGCAGCTGGCCCTTGGCAGCCAGCTGAGGCAGCTGTATGGCTCTGGTGCTGTCTCTGAGGCAGTCACAGAGATAATCTGCAAATGGCAGCCGGCTGGGCAGACTTTCAGCACCTCCCCTCTGAGGATAGATAATACCAACTTGAAACAAATGAAAGTCTTACTCTGCCTTCGGGGTACAAATTTTGAGAAAGCATTAATCACTATATCACTACCTAGCCCAAATGGTTTCTGAACATAAGATCCATGGATAACTACCTTATCTTCAGAAGACTACTCAAGAGTTGGGTCTTTCCCACATAACCACGATACTCAAACATAAATTACAGCATATCCCTCTGTATGTAATTATTTAATTTGGACTATAGATGTGTACCTACATATGCCAATTTCTTTGTATAAACATGTATGATTATATTTTTAAATATATAGATATTCGTTAGTTCTGCTTAACAAATGTACATATTACTTATAGTTATATTATTCTAAGTTTAACATGTATATAGGTGAGTGCATAAGTAAATCTTTTATCATTACTATTTATCTACAATTGCTTCACAATTGAATTACAAAAAAAACCTTTAAATTACAGCAACACTTGAAAATCTGAGTTTATTATATACAACTTAAATCTATATATATTACCTTCCATATACATATATACCTTCCGTGTATCTTTATATTTATTACTTTGCTTGTAATTCAGAATCTCTAATGCACTACTCTACATCCCACCCTTACCTCTCTCAATATATCGTCAACCTCCACTCTCTCACTCATCCCAAACCCCATTCTCGTACTATGATCACAAAAATAACCCTTTGTAGACTCTTCCATCCTCTACCCGTCCGTGCATCATCTCATACCTCTTTTACTATTCAGATCTCCCAAACAAGCCTTTCTAAATCCTTCCCTCTGACTCTTCCCACTTTACTCATCCCAAAACTTCTCCTACTGCAATGAGCTAAAAAAACACTTTCTAGACCCTTTCCACTTCTATCCCTCCACTATCCTTTTCAATCCAAATAACAGACTAACATGTCAACCGCTCAAATTAATTTCATATTCCTCTATACTAATTCCCTACTAATCATGTTTGGGTTCCGGAGCAGCGTGCTTTGACACCTCATCAGGGGTAGCAAGCGCTATATAAATGCAAACCCTTCCCTCTTCTATCCGTCCACTATCCTTTTAAATCCAAATAACAGACTAACATGTCCACCGCTCAAATTAATTCCATATTTCTCTATACTGATTCACCACTAATCCTTTTGGGGTTCCAGAGTAGCGTGCTACTTGCTGAAAAATCGCTTTGATGCCATGTCAGGGGTAGTAAGTGCTATATAAATGCAATTACAATTACAATTTGAGTTTTATTTTACTCCTGCTGTTGAAACACAGGGGACAAGTCACAAAGGAATGTAGGAGTCAGCAAAGCAGTACCACAGGAGTACTGCTTCAGGTATTCATAAATATATTTATGAACTGGCCCTAAAATGTCCAACTCCCTATTAGATAAGAACAAAAATGGCATAGTCCTTACTGTTCGCACTAAGTTTATATCAATATTCATTGAATGTTCCTATTTTAGATGTGTTGAGAATATTGATCACTGTCTCCATTACCTTACTGCCCTGGCAGATTATTAGCTTGAGGCTCATAGTCCACTGTATGATGGCAATCTGACTGATGGCCGATGTCATGCTCCATATGCCAATTTCAACCTACATTGTATTTCCCTATAACCTTTGCATTGGAGCCAGGCACTTTTGAAAATCTAATTTTCCTGCCCAGTTATCCCCTTTCAAAGTAGATCTTCTTACATGGCATGAACAAATTAGATCTTCAAGCTCTGCTGGGCATCTTTCTGAGTGTCAGTAGGTCTCTCTATCCCACAGTAAGAGTAACCTTGTGGTTTAGGATGAAAAAGCGGGCACCTGGAGATGAGGAATGCTGCATGATCTTGGTGTGGCAGGTGAAGTGTATTCATCTATGAAGTTTTCTCATCTTGCAATATTAGTTGGTTAACCTGGATCTCAACCTCTGCACCTTCTACTACTGTGGAAAGTATCATTTTGTGTATTTCACATGATCATCCCTCTGGATCACATACCAGTTGAGTGGCAGATGATTTGGATCAGGACTGTGGGGGGCCCATTTTTAGGTCAAAGCCTATTAGACAGCGCAGCTATCTGGTTTTCAAAATCTACTTGGTGACATTCTGAAAGCTGATTTAAGACCAAATTCCACCCACTGCTGACCATTGGCTTTGTGTTTTGTAACTTACAGTTGCTTGCTTTTTATTTGATGGCTTTATTTGTTTTAGGCTGTCCAGTATGTCTTTGTCCCTCCTGTGGAGCATTGCCAGTTTACTGTATTGTTTCACAAGGGCTTGCTTTCTAAAACTATATTTGTCTCCCCTATCTCCCCCATCTGTCTGCCCATCTGTCTCCCCCATCTCTGTCTCTCCATCTGTCTCCCCCTATTATATCACTATTATCAACCTTTTATCTTCCTATTATCTCCCTTCGATCTCCCTAATAGCTCCGTTATATCTCCATTATACCTCCATTATATCTCAGTTTCATCTCCACTTTATCTCAGTTTGTTTTTTTTAAACATATTTTATTGTTGAAACACACATAATATGCAAAGCTCCGTCATCCAGAGGCTACTGCCATCATCAATCAATCTGCATAGTCTTCCACAATGTGTATTAAGAACATGAAAACTCCCCCTTTCAGAATATCAGAAACAGTAGGATTAAACACCCCCCTCCCTCCCCCCAACACCCCCCCCTTTGCGTAGCTGCTCGCTCCCCTTAACCATAATACAGTACTAGATCGCTCGCCATGTGTAACATACACCAACAGTGTCTTTTCACAGTCCAACATATCAGAGGGTTGAGAGGGTAGCCTCCTCATGTGGCGGGTCCAGGTCCAGTCCCCGGTAGTCTGCCCACCTCTTCCAAATTTTGAAGTGCTTTCTAGGGCATCCCCTGGCCACAAATACAGGCTGCTCCAGCCCCATGCAATAGTCCATTCCATTTCTCCAGGCGGCAAGTGACGGAGCCCGAGGCGCTTTCCACTCCCTAGCAATATCGCGCTTCGCCAGCGTGAGGCCCAATAACAATAGGTGACGCTTGTAGCTGTTCCCCCCCACCCCTGCCATGACATGCAGTAGTGCTAGCTTAGGGTCCCTCTGCACCTCCCAGGCCAGAACCTCTGCCAGGCAACAATGCACCCCATTCCAGAACCTTTGCAGTGCTGTGCATTCCCAGACCGTGTGTAGTAGGGTGCCCACCTCTACCCCACAGCGGAGACATTCGGGGGACGCTATCATGCCCACCCTCCACAAGCGCTGCCTGGTATAGTATGTGCGATGTATGTAGATGAACTGAATCAGGCGCAGGCGCGTGGATATGGCTGCTCCCCTGGGACTTTCCAGGACCTCCACCCAGTCCTCCTCATCCAGCTCTCCAACATCCCGTTCCCATGAAGTCCTAAGGCCAAGTAGATCCGACAAGCAGTGGCGCACCAGCGTTTGGTATATGCCCGACAATTTCCTGTCCGGCAATTCCCCCATAAAAATCTTGGCTTCCAGAGGGCTAAACTCGGGCAGCCGCTCCAAGCTTACTAGATGGGGCGCCAAAGCGTTACGAAACTGGAGGTAGCGGAAGAACTGGGTGCGGGGCATCTCAAATTCCTCCTGGCACTTTTTCTCAGTTTTAACTCTGTTATACCTCCATTATATCTCCATTTATCATCCATTATATCTCCACTATATCTCTATCCCATCTCTCCATCCTACCTCCATCCCATCACCATCTCTCCATCCCATCTCCAAGTGTGTAAATTGTGTTCTTATCATCTCACATTTGCTATGCATAAAAAATCAGAGGCCAAGTGTCGGGCTCTGTCTTATGAGGTAGCTTGCTGTTTACTTTTCTTTCTCTCACTTCAAAGTGAGAGGATTTATGTGACAATCATGCAGGATACTGGGGGTGTGCTTGAAGAAGGCTTTGTCCCTCCTGTGAAGCATTGCCAGCTTACTGTATTATTTCACAAGGGATTGCTTTCTATAACTATATCTGTCTCCCCCGACTCATTCTGCCCATCTGTCTCCCTATATATCTCAGTTTATCTCCATTATATCTCCACTTTATCTCCATTTTATCTCCAGTATACCTCTGTTATATCTCCATTATACCTCCATTATATCTCCATTTTATCTCCATTATACCTCCATTATATCTCAGTTTCATCTCCACTTTATCTCCATTTTATCTCCGTTATACCTCCATTATATCTCCAGTTAACATCCATTATATCTCTATCCCATCTCTCCATCCTATCTCCATCTCTCCATCTCCAAGTGTGTAAATTGTGTTCTTATCATCTCACATTTGCTATGCATTCAAAATCAGAGGCCAAGTGTCAGGCTCTGTCTTATGAGGTAGCTTGGTGTTTACTTTTCTTTCTCTGACTTCAAAGTGAGAGGATTTATGTGACAATCATGCAGGATACTGGGGGTGTGCTTGAAGAAGGCTTTGTCCCTCCTGTGGAGCATTGCCAGTTTACTGTATTATTTCGCAAGGGCTTGCTTCCTATAACTATATCTATCTCCCCCGACTCATTCTTCCCATCTGTCTCCCTATATATCTCAGTTTATCTCCATTATATCTCCACTTTATCTCCACTTTATCTCCATTTTATCTCCATTATACCTCCGTTATATCTCCATTATACCTCCATTATAACTCCATTATATATCCATTATATCTCCATCCCATCTCAAGGGGTGTAAATTGTGTTCTTATCTTCTCACATTTGCTATGCATTCAAAATCAGAGGCCAAGTGAGCTTGGTGTTTACTTTTCTTTCTCCGACTTCAAAGTGAGAGGATTTATGTGACAATCATGCTGGATACTGGGGGTGTGCTTGAAGACGGCTTTGTCCCTCCTGTGGAGCATTGCCAGTTTACTGTATTATTTCACAAGGGCTTGCTTTCAATAACTATATATGTCTCCCCCATCTCCTTCTCCCCCATCTGTCTCCCTATTAGCTCCATTTTATCTCCATCCCATCTCCATTTCACCATCCCATCTCCATCTCTCCATCCCATCTCCAGGTGTTTAAATTGTGTTCTTATCTTCTCACATTTGCTATGCATTCAAAATCAGAGGCATTTGTCGGCCTCTGTCTTATGAGGGTACTTGGTGTTTACTTTTCTTTCTCTGACTTATAAGTATGAAGAGGATTTACGTGACAACCATGCTGGATACTGGGGGTGTGCTTGAAGAAGGCTTTGTCCCTCCTTTGGAGTATTGCCAGTTTACTGTATTATTTCACAAGGGATTGCTTTCTATAACTATATCTGTCTCCCCCATCTCTTCTCCCCCATCTGTCTCCCTATTAGCTCCATTTTATCTCCATCCCATCTCCATTTCTCCATCCCAGCTCTATTATAGCACCATTATACCTCCATTATATCCCCATCCCATCCCCATCTCTCCATCCCATCTCCAGGTGTATAAATTGTGTTCTTATCTTCTCACATTTGCTATGCATTCAAAATCAGAGGCCAAATGTCGGGCTCGGTCTTATGAGGGAGCTTGGTGTTTACTTTTCTTTCTCTGACTTCAATGTGAGAGGATTTATGTGGCAATCATACTGGGGTTATGCTTGAAAAAGGCTTTGTCCCTCCTGTGGAGGATTGCCACCAGTTTACTGTATTATTTCACAAGGGCTTGCTTTCTATAACTATATCTGTCTCGCCATCTCCTTCTCCCCCACCTGTCTCCCTATTAGCTCCAATATAGCTCTGTTTTAATTCCATTATATCCCCATTTTATCTCCACTTTATCCCCATTTTATCTCCGCTTTATCTTAACTTTATCAAAGTTCTATCTCCATTTTACCTCCGTTGTACCTCCATTATATCTCCATTTTATCTCTATCCCATCTCCATCTCGCCATCCCATCTCCATCTCTCCATCCCATCTCCAGGTATTTAAATTGTGTTCTTATCTTCTAACATTTGCTATGCATTCAAAATCAGAGGCCAAATGTCGGGCTCTGTCTTATGTGGGAGCTTGGTGTTAACTTTTCTTTCTCTAACTTCAAAGTGAGAGGATTTATGTGAAAATCGTGCTGGATACTGGGGGTGTGCCTGAAGAAGGCTTTGTCCCTCCTGTGGAGCATTGCCAGTGTACTGTATTATTTCACAATGGCTTGCCTTCTATAACTATATCTGTCTACCCCATCTCCTTCTCCCCCACCTGTCTCCCTATTAGCTCCATTATAGCTCCATTATATCTGTTTTATCTCCATTATATCCCTATTTTATCTCCTTGTTATCCCCATTTTATCTCCGCTTAATCTCCATTGTATCTCCATTATAACTCCATTGTACCTCCACTATATCTCCATTATATCTCCATTTTATCTCCATCTCTCCATCCAATCTCCAGGTGTTTAAATTGTGTTCTTATCTTCTCACATTTGCTATGCATTCAAAATCAGAGGCCAAATATCGGCTCTGTTTATGAGGGAGCTTGGTGTTTACTTTTCGTTCTCTGACTTCAAAGTGAGAGGATTTAAGTGACAATCATGCTGAATACTGGGAGTGTGCTTGAAGAAGGCTTTGCCCTCCTGTGGAGCATTGCCAGTTTACTGCATTATTTCACAAGGGCTTGCTTTCTATAACTATATCTGTCTCCCACGTATCCTTCTCCCTCATCTGTCTCCCTATTTGCTCCATTGTACCTCCATTATATCTCCACTTTATCTCTGTTATATCTCCACTATATCACCGTTCTATCGCCACTTTATCTCCACTTTATCTCTACTTTATCCCTGTTTTATCCCCATTATATCTCCACCTTAATCCCTGTTTAGCTCCACTTTACCCCCATTTTATCTCCACTTTATCCCCATTTTAGCTCCACTTTATCTCCTTTTTTCTCCATTATACCTCCATCCCATCTTCGAGGGGCATATTAGCAAGGTATTGCGATAATTATCGCTCAGCGCTTTTAGCGCGAGGATAATTCTCGCAGGTTAACGCTGGATTCCATCGCCGAGATAGCACGCTATCAGCAACGCTTATCCCTCAAGCGATAGGAATCCATGTGTTAGCTGGAAAACAGTGTGATTATCACTGGAAATCCAGCGATAATCACACTGCAACCAGCGAAACCTTACTAATAGGGCAGGGTAATCTTAGCCATGTAATCTACCTCTCATTGGATTACATGGCTAAATCAGGTTACAAGCAGGCGTTAGGAAAGTAGAGTTAACTGTGGTTAGCGCTACTTTTCTTAACGCTCTACTTGTTTGCGTGCTGCTTGATAATTGGAGAAATATCGGTTAGCAACATTTCTCCTGTTATTTTGGCACAAAACGCCCACTTTGCCTCTCGTTAGAGATGCAAAGCTGAGCGTTGTTGTAAACTGCGCTAAATCAGCAAAACACGCAATAGCGTGTTGTTGCTGATAAGGTGATAAAATTATCGCCGCTTTTCGGCCGAAAACGGATGCAAAAGCGGCAAAAATTGTATTGCGCCGCCTTGTTAATATGCCCCCAGGTGTTTAAATTGTGTTCTTATCTTCTCACATTTTCTATGCATTCAAGATCAGAGGCCAAATGTTGGGCTCTGTCTTATGAGGGAGCTTGGTGTTTACTTTTCTTTCTCTGACTTCAAAGTGAGAGGATTTATGTCACAATCATGCTGGATACTGGGGGTGTGCTTGAAGAAGGCTTTGTCCCTCCTGAGGAGCATTGCCAGTTTACTGTATTATTTCACAAGGGCTTGCTTTCTATAACAATATCAGTCTGCCCCATCTCCTTCTCCCCATCTGTCTCCCTATTAGCTCCATTATATCTCCACTTTATTTCCATATCTCCACTTTATCTCCACTTTATCGCCGTTTTATCTCTGCTTTATCCCCATTTTATCTCCACTTTATCTCCATATACCTCCACTATACCTCCATTATATCTCCATTATATCTCCATTTTATCTCCATCCCATCTCCAGGTGGTCAAATTGTGTTCTTATCTTCTCACATTTTCTATGCATTCAAAATGGGAGGCCAAATGTCGGGCTCTGTCTTATGAGGGAGCTTGGTGTTTACTTTTCTTTCTATGACTTCAAAGTGAGAGGATTTAGGTTACAATCATGTAGGATTCTGGGGGTGTGCTTGAAGAAGGCTGTACAATGTTATTTTGTTGTAGCACACAGCAAAATTTAAATGTCTGTAAATGAACTGTGCAAGTGTTTCAGAATATATCACAACTAGAAGTACTAATGAAGCACATATTTTTGTAATTCTCAAGTGTGGTGGAAACAATAATTTCAGTACAATCACAACTAACAGTTCATTCGGTGATACCATTTTCATACATTATCGTTTGTGTACTGTATAGTTTTATCATTAAAATGTGATCTCAATTGAACATTTGTTGTCTGTAATGGCAGTTCGCTATCACACCCTCTACTCAATGACACTCTATGACAATATACTCCCCTCTAGGATTCGCCACTTTGCTATATACCACTCCATGCCTCTCCATGACACTCTACACCACTCCACAACTCTCTACCCCACTCTCCTCCAATCTATGAAACTCTACTCCATGACACTCTACTCCATCCTACGTCACTCTTCTCTAAGCCACTCTACGCTACTCTATGCCACTTCACTCTAGGCCACTCTACGACACTCCACTCCACGCTACTCCACGATAATCCAATCTATGACACTGTACTTCATTCAACACTATTTCACTCCACAATTCTACTCCACTTTACGCCACTCCACTCTATAACACTCTACTTCACGCTGCCACTCCACTCTACTCTACTCCACTCTCCGCCACTCTAAAGCCAATAGCTCTTCTACAGGCGAGACCTATTGGCTTTGCCAGTACTTGTATAGTTTGTTGTGACAGTATTGCTTTATATTGCAGTACATTTCTGCAGTCGCGTCCGGCATTAATTGCGGGTGGGGGGGTCGGGTGGGAGGATCATGGGGGGGTTGCGTGTGTGGGGGGGTCGCGTGGGGAGGGTCGGCCGGGAGGGAGGGGGTAAGGGTTCATTTAAAAATAAATAAAAAACGTACTTGTCCGCCGGCTGGGTCCCGCGTTTTCTCGGCACCTGCTCTTGCTCTCCTATATCTGGCAGGAACAGAAAGCAGGAAGCCTCCCTTCCCTCCCCTAAGCCAATCACAATGCTTCAATGGCAGTGTTGTGATTGGTGGGGACACCACCCAGCTAGGGACATACGGGGAGGCCATTTTTCCATGAAGGCTGCATTGCAGCCTGCATGGAGAAAGGGCAGAGTGCGCATGACTGGTTTGGGCGGCCCCACAGGGCCGACCAAACAGTCATTGCGCCCTCAGGAGTGGGCACACCACTCTTCCCCTTCTTGCAGAGCAGCCCTGCCCACCCGCTCGCCCACAACTAAACATAAAATGGTAATAACTGGAAGTTGCTACCATTTTATGTTTCTGCTTCTCGCACTTCGAGAAAGCAGCGTGGTGAAGCTCCTGTGCCCTAGTGGAGGAGCAGTCCCTGCCTTTCTTGGTGTTCATCAGTCCTCATCCTGAGCACATTCTGTGACTTTCTCAGTTGCAAATTTTGCACACACAAAGTTTGAAAACATTAATTATAGGTTATGCTCTGCACATCTCTGCAGATTTTCCCTAATGTTGACCGCCATGCTGTATCCAGAGTGGACATAGTCAAAATATGGTTTTCTGCTCTGTAACTGAAGACATTCCCTATCAGCTGCATAAGTACATTGTGTTTGTGCAACATGTGTTTAGTACATGGCATATTTAATAGAATGTTACTGGGTGATGGTTGTGTGTATTCACTTGCCTCGTGCAATTCTTCCTTCCAACTTGTATCATGCTTTGCATTGACATAATGTTCAAAACCCGCGCTGTCAAGTTTGAAAGATGGGGGCAGAGGGTTGTTAATTCCCTCACCTGAGCCTCATCCAGGTTGTAATGTATGTATGACTGGTTTGCATACAATGCATTGGAGATCACTTCACAATTTCCAGAGACCATACTGAATACAAGATAACTATTGGCAAGGCATCCACCTTGGTAATTATGGAATTCCACATGTTGTGACTTTTGCTGATGGTGGCTCCAAACAACCAGAATTCCACCTTAAGTATTCGTCCATCGTCAGTTCCAGTTTGCTGTGCACAAATGTCTTGTCTGCTAACTTGCCATTTATGTGTCCATTGAAATGTCCCTCACATTGAAGCAAATGGTGCTACGCTGACCAAGACAGATCTATCTTTGATAAAAGTAGGCATGTAGTGGAGAAAATTGAGCATATACATTCCACCTATATATTCTTCTCCATCATCTTACAGAAGGAACATTTAACTAAAAAGTTTAATTTTCATTTTACCCTCCTCAGAGGTATGGTTTGATCAGTGAGACAGGGGGTGTGTGAGCTTCAGATTGCCTGACAATCACTCTGGCATATCACGTTAACTATTATACTATTATATGAGAAGCAGCGCCTGGGAGGGCATAAGGATCAATGGATCGGGAAAGGAGTGCGGATTGTGAGCGGTACTTAAACCACAGTATTTTGTCAAATAAACATGTTTTAAGACCCTCAAAACAGAGATGAGAGTGTATGTGTGTATTTGTCTGAGTGAGAAGCTGAGATAAGCCTCATTACAGTCACAACCCACATATCTCTTCTCCACGTACCCACTCACCATGAGTAGCAGGAATAGATGCACGGGCCCTCACATAAGGCCCTCTGACTCCACCCTCAGCAATACCTACCTGGGAGACCGCTCCCCATTGATAATACCCCTCACGTTTTGAAGGTGATGAATGAGGACAGAAACACACACTGTACTGACCCATTCACTAAAATTACCAGAGGTGGTCACTAGAAGGAGAAAATCCGGGAGCTGCAGGAGTCATTCAAAGTATGTTCATCCACTACGTACAACTAGTACACACCACTCTGAGAGGAAACACCTACCCAGCTGTTCTATGACATCTGAAATGGAAAAAAAACCAGGAGCGGCTCATATCAGGTTAAAGAGGCGGGGGTCAAGTGGAAAGGGGGACGAGGGAGACAAATTAAAAAAATAAAAAAGAACTTACCTGCTGCACTACACCATCATGTCACACTCTTCTGCTGTGCTGCTCTGCTCTTCACTGCAAGAAGGCACAGGCTCCCAGCCTGCATTGCGGCCTAACCTGAAGCTGCTCTCATGCATGAGAGCAGCTTCAGGATTGTCCTGAGCGCCAATGATTTGCGCTCCAGGACAGACTGGGAGCCTGTGCTTGCTCTCTCCATCCCCAGCAATGCAGCAGGGGTTGGAGAGAGTTTCACTGTGCTTGTGGGCTTGGCCAGACTGAGATGACCAGACAACCACATGCGCAGTGAAAGCAGTGCACCTAACACTCCCCTCAGTGCCTAACGTCACTGTGGTTCCGCCCCTAAGACTCAACACAAGGAAAATAAAACAATAATAAAACAGGTTTTAAACCAGTTTTATTTTTCATGTTTTGAAGGGTGCCGGCAATGGAGGCGACACTGCTCCACCATAGCAGAGGAGCCGCCCTTGAAAAAAACACATGTAACCTGCCAGATCAACTCCAACCATCACATCTGGTATGATATAGAAGAGCACAAGGCACTGAACCGGATCGGTAAACAACCTTTACAACGCAACTTTTACCACGCAGTGCCTTTACAACGCAACTTTTACAACGCAAACCATTACAACGCATTGCGCTGGGGGGCGCTCTAGGATAGGGAATAGGTTTAATGTACTATCCAACACCTTCCCTACTATCCACGGGGACTGGAGTTGGAATAGTAAATTAAACAATTCACTATCCAGCGCCTAAAAGCACTATGCGTTGTAATGGTATGCGTTGTAAAAACCGCGTTGTAAAAGCATGCGATGTAAAAGCATGCGTTGTAATGTCATACATCCAACCGGGTCACTAGGAAGCAGGAGCACAGGGTCAATACTGCCTTCCAAGCTGACTGCCACTTCCTGTGAAGTAGTCAGTGCAAGAAGTGGAGGACAAGGAACGCTTTTGGGCAGAGTAGAAAATGGACAAAGCGGTCGGGGACATAACATAACATGGATTTGTAAATCATATATTCACCACAGAGGGTATCTTGGCCCTGAATAACAGATGTTTATTGTTACCCAACTCAATGGTAGTCATTTTATCGGCCTCAGAAGGATGAGAGGCTGAGTGGAGCCACCGCAATTTGACCCTGTGACCATGAGGTCAAACACAGGCCCCTACAGTGGACGCATTAGTCCACTAAGTCACCAGACCCGGACAAGACAAACTTCTCTAGAGGGAGACACTGTAAGTATAAGCAGGCTATACCAAGGAGCCAATGGCTGTTACTAGCTCCCTGCACTTTCTCATGTTTACACACAAGAGTTGGGTACTTTACAACCTCAGCGGCTATAGTCGGAATGAAATACACACACACACACACACACACACACACACACACACACACACATATATTTATTTCCCGTGCCCCCTAATCTGCAATGTCATTCCCACAGCGCCTTGGGGTGGCTCTTCTAGCACTATAGAGATAGAAAAAGTGTGCTGAAGTAGGAGACTGGACTCACTTTCACTGATAAGGGGGTGTCCCTGAATTATTGAAAGAGCCCCACAGTGCCCGCCACTCAGACTCCAACGAAAAATTATAAAAAGATCCATTAAACCCGCAAGGGACTCAAGACAGATCTCACCGAGAACATTTTGCGGTCCAGTGACACCGCATTAACTGCTTCCGGTGCAGGCGGAAAGCACGTCAATAAAAGTAATTTGAGAAGAAGAAAAACATTATACATTTGAAATAAACAGGGCTTTCTTTCTTTCCCAAAAGTCCTCCAAGAGTGCACAGAGCTCGAAGCAGTTAAACGCGAGGTGTCCGGCACAGTGGGTGCATTCTCAGCCCGCCTTTACCTGCCTACAAGTTATGAATTGAGGGCTTGTTGCAAATGTGGTCGTCGGCCCAACGGTTTAAAAAAATGAGTGTGCCCATTTCTTGGCTCTACGAGCCCCCTAGGCGCGCCTGTGCTTTTATAAAACATCTTATTTGACTCCACAAATACATGCGCCTATGAAACCGAAAGGACTGCTGTTCTATTTACACTATACAGCCAGCACCCTCAGCCGGCACCGGGCCTGTACAGCCAGCACCCACTGCCACCGGGTCTGTACAGCCAGCACATACTGCCACCGGGTCTGTACAGCCAGCACATACTGCCACCTGGCCTATACAGCCAGCACATACTGCCACCGGGCCTGCACAGCCAGCACCCACTGACACCGGGCATGTACAGCCAGCACCCACTGACACCGGGCCTGTACAGCCAGCACATACTACCACTGGGCCTGTACAGCCAGCACCCACTGCCACCGAGCCTGTACAGCCACTACCCACTGATAACGGGCCTGTACAGGCAGCACCCATTGACACCGGGCCTGTACAGGCAGCACCCACTGACACCGGGCCTGTACAGGCAGCACCCACTGACACCGGGCCGGTACAGCCAGCACCCACTGCCACTGAGCCTGTACAGCCAGCACCCACTGATACCGAGCCTGTAAAGCCAGCACCCACTGCCAACCGGGATTGTACAGACAACACCCACTACCACCGGGCTTGTACAGACAACATCCTCTATCACCGGGCCAGTACAGACAACACCTACTGCCACCGGGCTTGTACAGACAACACCCACTGCCACAGGGCCTGTACAGCCAACACCCACTGCCACTGAGCCTGTACAGACAACACCCACTGCCAGCAAGCCTGTACAGCCAGCACCCATTGCCATCGAGCCTGTACAGACAACACCCACTGCCACCGGGCCTGTACAGACAACACCCACTGCCACCGGGCATGTACAGCCAACACCCACTGTCACCGGGCCTGTACCGCCAGCATCCACTGCCACTGAGCCTGTACACACAACATCCACTGCCACCAGGCCTGTAAAGACAACACCCACTGCCATCAAGCTTGTACAGACAACACCCACTGCCATCGGGCCTGTACAGAAAACACCCACTTCCACCGGGCCTGTACAGCCAGCATCCACTGCCACTGGACCTGAACAGCCAGAGCCCTCTGCCCCTGCCGGCCCCAGGCCTGTACAGCCAGCAATCTCTGCCCCCGCCGGCACCTGCCTGTACAGCCAGCACCCTCTGCCCCTGCCGGCACCTGGCCTGCACAGACAGCACCCTCTGGCTGCCGGCATTGGGCCTGTACATACGGCACCCTCTGCCCCCGCTGGCACACGGCCTGTACAGCCAGCACTGTCTGCTTCCAGCGGCACTGGGCCTGTACAGCCAGCCCTCTCTGCAACCGATGGCACCGGCCTGGACAGCCAGCACTCTCTGCCCCCACTGGGCCTGGACAGTTAGCAGTTCTGGATTACCAAATAGGCAAAATAGGCACTGGCCTATGGGCCCCACTCCTTCTAGGGGCCTGAGACAACGGATACAAATAAAATTGATTTGATCATGAAAGAAAATTACAATCAAGCTTTCTTAAATATTGTTTCCAAAAGACAGGAAAAATATGAATCAACTCAAAGAAACAAGAACTTTATAATAAAGACTCTATGGAGAAAATACTGTATTCATGTAATGTTGCCATTAACAACTTCAAGTATATAAACCTAAGACATCAGATTCACATAACAGTTTGTCTCTTAAAAGCTCATCTCCTGGCAGCTGGCAGTTTGTGAAACAATCCAGTGCACTGGGTATTAGGAGAATATTTGCGAGGGGAGGCCCTGAAATTTCAACTGCCTATGGTCCTCCAGAGGGTTTAATCCAGCACTCACAGCCAGCGTCCACTGCCGGCACCGGGCCTGTGCAGCTAACACTCTCTGCCACCGCTGGGCCGGTACAGCCAGCAACCTCTGACTCAGTCAACAACAGGCCTGTATAGCTAGCACTCTCTGCCACTGCCGGACCAGTATAATTGGCAACCTCTGCCCCCGCTGGCAACGGGCCTGTACAGATAGTATGCTCTGCCACCATCAGGCCTGAGCAGACAATACCCTCTACCTCGCGGGCACTGGGCCCTTAGAGCCAGCACTCTCTGCCCCAGCTGGCAGTGGTGTAGCAAGGTTTGGAGAGGTGGTCCTCACCAGGTGGCATAAGTTTTGGGGGCGGCAGCCTCCCCCGTACTTACCGGTGGCCATTGCTGGGCAGCCGCAGCAGTACTCGCCAGCACCCTCGCTCTTACGGCCTCTGCGGGGCAGCCGCCGCAGGGACCGACATGGGTGGCAAATTGTCTAGCTATGCCACTGCCTGCTGGCACTGGGCCTATACAGCTAGCACCCTCTGCCACAGTCAGCACCAGGCATGTACACACAGTATCCTCTGCGTCCGTGGCATCGGCCTTTGCAGCCAGCAAGCTCTGCACAAACCGGCACCAGACCTGTACATCTTGCACCCTCTGGCACTGCCGGCACCGAGCCTATACAACTCACACCCTCTGCCACAGCTGGCACTGGGCCTGTACAACCAGCACTCTCTGCCACTGCCTGCACTGGCCCTAGGCAGACAGTATCCTTTATCCTGCCGGCACCAGGCATGTAGAGCCAACAGCACCTTCTGCCACTGCCGGTACTGGTACTGTACCCTTTGCCCCCCAATGACACTGGACCTGCACAGCCAGCACCCACTTTCGCTACTGGACTAGGCCTATACAGATGTTAAAGGAAGAAATCAGTTTTTAGGTTTTTCTGGAAGGACAGAAGATTTTCGTTCGTTCTCAAATTAAGAGATCATTCCAAATGTTTACTTCAAGAACATGCAGGATTCTACCAAGAGGGTGCCCCGAGTAATCCCTTAAAGGCTGTCTTCATGAGCTGGAAACTCAGGCATGACATCCAATTCGATTTATGTACCAAGCTAGCTGTTTTGAGCTGAATTATTTTGCCAACTGGGAGCCAGTGTAATCTTTTGGAGGGTGCAGACCCATCCAGTGCTTACTTTGTAAGAGAATACGTGCAGGGGCACAAACGTTTTCATCCTGGAAGCCTGCTGCTGGGGCTGCTGAATGTTGGGGTTAATGAGTACCAAGGCAGTCTAGTCTTGATTCTAGCAGGGTCAGGAGCACACTGCCTCACATTCCTGCGGCATTACCCCTCTGCATCCTGGTTAGAGTAGTACAGGATTTCACGCTTGCATCAAAGCTCTTCATACTTTTTGCCAAAGCGGGTGCAGTCTTTGGCATATCTCTAGACACGTGTGTTTTTAGATTATTCCATCATCAGTAGAGAATTTGACACACTATTATTAGTGTAGTACAGGATCCTTCTAATATTATACAATATATTATATAGTGTTATAGTTAGGACATACTTTCCATAGAAAGAGCTTATTTGTTTAGCTAATAACTTTGACACTGTTTGACGAATCTTCGGAAAACTTTCCAAAAAAAGTTCATCCACCTCAGTTTCATCCTGGAAAGTTTTGAGGTGATCTGTCAAGCAGGGACTGAGAAAAAACGATTGGAAACTCAATTTCCCCTAGCAATTTCCATAGGGAATTTTGGAAAAGTGCTACAGCCCAAATGACTGAACAGAATTACACCAAATTTGACAGAAAGCTAGATCTTTACACAGAAAGTGTGCTTTTGTGAGTTTTTGAGAAATTAAGGTTCAAAATTTCTTGATATGTGGAAGACTGGGTTTACAGGACTTCTGTAAGATTCTCATTGGCACGCAACTATAAACAATAGATTGATCCAACTGGCAAAAGGGTATTTTTCCCCCGTTGACAGCCTCACTCCCGCAGGAGCTAGAGGCTCCAGCGGGAGCTCATGCTCTGACTGGTTGGTCAAAACATGATGAGAAATGTTGTGGCCACAATTACAGGACTCGAGGACTCGGTCCTCATATCCTGGAAATAAAAGGAGAGGAGACAGCATAGGGATGTCCTGACCCCCTAGTCCTTTTGTGGGGTCAGCCTTCATGGGGTCTCGCTAGACCCAGCGCAGGACCTGTCCTCCCTCGGGAGCCATTATGGATCCCCTCATGCGATCCTGTAGTCCTCAGGATCGGATGATAAAACCAAAAAATTTGGAAATGGTGTCTCTGGGGTTTTAAGTCAATATTGTTGCGGATGGGCATAAGGCCATGCTGCAGCCCACGCCCTGCAGCAAGCACGAGGCCAGTCGTCGGCAGGGGGTTGGAATCAGGGCCAGGCCTGCAGCATGACCTGCACCCATATAGTTCACTGAAGTAACTATAACTTGTGCACCCGCCATGCACTGCTTATAACTTCACATATTACATCACTCATGTCGTGTTCTATGACATAATTGAAAACATCACTGATGACATTTGAAATTACATCATTGATGACAACAGTGTGCATGGCAGATGCACAAGTAATAGTTACTTGCTGGGCGCCACGGTACCTGTTGTTTGGTACCATGGTACCTCCTACCTGAATACGTTTTATTTGGTTTAAAAATAATTTATTTAATACAGGGGTGGGTCCTTTAAGGTCTCTACCACATGGCATTGGGTAATTATGGTGAGTTCACTCTGTCCTCTTACGAGCTATTGACAATATTTTTACAGGACTCGGGCAACAAGACCCAGAGGCCTGTAATGGTAGCCACTGTATTTTGTTTCTAGCTGCCATCTGTCTATCACATATTTGGTACTACGGTACCAGCCTTAGTACTGTGATACCAAAATGGCCCAATGGAGAAAATGCTCCCTTCACCAATATGAGGGCCCAATTTTTTTAATGTATGGTACAGTGCAACTCCCTTTGCACCAACTGTCCAGATATACCTATGTTTTTTCCCTTCCGGAGTACTATATGTATTATATATATAAATAAAAACTCTTGAATTAGGACTCTCTTATTGCCATAAAAACAACTTTGATTACTCTGGAACTAGAATTGATCTTTATAAACTTATAAGGAACTTAAAATTGACCAAAGTACACATACTAAGAGAATCATCTACAAGTACAATGGGAAGAATAGCAGAAGAGACACCAGCTGAACTAAGAAACGTATCGAGTGATCTAACAGTGGCGGACTTGGGTATTTTGGAGGATCTTCTATCCTTGCAAGAAGAAGGTAGAATGGATATAGAATTAGAAGCCACACAAAGCTCTTCATGTTCCAATTTGATCATAGCTACTATTGAAGGTGGAGGCATTATCCCCTTTAGACCGAGATCTAGATTTACTCCAGGTATTGCAAGGGACAATTTAGATGTGTTTTCAGAAAATCTCTTAGGGAACTGCGATATATTAATAAAACCACTAAACGCAATTTGGACCAACTTAACCAGAGTGACAAAGATTTTTTTCAAACCATTGAGAAACTTACAAATATGGATAATGTGACTGTGAAACCTTCTGAGAAGGGGGGGTAATGTAGTACGGTGGGACCGGATGATGTGTGTGAACAAAGTTATGTCCCAATTGAGTGACAGAAAATTTTATATTCCAGTAACCATGGAAGATTACATTGTAGTCAAGGACGACTTTACAGGCAGATTCGATTTTTGGAAAGACACAGGGCTATTTAGTTGTGATGAATATCGCTTTTTAAAACAAGAGTGTCCAGTCATACCTACCTTTTATATTATATGTAAAGAACATAAAGATAAAGAGAAACCAACAGGTAGACCAATTATTGCACCCCAGAATAGCTTTTTTGAAAACGTGTCTCAATATATTGACTACTTCTTAAACCTGATAGTCAGCACTTTACCATCACAAATTAAGGATACTTCAGACCTCTTGAAGCATATTTATGATGTCAAATCGGATACTAATATGCTTCTGATGACCCTAGATATTTCAACAGTGTACACACGTATATACTATAGGGGTGGCTTAAGAGCTGTGCAAAGCTTTCTACCCATGAGATCGTTATGTTATGCCATAAATAATACCATGCTCCTAGAAATGATTGAGTGGTGTCTCACTAAAACATCTTTATTTTTGCAGACCAGCTGTATCAGCAACAAAGATGGCCAGCTATGGGACCCTGCTTCGCCCCAAGTTATGCCAATTTACATACAGGTTGGTGGGAGGAGCAGGTGCTCGGGGGTCACACCATGAAGCATTGGTTACAACATACCATCTTGTGGTTGAGATACATTGATGACCTCTTTGTGCTCTGGCAGGGCACATTAAGGGAAGCTATACAATTTGGGAAGGAGTTTAATGTAAATAACCACAACCTAAACAGCTAAAATGAGTTCTGCATCTAGAGACTTCTTAGATGTTAACATTCAAATTAGAAAGGAAGATCTCAAAACCTCTCTATTTAGGAAACCTACCGCAAGGAACGCCATATTACATGCGGGCAGCTTCCATCCTACTCCTCTTATTAGAAGCGTTCCATTTGGGGAATTATATAGAGCCAAAGGGGCCTAAAAGAAAAAAGCGAAAATAAAGCTAATCAAGCATCCCAAAGAATCTTGGATTCTGTCTGCGCCGCTGCATGGGTGGGCCGCAAAGAAGTGTCACTTTTGATTGAAAATATATATGCAGTGATGGCCGCGCTATGCTGTAAAACCTCCATGGTGAATTGAAAGTCCGTTGTCTTTGCCACCATTCACCTTCCAATGAGAGTATGCAAAGACTACTTTAAAAACGGATCAGGTGATTACCATCTCTTTCCTTGCACCTTCACATTGAAAAAGGCATGTTTGCTGAAATGCATCTGTGGTGCAATAAACTGGATTAATTAAACCCGCAGAGTGCTCCTTTTGTTGTTTTGAATTTAATGACGTGATGCCATTTTCATGTAATGGAAGCACCCGTCAAGAATTCGGCATTACGAAGTGCATTTGGTGGAATATCTCATTATTTGAGATACGATCTCAAATAATGAGTTATTTTCATGTTATAAGATGGCGATGAGTTTCATCAATGTTTGGTCCCTCTATTGTGAAGATGCCCATGTCGGGATATCGGAAATGCTTTTGACATAAAAGATTACCATTTCCGGCGCGCCTGGTTACACCGAAGAAAGTATCTGCTGAAACGCATCTGGTTTTGAGTTCTGAATAAACTACAGTTGAACTCACCCCCGTGAGTGCTTCATTTCGTACATATAGCACGAGGTTGGAAGCGGTCATAATTGCGGTTGCACTCCCGCTAAGGATCACCCGTCCATGAGTGCACGGAGGAGGCTTACATATATATATGGCAACATAGTGTTATGGCCGCGACAACTATATTTGAATGAAGCCCTCTTCCAACTCAACAACTCAGATTGCTACAGACATAGTGACATTAGCTTGGTCAGGAAAGCACAGTGGGACTTCTACTCATTGTTGATGGGGTGGAGGTCCTATGGCTTGATAAGCATGGATGAACTAAAATATTTGAAAAACGATAACCCGATCATGCCGGTCATGTACCTGATCCCAAAGGTTCACAAGAACCCAGATAATCCCCCGGGAAGACCGATCATTGCAGCATGCGGGGGATTGCTGGAAAAGACAACTATTTATGTGGATTCGTTCTTGCAAGAACATGTACAAAGTTTGCCGTCATTTGTCCAGGATTCCAATGATTTTTTTGCGTAAAATCGAGGATATAGAGGGGGATCCTGAGTGGCTGTTGGTAACATTGGACGTGACATCTCTGTACACCAGCATAAACCACCAAGATGGTCTACGGGCCATTGAGTTCTATTTGGGTCATAGACCGGTCATAATGGTAGAACATAATCGTATGTTGTAGTCCATGATTTCATTTTGTTTACATCACAATTTCTTTATGTTTAACAACAGATACTATCAGCAGGTCAGAGGTGTTGCTATGGGGGCCCGTTTCTCTCCCAGTTATGCCTGTTTGCATATGGGTTACTGGGAGAGACAGGTCCTCTATGGCGAACACTCTGACACAGCAATGCGGTCTATTGTGCGCTGGTATCGTTATATAGACGATGTGTTTTTTATTTGGAGAGGCACACGTCTGGAAGCTGAGCATTTTATTGCGTCACTGAACTGTAACAATTACAATCTCTCGTTCACTTCAGATATAAGTCAGGAACAGGTGCATTTTCTTGACATGACAATCATAAATGATCAGGACAAACTTGAGACCAGGCTATACAGGAAGCCCACGGCTGGAAATACAGTACTCCATGCCAGTAGCCACCATCCTTCCCATCTCATACGCAGCATCCCCTATGGGGAGATGTTGCGTATCAGACGGTTGAGCAGTACTGATGCCCAATGTCGTCTGGCACAGGAGGCCAGCAAAACTAGATTCCTGGCAAGAGGGTACCAGGCTGGGCAAATTGACAAAGCTATGGCCAAAGCGAATGCTATATCACGTAGCCAAACCCTCCAACGTAAAGACATTTCTGGGCCTGCTACCTCCCAAGACCGGACTGTTAGACTGATTTGGGCTTATAACAGGCAACATGGCGCGCTTAGAAGGATTATCACTAAGCACTGGGATTTAATCAAATGTGACCCAATTATAGGTGATACAATTCCAGTCAAACCAAGTATCACCTATAGAAAGGCATATTCTATACAAGATGCCCTTGTTAAATCTAGCCCGGAGATTATAACACGCAATAACTGGTTGGACAAGAGCAAGGGTTTTAGGAAATGTTCTTCCTGCAAAGCCTGCCAGCATGGGCTTAATAAGTCAGAATATGTGGTCCCTTTTACTCCCAATGCCCGCAAGATCAAAAAACAATTGACTTGCAAAAGTGAATTTGTGGTATATGTGCTGGAGTGTCCGTTTGCCCTGCGGTATGTGGGCAGTACCAAGCTGCAGGTGCACAAGAGGATACTCCAGCACATAAGGGCCATTAACACCAGTGACCCGGCATACCCGGTAGCGCGCCACTTCAAAGAGTGCCACAACAATGATAGCACCCTCTTGAAATACTATGCCATAGACAATGTAGGCCTACTAAGAAGAGGAGGAGACAGAGAGGGCGCTCTGAGAAGATTAGAGACGAGGTACATATTGGAAATGGACAGTAGAGCCCCGGGAGGTTTAAATTCCACGGAAGATTTCTATACCTGTCTCTGAGACATAAGAACTTTCTGGGTCCCCCTTGTGAATCTAGATGGTTATCATGTGGCATTTCCTTGTGGTTTATCTTGATGGTCTGGTACGCTATATAGCATGTTTGTCCTGAAAGTCAACCGGGCTTGCTTTGATTGCATTTCAAAAAATTCCAAGTCCCGAAAATGTCTAGTATTGCTACCGACCAATTGGTGCAACATAGCCTAGGCTTAGGCTATGTGTGTGCACAGCATACAGGATTTATGAATTTACCTATTGAATAACACATACAATGAGAGAAAAACGTTACGTTTTTTTAAAAAGGAGAAAAAAATGTTTAGATTCACATATCACTATTATTACCACCAATGCTATTGTATAATCAAATGGGATATGTATATTCTATCATATGTGTAGGTGGGGGTGGCTGCGATAATGTATTGGAAACAAGCAAAGGTTATCTCCTCCCCACACACACTTAGTGACATAGACAGATTGTAAGCCTGTGCAATATATTTATTTATTTAAGGTGGCTGTGATTTTATGGGTTTGTGAATTGCATTTAAGCAGTCATGCATAAACATCCAACAGCAATTTCATCCAATGTATATAGCGTAATTTAAGGTCGGTGTAAATATATTAACTATTTGTAGTATATATATTTCTCTTTTGTACTCTGATTTTAATATCATGATTTGTACAAATTGATTATTGTTATTTATTGATTACTTTAATTGTATGGATGATATTTTTAGCACCTTGTATTTTGCACATTGCTCTTTGCACATTACTCTTGAGTACTAAGGGGATTACCCCGAGATACGAGGCATCAACTTTCAAATCTGTTGTCTATGTCCATTGTTTGATGCAACCACAGTTGATTATATCTAACCAATGATGTTACAAACTGAGTGGTACTAGCACTTTAAATTTCGCCTCTTCCCTTGCATGCGTCATGTGACCAAGGCCTCTGTGAAGGCCGAAACGTTATGCTGAGGTGCGCCTTCATCACGATTGAATAAATCACTGCTCACCTGCACTTGGGTCTCCTCTATTCTTCTGCGCCGGCGGTATCCGTGATTGGGCTCCAGGCGAGAGAAAGCTGAGATTGTTTCACATATATATATATATATATATATATATATATATATATATATATATATATATATATATACATACATACATACATACATACATATATATATATATATATATATATATATATATATATATATAAAATTGTGAGGTATGCAGATGACAATTCATTGTTTAGAAACAAGAATAGGAAACGTCTCTCCGATATTTTTTCTTAAAAAACAAACAACAACAATGAAGCGTGGAAAAGTAATATCCACCAAGTCAATTCAAGTTTCCTGAAGCCGACCTCTGACTGCTGAGTTCTAAGGGAGGCGAAAACGGAGTTCCAGAGCTTGGGAACAAGATATGAAAATGAGCAGCCACCACTTCTCCCTCTTTTAACCCTGGGTACTGACAAGAGCCCTTGATTGCTTGATCGAAGAGCCCCACCTGGAGTGCAAGGGGTAAGCAAGTTCTGGATGATGAGCAGTACTTTCCCATGAATAACCCAATGTGCGATGCAAACAGCCTTAAAAAGAATTCTCATTTGAACTGGGAGCCAGTGAAGGACTACTGAGGCTGGTCTGGCTGATTGGTGCTTCGGTGTTTTATAAAGGACTTTGGCTGCTGCGCTCTGGACCATGTGGAGTCTTTTTATCACATATTTTGGACTCCCTAAGTAAAATGAGTTCCCATAATTTAGATGTGAGTTTATTAGACCATGAACTTTCTGAGGGATCAAAGGATGCCACAACAAGATCCTGCAAGTTTTATGGCCTGTGTGTCCATTGTGAGTTTATCCTTTATCCAGAATCCTAGACTCTTTCTTGGGCAGGCTTAGTTAATTCTCCAGGTTGTTCTGGTCATGCCAGCTCCATCCATCTTGAACTATTATTTCCGATCACAAGTACCTCAGTGTTGTCACTATTAAGTTTCAGTCTGCTTGCAGCCATCCAGTCTGTGACCTCCTTAAGGCATGAATTGAGCTGAGTGGCGGCTTTGCGGACGCCTGGAGTAAGGGCCATGATGATGTGTGTGTCATTTGCATATGACACTAAGGCAAGACCATGTGACCGTACAATTTCTGCTACAGGAAGTACATACAGATTAAAAAGTGTGGGGCTCAGGGACGAGCCCTGTGGAACTCCACACTATAAAGGATGAAGGGTTGAAAAAGGTGAGCCTTCACACACCTGAAAACTCCTGCTTCCCTCTGGATGAGGGTAGGATGCGACACAGTGTCGAAGGCCGTACTGAGATTCCATATTATCATTGCTACTGAACCACCTTGATCTAAAATTGAGCAGCGTTATACCTACTTGAAGTGCCAAATCCCTATGGAACAGCTTTTCAGTTGCACAGTAAACGTCAAGGGTGGCAAGGGTGGCAGTGGTGTCTTCACCAGCGCCAGAAGGACTCAAGTTATTTGTACTTGATGCTATAATGTACTGCTTAAATAATTAAGGGGTCTCCAGATAGAGAGTGGCTGGTTATAATGTTGGGTGCATATCCAAAAACACTTGGACACGCGGTCATTGCAAACAATTCCCCATTTATCTTTTTTGGCTTGAATTTTTTTTTTCCTGTGCAAATTTATTTCAAAACCTGGATTATAAATTCCAAGTAGCCCTCTAGGATTCATGTGTGCCAGTCAGTCTGCCAGCTCCTTTGGCACTACCCGGGGACCGCCCATGGGCTCGTGCCTCCCAATGCCTAAAATACCCCATAACACTTATCAAAAACCTCACACTTCCCAGCAGTAGGTCTCCCCGTGACTTTTGGCAATTTTCCAGTTTCTATGGTCTGAGTGCACGTAGGAGGACGATTAACACATCCCCCCTTGTACTCTGCCTTGTAATCTCCCACTTAGCAGCGCTCACACATTGGCTGGTGGGAGCTTGGAAGCCTTTCACGTAGACTGCGGCTCCATCAACAATCCGCCTTGGGCGGCACGCCTCCTCAGCCGTGGAGCCTTTCCACCCTGGTCCGCTGCGGGCCCCTCGTCCTGGTTCATGTCCTGAGGCGTGTCAGATTGGGCCTGGCATGGTCTGGCTTGAGACCCACTGCCAGAAAGCTGGCACTTGTCAGGGCAGTGCGTTCCTTTACGTGGGCGTCGGTGGAAATGAGAACATTTCAGGGGAGGAAGGGTTGGTCCAAGGACAAATCAAGCTTCTCAAGAAATACAGGTTAAATAAGACGGAAAAAACACAAACATCAGCCTTCTTTCTAGAGACGTAGCTTGTCAGTGTGGTTCAGGGGGTGTAAGTAAGAGGTTTACCAACAACCACAGCTGCATACCCAACTAAACAAATGTGGGGCAACAAACAAACAGTGATCCTTCCTCTGACGATATTCAGAGTTAACTAAACATGCCTTTTATCTATTTTATCTATTGTACTTTCTTCATGGCTAATTTGTGAACTCAACCTTCAGTATGCACACTCAATAATGCAATAATAAATACACTCAGCAGCGACATAAACCTACGCCAAGCAGTATGCGTCCCTCTGTAGTGACCTAGCAGGCTTCCATTGGTACTTCCTAGCATTCACCATTGATAGGAATCCAAGGTCCTGCTGCTCATCCCTTGTGAAACACTGGAAGACCCAAGTGGGCAGGGGCAGCTCCTCCATTGGAGCGGAGGGGCATCGCCCCACTTAAGTGCCCCCCAAAGCACCAGGGATAAAAAATACAATTTTAATCCATTACCATTTTATTTTTCATCAGCCTGTCCTGAACAGAGTGTCAGGATGGGGCGGGACCTGCTGAGTGGCAGCAGGGAGGAGTGGTGGGCAGAGGGCTGCCTGTGCACTGATTAAAGTGAGCAGGTCTCTTTGGCCTGCAGTCGGGCAACGAGCAGTCAGATATGCGCACGTTGAACCTCTCAACCCAGCTGTTTAAAGACAGCTGGGTTGAGAGCAAGTGTAGATCTCCAGCACGATGGGGAACGCCGAGAAAGGCTGCTTCCACCAATCAAGGCGCTGCTCTCATCATGGTTAACAACATGTGAGCAGGCCGGGATTGGTCGAGGGAGTTTGCTAGGCCCTGCACTGCTATCCCAGCAGAAGAGGTCTGGATGGTGGAGGATGCAGCCTCGTCATGATCCGGCAAGTATTTTCTTTTTTTTGGTCAATTTTATTTGCACATGTGCGCATTTACCCATTTGTCTGCCCAACCTCAGTAGATGCCAGCCGCCACTGCAACTAGGGTGCCCACAAGCCGACTTTAACCCCTTCGCTGCGGGGGTTAATTTCCCGCTGTGCTGGAGGGGAGGGGGCGCGCACGGCACCCGCATGCTCATGACGCGCTCAGCTCGTCATGAGGCACGACGCCCGCATGCTCATGACGAGCTCAGCTCGTCACAGGTGCTTTACCTGCCGTGGAACGCTCAGCACAGCAGGGGAATTATCCCCGCATGCGAGCGTTCCACGGCTCATGACGAGCTGCGCTCGTCATGAGCACCGGAGCGCCGTGGTTCATGACGAGCTCAGCTCGTCATGAGCATGGAAGAGGTTAAACATGAGAATCCATTTGTTACGGGGCTGGGACACCCCCAAAAAAACATAAAGCTACGCTACTGCTTTTTGCCTCGAACTCCTCTGATGAAACTTGAAACACAAATGTCCAGCGCCAAGGGCAAGCATGACTGTGGGCACCTTCACAAACATTTGACTCAGCTAAACGCATACATGGGGCTCCAACATATATGACTGTTCTATACATGGATCAAGCCTGGCCCAGGCAGAAGAGGTTGGAAAACAGGGCAAGCGAGTGCGGAGCACTGCAGGTCTTTTCTTTGTAACAGACACATTTTCACATCTTTGCCCATCCTTTCTCCCATCCCATTACTTCTGTTGGTTGTGGGATACCTTCCTGCACTGATGATAGATACTTAGATCATAATTAGGACTTCCAGTTTCCTGTTTTTACGGATTTTACAGATAAATACAGATGGAAAACTATTTATTTTCCTGTCTGTATTTATTTTTAAATACAGAACAAGCATTTACAATGCAATGGTTTTGCCTTTGTTAAAGTTAGAGCTATTGGCATTGCTCTTGACATTATTTTTATTTATGTTTTTTTTTAACATAAATAAATGGTATTGTCATTTACAATGCCACTAGCTTTATCTCTCGCAAATGACACACACAAACACCCACAGAGAGCCCCCCCACACACACAGAGCTCCCCCCACACCCACACCCACACAGAGCCCCTCACACACCCACCCACACAGAGCCCCCCACAAACGCAGCCACACAAAGCCCCCAACAGAGGCACGAAAACAGGGTCACAAGCAGGCAACAGAGTCACAAGCAGGCAACAGAGGCACGAAAACAGGGTACACGGACAGCGGAGGGGGGGGTGCTGGAACGGGCACACAGACAGCGGAAGACAGCAAGCACTCACAAAAAGTAGAGAAACATCCCGGGCTTCAGATCCGAAGATACTGCTTGTGCAAAGTACGGGGGTCGGTTGTTTCACCTGACAGCAGCTTTTGCCTCTGCCCTGGGGATAACGTACAAAACTGTGTTTGCGCATGTTTTGCGCATGATATGACTCATTACCACACTGTTTTGCCTGCGCATTTCTGTTAGAGCCTAGGTAACAACTTGTGAAAAACTAGGACTGAGCACCATTTACACGGAACCCATCAAAGGCGCCAAGTGCAAAGTCGGGCACAAGAACCACTTCAGCTCAGTGGCACGCCAACTACAGCCCTGAGGCTGAGGCCACAAGGGTTGGCCCCTGGGCAGACCCAGCCACACCGGTGGGTGGTGGGGCCCACCCAGGGCCTCAGTGCGGCCTGGTGAATATTCTAGTCTAGAATGAAGCCCTTTTAGGGCCTAGTTTAACACCAGTGCCGCTGTGGTGCAAGCTGTGTCCGCGTGAGGCTCTGGCACCGTAAGCTCGTGACAGCCACAAGTGCAACGCAGAAAAATGTGGAAAAGACGCGGACAAAAATGGCGCCAATAACCCTCGATTTTGTTAACGACATTGTAAACAGTGTAGTGGGTGACACCAGAACAGGCGGTATTTGTTCTGAGGGTTCCTTGCACTGTGTTCTGGTGAAGCCTCAAGTCATCCACCGGCCACATGAGAAGCCTAAAGCCCGTGACGTGAGCAGGGGCCTGGAGAGTCAGTGGGTAAAAGGTTGAGAGGATTTTCCACAGCTCATCATTAAACGACCACAGCGTTCACGGGCTGAGGCGCCGGAGCACGAGGCTGACTTCAGTGCCTCGATGTGCCCCAGCTGATAAAAAGTGAAAACCACTCCGTCTGCTTTCATGAGAAACGCTGGCTTCTGTGGTGTGCCATCAGCGTGGGCAGCAGAAGCGTGCCACTCAAACTGGAGTCCTGTTTGGGGCACAACTACCCCTGCAGGTGGGCGCGTGGTCTGCTGCTATTCAGTGCGTGATGCACTAGTTTGCATAATTACAGATGGCATATTGCAAAAAATGGTGCTTATGAACTGTGTCTCTCGAGTGTTCATGCCCACGGGATGCGCTAATTCCCATTAAAGTGAGGAAGCATTGTTTTTAACCTATAAACCGAGTGGTAAACCGTGCCAAGGCGTGCTGGCACGAATTATGCCATGGGACACTAGCCCCTGTCTTGTACCACCCTGCAGCAGCAGGGAGGTGTGCCAGGCAGGGTGCTGGCCTTTGTGTGCAAGCACCACACCGGCTGGCTAGAAATTGCGCAGCTGCGACTAGCGCCTTGGCGCCCTCTTCCAGGCGCTCCATCGTTTGAATGGGCCTGTAAGCCCATATTGCAGTATTTCGCTCAGAAGGGGGTGGCTGGGAGTGAGGTATGAAGGGGGTCTGCCCAGAAAAGCCCTCGGTTTATAAATGGATCTGTGACAATGTAAATGCTGCCCGCCTCTTCTCTTTGTAACCCACAGCGTTAGCTGTGCTGCCGGAAGGAGCACAGAATAGGTTTGCAACGCGCACCGACTTGGATCGTTGCCTTCGCTGAATGTACGATGTCAAATAAACTGGGTAACGGTAACACTACGGCTGCTCGGTAACACTACAGCTGCTCGGTATAGCGCTTAGAAATGGCAGAAGCACTGTAAAAGCAACCTATTGACATTAACAAAGCAGCCCGCGCCTCCCTCGCGCGCTGCTAGGCGCTACTACTGAGGCAAGCACACATACGCTGCAGTGTGGAATGCGTTAGCTTCGGTAACTACGGAATCACTTTTCGTTTCTTGTGCACTAAATTAAATGATCTTACAAGGATACCGATGCGTGCATCTGATTCGGAAAAACACTTCAGGGGTAGTAAGTGGGAGCCATTGCTATCTGCGCGGTTAGTTTTAAGCTGTGTGCTATTTGCAGGCCCCCACACATGTAATAATGTTTAAAATATAAAATCGGGCCATAAGGGGACAATATTTAATGAGAACATTACTGTATTTTTTTTGTTTACTAAACTATTTCATCTCGATGTCGAATGCACTCTATTGCCCCACAGCCTAATTAATGTCTCATTTAGAAATGCGTGAAGAGAAGGAAAGGTCACAGTTGTAAATTGCGCAGCTGCGACTAGCGCCTTGGCGCCCTCTTCCAGGCGCTCCATCGTTTGAATGGGCCTGTAAGCCCATATTGCAGTATTTCGCTCAGAAGGGGGTGGCTGGGAGTGAGGTATGAAGGGGGTCTGCCCAGAAAAGCCCTCGGTTTATAAATGGATCTGTGACAATGTACATGCTGCCCGCCTCTTCTCTTTGTAACCCACAGCGTTAGCTGTGCTGCCGGAAGGAGCACAGAATAGGTTTGCAACGCGCACCGACTTGGATCGTTGCCTTCGCTGAATGTACGATGTCAAATAAACTGGGTAACGGTAACACTACGGCTGCTCGGTAACACTACAGCTGCTCGGTATAGCGCTTAGAAATGGCAGAAGCACTGTAAAGGCAACCTATTGACATTAACAAAGCAGCCCGCGCCTCCTTCGCGCGCTGCTAGGCGCTACTACTGAGGCGAGCACACATACGCTGCAGTGTGGAATGCGTTAGCTTCGGTAACTACGGAATCACTTTTCGTTTCTTGTGCCACTAAATTAAATGATCTTACAAGGATACCCTATGCGTGCATCTGATTCGGAAAAACACTTCAGGGGTAGTAAGTGGGAGCCATTGCTATCTGCGCGGTTAGTTTTAAGCTGTGTGCTATTTGCAGGCCCCCACACATGTAATAATGTTTAAAATATAAAATCGGGCCATAAGGGGACAATATTTAATGAGAACATTACTGTATTTTTTTGTTTACTAAACTATTCCATCTCGATGTCGAATGCACTCTATTGCCCCACAGCCTAATTAATGTCTCATTTAGAAATGCGTGAAGAGAAGGAAAGGTCACAGTTGTAAATTGCGCAGCTGCGACTAGCGCATTGGCGCCCTCTTCCAGGCGCTCCATCGTTTGAATGGGCCTGTAAGCCCATATTGCAGTATTTCGCTCAGAAGGGGGTGGCTGGGAGTGAGGTATGAAGGGGGTCTGCCCAGAAAAGCCCTCGGTTTATAAATGGATCTGTGACAATGTACATGCTGCCCGCCTCTTCTCTTTGTAACCCACAGCGTTAGCTGTGCTGCCGGAAGGAGCACAGAATAGGTTTGCAACGCGCACCGACTTGGATCGTTGCCTTCGCTGAATGTACGATGTCAAATAAACTGGGTAACGGTAACACTACGGCTGCTCGGTAACACTACAGCTGCTCGGTATAGCGCTTAGAAATGGCAGAAGCACTGTAAAGGCAACCTATTGACATTAACAAAGCAGCCCGCGCCTCCCTCGCGCGCTGCTAGGCGCTACTACTGAGGCGAGCACACGCGCTGCTAGGCGCTACTACTGAGGCGAGCACACATACGCTGCAGTGTGGAATGCGTTAGCTTCGGTAACTACGGAATCACTTTTCGTTTCTTGTGCACTAAATTAAATGATCTTACAAGGATACCGATGCGTGCATCTGACTCGGAAAAACACTTCAGGGGTAGTAAGTGGGAGCCATTGCTATCTGCGCGGTTAGTTTTAAGCTGTGTGCTATTTGCAGGCCCCCACACATGTAATAATGTTTAAAATATAAAATCGGGCCATAAGGGGACAATATTTAATGAGAACATTACTGTATTTTTTTTGTTTACTAAACTATTTCATCTCGATGTCGAATGCACTCTATTGCCCCACAGCCTAATTAATGTCTCATTTAGAAATGCGTGAAGAGAAGGAAAGGTCACAGTTGTAATCATGATTTTGCGTCACCTTGCGCGGCACATAGACGCATTTCCGGGGCTTTAAATTCAACAGTCAGACTGCCATGCGAGCTGCTCTCGCCAGCCCACTTCAAAACACGTGTATTTAATGCATTTGACTACAGCTGCTGAATCCTGCCAGAGAAAGTGGAGTACAGCTACATGTTATTCTATTGACTGCTTTACAATTAACCTTCCAAAATATCCCAATTCTGAGAAGAGCTGTAAGATGTCAAATAAAACACGTTGTGTCGATATTTTGTTATAAATGTTAAGGCTTTACGACCTATCGTATACATCCATATGTATATTACGCCACCCTACTTTTACCTGCACCATACACGTGTCATATATATGAGACACACTTGTGGGCATCTTGTCGTCATGCTGCTTTGCTTTGTGCTTGTTGCTCGGTGGTAAAAGGTGGGCGGGAAAGGGGGAGGAGAGACGCAGAAGACAGCCGGAGCAGGAAGGCGGGTGCCGGCTCAATGCCGGACCAGATTCGGGGGCGTTCCCGGCATTTGGCTGACGTCGCGTGACGTAGCCAAAAGGGAAAAATTCTCGGGAACGCCCCCGAATCTGGTCTGGGATTGACGGACAGAGCCCTCTACCAATGGCTAGCCTCCATTTATGGAGCTAGCCAATGGGAGGAGGGGGCTGATACCCGACCCCACATAGAGAGATATCGAGATATCATTAGATTTTGCTAGCGCATGCGTACTTCGTACGCATTGCGTAGGCAAAACCCAAAAATATGGGAAATAGGTTTTCTTTGGATTATTTTGTCTACCGTCAATTATGAGTACCTGGTCCGTAGGTGTATATTGAGAGGAAGGGGAGATGAAAAAAGACAATAGATTTCCTAATTGAGCTTAATTAAGTGCAGATAGATCGTTATTTATGCTATTCTACAATGCAAGTGGGTTCAGATAACACTATTGCACTGTATACTGCTGAAACCTTTTGGATATTCAAATGCGAGAATGCATTAATAAGGCAAATAAATGTGGAAAAATAGCCATTGCAGCTTCATTTATACAGAAAACACAAAATAAACATAGATAAATACTGAAAAAATGATCAAAATATAAATATGGATAAATACAGACGGAAATGTCGAAAAAATAAATACCATTAAACAGGGAGTCATACTCAGCCTGGACAAGCAGGCTCCTAGGTCTGAGACTGAGGGTTTTTTTGGGGGGCAGAGAGACAATAATGGCTGGACCACAATCCATTGCTTGTTGTGGGAAACAATGTCTGGGGGCTCCGCTTGATAAGGATGTATCTCTTCAGGCACAAGTGAATGCTGTGGTTAGCACTTACTTCCATGCGCTGCACCGGTGTAAACAAATTGTTTTCCTCCCCAAGGCCAACCACGCCTCATTTGATGGTGCCATGTGTCTTGGCTAAAACAGTATTATTATAACAGCTTTACCTGCAAGTGCCTGTTTATTTTGTGTCAGAATTGCTATGCGTGCAGATTTTCAGTCAGGATGGCTCGCTACCTCTAAAAATTCTATCATATTTTGGAGACCATAAAGTTCTGGCAAGGCGGGCAGTGATGTAAAAAGTACAATGATTTTTTTTTTTAAAGCCATAGAATCTTCTATAAACAGGATTTTGATCTCTCTTCTCTTGTGAAGCCTTACTTTCAGTGACAGCCCGTGATGTGCAGTAGTGTTGGGGGGGCACACACACACATACTCACACCCAGCACATACACATGCCCAAACCCAATCACAAAATGCAAAAATACACAGACGTGCACTGATACACGCACACCCACAACATTAAAATGAACATTTACTGAGCCGCGGCAGTGATCTTGGGTGCCCTCGTGAGGGAAGCCTTGGTTGTTTTCTGGAGGCTTTGGAATGAAGATCCCGCCGCCTCCTCTCACTGGCTAACCTTGTGAATGATGAGCCAATGAGAGGAGGCCCTTCCTTAACACGTCACAGAGTGGGATGGGGTAAGTAAGAGTTGCCGACCCCATCCCACTCTGTGAAAAGTGTCACTAAAGGACACTAGGCCCTGAGCATTTCAGGGTTTAAACCTTAAGTGCCCAGGTCCAAGTATATTAGCCCCTTCTCTGCGGGGGTAATTCCCCCGCTGTGCTGGGGGGTGGGGGCGCGCACAGTGCTCGTGTGCTGATGACGATCCGAGCTCGTCACGGCCACGCCCGTTCCTTAGAACGCTCAGCACAGCAGGGGAATTATCCCCGGGCGTGAGCGTTCTAACGGCCATGACGAGCTGAGCTCGTCATCAGCACAAGAGCACCGTGGGAGAGAGGGGCGAGGACAGAAACAAAGAGACAGGGGTAAAGGGGAAGAAGGACAGGCAGGCAAATAAAGAAGGGTACGGAACAAGGAACAGAAGCAGCATTGATAGGGGGGCAGAGAGAGGGACAGATGTAGATGAAAAGAGGGGCAGAGACAGATGGACAAGGACACAAAGAAGGACAGGAACAGATGGACAGGTAATGGGTGCAGAGAGTGAGGAACGGACAGAGGAACAAAGTGAAAGACAAGGATAGAGGATTAAGGGCCAGAGAACAAATAAAGGGACAGGACAGAGAGAGCAACACCAACAAAGGGACATAGAAAGTCACTAAGTAACTACACATAGGAATATGAATATATTGGAGAAACACTAGAAGCAAACAGAAGTAAAGAGGACTAATCAGAAAAGTAAAGGAGTATTGTAAGTAGCAATAAGATTAGGCATAAGAAGAAGTGTAGTAGTTAGTACAAGTACATGAGTAAGAGTAGGAATAATTGAGAATACGAGTTGGCGTAAGAATAGAAGTAGGAGTAAGAATAAATAAAGGAGTAACATCAGGATCAACACTAGCAATACGTAGGCCTAAGAGTGAGAGTAAGCACAATTAGGAGTAAGCAGAAGTTTAAGAATGAGTATGGGGAGGCAAATGTATAAGTAAGTAGAAGTAACCAGGAGTAAGAATCGGCATATATAGGAGTGAGTAGAGGAAGTTGAAGCATACAGGAGTAAGTAATAACAGTGGCTGTGGACTGAAGATTTATGCTACATCTGCTCATTCTGTGCATTACTGATTACATTCCAAATGCAATTGTAAGTGAAATTTATGAATGCTTAAAAAACCCAAAGCTTGATGACAAAGTTGACAAAGCCAGGATCATACGTGATTCTCGTTTTGAAAGTTAAAAGTGTTGTCTTCAGATGTTCAGAACAGCACCTCTGCATCTACTTTAAAGTACTTGACAATCTGAAGCCTGGACTGGGTCAGTGGATGTTGCTAGTCCCGACATAGAGTCGCTGGCTTAGACTCTTGGTGGCAGGAGTTGACTGAGAGACGGTAAGTTGGATTGTAGGGCACTAGGATAGACCAGGAGCAGGCCCGGACTGGCCGTTATGGGCACCGGGCAATCCCCCGGTGGGCCACAAGGGTGGGGGCCGGTTTTGGGCCCCTGGGGGGCGTTTTTGTTACAGGGCCGATTTTGCAGCATAGCAGCATAGCTGCAAAATCGGCCCTGTAACAAAATCGGCCGAGAAGCGGCCCTGGCAAAGAGCTCGGTCACCCCGCACCACCCTCTCCCCTCCCCGGGAAGCCGGCCGAGCACTTTGCCAGGGCCGGTTTTCGTTCCCAGTCCGGCCCTGACCAGGAGTATCCTGGTTGGACTTGGAGTTGCCAGACTTTACTGTGGTCTGTAAACTGAGCTGGAAACAATCAACCAGGCCTGGAGTACCTGGGCCACAGTGGTAAGATGGTCATTTGGTCGAAGTGGCCTCATTGGGACAAACTGGGGAGTCATGCTCCCTGCACGTTTGTAATGAAGGGGGAAATAACCCCCATCCCTCATGGGCAATGAGGTGGAGGCATATGTAAACCCAAAGAAAAGGTGGTGGAATGTGATAAAATCTATCCCCCATGCCGTCAGGCATTCATAACCATAATCACAAGTTCACACACACCATCAAACACCCATCACATGCACAGCATCCATTACCCAACCCACACACCTACCATTAGGCACACCTCTACACACCCACGTCATACTCTCACACGCATGCACCATGAGATGCCCACAAACTCATCATCATATGCATTCCCAGAGATGAAAAGAGACACTGTTTGGGGGCACAGTTAGGAACAGGGCTACATAGTAAAATAGCAGAACACAGTAGAAGGCACTAGGTGGCAGGGCCTGGGCTCGGAGGTTGGGTCTAGGCATTGGAAAATAGTGGAACCCAGCGGGAGATGCCAGAGGCAGGGCACGTGTGAAGTGCCTCTATCGAGGCACCAGAGGGAGGTAGCAGCACTAGCAGGGCTTAACAGTGGACGTCATGGAGTGATGGCCATTCTACCAAGACGTATAGGTTAACTTAGTTAACATCACCCACACTTACACATCAATATATGAAAAAATATGAACTTTTAATATATTCTAATGTATTAAAATACACAATGAAATTTCCTCAAAGACCTACAGGTTAAAAGGGACTAACTAAAATTAACAGAAAAGGAATTTAAATGTAAAGGTACACCTTCTTGCCCATCTTTCACCACGGCTTAATCACTTTACTAGAATTCCCATCCATGCCACATTTGCACCTCCAAAATTCTAAGACCACCACATTGAATGATTCAGGCACTCCCAAAAATTTAACACTTTTTCAAATTTTAAGAACATAAACTAAAACTAATTCATATTTCTCTATCCCTCCACTATCCTTCTCAATCCAAATAACTGACTAACATAGCCACCACTCAAATTACTTTCATATTTCACTATATTAATTCACCACTAATCTTTTATGTGTTTCCGATGTAGCGTGCTACTCACCGAAAAAGTGCTTCAACACCCCATCAAGGGTAGCAAACGCAATATAAATCCAAACCTTTTTCCCTCTTCTATCTCTCCACTATCTTTCTCAATCCAAATAACTGACTGACGTATCCACCAGTCAAATTACTTTCATATTTTCACTATACTAATTCACCACTAATCCTTTATGGGTTCCAGAGTAGCATGCTACTTGCCGAAAAAGCGCTTTGACGCCTCATCAGGGAAGTAAGTGCTATATAAATGCAATTACAATACAATATTATTTGCCCACATAAGCAGTACTTTAACTTATCAAATCGAATCACAATCTGATATTTCAAATATCCCAGTGTACAAAAATACTCTAAAAGTTATAAATATACCTACGGTGACAGAAGTTATGACAATACCTCAATCTAATTTTCCAGCCCACCTCCCTCACTCAACCAAAACATCCACCTCTGGGATACACTGTTTCACATCTCTTTTCCCTCTTTCCCAAGCAATGGAGTGGTGGGAAAATGGTTCAGTGAAGAAGGCGGGTGGGAGATATGGTTGATTTGTTATCATATGACAACATGAGCAAGTTGGAAAGGAGAAGCAAATGAAAAAATAAAGAAATATGCTGAAAAGCCTTTTGCCTTTAGATTTAATTTGTCCAGCTGTATATTACGCGATGTACCCCTGTCTGAGTGGAGAATTGTTTTATGTAAGAAATAGTGTATGGTAGCACTGGAAGTTTAGATTGAGGACTGCGGCTGTAGGAGCTAAGGCTAATAGTTTAGCAAGAAAGGTGAATTTCACATAGTTTTACTTTATTTACCTCAGCAACTATTACTTTTACCAAGTGTACTCCTGACCACGAGCAGTTGATGTCAAAAGGTCGTACTTAATTGCCAGGGCTGGAACACTGCTCCCGCTTTTGTTACAAGGGGCCGATTTTGCAGCACTGCTACAAAACCGGCCCCAGCAACAAAAACAGCCCCCACCCTTCCGGCCCACCGGGGACACGCCCAGTGCCTGCTATGGCCAGTCCGGCACTGCACATAGGTATACTCTTCAAAGACAAGGGGAAAGTGGCTGAGAAATGGAGAATACTCACCCCTGAATGCGAAAAGTTTAAGACACCTGGAGAGGTTGCTATGAAACCAAAAGCCAAGATTTTATAATGAAGGCTTGGGGGACGGTATTGGTCCACGGACATCAGTCCACCAAGCAGTGGACCAGGTGGTAGGTTGTTTTCCTAGGACCAGTACCCCTGTTTTTCCAGCTTTATATTTTAGGCAGATGTCATCCATCCACTTTGCCAACTCCATCAGACAAGATCTAAGTCGAGCAGCGGTGGCTTCCTCATCCTGTGAGAGGGTAATGATGAGCTGCGTGTCATCAGCGTAAGATACGATATTAAAACCATGACACTCAATGATATCTGCTGGGGGCGCATGTAATGGTTGAACAGGGTAAGGCTTAAGGAGGAGCTCTGTGGCACCCCCTGCTGCAGTGGAAAGACCTCTGAAGTGATAGGTTTTGGGACCACCTGAAAGGTGCAGTTCTGGAGGAAGGAGGACAGCCACCGTAGAGCTGCCACAGTTATCCCACAGTTCCACAACCATTCTAGGAGAAGGCCATGAGACACAGTATCAAATGCCGCACTTAAGTCTAACATAAATAGTACAGCACTACTGTTACCGTCCACAATAAATCTGAGAGATTCAAAAGCCAGTAACAGCGCCGATTCTATGCTGTACTGTGGGCGGGAGCCTGGTTGAGTCTCATGCAATAGATTCTGAGTTTTGATGAAGTGCATCAACTGGAAATTAACATGCTTTTTAGCTAGTTTAGAGAAAAACGGAAGAAGAGATATGGGCCTAAAGTTGTCAGGTTCTTTGGGGTCCAGGTGGGTTTTTTCCAGACGAGGCACTACCATGGCATGTTTCCATCCTATGGCCACCACACCACTATCAAAAGACATGCTGAGCCTTCGGAAGATCCTGGGAAGGAGGACCTCCATCCCATGCTCCAGCACCATCTGAGAGGCGGGTCGCCAGGTGATTATTACTGCAGAATTCTTCACTATGAGTGTGAATGGGAAAGGGATTCTTGCCCCAAGTCTGACCCTAAATTCTGAAAGGGCACCAAACTTTGCTGGTGCCGCCCTTAGCTTAGAAACCAAACAGCGCGTGAAATGGTTGGAGAGGAGATATCTCCTTTCATTACACCATAAAAGGCGGCACAACTTGGGTGCACGCAGAAGATGGACTCCACATTATTTTTTATCCCTTCGCCGAGTGGCAAATTCCGCCGCGGTGCGAGGGGGGGCAGGGCTGTGCGTGGCGCTAAGGTACCCGGGACGGCTCCCGACTGTCATGAGTCACAGTAGGCGTGCACTCATGATGGCCGGGAGCTGTTCGAACTCCACTAATTACTTCTCCCACACAGGCGGGGAATTAACCGCGCATGGGCGGAGCGCAACGTTCAGACGGCTCCCGGCCAACATGAGCACACGCCTACTGTGACTCATGACGGCCGGGATCCGTCCTGAGCATGGATGTGGTTAACATGACATCTTTTTCCTGGTTCAAAATATAGCCCAAAAAATAAGATTTCTTTATGTTTAAACCACAGATCTCTCTTCGCCTAACGAGGCTGAAAAATGCATGTCGGGATATATATTCTGTCTAAGTTCAGCACCCAAAATGGAGAGGACTTCGGAGGCCTAAACAGCTACCCTGTGCTGCTGCAAGGAAAAGATTATTACAGCTGCGCCGGGCCTAAAGAACAGCAGCCTGCGGGTTTATTAAACGTCAGAACTAATGAAGATGGCCATAAAACCCACATAATAAGATGAAAAGAAACAATACAATGTAATAACAGATTTAAGAGATTTTTTTCCATTAGCTTGCATCTGGCAACACGACAGGAATGCCCTTGCTGAGGAGGAAGGCTTATAAAGCAGCAAATAAAACTGTTATTTCATGTTATATATTTTTTTTCTGGCTCCAGGCTTGGCGACCCTCTCCCACAAATGGCTGGAAAGTCTAGAAAGGCTGTGGTGTATCAGGGAGGGCCTGTGTTCCACCTCCAACATTTCTAAGCTTTCAATGGAATACTTTCAGGACAACAGGTGTGGGTAGTATCAAGGCTCACGTCTTTCCTTCACCTTACAGCTTCATCACATCTGCCAATACTCAGGCCAACTTTAGTTATAATGTGGTTGTCATACCACCATTAGAAAGGCCTCAAGCAACAATGGGGTTCCGTATCCTTACCACCCTGGTTTTGAGGGTTGCATGGTAGGCTGGAGGGTTGTATGACGTTACAACGCAAGCCTTTACAACGCATACCATTACAACGCATACCATTACAACGCATATTTGGAAAGTATTGGATATTGTAGGGGTAAAAATTACTATTCTAACTCCAGGGGGTGCAACAGTAGGGTAAGTGTTGGATAGTATAGGGGTAAAAATTACTATTCTAACTCCAGGGGGGTGCAACAGTAGGGTAAGTGTTGGATAGTATAGGGGTAAAAATTACTATTCTAACTCCAGGGGGGTGCAACAGTAGGGTAAGTGTTGGATAGTGTAGGGGTAAAAATTACTATTCTAACTCCAGGGGGTGCAACAGTAGGGTAAGTGTTGGATAGTGTAGGGGTAAAAATTACTATTCTAACTCCAGGGGGTGCAACAGTAGGGTAAGTGTTGGATAGTATAGGGGTAAAAATTACTATTCTAACTCCAGGGGGGTGCAACAGTAGGGTAAGTGTTGGATAGTGTAGGGGTAAAAATTACTATTCTAACTCCAGGGGGTGCAACAGTAGGGTAAGTGTTGGATAGTGTAGGGGTAAAAATGACTATTCTAACTCCAGGGGGTGCAACAGTAGGGCAAGTGTTGGATAGTGTTAGGGTACTATGCGTTGTAATGGTATGCATTGTAATGGTATGCGTTGTAGTGTCATGCGTTGTAATGATTGCGTTGTAATGACATGCGTTGTAATGGATGTTGCGTTGTAAAAGTTTCATTGTAATGGTAGTGCGTTGTAAAAGTTGCGTTGTAAAGGTTGTTTCCCAGGCTGGAGTCTGCTGTTCGCGAGTTTTGGTAAGTAGCAGGCAGTTGAATGATATTTGATGTTTTGCCACAGATACTATTAAATTATTTTCACAGATTAAACGTGTGTGGCAGAGAAGTTCACACAGAAATGTATTGCTTCAAACGACAGCCACAAAACTTTACCAGAGGCCTGCCAATTACCACTCTCATACCTGACAAGGCTCAGATTTTCAACTCGATACACTGCTCTAATAGAAGGTTATATATGTGACGAGAAGGCAGATAGGTAGGGGAGAGGAGAGGAAAGGTAGGGAGATAGTGCTGTAATTATGCCGATATTACGAGGGTCTCACATGGCTGATCCCCTTACCCCAAAAAGGAAAAGTACCTGTTTCGGTTAAAAATGGAACTAGCAAGTGTGTCTCACTACACGCCGAGCGCGTTATGCTCTGTTAGACAAAGTGTTAGGAGTGAGACAAATATCTTCGAGAATTTCTTATCTGTAGGTGATGCCTACACAGAACCTCACCCTTGTACACCCTCAAATCACTATGCACATATAATGAAGCATATTTTACAACTGTATGATTATTTATCATGCAGTGTTCGTCAACAAATCATATGATTCATAATAACTATGATTACCGAAAACAACTCAGCAGATAATATGTGGATCAGGGTGAATGTTAGAAAGCCCGATCATTTATCGTAATCACGATCAAATATCACACTAGCGTGTTCCCTATCTAGAATAGCTGAATGTTACAAGCCCTGTACAGTTTCCTTGCATACCTTATGATGTCATCCGGGCGGCGGTCAGAATTCAGCCCTCCAGCATCTGCTCTTAGGAATCAGTCCATCTGTCTAAACCACTTGCCCTGGTACCCTATACACCTTAATTTCTAATGGGGTTGCGTGGAACGAGAAGGGAGGTCCCTCGTACTCAGGTCTAGTGTTGCTACAGAAACATGAAATCCAGGCCTTTTTGCAGAAGCTTATGAAAGCCATGGAAGCTAATGCTACATTTTCCAAGATTGATCTCTACAATATCATCTCTCTTGCAGGGGCAGTCACAGCACACACACCAGAGAAGTGAAAAGTGTTCCTTCTCTTTCCTGTTAGTTAGAATGGTTTCAGAAAACATGGAATTTCTAAACAGAAAATAAGGGAATCAAGCACAAACACTGTTAGCACCAGGACACCTCAGGGTAACAGCTGCGCTGTATAAATATCATTAACATAACATAACATAACATTACCATTCTAACAACGAATTTACTTTTCTAGGCTCTAAGCCTATTAAAAGCAATCCTTACCTTTAAATCCAGACATATGTATCTGCAATCAGGCCCATCTTGAACGCAACATTACAATACCACATGACAATACAATTGAGCGTAGGCTCACATACTCTTTCTCTATGTACAGGGATAATGTATATACAATAGCAGCGAACATAGTCAAAATTCTGTAGGAGAACAAGCCTTTGGAAAACACAACAGATAGTTAGATGCACTATAGGTTCGGTGGTCGGAGGTCTAGTCAAGATGCTTACACGATAACTGGCTTGTGCACTGCCGGAAGGTTTTTATGTTTGTGGATTGATTTGAATTATTGGGTGGTAATCCTGACTCCTCACATCCATCGTCTGGTTTATATGGACAGTGTTAGGGGTGTGTTATGGCCTGATTGCAAGTTTGTTGGAATCTGTTTGATTTTTTATCACACAGATAAATAAGAATACCTGGCGGTTTGTTATGCATCAGGTGTGTTGAACAGCATCTATTATGAGTTTTGGGAGAACAACATGCAGATTTTTAGTGCCTGCCATTCCAAAATCTGCAGGGTACAGTAAATACTGTACAATCTTTCCCTGTTAAATTCCGGCTGCTTTAACCTGCCGAAATGTAACAAAGGGTGAGATACTGAAAGCGCCTGATAACTACCAGGGGCCAGATGTAGGTCACCAAATACCGGTCGGTAACGGCCGATTTCGGCCGTTACCGACCGGTATTTGGGATTTGACGTGTAGGTGGCCTTAATTTTACCGATTCGGTAAATTTACCGAATCGGTAAATCCAGATGTAGGTGGCACTTTAAACAGTGCCACAGGCCATTACCGATTCGTTATTTACCACCAAATACTATTTGGTGGTAAATAACGAATACCTGTGTACATGCACATCTGTGCATGTACACCTGTGCCATGTGGCACACATACATGCCCTTAGGGCATGTATGTGTGCCACATGGCACAGGTGTACATGCCCTTAGGGCATGTATGTGTGCCACATGGCACACAAGCCAAAATCAGGGGTGCAACAGGGTGTCAAAGTGACACCCTGTTCCCCTTGACAAATCGGTATTTTTACCGAATCGGTATTTACCGATTCGATAATTGACATTGATTCCTATGGGCCTGTAGGCATAGGAATCAATGGCAATTACCGAATCGGTAAATACCGATTCGGTAATTACCGAATCATACAGATTTGGTAAAAATTACCGAATTTTTACCTACATCTGATTTTCCGAATCTAGAATCCCGAATCGGTAAAATTCGGTATTCTAGAGTCGGTAAATCAGATTTACCTACATCTGGCCCCAGATGCGGTAACTCGCAATTCCAATCCCTGAGCAAACAAGGGGTAGAGGTTTGAGAACTCCCACCAACTCGTAATGAGGGCCTATGAGAAGTATTCTTCTGTGTAAAGCTCAATGTTGATGGTATGGTTGAATGCGTTTGTGGGCATGTTGATTTTACTCAAAGGCCCGAGTACGAGTGGCACAGTAATTACCAATATTTCATGGTAGAACCACACGATTACTGGGCCATTGGGACTTTTGCATTTGAAATGGGGACTGGTGCGCAGAAATTAGTATTTCCCACATGTGAATCCTGAACTCTTGGCCCTTTTGCAGGCATATATGCACCTGCTTTAAGTCTGTGATATGCCTGGAATATCCATGTAATATTTACAACCACTTGTAATTCCATTTCCAAAAAACAGTATTTATCTTTAAGTCTTTGCTATGCGAAATGAGGCCATAAATTCTGCTTCTGCTTTTTGGATGGTGTGGTATTCTCCTAAAATGTTGTGTGGGAAGTTTATGTGTTGAGGGGAGACGAAGGAATTAGCTCAGGATCACACAGTGAAGTCCAATGAGGAATGCAAGTCTCCAGATTACACACTCAACAATTTAACCACTAACCTATAGGGCCTTCATTAGTAAAAGTCCAGAAGTACAATATCTAAGCACTCAACGGTTCAACACAATCTAACCATGTTCTAAAATGTATTTTAAACGCGTGAAGTCATCTGTGAAAACTGTCAAAGCAGACGCCACAAGGAAAGAACGATGAATGGACCGAACAGAACGTGGGTGGACACACCCTGTTGCCTAAAGCTCAGCCATGTTCCCAAATGAATTCTAGGGGTCCTTGACTCACGCACAAGACCTTTAACAGCGGCTGCACCCAGCCAAGAGAAATGCACTTGAAAGCGAAAGGAAGGCTCGTTAGTTTTTATTACAAATAGAAAATTGCATAGCAGTACTTCAAACTATATACAAAAGGGCTGCAAGCAACAATAAATATGGCACAGAGAACACAAATACAATTTTAGGCTAAAACACGTTGAGGAAATTGTAAAAATATGCAGGGTGGTGAACGGGACATGACCACGACTGTAGATCATGGAGATGTTATTTGTTATATATTTACTTTGGGGACTATAAGAAGTGGGGGTATCCGGGGGTCGGGTGCAGTCCCCTGCTTTCACTTTGGGTCCACAGTGTGCCTTTGAGTGTGATTCGTAACACAGGAAGGGAGGAGTTGGAAGCATGTTGCTCACTAGTGAGTGTGTCCCAACAGGGGGCACTCAGTAGGTAAAATGAGAGTAAGCGTGAGATGGTGCAATGAGGCCTGTAGAAGACCAGGAGGTCTGAGCTGGTTAAGCCACGGTGTTTTGGGCAGCACCCAGTGAGAGACAGTATCAGTGAACCAGGAGGAGTCATGGACATGTAACCCATCTGCAGGCTGACTGCGCGGAGATGGGGTACAACTAGAGTCAGATTGAAAAAAGCCAGCCCAGGAAAGAGGTGCCTGAAGAGTCCTGGTGGATTAGAGGAGAAGTAGGCATAAGTAAGTAAGAAAGTAGTGAGAGACAGTAGCAGTGAAACAGGAGGTGTCATGGTCATGTAACCCGTCTTCAGGCTGACTGCACGGAGATGGGTTACACCTGGAGTCAGATGGAAAAAAAAGCCCAGGACAGAGGTGGAAGGAGGGTCCTGGTGGATGGCCTATATTCCAGGAGGGGAAGTAGGCATAAGTAGTAAGAAAGTAGAGAGAGGCAGTAGCAGTGAAACAGGAGGCGTCACGGTCATGTAACCCTTCTTCAGGCTGACTGCACGGAGATGGGTTACACCTGGAGTCAGATTGAAAAAAAAGCCCAGGACAGGGGTGGCTGGAGGGTCCTGGTGGATTGGAGGGGAAGTAGGCATAAGTAAGTAAGAAAGTAGTGAGAGATAGTAGCAGTGAAACAGGAGGCGTCATGGTCATGTAACTCACCTCCAGGCTGACTGCACGGAGATGGGTTACACCTGGAGTCAGATTGAAAAAAAAGCCCAGGACAGAGGTGGCTGGAGGGTCCTGGTGGATGGCCTATATCCCAGGAGGGGAAGTAGGCATAAGTAGTAAGAAACTAGAGTGAGACAGTAGCAGTGAAACAGGAGGCGTCATGGTCATGTAACCCGTCTTCAGGCTGACTGCACGGAGATGGGTTACACCTGGAGTCAATTTAAAAAAAAGCCCAGGACAGGGGTGGCTGGAGGGTCCTGGTGGATGGCCTATATCCCAGGAGGGGAAGTAGGCATAAGTAGTAAGAACGTAGAGAGAGACAGTAGCAGTGAAACAGGAGGCGTCATGGTCATGTAACCCGTCTTCAGGCTGACTGCACGGAGATGGGTTACACCTGGAGTCAGATTGAAAAAAAAGCCCAGGACAGGGGTGGCTGGAGGGTCCTGGTGGATGGCCTATATCCCAGGAGGGGAAGTAGGCATAAGTAGTAAGAAAGTAGAGAGAGGCAGTAGCAGTAAAACAGGAGGTTTCATGGCACAAGTGGCTTGGATGAACTGGACAGGTTTTAAACTTTTTAAAAGCAAATTAGCTATCAACCCCTGAGTTTGAGGGTGGAGGGGGAACTAGTGAAAGACGCACTACAAGACTGGTAGAGTTTCCTCAATAGCAGGGTATCAATAGGGATATTGGATGCAGTGTCATGTTTCTCTGATGGCACAGAAGGGATGTGGACAGGCTGGATTACAACTGGACTTGCTCAACGCTAAGTCACTAGCAGGAGTATGCATGGCACTAGTCGGCTTAGCCTAGAGGTGCACACATTGAGAGGCAACCATTCCAGGAGGAAAACAGGTCTAAGCTTGTTCCACTTACCTGAAAGCCGATCTGCAAAACCCCCTGGAGGAGGCACATCCGACGTCCCATGAACAGGAAGAAAGGCACCACCAGCTCGAAAGCGAGGCTCATTAACACCTGGACAGTGTGGAAGGAGGTGGGCAGCTGATGCAAGTAGTAGGAGACAGGGGTTGGCAACATCTGCGTCTGAAACAGCAATAAACCCAACAGTGTTATTGGGGCGGAGGAAGCCTCTAGCTCCTTCTAATGGGGCAGGCTTTTGAGGTTGGGGATAATCATATGGAAAGTACCTCATGATACTGGCATGCTATTTTTAATGTGATATTTAAAGCAAGCACCGCATCCATTGATGAAGAAACTCAAAAGAATAAGGAATACATATAATTTTACAAAAACGCAGCTTCTATGCCACTATTTCTTTTATAAGTAATAGGATATTTTCCGTTTGAGAAAGGTCACTCAATTAGATCCTCACAGAATTAACAAAGCAAAGTAATGCACAGTGCGACACAGTGTGGGCCTCAACCACAAGATTACATAGGTGGATATTTCGAATATGTTGCATGATGAATATCTTTAACCTAAACATACACTGACGGTGTAGTACTGCCCCAATAGCAGAAGGACTGGATACATGCACTAAGATCAACGAAATCGATTAGTATTCCCTATTCCATTGTTGACCAACCAATCCCTGTAAATTGCAGAAGCTGATATTCGGTCTACGAGCTCAAACAGTTAAAGAGTGGAATTGACAACACTTTGGAAGAGAATCTCCAGTGTAGACCTTATGAACGCGGAGTAACTTAGAGTACCAATGGAATTTTGAGGCAACTCATGTTTATCAAAACCCTTTTGAATACACAACTGTTGGTCTGGAATAGTGAATTGTTGGCTTTCATAAAAAAAATGTATGGAAAAGAAGTGAATGATTGCCAACAATGTACAGTCAGTGGATTCAATTCTTATTGTTGAGGATGGTGAGGAATGAGACAAGATGGAGTGGAGGTGATGGCGGTTGAAGAGGATGGATATGGTGGAGTTGAACATACAATGGGATTGATGAAAAGGAAGAGATGATGATGATGGAGTTGAACAAGAAGATGGAGGAGAAGATGTTGGGCTAGAAGATGATGGAAGATCATGAGGATAGAGCTGGAGGATTATGAGGATATAGATGTGGTGATCTATAGTGGCGGGATAGATGATGGCGGAGATGGTTATGGAAGATTGATGGAGATAGTAGAGGAGTAAGCGAAGAAAAAGCTAAATGAGTAAATAACAGGATGAGAAGGATGAGATAATGGAGATGATGATGAAGGAATAGAAAGTGATGATAATAATGGAGAAGGACATGATGCAGGAGCAAAGTATTTGGGAGTGGGAGATGGACTATGATGGAGCATAGAGATTTTAATGGATGGAGAATGCAGATAAAGGTAATGGAGGGGTTGATATAGAATGATAAGAATGGAAAGAGTGGAGAAAGATGGAGAGAGCATGATAGAGGCCGATTAGTATCGAGATGTGAAGATTACGGAGGAGATGATGAATGATAGTGAGGATAGTGATGAAGGTTTTTTTTTCTTATTGTCCATGTGTGGGCCGTGGTGTACAAAACTGTGACTGTTTTTTTTTCTCCTAAAAACTTAATAGAGATCACTAAAAAAAGAATTGTGTTTATTTCCTTCAATATAGGACTATTTTGTTGCTTTTGAATGTTATTGTAGCAAAGGACTACATGATCTCTTACGTAAACGTCAATGGTGCCATCAACTCATCTTGTGAGGCTAAAATTATTAAAGCTGCTACATATGACACAACAATTTCTTGAGTACGCTGATATGTGGTATGGCATGGATGTCTTTCCATTACAATGTGCAGATGAGCTGTAAAATGTAACTTGAGTCGATCCAGGCTTCAACAAATCCATTAAACTCTTCCACAGCAGTGCCAGGTGGCGGTGGACATTTAGGTAAATGCTAAAAGACCTTTTGCACCTCTCCACCCAATAAATTGAGGAGTACATTTTCCTTTCGCTGTCCAACACGAGGGTTGATTACAACTCTGTATGATGACACAAGACCAAAATGAAATATAACTGATCGTGTTAATATAAAGGCAATAAACATCAGATGAGAAGTAATAAAGGACACTGAATGTGGCCAATATTGTGTTCCACTCCACCGCTCTGTGCTGCTACTATAGCAACAGTTTTGTCGTATACCACTCCATTTCTTTATATGGGGAACATCCTCTTTGGATGTTATTTACAGCTCCAGGAGCTATTGTTTATACAGCTTGATGATGCCATGCCAACAAGACAGACCACTCAGGAGGCAAAGGGCGGTCGTTAATCAGGTGGACTGTGATAAGATACAGGACTTCTTTTTAACCAAGGTTGGAGATATCATTAGAGAAATAGGCACTACTCACATACGTCAATGTCCTTTCCCAGTGCGTGATCCACCAGACTATGAGGGAGGCATACTCTCTGTCTTCCCTGCCCTTGATTTAAACGACCTGGCTTGTATCATGGCCAAAGTAAAGTCTGGGTCACCGGAAGACCCCTGCCCTACCAGGGTGTTTAAAATGGGTCTCCCAGTGGTAGGGCCAGAAATACTATCCCTACTGAACCAGTCCCTAGTAACAGGGAAAGTCCCACACAAATTTAAGGAAGCCATGATAATCCCACTACTAAAAAAAGCAGGGGTGGACCCTAAAAATCGGAAAACGTTTTGACAGATCTCTAGACTTCCATACCTGGCCAAGGTGCTTGAGCAACATGTGCTTAGAGTGATTTCATCTTTTTTGGAAGGGCATCAGCTGCTACATGTTAAGCAAGCGGAATTTAGAGCTCACAACAGCACTGAGTTGGTGATGCTCTCAGTATTGGATGAACTAAGGCTAACAGCTGATAAGAAGTTCCCCTGAGTATTGTTATTACTGGACCTCTCAGCCGCATTTGACACAGTGAACCATGTACAATTGGTGGCCTGTGTCCGTCGGCTGGGAGTTACTAGGACAGCCCTCCAAGGGATTGTCTCCTTCCTAGAGGATCGGTCTCAAAGTGTCCAAATTGGGAAATGTATATCTACGCACGTCGCCTTGCCATGTGGGGTTCCGCAGGGCTCGGCACTGTCCCCCTTGCTTAGTTTTTAACATCTATCTCCAGCCTCTGATAGAAGCATTGGCCGAGCTGGATTGTCAGGTATATAATTATGCCGATGACACCCAGCTAATCATTCGCATTGATAATTCCTCCCAGGCACAGCTTAAGGTAGAGAACATCCTTCGGTTTACCATAAACTTGATGACTTTGAACTCACTCAAAGTAAATCCGGACAAGACGAAGGTCCTGGCTATTGCTACAGGGGCTAACCCCTGGTCCAGTCTCTTCTGGCCGCAAGAGCTTGGCACCACTCCGATACCGGTGCCAGCTGTGAAGAGCCTGGGTATTAGGTAGACTCCAAGTTAGTGATGGATAAGCAGGTAGCTGCGGTAGTGGGAAGTTGTGTGGGATTGATGAGGCAATTACAGGAATTTGTACCCATGCTGTCAATTGCAACTATGCGTGCCGTGGTGTCGGCTTTAATTTTGTCATGCCTGGACTACGGCAAAGCAGTATATATATAGGACTCCCCGATAAACTTCTGGGGAAACTCCAGGTGGTTCTAAACGACGCAGCACAACTGATTCTCAAATTGCTGAGAAGAACACACGCCACACCCTTGTTACAGCGGTTACACTGACTCCCTATCAAGCAGATGATCAGATACAAGGGCCTGTGCATTGCACATAAAGCTAAGTATGGAACAGCGCCCAGCTACATTAAAGACTGTTTGATGCCTTAGGTGCCTGGTCCTTGTCTTCGTTCAGCAGAAGCACACCTGTTGGCCTGTCCACGCTTTGACAGAACAACCTTAGGGGGACATGCCTTCTTGGTTGCGATTCCCCAGCTTTGGAATAGGTTCCCAGAGAGTCTGCGTGGGGAGGCGACCCTCCTCCGATTCTCGAAGAAACTAAAGACCATTCTGTTTACTGAGGCATTTGGATAAGCTTACCCCAAGTTTTGCTCTATTTGCAAGTATCATGGCACTCCTGGGTTTATGGTTTATAGCACATAGAGACCTTTGGTGATTTGCCGCTTAACAAATATAAATTAACATAACATAACAAAGGACATTAAACAAGTCATCATAGAATGTGCTATGGGTGGACAGAAATCGTGCTGCGGCAGAAATTAATGCTGCAGCAAAAAGTGAGGCAGTGGACGGATCAGCAAGAGAGAGCTGTGAGGACCAAAATAACAAAAAGTGGTGAATTTGAAAAAAAAATCTGCTAGTAGAAGCGGCACAAAAGGAACTCACAACTGGAGGTTGAGAACACAAATGGTAGTGTTACCAATCAAGGGACTTGGCCGCAGGGTGTCAGTGTCATGCCAGCAAACAGTAGAAATGGTAGGTCGACACGTGGGGCATGAAGCAAACTCCTCAACAAATATTAAAAGGTAAGAAGTGGAACGATGAAAGAATATACTTTACTTAACAAGTCTCTGAGTGCGGTGACTCCCCGTAAGAGAGCTGGGCTTATGGTTTAGAATCCATAGAGAATCAAAGACAGGGAATATAAAACAACACAGGAGGAACATATCATGACAGTGAAGCACGAGGGAAAGGAGAACGACTGGGTGAAACAAGCTAGACAGGACCACACAAGGAAGATGTAACCAGGTAATTAAATTAATAAAGTTATACAATTGAACAAGAGAAAATGAGTAATATGTAATAAGATGAAATCCTAATGGCACCCAGCTCTACACTCTACTTTTGTCCAGAGTAACCTTCATTTTTCTCTCGCCACATTCAATTCAGTCCACAGAAAAGGGAATCATGTGATGGGTTTGGTCTTTCCCAGCTGCCAAGAGAACTCCCTGCTTCTGAGCCAGGTCCACCCACACATGAGCCTGGCCCATCCAAACATGAACCTTGGCCCTGGCAGTGACATCAGCAAGGCCAACAGAAAATGGCCACTGCAATTTAAAACGTTCTCTGAACGTCGTTTTCCTTCTTTCTTTAGGAGTTGCCTGATTGGGCCTGGGCTCGCTCCCCCAATCATGTATCTGCATCTCCTATTAGAAAGGTGGGCTGTGCCCCCGCCCACTCGTGCAGGTAAAATAGGGGCATGGCGAAGGTGACAAATTCTTTCGTTAGCACTGAATTTGTGTACCGTCCTGCTGCGTGGATATTTAATTATTTTCAGCACTGGTGAAGAGGCGTTTGTTTATGATGGTTCATCTTCCTGACCCCTTGAGCTGCTTATCAGATCGGGCTCTGACACAGTTTGTAAGGAGCAGGTAAGAGAATGTGTGGCTATTGTTGCATATTTATTTCATATGTAAGCAAGACATACTTTGTATGCTGTGTATATTTTATTTAAATCGTTTGTTTAAATCGTTAGTGTCATTATCATGACTTATTCTGCCAAGGAGGCACGACAACTATTAAAATGTCCTGATAACTCTGGGGATTAATGATCCTGCTGGAGAGCAATCTTTTGTCTGTTTGTAGTTTTTAAATACAGAAAACTGTAGTTAACATGGATAGCTCAGTGGGTTACTGCCTTTGTCACAGAGTGACAGAGATCCTTTGATTACTTGCAGTTCAGAAGTTACAATCCTAACATAAGAGGACAGTGACCTATGGACTGTCATCAAAGACCTGCATTCAAACCAGAATGGTATAATTAGATTTTTTTTTTGTATTGCTAGTTAGTTCACATTTCCCCAGTCTTTCATAATTCTAATGTTGCAATAAAGAGTTTGTTTGGGCATTATGCATTCTAATCAGTAAAGCCAACCCCCCAACCACTGGGGTATGCTTTAAATCCTGTGTTTGTGCTTCTCCAGGCCTAACCCTCTTAAAACATATTGCCCAGCAGTATGGATGACATGTGATTCCTACGACTGGTAATCCTCATTAGTTTATGTGACATTCCCTATAGGCTGATTTACATACTTGTAAGATTCATTGTCTCTGCATAATGTGTGCGTGATGTAAAGTACTGTGACACCGTACACTACAAGTAGCGCTAGACAACAAATAAAATGCATACTAGAGAGGGGCTACGGAGAGATGATGGGCACTGTTGGAGGGTGGCAATGAGGGAATCTGAGGAGGACATCATGTGGGGAGGGGCTATGGAGCGCCGAGGGGCACTGGTGGAGGGTGGCAATGAGGGAATCTGAGGAGGAGGTCTTGGGGAAGGAGCTACGGAGAGATGAGGGGCACTGGTGGAGGTTGTTTGTGAGGGAGTCAGAGGAGGAGGTCATGGGGGAGGGGCTTTGGAGTGATGAGGGGCACTGGTGGAGGGGGGTGTGGAGGGAGTATGAGGGGGAGGTCATGGGGAGGAGCTACGGAGAGATGAAGGGCACTGGTGGAGGGTGGTAGGGAGGGAGTCCGAGGAGGAGGTCATGTGGGGGAGTGGCTTTGGAGCGATGAGGTGCCCTGGTGGAGGGCGGTAGGGAGGGAGTATGAGGGGGAGGTCATGGGGAGGAGCTACATAGAAATGAGGGGCTCTGGTGGAGGGAGTCTGAGGAGGAGGTCACAAGGGAGGGGCTATGGAGTGATGAGGGGCACTGGTGGAGGGTGGCAGTGAGGAAATGCGAGGAGGAGGTCATGTGGGGAGGGGCTTTGGAGCGATGAGGTGCCCTGGTGGAGGGTGGTATGGAGGGAGTCTGAGGAGAAGGTCATGGGGGAGGGGCTATGGAGTGATGATGGGCACTGGTGGAGGGTGGTAGGGAGGGAGTCTGAGGAGGAGGTCATGAGGGAAAGAGGCTACTGAGAGATGAAGGGCAGTGTTGGAGGATGGCAATGAGGGAATCCGAGGAGGCGGTCATGTGGGGGAGGTGCTTTGGAGCGATGAAGGGCACTGGTGTCAAGGCTTTCATTTAGTAATAAGGACTTCCTTAATCTTGAACGCTTTATAATATGCTTAGCATTCAAGTACTTGTGTTGAAGCCTGGCCTTCTGGAATTCGAGGGTTTGCAGTTAGGTCCAAACCATGGTCTTACTTTCAAATAACTCTCCACATGCTGTGTGTACACACAGAAGCAATCCGTTGTATTATGCTGCCTGTTTGCAAGTACATATGATGTAATTAGGGCTTGTAAGCTACCTCCAAAAGCGACCAATTGGGCCTGCAGTGGCCCACCCGAATGCGCCCTTGGCCCACCCAAATAAAAATTCCTGGAGCCGGGCCTGTTCTGGGCCATTTAATTGAAGGGCTCCAACAAATTACTTCCTTGCTCAGTCCCAGCCTGACCCGCAAATTAGAAGTTATCCTCTAATCTGCTCTCTCGCTTACATCTTCATTCCAGGAATTGTCCTTCTGCTGCAAAACCCAATAACTAGTAACTTTTGCAATAAACTGGATACATCATAAATGCAAATGTAACGTCCATCTTGTCTAGCAGATCCCTGCTGCCCATCCTTTGCACTAAATCATGAGCCCTGTCAAAAGACACACAAGCAAATTAAGAAACTTCTTTGTCTAGGTAATGATGCAGAGGATTATTATCCCACTTGGAATGACGATTTCTGAATTGAGTCACCAATTTTGTCTTGGGTACAGAACTGGATGAGAGACATTGACATTTTTACTATAGGAGACACACAATGGTGTAGGTTGCCCACCTTCACGCTAGATACATGACGACTTGCAATAACCTGTTTCAAACTGACAGCTAACTTTTCTCTTGCATAAGAATTCCCACTTCTTCTCTTCATAGTTTCCCAATCCATCTCAGAGATCAAATCCAAAGTTATCTGGTCTATAATCAATCTTATTCATGGGGTTACAGATAACCTTATTCCACTTGTAGTTAGGATGCTTCTCCTTATGCAACCAGAACGCTTGGTCATGGTGCACCATCTCCCCTCTTTGTGAACGTTATGCAGCCTCTGTGTCTCTTGCTAGTAAAATAAGAGAAATACAAGTTTGGTGATTTATCTATCAAATTGGTGACCTATTTTCCATTCTTCTGAGCAAAATATTGCTAGGAGACTTTGTCTCAGAATCTACTTATAGATCACGCAGACGGAAAATGTTCTCTTGTCCCTCTCCTACTAGCAATTCAAACACAGATACATATTCCTGCTGCACCACCTTGTCCTGCAAATCTCTAGACACAGGTGCTGCAGAGTTAAAAATACTGGCTAACTGCTTCATCCACTTTGGTCGCAAATGTCCCTCAGTAGAGCTGTGAAAAATCCAAGACTGCTTCTGGTCCCAGTTCCTCTGACTTAGGTAACATAATCCAACTCTCCAGCTCTTCTACTCTCTAGTTAGTCACATACACCAATATGGATCGCAACCTCTCCCTGACGCTATACTCCCCCGCCCTTCCTCATTTTAGTGATATTCCCTTTGGTCCCACTCCCTTTCCGTCCACTGGTTTTCCTCCCTCCTTCTGACAGCTGCTCCCTCACAGTGGGTCACCCCCTCCTTCTCCCTCCCTGTCTTGTTTTCCTTACATCTTGCATTATTATACTCTTCTTGCCTCCTAGGAAATTCTTCTGCTGGTATCCCTGTCTCCATGACCCCTAAGGAGTTCTTATCAATCTCCTGTACAGTCATTATCCTTGCTCCCTACTTTCATCTCCAGATCACCCTGTCCCTCCTCTTCCCTCCAACCTTTTTCCTACGTTAACATTCTTTGTCGCAGTCTTCAATAGTCCACCACCATGCTGCTCCTTTTTATTTTCTTTCACTCTTACATTCCACCAGACTCTTTATACCCTTGCCCCATTTCTCATCCTACTTTCCTATCAAATGCACTGTTCATTGCTGTTTCGCCTGCTTTTGGGACATGATTTTTCCAAATGAACAAAAACCTCGTTGATGCACCTCAGAAGTCCATTTGCCCTATTTCTGGACCGTGCCCTTTTCTGACACACCTTGTCCAACGTGTTGTTGTCTGTTGCCATCTATGTGTTACGGACCGCTCTTAAGTGACGGCTTGCGTTTTCCTGTGTAGAGTGTGGATGGTCCCTTTCACCACTCAAGGCCCCTCTTCCTCCATGGCAGACCCCATTCTGCTAAAGCTACCTGCACCCTAGTCACCTTGTTTTCAGCCCCTCAGCCACTAGGTCCCCCTGTCCTCCTGCATTTGTCACCATAGATTGTTCCTCCTCATTTCCCAGATGGCCCTGTCCATCCTCTCCGGCATCTCTGACGGACTATTCAATCAATCAATCAAACAGTATTTGTAAAGCATTCTAATCACCAGAGGGGTATGCAGGGCTTATTTATATTAGCCGTACTGGCTGTCCCTTCACCTGCTGAAAGGGGCACCATTAGCCGTATGCCCATAGCCAACCCCAAGTGACCTGCTAATGCCCTACTGCACTTCCTTCCTGATGTCACTGCACCTCATTCACAGTTCCTTTTCCTGCACTAAAGCTTTACCTCTCCCCAATCACAACCTTCACTGACACATGCCTACCACCAGGTGTCAGTAGTGTCAGGCTAGACCTAATGGAGTAAATTAACCCACTCCACTCTCTGGTAGCTGCCCTCTCCAGGGCTGCCTCCATTTGCCACCACTGACCCAGCCCATTCTAAGCAAGCCAATGAACACACGCCTTTCGGATCACATGACTCCTCCGGCATGCAGTGCCGGATACAGGATTTAAAAGATAATTCTGCCTTGCAGGACCACTTTAAGCTCCAGCATCGGTCTGCACGGTAAGGCATGATGTCGATGCCCTCCGGAGAGAGGGGAAGGTCAAGGACCCAGCACGCGCTGCCACCTTCAGCTGAAGACCATCAGCTTCAGGGCTGTTCCCAAGAAGTGGCAGTAAACACAGCTGGGTCTCAGGGCATTTAAAAGCCTGTAAAACTGAACTGTCTTTGCAAAGTACGTTTGGCTCGAAAGCAGAAAAAATATATATGTTTTTATTTATATAGCTGCTGAAAACAGCAGAGCAGGCGTTGGCTGGGGGCGTGGCCAGGGAGCCCCAGAGGCCAGACCTCTCTGGAGCACAAGCACCTAGCTGAGGACCCGGGCTGCATCCTTCCAATGACCCATGACCTCTCCCCACATCTTGCCTCTGCCCACTCAGGTCTGAAGGGGACTTGGCAGGACTCTCTGCTCCCTGGTGCTGGCCATCATGTCCAGTGTCAGGAGGAAGGAAGGATGCGGTCTGGTCCACAGGGGTGGCTGCATTCTCCAAGCGATAGAAACACGCGCTTTATTAACTCCAGCTTTGCTAATAGGGGATTTCAATAATGGTGGGTTCTGGCAGGGGCGGCTGCTACAGCTGCCAGGCACGATACTGCTCCCCTCCCCTCCCCTCCCCTTGTTTGTGTTTTTGATGTAGCTACAAATAATTTAAAGATGTGTTGTGTCTTTCTCGATTAAAATTGCCATTTTCCACTCTTTCTGCTGTCAGATACTTTTAAACGGGAAAAAACCTTTACAACGCAGTCATTACATCGCACTACACTTACAACGCAGTCATTACATCACAACATCCTTTACAATGCATGTCACTACAACGCAGGCATTACAACGAATGACACTACATCGCATGTCGCTACAACGCAGGCATTACAATGCATACCATTACAATGCATACCATTACAACGTATAGTGCCCCTACACTATCCAACACTGACACTACTGTTGCACCCCCTGGAGTTAAAATAGTATTTTTTACGCCCACGCTATCTAAAACGTACCTTAAATGCAATGTAATGGTATGCGTTGTAATGGTATGCGTTGTAAAGGTATTATGCGATGTATTGGAATGCGTTGTAAAGGTAGTTTCTAAAAATGCGATGTAGTGTCATGCGATGTAATGGAAAGCGTTGTAAAGGATGTTGCGATGTAAAATCCGCGTTGCAAAGGCATGTGTTGTAAATCTATGCATTGTAACGTCATACATCCCTTTTAAACACAGATGCATCAATGAAACTGAAGTTACTGTCCATGCGGAGGACGTCCCTGTTCTAGCCAGAAGCCCAATCTCTGGATCTTCAGCCCCACTCCCTGAGGATCAGGGCCGGCTTTAGCGCTGGAGGCGCCCGGTGCGACAATCGTTTTTGGCGCCCCCCCAGATCCCAAGACTGCCTCCTCAGATTCTCTCACTACCACCAGGCAAAAGTCGCCCTCATCTCTCCTATCATAAGTTATTGATAGAAACAATGCCCCATCCTGAGGTCAGCGCCCCCTCCACAGGTCAGCGCCCAGTGCGGTTGCACCAGTCGCACTGCCCTTAAGCCGGCCCTGCTGAGGATGGGGACTCTCTGCACCACTAAAGAAAAAAACCTCCGTAAAAAACCTTGGCATAAAACTGGACAATTTTCTGAGTATGAAGCCACAGGTTCAGAGCGTGGCCGGTCAGTGCTTTGGCTTTTTGAAAATGCTCAAACAATTTCTTCCATTACTTTCGATCCCCTTACAGGAAAATTGTAGTCCAGGCCTTCATTGGCTCCAGGCTGGATTACGTAAACATTCTCTATCTGGGTCTTCCAGAGTATCTGCTTACCTGTCTTCATGTTGTGCAAAATGCTGTGGCCAGGGCCATTGTATCGCTTGGCCCCAGGACCCGGATGTCTGTTCATTTGAATTATCTTCACTGGCTTCCGATCCGTAGGCGGATACAGTTTAAGACATTGGTGCTGGCTTTTAAGGCCTTACATGGGTATGGTGCCCCTTACTTGAGGAAGAGAGTTCAATGTTATCATCCACAATGCTCTCTTCGCTCCGCCTCATTGGCGCGAGTCTGTATTCCGGTGGTGAAATACTCTCGTATTGGAGGCCGCTCCTTCCGGCTGAGAGCGGCAAAACTATGAAATGCTTTGACACGTGCGGCGAGACTTCTTCAGGATCTCCTTCCTTTCAGAAAAGCCCTAAAAACATGGCTGTTTCAGTAATAACACAACACTTGGGGCTCTGCACACCTTCCCTTCCTGTCTAGTTCAGCCACACTCACCGGGACACTCAGTAGAGTAGCTGTACACTTTATAAAACCCCGGTTAACATAACATAAAGCCAGCCATGCGGTGGCGTTGATAAGTCCAGCTTCGAGGCATAGGATGTTGCAAGACCCAGCTGGATCTTCAGCCCCACTCCCTGAGGATGGGGGTTCTCTGCATCACTAAAGCCAACCATGCAGTGGGCATTCACAGCACTAGCTTCGAGGCCTAGGTCACTGCAAGACGCGGGAAACAGCGTTTACAACGCTGTCTCCAGAACGGACTGAAGAATGAGCAACTAGCTATATGTTAGGATCAGTGCTTTAAATGGGCAGGTACTGTCCGGTACGGAGTACCGGCACTTTTTTATTTTGACTGGGAGAGTACCGGCACTTCTCAAGAGAAATGCTATACCTTTAATTGGGGAGTACCGACAATTCTCGTAAACAAGCAGGTACTCTGGTACAGAGTACCTGCACTTATATTTTTCCATTTCAAGTACTGGTTAGGGTGATATTATTGGATATACATGACTGCAAAGAAGATGTAGATAATGGTTGCTCTTTGTTTATCTTATGCAATAAATTCAATAAAGCGGTCATATAATAAAAGCATCATTGTGTGAACATAAGTTGAAAGTGGTCTTGAACTGTGCCAAAAGAAGTGGCCACCTGGCTATCGAGTTGGTAGCAGATCAGAAACGTGTTGTTCTTTTGGAATAATCGAAAGGGAAGAGGGACCACACATTCTAGAAGCGCTTCTGTCATTTCAGTACTGCAGGGTTTGGGAAGGAAGCAGCCAAGTCTTCATGGAGGTCCTCCTTCCCTGTAAACATACATTCTTTTAACACTGAAGAACCATGTAATGCTGAAGACAGCAGATATCAACAAGCAATGCGCTGAGGAACACAAACAAAGATGCGGCCAGTGTTGTTCAGTGCGAGTGTGTGTTCCACTCTGAATGTCTTCCATGTGTCTTTTCAGGGCTGGGTGTGGCAACGTTAAACTTTCCTCCTGAGACACCAGTGGTGAAGCAAGTTCTGATTCCGGGTCAAGTGCACATGCGGGGGCTGCCTCTGCAAGCACATAGCTGTGATAAACAGAAACTACTCCAACAACACACAATCCAAGCACGACTCTGTCTAAATAAATTAGAAAGAGAAAAACACCATCCCCCAGATTCATCAAAGTCCCGTTTTGCGAGTCCTTAATAGCGATTTTTAAGGTATCGCTATTAAAGACTCGCAAAATGGGATGCATGTAGAAATCGCAATATTTTTTGCGATTTCTACTGCTTCCTTATTTGCGATTCGGTAATTCCTAATCGCAAATAAGGAATGGCTTTCCCATTCATTCCTATGCCCATAGGAATGAATGGGGAGTCATTCCTTATTTGCGATTAGCAATTAGCGAATCGCAAATAAGGAAGCGATTTCAAGGGTGCCAGGGTGTCCAAAGGACACCCTGTAGCACCCCTGAAATGGTAAGGTACACTGGTGTTGCGCACACACATGTCCAAAGGACGTGTGTGTGTGTAACATACAACTTAGAAAAATGCACTGAAGTGCATTTACTAAGTTTTCGCTATTTACCACGTAGTTAGACTTCGCAGTAAATAGCGGCCCCAGATTGCGAATTCGCAATTTTAAAATGGTTCATGAATTGCATTTAAGGAATCTCAAATTGAGATTCCTTAAATGCAATTATTCGCAATTTAGCGATTTCTAAAATTGCGATTTTTGAATTTGGGATGATGAATCCCAAATGCAAAAATAGCGCTTGCAAAGGGCCAGATTCTCAGAATCTGGCCCTTTGTGAGCCGATTTCGGCTTGATGAATCTGGCTGCATGTTCTGTGGTTTATTAACAACTGTACAATTTCTATTTTTGTGAGGCAATAGTATAATTCTTCCCAAATTTTCCTTCAGTCTTAAACTCAACAAGTCAGCCAGTTATTGAAGGATAGAGAGTGCCAGCTCAGCCAGGAAGGAGGGAGGTTCAATACCCACTGTCAGAAGTATTGTACCACCATGAGTGACTTCTCAGTGAGAGTACCAGATCAGGCCTATGATTGAAAATAACTCTTCAGATGATATCAGGCAGCCATGCTCATCTCAGTAACCAGCCATAGCACATCCTTTTCTTAAAGGCAACATGTTTGAAAACATTTCAGACAAAAAACGCAAAATCTAATTGTATGCCTAAAAGATCCGTACTTTAAGGGACCAAGCAAGAAAAAAACACAGGGAATACCAACAGTGGTAAGTGTATAACTACAAAAATGATCAGAGGCTGGAACTATTTTATTGCACCTAGAGCAAAAAAGGGCCTCAGAAAAATACCAATATCAGGTTAGTGGGAAGAATAATTGGCCAAATTGGGTTAAATAAATGAAGATAATACACTAGCTTCCAATAACACTTCGGGGCAACGTGCAAATAGAAGTGCATAAAGCACTGTTCGAGTTTCTATAGGGGGGTGGAATGTCCATAATAATTTGGGACCCAATGTTTTTTTTTTGCTTTCTGTATGGATGGCATGTAGTCTTACTTCCTGAGTGCCACTCTGTGTATCTGGCCCACAGCTTTATAATGTATCTGTTATGAGAGTTTAAGTGAGTTAATTTTATTGCCTGGTCAACTAGACATAGATAACATACGTGGGCTTTTTTTCCTTGTTATTTGTTTCGTTGTTTCTCTGTCTTGTTCAAACAAACTTTTTCTGATATTACATGCTGCCTGTAAATTCAACATATTGCAACCTAAAACATGTTTGCCGCCATATTCATTTTATTAAAATACCAATAAAAAACAAATATGTTCAAATAAAAAAAAAGTCAAGCTTATGCCTGCTATCTAATTAAGATTACTAATAAATCGCAATGTAAAAACGAAAAGGCATGTGCATGGGAAAATATGCGGTTTCTAGATTTCCAGGTGTAACCATGTCACCCTATGACTACAGATTGTCTGTAGGGCATAGGGTTATGAGCAATGTGCAAATTCAAATCATTCCCTCTAATTTCTTCCACAAATGGAATAATGCTCTGATTTTTTGTACTGTTGGGGACCTGGAGCTCACGTTGTTAATCAAGTGGCAAGGAAGACTAACGAGGAGGTAATGCTCCCTCCAGCTACAAACCTACATAAATGGTGGTGTTTGGTAACTTCCCCGCACCAACTGCACCACTTACTACAACTTTTGTAGGAGTAAATTTAAATGTGCAGTGCTACTATCACTAACAAGTGGTACTCTCCAATGGAAATGTCATTTTCCATCCGGCTAGTCAATATAGCTAATTAGCAGATGCTCCACTAGGAAAAAATTACTTCATTGAACAAATGACCACGGTGGTGCCCGGCCCAGACTGCTAGGTGAAATACCCTGATCTCTAGCTGCAGTCAATGCTGCATTCAAGGTAAGTGGACGAATATAGCAGTTTCTTTATGGACTGGACTTTATGTCTGGTCTTCTTAATGTGATATCTGAAAAGAAATGGGGCCCAGCTTAGTTTCTTAGCTTGATTCAAAATAACCTTGTTGGCAAGGAAAAGGTATCCATAGAAGTTGAAGAGCCAAATGGGAAAATGGTGCAGTTAGCAACAGTGCAATGGAGTGAGTGAACACTGTTTGGAGGGTCACTAACAGAAACAAATCTTTTTGAGGTTAAAAAAAACGGAACTGCAGAGATTGTGCCTTTTCAGTCAGCGCGTAATAGTTACAACAGTTGAATTTAGAAACTTCTGGAGAAGCAACTTGAGGGGGGGTTCCTACTGTGACGTCCCATAAGCAAGCAAGAAAAAATGCCCACTTTGTGTTTGGGTAGAGAGACAGCCAGCCACGACAGTGCCATCCATGCAGAGCTGTAAAATCACAAAAGCCTTTTACCACTCCAGGCACAGTATTACAGCGTCGAATTGGTAAAATACCAATCAAGCCAACCTGAAAAGAAAAAAAGCAACCCCTTTGCATGTTCTTGCACGGGCGCGCGTGCATGCACAGGGTGAAGTAGTGTGGCTCACTGGTTAGAGGCGGCAGACCCGAGAGCAGAGGACGGCCCGGGACCAGGGTTCGATTCCCGGCGCGGCAGGTTTCTGGACCAGGGTCAGCGGACTCGATAATTCTCTCGCCTCGGTGCCCACTCTGATCAGCGTTCACACTCGGCAACTCTGGGCATTAGCTTGCCTCATCTTCACTAACGGCCCCACCAGACCGCCGGGGATGCCTGGTCTCACCCTAGAGATACCCATTAAGGGACCATCTCTCAGGGAAGCCAGGAAGGGTTTCGCAGCGGTCGAAGCGCCTTGGGACCCTACGGGTAAGTAGTGCGCTATATAAATGCCTATACATACATACAGTTTTCTCAAGGATTACCCAGACGGCGAGGAAGAGGAGGGCAGCCCGGGAACGCTGCAGTACAGGTAATTGGTTTTTAATTTACTTTTATTCACGTAGAATTAATTGTTCATAGGAGGGGTGGAGGCGGGTGGCGGAGCGGAGTTTGTTCGCAACTCCGTGGACCTCCCCAGAGCCCCGCTACGCTCACCACGCCAAAGGTTAGTCTCAAGACAATCAGCCAAAGACACATGCGCACTTTAAACAATTAATAGGGAGCCCTGTGCCACCACTCCTCCCCGCTCACTCAGCAGTCCACACTGCGTCCTGACGCTGGGCTCAGGATGGGACGATAAAACATAAAATGGTAATCAATTACCATTTTTTTATCTCTGGGGCTTTGGGGGCACGTAAGTAGGGCAACCCTCCTCCGCTCTAATGGAGGAGCCGCCCCTGCACAATCTGTAACAGATCGCAAACAATGAATGTGTGCATTACTGTTAAAACAAGGAATATCTATAAGCCAAAATGTTCACTGGTTTGCTATGACTGGGTAGACACACCTAAACTCACCTGCTTGACGCCGCAACGCCGCTACAGCCAGGAGCTTTCCTCTGGGGGCACACAGGCACCTAGAACCAAGCCGCCACCGCCGAGAGTCATTTGCCATCAGACTACTCGCGCCGCCGCTCCGGGACTTCAACTCCCGGTAGCCTACGCGGCGGCGCGCTTTCCAACGACGCGAGGGCGCCAGGAGGCGCACAAAAGCGCCTCAGACACCGGCGGAGCGGGGGAGACACACCTAAACTCACCTGCTTGACGCCGCAACGCCGCTACAGCCAGGAGCTTTCCTCTGGGGGCACACAGGCACCTAGAACCAAGCCGCCACCGCCGAGAGTCATTTGCCATCAGACTACTCGCGCCGCCGCTCTGGGACTTCAACTCCCGGCAGCCTACGCGGCGGCGCGCTTTCCAACGACGCGAGGGCGCCAGGAGGCGCACAAAAGCGCCTCAGACACCCGCTTCGCGGGACGCCCGGGGCAAAGCCCGGGCAAAGGGCGGGCCCTCTACGGCCCTCATCGGCAGGAAGAGGCAGGGCCAGAAATCCTGCGCAAAGATTCGTGAGGCATCCTACTGACCAAGTAAGACTGTTTTGTTAGTGATACATATTTCCCTATGGTCTGAGGAGTTTTAGCTCTTCTGTCTATAATTATCGGTATGTCTAAAAAGGGATCTGCACCACCAGTCAACACAATGGAAAATTACTTGGTGCAAACAGTGAAAAAAATCAACTTACAGAGGAGAGAATCGCTGGGACTGAGTCAGTCACCTGACTTACACTGTATGTCCCCATCTTCGTCCCCCTCACCTGAGGTCTTAATGTCCCTGCAGACTTTCTCTGATGCCTCTTCAAATGGTCCTATCATACAGGAATCCGGCTCCCTAACTGATAATATGTTGTCTGGTTCCGAGGTCCTTATCGTGGAGCATGGAAATAAATCCGTCAGTGATGTGGATCAGGACATTCGTGCTGACCCTACAGATGAAGATACTTCTATCACTGAGCAAACTTCTCGATTAGATTCTGCGAAAAATAAAAACCCGCCGAGACGGGGGGGACTAAGATCGGGGGCCAGGAGAAAGAGGGTAAACATCCCAAAAGCAAATCCAAAGGAAGTTGAAGGGGGAAGTGTTAAGACTAATGTCAGCCATGATGAGGACTTGTGTGATAGAATCGCTGACCTAATAGATTGTAAAATTAATTCTATTGTTAAACCATTACTCTCTAAAATTGATAAATTACAATCTGAAGTCAAAAAGCTGGGAGGGCAGTTGAACAAACTAACAGAGGGTGTTGATAAAGTTATGATGTTGGTATCAAACCTGGACAAAAATAGTAGAGAAGTTGATGACCAGGAGGGTGACTCTACAGATGAAATATTGAATAATCCACCACCCCAGCCTCCTGATCCAAAACCTATTGCTTCCAATACTATTAGAGGGGATGGACTGTTAACGGTTGAGATACCCCCTGCACATGCTCAGCTAACTGACCCCCTTCAATTTATAGTTGAAGCTTCCCCTGTTGTTTTAGTATTGGCAAATGTACCACCCTTAGAAGCCGGTGCTGAAGAATCCCCTTCCTCTTTGTCTAACAAAGCCTTGCAGTGGCCTACAACTAATGTGAGGCTAGCTCCAGGGGGGGGTCAACTGCTGGCTCAAGAGATTAAAACTGCTAAAAGGGTTTCATGGCTAGGTAATCGCCCCAAAAAATTTAAGGGGGATTGCGTGGCAGTAAGCTTCTTACATTCAGGCGTGTTGCCTAACATCCTTATTAACTTACTCCCACCCCAACGTAGGCAGGATTCTGTTGTACCGTTGACTTTGAAGTTCTTTTATGGTGAGCAGCAGAACGTTACCTACCCTAAAACACCAGCCCTTGGATGGGATACTAACCCTGATTTAAACTATAGATGGGGCTGGGAACAACATCGGAAAACTGTAAACCAATCCGCTCCCCTAGCATATCAGAATTCTTTTGCTCAACCCCTCTTATTGACTAATCGATTTGCACCCTTATCCTTTTTGGATCATAATGACTGACTCTCGTCAGATCATTCTAGTCAGACAGAGAATAGCTTGCCAGTATTCAGTATGCTTACCTGGAATATAGCTGGTATAAAGACCAAAGTAGGTAATGCAACTTGGATGGCATTTATAATTAGGTATGATATCATCGCTCTGCAGGAAACTTGGGACACAAATTCTAGTTTTTCACTTGATGGCTACAGTCACTTTTGTATTCCTGCTGTGGCTAGCACAGCAGGAAGAGCGAGGGGTGGACTGTTAAGCCTTTTTAAACTAGACATCAAAGGTTGCCTTAAGAAATGCGATTCAGGATCTGAGCAATGTCTTATTGTTGAATTGTCTCGTGTGGAATCTCCTAATATTTTGTTTATTAATTTTTATAATTCCAATGCTGCGGACTGTACATCATATAGTCTAGGTAGATTGGATTATTTTCTGTCAGTCTATAGTGAAGATGTTAATGCATTTGAAATCATTTTTGGGGGGGATTTTAATATACACCCTTGTTCACTTATGTGTGTTTGCGATGACTCAGATTCCCCTCCAAATTTTGCACTGGTCCATCTTGAGCATAACAGACAGGGAGGTTGTTTAGAGAACTTCCTCGCAAGATGGAACCTATACGAATCCAGTTCTGGGGAGGGGGGGATTAGGGCCCCTACTTTCAAGGGCTCAGACCATGATTCTATTATTGATTATATCTTTATTTCTGCATGTTTTTTATCCAAGGTTTTAATGTATAGAACTGTGGTGTCTGCTTTTAGCGATCATAACCCGGTTACCATGGACCTAGTAGTGTCTGATTTTTTAGGGCGAAACCATGGTCCCTGTTATGAAGAAAGAAAGCTTAAAGTTAAGGATCAGGGAAGGAGATTGAAATGGGATAGCATAATCCCAGAACCCTTTGTTCAAGAAGTTCTCTCAGAAGCAGAGGAGGAGGTTGGAGTGTGTTTATCTAGTGACTCTAATGATGGGGAAGTGATCCTTGCATTTAGTAGCATATGTAACAAGATAAACGGCAGGCTTTCTGTGACTAGTAATTCTAAGCCGAAACCTCTTAAAAGATGGTTTGATCACAGTTGCTCAAAAGCACATTCTGCATTGCTCAATGCTTTGAAAACTGTTCCGAAAGATCGTGACCTCATCAGCAATAGTAGAGCACTATATAAAAAGGCCATTATAGTAAGGAAAAAACAGCTTAAAGAGGAAGCCTGGACACAACTTACTGATCCAGCCACACTAAAAAATAGTGGAGAATTCTGGAGGATTGTCAACCAACCCTTACTTACAGGGGAGGATAACTCCCCTCTAGAAACTAATATTCCTGATGAGGGTTGGATTAAACATTTCAGAGACATCTATTCAGTCCATAATAACGCTGATACCAGGGAACAGGAAGTTAATACTATTCCATTAGGGAACCACTTGCACTTTGAAGTTGGTGAAGTATTATCTGCAATAGATTGTACTTTAAAAAAAAAAGGCACCAGGACCTGATGGCGTCCCCGCTGATGCCTTTAAATGCTATCCTAACTTCTGGTCTAGATTGCTCTGCAGGGTCTTTAATGCCTTAAACCGTGATAATTTTCCAAAGTCATGGAAAACTTCAATAATTATCCCTGTTTTTAAAAAAGGAAATAGGCAGGATCCTGCATGTTACAGACCAATTTCACTGATTGACTCTTCAGTTAAGAATCTTGGGAGAGTCATATTAGTCAAATTGAATGAATGGGCCACCGAGAACAATATCCTGAGTAATGTGCAATACGGGTTCAGACCCAAAAGAAGTACCCTGGATCAGTGTCTTAATCTCCATCTCTTGGTCGAGAAATATACCAGGGCCAAGGATGGGTCCATGTACCTTGGGTTCATGGACCTTTCCTCTGCGTTTGATATGGTCAACAGATCCAAGCTCTGGTTAAAATTACTCGATATGGGTCTGGATAGATCCATAGTCAATTTATTAGCTGACTTACACTCTGGCCTTACTGCGAAAATTAGAGTATCCCAGAATGGAAGGTGTACAGATGTTTTTGCGTCTGAAAAGGGAGTAAGACAGGGATGTATTCTGGCACCACTGTTTTTCACGCTTTATGTGAACGCGCTGGAGCCAGCCCTCAGGGGCGTTACAAGCGACATTCCACGTGCAGGAGAGCAGGGGATACCAGTTCTCCTCTACGCGGATGACGCTGTTCTTCTTGCGCGTACTGGGGTGGGGCTTCAACGACTCCTGGATGCCTTTGAATCCTTTATGGGATCACTTGACCTGAAAATAAATGCAAAAAAATCACAGGTTATGCTTATCTCTAGGAGACCCTTTCATAAAACTTTTCTTTGTGGGCAGGAAAAACTTGTACGTGTCTCCTCCTTTCCCTACCTTGGGCTCACCTTTGACGATAAAGGTAGCTGGGGTCCTCATGTTACAAGCAGAGCTTCTATGTTGGCCAGGACATCTGCTGCCCTCCATGGGTTTTCTAAAAAACTGGGGGGTAGGCCATTTGCAGCTATCAGTAAAATATACAAGGCCAAATGTGTTTCAGTTGCATCATATGGTGGCTCATTGTGGGGTTATAGGGGAGTGGAACCCATACAGATAATGGAAAATACATTTTTTAGATCTGTCTTGGGTGTCCCCCAGTCAACCCCGTCCTATACAGTCCATATGGAATTAGGGGAAGGCTACATCACAGACCTGATTAGAATAGCACCTTTAGTTGCTTGGCTGAGGATGTGGCTGAACACAGAAATTCCTCTTAATCATACCATAATGAGGGACTGTTTGAACTTAGATAATGTCCACAGGATTAGGTGGCTGATGTACATTAAGGAAAGTTTTTTGAAGTTGGGGAGGCCCGAACTTTACTCTGCTATTGACTCTCTAACATCTAAAGATATTGTTTACACCAAAGTTGGAATGAAGGAGCTCCTAACCCTGGAGAGGGAAGAAATTGAGTTGAAGAAACCCTGTGTCAGGGCCAGTGTACTGCTGGCTATACCCAACGGTCCTGACAGTTACCTTAACGTGGTGATCCATCCCTACCACAGGTTTATTTTAACTCGTTTTCGATTTAATTTGATACATTTTAGCTTGGGTTTTTATCCCGTCTGGAGTACCCCAGAAAAGGCACCACCCTGTTCTTGCGATCATTTTTCTGAGCAAAGTACTATGCATTTTATAATGTTTTGCAGCCACTATCATGAAGCTCGGAAATTGTTTCTTGTACCTATACTCAAGGAAGTAGGATTCATCCTAGTTAGACCTGCTCTTATTTATCTACAAATGTTACAAACTCCCAGGATTATGTTTTGCGTGGCTAGTTTCCTGGTGAGAGCTATTAGAAGCAGGAATATTAGACTTAAAAATGTGTCTACTTGCCTTGGTAGTACAGATCAACACTCTAGTTAGTACGCTTGCTGGTGACCTCTTGGGCCAGCACTCTTAGAAAGCACTGTAACAGGGTTAGTAGTTGCCAGTTCTAATCATTTTGCTGGGGACCCCCTTAGCATTTTTACATTTTTATATTTTTTAATCCTTCATTGCACCTTAGCACCTTTGCACTTTTGCACTTTGCACTTTGTACTAGCTATGCTGATGTTAAAATGTAACATTGTGTATGTTGGTCTTTTTAACCTGTCATTTTTAAATTGTTTCTAACTGTTTTTAAATGTATGTAATGTTTAAATTTTTGTTTCATATGTTTGCCATTGTCTTTGTATGATATTAAGTTATCGCAATAAAGTATTTGACTGACTGACTGACTGACTGACTGGGTAGATAGACATGAATATATGGTTTATGTGTTAAAAAGTGCATTTTGAATGATATATCTACAAGCATGTACAATATAGAGTGCAAAGCTCCTCTACAGGCTATTTATGCAAAGGGACGATGGTAAGATTGATACAGCTCTCATGTGATGGTCTGGCAGCATTGCCTATGCTAACTGCCTACCCGCCCTGCTTTTCTAGATTTATCCCCTGCTTTTAAAGGTTCCAGTTTGAGTGCCCAGCTCTGATTGGTCAGTGCAATACAAATGTGATAAATCGGTGTGTTCTCCATTATTTCTAGGGCTTGGGGCGTGCTCTCATTTCTAGATTTTTTCAAGGGACAAATGGGCACACAAAGCAGGGCTACCCCTGTTCCACGCGTGGCACCAGGCCTTGGTGGAGGCACTCACATCACTGGGGGCTGGGTCCAACTAATCATGTATAGAACCTGCTCTCATTCCCTTTGGTACCCCTGCACTGCCCTTGGGCTTAAGGGTCACAAAACCAGTGGCAGAAACAGAAAGCAAACAGAGCTCCACTCCCTGCCCTTCCCTTCATCTTCTCAGCAGCAAAGCGGAGCCTGCTGATGGGCTAATTATAGGACTAGTGCTCAATCTGTGATGTCATGGGGTCAAAGGGTATATGATGTCATTTCCGCTACCGCTTTATGAACCGACGGCGATGGCGATACAGAGATTAAAAGACCAACTGACGGTGGGGGGCATTTTGAAAGAGTCACGCTTTCATTTGCCATAGACGGCCCAGCAAATAAAAATAACAAAACACCAGTTTTACAAAAGCCTTGGAAACTCTGCGATTTGTTGGATAAGGAGACTGAAACCATGTGGTACCAATGAAATTCCGCGCTATCATGCGTAGACAAAGTCCCATGACGTTTGTCTGGATACATATTAGGCTAATGAAGCAAGCGCCATAAAAATATGCAGAAAAATCCACCCCGCCCCCAAAAATATACGATAGCTTTCCTATAGTGCACAGACTCCAGATATGTTTCTGGGAAGAATTCTTCAGGAAGGTGGGCATCATAATAATGAAATCCCAAAGGATCTATAATACTGATTTTTTTTGTAAGTTACCTAAAAGCGGGTGCTGGGAAGGGCTTCCCCGGGCTGGGGGTCCAGTGTTATTATTCAGCGTGTAGGACTGGGGCGGGATCAGCCGCCTGAGGAAACAGCAGTCTGGGCCCAAGACATGTTGTTTGACTGCGCGCCAGCAGAATCATAAACCGTTGGCATTTTACCACAGACACAGAGCCGCGCCAGCGTCCCTGGGGGGCTCAATAAACATTCGATGGAGCATACACTTTCACTTAAAACGTAGAGACGTGCTGGTTCAGTTCCAAACCCTCTTCCACTGCACGCTCTCATGCCAAAGGGCAGCCGTCTCTCCTGCCGAGGCAGACCCGGAAACCCTTCCCATGAAAGCCAGCGAGAACTGTGCCGCCTTACAAAACGTGCAAAAATAGTGCAAAATCATTAACTTTACAGCACGATTTTAAAGGAATTTGGACAAAAATTGCATTTATCTATAATGAAAATTTTCTTTCCTTTTATTCTTCTTTCGTCCTGTCCTTTCTATCCATTATATTTCATTCTATCATTTTCTTTACTTCTTAAAATTCTCCATTGTTTGTCATCTGTCTGTTTCTCTCCTTGTTTTGCATTCTATTCTCCTTCCTTCGTGCTCTGTCACTCCATTTTCCTCCCACTTATTTTTTTCTTCACATTTCTCTTTCTCTGTCACCGGTTTTTGACTTATTTGAAGCCCTTTGAACCACCACAGCTGTGTCATGGAAATTACTCCTGCAGTATTTATTAGTATCTGCTTCTGTCTTGTGACAAACTAAAAGCCACAGATCAAAGTTAGAAAGGGTCATAAAACAATTTAATATGCCCCAGTGGCCCCTCCCTCCTCCCACCCTCTTCTCTCCCTCTACTCCACCCTTAAAATGACATAGCGCGTGCTTCACTACGCCCTTGATTTTCGGCGTGGCCTCTGAGCAATGGAAGGACCAGGGCTGAGCATCTCCTCCTCATTGTCAAGGAAGGCTGTGGGCCAGAGAATAAAAGTAACTAATTATGGTCAGGTAGTGGCCGATGACCCTTGGGGAAAACCCCCACCCACCTTTACACCCCTTATAAGAGACCATGAATAATGTGGAAAAGTAAATTTTGCCATGTTCTGTGTCCCTACGTGTCATCCATCATATGTTATGTGTGCATGATTAAATATGCATATGTATTCCCCATGTTCGATTAATGACGCAATTACAGTTGTGTCCACCTCTAGTATGCCAGTTTCCAGCCCTCGTGAATACTACGAATATCAGGCCTATGTAAAGCTACGTTGCCACGTTTCTCAGTGTGCACGTTATTCTATTATAAAGTCCCCGTTTCTAGGCCTCAAAAGGGCCCGGACATCAGATTCAGCTCCTGTCTCCTGAAGCCTCGCTGAGGAGCGATACAGCCCCCACCTGTATCCTCGACCCTTCACTTACTTCCTGCCTCGCAGTGCCCGGCCCAGCCTGGCTCAGTCTCTGAGTCTGCCAAGAATATGTTATAGTTCCAGTTATCAGTTCAGTCCTCCTTCTCTGCATTCCTAAGCTACTGAACTGCATCAATAGTTTCCGTCATTGTCTAGCCTTCACGTCTCCACGTTAGAGAAATACTGCATTTAATGGTCATTTAATATTCTTCATCACGCACTACATGTAGAATAATGCATGGTCCAGTCTTAGAATCAAGTTAGCCTTTCCCCCCCTAACTTCTAGTTTATATCAACATGTTCTCTAAACATCAGATACTAGATACTGTTTAGGTACATGTCGCCCTGACTCTCCAGACTTCAGTCTCTGCTCCTAGCACAGAGTTCATAGCCCCCAGCTTCTCCCTAGTAACACGTCACTGCTAGTTTGCGCGCACCATCAGGTTAGAGGTCCCGGCTCCTTAGGTAGCCCCCTCCATGGTTTCCGCCCTATTCATGACATATTCTGTTACGTTTGCATCACATGTCTATGTATACGCCCAGTTACACCTACTTTCGCCCTTATCTTTCGCGACTGCTACGCGTCACGCCTTCTGCTCCACCCACTGCTACGCCTACTGCAATGTAATGCTATGTGTTTGCGTTATGTATATATGCTCATATATTGTTATTAAAAGCTAGCGCGCTCATCCCAGATCCAGCCCCAGCAGCTGCTGGGCCCTGTCATCCTATTCCTATGCAGGTTGTCCTGTTCCTGTCCTTATGCTGTATTAAACCTGCAAAACTCCTACTACCTCGAATCTTGACTCTTATTTATTGAGCTATCTGTTATGATATATGTCTAGTCAAAAAGAGAGGTATTATTTATTTATTTACCACATAATGGCGCCCGAACAGGGACTTGCCCTTTCCCCACGCGTCGGTGAAGCCACGCCGACCCCCTGACCCTCTGCAGTCGTGACGGAACTCTTCTGTGCACCGGCAGATATTTCTGCTTCAAGTATCCCTCAGGCCCACGGAGGAGACGGAGGAGGCGGTCCAGCATCCAAACGAGACGGTGGAGGAACGCGGCGAGTCCCGACCAGAGCCCAAGCCAAGAGTCCAAGGTCCGAGGTATCCGGAGGCCCACCCGTAACTGAAGTCCGAAGTTCGTCGTCCGTCGTCGTAGCAGTCCAGTCCAGTCCGAGGCTTTCCGTTCTTGCTGCCCGGTGAGTACCATTACTGGGGTAGTATCTAGACAGGGTCAATCTAAATTGACTCTGGTCCGTGGGTTGGTGGTACACAGACTCACAAACGAAGTGTTCACCTAGGTGGATACGGGTCTTGATGCGTCCCTTTATGGGACCGGTATGTTCCGTACTGTTTCAGCAGTGCATCCTGTAAACTCTAGTCTGTTCCGTTCTCGAGAAATTCTTGTGTTTCTGTTCTCAGTATTCCAGGTAATATTCTGTCCGAACTGTTATGTTATGATGTTGTTCAATGTATCTCCAATGTCGTGGTATGCCTGAATTGTTTTCCCAGTTGTTATTGTTCCTCGTGTATTGTATTGTGTTCCGATTCAAGTTTACAATGTCTCTCTTTTCGAGATTACGTCAGCTAAAAACTAGAAAGGGTTTGTTAGAAGAAGCAGTTCCTGTTCCGCCGAGGGACAGTCCAGGTCATTTTATGTATCAGAAGCATGGCATAAGCGCCATATTGTATCTAGATTTATGGGTAGAGTATACCAAACAGTTAGAAGAAAAGTATAGATGGCCCGTATCGGGTACATGGGATGCCGAGTGCATCATGCGAGTAGAAGAAGCATTATGGAAAAAGAAAGCCAGACAATCACAGAAAGATGCCATCGAGTTATGGCGCAAAGAAGCTCATAAAAGAACTGAAAAAGAAATCAGAAAGTCAGAATTAAGTAGAGAATCCTTAGAACGAGCACAAGAAAAAGAACTAATCGAGATAGGTGAACAAGTCAAAGCCGAACAGTCAGACAGACAGAGGCATGCCCTTATTAGGGGTATGTATCCTCTTCTTGCCGAGGGCTTGCCAAGAGCGACCCCAGAGGCATCCAGTAATTTCCCGCCACCATTAGTTCCGACCAAGCTACGTCACAAACAGACCGCAGCTGATATTTTTATTTCGTCCTATTTGGACGACACAGTCCCAGAATATGCAAATCCTGTTCGCGCTCCGCCAGTCCCTGTAAATCAGGCACTTCCCGCTTCTCCAGACACCGGAGTACCTGTTACGGTACCCCCGGTCCAGCCCGCCATACAAGTCCAGCCTACATTTCCATTTCCCACTCTGCCAGGACGAAGAGCCTCAGTAGACGACTCCAGTTTAGGGGCCGCAGGGGGAGGTACTCCTCAAACCCCGCCGCCACACAAGCGTTTAACGACAGCCGAATTACATGCACAAGCGTCACAGCGTACTCCCAGACATCAGACTGTAGCAGAAATAAGAAAATCCCTTGCCGAATGCGGCTATGATCCAGTCCCAGGCGAGGATAATATGGTTTTATATTCATTCCGCGTAAGAAAGGTGGCCGAGTATCTAGTCACCTTACCGAATATTAAAGAAGATCTAGACAGAATATATCGTTTCATCCGTACAGGGGATGATCCAGAAAGTATTAGCGAGGCCATGTCTCAAAGGAAAGCCGAGATCCAGCTCATGATATTAAAGTTTCTGATCAATTGTCTAATAAGAGAACAAGATTACCCGTCTAAAGATCAAGCCGAAATGAAAATCCTGACAAGGTGGAGTGATAATATAGCCGAGGGTAAGCACAAGACCGTCGGTGCTATGGAGAGTATGTACAAGAAAATCCGTAGAGAAATAATAAAGATACACGAACAACGTAAAGCAGTACAAGTAAGCGAGAAAGAAAGTAACTCTGATACTGAAGAGGTAGAGGACGAGAATCCCGCCAGAATAGCGTATGTAGGAAAATCTAGATTTCCAGATCGCCATTTACGCCTAGAACACAAGTCTATTTTTCATTTTCCAGCACCAGAACAAGGTTCACTAGAACAAGTATTCCAAGCTACCGATCACATTCTGAAATCACGAATCGGTTACAGTGAGTTAAGTACCATGCATGAACAAGAACTAGCCCGATCAGCAGTCCGATGGATTACTGATTCTACCACTTTTCCAGACGAAATAGTGGCACAAATGTTTCTGAAAATGCCCCCAGCCGAACAACGACTGGTGGGTATGTATATGATCCAGCACCTCATTACTTTGTATGAGGGTCAACACTCTGATCCAGGTCCGTTACATGATGTCCTGAACGAGTTACTCCAGTATAGATGGAAAGGTCTAGGTACCGATTTAATTAGTGTCATTCTAGAACAGCGTCACAAATATAGAACGTTTTTGAACCCGCATTTTGTTCATGTCTCACCTCCAGAAAGTAAACCATTTTACATGGAGAGACAGAATCCGTTACGAGAAGTCCACCCAGTTAGAGGAACGGGTGGCGAACTAGAACGAGTGTTTGTTTACACTCCAATTACAAAGATGGAACTCCTCGAGATGAAGAAATTAATTCCCTGTCATGACAAAGATCCAGCAGGGTTCCATAGAGAATTAAAAGACATGCTCCGTATGGGAGAATACACGTATCCAGATATAATTAAAATGTTAAAGGTTCTGCTGCCCGCAGGGGTGTATGAAAAGCTCAAGGAAAAAGAATGGGAGGTGGGAGAGAAAAAGATCGATTGGGCAGTTCTAGAAGCTGAAGACAAGGCACGAGTACCAGGTACCGGTCTTGGAGATAAATGTAAAGAATTACCAGAATTATTAATACAAGTTTTACCCAGATTATTGACAACTAGAAAAGAAGACTGGGATGCAATCTCAGCCTGTAAACAGAAGCAAGATGAGGATATTAGTGATTTTTATTCTAGATTTGAAAAATGTTTCAGCATCAACAGTGGCCTCAAGATGAGTAGTGAGTCATACCCTCACCTTTTTGTTACTAAATTAGTCGAGAATTCAAGCCCACCAATTAAAAATCGAGTTCTGAAAGTCGAAAGTACCTGGCAAGCTAATACCCCGTCCCAGATGTTGCAAATGCTCCAATACCATCAGAATAGAATCAGAGAAGAACAAGAACACGAAAGAAAACGTATGAAAGACACGAAAATGAAAGTACTAGTTGCACAATCTGTTCCTCAAGACAGTCAGAAGAGGGGTCCGAATCAAGCCAGTCATCCTGCAGCTCCCGTTAAAGGGAATTGCAATTATTGTAAACAGCCAGGTCATTTTATAAACGAGTGTGCAGTTCTGAAACACAACATAGCTACTGGTAAGACTAAAGAAAGACCACGTCCGCCTAGACAAGAACAAGTTTCACAGATTCCTCAGCCACAGAATGCACCACAGACAGTTACCGCACCGCAGCCTATTGCTGCAACACAGCATGTTACATCGCAGATGTACCAGTATGCACAGTCTGAGTATCCAGAGTACCAACAGTATTCATGAAACAGCCTAGAGAGGGAGGTAGGCTTGCCTCTCATCGAGATACCTGTAGATCAAGAAGGTCCCTATGTTCACAGTCAAGTATTAGGGAAAGACAGAAAGTTTTTGATCGATACAGGGGCAAGTAGGACCACAATCAGTCACGCCGAAGTTCCAGGGGCTCCGCTCTCAGGCTCAAGAAATGTTTCCCTTGGATTTTCAGGAAAACCTATCGTAAATGAGATTTCAAAGCCAGTTACTCTAGAAGTAGGTCCATTGTCCCGCACTACTGATCTGTTACTTACTAAGTCATGTCCAGAAAATCTATTAGGCATTAAGACACTGAAAGAGTTAGGTGCAGTTATATGCTGTTCCCCAGAGGGAATACGATTGTTCCTACGTGACTTTAAGGGTCACTATGTATTACGAGATTTTGATTCAAGACTGTCTAATGTTCCGCAGCATTTATGGGCGCAAGGTCCAACTGATGTAGGTTACATGCAAATCACACCCTATCGTGTGACTCTCAAGCCAGGTGTAGTGTTACCACGAATCAGACAGTACAGATTGCCACCTGAGGCTGTAGCAGCCTTATCCAAAATTATTGACGAGCTCATGGCTCAAGGAGTGGTTGTAGAAACTGACTCCAATGTATGTAATTCTCCGATCATTCCAGTCATGAAACGTACTGATCCAAATGCACCCCCAGTATATCGATTAGTGATTGACCTACGAGAGCTTAATAAATGTATTATTCCTCAGTACCCAGTTGTCCCAGACATCTCTTCCCTATTAACGGCCATTGATTCCGAAGCCACGTTCTTCACTGTCATAGACCTCAAGAACGCATTTTTCAGTGTTCCTATTCATCCAGACAGCCAGTTTCTTTTCGGATTTTGTTTAAATGGAAGGAGCTATATGTTTACACGAGCTCCTCAAGGTTTCACAGAAAGTCCTAGTATTTACAGTCAAGCACTCAAAAGACAACTAGACAACATTCACATGCCAACTGACACTGCCCTGCTCCAGTATGTCGATGATCTACTGATCACAGCCCGTTCTGAACGTGCTTGCGAGCGAGCATCCCTTACAGTCTTGTATTTCCTGGCCGAGATGGGGCACAAGGTGTCCCCTTCAAAGCTTCAATTCTGTGTCCAGCAAGTGGTCTACTTAGGACACTTACTGTCCAAGAGGGGTAGGCAGTTGACACCAGACCGTATCCAGTTAATAGCGAGTCTTCCTCAGCCCAAGACCCAGAAGGAGGTACGTGCTTTTATCGGCCTTACTTCTTACTGCAGACAATGGATTCCCCAGTATGCATTTCTAGCCAAGCCACTGATACAGTTAACGACACAGGAGGCAGCCGTATCGACTGTCCTCCCTTGGACATCTGAACATACACTTAGTTTCAATGAGTTAAAGAAAGCCCTATGCCAAGCTCCAGTTCTAGCGACACCGAACTACAGTAAGCCTTTTACACTTTTCGTCACTGAACGTGAAGGTACAGCATTATCTGTTCTCACACAAGATCAAGCAGGACAATACAAGCCCTGTGCTTATTTTTCGAGCACATTAGATCCTGTGGCCCAGGCTCTGCCTGCGTGCCTCAAGTCAGTTGCAGCCACAGCACTAGCTATCAGACAAAGTGATTCCATAGTCTTAGGACATACCTTGACAGTACAAGTTCCACATTCCGTGGAAGTTCTTTTAAACCGAACACAAACTCAGCACTTGACAATTGCACGTTTAACAGGTTATGAATTGACACTGTTCCAGCCACACATAGAAATCAGACGCTGCAACATTTTAAATCCTGCTACATTGTTACCATCAGTTACTTCGAATTCTGCCACACATGACTGTGTGGAAGTAGTTAACATTACGACAAAGCCAAGACAAGATCTGACAGATATTCCGTTATTAGATCCCGACCTGACACTTTATGTGGATGGTTCATGTATGAGAACTAGTACAGGAGAACTAGTCGCCGCGTATGCAGTGACTACTGACACCGAAGTTATTGAAACACACCGTATTGATACCCTGTCCGCTCAAGCAGCAGAGCTAGTTGCTCTGACACAAGCCTGCATACACGCCAAGAACTTGAAAGTTAATGTTTACACAGATTCACGCTACGCATTTGGAGTTGTACACGACTTCGGAGTGCTCTGGCAGGAGAGAGGTTTCATGACTTCTCATGGAACCAAGATTCAGCATGGTCTCCTTATTCAAGCTCTGTTAGATGCCATACATTTACCAACATCTATTGCTATCATGAAGTGCAAAGCACATACGAAAGTTACTGACATTATTTCCCAAGGTAACGATCTAGCAGATCGCACAGCCAAGCTTACAGCACAGACTCCAGACATTCAAGTTAATCCGACACAGACACATACTCCAGATCCGACTACATGTATGACAGTTAAGGACCCTACACAAGATGTCATAGATATCCAGTTACATGCTACTCCCGAAGAAATCAAGAAATGGTCCGAACAAGGAGGGGTCCAGACAGATCAAGGATGGTTAACAAAGGGTAGAGCCACATGGTTTCTCCCCGACTCTATGGTTCAAGTCATTATTAATACCGCACATAGTCCAGCACATTTAGGAGAAAAAGCTATGTTAGACAGTATCCAGAACATTTGGTTCAACAAGCATTTACGAGCTGCAGCCAAGCAGAAAGTCCGTACCTGTATGATATGTTGTCAGTTTAATCCAGGTAAAAGTGTCCCGGTGGAACAAGGTGGATTCCAGCCCCCTGACCACCCTTTTGAAGTCCTCCAGATGGATTATATTCAGATGGAGCGATGTCGAGGTTTCAAGTATGTCCTTGTAGTTGTATGCGCTTTGTCCAGGTGGACAGAAGCATATCCAGTCCCAGATTACACAGCCGCGACCACTGCCAAGCAGTTGGTTCGTGAGTTTTTCCCTCGTTATGGACTCCCTAGAGTCGTATATTCTGACAACGGTCAGCCATTCTCATCTGAACTCATGAAGCATGTTTCCCTTTTGTTAGGGTACCAGTGGAAGTTTCATTGTGTACGCCATCCAGAAGCAGCCGGTCTCGTGGAGAGACATAACCAGACCCTGAAAATCCGTATTGCAAAAGTGTGTAAAGAAAAAGGTGTGGACTGGCTAGTAGCTCTGCCAGTCGCTTTATTTTATATGCGCATGGTCGCACATTCCAGATCAGGTCTGTCCCCGTACGAGGTCGTTTTCGGCCGCCCCCCTAATATGTGGGGTACTCCTAGACCCCGAAGTATTACCGATGTTTCAAGTAATATGCTGACAGATTACCTAGCTTCCTTGATGTCTGCCCTCAACTCATGTCGTTCACAGGTTGCTGCCGCATTTCCAGACAATACCGAGGTGGCACCGCATGAAATCGTTCCAGGATCCATGGTGATGGTCCACAACTTTGACAGATCAAGTCCGCTGGAGCCTCGTTGGAAAGAGCCCCGACAGGTCCTCCTCACCACCCGTACAGCCGTGAAGTTGGAAGGACGCAAAGGCTGGGTACACCTTTCTCATGTTAAACTTTTTAATGGACTGAAACCCGTCTTAAAGAACATTTCCCAGGATTTGAAGGATTGCCAAAATATTGTTCTCAAGGACTGTCCCGCAAAAGACATTGCTACAACCCCTCCCCTGTTAGAGAAAACTCCGCAACAGGAGTACAAGCTAAAACTCCGGTCTAGTAAAATAAGTCAGTCAGTTTGATTGTCTAAGTCCTCCCCTAGGTGAAACGGTTAGACTGTTTCTGACATGTATAAAATAGACCCCCATAGTGAGAGAGTTAGTCAAAACTCAATCCGATGTATCGTTTTTCTATGTTTCATATTGTTTTTCAGCCTTATGATTTCCTGCACCAGTTATGCATTTTTCTTGTATTTCCCAGTTTTTCATGTAAATAAGTCTGCTAATGCTACAGTAGAGCACACGTTTAGTGATCTGCCTCCTCATGAACTCTCTTACCGCCTCGCTATGCGAAATAATTCCTTCGTCCGCATGTTACATTACTCACACCAGTCCAGCAATGCCACTAATTGTTGGGTGTGTGGTCGACTCCCCCCTTTCCAGACACAGAAGGGAGTCCTGCCACTTTTTCCTTATCCATTCTCACATAATGGTTCATGTGGAGCATGGTCCACGTTAACGTCATCCTCAATAGATATGTCTTTTCTTAACAGTACATGTTTTCCAGACAAGCAAGGTCTTCCCCACAGAACAGGGTTAGATCTAGAAAATGAAGTGTATAATTTAGGTAACTATTCTTCGAATTTCATGGTCTTGAATGTTCAGTCTGATACTACTCCAGACTTACCTGCTATTTCAGTACTGCCAGTCAAAGGCGAATTATGTGTCCGAAATAAGGGTTCCGTACATGTAGGACATAGTGATTGTACTACTATTGTCAAGTATAGTGACAGTGGGAAATCTATTTTTAAAGCTTCACGTCATTCTTATTTTATTTGTGGTCAAACTGCATATGTTCGTCTGCCCCTCGATTGGGAGGGAACCTGTTACATTGCCTTCCTACTGCCACCAGTTTTCCTAGCCCCACCTGATTATCATAGAAACACACATCTAGTACACATTAGACATAGAAGGGAGTCCCCAATTGTCGATTATACTGAAACTGCTCTAGAACAGTATACAGATTTCAACAGAGGTTTCTTTTTCTTTATAGGACCTATCCAGAATAGTAAGCTAATCCGCAGGTTAACCAGAACCCTTGAAGCTGTAGTAAATGAGACTGCCTCTGCTCTAGGTAACTTAACCGAAGAGCAATCTGCTATGAGATTTGTCGTTTTACAGAATCGTCTCGTCCTTGACGTCATACTGGCCGATAGGGGCGGGGCCTGTAGAGTCATCGGATCTAGTTGCTGCATTTTCATTCCAAATAACGCGCCGTCTGTTTATTCAGCTATAACCAGACTCCATAAAATTGCCCATCTGATACACCAAGATCCAGGCACCTGGACATGGTCCGGTTGGTTCTGGAATATAATTTCCGCATGGGGATGGAAAATATTGTCCTTCCTAGGTATTGCAGTAGCGATCATATTCAGCTGCTGTCTCTGTATACAATGTGGCCCTGCGATTTGCGGCATTTGTGCTACCTCTTGTATCCCTAGTCCCAAGCCCCGTTCTAAATCCCGTTCCAGGATAATTCGAGACGAGCAAATGATACTGTATGAAATGATAGATGGTATCATGAATATTGATGTTTCCTGATGGAAACGTAGTGACAAGGAGGGAATGTGGAAAAGTAAATTTTGCCATGTTCTGTGTCCCTACGTGTCATCCATCATATGTTATGTGTGCATGATTAAATATGCATATGTATTCCCCATGTTCGATTAATGACGCAATTACAGTTGTGTCCACCTCTAGTATGCCAGTTTCCAGCCCTCGTGAATACTACGAATATCAGGCCTATGTAAAGCTACGTTGCCACGTTTCTCAGTGTGCACGTTATTCTATTATAAAGTCCCCGTTTCTAGGCCTCAAAAGGGCCCGGACATCAGATTCAGCTCCTGTCTCCTGAAGCCTCGCTGAGGAGCGATACAGCCCCCACCTGTATCCTCGACCCTTCACTTACTTCCTGCCTCGCAGTGCCCGGCCCAGCCTGGCTCAGTCTCTGAGTCTGCCAAGAATATGTTATAGTTCCAGTTATCAGTTCAGTCCTCCTTCTCTGCATTCCTAAGCTACTGAACTGCATCAATAGTTTCCGTCATTGTCTAGCCTTCACGTCTCCACGTTAGAGAAATACTGCATTTAATGGTCATTTAATATTCTTCATCACGCACTACATGTAGAATAATGCATGGTCCAGTCTTAGAATCAAGTTAGCCTTTCCCCCCCTAACTTCTAGTTTATATCAACATGTTCTCTAAACATCAGATACTAGATACTGTTTAGGTACATGTCGCCCTGACTCTCCAGACTTCAGTCTCTGCTCCTAGCACAGAGTTCATAGCCCCCAGCTTCTCCCTAGTAACACGTCACTGCTAGTTTGCGCGCACCATCAGGTTAGAGGTCCCGGCTCCTTAGGTAGCCCCCTCCATGGTTTCCGCCCTATTCATGACATATTCTGTTACGTTTGCATCACATGTCTATGTATACGCCCAGTTACACCTACTTTCGCCCTTATCTTTCGCGACTGCTACGCGTCACGCCTTCTGCTCCACCCACTGCTACGCCTACTGCAATGTAATGCTATGTGTTTGCGTTATGTATATATGCTCATATATTGTTATTAAAAGCTAGCGCGCTCATCCCAGATCCAGCCCCAGCAGCTGCTGGGCCCTGTCATCCTATTCCTATGCAGGTTGTCCTGTTCCTGTCCTTATGCTGTATTAAACCTGCAAAACTCCTACTACCTCGAATCTTGACTCTTATTTATTGAGCTATCTGTTATGATATATGTCTAGTCAAAAAGAGAGGTATTATTTATTTATTTACCACAATACAAAAATCAAGTTCTTTGGGTTAGGTGTCCTAAAACCCTTAGCCGTATTTATTATAACATAACAAGCATTTACAATGCAATAGGTCTCGCATTTACGAGAGTTTGAGCTATTGGCACTGTAAATGACAATGCCTTTTATTTATGTTTTGGTTTTTAAAACATAAATAAAAGGCATTGTCATTTACAATGCCAATAGCTTAAACATGTGTAAATGCAAGAACTACTGCATTCCAAATGCTGGTCTCTGGAAGCCATGAGATGGGCAGAGCCGTATTCAAGTCAGAGGATTACCTTGGCCTCAACTGGTTGCGAAAAGGGGGTGACACTCTCCAGATGGATCCTGTCCGTCGAAACGGCAACAGCAAAAACAAGCATTGGAAATGTAATAGGTCTCGCATTAGAAAAGTTGGAGCTATTGGTCTTGTAAATGACATTCTATTTATGTTTTGGTTTTTAAAATAGCTAAATTGATAGCTTTGTCATTTACAATGCCAATAGTTATAACTTTCGCGATTGTGACACCTATAGCATTTGTAATGCAACATGTTTTGTATGTACGTGACTTAGATGGCAGCTCTGGTCGTTAGGCCACATCTCTAGAGAGATGTACGAAGTACTGAGGAAGACAAGATAAACTGCACTTCAATAATGATGTCGAAATTAAGTTAGTACCTCTTTGATCGTTTTACTGCAAAATTGTGAAAATTATGAGACTCTAATTCAGAACAGTTCGAATTTAGCTGTAGGACAAGGCAACTCAAGAAGTGCTAGTTGTTGTGGTGGCGAGTGATGCTGTGGCGTTCAGTGATGCTGTGGTAGCGCATAGTGATGTTGTGGGTAGGTGTGTGGTGTAAAAAGGTCAGGCTACCAATCAGAATAAAAGATCCTTAAGTATTGCCCGGCGGTATCGCCTCTTTAACCCACAAAATAGTAATCAATGAAGAGGCAGGCGCTGGAGACTGGAAGGCAGGAAACAAGGTTTATTCTCTCCGGAGGAGAACACATCAGTTCGGACAGCCAGTATCGTCACGAGGTGCTCTAACCGCATCTCTGAGGCCTGGCCTCTTATACACAGGTTTATGAATTTTATTGCAGGTAACACATTCTTGCAATGCTTTGAAGTATGAAAGGACATCCTCGGAATCTCCCCTTCAGGCCCGTTCCCACACACATTTACAGTTGAAGTCCCCACCCCGGTCACAATAGGTGATGATTATCGCGCAGCTGGACATTCCGCCGATTCACGGAATGTGTGGGGTTGATCGGATATCGTAGGGTGGGGGCTTTGATCAATTCGAGGGTCCTTTAATGGGGGAAGCTTCCTACTGTACGGGGGGGGGGCAATAAACAGTATCCGCAGGGCCAGGTGGCGGCCTGGGAACGAGGAAGACAAACGGGCACGCAGAAAAGGGGGTTTGTATCAAAGGGCCTGGGACCATGAAAGGAATGAAGGGAGGTGTCGCGCTGGGAACAGGATGGGATTCCGGGACAGAGCTGCGCTGAAGAGGGGTTTACGACCCAAGGCATGTGAGAGCGGGGGGGTTGTCAGCGTGCGGGGGGATGCCTGCGAGGTTGAGAGAGAGAGAGAGACGCGCTGGCTATCAGCGAGGGGCAGGGGGGCCATGGTGCTCAAAATGGCTGCCGCTTACGTGCACAAATGGGTTCAAGAAGAGCAAGATGGCGCCGATAATGTTGACGTTTGCAGCCTAACTTTTAACAGTCCTCCCTTTTCAACATATCTAGCCAACTTGCCTACTCAATGTCAATCTTCATCAAATTCCTAAACTCGGCATCATATAATGCTCCCATGCGTTCGTTTCCAAAGTCCACAGTCTTAGGGCAAATACAATTTGTACATAGTGAACACAGAGGTGGCAGACATTGTATTCCTAAGCATAGACCGCATATTACAACTACAGGAATCAGGATAATGGTGAACAGTCTCCAGCCCCAGTTCTTAACGGTGTTCCAGAACCAACCACCAAGCGACCATTCTTCCTGATCCTGGTGGACTTCTGAAGAGAGTCTGTGAAGATGTTCGATGGCTTTGTACACTGAGGGTGAGTTGTCCGGTATGTATGTACAGCAGCTGGACCCAATAATGCGGCATGCTCCACCACGGTCCGCAAGAACCACATCTAGGACAAGGCGGTTCTGGAGGGCCACCAGGCGGACCGCTTGAAGCTCAGCGGTGTTGTTAGCAAAGATACCAGCTGTGATGTTCATTGTTGTCTCAACTGCCTGAGTCAGATGTCGGATGGCACGGCTGTTTGCCATCGGGCCCCAGAGGGGAACAAGTCCCTTCATAGCATCGAGGAACTGCGCTCCTGTTGAGTCGGCTTGCTCAATGTCCTTGGCTCGTTTTTGTCTATGATGATTCGCTGGGGCCACATAAGTCGGAGGAAGGATGAAGGAGATGAAACAAGTGCCACCCCAGCCTTTGGGGAGCCAGGTGTAGGCCTTTGTGCCGCAGACGAAATACATGTTTTGGGACGACACAAAGGAAGGTGGATCCGTGGAGTCCAAAGTTCTGGTAAAACGGCAAGCACTGCGGCCCACCAGCTGTGTCCCACGTCCTTCTATGCACATGTGGCCTGTGACGTTGATGACTGACAGGGCCACAGTCAGAGTGGCGGCCGTTCGTTTCCGCAAGTAGGAGAAGGTGTGTCTGGTTGGATTGTTGAACACCTGCATTTCAATTCGTTCTTTAGCAGGGATGTCCATGTGGATTGAGTCGTTGGAGGTCTGCGGGCAGAAGTGTGCCTTTGTTTTGTTTCGCCAGACCCCGTGGAAGAAATGCGTTACGGTTTTGCTGGAGGTGGCATTGTCCTTATAGCTTTCTTGCAGGAGGATCAGCCAAGCAAGGCAGGAGCCATGAACTGAGAAGGGTGAAGGGATGAATGGTATCGAGTGTCCAGTGGCGTGGGGTAGCAACCCACAGATCCAACAGTTGGTGGCATTGGTGGCGAGATTGTGCTGGTGAAGTAGCTGTACGAAAGAGTTATTCCAAAACTCCTTTCGCCTCTCTCTGAGTTGAGGAGAGAGCGAAATCAGATAGTGTTCCTTCATGGTGGTAGGCTGAGCAGTGGTCAGGAATGTTTCGTGAGCAGGTGCATTTTCTTCCACAATCCAGAGTGTGGTCATGAGGAGAAAGCAGAAAAGGATTGCGATGAAGAGTGCGATTGTCTTTGAGCTGTGGAGTCTGTCTGTTCTTGGGTTTCTGTAGTGGGTATTTCCTGTTGCCTCCATCATCTTCTTATTTGGCGCTTCCATCATCTTCATCTTCAAGGTGCTCGGTAGTGGGCAGAACCACAGACTTAGGTTAGCTTCTCTCCAGGTAACCCTTGGTTGCTTTGGGTCACCGTTCTGAGAGTTGACTTAGTTCGTGGTCTACTTAGCCGAAGCTCCCTCCTTTCGACGCAGGAAATACCCTTCTCTGGATGGCACAGCGGGATCAGAGAATTTTGAAAGTTCAAGTGCTTCGGTATCAGGCTAGCAGGTTAGCGACGGTCGGTCCTTGTTCAGGAGCTCTTCTTGGTTGTCGATGTTTTCTGTCGTGGCCAGGGTCGAGGAGACCTTCTTACAGTGGTGTGCGTGCAGCCAGTGCCGTTTCCCCTCCACACGAAGAGCCGTCCGGGTGGTGATTAACACTTGCCAGGGGCCCGTCCACCGGGGTTCCAAACTCTTCGACCGCTGAAAGTTTCGGATCAGCACGAAATCTCCAGGTTGGATGGCGTGACCCGGACCCCTGGAAGCATCGGGGATGGCCTGCTGCACCTGCTGATGAATGACAGACAGAGTTTCAGTCAATTTATACAGATAATCAGACATTAGGACGTCCGGGACGTCATGAATGGAAGTTGGTTTCGGTGCAGACCAGACACTCATGGGTCGACCGAAAACAACTTCATAAGGTGTTAAGTGATGTCTGGTGGGGGTGGAACGCATCGATAGCAATGCCAGTGGGAGGGCGTCTGGCCATTTCAGACCCGTGGTAGCCACTATCTTGGCCAGTTTAAGCTTTAGAGTGGCATTGTGTCGCTCAACAAGTCCAGCAGACTGGGGGTGGAAGACTGCGTGGAATTTCTGCTTGATGCCCAACCCCTTTAAGATGAGCTGGATGACTTCGGCTATGAAGTGGGGGCCATTATCGCTCCATAAAATACGACAAAGGCCGTAACGGGGGAAAAACTCCTTTAACAGTACTTTTGCAGTGGCCATAGCAGTGTTGTCACGGGTTGGGTATGCTTCCACCCATTTGCTAAATGCGCACACCACAACAAGTACATATTTCAGGCCTTGGCACCTGTCTAGCTGGATGTAGTCCATCTGCAGGACTTCAAATGGGTGATTTGGGACCCCAAATCCTCCCCGGGGTACTACAGTTCCTTTCCCGGGGTTGTGTTGCAGGCATATCAAGCATTGTTGGACCAGACGTTTGGCGGAGTCTGTGATTTTATCATTGTGCCAAACTCTGGAGACAAGTTCAATCATGGGGGCTGATCCTATGTAGGCAGGGGAGTGTGCCATAGTCAGTATGGGAATCAGGTACGAGTCAGGTAGCAACCATTTGTTTGTGTCTCTTGTCCGCCAGCAGCCTTCGTCATCTTTTAATCCCACCCGTGTCCATTCAGTCAGTTCGTGCTGTGTGCTAGCCGTTTGAATGTCTCTAATAGTGTCCCTAGCGTCAGTCCATTTTTCTGTTTGTGACCTGGTCACGTACATACGTGTTGTCGTCCTATTTTCAGCTGTCGTTCGGGCAGTGATGTCGGCTAGCGCATTTCCCTGCCCAATGATGTCTGTCACCTTTTTGTGTGCCTGGCATTTGACGACTGCAAGCTTTTTGGGGAGAAGGACAGCTTCGATCAAGGCGGAGACTAGATCCCCGTGCAAAATGGGGGTGCCGTGTGAGGTCAAGAATCCCCTTTCCCTCCAAAGGAGCCCAAAATGATGAACCACCCCGAAGGCATACTGGCTGTCGGTCTAAATGTTCGCTGTGGTTCCTGCTGCCAGAATGCAGGCTCGTGTCAGGGCAATCAGTTCCGCTGCCTGGGCAGATCGTTGCAAGATGCGGGCTGTCTCGACTACAGTTCGAGCCGTGGTGACTGCATAGGCAGCGGAAGTGGTGCCATCGGGGAGTTTGATGCAAGAACCGTCCACCCACAGCTCTCCGTCAGGGTCAGGGAAAGCCGTGTCTCTGAGGTCAACCCTACTTCTAGTCTGTTCGTCCGTAAGAGTCACGCAGTCATGTACAGGGTGCACATTGGGATCGTTCTCTGGTAAGGGTAACAGAGTTGCCGGGTTCAGTGTGGTGCATCTTTTCAGGGCGATATGGGGTGCAAGCAAAGTCAGTTCGTATCCAGTCAGTCGTGCACTCGTCAGGTGTTGCGTCTTGGTTTGGTTCAGGAGAGTGTCAACTGCATGGGGTACCAGTACCGTGAGGGAATTCGAGAGTACGATCCCCTCACTCTGTCGGATAGAGATCGCAGCAGCAGCTACAGCTCGAAGGCAGGCAGGCAAGGCTCTGGCTACAGGGTCAAGAGTGGCAGAGAAGTAAGCGCACGGTCGTTGCTTTGGGCCAGTGGCCTGGGTCAGGACAGATAAAGCGCACCCCTCCCTTTCGTGAGTGTAAAGGGAGAAGGGCTTTTTGTAATCAGGGGTACCTAGGACAGGGGCCGAACAAATCTCGTAGTTCCGTGAAGGAGGTTTGACACTCAGGGGTCCAAGGGAGTGGGAAGGGGACGTCTTTACCTAGCAGAGAAAGCAGCGGTTTCACAATGAGGCTAAAGTTTGGTAACCACTGTCGGCAGAAGGAGGTGAGGCCTAGTAGGGAGCGAACCTGTTTCTGGGTCTTAGGGACAGGAGTTTCGAGAATGGTTTGGATCCGGTCGGGAGTGAGTTTCCTTCCTTCTTTGGACAAAAGGTGGCCTAGGTAAGTGACCTGGGGTTGGCAGAATTGCAACTTCTTCTTGGAGACCTTGTGGCCATTTTCCGCAAGGAAGTGCAGGAGTTGAATGGTGGCTGTAACTGCTAATGGAGTGGTGTCGGCTGCCAAAAGGATGTCGTCGACATATTGCACTAACACCACTCCATCGGGTAACTGGACTTGATCCAGTTGTCTTTTGAGGGCCTGGCTGTAGATGCTAGGGCTTTCTGTGTAGCCCTGAGGTGCTCGGCAGAACCTATATGAGCGGGCTTTTAGGGTGAAGCCGAAGAGATATCGGCTGTCTGGGTGGATGGGGATGGAAAAGAATGCGTTTTTGAGGTCAATGACAGTGAAGGTGGTGGCAGTAGAAGGAATCAAAGTCAGGATGGTGGTGATGTCTGAGACCACGGGGTACTGGGGTACCACCACTTTGTTGATCTCTCGAAGGTCAATGATAAAACGGTATGCTTTCTCATCTCCCTCTCCCTGTTTCTTGATGATGGGCAAGATAGGGCTGTTGCAAACGTTGCTAACCACTTCCTCTACCACTCCTGCGTCTATCAGTGACTGAATAATCTTTACCAATGCCTTCTCGCCCTCGGGCGATATCCGATATTGTGGAAGTTTTGGGAGTGTTGCGTCTGGTCGGATAGTAATGTGCACTGGGTCAATCAACATGCGCCCTACGTCCGAATCCGCCTTGGCCCACAGATACGGAGGCAGAGTGTCAAGCAGGGATGTGTCAGCGTCGGTGATGGAAAACATGCGTCGGGGAGGGCAATGTCTAAGCAGAACGGGGTTGTCGTAAAGGAAAACTCGAACTCCGTCTTGAGAACATCTGATCGTCGCTCGGAAGTGTTTCAATAAGTCAAGTCCCATAATGGCGTCAGGGCTATTGGAGGAAAGCAAAAACGTGGTGTCAGTGGTGTTGTTTTCTAAGTCGAAGAGGATCGGGGCGGACAAAGGGTTAGTGGAGGGCGTTCCATCGAAACCTGTCGATGTTATAAGTGAGCCAGACAAGGGTGCCCTTGGAATCAGTCGTTTAGATAACGCACTACGTGTTGCGCCAGTGTCTACCAGAAAAGGAGACTTTGTACCCAGGACCTTAGCAGTGACGTAAGGGCCTTGCTGGTCAACATAGAGCTCGACTGGATCCCTCCCTTGCCCTTGGCAGTCCTATGCAAAGTTGTGGGCGTCATCGTAGTCAGATTGCTGGTATTGGTTCTGTCTGGGTCGATCAAATGTATTTGGTCTGCCTGATCTGTCGTTAGTCGTGTTATTTGGGGGCCCTCGCTGTTGTCCCTTATTTCTCGGTCCACTTGCTATGTCCTTGGGGTCTTTGTTTCTGACTATTTCCAGAAGAACTGGGCACTGGGATTTCCAATGGCCAGTTCCTTTGCAGAAAGCACACTGGTCCTCTCTAAGGTCTGTACGTCCACTGTGGGGAGTCAAAGTGCGGTCCTGGGGAAATGCAGTCTTAGGGACGTTCGTCTGGTAGTTTCCCCGGTATTGGTCTCGTCCTATAGTCACCCCTTGCAGTTGGGCAATCATCACCCTCTCTTTCAAGTCCTTCTTCTTTTTCTCTGTTGCTCTATCGTTTTCATTTTTCTGATGTTCATAATATTGGGCCATCTGGAGGATAGCTGTAGGTTTGGAGGCTGCCCAACTACTCTCGCTAGCCTGCAGTTTCTGGGAGACCTCCGGTGACAGACCCTTAACATAATTCTGGACAAACAGATGGTGTCCGGTTGCAGTGGTCATGTCCTGGCCGCTGTAATCGGAGAACACCGTTTCAAACCGGGAGAAGTATTCTGATACATCCTCCTGGGGTTTCTGGCGACAGGCCGTTACTATCGACCAGTCCACTTTCTTTTCTGGGATCAGGGTTTTTAATTTCTGTACGATTTTATCTGGAAGGTCTAGAATGGATTTCAAAGGCTTTTGTCCAGGTCCTCGTTGTTTATCTATGTCATCGAGTTGTGACCAGGTATGTCCAAACAGCTCAAGGTGGTCGACTTTCCGGATTTGCTTCCACACATCAGCTGGTAGACACAACCCGAAAAACAAGTCGATGTCAGCCAGGGTCATAATCGTTGAACCTAGGGCTGTACCCAATTCAGTATAGAAGGCAGTGGGGTTTTTACGTAGGTCAGGCAGAGATTTCCGGAATGTCAGAATCTCTTGCCGGTCCCATGGCTGGTAGACCCAGTTGTACACTACCCTCCCTTTTGCATCTTGGTGGTTTGCATCATCGTTAGTCCCTGCACCTCATGGAGGAACCCAGTAAGGGGCAGCCTCTCGTATCGGCATCATGGTGTTAGATTGCTCAGTTTGTGGTTCGGTCGCTACGGATGTCGTGGGTTTAGTTCACAATTCCCGTTCAGTGAGGTGGCGGAAAACCTCAAGCGTACGCGTAAGGAGGTCCGTCACATCACACTCGCCCTCATCCCCAATATCGACCTTCCGGTACAGAGTCGTTAGGCTCTCGGGACCTTTGTCTCGATATCGGTCCTCGTATGCGTTCAAGACATGGTAACACAGTCGTACGGTAAAATGTCGTCTGTGGCTCCCTGTATACGAGTTAAACATATCCGTGATGTACTCTTCATCTTCCTTCCTTTCTACCAGTGTCCTTGCTATCTTGTCGATCCCTGTTCGCTCATCTTTGCTTAGTCTGCTTGTTCTTGCAGAACCAGCCCTTCGGGTCTCAGGGTCGCTTAACGCTGTCGTTTGCGTAGTATTTAATACAAGGGGTTCGGTCGGCACAGAGGCCATGGGGGCCGAAGCTATGGCGCTACCTTCGTTTGTACCTGGGGGTGGGGAGTGCTGTGCTAAGGGTTGGGAAGGGGCATATGGAGGGGGCATGTAGATGATCGGAGGACCTAACAGCAGATCATCGTTGTCTCGTTGTCTCGAGGGTAAATCAGGGTAGAGCATGGAGGACGTTCTAACCGGACACTGGCTTGATGTTTCCATTTCTAGTTTCTGTTTGGCTTTCTCTCTTTCCTTTATCTCTCCTTCTAGTTTCTGAGCAGCTAGGTGGGCTGCTTTTCGCAGCTCTTTTCCCAACCTACTCTCAGTTTTCTTTTTACGTTGTTCAGTTTCTTTGCGCCACATGCCGAAACTATCAAGCATAGTGGGCGTTGTCTTGTTTTTACCAAGGGCTGCTTCTAGCGCGTTTATTTTGTCATCATCAAAGGATCCTATCAGTGGCCACTGACTTTCTCGATCCTTTTTCGTATATTTATGCCACAGCTTGTTATAGGCTATAGCGATCAATCCATGCTTCATGAACATGTCCTTATTAGGGGTGCCTTCCAGTGGAGCCGGATGGTCCATCTCTAATAAGCGGTCCGGGCTAAACAGGTTACCAATCAGTGGGGAGAAGACAGACATGACGGATCACAACGGGGACAAAAAGTCAGCACTGCCTATCTTGGTAAACATCGTTTACAGCGATGTTTTCACAACGCGGTACCTTTACACCGCGGCTGTGACAACGCAAGTCGTTACCACGACTTGCGCTGGAGGGCGCTCAAGGTCTAAAAATAGTTAATTTACTATCCTAACACCTTCCCTAGGGTCCACGGGGACTGGTGTTAGAATAGTAAATTAAACTATTCGAAATCCGCGCCCCCCCAACGCAAGTCGTGGTAACGACTTGCGTTGTCACGGCCGCGTTGTAAAGGTATGCGTTGTGACGGTACGCGTTGTACCGTCATATATCCGCCTATCTTATCACTGCGTGCAAAGACTAGACAGAATATTCCTATTCTACGTTGTATGCAGGCAGTGAATACCTCATGAACCAATATCAAATAGTCAACGTTCGGTCAATCAAACAATTCAGTGGGGAGAATAAGTAGGCCCGCAAAGGTCTGCGTTACCTACCCTTTCACTATCTGCAAAAAGGGGGGGGGGGCTCTTTTCCTGTTTGCAGACAGAGAATCTCCAGAAAACAGTCTGTGAACAATAGTTCAGGTTCAAATAATTAATCAGTGGGGGAGAAAGATAGGCACGACGGCTGCATTACCTATCCTCCACTGCTTGCACAGAGAGAGCCTGTTGTTTCTCCGTTTGCAGACAGCGGATCTCCAAATAAATCAACAAAGAGTAATACTAGTATTTTCTAAACACTCAAACAATCATTTCGCAATTCGTCGTGTTTACACGACCTTACCCGGACCGCATGGACAGTTTCTTGTCTTCCGAATCCAGCGCCCGATCGTCCTCTTTTCTTCGTAATCCTCGCGGCACTCCTGATGGTTCCCAGTCAGGACCGTAGATCACTCGAGAGAGGTCTGTTCGGAACCAGTGAAGTTCGGATGATCGGCTGTCAGACGAGGGTCTATCGGACAGGTGCACTCCCGATCGTTGCAGTCATTCACTCTGTCGTCAGGACCTCTCCCACTGGATCCACAAGTCACTGATGGGCCCCACGTTTGGGACGCCAATTGTAAAAAGGTCAGGCTACCAATCAGAATAAAAGATCCTTAAGTATTGCCCGGCGGTATCGCCTCTTTAACCCACAAAATAGTAATCAATGAAGAGGCAGGCGCTGGAGACTGGAAGGCAGGAAACAAGGTTTATTCTCTCCGGAGGAGAACACATCAGTTCGGACAGCCAGTATCGTCACGAGGTGCTCTAACCGCATCTCTGAGGCCTGGCCTCTTATACACAGGTTTATGAATTTTATTGCAGGTAACACATTCTTGCAATGCTTTGAAGTATGAAAGGACATCCTCGGAATCTCCCCTTCAGGCCCGTTCCCACACACATTTACAGTTGAAGTCCCCACCCCGGTCACAATAGGTGATGATTATCGCGCAGCTGGACATTCCGCCGATTCACGGAATGTGTGGGGTTGATCGGATATCGTAGGGTGGGGGCTTTGATCAATTCGAGGGTCCTTTAATGGGGGAAGCTTCCTACTGTACGGGGGGGGCAATAAACAGTATCCGCAGGGCCAGGTGGCGGCCTGGGAACGAGGAAGACAAACGGGCACGCAGAAAAGGGGGTTTGTATCAAAGGGCCTGGGACCATGAAAGGAATGAAGGGAGGTGTCGCGCTGGGAACAGGATGGGATTCCGGGACAGAGCTGCGCTGAAGAGGGGTTTACGACCCAAGGTATGTGAGAGCGGGGGGGTTGTCAGCGTACGGGGGGATGCCTGCGAGGTTGAGAGAGAGAGAGAGAGACGCGCTGGCTATCAGCGAGGGGCAGGGGGGCCATGGTGCTCAAAATGGCTGCCGCTTACGTGCACGAATGGGTTCAAGAAGAGCAAGATGGCGCCGATAATGTTGACGTTTGCAGCCTAACTTTTAACAGTGGGGGTATGGGGGGGGTGTGTGGGGTGTGTGTGGGCTGTGTGGGGGTGGGGTGGGTATGTGGGGGGTGAGTGGAGTTGTGTGTGTGGGGGGTTGTGTGTGTGTGTGGGGTTGTGTATGTGGGGTTGTGTGTGGGGGGGTTGTGTGTGGGGGGTTGTGTGTGGGGGGTTGTGTGTGTGGGGGTTGTGTGTGTGTGGGGGTTGTGTGTGTGTGGGGGTTGTGTGTGTGGGGGTTGTGTGTGTGGGGGTTGTGTGTGAGGGGTTGTGTGTGTGGGGTTGTGTGTGTGTGGGGTTGTGTGTGTGGGGGGTTGTGTGTGTGGGGGGTTGTGTGTGTGTGTGTGTGTGTGGGTGTGTGGGGGGGGTTGTGTGTGGGGGGTTGTGTGTGTGTGTGTGTGTGTGGAATGGGGGTGTGGGCTGTGTGTGGGGGTTGTGTGTGGGGTGCTGTGGGTGTGTGTGGGGTTGTGGGGGGGTTGTGTGTTTGGGGGTGTGTGTGGGGTGTGTGTGGGGTGTGTGTGTGTGGGTGTCTGTGTGTGGGGTTGTGTGTGGGGTGGTGTGTGTGGCTCAGTGAGACCTAAAAAAACTGTAATCTCAAGAGTTCAAGACATGCGGGAGACTAAAACAGTCAAAATTAGTCTCCATTCCGATATCATTACGGATTCTAAAAATTATATATTAAAATGTACTGTGCAATTTTCCACCAAAACCAAAGTAGAATGATATAAGGAAGAGGCACGAATCTCATAAGTAGAATGATAAAAGGAAGAGGCACGAATCTCATGCACAGCTTTGTATAAACCTATTGTGTCAGTTTTGCTCTTACTGGCATCTGGAAATATTTGTATACGCCAGAAAGTGCTATACACTTCCATCACCGGAATTTTCTGCTCAAAATCTGACAAAAAGCTACCGAGGCGTTTTGAGAAAAATATCCTGTAGGACGATCGTTTAAAGCTTTGCCTGCATTTACATTATGAAGCTTGACAACCAAGTACAGCGGTCTGTGTTATTGCGTGCATTCGCGCATAAAATGCAGGCACCGAACACGTTCAATTATGTACCTCTGCCGCAGGACGAGCCATGTACTTCAAGTTTGGACCCCTCAAAAGGCAGATGAGAACCGGTTTTCCTGCTCTGTGCTGGGGAGGGGGAGGGCCATTAAAGAAAGGGGCAGAGAGGAGCCTGTGAGAACTCGCTGCAGAGATCAAAGGAAGGGTGGGAGAGACACTGGTGAGCAAGCATATGGGGGGGTCAGGGAGTGTGCAGACTGGTGAGCTGAATGCTTGTGTTAGTAGAGTCGGGGCGTGCGCACGAAGTGTCTGGTGTCAAATGAAAGCTGTGCACAATGCGCATGGTTGCAGAATGCCCCTATAAACATTTTTTTGAAAGCTTACCCTCATTTGAAGTTGAAACAAGTCCCAAAGTAAGTTACGAACATTGTTCAACTCTACAGGCAGTTGTTTTTGGGGAGCGGCTTGAGAACCTTTCACTGTTTGCTAATAGTTAGATTAAAATGTAACAAACACAGGCACAGAATGGACGGATTAAGGAGTGGGTGGGGGGAAAGGCATGAACGGAGGTGGATTTAAAGTGTGTGCGGAAAGCTGTTTTAAATCACCGCGTGAGGCACATCAAAAACTGCAGATGGCTGCTTGTGTAGTGACGAGAAGCAACCTGTAATTGAGGGAGGAGGGGTCCGACAGGGGAAGGTAAAAAGCAAGGGGCAAACGGTTATGTGACGCTGTAGTTCGTATGGTTTATCTCCAGCGAGCACACGCGGAGGAAAACACAATCTTTTAAACGCCAATGCCAGTCACTGGCGATGCTGAGAAGAGCTAACAAATTGCCCTACAAATTTACCCTATCTTTAATTAAAGAATTCCTTGAGCAAGCAGGATACCAAAGCAACGCAGCATGTTCGGGAACCTCTCTGCAAATAGGGAAATGCTGCGTTTATGTGGAAGGGCGCATCAAAGGGCTATAATTAATCAAATAAAACCCCACTGCTTCAGGGGCTGTGTGTGCTCGGATGGTGGGTGGAGCAGAAGGGGAATCAAAACGGCCAGTGATGGGCGAAAATCATAAACATACTGGCATCATGGTGCAAGGCACTCACACGGGAGAAACATGTAGCGGAAGCCATTATTCAAAATAGAGCAGGATACAAGCGATGCAGAATGCAGCGACCTCTCGGCAAACAGAAAAATGCTGTGTTTTTGTGGAAGGGCAAATTGACAGGCTAAAATATACAAGTAAATTAAGCATTAAAGCACTAACCTCTACCATTGCTCACTGGAGTACCGTGCAGAAGACATATCCAGGGCAAGCCAATTTAAGCGCCTGGAATGAATTAAAATAATACACGGAAATAATTCACGATAGAGCGGAGGAGGCGGGGAGGAGAGATTAAGAAGAGGTTGCTTTCGCTAGGGAGGGGGAGGTGTGAGGTAGCTGCGAGTTATCTCTAAATCTGTGGGAAAGAAATGCGTGCCTAGAGGGAGAGCAGTGGAGGAGGGGTGGCAGCTGCTCGTGCACTGCAAACCTGGGGTGGAATATTGCCCCACACACAACAAGGAAGAGGGAAAGAAAGGATGGGGACTGACGGGCCAAAAGAAGGAAAGGAAAGAACGAAGGAAGAAAGGGAGCAGGTGAACAACAGAAGGAAGGACATTGAGGAGAAACGTAGCCGCAGACTCTTTGGACATTAGGAAAAGGCACGCTGAAGGGCGAGGGAGGGGAGGTAGGGAGGAGAAATGCGAGAAACGTGTGAAGCAGGGGGCGGGTGTAGCGGATACCTTTGAAGTGAAGCTAAGCTTCACTTCAAAGGCTTGTTGGCACAGCGCACGCTGGGGGATGACTGTGGGAGGGAGGCTGGTGTCTGTGCACGCGCTTTTTATGGCAATGCACATGCGCATTGAGCGAGCTTTTCACGGGCACTGCATGGAATCGCCCGATCTCGGTAAGCTCTGTTTAAGCCCCTTTATATCTCACTCCGCTCAATGCGCATGCGAATTGATAGGTCACGAGACCTAATAAATCCTGGGCGTGACTACAGATTAAACAAGCCCCAGGCTGAAAAGGGCGAGGGCAGTGCTCCCACACAGTATGCTGCCAGCAGGCGGTGGTCTCAGTCCCTGCTGTCTTTTGGTTTTGAAGCGCTGTGAGGAGGAGGAAGAGCTTGGCCATAGGGTACAGTTTTATTTCTGCCCCCAAGTCAGCCTCAAGCAGAAGATATGAAAACCTCCAAGTGTTGCTGCTAGTGAGACTGCACCACGGCCGGTGACGGGCAAACTTAAACCAGCACTTCCCAGGAAGAGAGTGCGACCTCACTTCATACACGCTCCCACATTGCCTGGGATAGTCAAGTCAAGTCAAAAACCACTTTATTCGATTGATTAAAATCATAAAAGTATGCTATACAAATGCCAAAACATTCAAAATACATTATTTACATTATTTACAGAGTATAATACAAAAATACAATAAAACAATCATCAACATTCCCATGATCAGGCAGAATTAATAAAAATACATTGACTGGATATTAAGAGGGTTCAGGGTCTGGAGTAACTTTCAGTCTAGCTCTCTTGCTTCTAACCGAAGCTGCAAGAAAGCTTGCAACACAAAACATAGTTAGAGGGGATTCTAACAATTTTAAAAAGGCAGGTTTACACTGTATAAAATTCATATTTTTCAATAATGGAATAATAAACCTTTTCCTAGCATCTTGGTACAGGGGGCAGAAAATCAGAAAGTGCATAGTGTCTTGCTGGGAAAATTCATCACATTTGCATGGGGCAGCATCTTCAGGTCTACTCCATCCCTCCACATCCCAGAGTATTGTGTGTATCTGATTAAAAGTTTCGTCAATAGCCATCTATGAAAAGAGTTTGTCACAATAGACAAATAAAGTGGCATTGCTGTTGACTGGGTAACCAAAACATGGCCCCTAACCAGAGGTTTACACATTTCTGCACCTTCCCGATCTGCCTCCCTTAATCTTATGAAATTGGTTTTTACCCACTCAAGGTCTGCTTTGCAAAGAGATTCTGGATGGAAAAAGATCTCTGGTCGCCCCATAGACCTTGCTACCGTCTTAATGTACGATAACCACTGAATTTTATACATGTTATCCAGGTTAATGCAGTCCTTTAAAATCTTGTGATTTAGGGAGAGGTTCGGGTTTAGCCAGATTTTGATCCATAGCAGCATTGGGGCAAGTTTAATTATGTCTGCTAAATAACCAATCCCCAGTTCTAGGTGTACAGAGTGGGTGGCCGTGGATTGAGGGAGGCCAAGGAGAGACCTTAAAAATTTGTTTTCTTCAATTTGTATAGCATCGGGTGCGGTATAACCCCAAATTGAGGCCCCATACCTAGCAATGGAGATGGTCTTGGCTTTGTAGATTTTTAGAATTGCCTCACAAGGTTTTCCCCCCAGCCTTTTAGCAAAGCCTAACCCTGCCACTGACGAGTTTCTCACTGAATTTACCTTCATTGAGAGGTGAGGGGACCAAGAACCCTTATCATCAAAGACCACTCCCAGGTAGGTAAATACCTTCACTCTAGAGATTTCCTCTCCCCCACAAAAAAAGGTTTTAACTTTGTTCTTCGAAGGCCCCAGAGACATGACGTGCGATTTGCCGTTGTTAACTACCAAGTCCAGATTTTTCATAAAGGCCCCAAATGAGTCCAGTAGTCTTTGCAGGCCCAGAGGGGTCCTGGCTAACAAAACGGCGTCGTCAGCGTATAGGAGTACCGGAACCGGTATCCCTCCCATACGCGGAATATCAGGGGTCGCAGTAGACAGGTTTAACTCCAGTGAATTAATGTACAGTGTAAATAACATAGGGGCCAAGATGCAGCCCTGCCGCACCCCTCTGCCCGATTTAAAACTGGACGTACATTTCCCCTCAGTAGTCATCCTGATTGAGGCGTTAAGATCCCTGTGCATCTCGGCCAAAAAGTACACAAGGGAGCGGTCAAGTCCTAGTTCCAGGAGCAAAGTCCACAGCTTTGACCTACTGACTAGATCAAAAGCTGTGGACAAGTCCATAAAACCCAGATAGATGGAACCCCTAGCGGCCTTGGTGTACTTAGCTGTTATTAAATGTAAATTTAAACATTGGTCCTCCGTGCCGCTCCCAGCTCTAAAGCCATATTGGGCATCAGACAGAATGTTATTGTCTGAGGCCCACCCTGTTATCCTTGTCAGAATTACCTTCCCAAGAATTTTAATTGAGGAATCTAGCGAGGAAATAGGCCTGTAACATCTAGGGTCAGACCTTTGGCCCTTCTTAAAAACTGGGATTATTGTTGATCGGGACCAAGATTTAGGAAAACTAACCTGGGCCGAGGTATTAAAAACGTTAGTCAGGATGTTAGACCAGTACAATGGGTTTGCTTTATACATGTCTGAGGGGACTCCATCTGGCCCCGGAGCTTTTCGACTTGCAGATTCTTCGATTGCCTTTACAACTTCATATACGGAAAATCTCACTGGCAAAATAGAAGAATCTGAGTCTGGGGCCACAAAAATTTCTAAATCCAGATGGCTGCCATAGATTTGCTCAAAATGGCTCAACCAATCCTCCTCAGCAATGTTTACTTCTAGAGCCTCGTTTTTACTATCTGAAAACAGGGGCTTGTTAATAATGGACCAAAATGTAGCACTGTCTTTTAAGGTTGCTGAGTCCATAAGCTCCACCCACGCTTCCTGTTTAATTGTATTCTTCCTTTCCAGTACCACTCTAGAATACTCCCTTCTGAGCTGGGCCACCAAAGCTTTATTTCTAGGTCGCTCCTGGAGAGCTTTTTTCAGTCGGTTGTGGGATTTAGTACATAAATGGTCAAACCAACCTGCAACCTCTTTAGTTTTAGCTGGTCGACTTTTAGAAGTGAGTTCTTTGGCCACTAAGGAGCAAATAACTTCATAAGAAGAGATTACTTGCTCCCCCAATGAGTAGGGATCTCCACAAATGTTTAAATCCCGAGCGGCCTTGGCAGTAATGCTATTAAAGAACTCCTCAGGCACCACCTTACTCCAATTTAACCTCCTTCCCTGGTCTTTTGCTTTTACTTCCACCACCACCACAGTTGGGGTGGTTGCGTTCATAAGCGAAAAACCATTTACCAATTCAATTACCACCGGGTTATGATCACTAAAACAGGAAGGTATGGCATTATAGAAAATAACATACTTTAAAAGTCCAGAAGAAAGGAAGATATAATCAATTATGGTTTCACAGTCCCTCCCAGTGTATGTGGGGATACGTGAATTTTTATCAAAAAACTCTGCTTCAAACAGGTCATTGTTTGTTAAGAGTTTCTCTAGTGCTTCCCCCTTGTTCGAGTGCTCAAAATGTTGAGGGGATGTGAAATCCGGTCCATTAATGTCATCTAATGAACACTTTTGATTACATAAGTGGACATTAAAATCACCCAACAAAATAAGTTGGCATAAAGTGGTTTGCTTTGCACTATAAACATTTAAAAAATCTGACAGCAATAACAAATGAACATTAGGGAGGTCCCCACACTGAGAGTTATAGCAATTTACTAGGATTAATTTAGTGTTATTGGTAAGTTTCAATTCCAAAATTAGAAAATTATTATTAGAGGCACAGTCTAGCATACTGACTGATCCTCTCACATTCACAGAGACCATTAACATAAGTCCCCCTTTATCTCTCCCCGCCAATGATTTTACTGCAGGGACAAAGTAAGAGGTAAAACCATCCGCCCAAAAATCACAGTCTCTGTCCCAAGTCTCTTGGAGAGCCACAATGTCATACTGTTTCACTAAGTTTAACCAGTTGACATCATCTCTCTTTGAACGCAGGCCGGCAATATTCCAACTTAGCATCTTTACCGTTACCCCTTTCGCATTACTTGGCAACACAGGATTACAGTGAATAGGGGGAGGGGTCAAACCAGAGTGGTCCTGTACTAGAGGGACAGAAGCTATATATGGCTCTTCCACACCTTCCATTTCAACCTCCCGTCAATCGCATAGCTCCAAAGATGAAAGCAATTCAAATCTGTTATGGGTAGGAATGTTGGGCCCATAATTAACATAATTTTCCCCAACAGAGCCCTAAAATAGAACTGGCGTCTGAGCCAAAGCGGGAATACAAGGATTCCTTCCCATGCCTGGGTTAAATAAGTTCTCTCCACAGGAACCCGGAACAGAGTACAATGTCTGAGCCATAACCGGAGTGTAAGGACGCCTTCTTGCACTAGGTGGCGGATTACCCGCTAGATGATTATAAAAGAACCCTAGAGGACGCACCCAGATACTGTTGGCATCTTGCGACAAAGAGGCTGCCCTTAGTAGAACTGTGGCTGCGTGTTGTGGGTGTCTAAAATTAATAATTATACACTCTCCTTTACAGGTCTTCTTAGAAGACCCTATCCAGTTGGCCCTTCTCATAGATAGAATATCCTGGGCAAATTTACTAGGGAAACCACAGTTCCTGCTTAACCAAGACACAGTCTTATTTTTAAGTGTTTCATGCGATTCCTCATAAGAGAGTGGTAATTGTCTATCCAGCGGTGGTACATTTGTTAACACAACCACGTAAGGGGAACATGCTGGGGGAAGGTTCATTGTTCTACTTCTCTTAACCGTACTGTTACTGGGTGAGCTAGCAGGACCTGTTGTTGTTTTACCGTCTCCCCTGGCTGCTATACTGTGAGCTGTTACTATAGGGTCAGTATTGATAGGGTGCTCTTTATCTTGCTGCTGGATTACCCCTCTAGCTATCTGCTCAGACCCTCCTGTAGCCTTCGCCACCTCTTATTGACTGTCAGCCCCTGTCAAGTGCTTGGAGAGCAGCCCTCCCAACCTCTTAACTTCAGCAGTCACACTGTCAAGCTTTCGCAATAGAGGTTGGACAAGCTGATCAAGTTTAACTTCAAGCAGTGCTTCCAGGGAATGAAGCAAATGGGAAAATTGGTCAGGACTTAAGGAGCCATTAGGGGCAGTACTTTCTACCCGCTCATTACTAAGCTCTTCTGGGTTGGACTGCGGTCGCGATTGCGTTTGAGGGGGGAAATCTACCTTTTTTTTAGTGTGCTTACCTCCCCTTTTAGTTAGGTGTTTCCTGCAATTACGTACTGGTCTGACAACAGGCAGTACTTCCTCACTTTCTTCGCTTTCGCTAAGTCTTTCTACATCTGGTGGAACCACGTGAACCTGGGCAGTAACTGTAGTGAGCGTTATAGTATCCGAGTCTGGGGTGACCGACTCTGGAAAGTTCTCTGCGGGGATTGGGGGAACTTGTAAACTGTTTGAAAGAGAGTCCGTTCCCAAGGAGGCCCTTCTGTCACTATTAATTTTGCTAACCATTTTTACTAGATAATTGTCAATTGGCCCTGACCCAGATGTGAATTTCTCTTTGTTACTTGGCATGATCAGTCCTAAACATAAAATTACAGCATCCAAAATCAAACAAGAACAATGCAACCAAGGCTAAAGATCCAGTAATCGGAGAACACTTAGCCGAATTTACAGGTTTTCAACAGTCCGAGGGGAGCAATGCAGGATTGGCCAGGGAATATGGCCCTGCCCTGCCTCTTCCTGTCTATGACTGACATAGACTGACCCGCCCTTGTCCCGGGCTTCTCCCGGCCTGCTCCCGCGCGCGACTCGCGGGTGCGAGGGGCGTTCCGCGCTTTATCGCACCTCCGGTCACTCCAGTGGCGTCACTCCGGCGCCTAGAGCCGCCGGGGCACCTGGGAAATGAAGTCCCTGCCCGTGCGGCGTCCGTGCAGAGGCGGTGATGGCCGTTTCCCTCACGGCGTTAGAGGAGTGAGTGCAGGGACGCTGGTACTGGCCCAAAGTTCGCTGGCCGTTTCCCTCACGGCTTCAGGTATGCCTGGGATATATTCCTGGCTTCTGTCCCGCATTACACTGCTTTCTCACACTTAGTTTAACTTTTAACAGTACCAGGACTTTTAAAAACGGGGTGGTGTAGGACGGCGCATGAGTAGAGGAAAAATAATGTTTTTATGAAAGTGCAGCTTTGATACAAGTGTGGCAGATAACATCAGTGATGTCTTTTATGGCGCTGCTGACTTTTGTCCCGTTTGTGCAACAAACGGTGTGTGCTTTTTTACACAGCACCGAGCAGCTGATATATGGAAGATGCCCCGGACACAGCATATGTTTAACACAGATTTGACACAGCGCAATGCAAATTATTGGAACAACGCAGATTACCTCCCTTGTTATGATAAAAAAAATCCAGCTTGGAACAGAAAGCCTTCTACGAAACACGAGGCTGGCTGGTGAGCAGCTTCTGTAGGCTTTCAGCTAAAACAAGTAAAAGAAAAGCAAAACAAGCAGCCCGTCCATGTTACGCCACTGCTGAAGAAGCAGTGTTACCGGCGGGGGCGAAAACAGGAAGTCAGGCATCCTTGCCGTTGACATGGGCGGGGCCTGTGACCCAGCCGGAAGAGGCCGGTGTTGCTCGTTGATGCGGGGCTCCCATCATGGAGGGAGAGCCCCGCGGTAGCGTGAAAATCCAGAGAAGTGCCCCGTGTGTGGAGATGCGCCGGAGAAAAGGAGCGCAGCGAGGCGACGAGACAAAAGAGCACGGTGAGTGGAGGGGGGTGATATGTGTGTCTGTGTGCATCTGTGTGTGCGCGTGAGCCCGTGAGTGGTGGTGGTGCTGGTGTTGGGGGAGGGGGGTGCGTGCGTGTGTGTGTGTGTGCGTGCCTGCCTGTGTGTGTGTATGCCTGCCTGTGTGTGTGTCTGTGTGCGTGCCTGCGTGTGTGTGTGTTTGCGGGGAATCTGAGCCAGGGGACGGGCACGGCGCCGGCCTGGGCGTGCGCGCCCACGAGGTGAAGTCGACGCTCGTGCCCGGCCCCTGTCTCACATTCTCAGGAGACGGCTGACTATAGTTGTCGATCCAGACAGCAAATGCGTTTTGTCTAGGCTCGACCTAAAAACAGGAAAAACACAGATTGTCATTTTTATGCACAGTAGCCCATAATTTGACATTTTGCTTACAGAGTTAAGTCCTAGCCTTAACAGAGTCGCTAATACATTGGAGTTACCTAACCATAACAAAGACTGTTTCTGTGCATCCATCACAAACATCTTCCGTGTGAGATAATCATGACTGGTTCCGGGACCCTTCCTCTTAGAACCCCTTGTCCAATACCAAATGGGTACCATTTTCCCATAGTGGGAGTGTCTTGAAGGGGCCCTTCTGCCCACTAGGATACCTCCCTCGGGCACCCCATACACCCATCTTCTTCCCCCCAAAGGCCTGTGGTAGCTTGCGCCCACTGCACGTGCGAGGTAAGGGCTGAGTGTAAACGACCGCCTCCAACCCCCGCGCCACTGCAACCTTCCTTCGACTTGCTGCAGGACCCCTTGTAGGGTCCAGTGATGCCGCTGTTACTTTAGTCTAAAAGGGGGCTTTTCATGGAACTATCCCACCAATCATGACCTCACCTGCCACAGGCCAGCATAGTTCCCCTATTATCTGCACCCCAGACCCACCTGTAGAGCTGGTTATGTATTCACTACGTGCACTAGTTCTCCAGAACATTTTTGTTGCCTCCTTTTGACAAGACGGTCCATTAACACTCCAAGACAGCCTTGCCGCAAGGATCCCCCTAATATCCCGTAGGAGCGTAACTCCCAGGGACTTGAGTCTGCCCAATGCAGGCCTCAAAGGCCATGCTCAGCCTCCTTAACCACTGAACGTCAGCCGGCATCCTGAATCCTCAGCCATGGCTGTATATCTACATGTGGGATAGCCCAATCCTTGGCATGCCTCATGTACGAGTGGCCCACAGCCTCTGTAACCCCTTCTGCTTGTGCGTCTGTAGGGGAAAAACAAGGTATCCAGCCCCTTTTGAACCCCACACCTTCCACCTGCGTTGACCGGGGAATGCAAAAGAGAGAAGGAGTTAGAGGTAGACCTATGACAAACAATTTAATGCAGTGGTTGTATCAGTCCGATTACCCTCGCCAGACCTCTGCCCAACTGGCCCAGCTAGCTCATCCTAGCCCCAGTGGTGGTCCCAATGCCACATGAGTGAGAGTCATTAAGCCCGGTCCAATACTGACATTCCCAGGGTACTGGTCAGCACCCTAGAGAACGTAAACCCATGATGGCAACCCATCCTCATACACCAAAACAAGAACCTGCCGCCCCCAGAGCTCGGTGGACCAATAATACAACCATCTTCCCCAGGAGATGGCACCCACTTCCTGGGTCCCTATGCCACATACCAGCCGCCACTACTCCTCACCTTTCAGGATTGACCGTAAAAAATTGGGCAAACCCCAGGGCATGACACATAGAGCAATAATCAAACTACTCCTCGCCCACCCACAACTGGTGGTGAATCACCTACCTGGGTAGCAGGCAGTCTCCCAACAGCTGCAACAACGTCTTGCCCTTTTTTGGGGGAGCCAAGAGACATCCACCAAGGTGTCCCATTCAGGGCACTAGACATAGCTGGGCCAAAAACCTATTCAGCACCAAGGGTACTCCTGACAAGGGCTATTTAATTATTTATCTATTTATATATCTATTTATTTATTTTTGGGCCCACATGGTATTCCTTCGTGTCCCCACTGTTAGTGTCACTTGTTTATTTTTGTGCCCGCTTGGTATTCCTTCGTGTTCCCACTGTTGATTGATTGATTGTGGGTTTCTAAAGCGCTAGAATCGACTCCCGAAGGAGTATCTCTGCGCTGTAGACCGCTGGGGAACCCGTCCTGGCTTTCCCTGTGAGATGGTCCCTACTGGGTATCTACAAGGTGAAACCAGGGATCCCCGTCGTATGTGGGGGGCTGTTGTGGAGATGAGGCAAGCTAATGCCCAGAGTTGCCGAGTGTGATCCCTAGTTAGAGTAGGCACCGAGGCGAGAATTATCGAGTCTGTTGACCCTGGTCCAAGACCCTGCCGCGTCGGGAATTGAACCCTGGTCCCGGGCCGTCCTCTGCTCCCGGGTCTGCCGCCTCTAACCAGTGAGCCATACCACTCCACAGTATCATTCTTTCCTCCACTTCCCTTTTCCTGCCGCTGCTGCCCCTGCGGCCCCTCCCCCTGCCCCTACTTAATGGCAGTCTCTGTGCGGTTGCGCCGCTGTCGCGCAGAAGGTGCACCAAGGCAAGCCCGTCTGCGCCCGCCCGCGACCCGACCGCGGCCATCGCCAGGAACCCTGGATCTCCGGCCAGCCATCGCTACGACACTACCACTCTCCTCGCACTCAACCCCGGAAGACTCGGAGACTGCCAACAGGCCTTGCTGAACAAGACCCACGGCCAGTTCTCCTGCCTCCACGGCCGCCAGACCCTCACCGCAACCCCGGCCTCCAACACGACCAACACCACCGACGCCAGCAACAGTGACACCCTAAGATGCATCCTCCACAAGCACGCCATGGAAATCTGGAACCTACTCGACTCCCTCTCGCCCGACATCGCTTTCTTAACGGAGACCTGGACCAATGCCTCCTCCGCCCCCAACATCAACATCGCCATCCCAGACGGATACAAGATCCAGATAAAGGACCGCCCCAACCACCCGGGAGGGGGCCTCACCATCGCCCACAAGAGCACCCTCTGCCTCACCACCTCCAGCAAAACCTTCCCCTCCACTGAACACCTGCACTTTCAGATCCAGACCACCCCAAACGCCACACTCCCAGGAACCCTCGTCTACAGACCCCCCAGTCACCGGACACCATTCGCCACCGCCATCACTGACTTCATCGCACCCCACGCCATCGCATCCGCAAACTACATACTCATTGGAGACCTGAACTTCCCCCTCGACAACCCCAGGGACCCCAACTCCACCATCCTTCATGACAACCTCACTAACATCGGACTTATGCAACTCATCACCACACTGACCCATAGAGCCGGACACACCCTCTACCCCATCTTCGCTACAGGAAACAGCGTCCACTTCGGCCACACAACGCAACCACCATGGACCGACCACCACTGCATACACTTCACCATCGACAAACCCAAGGTTCCCAACCAGCCCCATGCCCACCACGGAGGAACTGGAGCAAAATCACAGACGAGCATCTTAACTCCATCCTCACCCAAGACAACCACAACTGGACATCCAACACAAACATCGCAGCCAGAGAACTCCACATTTGGATCTCCAACTGCACACATGAGCTCGCCCCGTTACACAACCCCGACAAACAGCGCCCCAGGAAAGCCGCCTGGTACACCACCGCTCTCCAAGAAGCCAGGTGCACCTGAAGACGCCTGGAGAAGAACTGGAGAAACACCAAGACAACCGAAAACTACTCCATCTACAAAGACGCCATGATGGACTACCACAACCAAATCAGAACCACCAAGAGGAACTTCATCCACAACAAAATCCTCGCCAACTCCACCAACTCCAGGGAACTCTTCAGTGTCATTCGGGAATTCACCAACCCACGCAGCGAAGCCACGGACATCCCCCCGTCCCAAGACCTCTGCGACAAGCTTGGGACCTACTTCCACCTCAAGATCAAAACTCTCTATGACAACTTCGTCGACCATCCTCCAGATGCCACAGCCGGCCCCCGCCCCCCAAGGGAACCAGCCAACCCACCATCTCCAACTGGACACCGATCACGACCGAAGACACAGCCTCAGCCATGAAAGGCATCCACTCGTAGGCCCCCACCAACCCCTGCCCTCCTCACATCTACCACCATCGCACCTGAACTGCAATGCATCATCAACACCACCTTCAAAACAGGCACCTTCCCAGACAACTGGAAGTGCGTAGAAGTCAGGCCCCTGCTTTGGCTTGGCAGTTCGGGTTGGACTGTTCCCATGAGGCACAGGGTCAAGGCTGTTTTGCATATGGCCATGTCTGAACTGGGGTGGTGTGGAGTGCAAAAAAACGATGGATTTAGGCCCAGATCTCTGTACTGGGGTGAATGTATGACATTGTTCTGCATTCTGTCCATCAACTGTTGTTTTGCCCCTTCTCAAGGGGCCCACAGCGGACCCCACCGACCTCAAGAACTACCAACCCACCTTGCTCCTCTCCTTCGCAGCCAAAGTGGCAGAGAAAACGGTCAACAGGAAACTGACACGATTCATCGAAGAGAACGCCATCCTCGACCCGTCCCAATCTGGGTGCCGAAGCAACCACAGCTCCGAGGCCACCACAGACGACATCCGCACCCTCCTCGACCAAGGACACTCAGCAGCCCTCATCCTACTCGACCTGTCAACGGCCTTCGACACTGTCTCCAACCGCACATTAGTCGCCACAATACATGACGCCGGCATACAAGGAACAGCCCTGGACTGGATCCGATCGTTCCTCACTGGAAGAAGCCAGAAAATCAAGACTACCACCCTTCCTCTCCTTTCCCATGGAAATCACCTGCGGAGTCCCACAGGGGTCATCACTGTGCCCGACCCTCTTCAACATCTACATGGCCCCCCTCACAGCCATCGTCCGACAACATCGTATCTTACGCCGATGACACCCAGCTCCCCTTCTCCATCACCCGAGACACTACCACCGCCAAACTAAACTTTGAGAATGGAATGCAAGACGTCGCAGTATGGATGACCAACAACTGCCTTAAATTCAACGCCGAGAAGACAGAAGTCCCCATTCTTGGAACCACCCCTTCAGCATGGGACAACACCTGGTGGCCGACCGCCCTCGGAAGCCCACCTACCCCCTCAGACCATGCCAAGAACATCGGCATCGTACTCAACTCATCCCTCACCATGAACTGACCGATCAACGCCGTTACATCCAGCTGCTTCAACACCCTCTGGATACTTTGCAAGACCTTCAAATGGATCCCCCTGAGTCAAGGAAGATAGTCACCCATGCATTCATCACCAGCAGACTGGATTATGGAAACGCACTCTAAGCCAGCTTCAACAAGTCCCTACTCTACAAACTCCAGACTATAAAGAACACCACCGCCAGACTCGTCCTCGGCATACCCCGGCATGAACACATCAGCCAACACCTATGAAAACTCCACTGGCTCCCCATGGAGAAAAGAGTCACCTTCAAAATCCTCACTCAAGCCTACAAATGCCTACACAACATCGGACCCAAATACCTCAACAACAGAATCAACTTCTACATACCCAAAAGAAACGTCTGATCTTCCAACCTCGCACTGGCCGAAACCCCGTGCATCCTACGTGCCCTTTAAATAGCCACCCCAAACAAAGGTCCCCTGTCTAGACTTTCCCCAGAGTTATTCTCTAAGATTAGGCAAGTACCTAGAACACCACCCGCAAGTACTTTAGAATGCCTCTAAGAGATGCAATATAGTCCCTATGCATGAAAAAAGGGGCGGGAGTACAACAAATTCCTGCACTGACCATAGCGTCCATCTTTAGCTTTGTATGTGAAAGGAGCACTGAAGTGACAGGGACACAAATGTCGATTGCAGATGCAGGAGGCTGGGATTCAATTCAGGTTACCACACCTAAGGCAGAAAGCTTACCTTTGATACATGCAGTGATCTGCAAGTTTCGTGTTTAAAAGTCCCATCTCCACATTCAGTCCCTCAGAGATCATCAAACTGAGTACTAATTATTTAGGTTGCGCTTATTAAATTCAGTTGTTTCCAAAGACAAAATCTAAGTATGATTTGCTATATAAAACAAGTTATCACTCTGACCAAATTGGTGTAAACCTTTGAAACCACTTTTCGTCCCTCAGCTGTCTTAGTCATCAAAATTGGATTTCCTAAAGAAGCAGACAAAATGACCAGCATTGTGCCTTAGTTAAAATAACTAGAACTTAACACCTGCAACTTACTTTGGCACCCAGCATGGATTGGCTTGGGGCCAGTATACTAGCCGAACAGCAGCAATACGAAGCAGCAGGCTGAACCGAAGTTGTGAGCGCTGAGGGTGCAGTGGTCCTCTCCTTCCAAGCAAAAGCTCTTAAACTTCGGTCTTCCCCTAAACAGTCACTGTGTTAATCTGAGCAATGTTTCTTTTTAAACGTGTAAATTTAGTCTCTTTCAGTCCTATAATAGAAGATATGGTGACAGAATATTTTCTTATGTATATATTGTAGGTCCCCTGACATCTTGGATTAGATTACACGACAGCGGTCCTGAGGAAGGTGGCCTAGAGCCGCCGAAACGCGCGTCGACCTGGTGCGAGGTCTCATGCTGGTCTTGAGACCTGTTAGTTGGTGTGAAGATTCTACCAACTAAGACTCAGTTCTTCCTTTTTAGGGCTCGGGCCTAAGCCCCCACGAAGTGGAGGCGGAGCTTCCGAGCTCTTATGCGTTCAAAAAAAGAAAGAATTCAGAAAGGGCTCCGGCTGGCACATTCCTTAGTTTTTTATGGCATCTGCCTAGTGATTCGTCTTCGCTGTGCTGTCTATTTAGTAGCGTTGACGTGATAGGCTGTATGTAATGTACGTGTGCCTGATTTGGCATATTCTGTGCGCGAACGAGCACGGCAGAGTGATTAATCTTAATTAGGAGCTGTCAGAGTGCCCGTGTAATGCAATCCAGATGGTGCGAGCGCGTTCACCATTGCATTGCATACAAAAGTCATCTGATCTCTTCAGTGAGTGTCCGCATGCGCTGTACGGGGCATCTTTTTCCAGGCGCGAGGGGTCTTTGTAAAATCGTAGACTGTGTCGAATGGCTGTCCTGTTCCTTGCAGTGGGCTCTTGTTGAAGGTATGGATCCCCCGAGGAGAGCAGGCAAATGCGGGAGGGGTCAGGGATAACAGTTAATCACTTGTAGTATAAAAGTCTTTGTAACTGATAGTTAAATACATTAAATGTGCACCGCAATCTATTTTTGTTGTTGTTTCTATTCTGTTTTTGGATATGGGATTCTTTGACAAGTGAATGACCATTAGCGAAGAGTCGAACTCTACGAAAGATTGTGTGGGCACCTATTGGGAACGCATGAGTTGCAACTACGCTTTTCCAGAACATGCGGTATTAAGAAATGTGGAACAGAGCAGTGTAAAATGACACTAGTATTCTCGTGTGTTTACAGTAATGCTGTGGCGTCTTTTTTCCTCTTGCAAGGGTGTAGTGCAGAGGCGTAGTGCAGAGGCGTAGTGCGTAGTGCAGAGGCGTAGTGCGTAGTGCAGAGGCGTAGTGCAGAGGCGTAGTGCAGAGTGGTAGTGCGTAGTGCAGAGGCGTAGTGCAGAGTGGTAGTGCGTAGTGCAGAGGCGTAGTGCAGAGTGGTAGTGCGTAGTGCAGAGGCGTAGTGCGTAGTGCAGAGTGGTAGTGCGTAGTGCAGAGGCGTAGTGCAGAGGCGTAGTGCAGAGTGCAGAGGCGTAGTGCAGAGGCGTAGTGCAGAGGCGTAGTGCAGAGTGCAGAGGCGTAGTGCAGAGGCGTAGTGCGTAGTGCAGAGGCGTAGTGCAGAGGCGTAGTGCAGAGGCATAGTGCAGAGGCGTAGTGCAGAGTGGTAGTGCGTAGTGCAGAGGCGTAGTGCAGAGTGGTAGTGCGTAGTGCAGAGGCGTAGTGCAGAGTGGTAGTGCGTAGTGCAGAGGCGTAGTGCAGAGTGGTAGTGCGTAGCGCAGAGTGGTAGTGCGTAGTGCAGAGTGGTAGTGCGTAGTGCAGAGGCGTAGTGCAGAGTGGTAGTGCGTAGTGCAGAGTGGCAGTGCAGAGTGGTAGTGCGTAGTGCAGAGTGGCAGTGCAGAGTGCAGAGGCGTAGTGCAGAGGCGTAGTGCAGAGTGCAGAGGCGTAGTGCAGAGGCGTAGTGCGTAGTGCAGAGGTGTAGTGCAGAGGCGTAGTTCAGAGTGCAGAGGCGTAGTGCGTAGTGCAGAGGCGTAGGGCAGAGGCGTAGTGCAGAGTGGTAGTGCGTAGTGCAGAGGCGTAGTGCAGAGGCGTAGTGCAGAGTGCAGAGGCGTAGTGCAGAGTGCAGAGGCGTAGTGCAGAGTGCAGAGGCGTAGTGCAGAGTGCAGAGGCGTAGTGCAGAGGCGTAGTGCAGAGTGGTAGTGCGTAGTGCAGAGGCGTAGTCCGTAGTGCAGAGGCGTAGTGCGTAGTGCAGAGGCGTAGTGCAGAGGCGTAGTGCGTAGTGCAGAGGCGTAGTGCAGAGGCGTAGTGCAGAAGCGTAGTGCGTAGTGCAGAGGGGTAGTGCATAGTGCAGAGGCGTAGTGTGTAGTGCAGAGGCGTAGTGTGTAGTGCAGAGGCGTAGTGCGTAGTGCAGAGGCGTAGTGCAGAGGCGTAGTGCAGAGGCGTAGTGCGTAGTGCAGAGTGGTAGTGCGTAGTGCAGAGGCGTAGTGCAGAGTGGTAGTGCGTAGTGTAGAGTGGTAGTGCGTAGTGCAGAGTGGTAGTGCATAGTGCAGAGGCGTAGTGCATAGTGCAGAGGCGTAGTGCAGAGTGCAGAGGCGTAGTGCAGAGGCGTAGTGCGTAGTGCAGAGGCATAGTGCAGAGGCGTAGTGCAGAGTGGTAGTGCGTAGTGCAGAGGCGTAGTGCAGAGTGGTAGTGCGTAGTGCAGAGGCGTAGTGCAGAGGCGTTGTGCGTAGTGCAGAGTGGTAGTGCGTAGTGCAGAGGCGTAGTGCAGAGGCGTAGTGCGTAGTGCAGAGGCGTAGTGCAGAGGCGTAGTGCAGAGTGGTAGTGCATAGTGCAGAGGCGTAGTGCAGAGTGGTAGTGCGTAGTGCAGAGGCGTAGTGCAGAGTGGTAGTGCGTAGTGCAGAGTGGTAGTGCGTAGTGCAGAGGCGTAGTGCAGAGTGGTAGTGCGTAGTGCGTAGTGCAGAGGCGTAGTGAAGAGGCGTATTGCGTAGTGCAGAGGCGTAGTGCAGAGGCGTAGTGCAGAGTGCAGAGGCGTAGTGCAGAGGCGTAGTGCGTAGTGCAGAGGCGTAGTGCAGAGGCGTAGTGCGTAGTGCAGAGGCGTAGTACAGAGGCGTAGTGCAGAGTGGTAGTGCGTAGTGCAGAGGCGTAGTGCAGAGTGGTAGTGCAGAGGCGTAGTGCATAGTGGTAGTGCGTAGTGCAGAGGCGTAGTGCAGAGGCGTAGTGCAGAGGTGTAGTGCGTAGTGCAGAGTGGTAGTGCGTAGTGGTAGTGCGTAGTGCAGAGTGGTAGTGCGTAGTGCAGAGGCGTAGTGCAGAGTGGTAGTGCGTAGTGCAGAGTGGTAGTGCGTAGTGCAGAGGCGTAGTGCGTAGTGCAGAGGCGTAGTGCAGAGTGCAGAGGCGTAGTGCAGAGGCGTAGTGCAGAGTGCAGAGGCATAGTGCAGAGGCGTAGTGCAGAGTGGTAGTGCGTAGTGCAGAGTGGCAGTGCAGAGTGGTAGTGCGTAGTGCAGAGTGGCAGTGCAGAATGCAGAGGCGTAGTGCAGAGGCGTAGTGCAGAGTGCAGAGGGATAGTGCAGAGGCGTAGTGCGTAGTGCAGAGGTGTAGTGCAGAGGCGTAGTGCAGAGTGCAGAGGCGTAGTGCGTAGTGCAGAGGCGTAGTGCAGAGGCGTAGTGCAGAGTGGTAGTGCGTAGTGCAAAGTGGTAGTGCGTAGTGCAGAGGCGTAGTGCAGAGGCGTAGTGCAGAGTGCAGAGGCGTAGTGCAGAGTGCAGAGGCGTAGTGCATAGTGCAGAGGCGTAGTGCGTAGTGCAGAGGCGTAGTGCAGAGTGCAGAGGCGTAGTGCGTAGTGCAGAGGCGTAGTGCAAAGTGGTAGTGCGTAGTGCAGAGGCGTAGTGCGTAGTGCAGAGGCGTAGTGCAGAGGCGTAGTGCGTAGTGCAGAGGCGTAGTGCAGAGGCGTAGTGCGTAGTGCAGAGGCGTAGTGCGTAGTGCAGAGGCGTAGTGCAGAGGTGTAGTGCGTAGTGGTAGTGCGTAGTGCAGAGGCGTAGTGCAGAGTGGTAGTGCGTAGTGCAGAGTGGTAGTGCATACTGCAGAGGCGTAGTGCATAGTGCAGAGGCGTAGTGCAGAGTGCAGAGGCGTAGTGCAGAGGCGTAGTGCGTAGTGCAGAGGCGTAGTGCAGAGGCGTAGTGCAGAGGCGTAGTGCAGAGTGGTAGTGCGTAGTGCAGAGGCGTAGTGCAGAGTGGTAGTGCGTAGTGCAGAGGCGTAGTGCGTAGTGCAGAGTGGTAGTGCGTAGTGCAGAGGCGTAGTGCAGAGGCGTAGTGCGTAGTGCAGAGGCGTAGTGCAGAGGCGTAGTGCAGAGTGGTAGTGCGTAGTGCAGAGGCGTAGTGCAGAGTGGTAGTGCGTAGTGCAGAGGCGTAGTGCAGAGTGGTAGTGCGTAGTGCAGAGGCGTAGTGCAGAGGCGTAGTGCGTAGTGCAGAGGCGTAGTGCAGAGGCGTAGTGCAGAGGCGTAGTGCGTAGTGCAGAGGCGTAGTGCAGAGGCGTAGTGCAGAGTGGTAGTGCGTAGTGCAGAGGCGTAGTGCAGAGTGGTAGTGCGTAGTGCAGAGGCGTAGTGCAGAGGCGTAGTGCAGAGTGGTAGTGCGTAGTGGTAGTGCGTAGTGCAGAGTGGTAGTGCGTAGTGCAGAGGCGTAGTGCAGAGTGGTAGTGCGTAGTGCAGAGTGGTAGTGCGTAGTGCAGAGGCGTAGTGTGTAGTGCAGAGGCGTAGTGCAGAGTGCAGAGGCGTATTGCAGAGGTGTAGTGCAGAGTGCAGAGGCATAGTGCGTAGTGCAGAGGCGTAGTGCAGAGGCGTAGTGCAGAGTGCAGAGGCGTAGTGCAGAGTGCAGAGGCGTAGTGCAGAGTGGTAGTGCGTAGTGCAGAGTGGTAGTGCGTAGTGCAGAGTGGTAGTGCGTAGTGCAGAGGCGTAGTGCAGAGTGCAGAGGCGTAGTGCAGAGGCGTAGTGCAGAGTGCAGAGGCGTAGTGCAGAGTGGTAGTGCGTAGTGCAGAGTGGCAGTGCAGAGTGGTAGTGCGTAGTGCAGAGTGGCAGTGCAGAGTGCAGAGGCGTAGTGCAGAGGTGTAGTGCAGAGTGCAGAGGCGTAGTGCAGAGGCGTAGTGCAGAGTGCAGAGGCGTAGTGCAGAGTGGCAGTGCAGAGTGGTAGTGCGTAGTGCAGAGTGGCAGTGCAGAGTGCAGAGGCGTAGTGCAGAGGCAGAGTGCAGAGGCGTAGTGCAGAGGCGTAGTGCGTAGTGCAGAGGTGTAGTGCAGAGGCGTAGTGCAGAGGCGTAGTGCAGAGTGCAGAGGCGTAGTGCGTAGTGCAGAGGCGTAGTGCAGAGTGGTAGTGCGTAGTGCAGAGTGGTAGTGCGTAGTGCAGAGGCGTAGTGCAGAGGCGTAGTGCAGAGTGCAGAGGCGTAGTGCGTAATGCAGAGGCGTAGTGCAGAGTGCAGAGGCGTAGTGCAGAGGCGTAGTGCAGAGGTGTAGTGCAGAGTGGTAGTGCGTAGTGCAGAGGTGTAGTGCAGAGGCGTAGTGCAGAGGCGTAGTGCAGAGGCGTAGTGCAGAGGTGTAGTGCAGAGGCGTAGTGCAGAGTGCAGAGGCGTAGTGCGTAGTGCAGAGGCGTAGTGCAGAGTGCAGAGGCGTAGTGCAGAGGCGTAGTGCAGAGTGGTAGTGCGTAGTGCAGAGTGGCAGTGCAGAGTGGTAGTGCGTAGTGCAGAGTGGCAGTGCAGAGTGCAGAGGCGTAGTGCAGAGGCGTAGAGCAGAGTGGTAGTGCGTAGTGGTAGTGCGTCGTGCAGAGTGGTAGTGCGTAGTGCAGAGTGGTAGTGCGTAGTGCAGAGTGGCAGTGCAGAGTGCAGAGTGGCAGTGCAGAGTGCAGAGTGGCAGTGCAGAGTGCAGAGTGGCAGTGCGTAGTGCAGAGTGGCAGTGCGTAGTGCAGAGTGGCAGTGCGTAGTGCAGAGTGGCAGTGCGTAGTGCAGAGTGGCAGTGCAGAGTGGTAGTGCGTAGTGCAGAGTGCAGAGTGGTATTGCGTAGTGCAGAGTGGCAGTGCAGAGTGGTAGTGCGTAGTGCAGAGTGGCAGTGCAGAGTGGTAGTGCGTAGTGCAGAGTGGTAGTGCGTAGTGGTAGTGCATAGTGCAGAGTGGTAGTGCGCAGTGCAGAGTGGTAGTGCGTAGTGCAGAGTGGCAGTGCGTAGTGCAGAGTGGCAGTGCGTAGTGCAGAGTGGCAGTGCAGAGTGGTAGTGCGTAGTGCAGAGTGGCAGTGCAGAGTGGCAGCTCAGAGTGGTAGTGCGTAGTGCAGAGTGGTAGTGCAGAGTGGTAGTACGTAGTGCAGAGTGGTAGTGCGTAGTGCAGAGTGGTAGTGCGTAGTGCAGAGTGGTAGTGCAGAGTGCAGAGTGGTAGTGCGTAGTGCAGAGTGGCAGTGCAGAGTGGTAGTGCGTAGTGCAGAGTGGCAGTGCAGAGTGGTAGTGCGTAGTGCAGAGTGGCAGTGCAGAGTGGTAGTGCGTAGTGCAGAGTGGTAGTGCGTAGTGGCAGTGTGTAGTGCAGAGTGGTAGTGCGTAGTGCAGAGTGGTAGTGCGTAGTGCAGAGTGGCAGTGCGTAGTGCAGAGTGGCAGTGCAGAGTGGCAGTGCAGAGTGGCAGTGCGTAGTGCAGAGTGGCAGTGCAGAGTGGTAGTGCAGAGTGGCAGTGCGTAGTGCAGAGTGGCAGTGCAGAGTGGTAGTGCAGAGTGCAGAGTGGCAGTGCAGAGTGGCAGTGCAGAGGGCAGAGTGGCAGTGCAGAGTGGCAGTGCAGAGGGGTAGTGCAGAGGGCAGAGTGGCAGTGCAGAGTGGCAGTGCAGAGGGGTAGTGCAGAGGGCAGAGTGGTAGTGCAGAGTGGCAGTGCAGAGTGGTAGTGCAGAGGGCAGAGTGGCAGTGCAGAGTGGCAGTGCAGAGGGGTAGTGCAGAGGGCAGAGTGGTAGTGCAGAGTGGCAGTGCAGAGTGGTAGTGCAGAGGGCAGAGTGGTAGTGCAGAGTGGCAGTGCAGAGTGGTAGTGCAGAGGGCAGAGTGGTAGTGCAGAGTGGCAGTGCAGAGTGGCAGTGCAGAGTGGTAGTGCAGAGGGCAGAGTGGCAGTGCAGAGTGGCAGTGCAGAGTGGTAGTGCAGAGGGCAGAGTGGCAGTGCAGAGTGGTAGTGCAGAGGGCAGAGTGGCAGTGCAGAGTGGCAGTGCAGAGTGGTAGTGCAGAGGGCAGAGTGGCAGTGCAGAGTGGCAGTGCAGAGTGGTAGTGCAGAGTGCAGAGTGTCAGTGCAGAGTGTCAGTGCAGAGTGGCAGTGCAGAGTGGTAGTGCAGAGTGGTAGTGCAGAGTGGCAGTGCAGAGTGGCAGTGCAGAGTGGTAGTGCAGAGTGGCAATGTAGAGTGGCGGTGTGGTAGTGCAGAGTGGCAGTGCAGAGTGGCAGTGCAGAGTGGTAGTGCAGAGTGCAGAGTGGTAGTGCAGAGTGGTAGTGCAGAGTGGTAGTGCAGAGTGGTAGTGCAGAGTGGTAGTGCAGAGTGCAGAGTGGTAGTGCAGAGTGGTAGTGCAGAGTGCAGAGTGGCAGTGCAGAGTGGTAGTGCAGAGTGCAGAGTGGTAGTGCAGAGTGGTAGTGCAGAGTGCAGAGTGGTAGTGCAGAGTGCAGAGTGGTAGTGCAGAGTGCCTAAAACACATTGCCATTTACAATGCCATTATCTCTAACTTAAAACAAACCCGAGCCCTAATGCATTCCTAATGCTTGTTCCTAGATGGTGTGGTTTGAATGAAGTGCGGGAGTGAATGTAGTAATATATTTGAGACTGTGTGTGTGTTCAGGTTGTACCTTTTTGAAGTACCTTTGTAATAATTTTTTTTATATATCTATTATCTTTTGTATTTGATGTACTCTAGAAATGTCTATAAAAAATGAATGTGTAATGAAATGTTTTTTACAAACTAAAGAAAAATGAATGATATAAAATAATGTACAAATTGAAAATAAAAAAATTACAGAATAAAATATGATTGATGTATATCTGTCACCAAGGTTTTTTTGACGATAGGATGTGTACCAGTATTGAAAACTAGGGCCATTGTTGGAACAACTTTCTTGCAGTAATGTTCCCCTAAACATACAGCGTCCTGTTCGCCATCTGATAGCTCACACCAGAGCCCCGTAGACCGCTGACCTGTTTAGTAAGCGCTATGACTGAAAGCCAGGGTGGTGACGTCAATCATTTCGAGATAAAGGGGGAACGCATTTTACTGTAGCGCCATCGAAGGAAATGAATGAAGCACTGCAGGTTCAAATGCGGCCAGAAGCAGCAACCGTTGTCTGCCTCAACACGCCCTACCCTTGATGGGCACATTCTAGCTTACGTGATCAATGTACTACATCGTAGTATTGACCAAACAATTCTTTGTGGGGGTGGCCTATGCAAGAATATCCTGACAATTGCCTAGGGAAGGAACTCCCGCTGGACTGTTGAAGACATTTGGTCACACTAATATGACAGAAATCCGGGATTACAATGTGTTTACATGATGGACTGGCTTGACAATACAAATATCACCTAACCTTTAAACCTACCCCAATAATACTGTACAGTTCTCACCTAGACACAGGCATATGTATTCCCATGCTATTTACCTGTAATGCTTCACATACAACATTTGTTTAAAGTAGGAACTGTTGGAATTGCCAATGCTTGTTTGCGTAGGAAAGACAAAGGTTGGTTGGTAGATTGCTTGGAAAAACAAGCGCTCTAACCCGTGCAGCTCCCGGGGGCACCATAGCAAATTCCTAGGGCTGTGTCTGCCGAATCACTGCCACGGAGAATGCCACTCCCGGGAGACTCATGGGGTGTGGGGGAGAAATCACAAGGTCCTGTTGTGTCAGAGGCAGGGAGCAGGAGAGACATGCCTGCTACCTTGTGGCACCTTTTAAAGGGCGGGCCAACCACATGACTGGGCATGACCCCAGAAGCATTCTAATGCTTCCTTCCGGGTGCCGCGCCCTGGTCAACAAATCCCGCAACTGACCCTGCACTAAAGGTTATGGCGCCTTGCGGCGTGACTCCCGGTTCGGGCCCCAGTGTCACCGCCATATGACCAGCTCTACCTACGTGGGTGAGCCTCTGCAATCCCCCCAATATATGTCACATGAATCCCAAAGCCAGGGCCAATGTTAGAAAGGGGATTTTTAGTTGGCTAGGGCATGTGCCAAAGTCGGGCAGAAACCACTTCTATAGTCAGGATAAGGGAGTTACACTCCTAAAATAACCCCTGCTCACTATCTTGGTAGCATAGCACGAGCAGTCAGGCTTATTTTAGAGGAAATGTGTAAAGCATCTGCACATAACCAATGGTAATACAGTGTAAGCACTGCAAAAGGACACCACACCAGTTTAGAAAAATGTCCAATCCATACTAATATTATAAAGAGAGAGCCCAAACCTTTGAGGCGGGTAATCTCAGTAACCACAGCACCAATCACAACACCCAATACAGCGTTGGAAAGGGCAGTTGCAGCAGAAGGACATAGGCTATGCAGACGGCCACCATATATATATTTTTTTTTATTTTTGTTTTGCAGAGTTTTATATAGCGTAAACTTGACCCGAACTGAATCAGGTATCAGAGCGCTTTACATAGCACCAGTTACATTACATGAGGCCACACATTCATTTTTGTTAGGCACGGGGAGATTAAGTGATTTACCCAGAATCACAGGATGTTTGGCGTCATTACCAAGACTCGAACCCAGATCCCCAGGTCCGAGGTCGAGCGCCTTAGTCGTTAGGCCAACTCCTCTATACATTTAAAATGTAAAAGAACCGTGCCAGCAAAGAAGTCCCTTGTGGGCGTGTCTGCGTTGTGCTGTGGGCGTGGGCTGGGGGTGTGACTAATGCTGGGGGCGTGTGGTACGGCCAACACATCGTGGGCTGTGGGCGTGACAAACGCTGGGGGCGTGTGTCCGCCCTTCATGCCATGTGAGTCGTACATACAAGCGCCAATTACGTTGCTGCGCAGCATCAAGGGGCACGCTGGGGGCGTGACACGCGGGGGGCGATTGAAACGCTGGGGGGCGTGTGTCCGGCCTTCATGCCATGTGAACGCAATTGCGCCGCATCAAGGGGCACGCTGGGGGCGTGAGAAACACTGGGGGCGTGTGCTATGTTCCGCCCTTCATGCCATGTGGGTCGTACATTAATCAGAAGATCGTCTGCTGTGGCCGTGTGCTGGGGGGAGTGACAAACGCGTTCACCTGGAGGCCTGGTAAGTAACGTTACTGCAGCCTCTCCTGCACGCTGTTACTGAACTCTCTCATTAAACGAAATTACACGCGCCTGCTACCATCAACCAGGGCTCTAGCCGGGCTCAGGCGGCGGATCAGTACACTAATTACACGCGCCTGATAACATCAACCAGGGCTGCAGTTGGGCCTCAAGCGGGGGAACACGCGCCTGCTAACATCTAACAGGCCTGCATCTGGACCTCAAGCGGGGGAACACACAAATGAGCGTGTCTGCGGGGACAATTACTTCAGCCTCTCCTACTCGCTGTCACTCAACTCTCTCATTAAACGGATCTACCCGCGGCTGATAATTCTCTCATTCAAAGACATTACACGCGCCTGCTAACATCAACCAGGGCTGTAGCCGGGCTCAGGCGGCGGATTACTACACCAATTACACGCGCCTGCTAACATCAACCAGGGCTGCAGCTGGGCCTCCTCCGTCCCTATTCTAATGAAACAAAAAATGTTGTCTACCGCGAGATTTTAAAATAAATTGCCCTTGCCAAATACACACATTACACGCATTCTATTTCATACCCGGACACCGTCGGGAATGGGCTGCTAGTATTTTTATACACTTAAGACAAGAAAGACCAAAAACAATAAAAATCCACAATACAGTACTTAAAAATCTTCGGTTATCAAAATATGCTTGAAAAATAGTTCCTTGATGTCGATAGCTCTGTCCGGGGCTAACAAGGCGTTGTGAGCAAACAAATCCAAACAGTTCTGGCTGACTGCGGCGCTGCAGGCCAGCTACAGTGTCGGGAAGACCCGCAAACTGTACCTTGTAGAAATGCAGGGTGTCGGCGTCCTCTCGTTGAGCTTCTAAAAGCACGGCGTCCGCAGGCGTCGGTTCCGGAGGTCGGTGCAGGAGTCGTCGGGCCCTCGATGTCACACGCGTGGCAGATCGATCTCCTCTCTGTTGAAGTCAGGAGAGCTGGCGTCGGCAGTTGTTGGGTGCTGCGGTGCGAAGTGCAGCAGTGCGGTGGCCTCAGGCGTCAGGTGGCGTTGTCGGTGAGACCAGGGTCGCGAAGGGAAGTGAATGCGGTGCTCGTCGTGGTGCTGGCAGGTCGGGGTGCTGGCAGGTCGGGGTGCAAGCAGCGGCGTTGTCGTTGCTGTAGCGCTGTTGTCAGCTGACAAACTAGAGTTGATGGCGCTGGCAACAGTAGGCCAAGGCTGCAGTGCGGGATGAGGGTAGTGCGTTGTGTAACTTTACCGGCGGTGCCCGCGAACCACGGTGCAAGCAGCAGCATAGATCTTGGCGTGGAGCAGTGGTGTTCGGGATACAAAAGCATCGTCGTGAAGAAAGGCGGTGCGGAGTGCGGTGCCCACAGGTTGCGGAGCGAGCAGCTGCTCTGTGGCGGCGTCTGCAGGCGTCGTCGGTGAGACATGGATCCCGGTGCGACGTTGCCCTCTGCTGTGCCTTCAGGACAGGGAGTCGGCAGTGGCGTTGTAGACGTCGTCGGGTTGCTTTTCTTCTGTTGCAGCACAAAACACACAGTCCCCAGTGCTGAGGGCAGAAGAGCTCGAAGTCTTTGCTGTTCATGAGACTTCTTGAACAGGGGGCAAGCTCCACCTCAAGCCCTTGGAGGAACTCACAAAAGTAGATTGCAGAAAGTTCAGTCCAGTCCTTTCACTGCCCAAGACAGAAGCAGCCACTGCAGGCCAACACAGCAAAGTGGTAATCCCTCCTCACAGCTTCTCCAGCTCTTCTTCTTGGTAGTATTCTTCATCCAAAAGAGTTCTAAAGTTCAGGGGTCTGGGCTCCAACATTTATATCCCAAAATCCTTTGATCTCTTAGGCAGAGAGTGTCGGTGCCCAGCCAAAACCAGTTCTGCCTTCTCTGGTGTGCTTCCTAGCAAGAGGTGGAGACGGCATGGTCAGAGGCAGACCAGGACCTTTGAGGTGCAAGGGAATCTCCTCCCCCTTCCCCAATTGCAGCCCAGGCCTATTCAGCCCCTTTCCTGACCTACCTAGACTATCTGGAGCCACTCCTGCTTCCCAGCCTTCTGTCTTCCAAAACCCAGACAGGCAATCCACAATCCAAGCAGAGGCACACAGGATGACTGAGCAAGAAAATACCTACTTTCTAAAAGTGGTATTTTCAAACACAGAATGTAAAAATCATCTTCACGAAAAGATGCATCTTTAGATTCTGAGTTCAGGCATACTAAACTTTATTTTCCTACCCAATTCTCCAGGCCAGTTATGTTTATAAGATGTTATAAACAAACTCCCCATTCTGTCACATGGAGAACAGGTACCCTTGCAATGGCGAAAAACAAAATTGGCCGTAATTTGCTATCAGGACATGCCACACACACCAGGACATGTCCTACCTTTCACATACACTGCACCAGGCCCACAGGGGTACCTTGGGCCTACCTTAGGGGTGGCTGACATGTAAGAAACAGGAAGGTGAGGGACTGGCAAGTGGGTTCACTGGTCAAGTGGACATGGAGGTTACAAACTGCGCGCAGACACCGCAATGGCGGATCTGAGTTACCTTTTCAGGGCTACTCATGCGGGTGGCACAATCAGTGCTGCAGGCCCACTAGTAGCATTTGATTTATAAGCCCTGGCACACTCAGTGCACTCTACTAGGGACTAACAAGTAAATCAAATGTCCAATCATGGAAACACCAATCCATAACACAATTTACCACAGGAGCACTTGCACTTTACCACTGATCAGCAGTGAGAAAAGTGCGCAGACACACTACACCAGCAAAAATAAAGTCAAAACCGGGAGGTCAGAAAGCAAAAACACTGGAGAAACACGCCAAAAGATGCCAAGTTTAACAGCTGGCTTTAGCGCCGGTGGAATGTGGTGCTACAGTCTTTTTTGGCGCCCATCCTCCAATGACCTCCTCCTCAGATTCCCTCACTAACATCTGGCAAAAGTGCCCCTCAGCTCTCAGCCCCTCTCTCACATACATTTCACTTGTTTTAAAGCGCTGGTAAAGGCTGGCTTTACTAATCCACTCACCTAGCCTCATAAAATACAGATCTGTTCTTTGCAACAGGCCTATTAACACTCTGATCTCACTCCTTAGCAGAAACATTTATCAAAAGAGCTATCTTGACATGTTTATTGCTGCCTGAAAGCTAGATACACAAGGAACACTGCAACTGGTGTTTTAAATCGTACATTATTGCTAAACACAGCTCCCCCTTGAGGTCAGTGCCCCCTCTCCAGGTCAGTGCCCAGTACGGGTGCACCAGTCAACTGCCCTAAAGTCAGCCCTTCCCAAAGTAAGGTGTTGGGTGGGATTTATTGTCCCCCTGCAACGGAACTCTGACCCAGTATATACTAGGGAATTGGATGGAATCTTACAGCAAAAAGTGTTCAATTACGGCGACATAGCAAGACCTGGTTTCTTCAGTATGCCCCTGAGGCTAAGGTTTGCTTGACTGGTGCAATGTACCTCATTCTTCAGAACACACCTTACCTGCATGTAAACAGCAGCTTTCTTGACACAGATCATTCCTCAGCAAACACTCTGACTGAACAGTTGGTTACTGCTGGACATCTACCCTCAGAAGGCGGCTTGGCTGCACAGCAAGTGTAGATTTGTAACACATGACCTTCTTTGGGAGCCACTCTCCCCTGGACTGTGCATTAAAGGCTCCTGAGTGGTTCCTGCTTGTTTTCCTCCCTATGGGAGCTCAAGGTATGCACAATGACAGCTCCTTTACTGCAAAGTGATAATACTAGCCTGCCATCGGCGGAAAAGTCCAAGAATGCATCAACAACAAAAAAAGAGCCTTTTATAGTCAGGCACGTTTGTACTACCAAGTAACGTTGGTCACTGTGGAATCATGGCCACTCCACGCATTCCCCAGCTGTACTCCCAAGTCTTGGTAAATTAATAGCAAGCAGAATTTACAAATTCATTCAAGTACTCCGGTCCTTTAATGCACAATAAGTCAAGCCGTCTAGGAATCACTTATCTATATCATTTCAAAAGGATAATGCTTGATTTTATTAGACAAGATATCAGATATTTTATTCACTAAAAACACACATTTCAATTCATTTTGCCCTGCATAAGCCTCAAGCTCAACAAGCATTTGCAATGCAATAGGTCTCGCATTAGAAAAGTTTGAGCTATTGGTATTGTAAATGACACATTTTGTATTTATGTGTTGGTTTTGAAAATAGCGAAATTAATAGCTTTGTCATTTACAATGCCAATAGTTTTAACTTTTGCAAATGTGACACCTGAAGCATTTGTAATGCAATATGTGTTGTATTTACGTGACTTAGATGTATTGATATTACAAATAACAATGGCTTTTAATTTTTTTTAATAATTAATACTTAAATAAAAGTTATTGTAATTTATAATGGCAATAGCTTAAACTTTTGTAAATAACTTGTGTGAAGATTATGTTCAGTGTATTTTATTGTGACGAAAATCCAAGAACAGAAGGGAAATATTAACATCTTTTTGTGACATTTGTAATAAAGCTTGAAACATTGAGAGAACATATTTGAACCAGTTGTTGTTGAATGGTTGCACAGATTGATGCTGTGGTGGCGCTGAGTGATGTTGTGGTGGTGACAAGTGATGCTGTGGCGTTCAGTGATGCTGTAGTAGTGCATAGTGATGTTGTGGTGCCCCTGAGTGATGCTGTGGTGCCCCTGAGTGATGCTGTTGTTGTGCGATAGATAGATAGAGTGAGGGCGATAGATAGCTAGAGGGAGGGGGAAAGATAGATAGAGTGAGGGCGATAGATAGATAGAGTGAGGGTGATATATAGATAGATAGAGTGAGGGCGATAGATGTGTGTGGTTGTATGTGTGTGTGTGCGTGGTTGTATGTATGTGTGTGTTCGGTTACAGAAGGATGCGTGTTGAAGAGATCAGCAGATCAGCACAGGAGAAGAGAACATGGAGTTAGAGAAGTAAGCGGTGGAAGGGAACAGCAGATCAGCACAGGAGTAGAGAACAGGGTTTTGGAGAAGGGGGTGGGGTGGAAGAGAGCAGCAGATCAGGATGGGAGAACAGAACAGGGAGTTAAAGAAGGAGGTGGGTGGAAGAGAGCAGCAGATCAGCACAGGAGAAGAGAAGAGAACAGGGAGTTCAAGAAGGAGGCAGTTGGAAGAGAACAGCAGATTAGTACAGGAGAAAAGAACAGAGTTAAAGAAGGAGGCGGGGTGTTTGAGAGCAGCAGATCAGCTCAGGTGAAGAGAACATGGAGTTAAATAAGGAAGTGAGTGGAAGAGAGCAGCAGACCAGCACAGGAGAAGAGAACATGGAGATAAAGAAGAAGGTGGGTGGAAGAGAACAGCAGATCAGCACAGGAGAAATGAACAGGGAGTTAAAGAAGGAGGCAGGTTTTAGAGAGCAGCAGATCAGCACAGGAGAAGAGAAGAGGGAGTTAAAGAAGGAGGTGGGTGGAAGAGAACAGCAGATCAGCACAGGAGAAGAGAACAGGGAGTTAAAGAAGGAGGTGGGGTGGAATAAAGCAGCAGATCAGCACAGGAGAAGAGAACAGGGAGTTAAAGAAGGAGGTGGGTGGAAGAGAGGAGCAGATCAGCACATGAGAAGAGAACAGGGAGTTAAGTAAGGAAGCGGGTGGAAGAGAACAACATATTAGCACAGGAGAAGAGAACAGTGAGTTAGAGAAGGGGGCGGGGTGAAAGAGAACAGCAGTTTAGCACAGGAGAAGAGAAAAGGGAGTTATTGAAGGAGGTGGGTGAAAGAGAACAGCAGATCAGCACAAGAGAAGAGAAAAGGGAGTTAGAGAAGGAGGCGGGTGAAAGAGAACAGCACATCAGCACAGGAGAAGAGAACAGAGAGTTAGAGAAGTAGGCGGATGGAAGATAGCTTAAAGATTATCACAGGAGAAGAGAACATGGAGTTAAAGAAGGATGCGGGTGGAAAAGAACAGCAGATCGACACAGGAGAAGACAACAGGGAGTTAGAGAAAGATGCGGGTGGAAGAGAGCAGCTGATTAGCACAGAAGAGAACAGGGAGTTAAAGAAGGAGGCGGATGGAAGAGAGCAGCAGATCAGCACAGGAGAAATGAACAGGGAGTTAAAGAAGGAGGCGGGTTTTAGAGAGCAGCAGATCAGAACAGGTGAAGAGAACAGGGAGTTAAAGAAGGAGGTGGGGTGGAATAAAGCAGCAGATCAGCACAGGAGAAGAGAACAGGGAGTTAAAGAAGGAGGTGGGTGGAAGAGAGGAGCAGATCAGCACATGAGAAGACAACAGGGAGTTAAGTAAGGAAGCGGGTGGAAGAGAACAACATATTAGCACAGGAGAAGAGAACAGTGAGTTAGAGAAGGGGGCGGGGTGAAAGAGAACAGCAGTTTAGCACAGGAGTAGAGAAAAGGGAGTTATTGAAGGAGGTGGGTGAAAGAGAACAGCAGATCAGCACAAGAGAAGAGAAAAGGGAGTTAGAGAAGGAGGCGGGTGAAAGAGAACAGCACATCAGCACAGGAGAAGAGAACAGAGAGTTAGAGAAGTAGGCGGATGGAAGATAGCTTAAAGATTATCACAGGAGAAGAGAACATGGAGTTAAAGAAGGATGCGGGTGGAAGAGAACAGCAGATCGACACAGGAGAAGACAACAGGGAGTTAGAGAAAGATGCGGGTGGAAGAGAGCAGCAGATTAGCACAGAAGAGAACAGGGAGTTAAAGAAGGAGGCGGATGGAAGAGAGCAGCAGATCAGCACAGGAGAAATGAACAGGGAGTTAAAGAAGGAGGCGGGTTTTAGAGAGCAGCAGATCAGAACAGGTGAAGAGAACAGGGAGTTAAAGAAGGAGGTGGGTGGAAGAGAACAGCAGATCAGCACAGGAGAAGAAAACAGGGAGTTAAAGAAGGAGGTGGGTGGAAGAGAGCAGCAGATCAGCACAGGAGAAGAGAAGAGAACAGGGAGTTAAAGAAGGAGGCGGTGTAATAGAGCAGTAGATTAGTACAGGAGAATAGAAGAGAACAGGGAATTAGAGAAGGAGGTGGGTGGAAAAGAGCATCAGATCAGCACAGCAAAAGAGAACAGGGAGTTAAAGAAGGAGGTGGGGTGGAAGAGAGCAGCAGATCAGCACAGGAGAAGAGAAGAGAACAGGGAGTTAGAGAAGGAGGTGAGGTGGAAGAGAGCAGCAGATTAGCAGAGCAGAATAGAACAGTAAGTTAAAGAAGGAGGCGGGTGGAATAGAATAGCAGATCAGCACAGGAGAACATAGCAGGGAGTTACAGAAGGAGGCGGTGTAGAAAAACAGCAGATCAGTAGAGGAGAAGAGAACAGGGAGCTAGAGAAGGAGGCGGGTGAAAGATAACAGCACATCAGTACCGGAGAAGAGAAAAGGGAGTTAGAGAAGGAGGCGGATGGAAGAGAGCAAAAAGATTATCACAGGAGAAGGAAACACGGAGTTAGAGAATGAGGCGGTTGGAAGAGAGCAGCAGATCAGCACGGGAGAACAGAACATGGAGTTAAAGAAGGAGGCGGGTGGAAGACAGTAGCAGATCAGCACAGGAGAAGAGAAGAGAACAGGGAGTTAAAGAAGGAGTTGGGGTGGAAGAGAGCAGCAGATCAGCACAGGAGAAGAGAAGAGAACAGGGAGTTAAAGAAGGAGGCGGTCGGAAGAGAACAGCAGATTAGCACAGGAGAAAAGAACAGAGTTAAAGAAGGAGGCGGGGTGTTTGAGAGCAGCAGATCAGCACAGGAGAAGAGAATACAATAGGGAGTTAGAGAAGGAGGTGTGGTGAAAGTGCGCATCAGATCAGCAGAAGTTAACAGGGAGTTAAAATGCAATGCAGTATGTTTCTCATTTGGAAAGTTTGAGCTATTGCTATTGTAAATGACCAATTTTATTTTAATGTTTTGTTGTGAAAAATAGTGAAATTAATTGCTTTGTCATTTACAACGCTAATAGTTATAACGTTTGCAAATGTGACACCTATAGCATTTGTAATGCAATATGGATTGTATTTATGTGACTTACATGTATTGATATTACAAACAACAATGGTTTGAAGTTGGAGGGTGGAGTTGGCTTTTGAGTTGGAGGGTGGAGTTGGCTTTTGATTTGGAGGGTGGAGTTGGAGGGTGGATTTGGAGGGTGGAGTTGGAGGTTGGAGTTGGAGGGTGGAGTTGGAAGGTGGAGTTGGAGGGTGGAGTTGGAGGGTGGAGTCGGAGGGTGGGGTTGGAGTTGGAGGGTGGAGTTGGAGGGTGGATTTGGAGGGTGGAGTTTGAGTTGGAGGGTGGAGTTGGAGGGTGGATTTGGAGGGTGGAATTGGAGGGTGGAATTGGAGAGTGGAATTGGAGAGTGGAATTGGAGGGTGGAATTGGAGGGTGGATTTGGAGGGTGGATTTGGATTTGGATGTAGGATTTTGATTTGGATGGTGGAGTTTGATGGTGTAGTTGGAGGGTGGAGTTGGAGGGTGGCGTTGGAGGGTGGAGTTTGAGTTGGAGGGTGGAGTTGGAGGGTGGAGTTGGAGGGTGGAATTGGACAGTGGAATTGGAGGGTGGATTTGGAGGGTGGATTTTGATTTGGATGTAGGATTTTGATTTGGATGGTGGAGTTTGATGGTGTAGTTGGAGGGTGTATTTGGAGGGTTGTGTTGGAGGGTGGAGTTGGAGGGTGGATTTGGAGGTTGGAGTTGGATGGTGGAGTTGGATGGTGGAGTTGGATTTTGAGGGTGGAGTTGGAGTCTGTAGTTGTAGTTTGCAGGTGGATTTGGAGGCTGGATTTGGAGGCTGGAGTTGTAGATGGAGGGTGGATTTGTAGGGTGTATTTTGATGTTGGAGTTGGAGGGTGGAGTTGGATGGTGTTTTTGGAGGGTGGTTTTGGAGGGTGGATTTGTAGTTGGAGGAAGGAGTTGGAAGGTGGATTTGGAATGTTGAGTTGGAGGGTGTAGTTGGATGGTGGAGTTAGAGGGTGTAGTCGGAGAGAGAGTGTGTGTGTGAGAGAGAGAGAATGTGAGAGAGAGTGTGTGTGTGTGAGAGAGTGTGTAAGAGAGAGTGTGTAAGAGAGAGAGTGTGTAATAGAGAGAGTGTGTAAGAGAGAGAGTGTGTAAGAGAGAGAGGTCGTCATCCCCAGACAGCTAGCACTGCCTGGTAGGCAAGAAATACAAACGCTGGATGAGTGTTCATGAATACAGCCGAGGAGACCTCATCATTTGTGGTGAACAGACGCCTGATATTAGGACAGGAGTGTGGAACCCACTGAGTAGAACATGAAAACATACTGCAAAAATTATCTTTTAAAAAACGGAACCTTTAAAACTGTTTAACAAAATCTGTTTCTTAATTAGCTACCTTTCTACAAAAAGATCAACGTCCACCTAATCTTACTATTAACAGAGTTGAGTTTGACTGGTTTAACAAATTAAGTACACGTATCCATTTTCTTAATGACTATGTATTTACTTGAAAGCTGCTACTTTGATGGACACTCTGGAAAGTAGAATTTTTGTCATTATGTTTTCACGCTGAACCCTTAGTTTAATAGGAGGCTAACACGGCAATAGGCACACAGGATATGGACTGAACACAAATACAACTCTGGCTGAGTAGCCAGCAGTGCACAGCAGGCATGGAAATGAGTTTAGAGAACCTTATCTGTTGTCAATATTCAAGTATGCAAAACCTCAAAAACAAGCCATGAGCAGCCGGTGGCTAGGCAAACCAGACCACACGGTACTGTATATCACACAACCATCTAAAGATAATGAAACAAAAAATGGCGAAGCCGTTAGGTCTTTCTAGGTAACCCATTGCCAGTGGTTTATACATGCTCATAGATAAAGAATTTACAGCCCAGGTCCCCTATATCATGCCTATATAGGTCTACCTGATACAGGTTGCTCAAACAATCGTGGTCTGCAGTCTCTCATGGATTCATTTTCCCAACTCTGTATAGCATCTTCATTCACTTCTATATTGCACATCCTCCTATGTTATCTCATTCTGCATCTTTCAAATAGATTATCAGACATATTTTTATGAGTAAGAATCCACTTGGAATGGACAGACTGGAAACATAACAGTTATACAAATCTGTCAATCACAGGCCAGAAAAAAAGGAGATTTAGGCAAATCTTAGAGACTAAAACAGCAGTGCTACTGCTACGTTTACAGAGACCTTTGGTATCAGAAAGGACTCTGGGTATACCACTAATACATACTTAGGCTTCAGTCAGCGGTAGTAACAATACTGTAAAAAGTTTCTCAATATAAAAAGCTGAAAAGTCTATTTACAAGCCAGACCAGAAATTGCTCTCTGGTAACAAGGAACCAAGATCAGCAATACCTGTCTCAAACTCAGCACAAACTATTACGCAAACCTCAATATCAGACATGGTTCAGAGATCCAAAAGTACTGTGACAGTTTCTGAAAATGCACAAATTTCGATATGAGGTACAGAGGTTTAATTTTGATAAACATGTCAATTCTTCAATACAAAAAGTGGGCATCTTCGTAAACAAACCACATGTGTGCAACGAAATACCAACTTTTTATTTTTAGTAAACACATATGTCAAAACAGAAGCCAACATTCAAATTTGCCAAAGGTTGTTTAAGTGATGTGTGGGGCCAGGACAGAAACATGTCCCTCCTCCTTGGACCAAGAAAAAGCAATCCTCATTCACACCGGCACACCTACCATTCGATCTAAACCGCAGGTGAGAGGTCAAAACGAAGTCCATGGCCTTAAAGAGAAAGTTACACCCAAAGCCTCATGTTTTGGCATTAAGACTCATAGTGCAAACCCCAAGAAGTGTCCAGTTGCTTTTTTTCATCGCAGTATCTCTTTTCCCCAACGAAAAGTCCCAGATTTCAGAAATGCACAAAAGCTGATTTCTCGGTAGATAACATTCTACATTTCTAACAACTTTCTGTCTAATATTTGAACCCGACCATGTTTAACTTTTCTCTGTCTGGGTTTTATTTCAATTCCATTTTATTCTGTGACGTTTGATATATAAAAAACTTCAAGCAGTGCTACTGTGAATACAGCCAGCACTTTGCATTTCAGGGGGCAGGGTGAATGCGACATTCAGAAGTCTGTCTGTCTTAGAGGGTTGACAGACTGGGCCAGAGCGCCGTGCAAGGCTTCTAAAACAAGCAACACTGAGCGATTTACGACGTGAGAGAACACCTCAGACTGCAGGGAAAATGACACCACGCGTTGGGTAGGCTGTGAGAAACCCACCGAGTGCTTCAGCGGCGTGTTGCAGTCGTGTGATGTGTGTGATGTGCCTTGGGAATCCGGAATGTTTGTTATCAGCTGCAGAATAGAATATCAGGGCATTCTACAATCAAAGTCGTGGAGCCCAGCCACCGCTCGAATGTTCGTTTTACAAACACAAAAAGGCATAAAGCTGTCCCTTTGAAAAACCAACTCATGAAACAAACAACAAATTTGAATGAAAAGTCATGGAGGAATATTCTGACCCAGGCAGACGAAAAAACTCGGAGTACAGATTTTTCCGTTCTTCGGAGGGACGACAGTTTTCACGTGTGGAGTTTTCCTCAGTCTTGGGAAGTAATGTAAGGGTCACTTTGTAGCACTTTGACCCTTCTTGGCGCATCAATAGTGTTAAGAGTCGGAGGGAAGAAAGGGTGCACTTTAAGCTGTAATTGTAAAAGTTGATCTCTTCGTATAGGAAAGGACGATACAGCCAGATTCATCAACTGAAAATCGGCTCGCAAAGGGCCAGATTCTTTGCGAGCGTAATTTTTGCAATTGGGATTCATCACCCCAAATGCAAAAATCGCTAAATGGCGAGGAATTGCCTTTAAGGAATCTCTATTTGAGATTCCTTAAATGCAATTCATGAACCATTTTTGAATTGCGAAATCGCTATTTTTGGTCGCTATTTACCGCGAAGTCTGACTTTGTGGTAAATAGCGAAAACTGAGAAAAATGCACTTTAGTGCATTTTTCTAAGTTGTATGTTACACACAACTATGTTATACACAGTTGTATGTTGTATGTTGTATGTTACACACACACATGTGGACATGTGTGTGCGCAACATTAGTCTACATTTACATTTCAGGGGTGCTACAGGGTGTCCTTTGGACACCCCTGGCACCCTTGAAATCGCATCCTTATTTATGAATGGGGAGTCATTCCTTATTTGCGATTAGCAATTTGCTAATCGCAAATAAGGAAGCTGTAGAAATTGCAAACAATATTGCGATTTCTACATGAATCCCGTTTTGCAAGTCTTTAATAGCGATTCCTTAATAATCGCTATTAAGGACTCGCAAAAGAGGACAATGATGAATCTGGGGGTATGTCCTTCAGTGCCAAAAACCCAATTCTCATAAAAAATAGTGCAAGGCAAGTAGAATTACAGATCCAAAATGTACCTAGGAAAAGCAAATGGTAGTTGGGGGTGAGCAGGCCAGCACACAATACAACCAGGGCAATTGGCAAACTCTGTAAGTAGACAAAAGAATACGACTGGGCACTTAGGGAAGGTCTACGAAGGGGGTTTTCAGTTGTAAACCCTTAGAATAGGTCAAATACAGGGTTTGCGAACTCGTTTACATATGTAACTAACTCCATTTTGCGATTCAGAAAAGTTTTTATATATTGCAAAATTTGTTTTATAAATCGTTACAGAATCACAACTGGAAGGGGCACGTTAGCGGTGTCCCTTCCAAATTGTGTTTCACTGATCTATGAAACCAAACCATAATTCCAGTTGTAAACCACTGACCAGTAACCAACTCCCAAGTTGGGTAGGTAACCAATATGGCACAACTTGGAAGAAGTGGTCCACCTTAGACATGTTCTTTTTTGGGAATCAGGGCGAAGCTTCAGCTGGGGTGGAGGCTAGAGTGGTCCAGGGGACCAGTGCCAGCTCTCACATAAGTTTCAAAAAATTAATAACTTTTTTTATAAAGCAGCCCCAGGTCCTTTTTAGGTATTTGGACTACTTTTTATACAAGCACTGGCAAAGCCAAGATTGCGCCTATGGGAGATATATTGGTTTTGTCAATGATATTTTAGACATGTTGCACACCAGCGCGGTGGCAGACAACGAACTGCCCCTCTAATAATAGGGCAAATACTTATCTGTTGCACCTGTGAAAGAAGATTTTGTGATGCCTGGGGTGAACGCATGTCCCTGTGAATGCTTCAACCTTTTTGGGGAGGTGTGGTAAACGCCTATTTCTAAGTAGTACATAGAGTGAAAACATGGCATATGGCACCATCTAATAGTATGGCCACATAATTTGCCTCATTATTAATGTAGATGGTGGGCTTGCTTTTCATTAGAAATCTATAAATACACAGTGGCGGCCAGCACAGATCATCGATGGTGGGCGGAGGAGTAGGGTGGAATGTAATACAAAAAATTTAAACTCATCTTCTTGCCGCCACGTCGCTCCTTCGCGTCAGAACGCCGACTCAGGAAGCAGCCAGGCTCCTCTGACCAATCACAACGCTGCAATGCAGCGTTCAGACTGGTCTGAGCGTCGTTGTTCGACGCTCAACCAGGAACAAGGAGCATGGGTAAGTTCTCCATGCAGGCCGTAATGCAGCCTGCGTGGACAACAGGGAAAGTGCGCATGGCTGTTGTCGGGCCGGCCAAACAGTCAGGTGCACTCAGGAGTGGACAAACCACTCCTCCTCTGCCCTGATCCGAGAGCAGAGCAGCCCCGCCCACTCAGGCCGCAGGAACAAATAAAATGATAATAAGGTTCAGTTATTATCATTTTAGTTTTCCTTTAGTTACACTGCTTAAAACTGGTAGGGCGACACTTCTCGCTGTAGCAGAGTAGCCGCCACTGTAAATACATTTTACTCCTGTAGTGTGCAGCCATACAAAACAAGGGGAATGTGGCATAATGCCTCCGCTACTACCCCCATGACAGCCATGATGTGTCTCCAATGTGAACTAATTTGATATATATCAATCTAGGCAACAGAGCGTAACGAGAGGTCGAAATGAACTGAGCTAAAACATTGGTTTTTTGTAAAAAAGGGGAGTTCAATTTTATTCACAAATTATTAAAACACATTGAAGTAATAATACACATTTACAATTTACATTAAACACATGTAACTCAATGAATTGAGAATACACAACAACACTGTTAAAAAGAAGCAAATAATTCAACGAGATGGAAGTTACATAAAATGAACACAATTTTTAAGAGAAAAATGTGGCTAAATTAATCTCTACGCGCGTTTCGGCGAACCAGCGCCTTCTTCTGGAGCAGCCACGATAGTATCTACAAAAAGGAAAATATCATATAAAGAAACATTATATACAATATTACTCTTGTTGTGTAACAAAAAAACACTTCAGAACAATCCAATGTTATTGTAGTAGTCTCAGACTTTCCATTTTGTTTTGACCAAACGTTTTTATATTATAACATTACTATTAAGGATTTCATTTCCTTGCCTTGAAGGTAATCATACATGCGTAACTGTGGTAGATCATTGAACCCATAATCTTTTATCTGCACTAGTGGTCACAGAAAGAAGACAGTGTCTTATAATCATAGATTGACTATTCCCAATGTTGTAAGTTTAAAGGGTTTTTACATTGGATGGTTAATAAAGGGATTCTGATATTTGTATCTCTCTAGTTGAACCTCTAACTAGCGTGAACGATGAAGTAGAGAACACTAGAGATGGTCGCAGTTATCAGGAAGTTATTCTAGCAGGACCTAAATAATAATATGCAATGCATCTATATCATAAATAAGGTCACTTACTTTAAAAACACGAAATATATTGCTGTAATTCGATGACGCAATCTGGTCTGTACGTCCAACGAGTACCCTTTCTTTTGTTTATGTTATGTAGATATTCTAAACCATAAAGAAACAGTAAATGAACATTTGAGCCCTTATTATTATAGCCTAGTCTTATGATTTCTTCATGGCCAATACTTAATAGACGAACAAGATTGGTGTATTACCTATTTTAATTGAGGTTTGCAGATGGATATTCCATAAACATTGATGTGATTCGTTGGTCTCGAATGTTGATTTAAATTTCTATATTTCCTAAAGAAATTATAGGATCTTTCAATATATTCGATCTTTCAACTTTTGATTTTTTAATTTTAACTAAACAATTAATAAGGATATAGTTTTTTACTTTAGAAGATGAAGGTACCTTAATTAAGGAGTAGGGGTTCATTTAGACCCGCCGCCCGGAGTTAAAAAGTAGTGGCCGCAGTAATGCGTATTTATGTGAAACTGGAAAGGTATGATCCTCCTGATGTGGGGATAGTTAATTGTGATGATTGCCTACAGAATGGATAGAAAGAAAACTGGCATAAACATCTATACTATATAGTCACAGGGTAGCAATTTCTTAACTAAAACTCTTAAGGAGATGAAGGACTGATGGTTACCTTTTTGGTTGCGCTCAGAGGCGGTTGATTCAGATGATTTTAAAATAACTCCCTGTCTGTAAAATAGAAAAAAATAGAAAAAATGGTAGGGAAGTTATGTTACTCGCTCATTATTTAAAACTTGCGAGTCAACTAAAGAGTGACTAGATTGAAGGTGCCGCATTAAGGATTTCTCCCAGGACTCACCCAATAGATATCAACAGGGCTCCAAAAATCCGGCGGCGGGACACGGGGGTTCTATGCTCCTTCCACGAACGATGGCAACTGAAAGCTCTATCAACTGCTGTTTATATACCCTACTTGATTGGATAAGTAAGTGCACCTGACCTGTGTGTGGGAATGGAGAAAGGACCACCAATTGCAAGGAAGTAGAAAGAGGACTCGATTCTCTAAAGGGATAACCAAGATGGCTTCCAAGTACACTGTCACTTGAGTAGACATAGATGATGGTGTGGAGCGATTAGACTCACCTAACTCAACAGAAGAGTAAAAACGGAGAAGGGAGCCATATTATCAAGGGGCACTAAGGTCAATTTTACCTATTGACCAAATGCAAATTAGGAAACTCTATGTACATAGCGCAACAAGAATGATTCCAAATATAGCCATAGGCACGTTATGTATTGAGTAGCGATCTACCTAATAATTTGCAAAAGAAAGGGTCAAATCGTGCGGAATCTCGTAAGGCTTGGAACTCTGTTTGATACCACTATACGTGTAAACTTGAAGAAACTCCAGATTTTCTATACTTTTAGTAATTATTAGATCAATGCTTCCTAGATCTAATGTTGCTTAAATCGACATAAACGACAGTGTGGAACGCAAGGAAAATTCCACCTAGTCAGGATAATGGAAGATAACACGAGGAAGTTGCATCTTAGGTGGGCACTGAACTCAATTGTTATTGTTGTAAAAATCAAACCAGGGAATTATCAGTGACACACCGCACGTGTATGCGGGAATAAATCTGGACTCGTTATAAAGCGGTATGCGCTCTATTTTATGGATGTGAAAATCAAACCATAAAGAGAATCGTGCAACTAAATAGTATATTTGACAGAACCATAGATGTCAACATGATGGAAATCTATATCATTTACTATTTTAAAAGATTATACATAAATAATATGAATTGACAGAAAGAAAGAATGGTTATGGTAGTAATAGCTAGAAGAGGAAGAAAAGGGACCCCAGTGTATGTGATATAATACGTGATATCACATGAGGAGAAATACTTTGGAGCTTCTTAATAATTATTTTACTCAGGACACACTATACATAATGTGAACTGCCACTGAAGCCTTAATCCGGCAGCCCTATGTTACCCTGCTTGAGCACATATTTCCTGCCCCACCACAGTGTCGGCTAGAGGCCTACTAGGCGGACAAGATCCAGCGCCTAATTTATAAACAAGCATTTACAATGCAATGGTTTCGCCTTTGGAAAAGTTAGAGCTATTGGCATTGTAAATGACAACATTTGTATTTATGTGTTGGTTTTGAAAACAGATAAATAAATGGCATTGTCATTTACATTGCCATTAGCTTAATCTCGGCAGTCACTCTGCACTCCCCCTGCACTCCCTAGCTACTCACTCTGCACTCCCCCTGCACTCCCTAGCTACTCACTCTGCACTCCCCCTGCACTCCCTAGCTACTCCCCCTGCACACCCTAGCTACTCCCCCTGCACTCCCTAGCTACTCCCCCTGCACTCCCCCTGCACTCCCCCTGCACTCCCCCTGCACTCCCTAGCTACTCACTACTCTGCACACTCACTACTCTGCACACTCACTACTCTGCACACTCACTACTCTGCACACTCACTACTCTGCACACTCACTACTCTGCACACTCACTACTCTGCACACTCACTACTCTGCACACTACACAAAGATCTGTTACAATTAGAATAAAATAAAACGAGGTGTAAAAAATGATATGAAGTAATCTTCCTAGAGTCCCTTGTTCCCGTCGAAGGGGACTCTTTCAGAATATGTGACACTCCCCCTGCACTCCCCCTGCACTCCCTAGCTACTCACTACTCTGACACTCACTACTCTGCACACTCACTACTCTGCACACTCACTACTCTGCACACTCACTACTCTGCACACTCACTACTCTGCACACTCACTACTCCCCCTGCACTCCCCCTGCACCCCCCCTGCACTCCCCCTGCACTCCCTAGCTACTCACTACTCTGCACACTCACTACTCTGCACACTCACTACTCTGCACACTCACTACTCTGCACACTCACTACTCTGCACACTCACTACTCTGCACACTACACAAAGATCTGTTACAATTAGAATAAAATAAAACGAGGTGTAAAAAACTCCAGAATGAACTGCAAAGCACTAAGAAGTAACACTAAAACACAAGCAGTTGCCACCGTTGGCCCACCCATTACATCAATACTCCTGTACAGTAAACAATAGTTGTCCAGCACAGGAACACACATTAGTTGGGACATCAGTTTTGTTCCAGTGTCAGGAACATCATCACTTTCCTGCACAAATAAGCTATATTCCTATTGGCTGAGCAGAACCTTCAGTTAAAAATGTGCCACGATAATTGAGAATCTCTGTAGGAGTGATTGATTTTCCGTTTTTTACATTTCATGTTCCACATGGCCAAGTGTTTAATTTCCCCCTTTAATCGAGAGGAATTGTTCCGTTTTGGAACAGAGTTCCATTAAAAAAAGTTGCATTAAAAAAGGGAACTTTTCATCATCTCAGGAAGTGGGGGTTCCAGTTTACAGGAATGCAGGAAGCACATAAGACACAATAGAATATTTTTTCTCATTTGAGTTTGAAGTCATTCCGCTTATATAGTTGTAGGTACATGCAGGCACTCGTAGGTATGGAAAGAAGACAAAACGAGGAATGCACGAACACAGGCACCTACATTTGCATTAAGACATTCCTACAGAGATATGCAGATGCATTTACAATGGGCAACATGAGACCACCTACTTATATGTAGCAAAGGCTGTTTTCATGTGCAAGAGAAGAGCGCTCACTGCACCTGGCAATTTCTCTTTACAAACCCACTCTAAAGAGAACACTAATAAACATAATTTTACCCTTCTCAATCTCACCTGCCATGAATTCGCCACCTCCATGCCGATCATTTCCTCTTGCTAAAATAGCAGATCAGCAACACGAGGAAAATCTTGAAATATGCTTGTTTGAGACCCGAATCAGGCGTGAGCATCACCTTTGTTTGGTCCAGTTTCATGGCGTTCTTGACCATCTAGAGAGCCCAGTGAATGAGAGAAATGGGTGGAAATGCAGATGACTTCACTGACCAGCCTAGAACATCAGAATCCATCCTCTTGCCAGAGGGGAATCACATTGTTTGTCCTAGTGATTTCTGTCTGTTGCAAAAAGTTTTGAGAAAATAACCACTTGTTAAAGATGGGTGAAGAATTAATTAATCAGCCATTCGCAACAGCATGGCAGAACGTGGTCATAGGGTAGCCTGATTTTCTAGATGGCTGTGGGGTAGATGTTTAGTACTCAATCTCATATTTACTGAGAGTTTGCGCTTGTGTGACACAAAGTGATCCAAAGCAGTGATGATCAGCTTGAATGCGCAAAAGCTATTCTGCTCTGGAAGTTAACCCTTGCAGAGTACAAAAACAATTTGCGCCAACCCTTGTTAAGTTATGCAAAGGGGCATACCTGGGCTAGGACATTGCGAAAAATATAGGTTTTGTCCATAAAATCTGATCCCCTAAAGCATCTTGATATTCTTTTGCACCAAACCCTAACCTGGCACAAGCAAGTTTGGTTGCCGGGCGCCAGACAACAGCTGTGAAGGGGAAGACCAATGGCAGCAGAGCCCTACTGACCAATGAATAGGGAGTCCACGAAGCCAGCATGGGAGTTCTGCGGAGAAGGATGACATGTAAACAAACTGAAGCTTTGTCTTAAAGGGGCAGCGCGATGAAATCGAACCGAAAGGATTACCGTGTATCCTCTGGCCTAGTCAACATGATGACGCATCTCGCTTTAACGCGATTACAGTGATGCCATTCCAGTTAGGTTATTATACGGCGAGGCTACGGCCGTTAAGGCAAACTGTTTAATAAGAATTCACAGGCGTATCGATCATACCTGTAAACGGGAGAGGACACGGACGGCGGGAGGAGGGCGGGAGAAGACACGGACGGCGGGAGGGGGCGGGAGAGGACACGGACGGCGGGAGGAGGGCGGGAGAAGACACGGACGGCGGGAGGAGGGCGGGAGAAGACACGGATGGCGGGAGGAGGGCGGGAGAAGACACGGACGGCGGGAGGAGGGCGGGAGAAGACACGGACGGCGGGAGGGGGCGGGAGAGGACACGGACGGCGGGAGGAGGGCGGGAGAAGACACGGACGGCGGGAGGAGGGCGTGAGAAGACACGGACGGCGGGAGGGGGCGGGAGAAGACACGGACGGCGGGAAACGTGCACAGGACAGCGAGGGGGGCGGAAAGGCACACGGAGGGGGCGGGAATGGACAGCGCATCTGAATTCACTTTCAGTGAAAGGGGAGGGAACGGGGAAAAACGTAACTCCGCCCTGGGAAAAAATCTCGGGAACGCCCCCGAATCTGGTCCGGCCTTGACGGACAGATCCGGCACCCAATGGCTAGCCTCCATTTATGGAGCTAGCCAATGAGAGCCGGGGGACGTTCCCAAAGTGCTTAGTGTCGACATAGGATTTCACCTGCGCTGAAAGTCTGCGCAGAGCGCAGCCTTTCGGCAGGCGAAACCCAATGAATAAGTGCCTTGGCTAAAAATTTTGCTCAGAAGCCCATGGCCAGTGTTATTGAATGTTGGGGTGCCGCATGCAAAGTTGCGTAATCCATCACCAGACACTACCTACATCTTTACCTCAACTCTTCTAGGTTCTTTTTCATCCAGGCTCTTCCTTCTGCTTTTCCTTTTGCGTGTTTTTCCCCTCTTCCTCCCGGTCAACGTCTGGCAAGGAAAAATAAGTGCTTGTGCCCAAAAATGAGTGTTGTGTGCCCGACCTGAACAACGGGCTCAAACCAAGGCCTGGATAAGTCCAAGCTAACGGGCCACGTGCTGTTATGAGATCCTGAGGAGGGCTCCAGTTTCAGTGCATTGGCATTGCTGGCACTCCAACTAAATGGTCTTCATTGTCTTCAACGCACTGCGTGATATAGGTCCCAAGTTCATATCCACTAAGATCTCAAAATACATTCCTAAACGGAACCTAAGATCAGCCACAGTGAACATGTTCATGACTCCTAGATTTAAACGAAAGAGAACGGGTGGCTCGCGCTTCTCAGTTCTAGGCCCCACATTCTGGAATACCCTACCAATCGAAATCAGATTAACCTCAGAATATACAAGTTTAAGGAAAAAACTAAAAAACATGGTTATTCACCCAAGCCTATTGTTAGAGTCTTGGAGGACAACTCTCTTCTCTCCACAGCGCCATGAGACCGTTTGGTATACCTGCGGTCTGTAAATTCCATACACATAAACACATGAAATGGCCCAGTGAGGACTCAACCTTTCACCACACAAACCCTGGGTCTGCTTAGAAACCACCCTACATTGTCCAAACAAATACAATAAACTACCAAGCTGGAAAGTAACAAGCATTTACAATGCAATGGTCTCGGCATCATTAAAGGTAGAGCTATTGGCATTGCTCATGACATTTCTTTTTTTTTCTTTAAATCATAAATAAATGGCATTGTCATTTACATTGTCAATACACACCACTCTGCACTCAACTGCACTCACCTGCACTGCACTGCACTCACCTGCACTGCACTCACCTGCACTGCACTCACCTGCACTGCACTCACCTGCACTGCACTCACCTGCACTCACCTGCACTCACCTGCACTGCACTCACCTGCACTGCACTGCACTCACCTGCACTGCACTGCACTCACCTGCACTGCACTGCACTCACCTGCACTGCACTCACCTGCACTGCACTCACCTGCACTGCACTCACCTGCACTGCACTCACCTGCACTGCACTGCACTAACCTGCACTGCACTGCACTCACCTGCACTGCACTCACCTGCACTGCACTCACCTGAACTGCACTGCACTCACCTGCACTGCACTCACCTGCACTGCACTCACCTGCACTGCACTCACCTGCACTGCACTCACCTGCACTGCACTCACCTGCACTGCACTGCACTCACCTGCACTGCACTGCACTCACCTGCACTGCACTCACCTGCACTGCACTGCGCTCACCTGCACTGCACTGCACTCACCTGCACTGCACTGCACTCACCTGCACTGCACTCACCTGCACTGCACGCACTGCACTCACCTGCACTGCACTCACCTGCACTGCACTGCACTCACCTGCACTGCACTCACCTGCACTCACCTGCACTGCACTCACCTGCACTGCACTGCACTCACCTGCACTGCACTCACCTGCACTGCACTCACCTGCACTGCACTGCACTCACCTGCACTGCACTCACCTGCACTGCACTCACCTGCACTGCACTGCACTCACCTGCACTGCACTCACCTGCACTGCACTCACCTGCACTGCACTCACCTGCACTGCACTGCACTCACCAGCACTGCACTCACCAGCACTGCACTCACCTGCACTGCACTCACCTGCACTGCACTGCACTCACCTGCACTGCACTCACCTGCACCACACTCACCTGCACTGCACTCACCTGCACCGCACTCACCTGCACCGCACTCACCAGCACCGCACTCACCAGCACTGCACTCACCTGCACTCACCTGCACTGCACTGCACTCACCTGCACTCCACTGCACTGCACTCACCTGCACTGCACTCACCTGCACTGCACTGCCCTCACCTGCACTGCACTCACCTGCACTGCACTGCACTCACCTGCACTGCACTCACCTGCACTGCACTGCACTCACCTGCACTGCACTACACTCACCTGCACTGCATTCACCTGCACTGCACTCACCTGCACTGCACTCACCTGCACTGCACTCACCTGCACTGCACTCACCTGCACTGCACTCACCTGCACTGCACTGCACTCCACTGCACTGCACTCACCTGCACTGCACTCACCTGTACTGCACTGCACTCACCTGCACTGCACTGCACTCACCTGCTCTGCACTCACCTGCACTGCACTGCACTCACCTGCACTGCACTCACCTGCACTGCACTCACCTGCACTGCACTGCACTCACCTGCACTGCACTCCACTGCACTCACCTGCACTGCACTCCACTGCACTCACCTGCACTGCACTGCACTCACCTGCACTGCACTGCACTCACCTGCACTGCACTCACCTGCACTGCACTGCACTCACCTGCACTGCACTGCACTCACCTGCACTGCACTCACCTGTACTGCACTGCACTGCACTCACCTGCACTGCACTGCACTCACCTGCTCTGCACTCACCTGCACTGCACTGCACTCACCTGCACTGCACTCACCTGCACTCACCTGCACTGCACTGCACTGCACTGCACTCACCTGCACTGCACTGCACTCACCTGCACTGCACTCACCTGCACTGCACTCACCTGCACTGCACTCACCTGCACTGCACTGCACTCACCTGCACTGCACTCACCTGCACTGCACTCACCTGCACTGCACTGCACTCACCTGCACTGCACTCACCTGCACTGCACTGCACTCACCTGCACTGCACTGCACTCACCTGCACTGTACTCACCTGCACTGCACTCACCTGCACTGCACTCACCTGCACTGCACTGCACTCACCTGCACTGCACTCACCTGCACTGCACTCACCTGCACTGCACTGCACTGCACTCACCTGCACTCCACTCCACTGCACTCACCTGCACTCCACTGCACTCACCTGCACTGCACTCACCTGCACTGCACTGCACTCACCTGCACTGCACTGCACTCACCTGCACTGCACTGCACTCTGCACTCACTACTCTGCACTCTGCACTCACTACTCTGCACTCTGCACTCACTACTCTGCACTCACTACTCACTACTCTGCACTCACTACTCTGCACTCACTACTCTGAACTCACTACTCACTACTCTGCACTCACTACTCTGCACTCACTACTCTGCACTCACTACTCTGCACTCACTACTCTGCACTCACTACTCACTACTCTGCACTCACTACTCACTACTCTGCACTCACTACTCTGCACTCACTACTCTGCACTCACTACTCTGCACTCACTACTCACTACTCTGCACTCACTACTCTGCACTCACTACTCTGCACTCTGCACTCACTACTCTGCACTCACTACTCTGCACTCACTACTCTGCAGAGTAGTGAGTGCAGAGTAGTGAGTGCAGAGTAGTGAGTGCAGAGTAGTGTGTGCAGAGTAGTGCACTCACTACTCTGCACTCACTACTCTGCACACTCACTCTGCACTCACTACTCTGCACTCACTACTCTGCACGTAGTGAGTGCAGAGTAGTGAGTGCAGAGTAGTGCACTCACTACTCTGCACTCACTACTCTGCACACTCACTCTGCACTCACTACTCTGCACTCACTACTCACTACTCTGCACTCACTACTCTGCACACTCACTCCTCTGCACTCACTCCTCTGCACTCACTCCTCTGCACTCACTACTCTGCACTCACTACTCTGCACTCACTACTCTGCACACTCACTCTGCACTGTGCACGCCGCTGATATCATTGAATCTTCCACCACACTTTCTAAAACTCTATAGTCAGAAGCATAATAGGCACAGAACCAAAAGAAGGGTAGACATTGCTTAAAATAATCTTATTGTATTTATGAGAAGCAAAAGCGAGACTGTGAAATGTGCTGAGTATCAGTTTGTTAGGAATCAACAGAGTGGAGTTAGAGAACCAAGAAATAGTAGTTTAGAATCCGGGTTAGAAGGAGTAGTAATCACAAGCTGAGGATCAACGGGCGCGAAACAGCGTGGTGGGCGCGCACGACGCAGCGTGGGCGTGCACATCAGCTGAAGATCGCCGGAGAAGACACGAGTCTGCCTTCTGCCGTGACTGACCCGATGCGGAGGGAAAGAGCCCGGTGAGTGTGGGGGGGGGGCGGCAGAGAGAGAGATAGTGTGAGAGAGTGTGTGTGTGTGTGTGTGTGTGTGTGTGTGCATGCATGCATGCGTGCGTGCGTGTGTCTGTCTGTCTGTGTGTGTGTCTGGCGCATGCCTGCCTGCCTGCCTGCCTTTGTGCGCGTCCACAGACCCTGGTCGGCTCGTCCACCTCTCTGTAGTCCCTTGCTAGCTTACTAGGCGACAATAGTTCTCGTTGCCGAGACCTAAAAACGGACAAGTCGTGTTATATTTACAGTAGTTTATACAAAACAGTTCTGAAAAGAAAAAAACGCACAACTCTCTACATACCAGGAACAACCAAACAGCAAGGACGCGCGAGTGATGGAAATCGCAGAAATGGCGATAGTGCAATGGAAGCATCGAGAACATAGTATGACGTAACAGACCAGAGCAGCCACCACCAGATCCTCTCGCACCTGCCGCGAGCACACCGGGGACCACGAGTCCAGGTTACCAAATAGGTCTCACGTGAAAAAAAAAAGCGTGCTGAGGAGGACATTTAGCAGTAGCACCACAATACATAACAAATGTAAGAAGTACTTACATGCCGCTGCTACGGCGTGGGTGTATAAACCTGTAGAAACAACTCATTTTTAATTCAGTAAAATAACACGTAGACGAGCTAAAAAAAACACGAATTGAACAAAAATAACAATATGTAATACGGTGGTGAACAGCACACCTTTGTGCAAATTGGAACCACCCGGCCTTTAGCGCCTCGCTTTCCATGGCGCGCGCTCCCCCGCGAGGCGTCTTTGTTTATACTGGACGGGTGCAGGCCTCTTGGCCCATTCCCGCTCCTGGAGATTCGTTAACGGGCTCCTACGCCCCTCTCCTCCGTCCCAGCCACCCCCTATCCCCTCGGAACCCACCTCCCTGCCCACACTGTGTTTTCTCAGGTCTGGACAGGCAACTGCCAGCCCGTAAAACTCTGAAAGCCGTTTATTGAGAGTAGGCCGGTGGCTCGTGCCTGCATTTAGAGGGGGCCCATGTGGGGCCCGGTGGTTTACACAGGAGGGTTACCAAATGTAGAACACCGGCAGCTTTCATAAAACCATTTCGTAAAAAGAGCAAATTGGGTCATTAGGAACTCGCTACCCTGTTGCACTTCTGAATTTGCAAATTTGGAACACCACTTAACTGGCAGCCAAGTTAAACAAGAACGAAAAAAAAAACCTGTCTAGCTTTCGAGCAGGATGAATGGGGCAGCCAGAAGTGAGCAGCCACTCTGATTAACTCTGCTCTCCTTGTGCCAGGGGAAATATATTCAGTATCCCTCCTGTGCTTTCTCCAGTTAAAAAGTGTTAATGCAACATTACTGCATGTTCCCTCCTTCCAAGTACCAGAATTCTTTAACCTGACGAAATTTGAGTGGCAAAGACTGCTGGGGCCGAGCAGTAAATTTGCACACTAAATCCAGTGAGAATGAAGGCCAGAAACATGTTATGTTATGTCAGTGGCAATTGTATAGGTACAACCCGCAAAAATAGGGACTCATGTCACTATCAGATGGTCTGTCCGTGGTGGGGATTTTAGGAGCGGGGTGCTCTTCATCACGTTTTTAATGCATGGTAAACATGTCCATTATCGACAGTAGAATCCACTATTATGTTGCAAAATAACACACAACATACTTAAACAACAAAAATTCATCAATTATTCTAATTTATACTATCACAAAAACAGTAGAGCTAAAACGAGGTAATCAGAAACAGGCTGTGCTCCTATTATACGTTATAGTTAGTTGGACATTTCACTCGTACAAAACCAGAGAAATTCAGCCGTTATAGTTAGTTGAGCTAACTATAACTCATGCCCCCGCAATGCACTGCTGATGACATCACGTATTACATCATTCATGACATGGTCAGTGACATCACTGATTACCCGCCCACGAAGAGGAGCAATCGCTCGGTGATTCTCTACAGTGAACGAGTACAACAAGTTTGAGGAGGTGTAGAATAAAAAAAAACTCTACCCTCGTGAATGAACGGACATGGGAGAGTGTACAAGAAAGTGAATATGTAATTAATGCATTTACATAGAGTAGCTACTTGGCAGGAAAATGAAGCGACCCCTCGGGTTGGCCAAAAGGAAGTTAGAACGTATAAGTACATCAAGTGCACTAAGCAGAGTATCTGCATTAACTGACGAGAAATCAAACAGAAACAGTTTTAATCAGTAGAAGAACTGAACGTACTTATAAAGTTTGACTCAAGAGGGCATGTAAACCAAGCTATACATTAAGGAATACCGAGAGAAACAAACTAACTATTGTCTTGATAAAGATGGAATAACAATCAAATCCATTGAAACGAGTCGACGCATCATTGTACATAATCCAAGGGAAAATTTGGACCGGCAGATACGAAAATGAGTGTATCCAGGCAAGGTTTCTTAACTGTCCCATAGGATATCTTCTTTTGATAGACAAAGTATACTGTCTAACTATTGTTCTCTTTTCATGTTATGGTATATTGTATAAACTGATTGTAATTGGGAATTTTACATTTCTTGTTTTTATGAATTGTTTTGCATAAAACTGTGATAGATAGGAGTATTGAAATTTTAACATTGTAACCAGTTTTTTAACAATAAAAGATTTTTCTATAACTTAAGTGCTATTTAGCAATGGATTAAAATATTAGGTGGGATTTTCCTTGATGAATTGTATTATTGTGCGCCTTGTGAGGTACGACCTAATTGTGAGTTGAGCCTCATATCCTGTTCCTTGCATAACCCAAGGGAATATTTGTTTTACTTGTATATCAGACCTGCCAACTCAACATGGTGTCGCTGTGTGACACATGATTTCGGCTTCCATCACACGGTCACCCGGTGAGGAGCCGATATCACACAGTGGCAGGGAAAACATGCTGAAAACCACTGTAAACAGTGATTTTCAGTTACTTTTTGGAGGCTTTCAACTGCGGACATCCATTAATGGATATGAAAACACCCCAGGACATAGGGAAAAGTCTCACTAAGCTTTTACTTATTTTTTTGTTTTAAAGGAGGGGGTTTGAGGCCGGGTTGAGGGTAAAAGTGCATCTTACTTTTCTGCTCGAGGCCCCGCCCCTCCAAGGGCCCGACCCCCTTCTTACACATGAGATTTTTGTTGAAGTTGGCAGGTCAGGTATATCTATAGACGGGGATCCACGAGCCAACAACAATGCCGTAATTGGCTGGCTGCAACCTGAGTGAAAATTTGCGGCACCCATTTTGTCAATTGGGACACAGTTCCCAGAGGGGTGGGGGAGGGGAATCAAGTACAAATAGGATATAAGGGGGTCAGGATAGAGGTATCCTGACACGATGGGACTGATAGAGGGAACGTCTCATGGGGAAGAAATTGTATATAAATGTTTTTTATTGTGTGCTTGGGGATCCGTGCAACCACTACGGTGCTCAGCGTAACCCCCGTTTGAATATGCAACTGACCTGCAGATCCAGATCCCAATTAGAAAGAAAACAATACAGACACACTCACATGTTCACTCACACACCCACTTGCATACCCACACAATTACTTACACATTTACACAGCCACTCACACACCCACTCAGAGACTGAGAACACCACTCACACACCCACTTGCACACCCATACAGCTACTCACACACCTACGCAACAACTCACACAACCATTCAGAGACCCAGAAAACCACTCACACATCCATACAACCACTCACAACCCCACTCCCAGACCCACAGAGGCACCCATTCACCCACATTGACACCCATACAGCCACTCACACACTCACTCACAGATCCACACAGCCACTCACAAACCCAGGATACAAGGATGTTATAGTTTGGAAAAACATTTTGTTAACTGTTTTAAAATTCACTGCAAAAACTAAAGGATACAGGGACTTTATAGTTAGGAAATAGCATTAAAAACCTTTAGAAATACACTGAAAAAACGAAATGTTACAGGGTCCTTATAGTTAGGAAACAGTATTAAAAAAAACCTTAGAAATTCACCAAAAGCCCAAAGGTTACAGGGACGTTTTAGTTAGATTCAGATTTTATACACAAAAAACCATAGAAATTCAGCACTTATAGTTATCTCGAGTAACTATAACACGTGCCCTAGGTTAACTATAACTCATGCAATCGCCAAGCACTGCTAATTAACCCACATATTGCATTACTTATGACATTTTCCATGACATCATTGATAATATCCCTGCAACATTTGCAGTGGAATTATTGATGAGAAAACTGTGCATGGCGGGGCACAGATTATAGTTGCTTGAGATAACTATAACTGCTGAATTTCTATGGTTTTGTCTGTGTAAAATCTGAAACCAACTATAACATCCCTATAACCTTTGGTATTTTAGTGAATATACACATACACGCACACATATGTTTTTATATATATAATTCACTACAAAAAACAAAGGTTAAAGCGACGTTATTGTTAGATGTGATAAAAACATGTTTTCATTTTTAAAAAAACCTTGAAAATTAAGTGAAAAAAACAAAGGTTAAAGTAAAGTTATTTAGGTGAATTTGTCATGACAACATTAATGTTTTGAACTTAAAAAACACACAAAAATTCATCAGTTATAGTTAGCAGCACTACCTATAACTTGCTACCCCGGCATGCGCTCCTTATGAAATCACTTATGACATGTTCTATGACATAATTTATGACATCACTGATGACATCTCAAATGCTTTAATTGAAGGAGAGGGGGGCGGCACGGTCCCCCTCCACGAGCCTTGTTAGGCCCCGGGACCTCATCCATCAGAGCCAATTCTAAAAATAAAGCTGAGGGGCAGGACCCCATCCCTCGGGGTCACTCATTTAAATAAAGCCATATGGGCCCCCTCCTCAACCGAGCCTTGATAGGCCCTGTGGACCCACCCCCCAGGTCCACTCTTTAAATAAAGGGGAGGGAGAGCATGTAGCCTCCCCTTCCCTGGGACGATTTGGACCCCGGATTCCCCATCCCCCGGGGCCTGGTGTTCTTTTGAGGGGGAGGGAAGCGTTCATGGTCCCTGGCCCCGGGGACCCCATCCCCCAGGGCCCGGTGCAAATTTTGTAGGGGGTGGGTGCATGCGGCCCCAATCCTGGGCTGATTTTGACCCAGAGGACCCCATCCCATGGCAACACTGTGTAGGGGGAGGGGGGGCAAACGGCCCGCATCCCCCGGGGTCTGGTGACATTGTGCAGTGGGAGGGGGGCATGCGGCGGCTCCTCCCTGGGTCGATTTTGGCCCTGGTGACCTCATCCCATGGGGTCCTCAACTTAAAGGTGGGTGCCCTGGGGCCACCCATCATAGTGTCAACGGGGTCTGCGGACCCAGGGCACCTGCAGGCTCCCCGCATACAGCAGGAGCCGGCATTGCTCCCAACGGCAGGGAGTAGCTCCTAATGCTGCTCCCTGCGGCCAGCAGCACTGACTGACACATCTGACACAGATGCTGGAGCAGTATTATCTCGACCTGATGGAAAGTGGGGAGAGCATCCAGTGGCGTTCATCAGATGCAGGCAGCTTCCAAAGGAGCAGAACTGGGCTGCCACTGAAAAGGGTTGCTTTGTGATAGTGTGGCTTTTGAGGTGTTTCTGGCCTAACTTTATGACCCACTGTGGGCCCGAAGGTTCAGCTGGTGGACCACAAGTCTATGGCGGCAGTGATGTTTCCCAAGCACCCCTGCAGTTCACACCCGCGTTTACTCTGGGAGGGTTTCAGGTCCAGGATTCGTGGAATTCCACCAACCACAGGCACCAGCCGCTTACCCCGGCTCGAGGGAGGCACATGGGTTGAGACACTGCGCCCTTTGAGTCAGCAGGACACAGCGTGATGCAAAAGGGGAGGGGCTGGCAGCGTTCGTGTGGCGCATGTTGTTTCCTCAGGGTAGTTAATATTCCGAATCGTGCGGGCCTGCCTCTGCTTCAGTCTGCCTGTCAGTTAAGCCCTGGGATGTTTATTCTAATGGCCGCTTGTGGTCGCGACTGGTGCCAGTTGTACGGTGTTCCTTAGGCAGATTTAACACGAGGGACTCAGTCTCCGAGCCCCACAGCACGTGAGGCGGCCAGAGCTGCCTTACTCTAAAGTGGAACAACCCAAGCCTTCAAGAGATGTCTGCCTTCAGCTTAACCCCTTCAGCGCTGCAGACTCGGCCACTGCCAACTTCCTATGTACTATTAAACACTGGGGGGGGGGGGGGGGGTTGAGCCTGTCTTTACGTCCAAACTGGGCCACTTGTTAAGCAAAAAAACAAAGAGTCGTGTGGACGTATTATTTCTCCAAATGTCTTTGGATAAACCCTTTTAACACATAAAGAGGGTTTAGTGTATTTAGTTATTTTTTAACTTTCAACGTTAGTTAAAAGACATACATACAAAACATTAACTCATGTCATAAGAAAAAGACATACATTGTAATTTAATACCAAACAAATTGACATTTAATAAATACATAACAACCAATTCAACATGAATGATCAGTCCTTAAATAAGAAAAGAAACAATAGAGGTGCAGACTTATTCTCAATTTATATTACTGCAACCTGCTAAAACTAGCTAGTCGACACTGGGTTTGCAACAGGCTGAATGCCTTGTTTACACACTGTATCATTCAGTGAGGTTGTGGTGATTGCGGCTAGCAGTGTGTGGTCAACTTCCTATGTTCAACTTACAGGCGCAAACAGGGGAATGTAATGTCTTCAAGTGTTAAAAAACAAACAAAAAACAAAACAAGAGGGTTGGTTTCCGGCCACTTCACTTTTTGATCTATCAGCTGTGTTACAAGTACCCCTTTATTTTGGAAGTGTTGATGCCAAAGGGCGTGGTATTTATCAGATGCGGTATTACACACAACAGTACACTAATACTATACATTTTCCCTTTTGGAGTAGCAATTAAAACTCAGAATGTTGCTGTGTCCCACCATGCAAATCCTGTAAGTTTTTACTGAGCAAAAACTCTATAGCGAAAATGGCAGTACTATCACACTTTTTCTAGAGACAGGGCCCATAAATTGGGAATGTTGTTAAGTTTCGCCACACATATTATGTAAGGTTTTACCTGGCAACATTTGTGTGCGGGGTGGGGAGGGGCATGAGCGTAGTACTTTCTATCTAATGGCAGGCAAGAATTAACAACACTGGCCTCCTGTAAAGTGTGCCTAAGTAGTGGTGGAAAAAAGGGTCTTTTGACCCCGATGTTTGTAAATAGACCTTTATATACACTGTGTGTAATAAATACAAATATTAGTCTGTTTTATCCACAAGTGACCTCAAAGACAAAAGCACTGCACACCTCCTCGACAGTATGAACAGCCTCGGAATGACCCAGATCGTTCACGACCCTACACACACAGCAGGACACACGCTGGACCCAAATTCCACCTCCAGCAACAGCGTCAAATACAGTCATGTCACAGAACTCACATGAACCGATCACTCTATCGTCCACTTCAGCATCTCTACCCCCGCATTGCTACCCCCAAGATGACCAAAGTCCTCCACCAGAGGTAGAACAAAATATTACCTGCTGAACAAACACCCTCAATGCTTCCAACCCTGCTACCTCCACCAATCTCGAACAGGGAGTGAAAAATTCAACACCTGGCTCACCAATTGTGCAGACAGTATCATCTCCATCAGAGCAACATCTAAAGAAAATCCTCCAAAAAGGCCAGCTGGTACACCCAAGAACTCAGAGCAGCAAAATGAGACCGCAAACATTTGAAGAGGAGATGGTGCACCAGCAAGGACACCTCCGACAGGGCAGCCTTCAAGACCACCCTCAACCTCTACCATTGCCTGCTGGGAGCAACAAAGAAGACAGCCCTTGCTGCACGCACCAAAGCCAGCGCCAACAACACCAAGGAACCTTTCAACATTGTTAAGGAATTCTCCAACCTGGCTGCCATCAAAAATAACATCACACCCTCACAGGAGATGTGCAACAACCTCGCCCACTTCCTCCACAACAAGATCGCAACTATAAACAGAAACTTCAACCCCAACCCACACCTACAGACTTCCTCGACAGATACGCCACCACCGTAACAGACAAAAACCACACACTGACCACCTGGAACATCTTCTCCACCCACGACACTACCTCCTCAGTGAAATCCATTGCTTTATAAATCCAGGTTGATTTATCATGACCAGGGCCACTGGAATTATGCGATTGAGCAGCAGCAGCTTTTTTTTCATAATTATGCTGCATTTGCCACATAATCCATCATCTGCCACATAATCTGCAGATTTGAACAAAAAAAATTGTTTCTAGCTCAGACAGTGCAAAAGTTACTAAAAAAAATGTGACAATGTGTGACGCAGTGGAAGGACATTTGCAAAGCTAGACTGATCATCTTTCTGTTGCTCTATTGCTATATTTGGGTGTTAAACTGTAAACTGGTACTAATAAGGTGCAACCAATGCCCATAGAGTGTTAATAAATTTAAAAATGATGAAAAAACAAAGTCATACTATTCCAAAATGTGCTACTTTATGCTGCACATTTTCTTCCTGCATAATTTACTCAACCCAGCTTCATAATTTGTCTCTCTCCTGCCGCACAATTCCAGTGGCCCTGATTATGGCATACCATACCATATGTTAATTGCGCGGTCTCAGTGACAGCATCTGAGATCTGAAAAAGCAAATGAGGCACTTAGGGAGAGGAAGTGGTGTAATGGCCAGAGCTGCCGACTTTGGAAATGGGGAAGAGTGGCCTAACAAAGGCCGCCACAGCCCCTGCGATGCTGGGTGGAGTGAGCTCCAGGGGGCCACCTCAGCCAAGTCCCCTGGCTGGAGAGCTCTTGAGTGTGGTCGGAGGGGGCCCACTTCATATACTTTGCAGGGGGGCCCCTCAAGTTTTGTTATACCAATGGTGGGGAATTACTTTCTAGTCTCGGAGCTGGCTCAACATCCTGTGATTCTGGGCAAATCACTTAATCTCCCCATGCTTACCAAAATCGAATCTGTCCTTGTGTAATGTAACTGGTGCTCGTGTAAAGCGCTCCAATATGCCTATAAAACTGCAACAAAAAAAATCTATCTATACCTGAAAGCACTGTCTTTTGTCTATGAGTCAGTCAGTAGTTATAGGAAGGCATGTGCTACTTCAGTCAATAACCAGATTTTGACCCAGTTATTTACAATTAAGGATTCTTATGGAAACCATATACAATGGGCAAAAGTGAAGTACGTGATGCTCTTCACAGATGGGTCAAAGTAACATCAAATAGACAACAAGAGTGATGCTTGAATTGTCTATGATGGCACTCAGAACCTGCGGTGAAAAACATCCCAGTAATTCACTTTTTACCCAGCTATAACTATGTTATGCATGGCTCCATAATATGTAGGGCTCTATAAAATCATCAGACCCTGCTTTCAACTGCAGCACATGGACAGAAGAGCAATGGGGGAGCCATACATGGACTACTCCCTCTGACCCAAATGTGAAAAATAAGGGCCATATGTATGAAGGTACCCATCTGCGAATCTCAAATAGCGATTTTTAAGAAATCGCTATTTGAGATTCGCAAATTGATATGTATTTAGAAAATCGGTTTTTTTTTTGCGATTTCTTAAAATTCCTTAATTGCGATTAGCCCATTGCGGATCGCAATTATGGAGTACTTTCCCATTCATTTCTATGGGCCAGGAGGCCCATAGGAATGAATGGGAAGTTATTCTCAATTTGCGATTCGCAATTTGAGAATCGCAACTTGAGAATAATTTCAAGGGTGCAGGGGTGTTCAAAGGACACCCTGTTGCACCCCTGAAATTAGCATGGGTGCACATGTGGTGCACATACATGCCCTAAGGGCATGTATGTGCTTCACAGTGCACTTTGAAAAATGCAAAAAGGTGCATTTTTCAAGGAATTAGCAAATTACCACCAACTTGAAGTTGGTGGTAATTTGCGATTCCTTAAGGCCAATTTGCATTTTTTTAATGCTTCTTACATTGCATTTAAGGGATCGCAAGATTTGCGATTCCTTAAATGCAATTGCAAAATAAGGAATCGCAAATTAAGGAATCGCAAATTTGGCGATTCCTTATTTTGCATGCAGATTTGCTTAATACATACCATTTGGCCAAATTGCATTCGCAAACGCCGTTTGCGAATGCAATTTGGTTTGATACATATGGCCCTAAATTCTTTACCTGCCATCCTTAACTTTCACTGTCTTCCTTCACCCTCCTGCCACGGTGCCTTCTGCTTTCCGTCAAGGGGCCTGATTTATCCCCTCAAGAATACATTTGTTTTAATCGCATAGAGGGGCATTCTAGGCTCTGTTGTGCCTCGAAATGTATGCAGGGAGAGGAGTAAAAGGGCACCATATCCAAAATATATTTTAAGAAAAATAGAAAAAAAGTGGCCTTCTGCCACCGACCTTCTCTAAGCTTTAGCTATTCTATCCTTCCCCTAAATTAAGGAATCACTCCCTGGCCTCCAGCCCACCCACCCTCTTCACAACTCTACTGTCTCAACCTGCCCAAACTGAAACAAATGACCTACCCTTAATCCTCTGTGCACTCAGTCCCCTCCCTTCTCAAAGAATCCCTGCTCTCACACTCAGAGCTGAGAGTCAGCACCACACTGACAGCAGCTCTGTGAGAGACCTTGCAGGGTGGTTTCATTTCCCCTCGAAGCGCAGGGCTGCAGAAACGCGCTGACATCACAGCAGCGATTACGCAGATTCTGATCATTCAGGCTCAATCCTTCCACTGGAAGCAATTTACAAGCAAGCTGTAATAACCAACATATCGATTTATTGGCAACAGAACACACAATTCCATGAGACCAACAAAAAAAAACATCACCAGGCTCAAAGTAAAGGAGTGTAGAAAAGAAACAAGTATTGAAAATGCATCGGCTTCGCCTATGTAATGAATAAAGAGCGGTTTTCATCAATCATCGTCCGTTAGAAGGAAAGAGGTCCCTGACAGATAACACGGGAGGGGAGGGGATGTGGCACAGTAGCCAGAGTTGCTGACTCAAGAGGTGGGGATCCCAGTTCGAGTTTCCTCAACACCCTGCAGCATCCTGTGATTCTATGCAAATTCCTTAATCTCTCCGGGTGATAAATTGTTATATAAATATGCTGCAATAGTAAATGGCAAAACTTGATGAAACTATAGTTCCACCAAAGCAGATGTTAACAGAATTTTGGCAGTGGAAAAATTATGAGAGCAGCAGATGAGGATTAAGCATTGGTAAATGCAGGAAAATATGCTACAGCCAATAGAAATGGAGGAAAGATAAGTGGCACGCACAGGAACCTATGAGAGGCCAGTAAAAAGAGAGGAGGAGGGATGTAAGTACCTCTTAAGTTTATATTAAAAACAATAGATTTCTCAAGCACAGCGCAAGTGCAATGCAGGCAAAACTTAAAAAACATCAAAGAAACTAGAGGCCAAAAGTAAGAAGCTTTTTAGCAGCTGCCAAGTGGCCTGATTTAAAGAATCTGGCTGTTTGCAAACAGAAAAAGGCTTTTTCTAAAGTCTGAAACCTAACTTGCGGTTTGGTAACACATTACAGAATCACAATGTGGGTTTATGACCTAATACAGATTTCAAATCTCTTCCAAATACCAAATCGTAGTGCTATGTATTGATGTTTTGCGGCCACATTATCTGCAGAGTCCAATGCCAATTTTCAAGAAGCAGTGGGTAGGAAGGAATGGATACAGATAGCAATGTTTAAGTGTGGTTTGAACTACTGACATACATGGCATCCTACGTGGAGTCCAGTACACATACATGAACACATACCACTGCTTTGGTAACAAAGAGTTTGGAAACACAGATGACATGATTAAGCAGAGCATAAGAATGCCGTACGTATAGCTAATTCACCCCGCAGCTTGGTGACCACTACATAAATCCAATATGAAAGTAAGGACCTATACGATTGACGCATATTCCTGAAAATTTAATGTGGGGTTCCCAAGTCGTAATAATTCCGATATGCCTTGATAAAGTTCAAAGGCTTATGCTCCTTAGCTGAAACAGATCTGGGCATTTCTTCTCACAAGAAGAAAAATAAAGAACGTTTTGACCTTTGCGATATTAGATAGAATATCAATTTCTACAATTTTAACTGTACACAATTGATTCTGTACATGGCATCTAACATTTCTTCATATTTTAATACACAAATTGTGGAAAGAGAATATATGTACATGCGTACAGTCTAGCATAAAGCGCCAGGATGCCCTTGGTGGTGACAGGTTGCGCTATATAAGTATGCCACAATACAATACAATACAATAAAAACAGCAGGCTGCTTCACAGCGATAAGAGACTTCAAAGAGGTGAAGACCAGCCAGGGCTGGCCTTTCTTGCTGTCCCAAGACACAAAGTCTATTGATTAAATAATATGACGTTCTAGTCAGGCGGGGTGAAGAATCCCCCTTATTGTGAAGAGGGTTGTCCCACTCAACCGCGTACACAAAGAGGGGAATAGTGGGTCTTTCAACTGTGATAGACTCTCTAGTCTAGGGGCAGAGGACAAGCCTGGCATTAATTCCACTGTTCTAGGAGTTTTTTAATCGTAATTCCTACATATTAAAAAATGAATAAATTGGAGGCACACGTCTGCCCACTTCGGATCTTGCCAATGAACACAGACGTGTAAATCTGCAATATTTGAAACCCCAATCCTAATTTCGAATCGTGTTCATTAGACACTTGGTGGCGTGCCCAGCCCCCAGGGAAGGAATAACAGGGCCAACAGTATATTTCCACTAGAAATTGCCTGTCAAAATGTCCCTAGCACGGTACATATTCAGGGTCGGGTTTCAGAAAATCAACAGAGCCTGCGAGTAACTGTAGAGAAATTCACACTTCCGTATGGAACCCTCCCAGATAACGTGCGCGAGACGCGGGGAACAAGACGCCCATTCTTCCTCCTCCTCGGGGTTTTCAAGGAGCACGCGCCACGTTGAGGCTGGCTGCTAGGGGGCTCTGCGACATTAAATATGGGACAACGCAGGAAAGAGAGTTATGATGACCTTAAGTTGGAAGCAGCGCCTTGAGTTTGGGACACTGTAGGTGCGGCAGACACAGTGATGGAGGCAGATCTGCACATTCTTGTCGAAGCTGAACATGGTGATTGTAATGTCTGAATATGAGTTTCACAGCACCAGTGAAACGAAGAAATAGGTCTGTTTTTAACTTCGCGATGCTCTTTCGTACGCTACACAACAAGAAAAAAAAGTTTTTTTTTACTGTACTTTTTTGTAATTATTTTATTATTCTGCAAATAAAAATGTATCGATCTACTTCTCGATGTGGATTACGGGGTGAGGGGGGTGGACCTGGTTTCATTCCAGCCACATTTGACATATCATTGAGTTAAGGTACCTACAAGGGGAGAGGAGTTGGCCTAACGGCTAAGGCGCTCGACCTGGGGATCTGGGTTCGAGTTTCGGTAACGACGCCAAAACCTCCTGTGATTCTGGGCAAATCACTAAGGGCCAGATGTAGGAGCCCTAATACCGGTCGGAAACGGCCGATTTTGGCCGTTTCCGACCGGTAATAGGGTTTTCAGATGTAGGGCATGCATTTACAGAATCGGTATTTTACCCATTCTGTATTTACCGATTCGGTAAAATTACCGAATCGGTAAATACCGACTCGGTAAAATACCGATTCTGTAATTGCAGATGTAGCTGGCACATGTCAGAGTGCCACAGGGCTTTAAGAATCGGTATTTTACCACCCAATCCAATTGGGTGGTAAAATACCGAATCCAGGTGTGCATGCACATGTGTGCATGCACACCTGTGCCATGTGACACACAGACATGCCCTTAGGGCATGTCTGTGTGCCACATGGCGCACATGCCTATTTTTGGGGTGCCAGAGGGTGTCAAAGTGACACCCCCTGCACCCTTGCTGAAATCGGTATTTACCGAATCTGTAAATACCGATTCGGTAATGCCCATTGATTCCTATGGGCTTCAATGCCCATAGGAATCAATGGGCATTACCGATTCGGTATTTACAGAATCGGTAAATACCGAATCTTAACGATTCAGTATTTACCGAATCTGAAATACCTACATCTCCCCTCCTCTTTTTTACCACTTCTTAAATACCGATTCGGTATGAATCGGTATTTAAGAAGTGGTAAAAAAGATTTACCTACATCGGGCCCTAAATCTCCCCGTGCCTAAAAATGAAAGTGTGTGTGTGTGTCCTCATGTAAAAACGTAACTTGTGCTATGTAAAGCGCTCTGATACCTGATTCGGTTCGGGTCTAGTTCGCGCTATATAAAACTCTGAAAAAAGAAAAAAAAAAAAGGATACATTAGTGCATAATACACACTTATATGAATCCTGTTCTTGCTTTTCTTGGGAGCCAGAGTGGAATTGTACATCACTTCTGCTGAGACTCAGCATTGGAGATGTTCTGGATAGAGCAAGGAATGGGCTTGTCAAAGGGCAGTAGTGGATTGGGATAAACAAGCACAATCAGAAGGAAACAAGCTATGATGCACTGGAGTCATAACATGATCTTTTGACTTGTGGAGAAGATTGAAGAGTATGTCAATAGTGACCAAAGTCAGCTTAATAAGGACTTCCCAAGGCAAAGAACTTTGGGCCAGATGTACGACCATTTTTTGCGGTTGCAAAAGGGCATTTGGCCTGTTTGCGACTGCAAAAAACGGATGCACAATGTACTAACCCTATTTTGCGAGTCGCTAATCTATTAGCGACTTGCAAAATAGTGTTAGCGACTTGCTATTAGGAAGGCATGCTAAGGGCGTCTCCTACTAATAGTGAGAGCAAATGCCATGTATGAGTGTTTTGCGACCCCATTTGCGGTCGCAAAAACTCTCAGTTTACGGCCCAACTCCAAGTAGGTGGTAAACCATTCGCAAATGGGAAGGGGTCCCCCAAGGACCCGTTCCCCTTTGTGAAAGGGTGCGCAAATATTTTTCAATAAAAGGCAGTGGTCACTGCCTGCCCTTAAAAAATTCAACAGAAAAGTTTCATTTTTCTATTTTAAATGCAGCCTGTTTTTCTATAAGGAAAACGGGCTGAAAGGAAAACGGGCTGCATTAAAAAAAAATACTGCTGTATTGACAAAGCAGTCGCAGACATAGTGGTCTGCTGACCCCAGCAGGCCACCATCCCTGGGAGTGCAAGCCATTCCCAATGGGGTCACAAATTATGACAGCCTCATTAATATTCAAGAGGCATGCAATTTGCAACCCCATTGGGAATCACAACCAGTGTCTGAGACACCGTTGGATATTGAATTTTGCGACTCACAAATTGCGACTCGCAAAGACTCGCAATTTGTCGCAATTTGCGAGTCACAAAATGGAATGGTCGTACATCTGGCCCCTAGTCCACAGTGGAACCTAGCGCTTCAGCCTCCCTGACACTTGTGTGAATCGCATATTCTGACAATGTCATTCTGGCTTGGTTTGGAACGGTTTCTGCTTACTCATAAGAAGGGGTAGAGTATGTGTCTGTGGATGGAATCTGTGGGTTTGAAGTTGAATTTGTCTGTAACTTGTTGTGCTACCCCGTTGCTTCTCCCAGGCGTTCCACATGGTTGAAGGAGAACCGTGAAACGTTTTTGGTCTGCATCAGAGGTAACTTCCCTAAATTACTGGATGGCCCAGAGCAAGGTATCAACTATGGTGTTGGAAGCTGCTGCTATATGAGCAAAGGGAGACACCTTTTCTATATCAAGTGAAGATTGTCACATATTTTACTAGAGTAAACTGAGGCCTCAATGCGCTGTGCAAGGAAGTTGACTGAAAAGATGCAAAGCTGTCAGCATTATGTTTTACATTGTTATTCCACTGAATGATAGGTTGGTGATTGGTGCGTAGTTCTAAAGGGTGGTTAGGTCTACTGAAACTTGCTTGATGAGAATTATGTCACGTCAGTGTACACTCTTTTTTCTGAGAAGGTGCCTGGGGTGTTTCGTGTTCTGTCACTTTGGTCAATGAATGAATTAATTCTGTTATTTCTGCATCACGCATTTGTCAATGGTGGAGTATTTGCAGTGTAGTATTCGTCCCAGTTATTGAAGAAAGTGATGTTAAACACTGGGAAATGGATCTATAGACTGGGTAATGCCTCCTCTGTGGTCCTTAATATGGTTTCATCTCATCATGGAGTATTTGGGATCATACGTGAATCCATCAGAATTTGGGCAGCATTTTGGCAGTAGATGAATCAGAGGCTTTGATTAGAAAGGGATCAATTTTTTGGACATGAGGCTTGAAGCGGTGAAGTATTCATCAAAACGAGGGAGGATGCAAGAGCTGCGATGCCTCTAGGGGTGTATTTTGAGGCCCCGTGGATTGAATGTTGCCAGTGTGTTGAGTGGTGGACATTGGAATGGTAACATGACGGATGTGAGTGTTCATTCAAACTTCAGCCTTTGCAGAGATTAATGTTGTATGACATCATTTATTGGGCTGTGAAAGTTTTTTTTGTTGTGACTGGGATGAGAAATTGGAGGGGTCAGAAGGCTGTGTGAGCTTGGTAGTAGTGTTTGGAGGGAACATCAAGGAGTGGGGTGGGTGTTTATGGGTTAATGTACTAGTGCAGAGTGCACAACCAGAGGGTATAACCAGGGGCGGCTCCTCCGTTATGGCAGAGGAGCGTCGCCCCACTGGTTTTAAGCAGTGCACTGCAAAGAAAACCTAAAAGGATAATAACTTTGTGTTATTATCCTTTTACGTTTCCCATTGATTTGCGGGTGGGCGGGGCTTCTCTGCTTTCGGAGCAGGGCAAGAGTAGTTTGCCCACTCCTACGTTTGCAATGACTGTTTGGTCGGCCCTCTCGGGCCGCCCAAACCAGTCATGCGCACTTTCCCCGGTCTCCATGCAGGCTGCATTACAGCCTGCATGGAGAACAAGCCCAGGCCCCTATTCCCTGGTTGAGCTTTGAAACAGGACGCTCAACACCAAGCGCAACACTGCATTGCAGCGTTGTGATTGGTCAGGGGAGCCTGGGTGCTTACTAATCACAATGCTGTGATATGTGCTTCCTGTGCCTCGGAGAGCAGGAGCAGAGGAGCGGGACTGGCGAGGCAAGGTAAGTGTTTCTTTTTTACCCTCCCCCCCACACCCCTCGCATCCCCCCCATGCGACCTCACCCATCCCGCCACCCGCAATCCATGCCAGCCGCCACTGTGTATAACTGATCTGCAACTCTGAGTCAGTACTTAAAAAGCACTAACAGACAGCTGTGTACAGCTTTCTGCCCTTATTCCACTTGTTCTTCATCACTTTTTTTGCATAAAAACAGACGGTCAGGATGGCTAGCTCACCACTGAGAATATGCGGTGGTCAGCATGTCACCCCTTTGAATTCTAGAGAAACTGGATCATGATACATCCTTCTGAGGACTGTAAATGGGTACTATTTAATTGGGTGATAGTAACACCTGTTATTTAAAGTTCTTGAATGAAAGAAGTGTGTTAGGAAGTGCTTTTAAAAAAAAGTTATTATTCTTATTATTATAGGTTACTCATGCACATAAGCAGCTTAACTTTTTAGTACATTTGACTGCAAAGGGTGGACTGAGTCCTCACCTTCTGAATATGAGAGATTGGCTACAACATCCTGGAAACAAATTTCCGCCCTTGGATGATTGGGTCTGCAGCCTAGAGTTGAGCGAACATTCTACATTAAGATTTCCTCCTTTTTTTTTAAAATGTACTAATGTCTCAGTCTTTCTGGTCTATCATCTCTTTCACAATCTGTGCTCATGAATGGAGCACGAAAACGCATACATACTTTTCACGTCCACCATTTTGCACAGTCTGTGTTAGGTAAATGCACCAGCGCAACACAAGATCGTTAGAGACATCCCTATGGGTTATCTTTAACTTCAGAATGGGGAAGAACTTAGTTGTCCATAGAGCCTTGGAGGGCCACACTGGAAGTTCGTGAAATATAAATGTTCAGTACAACGGCTTGCAGAAGAATTAAACAAAGAAATTAAATCCCCCAGGGCCACCATGATAAAATGGTGGCAAAATCCTTCAGAGCCCAGCCTGGGAAAGCAGAAATCAGCGAGGACATCAGATATACGCTTTTAAGCTCCAGATCAACTGAAAGGTTACAGTGGTTTATAAAAACTCCAGAATCAATTAATTAAACAAAGAAACACATAATTTAAGGTATTTTTGGTCCTTGGCTCACACAAACTTTGGGAGCAGTGGATGCAGAATTGTATTTCTATGCCACAGGAAGCCACTGCAGTTCATTATATGCATTTATTATTTCATAGGCACAATATAACGTGGCAGTCCGTTACATTTCTACAAGCACTTCCCTACAGACCTCACTGAAAATTTATTGCTTCCTCAGACGAGATCAGGGAGTTTGGATGTTCAGAGAGCAGCAAGACAGGTTCCTTCACCCGCGCTGCAGATAGTACTGGAGATCAAACCCATGGGCGTTAGACTGAGCGATGAAGCAGGTTTAAGTGGGCTTCAGTGGATAGACTGCAGTAAGAAATTATCATTGTGTGCAGAAGATGTATTTTTCACAGGTACTCTAAAGGAAGCTCGCTTTTTGTTTTACATTTGGTCGGTGGTTTAAAAAAAAATCGAGACCACTTTAATCAAAGTAGGAAAAGGTTGATGACTGGTGGAATTAAGTTAGTGGTACAATTTAAATATGAGAGAGTGGTGATAACTTAGAAATGTGAATGCCTTTTATTCGACAATTATAAAATATCCCTGACCTACCTGCAGCACAAAATGGCTGCAATAGGTCACATGAATATGGACAATGTGATAAACTAAAGCCCCCGTTTTATCCAAAAATAGTTTTCTGTTGCAGAACATTTCTTTCATACTTAAGACTATGTGGTCAAAGTACAGTTGATGATCAATGTATTAATATGAGGGTATAGAGTTCCAGGAACTGCACAGGGCAAACTGGTCACAAGTAATACAGGCTAGCCGTGTCAAACACACGAGGCCCTTATTCAGAAAGGTACATTTACACGTGTAGATTTACTCATGTTAATTTACTTTACACTTTGGAGTAACTTTACTATTTTTGGCTAATTCCCCATTTCTAAGTATGAAGTTATTACTAAGTGTATACTTAGATTTCTCCACCCCCTAAAGCCACAGGTTGGCACAATTTTGTGAGTGTTATGTTACTACTGGTTACTTTTCACACATAGGCTGAGATCGCCACTGGGCGTGGATATCCCCTTGGTAAATATAGGGAAAATTAAAAAAAATCTACACAACTTTAAAAAAAAGAGTACAAATATTTTAATGTTAAATATTAATGTAAAATAGTTCTATATATTTTCTTCAAACCAATAACAAATAAAATCAAATGTTACAGCACAATTCAGTTTAAAGAGAATTTAACATTAACTTATTTAAATATATTTAATTTATAGTCTTTTTAACATTTTTTTTAATACTACCTACAGTAAAATGCTTATTTTTGTTTAATATGTATTAAAATTACTAAAAGTTACATACAGAATTAATTTTAAATAAAAATGTCTATATATTTTTGTTAAGTTGAAATAAGTTTACTGATTAAACATTATTTCCTTTTGGGTTATAATTTGTGACCCTCCTTTCATTATTTTCTATAAGAGGGTATTGCAGTACCAGTGGATGCTCATGTGCGGTGCTGCTGGGCTTGCTCCATGGCTGAACTCGAGTACATTACAACTATTTTGGGCCCTTTCTGGTTGGGGTAGTTTTAGAAATGCAATCTGTGAACAGCAGTGAGCTTACTCATTTGTGGGTAGGTGTTAGTCCTTCCCTACATCCCTCCTTTCTTCCTGAAGCCCTCCTTACTCCTTCCTAGTCCCCCCCCCCCTTTATGTAGCAAGTGTTCCTCATTTTCAAGCAACTGCCCTTGCTCCTTCCACATTTACTGCCAAATTATAGACTTAAAAGTCTGGAGATCTCCGTAATTGGGGCAGAAATCCCCACACAGAATATATAGGGGAGGAGGAGGTCACCCAATGTAGGTTTGTGAATAGTATTTTGTGAGTAGCACTAGTACAGTTTATGAACAGGTTTTTACATTGGATACTGCTAAAATAATGAACACAGAATGCTAATTTGAGAATGCATTTATAATCTGGCTTGAAAATTGTTTCTATAAAAAAGTACAAATCTATGTTTTCTCTAAGAAATGTATTTTAAAAATGTTGCTACACTCATGCAGATTCCTCTGACACAGAATTGTGGCAACATACCTTTACACAGTAACATACTAATGTAATCCCAAAAGAGAAAAAGAAGGCAATATTGATAATTTAGTATTTTATTCTTTATGGGTATGGGGCTTTCCATAAAACAGGTAAGGCCCACAATACATTCCTCAATCTCTGTCCTTGGCTCATTGATTAGGGGTAGAGAATGTTTACAGATTACGAGCTTGTATCATTAATCACTTGCAGCATTCCTGCAGGGGAAATGTCTGGATATTAAGGATTGAGGAGCAATTCCAAGGACAGTTACAAGGCAACCAAGGAGAAATGGACCGAAGAAATATAGGACGACTTGCAGTATAAATATCAAAGAGAAAAAGTAGACTTAAAAATGTCAAGTCAAAATTGGTGGTCTACCAAAAATATACAATAAAAAAAGCGTGGCAAAAAAAAAAGGAAAAATGTTGTGTTTTATAGGGCAAAAGTAAGTGTACTATGAGTAGGGGCAAGGGCACCCTCTGGCTAAAGTAGAGAGGAGCATTTACAGTGAGGTGCATCCAGGGAAGGGTCGCATTAAAGGCAGGGGCGGTGGGTGACATTTTAAAGTGGTGAGGCGCAAAGTGATTTGCATACTGCACCGCAGCAAGCGAGCCCGAACCCCATAAGGGGGGTTTGGAGGGGTTACCCCCCCAAGAAAAGTTTGAAAAAAAAGAAGAAAAATCGTGCATTTTCAAGCAAATTTGAGAAAGCAGGAAGGTTAATAAAGCAATTGTGAAAGTGCAGTTATTCCATTAATAGATGGCATATCATAGGTAGCTGCTTATTCAGTATAACCACAGAATGACCATGCAAGGTTCTACAGCATATTCTAAAGCAGAACAAAACAAGTGGAACTACCCCTCCCTTAAACAATACAAAAGAGGATGAATGAACTAGTCAAATAACAAAAACAGGGGAGGAATAGGAAACATACATGGGCAAAAAAGCGAAATGACAGAGCAAAATTTACAGTGTGATAAAGAAACCTGTAAAATTAATAAAATATCAGATATGCATGTAATAGCAACCCAGCAGTAAAAACATTATTCCAAGATGTAATCTCTTGTTTAGGAAGGATGATAGAAATTCTTCAGGCTGCTCTCCCTCCTAGAGAGGGTAGAAGAACTACAAGGGCTGGCTACAGAGCCATGAACACAGTTGGACGGCTCTCCAGAAGAACCAGTGCACAAATCTGGGGGAGACCCTAAGATTATGTGGTTTTAATGCATTCACCGCCATGTATCTGCAGCAGAAATGCTCTGGGTCTGAGAGAAGCACTGGCTTTTGAGAGATTTTGTTGCTGCCGTCTCTTGCTGCTCCGTCATCACAGTCCCTACCAAGACCGGCGTAGCCACAAACCTATTTGCTCTGGGTCACGCCTTGAGTCCTGCGTTGCTTGACAGGTTACTTCAGGCTCGAGGACTCTGATTACTGGTTTAAATTTTGCATTTTCTTAGTTACATTGAAAATGGTTCCAGCAAGACTTAATGTTTCAGGTTGGTTTTGCTGCCAACTCTATTTTTGTGGAGTTTCTTTTTAAGTTTTGGCTTTTAGCTGGCTGAAGGCAGACCTATTGTTTTCAATACATAAAAGAGTTTGCGTAACATTTCATAGCAGACCGCCAAAGCGACTAACAGATGCTCTCATCGACCAGTCTCGATGCAGAGAAACGGCGATGCTCCAAAAAGCTATCAAATGGCACCATGCGGCGCATTAGCCAAAAAAAAGGCAAAGTAGGACTGAGAGAAAGCACACTTAAGGTCTCATTACTCATGCTAACCAAGTTTGCGCAAGTAAAAACTACCATTTTGGTATGTGTGCGCTTTCAACCTTTTTTGGAACATTTGATTCCTGTGCATATGGTATGCTTTTTTATTGTCGTAATGTGAGGAAGGATGCTGCACACTTGTCCTCTACTCACTCCAGAATATTCGTGCTTTTGCCGCGTATAACTGCGGCTCTGTGAGGGTTCACCGCCAGAAACAAGGACCATCTCTGCAAAGAGGAGGCTATCCGTCCACTTCCCTCAATGGCCGCTGACCCAACGGAGGGCACATCAGCTGTAGGCCTGCATTCACCCCACTCTACCAGAAGTCACAGGGCAAGCAGAGGGTAGTGGACATCAAATGTGGTTGATGAGGCCTTATTCTCCGGTGAGTTGGAATTCCTTCTAGTACAGCGCTGCATATTGGGCCAAGTTAATCCTTAAAACACCGAACAGCAAGAGCAGCGATGGAAGGGGAGCAGTTCAAGGCTGTTTGGGAAGGTATCGAGGAGGGGAAAGACTCAGAACTCAAGCAATAGGTTAAATTTGTGAATACAGACACCAGTGCTTTCCTTTTTAAACAAAAAAGAAGTTCTTTTAATCGCATGAAAACATATTGCAGCCTATGTTGAAAAGAACTATAGGAATGCATCCTAAGGGGTTCGACATACGGAGAAGACATTAGAATTAAGCACAGATGCATGTTCAAATAGTGTAGTGGAACAGCTTTCCTGTATTATGTGACACTTGGGTCCGTTGACTTTGCAGTTCCTGTTTGTGGGTTTCAGTCATCTTTAAGAGTCTACCAACATCTGCTTTAATAACTAAGTCAATGCCTCAAACATTGGCGTTCACCTGATGTGGAAAACACTCCGGAAATGTGCGGCTTTTGTCTGCATGGGGTGAACAGCCATGCTCACGGCCATCTGAGCTCGTAGGGACAGCTCAGTTTCACCCTCTGCGATAGGCTTGTGAGTACCGCCGTGGGTCAGTCAAGTCGCTCTGGACAGACATTCCATCACTCACGGTGGGAGGATGATTTCCTCCGCACCGTGATGCTGGAGCGAGGCCCTTGAGGGCTCAGCCAGTAGAGTCTGCACAGGTCCCCTTTCTTCCCCTGTAGCGACTACTGGAATGGGCAACCATGGTCGAATCTGGTCTTTGGTAAGGCTGGAAAGCCTTCTCTCAGGTTCATGCACATTAGACCTGGACACAATTCCTAGGCGATCTACTTTTGATGGGCAGCTCAGCAACCTGGAACCGGAACCAAGTCGGATATTAAGGATTGAGGAGCAATTCCAAGGACAGTTACAAGGCAACCAAGGAGAAATGGACCGAAGAAATATAGGACGACTTGCAGTATAAATATCAAAGAGAAAAAGTAGACTTAAAAATGTCAAGTCAAAATTGGTGGTCTACCAAAAATATACAATAAAAAAAGCGTGGCAAAAAAAAAAGGAAAAATGTTGTGTTTTATAGGGCAAAAGTAAGTGTACTATGAGTAGGGGCAAGGGCACCCTCTGGCTAAAGTAGAGAGGAGCATTTACAGTGAGGTGCATCCAGGGAAGGGTCGCATTAAAGGCAGGGGCGGTGGGTGACATTTTAAAGTGGTGAGGCGCAAAGTGATTTGCATACTGCACCGCAGCAAGCGAGCCCGAACCCCATAAGGGGGGTTTGGAGGGGTTACCCCCCCAAGAAAAGTTTGAAAAAAAAGAAGAAAAATCGTGCATTTTCAAGCAAATTTGAGAAAGCAGGAAGGTTAATAAAGCAATTGTGAAAGTGCAGTTATTCCATTAATAGATGGCATATCATAGGTAGCTGCTTATTCAGTATAACCACAGAATGACCATGCAAGGTTCTACAGCATATTCTAAAGCAGAACAAAACAAGTGGAACTACCCCTCCCTTAAACAATACAAAAGAGGATGAATGAACTAGTCAAATAACAAAAACAGGGGAGGAATAGGAAACATACATGGGCAAAAAAGCGAAATGACAGAGCAAAATTTACAGTGTGATAAAGAAACCTGTAAAATTAATAAAATATCAGATATGCATGTAATAGCAACCCAGCAGTAAAAACATTATTCCAAGATGTAATCTCTTGTTTAGGAAGGATGATAGAAATTCTTCAGGCTGCTCTCCCTCCTAGAGAGGGTAGAAGAACTACAAGGGCTGGCTACAGAGCCATGAACACAGTTGGACGGCTCTCCAGAAGAACCAGTGCACAAATCTGGGGGAGACCCTAAGATTATGTGGTTTTAATGCATTCACCGCCATGTATCTGCAGCAGAAATGCTCTGGGTCTGAGAGAAGCACTGGCTTTTGAGAGATTTTGTTGCTGCCGTCTCTTGCTGCTCCGTCATCACAGTCCCTACCAAGACCGGCGTAGCCACAAACCTATTTGCTCTGGGTCACGCCTTGAGTCCTGCGTTGCTTGACAGGTTACTTCAGGCTCGAGGACTCTGATTACTGGTTTAAATTTTGCATTTTCTTAGTTACATTGAAAATGGTTCCAGCAAGACTTAATGTTTCAGGTTGGTTTTGCTGCCAACTCTATTTTTGTGGAGTTTCTTTTTAAGTTTTGGCTTTTAGCTGGCTGAAGGCAGACCTATTGTTTTCAATACATAAAAGAGTTTGCGTAACATTTCATAGCAGACCGCCAAAGCGACTAACAGATGCTCTCATCGACCAGTCTCGATGCAGAGAAACGGCGATGCTCCAAAAAGCTATCAAATGGCACCATGCGGCGCATTAGCCAAAAAAAAGGCAAAGTAGGACTGAGAGAAAGCACACTTAAGGTCTCATTACTCATGCTAACCAAGTTTGCGCAAGTAAAAACTACCATTTTGGTATGTGTGCGCTTTCAACCTTTTTTGGAACATTTGATTCCTGTGCATATGGTATGCTTTTTTATTGTCGTAATGTGAGGAAGGATGCTGCACACTTGTCCTCTACTCACTCCAGAATATTCGTGCTTTTGCCGCGTATAACTGCGGCTCTGTGAGGGTTCACCGCCAGAAACAAGGACCATCTCTGCAAAGAGGAGGCTATCCGTCCACTTCCCTCAATGGCCGCTGACCCAACGGAGGGCACATCAGCTGTAGGCCTGCATTCACCCCACTCTACCAGAAGTCACAGGGCAAGCAGAGGGTAGTGGACATCAAATGTGGTTGATGAGGCCTTATTCTCCGGTGAGTTGGAATTCCTTCTAGTACAGCGCTGCATATTGGGCCAAGTTAATCCTTAAAACACCGAACAGCAAGAGCAGCGATGGAAGGGGAGCAGTTCAAGGCTGTTTGGGAAGGTATCGAGGAGGGGAAAGACTCAGAACTCAAGCAATAGGTTAAATTTGTGAATACAGACACCAGTGCTTTCCTTTTTAAACAAAAAAGAAGTTCTTTTAATCGCATGAAAACATATTGCAGCCTATGTTGAAAAGAACTATAGGAATGCATCCTAAGGGGTTCGACATACGGAGAAGACATTAGAATTAAGCACAGATGCATGTTCAAATAGTGTAGTGGAACAGCTTTCCTGTATTATGTGACACTTGGGTCCGTTGACTTTGCAGTTCCTGTTTGTGGGTTTCAGTCATCTTTAAGAGTCTACCAACATCTGCTTTAATAACTAAGTCAATGCCTCAAACATTGGCGTTCACCTGATGTGGAAAACACTCCGGAAATGTGCGGCTTTTGTCTGCATGGGGTGAACAGCCATGCTCACGGCCATCTGAGCTCGTAGGGACAGCTCAGTTTCACCCTCTGCGATAGGCTTGTGAGTACCGCCGTGGGTCAGTCAAGTCGCTCTGGACAGACATTCCATCACTCACGGTGGGAGGATGATTTCCTCCGCACCGTGATGCTGGAGCGAGGCCCTTGAGGGCTCAGCCAGTAGAGTCTGCACAGGTCCCCTTTCTTCCCCTGTAGCGACTACTGGAATGGGCAACCATGGTCGAATCTGGTCTTTGGTAAGGCTGGAAAGCCTTCTCTCAGGTTCATGCACATTAGACCTGGACACAATTCCTAGGCGATCTACTTTTGATGGGCAGCTCAGCAACCTGGAACCGGAACCAAGTCGGATAGATCTTTTCTTGAAAAGGAATGTTGATCTACCATCTACAGTTCAGGAACCAATTTGAAGTGTTTCTTTTTCATAACTTGCTTCTCATTCTGCTGATTTTGTGTAGGATGACGGCTCTTGCAGCAAGAGTGATTATGCTGGCTCCCAGCAGGAGTACCCGTCACATGAGCATAACTTGTGCGAAGCACCACACCTTGCGGTCAGTTTTACCAGAAGGGCCACTCAAAAGAGAACAGAAGGCTCAGGTCCTGCTAATAAACTTCTCTCCCTCCAACGACAGCTAGTGACACCACCACCACCATCAACCAAATAGAAAAGCTGAGCAAGGTCTACTACACAATACCTTGCTAAATAGGTCACAGATTTTCTAAACGTAGCAGTCTCCATTCATACACACTTCAGTGTCGAGCTACAACCTGTAGCACATAAATTTAGGCAGTGCACTACCACGGTCTAGGGAGGCTGAATCACAAAATATTGTGTCACGTGACAACCTGGGCAATCCAAAAAATGATCCTTCTGGCTACAGCATACACATTCTCAAACATCTAGTATGCTACCAGGCACTATATGTACAACGCAGATGGACTTGCAGACTGGGACGTCATTTCAGTGTCTGTGACATGCTAGAGGAACTTTATGCAAGCAGGCGCAGAAAACCGTTTAAAAGCCCTATTAAAAGAATAGTGGGTTATGTTGCCACCAATGCTCACAGTAGATGAAGTTGAAGTTGAAGTTGAAGTTGAAGGGTTTTATATAGCGCTCTACTACCAAGCGGTTTCTTGGCGCTGCAGACGGAAACTAAAACTGAGGAAGGAAGGGGGTGAGAATTAAGAAGTATAAGCAGAAGAAAAAAGATGAGTTTTCAAAGCAGCCCGAAAATCCAGATAGGAGGGAATGGACCTAATTGTCAGAGGAAGTGAATTCCAAAAGAGGGGGGCAAGTGTCGAAAACCTGGAGACACCCGATTTCTTCTTACGAAATCGGGGGACAAGGAGAAGGAACTGGGTGGAGGACCGAAGATATCTAGCAGGAAGATATGGAGTGATCTTAGATCTAATGAAGGCAGGGGCAGTGCCAGCTAAAGACATAAATAAAGGTCAGACATCCCAGCTTGAAAAGTGAGCGCTCCTTGATAGGGAGCCAATGGAGAGTCTTGAGCAGAGGGTGGTGTGACTAGATTTAGGTGAGCCTAAAAATGAGGCGAGCCCCTTGATTTTGGATGAGCTGCAGGCGACGGCATTCATTGGCTGTGATGCCCACATAAAGGGCATTACCATAATCTAGGCGGGAAAGGATCATTGCCGAAACAACGAGTTTGAGGGCTTCAACTGAGAAATAACGTGAGACTTTACAGATGGTTCTGAGGGACAGGAAGCAAGAGGAGACTACTGAGCTTATCTGGGGCGCAGAGAAAGATCCTGGCTGACCTTGATGCTAAGGGTTCTAACAGAGGCAGAAGGAGACGGGGGGAACCAAGGATGGGGGCCAAAATGCAGAGGACCAAGGGTTGGAGGGACCACCGATAAGAACCATCTCTGTCTTATCGGGGTTGAATTTAAGTTGATTGAGGTTCATCCAATTATAGATGAAAGTAAGAGTGGAGTGAACCCTGGAAACTGAGTCAGGAGAAGAGGAGAGATTGAAAATAAGCTGGAGGTCATCGGCGTAATTGAACGCCATGACCTCCATGTCCTGTAAAGCAACAATAAGGGGGTGTATGTAAAGGTTGAACAGAAGGGGGGAAAGGGAGGAGCCTTGGGTTACCCCACAATAGACGGAGAGGATAGGTGCGAGCAAACCTTCCAGTCGAACAGCCTGAGTTCAGCCTGCTAAGAAAGAGGTGAGCCAAGTCAGGGCCAACCCCCGTAGGCTGGCACCCCTGGCAAGGTCGAGAAGGATGGAATGGTCGACCGTGTCAAAGGCCGCAGACAGATCGAGTAGGACTAAGGCCTGGGGGGAATTAGTGTCGGTGCTACGTCTGAGCTCATGAACCACTGAGAGGACGACAGATTCCGTAGAGTGTACAGGACGGAAACCGGCCTGGTAATCAGCCAGGAGGTGATGAGCCTCAATATAGGTGGAGAGTGAAGAGGTGATATGGCTCTCCAGGATCTTACTCAAGAGTGGAAGGAGCGAAATGGGTCGAAAGTTGGAGGAAACAGTGGGATCGGCACCGGGTTTTTTTATAATAGGGATAACCGTGGCTGATTTAAAAGCATCAGGGACAATTCCTGAGGTGATGGAGGTGTTAAGCAGGGTAATAGGGGGGCTGGACAGCAAGAGAAAATCTCCTTCAAAATATGTGCCGGGCAGACGTCAGGGGGAGAACCCGTTTTAACTTTGCCCAAGAGGGTATCAAAGGCTTCTTCTGAGATCAGCGGGAATTGGTTGAGAGAGGAGGGGGCCGGGGTGGTGGAGGGCAGGAAAACAAAGGAGGCGCTGAAGGGATATTCCGTTTTATGGTGATGATTTTCTCAGTAAAATAGTCATTAAGGGTGTTACAGAGAGATTGGGAAGGAATGGGTCTAGGCGCAACTCTGTTGGAGGCAGCAAGCTCATGCACGATCGTAAAGATCTCTTTGGGTTTGTTTGCTGCCTGATTAATTTTCTGGGAAAAGTACTCTAGCTTGGCGTTGAGTATCGCTTTTTTGTAGGCCCAAAGGAGTCAGATAAAGAACTTTAAGGTCTGGGCAGTATCTGCAACGCCAATGGCGCTCAGCCTGCCGAAGTGCTAGTTTCTGGTTTTTTAGAGCATTAGTGAACCATCTGTTGGCGTCGTGAGGGCGACGCGTTCTGATTCGTCTAAGCGGCGCAACTTGATTACAGGCCTCTGAGAGCCAGTTATCGAGAGTTTCTACCTGCCTATTGGGGGGCAAATTTGTCAAGGTGGGGGCAGAGGAAGCTAAGGAATGGCCTAAAGCAGCCAGATCTACCCTATTCCAGTTGCGGGCATATATATTTTTGAGGAGAGGGGGGGTGTTGGTCTCCCTCAAGGGAGCAGAAAAGGTGATCAGGGAATTGTCGGACCAGGCACAAGGAGATATAGTAGGTATGGAAATTGACAAATTGGCAGACCAGACTTGGTCAAGGATGTGCCCGTGAGTATGGGTAGGGGAAGATATATGGGGGATAAAGTTAAGGCAATGAAGGGTATCGGAAAAATCTTTGGACATGATGTCCTTGGGTGGATCACCAGGCCAGAAATTAAAGTCACCCAATAGGAGGACAGCGGAGTTGTTAACCACCAGAGTGGCCAGTAGGTCCTGTATGGCCGGAATGAAGTGGGGCATGGGTTGAGGGGGACGATAGAGGAGCACAATAGTGAGAGGGATCGCAAGATTCGTAGAACCTGCCACTAGAAAGTCAGTAGAAATAATGGGGTGGTGAGTAAGAGGTTGGAATTGGAGATTAGAGCGCAATATCATTGCTACTCCGCCGCCGGTCTTCCTAGATGTCCCAGAGATACAGGCTGTGCTCGTGTGCTAACTAGAGTGCGCTCTGCAGGTGCCTCTCTTGGACTCAGAGACAGGCTCTGGGTCTCATGGTCAATTTTGTGTCTGAGCCTCACATACATGAAGAATTTGTTTTTTTCTCTACCAAACGAAAATTAGGATACCAGAGTGACTTGTAGTGACTTAACTCAGGGCAGAGGTCCACGCCCATTTACCATGCTTAACTTCTATGACTTTATTTACTGGTGACTTACCACAAACTGCTGGATGAAATGGAGCATACAAATATCCAACTTTCATCATACTCATGGTCACATTATAGAACTTTTATAACAGTTCTGGCTTAAGCACTATTCATTTTCTGTATGTTTGAAGAAGGTTGCTACTCAAACAAAGAAGGGGTTCATCATTAAATTGCTAGTGTAAAAACAAATGTAGATGCGGATTAAAGTGAAAGAAAAAAATTTCACAAATTAAGAACAAGGCAGAAGGGGCCCTCAGCATCTCATTTGTAATGTACCAAATAACCAAAGAGAGTGTCTCGGGCGCTCACAGTAACCATGCACACGCATTAACCATGTGCACCCTCTTTGTCCACAATGATGTGCATCCGGTAACTAAAATTGGTTGCCAGCTTGCACCCTAGGTTTTTGGTTGCCAGCTTGCACCCTAGGTTTTTGGCTAAAAGACTCACATGCACAGTAGCATGTTAATGCACCAGGACACACAAGCCATTGCAAGTAATTAAGAGAAGCTCATGGGTGGACCCAGCCAGCCACATTCACAAAGGTCCATCGAGGCCGAGTGTGTTTGCGTTCATTACCAGACCCAACAGGTTGTGACAATATCAAATTGCACTGGAACGCCAAGTTAGGCATAGAGAAGTGTTGAGATGCTACTGTAACTCCAGTTGTCTCGACAATACAGTGCAAGTCAATATTTTGAAGTCTCTATAGGTAGAGATTAATATTTAAAAACAGATATTTCGCCATCATATGGTTACCACCCAACAGGCGCTTAAAGTAGCGTGGCATAGTTTTTCCAAAATTATACCGCGCACAGCCAAGTTACAACTGCACCAAACAGACAGAAGTAGTCAGTGCAAGTTGTGAGTTCTGAAAACGTGCCTCGTGCAGCCGTGAGCCCACAGCACGCTTCGATATGGGTTATAACCGACAGCTGCACTGAGCCCTTTGATAAACTTTAGACTTGCAGTAGTACCAAGATGGAGACCAAGGGACTGCTTGCAGAAAATTTAGAGCACACACAAGATATTTAAAGTTTCCCCATACTCCTTGCATCAGAATACTTTCATTTAATGTATTGTACAGAAGAGAACGAAAGGAGGATGGGGCTGGGAGTTCACCTGGAAAGCGTAGCCATTTCCATTTGGGCGACATGTAGAACCCATTACACACGGTCACGGTCGTCTCTCTGCTGCCTGCGCACGAGGTGTGTGGCGTCGTTATGAGCTGAGCTCCAGGGACCACGACGTCACAGCAGCGCAGTAAACAGAACCCACGCATCCCGGCGAAATGGCCAATCACTGCATGGCTTCACTGTGAAGCCATGCAGTGATTGGCCATTAAGTTGTGGCACGGTGGCAGAGGCAGTGTGTGTGCCACCCCCACGCGCGGCATCCAATGATGGATGCTGCGCGGTGGACCAGCCAATTCTGGCGCTGCATGCAGTGCCAGGATTGGCTAGGGGGGCACATTTGCTGCTCACCCTGTTGCCCTTTGTAAACCCTGGCTGTGGCAGGCGAACAAGTACCCCTAGGTCCCGCTGGGGAATTTCAGTGCGCATGCTTCGGCTAGTTGGAAACCAAATCGCACTTGCGCACTACGGTCTGCTGCAGCCTGAGTGTGTGACTGTCTGTCACTCAAGCTGCAGCAGGCCACCCCCCCTGCGCTCTCCGAATTCGCCGGATGTGTCCCGGATTCCCGGCAGCTGATTACCTGAATTAATGTATTGGTTTTTATGTGCATTGACAGTCAGTAATTTTGCCGGCGGCCGCGATGCGGGTCCATGTGGGCTGGTGGGGCTACGCCCCTACGCCCCAATGGACGCACCGCGGCTGATTAAAGGGTAATTCAGAGTTTTTAGGGTTCAAGGAGGGGTAGCATCGGAAAGGTAGTAAGGGGTTTTACGGTGCAGTGAAGGGTAGCAAAAAGGAACAGTAATCGGTTTTTGGGGTTCAGGGAAGGGTGGCATTAAAGGGGCATTAGATTTTTTTTAGGGTTGAGGGAAGGGTAGCATTGAGGGGCAGTTTAAAGTTTTAAGGGTTCAGGAAAGAGAAGCGTTAAGTGGTACTAAGGGCTTATTAGGGTACAGTCGGGTCAATTCAAGAATTCATGTAATAAAGACGACTTTTCAATTCAACATTTTTTGAATTGTCATACCTATTAATTAAGGACACAACATTATCACTTTGACAATTTCAACTTCACTTTAGAATAGTCAACTTTTTAAAAGTTGACTTTATTCCACCCAACACTAAGGATAACATATATTAACCAAGCCGTTTGTGCTGTATTTAAACATTTAACTTCTGAAAACAGAATGTTTAATTCATTTTAGGTGTGCAATTCTCCACTTTGTCAACAGATCGCAATGCATGAGGGAAAGAAGGAACAAGTGTCCCTATGTAGCCATTAAGCTCCTCATTTATATTAACTGCTTTTAGATATATTATCTGTTATTCTAGATAAGAGAAGAAGTGAAGCTCAAAATGTTTGTTCGAATTAAGTAAAGGCTAAATGAGAATGTGTTTTTTAGGCTGAAGCTTACCAGACAGGGCATCTGTCTGGTTTACTAATGCCATCTTGGGGCCACTAGGAAAGCTTCCCTGGGAAAACATTCTGCCGATTACTTACCATTGGCTTTGTGGTTTTATATTTTTTTAAAACACAACAGAATTTACATGTCTGTAAATCAACTGTGTAAATATTTCAGAGTATATCATATTTAGAAAAGCACAAAATAAGCACATTTTTGGGTAATTCTGAAGTGTGGTGGAAACAAAAATTTTAATATGATCAAAACAAATCAATACACTAGGTCATGGGTACTCACAAACATTTTCCCGGGGGCTAAAATGTTTTGCCTGTGATGTGACTGAGGGCCACATTGATGCCAGCAGGGTGGCAGTCAGGAGTAGAGGGTTCCTGAGGACAGTGCCAGTAAGGTCGGTGTACTGTAAACAAAGCTTATACATCTGCTGAATTGCACAATGTTAAACCTGAAAACCTGGAAATAATTCTAGCTATTCCACTTTACCAAATTGTGTGATCCTAGGCAAATGTTTTATATCACTTTCCCCCTTTTTTCTTCATTATCACATATGTTATAGAGGGTTTTGTAGCACGCTCAAATACTCAAGAGTGTCCTGGTGCGTGCACATTCAGTGAAAAGTTGGGCAGAAAGAGAAGAGAGTTACTTAATCATTTTAAAAAGGTGAGTTTTCAGTGATTTTTTAAAAAGCTTGAAATCCTGAATGTCCCGAAGCTCCATGGGAAGGGCGTTCCAGGCAGCCGCAGCTTTCACAGAGATAGATTGTCCACCTAAGCTCACCCTTCGGAACCATAGGATGACAAGCTGACACTGAGTGGCGGAGCGGAGGGGGCGATTCGGCATATACAGGATGAAGCATCTCCTCAGGTACACTGGCCCTTGACCGTGAACGGCGCTGGGAGATAAAATGAGGGCCATAAACAGCACCCGCAGGGCCACTGGGAGCCAGTGCAGATCGCGCAAATGCTGCCGGACACTAGATCTCCGCGAGATGTTAAATAGGAGTCTAGCCACGGCGTTCTGTATGATCTGGAGACACCTGACCAGATAAGCCGGGATGCCAATGAACAAAGCATTGGCATAGTCAAGGCGAGAGAGGATGAGGGCACGCGCTACCATTTCTTTGGCCTCCCTCGGAAGCAGAGGAAAAAACCTTCAGAGAGCCTTGAGGGTGCCAAAGCATACTCCGGTTAGTTTTTTACAATGTTCCTCAAACTTTAAGTTTTCCCCAAACCAAACCCCCAAATTTTTTGCCAGATCTCCCACGGAGTTGGGGCGAGGCACATTGGTTGGTCACAGCGATTCTGGCCATAGAGGAGTATTTCCGATTTTCCCTCTTTGCACTTAAGTTGGGCAGGTGCGAGCCAGCGGAAGACAGATGAGAGGCAGGTCTGAGCAATCTTAGTATCTTAGTATCCAGATCCGAGGCCTGCCAAGTAAATAATAACTGGGTTTCGTCCGCATAGGCTATAATTTTTGCACCCAGTTCCTCAGCTAAAAAAATCAGGGCCCCCAAACCCCCCAAACTTACCTTAAATGTGTGCTAAAGGCCAATACGTGGTAAAAACCTGCGTGGTCAAGGCACCACAATGTAAAAATTGGGTTTAAAGACTGTTTCCCATAATAGCATTAACGAAAGGTCTGGGTGAAGGTCGTGAGATATCATGTCCTTCACCCACTGACGTGCCCTCATCTTCGGCTCAAGATGCATAAATTAGGTGGCAAAGAACCAGTTTCATGGCTTTGCCCTTTACAAAGTACAGTATTGCGACATTCAGAGTCCCTAACAGGTATTATGTGGTCACTGTCTACAACTCCCCACACTGTTGTCATTGCACACTACTGTCAGGACTGTGCACCGGGTTCCACGGAAAAAGCTATTGCTATTAGTGCATGATACTTCAAAACGTTTATGTGGATTTACACTTCACAACAGTTTTGTATCTTTTATTAGTGTTTACTGTCTTTTTTCAACATCTTTTTATGTACTACCATGCGATCTCATTGTATTTAAGATCAGTGTTTTTTAACTACAGCTATTTGTAAATGGTGCTGAAAGACAGTAAATGGAGTATCGTGTATGATTTACAGAAACAAATCAGTGTAAGGGTTTGATTTAGGGGTGGGCGAAAAATTCAACTCCACCGGCGGTGTTTGCGGAGTTGTGCCCAGAGCATGGAGTTCCGGCAAAACTCCATCAATCGCTGCATGGCGGAGTTTTTTCTTGTGTACGGCTTGCCAACATTAAGTTGGTGAGCTAGAGCAAGAATTGACTACCCTTAGCGTGCTTTTTGAGTCCTAGAATGCCTCCCAGCAAGATTTCTCAAAGTGGGCTGTCACGACAGCTCACTACCGTTCACGATGAGAAAGTTGCCGCTTGCGGGGAGAAAGCTGCAGCTCTAGTAAGACTATCTACTTGAGCGGCAGCAAAGAAGCAGCGCTCTCTGGCAGGGCGTGTGTGCTGTTCATGCTGATTTTACTCTGCTGAACAAGCTCCCAGTGCAAAAAATCAGCGAGAGCTTCGTGACGTGCCAAAATTCAGCCTCTCTTGGAATTCCGTGGAATCTTGGGGGGCGGTGGGTGAAACTCCACGAGGTACACCCACCCCTAGTTTGAAATAACTACTTGAAGCAGTAGAAATATAAAGATATTTGGGAGGAGTTGATAAAAAGAAAATAATGTCATTTTCAAATTCTATATATTTGGAAAGCTTTTAGGAAACAGGTTCAATACATTTGGAAATTAAGTTTTTCATAAAACAAAATAATTAATAAATCTGGAAATCTTATTTCGGATTAAAGTAATAAAATGTAATTAAAGAGGAAAGATTTACAAGTAAGATTGCACGTAGTTAGCTCTTACACCAGTTACTAGCCAGGCCTGTAAAGTGACACGCTGTGCTAGGACTCTCCCTTCCTACAGGTGGCACTGTTGCTTTGTTCAACAGCTGTCAAACAAACGACCCGTAATGAGCCTGCAATACGGGTTAAGACGAGTGAACATTGCCCACAGGTTACAAAAGGCTAAATTAATCTCATTAAAGGAAGCCAAAACTCCCCTTTTATTAAGTAACCCCGCTGCTGCGTGTCTTTCCGTACAACTGTCCTATTTGGTACAACTAAGCTATTCTAATAAAAGATGACTCTGGGATACGTGTCACCGAGTTACTCGTGCTTAGAGACTGAAATCATCAGAGTAAACAGATTATGCTCCCCTAGGCAGGATAATACCACGTGCACTTTCACATACACCGGAGGAAAATGCTTACGTGACCCGCCGCGGGCGTTAAAAGAAACCCACGCGACACTACCGTCTCCGACAGCAATTAAGGGAACCTCCGAGATTAAGCACCAAGAAGCCATCAAATAATGCCAGGTGGGGTTAGCTATATCAACACCGATGTATAAAGGGCAATTGCTTGAACCCATACTAAACCAGTAACAGCTGTTTGGGAATGTTTTCTTGTATAAAAATAAATAAATTAATTTAAATAAAGCACACAAAAAAGCAGAAATTATCAAAATATTTCAACCTAAGCACGAGGTTCTATATTTACATGATTATTACATGACTTATGTGCCACTTTGGCTTCTCACCTTCTGGGCACCACTGAAGCCTTAATAAAGATGGGATATCCTCAGAAGTCTCTCACGAGTCCTAGCATCGATATTTTGTTGGCAGCTGTCATCTAGTAAACAGAGAAGGGGGCGGGTGAGGTAGAGGGGATGGTAGGGGGAATGGGTGGCTGTGCACTGGTAAAAAACCGCCTTTGCTGGCCAATGGAGGCCCGGCCAAATCATAGGTGAACGATTTCCCACCTTTTATAGCATCAATTTGTTGAAGCATCTATTTGGGTTGAGAGCCCCCCCCCTGCCGCCCCAACAAATATGGGCCTCACACCCATCTGGACCTGTTCACCCTCACCCACTGCGGAGGACAGTCAGTGGGGGTGCGGTGTGCCATCTTTCATGGATTGCTGGAAGGATTGTCTGTTGTGTGTTGGCCTAAAGCTATGGTCGTGCCTGTTTAACATTTTATTTGGGTTTTTTGTAAAACAAAACTAGCCAAACTACAGTAGCCTCAGCGGGTTTAGGATTATGGGTAATTGTAAACAAGAGTATCATTTCTTTGGAGACCAGTGTGTCTTCAGCCATTTATTGAACGGGATAAACCTGGGATCAGCTCCGAGTGTCAAGATCCAAGTGTTCTTGAGGTCTGGTCCTTGGTCATAGAAAGACCATGTTAGGTTCACCCAGCAGGTCCGTTTCAGTGCAGCGGAGGGTAATTGGGTGACGTTCATAGCGAAGTTCAAAGCAGTTTAAGAGGGTGGTTGGGACGGACCAGTTTGGGGGCATGCTAGACAGGGCACACAACAGCTAGCAATTTGTGTGAAGGGTGTAGAATACGAGGCAGACCAAGTCTATCCATCTTTTCCATGTAAAGCAAATGCATTCAAAGGAGGATACGCACAAGGGCGGGATTTTGTCATTGCAGATTCGGGCCATACTCAACATATTGGTGCGTGATCTTTATGTGGCACCAGTGAGGCAACGTGTGTGGTGGCCTGGAAAATCTGAACAAGTGAGGGAAATTATTAGAGACACCAGTGAAGGAAACCTTATGGCAGCTACACGAAATGAAGGGCAGGTAAGAGAATGGGGAAGTCAACAGAGTGGAGCTGAAAACAGACTCGCTTTAGGTACTGATTTTTTTGTAGCAGCTAGGAGGACAGCGAAGCAGTACCATCTTGTCAGCTGGTGGCACCCAGAAATATCTGGAGGAAGGTGACTGACAGTGTAAGCCAGAGGACTGAGGCCTAGGTTCCAGGTTAAGTGGGGAGGCGCAACTTATCCTAAAAACAAAATAGGCAGCCAAATTCCATTTCAGAAATTTAAATTTTGCATTAACAGTGTAACGATCTATTCAAAATAATCAACATCACCACAGGATCCACTCTTCTTCTGAAGTAATATGAACACAATACCTTTTTGCTGTCCTAATCACTTGACTATTTAGAATTGATAAAAATACTAAAATCTTATGCAAAAGGTGTACCGCTCTTGTTTGCTTGTTGGAACACCCGCAGTGGATTTCCTTTCCTTCCTTGTTTTCAAGCTAGCCCCGTAGGATACAAAGTGCACGCGGCCTCGTGGCACCTAAGGGTCCGCTTAATGCACAGACTAACCAACCATTAGCTTCTCCTTTTCCTCATTTGTGATGTGCATTTTTAACAAACACACTCAACAAGAATCCCTCAGTAGCAACCTCTTTTAAGGTGCTTTGCTGTACTTCATCAGAGGATACAAATAGGCTAAACACCAAACAAAAGAGAAGCGTTGTACTGCGGTGCTGTCAAATCATTCCAATCTATTTGCCTCATGCATTGGGGCCTTATCCCAGCCACACCTGTATGGTCAGAAATTTGGGGCACAACTAGATGCAAACCTTTCTTTTCACACATAAAGTGATGCTGTGTCAAAAGCTTATTCCATCGACTTATCACCCAAACAAAAATCCTTCCTTTACTACGTAAGTCTTATAGGAACATTGTTATGTTCCCAATGATCTTGTGGAAATTGGATTACTGTAATAATATCCTGCTTCTGTATGTACAGGCCAAGCTTCAGGGTTCCCTGTCCACTTTGCAAAGGCAGTTAGCTCTACCCACGTCTTGTCTATCATTCACTGACTGCTAGCCAGAGAATTCATTAGAAATGTATGTGATTTGTAAATTACTCCTTCTGCAATGTTGTCCCTCCAATGGAAACAGATCAGTTTGAGAACTACATCCATAGTTGTGATATTCACTCTTACAATGAAAGACCACAAGTTCAGAAAACATTTACTTGCTGGTCACATCGCTCTGGAACACCAACCAAAGCACTATGAGGCCTATATCAACTGGGCTTCAGAAACCACAGTATCACGTGACTATTCCACAAATAAGTTTCTGCAGTTTCATCAAGTCAATCAACATTTAAGTGTTCAATAGAATCCACTAAAAAGAGTGTTATTTTTATGAATGCCTGCTCGAAAGGAACGATTGTTATTTATAATCGCGTGTCCAGTATCGCGGAGGAAGGCTGCAATTTCGGTGGTAGAATCTAGGATGGCTCTAAGAAGTGGGGTGCAACTGGAGGACGTACTGTAAGAACTTTAGCTGTAGTGATTAGACTCTGTCATCGACAGAAAATCATTCTTTTTGTGAAATAGACTTTTTCTGAACTTCTGGAGTACAGCTAGTGTGAGTTTACTTTTCCAAAGTAGACTGACAGTGAACTATAACAATGGTTTAGGTCCCTGATTAATTTATGTATCCATTTATTAAAGACTTTTAAATAGTGGCGTGTGTTGCCTTTTGGTAACTTCAGAGCATTAGGAAGTAAGGGAATACAGCTTGGCTGTTGGAATGGGAGTCAATGTTGGTTGGAATGGGAGGTATCGTAAGGTAAGTGAATATACCTCATATACCTCAACACTGCTCTCTCTAAATGATCTTAATTAAAGGTTGTTTGAGACCTCAGAAAAATGAACCATGTCTATAGTGAAAGCAGGACCTTGCACAGTCTCCCTGTGCACTGCATCAGAAGTTTGCATGTTTAACATTTAAGTGACCCAATTACTTAAACCTACCCATCTTTCCTCTAAACGTAGTCCGTATATTCAAACCAAAAACAACAAGGTGATAGATGGAATGCTTGAATTCATCTCAGACACTGGTCCTAGGTTGCTTGTGCTCTGGTTCAGGGAGGACCTGGCCTGGCAGTGCGGGCTGGACTGTGCCCATCAGGAGCAGGGCCAAAACGGATTTCCATATGGCTGGCATCAAACTGCATGTGGGTGGAAAATGAAGGATTGGGATGGAGGCCGAGCGATTGCCAGTGTCTGATATTAATCCAAGCATTCCATTTATCACCTTTGTTGTTTTTGTATATTCAAACCAGGCATCTCTATAGTAAAATGTTACTTTTTTCAATCCAAAATTCTGCTTATGTTCACAAAGTCACTTTTTTCAGTATAAATTAATTCGGCATGGAATGCTCTTCCTTGAGATGCAAGAGTGTCAGCCGCACTCCCTAGTTTCCGAAAGAATCTGAAGAGTAACTGGCTTGGCAGGTTTCTAAGATCGGTGGCAAGTGTGCACTATGAAGATGCTGTAGTCTATCAGCACCAGTCTGAAGTGCTCAGTTTTCTCGCGCCTCCTCAACTTACTATGGTTTAGTTTGACTAGGTTTGAGCACCTTGGTCCTTTTGCAGCCAGAGGTCAGATAAGAGAAGTTAAGTCTTTCAGAAGAGAGAAGAGTTGTTTGAGGCAAACAGTTGAACATTGGGTCAGAAGGTGCATTAGATACCTTTGATTTGAAGGCCAGACTTAGAACCTCAGTAGTTTCCAGGGATTGGTCGAGGGGCAGATGAATTGTAAGCGAGGAGGAGGAGAGATAGCAGGTAGCCAGGCAGTTCAGTGTTATTGATGAAGGATTTGTGTATTTTTGGAAATTGTCGATTCAAACACCAGATTGAGGTCTTTGAAGTGTTACTGAGATATGCATGCGTTGCTTTTTAAAGACTTTGGAGATTGTCTGTTTCTGATCGAAGTAGAAAATGTGCTTGGATTGTTTGGTTCTCTTGTTGATGAGTGTGTGAGATAAGCCTTTCTGGCTCTCGTGATGGCATTATGATCGCCTCTTCTGTCTCTCACTGCCATTTTTGCCTTCATCTCTTTGAGAGATAGGCCACTCTATTTCCTTGCTTCATCTGAACGCTTAGGCTCATCAAGTTCCACAGTGAACAACTAATTAGTGCCTTTGGTAACCAACTTGGGTATTCTAGGTTTATTTAGAGCTAAAGTGTCTTGAGCTGAGGCAGAGGTTGTTGAGTAGTGCATTGTGATCATTTGCTGGCAGTTGATTGGTTTAGACAGCGAGACACAATTACTCAGATGCCTGAGTGCTTATTTTTTTTAAATGATTAATGAGAATTGGGGGCGGGTTTGTCCTTGCAACAAGATCATAGGAGAGTAATATAGTGCAGATTTATTCTTCATCACGATTCCTTTGCAGATGTGTGATATTTTCTGCACAGGTGTATTTATCCATGGTTACATACTAATATATATGTAGGCTCACTGGGAAAGGGTTTCTCGTATAATTCTCACAAACAATTCCTGAGCAGATATTGGGAAGCAAAGATTACCTTTTCAGTTTGTCAGCAGAGAAAAGTACAAAAAACCCTTGTTTTAGTCAGCAATACATAGGGAATCGTTACTGTGGGACACTCTGCAAAGGACACATGAGAAATGCTGAGCCCTTACACCATATATTATCCTTGCAAGGTACTGGGTGTTTTATGGAAAATACCTCACCACGGAAGAACGTAATGTAATGATGTGAGACTAATTTGCAAAATGTAGGAATATATTTATGTTCTATATTTCTTGTTTAGTTTTCCTTTATTCACTTTTGCTGATGTTCGAATAAATACTGCCATAATTACTAGTCATCTGCACTATACTACGATAGTGTATCTATATAAATAAAAATGTAAATGTTCGTTTGTTCAAAATCGTAAATCTCCGAAAGTTCTTCACCAATTGCTTTGAAATTTCGACACAACGTTGGATTCGAATACATGCGTGTTTTTATATACACAACATTGGATGCGAATATGCATGTTTTGAATACACGCATGTTTTTGATTGAGCCACAGCAACGCGTGAGGGAGACTGACAGAGTGAGACAGACGGCGGGAGACAGACAGAGGGAGGGAGACAGAGAGAGAGGGAAACAGGGAGACAGACAGAGGGAGACAGAGGGAGAGAGAGAGAGGAAGACAGAGGGAGGGAGATAGAGGGACGGAGACAGAGGGTAACAGACAGAGGGAGACAGATAGAGGGAGGGCTACAGACAGAGGGAGACAGACAGATGGGTATGGCGAAAGAGGGAGGGAGACAGAGGGAGGAAGACAGACAGAGGAAGACAGACAGAGGGATACAGACAGAGGGAGACACAGGGAGGGAGACAGAGGGGGGAGACAGAGCGAGAGAGAGGGAGGGAGAAAGAGCAAGGGAGACAGAGAGAGAGAGAGAGAAGGAGACAGACGGAGTGAGTGAGACAGAGGGAGAGGAGGGAGAGACAGGGAGAGAGACATACAGAGGGAGACAGGGAGGGAGACAGAGGGAGGGAGACAGAGAGAGGGAGACAGAGAGAGAGGGAGATAGAGAGAGAGGGAGACAGAGACAGAGGGAGGCAGAGGGAGACAGACAGAGGGAGACAGAGGGAGAGAGAGAGAGAGAGGGAGACAATGTTAGATTTGAATACGCGCGTGTCGAATACGCGCATGTTTTTGATCGAGCCACAGCAACGCGTGGCCGGGCAGCTAGTAATAAATATATATTGAAATTGTAATTGTATTCATATAGCGCTTACTACCCCTGATGAGGTGTTGATGTGCTTTTTGGTGAGTAGCACGCTACTCCGAAACCCAAAGTGTATTAGTGGTGGATCAATATAGGGAAATTAAAGTGGTTGATTAGAGCGGTGGACATGTGAGTCTGTTAATTGGATTGAAAAAGATAAAAGGAGGGAAGACTCTATAAGATGCTATTTGAGAGATCATGGTAATAAGAGGTTTGTGATGACTCAAAGGAGAGATAGAGGATGGAAAAGTCTAGAAACAGTTATTTGGGAGATCATAGTAGTAAAATGAGGTTTGGGATAAATCAGAGTGGGGTGGTAGAGGATATATTGAAAGAGGTATAGGATGAGACAGAGTAGTGTGCTATAGCGAGGTGCCATTTTTTTTTCTACAGTGGTAGTAAAGTGATAAATATATAGATACATAAAAAGGTATACATGTATATGAAAATTATAAAGAGATATAACATATTATATAAAGTCCCATATGTACATATATGGATATATATTTAGCAACTCAGACGTTCAAGAGATGCTCTATCTATTCTAAAGCAGTTTATTTTTTATAAATTTTTTATTTCAATTATTTTTTTAATGTATGTATATTTAGTTATATTCATTTTATATTTTTCCCAATATTTCAATAGAGAAGCACTTATAGATACAATTGTTATGGTCGTATTTACACATTGTGATAAATAAAATAAAATAAACAGAGACCCGTAAGCATATAACATTAATTTAACCCTGTGTAATATTTTGACTTCAAGGAGCCTGTCGGGTAGGACACATACACAAATCCCTGCTGAGCTTCTGCAATTTTCACACTCACCTACCCAGTCATAGACCACGAGGCCAGGGAAATACCGGTCTGTTTTCTCTGCTCTGTGAGTCTAGATACTTGGGCAGTCTAGCTGTACGTCTAAAAATCTTATGGCGTGCCAGAGTTTGAGGCTAAGAATTAATGCAGGGACATCTTAAGGGATTTTGGGGGCCTGGGTCAGACATCTTTTGGGGGCAACTGTTCCAACAGTTTTGAATTTATGATCCAATGTCAGCTCTTTTATGCCCTCTTTGGCCAGGTCACTGACAGAGCACAGATGCACTCCTCCAAATTCTAAATGAGCTTACATCTAATATTCAGGGATAGTGATGTGTGTTTTTAATATTGTAACACAGCAGCTTCTCACTAATATTACTGGAAATAATTTATGTGACACCCTCCCATTTCTCATATATGAGCTCCTGTTTTGATCTATAAGAAACTCTTTTTATGGATGTTGCACTAAACATAAACAAAACATTTCTTTGCAAAATGTTTTTAACAGACTCTCACACAAAAAATAAATGAAAAGAAAACATATTTAAAACAATCTGTTTAAGAATGTCTAAAGATCATCCTGGCAAGACTCTCTGCAGAACACACTTGGCTCTATCAGGCCCCAGCTGAGAGGCTGGGCATGGGTCAGAGCCTGCTTTGCCCAAGCCTTAAAACGTCTCCGAATTAAGGGATGGAAAAGATATTAGGCAGCGCAATATTTGCATTTTCATTCAAATTCTCATCAAAATATGTATGGAGTGCAAACATCAAGGTATGCATTTACACCAAACGCAAATAAGACGCAAGTGCCCGGTCCAACTCAAAATCTTTCTTGGTTTGGTGCAACTTCTTCCAGCGTGTTTGAATACTCATAAATGACCTTTAAACAACAGTATATCATATGCTGAATTTTTTGTCTAAACTTTAATCGCATTAGCTGAGAAATGTTTTGATCTTAAGCCATTTGACAGTTGACAATACAGTTGACAGACTCAGTCTATAAAAAAATGACTAGACCTATACTGGTGCAAAGTGATCACATGCTAACCCGGTTAACCGCTTCGCAGTGACGGACATTCCACAGCGGTGCGGAAATAAATGATGCATGCGCAGTTTGGACGGCTGGCGGCTGTCCTCCACACACGCCCACAGTGACGTCGGCCGGCCGCCGGCCGTCCAAAGCATGGAAAAGGTGTGGTGACGGTCTAGTCTTGCACGGACCGGAGCCGGATGTGCGCCAGCGGAAGCGGAAGGCAGCCATGTCATTAGGCGCCGACCGCAGCTTAGTGTAGCGGTGTTTCCCGGCGCTCCGGGTCAATAAAGAAGTTAACCCAACTCACGGCGAGGTGTCATCATTAAAATATACCTCCCACAAGGGCGACGAGGAGTGGCGCTCTGTAGCGGCGACCCACGCATCCAGCGGACGCACCGAGCAGCACGCTACGGCGGTTCCCTGCCCAGCTGGGGACCACCAACAGACCCGGAGCGCGGCAGAGGAGTGCCTCAGGCAGTTCCAGCGCATGCACAACAACCAAGGGTGCTCGCTCACTGCATGGCCCACTGCAGCAGGAGGAAAAGGATTCAGTGCCTGCCATAGGGAGTGGAGGCAGCCCACAAGTCAGAAAGGGCACATACACTGGCCAGCAATAACACAGTGGTTACCAGAGCTTTACTGGCCATCCATTTAGAGCCACGCAGCCTCCCCCAAAAACACTCGACATCGGGAGGGGCGGAGTGGTGCAGCTCCTAGCAGGCCCACCAAAGGGAGCACGCTACCACGTGGCACTGCACGCCGTGCAAGCTGGCGGAGCACTTGGGCCAGGGAGGACGGCTGGAGGCAGACAGTGGAGCTGGGCAACGTCCCCTGCAAGGTGAGACTGCAGCGTCAGGGAGCGCGATCTCCGGAGGAAGTGAGAGGGCGGACGCAGATCCACGACAAGCCCCGGGCAGCCCTCCCAACCGCGACACCCCAGCCCCGACCAACCCCAACCTCGTCAGGAAAATGGCGGCGCAATCCACGTCGATGACGCAGATGGTTCAGTTTCTTCCGTCCAGAGGTGAGCCTGCAATGCCCTGGGAAGACTGGAAAAGGTATTTCCAGAACTACTTGGAGGCGCTAGAAGAGGAAAGTGGAGCAGCTTTTTCAAGCAAGCGAAGGTTGAAAATCCTGTTACACAACTTGGGGCCGGAAGGTATTAGAGTGTTCGACACCATTGTGAAAGAGCTAAGGGATAACAACGATGATGACGTCTTCAGCCACGCTATTTCAGACCTGGACGCGCACTACAGACCCGTGGTGTGCGTGGCCATTGACAGACACAGTTTCTTCCATAGGAAGCAAGGAGGAGGTGAGACAGTGGATGAATACGTTGCGGCTCTTCAGAAACTGGCCCTCACATGCAAATTTGGTCCCCTCCATGACGAGCTAATTCGCGATCAAATCATCATGCACACGACGAGCACGCACGTCCAAGAAAAATTGTGGGTGAACGGCAATGCGCCTTTGAAGGAGGTTTGGGCCATGGTAAAGAAAGCGGAGATGTCAAAGAGATGTGCATAAGCAGCTAGAAAAGACACTGGATGTGGGATGTACAGAGTCGGACAAACCTAGGTTAGACATGCACATAGGAGGAGTGCCCATAGAAATGATAGCGGACAGTGGAGCACCCATCACCATAATACAAAGACAAATGTGGTACAAGGAATTCGCTACGAAAATACAGGAAGAACTACGCCCTATGGATTTACGACCGGTCACGTACACGGGGCAGAGGATACCCATGTTAGGATACTGCCCTTTGCTGTTTGAGTTCAGGGGTCGACAAGCAACGTGCAAGCTGTACGTCGCTGAGAAAGGACCGTCTGTGCTCAGTTGGAAGGACCAGGGAGCGTTAGGGATACAACTCAACCCCGGAGGGGTAGAGAAGATTTTGCTGATGGACATGGAACAAAACGGCGACAATGAAGCATGGCGCAGGGAGTACCCCAAAGTATTCGGGGGACAAATAGGAGAACTGGTAAAATACCAACACCTCATCAAGTTGAAGGAGGGAGCGAAACCTGTGGTGCACAAAGTGAGGAACATTCCACTCAGGAGCAGGGATGCAGTCCAAGCGGAACTGGACAGACTGGAGAAAGGCGGGATAATACGAGCCATAGAAAGCTCAGAGTGGCTTTCACCTTTGGTGGTAGCCCAGAAGCCTAGCGGGAAGGTGAGACTATGCATCGACCTCAGGGATTTGAACAAAAACATCTTGGTGGACAAATTCCCTCTTCCCCGCATCAATGAGATGTTAGCAAAAACGAAAGGCATCAAGTGGTTTTCCACCTTGGATTTATCTTCGGCCTACCACCAGGTGAAACTACATCCCTCGTGCAGTCACCTCACTTCCTTTATCACCCCTTTTGGCTGCTACAAGTTTGTGAGAATGCCTTTCGGGTTGGCATCCGCAGCTGCCGTGTTCCAAAACCTCATGCACAGACTCTTCAGGAAAATGAGTGGAGTCCAGTTCTTCCAGGATGACATCCTCATCATGGGTGCATCCAGACAGGAACATAATGAGAAGCTGCATCAAGTACTACGCACGCTGCAGGCAAATGGATTGACGGTGGAGTGGTCGAAATGCAAACTGGGCGTGCCATCAGTAACGTACCTTGGACATGAAGTGAGTGAGAGAGGAATAGAGCCAAAGAGGGCCAACATGCAAGCAATCGTGGACGCGCCAGCCCCAGGGAAAAAGGAGGATGTCAGATCGTTCCTGGGGATGGCAGAATATTATAGCAAATTCATTGCCAACTTTGCCACGAAAACCCACTGCATGCGCCAACTTCTGAAGGAGAGAAATGGTTTCCAATGGAAGGAGGAAGAACAGGAAGAATTTGTCAAGCTGAAGCAGGAACTCAGCACGACGATACCGCTGACTGGGTTTGATCCTGAGGCGGTCTCCGTCCTCACCACCGACGCAAGTGACAAAGGCCTGGGAGCGGTGCTAATGCAGAGATCGGAGAAGGGGGTGATGTCTACCATCAGCTTCGCCTCGAGGTCCTTGGCGCCGAACGAAGAAAAGTTCAGCGTCATTGAAAAAGAGATGCTAGCAGTAGAGTGGCGAATGGAGAGATTCCGGCAGTATCTGTGGGGAGCAAAGTTCCTAGTAAGAACAGACCACAAGCCCCTAATAAAAGTATTGACATCATGTGGACATGCCCACGCCACTCCCAGAATAGCCAAAATGACACTGAGACTCTTGGACTTCGTGTATGATGTGGAACACATACCAGGGCCACAAAACAAGGTGGCAGACTTTCTGAGTCGGGCAGCAGCAAAGGAAGGGGCCGACGTACAAGGGACCCCGAACTGGGATGGTTATGTGGTTGCCACCATCCAGGACATGGAAGGAGTAATAAGTGCCCAAGAGTGGGAGGAGGCATACAAATCGGACGAAGACCTGGAAGTAATCAAGGGGTACGTCGTCCATGGATGGCCTGAGAAGAGGCATCTCAAAGAACCGTTGAGAAGGTATTGGGAAGTGAGTGACGAGATGTCACTGGGAGATAATCCCATGTTCCTGTTGAGAGGAGACAAGGTGGTGCCCCCCCAAGGAGTGATACACCATTTAATGACATTACTGCATGAAGAACATCAAGGCATCACAAAAACGAAGGCCTTGGCTAGGCAAATGTACTGGTGGCCAGCCATTGACGCCCAGGTGGAGAGGCATGTAAGACAATGTGAGTCATGCTCCAAGGCAGACAAATCTCAGTGTGTGATGCGACCCCAATTGGGACGATTCCGCTCAGCCCTCCACAGGGCTTGGTCGCCCCACTCACTGCTGCCGCTCCTGCCTGCCTTTGCCGCCTCCTGCCTGCAGATTCCTTCGCTCGCTGCCCGCTGCTCCTGGGAATTTCCCGCTGCTCCTGGGAATTTCCCGCTGCCCGCTGCTTCTTGGAATTTCCCGCCGCTGCCTCCCTGCGGCCCCGCCCCCCTGTGATTCCATTCGCCGCCCCGCTCCCGCCACCCAGCTGCTCCTCCCTCCCGGCTCCTTACTTATGACGCCCCCAGAGCGACTGCGCAGCGGACGCGGGCAGCGGGAGCGCCGATTGAGCGCCGAAGGTGTGCCAAAGGTAAGCCCATCTGCGCCCGTCCGCGCCTGGCCTGCACCCAGCGCCAGGACCCCTGGCCCTCCCCGCCGAGGCAAGACGACCCGACTGACCTACGACGCCGCCACTTTCAACGCACTCAATGCCGGCCGGACCCACGCCTGCTGCCGAGCCACCCCGAGACGCACCCACGGACCCTTCACCTGCTGCACCTGCAAGTTCACCTGCCTCCGAACCTGCCCCGCACCCGCCAAGACAAACACCAGCAGCAACCACCTCAAGTGCATCCTGATCAACACCCGCTCCGTCCACAGACATGCCGTGGAACTCTGGAACCTCCTCGACGCTACATCACCGGACGTCGCCTTCCTCACAGAAACCTGGATGAACGCCTCCTCTGCACCCGACATCGCCATCGCCATCCCGGACGGGTACAAGATCATCAGGAGGGACCGCATCAACCAGACCGGAGGTGGCATCGCCATCGTCCACAGGAACACCATCCGCATCACGACCGACGCCAACGACTCCTTCGCCGCAGCCGAACATCTCCACTTCCAGATTCACACCGACCCTAAGACGACCCTCAGAGGCACCCTCGTCTACAGACCCCCGGGACCACGCACACAATTCAGCGAAGACATCACAGACTTCATCAGCCCGCACGCCCTCCCCTCCACCGACTACATCCTCCTCGGGGACCTCAACTTCCACCTGGAGAACAACAAGGACCGCAACACCACCGCCCTGCTGGAAAACCTCGCCAACCTCGGACTCAAGCAACTGGTCAATACCCCCACCCACTACGCCGGCCACACGCTTGATCCCGTCTTCTCTTCCAGCAAGTACATCACCTTCAGCCACGCCACCGGACTCCACTGGACCGACCACAGCTGCGTCCACTTCAGCTTCAAAAGATCCACGACCCACCACCACCCGCAACAGGTACCTCACAGGAATTGGAGCAAGATCACCGCAGACCAGCTCACCACCTCCCTCAGCCAGAGCCCACCCGCCAACACAACGGACCCCAACGAAGCAGCCCGCAACTTCACACAGTGGCTGACCGCCTGCGCCGACGACCTCGCGCCACTAAAGAACCCTCCCAGCAGACCCAGAAGCAAGAAGGCATCCTGGTTCACCGACGACCTCAAGGACTCCAAGAAGACCTGCCGCACCCTCGAGAAAGCCTGGCTCCTCGACCGGACCACCGACAACATGACCGCCCTCAAACACGCTACCCGCAAGCACCACCAGCTCATCCGCACCACCAAGAAGAAATCCCTGAAGGAACGACTGGACAACAATGCCCACGACAGCAAAGAGCTCTTCACTATCGTCAAGGAGTTCTCCAACCCCAGCACCGGCACCAACGACATCACTCCGTCACAAGACCTCTGCGACTCCCTCGCCTCGTTCTTCCACCGCAAGATTGCCGACATCCACAACAGCTTCGGCGCCGCACCCACGCACCCAACCGTCGAACCAACGCCCCCCACCGCCACCCTTCGCACCTGGACCACGGTGACCACCGAAGACACAGCCCGCACGATGAACACCATCCACTCCGGATCACCGACCGACCCCTGCCCGCACCACGTCTTCAACAAGGCTGACTCCACCATCGCACCCCAACTCCGGAACATCATCAACGCCTCCTTCAACACCGCCACCTTCCCGGAGAGCTGGAAGCACGCCGAGATCAGCGCCCTCCTGAAGAAACCTACAGCGGACCCCACCGATCTCAAAAACTTCCGCCCCATCTCGCTCCTCCCTTTTCCTGCTAAAGTCATCGAGAAGATCGTCAACAGACAGCTGACAGCCTTCCTCGAGACGAACGGATCCCTCGACCCCTCGCAGTCCGGCTTCAGAGCCAACCACAGCACCGAGACCGCCCTCATCGCAGCCACCGACGACATCCGGACCCTGCTCGACAAGGGGGAAACAGTGGCCCTCATCCTCCTGGACCTCTCCGCTGCGTTCGACACGGTCTGCCACCGCACCCTAGTCCAGCGCCTCAGCAACATCAGTATCCAAGAGAAGGCACTGGAGTGGATCATCTCGTTCCTCGCTGGAAGAACACAAAGAGTCCGCCTCCCCCTGTTTCGCTCCGAGGCCACCGAAGTCATCTGCGGCGTCCCGCAAGGATCTTCACTCAGCCCCACCCTCTTCAGCATCTACATGAAACCTCTCACAGCCATCGCACGCCAGCACAACCTCAACATCATCTCTTACGCCAACGACACCCAGCTGATCCTCTCCCTCACCAGAGACCCCGACACCGCCAGAACCTGCCTACACGAAGGGATGAAAGACGTCGCCGAGTGGATGAAGGACAGCCGCCTGAAACTGAACTCGGACAAGACGGAAGTCCTCATCCTGGGATCTTCGCCCTCCGCCTGGGACGACTCCTGGTGGCCCCCAGCCCTGGGCACCGCACCCAAGCCAACCGACCACGCACGCAACCTGGGCTTCATCCTGGACCCCTCCCTCTCGATGACCAGACAAGTCAACGCCGTCTCCTCATCGTGCTTCAACACCCTGCGTATGCTTCGCAAGATCTTCCGCTGGATCCCGACCGAGACCAGGAAGACTGTCACCCAGGCACTCGTCACCAGCCGACTGGACTACGGAAACGTCCTCTACGCCGGAACCACAGCCAAGCTACAGAAAAGACTCCAGCGCATCCAGAACGCCTCTGCCCGACTCATCCTGGATGTCCCCCAACGCAGCCACATCTCCAGCCACCTGAGGAACCTGCACTGGCTCCCCGTCGACAAGAGGATCACGTTCCGTCTCCTCACCCACGCACACAAGTCTCTCCACGACCTGGGCCCCAAGTACCTCACCGACCGCCTGACCTTCTACACGCCCACCCGCCAGCTACGGTCCACCAGCCTCGCCCTCGCAGCCGTACCACGCATCCGAAGTGCCACCGCCGGAGGAAGATCCTTCTCTTACCTGGCTGCCAAGACTTGGAACTCCCTCCCCATCCACCTTCGGCTGACCCAGGACCATCTCGCCTTCAGGAAACAACTCAAGACCTGGCTGTTCGAGCAGTAGCATACCCCTCCCCCCAAGCGCCTTGAGACCCTCCCGGGTGAGTAGTGCGCTATACAAATGGCATGATTGATTGATTGATTGATTGATTCCCCATACCAGAAGGACCATGGGAGATGGGGTCCGTTGACATCATGGGACCCATTCTAAACACGGAAGGACTACAAAAATATGTGGTAGTGTTGATCGACAAGTACTCCAAATGGCCGGAGATTGAAGTGAAGGAAACTATGGACACGGAAGATGTGTTAACCTTCTTGAGAAACGCGTTTGTCAAGGAAGGAATTCCGAAAGTGATAATATGTGACAATGGACCACAGTTCACGTCTGTGAAGTGGGGAGCATTTATGACAAGAAATGGCATAGAGGTCAAACACACGCCCATATATCATCCTTCAGGAAATGGACAAGTGGAACGTTTCAACAGGGTGATCATGGGCACCATTCAGGCGGCCATAAGCGATGGTTTAGATTGGGAGAAGGAGCTGCCAAAAATGATATGGGCCTACCGGATCACGCCTGGAAGCACGGGGTACAGCCCATTCAAAGTGTTAAGAGGAAGAGAACCCTTCACAAAGGACAATGCTGTGTGGAGGAAGATGGTGGTACAGAGAAAATGGTCTCCAGCTGTGGTCAAAAGGAACCTGGAAAGAGTGCAGGAAACATACACCGAACATTTCAACAAAAGACACGGTGTCCAGAAAGTGACTTTAGATAGAGGCGATTGGGTGAGAGTAAAGGTAGCAATGCTCAAAAGAAAGGGGGAAAGCAAGTTCACCCCACCCCTACGCCAGATCGGCACTGCTTAGTGATGGAAAAGTGTGGTCGCAGGACAGGATGGCGAAGTGTAGTAAGATCTTGAATTAGGGAACAGATGGAGACAAGAGAACAGAGGATGTGGAGACGCGTGATGAAGGATGTGAAAGACAAACGTGTGAGCAAGTAGAAGAAGGCATGCAGCAAGTGGAAATTGGAGCGGCAAGTGAACACGAGGAGGTCAGAGGACCTAAGGAAGAGAAAGGTGAAGATGGAGGAGATAAAGGTACGGGATATATCAGAGTGAAAGCGAAGACGTTGGGAAAGTCGTTAGAAGGACAAGGCAGAGCACAAGGAGAAGGAGTGAAGACTACGAGAGCTGGAAGAAGAGTGAGGATTCCTGAGAAGTTCAAGGACTTTGAGCTGGACTAACAGTAAGATGAAATTGTTAAATAAAATTGCATTAAAGGAGGGAGATATGTGGTGACGGTCTAGTCTTGCACGGACCGGAGCCGGATGTGCGCCAGCGGAAGCGGAAGGCAGCCATGTCATTAGGCGCCGACCGCAGCTTAGTGTAGCGGTGTTTCCCGGCGCTCCGGGTCAATAAAGAAGTTAACCCAACTCACGGCGAGGTGTCATCTTTAAAATATACCTCCCACAAAAGGCCGAGGTAACTGTACCAGGGGAGTACCTACAGGAGCTATTAAAAAGTACCTGTTAAGATGCAAAATTAGGGCGTCGGGGCTGAGGGGCGTATTGAGCATTCTTGAACACTCGGGTGGTCTGGGACCACTCTTGAGCGGGGACTACAGAACATAGAGCCCAGCACTTCTTCAGCTAGTTCATAATTGCATTGCTTTAAGTAAGGCACTTCCCTTCCACGGATTCATGCCGGTTTATACAAATTATGCTAATAACCCTGAATGTGATATAAGGTAAACGCATAATAGTAGCTTTAAAATGCATGGGTGCCCCGACAAAGGCAACACAACATTTGTTCAACTTATGATGTACTGACAACCGGGCACTGCAGCCAGCAAAGTGTTTACTGTTTAAGGTCTGGCGTCGAGAGAGCTTTACCAGGGTTACCATAATTAGAACAAACAGTTGTCCCATGGGGACTCATTCAAGGAATATGTGAAGTCTAACTTCAATGTATTCAGTTGAAGTGTAGGATTAGTGATACGTTCTTATATAATCATTCAAACATAAGTGAAGATCGAACACTTCCCTCGTTGGTAGAAATTATATAGCTCTTCATATAAGATATATACATATTGGGTGCAATCTGCACAATAGAAAAGGGTAGACGATACATCGCTGGTGCAGGTGAATACATACAAGAGTGAAACAAAATACACAGTCATATTCCTGGGTCATGAACAGTTTGGAACATAGTTCGTGTTGGAGGATTATATTAATTCCTATATGCCCTCCATGTGATTTCTGCAACCTGGGAACAGGGGTTTGATGTTTCAACCCAATCTCAATTGTAGGGTCTCATCAGGACCAATGGCATCTGCCTAATGCATTAGAATCAAGGCTAGAGTAAGTCCAGATACTTGATCAACTTGCAACAGTCTTGTTTGTGACCCACCAACCATATGCAGATGACTTACCTAGGCCATTGGTAACTATCCGCAAAGTCACAAACAACCTTCAGAGGAACACATCGCTCTGAAAATTAAAACGCAAAATCACTAGAGAGAGCTACTATACATAGTGCAATGAATGTAGCAGACTCGCTGCCCTTTTCAATATAATTGAGCTGGTGCTTTCGAACCACAATGGCAAAGGTAACCGTGTGTTCCCCCAAAGTCAATTGGTGTCTGTATGTTAGGGCCAGTTACCATCTCACCCTAAAGCAAGGGGTCGGCCTCAGTCACTCAGACCCCATAAGGGAGGGGTTATCGCCGATCTTTCGAATGGCCACTCGCTCAGCTCCCCCACGGTGCACCACAGGAAGGCCTTCCTTAGCTTCCGCCATGTTCAGGTCACTGCAGGCGCTCCGGGCATGTCCCGCAGTGCAGACATTCTCCATGCTGTATGCTACCTATGTTTCGGGCTTCCCTTATTTTACTGGAGTCCACGTGTTCTTGGTTAAATATTTCAGGCAATGGTTATTATTCTGGTTCCAAACATTTGTGGCTGCTTTGTTAAAGCACTGGACGCTACAGAGCACCACTCGCAGCAATCGGGTGCCCATAAGAACTCTGATTATGAAGCCCTTCAACTGAGAAGGTCAAATTCCGGGCACTGGATGTTTGGATAAGTGTATCCCCATAACCTTTCTGAGACGCCCTCAATTGAGACGTTCAATCTTAACTAATTGGAATATTAGCCCTCAGCATCCCTATTGATCCCTTGATTGGGAATGTGGCTAGACTTCATCTTGCATTAGATTGCAATTAGTATTTACTAATGTATCTTATTTGAATTATGTAGCCAGGCAAATACTGTCTTGTACTAAAGATGAGCCCAGATGTTTATGGGATCAAAACGTTGTCGACCCGCATGAATATGAAAATTTCTCCTTTGGGTGCAGTAGTGTTTCCTTTATTAAAAAAGTGTGACTTTTGGTTCTATATAATTCTTGATGTCACAAGCCCTTTCTGTTGCTTGTTTGTTTGTGCCATACCTGTTGTGGTGCGCTCCATAGGGGTACATACCGTTAAAAAAGAAATTTTTTAATTTTTATACAAATAAACTAGTGATTTAATGAATTCTCCCCAGCATTATCACTCCCCTTCATGCACGCTTAGGGACCCTTGTTCCTTATAGCTTTAAAACTACCCTTGGTCCCCAGGTATCCTTGGTTTTCCCTAGTTTGGTTGAAACATCTTCCGATCCCAGCAAGCATGGGTTCAGGAGCTCGTTGAGTCATGTAGTAGGATCGCTGAGAGGTCCCGGCTACCCTCAATGAATCAAATACTTTCTGATTTTGAACATTACTGTATTTCTATTATTTGTTAAAATGTGATGCTTAGTCCTGCCTAATTTGGGCAATAATGGTCACTTCTTCCTGATTGGCCAGATGCTAAGGTGCATCTCCTATAGCGACACAACGTTTGCTCCCTGGTCTGTCTATGGGTAAGAAGTACATCCAGCTCAGATAGACAGCATCTACTTGGCACGGATAATAAGGTTAACTCAACAACACTGGACAAAGGTACTAAAAAGATTTCAGGAAAGGTCTGGAAGGGTGGCCAAGGGACGATCTTCATTCCTTCAGTCTTTCGTCATGCGGTACCTGGCAGGAGATACAGGCTACCCGTTACAGTGGATGACCAATGGCTGGGATATTTCTTGTTAAATACCCATTAACTCATGATGGCGATAAAAGACCATGGTCGTATTTGGCAGTTTCATTGCAGTTCTCCAGAGCCCCAGTACGCACCCATTCGCCAATTTCAGTGAGAGTGCAAAAGAATGTTTACGTCAGCGATGCCCATTTCATAATTTGTTCTGCTGGTGGCTACTAAGTCCCATACCACTTGTATGTGCCATACAGAAGGACTTAGTAATGCTGGTTGAATCCATTGTATCAAAAAGTGTTGTGATAACAGATTTTTTGCCCTGGCTTTGGGTCTTGAGTGTATATGTTGCATAAGGAAATTTTGCCTGAGAACAATAAATCCTCGCAGAGTGAAGGAATACTGACAAGGTGTGAATGGTGATTAATTATCATAATTTTCAATTTCCAGACTCTGATTCTTTCTTGTCATGAGTTGAAGCAAAAAAACGTTTTTTTAGGTTCCAGTGGAAAAACCTTTTTTTGTTTTGTAGGAAAGGGTTTGTCTCCAGGGTGAGAACTCAGCCTCATTTAGTAATGTCACTTTTACTGCCCCAATGCATTCGGTAAACTCCAGGGGCAGCTCCTCCATCGTATTGCTGTTGAAGAGAGTTGCCCCACTTAATTGCCCTCGAGTCCTGTGATCCATATCCATACTAATATTATAAAGAGAGAGCCCAAACCTTTGAGGCGGGTAATCTCAGTAACCACAGCACCAATCACAACACCCAATACAGCGTTGGAAAGGGCAGTTGCAGCAGAAGGACATAGGCTATGCAGACGGCCACCATATGCATTTCTTTTCTTTTCTTTTTTTAATTGTTTTTATTAACTTTTCAAGAAACAGTGGTGTTCATTACAATGTTACAGTGCAAGACATACAATTGTACCGTAGGACACCATATACATTTAAAAGGTAAAAGAACCGTGCCAGCAAAGTAGTCCCTTGTGGGCGTGTCTGCGTTGTGCTGTGGGCGTGGGCTGGGGCGTGACTAACGCTGGGGGCGCGCGGTACGGCCATCACATCGTGGGCGTGTGCTGGGGGCGTGACAAACGCTGGGGGCGTGACAAACGCTGGGGGCGTGTGTCCGCCCTTCATGCCATGTGAGTCGTACATACAAGCGCCAATTACGTTGCTGCGCAGCATCAAGGGGCACGCTGGGGGCGTGAGAAACGCTGGGGGCGTGTGTCCGGCCTTCATCCCATGTGAACGCAATTGTGCCGCATCAAGGAGCACGCTGGGGGCGTGTGCTACGTTCCGCCCTTCATGCCATGTGGGTCGTACATTAATCAGATGATCGTCTGCTGTGGCCGTGTGCTGGGGGCTTGACAAACGCGTTCAGCTGGAGACCTGGTAAGTAACATTACTGCAGCCTCTTCTGCACGATGTTACGGAACTCTCTCATTCAACGAAATTAGACGCGCCTGCTACCATCAACCAGGGCTCTAGCCGGGCTCAGGCGGCGGATCAGTACACTAATTACACGCGCCTGATAACATCAACCAGGGCTGCAGCTGGGCCTCAAGCGGGGGAACACGCGCCTGTTAACATCAAACAGGCCTGCATCTGGGCCTCAAGCGGGGGAACACGCAAATGAGCGTGTCTGCCGGGACAATTACTGCAGCCTCTCCTACTCGCTGTCACTGAACTCTCTCATTAAACGGATTTTCCCGCGGCTGATAACTCTCTCATTCAACGACATTACACGCGCCTGCTAACATCAACCAGGGCTGTCGCCGGGCTCAGGCGGCGGATCACTACACCAATTACACGCGCCTGCTAACATCAACCAGGGCTGCAGCTGGCCCTTCTCCGTCCCTATTCTAAGGAAACAAAAAATTTTGTCTACCGCGAGATTTTAAAATAAATTGCCCTTGCGAAATACACACATTACACACATTCTATTTCATACCCGGACAACGTCGGGATGGACTGCTAGTGAAAAATAAAATGGTGATTCATCATTACCTTTTTATTTTTCATCGTGACGTCCTCCCATCCTGAACGAGCGTCAGGACTGGCCGCTGCTAAATGACAGCAGCAGGGACTGGGAGGAGGGTAGGTTGTATATGCACTTTTCAAAGTGTGCATGTCTTTTTGGCGGGCTGTCTTGTAACGGCCAGCCAGACATGCGCACTTTGGAACCTCTAACCCAGCTGTCTTAACACAGCTGAGTTAGAGTAAGTGCAGGACTCCATATCGCTGTGGAGCGCCGAGACAAGACGCTCCTTCCAATCAGGCCGCTGCTCTCAAGATGGTGGGAGCAGCGCCTTGATTGGTCAAGGGAGTTTCCTTGTTGCCGGGCTGCAGCGAGAAGAGGTCCGGAGCAGGAGAACCTGTTGCCAAGTAAGTGTTTTCTCATACTTTAAGTTTATATTGGCGCGTGCCCGTTTATTTATTTAATTATTTTATTTTGTTTGAGTGTGCGCCTCTCTTCCTGTTGATACCAGCCGCCAATGGTAAAGTTACCAACCGCGTCACATCATATGTATACGTGCTTCAGTGTAAAAGTACCTATGTAAATTGTTTTCAAAGTGCGTTCAAATAAGCCACTGCCTGGTGCCTAGAGTACATAAAGAGACCTCGTCTCCACTGACATGCACTCAAGGGGCGGCAGGGCAAACAGCTTACATCCAAAACAAGGCCCTTGCCAGGGTTTTATCATGTGCAACAGAATCAGTTTACGCTGCAAAACCCCACCATGTGCTGCGTTAAAATCCAGGGGAGTGTGTAACAATTTATAGACTGGGCCAGGCGGCGCGGCACAGACAGGCAGCAGCGCAGCAGGAGGTCTTTGCGGAAGCGTGGGGTCAAAGGTCACCCTACATTACCGAAACGCTTTCTGCAGGAACTCAACACATGACTATTAACCTGCTTTATCTGGCTTCATTAAGGAAAGCCGATGAAAACTTTTAATCTGATGCCAGAGGACTGCAGGCACCCGCTGGATATCAGCTTATTTGTTGGGGAATATAAAAAAAGAACAAGCTGTAATAATCCTGGCTGGGGCTTTCCTCTGTTTCTTGTCCTGAGATCTGACAGAAATGTGTAATTGTAAATGGAAGACTGACTAACAGCCCGTGTTTTAACGAGTACAAATTACTAAAAATCCAGATGTGCTGAAAATTGGCATCACGACTACTTCTAGTGTAAGTGATAACTAATGGGGAATGATAGCCTACTTAGTGCGTTCTTCCACATGGCCTGTGCATGGGAGTCCCTCGTGCTAGCAGACTGCATCCAACTAATCTCACCCCTATGTTGCTTGTGACTTATCCTGTCTGTCTGCCTCTGAAGCTTTTCACAAATAAGTGTGCCTTTGGCTATTTCACGTTTTAGGAACTGGCTCTGAGTTACTGTTAGCAATCTCTGTTCATTAATCAAGTGAAATATATGTTGCTGAAAATGTGGATAGCCTTATACACAACTTTTCCATAAGCAGAAAAAGGCAATTACCATGCAACAGTTACCTTACAATTTTACACATTCTGTACAAATTTGATACTTAAGACTGCATATCTAGCGAGTAACATTATATTAGACTTTTTGTCCTACATATAAAAAAATCTTAATTTATTAATAGAGGTAGTATTCAAATACTGACTCAGGATTAAGTTGATTAATTTTGAAGTAATACAACTATGTAAATACCATGCTCTAAAGTTTCTTTACACTGAATTGTATACAGACGGAAGACTTATCCATGGTGTATTTCAGTGTCTGCTGCACAGACATAATTACGGGTGGGTTAAGCGCCAGTTATGAAGATCAGAGCGAACTATAGCAATCTGCTGTGTTGATAACTGTATGACAGTACTGCCACACACCAAGGATCTGTGGGTTTTTAACCTTTGCATATTGAAAGACAAAGTGTAACCAATACAGTGTCGAGCCTACCAGACAGCCCAGCTTTCTGGATGCAAAAGACATATTGTGGGCTTGCAAAGAACAGACAGGGGCTTGGAGCCTGCCCGTTGCATGCCATTGGTTGGCTTCCCTCTCACTCGCCTACTTCTTAGTCATATCCCAGGTTGTCAATTTTGTGTTTGTCCCTCCTATGGACCATAGCTTCTTTGCCATCTCTTGTGATTGATTGGCTTCTATACTTCAACTGCTTCATTTTCAAGCATTATTTGTTCTACTGGCTTAAGCGCTCCTTGAGAAAGCATGTACTTCTCCCCGCCATCTCCATGTTGCGCTTGCTCCCACTGCTTTCTCGCCAGTGTACTTCTTCCCCACCCGCTCCACATTCCTCTCTTGCCTGTTTCTTCTCCTCCCCACCCGCATTATCCACGCTGCTTTCCCCTGCGTCCAATTCTCTGTTGCCCGTTGCATGTCCTCCTCACCCGCGCATTGTTACCCTACCCCCGCCCTCCATGTTGCTACCCTAACAGTGCTACAAAAAAACACTTTCACACTTTTTTTTGCTGAGCCAATTCGGAACTGCAAATAAAAAGAAACAAGCACTGGAGTTGCCAATAGGTTTCGCATTTGGAAAGTTGGAGCTATTGGTTTTGTAAATGACATTTTATATTTATATATTGTTATTGACAATGCCAATAACGATATATAAATATAAAATGTCATTTACAAAACCAATAGCTCATACTTTCCGAATGCGAAACCTATTGGCAACGGCAGTGCTACAGAAAGTAGCAAGACAAATACAGGCAGCAGCAGGGTGCACACAGACAGCAGCAGAGGACATAAAGACAGTAACACAACAAAAGAAAGGTAGCAGCAGGACTCACAGAGACAGCAACACAACAACTACATTCAGCAGGGCACATAAAGTCAGCAACAGCGAACATAGAAACAACAAGCATTGGAAATGCAATAGGTCTCGCAGCATTAGAGTTAGTGCTTTTAGAATTGTTTATGGGTTTTTTGTTGTAAATCTTTAGCATTTTTATTTCTTGTAGCCAATGCTAAAGAATTACAAATCAAAAAAGCCATAAACAATTGTAAAAGCTTTAACTAAAAATCCTCTGAGACCTATTGCACTGTGTGAGGGTGAGGTGTTGAGGGTGAGTGAGGGTGAGGGTGAGTGAGGGGTTGAGGGTGAGTGAGGGGTTGAGGGTGAGTGAGAGTGAGAGTGAGTGAGGGTGAGGGTGAGTGAGGGTGATTGTGAGTTAGGGTGAGGTGTTGAGGGTGGGTGAGGGTGAGGGTGAGGGGTTGAGGGTGAGTGATGATGAGTGAGAGTGAGTGAGGGGTTGAGGGTGAGTGAGGGTGAGTGAGGGTGAGTGAGGGTGAGTGAGGGTGAGTGAGAGTGAGTGAGGGTGAGGGGTTGAGGGTGAGGTGTTGAGCGTGAGGTGTTGAGGGTGAGGTGTTGAGGGTGAGGTGTTGAGGGTGAGGGGTTGAGGGTGAGTGAGTGTGAGTGAGTGAGGGTGAGGTGTTGAGGGTGAGTGAGTGAGGTTGAGGGGTTGAGAGTGAGTGAGGGTGAGGTGTTGAGGGTGAGGAGTTGAGGGTGAGGGGGTGAGGGGTTGAGGGTGAGGGGTTGAGGGTGAGGGCGAGTGAGGGTGAGGGGGTGAGGGGTTGAGGGGTTGAGGGGGTGAGGGTGAGGTGTTGAGGGTGAGTGAGTGAGGGTGAGGCTGAGGTGTAGAGTGTGAGTGAGAGTAAGAGTGAGGGTGATTGAGGGTTTCAGTGTTAGTGAGGGTGAGGGGTTGAGGGTGAGTGAGGATGAGGGTGAGTGAGGGTGAGGGTGAGTGAGGGTGAGGGGTTGAGGGTGAGGGGTTGAGGGTGGGTGAGGGTGAGTGAGGGTGAGGGGTTGAGGGTGAGTGAGGGTGAGTGAGGGTGAGGGGTTGAGGGTGAGTGAGGGTGAGGGTGAGTGAGGGTGAGGGTGAGTGAGGGTGAGTGAGGGTGAGTGAGGGTGAGTGAGGGGGTGAGGGTGAGTGAGGGTGAGTGAGGGTGAGTGAGGGAGGGTGAGGGGTTGAGGGGGAGGGGTCGAGGGGGAGGGGTCGAGGGTGAGTGAGGGTGAGGGGTTGAGGGTGAGTGAGGGTGAGGGGTTGAGGGTGAGTGAGGGTGAGGGGTTGAGGGTGAGTGAGGGTGAGGGTGGGTGAGGGTGAGTGAGGGTGAGGGTGGGTGAGGGTGAGTGAGGGTGAGGGGTTGAGGGTGAGTGAGGGTGACTGAGGGTGAGTGAGGGTGAGGGGTTGAGGGTGAGTGAGGGTGAGTGAGGGTGAGTGAGGGTGAGGGGTTGAGGGTGAGTGAGGGTGAGGGGTTGAGGGTGGGTGAGGGTGAGTGAGGGTGAGGGGTTGAGGGTGAGTGAGGGTGAGTGAGGGTGAGGGGTTGAGGGTGAGTGAGGGTGAGGGTGAGTGAGGGTGAGGGTGAGTGAGGGTGAGGGTGAGTGAGGGTGAGGGGGTGAGGGTGAGTGAGGGTGAGTGAGGGAGGGTGAGGGGTTGAGGGGGAGGGGTTGAGGGTGAGGGGTTGAGGGTGAGTGAGGGTGAGGGGTTGAGGGTGAGTGAGGGTGAGGGGTTGAGGGTGAGTGAGGGGTTGAGGGTGAGGGGTTGAGGGTGAGTGAGGGTGAGGTGTTGAGGGTGAGTGAGGGTGAGGTGTTGAGGGTGAGTGAGGGTGAGGGTGAGTGAGGGTGAGGGGTTGAGGGTGAGTGAGGGTGAGTGAGGGTGAGGGTGAGTGAGGGTGAGGGGTTGAGGATGAGGGGTTGAGGATGAGGGGTTGAGGGTGAGGGGTTGAGGGTGAGTGAGGGGTTGAGGGTCGCTGCATCCCATCTTCCGTATTGGGGAACAAAGGAACGATCCGAGCAAGCTCCCTGTCGGGTCATTCTTAAATGCCCCTTTGAAAGCACGTCAGCGGCAGTGTTGAGCGCCAGAAGGATTCGCTTCAGGGAAGAAGAGCTGGCCGCTTTGTTTCGGCGACTGCAATCCAGGAATGTGAAGTCAGGCGAACTTGAAAAATAAAAGTCTGGAAAAATGAAATCTTTCTGCCCTAATTTCCCCCAAAAGAGCCTCCATTCGCCTTGGTCAGGTTTTACGTTGCACATCTGATAGAAATGCTGGATCGCCATTTACAGGGGCACGTCCTGCCTCTCCGCAGAAAGTACGTTTCTATTTCCAGGAAATAAGTGAGCGGCGCCAGACAGTGATGTCATCCAAGAAGTGCAACAGAGAAGCCACCACCACTGGATGCAGGACGCGTGCCTCGTAAAAGAAGCAACCTAACCCAAATCTGAGAGATCTAATACCGCATTAAAAAACAATGGCAAGTAAAAAAAACAAGCCATAATTGCTGCAAAATACATGTCGGGCGGAACACTATGCTAAGCACAGATTTTTAGCTTAGGTGTGTTTAAGCAACGCACTTAATTACTTTGGCCATGGCCCTCTGTGAGACCACCACCCCTGTGTTTTCATCTCACTTAAAGCCCTGCTGGGGAAACACTTTGAACCTAGCCTGCCTCAGCTTTTAGCGTGTGCTCTGTGGCTGTTTTTCATAAACAATTTCATGTGTCACATCTTTATTGGCGTGTTAATTAAAAAGCATTGCAATTATAGAATAAAAGCAAAAGGGCACTGGCAGTTCAACAGAGCTTTCAGACATATGTATAACCATAGAAGGACATTAAAACGTTTGAGATGAAAAGTGACCATCATCTGCAAGGCTATTTTAGTGCAACTGAGAATGAAAGTGGAATTCGGCACCAGTTTTCAAAGCACCAAACCTTATGGAGATTGCATGCGCCGTGCGACATTCCCAAGAATAAGCATCAGCAGTCCGAAGTAGTAAAACATAAGAGTTCGCTGCACACAGATTCCTACCTTGAGTCGCAACAGCTCCGGCTCAACTAACAATGTAGAGGGGACACTTTGCCAATCAGCGCAGCTCTTCTCATCGGGCCGACCCACAGCGGGAGGCAGACTTGTGCAAACTAGGCACCGTCGAGCCCCTATTTCTCTTGTGAATCACACGTACATGCAAAGCACGCAAAAACTTCTTTGAAGGAACATGGTAGCGACCTATCGACTTTGTCAGTGACTAATTCAAGTTGTTCCGCTGTCTGGCACTTCAGAGCCATTTGGATAGGGCAAGTAGCATAGCGACGGACTTTAACAAAACGGAGGGAAGAGAGGGGAGGGGGAGGAGAAATGCGACACGGCGGGAAGGGGAGGGGGCAGAGCGGGTCAAATAAACAAACAAGCCGGAGGGAAGAGAGGGGAGGGGGGAGGAGAAATGCGACACGGCGGGAAGGGGAGGGGGCGGAGCGGGTCAAATAAACAAACAAGCCGGAGGGAAGAGAGGGGAGGAGAAATGCGACACGGCGGGAAGGGGAGGGGGCGGAGCGGGTAAACAAAGACGGACGTGCACGCGCTTTTAAGCTCAATGCGCATGCGCATTGAGCTTAAAAGTCACGGGCACTGCAAGGAATCGCCACGATTCCTTGCAGTGTGGATAAAGAGTAGATAAGTCGCAATACTCTCGCCTTGCTCGATGCGCATGCGCATCGACAGGCGAGACCTAAAAAATATAGACAGCTGCAGGGCACAAACAGAGTAGCACAGCAAAAATATGTGGCAGCAAGGCAAATGCAGACAACATTAGGGCACATACAGAGAGCACCACAACAGATTCAGATAGCAGCTAGACACATACAGACAGGTGTCATGCACACACAAAGAACAACATAACAAATACAGGCAACAGCAGGGCACATGCAGACACCAGCAGGACACATACAGATAGAAACACAACAAATACAGATAGCAGGAGGTCACACACAGAGAGCAATACAACCAATACAGGCAACTCATACACAGAGAGCAACACAACAAATACATTTATCAGCACGTCGCACGCAGAGAGCAACACAGCAAATACAGACAGCAGCAAGGCACATACAGACAGCTGCAGGGCACACACAGAGAGCAACACAACAAATAGCGGCAGTAGGGCACAAACAGACAGCTGCACAGCTAAGGCCTAGGAGTCCTGGTATCCGAATGACCGAGGTATGTACTGTTAGAAAACAAATGATATGGACTGCAACACAACATGCAGCAGCACAGAGAGCAGTGCGGTGCACCCCATAGTATGTGGCAGAATTTTTACCTTTTTACAATCACACTCAGTTACGGTGACATACACCACAGAGCTTATAACAGTGCTGCTACCTAGTTACAGCAACACCACGACCTGATACTACGGGCTGCCCCCTAAAACTGGTGCTGTCCCCTGAGCCGCCTCTGGAAGCGGCGCTGGTGCATCCTGCAGAGGAGTGTGCGCCTCATGCAGTGATTGGTGCGAGCACCTATGCTGGTCCTGTGCCTCCCGCTGTGGTAGCGCGTGCATGCCCCCGGAAGAGTGATGCTCAAGTGCGTGTGCTTGTAGGTCTGTGTCTGGTCTTCTATCACAGTGATGCGTTTTGTGAGTCTTCTACTGAGGAGTGTGTGTGTGTGTGTGTGCGATGAGAGTGGGTGGTGTTATTTGTATGTGGTCTCTGCAGAGACAGCAATACAGGTGAGGGACAGTCACACAGGAAAGACGACGTTGTGCAGCAACGCGTGCACAGAAGCACATGGTATAGGAGTGATGGAGAGCCTGAGGGTGTGGTGGTTAAGAGAAGCATACAATGGCCTACCCCGATCATTTTGTCTGGAGGGAAAGCGGCCGCAGCCCTGCAATTTACACGCTCGTAGAGGGAAACTGTGGTGAGCAGACTATGACGTCTCACAGACAGAGGCAGCCTGGGGCTTTTGCAACCGAAGTGCTTGTCAGCATGTGTATCCTTATGGCAAACGTGGAAGAGCCGAGTGTGTGTCAGAGGCTGGTTGTGGCAAGCGAGAATAATTAAAACAAGAAGCGGTGAGGGGACTGCTCACACCGCGAAGCGGGGACGGGTTAGGGAAACAAAACACAACAAGCTGCGGGCGGGGGAGAGCTCCTGGCAAATGGCCTCGCAATGCTGGCAAATGGCCGGAGGGAAGCCGGATGGGGGCGGGAGAGCCTGGTGGGGGGGCGGGAATGCGAGCGAGGGGAGGCAGGCGGATTAGGGAGAGATGCGCGTGCTTGTGTGGTCACGTGACCTGCTTTTGTGGTCAATCAATCACATGCACTGTGGAAAAACCGCAGTGGTTTCACGAGTCGATTGAGCCCTTGAATTTTCGCCTATTACATTCGCAAGCGTATGATAATAGGTGAAACCTAAAAAAGCAGCTGGGTCATTTTGTAGGCAGATACATGCGTGGCCACATGGTAGGTTTTTTTGTTTGTTATTTAGCCATGCTGCACAGCATCAGGGATTTCATACGGATGCAACGTGATGCGTTCACAAATAATATTACAAGCACAAATATACCCTTTTATAATACACTCATAAAACAAGCAATGTGCCTACCTATGTCCACACAGGCCCACAAATGGTTCTGTGAATAGGGCCAATAGTTTGTAATCGGGGTTCACAGGAAGACTCCAACATCACAAACGAAATCTCTACATCACTGTGATTAAAGACCTGCCTTTTAGTGGAGGAGACATATTGCCAGTGCTTTTTCAGAGCTTCAGAAAAAGGGATGTTAAGAAACAATCAAATTTCACACTTTCCAATGTCATGTCATCCAAAGGACATCTGTGTATTATGAAGTTCCACTTCCCCATGCAGCTTGCCCACGGTGGGCTCCCGAGCCTGGTGCCTGCACTATAGGAGCTAGGCTGGCTTCTGCCTTTTAAAACTATTAAAACTGCACACAAACTGACAGCACTCGCCCTTAAAAGTGACTAAAATTAATGTGCTCTTTGAGTCCCGTTTAGGAATTTTGAAAAAAGAGAAAAACATATAAAAAAAATAACAGCTAAAAAGGCAAACTCCATGTAGAGAAAGCAAAACAATGATGTAAAAGAAAGGCCAGGCTTGTCTCCCCTCAATGGGTGCACAGACTGTGAAAGAGAAGACCACTTTTTCTAACAACAGAAAGATGTTTCAATAATTTCCAGCAACGCACATTTTCTGATATTAAATGATTCCTATTTTATTTGATTTGGTGTAAACAATTATTTTGGAAAACTCTGTTTTCATTCCTTTTTTTAATGTAGTCACAAATGACTACATCATTCTGAAATAATTCAACTGAATTTTTATGCAGATCAAGCGTTGGGGAAAAAATACGGGTTTGGCAGAAGATCAGGAACGAGGCTAACTTGCAGCGGGAAAAGAATTGAAGCCAAAATATAGCCCTACCAGAGGTCTTTGTTCATCATAATTTTCTTAGATAATGAAACAACATTTGACTTCACACCAAGTGATAAAGAACCAACCCTTTCACTTTACACCACACCACGTGTTTGAGGGATCTTGATAGGTTAGCCGTGAGAAGATTTTTTCAATGCCCAAATTCTGCAGCTTGCTCCATAAAGCTCCCCACCCAGCGACCAAAATGCAGCTTTAACATTTATGGTTTAAATGTGGTTTATTGATTTACATTTGCCACTTACATCCAGGGACCGGGGAACCAAAAAACAAAAAAGACATGATGTGTGTAGTTTTGTGGTATCTAGTGGGTGTGAAGGGACATGAGTCACACTACCCTTAATTAATTGGGGCATGTGAGTTCTAAATACTCATGTTTGAGTAAAGTGATGCACAGGTTCCATGTTTTTTCTCAAATCTACACACACACACCTTCTTTTCTTAAAGATGTCCTCTGTCCCTATCGACCACTACGCAATCTTAGATCCGCTGATGCAAACCTCCTGAAAGTAATTAAAACCAATAAAGCGACTTGGGGAGATAGATCCTTTGCAGTAGCCATGGCTAAATTATGGAACACTTTTCCAGGACATCTAAAAAACGCTCCAACACTACTGTCATTTAGGAAGCAGTTGAAGACGCGGTTGTTTAATCACTAGATCCCTTCTCCCTCAGGCCCATCCTTTCAGTTTTTCCTGTCAAAGCGCCAAGACACCCTTGGGTAAACGTGCGCTTAATAAATTGCATAAAATAAAAATAAATGTGGCTGAGATCTTTCCATCCCTTATAGATGCCAAAGGTGGTGCAGCCAAGCCCCATATTTTGGGGCAGGCCCTTTGCCCCAATAGGCGAGGATGGTCTGTTTGGTGGCACACAGTGTCAGGGCAATCGCCCTCCCTTTATGTGAGTGTAGGGGGAATGTGATATTGTTGGGTAGGCCCAAGATGGTATATTCTGGAAATGGAGGGATATCAGTATGGAATATTTTGTTAATGCTTCGTAGGACCACTGTCCAGTAGTGTTTGAGTCTTGGGCAGTGCCACAACAGGTGGAGGAGTGTGCCCAGTGTGCTGCATCCTCTCCAGTAGTTTGGAGATCTACCTGGGAACTAGGAATGTATTCAGGCTGGGATATAGTAACAATATGGAATGGTCTTATCTATAGACTCCTTGCCTGCTGCACTAGACGCCGTTGTGAGTGTGCAGTGGAAGATCTCCCCCACTCTTATATGGAAGGGTGTGCCCAAGTTCAGCCTTCCACTTCCTTTGTGCTGCCGTGCGAAGCACAGGGATCGCCTTCTGTAGGAGTTTTTATAGATCAGAGACCAGGTGTGTATCGTCGGTTTTGGTGAGGATCCATTTCTCGAAGGGAGTTAACTTGTGTGATGCACATTTCTGTTACTGTGGAGTGAGTTACCCAGTGTCAGAGCAGCAAGCAGTGGAAGCATTCTGGCTCTGGAATCCTTCAGCAATTGCTCAAAGGTCTGAATCCCATCCTGAACAAAAAAGTCCCCAATGGGTTTGCAATTTGCCACGTTTGGAATTCGGTGTTATCTCTGACTGGTGTAAATTCAGGGTTCCGTATAATCGAGGGCTTGGGAAGGGCAAGGCTGCGGCACCACGCTGACACCACTTGGACCCACTCGGTGGCTTCGCTGCTTCTGTGTTGATCAGCTTCCACCCATTTCGTTGTGGGCTGCCGGCCAAGCCTCCAGCTTCAGACTCTCCACGTGGGGGGGGCGACATGCTCCCAGGGGGTGACAGCAGACCCTTCTGCGTCTCAGGGCCATGGTTAAGGCGGCAGATGGAGCATAAAAAGGGTATTAGAGGAGGCCTGAAGCGGAGTGCTTGAGAATCGCTCCTACTCCGCCGCCAGCTTGGCCATGTCCCCAAGCTTTAAAATGTATAAAGCATTCAGAACTAGACCTGCTGCCTTCCCACACAAGTGCAGTTGCCCAATGATAGTCGCTGGCATACTGGTGAACATTCGAATATTCCTTGAGGAAGCCTGTCTGTGCAGATTGGTCCTCAAGGAGATCGGTCCTGAGCATACGTCGATCTTAAGAAATATGCTGGTGTTACATTATCCCCCAAAATATCATTACTTGAAGGTAAGTAACTTCTTCTGGATACTGTACCTGCAGAATTCTCACCTCTTAAACAATACCACAGCAATACCTCCCAGGCAGTAAGTTTGAGTAGGCTGTCACACCAGAAATTCCTGCAGCACAGATCTTGCGAAAATGGCTTTCCTTGCAGACTGACACAATGACAAGAGTAGCAGGTGTACATACCATACTCTCCATAGCCAGTCCAGCCAATCAGAATCAGCTGGGCCTAGTCTTGATGCAGTTTCCTCAGGATACTGCACCAATGAAAAGAAGGCATTGTGAAGGCTCATCGTGTGACTTGAGTACGTTGATGGAAACCCCCATCTTAAACAATGGAAAGAGGGGTGCTGGGGCACTCACATGGTTCAACACTAGGTGCAGCAAGTCTGCCTTCAGCTCCAATCATTGTGGTTTGGGAATACGGATATCCCAGTCCTGCAAGACATGCCACAAGCACCACAATCACCTTGGTCAAAACGTGAGATACTGATGTCAGTTGAAATAGGAGGACTGCAAAATGGTAATTTCCAGAGTCACTAAACAGATCCGAGTGACATCATCTTGAATTTCTCCTTCTGAAGGAAAGAGTACAAGACCATGAACTCAAGTATGAGGCAAAGCCAAACACGTTTCTTGGGCACAAGAAAACAGTGGGAGTAACATCCCTGTCCAATCTCTTATTCTAGGACTAGTTTCACAGGCCCTTTGCTTAGAAAAACCACAACTTCCTATTGCAGAACATGAGTAGACCTTTCTAACTGAACAGAGAGGACAGCAAACAGAGGAGGGGAAGGGAGTGCGTATTCCATCTCAATAATTAGGTAGACCCACTGGTCTCTTGTGTTAGCTTGCCAAGCCTTCAGGTTACGTGATACCTCCCTCCCACTGGTTTTGTTTTTCCTCGATGTTAAACCAAAGAAGTTTTGAGGTTGTAGCAAGGGAAGAAGAGGAGGGCTGGTGTGGACCTGGTTGGCCCTTGGATCAGTCAAGTCCCCTGTAGTGCGGAAGAAATTGGTTTGGCTCGTGTTAGATAGGTTGGGAGTGCTGAAACTACGAATTGTCATATCCCGGGAATACTCCCTAATAGCCCTATGGTGCAGGAGGTCACACTGGTTGCATGACGCTGAATTGTGTTTAGGACACAAACACAAATGACAGCCCTCATAGGGGTCGGAAATGGATATCTATGGCCGTCACAATTGGGTTTGAATCTTGACTTTTTTGGTAGCGATATCCTGTCTAGCACTGCACAAGACTCATGTTCCATGAAGAGCCACTCCGGAACACTGTCGAAGGGAACTGTCATCAGGGTGCCATATTGGCCTTTATATAGCTCCAGTGATGTCATGTCTGGAATGGAATCCACTGTCGGGACAGAGCCAAATGCCACTTATAGGAGCTGGTGCAACGTTTCTGGATCTAGTCTGGCGCCTGGGGGTAGACAGAGGGGCCTAGGCAGAGAAAAAGGCTGGCGAGGGAGCGTTGGTTTTACAATAAAAACAATTTGTTTTTAATATACATATTCGTATCACACTTATGTTGTGTGTAAGCACCACAAATAAAATATGCATCTATTGTCTAATTTAATGTTACCCCACTTACCAGCCAAGGAAGGATGAAAGACAAGGCTGCCTAGCCAGGGTTCGGACTCCTTATGCTTATATCACTGTCAATGTTAGACGAGAACATTAACATCACCATCTGGGTGCGGTGGGAACTTAAATCTGTTGTTGATTTTCAGCAGATTTTTTTTTTTTTTGTTCCAAACTTTTTATTCGGAATTCGATTTTTTTTTGCTGTCTTACAAAAAACAAGAACAATTAATCGCACACCACGACCCAACCCTTAAGTTATGGTATATTTTGATGCGTGTCATTGTTGTAGATTTGATGTATAACTCCACAGACTGGATGTTGCAGGAACAGCTTTATTGCAGCACAGAACAGGTAAGCCCAATCCTCCCCTGGCCAGAGCTCCAACTGCCAACAGGGCAACGGAGAATTCCAGAACAAAGAACATTACAGAGATCTAGAGTGTTAGCTCAGTAGATGAGCTAAGCACTGTACAACATATCTTCCCCCCTTAACAAGGAAAGAAGCAACATCATACAAAAGATCAAACACAATCAATGTACATAATCATTCAAGTAAGTAGGTGGACGACGAGAACGAGTACACCTCAAACTAGCTTCTGATGAGGAAGAAGAAGAAGTAGTGGGAATAGTTGTAGTAGAGGCAGTTTCAACTGAATAATTATCTTGTGCACTCAAGGAAGTGGAAGCATCACCACTACCCACCTCCCCCCGTACAATTGGTTGAGAAGCGAAAGAGGCGCTACCATCAGAAGTTAACAAGTACCCATTGCATCCCTCAGTACTACCAGGTATTACGCCATCAAAACAGTCATTCTTTCTTTGGTATAGTGCAACTCTCCTATAATTCCAACTTTCCCCATTGGCCAAGACAACAAAATGTGGAAAAACCCTTTTGACTCTAAAGGGACCTCTAAACTTGCTAAGACCCTTGGCACATCTCCCTGGCTTTACCTTGACCAGATCGCCTACAGATATAGGTAAAGAAGCACTGCCCTGGGATAAGGACACCTCACTTGCAGAGCCCCTTAACCATGCAGGAGTCAATCTTGACACTGGCGTACGACCTCGCATTAGCTCAAAAGGGGATTTTTCTCCATACTTATGGGGCGTTGACCGGTAGGCCCAAACAAGTTCTTGTACCCGTTCATGGGAAAAACAACCACCTTCAACAAACATTTGAATCACCCCTTTTACAAGACGGTTTACTCTCTCGCAAAGGCCATTTCCTTGCGGATTGTACAAACTCGTCCTCTGATGTTTGATGCCACATTCACGTACAAACTGAGTCATTTTTGAAGAAGTCAGTTGTGTGCCATTATCCGTAATAAGAACAGAAGGGTATCCTTCATTCAAAAACACTCCTTTAAGGAAGCTAATGGTAGTATCAGTGTTTATCTCTCTCACAAACTGTACACAAAGCCACTTCGAATAACAGTCTATTACAACAATAGCGTAACGTTGATTTAATGGCAATTCACTCATGGGACCTATAAAGTCCAAACACACACTGTGCCATGGTATATTTTCAAAACTAATTTTCTGTGTAGACTGAGACCCCAACACTTTCAGACGTTTCTCCCCTTCCTTGCAGAAATTACACCTTAAAACACAATCTACTGCATCACAATCGACAGAGGGCCACCAAAAATGTTCCTTAACTCGACGTTGCGTGAGACTTTGGCCCAAATGTCCCTCATGGGCTAAGTTTAGGATCCTACACCTTAAAGAACTAGGTGGAATATAACGGTCACCTCTCATCAAAACATGCTCCCCTTCTAAGGAGAGTTCGTCTAAGACTTTTAAAAACGGTCTGACTTGAGGTTCTACAGTACTCTCTCTTCTTGCTCCTTTTGACACAAGATTTATGACAGCTTTTAAAACCTGATCATCTTCCATACCTTTTGACCATTCACTACAAGAAAAAGAACCACCACCTACACTCATAACATCATCCATTACAGCAACTGCTACATCATCCAATACATCTTCAACTGAATCTTCACCACTAGAAGATCGCACAGGAAGTCGTGACAGGCAATCCGCTTGGATGTTTTTCCATCCATGAACAAACTCAATTTCACATTGGTAATCTTGTAGGCGAGAGGCTAACCTTGCTAAACGTGGAGACCCCTTTCCAGCACCTCCCGGAGCCAACACGTTTAAGAGAGGTTTATGATCCGTGCGAAGGATAAATTTGTAACCCCACAGATAGGTCCTAAAATAACTCGTGCCCCAAGCAGCAGCAAGAGCCTCACGTTCTATAACCGAGTAATTCGACTCTGAGACAGATAATGGCCTAGAGGCAAACGCTATGGTCTTTTCCACTCCACCATGTTTTTGTAAAAGAACTGCACCAAGACCTACAATACTAGCATCTACCATCAAAATAGAGGACCGAGCAGTGTCAAACGGTGTAAGGACATTGGCAGACTTTAGCTCTTTTTTTATCATATCGAAGCAAGACTCGTGCTCAACAGTCCAATTGAACTTAACACCCTTCTTCAACAAACTCCTCAAAGGAGCAGTCTTTGAGGAAAAATCCTTCACAAATTTCGAGTAAAACTCGATCAGACCCATGAATGATCGAAGTTGATCTTTATCAACTGGAGAAGGAGCTTGTTCAATGGCCTCTAACAAATTCTTTTTTGGTTTAATCCCCTCTTCGGATAGGCAAAAACCCAAGTACTCTATTTCTTTCAAAAGGAATGCACACTTCTCTTTTCTCAATGTCAGACCAGCAACATCCACTCTTTGTAACACATTCCACAAAATCTCATTGTGTTCTTCTAGTGAATTTCCATATATCAAGATATCATCCTGAAAGTAAAGGACTTTATTTAACCCTTTAAACACTTCAGAAACAAGTCTCTGGAATACACTAGCGGCAGAGACAAGTCCGAAGGGCAATCTCGTGAATTGGAATGTCCCCTCACTAGTGATGAATGCGGTAAGATGTTTGGAGCTGTCATCTAAGCAAATTTGATGATAAGCATGCTTTAGATCCAGTTTACTAAAGAACTTGGCCCCTTTAAGTGTCGAAACTAGCTCATTAATGTTTGGTAGGGGAAATACATCCGCAACCACACATCTATTGAGTGAGCGTAAGTCCACACAGAACCTAATTTTATTGTCCGGTTTCTGGGAAATCACTACAGGGGAAACCCAGGGAGATGCTTCAATTGGTTCGATAATACCACCTTGAAGCATTTCTTCTAAAGTGGACTTAACTTCTTTACGTAGGGCAAAAGGGACTTTCCTCACTTTATGTTGGACAGGACAACTACCCTCCTTGAGTATTATGCGATGAGAATATCCTATAAGTTCCCCCAATTGGTCTCTGAACACATTTTTAAATTCGTCTAGTATCTCACCAATAGAAGACTTATCAACTATAGACACAGGATCATCAGACCTGGGATCTACTACAATGTGTAGGTCAAATTGGTGGTGACGACCTAATATGGCCGGTCCTACAGTCGATATGTAAACCTTTCCAGGCACCGATCTATTCTTGAATTCAATTTTTGACTCGAAATATCCCAATAGATCAATTTTCTCGCCTTGATATCCAGACGGAAAAATATCACACTCTTTCAATGCTCTCTCGCCCCACACACTCTTCATTAAGGATAGTGGGATGATGGTCCACTTTGAACCTGTGTCCACCATGAGGTTCACTACCCTCTCATCAATTTTGAACTCAGCTTTAAAAGGATTCTCTCTTCGATCTTTGCATGAACATACAGTGTCAGACAAAATTAATATCTTGTTCTTTTCACGTCTCACATCAGTACAGTCATTAATTACAGTCACCCGTGAACCGTTTGAACTGTTTTTGTTTTTACACATCTTTGCAAAGTGTCCCGTTTTCCCACAACGTAGACACTCTTTATTATTTGCAAAGCAAAACTTAGCATCTGAAGAATGTGAAAAACTCCCACACCTCGAACACACTTTCTGACTATTCCTACTACCTGAGGTTTGTTGAATATTCTTCTTCTGAAGAATATAGCCCTTTTTTCTTACTATAGCAATCGCCATAGCTTCATCATCACTATTGTCACTAGTCATACTCTTATTGGAAACTTCTGCCACTTTAGTTTCCAAGCCACTCTTCTGCAACTCTCTCATACATTTCTCACTCTCTTCTACTACTTTAGCCAATTCTATCGCAACTTTCAATGTTGGATTTTTTGCCGCCCATAATCGTTCTTGGACTTTTCTGTTATTGGCTTGAACAATCAGTTGGTCTCTTATAAGTTCATCCGCCATTTGGCCGAAGTTGCATTTCACTGATAGTTCGCGTAGACGCGCAACAAACTCATCAATGCTCTCTTCCGCTAACTGTTTGTTCTTGTAGAATTTGTATCTCTGTAAGACAAGGTTTTCTTCCTTACCGAATCTGGTTTCAAGTCTTTCTACCGCCTCCTTAAATTCATCTAAATCTGCTTGTGACCCAGAAGGTAATACTTGTGGTAAGTATTTAAACAGACGTTGTCCTTCTTTACCTAATGTCGTCATCAAGAGAGCTTTCTTGCGCTTAGGTGAGAAATCCTCCCCGTCTAAAGCTTGGATATAGTTGTTAAACATTATTATCCAGTCTTCCCACATTATGGGTGGATTCCCTGGTTCGCACAAGAATTGTGGTGGTAGTGCTACATTAATTGCTTGAGCCATTGAATTGAAACGTAAGGTACTATTGTGTAGTAGCAAGAAACAGTTGTTATACAAGCACGTTATAATTTTTCTTTTCACAGAGAACAGAAACAGTCTGTATATATTTATCTTTTCACTCAATTTAAACGCTTACTCCACTTTATTATTCTGAAGATCCGCCAAATAATGACGTTCCAGGTAGTCCGCAGTGATAATCCGCTGCACCACGGTGTTTCCGACAGTCTGATGTGAAGATCTCCGCGAAGCGCGTTGCTTAGCAACCACTGACAACAGGCAGAAAAATTATTCAAAATGGCCGATTTACGTCAGTTACGTCTGACGTCTGTTGTCACACGCGCATGAACGTGTGCGTCTCTGGCATGCGCATGAGGACAATGCGTACAGTGTCAGAGAAACGCAGTTGTGCGTTTCAGTGTGCGCTTTAGCATACGCTCCAGTAGTGCGCGTAAGAGATGCGCAACTCACCCAGTCACGTCGTGCGCTTCAGCGTGCGCTCCAGCAGTGCGTGTGCGCGACTCACCACATCTCGTCACGAAAGACGTTGGAGGGTGTGACGTCACCTTCGTCGGCACATAGAGGAAACCTCGTATTCTCCCAAAATTCACGATCGGTTCCACTGCAATTAACGCCAATACGCTGAAGGCTCCTCTCGGTCTGCTTACCACGCGGGTTCGTGAGGAATCGGTGCTGCCGTTCTGTAATTCCTTAATTAGCTGCAATCTTCAACAGGAAGCTATGGCCAGATGTCTTTTAAGTCCAAGTCGCCAAATGTTGTAGATTTGATGTATAACTCCACAGACTGGATGTTGCAGGAACAGCTTTATTGCAGCACAGAACAGGTAAGCCCAATCCTCCCCTGGCCAGAGCTCCAACTGCCAACAGGGCAACGGAGAATTCCAGAACAAAGAACATTACAGAGATCTAGAGTGTTAGCTCAGTAGATGAGCTAAGCACTGTACAACAGTCATATTTTAAACTCGTTTGTACCAGTGTGTTTTGAGCGCCAGGCACGCATCCACGCTGCCCGCCTTCCTGGATGGAAATGTACATTTCTATGCTGGGAAGCGTCACTGGCGCGGGTCCAGCTCTAACCCTGCTCTACACTTTAATCCCGCTCCCGGCACGAGGGGTGCGGGGAGCTCGGAGGAAACGGGCCGGGCCCCGTCCAATCAGCGTCCCGTCAAGCGCCGCGAGGAGACTCACCGGAGAAGTCTGAAGTGATTTCCAACAGAAATAAACAGTTTGGGGTCTGAAGTGAGCGACGGTCTCAGGCGACCACCGGAGCCTGTCAAATAAAGAGAAACAAATGGAGGGTCGGGGGAGCGCGGGGCTGCGCAGCGTCACCCGCGCGCGGGCCCCACTGCAGCGCGTGGGCGGTCGGTTTACCTTCCCGCGCAAATTTATCATCCTGCGGTGACAAGGGCCGCAAACACGAAACAAGGCGACGTCGCCCCTGATGCTTCCTGCTGTTCGTCATGAAACAATACAATAATAAACCTTGGGAAACCCAGAGGACGGCTCGAGCTCAAGGTTTTCAGCGGGAAAGTGACTGCTCGCCCCATACTTTCTGCAAGGCAATTAAAAACACCACTGAAGTGCATTTCTTATCAAACCAGGGCAATTATTGACGCAGCTTCTTTTGTCCCAGTGGCCGTGGACACTTACCTCAGTGGATTGCAGCTTTAACTGCTCAAATGTGGGGTCTCCAGCAATTACCCTGGTACTGGCCCCACTCTTGGTCAATATAGGCCCAAAACCTTTGCGGCAGCACTAGAGCCCAAATTCTTGAGCCATTCCTTCCATTGTTCTCTCATTGACAGTTCAATACATAATGCACGATGCATTACTATACCACGCCATGAGCCTGGGCAGCAAACTGATGTCTACTTTGGCATATCCACACTCACTTGAAACTGTTTGGCCTGGTTGGGTGCATCCACAACTTCGGATTCACCACTTTGCTTGTTTGGCAATGCGCTTCACTGAGTCACATTGACACTGCGATGCTTTATCAATAAAATGTTCCATGTGGTGCTACCACACCGTATACCACTGCTGTGACTGCTCAGGCACTGCTTCACCTTGTGTGTCACTGCAAAGGCTGGTGTATGGTGCCTTTGCCACACGTGACACTACTGTGAAATAGTACTGTGGTGTAGTTTAACCTGCTGTGTTGCTCGACTTCATGACGTGTGGTGCTACTGTCCAAAGTAGCCATAAAGTGCCTGCTGTGGACATTTCTAACACTATGCAGCATTAGTACACATCTTGCAGAGGTGTTACACCAGATGTGATGTTGGGGAGTGCCGTGAATCAAGACCTATGGATGATTTCCCCTCAGATAAACCATCAGTGAAGATTTAGTGCCACATGCATCAAAGTAAGTAATTGCGATTTAGGAATCGCAATTACTTATGCATGTAGGAATCGCAAAAAATTGCGATTCCTACACATTCCTTGATTGCAACTCGCAAATTGTGAATCACAATTAAGGAATAGCTTCCCAATTATTCCAAAGGGCCTACAGGCCCATAGGAATGAATTGGAATTTAATGCGCAGTTTATGAGTACCAAATAGGTACTCGCAAATTGCGCATGCCATTTCAAGGGAGCAAGGGTGCCAAAAGGATACCCTTATGCACCCCTGAAATTGCCATGTGAGTACATGTTGCGCACACACATGCCCCAAGGCATTTGTGTGTGTGTAACATGGAACTTTGAAAAATGCACTTTAGTGCATTTTTCAATGTTTTCGCAAATTACCATCAAGTTTAAATTGTGATCCCTAATTGCGAAATCGCATTTTAAAATTGCATCATGCATTGCATTTAGGGAATCGCAATTTGCGATTCCCTAAATACAATTGCAATTTAAGTAATCGCAAATTTTGCGATTACTTAAATAGCTATTTTTGCATTTGGGACAATGCATCCCAAATGCAAAAATTGTGGTAGCAAAAGGGCAGATTCTGCGAATCTGCACCTTTGCCACCGCAAAAAGCAATGATACATGTGCCCCTTAGTGCTTTAGAAATGGTCCAAAAACACAGCGCTTGGATGAGGTCTTCTACCGCTTTACTTCACAGTCTAGTCTACGTCTTTGGTGTCACTGTTACACTCTATGTGGTTCTGCTGGTCAGGAATGGCACCGGTACACTTACTGTATAACCGTATGCAGTACTGCTAATGGAGGTAAGGCTTCGCATTAACCGTATGCCAAAACTATGCCAGTTGTGACACTTTTACACCGTGGAACATGTGGCTAAAACACTGACCTTGGAATCCAGAGACCTTGGTCCTAATTGCAGCTTTATTTTGCCTCAGATGTAAATATGTCTAATGTAACACTGTGAAACTGTGCAATGCATTCGCGTGATGAAGCAATGGGTAGAAACAGAGTGCTGTCTAGGCCTGTCCTAATTACATGAAGCCCATACCCCGTCATATAATCTTTTCACTCTGTAATCTGAACTAATCCAACCCCACCAACACTACTGCTGTATGATATCAGCAAACTAATCCGACCCTCCAAACCATAAAGTTCAATTGTATGAACTTATTCAGCCCCACAAACCATGCTCTTCTATGGTAAGAACTAAACGGACCTCAGAAACCATACTGTTCTATGGTATGAACAAATCCGACCCTACAAACCATACTGTTCTTCGGTATGAACTAATCCGACCCCACAAAAAATACTTTTCTATGGAACCATACTCTTCTATGCTACTAACTAATCTGACCTCACAAACCACACTGTTCTATGGTATGAACTGATTCGCCCCACAAACCAAAATGTTCTAACATGATATGCTCCTTCTACAAATATGAATGCCACAGGTAGAGGGTCCCATTGTTTCTTGGAGCTGGCAGGGGCGGCTCCTCCGCTATGGCGGAGGAGCGTCGTCCCACTGCTGAAATGCAGCAGTCAAAATAAAAATAAAATGACAATAAAACTATTTTATTGTCATTTTAGTTTTACCTCCAGTCTGCTGAGTTGAGGGCGGGGCTAGTCCACAGCGTCACACAGCACGGGCGAGTGGTGGTAGGCACTAAAAGTGCGCATGTCGGTGTGGCCGCCCCTCCACGGCCGGCCAAAACCACATGTGCACTTGAATATCTCCAGTCATCTTTGGAGATATTCTAGTGCTCAGGGGCACAGGCTCCAAGTGCATGCTGGAGCGCCAAACCGGCCTGCCTCACCCAATCCCAGAGCTTCTCTCATGCTAGGAGAAGCCCAAGGATTGGGTGGGGTCTGGGAGCCTGTTTCCATGGGAACAATAGTGACGGGACGGGAGCAGAGGAGCGGCGCAGGAGCAGAAGATCACGGCAGTTGGCAGGAAGGGTGCGTTTATGTTTTTATTATTTTATTTTTTCCCGCCCCCCCAAACTCCCACCGCGGATTGTCAGCAGCCGTCTTTGGAGCTAGGCCCGAGCCTGAACAACTGTCTTAAGTAAATATGATATGAATATGGGAGACTGCCACACACGCTTAATCGCAAAACGTGTGCAATGCAGAATATTTATCCCAGCTGCAACCAAAATAGCTCCCTTCGCCATTCGGAAAACTATAACACGTCCACATATAAATGTTCTCCACAAATACATATATTTTTCTTCAGTAAGTATTTACATTGCCTTGCTACATTTGCCACTTCATTAGCACACCTAGTACGGTTTCTCTGGGTTGGTGCTGGAACAGACACACTCCTGTGGGGTGATCAGAGAGTCCTTGTGCGGGAGGTGGAACACGATCCTGGGGGCTCCACGTGTCCTGTGGTGCCAGACCACCATACAGCTCTTTCCTACAGAGCACCAGACTGAGCGGAGTCAGCAAAAAAAGGCGAGTGGATAAATTAAGAGCAATGCGTTCAGTAAAAGAGAAAAAACATGAATATTAGGCCTTTCCAAAAAATGTTACAGGGCAACGTAACTGGTCCATATGGCCACAAGCAATATAATTCGCAAGGGAACTGACCTGAATTATGTTATGTTATAATATATTTGTAGACCAGAAAGTGACCAGGATAAAAGGCCAGAGAAACATATTTTCAGAAGGTGTTTAAAACAAAGCAGATTTCTTTCTGCCTGCACACTTGAAGAGAGGGTGTTCCACACGTTGTCTGCTGCTTTAGAAAGACCACGTGGGTCTTGGGATAGCCTATTTTTGATGTAGCCTACCTGCGAATTGTGGATGAGTAGTGGTAGGACCCTATTCAGTCTGTTTGCCAGTATTTTTGCGTATATTTTGCAGTCTACATTGATGAGTAATATGGGTCTGTAGCTTTGTGGGAATTGCGGGTCTTTCCCTCTGCTCTGCCACCTCATCAATCAAACAACACACAGTGCAGAACAGGCGGTGATGATAGCACTAGACGCTGAAAAAGACTTTGATACAGTATCCTGGCCCTTCCTGGACACATGCATGGAAAAATTTGGCCTGGGCACTAAATACAGAACAATGGTTATGGCCCTGTACAACAAACCAACAGCCAGAGTCGTGGTGAATGGAGGCACATCAGAAGCCCTAACGTTAGGAAGGGGCACAAGGCAAGGCTGCCCCCTATCACCCGGACTGTTACTGCTAGCACTCGAACCATTACTAGCCATGATAAGGGACAACAAAGACATAACCGGCGTCACAATCAAAAGCAAAACGGTGAAACTGGCAGCATACGCGGACGACATCCTCATCACCACCACAAAACCCACAACATCAATCACCGCCTTAATGGACACCATAGGAGAATACGCAGCCGCCTCAGGGTACAAGCTCAACAAAGATAAATCTGAGTGCAAGCCAATGAATGTACACACGACAAGAACTGTACTGGGCCAATCAGGTCTAGCCTGGCAAACAAAACCACTCAAGTATCTGGGACTACTGTTTGGGAGAGACCTAAGGGCCACCCTAGAGCACAACGAAGAAGCAACATTGAAGAAGATAAAAGAGAGACTAGACATATGGTCGCCCAAATACATCAGCTGGTGGGGTAGGGTCGAAACCATAAAGATGATGGTAACGCCGGTCGTAAACTACACACTCAGCATGCTACCCCTGGCCATGACAGAAAACTTCCACAAGAAGCTCGACAAATTATTAAACAAATTCTTATGGAGGGACAAGAGACCAAGAATCAGCCTGCAGAAACTGAGACTAACGAAAAACCTGGGCGGGCTGAACATAATGAACTTCAAACACTTCCAAACAGCCTGCCTAGCCAAACAAGGCCTATTCTGGGTCACAAACACACAAAACTACGAACCAGAATGGCTGAAAGTAGAAAGGAACATTTTAGGTGGGCTAAACCCGATAGCACTGCTCACTGCAAACAAACACCCCCTCAGACTGAACCCTATCATCAAACACATCAAAGAGGCCCTGGTGAAGGTAGACAAAGTTATGGAACAACGCATCGGGGGAACAAAATGAGACTCAATTTGGTACAACTCTAGGATACTCTACCAGGGCAAAATACTGGACAACGAACTATGGATGAAGAGTGGAGTCACCACGCCAAACCAGCTAGAAACGAAAAACTCCCCACTCACCTTCTCTGCAACAGATCCACGGCCTCCCAGACACAGAACTATACACATTTCTAAAAATAAAGACGGCCATAACAAAGGCGAACCTAAGCAAGACACCACCAACGATCATCAAATACATGGACACCCTCAACACCACAGGCCATCACACAGCAAAAATATACAAACTACTATGCCCCAAAACATCCACGCTGAACAGGAAAGTGATGAACACATGGGAGGCACTAACAACGCGACACCTCAATGATGAGGAAAAAAGCAAACTGTGGAAGTCAGCGACCAGCAACAAAGTCACGCCGCAACTGGTGCAAACGAAATTCTGGCTCCTTCACAGAGCCTACTGGACCCCGGAGAGGCTCCACAAAACAGGCATAAGAGACACTGGAACATGCTGGAACTGTGAAAGAGAGAATGGAAGCCTGGAACACCTCATTTTCGAATGCCAAAAAGTCAGGAACTTCTGGAAGGAAGTAAACAACTTTATCAACGACGTGACAGGCAAGGACATACCAATTACTTTCGTAGATCTAGCCACAGGAATCATGACACACAGCCTAGGAAACAAAGAAGTAAGAGACCTAGTGGACATCCTACTGACAGCGGCAGTTAAAATCATATTAACAAACTGGAAAACACTGCCAAAGCCACCTTCAAAAATTGGATAAACTGGGTCACCTTCCTCAGAGGCGCAGACAACATCAGGGGCAATTTCTCGAAGGAGCACAACGCAAAAACTGACATATGGGAGGCCCTTGACGCACATTTGGAACAAACCTGAGAACGCCCCCCCCCTCACCTCTGTCGTCCTCTTTTCCCTAGGGGGGGCACTGCCGCACACGGAATGTCGAACCGAGAAGATATCTCAACATGTACAGCGCGCAACCTGGTGGCAAGACTATGGCCAATCCCGAACGAACCCCCCCCCCTGCATACTCTGTACTGTTTGTATCTTCTGATTGTATATCTATATTTTAATAAAAACATTTTGAAATAAAAAAAAGAAAGACCACGCTGGTTCTAGTGGTGGCAAGAATTAGTTTGCAGATCTCAGGGACTGGACGACTGATAGAAGGAACATTTTGGCCGTTTTTGTAAGCACTCATGTACACAGTATTCTCAATAAGTTGCAGTCAAGCTAGGATATTGTTTGGGGATTCAAGGTAGACTGAATTAGCTTTTTTAGAAGGTGCAGGTGAGTAAAACAGGTGTGGCCCACTTTAACGGATTTGGCTTCCAGGGGCAGGAAGGGAGCTGTACAAAAGAACTAAGTTTCTCACCAATTCAGAGGAATCTGGGAAGCTGTCCACTATATTTGGCCTTAAGCTACTGATGTCACAAAGGTAATTAACACCTCAGTTTATGGTTCGGTTCATTGCAGGAAGATGTTGGCCATCTATCCCTGGATGCCGGTGGGAGCTTCAGTTAAAGGTCTCACCTCTTGATTGGAGACTTTTGCACACTACAAAAGTTAAAAATAAGTGGCATTTTATCAGCATACAAGTACAAACATATCCCGCTTGGTGGAGTAATTGGGCAAGCAGTCACAGGTACATGTTACTCCAAAAGGCAAGAGGATTACCCTTGCGGGACTCCTCTATGGATGTTGTATATAGTCGAAGAGTATAACAGAACAGTTACCACTTGTCATCTACCTGAAATAAAATATTTTATCCGCTTCAGGCCCATGCTAGTGAAAACAGCTGCTTCAAGGGTCTTAAGCAGGATGATATGATCAGTGGTATCAAATGCAACCAGCAAGTGTAAGAGGACTAGCATGCCAATTTCTTCTTTATCAATGAGGTGGCCAAATCATCAAGGGATGACAGGACCATCAGCTCGGTGCTATGGCCAGGATAGTAGTCCGATTGTTGCGTGTCCATTAGTTTGCTAGACATTGCAAAGTTCTGATGCTGACATTTTGCCATTTTTGTCAGAAGTCTGCCCATGTAAGGTATCAGTTAGATGGGTTTAAGACTCTTCAAATTGTTGCCTCTCATGTTGGACTTCTTTAGCAGACGTATCATTACAGATGCCTTGGGAGGGGGGAGGGAGGGGGGGGGGGCTGAAAAAATACTATGCTTTCAGTAGCTGTTAAAAAATCAAGAGGCTGTCATGCAAGAACGGAACCTTTTGGGGATACCGAGGGGCGACTGTTACTTATGGTCTGTGTTAGAAATGGGGTAGCATGGTGCAGAGTGGGTGGGCCAAACTCCAGGGTATTGTGTACAGCATCTACGCAGTACACACAGGCGACACACAAGGCACACTTCAAAAAGAGAAGCTACACAAGGTTGTGTAAGAATAACTTTTGTATTGTGTAAAACACAAGATAATAATCACAGTAATCTCTACACTGCGCCAACTGGCGCCAAGGCAATATTTACAGGAGGATTATATACATGGCAGGGCCAATCGGGCCACTGCCAGAACCATTGCGAAGGACGAAGAATAAAGGTAAGTTCATCAGCCTCAATCCTGCAAAAACATCAGGGTGTGACATTAGGCATTAGGCCGGAACACCTGCAATGGAAACATCATGGCATCACCATAAGCGTAAAAGCAGTAACCTCTGAGAGCAGGCGTAATCTAAAGCATCCTATTTGGCCTCTCAATATGCATAAACAACATGAATAACCCCTGAGGCAGCAAAGCTTTAAGGGGGAAACATTAGTTCTCCACCTGTGGGCATAAACATAGTAGGCATCAAGCATTAGGCATAAACCGAAGCGTCATCGCATTAGAAGGAGGCATGTAAATACATTAACGTGAGGCATCTCAATAGCATCAACTACTAGGTAAGAAAACATCATTGCATAACAGTAGTATTCGGCATAGGAACCTGTGGGCTTGCCTGAAGACACGTTATGCAGAACACCCCTACTGTGAGCGTTAGGAGAAACATTTGGCACCAATCAGAGCATAAGTGCATCCCACATAAAACATAGGCTCATCATGCATGAACATATTGGCACTTTAGCGGGGTAACACCACCTTAGGCCTCACGTTAAGGCCTAAATAACACATCCTGCATTAGGCAACCTCAGTGGCGGAGAAGCATTAAGCATAGACATAGAGCATTCTCAAGGGCAAACATCAACAGTAGTGACCCAACCTAGTATTCAAAGATACTAGCCCAATATTACAACTGCCCACTGTCCAGCGGGGCAGTTGTGAGCAGCAAGATTCAGTCTTGGTTAAGGTGGAGCCCCTCTTCCAGGACTTGGGGACTAGAAATATGCCCAAAGAGTCTGGCCCAAGACTCGGAAGTCCCGGAATGGACAAACGTAGCAGCTGCCGGCTGTCGCGGTGCAGCTGGGATGCCAGGAACCAAGAGGCGAGTGGGGAGCCCCGCACTGGGACTCCAAATTGACCAAAACCCCAACACATGGCAGCGGCCCGCAACTGCGGTGCTGCTGAGGAAGGGGGCCCAGAACTGGTACTACTGGCTTCCCCCTGGGGTCCTAGGCACCGACAATGTGCCTCGGCCGGCCCCCGACACTCTCTGACTCCGGACGACTTCTCCTTCTCCAGGCTTCAGATGTGGCAGCATGCGGGGTTCTCCTCACACGCGAGAGCCCCGTCTCGACTATGGCAGCCTTTCTCCTGACGGCAGGGCTCCCTCGCCACACGGAGCCCTGCAGGTGGTGTGCTGCTCTTCTTGCTGGGCACTGGCCGGCGGGGTGGGCTCCTGCCTCGGTCTCCATCCACGGGGCTCCCTTGAAACCACGGGAGTCCCGCCACCACGCTGCCTACTTCCGGCTCTCCTCTCCGGGCCGGCAGGCCACGCCCCCAACCAGACATGCTCCTGCCTGGCTTCCGGGTCGCTGCGAGCAGTGCAGCGGCCCGGGGTTTTCTCGGCAACCACGGGTTGCGGCAGTGATCTCCTTGCGTGCAAAGCGCGGGGTAGGCTCCCGCCAATTGAGCATTAAAACCGCGGGGTAGGCTCCCGCCGGTTTTAAGTCGGCCAAAGGACGGCACTACGCGGGGTGGGCACCCGCTCGATGAAATTTGCATAAAGCGGGGTAGGCCCCCGCTAGAGGACACCAACACGCGGGGAGGGCACCCGCTCAGTTACAATCTCCACAAGGCGGCACACACGCGGGGTGGGCTCCCGCTATTTCCATAGGCGATGGGGGACTGGAAATACATCGCTCCCCCTCTCCTGGCACATCAAATGCAGCACTCATTCAGCGTTACCAAGCACAGCATTGCAGATTGGGGGTGGAAGCGCTCCTCTTCACTGGCACTTTGAGTATGGCGCTCCCAAGGCGCTAGGGCAGGAGACAGTCAACTAAAGTATAGCGCCCACCAAATATAGTGCTCACGAGGCGCCCACGCTCCTCACCTCTCTCTGGGAGGGCAAACCAGTCCCAGATAGCGCTCCCTCTTCTCCAGGGCAGCACAGATACAGCGCTCTTCTTTTCCAGGTACTGGGTAGCAGAGCAGCAGGCACTACTGGGCAAGGTCAGCAGTCAGGGGGCATTCATCAGGACAGGGCTGAAGGTCCTAGAAACCATCCTCTTCTGTAACGTGGCACTCCTTCTGATACGGCAGCCTTTACTCCAGCAGTGGGGCTCTCACTAGCCCTGTGGACAGCAGAGGCGTTACAGTTGGGCACAGGAGCCAGCACACAGGCCCAGGTGGTGGTACATCCTGGCAGCAGGTCACCTCTCATTCAAGTCCACGCTCTGACAGAGCACATGGTGGCACAGCCCCCCTATTTATATGCCCCTCATCCCACCTACCAGACAGTGCCAGAAGCTTCTAGAAGCGTCTGGGGAAACCGGTCCTGACTGGTTCAGGGGGAGGAGTAGAGCACCATGGGTGCCAGGTTTCCCTCCAAAAGCTGGGGGTTGCTGGGAAACAACAACTAGACTGGTAACCCACCTCAGTCAGGTGGCACAACACACAGCCATGGCATACATTTTAAAAGTAGCATTTTACCAAGATGCATTCTTACAATGGGGGAATTACAGGTGCATACACCATTACGTCACATTTAACAGTTGTATTTCACATTCATTACCATGACGTGGATTCCATCAAAAGCGAACAAATTCAGGGGAAAAAGGGCCAAGTCCAACGGTCTGCAAGAGCTCATCTTGTGTAATTTGTTTGAACAGGTCTTGATGCCCCTCGGTCTGCAAAATAGATGCAAATGGTGAAGCAAGCATATCTCCATTGGACCATTATTGATGGAGTGCCAGACAGTAGAAAATGTATGTGAGAAAAAAGAGCAGTCTTGTCACAAAGGACTTGTGATGGTGGTATTTCAAAATGTCTGGCCTTGAGTTTTTGAAGTTCATCCACAAAGTGAAAAAGTTCTTTAGAAAGGCTAGTGGAATTACAAAGCTTTTCAGAGAAGGAGCATATTTTCTCAGCTTTAAAATCTTTGCTTTATGAGAGTATTATAAAGTGGTATGCCTCCTTATCTGAGTTGGAGTAGTCTCTTCTCATTTTCTTGTCTGCTTTTTGAAATTTTAGTTTAAGGGGATTTTTTAGCCCACCTCAAAACCAAGGCACTTAGGTTTATTAATTCTGTGATAACTTGGTCTGGGACGAGAAGATTACAGTTACTGCTCTATGAAGAGGGTTAATGGCTACCAAAAGGTTTTGGTCATTTTATATGAAATGTGATTCCAAAGTGGTAAGACTAGATTAGAGGTGTGGTTTGTGCCCTCTGGATAGATCTACTGAGGCGAAAATGATATGCAACATATGGCCTGCAAGGTAAATAGGTTTCCCATTTAGCAATTCGAGATACACGATGGGCCCTATATTTCTAAAGGTTTAAAGAGGACTCTAGACATTGTTTAAATCCCCAAAGGAGCACCATATTTTGTCTATCAATAGGTAAGGCTGACAGTTCTTCAGATAATGGTGATGAGAGTGGCCCAAGGGGAGTCAAGAGGCCTGTAAATCAGATCAGTATGAAACTCATGGTACTGATTTTACGGAAATGTTAATAAGAAAGGTTTCTAGTTTGGAATTCAGTTGTTGAGGAAGGGTTTTTGTTGGACTTGCCGTCTTTGTAAGGTCACCCCCAAACGTTTTAACTTTCTCCCTACACTTTTTTGTGAATTTGTTCTTGTTGGTCTTAGGACTTAGTACACTTTATCACTGCTAACCAGTGCTAACACACTTGAAACATGGTTACCTTGGCTTATACCCAGTTGGCATAATTACTTTACTTATAAGAACCCTTGCAGAGTGGTGTACCATATACCAAGGGATGTAAATTAAATGCTACCAGTTGGCCTGCAGCACTTTTTCTGCCACCCACTTTAGTAGCACCTTAAAGCATGTCTCAGGTCTGCCATTTTAGCAGGAGAACAGTTTTCAACTGCAATGTCGACTTGGCACTTAAACCCCCTTGCAAGCTCAAACTCCCCTTTTATTACGTATCAGTCACTCCTAAGGTAGGCCCTAGGTAGCCCTGAGTGTAGGGTGCTGAGCAATTAGAAGGTTGGACAAGTACTTTCAAGTTTTACATGTCCTGGTAGTGAAAAACTCCCACATTCGTTTTCACTATTGTGAAGACTATCACTCCCATAGGATAACATTGGATTTCCTGATTACATTTAATATGTGGTCATTTCCAATTGGGAGCAGGTAGCTATTTCATTTTCATTCATCCATTCAACTTTATTTCAGCTGTTGCAGCCACAAAAGTACATAAAACAAGAAAAATACAATTTTAACAACATCTTAAAAGTCAGGGAAAGAGTCCATTTGCATATACAGAAATACATATTACAAAAGGAAAGTGTTCATACTTCTAGGGGGTTGGGCCAATAAATATTCAACACTATGGGAAATGCATAAATATCTTAAAAATATAATTTAACATTTGTATATTAAAACCAATTAAAGAGATTTATATAAAAAAACTGACTAAAGCCCATCATCAACTAACAGCCATTTGATATATAATAATCCTTGAGATCAACAGGTGCCTACCAGGTGGCCCTTCTATCTTATATAGTCCTAAAACAGGGGTAGATAGACTACATATGTTATGAATTCACATTGCAACCATCAAGGAGGTACCTTCTCTTAGTCCAGATTGCAAATACAAATTGTGAGATCACAACAGCAAAAACCGGGTCAGTATCTGTTTTTAAAATCCTAAAGATTTCTGTGTAATTTCTAATACCCAGGTTTCTGCAAAGTTGGATCACCCACTTGGATCTGGGACTCTTACATTCCGGACAGAAGAAAACCACATGAATCACGGTTTCTTCCTCCATTAAACACCCAGGACAAGGGCGGCCTATGCTGCCTGCCCATCTGTTAGTACGAGCGTTAAGTGGAAGGGTCCCATATTTAAATTGAAGGTACAGTTTTTTAACTAATACAGGTTGCATAGTGTCTATCACTTGCTCAAACTTATATTGGGACTTGAAATCAAGAAATTGATACATTAGGCTAGAGGTGTTAGCCATCTGTACGATGCGTGACAAATTATAATCCTTCAAAGCGCATGCTAAGGATTTTTTTGAAATTACCGCACAAACTTCCGGTGCGGTCCATAAATCTTCCATGCCCATTGCTCTAAATGTGTCCCTAATAAAAACCCGCCAGGGAATTCTGCCCGCCACCAATGTGGACAGTACCGCTTTTAGTTCGTCCCTATAATGGACCAATTCTGGGGTGCTCCACATACGTCGCCAATACATCAATGGACACGACAATATTAAATCCGCTATGGGGGGAATGCCCAGGTCCATTCTAAGTGGTACTAGGGGCGTGTTTTTGGGCAGGCTTAAAATCTGTTTCATAAAGATATTTTCAGTTACTGTAAGGACATTCACTGCACAGAGCCCCCCCCCCCCAGTTCTGCCCCGTATAGGACAGATCCCCCGGCTTGTATTTTAAACATTTCTACTGGAGGACTTATGGCCTTTAAAGCCGAGGTTTTATGGAGTTTTAAGATCCCTCCAACAGCCTGGGTCAATTTTAGGTTAGCCTAATTAGTTTGTGGGCCCCACCCCATTTTATCATTTAAAGTAAGTCCTAAATAATCAAAGATAGAAACCCTATCTAAAGGTCTACCATCCATTTTAGGGTGTGGGCAATTTGTGGAATTCACATTAAAAACCATATATTTTGTCTTTGTGATATTAACCACCAAATTCCTCCTTTTGCAAAACTGGCTAAATTCCTCTAGGGCACGCTGCATCCCCTTAGGTGATTTCGAGAGGAGCAGGGTGTCGTCCGCAAACATTAATGCTGGAGATTTGCAGTTCGTCAGTTTTGGGGGGTCAATATCTTTAACTGCGAGAAGGTCTTCAATTAACCCATTGAGAAAGAGCGAGAAAAGAGTCGTTGCAAGCACACAGTCCTGTCTCACCCCCTTTTCAACAGGAAAAGGAGAGGTCAATTTACCATTCTTGCCAAACCTCACCCTTGCAAAAGTTCCCTCGTGGAGGCGCCTAAACTGATGGCATACATACGGTGGGGCTCTCATATCTAACGAAATGCCCCACAGCTGTTCGCGGTCCACCATATCAAAGGCGGATTTTAAATCCACGAACGTGAGGTACAAACTTCCGCCTTCCAAGACTATATGCTTCCAGTATATCAGTTGTAACCTGAACAACTGGTCTATAGTTGATGTCTTACTTCTAAAGCCAGCTTGGAGGGGAGTTAAAAAATCGTGGTCCTCCATCCATTCATGTAATCTAGCTAGTAGCACTCTAGCATATATTTTTGGGGACACATCTATAAGTTTTATCGGCCGGTAGTTTACAAGGTCAATTGGAGACCGCTTTTTATAAATTGGGATGATCTCTGCCCCAGCCCACGTAGGGGGGGCGACATCCCATTGAGAATCGCATTAAAGAGCAATTGAAGGTATGGTGCCCACACTGCCTGTTCGCTTCTATACAAGTCCTCGGGGATTCTATCTAACCCAGGGTCCTTGTTTGGTAATACCTTTGTAATTGCAGCGGACACCTCGCCCAAAGTACAGATAGGCGAATCCCTAAAAACGGCTAGGGTTCGGGTATTACATATGTTCCCGTTCATACATTGCTCTTCTTTTGGGCTTGAATATAAATCCTTAAAATGAAGACGCCAGGCTTCCTCACTGATGTTGGGCTCAATGGTAGTCTTGCCCTCAACTCGTCTAGTAGACTAAGTTCCAACAGCCCCTAGATTTCTTTGTGATCTAAAGCGTTTTTTATTGCCTGCCATCTTTCCATTTCCCATTCTGATTTTACACATAAAATCACTTTTTTAAAAATAGACCTACTTTCCCTAATAGTTACGCTATCACCCTTTTTAAGGGATGTCAGAAGCGCACTTTTCGCATCTCTCCATGCCGTATTAAACCAAAGACTTTTTCCCCTAAGTCGACTACGTACAGTTGATTTATTACTGTAAAAAAACGGTGCCAGGGTTGCAACCAGATCCTGGTGGACTATTCCTAGCTCTGCATTATCGGGCTCACAGGCTCCAGTGCCAATAAGATTTGCCTTTTCCAACATGAGAATAACACATGAATACATTTCCATTATTGTGTCCTGGGACTGGGATATTAAGCCCAAACGGAAACTCCGACCACCATCAACCACTGTTATGTTATCTTGTTGATTGTGATCTATAGTTTGCCGGGGTTCTAGTACTTGTACTTCCAGTGTCAGGACCAGAGGATTATGGTCGCTTTCTGGCCGGGAAAGGACACAAAACTTTATTGCCTTATGCCAAATTTCGGTATTTATTAGACTATAATCTATTATAGATTGCTGGGCAAGTTTATTGTAAGTAAAATGGCCCGGATTATCGTCGGCGAACCGGCCGTTGCAAGCCCTCAATGAATATGTAAGGTTTAAGGAGGCCAATTGAAGGACCAAAGGGGTCCATCCCCTTATTGGGTAAGCATTAGCCACAGGGATTGATAGTATTGCATCCTCCTCAGACGTGATCAATGATGGCAATCCATTAAGGGGCTCAAAGTGGCAGTTAAAATCACCACCTATAATAAGAGATGCTTTCCCCGAAAGTGAATCCAATAGGGCTGCCAAGTGATCCAGAGTTGGTGATGTATACCCATATTTTACTGGCCTAGAATAAACATTGATAACGGCCAGGTCCGGTGTATCAGCATTACAGAGAAGAATGCATAAAATGTCCGGCGTGTGGGTATCTAAACGCTTTACAGTGTACCCTAAATGTGTGCCCACCCATATACATAGACCCCCTGGTGGTCTACCTCTTGAGCCTTTCACTGCTGGCTCACTGTAAGATACAAAACCTACTCTGTGTAAGGTTTTTAGAGCCCAGGTTTCCTGAAAGAGACATATCTCATGGTCATCCACAAAGTTACCCCAATCCGGCTGCTCTAATTTGCCCAGAAGTCCTGCTATGTTCCATGACATAACCTTGGTGCCATTGGGACTTTCTTCCGTCTCACCCTCAGGATTCAGCTCACCTTCTTGCCTATATGGACTTTCTGCTATTCCTAAATGGTTACAAATAATTTCAGGAGTTTGGGGGAGTATACCCTCCTCACCAGTTATTACACTATTAGGTTTAAACCCAGCCACCAAATTGCACACATCCTCACAAACGCCGAAAGTGCTTTTCCTCTCGCTTCCTTTGCACCCGTTATCACACCTTCGCTCTGGCGGTTGTCCCAGGAGGTCAACCCCCGAGCCCAAACTAGAATCACCCAAATAATTAGGGCAGATGGAATAAAGTATACAATATGGTACCAGTCAATCGACCATGTCCAGGACACTGTATCTGTTTCTTACGGGGATGCTAAAGGCAGGACCAGAACCAACCAGCCCGGAACTGATGGTAAAATTTCCAGGTAAAGGTTACCCCTCCCAAATCCTTTCCTGGTAACCTAACTGCTCCCCTCTTAGTGTAGTTGTATAAAAATAGCTAAGATCCAGTGCCTGCATGGAAGTTTTCGAGTTTTGATATGGTCCCTCACAGATATGAGGTGCTGCCCACCTATCTCCAAAATTGACTACTATACAGTTACCTGGGATATCTTTCTTCCTCCAGCCAACCCAGTTTACTCTGCGTGCAAACAGGATTTGGCTGCGTATATTTGGAGGAAGGGGCCAATTGGTATTCAGCCAGCAGATAGTTTTGTTCTTTAGCTCAGTATATCATTCAGACCTACCCTCGGCTTGACCCGGGACCCCTGCCAAAACATCCACATAGGGCGCTGACTCAGGGGGCAAATTAATGTGTGGTAATGTATTCACATGCTTGTCAAGTCCCTTTGGGGCCCCCTGTAACCTTATTGCCTGGCCTAATTCCAAAGATTGAGGTTGTTCTCTCCCACCCCTAATAAAGTCTCGAATTTCCATAGGTATTCTGCCATTATCAATGATGGCACTTTGTGCGATGTTCCCACACGTTGTACCTTCCATTGGTTCTATGGCATGAGTATCAGAGATCGAATTAGTACCACTTACAACCCTACATCCTTCAGTGGTTGTGTTCTTATCCAGGCTATTTACTGGGAGATTCTTCTGGATACCATCTAGGTTGGTCATTACCGAATGTTCAAATTTCACCAACCTCTCCTCAATCACTGAACGCCTATCAAGAAGGGGTTGTAACGAGGAAGTAATAAGGCCAGCAATCTTTAATAAAAGTCCATCGTCCATTGACAACGAAGGGCCAGCAAGAGGAACAACAGAGGGTGTATTCTCGTCTTGTGAGCCTGGACTTGGATGGTTGACACCGGATAAGTCTCCATGTTTGTTCAATGTAGAGATTTTAGGGTTTTTACCCCTCAATGTGCCCCCTCCTCACTTCCTCTTTGGAATTGCCCCCATGTTCTGTGCAGATCGGTTACGCAAAACGTCCGGGGATACCCCCACTGGTACACTGATGGATGCCTGTACATCAATAGCGGAAGCTTGAATGTTCTTACACACAATTCTACTTGACTGATCAAGCTCCCCCTCAGTGGAGACACGCACCTCCTCCTCCAAGGCAGAATTACTACTTGAACGTGGGGCTCCACGAACTGTGGCCCTACGATTAACTCTCTCTGGGGTTCGTGTCATGATCAGGTCACCCATCGATGAGCGTTTAGCAAATTCAAGTTCCTGGGAAACACGACGCTCAGTCAGAGCAATTTCACATTGCAACCAAAATGATTACTATATTTAAAGTCAGGTGAGAGATGTTAATTCGTGGTAAAAATGGGATTGCTGGTAACTGACCTTAAGTTGCAGACGTTAGAGGGGAGGCCCAGCCCAGCCTCCACCGGTTTCCAACGGGCTCAAACGGGCCCGGCCTTGGCCCGGGCTTCGCCCGGCATGCGCCTGCGCGTGTCCCGCCGCAAGGAGTAATATAGATACTGTGGGCCGGCGTGTACAGATGTGAGCAATCCAGGGGCTCCTGGACCTTGGAGTCTCAACAACGGCAGAAAAGCGCCCAAACAGAGTCCTCTCCTGCGAGCGGCTCCCGTGAAGCCGGGGCCGCGAGGAGTAATGTAGCGGTTGTGAGCGGGCGGGCACAGGTGTGAGCGATCCCAGGGCTCCTGGACCTTGGAGTCCCAACAACAGCAGAAAAGCGCCCAAACAGAGTCCTCTCCTGCGAGTGGCACCCCCCAAAACAGAGTCCTCTCCTGAGAGCGGCACCCCATGTCATTTTCTGTATCTATGAAATTATAACGATAAACATTCTTTAATGGTAAAGTTGCTTTTCTCATTACAATTTTGAAAATGCCACTTTTAGAAAGTTGTAGATCAAGATTGGGCTACCCAGTATACCCTTGTGGGCTTGCATAATAAAGGTCATCAAGTGAAATGGCCAACAAGGGATTTTATTTAGCAAACAAGATCATTCTTTTAAACATTATTTGTGAATGCTCCAGGACTAGCATCAAAAATATAAAATGTTAACATAAATTACCAAATATATGGTGAATAAATCTCATGAAACAAAAGAAGCATAACTGGGTGCATTTCTTTTTTGTACAAATTTATATTAAAAATTTTAGATTCAAGGGTACATATATATATATAGCTCATATATACAAGGGTGAAAGAAGCCAAATCACACAAAATAATTTCTCATTGTCACCAATGTATATAAACTAAGGGTGGGCATCAAAATCCATTCCGCTCGCGGAACTTGCGAAATTTCGGCGTTCCGCGCGGAACGCGAAAATGTCGAAACTTCGGCGATCCTCAGCAGAACGGATTTAGGGGGCATGAGGTAATATTAAACCTCATCAGGAAGTGTGACCAGGAGGCTGATTTCTCCTCATCTGCTGCTCTGATCGGTCTCTGACCCTTTATAATCAAGAGGCATGTGAACTCGCATAGGAAGCACTTACAGATATAAATAAAGCAGGTGCCCGAGTTGAAGCTCAAATTCAGTAACGCATTAATCAGCCCAAAAAATTAGTGAGAACTGTTGAGGCTAGGCTGGTGTGCTTTCTCCCCATATCTACCATCTACAATTAGCTGTAGTCCTTGATGGAGGTCTTTGCATCTATGAGTTTCTTGAGCGCAATCCCCGTGTAGTTGCTGTGACCAGGAGGCTGTTTTCCCCTCATCATCTGATCGGTCTCTGACCCTTTATAATCAAGAGGCATGTGAACTCGCATAGAAGCCCCGCCCATTCAGCCCCGCCCCACACACACTAGCGGTATGCAACGTCTTCCCGCCATTTCCCCACTATGATTAACAGGTCACTCAAGATACTGCGGCGACTTTCGGCGCGGTAACGAAGTTACAGACACATATGGTCACTGGAGACAACTCTTCTGTCCCTTTACGCAGCTGTAGTGTAGGAAAAAGCACTATACATCTACCCAATAAAGTAGCACTTACTGATTAGCCAGTAGAAAGTACTCCAGTTGAGTAGAGGTATGGCACAAAACAGTGGCATCTTCTTGGTAAATATCAGGGCAGGATTCATTCTGGCACAATGCTCGTCTGCCCCTGACTCCCTGAGAGTGACCCTGCAGTGACCCTGCATAGATTACAACGGGCGCAACAAAATCTCCCCGAGCACGCGAAATTCCGCATGTTTGCGGAGATTTCTTCCCGTTTCGCAGAATTTTGCGGAAGGCAACTCCGCAAATTCCGCCCACCCCTAATTTAAACCCATTTCAAAATATAGGGGCCCATTAGGATGGCGGGCGGATTGCCCCCGCCAGGCTGGCGGTAGCCACCACCAGCCTGGCGGGGGCAATCCGCCCGCCATCCGCACCTAAATTCCCCCCACCATATTAGGATGGCGGGGGGGACCGCAGCGGACGGAGGCGGAAAACGCTTAATATGGTGGCGGTATCTATTAGACACCGCCAGCCATATTATGATGGGCTCAAACAGATGCCTTTCCGTGGCGGCAATGCCGCCACGGAAAGGCATGCGGTCTTCACTTCGGGGGCCCCCTGCGGGCCCCCATGGTGAAGGGGGGCATGGGGGGTGCACATGGGGGGTACCTGTGGTACCCCTCTGCATTTGCATACACAATGCGGCAGGCACTGCACGGTGCCTGACGCTTTGTGTATGCAAATGCATACACGCATTTTTAGCATTGTGGCGGGCGGTGCTGAGAGCACCGCCCGCCACAATGTTAAAAATGCATGATGCACCCGCCACTGTGGCGGGCGCATCCTAATATGCAGTGTGGGAGCGCCGCTCAGCTCGCGGGCGGTCCCGTTTTCCGCAAGGGTGGCGGGCGGGCAAAGTCCGCCCCCATACTAATGGGGGCCATAGTCTTGATGGAAACAGCCTATGTATACAATATGAATTTCCTGGACATAGAGTCTCTTTAGTGGGCTGGAAAATAGGTTGATGTGTCAACATTTTGGTCTTTTATGTTGTCAATCTGTAAGACCATCTTCAGGACATAGAATTCATATGTAGAACAAAGACCCTTTGATGAGTGGTTCAGTCAGACCACTTGTTGGTTTTTGTTACATGGAGATGTTGGGCTTTACAACTATTAGAAAAAAGGGGACCCCTATATATTTCTCTTACACTTGCTATACATAGGGAAAAAGTACGTTAGAAACAGTCTATAGCTAAGTGCCAGAACCAGGCAACAATTACACGGTTACATATATTTGATAGTAACCCTCTATCTGGTATCTTCCATCTGTATAAAGGTCAAACAGAAATAGATATTTCAAGTATAATTTTATTTGTATTTAATGTACGTATCCATTGTTTTTTAAAAAAATTAATAAACCAGTGCTTATATATTCTTTTTGATATTGAATTCTGATATTTAGATAATTTTTATATAAAGATATTTTTAACTATTTTTCGATCATATATTAAAATCGTGTTAAAAAACACACATAAACAATAAACAGATATCAAAATGTACAAATGTTGAAGGCAAAGCGGTAGGTGACACAACGCGCGTTTCGGCTCTTAAGCCTTCTTCAGGTGACCGTCTATAAAGATGATGAGGCTCTGTGGCGGTATTTAATTAAGAATGTATAACGATTCCTAAGGAAAGCAGGTCCTACTTCCAAAAAGATGTATAAGGAGGATGAATGAGGCGGTGCAAGAGGAAAGACTTTCTGACATCTAAGATATAGCCGAGTAAGGCTTTCCGGGAAAGAGGGTCTAGGCTGCGAACGATATTTGCATTTCCAAGTCTGCCATGTATATGGCGTGCATCTTTCTCCCGGTATGTGACGATAAAAAAAATTATCAGAATGAGCCAGACTCACTGAGAAGTCCTTGGCTGAACGCTGGCCCTAGACATCGGATCTCCCAAAAAACTATGGGACCTCATGAAGCAGGTTCCCTTCCTCGAAGCTGGCGCTGAGGATGCGAAGTGTAGAACTCGGTGCAGCAATATACACATGGTCTTTTGGCGGGTGGATGACTTAGAGACATGGTTTAATAACATCATCAGACTTTACACCATTCTTCACCATCAAAAGGGCTCATCGAGTCCCCATCAAATGCCCCCGCCAGGCGCTCACCCATGTCAGATCATCGCCAACCTCCTGCATTTCAAAGACCACAATTCGATCCTCAGGGCAGCTCAATAAACGAATCTGATCCTACAAGACAACTATTGCATCCTCATTTCTCCAGACTATACCTTGGCAGTCCAGTACCAAGGGTGTCCTAACTTGGGGGTCAAACGTGCACTGAGAGAAATGGGGCTCAGATACCTGCTCCTGTTCCCCTCCAAATTAGAAGTAATCCAGCACAACAAAACCCTCTTTTTTACAGAACTGTCCAAGGCCTGGGACTGGGTAGAGGCCACAGGATCCCTCCCAAATGAGACAATGGACCAGTATGCAGAGAGAATGGCTGTCGCCGACGCGCAGGATGACATGAGCCAGGTCTCCACTTTCCGGGAACCCAATCCCAGGAGCAGGTCTCCCGATCACTTTTCGGGACCCAGTGGGGCACCCAGTGGGGCACCATCCAGAGTTCTCATCGGATACATCCAAGAGTGTTCGCTCACGGACTTCATCATCGGACTCTGTTTTGCCTCAACCGATGACCCCCAAAACTGCCATGACATCTTATAGCCTGTCTGTCTATGTCACCCGCCGGGGCTCAAATCCGGATTGGACCCCTGAATACTGTGCTTGCCACCCCAGAGGCCTGGTTGCTCTCCTGACTGCCCCCTCCAGGGAGCTCGTCTTCATCAAGGTAGACTGATCTTCTGCGTTTTGGGAAGTTGGAGTGTCCCTGTCCTGGGCCTCGCTCCCGGAGGACGATGGTGGCCTTGGCTTCCCCACCATTGGTTACTGTCCCGGAGGGCTAGGGGTCCCCCACCGGAATCAGGTGTGGGTTGCTCACATACTCCGTCTTCCTCACAAGAGCCAGGCCTTACAACGCACCAAGACTTTTTTCTGCATGTCCCTCCACCCCATAGGATGAACTTGTTTTTCAGTTTGGACTGTCGGCAGTTAGCCTTCTGTCTGCAGTATTTTCTTAGTTTGTTGTTTACTGTTTTTATGTTCTCAGGTTCACAACATTGATTGATCAAGAAGCTTCCCTACCCCTTTCCCCGGTGGGACCCGGTAGATGCCTCCTATTTACCTTGGGATCCCAGTCACGCTTGCCTCCCTATCCGACCCAGGGGAGGATAACCCACATCGAGTCAATGATGGTCTGAGAGTATAACATACTATCCTGGAGTATTTGGGGCATGCAAACCCCGCCCAAACTCTATCATATTCACACATACCTTAGGAGGAAAGAGGTACACATTGCTCTATAGCAAAAATCACACATCACACAAGCAGAGGGGATCAGACTCCAAAACAGGTAGAGTGGCCAAATGTATGATACCAACTACTCAGTGTACTCCAGTAGTGTACTTATTTGGCTGAAGGCCAGGACCCCCTTTGAGGTACTATCACAGGAGGTAGATCCCAAAGGCTCATTCGTTCTACTTGGAGCCCCACTGAGCGGCATTCCCCTCCTCACTGGAATTCCTACAGAGACTCTCCTACAGTCTTGCCAAACGGCCACACACCACATAGCTGCTGGGAGGGGACTTTAACTGCGTCCTGGACCCCATCCTGTACTGCTGTCAATGACCGCTCCCCATCACCCCCACTGTCACTAATGCCAACTGTCTGCGGGCGTGGTAGCAACAATGGGCCCTGATCACCATCTGGAGCCAGCACAATCCTAGAACTAAGCTATATTCATTTTACTCCCCAGAGCACGATGTTTATGCATGCCTTGACCAGATAGTTTGCTCATTCTCCATTTGTTCTTCCATCTCTACGCTAGACTACCTAGATAGGGAGCTATCCGATTGAAGCCCCTTACTCTTGGGCATGGACTGGGGAAGGGCCCCATCACAGATACTCAACTGGTGGCTGCAACTCTCCACACTCTCAGATTCACCCTTTTGCACAACCTTGTCGGATAAAATACTTGAATATTTTAAGCACGAGGGCTCAGCATCTCTACCAGTAGTGGACTTGGAGGCCCTTAAGGTTGTGATTCAGAGAGCATGTATTCATATAGTGTACGGGGTACGATCCATAATCCTTCGGAACCTAGATATCGCCAAGTAAACATACATAGACACAGAGAGGTGAGTGGTTGCAGATCCCCAACTCCTCCCCTCCCTAATCCAGCTTCGCAGGACCAAGGCTCAGATTCTGGAGTGTCTTTCTGAAGTGTCTCTGCTGCCTAGACTATGCTTCTTACTCCACCAGAGTGCATTCGGAGGGCGATAAATCTGTCCGGCTATTGACTTGGCTGGCCAACACTAAGCTATGGCCTGTGGTCTCCATCCGTGGCCCAGACTGTGCCCTCCTTCATTTGCTAAAAGCGATTCATGACGTCTCCACCACCTACTATATGGGCCTCCACAGCCCTCCATCAGAGGCCACCATCCCAGATCTCACTACCTTTATGGAGCCAGCAAACCTCCCCAGTCGAGCGGGGGACCTGGATAATCCTCTCACACTATAAGAGAGGAAGGCAGAGATAACGGCTCTGTCTGCGAGTAAATCCCCTGGGACAGATTGCCTCCCGGCTGAATTTTACAAGATGTTCCAGTGTGCGTGGGTCCCCAAACAGCTTTGACTGCACAAGATGGGGCTAGAGGCTTGTGATGAAGCGAGATAGAAAATTAAATTTTGTTTAAACTCGTGAAGTCACACTTCCATAATATAAATTAATAATATTAATGATTTGTGATGTGTTATGCTAACTCAACTTAGATTAAACTTTACACATGGGGATATTAACATGTGTGCTCATAAACATGCATTATTGTTGCATCTTTTGTTTGTGCAAAAATAATAAATTCATTTTGTCGTTTTCAATTTTGTCATTACTAACGGCAGCTGTTTTAAAAGTGGTATGCGCTTGTTTTGCTTTCCTTGTCTATGTGATGTTATTTCTACTATTATAGGTGCATAAAAGATTTCATGGATTTATGAAGACTGGTAGATATAAAATGCTGCTTTATTTGTTTGCTTATTGCTAGGTAACACTAGACTAATAGGGTGGGTTAATTGATTAGTAAACTAAGGGTGGAAACAGAATAAAATAATATTTCTTTCATTAATACTTTTCTTGTGTTTGTTTTATACTAGAAAAATAAGTTGCCTGCTTTTGGGCCTAGTTTGCTCGAGTTTGCTAAAAGATGAATTCAATTTCTGCCTGAAGTACGATGTCCATTCTAAAGTTTTCCATGAAAGTTACATTCACTTAACAAAGAAGAAGCGCTGTTGATAACTTGGCATCCGAGGAAGTAAAATGAAGCCAGTTAGAACTCTTGTTCAAATTTGTTGCAAACTAAGGAAGCTTTGGAACACGTACAATAAAGACAATGGTCTCAAAGAATATGACAGAATGGAAGTTTTGAATATGGGGTGACATGTCACTTGTCACTTTCGGACCAATGGGACATCGACTTTTGCAGAAAATATTCCTTTACTTAGATTAGCTAGCGTAGAAAGGTATAAAAAATCCGTGCCCTATGGTTAGGGCTGGCTGCTGCTTTTCAACTTTCAGATGAGGGTGTCGTGCTGACGGACTTTGCTTGGAGCACGTAAGAACTCATAAAGAATTTACTTTATTTCCATTTATTTTAACTTAACTAGGGACTTAGGATTTTAGAAATGCTAAACTTTAAATTTCTTGCTTGAAACTGTAATTTCCTATAATGTTTTCAAATATGCTTACTATGATTCTAATAAAATTACATTTATGAAATTATATTCACAACAATGATGAGAAGGTAGTCACACAGGGCATTTGATCTGTTTCAGAGTAGTGATATCGCCGTGTATCACAAGTGTTGTGGCCGTGCAACACATTTTAGGGCTAGGTGTGAAAGTTGTATAGTGAGGATTATCTAAGAAATTTGAACAGCATGAGTATAGGGACTGAGAGCCTGTTATAAAACTCACTGTGATAAAAGTATTAGTATATATTCGAGCTCGAATGAAGGGTAGGGTAACATCGGTACATGATTATCTATAAACAGGTGAAAGTCCTTTAGGGGTACATGTTTTATATCTATAAACAGGTGAAAGTCCTGTACGGATAACGTCGTTATTCTACTAACGGTACATGATTTCTATAAACAGGTGAGAGTCCTGTACGGATTTCATGTGTGTTTGAATTTAGGGACATTTTCCGTGTGAAAGTGCGAGGTTTTTTTGTAAATTATGTTCAAGTGGAACTTTCGAACAGTCACTTAGTTGTGCGTTCTGAGGAAAATGAGTTCATAATTACTTGTTTGAAGGGTAGAGTAAAAAGATTACTGTACTGACAATTGTGTATTCTATGGGAATAACGCCTTCTATTCCGAGAAAGAGAATATTTGAGTGATTGAAATTCTATCACATTTTAGAGAAACAGACAGATGAGTCTTTCTTGTCATTGTTAAAATTAATTTTTATCGAAAAGGTGCTTTAAAATGGCGCTGTGAGAAGATTTTGTAAAGGAGGGGTGAGCGCTGAGGGAGAGAGGTGAGAAACCGCAGCTGCTGTGTACGTCACAGAGCCGCGCTGTGATTGGGTGATATACGTCACTAGCTGTGTTCTGATTGGTTCTTGAGTTTCTGACAAGCTGTAAGCTAATTGGCTTTTCGGAAAAACTCCACATCTATTGGTTGAGCAAAATAGTGACGTGGCTCAACTCTCATTGGTTTGTTAGTGTGTTTCGCGCACGGATTGGTCAGCTGTGCAGAATATCCCGGAAATATTTTACGAACAAAGATTTTTAATTAAATTTAAATTTTAAAAATGAGTTATCATTTTAAACATGTTGAGAAAAAGCCAACGTTATTTCAGAAGTTAAATTTTTTTATCTCACCTGACAAGAAAATCGAAACGCGAGGTGGTAAATTACTTCATAAGTACAAAACACCTGCAGCATATATGGAAGGTGAATATGGTTATCACACTGTTTTGTGGTTTGTTATTTGGAAACACTACACTAAGGATGATGGTGTTTTGGTTTGGCCTGATGATGGTTCGTTTAACGTAAAGATTTTGAGAAATTTGAGAGAAAAAATGAATGCTCTTATTCCAAAACCGAGACCTACTCAATTTGAAGCTTTAGTCGAATGGGAGGATGAGATGTTTCAATTACAAAGAGAAGCAAGTGGAATTAAAAGACCTCCTAAAACTCCAAGTTATAGAAGGGAGACACATGAAGACAGGATGCGAATGTGGAGACAAGGAAGTATGAGTGAGGGACTCTATTTAATTAGAGAAATGGTTTTAGGTTCTCCTAGTGAAAAAAGAACTGAAAAGAAAAATAATGCTCCTGTAGAGAGTGAAACTGAAGATACAGTTTTAGAAGAAATTTATACTTCCAATAAAAGGAATGAGCCTTTGAGACCTCCTAGGTCATGGTCTACTCCGATGGTTTCTACAGAAATCACACCAAGTGCACCTCCAGTTATTGATTCTTCTAGGATTTATTCAAATACTTCTGAATCTTTTGAAACCCCAAGAAAATTTGAAACTGAAACAAATGCGGATGTCTGTATTGAAGGTAGACATTTTTCATTAATTCCAAGAGAAAGGGAAGCTCCCAAAAAGTGAGAGAAGTCAAAAATGTGGAAGCTGGGAATTCTTCTGAATATTTACGATCAAAAGAAGAATTAATTCGACAAATAACAAAAAGCATGGAAGCTGTGACAGTTCCAGTAACGATTGGTCCTGTTCAGCCTGTCTTTGAACAAAGAGAAATTAATAAGCCAGGTTTAACTATTCCTTTAAATGCAGAAATTCAAAGGGTTGCCGAGAATTGTTATTCAGACATTTCTAAAATTAATTCTTCAAAAACAAGAATGCCTAATCTAACTTTTAATGAGGATTCATTTCCTAAATCACCGATGGGTGCAGAATCTGATGCTGAGTGTTCCGAAGTCAGAGTGACTAAACCTAAACTTGATGTTGCAAAATTAAAAGCTAATTTAGAAGAATTAATAATTGGTACAATAGGTCCTGACAGTTTAAAATTTTATCGAGATGATGAACTTCTGTTCATTTGTAAGAGTATCCTGTGGAAAACGAGAAACAAATATGATCAGTTAGATGAACTGGCAGCAGAACTTGAAATTGATTTAAGCAGGCAAAAGAATTTTGCAAAACATTACAGATTAGACTTTTCTGAAAATGACATTGAGAATTTGAACTCAATGGGAAGAATAATGCATATAAAAGATTTGATTGTTTATATCAAAAAACTGGGAGAGTTGAGTAAGTGGAGATTTAAATGGACAAGAAAGAAGGAAGATGAGAAATTAGAAAAATTGTCAAAACAATTTCCAATGAGAGAGATTGCAGGTGGAGGGTATGTTCATGTCCCATGGTCAAGACAGGACATATTACTGTTTACAAATGATTTTCCAAGGCTGAGAGAAAAACCTGTTGAATGGTATAGACAGGTAGACAGGTTCATCAAAGTCTCAAAAGTTCTGTGGATTGATCTGGATGGATTTTTTGACATAGTTGTCCCATCGGATCTTTGGACGGAATGCAAAATATCCATAAGTTGGCCAAAAGTAGAACCTGAACGAATAAAAGAAACAGGTGCTCCTAATCCGATTGTAATGGATTTTTATGAAAAAGTGATTTACTGGTTAAAAGAAAAAATTCCGCCTAAAGAGGTTGATTGGGTTAAAATAGAAAGAACAAACCAAGAACCAAAAGAATCAGTTCATTCATTTTACGAAAGGTTACTGTTGATTTTTAAACAATACAGTGGCTATGAAAAACTAGATGAAAAAGACATGAGTCATTTCGTCTACAGATTTGTTTATGGTCTGAAACCAGAAATTGCTGATATGATTAGGAACAGTATTGTCGGATGGCAAGCACTTTCTGTTGATGACATTTTAAGAAAAGCAAAATACTGTAGTGATGAATTAGAAGTGAGACAGAAAAAGCTCAAGGAAAAAGCAATGTGGGCTCAAGTGAAAGTAGCTGAACAACAGATTGCTAATATTGGAAATAAAAACACAAATTTTGTTCAGACTGCAAATTCAAATCTTGGTCAAGGAAAATTTAAGGGTAATAATATTATCAGAAAATTTAATCCTAAGATCGAAGAAATGAAACAGAAATTGCCTTGTTTTAATTGTGGCGAGATTGGACACTGGAGGGACGAATGTAAGAAACCACCCAGAAATTTAAAAAACCCATTGTTAAATCCACAGATGCAGAATGATGTTGATCTGCAGCGACAGCTACAGTTACAACAGAGTATTAATGAGTTAAATCTTCAGCGACAGCTGCAGCATCAGGTGAATCACCAGAAGAATCAGTTGCCACAACCTCCCTTTCCCAATTGTGGGGGAATACAAAAATATAATTCTGGTGTGGGATTTCAAGGAGATGAACAGGTAATAAAATCCCAAAGGCAAACTGTGCAAAATGCTTCACAACAGTTTTTGTTAACTGAAGGACAGGGAAGTGATTCTGATGATTATTTCTGACGGTGCCCGAGAGAGGGGGAAGAGTGTGTTATTGGAGCCACTCTTGAGGTTGACCAGTCTGGTCCTTTTGTAAATGGGAAAGTTAATGATGTAGACATCACTTTTCTAGTGGACACTGGTGCTACCCGTTCTACTGTTAGATCAGTAGAAATTGAAAACCTACCTCTCTCTGGGGAAACCATCCAAGTTGTCGGAGTAAGTAATCAACAGATCAGGACTGATCTAACTGACCCGGTACCTGTTGAAATTGGAAATTTTAAAGACAAACACAGGTTTGTTGTTTGTAATAGTAGTCCAGTAAATGTATTGGGCAGAGATATATTGTGCAAAATGAATTGCAGAATATATTGTTCTCCTGATGGGGTTGAATTACAAACAATAGAAGAAGATGGCTTGTACAGAATGACAATGATGTTGATGGAATCAGAGGAATCAAAATTGTTTCCCACATTTGAAAAAGAAATTTTGCCAGAAGAACTCAAAAATACTGTAAAATCTGAAATTTGGGATTTGACTGGAAATGAGATGGGTCTGATGAAACATGTCGATCCAGTCAAAATTACATTGAAACAGGGAATAGAATTTTCTAATATTCCTCAATACAAGAGGAAAGCAGACACAATTGAGGGAGTTATACCTGTGATTGAAAAATTCATTAAACAAGGTGTTTTAAAGGAAATTGGGAGTAGTCCTTGTAATTCACCGATCATGGGAATTAAGAAATCGAATGGAACGTAGAGAATCGTTCAAGATTTGAGAAAAATTAATCAAATTGTAGTTCCATGTTGTCCTGTAGTTCCAAACCCAGCAGTTATTTTGTATCAGATTCCACATGATGCTGAATGGTATACTGTCATTGATCTTTGCAATGCGTTCTTTACTGTTCCTTTACATCCAGAGAGTCAGGAAATTTTTGCTTTCAGATTCCAGAGTAGGACCCTCGCATGGTGTAGAATTCCTCAGGGGTATACAGAGAGTCCTTCAATTTTTAATGAGCTGTTAAAAAGATCTTTAGAAGATTTAGATTTACCTGGCAGGTCAACGTTGGTGCAGTATATTGACGATTTGTTAATTGCTGCTAAAACAAGAGAAAATTGTGTGACAGACACCATAATACTTCTGAATCATCTTGCAGATGAGGGACATAAAGTGTCTCCAGCAAAATTGCAATTTTGTAAACAAGAAGTGAAATATCTTGGTCATAGAATTGCTAAAGGGAAGAGACAGGTGACTGTTGAGAGAATAAAAATGATTCAAGCAATGCAGCCACCGAGAACACAGAGACAAGTTAGGATGTTTTTGGGAATGGTTGGCTACTGTCGACAATGGATAAGTGGATTTTCAGTAATTGCAAAACCACTACAGAGACTTACTAAGTCTGATGTAAAAGATCCAATTATTCTTAATGAAGCTGAGTTGGAGTGTTTTGAGAATTTGAAAAAGAGCTTATGTCAAGCTCCGGCTTTAGGCATGCCAAATTATGAGAAAGGTTTTGAACTGTATTGTAGTGAAAGAGAAGGATGTGCATTGTCTGTGTTAATTCAGAGACATGGGAATTTGAAGAAACCCATTGCATATTTCTCTGCAGTTCTTGATCCTGTAGCTAAAGCCTTACCAGGTTGTTTGAAAGCAGTTGCAGCTACTAGTGTTAGTCTTGAAAAGAGCGAAGGAATCATAATGGGATTTCCTGTGAAAGTTTTTGTACCTCATTCAGTTGAGATATTACTGACAAGAGGAAAAACTCAACATTTAACCAGCAGCAGGTTGACAAAATATGTGAAAATCATTCTAGGAGCAGACAATGTTTCCATTTCAAGATGCTTGAATTTAAATCCATCTACTTTATTACCTGATTCAGAAATTGTTGATGAGAATGAAGTGGAACATGAGTGTTTGGATGTCATGGAATTTTGCACCAAACCGAGGCAGGATATTAAGGATGTACCTTTGCCTGAATCAGATGTTGTCTACTTTGTGGATGGCTCCTGTCTGAGGACAGAAGGAGGCGTTTTGAAGGCAGCGTACTCAGTTTGTACAGTTGCAGATGTTGAAGAAGCATCATGTCTTGAGGGAATTCGTTCAGCACAAGTGGCTGAATTAATTGCTTTGATTCGTGCTTGTGAAATATCAAAAGATAAAAGAGTTACCATCATTACTGATAGTCAATATGGGTACGGAGTTGTGCATGATTATGGACAGCTCTGGTCCCAGAGGGGCTATTTAACTTCAGCAGGGTCACCAATTAAAAATGCAGTTTTTATTAAAAGATTAATTGATGGTATACAATTGCCTAAAGAGATTGCAATTGTAAAGTGCGCTGCACATACAAAAGGAGTGGATTATATTTCAAAGGGAAATGCCTATGCAGATGAAACTGCTAAATTTTGTGCAAAAAATTGTCGCGCATACAATCGGGAAAAAAGTAAAGAATGTGATTCAAATTCATTGATGCTAACAACAACAGTAGAGACATGGCAGGAAATCAGAGACTTACAAAATGAAGCAGATGATGAGGAAAAAGATTTATGGTTGAGAGCAGAATGTAGACCACGTGATGAGGATGGAGTGTGGACTTACAAAGATGGTAGAATAGTTTTACCAAATTGTTTGATTGCCGACATGGCTAGATTATATCATGGTCCAGCTCACCTTGGAAGAGATGCTATGATCAGACTTTTTCGAGAGACTTGGTTTAACACAAAATTCAGAACTATTGCAGAATCTTTTTGTCGAAGGTGTTTATCATGCCAACAAATGAACCCAAACAGAAAATCAGTTGTAGGAACAGGGGTAATTGGTCGAGAGGGTGGTCCTTTTACCAGGTTGCAGATGGATTTCATTGAAATGCCTCTACACAATTGTTTGAAATATGTTCTTGTGATTGTTTGTTTGTTTTCAAGATGGGTAGAAGCTTTTCCTACACGACATTGTGATTCAATTACTGTGGCAAAACTGCTGCTCAGAGAAATTATCCCAAGGTACGGTTTTCCAGTCACTATTGAGAGTGATGGAGGAAGCCATTTTGATAACAAACTTATGAAACTAATATGTGAGGCATTGAATATTGAGCAGAAGATACACTGTGCATACAGACCAGAGGCATCTGGGGTGGTAGAACAGATTAATGGAACAATAAAAAACAGGATTGGAAAAATGTGTTTAGAAACTGGTGTAAAGTGGACTGATGCTCTTCCACTTGTCTTAATGTCATTAAGAAGTACACCTGATAAAAAGACAGGTTTGAGTCCTCATGAAATTCTCATGGGAAGAGTCATGAGACAAGCTTTTGTACCTGTAGGCAAATTGTTAAGTATAAATGACAGTGCTATTTTAGATTACTGTAAGAGGTTATCTGATATAGTAACTTCTGTGTCTAATCAGGTGGGAAATGAAGCACAATCAAATGAGAAAGTTCAGACTCATGATTTGAAACCTGGTGATTGGGTCAGAACAAAAGTACATCGAAGAAGAAATTGTCTGGTTCCTAGGTGGCAGAAGCCTAGACAAATTATTCTGGTCACTACAAATGCAGTAAAGTGCAGAGGATTGAAAAGGTGGATCCATCCTAGTCATACTATTCCAGTGCCTACTCCTGAAAATTCTGATGATGAGAGTGATACTACGGAAGATTCTGATTCCGAAGTAGAAAGTGAAACAAATCCAGATTCTGAAGATCGACAGGGAGGTCGACATCTGGAACATGTACCTGTGAATGAAGAGTTGAAAAGAAAAGAGTTGGAAATTATTGAAATAGATTCTGGAGAAGAAGAGAATCTATTAAAAGGGAAGATAACTGAAGATTCAGTTAAGAAGATAAATGGAATAAAATCTATTGAAGACAGAGAAGCTGAACCAATTGAAATTTCTGACCAGGAGAGTATCGAAAAGCAGAAATCAAACTCTGAAGTAAGGAACGGAAGACCAGAAACTGGGAAGTTGGAGGTAATTGAAGAAGAGGAGGAGGACGAATTACCGAGTACCAGTGATGGAAGACAAAGCATAGTTCCTGACAGAGTGAAACTGCCGAATAGAAAAATTCCTGAGTCAATCATTGAAGTTTCAGACTACGATTCTGGAGAAAGTGACGTAGAAGGTGAAAGTAGAAGTGCAAAGAAGAGATCCTGGAAGTCGGAAGTAAATGTTTCTGAACCAAAAAGAAAATTCTTGAGAAAAACAGATTTCTGGCCAGGTGGAAGATTGAGAGTCAGATTAATCAAAAAACCGAAGGAGCAAGTGGAAGAAATAAGTAGTCAAAAGGATTGTGAAAAGGAAGTTGGAGTTGGAAGAAAAATTGAAGTAGTGACAAGAAAGACAAGGAGGATTATAAAGCCAAATCAAAAATATAAATCTCCTGAGTGGTCTTATCTAGTGATTCCACCTGTTATTGATATTTACGATAGCAGCCAAGAAGAAGAAGAAATTGAAGAGATTAGTGACAATGACTGAAGTATAGAGATTTTAATCTGAATCTTTGAGTTCTTTATTTTTGGCAAAAGGCCGAAGTAATCTTGTTAGGTGACATAAGGTCGAAGAAATTTTGTTTAGCTGAAAAAAATTGTTTGTGACATAAGGTCGAAAAAACATTGTTAGGGTTTAAAAAAAAAATAATAATAATTCTTTTAAAAAGGGGGGTGTATATAATTAATTAATTAGATCGTTTTAAAATAAAAAAAATTGTTTTCTTTTAAGGCAAAGATAATAAAAGATGCCTTACGTCATGGAACAGAGTACTTCAAGGTGTTCCATTTTTAAGAGATGCTGTAGGATGACTCTGGTGTGTGTGCTCATTTTGATTCTGCTCTGGTTAATTTTAGCTGTTGTTATTCCTTTTGAAATTAACAAAGATTTTCACAAAGTAAATATGACAAGCAAAGCTTCAGTTAGTCAAAACAAACATAGTGTAATAGGCAAAGTTATTTATCATCAACCTGACATTCATCAGGACAAATCTATTAGTGATTTTTCAACCAATACATTTACAAGGCTTTTGAGCGAATATGTCAAAGTAATGAATGCTAAAGACTGCTATGTTTGTGTTAAATTACCTGCTTCTGTTTCTGAAGGAGTGACATATAATATGCTTCCTCTTACATATGGTGTAACATGTAGTGTGTTAGCTAGTCTGTTCTATCAAACTGGACGCTTAGAATATTATTATTCGAATGATGATGACATTTTTGCTAATTTAAAAATAGAGGCTACTTTAAATAAGCATAAAAAGGCTAAACAGATGAGGGAATTTTTCCTTGTTACTAATGAGCTCACATATGAGTATGCTTACAAAAACAATCTAACTTGCAAATTAAGTGCTGAAGGAAAGACATTTTTGAACCTAGTTGAGGAAAGGAGAGCAATTTACAAGAGAAATGAAATAGTCAAGCAGACTAAGTCTAGGTTCTGGCAAAAAGAGGATGAGAAGTTAAATGGTAAAATGCTTGATAACGCTGCAATTCATATAGACAAACCAATTAGTGGTAAGCTTTGCATTAGAAGAGACAATACACTTTTTGATAATTACTTTGTGGGTGCGAGCAATTGTGAAGATACATATCAGATTTTAGGAGGTTGGGGATTCAAAGGTGGAAAAGATCCAATTTTCCCTGGGATTTATTTTGTTTGTGGTGATAAAGCTTACTACAACCTTCCTGACCACTGGTATGGGACTTGTTATGTTGGGATTGTTTTCCCTAAAATCTTTCATGTTGATAGAAATACAGAAGGTTTGTTCAAAATTAATAATTATGTAAATAGGGCTAAAAGAGAAACTTTTACAGAAATTTTGAGAGATATTTTTGAAGCAGTGATACCTTTAGTAGGTATAACCCTGAATGCAGGGAGAATTAGAAAATTGTCCACAATTGTTGACAGATTGTCAACAGATACAGCTGATGGTTTCCAATTAGTGAATGTTGAGGTCAATGCAATTAGATCCATGGTGATTCAAGATCGCCTTGCTTTAGACATACTCCTTGCAAAAGAGGGAGGAGTCTGCGGCATTTTACATGTGCAACATTGTTGCACTTACATTCCTGATGAGAGTAAGAACATTGAGATGTATATTAAGAATATTACTGAAATGCATTCAGAGATAATTCCATTGGAAGAAGAAGATTTTTCAGAAAGGCTTTTAAAGAGATTTCAAACTATAAAAAAGTGGTTCCATGATATTGGAAGTTCAATTCTTGGCAAGATTTTGGCACCTTTGATTGTGATAATATTCATAATTGTTTTGATGAAAATTGGTTGTTTGTTGCATAAGAGAAAGAAACAAATGAAAGAAAAGAGAAGAATTTATAAAATTAAAAAAGAAGAAGAAAGGGAAATCGAGTTACAAGAATTACACAGAGCACAGTATGACAATTGCAAGGATTTTGCAGAAACAAATTTCTAGAAATACTAACTCAAATGAATTTGAATCATTTTCCTAGTAGTCTAAATTTTCCAAATTTTGGGTGGTGGTGTGGTGATTTGTTAATCACCAGATGAGGGAGTTGATGAAGCGAGATAGAAAATAAAATTTTGTTTAAACTCGTGAAGTCACACTTCCATAATATAAATTAATAATATTAATGATTTGTGATGTGTTATGCTAACTCAACTTAGATTAAACTTTACACATGGGGATATTAACATGTGTGCTCATAAACGTGCATTATTGTTGCATCTTTTGTTTGTGCAAAAATAATAAATTAATTTTGTCGTTTTCAATTTTGTCATTACTAACGGCAGCTGTTTTAAAAGTGGTATGCGCTTGTTTTGCTTTCCTTGTCTATGTGATGTTATTTCTACTATTATAGGTGCATAAAAGATTTCATGGATTTATGAAGACTGGTAGATATAAAATGCTGCTTTATTTGTTTGCTTATTGCTAGGTAACACTAGACTAATAGGGTGGTTAATTGATTAGTAAACTAAGGGTGGAAACAGAATAAAATAATATTTCTTTCATTAATACTTTTCTTGTGTTTGTTTTATACTAGAAAAATAAGTTGCCTGCTTTTGGGCCTAGTTTGCTCGAGTTTGCTAAAAGATGAATTCAATTTGTGCCTGAAGTACGATGTCCATTCTAAAGTTTTCCATGAAAGTTACATTCACTTAGCAAAGAAGAAGCGCTGTCATTATTTTTGTCGGACGTGGCCAAGGTCAGAAACCGGCAGAAAGAACATTTTGATAACTTGGCATCCGAGGAAGTAAAATGAAGCCAGTGAGAACTCTTGTTCAAATTTGTTGCAAACTAAGGAAGCTTTGGAACACGTACAATAAAGACAATGGTCTCAAAGAATATGACAGAATGGAAGTTTTGAATATGGGGTGACATGTCACTTGTCACTTTCGGACCAATGGGACATCGACTTTTGCAGAAAATTTTCCTTTACTTAGATTAGCTAGCGTAGAAAGGTATAAAAAATCCGTGCCCTATGGTTAGGGCTGGCTGCTGCTTTTCAACTTTCAGATGAGGGTGTCGTGCTGACGGACTTTGCTTGGAGCACGTAAGAACTCATAAAGAATTTACTTTATTTCCATTTATTTTAACTTAACTAGGGACTTAGGATTTTAGAAATGCTAAACTTTAAATTTCTTGCTTGAAACTGTAATTTCCTATAATGTTTTCAAATATGCTTACTATGATTCTAATAAAATTACATTTATGAAATTATATTCACAACAATATAAATTAGTTAATAAAATCTTACTTTTGGAAACAAGCTGGTCTTGATTATTCAGAAGTGTGGGTTACTATTAGCTAGATGCCATTGCCATGGTGGGCATTTAAATAGTTAGGATTTGTTCAAATGATGTTGTCTTTTACCGCGGATGTATATATATTATAAATAAGTTTAATTTGGCCACCTGATTCAGTAGGTCAAAATATGTCATATTTGATTAATGGGTCCATGAGTTAGAGTAGTGTTTAATGTAATAGGTTATAGAGTTAGGTAACGTTGCTTATGACATATTTCCTATAGACCGCTGGATCACTTGCAGAAAGGATTACCTGGACATTATCTCCTACTGCGCCATAGCCATATTGAACACAGACTATAAAATGCTAAGCATGATACGAGCTCAGCGTATCCAGCAGGTACTTCCTCACCTGGTCCCTAGGGACCAGAAAGGATTCAGTCTGGGCGGGAACGCATCCCTGAATATTCGTCGGCTGTATCAAGTTATGGAGGCAGTCCAGGGCAGACGGAGCAACGTGACCACGTGGGTGTTAGACATCCACGAGGCGTTTAACACTCTTAGTTCGGCATATTTATTTGCAGTCCTATCAAAATTTGTTTCAGCCCATACATTACCAAGCTAATTCGTCTCTCAGACTCTGTAGCAGGCGTAAGAGGCACCAGGCAGGGCTGCCCCCTTCCCCTATCCTTCTCACCCTCGTGATGGAGCTGCTTGCAGGACGGCATCCGCCACTAATTTGAAGTGTTTATTATGGAATGTGTGGGGTATGCACTCTATGTGGCGCTGTCAGAAGTTGCATGCCTACCTGACATGGAGAGGAGTGCAAATTGCGTTCTTACAGGAAACACACTTACAGGCGCAGGAGGGTGTGCATTACAGCAAAGATGGCGAGGTCAATTGTTCTACACAATCTACTCTGCTTTTGCTCGAGGGGTGTTAATTTGGATCAGAGCGGGTTGCCCTTTTTATGCAGGGAAAAGCTCATAGACCCAGAAGGGTGGTATGTGGTAGTTCTTCGGAAATTGGATGGATGAGATATTGCACTAGGGAGCATTTACGCGCCTCACACGGAGCAGCCGACATTACTCTCGCTTTTATCTGGGAAATTGGTTCCTTATTTCACAGGCTCTGTGTTATTGGGAGGAGACTTTAACTGTGTCTCGGATGTATTGTTAGATCGCTCATACCCCCCGCTTCCAATAGCCCCCACACACAAGATTGCAGAGTCGAAGCGTAATTGGCAGCAGAGGTGGGGCTTGGTGGACACTTGGAGGGTTAAACACCCAGAGGAGCGCGATTATTCATATTTTTCTGCACTGCATGATATTCATGTGCGGCTGGATGCGTTATTATATACCCCGGACGTACATGCCGGAGTGTAGGGGAGCGAATATCTGGCTAAGACACTTTCAGACCATAACCATGCCTTGATTTGGATGTAGTGGTCGCGAGTCCAGGCCCGGATACTGACTTGACGCCTGCGCTCCGGAGGCGCTGGAAGACCAGGTATATCGCGAGGTTGTGGGTGAGGCTATCACGCAGTATTTTGGGGACAATGGAGGTACTGCTTTCAAGCCCCTAGTGGAATGGGACACCTTTAAGGCGGCGATCAGAGGCCGCTGTATCGCTGAAACAGTTGGAGTGCGGAAGGTACTGTTGAAGAAGTAGCGGAAGCAGAACAATGACTAAGAGAGGTGGAAAGGGACAGGCCTGGGAGACCTGACAAACAAGCAGAACTGCTGGAGGCATAAGAGGTGGTAGCGGACCAGGTAGAGCGCTAGCGCTGTTTTGACTATAAGTCTTATCTTGCCCGTACCTATGTAGAGGGGGATAAATCGGGAGCACTATTGGCCTGGTTAACTAGCCCGTCGCGAAGAGGGACACCGATATTGGAGACCAGGGAGGATCGGGGAAGCCTGTTTTACGCTACACGAGCAAGCCGCCCACTGCAGCAGATGATTTGGTCGAGTTTATGCGCAGGCTTCAGTTACCGCGATTAGACGACGAGCAGGCAGAGGCATTGGGTGGAGATATTGAATTGGGAGAGGTGCGGGCGGCGATTAAGCACATGGCGCGGAATAAGACGCCGGGATCAGATGGCCTCCCGATTGAATTTTATTTAGACTCTGAACTCCTAGCTCCGCACTTAGTAGTATTATATAACGAGGCCAGATGCCTGTGCCACCTCCCGACTTCCACGAGAGAGGCGGTCATTATCCCGCTACCTAAGCCAGGAAAACCAGTGGGGGATAGGGCAGTCTATTGCCCGTTCTCCATGCTTAACACAGACTACAAAATACTACGTCGCTTTTTGGCCACTAGGCTATTACCGCACATGCAGACCTTAATCCATCAGGACCAGGCTGGCTTTATTCCTGCCCGAAACACGGCCTTAAATATTCGGCGCTTACTGCAGGTGCTTGAATCGGACACCTATTCGAAAGATAGTGCTGCGGTGTTTGCCACTGATATAGAAAAGGCATTTGATAGTTTAGAGTGGCCGTATCTGTTCCATGTCATGGCTGGCTTCGGGTTAGGAGACACATTTACAGCATGGACAGCATTACTCTATCAGTCCTCCACGGCACGAGTTAGGACGGGCGGGGTGATATCGGAGGCCTGCGAAGTGAGTCGGGGAACGAGGCAGGGATGCCTGCTGTCCCTGCTACTGTTCGCACTGGCTATGGAACCTTTGGCGATGAAGGCTAGAACTGAGAGGTACTATCTGGGCCTTTAGGTGAAGGACCAAACTCACCATATTGAATTGTACGCGGATGATTTACTCATGTTTCTGGTGGATATGGAGCAGGCACTAGAGGAGGCGAAAGTGCTGCTGCATGGACTGGGGGAGGTATCTGGCCTCAGAATTAATTGGTCCAAATCTTGTCTATTCCCAACAGACAATAGTAGAGGGAACTTGCTGACAGTAGCAGGAGTGTGGTGAGAAACCAGATGCCTCCCGTACTTGAAGGTACAGATTTACCATGAAAGATCGTTATTGCTAGAGGGGAATGTGATGAGAGCGATGAGAGGGCTGATAGGCTGTTTTGAATTCTGGAGCACGCTGCCATTATCGGTGGCGGGTCTAGTGGCCTTACTTTAAATGGTGGCTCTCCCCCGGTTTCTTTATTATTTTACGAGCCTGCCGGACTGGATACCGGTGCGGGTGTTTAAACAACTTACAACTATGGTCACTGTTTTTTTATGGGGCACTGGGAGGCGCCGGGTAGTCCTATCGAGATTACAGCGTCCGCGCTCAGAGGGTGGATGGGCAGTTCCGGATTTCGAAACGTATTATTTGGCAGCGCAGCTACAGTGGCTGACCCAGATAGTGGCGGCGAGGTTGAGGGGCCCGGAGAAGGAAAGAGGGAGAGTACCAGAGCTGAAGTTGCTATCGCAGCTCCTTTTGGACCTTCCCATTCGGCTGGGTGCCCTGCCTGAAGACCCTACGACAGCGAGGCAATGCTGGAGGAGTAGTGTTAAACGAGCTGCCATGTGGTTGCCATATGCTCCTGATATACCGCTTGCAGTATGTGAGGCGCTCCCTCACAGGGGCTCATGGTGGGATCTGAGCGAATGGGAGGAGAAAGGATTGATCACAATTAGGGACCTCTATGAGGATGGGACTATGTTGCCTTTGCATGTGTTGCAGGAGCGGTTTGATTTGCGAGGGGGAGACTTTTTGCTACATGCGGCCCTTACGGCAGCTACTCGGGTGCACTGGAAGGATTGCCAAACTGAGCCTAGGACCTCTTTGGGTTGTCAGTATGTTGTGACTGCAGGGAAATATATGCCAGTCACATGCCTCTATAAGCGATTGACCCTGGAGAAGTTGGCCCCTTTGGAAGGGCTTTAGCACAAATGGGAAGTGGATGTGGGTGATGAGATACCAGATAGGGCTTGGGCTGACATAGTGGAGCGAGCGTGGAAGAGCACTAGAAATGCTAGGTTTCAGTTGGTCCATTTCTATATTCTGCACAGGGCTTATCTCACCCCGGCGAAGATCAAAACATATTTTAATACAGATACGGATGAATTCCTGCGCTGTAGAAGGGAGGGAGTGGACTTCCCTCACATGATATGAGTTTGCCCGCTATTAGCAGATTATTAGATGAGGGTGATTGACCTGCTGACTGCAGTAACGGACAGAGGGTTGGATTTGGCTGTGGGTACATGCATTCTACAATGGTTTCCTCATACGGCTAAAACTAAAATCACCAGTAAATTTATAGATATGGGGTTATTGCTAGCCAAAAGGGAAATCACAATGCACTGGAAGGCGAGAATACCCCCTGCTGTGGCTAGATGGAAGAAAGAGTTTCTTAAATGGGCGGAATGCGATGGAGTAGTGCGGCTCCAACTGGCAAAAAGATCCGGAAGCGAGAGGGCACTGGAGATGGCAAGGGCTTGGTAGGATTGCTACAAGATCCAGACACTGATAGTGATGATGATACAGCGCCGATCGTACAGGGCCTAGAACACCGCCACAATGGTTTACAACAATATTGAAAGGGATGCACTTGCAATTACCCTGGCTGGCAGCTGGGGATGGGGTCATGCAGATGCACATGTTCATAAGTAGGGCATCCCCGTATCAGACAACCCACACACAATCTCATTATATGATGATGACATTCTATTTTATCTATGGGATGTCACCTCTCATTTCACCTGCATCTCCTCTTCCCTGGTCGAGTTTGGCTTAGTCTCAGAGTTAGGGACCCCGTTTTTCTAGAGGCCCACAAACATGACACAAAAAATTGTTCTTTAAATGTCCCGCTAGTAGCCAATCCAGCTTTTTAAAAATGATAAATAAAAGGTAATCAGTGAATTAGTTAGTTCCCAGATACATAGAAGAGCATATACCTAAACTGAGTGTTGTAGCATATGAAAAAATGAATTGTGATTATCTATAAAGGTGCCCTACATATAGGCTATAACAGACTGTTTTTAGATTATAAACATGCAACTGTAAACAGAAATACACTAATAATTGTAACGTATTAGGAAGGCTTTGAATTATGTTTGTAACCATCTTTGCACTGTTACCCTCCTAAGTAAAAAGAAAAAATGTTTTTCTGCAAAAGATTGTAACACTTTAGAAATTATGATGTATCCACTCTAATTTATTGTGTATCCATCCTCTAGGGAGATTATATTGGCCCCTGAACTACGACAGATAACAATTATAGTCTTGACAAAGGTGGATAGAATTGTGAGAAACCACCGAAACGCGTCAACGCACTCTCCAGTATAATTCCTGTCTCGGATACCCTAGTGGATACACTGTATTGCTGTGTACATAACATTGGTGTCAGAAATAGAGCTTGGAAATACGCTTAGTACTGTACAAGTTTATGTCTTACTGTTTTCTGTCCTTATGTATCAATCTTGCTGGTCAACATTGAATGTCAGTTGTTTTATAGTTTTTATGGTTTAAATTGTTTTAATCTGTGTTAAGTGGTTTATTGTCCACTTTTTTAATTACTGTATGATTAATAAACTGTGCTTTTTATTTCATATGTGAATTGTGCAATTGTTTTCGCCCACAAAGTTTTATAAATTGTACTCTTGCTCAAGGGAATCTCTTCTTTCGATTGGTTTGTTAACCCTACTTCCCTTGATTCTTATTAAGGGGTACCTCTCATATTTTCCTCTTATATATTTTTCATACAAACAAAGAGGTTCAACTTGGTTTCTCTGCCTTTTGGCTATGTAACTTCAAGCAGTGCACTAAATTGAAAACATTTAGGGCACTAAAAGGAGCAACCGAACATCTGTTTTCACGATTTCCGCTGTGCTTACTTTTGTGTGCAAATAGTTTTACTTTGAGATACTTTGATTTCTGAGCCTTCTTTAACTCTCCTGGTTTTTAGCTGGGCCACAACACAATACGTTTGAGAATTAGACTCTTCTTCAAAAGCACTAGTATTGAAAAGTTTTAACATTCAGATTTCGCTCATGGTTTACTTTTATGGAAGCCTCAGTGGGATGACTTTCCTCAACTCCAAATTTCTCTTCTTACCTCATGCTTTACTTTCAGTTATACATTATTTCCATTTTAAGTTAATGGACTGTACATTTCATCACTTTTCTTAATCTTGTGTGGATTGTGCTTAATATGGCCCAGTTCCTTCACCATACCAACAAAAAGTGTTATGCTTGCTCTAAACTACACTAAAAGCAGGAAGTCGTTTTGGTGACTTTACGTGGGTCACTGTGTCAACTGAGCATAATCAAAACTTGTCACCCAGGGGTGGATTTTGTGTTCAATCCTTTTCAGACCACATTAGACTGGTGTTACAGGAGGGCACAGAGACTACAAACACTACACAACTGCCTACTGCTTACAAGCGACCATCCAATATATTCAACTGCATTGAAACAACGTGACAAAGGCGGGCCAGCATACGGGGCAAGGTAGGATCAATTATGCTGCAGGGCAAATAAGCAGCATAATATGGCACATTCTAGAGGAGGGATTTTGTGCTATTGTGTCGTTATAATCCTCAATCAAACTGTCCGAGCAAAAAGTTAAGTTCAGTATTACTACTTTAACAAAGCAATCAACTACTGAGTTAACTTATGCAAAGAAACTGCTACTGCACAGCATCGTGTTGGTACGTTTCTAGCATAAATGTATCTTTTTGAGCTAAGAAACATTTTTTGTTGCTTTCCCCAAATTAAGAAGGAGATGGTGGTTTATGTGTCAAGTAAGTGCAATCAATCCATAATTATTAATAAAACGGTAATATCTCCGAGTCTCTTAATTCCAGTGGTGTGGTGTATAACCTACATCTTAGAATGGTCAGTATGCTGGCACTAGCCAATGCTGATTGCTTGCATCCTAGGTTCAGTGACACAGACATGAAGCAGAGCGAGACAGTGACATGCGTATTTTCATGTGCTGGGTGAGAACACGTAGAAAGGTGCTGAACACATTATTTCTCACCTGCTGTGAGGCATTAATAGCTGTTATTTCTCCTTCTCATCATGTTACTCATCCAATTGTGTAGCAAGGATGCCATCATGGGGAAATGGGCATTGTCTCTCCCAGTTCGGATAACACACCACAGGTACATCTGAAGTGTTATGGGCACCCTACACCATATGGAACAGCTGCCACTGTGACAGCTACGCCCATGCTCTTGCCTTCAGGTCGGGCACAAAATTCCATAACTGCCATGGTTAACGCACTTTGTAGAGGGCACTGAACATTGTTTGAAAGGCTCTGAGCAGAGGTCAATAAGGCTCCTTAATTTAAGCTTCTTGACAAAAATGTACGTATTATTGTGGTATACATGGTCTCATACTCATCCACTATTATACATGGGTCTCATAGCCATCCACTATTATACATGGGTCTCATACCCATCCAATATTATGCATTTGTCTCATACTCATAAAATATTATGCATGGGTTTCATACCCATCCACTCTTACACATGGGTCTCATGCCCATCCACTATTATGCATGGGTCACGTACCCATCCACTATTACACATGGGTCTCATACCCATCCACTATTATGCATGGGTCTCATACCCATCCATTATTATGCATGGGTCTCATACTCACTCACTATTATGCATGGGTCTCATACCCATCCATTATTATGCATGGGTCTTATACCCATCCACTATTATGCACAGGTCTCATACCATCCACTATTATACATGGGTTGCATTCCCTTCTACTATTATGGATGGGTCTCATCCGCATCCACTATTATGCATGGGTCTCATACCCATCCACTATTATGCATGGGTCTCATATACATCCACTATTATGCACAGGTCTCATACCATCCACTATTATACATGGGTGGCATACCAATCCACTATTATGGGTGGGTCTCATCCGCATCCACTATTATGCACAGGTTTCATACCTATCTACTATTATGCATGGGTCTCACACCAATTCACTATTATACATGGGTTTCATACCCATCCACTACTATGCATGGGTCTCACAGCCATCCACTATAATGCAAGGGTTTCACACCCATCCACTTTTATGTATGGGTCTCACACCCATCCACTATTATGCATGGGTCTCACTCCCAACCACTATTATGCACAGGTCTCATAAGCATCCACTATTATTCATGGGTATCATCCACATCCACTATTATGCATGTGTCTCATACCCATCACCTATTATGCACGGGTATCACACCCATCCACTATTATGCACATGTCTCATATGCATCCACTATTATGCATAGGTCTAATACAATCCACTATTATGCATGGGCCTCATACTCATCCACTATTAAGCACGGGTTTCATACCCGTCCACTCTTATACACAGGTCTCATACCCATCCACTACTATGCACGGGTCTCATACTCATCCACTATTATGCAAGGGTCTCATACATGTCCACTATTATGCACGGGCCTCATACGTATTGACTATTATGCATGGGCCTCATACCCATCCACTATTATGCATGTGTCTCATATACATCCACTATTATGCATGGGTCTCCAATGCATCCACAATTATGCATGGGTCTCATACCCATGCACTATTATTCATGAGTCTCTTGCACATCCACTATTATACATGGGTCTCATACCCATCCACTATTATGCATGGGTCTCATACTCACCCACTATTATGCATGGGTCTCATACCCATCCATTATTATGCATGGGTCTCATACTCACTCACTATTATGCATGGGTCTCATACCCATCCATTATTATGCATGGGTCTCATACCCATCCACTATTATGCACAGGTCTTATACCATCCACTATTATGCATGGATCTCACACCCATCCACTATTATGCACAGGTCTCATACCCATCCACTATCATGCACATGTCTCATACCCATCCACTTTTATGCATGGGTCTCATACTCATCCACTAATATGCACCAGTCTCATACCAATCCACTATTATAACAGGTCTCATACCAATCCACTATTATGCATGGGTCTCATACTCATCCACTAATATACACCGGTCTCATACCAATCCACTATTATATACAGGTCTCATACCAATCCACTATTATGCATGGGTCTCATACCCATCCACTATTATGCATGGATCTCACACCCATCCACTATTATGCACAGGTCTTATACCCAGGGCCGGACTGGGAACCAAAACCGGCCCTGGCAAAGTGCTCAGCCTTCCCCGGGAAGGGGGGGGGGGATTAGGGGGTGCAACAAGCTCTTTGCCGGGGCCGATTTTCGGCCGATTTTGTTACAGGGCCAATTTTGCAGCTATGCTGCAAAAACGGCCCTGTAACAAAAACGGCCCCCAGGGGCCCAAAACCGGCCCCCACCCTTGCGGCCCACCGGGGGATTGCCCGGTGCCCGCAACAGCCAATCAGGCCCTGCTTATACCCATCCACTATTGGTACAGGTCTCATACCCATCCACTATTATGCATGGGTCTCATACTCATCCACTAATATACACCGGTCTCATACCCATCCACTATTACTCAAGGGTTTCATACCCATCCACTATTATGCATGGGTCTCATATACAGCCACTATTATGCACAGGTCTCATACCATCCACTATTATACATGAGTCGCATACCCATCCACTATTATGGATGGGTCTCATCCGCATCCACTATTATGCACAGGTTTCATACCTATATACTATTATGCATGGGTCTCACAGCCATTCACTATAATGCAAGGGTTTCACAACCATCCACTTTTATGCATGGGTCTCACACCCATCCACTATTATGCATTGGTCTCACTCCCAACCACTATATGCACAGGTCTCATAAGCATCCACTATTATTCATGGGTATCATCCACATTCACTAATATGCATGGGTCTCATACCCATCACCTATTATGCAAGGGTATCACACCCATCCACTATTATGCACATGTCTCATACGCATCCACTATTATGCATAGGTCTAATACAATCCACTATTATGCATGGGTCTCATACTCATCCACTATTAAGCATGGTTCTCATACCCGTCCACTATTATGCACAGGTCTCATACCCATCCACTACTATGCACGGGTCTCATACTCATCCATTATTATGCAAGGGTCCCATACATGTCCACTATTATGCACAGGCCTCATACGTATCGACTATTATGCATGGGTCTCATACCCATCCACTATTATGCATGTGTCTCATATCCATCCACTATTATGCATGGGTCTCCAATGCATCCACAATTATGCATGGGTCTCATACCCATGCATTATTATTCATGGGTCTCATGCACATCCACTATTATGCACGGGTCTCATACCCATCCACTATTAAACACGGGTCTCATACCCGTCCACTATTATGCACAGGTCTCATACCCATCCACTAACATGCACAGGTCTCATACCCATCCACTATTCTGCACGGGTCTCAACCCATCCACTATTATGCATGGGCCTCATATGCATCGACTATTATGCACGGGTCTCATACCCATCCACTATTATGCATGGATCTCACACCCACCCACTATTATGCACAGGTCTCATACCCATCCACTATCATGCACATATCTCATACCCATTCACTTTTATGCATGGGTCTCATACTCATCCACTAATATACACCGGTCTCATACCAATCCACTATTATACCCAGGTCTCATACCAATCCACTATTATACATGGGTCTCATACTCATCCAGTAATATACACCGGTCTCATACCAATCCACTATTATACACAGTTTCATACCAATCCACTATTATGAATGGGTCTCATACCCATCCACTATTATTCCCGCACTCATACGCATCCACTATTATTCCCGCTCTCATACGCATCCACTATTATGCATGGGTCTCATACCAATCCACTATTATTCCCGCCCTCATACGCATCCACTATTATGCATGGGTCTCATACCAATCTACTATTATGCATGGTTCTCATACCCATCCACTATTATGCATAGGTCTCATACCCATCCACTATTATTCCCGCTCTCATACACATCCACTATTATGCATGGGTCTCATACCAATCCACTATTATGCATGGGTCTCATACCCATCCACTATTATGCATGGGTCACATACGCATCCACAATCTGGAATAGGCTTTTCAAACGCTGTTATTAAAAGCAATTACACCTCAGTAGTGAGAAGTGCAGCCTGCTTTCCACTGTAGTGATGTGACAAAGCGCTCAGTTCTGGTGCTGGAGCCTGCCTCCTTCAGTGCATGTCTACATCTCTGAATAAAATGCCTCAGTTTTAAAGGATCTCATAATGGTGGATAGTTTGGAGCCCATAAACAGCTCAAACACCACACAATCCATTATAGAGGACTCGAGCTTCGCTCTGGTCTAATTCAAGTCACTCAGAACTTTACAATAAAAAAATACAATTATTCACAGTTGCCTAGCTATAATTCTAGATATATTCCTTTTTCATAACAAACAAGATACACAATTATATATTAATATTTAAGCACTAAGATATTTATACATTCATGGATTCTTCCTTATGCATGACCATATGCACATTGGACTCATGCATGTTGACTGCATGGGTGTGCATTTTTATTTTCTCCAGCATGAAGAACCAGTTCAGAAAGTGGGACTCTCTGGAGAGAACCACATGGGGAGAAGTATTATGACAAAAAAAACACAATGTTCACCAAACGGTAGCAAAAAAGAGGTGGGACGGCAATTTATCCCAAAATAATGAGCCAGCCTCCCCTTTAGCACTATTTAATAGGCCCTTTGTTTCTGCAGCTCTGTGAAACTGCTGCTTTATGCCACTGAGATTGGAAATCGGTTTGGACATAATTGTCAAAATAGAGCAGGGAAGCTAATTAGCGGCCCCGCTGAAAAGAAAGATGGGGCTCAGTAAACGCGCAGTTATGCCAGTCAAAATTAATTAACATTCTGGTCGGCGGCAGATGTTTCTAATAACGCAGATATTTTACTGATTTATAATAATTAAAAACATTGCTCCGTCGTCGACTTTAAGTAAAAAAAAAAAAAGAATAAGGCGTTCGGCGATCCTTCTCGGTGGCCCGGGGGCCAGGGTGTTTTTTTCCGGTTCCACGGACAGTTGCAGGCCCTGGGGGCTGTAGTGGGACTCGACTCCGCAGCTCCAGATGGACAGAAATTATGGGCCTCATTTATGAGGCTTTGCGTCAGTTTTGCGCTTCCGTTGCGTCACTTTTTGTGACGCATCGGCGGCGTAAAACATGCCTCCTGTTGCGCACTATTTACAAAGTGACGCATCTAAGCAGCTGCGTCACTTTGTAAACCCCTGCGCTACATTATACCTGCGTCAGGTATAATGTATGCAGATGGGGCGTTCCCCCGCAAAAAGCCTCGTAATAGTGACGCAGTGAAATCTATGAGATTTCACTGCGTCACTTTTAGGACGCTGTTGCGTCAAAATCTTGCGCCTGCCTCACAGCAGGCGTAAGACTGACGCAAGCCCTTTCACATGGGGCTTTCCCCATGTGAAAGGACGCATTGCTGGAGTTGTGTCACTTTTGTGACACACCCCAGCAATGCGTGACTTTTGCGCTTACAGATACGTCAGAAATACTGACGTATCTGTAACTCCTTGCGACATGATGCGTCATACTGTAAATATGACGCATCAATCATGTCGCAAGGAGTGTGCACTGAGAAATGACGCATCGCTGCTTTCATGCAGCGTTGCGTCATTTCTCATAAATGAGGCCCTATATGTTCTCTGGGAGGGAACAGTTTTGTTCTGCTATCTTTATGTTGTTTGTGTCAACACATGGTTTATCTGCACTTTTTAAGTTGTCTCAGCTTGTGTCCCATGGCATATTGTTCCCATAGGGGGCCACGCCTTTTGACCCCACGGTAAACCTTCACTAAACCGGTGTGCGTGACGAGTGTCTGTCTCCCTCATTTATTTATGCATTTTTATAAAGCGCCTATTTTACCTAGAGGTGTCAGAGCGCTTTACAATAGAGGGAAGAAAGTTACATAAGAAATTCAGAGTAGCATGGTAGTAGGTGACAATATGTATATATATATATATATATACTATGGTTACTCATGGTGAGAGTTACATATTTACGAGTTACATATTCACAAACAATTGCATATCAGCTATTAGGGTTTGCACAGATACATAGAACATATTTACAGAGTTGAGGCGGAAGGCCATAATAGCTCTCGTGAGTGTCAAGTAAATGTCAGGGTCACTGCACAGAATGGGAGAGCGTATGCTTGGTGGGAAGCTTGGCAAGGCAAGTTATTGATAAAAAGGACTTTGAAGAGAATAACTTTAAGGATTGGTTTGAAAATCCTAAAAGAGGTGAGGGTTTAGAGGTAGCAAGTTCCAAATTCTACTTGCATCACCTGAGAAAGATTGCGCCGTAAGTCTTTCCCTTTTGAAAGATGGAAATTCAAACAGAAGAATTTCTAGAGCCACCTGATATTTTGAGTTTGTTTGCTAGGTAGCGAAGGGTGGAAGTGTGAATGGCTTTATGGGTGATACAAGCATTCTTGTATATTGACCTAGGGAGCCAGCGGGGAGTTATCATTGGTGTGACCAGATTTGAAAGCATCAGGAACTGAACCTTGGCTGAGAAAGAGATGAACTTGATTGTTCTATTAGCCAAGGGAGTGTTAAGGTGTATTGGTCTATTGCAATGTCGCTTGGGTTAGGGTCGAGAACATGGTTTGAACGTTTAGCTTTCTGGATGTTCTTGAGGAGGGAATTCTCAGTGATGACGTCAAAGCTGTGTCAGGAGCCTTTGGATTTGCATACCTCATGTGAGGTTGGATGTGTAACATTATCAAGAAGCGACTTAACCTATGCATCGTAGAATTGTACAAATTCTGCTGCTGTCTGGGGTAGGTCGTCAAATTTGATGATTGAAGAGGATGGGGAATTGCAGGAAGTTCTGATTAGGTCAAACAGTTTCTTTGGTCTGCTCTTGGTAGAACAGAGGTGGGTTCTAAAGTGATTTGAGTTTTCACTAATGGAGTGTTTGTGATAACGCGATCTTGCGTATCGAAGATTTGAGAGATTGTTGACAGAAGGTGACTGTCTCACTTTCTTTTCTAGATTTCTTAAATGTGTCCGTTCCTCGTGGAGGGACTTATTGAACAACCATGGGGCAGAGGGTATGGGTCTTTTCTTCTTGCTTTGTAGTGGAGCTACCTTATCTTTCAAGACAGACAGACCGGTGAAACACCAGGTAGTCAAGTCATTGACGTCAGCGTCGGGACTGATGTGAGGTAGTGCCTTCTTAGCTGCGTTGCTAAGAGTGTTATGGTTGATGCTTTTTGTGCTGCAAAACCAAATAGTTACCCTTTTAGGTTGGCCCAGGAGTACAACATGACAGAGGGGAAGTGAGAAGGGGATGAGGAAGTGACCGGACCAGCCTACCAGTATAGTATCATTTACTGTTAGCAGGACATCTTTGGAAATTATGAGGTCCAGCGGGAAGTTCCTGGAGTGTGTTGGTTTAGAGTTGTAAAAATATCCTTTCCAGCAAGAAATATGGCAAGCTGGTTGGCGGGTGAATCTTTCGAGATGCCCCAGCGAAGATTTAAGTCTCTGAGGAAGATATATTAATCCCTTTGTGAAGATTGGTTACTAGCAAAGTCAATGAATTTCTCAGTGAAGGCGGAGCTGTCACCTGGTGGGTGGTAAATGGAATGAATCCTGACAGGAGAGGTGTGCTGCACATGACGTTCCGGAGAAAGGCATTGGAATGTAGAGAAACAGCTACTAGGTAGTTCCCTGCATAGAAGAGAGTTTCTGAATATGGCTGTGATGCCTCCTCCAACTTTACTAAGCCTATCTTTTCTGATAATTGAATAGTTAGGGCAGAGCAGTAGATAGTAAATGATGTGAGAAGTGTCACTGAATCGGGTTTTGGTAAGGATAACAAGATCAAGCTTGTAATGTGTGATGGTATCTGAGATTTCCACCTTGAGTTTTATTGCAGATCTGCAATCGTGAAGCATACAATGCAGCTCTGAGGGGACTGTTTTGGTATAGGGGTGTCGGGGTTTTTGATCATGATGGGAATGATGTTCCTATAGGTCGGTGCATGGGTTGTAAATGGCTGGCGTTTTGGTTCGGCCCAGGGAGATGGTAGGTATCATGCATTGTTTTGTGTTGTCTGGAGAAGTGATGGTGGGGGGAGTTAGAGGTATTAAAGCTAGCAAGTAAATTAGTGATTTCAGTGTGGGAGAGATTGTGGGGTTTGTTGATATTATATAAGGGTTTATGCCATCCCCAACCATGCAGTGTGTGCTGCCATATTAAAGTTATAGCACTGTTGGCTTTTGGTGCCTGCCATTTTGTGTGAGACCCCTGGTCATGCCCCATACGGTTCTGGGCTTTTGTGAACTTCCTGCCATCTGTGTGGGTGTGGTGTCCTGCATGTGGACAAGTGATGCAGATGCCAGGGTAGCTAGTCACTGAGGTGGATTACTGCGTGTGCTTTTGTAATTATTGTAGTTTGTTTAATCTCTTCTTTGAGAACAATTCATTGTGTTCATAAAGGCATGTTTATGTTTGTTGAACTGTGAAATGAGGCTTCAAGTAGCGTTCCAGATGAATGTATTTAGTGATCTTTATTTTCTTAGGATTAAGGGAATATCATTTGCATTGTAAAAAGCTCAGTGAGTGACTCTACAGGCGCCAAGCTCCTGAAGGTGGGACCTCTTCTATGAGATAATGGAACTGGAATGCTCAAAATGAGGCCCTACCAGATTGCCACAATTTCGCTGTCCCTAGCTTTCTTATCAGGGTCCAACCCCAAACAGTATTACCATCAGCAGAGTGTGGACGGTCAATGACTGGAGCATTTCAGAAGAAAGAATAACAATTCAAGGACATTGAGGATGGGGAGATAAGGAGAATAAACCAGAATCTGGGTCATCATGAACCATGAGGACAGAAGAAAATAATGACAGAAGCTAAACGGTTCAATTGATCAATAGTTTAGCTGTAGGGAATCTGGATGTGTAAAGATGAAGTTGAGATAGCGGGCACGGTGGTAGAGAAGGAAAGTAAAACTGGATACAGAAACAGGGGTTAGAAATTAAGTGACACAGACACTCTGCACCCACCTGGTGTCAAAGTATAATTGCAGACTGCACAAAGTATCAGCAGACATTTAGTTGAGCAGAGGCTCAGAGCCAAACACAAGTGTAGGCAATAGCAGCTTCTGCATGTACTACCATAGACCAAATCACCTAGAACTTCCTGATCAACTTCAGAGTTCCTTGTTGGCCTTGTGATCTTAGTTACTCAGAAACTCCTCACTGGTTATTGTGACTGTCGGGGACTAAATCACATAAATTCCCACTGACTATTCAAAAGGGTATTTACAGCTTATAATTACAGGGGGAAAACATCCCTCTTAACCCCTGCCTTAAAGAATGCTCGTCTGAGAGGTCCCAGGTTAAGGTCTTCCAGTTCAGCAATTTTACACAGCACTTAATACCTTGGACTGGCACTAATAATTAATACTTAAAAATAAAAATACTTTGGAGCCCCAGGGGCTACATATCAAGAGGTACTTGATAGTTGGTCAGGATCTCAACATCCTCCTTCTACATGTTGCTCTTGTTGTGCTTTCAAATGCCACATCTAGTCCCTGTAGCATCCATAACCAACACCTACCAGCTCATGAAAATAAGGCAATAGTCTTGCAGGAGAGGCAGTGCAGATTGGTGTATCACTGCAAGGGTGGCACACCTTCTCGTCTCCCTTCCAGAGAACCAGCACAGACAGACTTCAAGGGGAACAGTTATCCACAATGCCTTATCCCATGTCACCACATGGCAGACTGTGGACTGGGGAAAGCACGGAACCAAGACTTCATGTAGAGAACTGACCTAGTGTCTGACCACCACAACTTTCTTGGTCTTTAAAGTGAGCTGGGTGTCTGGGCCACACTGTTCATCTCTCAGGGCTGTGGGGCTCCATCACTTGCCAGGTCCAGGCTCACTAGATCTTCAGGATTTCTGAAGAGTATCAAGTTATTCCAAGGGGTGCCTCATCAGATGATCAGGATGGTCCTGAAGCCAACTTTTTCAATTCTTGGCGACTCTCTAAGTCCTTTTCCACCTTGAATGGACACTGTCCAGATGGGGACATTTATGAGAGAGCATAATGCAGATATGAAGTCTGAACAGAAATGTCGACTCACTCCAGCTCTCTCTCAGCATCTACTTCATTCTGACCGAACACTGTGGCTAAAGCGGACATCAGGCTCTTCCTTTCATACACTTCGACAATCAATCCCTTACAATCACTCCCCACATTGGCATGTGAGTGTCATTGAAATTATGCCGCGAACAGTTGTCTCATTGTCTTTTTTTATCATTTATTTTGTCTGATGTTGCACAGCATCGATAAACAGCATTGGCAGAGCCACTATGTCAAAAAGGCGAGGCCTATTGGCTTTGACAATTTTTGTTAAACCCTGTTTCTGAATAAAAAGTAGACACACAGCTTGTTTTCTAAAGAAATGCGCCAGGTTTAAGATACCCAAAAACAAAGCATGAGAAAATAGAAATCAAAGCTCCTTCTGGAAAAAAGGGAAATCAGAGGTCCAGGATCAGCAAAGGGTGTAAAAACTGTATTGAATATCCTAATCCTGTTCGTTCATCTGGAATACATGAGTTGTGAATCTTCAATTTTTCTGCTCATCATTCACAGGATTTGTCAAGTGTTTCGGCTGCAAAAATTGCAAATTCATGTTGCCACTCACATGTTAATTAACAGAGCAAACAGATTTTATTTCAACGCATAGGCTACAAAGTTCACATAATATATATTTATTGTGCATCAATTTAGTTGCGCAATCATTTTGAACTCTAACTCTACTTAAAGAAATATGTCTAAAGTAACTTTGCACTATTTTTGCTGTTTAAGTATAAATGAAGTAGGCCTATTCCCTTCGAAACTAGTTCCACCTCTCACATTTAAAAGTGGACACATAAGCATTTCCTTTGGTGTGAAAAAGAAAAGAAAAAAAAAGCCAGGGCCAATCAATTTTCTCCTTTTTTTGTCACAGTGCGAGAGAGTGGTAATACGCCCTCTGAGGGCAATCCGAGGAGTCCTGTTGCTTAAACACCCTGCTGTGCTCCTCCTGCCGACACGCCATCTGCCAATCAGAAGCCGGCTGCCCGGAGGCGCATACCAACGCGACGCAAGATGGCCGCTAATGACTAGCACTCACTGGAAAGAAATGTCAAAAGGTCGACAAGTGGGAACATTCGCCCCAACACGGTGAGACTTGACAGGTCTGTCTCGAAGGTTTTCCACGAGAGGGAAAGGCGAAAGCTGCTGTCCTCCGAGTTTTTGTCGAGATATCTGGAATTCTCTCAAGTAACCCAAACCACATGTGCCTAGCCCAGATTTGAGAGAGTTGGTCGGAATGTGGACGAGCCCCAGGCTGTCGCAGAGCAATGGAAGATATTTCCATTCTAACATCATCATATGACCAAAGAGGAGGAAGAAAGGGATGCAGGGCATGGATCTTATCAACCCGCTCCTGCCCGTAAACAAGGACCACGACAGATAATTTTTAAAACAAAGAAAGGGGGTCAGGCGGATTCCATGGTGTGGGGAGATACACTTTAGGAAGCAAGGAGGGTGAAGAATCACCCCCTATGTACAGCTTACAGTAGGAGAGTACCTCTCACAAGGAAACAGACGAGGGCTGGTGTCCTTGTACCTACATTACATCTCCATGGTGTTCTATGCGACTTCAGACCAACCAGTATAAGTGTTATTCTAACTTCAAGATTTTATCCTTTTGTCAAGATTATTTACAACAGGTTCACAAAACCTCGCTGGGGTTTCACCGGGGTTCCTAAATGACTTGAGGTGGAATTATGCCGGCCTGAGCCTCCCTTCCCTTAGATCTGCAAAGACCATTGATTTCTATGTATCGCCGAAATCAGTCCATCTTGGGGAAAGCTAGAATCCACATTGAGGCTGGTGCTGGGCGGGTGAGAGCTTGCTGGGAGGCCTGCTGTGATCACGCCAGGGCATGTGACCTGGCTGACCTTCCACACATAGCTTATAGTTGGGAGAAAGGAGTGAGCAGTGAGGGGTACAGTCCCTGCAACTAAAATAAAGGCGGAAGGTAATGCGGGACTCCTGGACTCCTCCCTCACCATGACTCACCAGATCAATCCGTGGCATCCACCAGCTTCAATCGCCTCCGCATCCTCCGAAAGACCCTCAAATGGATACCCCCGAATGTAGAAAGACCGTCACCCACGCACTCACAACCAGCAGACTGGACTATGGCAACGCCCTCTACACTGGAATCAACAGAACCCTGCTTCACAAGCTCCAAACGATCCAGAACGCTGCAGGAAACAAATGTGGGATCACACTGCTTCATCTCCCAGCAGGTTCACCCCTAGGCATCGTCATCCAGAACGCTGCAGCAAGACTCGTCCTAGGGACACTACAACACAAACATATGACTCAACACCTACGAGACCTCCATTGGCTCCCCGTTGAGAAGAGAGTGACCTTCAAACTTCTCACCCATGCCTACAAAGCCCTCCAACAACTTCGGACCCAGATACCTCAACGAGAGAGTCACCTTCCACGTACCCAAGAGGAACCTCCACTCCGCCAACCTCGCCCTGGCAGAGACCCCCCGCATCCGTAGAAACAGAGCAGGCGGACAAGCCTTCTCCTACATCACAGCCAAGACCTGGAACGGTCTCCCAGCGAACATCATGCATGTTCAATCTAGAGTAACCAAGACCCAGCTCCCTGAGATAACACAGGCAGCCAAATAGAGATGAAATGGTGATGTGAACAGAAACGAGTCTGCTGAAAAAAAGCAAAAGCAACAGTTCTCTCCAAAGGGTATGCTTGTTCGACCTGCACCATGTTAGACCAGATCTCTCCACCAAAGATGACACAGTCTCCCCAATAAAGATGAAAGGGCAACATGTAGGAACCCAATATTTACTCTATGTTAGAGGCATGATTCGCCTCTATAGGCACGCAGCGGTCACCTGTGGAGTATCCTGTGACCAATTACGTGTTTTCTCAGCACTGGACTCACTCCTTGATCCCTGCAGCACATGAGTGGTGGAACCCTGTTGGCAAGGAGAGTTTTCTGTGAGTTCCCTGTGTAATCACCCGGTCGAACCTCCACACGCGGCCTATTGCTAGGAGAGGAGGGCAAGGAAAAGAGTGAAACGGGCCCTGTAGTTAATAATAAGTAAGGCAGAAAACCAAGAAGTAATCAAGTGCATGGCTGTCTATAGCAGGCAAAACACAAACACGGCTGCTGTGAGAAAAACAAGATGCGTATTCTATTTGCACCAACCAACACCCAGGGGTGAAGCTTGGTCAATAACATTGGGGGGTTTGGGGAATGAGCTTCAGCTTTCCCAACTATATAATGTTAAAATACATTACATCACAAGCAGGACACATGAGAGGGTCCTAAGGGGCAGTAAAAAGGAAGAGGACTGCGGATTAGTAGCGGTGCGGGAGAAATCACAATATTTTGTAAAATAACCAACATCTTTGAGGACTTCAAAAACATAGAGAGAGTGTATGCGTTTTTGTCTGTGCGTAAGTAAAAACTGGTGAAATCCAAGACACCTCACAAAGCCCGACTGAAAGCACCTGTACCCAACTGTTTACCATACCAGGAAATACATTTATTAGGGAGGTGTAACACCCCAAACACCCCTCCTGAAGCTACCCCCTGCCAACACCCATCTCTTTCCCACAAGTGATCACAAAGTCCTTCCAACAAAGGAGAAAGGGTTGGATGTGCAAAAACACGTCTTCTGGAATAAAGAAAAGACTACAATTCCCCTTAAAATGGGTCTATCTACAGCCACATAGAACCAGCTCTTTTCCACCAGGAAACCAAATGTAGATTTAAAATGAAATAGGAATGCTTTACACAAGGAGTGGCTTCTGGAGTACACCCCACTGGTTCCTCGGGGGAATTCCTTCTCTCGTGTAATGGTGACGTGCTTGGTCACACTTCAAAGGCAGACACACTCATGATAGAGGTAGAAGGGGGAGAAGTTGTAGTTTGTGATTTAACCTTTAGATTTGGAACGTGTACGTTATCTTTCTTTTTTGTTGTTACAAGGAATTGTGACAAGATTATTTTATCTCCTGAAGAAGTACCATTCAAGTCTGGCTGATTTTGGGCCTCGGGAGAGATTCGCCCATCTCTCAACATCCGGTGAGTTGCGTTGGTGGCCTGTGAGCAGGAGGTTCATCTTTAAAGTTCTTTGCTTATACCACAAACCATTTTCAAATGGGTATCATACTAATATGAAATCAATTTTTTCTCTCTATGCTCCTGCCAGGGATTTAAGATCTAAGCATGGAGATTTCAAACTTGTATTGCAACAAATGAAGTAAACAAGATAAAGAATGCGTGACTCATGCCTAACTGATTTTGTTTTCTCATTATTTCATATTCATACCTAAAAAATTAGGTATCAAAAGCTTATATCTTTTAATAATCTTATACTGTGTCTGGCTTCCTCCACAAATTGAGCTATTATGTCTTTTTTTCCCCAAGTGTTTGGGTAAAGCATACCAGTTTTTTTAAGCCCGATTCGGTCACAGGTTGCACTAACCTCGCAGGCAGGGTCTTATGAAGGCAACACACTTCTTCTATTGTCACTCCCCCCACTGGTGTCCAAAAGCACACAGGAATATGAGGGCCATTGATGGAAACAGGGAACGGGGAATGGGATAAGAGAGAAAATGGAGACACCGGACTCCAACACTCAGCCTCATCACTTCTTTTGGTTAAGGATGTAGTGCATCTGTGAAAAGCGGAGAGATATCTTAAGTAAATTGTTATTAATGATTCAAAGTTGAACTGTATTTGTGAATTGGTATACCTAAGTAATACCAAGCAACTCTCTTTACTATGATAATGTGTATGTGCACACTAGAACTCTAATACCTTGAACATGACGTTCATATGAATGTAATTTACAGTACTTATTCATCAACGTCTAATCTAATAATCCTTTTTTGTCACAAGATAATCCCTGGTATACTAGAACAACTCCAGTCTTAAACAGTTCAGATAAATGTTCAAGAAAATAGTCAAAAGTTAGCTTAAATCAGTAACTCAACTTTCAGAATACTCCTCTGTATTCCCAATATCCATCAAAACAATCCTTAAAAAGCAATGGTTCAGGGAAAGGAAAATCTGAGATCCCTGTAGAGAGATCTTAAAGTAAAATTGTTTCACGATTGCCTATCAAAGGATATTGTGAACCATGAGGACGTTATACCCAGTTACCAGAGCTCTAGCAACTTGCTCTCCTTCATGTTGCAATAATCAGTCCTGGGCCATATAATAAATATCCTTTGTATTATAGCACTCATCTCCATTGACAGCTGGGGCCTGCCTAGTAGATTTTTGCTAATCTGCTGATATGTTTTTCATGGTCAAACTGTGGTTGAAATGAGTTGTAACGATTGGACCTGACTAGTCAGTACAATTGAAGAATAATCAGTTCTCATGTAGGACTAATGAAGGACCAGCTCCAATATTGATGCTTTAGTCATGCCAGCTTGCAAGCTTTATCTACTTTCTTTTTTTTTTTTAGATCCTGCCTACTTCGCTAGAGACCTTTTGTTTTCTTACAATGAGCTTAGAACCTGCCCATTGCTTACCAAGCTTAGTTGGCTACATTGTCACTCTAATTTGCTTGCTTTCTATTGGTTAGCTGCCGTAGGCTTCCTTCCTCTTCACGTGCTTGTCCCTCCTCTGGTGCATGGATGGATTCATTGCTTGTGTCCTTCCAGTGCTCACTGTTTTACCTACTTCTTTTTTGTGTTTACTCACTGTATAACAGTGTATCTTTATCAGCTGACTGCTTGTGCACTTCTTTCCTCTCTGTGTACAAAATTATTCCTTTCCGACCCACCCTCCCTTCTGATGTGGTCCATGTGGCTGCTCGCACCTACCTTCTAGCTCCCACCCTCCGTTGTCCATGTACTTGCTCCCAACTGCTCCTCCCACCCTCTGATGTCTGTGTTGGCACCAGAATCATCCTCTATCATGTGTTGGCTTCCATCACCTTCTGTGTTGCCTCCCTCCATGTTGCCTCCTGGCACGCAATCAACAAAAAAGCACTATGACTCTGCCAGCACTGGCTGCGTCATTGTGCTTTTTACGCACCGCCTCTGTTGTCCGTTTTGCCTCCCCCACACACCCCTGCACTCCATCCCACTGTGTTACTCCTCCCTCCCACCCCGCCTGGAATAAAAAAACAAAAACAAGCACTATGATGTGGCCACCACATCTACCAAACACCCGCCTCTCTTTATCCCTTTCCTTCCTTGTCCTTCATTCCCTGTTATGTTTTCCCCTAAGCTGTGGAAGGGCGGGATTTTGATCGATACCTTATCACTATTGATCTAAACCCCGATCTGGTCGACTGAACCTTTGTTGCCTGTCTTTGAGGAAAGAAAGTGCACCTCTTAGCAAGTTAGTTCACCCAATAAAGGACCCCGCTCCAAAAGATCACAAACAACTTCTAGCTTTCAAAAGTTTATTGTAAGGATAGGATAAGCTGCAAATACAGGCATCTCAGAATGAGATTCACGAGATACACAGGTCCAACTACATACATGTGCTCTCTGAAAGCCCTCAGACGAGCAACGGAAATTACTAACACAAGTTCTAAGAATAATAAAGCTATCAGCATTGACGCATATCTCTCCTTCATTTAAGTTGGAGGAAAACACACAGGTTAGGCTGTCCCTACCCTGCTCTAGATGGTATCCCTACTTAACCAAATCCCAACCTAACAAAGGTGTCAGCAGTGAATGACCCCCAAGGGAAGTCACTCACTCTTAGTCTCTTGGTGAAAACCTATAGTTCTCCAGTCATGACCCCTCTCTGCCTACCCATCCGCTCTCTAAAGGGTCCTCAGGTATCTGCTCTAACTCCACCCAGGGGTGCTGTCCCTAATACAAAACAGTCAACAACATTTGAGACGCCCCTCGTGAGACGCCCCTCACGTGGTGTTGCTTCTGGCTTTTTCCATGCTGCTTTGTATTGGGCCTCATACGTTGGAGTTGACCTTGCTTCTCAGACTCTTCTCCGGCCCGCTGATACCCCTTAAACATTCCAGAACCCTCCTCCATGTCTGGGCCGTCTACTGAACAGACCTCTATTCATTCATTTATAATTGGATCCCCCCTTTTCCCTTGCAGACAGACATCTGCAGCCAAGAACCCAACTCTCATAGACTTCCAAAAAGGTTTGCAACATTTCTCGGCCCAGACATGTACGTGTAAATCAATGTTAAAACATTTCAGGCCTACAGCATTTCTCATAATGATTATAGCATTCAACTTCTTCATTATTTAAAGCATGTTAATACTCTTATTCTATTATTCAGTAAACACATCTATAAATCATGGCCCATTAATGCAATGACCAAAACATTAGTTCAATCTATGTCGTGAAAAGAAACACCTTCCCCTTCCCTTCTAGCTCTGGCCCTGAGGCCTACCACATTCTGCGTTTAACCACATGCCATCTTACATTTTAGCAGCTACACGACATGGATTCAGGAATAATCACATCTAATAAAATCATATAGTGTCACACATTTCTGTATTAGTTCCACTTCTACTTAAATCTCTACATTAGCTATACATTCAGAATATAATTGCAGATACTACTAGCACTCATGGCATTTCTCCTCATGATTTGTGCTTACTACAGGTAAGTGTGATGCACTCATACATTTAGGTCAGTTTGCGCTCTCTCAGTTCCCCCCTTTGATGACCTCTCGGGGTCATCACTAACATTTAAACTGCAGTTATTGCTAGCATAACTTGTCTCTGCGCTTCCAGAGCCCTCAGACTCCTGTACTGATTATCTTGTATGGCAGCCAATCTCTGCAGCTGCTCTCTTTGGGCCCTTTCTGACCTTCTTGCTCTGTACCATTTGAATACCCTCACCAATCCCCACAATATGATCCCACAGATCAATATTATGATGATAGGTTTTAGTATATACCACACAAAGCTTTTGCCTAAGGTGGAAATCCACCCTCCAACTTCACTCATTCCGTGGCCCACCTTTTCCCAGACATTTTCTCTACTCAAGTCTTCGATCTCCTTGTGAATATTAGTTATGTTCCTAATAACTTTCTCAAGGGGCTTCGAATTGTCTGGAATGTAAGTACAACATTCCTGGACCTTCAAAGCCTTACAGACTCCGCCCTCTTTTGCTAGTAGGACATCTAAAGCAAGACGGTTCTGAAGAACCATAGCCCTTATCGATTGCATCTCTCCTTCTACCAGCATTAAGGACTGAGCAGTGCTGGCAGACAACCTGTCGACGACTGTTGCCAGTCGTCTAATTTTAACATCATTAAGGATTACTCCCAAAAGAGGGAACATAGCTCCAAAGACATCTCCAACCATTTCTGCATCTCCTATATCTCTCCTTCCCCTCGATGATGTCTTGCCCTCGATGATCACTAAGTCTTGTGCATGATATATTTTGGGGAAGACAATTGCTAGGTAACATGATCCATACCAGTTGTCAGGTAGTCTCACGTAGGCATTTCTTCCACATACAAAATACACATTTGGAATCACTTGCATTCCCTTCAGGAAATCTTTAGTATAGTACTCTATATTGAAAGCATGTTCACAGTCGACTTCTCCCACGTATACATTTTCATAATACGTTTTGGCTCGGTGAAGACATAGCTTTCCTCTCTGCGTCTTATCTAAAGCTATTGGACCACTACTACCCTTTCTCTTGTGTGCCTTCTCTTCCTCGGTCCAATCTGTTTTCCATTGTCCTGATTTTTTCAAAATCTTTTGTCTCCTGTAACGATCATCCACCTGCCCTATGAACTTCTTCTCGACTTCTGACACCTTGCATGTCAGGTTATTTCTACGGGCATGTGAAGTATCTAAGGTAATCCAAGGAATGAAGAACTTGGCCAGTCTGTCTTCACTCTTCCAGTAGTCCCATTTGTTCATCTGCTTATAATTTGGGACTTCTGGCAACACTGAATCATAGTTGGAGAAATAGTATTCAAAACTATCTCTCTCATAAAATATACTAAGCAATAAGCTACATGTAATGCCATAAGTCAGCGGGAGGTGATGATATCTAATGCCTTCATCTACAGACGCCGGCAACTGCATGCAGACGTAACAGTCCTTAACCTCCATGGCATCCACGTATTCATATAAGAGTTTAGCATAAGCATTTGACCTAAAGTCTCCTTGGGACTCATCTACGTGTAACCTGCGGGCTTCTGCAGCTAATAACGCTTTCTCTTGAGTGTTTTCCCTTTTCTCACCAGCAACAGTGGGTGTAAGCGTTTCTACAGATTTCACATCAGTTACCTTCGCCTCTTCCTCATGTCCCTTTACATAAGAAATTGTTACCACTAAAGCTATTAATATTATCACTCCTACTATTAGTGTACCTATTATACATTTAGCTCTGCGGTTCTGGGTGCCGGCTTCCATTTCGTCAGACAATATGGCTCTCTCTTATCTTGGCACAAAGTTCCTTTCTTCTCGTTCCTTTACAGTCTCTTTTTACTCCTTTTGTCTTTAGAATCCACACAACTGGAAGCTGACAACCTTCTTCGCAAAAGTCCTTTAACAGTTCAATAAAGACAACCCTAGCCCTTCTCCATCAACTCAAGGGAAGTTCCCTAATATTCTCTGCTTCCTGGGCGCTAGGTAATCTTCTTTTTCTGCTCGCTTTATTTACAAAGTCCTTTAAGCATCTACTATCAAGTTTGTGCCTGCAGCTTCGATAGCAAAGTTCAGTATTTCCAAACGAAGATTGTGCTCTTCATGGGCTGTTATCGTTGTACCAAAGTCGGGGAATTGCAATTCTGAGAGAAACATGTGTTTTAACTTGCTGAGGCGGGGAGGTCTGGGGAGCATGAATGTTAGTGACCCTTCTTGTTCGACTCCGGGTACCAACAGTCGTATTTCCACGGTGACGATGGGCTCAGAACTGGACACCACCACCGCTCGGATCCTCCCTGTCTCCTGTTTCACAGACATTTGTCGCCAGATATGTCCACTCAGGGGTGGAGTATCTTCTGCTAGGCACACGCACTCTTCTTGACCTTCTTCGGTCCGGTGCTTCAGCGCCCTGAGCACCTTCTTCCGGGTCTGAGTCTTCTGATATCGGAGGAAGGGTTACCTCTGGAGTTGACCTCAGGCTAGAGCTCCTTTTTTGCGGCCAATTAGCTTCTCCACGTGCCCTTCTACTCCTTCTCCTTCTTGTCTGTTCTCGCTCTCTGTCAGACCTGTCAGTGTCTGACTCGTACTCCCAGCTACTTTCTCCTTCTGTAGCGTCGTCTGTTTCGCTGTTGTACTGACCGTCCTCAGCTTGGTCAGACTCGTTCCCTGCTTCCGCTGGCACCTCTTCAGCTTGGCTAGCCCCCTCTATGGCTTCTCGGTCCTCTGCTGGACGTCTATCCGAGAGAGGAGCTGTTTCTTCCCGAGGTGCTGGAACCCTTCGCGTATGTGACGCGTGGATCCAATTGGGCAGGCCTCCCACCTTCACAGCCGTATTCGCAATCAAGATGATCTGGAAGGGCCCACGCCAACGAACATCCAAGCAGCTTCTTCTCACATGTTTTTTCACCAGGACCCAGTCCCCAGGGTACAGGTCATGGCACGGGCCCTGGCACGATGGAACCTCGGCAGCCTGCACCTGAAGGGACACAGAATGAATGGCGTCAGACAGCCCCTTACAATAGTCCAGGATCATATCATCTGTGATATTTAACAGTGCAGTAGTTGGGACAGATGGCAGCCTCATTGCTCTCCCCATTAACACCTCATGTGGTGACAACCCCGTTCTTCTGTCTGGGGTACTACGAAGGCTCATGAGGACCAATGGCAGGGCGTCAGGCCAACTCAGGGTCGTTGAGGAGCACACCTTTGCAATTCGGGCTTTGATCGTGCCATTGATCTGCTCCACAATTCCTGAGGCTTCTGGTCGGTAACTACAATGCAACTTCTGATCGATATTCAGAGCTGCACAAATCATCTTCACAAGCTCGCTGTTGAAATGCGTTCCCCTATCTGATTCCAAAGAGGCCGGCACCCCGAAGCGCGGAATGAGTTCCCTAAGCAGTAACTTGGCCACTGTGAGGGTGTCGCACCTACGTGTAGGGTATGCCTCAACCCATCTGGAGAACACACAAACAACCACCAGGACATAGCGGAGGCGGTTGCATTTCGGCATTTCAATGAAATCTATCTGCATTCGATTGAATGGACCTCCAGACCTTCCTATGTGACTCAGTGCAACTGGTGTTCTTTTCCCTACGTTCAGCTGCTGACAGGTCACACAACGCTGGCACACTGCTTCTGCTGCTATTCTAAACTTAGGATTGTACCAAGTCTGTCTAAACACTCTCAGCATAGCGTCTCTCCCTAGGTGTACGGGACCATGTATGAGTCTGGCCATTGGGCTCACCATCTCATTGGGCAACACTGCTCTACCATCTGCTGAGACCCAAAAATGGGACTCACCCATTACACATCCTGCCTTTTCCCATGTTTCTTTTTCAAAATCAGGAGCATTTTCTTGCATGTTTGACAGTTCGTCCCAAGTATCAACAGTTTCCAATATCATGGCTAATTCAGTCCTTACATTTATTCCACCCACTTCCACCTCTGTGAAAGAGTACCCTTGTTCTGCGCAATACCGCGCAACTTCATCAGCATATCTATTGCCTTTCGAAACGAAGTCCTCATTTCTGGTATGTGCGGTGCACTTTACAACTGCGATACCTGCTGGGCATTGCAACGCCTCTAACAACAGGCGCACAAACTCTCCATTGCGAATGGGAGAGCCTGAAGAGGTCATGAACCCTCTTTGAGACCATAACTGCCCGTAATCATGAACCACCCCATAACCATATTGGCTGTCGGTGTATATGGTGACTCGAATTTGATTGCTTGCCAAGCAAGCACGTGTCAAGGCAATAATCTCGGCTACCTGAGCGGAGTGTACTCCTTCCAGGCACCCAGCTTCTACAACTCCAGTAATTGTACAAACAGCGTAAGCTGCTCTCAACTGCCCAACTTCGTCTCTTACACATGAGCCATCGACAAAGAAAATTTCATCTGGGTCGGTCAGTGGCTCATCTACGATGTCGGGTCTGGGTTTGGTGCATAGTTCAGTCACATCGAGGCAGTCATGGTCTGTACATTCATCATCATCCTCGATATCATTTGGGAGTGGCATCAAGGTGGCAGGGTTCAAAACAGAGCATCTCTTGAGGGTCACATTCTCTGCAGCAAGAATAACTTGCTCATAGCGCGTGAGCCTGCTGTTGGTCAGATGCTGTGTTTTGGTCCTGGTCATCAACAGTTCAACAGAATGGGGCACGCACACCTCTAACGGGTGCCCCATGACGATATTTTCACATCTTTCAATGCTGACACCCGTTGCAGCAACGGATTTGAGACATCCGGGCAACGCTGCGGCTACTGGGTCTAAAGTAGCCGAGAAATAAGCAACTGGTCTACGGGCATTCCCATGGATTTGGACTAACACAGACAACGCGCAACCTTCTCTCTCACAACAGTAAAGCAAAAATGGTTTATTGTAATCAGGCATTCCCAATGCCGGAGCACGACACAGGTCCTCTCGCAGCTGTAGGAATGCCATCAAACAGTCTTTGTCCCATGGTACCGGATCGCTCACCTCCTTATGCGTCAGTTTTTGCAAGGGCTTTGCTTTCAGTGAAAAGTTCGCGATCCACTGTCGGCAATACCCCACCATCCCTAGGAACATCCTGACCTCTCTCTGTGTCTTAGGCGCATTCATTTTCATGATCGCCTCTATCCTGTCTGGTGACACCTTTCGTTTGCCTTTCTCTATTCTGTGTCCTAAGTACTGCACTTCTGTCAGGCAGTACTGCAACTTTCCCGGGGACACCTTGTGCCCATTGGCAGCTAGGTGATTTAACAAAGCAATAGAGTCCTCCCTGCAAGCTTCTTCTGTTTCTGACGCCACGAGGAGGTCGTCTATGTACTGGACCAGAACTGACTTCTGGGGCAGCACTAGACTTTCAAGATTTTTCTTCAAAAGCTGGTTAAAGATCGATGGGCTCTCTGTATACCCCTGAGGAATACGACACCATGTTAGGACGCGACCTTCCAGCTTAAATGCGAAAAGAAAATGGCTTTCTTCGTCCAGAGGGATCGAAAAGAAAGCCTGACAAAGATCAATCACAGTGAACCACTCAGCTTGGAATGGAATCTGAAACAGTATCACTGATGGATTCGGTACCACTGGACAACACGAAACGACTATGTTATTAATTTTTCGAAGGTCCTGCACTATCCGAAATTTCCCATTTGGTTTCTGCAGACCCATAATCGGGGAGTTGCATGGACTACCCACGATTTCTTTCAGTATTCCCTGTTTAATCATGGACTCGATCACGGGTTTTATGCCTGCAATCGTTTCTGGAGTCAATTTATATTGGGGTGTTCTTGGGAACTCAGCATGCGGTTTCACTACAATTTTCACTGGGTCCACCCCTTTGACCAATCCTATCTCTTCCCCAGTGAAATCCCATACTTCTGGTGCCACTGTCTCTCTCAAGTCCCAGGGGAGCTCATCTACTGTCAAAGTAGGGTACAGCTCCACGCATATTCTTGAGTTTGCAACTTTGAAGTCTGCGTCATCATCATTGGTCAATACCTCCACTCCCTGAGGTGTACAGTATATTGTACAATTCAATTTACACAACAGGTCTCTACCTAGCAGACACACAGGACTTGAATCGCAAACCACAAACTGGTGCTCATCGCTGTACTTCCCTATTTTCACCTGTACTGGTTCTGTCAATTGGCTGGTTATTCTCCTGTTTGCGACCCCCACCACTTGTATGGTCTCTCCAGACATGGGCAGGTCTGGAACTGCAGCTGATCTGATCGTGGATCTAGTGGCTCCTGTGTCCACCAGAAATGTCGTGGGGCACCCTGCTACTTCTGCTTCGACATAGGGTCCCCTCTGGTCCACCTCCAAGGCTGCCCCGAGGGTGCAGTCTTCTCTTTCCACTCTCTGTCCGGTTAATGGGTCCACATAATAGCACTCTTCTCCTTCTACAAACAGGGGCATCTGTCTATAGGTCTTACCCATATTCCCTACTCGGGGAGGTTGCGGGAACTGGGCTCGGGGAGGAGCCCCCCCCCCTTTTAGCACCTTTCCCTGGTATGGCGTCACCCCTCTCATAGGCGCGCTCTGGACCTCTTCCTCCTCTATCTCTTGCTCTCCTATCTCTACATTGTAGGGACACTCGCGTTTCCAATGCCCCACCTCGTTACACTGGTGGCACCTAGTCGTTTTCTTCAAGGCAGCTATGTCTAATCTGGGTCTAAAGGTGGAACTCTCCTCATTGCCCTTGTTCTGACTGTACTGCTTCTTTCCTCCTGTACCTATTCCTTGCTGCTGTTGCTGCTGTCCCCCCTTTCCTGCTGCCTGCATCTGTACCACCATCAACTTTTCTTTTAGTTTCTTAGCCTTGGAGTCTATCTCATCACAGCAGTACCTGGCATACCTCAGTATTTCGTCTAGGGGTTTACTTTGCCAACAAATCGAGTGTTGCTGAATCATTAAACTAATATCCGGTCTCAGTCCCAGGACGAACTTGGACACGAATTGCCCTATGTCTTTTGGATCCATTACATCCAGGCCGCTATACTGTTTAAACGCCTTCAGCAATCTCTCGTAATATTCGTGGACGGTCTCTTTGGGTTCCTGTCTGGTTCGGTCTATTCTGACCCAATCTATGTCTTGCATTGGCACTTTCTCTTTCAGCCAAGTCATCACTCTCTCGAATTTTGCCATCACAATCTCGGACGGCCCATTAGTCTTAGCATCTCTCTCCGGCTCCGTTGTGGGCCACTCAGCGCTAACCTTGCATGCTGTCCACAGATCTCCTGGTACTACAATGTCGAACAGCGTGTTCAGATCTATCCATAGGACCTTTGAGATTTTTACAAATCTCTCGACTTGCTTGTACCACTCCACTGGGTTTTCCCGCAATTTGGGGAAGGAGGTGGTAAAAGCAGCTAAATCTCCCCTACTCCAAGGGACATGCACATAGTTCCCATTGGCGACTTCACGCAAAGGGTATGCTTCTATTCCCTGCAGCCTTCCTGGTGTCATACCAAGCGTGCTTCTCCTGACGGTCCCTTTCTTGGACCACCTCTCTTCCCACTTATCTAGTGCCCTCCATGTCCTTATTCCAGTGATCAGTTCCCTTATGTGCGTTTTCAGCCCAATCGTTCTCCTCTCATCTAGGTCTCGATCTGTGTAATGTAGCCTGTGGTTACCCTGTAATGCTTTGGTTCTTGACAGGTCCACCATATATTTGCCTGCTAGTTCGACTAACTTCTCATGGATTGCTCTCGCCTTTCGAGTGATGTCCTTTGCCATATACAGTATTTCATCCTGCTCATACATTTCCATTCTTTCTAAAGGCAGGGTACCATCTATCATGTCATCCAGGTCTGACCTTAAGCTGGCGACATCGAGTCTCTTAGCTTTTATCTCAGCTCGCAATATGTCTTTCGAAGGGGGCTCACTGGTCTCCCTACCATCCCAACTCCGAGCTCTACGTTTGGGCTCGGGAGAGTTACTGAGTGCTCTCCCTTTCTCCCATCTCTCCAGGTCCCATGCTCGGCCATCCGATCTTGGAAGGTGATGGAACACGGGCCTGTTACCCCCACTCTTGCTCTGCCCACTCTCTTCTTCTTCTCTCCTTTCACCGTACGCCTCTCTGTTATTTTCCCTCTGGTCGCTACTCTCCCTTTGCCTAGTATCGCTCAGTATCCGATACGATCCTTCCTGGTTCCCCATATTCCCTGGGCTTCGCTCATTTCCGTCATCACAGGGACTATGGTGCGACCTCTCACAACTCCCATTCTGTTCTCTGGTGCCGGGCACACAGTGTGGACACTTAAAGCTGTTTCTGTACTCTTGCGCTCTCCTCTCCCCTTCACTGAGTATTGGGCACGCCACCCCTCCACTCCCGGGGCCCCCGTTTTCCAGGTCTGTTCTACCTCCACTCCGGGCCCAATGGGTGACTCCCCTACTATCTCTCTCTCTACAGTCCCACTCCGGGCTGCTCTCCCCAGCCCCGCAGTGAGTCCGAGCTCTGCTGTCCTGACTTTCCCTTTCAGCTTCTGCAGCTATGATGCTCTTGTGAGCCTCCACTGCCTCATCCCACTTCTTCATGTACTCATTTAGCTCTTGAAAGGATTTTCGTCCAGATCCCCTCAGATCCACTGGCCATCTAGGGCCCCCAGGATCCCCTCCTGGATCCCCTGCTGTGTGCATCGGGGTGCTCCACTCTCTGGGTATCGGCATCTGACTTGGGGAATTAATCGTATCGTTCCTCCTTGCCGTCTCTGCTCTTTCTCTGTCCTTCCGTACCCGTTCTTCCCCTCTTGCTCTCTCTGGGTCATATATCGATACTATAGGACCTATGGTAACAGGTACCTGTAGTGCAGCTGGTAATCCGTAGGATGTGGCGCACTCCGTTTCCGGCGCTCTTTGTACCACAAACCTCCCGACTACCTGTTGCACCTGACTAGGCTGGGACAGCTCTTTCTTTGCCTCAGGATCCCACTCTGAACTGGGAAGCGGTCTATGCTCTCCTGCATTGCCCCCCTTTTCTCCTTCACTATGTTCGACCTCTCCCCCTGCTCTATTATACGGGGGTGGCCTGTCTGTCAATAATCTGTTTATCAGGCTGTCCTCTGTTTCGCTCTCATCATCTTCTTCTAGGGGGCTTTTATTTCCAGGCACCTCTAACACTGGGTACAGTTTATTTACTTCCATGTTATGCACTCTCCATCTTTTAGCATCCGCATCCCACCTGGCATCCTGCACTGCCCTTACCGATCGTTTCACCCTTTCTTGTCGTCTGTTCATATTCTTTTCATGCGCTGCCCTAATCCATGCATCAAGGGCTTCAAACTGGGTCGGTCTAGGCAAGGGTCTCATTGAGGTCATGACTGATTTTAATCGATGTAACACCTCTAATCTGAACGTCCCGTACTTCGGGAACGTCAGTTCCTCATTTCCTTCAGTAATCTTACTCCACTCTGATATCCAAAGGATCGTATGCAGCCCAACATTCACTGCCATGTAACGAGCTGGCGTACCCTCCGGCGGGGCTTCTTCCCCCTCATACGATCCCCGCTTCTCTTTTTTAAACACCGCTCTCAGCCATTTAAAACACTTCATAATTATGCGCACAATATCCAGCCTCGCTACTCTGTTTACTTCCTGATGACAATCCACCAATCCTGTCGCGGCTTTGCTAACTTGGCCTATCGCAGCGCGGTCTTTCTCCGGTCGGCCAATCACGTCGCGACACTTTCTGACGTCTTTGCTAGCTGGCCTATCACAGCGCGGTCTTTCTCCTGTCGGCCAATCACGTCGCGACACTTCCTGACGTCACTTTTCTCCGCTTCGCAGCAGCACCCCTCCTTTCTCAACTCGTCTCCCGGTCATGCATGCGTCCCATTCATACACCGAAAAATGACTACTTCCGACCAAGCGGTCACTTCCCTCGACTGTACGTCCACAGTCTATATGTAATTGTCAACACAACTGACGAAATGTCTATCGTCTCTCTGATAGGTTGCTTACACACACAGTAACCTCCGACCAGCGTCCGTTACTCACGCACTCACTCTTACGTTCCCCCTATCTCGGTCTTTCGGGTGATCAATGGTACCTCATGACCCCCTTCACACTATTTGACAATTACTCTGGGTGTCCGATACACCCGAACCACTTAAGCTCTCCTTGAACTTAAGATTTCCACCGGTTGCGCGCGCTCACAACCTGTTCCACAGTCACTCTACAGACATTCAACTCCGCCAGACATTACAACATAGATACAATACAAAAACACCGCAATCTAACACGCATGACCCTTTATACTCACTCTCGACCGATACTGCTGCTTTTTCTGTCTCACGTCATCCGGATCTTCTTCGGCGGGCGGTTCTTCCGATCATCGATTTCTAGGGGCCTTGGGGTAAGCTAACCTGGCCTAGGTCACCGTCCTCAAGAAGGCAACCATCCTCTATAGCTACCAACTGGAAGGGCGGGATTTTGATCGATACCTTATCACTATTGATCTAAACCCCGATCTGGTCGACTGAACCTTTGTTGCCTGTCTTTGAGGAAAGAAAGTGCACCTCTTAGCAAGTTAGTTCACCCAATAAAGGACCCCGCTCCAAAAGATCACAAACAACTTCTAGCTTTCAAAAGTTTATTGTAAGGATAGGATAAGCTGCAAATACAGGCATCTCAGAATGAGATTCACGAGATACACAGGTCCAACTACATACATGTGCTCTCTGAAAGCCCTCAGACGAGCAACGGAAATTACTAACACAAGTTCTAAGAATAATAAAGCTATCAGCATTGACGCATATCTCTCCTTCATTTAAGTTGGAGGAAAACACACAGGTTAGGCTGTCCCTACCCTGCTCTAGATGGTATCCCTACTTAACCAAATCCCAACCTAACAAAGGTGTCAGCAGTGAATGACCCCCAAGGGAAGTCACTCACTCTTAGTCTCTTGGTGAAAACCTATAGTTCTCCAGTCATGACCCCTCTCTGCCTACCCATCCGCTCTCTAAAGGGTCCTCAGGTATCTGCTCTAACTCCACCCAGGGGTGCTGTCCCTAATACAAAACAGTCAACAACATTTGAGACGCCCCTCGTGAGACGCCCCTCACGTGGTGTTGCTTCTGGCTTTTTCCATGCTGCTTTGTATTGGGCCTCATACGTTGGAGTTGACCTTGCTTCTCAGACTCTTCTCCGGCCCGCTGATACCCCTTAAACATTCCAGAACCCTCCTCCATGTCTGGGCCGTCTACTGAACAGACCTCTATTCATTCATTTATAATTGGATCCCCCCTTTTCCCTTGCAGACAGACATCTGCAGCCAAGAACCCAACTCTCATAGACTTCCAAAAAGGTTTGCAACATTTCTCGGCCCAGACATGTACGTGTAAATCAATGTTAAAACATTTCAGGCCTACAGCATTTCTCATAATGATTATAGCATTCAACTTCTTCATTATTTAAAGCATGTTAATACTCTTATTCTATTATTCAGTAAACACATCTATAAATCATGGCCCATTAATGCAATGACCAAAACATTAGTTCAATCTATGTCGTGAAAAGAAACACCTTCCCCTTCCCTTCTAGCTCTGGCCCTGAGGCCTACCACATTCTGCGTTTAACCACATGCCATCTTACATTTTAGCAGCTACACGACATGGATTCAGGAATAATCACATCTAATAAAATCATATAGTGTCACACATTTCTGTATTAGTTCCACTTCTACTTAAATCTCTACATTAGCTATACATTCAGAATATAATTGCAGATACTACTAGCACTCATGGCATTTCTCCTCATGATTTGTGCTTACTACAGGTAAGTGTGATGCACTCATACATTTAGGTCAGTTTGCGCTCTCTCAGCTGTTTCATCCCCTTTCCCATGCAGCTGGATGAAGGAAAGCTCTCTTGAATGGCCACTTGTGGTTTGTCCACTGGCACTCACCATACTCCGTTCAGATCACCAATGGGATACATGCAACAACATGCAACAACATTGTCCTAACTGACACTATCACACATGGGATAAACAGAATTAATTAGCATATCCTGATCCTGCACAAAGAGCAAAGACCTCCAGTCTTGAGGAAAGGGGTAAGTATAATTTCTTGAGGGGACGAGTCCACAAAGATTACATCACACAAAAAGACACAACTGAATGCAGATAACTCAAATTGTATTGAAAATCAACAGTATGTGTACATTAATTACATAGGATGGTTGCTCCATTGCGTCCAAAAAAGTGCTCAGAATAAGTGCTCGTGCGTACGTGGTTGGAGAAGAAGGGAGAATTATAACATAAGCAATTAAAATTGAATTAGCAGTTGTCATAAGACATTGCAGCGAGCCTGTCTGTCATCATGTCAAACAGCTGAGTATGCATCAATTGCATTGAGGTGATTGTTTGCGTCAATAGTGCCTCTCTGTGGATAATGTATTCAGTCCAGGCTTAAAAACTAGAGATTGTCGACTTTTCGACTCGAACCTTAGAAGCGGGACCTCGTCAAGGCAGGGTAACCAATTAAAGGAGGGGGAGCAACTTGGAGTAATGCAGAGTCTAGTCTGAGATCTGACCCATAATTCAAGGTCTCAACGAAGGACAATCGGTTCTTCAACTGTGGGAGGAACGTTCTCTTGACACTGAATCTGCAAACGTTGCAAGTGAGGGGGAACGGCCTTAAGGAACAAACCCAAGCATGATCAGAAATTTAACACAGAGCAAATCTCAATAAATCTGAATACATTACCCACAGAGTTTTGAAACTGCCCTAGGTGCTTCTTTTAGCCAGGATGGCTCCGCGAATCTCTGGAATGTCCCCATTTCCTAAAGCAGGAATAGGGATCCTGGGGCCAGTTATCTTCTGTTTACAATGCAGGTTGGTGGACATGACATTATTTATTTATTATCTACTCAGCAGTAATTGAGGAGTGGGGTGGAATCATTATGGGTATTGCTTGTAATCATCCAATTGCAGTTCAAACTTGTGCTTCTCTGGATGTGGTGTTGTGTTGACCACTGAACTCTTAATTTCCCTTATCAACAGGCCATCCTTCCATATTTATTCTTTATGGTGATAAGGGACACATATCCCAACATAATTTCCCAAGCGGTGGCGCTGTCTTGGTCTTGTGCTCAATTCCCACTGAGAGACACTAAACCTTCAGCCACTTTGGGTTGTTGCTACCTTCAGCCCAGTCCTTCTTCCACCTTTGTCAGATGTTTTTGTGACTGTCAGAGGAGTGCTGAGGCGCTTCATTGTAGGCCGTCCTTCAGTGACCGAGAGCGGCATCAACGATGCAGGCGTATTGGAGGAAATCTATTTATAAGTAGGACTCCCAGATTTATGGTATTTATTTTTATTTAATTTCTATATTTATCCATATTTATTTTCACTCAATGTATCTGTGTTAACCCATATTTAGCTTTGGTTTTGAGAAAAAAATTAAACTGTAAACCAGTATAGTTGCGCGTTTATTTAACCGATAAATGCACACTCATACCTCGATGCTTAAGGGTTTTTCATGCTATAAACTTCAATAGGAATATTTTCTTTTTTTAACCCCCTACCTGTTATTCTGCATAACTACTTTCCTGCTGGTCATGTTTGAAAGCACTGAGAATCACTCAGTAAAAGACCTATCGTCTATTTTTAACCACATTTAAAAATATATTTTCGGTCTGTAATGATCAGTAAAAATCAATAAAAATAGAAAACTGGGAACCTTATTTGTAAGCCGCAGATGGCATGTTTATGTTGCAAATGGGGAAATAAGGCTTGTTGATATAGCGCCTTATTTCATAGAGACTAACTATCTCACTGTTCCTGTTACTGAGGAGAACCCAAAGCAGCTCTGGTAAAGCACATGATGTGTAGTTCTTTTATCTTAGGTACACTTGATAAACTGTAAGTTCCTCAAAGAGGGGGCTCATACACAGGCTTCTTAAAACTCTAGGATGTTAAAATGAAGTACCAGAAGAAAAGTGTTTGATTCCCTAACAAAATACATACAAAGAGGGCTCTCTCCTTAATTACCTCAAAGAAGCAATGGTGAATAACACATCAAGATACCCCTTTCTGTATGTTGTGAATACCAATGAAGGGTCTGGCTCTTAAGCAGCATGGCTGAGCACTCAAACAAAAACCCCAAAACAATTGCCAATACTGCTATTGTTTGCTGCACTAAATCATAAATGATGTGAGAACTGGGCATCAATACATCATAAAGCTCATTAGTTGCTTTTTAGGACTCGCCCTGCGATTGCAGGCCAAAGGCCTGCTGTCGCAGAGCGAGTCTTATTGTAATCATTTCAGGCTTTTGACTTTCAAGGAGTAGGCAGAGCGGACAAGAGGCTGTTACGCGCACGCAGCCGGCCGCAATGGGATCAGGTCGCGCGCTCACCCTCTCCTGTCTCTTCTTTCTCTCCTTGGAAGCCTCATACATACACACACACAGCCACAGCCCCTGCTTTTCGCACAAGCACACACACAGAGACACACACACGGGCACACGAGCGCACATACACACACACATGCACACATACAGACACCCCCCCCCCGCCTCCACCCCCCCAAGGGTGAGATGTCCCCCCCCTCTTTCCTCGCACTCACCTGAGAGGTCGGCGCGGGCCCTGTCGAGCAGCAGGAGGCAGGCGGTGAGCAGCAGCGGCGGCTCCATGGCGCTCGGTCCGTCCGTCTGTCTGACTGCCGGCGCGTGCCCCCTTTCGGCCTCCTATACAGATGCGTAAGAGAATAAGGATCAGTGCGTCCCTCCTACGCACTGAGCGAGCGCGTGCCCGCCCGCCACAGAAAGAGAGCACGGACAAGGACCCGGGTCTAATATCAGCTGCGCACGACCCGAGCCCGAGGACAGGGGGCAGACCAGGGCCATGGAAGTAGAAGGACAAGGGCCGCGAGCCCGCCTGCGCTCGTGTATCGCTTTGTGTGAGCACAGAGGCAGTCTACGCTGCCAGGTAACAGTGAGTATTCCCAATATTCGGCATTGCTTTGGGGTTGATTTACATCTCCTGCAATGGTTGCAGTAGCTTGGAGTTTTAAAGGCCTGCTCACTGCGATATTCCACATGCTCCACCACTGTATCTACCTCTGTATTTTCTTTCTGACAACCACTAGATCCCCCCACCCCCCTCTCCCTGTCGTCTTTGACCACTGATGTCATAGCCAGTCCTGGAGTGGTGTTATGTGCCAACCAGCATGGGAAATTAGTGGAAAGCAAGACACCATCAAGCCCAGTAGTTTCTGAACGGTTAGAGCTTGCCCCTTCCGGTAAAGGCACGTCTACTTTATTGCAAAAATCATTCCTTCTCAACTTCCTCTTATTTCTCTGGAGACACCGGCGTCAAAGGAGGATTCATTTCTGTGAGCTTCTCAAATTACAACCAGTTTTCTTTACAATTCAGTAATCCCTAAAGTAGTTTTCAAAGTCCTTTTTTCTTTTAATCAGCCTCGAGGCGACGCTCCTTTTCAACATAGGCCTTTTGTTCCACATCCAGTGTTGACATTTTCTTCTATATTGCGGTCTCTTGTCGCCCCCCCCTCCCCAAACTCCACATCCTCTTGATCCCCCTTTTGAGTTCAGTTCAGAGGGTTTTCAACCAGCCCGGTTTGGGGTTTTCTGCTCAATCAATGATAGACCTGGAGTCCAAAATGTTTTGGTCTCAGTTTGGAGCCAATGTGTTACCTTGTGGGGTTTTTGGCTCGTTGACCATCGCCCTATGCCAACTCCTATTTCTTCATGTGTTTACTCATCACTGTACAACCTCAGGTCTTTCAAAAAAGCAAATGTGTGCTGGGATTACACCATAGCAGAGTGTGCCGTCCTTTGTCAGGTCAAACCCCACCCAAAAAAAAAAAAGCTTTCAGGAATACTATAAAAGGGCTTTGGCTCATCCCACTTATTGGTAGCCAAGATTACATTTTAATTGAGCACAAGTTGTGTGCTTCCACAGGAGAAAGATGTTTTCCCTTCATGCAGCTGTGATTTTGTGAATTTATCCAGCTGCTGCAACTGAACATTCAGGGGCAAACATGGTACGGTAATGCGACTAAAGTGCCTTAGATTAGTAACGATTAAAGAGGTAAGCCTGCCATATTGACTGTGAAAGGAATATGGTAAAGTCAATTGACATTTATGGGTGGATTGCTATTACTCAATTAAAGCATACAGAAAGCTTTTTGGTTACATGGATTATCACAAATTACCACGTCACCAAACCAGTGGTATAAAAGATTTGCACTATGAAAATACTTGTTAAGCTTTCTTAGAAGAGATGGCATTTTGCCAAACATCATTTGGTATAGAACTGTATGCCTAATTGTGGCGTGGTGGGAAAGCTTACACTAAAGTACAGTAGTTGTCTGCTGGTTATTACAATAAGCCAATGATAACAGCTATATGCTTGAAATGTTATGTCCGATGCCATTGCTTTGCCAGTTTATTTAATAATAACAGTATTACAAAGGCATTAGGGCTGCCTTATTGCGAAAAGTGCATGGTAAAGCCAACAGGCCCCTAACAGGTTATCATATCATGTTACAGCCACTGGAAAGGTATTTGGTTATATGTAATCTAAGATTGTCAAAGAAGGCATATAGTTTAGCGTTGGGTCACCCACTCCGACAAACCATGGGAGTAGAGTTGCACTGACAATTTGATGAACCCGATTGAGAACAGGTGAATACTGTTGTCAACTGTAATTCTGTACAAATTTGTAATTTTATGAATTTTTGTCTGACAGATGGCAGCTTACGGACATTTCAGTCGGCATGTGTATATGGTCAAGCCACTGGCATAGGCTTAGGGCCTGATCGGTTCACTTCAGATTCTCTAGGTATCCGTTTATAATGTAAAGCTATAAAAAAACAAGCATTTGCAATGCAATAGGTCTCGCATTAGGAAAGTGTGAGCTATTGGTATTGTAAATGACACATTTTTTTAATGTGTTGGCTATAAAAAGATATAAATTAATAGCATTGTTATTCACAAAGCCAATAGCTTACACTTTCCTAATGCGAGTCCTATTGGCTATGGCAATGCTTGTTATTTATTGTAATCTTATTTCATTTTTTAGAAAAGGACTTTGTCAATTTTTTTAAATATATACACAATACATATTCCGCAATTCCGCAATCACAGCACGATTTGCCAATCAATGGCCAAATAGTGCTGTGATTGCGGAAACGGATGTATGACGTTACAACGCATACTTTTACTCCGCGTACCATTACAACGCGGTATTTACAACGAATACCGTTACAACGCATAGCGCTTTGGGGTGCTGGATAGTGGTAAGTATAATTTACTATTCTAACTCCAGTCCCCGTGGACCCTAGGGAAGGTGTTGGATAGTAAATTAAACTTACCTCTTATCCTAGAGCGCCCCCCAGCGCAATGCGTTGTAATGCCATGCGTTGTAATGCCCGCGTTGTAATGGTAGTGCGGAGTAAAAGTTGCGTCGTAACGGGTGTATACCTGCGGAAACGCTTCCTGGTTCCCTACGGAGACAGATAGCAATCAAGAAACAGGAGACAGCGATTGTTGAACAACAGTTTTTTTCAATCGACGAGCGAACAACCCACAATTCTAACCATTAGGATATTCGCCAAGAAGAAGTGACTCCCATCCATCATTTTCTACTTATGCCATTAGGTGGCATCTTTCAATAGACTTCACGAAGAGTGAGGTTTGGTCCTGATGAGAACCCCTTGAAACAGAGGGGTTTGAAGTGCGTAGACCTTAGGATAAACCGAACAATTCTCTGCTCACTAAGGGCTATCATATGTAGCAAAAGGATTTGTGCAATTTGACAAAGTCCATTGAATGTGATAAGTGCATATAATTGTATCTTTTAGGAAGAAGTTTTTCTTTCATGCAAATTTTTTGTTTGGTTTATTGTACAATGATGTATCATAGTGCATGTGTATGAATGAAGTATGTTTGAAGAAGAGAGTCTGATGTGATTTTGTCGTATACTGTGGGATTGTGTACAGTAAATTTGTGGGGTGTTGTAATATGTATTGTGTATATATTTAAAAACTGACAAAGTCCTTTTCTAAAAAATGAAATAAGATTACAATAAATAAAAAGCGACTAATGAGCTTTATGATGTATTAATGCCCTTTCTGTATGTAGCACAGTCCTCTGGGGACATATGCTTTGTAGGGCCTTGCTTACATCTTACCCGCTGTGTTTTGTCGGTAAGCTACAAACTGGACATTAAACAGCCTTCCTGAATGGGGTTAGTGTGGGAAGCAGCTTAAACCATCAACAAGATCATAAACTAACAGTAGCTAAGACATTAACCTGACTCCTGCAGTAATGTACATCCGATTAAGCTGCATTTAAACCTACAGACCTGCTATTTACAAAGTAATATTTTCTTTTCTACTCCGGGACTGTGCCACTGATCAAACACGCAAAAAGTGATGGGCAGAATGTCTACAAATAGTCTAAAGCAAAAGGAACAAATGATGGACGGAATGCTGAACAATGCAAACATTCACCTCCATTCACAAAGATCTAGGTTTAATCCATTGTTCTTTTGCTCACCACGCCACCCCAGTTTGGACACAGCCATATGCAAATCAGTCTTTACACAGCTCCTCATGGAAACAGTCCAGCACAAACTGCCAAGCCAGGTTCTCCCTGAACTGGAAAGAAGCATCCTGGGACAGGTTTCGGGGCATCACCCCTTATCCGTCAGGCTGGGTCCAAACTGGGGTGGCTTAGTGAGCAGAAGAAGGATGATGGATTAACCTCAGATCTGTGATTGTGGGTGAGTGTCTGAATAGATTCTGCACTCCGTCCATCATCTTACTGTGTTTCCTATGTTCGTCCTAAGTGGCCAGGGTATGCCCAGAAGTGAGTCCCTTGCTCACGTTGCCACTGGATTCAAGATAGCCTGGCTGATGAGGGGTGAAACACCGAAACCGGTCCAAGGTTGTTTGTTTCCGGTCCAAGAATGCAGCCGCCAGGCTTATCAGAAATGTCTCGCTATGGCATCACATTTCCCCTCATCTATGAAGCCTACACTGGCTGCCCATCAGAAGGAGAACAGAATTCAAGGCACTGACTCTTGCCTACAGAGCAATCCACGACATTGGCCCTCAATATCTTAGGAAGAGACTCCGTAAATACCATCAGACAAGGAACCTAAGGTCGAATCTTGAATGCCTAGTCACTCCCCGCTCTGCAAAGTCCAGGCTAGGAGGACGTTCCGTCCCCATCAGAACCGCGACCTTGTGGAACTCCATGCCCAAACATATCAGAAAGGCCAGCTCGGAATCCACCCTCTGGAAAGTCTTGAAGATGTGGCTCTTTAGCCTTCCTTAGTACCCTGTGGATAACTTGCCCCCACCTTTTCTGTCTCCGCTAGCGCCAGATCACCTCCGTTGGGGGTAGCCACGCACTCTATAAGCTTAAATAATAATAAATAATAATAATAATAATGAGGACCAGCCCTGGCAGTTCGGGCTGGATTGTTCCCATTAGGAACAGAGTCAAGACCGATTTGCATATGACTGGGTCCAAACTGGGGTGGCTTTGTGAGCAGAAGAACAATGATGGATTAAACCTAGATCTGTGACTGGGGGTCAGTGTCTGAAAAGATTCAGCGCTCCGGCTATCATCTTATTGTGTTTGCTACAAATAGCCTCACCACTGGCAATTGCTCATAGTAAAATTCCAAACCATTGTTCTTTTACCCGTCATGCCACCTCTGATTCCGTAGATCAAAAAGCTTTTTGAGATCTTTAAAACATGTTTTTGTCCTGCCTTAAATACAAAACAGGTAAAGGTTTCTGCACCTGTGGATAGCACAGTTGACTAGATATAAATAATTTTAGGTGCCCCCTTGAGGCCCAGAATGCTGACTTAGCCTCTTACTGTTTCATGTTTTGGACCACAATAAGGGGCCACCTTTTTTTAGGTTCTTGCCTAAAGACAGTTTTTTTGCCTTCTGTTGTCAAAAGACCTATATTGTACAATACCAATACTTAGTGTCAGCTTCAGATTAGCCCATTGCTTGTGATTGGTTGGCATTTTAGTCTATCTCATTTTCTTACTTCTTATTCAATGGCTTGCCGTCCTCTTCTTGTGTTTGTCCCTCGCCTGGAGCATAGCGTCTTTAACATCTTTTTTGACAGCATGACTTTTATCCTTACATGAATGACATCTATGTGTTTTTACCACTCCATAGAGTGCATGTGGTTACGTGGTCTCTCATGGGCTGCTTCCTCATCACATCACCCGATCTCGTTCTTGCTTCCCCCAGATTGTCCACGGTTTCCCTCACCACTGGTCATCACGTTCAGCTATTTCTCTTACCACCACTTCGGCTTTTCTGTTGCTTTACTGCTCCTCCATTGCTCCTTTACTATTGCTTCTGTGCACTTTTAATATTTTCGTTACTCTCCCAGTCCCATTCACCCTTTTTTTCCCCCTCTACTCGTTTGGCTCCTCCACTACTTCACTGCCAGTCCTTGCTCAGTGTCCGCCATCAAGAAACTTAAAATAAATGACCACCACAATGCTCTGATGCATACATGTACATGTGTGGTGACGCAAGCGCACGTATGCATGTTCATGCTGGCTCCTACAATGTGCTTTGGCGCACTTTGTAATATTTTTTAAGATGGGCTACCTGTAACAGCAAATTCAACTTTAACAAAGATTTGCCAATGCAGTGTCATGACACTAACGCGTGAATGCATGGTGCCACATGTGCACGTCCTTATGCTGCAGCAGCCATTTGAAGTGTTTTTCCCAGTTGGCATGACAACAAGCATTGGTATTGCTAAAAGGTTGGTGAATGCCTTTCAAACGTGTGATCTATTGGCCTTGCCAATGCTCGTTATCCTTTGTATATTAAACTTTCCGTAGGATTTTTTTTTCCTGCTAAAATAAACATATTAACTGAAGGGATTATAGTGCCTACTCCACTCCTTGGTCATCACTATCCTCGTCGCCAATCATCCTCCTGACTGCTATCAAAACTGGTGATTTTGGGTCCAGGCCAGATACTGGCGACCTCAGACCTGGAAACTGACGATAGAGTGATGTGTTGGTGCTACAGGGAACACCCACATAAATAACTGAGTACACCACCCATTAACTAAATGTACCTCCTCTGTGGTCTCAACCTCTCCTTCCTCCATGCCTGGAGCATCTGAAACAGCTTCACTTCTGTGCAGGGCATTGGAGTCTCGGCACTGGCACCTCTGATCGTGCCACAGACCAAGGCTAGAACAGCTGTGCCAGCCATGCCTGCTGCAGGGCACTCACCAGCTCACGCCGGGTTCTTCCCAGTGCTCCTGTGACACCCTCCAACCTGGTCCAGCTGTTACCGCCACTTCAATGTCCTAATTACCTCCAGGCATCTGGTGACCCCCACAGCTGGCCTTCGAATGCCCCGGAGGATGGCATTTCTGCGGTCAATTCTTATTTGAGCTGCACGGATATTAAATATGCAAGAAAGAAACAAAACGTTTTCTGGATGGTGATGATTATAATATTAATACTAATTGTTACAGTAAAAATATTCACGAATCCTGAAACCAACTCTAATTGACATGTTTAGGTTGAGCTAGAGTTGCGCATGCGTAGCATGCAGTCTAGCTCGACAACTATTGTTTTCAGTTTCCTGGGAATCTGAGACAGGGTTCGGACATGCGCCGATTGCACCTCGTGGGCGCGCACGCCCAGCCCGGGGCCGTGCCGATCCCCTGCCTCAAATTCCCTGAGGTCCGCAAACACAGCTACACTCACGCATGCGCACATACACAGCCACACGCACACACACTGCATACACACATGCACCCCCCCTTAAACAGACACACGCACAGACAGACACACTCAAACACACATAGACACACGCGCATCCCCCCCTTCCCACCCACTCACCGAATCTCTTGGGCTCCTCTCGTCCTGTCCATCACCTCTTGTACGCCATCAGCAAGCGGCCAAGAACACTCTGCGCCTGCGCGGAAGTGCGTTTGCCCGCCCAGTTCTGAGTTGGTAAAGTATTCTGCTCCACATCGTGATTGTTCAAGGGGCGGTGATTGATCAAGGGGCGGGACTAGCAAACTACACACCAATCGCAGCACAGTCATGGTGAGAATAGCTTCAGCCTATGACGCAAGGATCTCTTTCAATCACGTGACATTCACTAATGAAGCTGCTTCGGCCATTTTGGTGACTGGAGAAGGGCGTCTATTTCCCTTAACTCAATAAATAAAGATGCAATCAAATGGTAGCGCAAAACGAGTTATTTGTTAAAACAAAAAGGCACATATCGATGTTGTTCGTCCTCTCTTAAAAACGCGCAGCAGTCGTAGTGCTCGGTGTGAAGACGGTGCAGTCCTGCTCAGCTTACGGTTGCAGGAAGGTACGACAAGGAGAAGCCCATCTCTTTCAACATGTAAGAAAACGTTCTTGCTCTTGCGCTTTTAATCCACTCTAGTGACTGCTGTGCAGTTCATAGTTGCCAAGTGGCCCCATGTCGTATGTAACACATTGTATGGGTGTCTGATTTCTTTAGCCAACAGCTTCGATGACACACACTTGTCTGTTGATCCCGTGTGGACACCTCAGGATGCCCAGGGCGCTTGTGAATGACTGAGCCGTCTGACCCCAGAGCTCCGCTGCCCTCTCTTGCTCATGGGGCACCAGTCGTACCTGTGTGATGTCAGAGACTTGCCGCAGTACTTCTGTCTGGCGGAGCTCAGTGACTGCTGCTTGTACCATAGTTAAGGCACGATGATAAGTTGCCGGCATTATTGCACGTCACATTAAAAGCAGCCTTCAGTGGGCTGCGTGAAGGAGGGACCCGACCTCAGGCGCTCCCTTCAGAGGTGCCAAGGATCGTCAGGGGTAGCAGCCGCTGCTCTTGCTATCCCGAGAACTGCCCTTGCTAGCTCTGGTCGCAGCGGTCATCACGTCAGCAGGTGCAAAATAAAGCAAACCAGGCGCTATAAAGGTGTCGGGTGACCCCAGGCCATGTGTGACGTCATCATACGCCACCAGCACTCTTGAATCGAGGTTTTCGAGTCATTTCAGAATGAAACTACGAATACCAGAATGCATCATGATGTTACCCATAGCACCAAGACTGCATGGCGGTGGGAAAGTGGCAGCTGTGAATATCCATCATGTCTTCGCTTGCGACGCGAATGGTTTAAAGGGTTTTTAGGCGTCCATGTTCGTGCACACTATCTGCCCCCGGCTTATTTACAAGCCCATTGCGCCGCTTGTACGTCACTGCTCCCTTTATAAAAGTGACCCTCCGGCGGCGCAAGGAGCTTGTAAATACGGCCCTGGGTGTCCAAGCAACGAACCCCTCCCGGTTTGACCTCTGAATGACTCCCACTTTTACAAGCTGGAAGCTGCAGCAGTTGCAGGCCTCTCTGGGCCCGCCTCGCTCCCGGCCGCTAGTCAGTGATAAAACCTCGGCGGCCCCCACGAGGGCCTGAGAGTGCCTAATGGCACCGCCTGCATCCTATTAAGGCCAGCTATGGGGAGCTGCCCCCCCCCCCTCAACAGACCCGCTTTAACGCGGCACCCTTTTCTTCTGATAAAAGGGAGATAATGTGATTTATAACGTGATAACGTGTCCTTTTTGTTTGCTTTTTTGTTCAAAGCAGATCTTTTTGGCGAACACATCCGAGCTCTGCGTCTGACTCCAATCCGCAGAGCCTCTGAAACACCCCAGTCCGTGACCACCGTCTTCCAAAACCCAAGTCAATGTAGCTCTTTGAAGTAACCCTACAGACTCTCGAAGCTTCCTTGATTCGTAGGTGCAAGCCCGAAAAGCTCACCTGCGTTTGTTAGGCCTGCCTTGGCCCAGAAACAGCTTTAGTTGGCATGCAAACCTCGTATAATATAAAACAAAATCCTACAAATAAACATAAACAGTGGGGTTCTGGGTCAGCCCTCTTCAGCCATTGGTCCGTTCAGATTTACCCTCCTACTTCTGCGCAATACCCGCAGCGTGGGTCAAGGGGTCAGCTCTCTTGCTCTCGGAGTGACGTCACTTTGACTCATCACATTTCCGTTTCCGACTAAACTGCATGCACTTAAGTGTCAATGCCACGATTCATATTTTCCTGTAATGTGCACTAAAATAAAAATGGTTGTGTGTATACATATATATATATATATAGTTCCATCAATCTTAGCCGACAAAACATGACTGAACGAAAGCCACGTAGCACGCGTCTAGCTCGACAACTATTGTTGTCAGTCTTCTGGGAATCTGAGACAGGGTTCGGACACGCGCGTCGATTGCACCTCGTGGGCGCGAACGCACAGCCCGGCGCCATGCCGATCCCCTGCCTCAGATTCCCTGAGGCTCAGCACCACCACAGCATCACTCAGCACCACCACAGCATCACTCAGCACTACCACAGCACCACTCAGCACCACCACAGCACCACTCAGCACCACCCCAGCATCACTCAGCACCACCCCAGTATCACTCAGCACCACTCAGCATCACCACAGCACCACTCAGCACCACCACAGCACCACCCAGCACCACCACAGCACCACTCAGCACCACCACAGCATCACTCGGCACCACCACAGCACCACTCAGCACCACCACAGCACCACTCAGCACCACCAAAGCATCACTCAGCACCACCTCAGCACCACCACAGCACCACTCAGCACCACCACAGCACCACCACTCAACACCACCCCAGCATCACTCAGTACCACCCCAGTATCACTCAGCACCACTCAGCATCACCACAGCACCACTCAGCACCACCACAGCACCACTCAGCACCACCACAGCACCACTCAGCACCACCACAGCATCACTCAGCACCACCACAGCACCACTCAGCACCACCACAGCACCACTCAGCACCACCACAGCATCACGCAGCACCACCACAGCACCACTCAGCACCACCACAGCATCACTCAGCACCACGACAGCATCACTCAGCACCACCCCAGCACCACTCAGCACCACTCAGCACCACCCAGCACCACCCCAGCATCACTCAGCACCACCCCAGCATCACTCAGCACCACCCCAGTACCACCCCAGTACCACTCAGCACCACTCAGCATCACCTCAGCAACACCACAGCACCACCACAGCATCACTCAGCGCCACCCCAGCATCAATCTGCGCAACAATTCAACAACAACTGGTTCAAATATGTTGTCTCAATGTTTCAAGCTTTATTACAAATGTCACAAAAAGATGTTAATATTTCACTTCTGTTCTTGGATTTTCGTCACAATAAAATACACTGAACATAATCTTCACAAAAGTTATTTACAAAAGTTTAAGCTATTGCCATTATAAATTACAATCACTTTTATTTAAGTATTAATTATTTAAAAAAATTAAAAGCCATTGTAATTTGTAATATCAATACATCTAAGTCACGTAAATAAAAAACATGTTGCATTACAAATGCTATAGGTGTCACATTTGCGAAAGTTATAACTATTGGCATTGTAAATGACAAAGCTATTAATTTAGCTATTTTCAAAAGCAACACATAAATAAAAACATTGTCATTTACAAGACCAATAGCTCAAACTTTCATAATGCGAGACCTATTGCATTGCAAATGCTTGTTAAACATGCTGTCTCAGGCTTTGACAATGTTCCAGGTATATTGTGAGGCTGTTCTATTGCAAGCACTGCTTAAATGGGCCGTTACTCACATGTACCGGCACTTCTCAGTTTTCTCCCCCCTGAGTACCGGAACTTCTTTTTGGGCAAGGAGAGTACAGGTACTCCCAGAAGCAGCAGTGCGCAGTGCTCAGGCCCTGAAGTACGGGTACGTGCAAAGGAAACAGTACTGAAAATGACCCTTTCAGATTGAGAGTGTTAATGTGCCTCTCTGACAGGCAACAGGTTGTGTATTCCCTCGCTGGTTGCTCCAGCAATGTTAGGTTAGGTTAGCTTCGCAACAAGAATCAGGATGTGGCCAGAGCTGCCGACAGCGGAACTGGCGAACCAGGTTCGAATCCCGGCATCCGATCATCATCCTGTGATTCTGGGCAACTCACTTAACTAACAGTGCTTTAAAAAAGTAAGCTTTAATGCAAATGATCTGAATGTCATTTAAAGCGCTCTAATGTCTATGGGCCTAATTAGCGCAATATCAAACTGCCAAAAATTAGGCCCTGCACATATAACATAGAAGCTGACGCTTGCCATGTCTCCTCATGTACAGGTTGGGAGCTGAGGGCCATATGTATCAAGCAAATTAGCAGTCGCAAAGGCCGAAATTCGCAGAATTTCGGCCTTTGCGAATGCTAATTTGATAAATGGTATGTATCAAACATTTTTGCATTAAAATAAGGAATCGCAAAATTTGCCATTCCTTATTTTACGATTGCACTTAAGGAATCACAAATTTTGCGATTCCTTAAATGCAATGTATCAAAGAAAAATCAATGCAAAAATGCCCATAAGGATTCGCAAATTACCAACAACTTCTAGTTGGTGGTAAGTTGCGAATTCTTTTGAAAAAGCAATTTATTTAAAATTCAAAGGTGGCATATGACGCTCATACATGCCCTTAGGGCATGTATGTGCGCCATATGCCCACACATGTCATTTTCAGGGGTGCAGCAGGGTGTTCTTGTGACACCCTGCACCCTTGAAAATATTCGCAATTTGCGATTAGCAAATTGCTAATCGCAAATATCCCCTTCATTCCTATGGGCCTCCTGGCCCATAGAAATGAATGGGAAAATTGCGATTAGCAATTTGCTAATCGCAATTTAGGAATGTGTAGGAATCGCTAAAAATAAGCGATTTCCTACATACATACCGTTTTGCGATTTCTAAATAGCGATTCCTTAAAATCCGCTATTTAGAAATCGCAAATGGTGAGGATGATACATATGGCCCTGAGTGTCCGTTGTCCTGGCTGAGTAAGGAGGTAGTGAGCTGAGACACAGAGCACATAAATGGGACCGTAGCCACATGTATACCAAAAAATACATTTAAGGTCACCTTACATGTGGACTTGAATTTTCTTGAATGTATGAGTATGTGCCTTTGCCCACCGTCACATGCTCACATATTAGTGGCAGTGGTGGAAGAGATACGCTCGCACTTACTCCCTCTCATGCCAATTCCAGAAGCAGAAGGATTAGAATGTGGGTCTTTGGTGACAGATTACAACTAACGAGGCTACACCCTCTCGCCAGTGTTACATCTTTAACTTTTTATTATGCTATACGATGTTTGATTGAATGGTTCAAAGTACAGCAACCTCTGATCCACTCCGAAAAAATGAGGCTTTTGTTAAATGCCTGGCTCACAGCCACGCCCCCAGCCACGCCCCTAACTGCCCACCCAGTCTAATTAGTGAGTACTGACACTACTAATTTCCCATTAAAAGCACTGATTGCAAGGAATAAACAAATCCGACCAGCAGCCTTCTCACCGCCCTTTTTGGAAGAATTCATCAACGAGCATCTTTAAAAAAAAGTGCAGGAGCTCGTAGTCTTTATTTATTTAGAAATGTGTGTGCCGTTACTGCAGTGACCTCACAATGAAAGCTGGCATTACTACAGTGACCTCACACTGACAGCTGCAACATCTGAAGTGACTTCACATTCAGAGCTGCCACAACTGAAGTGACCTCACACTGAAAGCTGGCATTTCTGTAGTTAAGTGACCTCACAGTTAGAGCTGCCATTACTACAATGACCTGCCGTGGCAGCTGGCATTTCGCAGTGACCTTACACTGAGAGCTGGCATTACTGCAGTTAAGTGATCTACCTCACAGTGAGAGCTGGTATTACTGCAGTTAAGTGATCTACCTCACAGTGAGAGCTGGTATTACTGTATTGACCTCACACTGATAGCTGGCATTACTGCAGTGACCTCACACTGATAGCTGGCATTACTGCAGTGACCTCACACTGAGAGCTGGCATTACTGCAGTGACCTCACACTGAGAGCTGGCATTACTGCAGTGACCTCACACTGAGAGCTGGCATTACTGCAGTGACCTCACACTGATAGCTGGCATTACTGCAGTGACCTCACACTGATAGCTGGCATTACTGCAGTGACCTCACACTGAGAGCTGCCATTACTGCAGTGACCTCACACTGAGAGCTGGCATTACTGCAGTGACCTCACACTGATAGCTGGCATTACTGCAGTGACCTCACACTGAGAGCTGGCATTACTGCAGTGACCTCACACTGAGAGCTGGCATTACTGCAGTGACCTCACACTGAGAGCTGCCATTACTGCAGTGACCTCACACTGAGAGCTGGCATTACTGCAGTGACCTCACACTGAGAGCTGCCATTACTGCAGTGACCTCACACTGAGAGCTGGCATTACTGCAGTGACCTCACACTGAGAGCTGGCATTACTGCAGTGACCTCACACTGAGAGCTGGCATTACTGCAGTGACCTCACACTGAGAGCTGGCATTACTGTAGTGAACTCACACTGATAGCTGGCATTACTGCAGTGACCTCACACTGATAGCTGGCATTACTGCAGTGACCTCACACTGATAGCTGGCATTACTGCAGTGACCTCACACTGATAGCTGGCATTACTGCAGTGACCTCACACTGATAGCTGGCATTACTGCAGTGACCTCACACTGATAGCTGGCATTACTGCAGTGACCTCACACTGATAGCTGGCATTACTGTAGTGAACTCACACTGAGAGCTGGCATTACTGCAGTGACCTCACACTGAGAGCTGGCATTACTGCAGTGACCTCACACTGATAGCTGGCATTACTGCAGTGACCTCACACTGAGAGCTGGCATTACTGCAGTGACCTCACACTGAGAGCTGGCATTACTGCAGTGACCTCACACTGAGAGCTGGCATTACTGTAGTGAACTCACACTGAGAGCTGCCATTACTGCAGTGACCTCACACTGAGAGCTGGCATTACTGTAGTGACCTCACACTGATAGCTGGCATTACTGCAGTGACCTCACACTGAGAGCTGGCATTGCTGTAGTGAACTCACACTGAGAGCTGGCATTACTGCAGTGACCTCACACTGATAGCTGGCATTGCTGTAGTGAAGTGACCTCACACTGAGAGCTGGCATTACTGTAGTGAACTCACACTGAGAGCTGGCATTGCTGTAGTGAAGTGACCTCACACTGAGAGCTGGCATTACTGTAGTGAACTCACACTGATAGCTGGCATTGCTGTAGTGAAGTGACCTCACACTGAGAGCTGGCATTACTGCAGTGACCTCACACTGATAGCTGGCATTACTGCAGTGACCTCACACTGATAGCTGGCATTACTGCAGTGACCTCACACTGATAGCTGGCATTACTGCAGTGACCTCACACTGATAGCTGGCATTACTGCAGTGACCTCACACTGATAGCTGGCATTACTGCAGTGACCTCACACTGAGAGCTGGCATTACTGCAGTGACCTCACACTGATAGCTGGCATTACTGTAGTGAACTCACACTGAGAGCTGGCATTACTGCAGTGACCTCACACTGAGAGCTGGCATTACTGCAGTGACCTCACACTGATAGCTGGCATTACTGCAGTGACCTCACACTGAGAGCTGGCATTACTGCAGTGACCTCACACTGAGAGCTGGCATTACTGCAGTGACCTCACACTGAGAGCTGGCATTACTGTAGTGAACTCACACTGAGAGCTGCCATTACTGCAGTGACCTCACACTGAGAGCTGGCATTACTGTAGTGACCTCACACTGATAGCTGGCATTACTGCAGTGACCTCACACTGAGAGCTGGCATTGCTGTAGTGAACTCACACTGAGAGCTGGCATTACTGCAGTGACCTCACACTGATAGCTGGCATTGCTGTAGTGAAGTGACCTCACACTGAGAGCTGGCATTACTGCAGTGACCTCACACTGATAGCTGGCATTGCTGTAGTGAAGTGACCTCACACTGAGAGCTGGCATTACTGCAGTGACCTCACACTGATAGCTGGCATTGCTGTAGTGAAGTGACCTCACACTGAGAGCTGGCATTACTGCAGTGACCTCACACTGAGAGCTGGCATTACTGCAGTGACCTCACACTGAGAGCTGGCATTACTGCAGTGACCTCACACTGAGAGCTGGCATTACTGTAGTGAACTCACACTGAGAGCTGGCATTACTGCAGTGACCTCACACTGATAGCTGGCATTACTGCAGTGACCTCACACTGATAGCTGGCATTACTGCAGTGACCTCACACTGATAGCTGGCATTACTGCAGTGACCTCACACTGAGAGCTGGCATTACTGCAGTGACCTCACACTGATAGCTGGCATTACTGCAGTGACCTCACACTGAGAGCTGGCATTACTGCAGTGACCTCACACTGAGAGCTGGCATTACTGCAGTGACCTCACACTGAGAGCTGGCATTACTGTAGTGAACTCACACTGAGAGCTGCCATTACTGCAGTGACCTCACACTGAGAGCTGGCATTACTGTAGTGAACTCACACTGAGAGCTGCCATTACTGCAGTGACCTCACACTGAGAGCTGGCATTACTGCAGTGACCTCACACTGAGAGCTGGCATTGCTGTAGTGAAGTGACCTCACACTGAGAGCTGGCATTACTGCAGTGACCTCACACTGATAGCTGGCATTACTGCAGTGACCTCACACTGATAGCTGGCATTACTGCAGTGACCTCACACTGATAGCTGGCATTACTGCAGTGACCTCACACTGAGAGCTGGCATTACTGCAGTGACCTCACACTGAGAGCTGGCATTACTGCAGTGACCTCACACTGATAGCTGGCATTACTGCAGTGACCTCACACTGATAGCTGGCATTACTGCAGTGACCTCACACTGATAGCTGGCATTACTGCAGTGACCTCACACTGATAGCTGGCATTACTGCAGTGACCTCACACTGAGAGCTGGCATTACTGCAGTGACCTCACACTGAGAGCTGCCATTACTGCAGTGACCTCACACTGATAGCTGGCATTACTGCAGTGACCTCACACTGAGAGCTGGCATTACTGCAGTGACCTCACACTGAGAGCTGGCATTACTGCAGTGACCTCATATTGAGAGCTGGCATTAGTGTAGTGAAGTGACCTCACACTGATAGCTGGCATTACTGCAGTGACCTCACACTGAGAGCTGGCATTACTGCAGTGACCTCATATTGAGAGCTGGCATTACTGTAGTGAAGTGACCTCACACTGAGACTGGCATTACCGCAGTGACCTCACACACTGGATTCACGTTCAGAACTCCCATCACTACAGTGATCCTACAAAGGGAACTGCCCTCGCTGCACGGGCATACCACTGGGAGCTACCCTTATTGCAGTGGCCTCTCGGTGCAAGGTGACAGCACTGAAGACGCTTCCCGGGGCAAGCCTCCCTGAGTTCAGTGGCCTCTCCATGCAAGGTGACAGCACTGAAGTGGCCTCCCAGGAGTCTCCCTTACTGTAGAGTCCTCTCAGTGCAAGGTGACAGCACTGAAGAGGCCTCCCAGGAGTCTCCCTTACTGTAGAGGCCTCTCGGTGCAAGGTGACAGCACTGAAGAGGCCTCCCAGGAGTCTCCCTTACTGTAGAGGCCTCTCAGTGCAAGGTGACAGCACTGAAGAGGCCTCCCAGGAGTCTCCCTTACTGTAGAGGCCTCTCAGTGCAAGGTGACAGCACTGAAGAGGCCTCCCAGGAGTCTCCCTTACTGTAGAGGCCTCTCGGTGCAAGGTGACAGCACTGAAGAGGCCTCCCAGGAGTCTCCCTTACTGTAGAGGCCTCTCAGTGCAAGGTGACAGCACTGAAGAGGCCTCCCAGGAGTCTCCCTTACTGTAGAGGCCTCTCGGTGCAAGGTAACAGCACTGAAGACGCTTCCCGGGGCAAGCCTCCCTGAGTTCAGTGGCCTCTCCATGCAAGGTGACAGCACTGAAGAGGCCTCCCAGGAGTCTCCCTTACTGTAGAGGCCTCTCGGTGCAAGGTGACAGCACTGAAGAGGCCTCCCAGGAGTCTCCCTTACTGTAGAGGCCTCTCAGTGCAAGGTGACAGCACTGAAGAGGCCTCCCAGGAGTCTCCCTTACTGTAGAGGCCTCTCGGTGCAAGGTGACAGCACTGAAGAGGCCTCCCAGGAGTCTCCCTTACTGTAGAGGCCTCTCAGTGCAAGGTGACAGCACTGAAGAGGCTTCCCAGGAGTCTCCCTTACTGTAGAGGCCTCTCGGTGCAAGGTGACAGCACTGAAGATGCTTCCCGGGGCAAGCCTTCCTGAGTTCAGTGGCCTCTCAGTGAAAGGTGACAGCACTGAAGAGGCCTCCCAGGAGTCTCCCTTACTGCAGTGGCCTCTCAGTGCAAGGTGACAGCACTGAAGAGGCCTCCCAGGAGTCTCCCTTACTGCAGTGGCCTCTCAGTGCAAGGTGACAGCACTGAAGAGGCCTCCCAGGAGTCTCCCTTACTGTAGAGGCCTCTCGGTGCAAGGTGACAGCACTGAAGAGGCCTCCCAGGAGTCTCCCTTACTGTAGAGGCCTCTCGGTGCAAGGTGACAGCACTGAAGAGGCCTCCCAGGAGTCTCCCTTACTGTAGAGGCCTCTCGGTGCAAGGTGACAGCACTGAAGAGGCCTCCCAGGAGTCTCCCTTACTGCAGTGGCCTCTCGGTGCAAGGTGACAGCACTGAAGAGGCCTCCCAGGAGTCTCCCTTACTGTAGAGGCCTCTCGGTGCAAGGTGACAGCACTGAAGAGGCCTCCCAGGAGTCTCTCTTACTGCAGTGGCCTCTCAGTGCAAGGTGACAGCACTGAAGAGGCTTCCCAGGAGTCTCCCTTACTGCAGTGGCCTCTCAGTGCAAGGTGACAGCACTGAAGAGGCCTCCCAGGAGTCTCTCTTACTGCAGTGGCCTCTCAGTGCAAGGTGACAGCACTGAAGAGGCCTCCCAGGAGTCTCCCTTACTGTAGAGGCCTCTCAGTGCAAGGTGACAGCACTGAAGAGGCCTCCCAGGAGTCTCCCTTACTGTAGAGGCCTCTCAGTGCAAGGTGACAGCACTGAAGAGGCCTCCCAGGAGTCTCCCTTACTGTAGAGGCCTCTCAGTGCAAGGTGACAGCACTGAAGAGGCCTCCCAGGAGTCTCCCTTACTGTAGAGGCCTCTCGGTGCAAGGTGACAGCACTGAAGAGGCCTCCCAGGAGTCTCCCTTACTGTAGAGGCCTCTCGGTGCAAGGTGACAGCACTGAAGAGGCCTCCCAGGAGTCTCCCTTACTGTAGAGGCCTCTCGGTGCAAGGTGACAGCACTGAAGAGGCCTCCCAGGAGTCTCCCTTACTGTAGAGGCCTCTCAGTGCAAGGTGACAGCACTGAAGAGGCCTCCCAGGAGTCTCCCTTACTGTAGAGGCCTCTCGGTGCAAGGTGACAGCACTGAAGATGCTTCCCGGGGCAAGCCTTCCTGAGTTCAGTGGCCTCTCAGTGAAAGGTGACAGCACTGAAGAGGCCTCCCAGGAGTCTCCCTTACTGCAGTGGCCTCTCAGTGCAAGGTGACAGCACTGAAGAGGCCTCCCAGGAGTCTCTCTTACTGCAGTGGCCTCTCAGTGCAAGGTGACAGCACTGAAGAGGCCTCCCAGGAGTCTCCCTTACTGTAGAGGCCTCTCAGTGCAAGGTGACAGCACTGAAGAGGCCTCCCAGGAGTCTCCCTTACTGTAGAGGCCTCTCGGTGCAAGGTGACAGCACTGAAGATGCTTCCCGGGGCAAGCCTTCCTGAGTTCAGTGGCCTCTCAGTGAAAGGTGACAGCACTGAAGAGGCCTCCCAGGAGTCTCCCTTACTGCAGTGGCCTCTCAGTGCAAGGTGACAGCACTGAAGAGGCCTCCCAGGAGTCTCCCTTACTGCAGTGGCCTCTCAGTGCAAGGTGACAGCACTGAAGAGGCCTCCCAGGAGTCTCCCTTACTGTAGAGGACTCTCGGTGCAAGGTGACAGCACTGAAGAGGCCTCCCAGGAGCCTCCCTTACTGTAGAGGCCTCTCGGTGCAAGGTGACAGCACTGAAGAGGCCTCCCAGGAGTCTCCCTTACTGCAGTGGCCTCTCAGTGCAAGGTGACAGCACTGAAGAGGCCTCCCAGGAGTCTCCCTTACTGTAGAGGCCTCTCGTGCAAGGTGACAGCACTGAAGAGGCCTCCCAGGAGTCTCCCTTACTGCAGTGGCCTCTCAGTGCAAGGTGACAGCACTGAAGAGGCTTTCAAGGAGTCTCCCTTACTGTAGAGGCCTCTCGGTGCAAGGTGACAGCACTGAAGATGCTTCCCGGGGCAAGCCTCCCTGAGTTCAGTGGCCTCTCCATGCAAACTGACAGCACTGAAGAGGCCTCCCAGGAGTCTCCTTTACTGCAGTGGCCTCTCGGAGCAAGGTGTCACACTAAAGAGGCTTCCCAGGGCAAGTCTCCCTTACTGCAGTGTCCACACAAAGCCATTATCCTGTGGCCTTCCCTTGCTGCAGTGACATTGCACTGGGAGCTGCTCTTACCGTACTGACAAAGCAAACACAAGGAGATGATGGATGGAGTGCTGAAACTTTTCAGACACTCACCTCCAGTCACAGATCTGGGTTGAATCCATCATCGCGCCACTCCATGTCAGACCCAGCCATATGCAAATCAGTCTTGACCCATTGCCTCATGGGAGCAGTCCAGCACGAACTGCCAAGCCAGGTCTTCACTGGACTGGAAACAAGCACCCTGTGACAGGTTTTGGGGTAACACCCCATATCAGCCAGGCTAGCTTAGATCCAGTGGCAAAGTGAGCAAGGGACCACGTCTGGGCATACCCTGCCAACTTAGGGGGAACAAATCAAACACAAGGAGATGAGAGACAGAGTGATTAAACGTTTCAGACACTCACCCACAGTCACGTTTTTTTTCCAAACCAGGGAGGACCTGGCCTTGCAGTTCGGGCTGGACTGTTCCCTTTGGTCACAGGGTCAAGACTGACTTGCATATGGCTGGGTTCATAATGGAATGGCATGGGGAGCAAAAAATAGATGGATTTAGGCCCATATCTCTGTACTGGGGTGAATGTTTGACATTGTTCAGCATTCTGTCCATCAATTGTTCTTTTTGCATTTGTCACACCGAGTAGGATGGATATGCCCAGATGTGGGTCCTGTGCTCTCCATGCCACTGGAGTCAAGCTATCCTGGCTGATGAGGGGTGAAACCCCGAAACCGGTCCTAGGATGCTTGTTTCCAGTCCAGGGAGGACCTGGCCTGGCAGTTCGGGTTGGACTGTTTCCTTTGGGCACTGGGTCAATACTGATTTGCATATGGCTAGGTTCAAACTGGAATGGCTTAGAGAGCAAAAAACAATGTATTTAGACCCAGATCTCTGTACTGGGATGAATGTATGACATTGTTCTGCATTCTGTCCATCAACTGTCCTTTTTGCATTTGTCACTCCGAGTGGGACAGGTATGCCCAGACGTGGGTCACATGCTCTCCATGCCACTGGAGTCAAGCTATCCTGGCTGATGAGGGGTGAAATTCCGAAACTGGACCTAGGATGCTTGTTTCTAGTCCAGGGAGGGCCTGGCAGTTTGGGCTGGACTGTTCCCATGAGGAAAGGGTCAAGACTGATTTGCATATGGCTGGGTTCAAACTGGAATGGCATGGGGAGCACAAAACAATGGATTTAGGTGAAGATCTCTGTACTGGGGTGATTGTATGACATTGTTCTACATTCTGTCCATCAATTGTTCTTTTTGCACTTACTGTAGTGACATCTCACTATAATCTCATTTTACTGCTGGACATCACACCGGATTCTGTCTTCCTTGCAAAGACAATGATATGATACTGCAAGTCATGCATACTGTCATGACGTCAGTAGGTGCCCTTAGTATTGTGTCATCATACCTGGAGCGGTCATCACAGCTGTCAAATCAGAATGGGCACAGGGTCAGACTGATTTGCATATGGCCATGTCTGAACTGGGGTGGCAGAGTGGGCTAAAGAACGGTGATGGATTAAACCCAGATCTGTTGACTGGGTGTGAGTGTTTGATTGGTTCAGATGCTCCGTCCATCACCACCCACTTTTGTACCGCTTTGTTCCCCATAAGTTGGCAGGCTATGCTCAGACGTGAGTCCCTTGCTCACTTTGCCACTGGATTCAAGCAAGCCTGGCTGAAGATGGCTGAAATGCCAGAAACCGGTCCTAAGAAGCTTGTTTCCGGTCCAGGGAAGGCATGGCTTGGCAGTTCGGGCTGGACTGTTCCCATGAGGCACAGGGTCAGACTGATTTGCATATGGCCATGTCTGAACTGGGGTGGCAGAGTGGGCTACAGAACGGTGATGGATTAAACCCAGATCTGTTGACTGGGTGTGAGTGTTTGATTGGTTCAGATGCTCCGTCCATCACCACCCCCTTTTGTACCGCTTCCTCCTGTGACATCACACAAGGAGGTACCATTACTACTGTGACTAATGGGAGATGCCCTTAATGAAGTGACATCACAGAGAGTTGCTCTTCTTGCGGTGACATCACACCAGGAGGAGACTTCGCAGCTGTGACGTCAGTCGGGGAGCTGCCCTAAGGCCGTGGCGTCACAGTGTTTGCTGCCATTCCTGCATTGCCTCACACGGAGCTGCTGTTCCTGCTGTGAAATCACATCAGGATCTGCCTTCGCAGCTGTGACATCAGTCTGGGAGCTATCCCAATGCTGTGACGTCACACTGTAAGCTGCTGTCCCTGCAGTGCATCACAGAGAGCTGCTCTTCCTGTGGTGACATCGTACCAGGAGGTGGAAACTTCACTGTTGTGACCAATGGGGAGCTGCCATTGCTGCTGTGGCGACGGCGTGGGAATTTTATTTGCTCAAGTGACATCCCCCCAGGAGGAGCCATTACAACAGAGACTTCACATCTGCACTTTCTGCTATGACATTTACGTAAACATCTTAACAAACCACCTACGGAGGAAAAACACATAACCAATGTAAGAAAAAACAGAACAGGACCAACAAATTAAGCAAAAAATATAACCTAATCAAGCAAAATTGCGATTTAAAGTGCCGAAATTCGCAGAATTTAGGCGTTTGCTATCGCAATTTTGCTAAATCGTATGTATGAAGGCAAATCTGCGTGCAAAATAAAGAATCGCAAAATTTGCGATTCCTTATTTTGCTATTGCTTTTAAGGAATCGCAAATTTTGCGATTCCTTATATGCAATGTAAGAAGCACCAAAAAAGTGCAACTTGGCCTTAAGGAATCGCAAATTACCACCAACTTCAAGTTGGTGGTAATTTGCGATTTCTTTGAAAAAGGCACTTTTTTGCATTTTTCAAAGTTCAATGTGAAGCACATACATGCCCTTAGGGCATGTATGTGCGCCACATGTGCACCCGTGCTTATTTCAGGGGTGCAACACGGTGTCCTCTTGACACCCGTGCTCCATTGAAATTGCATTCTCAATTTGCGATTCTCTAATTGCTAATCGCAAATTGAGAATGTCTTCCCATTCATTCCTATAGCCCATAGGAATGAATGGGGAGGTATTCCTTAATTGCGATTCGCAATTAAGGAATATGTAGGATTCGCAAAATGTATTGCAAATCCTACATACATAGCACTTTGTGATTCTCAAATAGCGATTCGCAAAAAATCGCTATTTGAGAATTGCGAAAGAGGATTTTGATACATATGGCCCTATATGGCTAGAATTGGGCAATGATCGCAAGAGAGGAGGCCGCGGCCCGATTCCACCTACTGTGGTGCCTGTGACAGGAAGGACGGACCCAGGCCCCCCCCCCCCCCCCCCCCGACGGATACCAGCAGAAAGGGTGGGGGTGGTGGGGAGGGGGTACAACAGGAAATAGTGCGGGGTAGATCTCTGCTTCCAAAACTGATGAAAAGGCCCGAGAAGCGGAGATGAAAAGGCACAAAGGCCCGCGCCGCAGCGAGCAGCCCGGGGATGTCCTGCCAAGAGACGCTGCCAGGCGAACCCTTGGACGAGGCCTGGAGCGCGCCCAAGAGGCGCGCGGGTTCAGCGCCAGTCCGCAGCCCAGCCTGCCAGCCAATCACTTATCATAATTGAGTGCGAAATCTCCGCATTTTGGAATGTCAGTTTTCTTAATCAATGCAAGACGCGCACGGAAATGGCCGCTTCTATTTGCATATTTCTGAGCTCCTTTCCTCTTCTGTTTATGCAGCAATTTCGAAAAGAAATCGCAAATTCAGTCACATGCCATGAACTCATTAATGGAACCTGCCTATTCTGGGGCACATGTCCCTCCCTCCAGTCCCTCCCTCCAGTTATGAATGACAGTTTGGGAATGTATGGGGTCGGGCCGAGTCCACACTGGTCTTTCACCATCACAATATCTAGGGGGTAAATTAAGGGTGCAGTCAGTAGGGTAAAAGGTTCATTCAGCTTTTTATTTTCTTCAGTACAATATAGCCAGGGCACAAGTCGTAAAAAAAGAAGTGTGGGGGGGGGGGGCGCTGTCACCGGAAGTGACATCACGACAGGAAGTGTCGTCACGAAAAGTGCCGAGCTTCTCGGCCCAGAGAGGCAAAAAAGGGAAGTCCAGCTGTTTGGCATGGGGGAAGGCGTCCCCCCCCCCCCCCCCCGGTAAAATACATGGGGGGACGCCGTCCACCCGCATGGTACCCCGACTCGAGCCCTGAATATAGCCGAACTCGGCCTCAGGGCATTAGAGCACTTTACACAAGTATCAGATTTTATTACGACAGATTTACATTTTGTACGGCACCAGGAGATTCAGTGATCTACCTAAAATCACAATATTAAGCCAACGCCGAAACTCCAACCTGGTCCTCCAGTTCCAGTTGTGGCCATAACGCCAAGGAGATGCCTACAGTATTGTTCCATGGGTCTCGGAGAGCTGTGGGTGACCATCACCTGTATCTAAATCGTAGTGAACAATTCACATCTGTGAGGGATGGCCCTGGCCAGTTTCTACACGCTCACATGTAACAGGGTGCACATTACATTCATGGGCTTTGATTCACCAAAATGACAGGGGTAGTGGAAGTGACATCATATGTCCCTTGACCCTGATTTTTCCAGGAAGGCATGTCACATGACCCTAACATCACACTCTCTTACATCGCTTTACACTCATTCGTCTTCATTCTAACTCCCTCACTTGTATTAACTTTTAATGTCACCCATACTCACTGATACTCAGGCCCCAGTTTACCAATGCTTTGAACTGTGTTTTGTTCACTTTTGAGACACAAACCTGGTGCAAAGTGTCAGGGTGGGATTTACTATCCAAAACTAATCCTGATTTAAACTGGCTAGTATCCCAAAGTAACACAAAATTATGTTAAGCACTGCTTTGCATTATTTTGCTTTGAGAGGGGTGTTCCTTGGGTGGTGTCTAGGTGTGCCCAAGCGAGCCCCCCATCCCATGGATTCTGACACAACTCCCTCTCTACAAACTTCGGTAGACAGGAATATCCAAAATCTTATGACTCCTCATGGCAGGAGTAACAAAGAGAAAATGTTTTACTTTTTTTTCCCAACTTTTTATGTGCCCTGTACTGTATAGCACACATGCAAAGTGGGAAAAGCCTTAAAGCATACTTTTTGTACTAGAAGGGATCCCTTCCAGTATAAAACGTAAGGCAGGAAAGCAACTTTTGTGCAGCGTTGTCTTGCAACAAAGAATATTAAATCCGTGCCTCATTCTCACACAATCTCACGCACTACCTGTCACTGACTCTCACTCACTTTCACTAACACGATTACACAGACAGACACATACTCACATATACACACTCTCTAACATAAATACACTCTCACCCTCAAGCACCTAAACAATACACATGTAAAAAGCATGTTTATCTACCAGAACTGCCACCAAAGGTCTAGCTCTAGCTAAGTGAGCTCAATTTGTATTACACTAACAGTGACCATTATATTATTTACCATTCGTTTAATGAAAAATGGGCAGAAAATAAGGAATGTGAAACTGCCAATGTGTTCGTGGCTCTGAGTTTTCCACCTCTGAGGCCAGGGATTGCAAAGGCAGAGCCAGGGGCTGGAAGGGGCAAGCCAGGCGTCGCACCTGTGACCCCTGGTGACCTCTAAATGACGTCCATGATTAAATTGAGCTACAGTCATGCTCAAGTTTCCCAATGTATTTGTAAAATAGTGCCTTAAAATCTATCATTTACCCATTATAAATAACTGTGGGGTGAGCCCAGACCAAGCTCCGAGCATCTAGCTTGCATCATGAACAGATTATCTGTTCATATACCATATCAAATATACAATATATCTATGTAGTATATAATATAGTGTTTCCTGGGGCTGCTTTTGGTAAGCAGTTCTGCATGGGAGACGCAGGAGTGAGTCGAACAGCTTCTCTTTTAGTGAAACCACAATAGGAAATAATCCCTTCTCCTGTCTAGCTTTATCTAACTACCCATCATCACACGCTCTGCCTACTTCATCACTCCACAGCTGCATTATAAGATTTCACCTCCTACTGTATGTGCAATAGGATTCATTACCTGGACGATCACCACTAAAGAGCATCCTTTGGGGCTCCCGGGTCCTCCACAGGTACACCCCACACAACACTATAGGTTAGAATCGGACTTAAAGTAACCCATCCACACATGGTCATAGTGCTTTTCGTTCGAAGAAGGCTGTGCCGGTGCAACTGAGCTTCACAATTTAGTAGAACTGCACATGAGATGACCAAAATAACACCGCTCATTTCATCTAATGAGTGCAAAATCATTGAGAGGGTTTCGGAACGCAAAGCTAAAATCTCATTGGAAATCTGCAGGAGTGCTCTATCGCGATTTAACCCCTTCCATGCTAATGACGGCCCCCAGCCGTCATGCATCACGGTGCTCGTGTGCTGATGACGGCTGGGGGCTGTCATGAACCCGCCCACTCTTAAAAACGGCCGCACAGGCGCAGAATCGCGTCCGCGCCCAAGGGGTTAAATATGATACTAATCTAAGTGTCACTCTGGGATTTCCTAGTGGTGATTATCTCATCGTACTGCCTTATCACTGCCCTCGTAGGACATATTTTTTTCCTACAGTTACTCATACAAGAATTCTAGAAGTCTCTCCTAGAAGAATCAGAGCAGAGACTGTTCCTACCGCACACTTGGAAGCTTCATAGCTTTTCAGTAAGAAGCCCATAGGAATTCACGAGAAATCATAGAAGGATCGAAGAAGAAAAAAAAGATATACAATAGTATCAATTATTTGGCGAAGGTACTCTAAATGTGCATAGTGCAGCCCTCAGGAGCTTTACGAAACTGAGGACAGATAACTCTATCCTCAACACCAGAGAGAGGCTTAATGTGTCCGAAGCTCATTTTTCCAGACAACATAAATGATAAAGCTTAATCGGATAGTGATTTACATCAAAATGTTTCAAATGTGCGCATGTAACATTATAATCTGCATTTTGGTGTGTTTGTTTTGGTACAGATTACAAATTTACTCTATATCTGCTACTGAACAGCTCTTGTATCAGGGGCAACAGGGCATGAATTTACAGTGGGTCGGTGGGAACTAGTGATAAAGGGAATTAATAATCCTCAGAACATGCGTACAGCATGTAATAATAAATAATAATAATCCACATTTGTAAAGCGCACAATAACCCGTCAGGGTCTCTAGGCGCTAGGGGCCGTCGGGAAGATTAAGCGAGCTATTGTGCTGGGCTAACCTGCCGCCGGAGCTGGGGATCGAACCCTGATCCCCAGATTCCAGCGGCAGTCGCCCTGGCCGCGGCGCCACACCTCTCCCTAATGTACAGCGCCGAATGGCCAATATTAGTGACACCTGAGCAGAATGTGTTCTATCAATGCTACGAGACAGGATATCAGTGCGCAAAGTGCAAGTAAGCGTGTTCAAATAAGTCCTGAAACCAGTACTTGAACTGGAAAAATAGAAGTGCAGGTACTCTGTACCCAGAGTACCTGCTTGATTCTGAAAAGTGCCAGTACTCTCCAATAAAAAGTATAACATTTTTCTTGAAAATTGCGGGTACTCTACCTCTCATAATGAAAAAGTGCCAGTACTCAGTAGCGGACTGTATAGGCCCATTTAAATCTCTGCCTGCGACCGCGGAATATAATGAATAAGGAGCTCCTGTTGTATATAAAAAGGACATTGAAAGTGACCTCATGTTCCACTGACCTTACAAAACAGCTTGCCATTTGGCCTTGCATTTCCATTTGGCGACAAAATTCCTCAGCGACATGAGATAGCCTTAACGTGATGAAGTACCGCCAGGCTATTTCATTCCCAATGGAAAGTTATGATCTCAGCATTTGTATAGCACCTTCTACCATTAGTACTACACCCAAGCGCTTTCTTAACTTTGGCGCCCTTTTTGTACAGTTCTGTGATTTCCATCAATTGCTTTTTTTTAGACAGCCACGTTAGTCGAGTAAAGAACTATGAAGTCATGTTATGCACTTGACGAAGTTGTAAGTTTAGGTTAACTTGTGTGAATGGTTGTGAGTCGTATTGCACTAACTTCTAGACGAGTTTCCTCTTTCTATCGGATAAAACAGACATATGGATGAGATCAGCTTGCAGTCGAGCTCGAAAAGATGAAAGAAACATCTAAGTTTGTAACTTTGGTACTCGTTTTCAATTTAAGGTTGATGAATTCGCGTTTTAGGGGCCTGGGAACGACCCCACCCCAGGAATGCAGGTCAGCAAGTGCTGCCTGGAAGCCCCCAGACTGTGAGAACGGGATGAGCGAGGAGGAGGCCGGCCGGACTGCCTCAGGTGCTCCATGTGCGCTCGGGCCTCCACAGCCTCGGGCTCGCGTAGACAAAGAAGCCTTCTTCGAGGGCAGGACACAGATAGGCAGAACCCTCGGTGGAACGAATCCATCCCGGAGCTCCCGTGACACCCGGTTATTTGTAGCCTCTCGGTTCCCATCAAAGTCACAAATAAAAGTCTCTAACTGGCATGACACCTCTAATGATTCCTAATGGGTTCAGGCTCCTCGGAAGGGCTTCCCTGCCAGGCTGAGGCCCGAGGGCTTCTGGGAAGAGCTGGGCTGGCTTGGGAGACCTCACTGCCCAAAGGCCCTTGAGTCAATCTCGCTTCTGCGCGCATCTTACTCTCGCGAGAGGTGTTTGTGGACGGCAGACAGTGGGGATATAATGTAACTCCTACAGACAATGTGCGTTGTCTCCGTCGAAGCCAGAGTTAGAACTAAATGCGCTTACTTAGAAAGATGGATGTGATACAGGTGAACACTTTCTTGGCACTGAGAACAAAATGTTCATATTTTGTAAACAGCATAATTAAACACAGTAAGATCTGCCAGAACAAGACACTGAAGCTTAACAAGGGTGAAGGGGGGCCTAATGCAATTCCAAGCATAGGAAAAGCATCCACCTCACCCCAGCCCCGACCTCTGGCTAAAAAGCAAAAGAGGGCCACTATTAAGTGGCAGTGCGCCTCTCACAGCCGGTGCAAATGTACCTGGCTACACTGGCAGCTGCAACCCTGGCAAGGCCATATCTCCTAACCTAAGCAGAAGGCCATATAGCTGGCCGGTAGAGGTGAACACAACCACACTCTTTCCCCTGCACCGAGTGTAAGTCAGTGGTGCCTGAGAACATAACGGCTAAACACTTGCATAAAATGGATTATGAAAGGCAGGGACAGACAGGTTGGGTGATCCGGGATAAAGACTGACATTTCCTACTGATGTCAGTCAGGCAGGTGATAACCCTCTTAAGGCGGTTAAACAAGGCATGTTGCTGGAAGTCGATGAACAAGTTGAATTTGGGATCAGGTTTTTGGGCACATCCCACAATGAGTATCGCTTAAAAGGACACTGTGGACCCAGCAAGACACCAATACTGTCAATTACCTCAGAGGCACACATCAGGCCTGGCAATGTCTCAGCAATCCTCCCTTACGCCAAGTTCCTGATGTATCGGTAATACAACCAAAATGTAGTCAAGAAAACAGCGCACTGCCCATTTATGCTACTGAGGATTCAGCTTAACCAATCAGAAAACAGACTCCTGTATTTGATGGAATCCTTGAGACCAGTGTATGAAGGTACCCAAACTACAACATTACTGCAAGGCCATGCTGACGGCTAGAAAGCAATAAACAAGTCTAGTAACATAATACAACATAACAGAAACCACCACAAATGCAGACACCATAGAGCTGGGATTAGAAGTGGCAATGTATTGTAGGAATAGTTTAAGGTGTAGGGTGAGATGCGAGTTAACAGAGTAGCCCGCAGCAGTAACACTGGAATCATATCAGAAATGCAGACGGACCCCACCACTGTAATAGCCACATGGCGTATCCATCACATGCATCACTGCGTGAGCAGCCCTTAAGACCTAATAATACTTTCAACAAGGCATTATTTATGAAATTGATGCTTTTTTTGTGCATATTATCCATTGGACTGAAAGCATTGGAAATTATCCCTGAAAGACCTTGCCAGACATTGCTGGTGTCAGCTTGCCAAGTCTGTGGTAGATTTCGAAAAGGGGTTATTCCAAGATCTTAGGTTCCAGCACTACTGGAAGACATTTCAAGGTTGCATGATCGCCCTTTGAGTGAACAGTTCTGCAATACACAGCACAGCTTATATCTCCATCCTAGAACAAACATGAACCCTTTCATTACCAGGTGGGCAAATTGAACACTTTGGGGGCAGGTCCAAAACTCCAAAGAGGCTTTAAAAATAGGACCAAAAGGGTGTGCAGAAACCAGCAGGTGCCAAGGCCTGGATTACTCAGCTACAGACCCAATCCAAGTCAAGAACGTTGAATCTCTCTGTTTAACTGTGTGTTGCCGATGAGGGTACAGGAAGCTGGCTTACCGAAACGGCCTTGGTATCAATAGGTCTGACCTGTGTTTGCATTAATGCAAAATCAGAGAGACTCTAGCCTGGCTTGGGGCAATAGTCTGGCTATTGCCCGCTCTAAGCCCAATTAAAGAATGAGCCACAGTCAAGCCAAACCGGTGCCTCCTTCGCCTTTTTGGACTTTGGCAACAGAAAAAATCAACAATCAGTATCCTGCAAGTTGAAGGGCAGCTGATGCAACACGGTAGGAGCATGAAAACAAAAATTGTGTTTTTCTATTTCCATTGAGCTTACAGCTTTAATCAAATGCAGAACAATATACTAATACCAAAGACTTCTCTCCATACCACCCCCTAACCTCATGTCTTCTTGTTTTAGTTTATGACTTTGTTGTGGTGCAGAGAATCTTCCAAAGTAGCTCTGGGTGCTCATGGAAGGCCTGTGACATTAATATAAGAGTGCCTAGATACATTTTAACCCACTTAGTTTGCTATAGTGCTTTTTATGTCTTGCCTAAGTCAGTGCACGCGCCGTCTGTTGTGAGACATTTTAACGCTTAGAGTGGACTTCGAGCCCTCCCGAAGTTTACCATAGGTTGACCTCATTGTCCCTAATATTTGCTTGCTTCTTACTTGATGGTTTGTGTGGGCTTTACTTCCTTGTACTGAGTTTTTAAATCCCCTGCGGCATGGATGCATTACTGTGTTCTTACACTTACACTGTGTTCTTACACTGCTCATTTTTTGGTGCCACTTTTTTCTTTTTATTTAAGCACTCTACAAGAGTTTATGTGTTTTCCAGTTGTCTCGCTTGTGTGCTACCCTGTCCCCTGATTGACGCTTGGACTCATACCTGGTTCTCCAGTTCCAACGTCGGCAGCTCTAGATGTTGGGGCACATTAGTCCACATCTTTACGTCACTATACTTAATTGATTTTAACTTCAAAATTGTGAATCACAAACAAGTGAATCTGCTTAGTCAGCCCTATAAAATATGAATTCATATATAGTTTATTATCTACCGTGTCATTTACATAATGGGCATTTCGATAACCAAGCTCGTGCTTTGGCTTTTGGGGCTCACTCTAAATTTGGTGGCTCCTAGGGAGTAGAGAAAGGGAGTATTAGCAGGTTAAGCAACCAATACACCTGTGAGCAAACCAGTATGGGGGCCATGGGGACCACTGAAGAAAGACTACACGGACTAACTAGGGCATAGTAAAGTGCTAAATATGAATGCAGGCAAACCCTTCCTCAGTTTATATCAAGAAACGGAGACCCATGCAAAACCGCTGGCTCTTACACGGAGTTATCGCACCCACTAGAAAGCACCTGTAAAAATGAATGCTCAAAACAAACAAGTACTGACTTTCCAAAGCACCCAACTAAGCCAAGTGAGCCCCACTCTCCCAGCGTAGGAAAAACAATAAGCACAGAAGAACATAACTTCTCATACTTAAATGCTTCTTCGGGCAACCTGGTGCCAAAGATATAGGGTTAGGTACATTATGGATGACAATGAGCACTTTAGATGAATTTACAATGCTAGACAATATGCATAAAAAGCAGAATCAATTCCAACATCGGACAAGATTGCAACAATCAAAGATTCGATCACAATGATAGAATTGCATCCAGGATCAAGTAAAGAAGGTTTACATTGGAAAAAATACAACAGGGATAATAATAACACAGAATCAGGGAAGCTAAGCAGAAAAGGGTACATAACCTTCACAACCCCTCCTTGACAAGGTATCTTTGAAAAGCTAAAGAAGGTGCAATCTATATACCTCAAGGTAAGGCGGATGCTGGAGGGTCAATGTGACCCCGACACATCCATTCTGCAGAACATGGAGTCTGCTCTGTGGGGCCTGTGCTCTTCAGGTGGGTGCATGGGACACGCCTCCCGAACCAAATAGTGAATGGCCAGACACACATGCACTAAATTTACTCATGATGATTGCTGCAACGTTTATCAACTGCCTGGTTATATTTTAAGTTGGTTGTGTTTACATGTGGTTATATCATATGCGTAGTTTATGTATGGCGTAAAATGATTTGCACAAACTGCAACAATACTTTATAGTATTGACTATACTGCTGTAGTAGGCAAACACAGAGGTCTCTATGGGTTCGAAAGTATGGTTTTCATTGCATATAATGGGGCGATGGTTGTCAAATTGCAATTACGGGTAATGGGATGTGCTTAAATGTCGCACTACTTGACAGCCCTTCGTAAAGGGGTCTCAACAAGCACTGGGCTTCCTTTTCGAGAAGAGGCATGTATCTGTGCCATCTTTTTAACAGTTAAGTGCCTCTAGAAAGATTGTTAAAAGCCACATGCCTGTCGAGCCGAATTAAAAACTGATTTCCACAAGTTTACATCCACAGATTTCATGCAGAAAATCTCCACCTGCTATATTCCTTAAAATCTTCTTTTAAATATGTCTCTACATCCCTTCTACCTTCTGCCTGTAAATATAATGCCAGTCTGTCTTAAGCTCTTTTTTTTAAAGCTATAACAATATCTCTTCCAGTAAGCATTAGCTTCTCACACAGCCCCTTTAATGATCACAGCTAAGCCACTTATTACCACAAAGAAACTGGAGTAAATGCATGGAATAGTTTCCTTTATCGTAGAGTAACCCCAATAAGCAATGGACTGACCACTAACTTTGGGGTACCTGGTAGCCAGCTACTCGCCACAATGCGCTTCAACACCTCATCAGAGGTAGTAAGCACTATATAAATAGAATTTCAAGTTCAATCTTGCACACATGGCGACGAGACAAAAGTTTGCTCTGGCAGAGGAGACCATTTTCTACTCAATCATGCTAGAAATGTGCCTCCATGAGCTACTTGTGCACCTTTGCACCAGGGATAAAAGAAGATTTTTATCACTTTCTCCTCGTCAGCCCACGACGCAAACATACAAGGCATTTACTAGGGAACCCTCGCCGTCTCTATTCTCATTTTAGGAATATGGAGAAAAAGATGCCTCCCTTTTGGAGGAACAAAGCAAACACAAGGAGATGATGGACAGAGGGCAGTACCTTTTCAAAGTCACAACGAGTCACTGATCTGGGTTGAATCCATCATCATTCTTTGGCTCACTTCGCCACCCCAGTTCAGACCCAGCCATATGCGAATCAGTTTTGACCCTGTTCCTCATGAGAACAGTCCTGCCCTGGACCGGAAACACGCCTCCTGGGACTGGTTTTGGGGTAACACCCCTCATCATGCCAGGCTAGCTTGAATCCAGTGGCAAAGTGAGCATGGGACCCATGTATGGCCAAACCCTGCCAACTTAGGGCGAACAAAGCAAACACAAGGAGATAATGGACGGAGTGCAGTACCTTTTCAAATTCACAACCAGTCACAGATATGGATTGAATCCATCATCATTCTTTAGCTCACTTCGCCACCCCAGTTCAGACCCAGCCATATGCAAATCAGTTTTGACCCTGGTCCTCATTAGAACAGTCCTGCCCGAACTAACAAGCCAAGTCTTCTCTGTACCGGAAACAAGCCTCCTGGGACCGGTTTCAGGGTAACACTCCTCATCAGCCAGGCTAGCTTGAATCCAGTGGCAAAGTGAGCATGGGACCCACGTCTGGGCATACCCTGCCAACTTAGGGCGAACAAAGCCAACACAAGGAGATAATGGACGAAGTGCTGAAACTTTTCAGACACTCGACCCCAGTCACAGATCTGGGTTGAATCCATCATCGTTTTTTAGCTCACTTCGCCCCCCCAGTTCAGACCCAGCCATATGCACATCAGTCTTGACCCTGTTCCTCGTGGAAACAGTCCAGCCCTAACTGCCAAGCCAAGTCTTCCCTGGACCAGAAACAAGCATCCTTTTGGAAGATCAAGATACAGATGTGACAAAACCATCTTTATTTACTGACAGCCCTTGGAGTTGGGTATAAACAGCCACAGCCAACCTCACATCTTCGTGGTTTGGTCAACGGACCTAAGACAATTATGGAAGAAATCAAATAAATTTGATCCAACCACATCACTGGCCGAAATTCAACAGGGCCCCTCCTTTATGGCAGACCCAGTCAGCACTGAAGAGGGGACAGAGACTGTATCCAAGGCAGACCCAGTCAGCACTGAAGAGGGGACAGACACTGTATCCATGGTGGACACAGTCAGCACTGAAGAGGGGACAGAGACTGTATCCATGGCAGACCCAGTCAGCACTGTAGAGAGGACAGAAACTGTCTCCACGGCAGACCCAGTCAGCACTGTAGAGAGGACAGAGACTGTATCCACGGCAGACACAGTCAGCACTGTAGAGGGGACAGAGACTGTATCCAAGGCAGACACAGTCAGCACTGAAGAGGGGACAGAGACTGTATCCAAGGCAGACACAGTCTGCACTGAAGAGGGGACAGAGACTGTATCCAAGGCAGACACAGTCAGCACTGTTGAGGGGACAGAGACTGTGTCCACGGCAGACACAGTCAGCACTGTTGAGGGGACAGAGACTGTTAGAACTAAAGGCAATCAGGAAAGAATGCAGTTGACAACCCTGCATGGACAAGTAGCCACTCTTACTTTATTTATTCCTAAATCCTTCTTGCTTGATGTTTTTTTTCTCCTTATCCACCGTTTTATGTCAATATTTGTACTTAAATGCCAAAAACTATTCAAATGTTGATAATATTGAAAAGTGAATTAACGCAATGAGGGGGTGGGTTTGTTATGGAGCATCTGAAGATTCTTTAACCCTCATGGCAAACTGACAGATTTAAAAGCTACATAAGAGGCAGATTTTGGTCCAATTGATGAGACCAACGGAAGAGAGACCTCGCGGTCCTGACCAAGGCCTGTCTCATCCAATTTGAATATGTGCACAGATTCTATTAAACACCTCTATACCTTTGGCGTATGGGGCGGCTCCCCTCCCCTCATTGCATCAGGTACAGGGCTGAGAAAGGAGATTTTTCTCATGTAACACTATTGTGCCTATTGACCCTGAAATATTGATCCAGGATAGCACTGACCCCGACTAAGGTATAACACATTCCTATCACATTGTCCCCTAAATTGTTCCTTTTGGAAATAATGGAAGAAGCAGGTTTCCAGAGGAGCACACAGGTATTGACTGAGTTGGGTTCATGCAAACCAAACATGACTAAGTCGAACACTTGACATCCCCTTTGACTCTGCCAAGGAGGGAATGGCTGCAGAGATGAGCCTTTATGAAAAATCAACACGCTTGACGCATGGCTGCCTTCATAAACATGGGAATATTTGGGGACCATGGATATCCCAGTTTGGTCAATGCATATTACTCAAATATGAACTAATGTAACTACGATCAGTATGAATTTCAATGTCAACAGGCCCAGAGCGCACTTAGCAGCATCGTGAAGGGGGAGTGGTTGTAGACATTGTTTCTCGGTTGTTTTGTTATTAAGGTAAAATACGGAAAACTATGATTTAAAAAAGATGCATATTCCTATATAATATGTTCCAAACTCAGCCTATCCCACGTATCACTTACCTACGCCGGGTCCTCCAACCAGGCAAGGTACTTTTAGACCAGACTCCCACCGCTCTCCTTCTCCCTTGTCGCTCTCTTTCTCATTTCTGCAGGAGCAGCTGCCAGAATCCATCAACATCGTCAACAACTGGATCATTTGTGCACTTTCTCTAGTGCCACTTTCACTCTTTTTCTGCTTCTTTCTTCTGTTTCGCTGTTGTCATTTTCACCCATTTTCTGCTCATATTTGTTGTTTCTCTACTGCCACTTCGACTTTTTTCTGCTCATTTCTGCTATTTATCTACTACCATTTTCCCCCTTTCCTGCTTCTTTTTGCAGTGACTTTCAATCTTCATCTGCTCTTTTTTTGATTTATCCATTTTTGCGCTTTCTGTTCTCCCTTCATGCCACTGTTGCCTCTTCTAATATTTTCACTACTGATAATTCTTTTCTCCCCCCCCCCCTCCCCCCCCCTGTCAGGGGGCCTTCTCTTGCTCTTTTCTTATTGGAGCCAACCCATGCGCTCCTTAACTGTTTTCCTGACTACAGAACTCTCCTGTGCCCCTACTTATTTACAGATGCAGTGTAGGCGCACAAAGTACACGCCACAGGCACACCAAATGTAAGCCGTCTGCGCCTGCACCAAGAATGTTGGTCCTCACCTCCAGGAGCTATACTGTCGAGTCTCTCCACGTCCTCGATTGCGGCTGCCACTCACTGTATTGTATTGTATTGTATTGTAATTGCATTTATATAGCGCTTACTACCCCTGACGAGGCGTCAAAGCACTTTTTCGGCGAGTAGCACGCTACTCCGGGATCCATAGAGGATTAGTGTTGAATTAGAATAGTGAAACATGCAAGTACATTTTAAGTGGTGGATAGGTTAGTCAGTTATTTGGATTTGGAATGATAGCAGAAGGATAGAGGAGGACAAAGGTTTGTATTTATATAGCGCTTGTTGACGCACGCTATTCAGGAAGCCTATGAAGGATTAGTGGGGAATTAATATGGTGAAATATGAAATAATTTCAGTGGTGGATATTAGTCAGTTACTTGGAGTGAGAAGAATAGCAGCGGGAAGAAAGATTTGCATTCATATAGCACTTGTTCCCCTGATGGGAGTTGAAGCACTTTTCTGGTGAGTAGCACGCCACTCCGGTACCCATAAAGGATTAGTGTTGAAAATTAGTACAGTATAAATATAAAGTAATTTGAGTAGTGGATATGTTATTCAGTTATTTGGGTAGTATGTTAGTATAGTTAAATATGGAATTTGAGAAGCGAACATGTTAGTCTGTTAATTTTGATTGAAAAGGATAGTGGAGGGATCACTGAGTGAAGGATTTTTTAAAAATTTGTTTAGGTCTTAGCAGTAGGAGGAGGCTTTTGGATGAGTAAAAAGGAGTTTTGGAGGGGAGGAGTCAGAGGAAAGAGTTTAGAAAGGTTTGTTTTAGGGGATCGGTATAGTAAAAAGAGGTGTCAGATGATGCAAGGAAGGGTAGAGTAGGAGAGAGTTTAGAAAGTTATTTTGGCGATCATAGTAGTGGTATGGGGTTTGAGATAAATGAGAGAGTGGATGTAGAGGATGTATTGATAGATGTATAGGATGAGAGATAGGGTAGTGCATCGGAAGGAGTAGTAGAAAGAAGTTTGAGATGAGTCAGAAGGTTGGGCTAGAAGATATATTGAGCGAAGTATAGGCTGAGAAATAGGATAGTGCATTGGACATGCTAAATTAGAAGAAAGTGATAAATATATAGATCCATAATTACATTTAAAGTATATAGATACATTAAGGAGGTAAGTATATGTAGATTAAAGATATTGATAGAGGCACAGGATGAGGAATAGGGTAAATGTAAATGTAAATGTAGTATACTTGTAAAGCGCACAGCTGCCCCAGCAACGGGGCGTCCCGGCGCTGTATAACTCTGGGGAACCCGTCCTGGTTTTCCCTGTGGGATGGTCCCTGCTGGGAGTCCCCAAGGTGGAGCCAAGCATCCCTGGAATTGGTGGGGCCTTTGTGGAGATTAGGCAAGCTAATGCCAAGAGTTGCCGAGTGTGATCACTGATTAGAGTAAGCACCGAAGCGAGAATTATCGAGTCCCGCTGACCAAGGTCCACGACCCTGCCGCGTCGGGAATCGAACCCTGGTCCCGGGCCGACTTCTGCTCTCGGGTCTGCTGCCTCTAACCAGTGAGCCACACTACTCCACTTGTAGTGCATTGGATATGCTTTTTCAGGAGAAAAGTAACAGACACACAGATCCAAGTACATGGAAGGTACATAGATGCACAATGGAAGTATGTACATGTAGACCAAAGATGATTTTTATCTATTTATTATTATTTTTTCTCCTAACATAATATTATTTTACATGTTTATACAAAGTAATACACAAAGATAGGGGGGCTGGTTTCACTGGCTAGTGAACACAAAATGTGGCTGGGGGTGCACTGTTTTAACATACAGGTCTTAGCACAGAGAAAATGAGAAATTTGGATGGAGGGATAAACTACAGAGGTTGGACTTCAAATCCCACAATTCAACAAGTTAAATGGGCGCTATCATGGGCAGGGAAAAACCACAAGTTTAAAACAGAAAACAGGTGATAATATAGGAAATCACAGGCAGGTCAAAACTACAATTTTAAACTGTATCAACCACAGGCAAAGACAGTAATCACAGAAAGAGAAATTCGTTTTTTTTTACACAACTTTTTGTTTTGGGAAGAGAGAGCACTGGTCTGTCTCCTTACCACTTCCTGGACTCTGCTCACTAGCTGAATAGCCAATAGTCTGCTGGCCTGGGGGTGGGGGCTGGGGAGCTGCTTTTCCTGTTCAGAATCTCCTAGGAGACAGACAGGCTCAATCCACACTTTGGACTACTGCAGGTAAAGGCCTCACTAATTTGAAATCTAACAATACTGTTTGAATAACACGTAACTCCCTCCCTCCTTCCTGTACTGACAGCACCCAACATCTCACTCTCTCACACTCAATACACTCAACACCCCATCCTCTAACATATGCTTCTCAACATCGGCTCACTCACCAACACGCCAGTGGCGTAACGAAAGTTTAAGGGCCCCCCCCCTGCAATGTACACGGAGGGGACCCCCTCCACATCTAATCTGGAGCACTCAGGTCTGAGCATAGTGCTGAGGGGGCCCCCTGCAGCTAATGAGAGGAAGGGAAGCATTAAAGAGCTGCAGGAAACAACTGAGGACACTCGTTTCAAAAGTACAAAAGATGCGAGGATCAGTATGAGGACCCAAGTTGGACGGCCAAGGAACAGAAAGCCAGGCTGCAGGTTCTTTATCTACGAGTAGGATCTCAATTTTCTCCATGTTCATTTTCAGCCAATTTGTACCCATCCAACCTGTGATATTGGGATGGTCTGGTAGAGCTCCTAAGGAGCAAGCCTGGCCTGTAAGTTTAAAAATATGTAGTTTAGAAGTAAAAGGTTCAGTTATAATTCGTGGTGATACGAAGGAAAGGACTAAAATAAATATTAAATAGGTAGGGTGAGAGGGTTGAACACGAGAGGAACTGAATTTGTATTGTATTAGATGGAGAAAGAAATGTTTTTTCATTACTCTCTAGGTACGATTGTTCAAAAAAGATTCAAGCCAAGGTAGGGCAATCCCACATTCCCAAAGTCTGGAAAGCATTATGTTGTCACCCACAGTGGGGAAGTCTGCCACTGAAGGTAAGTGAGTAGGAGCAACGGCCTACATTTTCAGGCATGCCTATGCTAATTTTCAATGTGAGCCGGATACAGTGTCAATGCCGCACTTCACCCCCAGAAAAGAGACTAATCCGTACAAAAGGGGGTGGTGATGGACGGAGCATCTGAACCAATCAAACACTCACACCCAGTCAACAGATCTGGGTTTAATCCATCACTGTTCTTTAGCCCACTCTGCCCCCCAGTTCAGACATGGCCATATGCAAATCAGTCTGACCCTGTGCCTCATGGGAACAGTCCAGCCCGAACTGCCAAGCCATGCCTTCCCTGGACCGGAAACAATCTTCCTAGGACCGGTTTCTGGCATTACAGCCAGGCTGGCTTGAATCCAGTGGCAAAGTGAGCAAGGGACTCACGTCTGAGCATACCCTGCCAACTTATGGCGAACAAAGCGGTACAAAAGGGGGTGGTGATGGACGGAGCATCTGAACCAATCAAACACTCACACCCAGTCAACAGATCTGGGTTTAATCCATCACCGTTCTTTAGCCCACTCTGCCACCCCAGTTCAGAGACTAATCCAACAAGGAGCAGAGAGAGTTCCGCTGCATGTATGAGACGAAGATGAAACTGTTGTGCCGTTAATAGCAGCAGCATCCGTTGGAAATCTAGAACCATGGATGGGTTATAACGCACTGTAACATTGACGATTGTTATTCAAGCAGAATAAAGGGTGGTCCAGGTTGAAGAGTAACTCTGATATTGGAAGAACTTCATTGTGAACGTACCTGATTGTGCATGACAGCTGCATAAGTAGTAAGGTTCCACCAGGACCTCCCGTAGGCAAAGCAGCATGCCTTCGCTCCTACCCAAAGACCCAAGCACCCTAATCAGCTTCACTCCCACAGATCTTTCAACAAGCAGAATGGCTCCAGCAGTCCAACACAAAGTAATGGTCCCAGTCCCACAAAAATAAATAATCTCAATAAACAGCATTTAATTTACTGGTCCTTCCCTAGCACGAAGCTATACTGGCAGGATAGCCGCTCATTCCCTCTTAAATGCATATTCCGCATAAGCAGCACGGCTCCCACAGTCCCGCCCAAAGCCCCAACCTCCAGAGGCAGCGTGGCGTCTACTGTCTTTCACAAAGACTTCACCTCTGTAGATAGTGTTGGGATCCCCAGTTACCTCCTGAAGGCATAACCTCCATAGGCAGTGTGGCTTCCTTGTTCCCTCCCGAAGACTTAAACCCCACAGACAGCGTGGCACCTCCAGTCCCTTCTAAAGACACAGCCTACGCATGCCGGGGACTCTTGTTAAACCCAAAACCCTAAAATCCGTTAGCAGCATAGCTCCTCAGCCTCTCCCAAATACCTAAACTGCATCAACGGTGGGCCTTGTGTCCGCCCCAAAGACATCAGAGATGTGTCTATGGGCTGACAGGGAAAACAAATGTCAATGGACAGAGCATGGCGTCAACACAGAATACGAGGACGGACCGCGTAAGCGTACCAAAACGAGAACGGACCATGGCATGGCTCTTCAGGCCCTCCCAAAGAGGTGGTTGAGCTGGGAGCCAGGTGAGTAGAAACAAAATGACAGAGGATGAGACAGAAGAAAGTTGGATGGGAAATCTGGCCACATGCCACAAACTGGTTTGCCCGTCAGGGCTGAGATTAAAAAGTAATTGAAATTTGATTTGGAAAGTCAAGTTAAACTGGATTTGACGAAAAAAGAAAAACAAATCTTTGAAAAGGGAACACTGTGCTATTCTTTCACCTTTTCTTGGCAAGACAGTGAAAGCGGCTGCAGTTTTCTTTGGCTCTTTCCACCGGTGCCAGTCGCCCACACTGTTAGATAGTCCATGGCCCATGCTTACAAGAAGATTAAAAGTTGGAAGGATCCAGCACTGGCTTGTTTACCAGCACAACTCAAGCAGCAACACTCTTGACAGGTTTCCGGTTTGCTTCCTAGTTACAGTGTTATCTGTCAGCATCATTACTTCATTTCGAGTGGCACCGCTTCCCCTCACTGACAGAGTTCAGGGCACACCTTCAGAAAATGGCATGCGCCATTTTAGTCGGATTCTGCAAACTTCCATTGTGCAAGACTCTGCTGGAGACGTCATTTATACGAATTCTGCAAATGTTCTTATGAATTCATTGACTTTACTGTCTTGCCTATAAGTTGGCGAAATCAGTAACTTTCTGTACAGGATAAAATTTCTGAGGCTCAGACAAATTCTGACGAAAATTGACGTGCGTCTGAGTAGAATATTGTTTCTAATGTTATGATTATTCACAAAAGGATCCCAAAAAAGATGATGTTAAAAATAAAAAAATCTGATTATTCAGGAGGTGGGAATTCCAGCAGGCCAGCCGAGGAACAGATCTGAAGTGCTCACAAAATGTATTTTATTGTTGCGGCATGGGTCTTAATTACAGGATTCAAATTTTTCCTTTATCGATCAATGAATACTCGTCTTCTTTTGCATATTCGGTGCTTTTGATTGTTCCCATTTGTTCGTAGACCTTCTATTTTTTTGTGTTATGGAAACTTGAGAATTGACTATGAAGGGACATGTTTCTTTGATGATGGGCTATTTTGAATGTAATACTACCATTGATATATAGTTATACATTTTGTGTTTCAGTCCACTTTGATACAATTACGCTAGAATCTAATTTCTTTAATATTTTATTCTATTTACGATGGCAATGAACTGAGTTTGGATTTGTATAATAATTGTGCGTATTTTTAAGTGGACCTCATTGGAGATCCAAATTCTTATTACAATTGAATTGAATTGGTGACAAGTGCTCACAGCCTGGATCCATAGTACTGCTATGACGAAGAAAATGAGCCGTTGTCTTATATTTTAATGCAATTCTTTTTACTGTAAAACTTGAAAGTCATACAAATATTTATCCTACTTTCATTTTGTACGTGTAATAGTTTCGAATCTAGACCTTGCACTGTCTTTGCTACGTTTCCGGAGAAAGACTTGGAGCTGCCTGCACCAATGCTGCTTGACTTTGTAAACCCTTAATGGGTGCCGCCCTCGGTATCCCCTCTCAAACCTCTGCAAATTCCAGTATTGCCTGAGTTTTCTTGCTCTCCTGCCTGTTGTAGGAAATCTGAACATATTTTTAATGCGAGTCAATAGACCCCAGGGCCTACGTGCCCATTTCTCAGCAAAACATTCTCCAGTATTTCACAAATTGTGGACGAGTCTCCCCCCCCCCTCCCTCCCCCCCTGCGGCCCTAATTATTCAGATTATATGATTTGGCTTGGATTTTAGGCTAATTTTAACTATGTGTTGCTTGCCCCTATACCAGCACTCCTTTTACTGCTGTCCTGGACACATCTTGTCCGTATCACACTCTAGTTAGCATTTCATGCCTTGCCAGTGAATATGTGACGTTACAACGCAATGATTTACATTGCGGTACCTTACATCGCAGTTATTACAACGCAAGTCGTTACAGCAATTTGCGCTGGACCTAGGAATAGTATGATTTACTATTCCAACTCCAGCCTACGTAACAGTAAGGAAGATGTTGGAATAGTATTCCTTAATGTATAGCGCCATCCAGGGCAAGTCGTTGTAACGACTTGCGTTGTAATGACCGCGATGTAAATGTACCACGGTGTAACGACCGTGTTGTAAAGGTCGTTTTCCATTGCCAGTACCTCAGCAGTGCCAAAGACTCATGGCCGTCTTGCTCTTGGGCATCCAATGCAGTCATTGGCTATTCTCATCCTCTCATTAGCGCACTGGGCCACAGCAGCTGACCTAACATTCTCTCCATGTTCTGCATTAAAATAACAGAGTGCGCAGCCTTTGGGCACACGCTGTTAATATTTCTGAAATCTAAAGACTATCTGTTGAGAGGCCAAGTACTGAATCCTTGTGTTGCATGAATTCTACTCCATCCACCAATAAAAGGGCAAGAGTATGTCTGTCACTACATGCCATGGAGCACAACTGGCCTGCAACTTAACCAACATCCATCATTCCTCCTCATTGTAAAAAATATTTTGGTCAGAGGAGTACAGTTGTAGATGCAGAGGTGCCATACATCTTTTGAACCAAGCCTTTGCCCAGCCATTTCATCTGAGGAACAGCAGTTTGAAAAGTTGTCAATGCCATAATGGCAGTATCGGAGCAGTTGATTTGGACATTGTTATGCAGGTCAATCGAGGGTGAGGTTCAGAAATTCTTACAGCACAGTTGGGCAAACACTGGTTCTCGAGAGCCTTTGCATCATTAAAATGTACCTGCATTTTAAATTGAAATCATTCAGATAGCGGACACTTTGAAATTTGGGGTTGGAGCCTGCCCACTTGTGCCAATGTTGGGCAGTCTACAAGAACAAGCTAGTACAAAAACATTAGTCTCGAATATACCAATAAGAAACAAATGATAACACATCCAAATGGAATTTAATCATAAAATGGAAAACAGAGTATGTTTTACAATGAGTGCTAGTGAATAAATCGTGCTTGGTGCTTTCTAAAACATGACACACATGATAAAAGTGACCATTATCTCTCCCATGCTATGTGCTCTTCGCTTCATGTGTGCTCCTGCCCCCGTGTCCTTGTTGTTGCTCTTCCTTTGTGGAATGCCCTTCTCTTCCTCGCCCTATCTGCTCCCACTGCCCACCTCTGCGGTCCTTTTTTTTTTTTAGAAAAAACACAAAAATTGCATTTTCGAGCTAAAGAATGCAATTTTTTTTTAACTACCTAGCCGAGTGGAGTTTACCTTCTTGACTCGGTAAATAAAAAGATACATGCGGCAATCCACTGGCACATGCATGGATTTTGACCAGTGTGTGCACATACCTCATCACACATGTATGCACATATGTCCTCACACATGTGCACAGCAGTCGAAAGACCAGACATTGTGTCTTGTTTATTTATTTATTTTTACAATGCTACAAAGCGTCTGAAAAAAGGCTGACCTAGTAGAACATCGCCAAATGGCACTGGCAAAGACCTATTGGCTTTGCCAAGGCTTGCTTTATTTTATTAATACTAATGTGTGCCAGGTTATGTTTTATGTTCGTCATGAGTAGTAAGGATGAGTACATAGTAGTTTGAATTGTACAACAGGCAGGTTTGTATGTACACTATACAAAGTCTGATAATATAATACTTATATCTTGCTGTGTGTGTTGCTTTATTAAGCGTGGGTCTCACCTGCCTATGTTTAGGTACATCAAAATAGAAAAAAGACAAAAAAACGTAAAATATTGTTTGGAAATTAACATAATGGTAAATAGTTGCTCAGAAAAACTGCGCAATGGGTTCTGGGGATGGGTTACATCAAAGTAAACAACCTTCCCTGGTGCCAAAACATGGATATAACTCGTTATTTAGGGTGCGTGAGACAGACGTCAAAGTACCTCTGAACAGCAGACTGACATCACACGTTCCCCTTACATGTGAAGGAACAGCACTTCCACGGTGAAGTCTTTACTGCCACCCTGCAGCGCTTCTTTAGCCTATTTCATCCTACTACACTTGTTTTTTCTTCTCTTGCTTATTTCGTCCTAATACACTTTTTTTCTCTTGCTTATTTCATCCTAATACACTTGTTTTCTTTTACCTCATGCTTATTTCACCCTCCAATTGTTTTTTTTCTCTTGCTTATTTCATCCTAATACACTTCTTATCCCTCTTGCTTATTTCATCCTCATACACTTTTTTTTTACCGCATGCTTATTTCATCCTAATACATGCTTATTTCATCCCACTCACAACCCTTGGCCCTGCGCACGGCAGCCACAGGATCCCGCGGCAGCGCCCTCGCACTGTCAGCTTCCGAGCCGAGTCTCCGCCAGAGCAGCTTTTCTTTGCTACCATTTTGAAACTCTAAACTATAAATTAAATTAATGCGGGACAATGGCTTCTTTTGTGCCGCTGCAAGCCTGCCGGATTTTACGAATAATAGGACTGGAAAGTGATTTATCTTCCGGGTTCAGGGGTCACCCCGGCGCACACGACTCTGCAGCGGGAGAGCGCGCACAGCGCAGCGTTAACCCTTCCAGGGTCAGCTGCTTCTGACACTGGGAAAGCCTATTTCACACGGTGCCCATACTCCAGTGCAATGCTTAGAATGTTTTTGAAGCTCAACGGATCGAAAACCGAAGTCATGCTCATGGGCAAGAAATGGTCCACCATCCCACCATCGGTCTGGCCAGACGCTTTCGGTGAGGTGCCCTCCCCGAAACCAGAAATCAAGACCTTGGGAGTCTGGCTTGAACCGGAGTTGGCCATGAAGACCCAGGCAGCCAAAACAGCAGGCACCTGCTTCGGACTTATGCGTTCCATCCGTAAAATCCTCCCACTACTCCCACCCCTATCTAGGAAACTCTTGATTCAAGGTTTGATCCTTGCCCGGCTAGACTATAGCAATGCTGTCTATCTGGGAGCCCCTGAATCTACCCTGGCCAAACTCCAGCGAACTCAAAACGCGGCAGCCCGGCTCCTTATGGGCCTCCCTTCCAGAACCTCTGCCAGACCAGCGCTGAAGGCCCTACATTGGCTTCCAGTGCGGCAGAGGGTAGAATTCAAGGCGATGTGCACTGCCCACAAACTCCTCAATGGTCTTGGCCTTTCTATCCTGAGAGACATGGTCACCCCCTACAAGGCCCCTAGACTCCTACGCTCTGACAACGAACGCCTGGCCACCGTCCCGAGATTCAGGAAGGCACGCACTGGCGGTAGACGGTTCGCAGTAAAAGCGTCTGCAGGATGGAACTCACTCCCCCGCTTCCTGCGACTGGAACCCTGCCACCTCCTCTTCCGTAAAAAACGGAAAACTCTGCTTTTCCCCAAATAAGCTCCCCTTCCCCCTCTGGTCTCCACTTGTATCATTAGCGCGGGGATGCCTCCGGGTCACCAGGCGCTTTATAAATCGCTAAATAAATAAATAAATAAATAAATAAGTCTGCTTAGCGAGGCAACGTTAAGGGCAGCGGTTGTGCAGGGGCCGGTGCAGGGGCAGCAGCAATAACCTAGACCACAGTGTGTTACTGGTCCGGAAGTACCGCCCCCGAGCGGGCGCTTCCCTTTATTGAGACCCAGATGTGGTGTGGCTAGTCTCACTCAAAGACTAGACTGCTAAACATCACATCTCTATCCAACTTAGTCCTTGAAAACAACATTTTTCAAACAGTTCAAACAGGTTAGCTGACAGGCACACAGTTCTTGGGTACTTGCGTGAACCTTGGATGCGGAGGCCACCTCCTTCCGCAGGCAAAGTCTTATAAGCGCTGGCTTGGGCGGGGGTTCGGCCTCAGGCTGTATCCCGGGGGACAGCCATGCAGCCGCGTGCTCTCCGACATTGGATCTTTTGGGCTGGCGCAGAGTGTTAGTTTCTGGAGTGTCTCGGCTTCCGCCGCCCTCAGCCTTCCGTTCGGGGTTTCTGGTGCCGGAGTAGTGGTATCACCAGGTTGATCATTGGGGTGTCCGACCTGGTGTTCCGCCGGGACTTCCTTGAACCAGGAGACGTTGCGGGACACCTCTTCTCCTCCCCTTTGTGTGGTTATCATGGTTCCCCGGTTGGCGGTGACTGTCCACGTCCCGGGTTCGTAGTTTGTTCAAAACTTCTCTCTGGTACGGCAGTCTCGCAGGAGAACGGTGGCTCCGGTGCGGAGCATTCTCAGCGTGGCCTGGCGGCGGATGCTCGCTTGCTGATTTCAGCGGGGTCTCCGATCTTGCGTGCTCTCCACCTCGGGGGGAGGCGGAGAACATCCCGGACAGGTGGGGAGTAAGTCTCTACTTGGGCCATGGAACATCAGTGCCCACGGGCTTCTCTGAGTGTACAATGAGGGGTACTTCGGTATTTTCTCACAAATTCATGGAGTCTCTTCTGTGGGTCCGCTTGTTCGACTACCGCTATGCGGAACATTTTGTTCAGCGTACGCATGAACCGTTCAACGTCACCGTTTGCTTGTGGCCACTGTGGGGTGACTCGCCGGTGATGAATTCCTCGCTATCTCAGGAATGTGGCAAACTCAGCGCCTTGAAACGAAGGCCCATTGTCGCAGCGGATCTCTTGAGGGAAGCCGAACATCGCAAATACTTTTTCCAGGGTGGGACTCAGGTGGTTGAAAGCAGTGGATGTGATCAGTTCCACTATGGGGTATTTTGAGAAGGCGCCTACGATCACAAGCGTGTGTTTACCTCCTGGAAAACTACCGAAATCAATGCTCACTTTGGACCACAGGATGGTGCACGCTTCTTCTGTGATTACTGGTATGGCCGCTCTGGGCCACTTGTCAGTTGACACGGCAGGCAGCGACAAACATATTCCTCCACCATCTCCTCTAGCTCTGGGAACCACACCTTTTCCCTCATACGTGCCTTCATCTTTGTCACCCCTTGGTGTCCTCCATGGGCTAGTTGGGTTGCCCTCTATTGTATTACGAGCCTGGGCCCTCTTAGCAGGACTCCGTCACTTGTAGCACTGAGTTCGTTTCGTATGCGCCACTTTTTCGTCAAGTTTTCGCGGTCTTCCGTGGTCCAGGAGTTGGCTTGGCGAAGATAGTTCGCCCAGGACCCTTCTTGGACGGCTTGCAGGGTGCAGGCTTGTCGGTGGCGGCTGCCTCCTTGATGTCGTCCAGGGTCATGCTCTGGGGGCACGCTGGGACAGACACTAGATGGACATAGTGGTCTGCGTCTTCATCGTCGTCCTGTACCCTTGGCAAGACTGGGTGTCTTGATAGGAAATCTGCAGGATTTTTGGCTCCTGGCCGGTAGACTACTTCGATTTCATACGGGTGCAGCTGGATTGCCCATCGCTCGATCTGTGGAGGGGGGGGGGGGTTATTGAGGCAGTCCCTTTGAAAAGAGGAACGAGGGGCTGGTGATCAGTGACCATAGTAAACGGTTATCCTTTCAGGTAGAGATGGAAGTGGCTGCAGGCCCATTTGATGGCTAATGCCTCCCGCTCGATTTGAGCGTATCTCGTTTCCGTGGGCGTTAAGGACTTGCTGGCAAACGCTAGGGCTGCCCAGCGGCCTGGTTCATGTTCTTGGGTCAGCACTGCTCCTAGCCCCACCGGGCTGGCATCAACCAGTACCTCTGTTCTTTTCGTCGGGTCAAAGTATGCTAGCGTCGCCTCTCCCAGAAGGACCTCTTAAATGCCTTGAAACGCTTCTTCCTCTCTTTGTCCCCATTGCCACGTGGCGTCCGCCTTCGTAAGGGCCCTCAGTGGTTCTGCTCGGGTGGCGAGTCCTGGGATTAATCTCCCGAAGTACGTGGCCATGCCTAAGAAACAGCGTATTTCCGTTGGAGTGGTCGGCGCGGGGGCGTCCTTGCTGGCCTTCGATTTCCTCAGGTCCACTTGCATGCCCTCCTGGTTGAACACGTACTCAAAGAATTCGAGGGAGGACTGGAAAAACGGGCATTTATCCTTATGCAGGGTCGCCCCATGCTCGCTAAGGCATTGTAGTGTGTTGCGGAGGTGCTTGTGATGGTCTGCGGCTGTCACTGAGTGTATTAGAATATCGTCACTCACGTTCAGTACTCCGGGTAAACCTGATAGCATCTCTCGTATTGTGTTCTGGAATATTTCAGCCACTGAGGATATCCCGAAATTCAGTCTTTTGTATCTCCTTAATCCTAGATGGGTGCTGAAGGTGGTAATATAACGACTTTCCTCTGATAACGGGAGTTGGTGATACCCTGCGTTCAGGTCAATTTTTGAGAACCATTTTGAGCCATTTACGTCTGCGGTGATGTCATCCATTGTTGGCGTGATGTGGCGTTCCCTTCGAATGGCATTATTTGGTAGCCGCATGTCAATGCAAAGGTGTATGGCTCCTGGCTGCTTCGGCTTTTCCGCGATGACCATCGGGGACACCCAGGGTGTGGGCCCCCGATACTTTTTCGATGACGCCTTGTTTTTCCAGGGTCTCTAGTTCCTTTTCCACCAGCGGCCGCAGGTGGAACGGGACTCTCCTGTATCAGAGGGCAACTGGGGCGACTGTCTTGTCGATTTGTAATTTGATGGGGTTGCATTTGATGCGCCCTAACCCGTGGAACAGCTCAGGGAATTGACTGAGCAGCTCGTCTACCTGGTGGGTCTGGATTCGCCTTGCGAAGGAGATGTCCGAGGTCTTCTGCGGTATGGCTGCTCAGTAGGGTGTCTGCTTCCCTCTCGATGATGTGGACTGTCGCTGTCACTTCGAAGTCGTCTGCTTTGATAGGAACTGAGATCTTTCTCTTCAGCGGAAGGGGTGTGTCCGCCCCATAGGCATAAATCTTATTCTTGGATGGCATTACTGGCGGGCGTGGTCGTAGACGGCGATATTGTTGGAGGCCCATGACATTTACGGTGGCTCCAGTGTCGATTACTGCTTTTATCTTTGTTCCCGCCATGTGGATCATGCACGTCGGTTGGGGCCTGCGGCGTCGTTTGAGTTCCCTCGGGAAGGAGATTAGGTATACTTCTTCCTCATCATCTTCTGATGAGTCTTCTGCCTGTAGCGGGTATCTTTTGTTTCTCCTCAGTGGGTCCTCGGGTGGCGTTGATTCGGTAACTGACAGTTGTCGCACTGCCCGTGTCGGAGCTCTTTGGTTTAAAAATTCACGTCCTCTGTTGCGTCTTCGGCATACGGTGGCAAAGTGGTTAGGTATTCCGCAGTTGGTGCAGGTCTTTCTTTGTACGGGGCAGACTTTCGCTGCGTGTGGTTCGTGTCCACAGTATCCACACCTTGGTTTAGATGTCTCTGGCTTCGGTCTTTGAAATGAGTCCCCCTTAGTCTTGGCTCGGATGGCGTCTGCTTGCTCCGTTTTGATGATGTCGGACCGTCCCTGTGGTTTGATGAGCGCTTGGTCCATCTCGTTTGCTCTGGCCGCAGACAGATCGTGCCATCTCGCCAGTATCAGCATGTCTTCGAGTGCAATCTTCGGTTGGCGCAGGATGAGGCCTCTCAACGTCTTGTCGCTGCAACCTTGAATGAGCTGTGCCCGGATTTCTTTTGGTTGCTCATCTTTGGTGCACGTGCTGGCAAGCTCGCAAAGTCGGACGTAGAGAGTGTCCATGGACTCTCCCTCTCTTTGGCGAGCTTGCCGGAGCTTGAATCGTTCAAAATGAGGGTTCAGCTGCGGGTCAAAATGGCCATTTAACGCTGTTACCGCCGCGCCATAGTCGTTCGCTGCTCCTCTATTGGGCAAATGCTTGAAGAACTTGAAGATTTCATCCCCGGTGTAGTGTAGCAGCAGGGACCTCTTCACTGCGTTGTCCGTCTCCCGGGTTGCGACGAAATAATTGTTTAGGCGTTCAATCCAGATCTTCCATCGGGGAGAGGCCGTCGCTGGATCTTCCAGTTCGCTGAATGGGGGTAGGACCCCTGAGGCCGCGTGTTGGAACGGTGTGTGGGCTGGTGCTGCTGCTTGGTCATTGTCCCCCATGACGTCTGGTTGCAGGGGATCTTGGGTGTGTCAGGGTGAACGTTGTGTTTCACGCTCCCGGCGCAGGCCCAGCAGGAGTGATGGCGTAAAGTGGCCCACATGGAGTTGTGTGCTGAGGCCTGCCTCTGTTATGTGGGCTCTTTTGCTGGTCTTTTGGCAGTGGGGGTGTTGCTCCCTAAGCTTGAAAATCTTCTAGCAGCTCACCTGTGGGTTGTGTCTTATTTAGCAGCTCCCCTGTGGGCTGTGTGCTTATTTGCAGCTCCCCTGTGGGCGGTATGCCTCTGTGGGTCCTGTGTTTGCCGAGGCCTCGTGTGGGGGCATAGCTTCACCGCGTGCAACTCAACGCGGGTGAGTGCGCGTGTCCTCGCTCACCTTTCCTTCCTGCAGTTGTTGCGGGCGTTGCTCGGCGGGCCGCCGCTGTAGCTGGCACCGCGTGGTGCGTGCCGTCGGGCCGAGCTTCCTTCTGCTCTTTGTGTCCTCCGTGACTTAGCACGTGTGCGCGGCACAGCGTGCCGTCGGCGGGGGGCAAGGGTGTCGATCCCTCTGTTCGTCGCCAGGGTTAAGTCTGCTTAGCGGGGCAACGTTAAGGGCAGCGGGTGCACAGGGTCCGGCGCAGGGGCAGCAGCAATAACCTAGACCACAGTGTGTTACTGGTCCGGAAGTACCGCCCCCGAGCGGGCGCTTCCCTTTATTGAGCCCTGCAGGCCACGCCTGGCAGCAGCAATAACCTAGACCACAGTGTGTTACTGGTCCGGAAGTACCGCCCCCGAGCGGGCGCTTCCCTTTATTGAGCCCTGCAGGCCACGCCTGGCCTGCAGATGTGGTGCGGCTAGTCTCACTCAAAGACTAGACTGCTAAACATCACATAATGGAAAAATAGAAGTGCTACCTGCTTGTTTCTGAGAAGGCTGGTACTCTCCAATTAAATGTATTACATTTATCTTGAAAAGTGACTCTCAAAATAAAAAAAGAGGGGCTACTTAGTACCGGAAAGTACCGGCCCATTTAAAGTACTGCTCCTATGTATAACAAAACTGAGAGCACAGGCGCTTAACACTCACTGTACGGTTAGGTTTGCAACTCTACAATAAATTCGAGTTCATACGTTTGTAATTTGCTCAGTAAAGGTTCATGATGCATGTTGTGTTTGAGGGCTGTCGTTCGAGCTGGGCTGTCATTCGTAACTGAGTGTAGACAGAGTCTGGCTGGGCACGGCAGGGCACAGTACTATTTCACCAGAGAGGGTAAATCTCAGTCCATCAGGACCTTTGATCATTTGCTCTACCGAACGTCGGGTGGGTTCGTGCTACAGAAATGTAATACATTCATGCATGTATCAGTCACTATAGCCTTATAGCCTGCCGTAGAGGGCTATACCGGCTATTAAAGGCCCTCTCCAGCGTTAAAGGCCCCGAGCCGAAGGCGAGGGCCTTTAACAAAGGAGAGGGACTTTAATAGCGGTATAGACCATCTACGAAGGGCTATAAGGCTATTAGAACATTCTGTCACTAGAGGATAGAATGTTCTAACAAAGAAACAAAGCCTTTTGGGAACGTGAGGGGATTGGAATCCCCTCAGGTTCCCTGAAGCCTTTGTTCACAGCCAGAGATGTGAACAAAGAAACATTGGAATGTTGGTGCTCCAGGCTTATACCAGCCATTATAAGCCCAGAGCACTCCATTGTTTTCAATGGAGCTCCCAACATTCCAATGTTCTAATAAGAGTTAAACACACATTGGAGGTCGGGTTCAGTCTCGCTTATTGCAGGCAAAATGTCACTTGACCAGCACTCCAGCTCTACATGTGGCCCAGTTCAGGGCTCTGCTTTTGGGAACTGCAGAGGACCAGTAACGCATCCCACGAGAGGGGATTCATTAGACCCCTTCACTTGTAGAAAGGGCAGCTTTGGATGTCTCAGAGAGCTGAGCCAATATTTAGGCAAACTTTTACGCTACTTTAGTGACTGTTATTTGATTTAACATTTTTTTGCGTTTCGCCGATACCATTTCTGCTGTCATTGATGTAAAAAATATGTAACATCTTGTGATGTCATCAAATAGACCAATTGGATCTTATGCCTAAGAATTTCGAAAAGTTGATCTGAGTTTTCACAATACAATTCATTCCAGACTGGTCGTCTAGAGATTGTTCCCATGAGGCACAGGGTCAAGACTGATTTGCATATGGCTGGGTCTAAACTGGGGTGGCATGGTGAGCAAAAGAACGATGGATTTAACCCAGATCTCTTGACTGGGGGTGAATGTATGAATTAGTCAGCATTCCGTTTGTCTAAAACATCTGTCTACAGTGACCGTAATGTAGAACCAAAAGTGGGAATTGCTTCATCATTCTACTGCCCTATTGGTCTGGTAGATGTCATCAAAAAGACATGTCTCTTACTTCAGTCTCGCTGGGAGCGACTTTCAAACCTTGGAGCAGTCTCCCCCTTGGCCAGTCTATATCTTCCCATTGATGGAAATGCGGTAGCCCACCTTTTTTTTTAGAAATTCTCAGTTAATACCACAATTTTTACTCATGCTCTCAAATGACAATCCCTTGGGATGAGGAACACCACCCATACTCCACTCAAATATTATAAAAAAACGAGATGTGATTTGCTTTCAGTTTGGTAGTTGCTATTATAGCCTTAGAGCCCGCCGTAGCGGGATCTACCAGCCATTGAAGGCTCGCAGGCCTTTAATGGCTGGTAGAGCCTGCTACGGAGGGCCTCAAGGCTATTAGAACATTCCGCCCCTAAAGAGCAGAATGTTCTTATTTGTTCTAATTTGGGTTGAAAAATCCCCTCGGACTCCATGAGGCCTTTGTTCACAGCTGTTCCAGTGAACAAACATTGGAATAATGATGCTTTGGGCTGCTACCAGCCATTAGAAGCCCGAAGCAATCCGCTCTCTTCAATGGAGGGCTCAACATTACACTGTTCTAATATAGCCTTAGAGCCCGCTGTAGTGGGCTATACTGTCCATTAAAGGCCTTCTCAAGCTTTAAAGGCCCAAGCCGAAGCGTTGACCTTTAACAAGGGAGCAGGCCTTTAATGCCGGTATAGCCCAACTGCGAAGGGTTATAAGACTATTAGAACATTCCACCACTAGAGGGCAGAATATTCTAAAAAATAAAACAAAGGCATCGTGGAGCCTGAGGGGATTTTGAGGGGATTGAAATCCCCTCTGCTTCATGAGGCCTTAGTTCACAGCAACAGCTGTGAAAAGAAAACTTTGGAATGTTGGAGCTCTGGGGTTCAACCGGCCATTAGAAGCCCAGAGCACTCCATTGTTTTCAATGGCGCTCCTCACATTCCAGTGTCCTAATTAGACATAAACTGCTCAGGAATGTCAAACATAATGAATGCCACAATTCAGCAAGTTATGCTCCAATATGCAATTCCATGCATTGCAATTATTTGTATTGCACTCTTGCACATGTCTCTTGACCGAGACATCATAGGAACTATGTGAGGCAGCCACACAGATGCCCTGCTGAAATGAACTTTGTGAGTAATAGAAATGTGAGTGCTCCCCGGCCATAGAGGCCTGTCCTGTCACATCCCCTTCTCCCTCTACACTGGAAAGACATCAAACCATATAAAAAGACATGAAACTGAATGGCCAGTCTATGTAGATTGGTGTATCTGTCCAATAACTGTAAGAAAGGAAGGAGCAAGGAGCAAGTTCAAGACAGGAGCTTTTAATGTTAGAGACATCATCCACCGCCTGGCTGGACCAACTATCACCTGCAGAACACTGCTCGACAGTTCTGACATTGCAGCCCACAGAGTTCCACTCCACAGGTCAAATACACCACACTTCTTCCACTTTTTGACGATTCCCACAATCAGAACAGGCGAACGGCAAACCAACAACATAAAAGGAAAACATACACTACAAGAAGAGGACTCACGAAAAGCCAGCACTAAACGGACTACAAATGGCCGTAGCCTGTACAGTGGCCAACATTGGAATACATTAGACGGATTAACAGGACAACACTCTCTTAACGTCAAACAAGAAGACAAAATGTAATGGCATGCTCAAGACAAATAAAGGCTATCCTACACAAAGTTATTCAAATACCCACGCCTCTGCGTCTTCTCCGTCCTCCTCTTCCACGCCCTCCATTAAAGAAAACACTCTCTGGATAAAGAGACAGAAATGCTTTCCGCATGGTCACAACCATGCAGAAAACCTTTCCATCTCTTCATTCATCCTCTTTGAAATACTCCTCTCACAAGACCCATGTCAGGATGATACCTCACTCAGATTCCAGATCCTTCCATCATTGGTTTTAATAGCATTCTTCAATGAATTCAGAAAGGCAGTGAAAACCTGGCTCTTCACGGCCGCCTCTTAGAGGTCTTGATTTGTTCAGAACTCCTTTTTCGGTCTAGCGCCAGGACGCCCCTGGCCATTCGCGCGCTCTATAAGTCAATAAATCAAATCAAATCAAATCAAATCAATGTCTTGTCAACCCTCGCGAAACAAAAGAATTTGGGCCAAGGTACGCAGCACCATGGCCTGTGACGCCTCAGTTGGCTTGTTTCTATGGAAGCATGTGGATGTCAACACAACATCACAAAATGGCCCACGTTTGACATTGTGGTTGGCGTGCTTGCGCAATCTCCCCTTTTTTCAACCGATGATGTGGCTTGTTTGTTCAGCCTGCCTTGGCCCTACAGCAGGCACAGCTTCCATCGCTCTTCCTGAAACACAAGTGATGTGGCACAGGGCCCATGGAGGGATGCACAGCAGCCTTCTCCCTACCAGCAGTGCAGTTAGCCCACTAGTCCAATGTTGTACGTGCTGACAACTAAATCCTCTCTGCTTCGTCACTCACACTTCAAATGCCTTGCCTAGCACCTGCTATGCCACCATAAGGGGCACCGGATGGCCGTCTTGCAGCCTGTTCTTCCTTGTATGAAAGTCTCTCACACCTGGTTCTGCTGCTGGACGTGTGAGGTTCTCACAGCAGCTTGTCATACGTGTAAAAGAAGCTTTAAGATGAAAAGGGATACGTTTAAGGTACTGCCTGAGTGGACCAACTGTTAATTACAAAACACCACTGCTCCAAGGTCCGACATCTTAGCCTGGGGAGTGCCAACCCAAAGTTCCAAGACACCACAAAGGGACTGTCAGGTCTTCTTACAGTCTTCCTTTTCTGAAGAGTAATAAAATATAGCATAAAACATAACTGTACAAAATCTGTATCTAATCTCCCCAATAATCTAGTTCTTTCCTACTACGAGAAACAACATTAGGACTCTACTGTGATAACATATTACACTTGATTTGTTATGTCAGATGACCTCTGGGTAAGTCTCAACTCTCAAACACAGAATCCAACCTTCCAGTGAGCCATACCAAGCCTTAAAACAAGCATTGGAAATGCAATAGGTCTCGCAGCATTAGAGTTAGTGCTTTTAGAATTGTTTATGGGTTTTTTGTTGTAAATCTTTAGCATTTTTATTTCTTGTAGCCAATGCTAAAGAATTACAAATCAAAAAAGCCATAAACAATTGTAAAAGCTTTAACTAAAAATCCTCTGAGACCTATTGCACCGTGTGAGGGTGAGGTGTTGAGGGTGAGTGAGGGGTTGAGGGTGAGTGAGGGGTTGAGGGTGAGTGAGAGTGAGAGTGAGTGAGGGTGAGGGTGAGTGAGGGTGATTGTGAGTTAGGGTGAGGTGTTGAGGGTGGGTGAGGGTGAGGGTGAGGGTGAGGGGTTGAGGGTGAGTGATGATGAGTGAGGGTGAGTGAGGGGTTGAGGGTGAGTGAGGGTGAGTGAGGGTGAGTGAGGGTGAGTGAGGGTGAGTGAGTGTGAGTGAGGGTGAGTGAGGGTGAGTGAGAGTGAGTGAGGGTGAGGTGTTGAGGGTGAGGGGTTGAGGGTGAGGTGTTGAGGGTGAGGTGTTGAGGGTGAGGTGTTGAGGGTGAGGTGTTGAGGGTGAGGTGTTGAGGGTGAGGGGTTGAGGGTGAGTGAGTGTGAGTGAGGGTGAGGTGTTGAGGGTGAGTGAGTGAGGTTGAGGGGTTGAGAGTGAGTGAGGGTGAGGTGTTGAGGGTGAGGAGTTGAGGGTGAGGGGGTGAGGGGTTGAGGGTGAGGGGTTGAGGGTGAGGGCGAGTGAGGGTGAGGGGGTGAGGGGTTGAGGGGGTGAGGGTGAGGTGTTGAGGGTGAGTGAGTGAGGGTGAGGCTGAGGTGTAGAGTGTGAGTGAGAGTAAGAGTGAGGGTGATTGAGGGTTTCAGTGTTGGTGAGGGGTTGAGGGTGAGTGAGGGTGAGGGTGGGTGAGGGTGAGTGAGGGTGAGGGGTTGAGGGTGAGTGAGGGTGAGGGGTTGAGGGTGGGTGAGGGTGAGTGAGGGTGAGGGGTTGAGGGTGAGAGAGGGTGAGTGAGGGTGAGGGGTTGAGGGTGAGTGAGGGTGAGGGTGAGTGAGGGTGAGTGAGGGTGAGGGTGAGTGAGGGTGAGTGAGGGTGAGGGGGTGAGGGTGAGTGAGGGTGAGTGAGGGAGGGTGAGGGGTTGAGGGGGAGGGGTCGAGGGGGAGGGGTCGAGGGTGAGTGAGGGTGAGGGGTTGAGGGTGAGTGAGGGTGAGGGGTTGAGGGTGAGTGAGGGTGAGGGGTTGAGGGTGAGTGAGGGTGAGGGTGGGTGAGGGTGAGTGAGGGTGAGGGTGGGTGAGTGAGGGTGAGGGGTTGAGGGTGAGTGAGGGTGAGTGAGGGTGAGTGAGGGTGAGGGGTTGAGGGTGAGTGAGGGTGAGTGAGGGTGAGGGTGAGTGAGGGTGAGGGGTTGAGGGTGAGTGAGGGTGAGGGGTTGAGGGTGGGTGAGGGTGAGTGAGGGTGAGGGGTTGAGGGTGAGTGAGGGTGAGTGAGGGTGAGGGGTTGAGGGTGAGTGAGGGTGAGGGTGAGTGAGGGTGAGGGTGAGTGAGGGTGAGGGTGAGTGAGGGTGAGTGAGGGTGAGGGGGTGAGGGTGAGTGAGGGTGAGTGAGGGAGGGTGAGGGGTTGAGGGGGAGGGGTCGAGGGGGAGGGGTCGAGGGTGAGTGAGGGTGAGGGGTTGAGGGTGAGGGGTTGAGGGTGAGTGAGGGTTTGAGGGTGAGTGAGGGTGAGGGGTTGAGGGTGAGTGAGGGGTTGAGGGTGAGGGGTTGAGGGTGAGGTGTTGAGGGTGAGTGAGGGTGAGGGTGAGTGAGGGTGAGGGGTTGAGGGTGAGTGAGGGTGAGGGTGAGTGAGGGTGAGGGGTTGAGGATGAGGGGTTGAGGATGAGGGGTTGAGGGTGAGGGGTTGAGGGTGAGTGAGGGGTTGAGGGTCGCTGCATCCCATCTTCCGTATTGGGGAACAAAGGAACGATCCGAGCAAGCTCCCTGTCGGGTCATTCTTAAACGCCCCTTTGAAAGCACGTCAGCGGCAGTGTTGAGCGCCAGAAGGATTCGCTTCAGGGAAGAAGAGCTGGCCGCTTTGTTTCGGCGACTGCAATCCAGGAATGTGAAGTCAGGCGAACTTGAAAAATAAAAGTCTGGAAAAATGAAATCTTTCTGCCCTAATTTCCCCCAAAAGAGCCTCCATTCGCCTTGGTCAGGTTTTACGTTGCACATCTGATAGAAATGCTGGATCGCCGTTTACAGGGGCACGTCCTGCCTCTCCGCAGAAAGTACGTTTCTATTTCCAGGAAATAAGTGAGCGGCGCCAGACAGTGATGTCATCCAAGAAGTGCAACAGAGAAGCCACCACCACTGGATGCAGGACGCGTGCCTCGTAAAAGAAGCAACCTAACCCAAATCTGAGAGATCTAATACCGCATTAAAAAACAATGGCAAGTAAAAAAAACAAGCCATAATTGCTGCAAAATACATGTCGGGCGGAACACTATGCTAAGCACAGATTTTTAGCTTAGGTGTGTTTAAGCAACGCACTTAATTACTTTGGCCATGGCCCTCTGTGAGACCACCACCCCTGTGTTTTCATCTCACTTAAAGCCCTGCTGGGGAAACACTTTGAACCTAGCCTGCCTCAGCTTTTAGCGTGTGCTCTGTGGCTGTTTTTCATAAACAATTTCATGTGTCACATCTTTATTGGCGTGTTAATTAAAAAGCATTGCAATTATAGAATAAAAGCAAAAGGGCACTGGCAGTTCAACAGAGCTTTCAGACATATGTATAACCATAGAAGGACATTAAAACGTTTGAGATGAAAAGTGACCATCATCTGCAAGGCTATTTTAGTGCAACTGAGAATGAAAGTGGAATTCGGCACCAGTTTTCAAAGCACCAAACCTTATGGAGATTGCATGCGCCGTGCGACATTCCCAAGAATAAGCATCAGCAGTCCGAAGTAGTAAAACATAAGAGTTCGCTGCACACAGATTCCTACCTTGAGTCGCAACAGCTCCGGCTCAACTAACAATGTAGAGGGGACACTTTGCCAATCAGCGCAGCTCTTCTCATCGGGCCGACCCACAGCGGGAGGCAGACTTGTGCAAACTAGGCACCGTCGAGCCCCTATTTCTCTTGTGAATCACACGTACATGCAAAGCACGCAAAAACTTCTTTGAAGGAACATGGTAGCGACCTATCGACTTTGTCAGTGACTAATTCAAGTTGTTCCGCTGTCTGGCACTTCAGAGCCATTTGGATAGGGCAAGTAGCATAGCGACGGACTTTAACAAAACGGAGGGAAGAGAGGGGAGGGGGGAGGAGAAATGCGACACGGCGGGAAGGGGAGGGGGCGGAGCGGGTCAAATAAACAAACAAGCCGGAGGGAAGAGAGGGGAGGGGGGAGGAGAAATGCGACACGGCGGGAAGGGGAGGGGGCGGAGCGGGTAAACAAAGACGGACGTGCACGCGCTTTTAAGCTCAATGCGCATGCGCATTGAGCTTAAAAGTCACGGGCACTGCAAGGAATCGCCACGATTCCTTGCAGTGTGGATAAAGAGTAGATAAGTCGCAATACTCTCGCCTTGCTCGATGCGCATGCGCATCGACAGGCGAGACCTAAAAATGAGTGTTGGCATACTGTCCAAAAGACTCTCAGGCTACCTCAACTAAATACACCAAGCCCAGGTGGAAACAATGGAGCGCGATGCCAACCATGCTATGAGCCCTCGAGCAGGGGGGTTGGATATGTGCTGCATGAACTGTGGTCTCTTCTCCCTCACACCTATTTGAACAATGGCAGGCATACTGACAGAGACAAGTTCATCCCAACCAGACTATATGTCAGGACTTCCTGCTACTACATATATGTTTAGCTTTACTTTTTAATTTTTTTTTATTTTACAGAGTTTTTTTATAGCACAAACATGACCCCAATCGGGTATCAGAGCGCTTTACATGAGCACCAGTTGCCTTACAAGAGGACACATTCATTTGTGTTAGGCACGGGGCGATTAAGTGATTTGCCCAGAATCGCAAGATGTTCAGCATCATTGCCGAGACTAGAACCCAGTTCTCCAGATTCGAGGTCGACCGCCCAAGCTGTTAGGACAACTCCTCTCCCCAAGTGCATGTGCAGTTAGTATATGTTTAGCTGTAGTTGCTGTTTTTATTGTGTCAATCTATCTCTATAGATTTGTTATATTTGATGTGAATATTTACTGTTGTAAAGCGCTCCGATACCTTCTGGTCTAGCTAGCGCTATATAAAACTCAAATAATGAAATAAATATTATAGCCATACGGATCCATCTTTATTCACTCCCGAGATTCGACAGTCAAGATTCCACACTGTTAGCAGTTACACCGTAATCAAATGATAGTTAACATGACAATGCACCATGCTACAAATATTGTGAAGTGCACAAAGAGCCATACCAATAGCAGTTTTTATTCTACACAAATGCAATAACAGCATAACATGAGAAAGACTCAGGGGACCAATGATTTCATAGAGCTTGTGGTTGACAAGATTCTCAGCATGTATTATTAGGAATTAAGTACTCAATACTATAATTAATAAAAAGGGTATGGCAGGTTACCTAAGAGTTTAGTGTTTTTTCAAGGAACTCGGAATTGACCTTATTCCTCCATAAGTTCACAGAACTTGTAAAATCCTTATACAATGGGGAGCCTAAATCCATATATAATAATAGTTCGGAATAGTTTTCAGGAAAATAAGTTGATTTCTCCTCCCACATGGGACACAAAGTGTGGTTTCTGAGACCCTGTAGAGGCTTTTGTTCCAGTATAGATACACACTGCACTGCAAATGAGCTACAAAGCACCGCACTTTGATCCCCTACACACTTTATCAACACATGCCTAGTAAGCCAAGAGAACTGGGTGATTTAAATAAATTGTGAACTGGGGGTTGTCTACGTCTATTGCCATCTGATAACAAATATGTATAACCGTGGCACAGCCACTGGGCGACAAAGCCTGACGACTTGATCTGTTTGGCAGTTCACCTGGATGTTTCCGCACGGAAACTTACTGAGGCATGGGGCTAACCTTCTTACGCTGTCCTTCTTACCCAGTGTATGATCCTGCAGCTAGAAACTTACAATTCTCATGACCTCTGAAACCAAGAACAACACAAAGGTGTACCTATGGAATGAGTCTACAGATCACATGCATGTTAGAGCATGACACAACCGGTGGATGGGTTGTTATGCATGGACAGTATGCCACTTGTGCATGGCTAGTATGCCACTTGTGCTGTCCGCCAAGCCTTCTCATTTTCCAACCCCGCACCATCACTGAGGCACACATGCAGACATCTTACAACCATCTGACAATGAAGCCACAGCGCCACACCATGAATATGCTTGAGAATCAAATCCTTGCACACTGGAGTGCTGCACAAACCCATCGAGCTATTCGCTGAATCTAATTGCAATATCCAATTTCCTCCAAGCCAACACTGCAAGAAGTCTAGCTATGAAGCCGACTAACTTGTACTCTTGAGTCTACATCCTCTGGCACTGCATGTCCGATACCTCGCATGCTTCCACGCGGCAGACCTAGCAATGCATGCAACCAATCCACAAAGTCAGCCACTCTGCATAGCCACAATTAATGACCATGCATGACTCGAGGGTGACAACTTCCCATGTGTTCATGGAGGGCTTAGCTCCGAACAATTGGCCAAGAAGGGGGCACTCATGAGCAAAATGGTCACCTGGGCACTCGAAGGGTCAGGGTGAAGTGGTGATTAGGAGCGGTCAAGTGAGCCCAGAAGGATTAACTGGATTAGCCAAGAAAGACCACGTCGGAGAATGATACAAGACCACGGGCTGGGCAGGTGGAGCGGGGCATGGGTGGTCCGTCTACCACCACAAAGGAGAGCGGGCTTAATGAAAAGGAGCTTTCAAAAGGCCAGAGCAAATCCTTAGGAAAACAGAGAACAAAGCCAGAAGCTGGGATTGTATTACCGTGAGAAGGCCGGGCCCATCTCACCAATGGGAGATTTGTGGGTGATTGACAGCTCGGAGTGCAATGGAGATGGCCACCAACTCGGACGCAGGTTGGACACCCTCCTCTTTATTATGAAGGAGAGAATTTCATGAGGAGTCCTTATCTGTGGCCAGGCCCCCCTCTGCTTCATAAAAAGAAGCCAGGACGAGAGGCGATCGAATTTCAATTAAAATTCTGGAATGACAGCAGAGGGGAAAGACTTCCGTTCCAGAGAGGTTGCCTTGAGGTCGGAACCAAATCCCGATGAAGTTCAAATACAGCACAGGAGGCTCGACAACCCAGCTCACCCCCTTCTAAGGTTACCTGACTGGCAGCCGCTCAGGAGGGCCGCAGACTTCCCTCGGCAGCAATTCAAGAGCTTTTACGAAGGGGGCACGGGCAGAGCGGTTCCTGTGGAGCAGCTGGGCAGACCCAGAGCACCCCAAGAGACAGTCCAGCGCTCTCTGTGCATGTCCGTGCTCAGATGGGGTCAGGCTGGCAGCGCTTAATTTGTGCCGGTGGTTTCCGGTGCTCAGCACCAGCACTTAATCATCAGCACCAACGCTTTTCATGAGCACCAGTAAAGGACACATTCACATTAATTTATGGGTGGCAGGGGAGATTAAGTGACATGCCCAAAATCACAGGATGTTGAGCTGACGCCGAGAATTGAACCTGGTTCCCCGGCTCCGGCCATTATGCCACATCCTTTCCCACACTTCATGGTTAGTAGTTGGTTCTGTTTTAGGCTGGGCAGACCCACAGTACCCCCAGAGACAGCCCAGCGCTCTCTGTGCATGGCCGTGCTCAGGTGGGGTCAGGCCGATGCAGCACTTAATTTGTGCCGGTGGTTTCTGCTGCTCAGTACCGGCTCATAATCAACACCGGCACTTTTCTGAGCACCAGTTCTGTTAAGGACACATTCACATTCATTTACGGTAGGCAGGGGAGATTAAGTGATTTGCCTAGAATCACAGGATGTTGAGCTGACGCCGAGACTCGAACCTGGTTCCCCAGCTCCAGCCATTATGCCACATCCTGTCCCACACTTCATGGTCAGTAGTTGGTTCTGTTTTTAGGAGGCGCTAACAGGAGAAATGAGCTGGTGCAAGCTGCCTCCTGATGAGAGCCCTGGCACTTTTTTATTTTTATTTTACAAATTAACCACTGGGCTGATGTAGCGTGATGTTGAGTTCACAGTGGAGTGGAAAGTTTGGCATGGGCTCCAATTCAAGAAAGGGAAATGTGCTCCTATACTCCGAACTGGGTAATGAAATATAGTCATCACCGGGGTACAGGGCACAAGTACTAAAGAAAATAGTGGGTGGACTATGTTAAGCACTTTATAGCCAGTAGGCTGGGAGAGCTTACCTTATTTTATTTTATTTATTTTTATTTGAAAGGTTTTATATAACGCTGGCAAGACCCGGGGGTATCAGAGCGCTTTACATGAGCAGAAACAGTTCAGGAAAAAAAAAACTGTTGTTCAGTGGCATAAAACATAGACAAACACAACTAATACATATTAAGTAAAAAAGTCTGGAAATAACATTTTAATGAGCATGCAGCCATAGAATAATCCATTTATAGCTCGAGTGTAGGCATAATAGAGCATATGCTGTATTTAATAGGCATCATAACACTGGCACGGCACGCACTTTAATGCATGATGTTTGCACAGTATGATAAGCACTTTACTGCCAGAACAGGTATAAAGATTTAAGCCGTTCGGGGAAACAATGTACAAGGGGATTTCATTGAGGCTGGTTTCGGTGGATTCTGAACATCTCCTCCACCTGTTTTCATTCTCGGGTGCAGCTCATCCTGACCACCCAATACAATATCGCTTTGTTAACCAGACTCAGCTAAATTTGATTGTATATTAGATGGTTCCGTTTTTAATGTGTTTTGAATGTACATGTAATGGCTTTAGTTAACTATGCATGATAAATCAAATTGACATATAGTGGGAGGACTAATTATCATATGCAAATCACAATGACGTCGCAAGAAGTGATGTCATATCCTTAAAATACTCTTCACTTTAAAGGTCGAGGGCAGATTTTCAGAGGCGGCTCCTCCGCTAAGGCGGAGGGGCGTTGCCCCACAGAAAAAATAAAATGATAACAATGATATTGTCATTTTATTTTCCACTAGTGGCTCTGTTTAGGTGTGGTGCGGGCTGTGCTGCCCACAGAGCAGGAGGAGGAGTGGGAAGCACTTTCTTAAGTGTGCATGACAATTTGCCGCTGTCTTGGACAGGCCAAACAGTCATGCGCACTTAGCATGTTCTGCTGTATTGCACAGCCTGGGTGGAGAACTTGCACATTCTCCCAGTCTCTGTCTGAGCGCCGAACCACTCAGCAATCACGATGCTGCTCTCATGCTGATGACAGCCCTGTTGTGATGGGGTAGGCGAGTCTGGGAGCCTGTATGCTTTGTTGACCAAAGAGGACAGAGGAGAGGCGGCGCCAGGCAAGGTAAGTGACATTATCTTTTTTTCCAGTTTTTCTTTTTTTTTTAAACCCCCTTCTCCGCCCTGCAACTTCTGCCCCGTAGCAGCCACTGCTGCAGATTCCACTAAAACAACAAATCAATGGACATAATTTCATTTTACTTTTTATGCATATTGTGTATTTTTCCACATATCAATTTGTGACTAAACTTAGAAATTGACTGAAAGTGAAAAAACATTTCAAACAGACAAGTGGAACTATGAAATGACACATTTAAACTGTTTAGTGAGTAAACAATATATGCTGGGTGTACTTGTTCCCAGCTGATGTTCTTCTTCCAGCACCAAAGGCCAAAAGTGCTTTGCTTAGTTTCTTAGGCAGTAGAAGTGTTACTTTTATCAAATTGTCTGATCCTGACATAAGAAACTGAAAGAAAACACCTCTTGGGCCACTCTCACATATACAGGGGATCCTGTCAGTAGGATGGAGATTCACAAACATCCTTGGCCAGGTGACACTCATCCCTGTTTGCAAATGTAAGCAGCTGCAAAGATGAAGCATAAGGTGGCACCTTTTGGGCTATGGAGAACGGAGACCCCTTTCTAAAATTAGTGGTGGACTCCGTCCACCTGTGTCCACCCCGCACTCCGACTTGTGCCCGGTTGGGGTCAGGTGGCATTCATCTGCAGGAGTGAATCCAGCCGAAACATATTTTTCCTATTGTCTAAATTGTTTTTTTTCTTCGCATATGTGAAAATACTGGATTCAATTTCAAGCAGCTTCGTGGAAATTCTAGTTTGCCCATCATGAGTATTCTTTCCAATGCAGACAGGTACCTGTGAAGTAGGTCGGGTATCTATTGCAAAGTCACTATACTTTGTTTAATGTTGAATTTCATTTAAAAAACACAGTAAACTCGTTCATGAACTGCTGCTTTTCCCCAGCTCCAGCCTTCCTCGGATAGGCCACAGCCCTTTTGGAGAAAGTAAAATAAGACAGAAGGCAGGCAGAGAAACCAAGATTCAGCCCCATTTTCAGTTAAACGGTGCAGCTAATGACAGAACAAGAAACAAGCATTTACAATGCAATGGTTTCGCCTTTTGAAAAGTTTGAGCTATTGGCATTGTAAATGACAATTTTTATTTATGTGTTGGTTTTGAAAATAAATAAATAAATGGCATTGTCATTTACAATGCCAATAGCTTAATCTCTCGCAAATGCGAGACCTATAGCATTTGCAATGCAATAGGTCGCGTATTTACGCAAGTTTGAGCTAATGATATTGCAGATAACAATGAGAGCTCAGGCCAAATTACTAGCACCAATGGTAGGCGGGAAACACATGCCCCTGAAAGCGAGCCGATTTCCCGTCCTTCCACAAGAGGGGTGGGGGGGCAACCAGACAGGACTTTATAGTGAGTACACATACACACAAACATCTTATAGGACAAACGTTGCACAGAGAGCGTGTCATACACAGATGTCAAGCAGTCCTCGCTATAAAGAGGCCGTGTGTGTTGGCACATCTCACAACGGAGGCACGTGTCATGCATACAGTGGGATAAGTATCTTATGCTGAAGACACAGTTACACTGTGCAGGGAGAGAACGGTCATCTTGCAGTGTGAACATACATCTATCAGAGTGCTGACTGTGAAAGAAAGATGCTTATACTGAGGATATATATTTATATATACACACACACACACACCTCACAGTAAACGCACACACACACCTCATAGTGAGTACACGCACATGCCCCAATGAAGGCGGGTGTACAGTGAGAGCACGTGCGTCTGACAAAGTATCCAAAGTAAAGTGTCCGGGTACATGAACCTCTCACACTGATGGCTCATGGACACCTTTTCGTGATAGCACACATTCATCTGACAAAGGGCACATGGATGTGGAGATCTCACAGTAGTGACACGCATGCAGCTTTTAGTGAGAGCATCTACATCTGACCCAATGTATAATGTACCGTGCACCTCTCACCGCGATAGCAGCTATGCACCGTATAATGACAGCACAAGTACACCCGATGTAGCGCAAACATTGACAAAGCCAATAGATCTGGCTTAGGCAAAAGCCTATTGACTTTGCCAATACGATTCTAGACTGGATACATTAACAGATTGCCTTTACTTTTGGAAAAAAGACACACTTAGGATTGTAACATTTGATAGTCGAAAAATACTCCAAAAATACGTGGTGTTTAGAGTTCGAGTTGTGTGTGGTGCTTGTGGGAAAAAATATTTATGAGGAATAAGTCAAGTCTCTCAAAAGTACATAATCTTCTCGTTTATTTTATAATTGAGAGGCGAAATAAGGGTGGTTACCTAAAAGATAATGTAATGCCCTTTATCAGTTTTAAAAGTATACATACTATTTTAAGGTTTAAGGCGGAGGTGACTCACAATCAGGAAACCTCACGCCCTATAGCAAAGGCAAATGTTTACTCTGGGTCCACACAGGGAAAGCAAAAAAGCAAACTGTAAAATAATGTATGAGGCAGCTCTGTGCTGTGGAAGAATTCTAGTATGTCCTCATCCCTTCATCTACACGTGTAGTGGGCGAGAGGGGAGGACCTCTCCTGCAGGAGTATATCCCCAAATCTGAAAATCAGTTAAACATTTTGTGCATGCGCGTTGCTCCATCGCTGAAATACATCAAAGAAATGCTCCTAACACGTTTACAGTATAAAACCTTCGGGTGGCAGCAGAGGTAAAGACACTAAACTGCAGACGGCGAAAGTCTTTTGCGCCAACAGGGGGAGGAGTTAGAGGGTTACTGTATCCGGGGAAAAAGAATTGATCGCTAAAACACATTTCCGGGTAGCTGAGTGTGCCCGCCCCGACGAACTTTTGTGTTGCAGACTAAAATGCAAACTAAAATGCTGCTTACTTCCGTAGAGCTAGAGTGTGAGCAAGTAGCGACAGGCGCTAGGCCGGGCAGAATCAATTCTACGGTTTTATGGGACCTGTTAAATCAAGGATGAAATTCGAGTTGTTTTGACCAGTCCTGCGGAGTCCACAGGGAGATTTGTGATTAAGTCTCGGACACTCGACTCTCACAGCCAGTGAAGGAAATTCTAAGGTGCCCCCTTTCAAAGAAAACAAGGAAAGGCACGGACAGCGGGAGGGGGGGCGGGAAAGGCACGGACAGCGGGAGGGGGCGGGAAAGGCACGGACAGCGGGAGGGGGGCGGGAAAGGCACGGACAGCGGGAGGGGGGACGGGAAAGGCACGGACAGCGGGAGGGGGGGCGGGAACGGCAAGAAAAAGCACTCACCTGGACTTCTTCCGGCGGCGGTCGGCCTGCAATGACCAAAACAAACCTTCCCCCCCCAAAAAAATAGGAACCACCCACCACCGGAATGACGTGGTCAAAGGGGCAGGATGAGTAAAAATGGCCGGAACGCCCCCGAATCTGCTCCGCAATTGACGGACAGATCTCTGTTCCAATGGCTAGCCTCCATTTATGGAGCTAGCCAATGGAACAGAGGGCGGATTCCCAAGCCACATACTGTAAACATTAGATTTCGCCTGCGCCGAAAAGCTGCGCGGTGCGCAGCTTTCGACAAGGCGAAACCTAAAAATGGGTCTCTACGATAATAAGGAATGTGGTGAAAATGAAAGTCTCCCTTGAGGCACCAGCTTGACCTGACCTGCTAGCTGGACGACGTGTCCCCTTCTGTAATACACAAAACAAGCCAAGATATCATGGGGAATGCACCCTGACATGCAAGCAGTGTCTTTACAGCAATGATTATGGACTTACAAAACATTGTTAATCTCTCTGTAATGCCTCCATAAGTGGGGAGTGTACACAGCGGGCCCTTTTGCTGGTTGTGAGTAGAGAGCCATCCTATACGTCTCTGGCAAGGACCCCTGAAGCTAAGACACAGCTGCAGTCAAAGACATTTTATGGACAGCGGACAGGCTGGTTTCCCGAATAAGGTAGTTCTAAACTGCAGTCTAGGGTGTTGATAATAGGTGGATGCCAGATTACCCCTTATCAACCCCAAATCCCTAAACTCACCCACCCCTAAACCCTAGAAAACCGTTAACACCTTTACCCTTACCCACCCCTAAACCCCCTTACCACCCTTACCCATCCCTACACCCTAAAAACACCCTTTCCACCTGGTACCCTTACCCACCCCTATACCCTAAAAACACACTTACCACCCAATTACAAATTGAGTTGTAAAAGCAATGCGTGGTAAATGATGCGTGGTAAAGGCATGCATGGTAAAGGCATTACGTTGTAAAACCAATGCGTGGTAAAGGCATTTTGTGGTATTGCCTGCGGTATAAAGGCTGTTTCCTGCAGGCAGTTCAGATCAATCTGTTCCTTTTCAGGAGGTCTGGACTCATCTTTATAAAGTTGTTCATTTTGTCTAATGGCACAAATGAGCTAAACACGTATAGCCGATGCTCTCGGAAAATGATCATCACAGGTGCTGACAATGTTTTGACTGGGAGTCCTGGCTCTGACGCCTCCTTGTGAGAAAATTAGGAGAAACATCTAACTGCTACTTAAAGAGTGAGTGCATCAAATGTGACCTCCAGTATTTATTTATGGAGTGATCTTAACTTGCACGCATCACCTAAAGCAAACGTAAAGTGTTTTGTGTTGTTTGAAACCATTTTATTCCTTTCAAACTTGGGAATTAGGAGCCGTTGTATCTCATGTGGACTTGGCATGCTGCTGGGCTATTTGGAAATACTTTGAAAGGCAAAGAAATGTTTTTATTTACACACGTGTGTTAGAAAAGCTTTGATATGTTCTTGTCTTTTTTCACACACGACTTTAAACACAGGCAGAGTGTTACTAGGTTCAGGCTGAAAAGACAGGAACATGTATACAGCTTTGTGTTGCAATAGCTGTTTGCCAAAAGACGTTTACTAGCGTTCGACAGTGTGTGAAATCACTGCTAAAGCTGTTGGAAGAAACACTCTTCAATGGCCCTCTGTTTCTTTCTTCATCTGAACCTTAAGGCTATCTGGGGTGCTGCTGCACCTCCCACACTACTAGTTCCAGTGCCCCTAAGGACCATTGATTTGCAAGAGTTGGTTTAAACATTTCCATCAGTTCTGATGCTTAACCGCGGCGTGAATTCTGACGTGGTGCGGCGGTTTTAATGAGTAGGCGGGACCGCGTCGGCAAACGGACGTGCGCAGCTCTACGGAGGTAGTGCTCGCGACAGCCGTTGGCCGACGGCAGCACTTAAGGTGTTAAAACTTGCTGGGCCAGTAGCCTTGTCTATAGGCTGAGCTAGTAGGTGAATAAAGATTGTCCTAAAGTATATAGAGAATATGTGCACCAAGTAGTATCATAAACACAGTTTACACGTCAGAAATGGTGAAGTATTTTAGTCAGTTCAGTTCAAATAACTTTATTCGGTCTAGTTAGACCATAAAAGTATAAAAACAAGCACAAGACATATATAAAAACATATCAGTTTACAGTAATCCAATAATAAATATTCATTATAAAAAAGAACATACAGACAAATAAAAAGGTCCATCAACATCACATAAGCACGGTGGCCCTCTGCTTTAAAGGCACGTTCAAAGTATACAGCAGCCAGAATACAGATCTTAACGGTGGGCAAAGTTTGCAGATAAGTGAAAGCTGCTCTACAGTAGCGAATGTTTGCTTCCCTAAGAATGGGCAATAAATAACGTTTCTCCAACAGCAAGTAAAAGGTAAAAAAAAAAAGATAAAATGTAAAGTAGTTTGTGGTGACTGACCATCACAGGGACACAGAGGTAGGTGGGAAAAATAGGAAACTTGTGACGGAAATGCAGCCAGAAAGTGCACAGTGCATAACCTGAATCTGACTTGTAACAATGTGTGGTGTTTATTGCCCACCCACGTGTCAAACAAATTCGAAGACGAGTGTTAAAACTATATGTGACTAATAATGATGGCTAATGAATGAAAGACAAAAGTTATTTTTCCAGCAAAAACAGCCGACATGGTACAAGATCACTACAGAGGAAATAAGATGCCCACATCAATAACATCCAAACCAAGCAGAGAACTATTACTGTACGAGAAGAAATTGACTTGCAAGCTATCACTGAGTCTCAGGGATTGCCTCCTCCTAACCCTCCTGCCAGATATGGGCAGGCACGCAATGACTTCGAAGGTCAGAAGACTTGTATCCTCCTGTCCTGAAACTGAACCACATCAAATAGACGCCTAGATATAGGATGCTTTTAATGTCCTGGTGTGAAAATGATCAGCAGTCATTAGCTCAGTGTTAACCGTTATAGCCCACCCATCACACTAAAATGCTGTCTTGACAAACCCAGCAACATAGGGTTCTCCTTAGACTCTAAACGACAAAAGAACCGGTACCCAAATCCAAGTGACCAATCACATGGAAGATAGCCACATGTGTTTAAGCTAATTAAGCTTCAGTCAATCACATGACCAGAGGTTAAGACATCGTCTTAAGAACTCACAGGGTGAATGAGGAGGAATTAAGAAGTCTTCCTATCACGGGATGAATTCCAAGTGCTGTAAATCTGTCCCAGGACACCTGCTACACGACACACTCATCGTACACTCGTCTAGTCCACGGCCTAAGAGGAGCTCTGAAAACACACCAACTTCATTTGCTTAAAAAATAATGCTGTAATCTATGAACAAATTATATGAATAGATGTAACTATAAAAAATTTTAAAAATGGCAAAGAAAGCAATTAAAAAACAATATATTAACAAGCATTGGCATAGCCAATAGGTCTCGCTTTTGGGACCTTCAAAGTATTTAGTTATGCAGCACGATATCCTTGGTGCAACAACAACTGTTGCATGGCTAAACACTTATAAGATCCCAAGGGCGGATCCTATTGGCTATGCCAATGCTTGTTATCAGATAACATTTGACTGGTAAGGTGAAAGGTTAGTCTCATCACGCTGCAAGGGTTTAAGCCTCAGACCCAATGTGGCTTTAGGCAGACAGAGCTCTTAGTATTTCGTTTAATGTTCACTCTCTTTGGGGACGAAATAACAGCGTGCGCAAGCAACCAATGAAATGAAGGGCGTTTGCTTCCAGAACTAATTCACTAAAACACCCTATTTTACCTGCTAGAATAAAAGCCGCTGCTGGTCAGGAGGGCTGTAACAGAGATAGTCACCAGAGCCTTTCTGTTTTGACACAATTATCAACGCCGAGGCTGTGTTTCCAAAAGTGTTACAAATGGCCAGGTGGTGTTGCCATTCTCTCGTGATTTGTAGTGCCTGGCTGCCTCGGGGGTAGGATGTCTGATGTCGATAGGATTCGGAGCTGCGCACTACGTCACTCCGTACCATATGGCGAGGCGGTGGCACCTGGATCGCCTGGTCTCTCTGCTGGGCGCTGAGCTGATAGAAACAAGTCACCTCGTCGCAGCTCTGTGCAGACAGTGATTGCAGTGAGCATTCGGAGTGTATGAATAGGAAGTGGTGCACATAAATGAATTGTTGCACATATGTGAAGCATCCAGTCTGGAGCTGGGAGCGTGTCACGTGCTTGCATTCGATGAGTTACCGCGTTATTGCAGTTGTTATGGGACAACTTCATGAGGCTCAGTGTGAAATTAATGCATAATGTGTGCTCGGGGAGAAAAACAATGTATATAAATTGATCCTTATTGATTTTAGTTGAATGAATCTGGATGGCCGTGGAAAGCTTCACCCAATAAGCAACATGGGACCAATAGCTCAGTGCATCATCCATAAGGCGGTGTGGGGAAACGATTACTCACATCGAAGTTTGGTTGTCCAGGCACGCTCCTAAAATCACAATTGTCTGGTGTGTTTACAGTTCAAACAAGAGCGGCCGGAAAACTGAAAGTACGGCCGGCCAGCCATGAATAAGTAGGGGAGGAGAAGCCGCAGAGCACACGCTGGGAGAAGCACTTTGATGTGGTGGCGGCCGTGAACAAAATGCAATTAGGAGGGAGGGAGGGAGGCTGATGCGCGTGCTTGTTTGGTCACGTGATTCACGTGAACTCAAAGAAAACCGCACCAAAAAGCCCTTGGTTTCACGAGGATTTTGAGCACTTGAATTCTCGCTCCGCTCAATGCGCATGTGCATTGATAGGTCGCGAGACCTAAAAAGAATTGCAACATTGTTGAGGGTATTCGTTGAATTCCGGCATTAAATGATGAAACCAGTTTCAGTAACCAACCCCTAATTTCTTGATCCTCATTACACCTTTTTAGTACCATAGTGCCTGTCTGAGTTTCCCGGTGGCCTCTAACCAAACATACTTTAGCTGAACATCAGAACTGTTGCCAGTTAGCTTCTTCAAATTGAGAGGGTCACTCTATACATCAGTTATGGCATTTCTGAACTGATTAGGGCCTGGCTTCAAGGAGTCAATGGCATTCACTAAGCATGTTTGCAGATCATCTTTTATGACACTCCAAGGAAAAGCGAAAGATGCCTATATCCCTTTATGAATATCTATAACTGGCTCGAAAATAGGGAGACCTCATAATAAATGAGGTAAAATGGAAATATTAGCGTAATAAGTGGGTTGAAAATTTACTATAATATGCTGCACATTATAAATCATAATAATGCACATATGTGAATAACTGATGCATTATCATCCTATAGTAAAGCAAAATGTTATATATTGTACATGTAAATGAAGAACATGTTTATAAATTAAAAAAATGCACTCAAAAATATGAATCAAGTACATAAGCCCAAAACTTAAAGCACACGCCAACCGGTTTTTAGTTGTAAAAATATGTTCTGTAATGTAGATGGCAGAGGATTCAGTGTCCCAACCTTGGGATAAATGTAGGTAGGAAGCTATTTACCTCCAGGTGGAAGCAAAGCAGGAGGGTTCTACTGATTTTAAGACTTTGGATATGCAGAGAAGCCCTCTGGGTGGTTTGATGATTGCAAAGTCTTCAGGGTTTGCACCAAGGTTGCCAGGATTGGTATGATGAACCTACGCATGAGGGATTTAAGGACAATCAGTTTCACTATGAGGTAGCGATTCAAGTGACGAGGGCTTCCAGGATGGAAAAGATTAACTCTGCCACCCTCACCATGCAGATTTTGGGGGACGCTAATGACACTTAAGATTTTAAGATCTTTATTGCATTCTTTTCAGCGAATGGGAAAAGTCATGGGTGATTGCCCAAGAGCTACACTTTCTCTTGAAGTTTGTGGTGCAAAGCAGCGTTACTTCTGTGATGTTGACACACTTGTGTCGACGTTTGGTGCATCCACTGGGCAGCATTCCATTCCAATGTTTTTACAATGCAGCTTTGTGCCTGACCTATTGCTTGCAGTCTACAAAGAGTGGGCTTTGGTCTACTCGCCTTCAATCATTTGCTGATTTGCAACAGTGTCTTTAGGCAATTGGCTTCAGGGATTGTCAGTCACGTCTTTAAATCAGCCTAGCGGCGTTCTGTTCGCTCACCTTCATGGTGTTGGCTATTTGGTACGCTGTTCCACCTTCTACAAATGCTTGTGTTGCAGTGCATTAGAGGGTACTTACATCTAAAAAGATACACTCACTCATCGGAGGCTTAAAAAATGGTGCAGAAGTCAATAAGGAGCATGTCCCTAGTAGAAGACAAAACCACCTTTGTGTTGAGAAAACACGCTTGGTTGACAATCAATAGCAATACATCCCTCAGTCCAAACCATACTTTAGTCTGGGATACTCCAGGATCATCAAGGAGAGATTCCTGAAACATTGACTAGGAAAACTGCCAGCTATCCAACACCATCCACCATGGCTGAGGGGGCAAATGTCTTTACACTGCCGCCTGTGCGGCAATGGAATTGAGGACATGGCACACATGATCTGCACATGCACCAGCCTGATAGGGGAGAGGTCTCCCCGGCTCAAACAACAGTGTAACCAGTGTGGGATCCGCACGCGGAGACAAGCTGTGATAGCCTGCTTCAAACCAGACGGCCCACATATAAACTGTAAGTCAAATTCCTAGTGCTGATAGATGACAAACTAACAAGCGCAGGAAAGACTTCAGGAAAGCTTCTGGATGCCCTCGCCAAATGGAAAAAGCATATTTGTTTATGCATGGCAATAAACCATCAACAAACTGCCTCTCCTGTGAATAGTCAAGAAAGAAAAAAAAGAATTCTCTCTTTGGCCAAGCACAGAGGACATTGGGTTTAAACGGCCCTGGCAATTTATGTATCAGCTTTTTCCCTTGTAAACACTCTAATCTTTTACTAACCTTTGAAAAAAAAGTGCATTTCTAATTTAATTTGATTTATTCTGTTCTTTTGTAATGGTCTCAATCAATAAGCTTTTTACATACGTTCCATAAACGAGCAGTTTTTATTCCTATTGTAATGGTTTTAATAAACTATATACAATAAAGATTGCTTACTTACACACACAAGCATCACCATTTTTACCCTTAATACCACCATCACAAACAATACCACTAATATTACCATTACCACTATCCACCACCACAGACACAGACAATACCACACCAACACCTCCACTACAAATACCACCACCACAATTTCAATACCAAAAATAATATCACAAAACCAACAAAATACAAACCAGTGCTATCGGCAACACCAATAGTGCACCATCAACTCCACAACTGCTTTCACTACCACCACTACCAACCATTGGTAAAGCCAAAAGGTATAGCATTAAAGTGCCATTGCATTGAAACATCATTTTTTGAGTTGTCACATTAAACCAAGAAATGTTGGTTTTGCCACCTCTTGGTTCTCTGGAGAACAATGTCTGCTGGTGAAATGCCTAGTTAAATATAAGTTGAAAAACCATGACCCTATGAAATGCTGCAGCATGGTTTGCTGTACAAGAAGTAGGTTTCTATGAAGTCTCATGTACAGCTAATCACAGGTGGTTCTAAACCTGTTCTTGAAAACTGTACACATAACAAAGGGATCTTTGTCTGGAAGTCACTGCACTGGCTGTTCAGTGCATGATCCCTTTATAGGTAAGCGGCTATAAACAACAATGAACTGGGCTAGTGTGAGAGGTAAGTAAAACGTTATGCGGTAAAGGAATCTGTTTAATGTCCCAGAGACTGTTGTGCCTTCTGAACAAGGACAGTGACATGAAAATTTAACTTCTCCTTGAGAGAGGGGAGGATTGAATTACTAAAATTTTATTAAAATATATATCTCAACCATAAGACTTGTTCATAAGATTCTTACGGTACTGGGAGCAGAGAGCTGTTAAGATGTCCTCCACTCATGGATTGGACTTTTAACTTGCTTGCCACCCTTTTAGCTCCTTCAGTTTCTGTGTGCTCTTGCTGCACCCCAAAGAAAGAAAGGAGACCATTCTCAATTCAAAAACAACTCAAATATCCTGTAAGGCAAACTATGCGCATGGGAAACCTGACTTTTGTCACAACAAGGCAAGACAGATATCTGATTTTCGTGTTCAAACTGGCCAAGATTTCATCTTGGAGGAGGATCAATGTCTGTGACTGTTAGAAATGGGGGTCTCTGGTTGGAAATGGCTGGCCACTGTCCAAGTACGGACCCTTCTTCCTAAGTCAGAGTAAGGGGGCTACACCCTTTGATAACCCCTGCACAACCCTATGGTAACGTAGCACGAGCAGCTAGGCTTATCTCAGAGGCAGTGTGTGAAGCATTTATGATCATACACAGTAACACAGTGAAGAACACTACAAAGGGACACCACACAAGTAGTTATAAAAAATAAGTTTCTTTATATATAGACTTAACACAAGACCAATAACGTTAAAAAGCCACCATACGGTAAAATAGGGTTATTCTTGAAATGCTGTAAAAATAGTTCAAAGTGTGCAAATAGGAGTTCAGTTCAAAACAGTGGTCTCTGCGACCCTTTTACTTACAAAGTACCTGGATTTCGTAGCAAAACAAACAAAATGTCGCATACGAGCTGTAGCAGTGATTTTCCTCACGCGAGGCCGGCGATGCGTTGAATCCTTGCCGCAAGGGAGGATGATGCGCCGATCTGCGGATGCGTGTGGGACACAGCGACAACTTCTTCACGCAAGGCCAGCGATGCGTTGAATCCTTGCCACAAGGGAGGATGATCCGCCGAGCCTGTTGCGTGTGCGACCTTGTTGCGATGAGAAGAAATGGCGCTCCGTGAGGGAGCGACGCTCTGGGTGTGATGCGATGAAAATGGCGGACGCACGGCACCCGCACTGCGATGTCGTGATGCAATGATCTCGATGCGAGGATCCAGGGTTAGCGAGCACTCGAAAAGCCCACAAACGTGCGTTGCGATGATCTTTGGGTGTTAGCGAGCACTTTGTGGCCCGCAAGCGTGTGATGCGATAGTTTTTGGTTTGCGAGCGCTCTGCGGTAGCAGCACAGTGATTTTTCTTACACTCTTAAGCTGCGGCGGCTTGCAAACGGGCGTTAGCGATGATTTCAGCACTCTCTTCTCTGTAGTAGAACTAGAGGCCCTGGAACTCACAGGGGCCTCACCTGCAGATAGAAATCCTCGCTGAGAAGAATCAGGAGGCTGGTGGGGGAGTCAGATGTGCCTGTGACTCCAGCAGGAGGCTAGCTCTCTTCTAGCCCTTGGGTGATTGCTTTAGCAAGTTCAAATAAAAGTTTACTCAAAGTCCTTTTCCCTCTTCTTACAGATCCAGGGGAAACTACTGCAGGCCAATCCAAGAAGCAGCACACAAGCACAAGGACAGTCCTCTCCTGCAGATTCTTTCAGTTACACTGACAGAGGTTCTTCTTGACATCTAGGAGCAATACAAATTGTAGGGCTTTGGGCACAGAAATTTATACCCCAAACGTCTTTGTTGTCAAAAGTCTCTAGTCACTGAACCCAGCCAGAATCCGTTCTGCTCAGGCCTGGAGCACTTCGTTTACCAGGCTGCATCCTTTCCTTTCTGAAAGAGGGGGTCTGCCATCAGAGGTGGTGGAGCCAGCATTCACCTTGCCAGGCACAGCCCTATTCAGGTCAAGGAGCTACACCCCCCCCAGTACTCAATGCAGATCTCTCTATTCAACCCAGGTCTGACTCAGCCTGCCTTGCACCTCTAAACCTAGACAGTCGATACACATAACAGCAGAGCACACTGGAAGGCTTAGGCAAGAAAATACCTACTTTCTAAAAGTGGTATTTTCAAACTCAGAATATTAAAACCAACTTTGCTAAAAGATGTATTTTATTATTCTGAGTTCAGGCATACTAAACTCGAATTTCTACCATGTTCCCTGAGTCAGTTGACTATAAGATGTGATAGTCAGGCTGCCCATTCTAGCCTATGGAGAACAGGTAGCCTTGCAGCAGTGAAAAACAAAATGGGGTGTAAGTCACTACCAGGACATGCTACACATATCAAGCCATGTCCTACCTTACACACACAATGCACCCTACCATAGGGGTGACTGATATGATGCCAAGGGAAGGTTCCGGGGCTGGGAAGTGTGGGCACTTCACAGCCAAGATGGCAGTTCTGGACTGCACACAGACATTGCAGTGGCAGGTCTGAGGTACACTTTACAAGCTGCTTCTGTGGGTGGCGCAAGCCAGCGCTGCAGTCCCACAGCAGAATTTGGATTACCAGCCCTGGGCACACACAGGCCACACTACTAGGGACTAACAGGTAAACCAAATAAGCCAATCAGGGATATATCAATTCACAGTCATATTTACACAGGGAGAGCAAATGCACTTTAGCACTGATCAGCAGAGGTAAAGTGCCCAGAGTCATAAAACCAACCACAACAGGTCAGAAGAAATCCAGGATGAAGTCAAAAAGTTTAGGGATGACCCTGCAAAAAGGGCCATTTCCAACAGTGACCAACATGGTTGTTCGAATTAATTGGGCCTTTTTTAAAAGGAACTACCAGTGTATTTGTAAATAAAGAAAGCGGTCAGCCTAACAACCGCACCAGGGTTACTAATTAAATATTATAAGAGGCAGTGAGGTTTAACATTCTATTTTAAAATGCTCTGATGTTTCCTGCCCCCACCATCACGTTTTTTGATCACTCAATGGTGGCTCTGGCTCTCACCTCCTGAAATTCCATATAGACTGCCAATAAATATTGCAGCAAAGAATGTAGCAATATTTGTATTATCGACAGCCATTTTACTTTTCAAAGTCAATTAACCAATACGAACAGAAACTGTGAAGATCCCACGTAGAATGTGATTCACCCACCAGAGTACTTGAAAGTCTGTCCACTGCCATTAGGCAACAGAGCTTCACGCTGGTCAAACTGGAAGCTGTCTTTGCTAGATGAGTAATACTTAGAAGAAGTCAAGAGCTAGAGAAGCTTTACCATGAGAATGCAACATCCCAGCTAAAGAACATGAAGGATTAGACACGGTGACCACAGTGTGACCAGGGCAACCTCCTGACAAGTCCATCCCGGACTCACAAGCTTCTGAGCAGAAATGTGCAAGATGTCAATGATTGTAGGGAATTTAGCATTAGAGAGCACACAGTGCTCCTAAGATAGAGAAGATGCTCCCTGGTGATTGTGCCTCAGCGGGTGCGGCTGAGAGACCAATCAGTACACGTAGTTCTGGGAATTCCTTCCTCTTTTATTCACTAGTTTGTGTTCCCAAAGTCTTCAGAAGGTGACTGTGGTTTTTCGAAGGGTTATTTAAATGGACATACCAAACACCCCTCTATGGAACTGTAGCATTCTAAGGCAGCCATGTCAAGCTTAAAAAAACACAGCACATTGCTTTATAATGTGGTGAACATTACCTCTGGTTCTTCTGATGCAACAACACCAAGAACCGTATTACTGACAAAGACCCCTGTTCATCTCTCCCAAGAAAGTAGCAGGGATGTGGTCTTGGTTGGACAAAGTTCATCTTCGCAGCCCCAAAATACCTTTTTAATTGGCACCTGTGCCACTTTAATGAGCCAGAGGACTCAGATCGGTGTCATTTCATCGTGCATTCACCAGGCAAGCCCTGCTAACCCTGGTGCCACATCAGCCGCCAGGTCACCATACGCACAACAGATCCCTCAAGAAGAACCACCTCAAAAGTGTCTGCCAACCAGAGGGGAATATTTGGGTAGTTTCCTGCGATTCAAAAGCCGTCTGGAAGAAGATTAATATGTAACCTCGCCCCAGGGAGGGAACAAAGGACTTGTAAACACCCACAAGTTCGGCTAAGACGTTGACCAATGGTGGAGATGCGACCTCTGACCTATACAGTAAGTGTATAACAACGAGCCCAGAGTTAACTAAGCTTCCGGCACTTAAGCAATCCTGGGTAATTCATCTCGTCTCTTAGCTCCACCACATTAGGAGCTGTAATAATGTGTAAATGACATTATGATGTCATTCGTTCTAAAAGAATGTTAAGGTTTAAAGAATGCACAGGGGGCATTCAATTGATGTACTAGGATAAACATGGAAGCTGATTTACAAGCTCCATTAAAGGATATTACTAAATTATATTCACTGTGTCTGGATGACTCCTTTATAGGAGCGCTTCGAGATCTTCTGAACTCTAGTATGAGGTGCAAAATAAAAACCAGCACATTAAACATTTAGGGGCAGATGTATCAAGATACCATTTTGCGATTCTCAAATAGCGATTTTTAAGGAATCGCTATTTGAGAAGTGCAAAATGGTATGTAGAAATTCGCTATTTTTTAGCGATTTCTTAAAATTCCTTAATTGCGATTAGCAAATTGCTAATCGCAATTAAGGAATAATTTCCTATTCATTTCTATGGGCCAGGAGGCCCATAGGAATGAATGTGAAATTATTCTCAATTTGCGATTAGCAATTTGCTAATCGCAAATTGAGAATAATTTCAAGGGTGCAAGGGTGTCTCAAGGACACCCTGCTGCACCCCTGAATTTGACATGTGTGCGCATATGGCGCACATACATGCCCTAAGGGCATGTATGAGCGTCATATGGCACCTTTAGAATTTAAAAAAAGTGCATTTTGAAAAGAATTGGCCAATTACCACCAACTACAAGTTGGTGGTAATTTGCGAATTCTTAGTCAAAAATCGCAACACTGAAATGCTTAATACATTTCAAATAAGAAATCGCAATTTGCCATTTCTTAAAAGCCTCGCAATATTAAGGAATCGCTAAATTTGCGATTCCTTAATATTGCGAGGCTTTTTGCATGATACATTCCAAATCCCGTTCTTTTTGGTCGCAAACGCTGCTATTTTGCGAATCGCAGCGTTTGCGACAAAAAAAAAAACGGATGATACATCTGCCCCTTACCCTTTTGAGGAAGCCCCGTGACTGGTGTTTGGTTTTTAGTCATGTGCAAATTAACAAAGTTAACCTGTAAAAGGAAGAATTTTCAGGGCCCGAATGATTACGAGTCTGCTTGAATTAAAAATACTGTCTGCTCCCTGCTGTCCGTTGTCCGCAGAGCCCCCGCTCAGACTTTTTTTTTTTTTTTTAATTCCGTGATTTTTTATTGAAAAAAATATATATTTGAAAAGTAGTACGACATGAATGGACCTTTCATGATTTGTGTGTATTTTGTCTCCTCCAGGGGGCGCCCTTACACCGGTGCAAACCGCTGGAATGTAAGGCTGGGAATGGTTATCTATGTCTTCTGACATGCAGCAGTCAGTCAATCTCTCAGCTTTGTGTGAGCGCCTCACCGCTAGTGGCATAGACAGTGTGTCAAGGGCCCTAGTGCAATAAAGAAAATGCCCCCCCCCCCCCGCGGCTGTGAAAGAGAGCACTGATCAGGGACTCGGTGACACTGCACCTGCTGCACCATTGGAAGCTCCGCCCCTGCTCACTGTCAGAGACAAGGGTTGGCAGCAGGGCACAAGTCCTAAAAAAAGAAGTGGGGGGACTCTCCAAGGTAGGCGTGGTCACAGGAAGTGACATCACGACAGGAAGTGACATCACGACAGGAAGTGACATCACAACAGGAAGTGGCATCACAGCAGGAAGTGACATCACATGTAAGGCAGATCTATCATTTGCATATAATGCAAGATTTAACAATTGAAGCTGCTTGGTACTTAAGCCTGTGACTTAAGGTCCCTGCATGGAGGAATTAGCAGCCCAAATGTGGATGAAGTTTGGCGAAGGTGACATGAACACATTTTCAAAACGCTACAGGAAAGTTTGACTGCAAGATTTAGTATACATTACAGGTTCCCAGAGAGGCTGCTTCCCACACTCGATAATGACTATTACACACAGTAGGGCTCCATATTCACGTTATTCTATTGATGAGTGTTATATGTTATCTCCCCACCTATTGTAAACTAGCGACTCTGTATTAAATAGTTTTGTCCCAGCTGCCTCTCTCTAGCTGTGGCTAGATTTATTTATTTTATTTATAAAGTTTTATATAGCGCGAACTTGATCCCGAAGGATATCAGAACGCTTTACAATTTGCAGCAAAGGTAACAAATCAGAACATTAGTCTAACATTGGGAATCTTGGCTGAAGACAATGGAGCTGCCGGGGCATTAGCTTGGGTCAATGCCTAAATTTTAGATATATTAACTGGCCATTGTATTTATTTTAGCAGATTTATTTATTTCTATTTATTTTAGGAAATGTATTTAGTTTTGGTATATTTTAGTTTGACTTATTTGCCTTAATTTACTTCAGTGCAACAAAATATAAACATTGCTTTACTTTGTATTAATACTGTTTATTTTTGTGATAGTTCCTAAAAAAAGGGCCGATTATGACTCATGCATTGTAATGGTTGTTTCCCCCTTTACAGAGACTACTTACTATAAAATCGGGGTGGGCCTAGCTCATGATGTCATTTTGTTGGGACCCCTTGAAGAAAGCGGGCAGAACCTTTGCAAAACTTTGTGCCCCCCTATCCAGTAGTGCAATTATCCAAACACTGACAGGATTGAGCCTAAATTAAAAATATACTGACATACGTAATGCCAAGTCAGACGTCATCATGGAGTCATGTTTAAATGAACAATCCAGCACCATCCTACACCTCCCCATTCCACAAAATTATACAATTCAGACCAACAACACAAACTAGAAGGGGGCGTTGCTGTCATCATTAAACATTCCATGTGGAAACAGCGACACACGGAAGAACACACAAGGGTACACCATCATACTACTTACATTTTGTAGCTTGGTGTCAATTGTTCAATGCAGGGCGTAATTTGTGCCAGTGCTTAGCGCCGGCACTTAATTGGCAGGGCCGGGTCTAGTGGGACTCTGATTCTACACGCACGAGGCGCACAGTGCATGTAAAATGTTTTCATTTAACTTACAGCACACTTGCTAGTACTAATACTTAATTAACTCCTCAAGTCTCGTGCAGCCGCATCGCATTGTGTTTAGTTTTTCACATCTCAGTTTACCCTTAATTGTTCACGATCACTTGAATAATGAAATATTCTGAGTGGGAGAGCTCTTTGGCAGCACTCTGCCAGGTTTCTCTCTCGTCACTCTCATGCTGCTGTGTTAAAGAGCCTTGGTTCTACCGCACAAAGAATTAGGGTGACCAACTGGCATTGGTGCAAATTCAGGACGGTGAGTGTAAAAATTCAGGACAAAGGGTCAAAATTCAGGACACAAATTCAGGACAGGAGGTCAAAATTCAGGACAAAACTTTAGGACAATAGGTACGTTTTACAGACACATCAGAGGTTGTGCAATAGTATATAAGTAAGCCCAGCCATTTCCAAAAGTATTCAACCATTTGCAAACCTATCCATCATGTATCCTTCCATCTATCATTTCACTCATCCATCCCTTCATCCATCCCCTCATCCATCCTTTCACTCATCCTCCATTATCCATCCACCCTTTCACCCTATCCATCTGTACACTTATCCATCCACTCTTCATCCCATCCATCCATTCACTCATCCATTCAGCCATTTACCCTTTCACCAATCCAGCCATCCTTTCACTTACTAATCCTTCCACCCATCCACTCTTTTAGTCATCCATCCATCCTCCCTTTCTCTCTCCATCGACCCTTTCACTTAGCCTTCCTTCCTTCCATCCATCCATCCACCCACCCATCCATCCATCTACTCATCCACTCATGAATCCATCCATTGCCCCTATCACTCATCCATCTATCATTTCACTCCTTCACACATCTATTCATCCTTTTGTCCATCTACTCTCCCTTTCACTCACTCATCCATACTTACACCCACCCTTTCACTCATATGTCCATTCATTCACCCTTGCACTTATCAATCCATCCATCCATCATTTCACACATCCACCTACCCCCCATCATCCACCCACCATCCACACACCCACTCATCCATCCTTTCACCCACCCACCATCCAATCCACTGATCCATCCTTTCACCCATCCACCATCCACCCACCCACTCATCCATCCATCCTTTCACCCACCCACTCATCATCCATCCATCCATCCTTTCACCCACCCACTCATCATCCATCCATCCATCCTTTCACCCACCCACATATCCATCCATCCATCCCTTCACCCACTCTCCATCCATCCATCCTTTCACCCACCCATCCATCCATCCCTTCACCCACTCTCCATCCATCCATCCTTTCACACACCCATCATCCATCCATCCATCCATCCATCCTTCCCCTCATCCATTTATCCTTCCCCTCATCCATTTATCCTTCCTCTCATCCATCCTTCCCCTCCATCCCTCATCCTTCCCCTCATCCATCTTTCCCCTCATCAATCATCCAGCTACCCTTCCACCCATACATCCAGCTATTTACATTTTCTCTCCATCCTTCCCCTCACTCATCAATCCATCTATCCTCTCTCATTATCCATTTATTCAATCTTTCATTCATCCATTCACCCTTTCACTAATTCATCCAGCCATTCACACATCCCTTCACTTACTCACTCGCCCACCTTTCCATATTAATTTTGAGCTGAGCCCTTTTGAGAAGAGGCCCATCAAGAACTTCACCCTCGCTGCAGGGGCCGTTCCAGGACTGGGACAGAAGCCACCCAGGGCGGAGACAGGATCCACCACAGGGGGGGACAAGAGCCATCACAGGCGGGGGTGGACTGGAGCCACAACATGCGGGACAGGAGCCATCACAGGCGGGGGTGGACTGGAGCCACCACATGGGGGACAGGAGCCATCACAGGCGGGGGTGGACTGGAGCCACAACATGGGGGGACAGGAGCAGGAGTCATCACAGGAGAGGGAAGGTGATCCACCAGGGTGGGCATGCAGTATTCTAGTATCATCTTGGGCTTCTCGCTCCCTCCTGCACAAGACAACGAGAAGACAGGCTCTATGTCCAAAATGCCACCCCCCACTGTGATATACAGTACTTACAGAAGATACTCTAAGAGAACTGATTGAACTGATTGTCCTCCATACTTTGTTCATCAGTGTGGGTGCGATTGTGCCATTTCTTTATTGTATTACATTATGCATGTTTGAAGAACCGAGGTTTGCTTACAAATTAGGGACAGTAATTAAGCTCGGTGAAGAGAAGCAGGTGCTGCCTCGGTGTAATCAGGGGTGTAATCTGGCCGAGTCTAGGATGTTTGGGGCCCTGGGTAGAAATGGATGTGTGAGCCCCCCTCTAAATAGCAGATACAAGACGCATTCAGGGCTGTTTGCATGTGAATGGATGCCCTGCTCCTGAACCTGCAGCACCTCCCTCTGTCACCTTCACGCACCTCTTAACAGCTCATCAAGGGCTGGAGGTGTGAGGGCTGCCATCCCGCTGTGCCTCTACAGTGCTGCTGCTGCTGGGGGTCGGAGCTTTCATACAGCCTCGGAGTCAAGAAGGGAGGTGGGGGCAAGCTGTGCCCGGTTCAAATTACGGAAATGCTTTATTTACTTTGTGCGCGCCGCGCTCCCGTTTTTTTAATGGTGGACGCGGTTTTGATTTAGCAGGGTGGACGGCGTCCACCCTGAAAAACCCTCGGAAATAAGTGGGGGGATGCCGTCCACCCGCGTGGTACCCCGACTCGTGCCCTGGTTGGCAGGGATATGGGGACTCCCCTTGAATTCCTTAGCAGACAGAGCCTAATGTAATTTTACCACCTGTAATTACAGGTCGGTGAAATCGGGTGTGCTTGTAACAAAACACAAGATAAAATGCAGTGTGTGCCCTTCAAAAGCTCGCCATGCAGCCGGCACTTCTCGGGATAGCTCAGAGCATCTGGGGCCTATTTGCATGTCCTGCGTCCCGCCCCGTATTCCTCGGAATTCTGCTTTGCATCAGCCATCGGGAGGGCATCGAGGCTGGTATGAGCTGGCAGCCTGCTGCTGACAGGCCTCTGTTGACGCTTCGGACGCTCTCGCGCACCTGCCCTGTGCACCGCCGCACTGTGCAAGCAAGGGCTCACAGGGACCAGGCCTAACAACGTCCTCAGCATTGTCTCACACTGAAGCGGTGCAGCAAACACGATCCAATGCAGATATTATTGATATGACACTCCCAGGCTAAAGTCCTCTTTAACCTTCACTTCGCCAGGAACGAATGCTAAGATCTAAGGCTGGGAGCAAAAACAAAGACCTCACTTAGCTTCAGGGTTATTATTCTGTTTAGTGAGGTCTGACTTTGGAACAGAGGGGTGCAGTGGATTGAGGGAGAGGGAGTCCTAAGTGGCTGTCATGTCTTGCTCTCACCTGTCATGATCTTACTTTGTGAAGTGGGTTGGAATATGGGGCAGGGGTGTAGACTATTAATGGTGCAGCAGGTGCAGTTACACCGTGGTCCAGTGGCCCGAGGAGCCCAACGAACACTGGTTGTTGCAGTATGTGGCAATCCAGCCTGCAGTCTTGCAATCCAGCCTCGCACTAGGGCTCTTAGTGCCCTTGCTACGCCATTTATGTGGAGACGTTCCATGGAATGACCTTACGGTTCGAGGACTCTCAGCTGGAGTCTTTGAAGAGGAGTTGGGTGTTCAGTCTGACCTGCTGATGTGGTCTGAGAAAAGGTCTCAGTTTCGTGCATGACAGTGGGATTCTGCTATACCCATGTGTCACAGCCCGATGTCCACCGTATGTAGAATGAATAACATTCTGGGCCTGAAGGGGGACCATGAGCCTGGCTAGTGGTCCTGTCGCTGGAGGTCCAACCGGTCCCAGGATGCTTGTTTCCGGTCCAGGGAAGACATGGCTTGGCAGTTCGGTCTGGACTGTTCCCATGAGGCACAGGGTCAAGACTGATCTGCATATGGCTGGGTCTGAACTGGGGTGGCAAAGTGAGCTAAAGAACGATGATGGATTCAACCCAGATCTGTGACTGGAGGTGAGTGTTTGCAATATTCAGCACTCCGTCCATCATCACCTTGTGTTTGCTTCATGGAAGCCCCCTCCCAATGGCGGTGCGGTAACAACTACCTTGAAGCATCAGTGGTGAACCGCTGAAGGGATGCTGCCTGCTCAAGGCACCTACTTAAGTATCTGTGGATCTTTGAGGAATGCTGAATTCAAGGAGCCCAGCACCACGCACAAAATAAAGACAGCTTTGACATAATGGTGTTTCTAATAGTAAACATGGTATACCCACGAGCCCAATACGAAAAAAATAGAATGAGCTAGAAAACAAACAAAAAAACTTTTTATCACCACTTGCTCGTTTCTGGAAAAACCCCCACACCACTTTCTCCACAACTCACACTATCTCAGTCAAGAACCACCTTCCAAAGCTGCTCTGCTCACCTTCACAGCACCCAGCGCTTGCCATTCTCCACTCTATTGCCCGCTCTCCCTCATCTTATTTAGTATAAGAGAATGTATTTTCAAATGTGTAATAACTACTTTTTCTTACTAATCTGCATTTAAAACAGTTTACATTTAATTTTACAAAATAGTTTCAAAACCTATTTAATGACCGTGTGATACATTTTATTAGCAGCATTAATTTACGTATTAACGTAATTTACGTAAATTAATGCTGCGAATGAAATGTATCACACGGTCATTAAATAGGTTTTGAAACTATTGTGTAAAATTAAATGTAAACTGTTTTAAATGCAGATTAGTAAGAAAAAGTAGTTATCACACATTTGAAAAAACATAAATTAATACGTAAATTAATTAATTAATGAATCTTACTATACCACCAACAAATTCCTCCCGCACAATCATTGCTGGAATATTTTTCTTCATTTTTATCCTCTTTCAATGTTCAAATCATGGTTTTCCTTCTACTTGATTAAGAGTTAGATATTTTCTAATAATGCCCCATGCATTATTAGAAAATATCAAGTGGAGAAGCAGAACGTGAATAACACTCCACTAGGCAGAAGTGGCTGATCCCAAGACCCTCAACTAGCTTTAAAATAGAGTTTGCGGATCACATTCTGAGAACTTGCTAATGGTCTGTAATTGCCACCGAACATTTTCAGCGATGCTGTTGATGCATTTCTGTCGCGAGACACGACTATAAGTTTGGGGTTGTTTACAGTAGTTGGTATAATTCTTAATGGATTTGAGCCCGGAATCCAGTTGTGGGCAACAATTGATTGGGGATATAAAATGGAATTTGTTTTTTTCCAGTTTTGAGTTTCAAGAGGTGTTTGGATACGCTTGTCCGAATTACTTTTAGGCTTTTCTTTTTTTCATGTTTAGAGTAAATTTTAAAACAGAGCACAGTGTCCAGGGCACTGGTGGATATTTTGGCCTAGTTATCTGATCTTTTCATTTAGGGGTTCAAAATAAAAGCTGAAGAGCACAGGGGACAATATGAACTCTACTTAAGAACAATACCGTCCATCCCCATCCTTTTCTGGGGTTTGAAGAGTGTCTCAAGCTGACAGCGTTAACATTTGTGGTGCGGTTCCTCAAGACTGTCTTTGGTATCGTTTTTAGGGTTCGCGCCTCGCGATGCAGTGCGCAGGCGAGCCCTTTTGTCCGGGGTCTGAAAACGGACCCTGGAATCGCACACGCTCGTGCGTGCGCTTTTCCTTTTGGGTTCCGCTATTGGGCTTTGCGTGCGTGTTTTTTTTAAACAGAGCACGCAATCGGCCAAAGGCGTGCGCATTGCTCCGCCCATGGCCTATTGGTGTCTGTTATGCACACCAAAGCCCATATGTCTTCAATTATCATGCCCAGACACGGACGCGATAAGTGAAGACATATGGCTCGCAGTGGCGCGCACGCACCACTCGCGGGCGTGTTTCAGTGCTGCTTGTTGTGTTTTGTCACAAGCACTCATTAGAATATGAGCTGCAATTATTAAGCCCCTCATCTGTTTTCATAAGCGCTCATTACCAGACATTACTTGGTGTTAATGGTAATAAAAAAGGCATCTGATCCAGGCCATAACCTTTGTAGTGATGTAGTGATGTAGTTTAACTCTTTAGATGTTTTTTGACTATGCTTGGAGCGTTTTGACAAATAGAAGTAGACCAGATACTGGTCTGAAATAGTTGAAGTGAAGAATGTACTTACCTTCAGTAATGCTCAATCGGGTGCATGCTATTACTACAGATCCCGCACCTTGTGAATCCCCCAGGTGTGAGACAGGATCCAGAAAGCTTCTGCAATCTCTCCTGTGTGCCAGCAGGTGGCGCCATCGACATCCTCGATTGCATCCCACCTCAGGACATGACGAACAGAGCATATAGGCACCACTCCTGCATGCTGCTGTGAGATTATACTGTGACATTTTCCACATCATTAGACGAGGAGAGCCAATCACAAATTTGGAATATCAAAAGTATGCATCATCTAACTTGGAACCAATGTACTCCGAAATGTCCACTCCACAGAATGGGGAGAAAGGTTGGTGGCAAGAAATCAGCAGTCATATCGGGCATCCATCAGAAAAAGTGTTCCTGAAGGTAAGTAACAAGTTCTTCTGATAGATACTTCTAACTGCAGATTTCTCACTTTGTGAATCAATACCAAATCGTTGTTCATTCTAAAAGGCGAGTCTGAGGAGCTTTTCTACACCAGGATGACCTGAAGGACAAAGTGGGCTAAATGACCCTCCTCGTGGACCCGACATTTGATGCAGTGGTTTCTGGAGAAAATATGGATGCAAGGCCACAGGGTGGCTTCACAGATGTCTAACACTACAACACCCTGAGTAAGGGCTGTAGAAGCAGCCTCCACCCTGGCGTAATGAGACCACTTACAGAACAAAGTTGAGAGATACCTGTCAAAACCAAGGGGATAGGGTATTCTTAAAGGCAAAAAGCAGAAAGCTCCCGTCTGACCACAGGCACATGCGTCTAATTTTAATTTACTGTGATTTTCATAAAGATTTTAATTAATTTGTTCTGAGGGGAGTGAGCCCAATGCAATCAGGAAGATCCTTTTTGGCCAAAGCATAATACAGCTTGCTGCAAAGGACTATCCATCACAATAATGCCTATTTCCGGACTACTTTTCCATTCTTCGCACCAGCAAATCCAACAAAGAGCTGATCGTCCACTTGGTACTCCTTGTGAAAACTATGGGACGCGTAGGATCCAAACAGTGCACCCTCTACCCTGCATTAGTGGAATGTGATGGAGAGAAGAAACGTGGGAGTGTGATGGACTGCCCTACATTATAAGACAGAACAACTTTAAGACGAAAGGAGGTATGCGTCCAAAGCCCCAATTAATCAGGAAAAATTGAGGTATATGCAGGCTGGACATAGAACGCCTGGAACTCACTCATGCAATATGCAGAAGTAATGCCAATGAGAAACACGGTCTTCATAGTAAAGAGCCCCAGGGTGAAACTGTGCGGAGGCTCGAAGGAAGCATACATCAGAATAGTAAAGACTAAATATAAATCGGGATCTCATTGCAGCATAATAATGTGGGTCGGAGGAAATTTGTGAAAGTCCTTTAAAAAAATACATCACAACAGGTAATTGATTAAAGAAGGCTGATCAGGCAAATTAAGAAAGGCAAAAGGAGCAGATAAGTTGCCTCTGCCAGTGACAATGGCAAAACCTTGCCAGACCCACAGCAACAAAAAAACAAAGGACCCTAGAGAGCTTAGCATGAAGAGGGTTAGTCTTCTTCTCCTCACACCAGTTGACAAATTCAGAACAATTGCCAGAATAAATATTGTTTGTGGTTAAATGGCAAGCTACTACAATGAAGTCTGCCCCCTCTGGTGGAAAACCAAAATCATTCAGTTGCTCAATCTCTGTACATGGAGGTGTAGATTATGGAGGTTTGAATGCAGCACTCTGCCCTGAAGACGGTCCTCCTGAAGAGGCACTTAAAGCAGAAATGCAGGAGCTCTGATTACCAGACCCCCTGAACACAGGCCACAGCTATAACAATGAGGTGAGTTGGATCCACTCTGACCTTCTTCAGGACCCTTGGGATAAACTATAAAGAGGGAAACACATAAAGGAGGCTTGAACCCTACTGAAAATGGAACAGGTCCCTTAAGGATGCTCCAGGGTGAACTTCAGGGTGCAAAGGCTGGGCATTAAGCATTCTAGAAAGCAGCATTAACATCTATCATGAGCTCTCCCCAAGGGAAAATATACTCCATGCCACTTCAGCGTGCAGACACCACTTGTGATAGACAAGTTGACACCTGCTGAGTTTGCCCTCCCTGGTGCTGAGGTGTAGTACCGTCAAAGAAACCTCATAAGGTTCCAGCCACCTCCTCATCCACAAGGCCTCCAGACAGATACCATGATAACCAAGTCTGTGCTCCCTGTTGTAGTACCACATGGTGGTTGTGTTGTCTATCATGACCTGGACTGACTTGCCCTCTCATTGAAGGCAGAAAAGCCTTGAGGGTCAGCCGGATGACGCACAGTTCCAGGTTGATGTGATGGCACGGTTCCATCAGTGAACATAGGCCCCTGATAGCCGTATCATCTATATCGTCCAAATACCCCTGCAGCCCAGAGATGATACGCCCATCAACACTGTAAACTCGGCTGAGTTCTGCATGTCAGGCAGCCATCTGCTATCTACTACCCCAGAAACCCGGGCTACATCATCTGAAGTGCAGACATTGTCTGCGAACTGCTCCTCGTACTGCCCCATTGAAGGGGAAGACTTTGCTGAAGGGCCCGCATGTGCCAACGGGCTTGAGGTACCAGCAGAATGCACAAAGCAAAGAAGCCTTAGGACCAACAAAGCTGGAACAAATGGTTGATTCTAAAACATCGGTACCGTAGGCTGAATGTACCAGATATGTTGTGAGAGCAGAAAGGCCTTCGATTCAACCATGTCTAGGATAGCCCCTATAAGGGAATCCTCAGCACAGGTTGAAGTTTGTATTTTGGTTCGTTGATTGGGAACCCAAGGATGGGCAGGAATGAAATAGTCACCAACAGGAAGTCCGAGAGTAGCTGAGGCAAGTTCTCCTTTAGGAGTTAGCCACCGAGGTACGAGAATACTTCTATTTCAGAACTGTAAGATGGGTCGCGAGCACTGCCGTGATCTGTGCCAACACCAGAGGGGCTGAGGTAAAGCAAAAGAGCAGGACAGTGAAGAGAAAATGTTCTGAGCCCATCACGAAATTGAGGTACAGCCTGTGGGAACGCAGTGCATGCACAAGGAAGTACAGATGTAGATGTGTAAATGTGTAGATGTAATGTAAATGTAGAGGTACTTGTATAGCGCATGACTACCCGGAGGCCTCTCGGCGCTTGTACGAATACCGCTGAGGAACTCTTCCTGGCCTTTCCCTGTGTAGTGCCCACTCCTGGGCCCCCCAAGGTGAAGCCAGGCAGCCCAGCGTTGTTGGGGCCGTTGTGGAGATTAAGCAAGCTATTGCCCAGAGTTGCAGAGTGGGACTCATGATTAGAATAGGCACCGAGGCGAGAATTACCAGGTCCGAGGAAATTGAGCCCAAGACCCGCCGAGGCGGGAATGCACCCTGGTCCCGGGCGAGACTTCTGCATCAGGGTCTGCTGCTCTAACCATTGAGCCACACTTCTCCACTACACTGCAAGTCCAAGAAAACCTTCCAATCTTTGGGGTTCAAGACCAACCGGACCTGGATTAGTGCCAAGATTTATATTCTAAGGAAGGAGTTCAAAGGTCAGAGGGTCCAAAACCAGCCTCAGTTATCCCTCCTTTTTAGAGACCAAGAGGTATTGTGAATAATACCTCATACTGCTCTCCGCCTTAAGCAGCTCAAAGATCATGCCTTGGCGAGCAACATCTCAAGCTCCCTGGACAGGATGAGGTCATGATTCACAGACATTTGCTTAAAAATTGGGAGAATGTGAGGCGGAGCAAGCAAAAAAGGGAAAGAATAAGCCGACTGCACAGTCAAAAGGACCCACTGGTCTGAAGTAATTGCACACCAGCCTTTGAGGCTATGTTAAATTCTTGCCACCTTGCCAATGGTAAAGTCTCAGAAGGTAGCCGACTGAGGGACTAAATTGACTTTGGCAATAGTGGCCTGTGAAGAGGGGGATGTGAGCTCGTGCATCTGTTGGTGACCAGCCCCCTTTCTACCACCTCTGTCTTTGGAGCCACAAAAGGAGTGGCGTGACTGTTGTAGAGGCTGGACATTTTTGTCTATGGGGATAGGCAAAGCTTCTAGACTATGAACATTTCAATATTGCTGGTGGAACTGGGAAATAAATGTGCGAGAGCGGCCCCAGGGAACGAGCCATGGGTCTACTGTCCTTAAAACACAGTGACACGGAATCCACCTTTTTGCCAAACAGTCTGGCCCCATTGAAGGGCATATCCATTGCAGAAGGTTGGGCGTCACCAGAAAACCTGTCCACGCACATACAAGTGTGACATCGGATTACAACACTGGTGCCCACAGCCAAGACATCACAGGGTGTCCAGGCGGGCTCTCAAAATGTATCTTCCTACATCCTGGCCATCTTAAACAGTCACGGGGAAGAAGTTCTGGAAGTCTTCCAGTAGGATGGGCAAACTCTCATTCGCCACACTCCAGAGAGTATTTCGTTAGTGACACAGGAGGCATGCACCTTTTAATGACCAAAGTGCCAGACTAGCCAAAGAGAAAACTTTCTTGTCAATGGAGTCAATCTTTTTGGACTCCCTGCCTGGTGGTGCAGTCAGAGATGCATTTAGAGTGACATTACTATTCAGGGCTTGAACCATAAGGCTCTTGGGAGGCAGATGCTGCATTCATAAGAGTTTGATTATAATGCACAGGCCAGGCCTATGTCTCCAAGCAATACATGCTGCTATAGGGGACTCAGGGCCTGATTTTGACTTTGGACGATGGATAAAGTACCATCACAGTGGAGGTGTACTTAACTCGTTCCATAGTGAGGATACACCCTGCACCACATTTAGAGATGTGTACCACCCCAGTGGTCATCTTTTGCATTTCCAGTAACCAATGTCACAGCGGTTCCTGTAAACGCACTCAAAGTTTGGCGGCTAGCTTTGTCAACACAGAAGGGTCATATGTCAAACATCCACATATTTTTATCTTTAAAAACAAAATCCTAAAGTAGGATTTTGTTTTTGGAAATAAAAAAAGCAATGACCACCTACCCACGTGACTCTCAAGGCGTTGTGGTCATTTTGCAGTTTCACTGCTCCTTACTGCCAGGTTTTACCTTGCATTGACAGGCAGTGAAAAGATACCATTTGTCCATCACTCAAAGTACGGAGGGCCGAAAAAATAGCAAAACCTCTGATGCCTTTACTCTGTTGGCCCGTTTGAGGTGTATACTGGTCGCAGAAGCGGAGTTGTCACCACCTTCAACATACTGATGCTTTGCCTGACACTAATGTGGTGGGCAGATCTTCCGTTTGGCGGAGAGAGCACTCTCTTGCCACTGCAAGGGAGCACTCTCTCTCTTTGACATCACTGAATAAAAGCAAAGGCTATGAATTTGGCGGCCCATACTGCAAGATCTCTATGAAAAGATTGTCTTTAGGCTCTGCCTTAGGCAACTACAGAGGTAACAGCTAGGCAGATCTATACTCTACCACCGTAAAAGAGGCACTTTCCTTAACTGTGGTACCCAAGGGCGAGTTTAATTCTGCGTCATACGGGTCTATTGTATTTGTATTTTTCTTATAAAGCGCTAACAATCATCCTGAGTAGGTTATCACGGCGCTGCAATAACTATGCTGAGCGGTGGGCTGACCTGAGTCCTACAAATTTACTGGTTTGGGGAAAAGGAAGGTTTTCAATTGCTGCCTAAATGACAGGTGGCAGTCCGTAAGTCTGAGAGCCACGGGCAACTCATTCCATTTGGTTGAGCCTATGTGGGAGAAGGCTAGCTCTCCCATCCTGGCTCTCTTCACTCGCGTTGTTCTTGGTCTTGCTGTGAATTGAGAGCGGAGATTTGCCAATGGCATTTTGAAGGTCAATATACAGACCACCATTGTAATGAAGGGGGAACATATTATCCACCTTCTCATCGCAATCTTCATTATGAGGAAAATAATCACATCCTTGGAACGCATGGAGTCAAAACCGAAGAAGACTTCCATCCTCCTGAAAAACAGCAGTGGAGACTGAGGAGGAGAAGAGTCATCTATAACACAAGCATGTCTCCTGGTTGTTTACTGTCCCTTACGGTCAACTTCAGATCAGTCAATACAGTTGGGCCGGACCCAGAACTGGAGAAACCTGAGCCACCGGGGTCAAAACTGTCACCAGTACAGAAATAACTGGCAACGAGTTTGAAGCCTGACCCAGTGACAAGAGTAGAATGGTCTGAGGCTACACTGCATCCGTAGCCATCAGGGAAGGACTTGCCAGCAGCAGACCAAGTGATGTCCCTGACAGATCACTGGGGCCAAAAAGGCACACCGGAAAAGGTTGCAGATGGCCTCCTTGAAGGCTCCAATATGCTCCAGCGTTGAAGATGGCCTGAGGAATTCAGGGCAAATTGACTCTATGATTGGAATTGGGTTTAAATCGGATGTTGATGCCAGGGTCAGCCCTTTCAAGTTCCAACTGTGAAGCTTCTCCCAAAAACTGGAGTGACGCGGAGGTGCGGAGCCTTGCATGGACTTTTTGTGTTTGAGTTCGGACCTGTCTTTGAACTTTATTCTAGACTTACTCAAAGACAGTGACCAGGAACCGGAATAGGAAACATCCTGCAACTTGCAACGCAACCAGATCCACTTCTTTAGTTCGGTGACATACTTTGTATTTCCACTTGGAGTAGTTATTTGCTGCTGAAGCACCAAATGCAGACACAGTGGTGGTCTGTAAGTGACATCTGCTTGAGACAAGTAAGGCATGCTTCAAACTCTTTCATTTACAGAGAGACATCCCTAAACAATGTCGTTCTGTAGAGTTTGAAAAACTTGGCAAAAGAACCTAAAAAGTAGGAGCAGAGCTCTGGTTCGGCGTCGAAGGGGCAGAAAAGAAAGAACTGATGTCTGCATGCAAAGGAGGAGCCTATATGTGGCTGTGTATGGTCATGTCTGGAGGCGGGGCAACGTTGCAAGGGAGGCAAATTGTGCCACCTGCTGGTCAAAGCAGTGATTGAAAAAAGCTTTCTAGATCCAGCCTGTAGATTCACAAGGTGAGGAATCTGTGGTTAGAAGTAGCCAATATGCGTTTCTTTTTTCTCAAAAGAGCCTTAACTAACAGAGGTCCTTAGAGTGAAGGTATGTCTTTACAGACTAATCGAGCCCTACCAATCTCTTCTGCCACACTGCCCTTCTTTTACAGGTTCTGGTGATCAAAAATGCCTAAGTGGAGGCGCTCATTTTCTTTTAGAGCAGCCAAAGTTGCGCCGCGGCCAGGGCGGCTGACGCTGGACCACGGTTCGATCCCCGGCTCCGGCGGCAGGTTAGCCCAGCACCATGTGACTCTGGGCAATAGCTCGCTTAATCTTCCCGACGGCCCCCAGCGCCTAGAGACCCTTACGGGTGATTGTGCGCAGGGCCGGCGCTAGGCATGGGCAGCGTGGGCGGCTGCACAGGGCCTCGCACTCAGCCCACCAGCATGGGGCCACGCACTGGTGATGTGACTTGTTGTTTCCCAGGCGATCTATTTCAAAAAAAGGTGTCGCCTTGCAATTAAGGTCCATTGGAGGGGGCCCCCTCCCTGGGCCTCTCAGGGATGGTGTCTGTCCGGAGGCATAGGGGAGGGAGACGCTCCCTCAATTGCAAGAGGACCATTCACAGACACTGTGGGGGGCCCATTGTCCAGCATTTTGGCGCCCCCACAGTTTTAACTTTTAGACCACAATCAATTTTCACACCTATCGGGCTGAAGGTGTGAGAAATGCTTGTGGAGTAAAAGTTAAAACTGTGGGGGCGCAAAAATGCTGGACAATGGGCCCCCCACAGTGTCTCTGAATGGTCTCCTTGCAGGGGGCCACTTATCTAAATTAGAGGGGGCCTCGCACGGTGCCTTTTAGCCCAGGGCCACGCAAATCCTAGGACCGGCCCTGATTGTGCGCTTTACAAATGTGGACTTTACTTTACTTAAAGTTTGGAATTCTGCGCCTGAGTCTCTTAGATCCACTACTAAATAGCATTTTTTTAAAGAAAAACTCTGAAAACTTGGCTGTTCAAAGTGTAATTAGTTCTTTCTATGTTGTCATTCCAGGCCAGAAAGCCCAGTCTTGGATAACAATAGCACTTTAGAAGTGCCAGTCATTCATTCATTTAATTAATGTGATTTATTTACCTGAAATCAACCCTGGTAATGATATTTTCTATATTTTAAAGACACGCATTCATTTCCCGCTAATAATAAAACATAGTATAACTCATGTTTACCTTGATATGGCTTTATTTAAGTTCGGTGTTTGCTGGGGAATGGCCACAACACGAGCTGCTCTGGCTGACAGCCACTTTCTTTCTTATCTCAGATTTTGAGGTTTATGGCTCTGAGGAAAGCACATGGTCGCGAGGGACCTTCTGACAATCCACGTTACGGAGTGCATTAATCACAGTCCAGGGCGTCAGAGCTGCCTGCCGCGAGGCCCCCCTCGAACAGGCGAAGCCCAAATCTGCGAAGGAGGAGGTGAAAAAGTGCAGACGCCTTCTTTCAAATGAAAACAGGCCCCAAGAAACCAGCACTGCTGACTGAGCATGACGATCTGCAGAAGTGACAGTAAACAACCTACGGGAATATTCACCGGTGTAACTGCAAAAATAAACAAAAGACTACATTAAACTGCACTTACTGTATTTGTTTATTTTTCCGCATGTCTTAATGTTTAGAAAGGCAAGCTACTTGAAAGATGAAGGAAACAGGATCCCTGCCTCACACCCCCCTCATCTGCTACCCCCCCCCCTTTTGTGTACTGGTGCCAGTGGCTGTTACCATAAACTGATCTCTCTTCGCAACTGTTAGCCCTGTTGTCAGGGGCAGGGAGCCCTCATACAGCCCTATGACCTCAGTCCCTATTTTAATTCTATCCTTGTGTGGTACTTTGGGACCCTTTACAGCCTTCTCTGCAGCACCCTTTGAGTATTTCCGCCCATCAGTGGCTGGACATGGATATCAGGAAGTGCTTAATTTGTGCGGGTGTTTTCCGGTGCTCAGCACTGGCACATATTTATGAGAAACCGACACATTATGGTGCAGTGTGCGTGTATTTTTAAGGAACATTCATTAGTGAAGCATTAAGCTATTTGATACATGATAAAAAAAACAACAATAAAAGTTTAACTTAAACATGCAGTTTAAAGTGACTTGAGTTGTGCTAGCTGCAGCGGACCAGTAAGTAATACCCTGGGCCCTGGCACTTAACGTTTTCCAAATTAAGCACTGGGAAGAGCTGAGCAATAGGAGAAAGGTGAGCACTTTCCCTGCAGGATATCAGGAGAGACAAGTTGCACGTGTCTCGTCTATCAGTTTCTACCTCGGCTTATTACACACCGGCTTCAGTGATTTCGCCTTCATTGCGATGTCTCCGGCTGATTCTCTGTACTTTCTTTGTAGCTAATGTGGATGGAATATATGATTATACAACGCTTACCTGTACCACGCATGGCTTTACCACGCAAATTTTACTACGCATGTGTCTTTACCACGCAGCATTTGAGCACGCACGACTATACACCGCCATATTTACGTTACGATACTTCTATCGTAACCAGCGTCAAAACACGTCTTTCAAAATAGAGATAGGACTTCTATGTTGACGTACACGCCACGTCGTTGTTGAGGCTCTTTCCTTTCTCTCCTTTGGCACTGAATAGCGTTTTTTTCTAAAGTTTTCTTTTTTTTTTATTCCGCTTGTTTTTTAGGGGGGGAGACCCTCCCAACTCCCCCTTTTTATTGTCCTTTTCTCCTAATGATATACACGCAGGACGAAGGAACGAAGACTGGAAGGAATGAAGCTTGCGTTGCGTGGTAAAAACGTTCGTGGAATGCACCCGCGGTGAAAATACGTTTGCGTGGTAAGTGACCCGTTGTAAACGTAACGCGCGGTAATGCATTCGTGGTAAATGATGTTTCCCATGTGGATGCTCTCTCTTCCAACCACAGATTCCTCACATTTAGAATATTCCCCAGGTGCCAGGCTGGATCAGGAAGTTTTCATAGCAGTACTCCAATGCACCACTAGGTGGTGTTGTGAGTCTCGTTCCTCTCTGAAAGTGACAGAGTGGACCCGCATTTGAGACTCCCCTGTGTTCTAAAGCCAGATTCTTGCTTGATTCTTTCTTTGTTCTTGGGCACGGAGCTCCCAAAAACAACTGGAAGTGTTAGTGTGCAGATCTCTAATTTGGGACCTTTATAGCTGGTAAAAGGAGACTACTCTACAGATTGGGGAGGTGGGAGGGCAGTCATGTGTTTTACATTAGAGTATCGACCAGAAAGAACATTAAGTTGAGTAACTTGTTCTTCTGATAGATGCATCTAACTGCAGATTTCTCACCTTTAGAATAGATATCTAAGTAGTTGGACCTTTGGGTGGAGGGTCTGTAAAGTGGTCTCAGACTAAAAAGTCCTGCAAGATTAGATGGACAAAATGTCCTTCCAGCAGACCTGGCTGTCAGTAGTGCACTGATGCCCACACTGCACCTGGGCAGATGTCTAGAACAGGCACTTCATGTGTAAACACAGTGGTAGCAGCCTATGCCTTTGTTGAATGAGCCCCCATTCCTTTTGAAGCATGCCGTTTGTTGGCCAATGTAAAGTAGGCCTTAAAGCACAGGACTATTCACTGTGACAGAGTCCTTTCTGCGCCACCTTGCCTTTCTTTGCTCCAGAGAATCCCACAAAGAGGTGATTATCCACCTCATGGGTTTTGTAGCGATTAATAGTAAAGATCAGATCCCTTTTGGGATTCATCCATGGAGTCTCTCCTCCTTTTTCTAGGGGTGAAGCGGAGCAGAGAAAGTTGCAAGGGTGATGGATTACCCAATGTGAAACAGTCATAACTTTTGGCAAGTAGGCAACCATGGTCTTCAACACCTGCTTGGCAAGGAAAAGGGTGGTGTTGGTTGGCTGCACAGATACCGCCTGGATCTCACTCATGTGATGAGCTGAACTGATTGCAATGAGAAAGACTGTTTTGAGAGTTAGAAGGGGAATTGAGCAGCTGTGCATGGCTTTGAATGAAGTACACATAAGGAATGTCAGGCATCACAAATGGTTTGGGAGGGAACATGTGTGTCAAACCTTTGAATAAAAAGCACCACAACAGGTGAATTAAACAAGGGCAGTTAGTCCAGCAAACACAAAAAAGCCAAAATGGACGACAAATAACATTTAAGAGTGCCCACGGGAAGACCTTGCTGGACTAAGGACAAACTAAATAGTAATACAATTTGGCTTGTAAGGGTCCTGTGGTTTAGACACCACACCAGGCCATAAAGTTGTCCCAACGTCCAACATAGATGAACTTGGCAGAAGGCACCTGGATGGATGACATCCACAACCTCAGGTGGCAGATTGAATGCAGTCAACTGCCGCTGCTCCATCTCCATGCATGGAGGTGTAGAATGTGCAGGTTCGGTTGAAGATCCGTGCTCCGCTACTGCACTAGGAGATCCTCCGGCTGTGGTAGCCTGATCAGAGGGTAAATGCTAATGCATAGACGTTCCGGGTACCACACTCTCCTGCACAATCATGAGCCACTAGGATGATTTGGGCCCGGTCGCTGCTGATTTTCTTCAAAACTCAGAGTAGGAGAGAGTAGGGAAAGGTGCAGAGGAGTCCCATTCTCCACTCTAGCATGAATGCGTCTCCTAGAGAGAGCGTTCCTGGGAACGCCAACGTACAGAAGTCTTGACACTGAGCATTCTCGACACTGGTGAAAAGATCCAGCCAGAGCTCTCCACATGATGCAACACCATTTGCGATCCGTCAGCCGTCACCAGCTGAGCTTGTCCACCCTGGCATTCAAATGTCCAGCCAGGTGGTTCACAATCAAGAACATGCACTGACGCTGCAGTCAACTTCAGAGGGTCAGTAGCTCTTGTGATAGAACCCAAGGCCCCACTCCATCCTTCTGGTTGTCTGTGCGGTGGTGTTGTCTGTGAAAACATACATCAGCCTTGATAGATGGTTCGAAGACCTTTAAGGCCACGCATGGCCCATAACTCAGACAGATTGATGTGCAGCCAGTTTAAGGACAGAGACTAGAGTCATCTGATCTCCTCCTACCCCAGATGCAGGCTTCATCCAGCAGGCACATGAACTCAGAGTGGGGAAGGGAGAGGGTGTCTGTTGCTGGTCAAGTTGAGGTATAGCAGCCACCACTGCAGATCTCATGCACATCTTATGTAGTCTCCTCTGAAACCTGGATGACATCTAACAAGTTTCCTTGGTGCTGAGCCCACTTAGGTTTCAGTGGGCCTGCATATGCCACCTGGTTAAGTGGACAAGCAGGATGCATGAGGCCATCAGGTACAGAACCCTCAAATCTACTCTCACCAAGACCCAAGACTGAGGTGGAAACACTGAAATCAGAGCACACATGTTCTGGGCTTGTTGTGACTGAGGGAAAGCCTTGAACATCACTGTGTCCAGAATAGCTCATAGAACAAGCATTTGCAATGCAATAAGTCTCGCATTAGGAAAGTTTGAGCTATTGGTATTGTAAATGACACATTTTTTATTTATGTGTTGGTTTTGAAATTAGCGAAATTAATAGCTTTGTCATTTACAATGCCAATAGTTTTAACTTCCGCAAATGTGTCACCTATAGCATTTGTAATGCAATATGTGTTGTATTTACATGACCTAGATGTATTGATATTACAAATAACAATGGCTTTTTTTAAAAATAATTAATACTTAAATAAAAGCTATTGTAATTTATAATGGCAATAGCTTAAACTTTTGAAAATAACTTTTGTGAAGATTATGTTCAGTGTATTTTATTGTGACGAAAATACAAGAACAGAAGTGAAATATTAACATCTTTTTGTGACATTTGTAATAAAGCTTGAAACATTGAGAGAACATATTTGACTTTATGTCAAATAGAAATTCCCTTTGGGCACATTAAATGTAGAGACATCAACTAATACAAACAGAATAGACAACAATTATTCAGACATAAAGACTAAGAGCAATGCATTAAGTAACAAAATTATGTAAAAACAGATCAGTTCAGTATGCACAGTTTATTTATACATTTAAAAACAATTAAAAAGAAACAAATTAAAAAATATATAAAACTTGGGAACACAGAAAATATATCAAAAGGAACAAATCAAATACATGAATTCATCCAATCCATTTCCTAAGACTACAAAGGGAGGTAAGTAAGTAAGTAAGTAAGTAAAGCTTTATTCGATTTAAAAATAAATCATAAAAGCACGACAGATACATCAATTCAAAATTTCATAGACATTGTTAAAAGAATAAGTGCTTACTACTACATATTCATTTAAGAACATATATATGAAAAACAAGAAAAAACCATCATTAAAATAGGTTTAAGATGCAGAATCAACAAACAACAGCAGGGGGTGTCGTGGGACCCAAAGGGGAGATGTTATGCTACATGGATTTACGATACTTTATGACTGATCTTAAAAAACATGAGACAGCGAATATCACATGGTCATCTTCTAATCTTAACAATTTTAGAAAAGCTGGCCTGCAGTTTCTTAAACCCCACTGTTTCAGTAAAGGCTTCAAATATAGTTTTCTGGGGTTAGAATAAAAGGTGCAAAAGAACAATATATGTATGTTAGATTGCACCGCGATTTTATCGCAAGGGCAGATCAGCTTAGTGGGCGACCAATTGTTCGCGTCAGGTGAAGTTACCATACGGTGAAAAATCCCAAGACGCAAGCGAGACAAGAGCATTCGGTGGAACGGACTGGGATCAACCTTCAAGTAAGTTTGCAAGCCTTCGTTGGGGGTAATTTCCTGGAATTTTTGGATGGTATGTTTAAGTTTTTCACGCTTCCATCTCAAGGTGTCCAGGTAGGTAATTATTATTTTTTTGAGGGCTGATCTAGGGACATCCTCCATGGATCTTGGATTTTCAAAATATTCCAGGCGTCCTAGTTCTGTTAGAAATAGTCTTACATAAGATAGCCATCTAAAGTTAGCAACCCCATCTAAGGCTAAGCAATCTTCTATGAGATCCCTGTTAAAACCAGCTTCGTGTGTTGTCCACACCTTATGCCATAGAAGAATTGGAGACATCTTAATGATATCACTCAGGTGTTTAACGCCTGTCTCAATGTGCGTCATAAACGTAGATGTACTTTTAGGAACTCCCAATAAATAACAGATACATTGGTTTTCACAGCACTGCAGGGTGGAGTCCTTCTCGATACCCCATAAGCCGGCACCATAGGTAGCTGTGGAAACGCATTTGGCCCGGTAGATCTGGATCAGCTCCTTGATTGGTTTCCCGCCTAGACTATCAGAAAAGGCGCGCAGGGCCCCTATGGTGCGGGTGAAAGCCAGCTTTCTGGCTGCAATCTCCGGCTTCCAGCCACACCTCCTGTCAAACAGGACCCCTAGGTAGCAAAACCTATCAATGGTAGCTAATTTTTGTTTGTCCAGAAATATAGTACAAGGGGCCCTATTACGTTTTCTAGTGCATGGCATAATGTATGTTTTAGATATATTTACTTTAAGGCCTTTCTCCTGCATAAAACCCGCGAACTTTGTAACCGCCCTCTGTAGACCTACTTGAGTCTGAGACATTATTGCCGCATCGTCGGCGTAAAGGAGGATTGGTGTTGGTGATCCTTTCACAGTAGGATAATCATTTGGAAAGAGGGAAAGATATTGTCCCACTGAATTTATATAGTACGTAAAAAGCCGTGGGGCCAAAATGCAGCCTTGTCTTACCCCTCTTGACAGTGCAAATTTATCCGTACACTCCCCCTGTTTGCCGAATCTCACTCTTGCCCCGGAGTTGTTATACAGCTCCTTAATAAAGGTGATTAATCGGGCATCAATGCCCAGATCATCCAGCGTGGACCATAATAATATATGGTCCACGCAGTCGAAAGCGGAGCTTAAGTCCACAAAGGTTATGAAAAGTGCTCCGCCTCTTGCCTGTGTGTACTTGGCAGTAAGGAGGGACAGGTTTAGGCACTGTTCAAGTGTCCCTAAGCCTTTCCTAAAACCATATTGCAAGTGTGATACAACATTATGGTCTTCTTCCCATGCTTGGAGTCTTTTTAAAATGATCCTTCCTGCTACTTTCATTAGGCCATCCAATAAGGATATTGGCCTGTAGCAGGTCGGATCATCCCGGCTGCCCTTTTTAAAAATAGGAACCACTATGGCGTCTGACCAGGTTTTAATGAACCCGTTTCGGTTTCCCATATTTAAAACATTAGTAAGCAGAGGGGCCCAGAAATCCGGTTCGGCCTTGTAAACGTCTACCGGAGTACAATCGGGGCCTGCTGCTTTACCTGGTGCGCTTTCCCTAATAGCTTCTTGGACTTCTCCTAATGTGAAGGTTAAGTCAATCAGGAATGGATAGGGTGGGGAGTGTGTGCCACTGCTATTGACTATGCTTTTATCCACAGCTGATCTGGACCCTGCAAGTAAGGAAATATCTGCTATGCTTGGTTGATTATATAGCTGCCTGAAGTGGGTTAACCAACTTTCAGCAGTTATAGCGAGGTCTATTTTATTTCCATAATCCCTTGGTTGGTATAGGGTTTTAACCAGCCTCCAAAACTGAGAGCTATTTTTCTGTGTAGAAGCTTCTCTCAGTGTTTCCCAAGCCTGCTTTTTTAAAGCCAGTCTTCTTTCTTTCATTGCAAGTTTATATAGTTTCCTGGCCTCTCGAATTATATAGGGGGATCTCGGTTTCAATGCCAGTGCCTCTTTTAACGCTTTTAATGCTTTTGTGCACTTCCCGTTAAACCAGCCTTCAGGACTAGTGGAATTTTTTTGGGGAACACAGGTCAGCAAATTTTTAATGTGGTGTAGTATATTGGCAAAAGCTGACATAACGGTAGTAGGCTCCCCATGTTCCTCCAGACATATGTTCACATCCGCTACACAGTGAGTGATCAGCTTATGTAGGAACCTACTAGGTACAATTTTTTCCCATTTTATCACGTAGCCATTAGTTTTGGTTAGGTCGAGCTTATATGGATACGTGCGGGAAATTCCCTTATTTTCAGAACGCCCTTTTATATTTACACCAATTATCAAAGGATAGTGGTCGCTGGATACATCTTTTCCGACTTCCCACGAGGTTATAAACCCTTGGTTAACACGAGTTATGAGTATAAAGTCAATAGTCGATTTGCAACCCCTTCCAAAGAAGGTTGGCTCAAAAGGTGCTGGCAGAGCACAATTCTGATTAGCAAAGGAAAAATCAAAGTTAAAAACAATACCATTTAACAACGTCCCCATCTTTGTGTGGATGAAATGTATCGGTTCCCCCCCCCCCGTAGTCATCAAGACCACAAAGGCCTGAATCGGCGTGTGAACAGATAGTACAGTTAAAGTCACCGACCCAGATTATTCTTGCCCCCTTAAGTAAGTCAACAGCTCTAGCAATATGCCGCGACATATTAGACATGGTGGACTCCCTTTCACTATTAGGCATGTTATTATAAAAGTTCACCAGTACAATTTTCCCATTCTGACCCCAGTTAAGAGATAGGATTTGGAAATAAGTGCTAGAAAGCACTTTATTAACCTTAACCTCTGCAGATGTTGAAACATATATGCAAAGCCCACCCTTGTTGTGACCCAGTGATGACAGCTTGGCCGGAGAATGTATGGTCTGATACCCTAGCAAGTGTAGTTCTTCATAACACCATGTCTCTTGGAAGCACAGGATATCATGCTTGTGTATGACATCCAGCCAAGCTGTATTGGTGGCTTTACTAGCTAACCCCGCAACATTCCATGATAGGAGAGTGTTCGAGTGAGGTGCCCTGCTAGTGGCCACATGAAAACTGCCTATGCTCCCTGGGGAATTTTGCAGTCGCGGGGATGGTATGTTTGCAGTGGCAGAAGGGAGGTACGAAAGAGGTATATTCAGCAACAGTCAGAATATTCCCAAATCAATACGTGTTGTGCTATTCCCTTAGTTTCGACGCGTTTCGACAGACAATTAGTATATAGCCGCCTTCATCAGGAAAATATTGACTGTCTTCCCAAAATATTTAAAAGCCGTTATTTTAGATCCAGAATGCACGCGGTACAGTGCCCAGATCGCAAGTATGTGTTAAAAGTCCATACACATGTAATAAGAAAATGGGCAATCTGCACATCTGGCGCAGAATTTGGAAGGTGCAGAACATGGAAGATCAAGGTTAAAACAGCAGATCGAAGATAGTAGAGAGGGAGTGATGGGATGGGGTAGAGCAGTGTAAGGCAGAGTGGGAGTGGAAGATTAGTGTCAGAGTAAAATTAAGAGCCCCAATATTTGTTAAGAAGGAGCAGCTTGAGTTTTCTCTTGAAGCAGGGATAGGAGGGGTTACAGTGTAGCTCTTTAGGGAGAGCATTCCAGACAGAGGGTTCATTTCCAGAGAAAGAGCGAGATTGTGTAGTTTTCTTTTTTTAGTAGAGGAGGGACAAGGGTAAGAGCGTTAGTGCTCCTCAGTGGTCTGGTGCAGCCCGCTTTGTGGAGTTTGTCGGAGAGGTAAGATGGGGAATTTTGATGGAGGGCTTTGTGGGTAATGCAAGCAGTTTTATAGGTGGTTCTGCCATCAATCGGGAGCCATTTGAGCTCCTCGAGAACGGGGGAGATGTGGTCAAATCGTTTGCAGCCAGCAATAAGTCTGGCAGCAAGGTTGAGAACGGATTTGATGGGGACAAGGTGGACTTTAGGGGTTTCTGCAAGAGTGGCATTACCGTAGTCAATTCTAGAAAGTACCAATGATTGCACTACCGTTTTAAAGTCATCAGTTGGGATGAAGGGTTTACTTTTTTTGAGGTGCTGCAGTATGAAGAGAGCACCTTTGGTCGAGTTTTTTATGTGGGGGTGAGACTGAGGTAGTGATCAATGCTGATGCCGAGGGATTTGACAGAATTAGAGACGGAGAGAGAGCAATTGAGGGCTTTGATGTCAGAGATCCAGTGAAGAATGGGGAGCGGGTTGCTTTTGGGAGAGAAAAGAATGATTTCAGTTTTTTTAGGGTTAAGTTTGAAGTGGTTTTGATGGAACCATAGTTGGATCTTAGTCAGGGTATCATTGAGATGAAGGATGTCAGCATGGGATTTGATCCTAGAGTAAAGTTGGGTGTCGTCGGCATAGAGGTGGTAACCGATTTTCGCTTGTTTGAGGATGAGGGTGAGGGATTCCATGAAGAGGTTGAATAGGGTGGGAGAGAGAATGGAGCCCTGGGGGACGCCCATGGTGACAGGAAGAGGTTTGGAAAGGCAATTGCTGATTTTAATTTGTTGAGTTCAATGTTGAAAGAAGGAAGTGAACCACTTAAGAACAGTTCCGTCAAAGCCGAAACGGTCTTTGAGTGTGTTGAGTAGGGCAGCATGGTTGACAGTATCAAAGGCAGCGGAGAGATCAAGAAGAATGAGAAGGGAGGCTTCACCTTTGTCTAGGGAATGATGGATGTCGTCAGTGATGTTGAGCATGGCTGTTTCTGTGCTACAGCCCTTTCGGAAACCTGATTGAGAGACATCTAAGAGGTTGAATGCGTTGATGTGATTGTCCAGCTGGCGCACGGCGCATTTTTCCAGGGCCTTGGATAAAAAAGGAAGGTTAGAGATAGGGGGTAGGTTATTTAAGTCGTTTGGATCGGCTGATGCGCTTTTAATAATGGGGGTAATTTGACCTAGTTGGAGGGATGCAAGAACCATACCGGTGGCTAGGTAGGAGTTGATGATGGAGGACCTAATATGGGGCGATGGTGTGTTTTAGATCTTGAGCAAGATGGGCTGGGATAAGATCTCTGGTATGTGATGGAGGTTTTAACTTGGAGATGATGCTAAGGATATCACTTTCAGAAATAGGACTGAAGTTAATCCAGGAAACATTGTTCTTTGGCTGGGGGACATTCTGGGGGGGTACCGTTGGGGTGACAGCGGTGATGGTTTGAGCAGCATCCGGGGGGAGGGTGGAATAGTAGGAGATGCGGGGCGAAAGTTAGGGAGCGGAAGAAGGTTATGTGGGGGGAGTTGTGGGGGGAGTTGGGCAGCGAAGGATAGGTCAATCTTGGTGATTTTGTGTAAGAAGAAGCTGGCGATTTCCTCACATCTTTCAACTGAAGCCGGAAGATCAGGGGGGGCTGAAGTAGTTTGGTTTTTAACAATGGTAAATAATTCTCTCGGTCGATTTTTTGCCCGGTCAAGTTGAGAGCGGAAGAAGGTTGCTTTTTTGTTAAAGATATGTTTTTTGTAGCTGGCCCTCGCGGCTCTGAGGAGGGTAAGATTAGAGGAGGAGGGCTGTTGCCTCCAAGTGCATTCTGACTGTCTGAGCGCTCGCCTTTCGTTGTTAAGGTCGGCGTTGAACCAGGATTTGGATGGTTTGCTTTTTTGTGGTTTGAGCTTGGCTGAAGCGATTTGGTCCAGGACCTCGCGATGGAATTGTTGTAATGTTCCGTAAGGTCATTAGTGCTGAGGGGGAGAGGAGTAAGTCATAGGTGGGCTTTAATGTTATTCTCCAGCTCACCCCGGGGATGAGGTGAAGATTTCTGGTTAGTTTCATTTTTTTAGTTGTATTAGAAAGGGGGGGGCATGGAGTTGTTGATCGTGAAGAGGATGAGGTGGTGATCGGACCAGTCAATGGGGATAATGTTGGAGAGAACAGCCAGGTCTTTCCTGGTGATGCCCGCATCAAGGGTGGCACCTTTGTTGTGTGTTGGAGAATTGCAAAGTTGCTTCAGGTTGGTGATATCAAGTAGGTCATTAATAAGGTTGAACGCGGGGTCATCAGTTTTATTCCAGTGGAGGTTGAAATCCCCCAGGAAGAGGTTACAAGAGTTGGTGACAACTGATTGGATAAGAAGATCGGATAATTCTTCGACAAAGGAGAGAGGGTCGCCAGGAGGGTGGTAAATATTATGCAACTGAATCGGGGGGAGCCCTGAATAGTGAGATCAGCACTCAGATATTCAAAAGTAGGTAGGTCTGGGTGCGGGTCATGAGTGAGTAGAAGTTCATCTTTATAAATTATGGCGAGGCCCCTGCCAATTTTGATAGGCCTATCTTTTCTGAGGATGGAGTAACCTGGGGGTGCGAGAAGGTCTAGGATAGAGGTGGAGTGGTCATTGAGCCAAGTTTCCCTCAGAAATGCGATGTCGATGCATTCACTGAGTAAGGTCTCCACGATATCCGTAGCATGACAGGAAGCTGAGCGGCAGTTGACCAGCATGCAGTTGAGGGGTTTGGAGTCAGTCATTTTAATGGGGGAACAGAAGAGGATGGTGGTGAGTTGTTGAGGAGGTCTGGGCGAAGCAGGGGAGGGCGGGATCCTACTTGTTCCAAGGATCACTGGGATAGATGAATGAGGTGAGAGAGAATTTGTAGTCAGTGTGGAGGCGAGGTGGTTGGAATTGAGGTCAGGAAGGACAGGGGGGGGAGATGGTTCAATAAAAGGGGTGGTGTGCTATGGTGGTTACTGCAGGACGACTCGGATGAGGAGTTTTTGAAAGGGGGGGTGGACCCTTGGAAGAGGGGAGCAGGGTTCATTGGTATGAAGTCCTGGGGGTAGGTGTGACAGGAGGGGTTTATTGAGGCAACATCAATTATCTGGTGGGGAGTTGAACGGCAGTTGGTCAACGTGCAGTTAAGGGGTTTAGGGTCAGTTGTTTTTGTGGGGGAACAGGGTTGGATCGTGGTGAGTTGTTGCGGAGGTCTGTGCGAAGCATGGGAGGACGGGGTCTTGCTTGTTCCAAGGATCACTGGGATAGATGAATTAGGTGGGAGAGACTTTGTGGTCAGCGTGGAGTCAAGGTGGTTAAACTTGGGGCCCGGAAGAGCAGGGGAGGGGAGATGGTTCGGGAAGAAGGGTGGTATGCTAGAGCAGTTACTGTCGGGTGAAACTGGTGAGGAGGTTATAGTAGGGGGAGTAGCCCCATGCATGTGAGGAGCAAGGTTCGAAGGTACAGTGTCCTGGGGATAGGTGCGACTGGAGAGAATCTTAGTGGCATGGGATATAAAATCATTTTTGAAGGAGGAGAGTTCTGACACGAGGGTTGAGAGGTGGCGTTCAATATTTAGGAGAGATTGAGTAAGACGAGTGATGGGGAGGGAGGTAAGGAGATTAAGTGGGGGGAGAGAATGGTTCCGGTTGGTCAGCAATGGAGGATTGGGGTGTGTGATCGATGGGAAACCAGGTGGAGGGGAGAGAGGGGTGTTAAGGTTGCAAGGAGGAAGTGGTGTGGAAGGGTGTGAGACGGAAGTCCCAGGAGTCATTTGGGAGAAAAGAGAGGGGAGGGGGGCGTGAGGGGGGTGTTGGGGTCTGTTAGCTAGGGAATCGGTGGTTTGGGTGACGGAAGAAAGGATTAGGGTTATTACTGGAGTTGTTAATGGAGTTGTTGGGGGTCACGGGAGTGAGTTAGATGACTATGTGGGTGTATTAAAGTGACAGTGGGAGAAATAGTAGGACTGTTGGGAGAGAAGGTGGAAGGGGTAATTTGTACAGCTGTTGGGGAGTTGTGGGGCAGGAGGGCCGGCCGAGGGAGTGTTTGGGAGGCTGAGGTGGTTGTAGGGAGGACAGGAGGTGGGGAGGAAGATGATGTGGCCGTGGGAAGAAATATCTGAGGGACTGGAGTTTCGGTGTCTATTATTGAGTCTGGGACCAGCTGGGTAGGGGTCAAGGAACGAGGGGCCAAGGGGGTCACTTGCGATTGGGGGGGAGAGAGGTTAGCCGACGAAGAAGATGGTAGGTTAAGGAATAATGAACTGAAGTGGTGATACAAAATGGTGAGGTGGTTTTCAGAAGCTTGAATGAGGATAGTTCCTGATTTGAAAATAGAGATGTTGATTTCACCGGTTAAAGAGGGTGAAGGAGTGGTGGAAAGTTTCAGATCATAAGGGATTTTCTGGGAGTTTGTGATTGGAAGGTGGCGGAGAAAGGTACTTTTCCATTTAGAGGGGCGTTTAGTGTAGAAGATGTAGTTAGTTTTAATGATGGAGGTTAGGCTAAGATAGTTGTCCACAAATAGGGTTTCTTGATGGCAAATAAGAAGATTGTGTTTGAATTTTTTCTTGCCATTTTTGGAAAGGTACGAGGGGTAAAGGATAGACCAAGAGTTGGGTCCATGTTTAGTGATGGGCGAGTCCTGTGACAGGTGGCTATGGTTGAGGGGATGCATGATGAGTCAGTGTTAGAGGGCAAGGGGTGAGGGGAGGACTGAGGGGGGGTGGATTGGTGTAGGGCTCAGTGAGAGTGGAGAAAATGTGAGAAGGGGGACGTTAGAGCAGAAGTACTATTATCAGGGGGAGTTGTAGGCCGTGCACAGATTGATGCTGAGGAAGCGCATAGTGATGTTGTGGTGCACCTGAGTGATGCTGTGGTGGTGCTGAGTGATGCTGTGGTGATGCGATAAATAGATAGAGTGAGGACGATAGATAGATAGAGGAACGGTGATAGATAGATGGAGGGAGGGCGATATGTAGATAGATAGAGTGAGGGCGATATATAGATAGACATATAGATAGAGTGAGGGCGATCGATAGATAGATAGATAGAGTGATGGAGATAGAGTGAGTGCGATAGACAGATAGATAAGGGCGATAGATAGATAGAGTGAGGGCAATAGATAGACAGAGTGAGGGCGATAGGTAGACAGAGTGAGGGCGATAGGTAGACAGAGTGAGGGCGATAGATAGAGTGAGGGCGATAGATAGATAGAGTGAGGGCGATAGATAGAGTGTGGGCGATAGAGTGAGGGCGATAGATAGATAGAGTGAGGGAAATAAATAGAGTGACGACGATAGATAGATAGATAGATAGATAGATAGATAGATAGATAGATAGATAGATAGATAAATAGAACGTGGTGGTGGATGTGGTGGACATGGTGGTGGTGGACGTGGTAGTGGACATGGTGGTGGCCGTGGTGGTGGTGGACATGGTGGTGGTGGACGTGGTGGTGGTGGATGTGGTGATGTTGGTGGTGGACGTGGTGGTGGTAGAGGACGTGGTGGTGGTGGACATGGTGGTGGTGGACATGGTGGTGGTGGACGTAGTGGTGGTGGATGTGGTGGTGGTGGACGTGGTGGTGGTGGAGGACGTGGTGGTGGTGGACATGGTGGTGGTGGACGTAGTGGTGGTGGATGTGGTGGTGGTGGTTGTGGAGGTTGTGGTGGAGGTGGATGTGGTGGTGGACATGGTAGTGGTGGACGCGGTGGTGGTGGATGTGGTGGTGGTGGACATGGTGGTGGACGTGGTGGAAGTGGTGGTGGACGTGGTGGACATGGCGGTGGTGGATGTGGTGGTGGTGGACGTGGTGATGGTGGACGTGGTGGTGGACATGGTGGTGGACGTGGTGGTGGACGTGGTGGTGGACGTGGTGGTGGATGTAGTGGTGGATGTGGTAATGGACTTGGTGGTGGACGTGGTGGTGGATGTGGTGGTGGACGTGGTGATGGACGTGGTGGTGGTAGTGGATGTAGTGGTGGTGGAGGTAGACGTGGTGGTGGTGGTGGACGTGGTAGTGGCCTCGTAGTGGACGTGGTGGTGGCCGTGGTGGTGGTGGACATGGTGGTGGAGAACGTGGTGGTGGATGTGGTGGACATGGTGGTGGTGGACGTGGTGGTGGACGTGGTGGACGTGGTGGTGGTGGACGTGGTGGTGGATGTGGTGATGTTGGTGGTGGACGTGGTGGTGGTAGATGTGGTGGTGGTGGATGCGGTGGTGGTGGAAGTGGTGGTGGTGGACGTGGTGGTGGTGGACGTGAAGGTGGACATGGTGGTGGTGGACGTGGTGGCCATGGTGGTGGTGGCCGTGGTGGTGATGGACGTGGTGGTGGAGGACGTCGTGGTGGAAGACGTGGTGGTGGACGTGGTGGTGGACATGGTGGTGGACATGGTGGTGGACATGGTGGTGGACGTGGTGGTGGTGGACGTGGTGGTGGTGGATGTGATGGTGGTGGACGTGGTGGTGGTGGACGTAGTGGTGGTGGACGTGGTGGTGGTGGACGTGAAGGTGGACTTGGTGGTGGTGGACGTGGTGACGGTGGACGTGGTGCTGGTGGACGTGGTGGTGGTGAACCTGGTGGTGGTGGATGTTGTGGATGTAGTGGTGGATGTGGTGGTGGACTTGGTGGTGTTTTTGGTGTTCGACGTGGTGGTGGTAGTGGATTTGGTGGTGGTGGAGGTAGATGTGGTGGTGGTGGACGTGGTGGTGGACGTGGTAGTGGCCTCGTGGTGGCCGTGGTGGTGGTGGACATGGTGTTGGTGGTGGACATGGTGGCGGCGGAGTTGGTGGTGGATGTGGTGGACATGGTGGTGGTGGACGTGGTGGTTGTGGACGTGGTGGAGGTGGGTGTGGTGGTGCTGGTGGACGTCGTGGTGGTGGACATGGTGTTGGTGGACGTAGTGGTGGTGGATGTGGTGGTGGTGGATGTGGTGGGTGTGGATGTGGTGGGTGTGGATGTGGTGGGTGTGGTGGTGGTGGGTGTGGTGGTGGTGGACATGGTGGTGGTGGACGTGGTGGTTGTGGACATGGTGGTGATGGACGTGGTGGTGGTGGATGTGGTGGTGGTGGTGGATGTTGTGGTGGTGGTGGTGGGTGTGGTAGCATGGCGGGCTGAATACGAGAGGCAGTGAGAAAAAACAAGTGAGTGAGGCGGTTTTCTGCCAGTTGCTACTGCCACTCTCTGATCTCACTTGTCAACCATCCTCCAACTTTGTTATTCCACATGTGCACCATCTTCATGCCAATGAATTTGAGGTTATTAAACTTTCTAACATACCACAACTCTAGACCATAAAAATGTGTAATTCCCAAAACCTGCACCACAATATGAATCACACTGGAAATGCACAAAAACAAGAAGCCTGGAAACATTACAAAACCCCAAAATAGCCCACTGGACCCTGCAGGGCTTTACGGCACACGCGGGATACAGGAAAAACATATTGGTTGGGTGGGGGAGAGGTGAACAGTAGGTTGCATTTTGGAGTGGGCTGTAGTCCTCAGAGAAGTCAACCAGAACTTGTGTATTCTTTCTGGGTTCTTTTTTTTTTAACACAAAGCACGTTTCCCATATGCTGAGGTGTAGCTGCAATGTCGTCAGTGTGAATGCGTCCCTCCCGGCGGGTTGTCTTGGGGGGGGGGGGGGCGGAATCGGCCTGTGGCCAGCGTCAGCGCAGGCACTGAATGGAGGGTACATAGAGAAAAGTGCTGGATCGTGACATCACCCAGGAGTGCACAGCGGCTCAAAAAAGAGCGAGCTTTGGTTACACGCACAAAAAATGTCCAGCCACAAACAATGGTGGGAACGGAAATGAAGAAAAACTAACCGAAAGCACCGCATGGAGATGTGGCAACTCTTTGATTGTGATGGGTGCTCAGCATAGAGAGGCATGTATCCAGGACTGTGGGGGTCGGGACCCAGGGAGTAGCAAGAAAAAGCATTGGCCACACAGCCCTGAAAACGACGCGCCCGCGAAGGTCAGTTTCTTTAAATCAATCAAAGCAACACAGATGGCCCATCTGGGAGGGAGAGACAGAAATGAGAGTGTAAAGCACAAACACAAAGATCTGAGAAGTACGCTAGTGGTCTTTCCGGGGAAGACAACAAATAAACTAATGCCGGTACCAGATCACACTATTTGTTCCCACTGTCAGGCACTTGCGTTAACAACAATGCATTTAGGAGAACATTTATTTAAAAACACTGCAGTACCTTTGAAGAAAGCTGCAATGCATTTAAGAGAACGTTTTTTAACAAGCTCTCGGCATTGCTGTGACGGAGGCGGGGGAGCGCATTCCTTTGAAGTCTGATGCGGGGGAGCGGATTCCTTTGAAATCTGATGCAGAGGGGCAGACATATGGTGTGCGATGTGGCTGGCGATGTGCACGCACCTGGCTCACATGAACTGTAGCCGATCCGCAGTTTGGATAGACTTTTGAAAGCCTTACTATAATCTCGACAAACAAGCATTGCTTTAGTAGTCGAGACCTAAAAAGGGAGCCTCTGCGAAGAGTCAAGTGTGACTACCGCTCACTGACCGAGAACCCCAACAATATCAGGAGGTTTGCCATCAACTGGGGTTGGTCCAAGACTGATTGTGGCGAACCTGCCTTCAACAGCCAATTGTCAAGTTAGTGGGAAACTGGTTTCCATCCCTTTTGTGAATCCCAGAGGGGCCCTGGTAAGGCCAAAGAGGAGTACAAGAAACTGAAAATGCTCCTGGCAGACCTTGAACTGCAGTAACATCTATGACACAGCAAGACGATGAAAGTGTGAATCCTGATGGTCCAAGGAGAGAATCCAGTCACACAGATCCGGGGTTGACGGAACTTTGGCCAAACTGACCTTTTTAAATTTGTCCATTCAGTGAGCGAAGATCCAAAATAGGTGAATGTATCTGTCCTTTTTCAGCATAAGGAAATAGTAGGAGTAGCAACCTGTCCTTACTTCTGAGTTTAACACCCACTTGATCGCCCGTTTGGCCAACAGAGCCTTCACCTCTTGCAACAAGATGGATTGGTGCTCCTCTGATGTAGGAGGGAGATGAGGTAGGTCAGAAAGGAATGACCGGGCATAGCCCTGCTGGGCAATCAGGAGGACCCATGTGTCAGATATAATGGCCTGTCACCCTGGATTAAAATGTTTGATCCTTCTTCTCACAGGGTTGCCATGTGCTGCTAAATGTAAACTAAAGTGGCTTGGAGGCAGATAGTGGAGTACTGACTGGAACTGTGTCCCTGGTGACATTTTTGGTGTGTCTGCCTGATCCCCGTCCTTGGCCTCAAATGGACTGGGGTGACTTCTACTGTGGTGGCTGAGCCTGGCAAAGCCTATACACCAACCCCCTGGAGTAGCCTTTATAGGGCTGATTTGCTGACGAAGCTATCAGGATTAGAAAGGCCCAAGGAATGCTTTGTTGCTCTGCTTTCTTTAAAGCCTTAGTGGAAGAATCAGTCTTTTCAGCAAAGAGATGAGACCCATCAAAAAAAAATCATATCCATTAGAGGTGCATGCACGTCCCCAGAAAAGCTAATGGATTGCATCTGCATGAGGCATGGGAGCATCACATTAGTACCCAATGAAGGCCTCAAGCAGTCAGTTATATCAAGGCAAGCCTTAATGTCATACTTTGGTACATACTAATTGTCCTGAATGGTGTAGGCAGGGCTTCAACCAAGTACCCATAAGGGTATGGGCTTCATTGAATGGAAGTAACGGTTTATAGGAAGCTGGTTTTTGGTGCAACAATTCCGTAAGTACGGTTGTCTTTACCTCGTGTGATGGGAGCTGAAGTCCTGGTCCACACCAATCCAATGTAAACGTCATCATCATAATCTTAGTGTGGCCGTATCATCTCCATCATCACCAGGTTGATCAGAGTCTGAACCAAAAAGATGATAACGCCTCTGAGGAAAACCTCGTGGGAGAGGAAGAGTTTTGTCAGAATTAGAGGGGTGCTGGGATTATGTGCACTGGAATGGAATCAAGAACTTGATCTTGGTGGAAGTGAATCTGGCTTGAGGTCAAACACCGAAGTTGGAAGGTGATCTCTAGCACTGGCAACATCTGGATTGGTGTAGGTAGAGTAGGGACTGGCAAAGATCCAGGATCCCATCTCTGTTGCGAGAGGCTCCCTAAGCGCATTGGACTCTCTCAGAGGGGTCTCTGAGACTCCAAGGCCTACTTTACTGGATCCTTCCCCAAAAAGGGGAGAGGGAGTACTTTGGCAAGGGGTGCCATACCAGACCTCAATTGTGAGTAGCTCCCTTGGCGCTGTGGACTCTCTCAGCGGGTATGCTGAGACTCCATAGTATAAATATTGGATCTTTCCCCAAAAAGGGGAGAAGGAGTGCTTAGTCAAAGGGCACAAAAGGACAGGGGGCTAGGTGGTGAATCGGGCAAGGGGAAAGATTCAGATGAGAGGGGATAGGAGCAAGGAAGTAGACAAATAACGAAAGAATGCTGAATAGGAACAGATAGATAGGAGACAAGGAAAAAGCAGAGTCACAGAAATACGATGGGGGGGTGGGCAAGACAGGGAGATGGGGAGAAAAACTGTGCCCAAAGTCCGGCTGGGTAGGTGACGGTCAGGGGATGAACCAAGGCCTATCTCCTCAATAGCTGAACAGAGCAGCTCCACCGGGCGTGAGACATAGTGCTCGGACTCCACTGTCAGGATGGGATCAGGAGTATGCTCAGAGATTGTCATTGTGTGTTGATTAGGTAGTAGTCACTACCACCCCTCGTTCACCTTAGCTCCATTGCTGCCTCTTTGGTCATTTTACTCTTGTATTCAAAGGCCAAGCCGAAGGGGAACGACCAGCGATAGCAGATGTATTCATCTCTCAGCTTGGCGGTGATGGGCCTCGGGAGTTGTCGTCGTGCGAGGGTGGCAGGCGCCAAATCATTTGAATATGGAGCACTTGAAGTTCTGGAAGGAGATGTCCGCCTTCTTCTTCGCTGCACTCGCCATGCTAGGTACACTGGATGAGGAGGGGTGTAGAGACTGCTCTCAGCCGGCCCACGCCGGTCTCCAGGGATGTAGAGGGTGCAGATAGTATCGCCCCCTGCTCAGTGGATGCTAGCGAGCAAGCCCCCTCAGGCCAGATCCCATCCACCCTCACCGAGGGTCCCAGGAGGTCAGGGTGCGCAGAAGACCCACCAGCGGCAGGGGGGTCAGCTACTGGAGGTCCCTCCTCGTCGGGGTCCGTCGAACTCCCATTCGCACAAGGGGCAGTCCGCTGGAGTAGACCTCAGGCAGGCTCAATGCATTGGGGTGCGTATAGCCAGCGAAGTGCAGGGGTCAGGGGAGGATACGCATGAGCAGAAATCATATATTCACAATTACAATTAGTGAAAATTTAACGGTGCGCTTGCAAAGAGGCCAATAATTGGATGAGCATGTAGTGGGCATACCTTTATGGCCCATTGACAGGCACTGAACATAAACTTGCACTGACCTCCACCCAAAACTTAACACGACTCAGTTCATAGTAAGCGCTATACAAGTCAAATGTTCCATGAAACAAAACACAAACATAAACACAACATCTGGGTAAAGCATACACTCTTAGAGAATGGAAGATGAAGTAAACCATGTGAAATGTAAACAGGGATTTCATTGCTAACATGGATTACCTTAAGGGTTTTTAGAGTCATTGCAGAGAAATCAATCCCTGTATTTGTCTGTAAAGTTAAGAACATCAATATAGGGTACGATAGGTATCCATTTTAACGCCTTAACCGCGGCGTTTTTTCCGCCGCGGTGCGGGCGTTCTAAAGAGCGGGCGTGGCTCCGTACCCGCGAGGTAGTGCTCCCGTCGGCCAACGGGAGCACGGAACGGGTTAAAGTCAGTTTTCGACAACCTGCCCTACTTGAAGCCGTAAATGGCTTGCTACAGTGCTATAAGCCCCTCCTACTTGGATTTCTAAGGCAAGATGGCCATGACTGGTATCTTCCACCCTTGGTGTAAGAAATTGGGCTGCTGGATGAGGGCGGTGTAAACCCATCTCAAGAAGAAGCCATAATCCCGGTCAGGATGAACCGTAGAATGTCACTAAATTAACCAGTGGTTAACCCTTCGGTAGCTTCATACAAAAGCTGTCAGGCTTAAGTGAGAGGCAATGTGTAAAGTATTTATGCTAAAGAAAAACGTGCAATCAGATACAACTGATGGCATCCCTTAGGGCACACTTTTATTAGGCGGTTCTTGCCTACACCTTTCAAAAAGACTTCATGATATTGTTCATCACAAAAGGAAATTTATTTGTTTCCAAGTTATTCCATGTCAATAATGTTGATTCACATTATTCATTATGGCAGTTCATTCCATTCACGGTTTTACAAATTATCCCACATGTTGCTCCAATGCATTTCGGACCAAAGGTCCTTCATCGGGGAGCCTAAAAAGAACGACATACAAAACCTGTATGAGCTAATAAACAATTTATGTGACTGACCGAAAATAAGAGTAAGTGCACCACACTAGTGCTTAAACAGTAAATGATAATGTGAAATTACACCCCTGGAAAGTTAATCCATATCGTGAACAAGTAATGAACTTAGTGATGCACAAAATAAAACATGCTTTGTGATAAAAAAGATCGTGCACATTAAATGAATGAAGATTTGTGTGTCCTTGGTGGTCAGCGTGAGACAGACAGAACAAATGAAGTGCCTTTACTTAATAAGTTCATGTCTAATGATGTAAAGTTATAATCCGATATGTTGATCACAAGTTGATTATCTTTAGTTATTTCTTCTTCCTTTCTTTTTCCTTTGGCAAGGTTGCACTTCTGGTTTGCGGAATGCTTTTTTGTTTTGCCCCTCCTGGGTCGTCTTGTTCTCTGACCTGTTCGTTTATCATTATCACTTTTACGATCTCACATTTTGAGACCCCTTCATGGTTCAGCCATTATGAGTCTTTCTTCTGACTCTAGCCTCATCACGTGACTGTTCACTCAGCCGTTTTAAAACACTTCCGCGTTTATCGCGGTAACACGCGGTATTTTGCGCATCACTAAGGCACTTCATTTGTTCCATCGAACAAATCTAACCAACTGGAACTAGAAATTGCTACATTCAAACTGAGCAGAAAATTAAGACTTAGACATTATTTTGATAACATAAGCAACTTACAAAGCCAAACAAAAGAAGATCCTCTAATGGGTTTAAAAACATCTAGTACTTTCCAGGCTCCTGTTAGCCACAAAACAATCGATCTCTTCGAACAATTGATCAAAAAAGATTTGACTTCTATTAATTATCAAAAGAATCCTCATAAGAACATGACTCAAAAAGAGTTTGACCGGTTGAAATCCATTGCTCACAATGACCAGATAATTTGCACAAAAGCAGATAAAGGTGGAGCTTTAGTTATAATGAATGCTTCAATGTATCATAACAAACTAGAAGAGCATATCACTGACGAAACCGTTTATATGAAGCTGCCTAATAACCCTACCCAACAATTTTCTGCTGAATTAAAAACTATCATTGAGAAAGCTTTCACTTCGGGTGTTATAGATCAAAGAACTAAGAATTTTTTAACACCATCTCACCCAAAAAGTCCTTCAATGTATGTAATGCCAAAGATTCATAAAAACCTCATGGATCCACCAATCCGCCCGATAGTGTCAACATGTGGCAGTTTTCATGAAGCTGTGGGTCAGTATCTTGATCGTAAGTTACAGTCAACTGTTCAATCTCTGACAAGCTACATTAAGGATACTACAGACTTCTTGGGTAGATTACAAGCTTTGCAAATTCAACCTGGAGAAACAATATGGCTATGTACAGCAGATGTTAGCGCATTATACACCTCCATTCCGCATTCAGAAGGTATAGAGGCAATAGAACAAGCAGTTTTGAATCTTGACATAGATGAAAGTGAAAAAATCTTTTTGATGGAACTAATGACTTTCACCCTATACCACAGTTATTTTAAACACCAAAATGAGTGGTTTTTGCAACTCGTGGGCACCAGTATGGGCAATTGCGCAGCTCCAGTCTACGCTAATATCTATATGGGAGAATTTGAGCAAGCCAACATCTGGTCAAAACCAGAATGGACTGACAATTTAAAAATGTATGTACGATACATTGATGACCTGTTCATCCTTTGGAAAGATACTAAGGTAAAGCTAGAAACAGTTCTCCAAAGTCTAAACAACGTCAACGACAGAATCAAGTTCACATGGAACATCCAATCTCAAACCATAATTTTCTTGGACGTTCAAATAACACTCAAAAACAATCAACTAACCACAGATATTTTCAGGAAATCTACAGACCGCAACAACACCCTTCACTACACCAGCTTTCATCCTTCCTCATTGAAAAACCATTTACCCAGATCACAACTACTCAGAGTCAAACGCATCATTTCAGACCATATCATTGTTGAAACTCGCATCAATGAAATGACTGAAAGATTTCGTATGAGAGGATATCCGAACAAGATCTTGGAATCTGCCAAAGAGTACGTACAACCAATGAATCGCCAAGAGATGTTAAACAAATCCAGAGAAAAACCCAAGACAGACCGGATGGTCGTCGTCACAAAATTTTCCAACGTTAGCACCACTTACAAGAACATAGTACTCAAACATTGGCCACTCTTGCAACTAGAGCCTGATTTCAATGACATTTTCAAATCGTTACCTCCGTTTGCCTACACCAGAGGCAGAAATCTGGGAGAAATCCTCAAACAGCCGAAAAAACAGCAACAACAACATCGGGGGACAAGGCCATGTAACAACTGCAGCAGTTGCAACAATGTAATAACAGGCACTGATATAACACACCCCATGAAAGGATACAAAATTCATCTACAAGTAACGGCTACACGTGACACCAGTAATTGTATTTACCTTTTAAAATGCCCATGCGGAAAAACCTATGTAGGTAAAACTGAGCGAAAAATGAAAATACGCCTAAATGAACACAAGTCTAATATTCGCACTGTTAATGCGAAATCTACAGTAGCCTGCCATTTCAATGACATGAAACACACCGTCTCTCAACTAAAATACATCATTCTGGAAACTGTTGACAAAATTGAGGGAAGAGATAACAACAAACATTTACTTCAAAGAGAAAACTATTGGCTTTACAAATTGCAGTCCATGAAACCGTTTGGTCTCAATGAAAGAATTGAGTTTTCATGTTACCTTTAGTAATTTAATGAAACACCGTTTAGGTGCTCTTTAGTTCTGCGAATCTCCTTGCTGCTGCTTATTTTAACTACCTGTATATTTGTGTATATTCGTACTTATTGTTTTACATTTGTCTGATTATGTTAATATTTGCCACATTTCACCTGTTTGCCTTATTTGCTTGATTATTTTCACTTGATTTCATCCTTTATTTTAATTTAATTCATTTCGTTTATCATTATCACTTTTACGATCTCACATTTTGAGACCCCTTTATGGTTCAGCCATTATGAGTCTTTCTTCTGACTCTAGCCTCATCACGTGACTGTTCACTCAGCCGTTTTAAAACACTTCCGCGTTTATCGCGGTAACACACCACGGAGTTGTTTGTACCCGCGCATTTAACCCACAACCACCGGTAAGCTTTACGAGCTCCCTTCACACGTTCTAATGTTTTTAATGGGTAAATTTTTTAATGTAACGGCGCGAAATTCGACTTTCTGTCTAACAACCTAACGGGCAAATTTCTGAACGCCACAGGACGAAGGTTTATATTCTGTCTGTCTCACGCTGACCACCAAGGGCACAAAAATCTTCATTCATTTAATGTGCACGATCTTTTTTATCACAAGGCATGTTTTATTTTGCGCATCACTAAGTTCATTACTTGTTCACGATATGGATTAACTTTCCAGGGGTGTAATTTCACATTATCATTTACTGTTTAAGCACTAGTGTGGTGCACTTACTCTTATTTTCGGTCAGTCACATAAATTGTTTATTAGCTCATACAGGTTTTGTATGTCGTTCTTTTTAGGCTCCCCGATGAAGGACCTTTGGTCCGAAATGCATTGGAGCAACATGTGGGATAATTTGTAAAACCGTGAATGGAATGAACTGCCATAATGAATAATGTGAATCAACATTATTGACATGGAATAACTTGGAAACAAATAAATTTCCTTTTGTGATGAACAATATCATGAAGTCTTTTTGAAAGGTGTAGGCAAGAACCGCCTAATAAAAGTGTGCCCTAAGGGATGCCATCAGTTGTATCTGATTGCACGTTTTTCTTTAGCATTTAATCGTCCATTGGGCAGAGGACGACACCTAGGAGCACCTGGTGAAATTGAGAACCACTGTTCAGCATCGTTTAATTGGATCTGTGCACGTGTCACAATTATTCATAGTCTAAAGTATTTATGCAGCACACTAACAGTAACAATGTGAAAACAGAACACATGAATAAAGAAAATCCCACACCAATTTTTAAAAATAGATTAAAATGTAATATATTATTTGACACCAAAACAAAAAAATACAATCATTAGAACAAGAGATATGCATTCTCAAAGATTTAAGGTAAGTATAGTGCCTAAAAGCAGAAAGTGATGCACAAAGTTATCTGGTCATGCGAAGCCTGGTGAAAGTCACAAGTACACGCCAACTGCGATGGGGCGAGGGCAAGATACAGGGACCAGGTCAGACCAGCTGAAAAAGTTACAGTCTAAAGTCAAGTATGAATAGTTCAGTTTACGGTGGAGGAGGCCGCAAGGAGCAGGGAGAGCACTGCGGATGGTTGTCGCTGTAACGCGAAGGGCAGGCCAAGCATTGGAGATGGTCATCGCTGTAGCGTGAAGATCTTATTGGGCGTATGTAAGGGGGCAGGGGTAGTGGGAGCAACAGAGTCGGATGCTTTGAGTAAGGTTTTTAAAGATGGCTTTATTTTTATGTAAGCTCTGCGGCTCCTGCTCGTCAGTCTTTCTCTAGCAAAGGTTGCCGGGTCAGTCTTGATATTCTTTAGGGGCTCCAGGTTGTCTTTGCTGGTCAGGACGTGGCCTCAGCAGGGTCCGATGGTCCAGGTACCCCAAGACATACGAAAAAGAAAGAGAAAGACCAGAATTACTGGCACGATCTATCAGTTCTTTTCAGGGCCGGGGGTGAGGGAAACCAAGTGCTCTAGTGATCCTGACAGCTATCAGAGTGTGGTATCAAGTGCTCGTGAAGAGGGGGGGGGGTTTGGAAACACACGGCTGTACACTTTTTACACTAGAGGGTTGGTTCCTACTCCGTAGGCTGGAAACGCCGTCCCACCCAACCCGCTACTTTGCCCCGTACCTCGGAGAGCCACGCCCCTCCCGTGGGTGCGTGGCTGGGCGGAACGTGGGAACGGTGGCCTCCTGGCTTGAAGTCCACGCCTGGGCTCGTCTCGTCCTCTTCCACGCTGTCCTCCGCTCTCCTTGCTGGTACACTCCTCCTCGGCTCACTCCTTCCGTCTTCCTCCAGGGAAACGCCGTCCGTCTCCTTCCTGGTTCGTCCCTCTTTTGTCTTGGTTGCTTGGATGACGTCGGAGGGCGGAGTCTCGTCATTCGTGAAGGCGATGTTAAAGGCGCCCTGTCCTTGGCTCTCCTCGTATGCCCAGGTATGTCCGCTCTCCCTAGTGGGCCAGTCGTCTTCCATGTAGGGGGGCTCGTGCTGGTGAGAAGGGAGAGAAACGGGAGATAAGGGGGTCTCCGACCACCAGTCTCGTCGCTGTTCAGCCTGACTGTCAGGGGGACGTCCCGCCCCGTCACACTCCTCCCCCCCTGGATTCTCCCGATCGGGGAGAGGAAAGACTCGGGATAAAAAATCCGCATTCCCATTGTTAGTGCCTTTCTTGTGCTGTATAGTGAAGGCATAGGGCTGCAGGGATAGGAACCACCGTAGGATTCTAGAGTTACGACTCTGGTTTTGGTACATCCACTTCAACGGGGCATGGTCTGTTTGGAGGATGAATGGTTTCCCCTCTAGATAGTACTGCAGCTTGTCAATGGCCCACTTTATCGCTAAGCATTCCCTCTCCACTGTTGAATATCTACTCTCTCTGGGGAACAGTTTCAGACTGGTAAAGAGAACAGGATGCTCAACCCCATCATCCCCCACTTGCGACAGTACTGCCCCAATACCCACATCCGATGCATCGGTAGCCAGTATGAACGTTTTGTTGAAGTTGGGTGATTCCAGCACCGGTGCAGAGGTGATGATCATCTTTAGTCCATCAAAGGCCTTCATGGCTTCCTGAGACGGTACCTGGATTTCTCGTAGCTTTACATCTTTTCTCAGGAGGTCCGTGAGAGGTGCGGCGACCTCCGCAAATCTGGGTATAAACCGCCGATAATACCCCACCAGGCCTAGGAAGGCTCTTAGGTCTTTTTTACAGGTCGGAAAGACCGTATTTTTGATGGCTTTTACTTTTTCGATCTGGGGGGCTATGAAGCCATCACCCAAAACGAAACCCAAGTAATTGACTCGGTTGAAGGCCACCCTCGACTTTTCGAGTTGATATGTTCTTTCCAGGTTTTGCTGTATATCACAATATCATCAAGATACGCAGAACTAAAGGAAGGATATGGTTTCAACACTTGGTTCATCAGTCGTTGAAAGGTGGCAGGTGCTCCGTGCAGACCGAAGGGTAAAACTGTAAACTCATACAGACCTTCGTCGGTGATGAAGGCGGTCTTTTTCCGGTCCTCTTCACGGAGGGGCACCTGCCAATACCCCTTGGTGAGGTCCAGGGTGGTGATGAAAACGGCGTCTCCGAGTTTTTCCACCAACTCGTCAACCCTGGGGATCGGGTATGCGTCGAACGTGGATATTTCGTTTAGTGCTCTAAAGTCCATGCAGAAACGCTTGGATCCATCAGGTTTGGGCACCATCACGATCGGGGAAGCCCAACTGCTGGTCGAGGGGCGGATGACTCCGAGATGTAGCATCTCTCTGACTTCTTTTCTTACCGCTTCGCGTCTGGCTGCGGGTATTCTGTACGGTCTTTGTTTCACGTGTTTTCCTGGGGGTGTTTCGATACGGTGCTCCACCAGGGTCGTCTTCCCCGGGACGTCCGAGAAGATCTCTGAAAAGGGACGCAGAACGGTGTTAAGGTCCGTCTTCATAGGGTCGGAGAGACTGTCATTCACGACCAGCTGCTGCACAGTGGACGATTCCTCGATCCCCGTGGGTACGGTCAGATGGGCCCCTCTAGGTGGTGGTCCTATCCATTTTTTTAAGAGGTTGATGTGGTAGCACTGTGTCTTACTAGGAGACAACCGCAGTCTATAGGTTGTTTTTCCGATGGTCTCGATTACTTTATATGGCCCGGTCCATTCGTTTTTCTTGGAAATCGAAGGAAGGAGCACCAGAGCCCAATCTCCTCTTGTGAGCTGCCTTAACTTCTTTCCTCGGTCGTAGTATTTTTTTTGTTTTTCTTTTTGTTGTTCCAAGTTGGTATACGCGAGGCTTCGTAGTTTACCTAGTTTGGATCGGAGGTGTAGGGTATATTCCAGTAGGCTTTTTTGTTCCTGTTCGTCTTCGGTTTCCCAGGCATCTTTCGTCATTTCCAGCAATGACCGTGGCAGACGCCCATACAAAAGTTCAAAGGCTGAGCACCCCAAACTACTTTGCTTCTGAGCCCTGAGGACATATAGGGCCAAGGGTAGTAAGCGGTCCCAGTCAGGGCCCTCTATGGACAGCATTTTCTTTAACGTGGATTTTAAAGTTTGGTTATATCTTTCCACCAGACCATCGGTCTGGGGATGATAGACCGAGGTCTTGATGTGACGGATATCCAATGTCTTGCATACCTCTCTCATCAGACGAGAGGTAAAAGGAGTGCCCTGGTCCGTTAGGACCTCCTTTGGAAATCCGACTCTAGCGAAGAGTTCCAGGAATTTTTCTGCAATGTTGGTGGTGGTAGGTGTTCTTAGTGGAAATGCCTCAATAAACCGGGTCGCATAATCTACTATCACGAGGGCGTATATGTGGCCCCTGGAAGATTTTGGTAGGGGACCGATTAAATCCAAACCCACCCTTTCGAACGGCACTCCGATGATAGGCATCGGTTGCAAGGGTGCAGCCTGAGGACGGTGGGTGTTCCGTTTTTGACATATCTCGCATTTAGCACAGTAGTTCTGTACGTCTTTATAGACCCCTGGCCAGTAGAAATAGCGCAGGATGCTGTCCGTGGTTTTTTCCTTCCCTGCATGTCCTTCTGTCAGGTGTGCGTGAGCGAAAAATAACACTTGGTCTCGAAAAGACACTGGCACCAGGAGTTGGAGGACTCCGCCTTCTTCGGCTTCCCTATACAGCATGTCTTTCTGGATCACAAAACGGGGACAGTTCTGGGGTTGTGTGCTATGATGCAGATGAGCACTTTCCCATGCGTTGTATAGAGTCCTATCATCAGTTTGTGCGAACCTGAAACTACGGTCCATGATCCAGGGTTCGGGGGTGAGCAGCATGGGTTTTGGTCCCTCTCTCCTCGGGGTTTGTTCGTCTAGGGTCTTCTTGAACAAAGCAAGAAACTCAGGATTGTCCACTCCTAAAATTACGTCTTCTGGAAGAGACTCAACCACCCCCACTCTCACTACGCAGGTTTCTTTATCAGGGGGAGATATGGACACCTGAGCTAGAGGGTATGGTTTGACGTCCCCATGAACACAGCGAATATATACTACTGTCTCTGGTACGTATTGACTCGGGAGCACAAAGCGCGCTTGGACCACAGATTGTCTACACCCCGAATCCAGGAGGGCCTTCACTTCATTGCCATTCATCATCATACTCACGTGGAATGAGGTTCCCATTTCTGCGGAATAAAGGACTGTTCGGGGAAGGTACCCCACTTCCATGGGTTCTTCTTGGGTACGTTTCCGGGGGCATAGACGGGCGATGTGGCCCCACTCGCCACAATCAAAACATTGAGGTCCGCGCATGAACGGTGGGTCATTCTTCGTCGGGCGGGGTCTTGGACTCTCTATGGGACCCTTCGCTTTCTTTTCCATCTTGATTGGGGGCAAGGATTTACTCGATTTTTCAAGGTCCCATCCGGTGAGACGAGGTTGGGCTCTCGCATAATTTGCCGCCATGTCGATGGCTTGTTCTACAGTAAGTCCGGAGTGTTGCCTTAACCACCTTTGCGAGCCATATGGAAGAGACTCCATGAACTGCTCCAAGTAGATTTTCGCCATTACTTCTTCCTTGGTGCTGGTGTCCGGTTTTAACCACTTATCAGCGGCCATTTTAAGTCGAAAGAATAGAGTCTTAGGGTTTTCATTCGGGGTTCCTTTTTCTTTCCTGAAGCGTACCCTGTAAGCCTCGGGATCCAAACCCAAATGATCAAGGATAACGTTTTTGATCAACGGGTAAGGAGCATTGCCAACCGGGTTGGCTACCTGATAGGCGAACTGGGCCTCGCCGGTCAATAGCGGTGCCAGGAAAAAGGGCCACTTCTCCTCTGGCCACCCCAACGCACGAGCAGCTCGCTCGAAGTTTATCAGGAACGCGTCAGGGTCTTCTCCACGCACATATTTTTGTAGGGCAATCCCGGAAGGGTTGGGAACGTGGTGTCGGCCTTCTACAGATGGAGCTATGGTTGGAGTAGATACTGTTTTCTGGAGGCCCTCTAACTGAGCTGCGATGGTGTTCTGAAACATCTCACGATCGGCCTGCGCCGAAGTGAGCTGTCGCTCTACTGCCCACTCCAGTTTTTCCTGCCCCTTGATGATGTGTTGAATCAGGGCGTCCATCTCGGTATCACAGATGGGCTGAGCTGTTAATCCCACTTCTGACACCACTTGTAAGGGGGCAGGGGTAGTGGGAGCAACAGAGTCGGATGCTTTGAGTAAGGTTTTTAAAGATGGCTTTATTTTTATGTAAGCTCTGCGGCTCCTGCTCGTCAGTCTTTCTCTAGCAAAGGTTGCCGGGTCAGTCTTGATATTCTTTAGGGGCTCCAGGTTGTCTTTGCTGGTCAGGACGTGGCCTCAGCAGGGTCCGATGCTCCAGGTACCCCAAGACATACGAAAAAGAAAGAGAAAGACCAGAATTACTGGCACGATCTATCAGTTCTTTTCAGGGCCGGGGGTGAGGGAAACCAAGTGCTCTAGTGATCCTGACAGCTATCAGAGTGTGGTATCAAGTGCTCGTGAAGAGGGGGGGGGGGGTTTGGAAACACACGGCTGTACACTTTTTACACTAGAGGGTTGGTTCCTACTCCGTAGGCTGGAAACGCCGTCCCACCCAACCCGCTACTTTGTCCCGTACCTCGGAGAGCCACGCCCCTCCCGTGGGTGCGTGGCTGGGCGGAACGTGGGAACGGTGGCCTCCTGGCTTGAAGTCCACGCCTGGGCTCGTCTCGTCCTCTTCCACGCTGTCCTCCGCTCTCCTTGCTGGTACACTCCTCCTCGGCTCACTCCTTCCGTCTTCCTCCAGGGAAACGCCGTCCGTCTCCTTCCTGGTTCGTCCCTCTTTTGTCTTGGTTGCTTGGATGACGTCGGAGGGCGGAGTCTCGTCATTCGTGAAGGCGATGTTAAAGGCGCCCTGTCCTTGGCTCTCCTCGTATGCCCAGGTATGTCCGCTCTCCCTAGTGGGCCAGTCGTCTTACATGTAGGGGGGCTTGTGCTGGTGAGAAGGGAGAGAAACGGGAGATAAGGGGGTCTCCGACCACCAGTCTCGTCGCTGTTCAGCCTGACTGTCAGGGGGACGTCCCGCCCCGTCACAGCGTAGCAGACAGTGGTTGCTGGAGCTTCACGTTGGCAGTCCCGGCGTACTGTTGATGCTGTAGAGCAATGTGCAAATATCGCGTTGACGGTCGTAGCTAGCAGTCGCTGTAGCGCGAAGAGACAGGGTCATCAGAGCTTCACGCTAGCAGCCACCGTGGTTGTCAAGATCTTGGAGCGAGCGGACCTGTTTGCAGTCGCCAAGAGCCCAAAAATTCAGGATTTCTCATTTTCTTCTAAGTGACACTCTATGGTAGGATACACTGTTTCCTGCACTGGACCCTGCAAGGAACTCTTTAAAAACAATGCACCCTGACTCATCGGCTGTGTAGGGCTTAGCCTAAGAGTATATATGTTTTAAAAAGGAACGTTTAGACCTGGCAAAAGGTTTATTTTGCTAGGTCGAAATGGCAGTTTAAAACTGCACACACAGGCTGCAATGGTAGGTCTGAGACATGTTTATAAAGGGCTACATAAGTGGGAGGTGCAAGGAGAGCTACTGGCCCACTAGTAGCATTTCGTATACATGGGTACATGTAGTAATATTTTACTAGGGACTTATAAGTAAATTAAATGTCTCAATTAGTTTTAAGCCAATTTTACCAAGCTTAAAGGAGAGAGCACAGGCATGTTAGCATTGGTTAGCAGTGGTAAAGTGCACAGAGTCCTAAAATTCAACAAAAACGCGTTCAGAAACACTCAAGGGGTGAAATAAGACAGTTTGGGGGGTCTGGGGAGGCCCTGCAGAGCGAACCAAGCCCAACACCTGGCTACTTGTTCGATGGTTTGTAAGAAGGTTCCAGAGTAGCGTGCTACTCGCCGTAAAGCGCTTCAAAACCTCGCCGGTGTAGTAAGCACTATATAAATACAATTTCAATTTAGAGGATTTCAGCTTTATTCAAACACGAGGATAGGGCAACTCCCCTAAACCACTGCGGCACCTGAGGTCAGCTTGCATGCAATCTTAAGCAAGACCATGAAAGTAGGCCGAGCACGCTTGCGGAGTATCCACAAACCACCATCTTGATACAGGGGCAATTCCTTGCCAGTGCTCCTAGTTTAGGAGCTTTGTTATCCTACAAATGCATGCACTAAAATATTCTCACACAGTGGCTTGCAGCGCTCTGATTACAATTCTTAAAATGATGAGAACACGACGACTGTGTGCTGAGCGAAGGAGATTGATATTTTACAAACGATGATGAACGAATAAAGTAAGGAAAAGTATGAAACTGAATTAAAGGTGGAATCAAAGGATTAATGGTTCAATGAATAAATAGACCAATGTATGAATTATCTCACAACATTCGAATGTAATAGACATTCAGTTCAAATTCCGCACAAGTGCACCAACCCCCAGTCTGCCCCTGTATAAGTACCTGAATGTGTCACCGGCCACATTTTCCTATCTGACGAAGCCCTTTCAACTCCTATTAATTCTTAACTGGAGAAGGCCACTGAAAGGGGGGGGGCGGCTGCCAGCTTCTGCCAGCACTGGACCTTGTCTTGGTCTGGCTAGTGACTCAGTCACCAGAGCAGAGACACCACTCGTGGCACAGACTGATAACCCTCCTCCTCACAAAGAGTGAATTGCTAAGGAATGAGTTTTTAATTGCCGGCAGGGTCGTCGACAACCAGTGGGACACAGACACGAAGTCTCAGGGGGCTGAGTGGTGGGGGCTGGGCCTCACCAGGGCCCTCTGCTGTGCTCTCAATCAGAGGAGGATCAGTGAGTTGGACAGCAAGAAACCACAGGACAGGAAGACGCCCCCCAACTGGGAGCCCATGCTAACTGGGAGCCCCAGCCAAGGAATGTGTTACCCCACCAAGAGGCCTCCATCTCAGAGTGTCAACCTGCTAACAATAAAAGGAAAACACATGTAAAATACCAAAAACCAAAACCTACAAGCTAAGGAAGTAGAAATCATTTCGCAAGTCTGCCCTCTATTCGATGTTTTATTTATATTTTTGGGAGTGGGAAGTACTACGCTTTACCTGTGTGGGTCCGGAATATCGAGTACCTTTAGCGACCTTAATTTCATAGCCAAATTTTCAAAGGCAAAAATATCATCAGGTGAGTAAGTATAGATTTTTGTTACCTAAATCCATATATGTGCATTGAATATATATGGATGAGAAAGACCGAATCCATCCATCCTTTTACTCCATCCATCCATCCTCCCTTTCACTCATCCCATCCATCCATACTTTCACTCGTACATCAATTCGTTCTCTCATCATCCATCCATTCGCTCATCCATCCTTCCATTGATCCACCCACCCTCCCTTTCACTCATCTATTCATTCCTTCTCTCATCCATCCATCCACCTTTTCATCCATCCACCCACCCACCCTCAACTTTCACTACGCAGTACCTTTACAACGCAGGTTTTACAACGAAAGTCATTACAACGAATTGCGCTGGGGGGCGCTGCAGGATAGGGAATAGTTTAATTTACTATCCAAAACCTTCCCTACTATCCACGGGGACTGGAGTTGGAATAGTAAATTAAACTATTCCACTATCCAGCGCCCCCCCAACGCAAGTCGTTGTTACGACTTGCGTTGTAAAACCTGCGTCGTAAAGGCATGCGTAGTAAAAGCATGTGTTATGATGACATACATCCCATCCGTGTATGTCTGTGCACGCGTGTGTGACTGCTTGTATCCGTGTATGCACATTTGCCTCTCTTACTGACGGCAGGCTGCATCTTTGCTCTTCTTTCAGAAAAACCGAAAACAATTTTAAAAACGTCGGCATGCCTCATAGTCTACAGTTTTGTGTACTCTTACAGCAAATGCGTAAAACAAAAGTCCCTCAGCGTAGCTATGTGTAATCTTTCCATCTTTAGTGCAAGGCGGGTAAACGGTGGCTCGACTGTCTCTATTCGATGCATTTCTAATTTCTGTACTATAATGTACAGCTGACAAAAAAGACACCAGTGACGGAAGATGTATAATGAATTAGATTTCTCTGCAGCGTTTGCAATACTTGTTCCAAAAAGCCTTCTTTGCACAGTTTCAACTCCATGTGAAATCGGAAAATAGGAGCAAACTAGTTTTGCACCATCTTTCTGTTCCTTTTCAGGCCCAATGCAAGGCTGACACGGATATGCCCAACCAAGAGGGTATTGTAACCAAAAACCCAACAGACAAAAACAAATTGCTCAGGACATGTATTTTTATGTGTTAAAAAGTAGAAGAGACTAACAGCCCATTATTTTTGTATGTCTTTATAAGCATGTTCCATGTAAATGAAAATACAATAAAAATATTAAAAAAAAAAAAAAGAGATGACGTGCCACGTTTACAGAAGTCTATGGCAAATACATGTTTGTTCCATTTTTGGTGTAGAAAGGGCATATACCGTCCACTGTGCTGTGTTGGTGACGTGTTCTGGATAAGTGCGGGAAGGTGTATGTTTCTTAGGACTCCCTGCCCCCTGTCCCTCTGTCCCAGAGCACTGCACCGATCTGTCTGCTGAGAGCAGCTGGAAGGCACCCAGGCTGCTCTCTGTTCCGATGGGTGACGCTGTCTGCTGACCCAGTGCTCACGAGAACCCCAGCTTTAATGAGAGCAGCGTGGAGGGCTTAGATCTGCAGTGGGCCACATCACAAGCAGGAAACATTTTGTGGTATATAATTGTTTTCAAATCTCTTTTTTCAATTTTGGATGTATACAATTTAAGTAATATTGTTTTTATGATGGGGATTTTTCTATGATGTATGTACATATACATTTTATGAAATAATGTGACAAAAAAAGAAAAGAAATATCTTTTTGACATATACAAAGAATGAAATAAGATAAAAAAAGGAATAAAAAGAAATGTCTTGAGAAAATAAAAAGTATAATGAATTGTTTTCGATTGTCACTAGTGTACTTTAAAAACTGATATATAAAGAACTTGAAGAATATCATTGATGAAGTACTATGGTCAATGAGGGAAAATCTATACTTCTGTGTTTACTTATTCCCCTCTTTCCCTGACCTACATTAATTTCGAGGGGGTCCCTTCATTTCTGCTATTTGTATGTTTCTTAGGCCTCACTGCACCCTTTCCCTCTGTCCCAGAGCACTGCACAGGTCTGTCTGCTGAGAGCAGCTGGAAGGCACCCAGGCTGCTCTCTGCTCTGATGGGTGTCTGCTGACCCAGTGCTCATGAGAACCCAAGCTTTGATGAGAGCAGCATGGAGGGCTTAGATCTGCAGTGGACCACATCACAAGCAGGAAACATTTTGGCCAGCACAGGCCTATCCAGTAGTGGGAGTTAAGGCTGGAGATTGGACCATGGTTCGCAAGGGGTAAAAAAAAGTTTTTCAAGTCATACAAATCGAATTAGTGCCTTTAGAAATATGTGGCGAGAGACAGTTAGAGGGGCTTGGAACCCCAATCCCATTGGGACATGCCCACACTGGCATGGTCTGCATATGTGAGCCGGTGAGTGTTGTATTAGAGGAGGGTGGGAGGTTCACCAGAGGGATGGAAGGTCGAGAATGGTGCCCCCTCATCTGAAGGACCACAGCCCTTGGCTGCTTGAGCTATTTTCCTCCTGTGCTGGGCCATAATGATAATGGGTGTGGTCATGACGAGCTCAGCTCGTCATGAGCATCGTAGGGGTTAAGCAACCATCAACTGACAACCCCATGAAGGTGTCTGCAGGAGAATGAAAACCCATACAAACTCCTGCACGTAATCACGTCCAGCAACAACTAGAAACCTCAATTTTCTAAAGAAGCAATTGCAACTTGGATGCTTTCAGCAAATACATCAGTCACAAAAAACAATAATTAGGTCAATGTAAGGCTACCGTTAGGGCACATAAGGACGAACACCACAGAAGAGATCCCCTGACAAGGCTCCCTCCATTGGCCCATAAGGAAGGAGGAACCAGCAAGCAGCTAAAAACCAACCGAAATATCCCAAGTCTGAGTCCAAGGGCCACTCACAAGCCTAAGGACTGCAAAGTACAGCAGACAACAGAGCAGGTCCTAAGGGCTGCCCCCGTCAAGAGGGAGGGGTACCCTGAGGGCAATCCACCAAACCTAAAGTGGCTACCCTTCAACTCAAGGGAAACCCCTAGCCTTATCTGGACGTCATCCCTTCTCCTGCCACATTACATCCCTCTCTCTGCCCTTGAGATGCCCAAGAATGGTGTCTGTCTGTCCACTACCACTTCATCCAGTGAGATAACACTATTTAGGAGAACGGAGAAGATCATGCCATTCACAAGATGCCTTCCTTAGTGACTATCCTTACTCTTTGTTCCTTCTCTCCCATGCTCTGTCATCTCTCCTGCCCTCTCCAACCATTCCAGTGCTTTCAGTCCTCCCTCAGGCGTACAAAGTGCCAAAGAGGTCTCACCAAAATAACACAGAAAGAATATGGCCCAAGTGAAGCCTTAACTTGTATGATTAAAATGGCCATCGAGTACAGCTCAAAGTAGAAACATAGGAGAGGTGTTTGGCACTGCCACTGTGTTACCTTTAGCAGACTATGTACATTGTAAAATGCACCGCGCCTTCTACCACCAATTGCTTCCCATCAGGAGTCAATCCACATAGCTGTGGAGGCCGCTTAACCATTTAGAGACACAACACCAATCATAACCAATTGGAAATTAAAACCTATTTTCAATCAGTGATAGGAATGACAAAAAACAAAAGTGAAGGCGTTATCAGCCTTCTAGTTCCTGCTTCCTTTTGAGAAGTGTTGGCACAGTCTGTTGAACAGCCCTGCTTAGGAGGGCTGCTACTGTTTGTTGAAAAATGGAGGCGTTGATAGCACACTTAAAGCACGGCTTCTAGGGGCAAACTGGAGGAAATGGTCCCATACGTCTTACCTCATAATGGTGGTCCATGCAGGTGAGGTTCCTCCAACAGGCATCTCCGGCCAGTTTGTTCACCCCCTGCAATGAGTAACGAGAGAAAACATTGAGTTTTGCTCCAGCTGAAGACCCTTTTCAGCAAACCACTTTTCGCATTTGTCTTTCTGTTGAGAGCCACGGCATGTTCAGTACAAATATTGAAAATGGCAGTCGTTTTGTCTTTTGGACACAGAAAATATTTTCTCCAGCAGTAAGACACAGAGAACACGCATCGCATGTGGATCAGCTGGTCAAGCTTCCCTCACATACATAAAACAGGTAGAGCATAGGCGGCAGCAGCAGTGCACACACACATATATGATACAGCATATTCACAAGGGTGCAAGCTTCCATACCCTTGGAGTATACAGGCGATCACATTACCTCAATGAGGGCAAACAATGTGACAAGCTACAAGGAAAGAGATGCTGGGGTGAAGGGGAGATGTAAAAGGGAACAAGCATTGCTAAAGCAATGCCTTAGGCTCGACCTAAAAAGGGGCGCTGTTACAACAGTGTTGTGTAAACATGACAGATAATGCCACAACCGGAGTGTTGTGTTTAGTTCTAAAGTCCTGATCTCGTGTCACTGGCACACTGTGCACAATTCAGGTGTCTGGGAAACAAATACACAGACACACACACACTCCCCCAGTCAATGACAAAAGAAATATGTGATCTCACTATAAATATACTGCAAACGATTTCTATAGAAAATTAAGAAACAATTATATGATTACAGAATGTGTCGAAGAACTGAGGCTTGAGTTGTGTACCTAGGCTCATCAGCCACTTAGGTTTTATGACAGCCTTAATTAAAATTTGGAGGGATCTGAAAATGCTCAAATTTCTGGAGGAAACCAGACATATTAAGTAGAACCCTCCGGCTGAATTGCCTCCTCCATAGGTATGGATAGCATTGTGGAGAAAATTCGGTCAGTGGACTCCACTCCATATTCAGAGTTTATTTTAAAAATTGGAAGATTTTCAGTTCCCTCCAAACTCTAAATAAGGCCCTACATTCTCTATTGTGGATTGGAATTTATATATTTGGTGGCTACTTTAAGAGTTTTGTTTTCAATTGACCTACACGAGGATTCATGGTCCCTGCCCACAGGACATTGAACACAAACTGACTTGGGAGTCATGAAAAACAGAATATAAAATATGCTCAGATCCCCTTGTAGGTCACAAATCACAGTTCCTGTGTTCTCCAAAATCTCATGAATCCGCAATGTAATGGCGGTGATTGGCCACTGTTTGCTCCAGAAGTCAAGTAATGGCCAAAACTGGGAGAGGTGCTCTATCAACATGTGGAGTTTTTAATGTTGATCTGCATTTATATCAACTCTGCAATATAGAATAAAATACTTGCTTCATGGTGACTAGAAGTAGAGTTAAGAACAGTAAATATACACTTCCCTGAATATGCTTACTTCACAAATTGTTGCAAGTTTTTTTTATTTTTATATATCTTTATTGATTTTTTTCAAAAGCAACATCCAGGGAACGGCAAGGACCAAAACATGAGCATACATTACTGGTTATTCAAAGTCCACATACAACGGGCCGTAGCCTAAATTCTACAACGGTAGGTTCAATCTAAATCAGTCTTCTCACCCACCTATACCTCGTGTAGTGAGCCTTAGGCATGGATGAAGACCATCCCACGGATCAAAAATTGTTGCAAGTTGATATTTTGGAATCAATAAATGTCCAGGCCGATATTATTGACCTCAATCACTTTGACATGCAATAGAAGATTGAGATAATGAGGAAATTCTACTTTTAATGGCTGGGTTGTACTTCCTCATAGGCTATGCAAGGATGTGTTTTCATAGAACTCATGGGGAGAAGGGTTGTGTTACAGAGTGCTCATGATAACCATTAAATATGTGTAGAATGTGTACAATGCTGTCTGCTGGGGAGGGAGTGGCTGCATCACTACTGTTATCTTTCTGCATAATTGCTAAGGATTCTTTTACCTGTAGGCATCGAACTGTAGTTTCTGCCACCAAAACAGAGCTGGGGCAGAGGACTATAACAGCCTTAAGTGACGACACAAACAATGGGTGTAAAGGCCATAGCCACATTTATTTACGAACAATAAATTGAATAAACCCGGCTCTTCGGATAATCATTGCGTGACATAGGTATTAACTGATAAAACACAATACCAACAACAAAGCAAACGTACATGAAGAGGGCATCGAAATCAATCCTGTCCACAACAAAGCTTCAAACCAAGCGTTGTCCAATGAGCAACCAGTGTGTCAGAGCCTTCAGTGAAGGCCAATATCACCCTCAAGCCAACCGATGCTCATGCTACTGCAGGGAAAAATCAAACAGTTATAATGAGGGCTTTAGTTTATGGATCGCCCCCTCTCCTCACTCTCATTGCCCACGGACTGCCGAGTCTCCAGTGTACCCGCCACTCCATTTGCCCCCTGCTCACCTGTATATCTTTGGAAAAGTGTCTGGCTGATGTTTTCAAATTTAGAAATATACACTCTGGCATCAGACGCCCTCCTTTTTCGAGGTGTGGTGCTGCTGCACACTCTGCCAGGTGACAGAAAGTGACTGTCAGAGTCTCCAGTAGTGACAGAGGGGTATTTTTGTGACAAGAACATTTTCTGCCCGGCACAAAAATGCTGCAAAGTTTGGGGTTTGGGATAGCAAATCTCGCCTCTATTGCCACAAAATTTGCCATCCCAGGGCGCAAAATTGAGGGGGGGGGGGGGTCTGACTGGTAGTGCTGGGACACCACTGTGAATCCGAGGAAACGACAATGAGCAGGGAGTATCAGCAGATGAAATTAGCCTTCCTCGACATCTGGGGACACCATCCAAACCCAGCAGAGAAGGGCAGCAGCACCTGACCCAGAGTGTCCTCCAGAATGAAGAACTTTAAAAGGCATACAGTGCGTTTGAGAAACAGTGGTTTTCCCTGAAAAACTGTTCGCCATTGAAAAACATGTCCATTAATAGCGCTTCAAACATACAAAAGGTGATGGGAGGCTGCCTGCTATAAGTCTAACCACTCGCAATCGCTCGGGGTAGCACTCCAACTCATTGCTCTTTTGTTCACCGTGCCACCTCAATTTGGGCCCAGACGTGTGCAAATCAGTCTTGACCCCGTTCCTCATGGGAACAGTCCATCACGAACTGCCAAGCCAGGTCCTCTTTGGCGCAGAACACAAGCAACCGTAGACCGGCTTTGCCCTAGTCATGGGCTTGTCAGCTGGGTACAGCTTGGTTCCAGTGACACATTGAGCATGGGCCACAGCACAAGCCGCAATAGAAAAAGGGATGCTTCTGACAGCCTAAATGGTGGTCGCATCCTAATATGGCAGGTGGGACCTCCTACTACTTGTCGGGCAGTCTCACGTCTCATAGCTGTCAGACACTTGTCCAACCGCCATCTTAATAAGGCCCTGTGTGTGCTGCCGGATGCCACTGAAGTTTCTGAAAGATTTGGGCAGCATGGACATACATGTGAAAGTGGAGACTATGGAGGACAGGTGCAACATTGTGCCCACTGCTGGCAGCTTACTTATGGTGCCTCCATAGTCACTGATTTCTGATTTATACTTTATGCTGATTCCCTACCTTATTAATAATCTCCAGACGCCAGGCTCAATCTAGAAAGCTGTTCCTCCAGCAATAGCTCTCTTGCGATGCCAGGGAACACCACACAACTCCAGTTCGCAAGACCTCTGCAACACCCTCGCATCCTACTTCCACAACAAGATCGCGGACATACACAACAGCTTCAGCACTCAACCAACGCACGCCACGACCGAACCACCGCCCCCCACCACCACCCTCCGCGCCTGGACCCCGATCAGCACCGAAGACACCATCCGCACGATGAACTCCATCCACTCCGGATCTCCGACCGACCCCTGCCCTCACCACGTCTTCAACAAGGCCGACGCGGTCATCGCACCCCACCTGCGGGACATCATCAACACCTCCTTCGACATCGCCACCTTCCCGGAGAGCTGGAAGCACGCCGAACTCAGCGCTCTACTCAAGAAACCATCAGCAGACCCTACCGACCTCAAGAACTACCGCCCCATCTCGCTGCTCCCGTTTCCGGCAAAAGTCATCGAGAAGACCGTCAACAAGCAACTGGCCGCCTTCCTCGAGACGAACGGATCCCTCGACATCTCGCAGTCTGGGTTCCGGGCCAACCACAGCACCGAGACCGCCCTGATCGCAGCTACCGATGACATCCGAGCCCTGCTCGACAACGGAGAAACAGCGGCCCTCATCCTCCTGGACCTCTCCGCGGCCTTCGACACTGTCTGCCACCGTACCCTAGTACAGCGCCTCAGCAACGTCGGAATCCAGGAAAAGGCACTGGAGTGGATCACCTCCTTCCTCGCCGGAAGGACACAGAGAGTCGGCCTCCCCCCGTTCAGATCGGAGGCCACCGAAGTCATCTGCGGCGTTCCTCAAGGCTCCTCGCTCAGCCCAACACTCTTCAACGTCTACATGAGCCCCCTCGCAGCCATCGCACGCCAGCACAACCTGAACATCATCTCCTACGCCGACGACACCCAGCTGATCCTCTCCCTCACCAACGACCCCGCCACCGCCAGAGCCAACCTGCACGAAGGGATGACAGACGTAGCCAAATGGATGTCGAACAGCCGCCTGAAACTGAACTCGGACAAGACGGAAGTCCTCATCCTGGGATCCTCACCCTCCGCCTGGGACGACTCCTGGTGGCCCCCCGCCCTGGGCAGCGCACCCAAACCAACTGACCACGCACGCAACCTGGGCTTCATCCTGGACTCCTCCCTCTCCATGACTAGACAAGTCAACGCCGTCTCCTCGTCGTGCTTCAACATCCTTCGCATGCTACGTAAGATCTTCCGGTGGATCCCCACCGAGACCAGGAAGACGGTCACCAGCCGTCTGGACTACGGCAACTCCCTCTACGCCGGAACCACCGCCAAACTCCAGAAGAGACTCCAGCGGATCCAGAACACCTCAGCACGACTCATCCTGGACATCCCCCGCCGCAGCCACATCTCCGGACACCTGAGAGACCTGCACTGGCTCCCGGTCAACAAGAGAATCACCTTCCGGCTCCTCACCCACGCACACAAAGCCCTACACAACCAAGGACCAGGATACCTCAACAGCCGCCTCAACTTCTACGCTCCCAAACACCAGCTTTGATCGACCAGCCACGCCCTCGCCGCCGTCCCCCGCATCCGAAGAGCCACCACAGGAGGAAGGTCCTTCTCCTACCTGGCCGCCAAGACTTGGAACTCCCTTCCGTCCCACCTCCTCCTGACCCAGGACCACCTCACCTTCAGGAAGCAGCTCAAGACCTGGCTGTTCAAGCAGTAGCGGACCCCCTCCCCCCAGCTCCTTGAGACCCTCCGGGTGAGCAGTGCGCTATACAAATGCTCTGATTGAATTGATTGATTGATTGACTCCGTCCATTATAAATGTGAGGGCATAAAATGAAATGTCCTCTGCTCAGGATGTGACCAGAGATGCAGACTGTGAAACTGGGAACCTGGTTTGAGCCTTGGCATCAACACCCTGAGATTGTGGACAAATCAATTAATCTCCCCGTGCCCATAAACAATGCATGTGACCTCGTGTAATGCAACTGGTGCTCATGTAAATTGCTCCAATTCCTTCGGGTCAAGTTCACAAAATATTTAAAACACTGCAGGAAAATTTACTAAGAGGTAAAAAAACAAAGCCTTAACATAAGGGAAGACAAATAGATAACCATTTACTGGCTGATGTCTACAAAATATAACCAGATAACCTATATAAATTGTGACTTACCCACTTAAATTATGTGATCTTAGGCAAATATTTTATTTTACCGAAACCCTTTTTTCTTCATTATCGCCTATGAAAGTACTTTCAAATATGTGAGCTCAGACTACCAGCTGTACAAAAGTATCCATTTTAATAAGTACTTCTCACAGCAGTGCTATGTGCCCCATTAATGTCAAACCATCCACATGTAAAGAAATTCACTTTTTTGAACTTTGAAGAGACTTTACCATATTTTCGTGACGTTTGTTGTATGATTTACACAGCAAACATTTTCAGGACTCAACTCATGCGCACACTCCAAGATTCGAACCCGTTAATTTGTTGTCTCCCTCTCCTCCACCCAATGCTGAACATCATTCCATCGTCTCTGCAGTGCCTTAGTGAAGTAGCAAGGAAGGCATAGGCCAGAAAGCAAGAAAGGAAAATTGTCCCACCCAATTGGGAAGTAAAGGCAGCCATAGTTGGGCTCCTCCAGTGAGACCCTCACACGCACCCACAGGCCTTGGCACCACTGCACCTGCTGCACCAATGATACCTAAATTCCGAGCTCTGAGAGCATGCCTCGGCTTCACGTCACGAACAGAGAGCTTGATAATAAATGTGTTCATTCCTGGAGGGTGTATGACTCGTAATATCGAGGTTTTAATCTGGCCAGCACATCGGCTTGTAATGTAGTCAATTTAAGGAGAAGTAGAATCAGAAAAGTAAATAAATAAATATACCTTTAATCCCGGTACCTGCCTACCTTGACGACATGTAGAGTTGATATTTCTGCGGATCAATATTATCGATGTCGTGACATACGGCCTTCTGGACCTGTCAGCCATGACACCTGCACCTGCTACAATTAGCATTAAGTAGGTACATCCCTTCTCGGTGTGTGCCTCGCGGCCCGGAAGGGGCGGGCGCGCGCAGCTATAATAAGAGGGGCCCAGCTCTAATAACAGGCCTGGTCCAGGAAGGGTCGTTGATGTGCAGCCATCAGGAGCTGCTGTCGTCACTTCCCCTTCTGACCAAGGGATGAAGTTTCAGTCGCTGGGCTCGTGACAAAGATCTCCTCCTCCGTCTGCATAACAAAGCCCCCCTCGAAGAGAGGCCCGCAGTCAGAGGACACCTGGCCGTGGGGGCCTCTCAGCCTGGGGGTAGGCGCTCGCCCTGCGCTGCTTTGATGCCAGGGTAACTGCGCGCCGATTAGCATCACAATATCACAGGTGGGGGAAGCTTAACAAGTCAGAGGCCATGGCGGGGCCAGGCTTCCTTCTGTCTGGGCGCGGGGTCAGAGGTCAGCTGCTCACTTGTGGGGAGAGGTTGGGAAAGGTTCCACATGCGTGTGTTAACAGAGCCTCTGAAGGGTGCAACAAGTATACTTAGGGAGCGCAGCTGGGGCGTAGCTATCAATGGTGCAGCAGGTGCAGTGGCACCGGGGCTCGGGAGGCGTTAGACTCTATGCACCCGAATAATACCTGTATTTCATTTCCCAACTGGTGGCGGGGTGGGGAGCATTTTCCATTCTTGCATTAGGGTCGAAGATACCCTTGGTGGGCCACTCAAAATCCCAGCTTCACTTTACACTTTTACCTCAGACGGGTCACATTGTCCCGGCAGGCCTTCCCTCTTGTAACTCACGCAGACACTGCCGGCTCATACTGCAAAGCGAAGAGCAGTTTCCTCTAAAAACATTTTACCAGCCGACATTTAGCTCATTGTAATTCTAAGTGCTGGGTGTTTAACTCACTGAGCCATCCTGCCGGCAGTCCACGCCCCTTTGCCTGTCTCCGACTGTCTAGGAGTCGGCCCGAGTGGGCCTAACCGTCTGCTCTGAGCCTGTCGGTGTCTGTCAATCTGTCTTTGCCTGGCTGTCTGTCTGCCTTAGTGTTCCTCATGTTCTGTCTATCTGCCTGCCTCAGCTGCCTTGCCCCGTGGCTACTGCTGTCAATCTTCCTGTGAGTTTACCTCAGTTTATCAGTTCTGCACCCCCACCTGCCTGCCCATCCATCATCATCAGTCCCCCTAACAAAGAGGCTATCTTCATTCAATCGAAGGCCTCACCTGGACACCTGTCCGTCTCTCTCACACCTTCCACACTGACTGCTCATCCATCACATTAGATGCTTTCCTGGGCCTGGCAGGAAGGCTCCAAGCTGTTCTGAGGCATGACAGAGTGTCATCTGCCTACTCACAACTGCCTGCTGAAATAGTTTAGAAAGATAAGGCCTTTTTCCTTCCAAAAATTGAATAAATTGTGTATCATTCATTTGGTTAATGGTCACCTCCATTAAGGTTGTCTTTTGTAGCATCATTTCCAAGTGTCCCAAATCACTGACATATGCAAAGTATTGAGCTAGAAATATAGATATTCAATGAGAGCGACGGAGAATGAAAATGAAAAAAAGTGAGAAAATCAAAGCAAGAGAAAGGGACCGAAAGAGATTGATAGATATGTACGAAACAGAAGATGAGAGATATATGAGAGTTAAAAGAGATTGAGAAAAAAGAAGAGACACAGGGCAGGGACGAGAGGGAAAGGGAATGCGTAATTCAGGCATTTTGAGCATACCGAGACTAATACAAATCGCCCAAACGTCACAGAAAGATGTGGACTTCTCCAGCTTGTCTTTATTTATTTATTTATTTATTGAAGTGTTGTATAGCGCTAGCTGGACCCCGGGGGTATCAGAGTGCTTCACAGAAAATACAGATATGCAACAAGGAAAATAAGGACAAAAAACAGGAATCATGAACACAAGCAGGAAATAGAGTCTGTACAACAACAACTTGAAAGCAATATGGGGCGGAGATCAGGAGCGAATCAACCAGCTCTGGGTTCGAAGAGATAGCGTCCTTTCACCGTCAGGCGTGGGGTTCTCGTTAAGCACCGGAGCGCTCAAGGAAGAGGGCTTTGAGTAGCGATTTGAATTGCGGGAAGGAGGCGGTCATTCTGATATATGATTAGAATCTAATATTGTTTGAAACGCGAAGTCCAGGATACAGGAATGGAAAGTGCTATCACCTGTAACCTACATTGCTTTTGGCTGGTCTCAGTTGTAGATTCACCGCTGGTACGGCCAACCTATGCTGAAGTGCATAAAGTGCAGCTCTTATGTCAGTGGCAGCAAGCATGGCTCACGGGTGGCGAGGGGTGGAGGGGGTGGGAGGTGGTTGTGCGCAGTATAAAAAAGTAACAACAAAAAAATTACTTACCTTGCCGTCAGGTCCCGGTTCTCTGCTCCTGCTCTCCTGTGTCCGCCTCCAGCAACAGGAAGCAAAGCCAGGATCCCCTGACCAGTCACAACACTGCACTGTTGCGTTGTCATTGGTCTGAGTGCCATGACACGGCGCACAGCCAGAGGCTTGAGGGGTGGGCATGTTCTCCACGCAGGCTGAAATGCAGCCTGTACGGAGAACAGAGAAAGTGCGCATGACTGTTTTGGGCGGCCCGAGAGGGCCAACCAAACAGTCATTGAGCACTGAGGAGTGGGCAAATCACTCCTGCCCTGTTCCGAGAGCAGACCAGCCCCACCCGCCTGCAAAGCAGCATGAAGCATAAAGTGATAATAAATTAAATTTATTATCAATTTATGTTTCATACTTTGCACTGCTTTAAAGCAGTGGGGCGACACTCCTCCGCCATAGCCGAGGAGCCGCCACTGTCTTATGTCCTACTGTCTGGGCGTCATTCATAGGTGTCCTGAGTGTACAATTAAGACTCCTTACTTCATCCTCCATACCGAAGGAAGATGAGAGGATTGCCTCAGACTGTATAACAGAGATAAGTCAGTGCCAAATAACTAATGTATAGTGAGCAATAAAAACCTTTAGTACAGAATAGTGACGGATGATCTTTAAATGAGACCTTTTCTTTTTCTGTGCCAGCTCCCTTTGTGCAGCATACAGACTGTGTACCAAAGATGAGACACTCCAGATTATGTTTAAACTGTCTGGTCTAGGCTTGGCACACAACAGGCTCAGGTTCTAAATGTTTAAATGATGGGCACACACTGACTAGAAAGCTTAAATTGTCTGCCTCGGATATGGAGCAGTGTATATAATGTTGTTTCTTTCTACAGCTTGTTTCCTCAGATTGCTTGCTATCCCAGATAGTCTTCTCCCACTTAACTCCTAAAACTTTGCATGACGAATTGACTTTGACTTACTGTTGCTTGATCTTCTTATGCCTTTCTTCAGTGACCCTCTCTTGTCATCCATCCTTTGCACGCCTTTATTTCTGAGCACAGCCTCTGTACACAGTCATGCCTGTCTGCGGTAAACTCTCTTATTGAAATTCTGCGACTGGCTAACACCTCATTTCATAGATTACTAACTCTACTCTTTAAAACCCTTTCCCTTTAACACATGGGTACCAGCAAACATTTTCCGATGGGCCAAACAGTTACATCTGTGAGGGATGTATGACGGTACAACGCGTGCTTTTACAACGCGTACCGTTACCACGCAGGTTTTTCAACCCAAGTCGTTACAACGACTTGCGTTGGGGGACGCTGGATAGTGAATAGTTTAATTTACTATTCCAACTCCGGTCCCTGTGAATAGTAGGGAAGGTGTTGGATAGTAAATTAAACTATTCCCTATCCTACAGCGCCCTCCAGCGCAAGTCGTTGTAACGACTTGCGTTGTAAAACCTGCGTGGTAATGGTACCTCGTTGTAAAAGTTTTGTGGTAAAGGATGTTTCCCTCTGTGAGTGACTGAGGACTGCATTGATGCCAGCATGGTGGCGCTAGAGGGGGCAGGGGCCAATAAGATGGGTGTAAGGGAAATAAAGCATGTACACCTAGTTGCAGTGCAAGCTATTGAAATACATTTTTTGAAATGCTGAAGAGACTAACACATTTTTACACATTTGCTGCAAGATATCTTTAAAAATGAAGGTATTCCTAAACTTAAGTGGTGTAGAACACTCTACTTACTTCCTTTCTTTAACTTCATGTAACCTTTAAAGAAATGCGTGCCCTTTCATTTAACATATTTTTAATTGTAGTGCTCAGTCTAGTAAACAGCAGCAAAGAGCTGCTAGTGACCAGGAGGCCGCATGTAAAGGTAAGGTGGGGGCCGCATGCGGTCCCTGGGCCATACTTTGATTATCACTGCTGTAACATAACATTAACCACTAACTTCTGGGTTCCGGAGTAGTGTGCTACAGGCTGCAAATTGCTTCAACGCTTCATCAGGGGTAGTAATTGCTATATAACAAGAATTATAATCTGCCTAGGCCTTCACCCAAGGAGCCCCCTGTTAAAGGGACCCCTCTCTCTTACAGCTCTCCTCTATTTCAAATTGTCTCTTTGTCGTTCCCCGCCACTCTTTAACTCAATCTACCTCTTCTTTCTCTAGTTCAGGGCTTTACGTGGAATGTAAAATCTGGAGGGATCTCTAAAAGGGGTGTGGCCTATGTGGTTATAGGTATGGCTGAAACACGTAAATTAAAAACCTGAGCTTTAGTGTACTGCCCAACATATTTTTCTGCTTCCCTATGCTTTCTGTTATTATATCCACATGCATAACACAACAACTAACATACACCTTAAACAAGCCAGGACTATTGGCTTGGTCAGTGGTTGTTAGCTGTATAAGATAAACGAGGAACAACAATGTTGTAGTAAATAATGAATATTGAAAATGTTTCGAAATTATGACTGTGAATGAAACATTACTGAGGCCTGTGGAAGGGGCAGTTGTCTCTGCAGTGTCTCAATCACTCCTGTTCTTCCCTTCATATCACATTCCTCTGTAGTCTATTTTAGTCGCTTATGCCCCTCTTCTCTTCACATCTTTCTGAAATCCACCTCAACTCTTTCCTCTTCAGCGCCCGCTTTTCACTCTTCACTGTATGTACTTCTCACAACTTCTTCACTTCACCACCCACACACACAACGCACCTGTTACCAATAATTTTTCTTTTAATTACACCGTGTAAATGTTTTGACCACTGTTTATCTCCTTCACACACACTTGCACAGAATCACAGTTGCAACTGTCATAAGTGACCACTGCTCTCTGCGCTCTGCAGAGAGGCCAAGGATTGGATGGCTATCGATTTTCAAAGGAAAACATCCTTTACAACGAAACTTTTACAACGCAGTGCTTTTACAACGCAGGTTTTACAATGAAAACCATTACAACGCATTGCGCTGGGGAGCGCTCTAGGATAGGGAATAGATTTAATTTACTATCCAACACCTTCCCTAGTGTCCTCGGAGACTGGAGTTGGAATAGTAAATTAAACTATTCACTATCCAGCACCCCAAAGCGCTATGCGTTGTAAAGGTTTGCGTTGTAAAAACTGCGTTGTAACCGCATGCGTGGTAAAAGCATGCGTTGTAACATCATACATCCATTTTCAAACAAATTCAGCATGTATAAATAAACCAAGGATATATGCACGTGAGTGAGTTCTCACTCTCAGATCTCTACCCATTAGGCTTAACTCTGTACAAAGTTGTGTATACCAGCTTGGTGAGGAACCTGGCCCGTTTCACTGCACTAGCAGCCATTGTTAATAATAATAATAATACTGATGCTTGTATAGCACGAACAGCTACCTCTCGATGAGTTGTCCCGGCGCTAAAAGAGTACTTCAGCAGTAAGCAAGAGCCATGAAGAGATTCTTAGGTTTTCTGCATAGAGACCAGGTCTTTAGGAGCCTCTTAAAGCTAGCTTCTGTCGTAGCAGATTGGATGGCAGAGGGCAAGGTGTTCCAGAGTTTCGCCGTGCCAGCAGAGAAGGACCTGCCCCCAAGTCTAGCTTTTCTAACTCGTGGGACAGTTAACTGAAGCAGAGAGTTAAATCGCAGGTGTCGCTCCTGATGGTAACGGGGAAGTCTGAGTTTTAAATACTTAGGACAGGTCCCTTTTAGTGCTCTGAACGCCAGGGTGAAAACTTTGAATTTTATTCTGCTCGCCACTGGGAGCCAGTGTAGCTCGTGCAGATGCGGAGAGACATGATGCCTGAAGGGAATATGTTTTATCAGTCTCGCAGCCGCATTCTGCACGATCTGCAGGCGTTGCACCAGATATTTAGGCAGACCAAGGTAGAGGCCGTTTGAGTAGTCTAGTCTGGATGTAACTGTCGCATGAACTACCATTTTGCGACACTCAACTGGTAGAAAAGAAAGAAATTTTCGGAGGTTTCTGAGTTTGTGCAGACATCCGGTGGTAACCTGCTGTATGTGAGGGGAAAAAGAGAGATTCTCGTCCCACCTTACTCCCAAATTCTTTGCATAGGTTCCGGGAGATGGTGCTAGACCCATTTCAGCAGGCCACCACAGGTCGGGTGGGGGATGTGTATTTTTTCCAAAAAATAGCACCTCCGTTTTGCTAGCATTCAATTTTAATTTGTTTGCATTCATCCAGCTAGCCACATCTCGAAGACAGCCCCTAATTTTACTAAAAGCTGCCTCCGCGCCTCTTCATAGGGGAAGACTAATTGCGTATCATCTGCATACGAAATCGCCTTGACCCCCCATTTGGCAATCAAAGTAAAAAGTGGGGCCAAATAGACATTAAACAGCAGCGGGCTGAGTGCCGACCCCTGAGGGACACCACACCAGAGGCGTTTTGGCTTAGAGGAGAAGGTGCCCAACGCCACTTTCTGGGACCGATCTGAGAGGTAAGAGTGGAGCCAGCTCAGTGCCTTGTCTTCCAGGCCTATGTCCTTCAACCGTAACAACAATCTGCCGTGATCCACCGAATCAAATGCGGCTGATAGATCCAGGAGCACCAGCATAGCTGATGCTCCTGAATCTAAGGACCACCTGATCGACTCAGCAACCTCAATGAGGGCCGTCTCGGTGCTAAAACCGGCCCTAAAACCTGACTGTGTTTCGTGTACACAGGGGCGGAAGGGGATTCTCTGCGTGACGTGGCAATTTTAGCAGGAGCAATGGATTCCACTGAGTTGCCTATCCAGCGATTCAGCGACACTGCATCAGAGTTTACATCTGAAGTCAGAGGTGGGGGGTCAGCTGCAAGAACAGGACATAGGGTGTCAGCTGATATGTTATCCCATTTTCTCCGCACATAAGAGCGTTTCCCTATTATCTGACATTGGGATGAGAATGAAATTGAGAATGGAGTTAAAAAGTGATCTGTCCATAACAATGGCACCGGAAGTTTAGCTATAGTAACCAGTATGTTGGAGAAAATGAGGTCCAGCATGTGGCCTGCCCGGTGCGTTGGACCAGAAATGACTTGAGTTAGATTGGCGGCTTGCAGCGTTGTGATAAAATGAGTGGCCTGGGGGCAGTCGGGCTTATCGACATGAATATTAAAATCACCAACTACGATGTAATGCGGGTGGGCTAGAGAGCTTTGGACTATGAAGTCCATAAGTTCACATAAGGATATCAAGTGGCAATCCGGAGGTCTATAGATGATTAGGCCTGTTAAAGACAGTTGGGAGTTAATTTGAAGGCAGAAGTGTAGCCCCTCTATACCGGGAATGTTGGTAGGTGTAGAGGACGCCAATATGTATTTATCTTTATAGATAATAGCCACTCCGCAGCCCCTTCTGTCCTCCTTTCTATTTGAGAAACTTATTTTGAAGCCCGGCGGGACAGCCAAAGAAATGGAGGCCATATTGTCTTCGTTAAGCCATGTCTCTGTGAGAAATAAGGCGTCCCACTCAGAATCCGCTATTAACAGACAGAGATCATCAGCATGCTTGGGGAGGGATCTACAGTTCAGTAATCCAGCCCTAAAGTGAGTGGTAGAGATGTTAGCTGTCAGTCGGCTTACTGTTTTGGAATGTGCGTTTATTTGAGGTGAAACATCACCAAATGATTTGCGGCAGAACAAGCATGAAGGGGGTAGATCACGATTCGCCAGGTTAAGCCTAGACACCTGACATGGAGTGGCAGCGTTCAGCGCCAATAGTTCCGCGCTGGTCCAAACTATCCTTTTTGTATGCAGCCGTACACTGGCAGCATGGCTAGCGCTGGCTCCGGTCGCGGACGGGCGCAGACTGGCTCGCCTTAGGCGCGCCTTCGGCGCGCAAACAGCGTGCCCGCTGCGCTCGTCCGCTGAGCTTCCGGGGGAAGCACATGTTTATACTGTGTAGGGGGCGTGGCCTGAGGGTGGTGGGCGTGGCCGCAGTCTTCCCCTCTACCGGCGGCAAGTGTGGACAGATTCCCTCGTGAGAGCTAAGATCCGCTCCACGGGAAATGCACGTGGGAGAGTGACAAGTAAGTTTTAAAATACAAAGTATTACACAACAAAGTTTAAAAAACCTCGGCAATTTCTCCCGGCTTTCCGCCTCAGGAGCTAACAGTACTCTGCTCGCGCTCGCAGTTCAGCGCGCTTTAAAAGCTGGGGTGTAGGCGGCGTGGCCTGAGGGTGGTGGCCGTGGCCGCAGTCTTCCCCTCTACCGGCGGCAAGTGTGGACAGATTCCCTTGTGAGCGCTAAGATCCGCTCCACGGGAAATGCACGTGGGAGAGTGACAAGTAAGTTTTAAAATACAAAGTATTACACAACAAAGTTTAAAAAACCTCGGCAATTTCTCCCGGCTTTCCGCCTCAGGAGCTAACAGTACTCTGCTCGCGCTCGCAATTCAGCGCGCTTTAAAAGCTGGGGTGTAGGGGGCGTGGCCTGAGGGTGGTGGGCTTGGCCGCAGTCTTCCCCTCTACCGGCGGCAAGTGTGGACAGATTCCCTCGTGAGAGCTAAGATCCGCTCCACGGGAAATGCACGTGGGAGAGTGACAAGTAAGTTTTAAAATACAAAGTATTACACAACAAAGTTTAAAAAACCTCGGCAATTTCTCCCGGCTTTCCGCCTCAGGAGCTAACAGTACTCTGCTCGCGCTCGCAGTTCAGCGCGCTTTAAAAGCTGGGGTGTAGGGGGCGTGGCCTGAGGGTGGTGGGCGTGGCCGCAGTCTTCCCCTCTACCGGCGGCAAGTGTGGACAGATTCCCTCGTGAGCGCTAAGATCCGCTCCACGGGAAATGCACGTGGGAGAGTGACAAGTAAGTTTTAAAATACAAAGTATTACACAACAAAGTTTAAAAAACCTCGGCAATTTCTCCCGGCTTTCCGCCTCAGGAGCTAACAGTACTCTGCTCACGCTCGCAGTTCAGCGCGCTTTAAAAGCTGGGGTGTAGGGGGCGTGGCCTGAGGGTGGTGGGCGTGGCCGCAGTCTTCCCCTCTACCGGCGGCAAGTGTGGACAGATTCCCTCGTGAGCGCTAAGATCCGCTCCACGGGAAATGCACGTGGGAGAGTGACAAGTAAGTTTTAAAATACAAAGTATTACACAACAAAGTTTAAAAAACCTCGGCAATTTCTCCCGGCTTTCCGCCTCAGGAGCTAACAGTACTCTGCTCGCGCTCGCAGTTCAGCGCGCTTTAAAAGCTGGGGTGTAGGGGGCGTGGCCTGAGGGTGGTGGGCTTGGCCGCAGTCTTCCCCTCTACCGGTGGCAAGTGTGGACAGATTCCCTCGTGAGTGCTAAGATCCGCTCCGCGGGAAATGCACGTGGGAGAGTGACAAGTAAGTTTTAAAATACAAAGTATTACACAACAAAGTTTAAAAAACCTCGGCAATTTCTCCCGGCTTTCCGCCTCAGGAGCTAACAGTACTCTGCTCGCTCTCGCAGTTCAGCGCGCTTTAAAAGCTGGGGTGTAAGGGGCGTGGCCTGAGGGTGGTGGGCGTGGCCGCAGTCTTCCCCTCTACCGGCGGCAAGTGTGGACAGATTCCCTCGTGAGCGCTAAGATCCGCTCCACGGGAAATGCACGTGGGAGAGTGATAAGTAAGTTTTAAAATACAAAGTATTACACAACAAAGTTTAAAAAACCTCGGCAATTTCTCCCGGCTTTGTTATGGCAGCGAAACTCATTGCTATTCACAAACTACACTTCTAAAGGTACTACAGCCAAAAAGCACCCTAAACAGTAGTAAATGTACTCCATTCCACACCTGGAGTAAGCCTAGCACCATACATGGAGAACCACTGATACTGCATCAAACGCCCATAGAAAACAATGGAGGCAGGGACTTAAAATAGAACTCCACAGAAAATAATGCTAAAATAAATTAATGCATTTTCCCTTTTAAAAATTATATATACATTGAAATTAATGTTAAGACAATAATATATAACAACCATCAGATTATGGTATTTTCATAATATTTATAAAATCTAAAAATAAATGTAACACTTCATTTAAAAAAAAAAAAAATTAAATTAATGTCAATTAATTCTATACTTAACTGTTTGTAATTTTAAAATATAATAAATAGATCTAAACATTTTACTGTAGGTATTTTTTAATTAAAAATAAAAAAATATTTTTGGCTTAAGGTAATAGAGTTAAAATAAATACTTATTTAAAATTTAGGCTAATAATATTGCAGCATTTTTGTATTTGGCTATAAACATGTAAAAATTATTTACATTAATATGTAACATAACATTATTTGAACTTTCGTTTTAAAGTTTGATCTACTTTGTCAATTTTTGTATGCTTTCTCACATGGAGATCTCGGCCCGAATGGCAGAGAACTTCCCCTACGTGTAAAAACTCACTAGTCGTAACTTTACACAGATAAATTTGGATCCACTCTTGTTTCCAGGGTTGGAACATGTACATTTACACAAGTGTAAAAGTAAATTTACACATATAGATTTAGTAATGTGTAGATTAACATTTGTGAAAAGGCCTCTATATAGTTTGAGCCTAGTGGGCCACTTACATTTCTGCGCCTCTGTGCCATTGCACCCAATGCAATCTTGATAGCTGTGTCCCTGCCTCTTCCTACTGTTATGTGGTCAATCTCAACATATAGGTTGCTGCCTTTTCCTTTTACACCAAAATTCAGTATTTAAATACTAACTGGAGTTGGGAAAGATAGATCCAACCACTACAAACGTTTGGAAAACAGAAAATTGAAAAAGGGTGATAAAGCCAGTGATGCCAGTTCTAAAATTCCTAACTCAGCAAGGAGCAATGGAGTGGGTGAAACGCACAGCCATGGGCTGTCGCACTGTGGTTTTCTGGGAGCCCAAAAAAAGATACACGTACCGTAACAGAAATAACTTACAATTAGTGGTCACCCAGAAAACCTGATGTGATTGTGGCCATCGAGAAGAAGTAGTCCCTAGTACTCCTCAATCCAGGGAGGCAGATACTGTTAAGGTATTAGAGATGGGGCCACTATAATAAGGGCAACACACTCAAAACCACTGCTTCTCTTTCATTGACAGTGAGAAAAGTGCAGGAGGCCCAAGAATGAAATGGAAATAACAGCACCGCCGGGACTGGGGAAAGAAAGAGTTACTGAATCATGTTCTGCATATGAAATATTGTGCGCCGCCTCATTTAGTTCCATAAGCCGTTGCATTAAACTCGAGTTGAAGTATGTGCAGGGCAGACAGGCCAAAAAGTGAAACAAGAGAAAGGGATGTGCATGTGGTCTAGACATATTCTGAATAACAGCGTTTTTATTACTCCTTAAAAGTAGTTATGAATTCAAAAGATGCTGAATCATACAATTAAACCAAGGTAACATTTTGATAAAGTGATAATAAGCATAAATATTTTTACCGCCTTGTTGTGCCACTGTAGTCTGACTCCACGTCAGGGGGAACGTGACAAAAGAGGGAGAAGAAGGACAGACAGAATCAGTGCATGGATGAGTGAAAAGAAGAATGTAAAGATGGATGAGTGAAAGAATGCATACATGAGTGAAAGGAAGGGTGAGAGCTGGAAGAAAGGCTTGATGGATGAATGAGTGAAAGTTGAATGGGTGGACGGATGAGTGACTTAATGGATGGGTGAGTATGTGAAAGCATGGCTGGATGGGTGGAAGAGTGAATGGTTGGATAGATGAGTGAATGGATGGATGGGTGAAGACTGGATGGATGAGTAAAAGGATGGATGGGTGGAAGAGTAGATGGATGAGTGAAAGGATGGATAGGTGGAAGGGTAGATGGATGAGTGAAAGGATGGACTGGGTGAAAGCGTGGCTGTATGATGGATGAATGAGTGAGTGAAAGGGTGGATGGAGGGATGGATGCGTGAAATGATGGATGGAAGGACAGATGATAGATAGGTTTGCAAATTGTTGAAAAGGTTTGTATATGGATGGGCACACAGATGGAAGGAAAGAATGAATGGCGATAGACTGAATCATGGATGAAAGAATTAATAGATGACAATGTAAATTTGAAATGGTGGATATCAGGGGTTTGATAGTAGGATGAATGCTAGATCCTTGACAAGAGAGCTCTTCTGGGGAGGGTTATGATGACTTACTTTGCTTTGAGATATTAGAGAGAACTACAAGTGATGAATATTTAGTTCTAGCAGAACATAATTTAGTTATTAATTTATTTAGGAATATTCTAGGGCACCGTGGAATTATTAAGATGTTCCTATACATGTTTAGTGCAGGGATATCGGAGCTAGAATCGCTGATTCTGGCTGGTATTTCTGCACTAAAATATCGAGTTTTCAAGTTATTTTACCTGGAATGAGGAATAACACATAGGCTCAGGCATACAGCATCCCATTTTGTGTTTCTCCCCTATTCTGGGGAAAATAACTGCCCAAATCTGCTTTGGGACAAATCTGCTTGCAGAAGGTGGTAAATGGATGCAGAACGATGGACTGGAATGCTACCCCGAGCGACTGCCAGTGGTTAGACAAATTGCAAGCATTCCTACCATCTACTTTGGTGTGTTTGATGTACTGCACTAAGTGGCAAGGGTATCCCCAGACTTGTGTACCATGCTCACTGTGCCAATGGAACCAAGTTCCACACGACTTAAGAGCCCGAAGCAGGGCAAAACTGCTATTGGGTTGCATGTGCTGTGGTTCAGGGAGGACCTAGCCTGGCAGTTTGGGCTGTACATTTCCTATTAATCAGAGTTAAGACTGATTTGAATTTGGCTGGGTCCAAACTGAGGTGGCATTGTGGGCAAAATAATTTATGGCATAGAATGCTACAATTGTAAGAAAAAAGAATTGCCCCACAAGCCCTGGCACTGAAGTTCACTTCATTTTAAGTGAATGTGGACATGTGATACACCGACAGTCACAGTGAAGTGAGCCAGTGGCTGAAGTGGGCTGGCCTACTGCCCTGTTCTGTATGCTGGGCTGGGAGGAAGTAAAATGTGAATGACAGCTGAACAGACCTGTAGATGAAGAGGGCTTCACAAAAGTCCCTCTATGTATGCGTTATAATAAGGAACAGCTCAAGGGGCTGAAGGCTCTACTCAGCTTTTGCTGTGATTGGATCTTATTCTTCTATCTACCATGAATGCAAGGAGCTCAGGGTTCAACGAGTTGATGATAAACCATGATTAACAAACTGCTCTCCCAACTGAGTGTCAGAAGGAGATTGTAAGGCCCCTGATACAAGATGCTCCTCCCCCTCCAAACTTGTTCTTCCCCCCTTTATTTAGAGCTGGGGTACCAAGATTGTGAGGTGCCATCCAAACACCCTGTGAGCTACGCAAACTGGGAATCCAAAGGAATTATCCAGCACCGTACATCTATCAGGCAACCAGAGCCTTAAGGTTAATTCTAAAAGTAGGAACATAAATAAAGATTTGGTTATAACATAATAATTCGTTTTTTCTAAAACAAAATGTTCCAGCAACAAACCCTTCATATATTCACTGTGTGTATGAAGGTCCACAAAAGTGCAGCATAACAATTGTAAAGGCAAATGTTGCAGATAGTTGAACAGATATTGTTACGTATGCAGAATAACTCTTAAAGTCTGAGAAGACAGCTGATCCGAGGAGCCATGACTCCTACCTGCCCCCCTGCCACTAATCCCCACTCGAGAAACAGATAAGGTAGCACAGGTATATACAATGACAAACAGGCCCCTCCATGAACGAGCACGCACAAAGAAGAGGCTCATGGGCAGGAATGTGCAATATTAAAGGATGCCAATCTTGATGACCTTCCCATCTCCCACCAAGGAAGACTCATGTTCTTGAACACCAGGGGTCACGGCGCTGGGTGGCATCGGGCGCCTAAACATTTGAATTTTTTTAAACTTGAAAATCATATCTTTGAGTACAGCTCATTTATTCGGAGATTATTATACAACCAAGCAGTTTTAAGAGGTGGAAGACTTTACGGCCTGTAACACATAACCAGCAAATAGATGTAAAATACTTCTAAACCAATCAAAAGAGGAGGAAAGCCTCACATGGACAAGATCAATAGTTATTTATCACACAATCTAAAACAGCAGCCGGTGGTACCGGATTCTCAAACAAGTGCAGTAAATCTAAGTGAAGAATGTGCAAATTAGGTGCAGTTCCTCAGTGAACAATATACTTCAGACAGGACCACCCTGCATTAGCAAGGCCAATAGGCCTGTATTTTCTTTTAATAACAGAAAAATTTTGTTAATTTAACTACCAGTTTGCTTGTGCGGAAGCGTCAAGGCAAAAATGAGGAATGGATGAATGGGCGTGTGCACAGATGGATGAATGTGGGGATGGCCGTATGATGGGGGGAGTGTGCCCACAAGGTGGGTTTATAAGTGGACGGAAGGATGGACAGATAGACGATTGTGTCACAACACAGCCCAGAGTGTGCTTTAGACCATCACTCAGTAGTCCTATGGCTTGAAGTAAGTCACAAACGCTCGAATTGCTGGTTGGCGTAAATTGTTCCAGATAACACTGTTGTACCCTCACTAAGAAGAAAGAGAGGAGTGAGGAAAGGAGGAGTAGAGGTAGTTAGGTGTGGGGGAGGGGAGACAGAGCATTATGATGTTTGATGTTTCTCCGCGGTGAGCATCCGGTGCCCATTATTGGCTACGGTGGGCAGAGTACGACGGCTTCTATGGGGGTTTGTTTGGACCCAAGTGTCTATCCAGCAAGGCCCACATTTCGCCCCTTGCTGTGTGGTTGGGTGCATGGAGTGCCGTTATGTTGTCTGCCCCTCTGAGGAAGGTGATCCAGTTTACCCAGCCTTTGAAGGTCGCCTTCCCTGTGTCTTTCCAAATGCAAAATCTTTACTGTTAGGGAGGGCGCTCTAAAGATATGCTGTGAGACAAGCTTGCATTACTGACAGTGGCTTGAAAACCTGTACATATCTTTACAAAATGTAATAATGAGGATAGTCAAAACGTCCCCCCAGAGCGCTGCCTTCTTATATGCAAAACATGCATAAGTATGAAAGCTCGTTTTCAAGCTAATAAATGCTCAAAAAATTGAAACTTGTAAAAAAAAAGATTCGGCTAAAGGAATGTGCAACTTTAAATACCATTTCTGGAGGTATCATTAATAAAACGTGTTTCATGAATGCCAATATAACAAAAAATCAAAAAGGGTTAATCAGTGTAAACCCATTACATGTAACATAGTAGGTAACATAACAATAAGGGGCCCGATTCTTACAGAAAGTTACAAAAGTGCACCCACAGGTGTAGGTCCTTGCATTGGAGCAGATGTAAGACTATCACAAGAGTTGCAGTAGTATGCATGGGAGCAATACTCATAGCAAACTTTGTGAAATCTAATGTTGCTTGAGCAAGTATAGACAAGAAAATATGCTAAGTGATCAGCCCCTTTTACCCACTTCCTCCCTTTGTTAGACTTAAGTTTCCAACCTTTTTCAAATGTGTGAAAAGATTGGAGAGGAGTTGGTGAAAGCCTAACACATTAGTTTGTGACTGTGCACATTCCAGCCCTGCAACTATGGCTTGCTGCCCACTTCCAGACCCTGTATGCAGATTTGAGGAATCCCACCCCTGATATAACATAAGCCACAACATAATCAAAGAGTCTATTACCGTATGTCTGATATACTGAGAAAGCTGTCCTGATTTGTTTGTCACCTTACTACATGGTGTGCATTACATATATATATATATATATATATATATATATATATATATATATATATATATATATATATATATATATATATATATTAGTTCAACACACACACACATCCACTCCCTCACCCATTCAGCCACTTATACAACCACTCACTCACTAATACAGCCACTGACATATCCACTCATACACCCACTCACACATTGTCAGACACTCATAGAGCTACTCACACACCTACCCACTCACCCATAGTCACCCCACTCCCACTTACTCACCTACACAGTTATACACACATAAACTCACTTATTCATACAGATACTAACACATACTTACTCACCTATACAGTCCCTGACACAAGCACAAACTCACCCATACAACCCCTCTCACAATCAATCACGCACTCACACATACAGTCACTTATATACTCCAACACTCACATATACTGCCTTTCACATATGCAGTTACTCACCCATATACCACTGAGACATCCATTCACTCACCAACAATGCCATAAGCACACTCACCCACCCACACAGCCCCTCTCAGACGCACCCATGAACCCATACAGCCAGTGACTCACCCACTCACTCATCCATGCACGGAGTCACACACACCCTCACCCACCCACACAGACACTCATGCACTTATACAGGTACTCAGACAACCAATCAATAACCCATATAGGGACTCATGTACCTACTCACCAACCCATGCAGCCACTTACACACCAACCGACAGACTGATACACACTTTCACACACATTAGTCACTCACTCATACATTCACTGAGCCACATATAATCACTCACTTATACAGTCAGTCACACACCCACTAAGTCATCCTTACAGGTACTCATACACCCACTGATTCATCAATACACCTTGGTGTATAAATATTTTAACACTCAAACTTTTTAAGAAACACTCACAGTCACCAGATGATGTCATCAGTGATGTCATTTGTGAAGTCATCAGTGATATCACTGACCATGTAATGAGCAATGTAATATGTGAGGTCATACGCAGATAATTGTGTGGCGCAAGTTATAGTTAGCTCAGCTAACTATAACTGCTGAATTTCTCTGGTTTTGTGTGAGTGAAACTTGAGCCTAACTATAACGTCCCTATAACCTTTGGTTTTTTCAGTGAAGATATATATATATATATATATATATATACATACATAAATATATTGCCCAATATGGGTTAGTTTCCATGCGCGCTCAATGCGGATGCTCGCAACAGGCTTCACCCAAAGCCAAACATGCTTTTTCTTTCCCAAAGAATTTGTGGCACTCAGTAATTCCCAAAACCGGGTTTTATTTCTTTCTTTATTTATTTCAAACCAGCGCTATCACACCAACGTGTTTTAACCACACAGGGCCTTTTTCACGGTGAGTTGGCTTTTTCTGTGTTTACATTTTAAACTCTCACCATCCTCTGCACATAATGATGCATGACGGGAGTTGAAGTTTCTGAAAAACATTTCATTATTAAACATCTTAATGTATTCTTAACTCTTGTAGAAGACATGATATTTGCATAGGCATTTGTTAGTATAAAGTAATTAATAGAAGATAATTGAGATGTGGCTCACTTAATCTGACAGGTTTGGTGTATTGAGATTAATTGATAAAAAAAGAATTGCTTAGGGTTCTTGATTGATTACAATAAATTACAGTGTGCAGAGGGAACATTGGTTCTGTATTATATGTTGTCTCATTATGAATTTTAAAGCAAGTTAAGTTCATTTTTGGAGTGCTTGCTTATTTTAGGTTATAGCGTTCACTTCACAAGATTGTACACCTGGGTATAGTACCCTTTTGTATGCTGAACATGATCTAAGTAGATGTTCTTACAGCTGACCAATCAATTACTCGTTTAAGGTCAGTACAGTACATTACTTGCACCATAAATTGTTTGAACTTTATATGGATAGTACCCATAAATATATGTGGGTGTAACAGAGCAATATGTTGCCATCAGACTGGTCTTTGGTGGTTGATTGGCCGTGTTTAGCAATGAAGTTATTGATGTTGGTGTTTGGGTGTTAGAGGAGTGATTGATTTTAGCACGTGTAAGTGGTGGCCCTGACTCTAAGTTTGATGTGAAAATTGTGCAGTGGGCATGCTAATTAAGCATCTTGACACACACACTTCACTTTACTGTTCAACTGAAGTAAAACCTGGAAGGTTTCTGGAAGATCTTTCTTTAGCTGCTTCCTCTAGTTAAGCATTGCACAAGAAGGAAGTGTTTTTGTCGGAGCCAGACCTCCACGGGTGTCGCAACTAGAAATTCAGGATATCAATGACAAGCCTTTATAAAAGCAAGAACTGCCTCCATGCAGGTCAACGGAATAAACAATACACAGGAAATAATATCCCAAACAAAGATCTGAGGTAAAATGACCCCACGAGTCCCAACTCGCCATGTAAAGGAAAACAAATAGTCCACAATGCAGAATAATGTACAGAAATGCGTTGGCATTGTGGGCTGAAAAGCAAGGAACGGTAACAGAGTATCAAAGAGGAGTTTCTTAAATACTACAAAGATAAAAAATGGTATTTGAAAAAGAAGGTGCATCATATGAGAAAAGTCTTCAATCTCTTATTTTCAAATCATAAATGAAAGAAAATTCAAGCATTTTACAAGTGATTTGTGCAGCTATTAAAAAAGAAATCTGAACTTTAACTGCTGACATTTGTGTGTAACCTGCATTCGTCAGGGTCAAATCCAAGCAAGGCTAACATGGATTTCACCCTATAAAAGTCATTAATTAACCTTAGTTGGTAATTTTAGCATCTGTTATTTACAGTGTGACAAAAAGTAAACTGAGGCAGAAAGCGATATTCAGCGAGCACTATTATCATTGAATGATATACTGAAATATACAGTATACATCACTGTGTTGTTTAAAAATCAAATCACCCTAAACTACAACCCTCTAACAGAATGTACTTTTATCAGAACGCCTTATGTAATCCCTATAGAGCACATTATAATTTCCTTTACTTATGAAGCTATAATAGCAGGGCACAAGTCCTAAAAAAAGAAGTGGGGGGACGCTAACTTCACGACAGGAAGTGAAGTCACGAAAGGTGGCTTGCACCATCAGACTCATTGCCTCCCTTCGCTCACCCTTTAGATGCGATTGCATCAGAGAAGCCAGCGCGAGAGCAGCGTTCTGAATGAGCTTTGATCTCGCCCCAGAGAGGCCAAAGAGTGAATGTGTGGCTCCATTTGCTCCAGTAATCGAGCTCCTGGTAAAATAAGTGGGGGGACGCCGTCCACCCACGTGGTACCCCGACTCGAGCCCTGTATAATAGGGACTCAGTACATCAACAGCCTCGACTACATTCCAGGAGTCCTTGCGGTGTAACTACCTAGGAATCGGATATACCATTTTACACCTCTTAAAGAGCTATACATCTTTGGGCCACAGTTTGTGAAGCCACAGACTACACTCTCTTATAGTGTGAGTCATTTGAAGCCCATGATTTAAAGTGAAAATTGTCAGGCCACGAAATCGGGTGGATGCGGTTAAGCATGACATGTAATATCCAAATTCAAACTCAGTAACAGAAATAGTATTCCTAGAAATTCAAGCTACACGAAAAAATAACATCTGACCAAAATATAGTGGTGTCTCGTGCCTTCTTGCTTTAAAGAGAGGTGCCCATAAGAATACTCAGTAGATAGGCTCTCATCAGCAGTCATCTTTATCAGCAGCACTTCTGCGTCTTCCGGGTCCCCAAAATTGAAAAATTCAAATCATATTCATGGCAGACTCTGTACTAGAATCAGCTGCCTACCCCGTGATGGGGTTTTATGCCTTCTAACATTGTGACTTATGCACCTCATCTCCCACATTCATTATTTCCAAGGAGACAGAGTCACTTTCGGTCTCTTGTTTCCACTAAATTTTCGTCTACATGCTGGATGCTCCATTTCTGTCTCCATCTTGGGTATAGGATGACCACTGCCAGGCACTATTATTAATTGCTGTGTACAATGTGGCAGTAGTGACTGTCCTGTGGCATCAAACCTTTCCTCTAAGCCAGTGCTGTATCAAAACATGTATGTCCGCAGCCCAGAGCGATGTTCCCTCTATTTTGCGTACAGCTCCACGGCCAGTCCAGCTAGTGCATGACACCCGAAACCTGCAGCAGTTTGTGCTGCATCCCTTTCTTCCTGTCAGGGCAGCAAGACTTTTTTCCAGTAAAGGAGTGTTTCTTTCCTTTGCTCTTAGACTTGTCATCTGTAGACTTCCATCTATTACTATTGCTGGAGACCGCATCCTCTTCGGCAGGTGGTAAGTTGAGGGCTGCACCAAATATAAATGGCCTGTGTGACTCAGCTCAAGCCAGAGCCATGAATCCACTGGTCCACCTTCTCAAGGCAGGGAACTCAAAGGAGAGTGTGTGTGTTATTAGAACAAGCATTGGCAAAGCGTTGAAAAATTATTTTAGCCATGTTCAAAGTCTAAAATGGGACAATCAGTCAACGCTGTGATGCCATGTGTACCTTGCTACTTGCAACAATAAATCGCATTGATGCACATCACCCAGACAAAATCCAAGTTTGTTCTGAGATCCCGCCTGTAGGGGTCCGAGTGCATCTAAATTGAGGCAAAATGCAAACAAATTCTTTTATATTTTCCTAGTGAACACGTGCTGGTGAACAGATGTGTCGCAGACCTGTAATGGGGAGGAGGTGCTGTGAAAATATGTGCATTACTTTATAAAACAATCTTTTTGATAAAACGTGCCCATTTAGGAAATGTACCCCGCATTACCTTTTCTAGCCACCTACAACTCTCATCAGCTTATAATGAGATTCTCAATTTAATTACTCCTTAAGATGGCAAGAAGGGGTATATCTCCTGCTTTCCCTCCAGGGTAGCACAACTGCTTCAAAATGTCTACTGTGTAAACCGTTGATGGATTCTACACCACTCAATGGTACTGTAGTTTTCCTTCAATAACACTGTGCTGACTTCCAAGTCCAGCACTTCAGACAACACACACATTAACAACAATAAACATCTGATGGGAAAATGGCAGCTATCTCTGCGATTCTGGGTCCAGTAATGGGTTCTTGGTAAATCACTTCAGCTGAAGCCCACGGAGTTACTGCAGACTTCCTGCACTCTCTCTCCATTTTCTGGAAATGAGAGCTACTCTCAGCACAATTACATATTTTTTCTGGCAGTGAGACCTCTGGAAGAAATGATCAGCTTGGATTGCATCTGTGCGGGGGCGCGGGGAATTAATTGCAGCCATTAACTCCCTGGAGCTCCCTAATCAGCCAGGAAAGTGGTCGGGAGAACAAGGACTCCCATTGTGGGGCGGCTCTGGATGCCACCAGGGGAGAGGTCGTGGGCTGTGCGCTTCTTATCAGCACAGTGTGCGCATCCCACAGCCTCACCCCTGCGCCCCACAGAATTAATCACCAGAAAATGACGCAGAGGCCGAGCCGCGCGCACTGGCCTTTAGGCACCACTTACAAAAGCACCCTGTGCCTCACACATGAGTGAGATGAAACTCACAGCATTCGGGCTCATGTCAGGCTCCAGAGTACCAAGGGCGACAGACGCGGACCACCTCAATCCAGAAAATGTATGCTGGGGTACAGGAGGTCCTAGACTGATTTGAGAAAAATCACAAAATAGGCGAAATGTATTATATGAGGGTTGCCTGGTTAATCGACCGCTTGTAATCAATACTTATAGATCACTAATTATTCAATAATTCGCACCCTGAAAGAAAGAAGAGAAACTACACCCACAGTTTTCTGTTAAATATATTCATTTTTTATATTTAAAACATAAATGCAGAAAAACGGTAAAGACACTACCATCTAGCTTGTGTTTTTTCTCAAATCAATCTAGGACCATTTGCTTTACATGTTATAGTATACCCAGGTCCTTTGACTATGATTGGGTTTCCCCATCAGTTTGTAAGGGGTACAGGAGGGGCTGAATAAGGGGCAGGGTGCTTCAGGTTGCTGACATGTTCAAAAGAACCCTGAAAGACGGCATAGCAAGAGTTAAACTGGATCAATGTGATGTTATGTATCCGAGTGTGCCCAGAAAATTGATCAAGTGCTCGCAGAACATGTAACCAACAGCGCTCACACTCAAACCAGTGAAATTAAGGCTCACATTCAAGGCAAAAATCATGGTGCACATAATAGTGAACAATCAGAGCCCTGTTCCACCACTAAAGAAGATGGCAACGGGGGAAGCTGTAAGATTGCCCATACAGACAGCCCAGCGCTAGCCTCCTTTTTAATAACTGACCGGGGAAGGAGCAAGATTGAGAAAGTCAGACTTAAAGTATACTTTTGTCAGACAGGTTGTGGCTGATACAAACCTGCTTTTATTCTGTTGTGGCTGTAGGTTATCTGTGTCCATGTCTCTTTTACTGTGATGTGACCTATTAGATTCCTGGGGACATCAGGTAGAATGTAATGTGTCCCATAAAGATGGCTGTGCTGTTTACTTGGTGGATGCTGCATTAAAGAGAATTGAACAAAATGTGTAGCACTTATCCTATCTTAACATATTCCGCCTAGAAACACATTTTTTGTGACTGATTAAAAATGTATCAGTCTTCAACAAAGGAAAACCCTAAAGGACACCAGCTAACAGGCAACCCCACCTGCAAGAAGGAGCTTGAGTAGTTTCAGGATAAAAAGTTGCATGTATTATCAATAACAAATAAACGTTATGAGGAAGAAGAACTAGTGGACTGAAGCTAGATACCGTAGGAGCGAAGGGCCGGTCTCACCGGAGAGAAGGAAAGTCATTATGGTAAAGAAGGAGTGACATACGACAGGAATAAATCCATTGACGACCATAAGTAAATACATTTTGGGAGAAAGTGATGGCCATGTTGGATAGCATTGTGAGGTCAGGAGAAGAGTATTATGGAAGATAAACAAGGATATTGTGGCAGAGGAGAATTAAATAACCTTATATTATACTTCACATATGCTATGAAAGGTATGGAACAGCTTCATACAAGAGGCGGAATACAAGTTTAAGTATGAAGACTGTATTTTGGGAGAAAAGAGAAGGAATTTGGAGATAGCACAATGGAAAGAAATACAAAATAACGGGGGAAGAAAGTATTTTATATAGATAAAGAGAATTATGCGGCCGGGGACTGACATCAACCGGGAGAAGTAACTAAATTTTGAAGTGGAGGATTGCCATTAAATGGGAAACTAAAGATACACAGGAAAGGGATAATGGAATTTATGGCAAGGAATGATGGAATAAGAGGGATATCACCGCAGGAGTGTAATTTACCTCACATGAGCAAGACTATAATATTTGTAACGGAGTATGGGTAGGCATTGTAGAGCCGGATAGAAGAGGATGATGGGGGAGAAGTTATGACATTTGGGGACAATGAGCAGAGACTGGCAAAAATCCCACTGCAACAAACAAATTGTGCTTATGGTTTGGCTCGTGGGATGAACAATTCGCTCGGAGATCCGGATGAGAGCCGCAACACAGGCTCCTTCTCTCTACATTAGTGTGAGCTCTGTCCATCAGAGACTACAAGTCACTTTAGAAAGAACAATGGGGTTAAACGGATTGCTAACAAAAAGATATATATATTTTTTTTTTTTACGGACTTCACACAGAACAAACTTTGGCTCCAGAGATCGTTTTTATTGAAGCTGAGCATCTGAAACATGAATGCTGTGCGATGGAAACCAGATTACAGAAACAAAGAGATTGGAAGAACAGGGTTATGCATTACAAGACAGATATTTACACAACAACCTATATTTACAATAGGAGGCACAATGAAATGAAGTCAATTGTCCAGAGTCTTACAATTTTTGGTCACATGCCAAACCCATGTCCCAGAGATGGAAAGCATGTAAGCCAGAGGCACACATCTAAAAAATAAAATTGAAAATATCTAAACTATAGAAAAAACATTGCCATGCTATTCAGTCATCCTTTTGGCTGTATACCTGCTGCTAAGCGTAATTAAGGAAGTCATAATTGTGAAACAAAAAATGAATTAATAAAAGTACTGTGCAATGGTTCAAAGTAGTTGATTTTGAGAAATCTGCAAACTAGTTACTAAAAAGAGATTTTATTTTTTCATATAATTTGTGGTTCAATATAAATGGTTGCCCACTATAGCCTTTGAAAAGGTTGTGACAATATAACTGATGAGGCATTGACCACTTTGCTGCAGGAATTGTTCTATGATGTCTGCAATGAACTTGCTGTGCTGCCCTGGAGTCACAAAAGATACTCATGTTGGAGAAAAGCAAGGACGCCCAGTGCAATAACCGATGGGTGCCTCACGTTACTTAGAACTAATCCATGTCAAGTTGCAGTATTTAGCAAGGTACTGCGCGTCTCAAAGCCGCGGGCACCACTTCTGGCATCCAGAAGCATAACACAGCTCTTCAGAAGAAAATGGCGTCCTGCTCAAATACACTTCGATCACATGAGAATTGTGTGTTCCGTGTCATGTGCATACAATGACAGGGTCTAACACTTTGTACTGATGTGGATGTTTGGAACACTGGTGACCATAATATGATGAGCTAGGGACTGAATCGTCTCAACACCATGGAGACGGAGCGGTAGGTCCTTCTGAAGCTCATGCCCCATCATTCGTAAGGCTCTGCCAGTGGATGACATCTGCTTAAACCAGAGTGTATTCAAGAGAAGAGAAGCGCTCAGCTGAAAAGATCTGGTTGGTCAATATGAGGTTATCAACATAGAGGTAACAGTGGGACCTGTTTTGTGGGTTACTCTGAGTCAAGCAGAGTATTTTAAGAAGAACCCTTTGATTTATCAGCAGCCAATTCAGGTTTTGTCCCCACTGCGAAACACAGTCAGTTTCCTGAGAGCATTCACCGGCACATGGCTATATCCTGCTGTCGCTGGAGCTTCGAAGCAGGCGATTCTGGAGGATAGCTTTGCCATAGTCCAGGGCGGCCATAACGCAGGATCCCACCACCTTTTCTCAGAGTCTTTAACTGACATTGTTGTAGGAAAGACAGATGTGGTTGAACAACACTCCTCGTTATGGATGGGGAGGGCCGAGCTGAGGAGGCCGGTGATCCGCAGGAGTAAATTGACGGGTAGTAGAAAGGTAGCTCATCTTGCCAAGTGAGGGATTATCCAATTTGGTGTGGTTAGGGAGATAACCTGAGTTGCAGTATGACATTTAAAGATACTAGAGTGATAAGAGCCAATAGATAGTTTTTTTCTGGAAGAAACGTCCCATCTGTCGTTTGAGAATTGTGCGGTGTCCTCCGTTGTGATATGAAGTTTATTATTTATTTATAAGGTTGATGCTTGTCCTATGTTGCATGACAATGCACAGCTACCGTGTGCTGTTTGAGGGTGGGTGAATATCATGTGGTACAGCATGTGTGCTAAGAGCTTTCATGTGCCGTTGAAGGTTTAAGAGATACAGAGTGATGTGTGAGACTGCACCCTTGGCCCCCTGTGCAAGTTGAGAGTAACAGTGCAGGGCTGAATAGTTTGCCCTAAGGTTGAAAGTCAGTGTTTGGGTGGGTTTTGTCACTGTTGCTTCCAGAATGTGGAGTTATGTCAAGTGAAGGTGCAGCAGGCGTATTATACACCGCGCACCCTGTTTCGTGGTAAAGTATTGGAAAAGGCCTCTGTACAGGAACTATGAGCTTAATGCAGTGCTTAATTGTCAACACCATACTTAGAACAGTTCACCACATGGTGGCACTGATCATCTAATTTAGAGATGAGCAGGACAACGGTAGTTTGGGACTACAATATACGTTAAAATTGCTAATACCTGCCTCCCCAGCCATTCCTTTAGCTTTGGGGACCTGGAATAATCTGAATTGTCTCATTTACATGCGAGAGGGATGGTTAGTAGTTGTTTTAGCAATGATGACAAGGGCGATGGGGGGTGTAAGCTGCAGTGGCCTTCTGGTTAGAGCCCTGGCACTTAATATTTTACAAATTAAGCACTGGCTTAATGCTTTTTCATGTTGATTTCCATCATCTGACTCTTAGGGATTACAGCATGGAGCTCTTCTGACAGGCTCATCTGCTCCCTGGTGGCAAAAATAATTCATAACATCTGACATTCCTGGGTCAAACCGGAGGAGGTGGGGGTCGGCTGCCCTCTTCTGGATGAGATATCCACTTTGCCAGAAGGACGTTTACGCTGTTATTTTGTTGGAGTTTTCACGAAATTGATCTGTTATTTTCTTGGGGTTTCACCGACTTGCTGCGCTGATCTTGGCTCAGCGTCATTGTGGGTTTAGGGCAGGATTTATCCGCAGTTTTTGGGGCTTGACGAATCATGCGGACTAGGGAGTGAATGCACAGTCCTCTTCAGCAGGTTGTAATTAAGGGTGGGCGTAGTTCGCGAAGTAGCGCTACGCGAAGTGCACTTCGCACTACGCGAACTTCACGTAGCACTACGCGAGCTGCGTAGTAGTATGTTCGCACTGTGCAAGATGCGTTTTCAATGATTGCACAGTGCGGACAAGCATCCGGCACTGTGCAAGCATTGAAAACGGCATCTTGCACAGTGTGAGCAGTAGTTTTCTGCTGCTCGAGGAGATTATTACTCGAGCGGCAGCTTTCTCAACGCGAACAGGTAGTTTCTCATTGAGAGCGGTCGCGAGCATGCGCAACCACTCACAATGAGAAACCTGACCTCCTCGCATTGAGAATCTCGCCGGGATGTCATTTTGCTTGCTCGCGGTCGCGAACATGACGTTCAGGACCGCGAACAAGCAAAAAATGAGCGCTACGCTGCACTACGCATGTTCGCACTGTGCTACGTGCCGCTCGCGTAGTGCGAAGTTGCAAAAACTTCGCAAACTCCGCGAGCGGAGCGTAGTGCTTCGCCCAGGGTTAGTTGTAATTAACATAAGAATAATTGTAAACAGTAGGATAAAGCCGAGCATTTCACAGTGTAATAGTGAACTATTACGGTGGCATTACATGCCCCTTTTGTCAACTATCCGTAAATATTCACATAACCAGTGTTATTGTAGTGTGGACAGCCAGGTGTCATTATTTTCGGTTTAGGGGCTCAGTTCTGCGTTGAGCGGAATGGTACCCCAGGATGCGCTACCGCTCGGCTAGATTACAAGAGACTCAGTGGTCAAAAGTAAGATGGTAAAATCATATGTGGATCGGGCTCTCCCACAGATCCCCCACCCTGCCACCCAGGGAGCACAGAACAGTTCCCCCCGCCATCCCACAATCTCTCCAACCCCCAGCCACCATCCCTACACCACCACCCCATTTACTACAAGCTCAAAGCAGGATGTGGCCTGGATTAGGGACTCCGCATCAGGATTTTGACCCAGCAATTCTGGGTCGCGTGTTATTCTGTATTCTAGGGACAAAAACAGAGACTATCTGAATTTAGGAACAGGGCTATGGCCTAGATAATTATTTCCGGGTGGATGGTATCCGGGCACCTAAACGATGGATGCAAATTAACTTTTAAAATGGATAAATCGTGAATTTGCACTTGTCAAGTGAACCACTGAGGTCTGTTATCACAGCATGGTGTAATACTGCCCCTGAGAGAATCCTATTTACGGGGTAAGGTGTGAGCCTTCCACGGCTGCCGTTGAAAATATTGAACACCAACTCCTGCACAAATGTATAACTATTCACAAACGTGCCCATGATCCATTCCCACGGTAGAAAAATCCAGAGATATATTCCTGTCAAGAGTATAAGTAAACCCGTGTTTAAATAGGAAGGGAACATCCCCAAAACTGGTGGAAAAATAATTTCCTCATGAGCAATTTAAAATAAAAGTGACATAATTCGATATCTTTCTTCCCATTCACAACTGTACACGATTGAGAATTTACCAAAGTTTTCTGGGAGTGCTCCATGAGCCATCTGACTGTTGTAGGTTTCCAGGTGTAATCCTGAAAGCCTTTGAGTGTTCTACAAATTCACAGAAATCCGTACTCAAGCACGGTTGTAAACACAGCAGCGAAGTACCATGCTCCAGAAGGGACAGCCGAAACCGCCTGCTTCTACTCGTACCAATACACAAAATCAAAAGGTCTGTTATGTTGGGCAACACCGGAGACATGAGGAACTGAAGAAGGACTTCAGAGTGCACTGCGATAAGCATCCTCCTCTCATGTCCTCATATGGACCACACGCGCTCTGATTGTCTGAATTCTGTTCTTGTTTCTGCTTTGCAGGCTTGCAGTTTCTCAAAGCACACATCAAGTGTTAAGAATAACTAACACAATTACATAAGAATATATGACGTTACAACGAATTCCGTTGCAACGCATGCCTTTACCACGCATGCATTACAACGGAATTCGTTTACCACGCATAACATTTACCACAATTACTAGCGTGGTGACGTCATACGTCGTTAAGAGAAAGCGGAAGTTTATTTTCCGTTTTCTCTTAAACAACGCTGATACCCGACGTGACTTCGGGTGAGTTTCTTTTTTTGGGGGGGGGACCCCCCCAACCCCCCCTTTTTTTACTTTTTTACTGTACCACATATACCTTTACTACAAACCTCGTAGTAAAGGTATGCGTGGTAAAGGCTTTCGTGTTAACCACGCATGCGTTGTACTGCATGCGTGGTTAACGATTTCGTTGTAAAGGCTTCGTTGTAATGGCCGTTTCCCATTACATAAGAGTCATGCTAACTACTTATCTCTTCACTTCCAAGAATACTATGCCACTGGGGTGGAGACAGTGGACCAATTCTATGCCTGCCTTGAAAGTAAACCTTTTTAGGAATCACAGAAAAAAAAGAGTTCCTCAATACTTGTGCAAATGAAACCCAAGTTGAAGAGCAGGAAGCAGGTGGTTAAACGGATTAGTCGCTGACCTGTGACCTCTGTGACCTCGCGTGATCCTCACCTCTTGCCCATGGTATTGGATTCTTGCAGTTGGCGCGCTCCAGAGGGCCCTTCCAGCTGGGAACCAGTGGCATCCAGTGAGGAGTGGAGGCCACGGGAGGGATCAGCCTCTTCCAGGAGGGAGGCCAAGGCTCATCTGTTCCCCGTCAGCCATGTCTGCAGCTGACTGTCTTGGGGCGGTTCTGAGGAGCAGAGATGGCGCGACCTAACCGGTGAGGCTGCGCTCCGCAGGAAAGCGATATGCCTGGAAACCTGGCTTGAATTAGGCCGCGGTATTGAAATACGTTCTTGGATCTTACTCCATTGCTAGCATTGACTCCTTTTGGCCATGCTTGAAGCACACCTGGGAATCCCATCCCCGCACCTGTTCCGCACTAGGAAAACCACTGTCTACGAGCAGTTACGCGAGCAATGCATGAACAAGATGATACTGCGCTTGCAGTAAAGTGGCTTCAATGGGAGAGTTCAGGATAATGTGTCCCATTTCTATCAATATGTCTCTAAAGCCACATAGGCTAGTGTTTAAGAAGATTTGAGTTTTCAATGCGACAAAATAGCTGTGACTTCATAAGGATTGCACTCTGTGCTCAGTATTACAGAAAAGAGACCTATTTCAGTAGTGAAGAGTGGTTTGCCACATTAAATGTACTAGCTCTGCCTGTGTTAACAAGAATGTTTTTAGGGCTCCTTGCTTAAAAGAGGTACAAATCACATTTGAGAGTATTGGAAGGGAAACACCGAAAACAAAAAAAAGTACAATTGTAATATTCTAGATCAGGAGTCTTGGTGCTTCAGGTGTAATGTTAGCTTTTACATGTTTTGTTTTCAATCAGCATTCGTTTGGTCGAGTTTGATGTGTTGCTGTTTTACTGATTGTTTTTATTCCCACAGTGCGTATTAAGTAGCGTACACAGAAAAAGCAAAATGTATTTCAGAAACAAAAATCATTTGAAATATCAACCTGCTATTATTTACAGCAATCTCCATATTAAGCCACGAGGCTAACAACATTTTACCAACTACTTTACTTTTGACTTGTTCCCCATAAAGTTTAAACGTTCCTAGCTTTGGGCTGATAGTGCGGGGACCATATCAGGCCATATTAGGCCCCCACACTATCTACTGCTCCGGCTTCAACTTCTACAGAATATGGCGGCACAGGCCATTGCTCAGATTGGCAGAGGGACTTCCAGTTTAACAACAAATCAGATTTAAGTCCCTGTGTCATACCAAATGCTTCAGCTCTAAATTGTACTGTAGCAAACCAAGTCAACAACTTAAATCCAACAATGTGGCTCTACTCCAAGACACCAGGATTCAAGAAACAGACATACAGTGTGTGATATTTCTAGTTTAAAGGGGCCATCTTAGAATGGCCTCCCTCCGGTACCAAGGCCAACAGGCAGTCATTTTGTCTTGTGGTCCTGATTAAAGACTGTCTTGTTTCACGTCTAAGTTCGTCAGAGTTGTGCAACTGGATTGCAGTTCTGTGCGTCAGGAGACCACTGGGTGACAGCGAGCTCTACAAATCAAAATAACACAACACACACGTACTGCTCTCCCAGTTCACCAGGGAACCCTGCTGGCTTGGAGTCATCCGGTTCTGAGGGGCGCAGACCCTTGCAGAGTTCTGACTCTGCCGTCCCACCCCGGTTCGTCTCTTCCTAAGGCCGCCCGCGGTAGAGCCCCTCACCCCCAACAAAGCCTCTCGCGATGCATGCTCAGGATAACTGACAGGGCCCGGAGGGGAGGAAACAGGAGCTTCAATGGAAGAAGAGACAGATTCCAGAACAAGGCAACAGACATTTGAAGGAGGTAATTGTTTTATTGCATTAATTGTGTTTTTGCCTGAAGGGCAAGCTGGAGCGGTTCCAGTAGCTGCCACGGACCCACCGGAGAGCGCCTCAATGGCGTCCGGAAACTGAACCAGCGGGGAATATACAGGGCATCCCGGAAATGACGATCCACCTGTGGCCTTCAGAGAATCTCTCTGCTCATGGGCACTGCGGTAAAACTAGAACAGGCTTGAGTGGTACCTGCATAGTTTGCACATATCACTTCTTTTTTCCAAGTACAGATGTGTATAGAGGCAGGGGAGGTGTCATCTACAGGCGTGATGGGCCACCGACAGTCATTCTGACCTAACCTTCACATCCGTACCTGTTCTCCATATAAAACAAAAGCCAAAGCATCCGTTTGGTAACCAGATTTAGTTCTCATGCTCGCTTCATTTTGAACCTGTGAGAACTGCACTAGCCTCAAATGTAGTGCTTAATTTGTAAAAAACATAAGTGCCGGGGCTCTCGTCAGGAGGCCACTGCAGCTTGCACCAAAAATTGCCCCTCACATGCTGCCAATGATAGCAACAACCCGTCCGCTAACCATCAAACGCCTACAAGTGTGACATTATGGACTATTTCAGGCACCCAAGGCTATAAGAAAGGCTTGGGCGGCAGGGAATAGTAATGTTTTAATGTATATTGAATTAATAACCAAGCATTGTTGTGGTCCTCGCTAAATTAGCCAGACAGCCTTGTGCTAGACTGTCACAAGCGGCAGGGTTGACAATTAATTCCCAGTGCTGAGCACCGGAAACCACTGGCTCAAATTAAGCACTGCTCGAATGGCAGGAGAACAGCTCTTCTGCAAGCACCAGTGCCTCCACGTCGTGGTGTCTCGCCTGAAATGGTTATGCCGTTCACATGCCACATTGGGTCTCATTACAAGTTGCTCGGAGCAGGTCTCCACCCACCCAGAGAGGAAAAACTGCAACAGGCAACTACAATTGGCCCGTGTTTCCAGACTTGGTCATTCTGGGCCTGATACTCCGCACCCTATTTTACTGATGCATATCCGGGAGACATCGTTTACAACAAATGCGCTACAACGAATTCCATTACAACGCAGTCGTTACGACGACCACGTTGGTACAACGCGAACCATTACATCACAAGTCGTTACAATGACTTGCTGTAGGGGGCAGAAGGTGTTGGATTTACAATCCAACGCCTTCTCTGCTGTTGCACAAACTGGAGTAGGCAAAGTAAATTATACTATTCCTAAATCCAGCACGCCCCCACAGCAAGTCATTGTAATGAATGCGTTGTAGCGCATTTGTTGTAAAGAGATATATTCTGCAAATCCACACTTGGTGAAACCGTGGAGAACTCCAGGTAGGGTGTGCAGGCAGAGACACAGCACGGCCCTGTGTGTCCCTTCTTACACCACGAAGGTTGGGTGGGGGGAGGGAGCGGCTGGAGTTGCTAATGGCTCCCCCAGCACTGCATTGCTTAGCCTTTCTGGCAACTCCCTCCACCCCCGATGATCAACAGCCCTTCTCCCCCGCCCTTTACTACCGGCTGAAAGCAGTTGTTTTACAGCAGCGGGCACAGGCCCATTATTAAAATGTTATGTTAATTAATTTTATAAAGCGCGAAGAGTTGCCCAGAGGCGTCAAGGCGCTATTGAGTAACAGAGCATGTGAGCAGAGTTAATAGGTGAAAATCCATGTTTTCAGTGACTTCCGGAAGGAAAGTAAGTTTGTCTGAGATTTAATATGCAGTGGCAGGGAGTTCCAACGTTTTGAAGCCCCTGTCACAAAACTTCTGCCGCCCCAGGAGCCGCTTCTAAACTTATGGATCCTAATATTTCTTGCAGCACTTAAATGGAGGGGCCTCTCTGGTAGATACCCTTTAAGCAAGGCCTTAAGGTAATTTGGACCAATTTATTTATTTATTTATACGTTTCTAAAGCGCCTGGTTACACCTACTGGTGTGTCCCCACGCTATGTTACTAGTAACTAACAACGCCAGTAAACAGTGCTTTGCTCATCGTCGCCAAATTCCTGTCTATTGTTCGAAGAGCCAGGTTATTAGTTTTCCAAGATCATGCAAAGCTCTAAAGGTGATGCACAGGGCTTTGAAATTAACTCTTTGTTTGACCGGGAGCCAATAAAGTACCCGTAAAGCTGGTTTAGCAGATTGGAATTTGGGGATTCCAACCAAGAGCCTAGCGGCCGTATTCTGGAGAGATTGCAATTTATTTAGGTACTGCACCTGTAAGTTTAAATACGGCTCATTGCAGTAATGTAATTTGGACAGTATCAATGCTATTTCTACTGTTCTTTGTAGAGAAGGTGGAATATATGGAAGAAACTTTTTTATAGAAAGTGGTCGAAATAGTGGCATTGACCTGGTCACCAAAGGTAGTTTATTGTACATAAGGAGGCCCAGATTTCTAATCTTTTTGACAGGAGGTGGTAGCGACCGCAGATTCTGCGGCCAGCAGGAGGGTATCCAGCAGGTGGTTTCTTTGCCAAAAAAGGAGAACCTTCGTTTTACTGGACAGTTTCAGACAGTTTCTGTCCATCCAGTCTTTTATGGCCAACTTGTAATAATGGAGTCTAAATGCCGTTGTGTCCGAGGGAATTGGAGAAGGACACCACAGTCTGGGTATCATCGGCATATGATACCAGAGAAAAAACCATACGATATAATCAGATTCGCAAGGGGTATGACGTACACTTTAAATAGTGCCAAGCTCAATGAGGACCCTTGCGGCACTCCGCAGGGCAACGAGAAGGGCTTGGATTCAAACTCTTCTAAAGAAACTGTTCACTATCCCTCAGAAAAAGTTTTAAAAGGGAGAGAGCAACTCCTCTGATTCCGATATGAGCCAAACGGTCGACCAGGAGAGCATGATTAACAGTGTCAAATGCTGCGGAAAGATCTCACAATATAGGCGCAGCATGTCCTACATTGTCCAGGATACATCTGGTCTCTTCTGTGGCCGTTATAAGAGCAGTCTCAGAGCTACGACAGCTTCTGAACCTGAAAAGGGTCTGATGCAGAAGATCATGCTGTTAAATGAAACTATCCAAGTGGACATTTAGGACATGTTGAAAGGGACTTGGTGTTCCCAGATCTGCGGGTTATTCTACATTCCAGCATTACTCAATTGTAATGCTAGTCATTTGGTTTTGTGATTCCAGCCCCTCTTCAATCCTACATCAAATATATGGCTACACATAAAAGAAGCGCTTTGAGACAACATGACACCGCTATCCGTTTTGGCACACATAGGGGAGGAACTCTTAGGGGTACCTTGACATATTTTATGCACTCACATATAGAGAGAGGCCGGAGAAAAGACTTGATAGAACAGCCCTCTAACAAGACAGCCCATGTGCTCTCCTCCCTCAGCAACACACACTGCCCTACCACAGATAGAGCTGGCTTAGTGGACAGGTAAGCGGTGTACGTCCAACTGTCAGGAAGCAAACTTATTTCATTCCAATGACCTCACCTCCTTAAGCTCATAGCACCATGATGCTACAGTACTCTCGTCCATACCTCAGGTCTCTGCCAGGTTTTATGGAGGAAGAATTAAGTCGGGCATATTATTTAAAGGAGATGGGTCCAAGAGGAGGGCTGAGGCAGAAAGAGTCACTAAGATTTGGGGATCAGAAGGAGGTATCAAACCACAGGTGTAAAGAGTTGAATAAAGGCACTTGTCTCTGTAGAGCTATTGTAAGACCCCCATAGGAAGGGGCCACAGGAGGATGTATGACGTTTCAACGCATGCTTTTACCACGCATGCCTTTACAACGCAGGTATTACAACGCAAGTCGTTACAACGACTTGCGTTGGGGGGCGCTGGATAGTGGAATAGTTTAATTTTCTATTCCAACTCCAGTCCCCGTGGATAGTAGGGAAGGTGTTGGATAGAAAATTAAACTATTCCCTATCCAACAGTGCCCTCCAGCAAAAAGTCGTTGTAACGACTTTCGTTGTAATTCCTGCGTTGTAATGGTAGTGCGTGGTAAAAGTTTTGTTGTAAACGATGTTCCCCCCACAGGACAGGCATGGAATACTGGGCCACAGCTTGGGAGCTGGTGCTGTCTGCCTCTGCTGTCCAGCGGTCCATCCTATTATAGCTCTGCAAGACTAGGTCAATTACAATTTACAACCCCTTCAGCAATTGACTGTCAGTGGTAGTGATGGAGAGCAGTCACAGGCTTCTCAGGAAGTTTATTGTGGGGTAAAGCAAGTTCAGGACTCAACACCACACTAGCAGTGCATAGCATGACTGTTCATTCCAGTGCTTTCTTCTCTTTCGAAAAGAAAAGGCACAGTACCTCACAAAACACAAACATGTATCAGATACCTGATCTATGGGTGCAACTCTAATATGTTTCTCCTCTCACACTACCCTTTCCCTTTCTTTGATTCCAGGATCTGGTGGTCTAGTAGCAATTGTAGGTGCAACGTTTCCCTCTTTTAGCTTATAGTCTCTCTCTGTCTGGAACAGCCAAATAGTCTCTCACCCATTCCTTTGGATGGCGGTGGGCCTTGATGTGCCTTCCACTAACAGTTTGGCTCACCAGAGTTGTGTTGGGCCGCAGTCAAAAAACATGGCAGAACTGCTAAAATCAGGAGGGTGCTGGTAACTGTAACCTCGTACTTAATTGACAAACGGCAAAGACTTGCTTCAGTAGCAGAAGATTTGTTTGCTGCTCAGCTACTCATCCTGGCCTCTGCTCTTTATCTCTCCAAGTCAACACTAACAACTGCCACTCTAAGAAATCTAACATTCGAAATCTACATTTCGCACACACATCATTCTAATTCTAGCCTCGTTTTACATCATTCATCATTACATTACCCCCACCCCCCCAACCTGTTTTATTAAATAGAGAAAAAAAAAGAACAAGCATTTGCAGTGCAATAGGTCTCGCATTAGGAAAGTTTGAGCTTTTGGTATTGTAAATGACAAATTTTGTATTCATGTTTTGTTTTGAAAATAGTGAAATTAATAGCTGTGTCATTTACAATGCCAATAGTTATAACTTTCGCAAATGTGACACCTATAGCATTTGTAATGCAATATGTGTTGTATTTACGTGACTTACATGTATTGATATTACAAATAACAATGGCTTTTAATTTTTTTCCAATAATTAATACTTAAATAAAAGTTATTGTAATTTATAATGGCAATAGCTTAAAGTTTTGTAAATAACTTTTGTGAAGATTATGTTCAGTGTATTTTATTGTGATGAAAATCCAAGAACAGAAGTGAAATATTAACATCTTTTAGTTACATTTGTAATAAAGCTTGAAACATTGAGAGAACATATTTGAACCAGGTGTTGTTGAATGGTTATGTTAGGTTATGTTATGTTAAATGCGATTTATAAAGCGCACTGACACCGAAGCTTCCTGGTGCTGATAGACAGAACAGAAGAGAGGGGAGCATAGGAGACAGAGTTCTAACCAAGGATGGGGGAAAAGGTGGGTTTTTAACAATTTTCTGTAATTCAGGAGGGAAGGGGAGGATTTAATTGGGAGGGGAAGGAGGTTCCAAAGCACGGGGGCTAGATAAGAGAGACGACGGCCGCCAAATCTCTTAGTTTTACTCTTGGGAGTAACTAGCAGATCACAGTGAGCTGAGCGGAGATTGCGTGTAGGACAGTGAGGGCGAATGAGGGATTTGAGAAAGGCGGGGCCAGGGCAGTGAAGTGCTTTGAAGGTAAGGCATGCCACCTTAAAGGCGGCCCTTCGATCGACTGGAAGCCAATGGAGACTGATGAGTAGGGGCTTGGCTGATTGCCATCTGGGGGTTCCATGAATCAAGCGGGCTGCTTGATTCTGGACAACTTGGAGACGTTGTATCAGGAATAATGGAAGACCGTGATAGATGGCATTGGAAAAATCCAGACGGGAAAGTACCAGTGAAATAACAATTTGGGTATGTGCTGCCGGGGGGAGAAGGTGACGAACTTTGCGGATCCTCCGAAGTTGGTACATAAAGGAGGAGACCACCGCTCCAACTTGAGCCCTGAGAGAGAGCTCAGTGTCAATGATGACACCCAGACTCTTTACTGTTTTTACTGGGGTAGGGGGGGAGCCAAACTCTGGAGGCCAGAATTGCGGGCCCCAATAGATGTGACTAAGTCCAGGGAGAAGGAGCTCGGTTTTACCGGGGTTAAACTTCAATTGGTTCTGGTTCATCCAGAGTTGGATGTGAATCATGGCTCCATGGAAGGTTTTGATGGCATGTGGTGAGTTGAGGGAGAAGATGATTTGTAAGTCGTCAGCGTAATTATACGTGACGATGTCCCATTTCAAAAGTGACTGAATAAGTGGCCGGAGATATAGATTAAAAAGGAGCGGGGAAAGGGACGAACCTTGGGGAACACCACAAGACGTGGGGATTTTTTGGGCAGTATAGGGACCCAGGCGGACCGCCTGTGTTCTTCCCGTGAGGAAGGATTTGACCCACTCAAGTGCAGCGCCCTGGATGCCTGCCTGCCCGACACGGTGGAGAAGGATGTTATGATCCACCGTGTCGAATGCGGCAGACAAATCCAGTAAGACGAGGGCCTGGGGGATCCCCGCGTCCGCGCTACTCCTGAGTGTGTCAAGAACTGCCAGGATGACGGCCTCTGTCGAGTGGGCAGGTCTAAAGCCAGCCTGGGTCGGCTCAAGATAGCAGGAAGATTCTATAAAGCTTGACAGGCATCGGGTGACATGGGCCTCCATAAGTTTGGAAAAGTAAGGGAGGAGGGAAATGGGGCGATAATTCGATGGCTCCGCCATATCAGCGCCAGGTTTTTTTTAAAAGAGGTACCAGAATAGCCTCCTTGAAGGAGATAGGACAGATGCCGCTGCTGAGAGATCTATTGATTAAGTGTAAGATACTATCTGGTAAGTTAAGACATATGCTCCGCAGTACAGACGGTGGACAGCAGTCGTTTGGGGAGCCAGATTTCACGCGAGTGGCTAGTTCCGCCAAAGAGGTGGAATCTAGAGCAGGGAAGGAGGTGAAGGTCAAGGGGTTATTAAAGGAATTGTCCAGTGATAACGGTTGGGGGAGTGGGGGAATGGATTTTTTAATTATTAAGATTTTTTCTTGGAAGAAGGAGTTAAGGGTGTCACAGGCTTCCTGAGTGGGAGTCTGAGCTGGGAGGGTTCTGTCGTCTATAGTTAGCCCATTCATGACTCTGAACACTTCCTTAGGTTTATCGTCTGCCGAGGAGATCCTGTTGGAAAAGTGTTCCATTTTAGCTGAGCGGATGGCTGCTTTAAAGTCTTTGCGTGCGGCCAGATAGGACTGTTTGGCTGAGTCAGAGTAGTCGTGTCTCCAGGTGCGTTCTAGCTGACGTATTTTCAGTTTCCGAGCTTTGAGATCGTCGGAAAACCACCTATGGGAGTTCCGGTGTCTAGTGCAGGGGAATTTGACTAGGGGGGCAAACTGGTCACTGGCCGACTCTAGCCAGGAGGCAATGTCTTGTTCTAATCCATCGATGTCATTGGAATCATGAGTAACTGGACAAGAGTCAGCCAGGGCGGTGAGGAAGCCCAGGGAGTCGCATGAGCTCCATTTTCGGGAGAGGCCACCAGCCATCAGGGGGGCAGGAATTTGACCGGCAATTGTGATGGTGGTGTCCACCAAGTGGTGATCGGACCAGGCACACGGAAGTATGTCTGGTGGGGACAGTGACAAATTGCAGGTCCAGATCTGGTCCAAAATATGTCCCTTGATATGAGTGGATTGAGAGACATGTTGAGCGAGATTCAGATTTTTTAGAGTCTCGAAAAACTCGGTGGCATGGGGGCCGGCATTTGTATCGTCGAACCAATAATTTAGGTCGCGGAAAATAGCAAAGCAGGAGTGCAGTGTAAGAAGGGAGGACAGTTGTTCACTCATGATGGTGGGAAAAGACGGCATAGGGTGTGGGGGCTGATATAGGAGGAGAAAAGTAAAAGGACCGGTGTCCGTTTGCACATTAATGAGTAAATTCTCCACCTCCGGGAGAGGGAGAGAATAGGAAGAAATGGGATTCAGACGTTTAGATATAATGGCTGCTACCCCGCCACCGGGCCGGTCGCCAGGACGGTCAGCATGGAGGATGTAATAATCGGGGGGGAGGGCCGCCAGAATATCTGGCAAGGATTCTGACGTGAGCCACGTTTCCGTAAGTAGAAGCATGTCAGGATTAGAACTAGATAATAGAATGAAGATGTCCTCAGAATGTTTCACAAGCGAACGAGTGTTCAAATAGGACACCCTAATGGACGTGGTATTCCTAGTCAACATAACTGGAGGAGGATCACCGCCAAGAAGGGATTGGTCGGGGCGCGTGAGACCGGCAGAAGAAATGCGTTGCCTAGCCGTAAGAGGTGGTAAGGTGGCGGTGTTCTGGAAGTCTCTGAGTGCTTGGGGTGTATATCTGATGAAATGGTCAGCGTGGCATGCCCTCAGGCCCGTCCCGGCGCGGACGGGCGCAGACGGGCTTTCATTTGGCGCGCCCGCTGCGCGCCCGTCCGCTGCGCGGACGTGGAAGGCACATGGTTTAAGTAAGAGGAAAACAGGAAGGGGCGTGGCCTGTTGTGTAGGGGGCGTGGCCTGACCAGGCTTCCCCCTAAACAGCGTTAGGAAGTGTGGCGGCCCGCAACAGCGTTCAACTCGGCTGTGCGGGAGGGTGCTAGCGAGGGTAAGTGGAGTTTTAAAAACACAGGAAAGAAACACACAATTTAAAAAAAAGATTCCGTTGCTCCTGGCTTTCCGCCTCAGGAGTTACTGTCTAATGGTTGCACAGATTGATGCTCTGGTGGCGCTGAGTGACGTTGTGATGGCGAACGAGTGATGCTGTGGCGTTCAGTGATGCTGTGGTAGCGCATAGTGATGTTGTGGTGCCCCTGAGTGATGCTGTGGTGGTGCGGAGTGATGCTGTATGCTATGCTATGTTTTGTTTTGCTATCCTATGTTTTGTTGTGTAATGCTATGCTATGTTTTGCTATCCTATGCTTTGAATTGTTATGCTATGCTATGCTGTGTTTTGTTATGCTATGCTTTATTTTGTTATGCCATGCTTGTTTTGCTATGCTATGCTTTGCTTTGCTATGCTATGCTATGTTTTGTTATGCTATGCTACGTTTTGTTGTGTATTATTATGCTATGCTTTGTTTTGCTATGCTATGTTTTGTTATGCTATGCTATGTTTTGTTGTGTTTGGTATGCTATGGTTTTGTTTTGCTATGCTATGTTTTATTGTGTTTAGTTAAGCTATGCGATGCTTTGTTGTGTTTTGCTATGTTTTGTTATGCTATGTGTTGTTGTGTTTTGTTATGCCATGTTTTGTTATGTTATGCTATGTTTTGTTATGCTATGCTATGTTTTGTTTTTCTATCCTATGCTTTGTTTTATTATGCTATGCTATGTTTTGTTGTGTTTTGTTATGCTATGTTTTGTTATGCTGTGTTTAGTTATGCTATGTTTTGTTATGCTAAGCTTTGTTTTGTTATGCTATGCTATGTTGTGTTTTGTAATGCTATGTTTTGTTATGTATGCTATGTTTTGTCGTGTTTTGTTATACTATGCTATGTTTTGTTGTGTTTTGATATGTTTTGTTATGCTATGCTTTGTTTTATGTTATGTTATGCTATGTTTTGTTATGTTATGCTATGTTTTGTTCTGCTGTTTTGTTGTGCTATGTTTTGTTATGCTATGCTTTGTTTTGTTATGCTATGCTATGTTTTATGTTATGTTATGTTATGCTATGTTTTGTTATGTTATGCTATGTTTTGTTCTGCTGTTTTGTTGTGTTTTGTTAAGCTATGCTATGCTTTGTTGTGTTTTGCTATGTTTTGTTATGCTATGTTGTGTTGTGTTTTGCTATGCTATGTTTTGTTTTGCTATGCTTTGTTTTGCTATCCTATGCTTTGTTTTGTTATGCTATGCTATGTTTTGCTATCCTATGCTTTTTTTTGTTATGCTATGCTATGCTGTGTTTTGTTATGCTATGCTATTTTTGTTATGCTATGCTGGTGAGTGTGTGTGAGGGTGAGTGAGAGGGTGTGAGGGTGTGAAAGGGTGAGGGGGTGTGTGTGTGAGGGTGAGAGTGTGTGAGGGTGTGTGATGGTGAGGGTGTGTGAGGGTTAGGGGGTGTGAGGGTGAGGGTGTGTGTGAGGGTGTGAGGGTGAGTGAGGGTGTGTGAGGGCGTGAGGGGGTGTGTGGGGGTGAGGGGGTGTGAGGGTGAGGGGGTGTGAGGGTTAGGGTTAGGGGGTGTGAGGGTGAGTGAGGGTGGGTGTGTGAGGGTAAGGGTGTGTGAGTGTGAGGGTGTGTGAGGGTGAAGGGGTGTGAGGGTGAGGGGGTGTGAGGTGAGCGTGTGTTAGGGTGAGGGTGTGTGAGGGTGAGGGTGGTGTGTGAGGGTGAGGGTGTGTGAGGGGGTGTGAGGGTGAGAGGGTGTGAGGATGTGTGAGGGGGTGCGGGGGTGAGGGGGTGCGAGGGTGAGGGGGTGTGAGGGTGTGAGAGGGTGAGGGGGTGTGAGGGGGTGTGAGGGTGAGTGAGGGTGTGTGAGGGTGAGTGAGGGTGAGGAGGGTGAGGGTGTGTGAGGGGTGTGTGAGGGTGAGGAGTATAAGGGTGTGGGGGTGTGAGGGTGAGGGGGGGTGAGGGTGAGGGGGTGTGAGGGAGGGTGAGGGGGTGTGAGGGTGTGTGAGGGGGAGGGTGTGGGTTTGTGAGGGTGAGGGGGTGTGAGGGTGAGGGTGTGAGGGTGAGAGGGTGTGAGGGTGGGGGTGTGAGGGTGAGGGAATGTGAGCAGGTGTGTGAGGGGGCGTGAGGGTAAGGGTGAGGGTGTGTGAGGGTAAGGGTGAGGGGTGTGAGGGGGTGTGTGAGGGTGTGTGGGGTGTGAGGGGGTGTGGGGGGTGTGGGGTGTGAGGGGGTGTGGGGGTGTGAGGGGGTGTGGGGGTGAGAGGGTGTGTGAGGGGATGTGAGGGTGAGGGGATGTGAGGGTGAGGGGATGTGAGGGTGAGAGGGTGTGTGAGGGTGTGAGGGTGTGAGGGTGTGAGGGTGTGAGAGGGCGTGTGAGGGTGAGAGGGTGAGTGAGGGTGAGGGTGTGTGAGGGTGAGGGTGTGTGAGGGTGAGAGGGTGAGGGGGTGTGAGAGTGAGGGTGTGTGAGAGTGAGGAGGTGTGTGAGGGGGTGTGAGGGGGTGAGGGTGAGGGTGTGTGGGGGTGTGAGGGTGAGAGGGTATGTGTGTGTGAGGGTGAGGGGGTGTGAGGGTGAGGGGGTGTGAGAGTGAGGGGGTGTGAGGGTGAGGAGGGGTGTAAGGGTGAGGGAGGGTGAGGGTTTTTGGGGGGTGTGAGGGTGAGAGGGTGAGGGGGTTGTGAGGGTGAGGGGGGTGAGGGTGAGTGAGGGTGAGTGAGGGTGTGTGAGGGTGAGTGAGGGTGTGCGAGAGTGAGAGGGTCTTGCAGTGGCAGCAGGGCTTGTTCTTTCAACCTGGAGAGTCTCAATGGAAGTCATGCTCGGCCTCCCTGGGCTGCTGCAATGTCACACTCCTCCTTGCAGGTGCAGGGGCTCTGATGGTGATATACCAGCTTTGAGGAGCTTAGAGAATTGTGACCAAGTCCAGTTGGCTATGCAGAGCTCTAGTGCCACGGCAACCAGTCAGTGCTTCAACACAGAGTGCCTCGAGGCAGCAGCTTTGTTCTTTTGAGCAGCACAGTCTGTTCAGCACATGCTGTGTCAGTTCTGGGCTAGCTATTCAGGCATATCAATAGGGTACCTTGGGATGGGAACCACAGATTTGCAGAATTGTTCTTCTTGGACGGCAGGGACCACTCGAGCACAGATTAGTTGGCACTATAGTCATACCAACCACAAACACAGTCTCAGACCAGGAGCCACAGGACAGTTGGTCAACACTGCAAAAAGGGGATACCCATGGGGCCGCTCAGGCACGCTTTTAAAATGTTGCAGTTCCTTGGAGGGAGTTCAGTGACCGGTTAGCAGGTAGAGTACACTAGTAACACAAGTTGAAAGACAAGCAATTCTTCCTCAACTTCAGGGGAAACATCCTTTAGTGCAAAGCCGGAATCACGCGGTGCCTTTACAGCGCTGACAATAGAACAAACTCGCCGTTACCACGGATTTGTTTAGCATGCAAGTCATTACAACGACTTGCTTTGGGGGGGGGGGGGGCGGGAGGGGGGGAGATTGGTGGAGTGATGTTGGATTTAATGTCCAACACCTTCTCTACTGAATAGTAAATGATACTAGTCCAGTGCCCCCTAAAGCAAGTTGTTGTAACGACTTGCGTGCAAAAGAAACGCGTCGTAACGACGCGTTTTTTCTAATGTCGGCATTGAAAAGGCATGCGTACAAAACACACGTGTGATTCCATCATAGAATCCATACCAGACTCCACATGATGTGCCCTCACCTCTGGGAAGCTGGCTGCCAGGCAGACCCCAGCTCTGGTTGTGCTGTAGTCATGTGAGTACTCTGTGAACCACCCCCTCCTTGGTCAGAGAGAACTTGGAACTGGAACAACAAGTAAGGCAGCAAGTCACACATCTTTACAGAAGCTTATCTTCTCTGGAATATATTCTAAATCCACTTGCTGGGAACCAATTCTTCAACGTTTTAAGTGTTAAGGGTTTATAGTGAAAAAAAAAAAACTGTTGTTACTGCTTGAATAATCTGATAGTGTTTAGCGACAGGTTCGCATATTGTAAGTACCATGACCAATGGGGAGTAAGAGCGTGCTGAAATTACCACCTGGTGGAGTTGAATTATCCATGATCACCAGTGGCATGGAACTAACACTAGTAAATATCACAATGTTGTGAAAAAAACAGCGAGCAGAATATATATAGTTATGAACTGGGATGTGAAAAAACGCCTTCTGGGACAAAGTTTACCACTGGGCAGTAACATTTACTGCAGCAGAGGGAACACATCATGCCTAAATATGTTTCAATTACAGGGACAAGGCTTAGTGACTGTGCATAACCAATGCTTTACAATGTTAAATACTGTTAAGCGTTTTTCCCATTTTAAGACATTCTCAAAGTTGTTCTCGTAATGCGCGTTCCATCATTTTCATGTAGCCTTTTAATATACAATGTTGTTTAGGGTCTGTAATGCACTTACGGGTGAAAGTTACAAAAGTAACGTCAGAACAATTTTTCCTCTTGGTACTCTAAGGTGGAGTGGATTTTACTGCTGGGTAGTATAATCTCATTCTGTGTTTTGTTGGAACCTGACAGTCACAAATAGAGGGAGTTACTACAAGGCAGCAGAAGATAAAATAAACCAATCTGTGCCTAAATTCAAGTGCCAAGAAAATTATTTCTGTGCGTCTGTACTCTCACCCAGAAATGTGTGCATCTGCCAGTCAGAGGCTGAGTATAAGCCAGCAGAATGGCCCATTCGTTTATCTTTCTCAGTTCAACACAGTAGTGATGATGGGAATACCTACTGCTATATTGCCAGGGAGCCATTTACGTTGTGGTCTTAATGAAATGGCTATTTCAATTCAGTTTGAATAAGATTTGGGCAAGCCTAAAATCAAGGTAGCTACCAACTGATCTCTTCCAAGCAGGCCACCTGGTGTAGCTGATCTCAGCCATGCCCAGATACAAACTGGGTAGGAACTTGTGCCAGAAGTGAAATAAAATATTTTGGAAGGGAAACAAACATTCGAACTTGGAAATCTGGTGTCCATATCTAAACATTAATGTGGAAAGTTGTAAGGTGTGAAACATTAAAAAAAAAAAAAAAACCTCAGTCACAGAAACATAGTGAGAGCATAAATGTACCATATTTGCCTTGGCAAACAGAGAGCTAAAGAGCCCCTTTTTAGGTTGAGTCTGCGACACCGCATGCACTAGATGTGCCCTCGCTTGCTAGACACTATTGTTTACAATAAAGGGCTTAGAGTTCACCGATTAGTGACCATTTGTTGGCTTTAGTGTCAATCTTCCTTGCGGCCTACGAATTGGCTAACTCAGGCCAAGCATCACTTCCATCTCTTTCTGTGGAGCATGGACTAACACAGGTAGATTCAGCTCAATTAGTGCCCGTCCAGTGCTCGTGCGGCCATTGAGATACAATTTTTATTAATTTCATGTTGCTTCTTCCCTCCCACCCCTTCTGTGTCCATTTTTGTGAACAATAGCTGCGCTGCTGTACCCATCTTTCTTTGTTGTTCACTCACCAAACACCATCTCTTATGAATCCTGCCACATGGTGGCACCGTTTGTTTCCTTTTTAAGGAGCGCAACAGCTGTTTTTTTAATAAAATATACATTAAAATCACTGACAACTCCACTCAAAGAATAAGAATAGATTGAGTGGCATGTATTAGTAAGTTTAATGTATATATAAAGTAAGAATTGTTAGACTTGTATGAGGATAATGGCGGGTACTGATAGTACAGTCATTGGCAGTATCAGTGGGAGCAATAAGGGGTGCAGGCTGCAGTGGCCTCCTGACCAGGGCCCTGACACTTTTTTTGTTTTGTTTACAATTTAAGCACTGGGTCGAAATAATATTTATTTCCATATAAAACCTTGCAAAATAGTGGGGATATCTGTTGAGTTTTTTGTTCATCCAAAACAAAAAAGTATCTTCTTCATGAATGTCCCGTCCATGAAACAGGGATATTGAACTTTTTAATTTGGTGGTCAGTTTCTCGTGATGCTAATGCTGTCTGGGAGTAAAGGAACACGCAAGAGAAGCAGATGGGAAAGTAACATAAGCATTCTTTCAGTGGAAGCACACAACGTATGTCCAATCAAATGCTGTACTCATATCTACCAAAATGTAGGCGGTGCCAAAAGTCCTCTCTGTAGTATTCCAGAAAACTCTTTTTTAGGTTGATCACATAATGTCTGGAGACAGCTGAGATATCAAGCCCGACCTAGGAAGGTATGGTAAAACCAGTTCTTAATTTGAGCTGGTGGTTTATGGTGCTCAGCACCAGCATTTATTTGCAGGCACCAGCTGTAGTGACAGTCCACCACATGGTGGCACTATCTAGCCACTTTTGAGATTGGCACAGGAACAGTGTTAATAAAAAAAGAACAGTACCTGTCACTCAAGCCATTAAGATAGCTTTGGGTGGCCTACAATTTTCTGAATTGTCACAGCTGTAGGAGTGCGATGGTTATTAATTGTGTTGGTACGGTAATTGGAAAAGTTAACAGGTATAATAGGTGATGCAGGTTGCAGGGCCTCCCGAGAAGGGCCCTGGCACTCACGTTTTTACAAATTAAGCACGGAGTAAAACTAAATATGCAATGGCAAATGTAACGTTGTGGAAAATTAGTGCGTTTTGGTGAACATTATCTGCGCCATCTTGCCTCTTCCCCTGATGCCACACTTTTGTCGTGCGCGCCCGCCATTTTAAGATGCCCCGATCAGAACAAACCCTTTTGCATGCCGCTGGCCCCTGACATAGCCCTTTGCCTTCACTAAGCCTGCACGCTGACCACCCCCTGCTTGCACCTGCCTTGAGTCATAAACCCCTCTTCGGCGCTGCTCTGCCCCCGGCCCTCATCCTGTTCCCAGCGCGACACCTCCCTGCTTTCCTTTCATGATCTCCGGCCCTTAGATGCAAACCCCCTTTTTCCCCGTGTGCCCGTTTTGTCCTCCCCGTTCCCAAGCCGACACCCAGCTCTGCCGATACCATCCTTGCCCCTCCCCGTACAATAGAAAGCTTCCCCCATCAAAGAATCCCCGGGTTGATCAAAGCCCCCACCCCATGAGACCCGATCAAACCCCCCCCCACATTCCGTGAATCGGCGGATTATCCAGCTGCGCGATGCTCATCACCTGTTGTGACTAGGGTGGGGACTTCAACTGTAAATGTGTGTGGGAACGGGCCCCAAAGGGGGATTCTGAGGATGTCTTTCCGTACATCAAAGTATCAACGAGAATGTGTTACATGTAATAAAGTCATAAATGTGGATATAAGAGGCCAGGCCTCCGAAATACAGTTAGAGCACCTCAGAACGATACCTTCTGTCCGTTTCGTTGTGTTCTCCTCCGGAGAGAATAAAAAACCTTGTTTCCTGCTTTCCAGTCTCCAGCGCCTGCCTCTTCATTGATTTAAATAACTAGAGGGTCACAGAGGCAATACCGCCGGGCAAATATCGATTGTCCCCGACCCGATCGAACTTTTTACAATTGGCGTCCCAAGCGTGGGGCCCATCAGCGACTCGTGGATCCAGTGGGAGAGGTCCCGACGACAGAGTGAACGACTGCAACGATCGGGAGAGCTCTTGCCCAATAGACCCTCGTCTGGCAGCCGATCATCCGAACTTCACTAGTTCCGAACAGACCTCTCTCGAGTGATCTACGGTCCTGACTGGGAACCATCAGGAGTGCCGTGAGAAATAAGAGAAAAAGAGGACGATCAGGCGCTGGATTCGGAAGACAAGAAACTGTCCACATGGTCCGGGTAAGGTCGTGTTGCCACGACAAATCGAAATTTGTTTTGATTGCTTGATTGTTCAAAATACTAGTATTGCTTTTGTTTATTTTTATTTAGAGATTCACTGTCTGCAAACGGAGAAGCAACAGGCTCCCTCTCCCTTTGCAAGCAGTGGAGGATAGGTAGGGTAGCAGCCGTGCTTGTTCTTTTTCTCCCCCACTCAATAATTGCTTGAAACTGAACTGTTGTTCACAAACTATTGTTTCCTGGAGATTCCCTGTCTGCAAGCAGGGAAGAGACCACCCTGTTTGCAGATAGTGAAAAGGGTAGGTAACGCAGATCTTTGCGGTCCTACTCATTCTCCCCATTGTTATTTTGTTGGTCTTTTGGTTTTTTTGGATCCATGAGGTATTCACTGCCTGCAAACAACGTAGAATAGAAATATTCTGTCTAGTCTTTGCACCTAGTGATAAGATAGGCAGTGCTGACTTTTTAGTCCCTCGTTACGAGCCGTCATGTCTGTCTTCTCCCCATTGATAAATAGCCTGTTTTGCCCGGACCGGGTGCTAGAGGTGGACCATATAGCTCCACTAGAAGGCACCCCTAACAAGGACATGTTCATAAACTATGGGTTAGTCACCATAGCTTATAATAAATTATGGCACAGGTATACCGAAGATAGCCAAGACAAACAGTGGCCACTAGCAGGATCCTTTGACCTTGATAAAATAGAAACGTTAGAAATAGCCCTTCGAAATAATAAGACGACGCCAATCATGCTCGACAGTCTCGGTATGTGGCGCAGAGAGGCTACGAAACGACAGAGAAAAGACGAGGATAAACCAAGTAGGGAAATATACCGACAGGACAACCCCAGGACACCGCTACCCACAACTTATCCCCCGACACTATACAAAGGACGACCAGACTTAGGGTCAGACCAATGCGCTTTTTGTAGGTATGTCGGACACTGGAAAGCCCAATGCCCGACTCTACTGAGCGTGAGTAAAGGCAAAGGGCCGACAAGAACGACAGACCGACAGTACGAGAAAAGGCGCGAGACAGAGAAGAACCCGACTTACATAGACAGACCAGACAGAACCACCACGTTTGATTATGCCCGATGGCACAGATTTCGCCAGGAAAATCTCAGCGGCATGCTCAAGTTCTCCTAGGTCGGGCAATGTCAAGACGGGAACCCAGCCTCGTTTAAAATTCACAGACGGAAAGAGATAATTATGACCAATAACTGTTTTTATATTTGTCTTGGGTCTTTGTATGTCGTATTTGTACTGTCCCCCGTCTGAGTTTGTGTGTATGTAAATGTACAAATCTGCGTCATCCCTCTACACGTGTTTTCGTGTTACTCAACCCCTGTTAGCAGAAACTTAGCATAAAAGCAACCTGGAAAGAAAGAAATGATAAAACAAAATCCGTAGACCATTAATAAACTTGAACTTTTAATTTAACACAACAAACAAGGAATAATAACGAGAAACTGTAGAAAATGAAAGTCAAACAGAACATTCGCCCCCCCCCCATTCTGGAACCTTCCAAAGTAGGGCAGGGTTACGGCTACGCCCAACCAACGGCAACCCATATAAGGCGAGCCCCGCCGCCAACTCTTGGTCAGGAAATCTTAACGTATGGGGGAGCCGGAGGAGAGGCAGGAGCCCGCAGCCTGGGCATTTGCAGGTAGTCCCGCCACATGTCTCCTTGGCCGGCCGCAACGGGCCTGGAAAGACTAAGGTAGTCCCGCCACATGTCAAAAGGAGAACGAGGCACCTCTTCCTTTTCTCTTCCGTCACAGCCGTAGCAGTCCTGGACGGCGGGATGTCCTGCACGTACCTCCACAACAATTTGTCCAAGTTGGGCTGGGAGGGAGAGGCGACGCGGACGAGCCTCTCCCACCTCCACCGGTAGGAGGTTTCCCAGCCCCCAGCCCGACGCCGAACACCCCCAGTCAGGCGATGGTGCCCATACTTCCACAGCACCGGACACACCATGGTGGCACCCCAGTACTTGCGCAGCACCGAACGTACAATGGTGGCACCCCAGTATTTGCGCAGCACCGAACGTACAATGGTGGCACTTGGGGAACACCGGATGTGGAGAGGCCTTCATGCGGGGCGATGAAAAGGAGCGGCATGGAGTGCACCGGGAGAAGGAGACGATGTGAACGAGTCTCCCTCGCCCCCCCAGGTGGGGGCATCACAGCTGCACCCCAGCAGGACGTCCCGCTCTCACAAAACAGGGACCTCTTCCTTTCACTCCGAAGGGTCTCTTCCATTCCTGCAAACTCGACGAGAGTGGCCCCTGTAGGGCCTCAAAATGGCGTCTGGATCCGCTGGAAGGCGGGCCCCCGGCCACTAGAGTAACTTTGGCCAGCCATACAACTCGAACATTTGTCCCATGGAGCACGAGCCCCCATCGCCGACAGCATCTCCGCAGCCTTGAAGATCATACAAAGGTCCCCGGCGGAACCTTCGGCCTTTGCAGGTTTCCGGTAAGGGACGGCTGCCTTGATCGCCAACGAAACAAACATGACATTGCCACACCTTCTGTTAGCGTGAATTCTAGAACTGCCGAAAAGGACTCTGGTCCAAACTGCCAGTAATGGAAACATTTCCCCCTGATGCTGTTTCCGGACTGTGCCGGCCCCGCCCAAAATGGCGCTGGTATCAATCGGAACTTACGAACACCTCGTGGTGTTCCTTCGCACTAATATAAACTTGATGTTCTGATCATTTTTTGTGATCCTTTGTACACTTGGCTAGAAAAGACAAGGAGAGCTCACTCGACGAACAGTATGAAAGAATCCCCATTACAAATGTTGATTACAAATGTACACTGTATTATATTTTTATAACCGATGTAAACCTCATTTACGATGCACACGTACGGTATGCATATAGGAAATCTGATTACAACTGTTATGATTATGCTTCTAAATTATGAAAATATATGCCCCCGAACCCCCAGCCAATTAATAGACGTTTTTAGTCTCTTGCAAATGAATGAGTAAAACTTTCCGATGTTTTTATTGTTGCAAACGACACCCCCCCCACTGTACGCACTTTAGCCATTGCCACGACCGACCAAATACGACCACACCCTCCTAATCCATATGCTGAAATGAATTTGCAAAATAAAGTCTTTGAAACTATGGACGGGTATTGCATGCTTTATTTTAAAACAATATGGGATGGGTAGGAAAGTTCTTTTTCTGTGCACCCTACTCTGCTCTCTCTTTAAGGTTAAAGGAAGATGGTTGCCCAGCCCTGGAGGACGGATCGGATCGACAACACGACACTCCGTCTTAAAAGTACGCGACTGACTCATGAACCCTCGCGTAGAGGAAGACCGTGACTTCCAAGGATGGGTAAAAACGAACGGTGTAAATGAGGGAATGTAAAAGGAGGGTGAAATGAAATAATGTAAATATTGTAAAGTACAACGTTCCAAAGTAGCAGGGACCCAAGAACCGAAGAACTTTAGAACGCCACGGCGTTGAAAGAGGTTTAAGGATCCCGATAGTGAGATATATCCTTTGACTAGATACCTCGCACTAGGCACCTCTGGTTTCCTTTTTATGTTTCCCCGCACACGCCCTACATGAACACACTACCCCCCCCTCGACTCCGAAAACCATATCCTCGGGGACCCTGCCCCAAGGAGGAAAGACGAGTAAGAGGTAAGTAAAGGACTCATGAATCCATGTATTTGAATGCGCGCGAATGCTGTCTCCCCCACCCCCCCCCCCCCCTTTTTCCCTCCCTCTGCAGGTTACATCAGAGATTACAGCCAAGGTGTGGCGAAGATCTGAGACCTTGCCATGTCTAAATACACGAAACGGACTAGCGCCGCAGGGTGGTGTCTAAGCACGCCTGCAAACTACTCACGTATCGAACAAACCCGAAAAATTAGCACAACCTGATAAAAAGTGATCACCCTTAAACCAGACCGGACGAATGAATCCATGTCACGTATGATGCGAAACTGTGAGGGAATGTGTGTGTGTGACTGAGGCGTTGACCCAACTGGTCAAAGGACCGAGAATGCGAGAAAGTGCGACAAAATGGTACCTCCTTTTTCTTCTTTCCTTTTCTCAAAGCACGTCCCCTCTACCCTGTCTAATGCTCAAACTGCATGATTACAAGATTCTAACGCGGACTCATGAATACCCTTTACTGTGTAATGCACTAAATAGCCTTTCTTGAATGCACTGCCGCCCTCTCTGCTGCACGTGTACTATTTAGCCTGCCGTTGCACTCTCTCTCTCTCCCTCTCTCTCTCTCTCTCTCTCACTCTCTCTCTCTCTCTCTCTCTCTCTCTATTTTTGCACTACCACTCTTCCGAGTGGTTAGCCCCGAAATTGGCAGATTGCCACCCCTAGCACACCACCTAATTGGCTTCAAATACCGTCAGTATTTGCACAAACGCTTGTCTTTAATACAATCATCCTGAGGCCGCGTCATTACCTCTCCTTTTCCGCTAGAAGTCAATGAACCCAGGTTGGGCCGTAAGGGAAAGGACAGGTAAGACGACAGAGGTTCCCTAATCTGGCCCGAAATAAGGGAACTACATGTCAACGGCTCCTATAGTATAAAACAAGGACCTCAGAATACGCGACCCTCCCCTCCCCGAATCGTCGCAATACCCAAACCAGAAAAACGATCACCCCCGTTACCTCCCCCGTCTATGTCCCTGGTTGTTTCCCATAAAACCCCTGTCCTTCCTAGTTAAGTAACCGGGCTGTAAAAGGTTACGTAGGACCCAGAATGATGTTTTACAAGGTTAACAGACTAGACCAAGGTAAAGAAATCATCAAAATGAACCCCGCAGTAGTTGAAAAACAGGATGCACCGATAGAAAGGAAATGTTTAGCCATGTTCGTCTCTCAGCAAAATACCTGTGTAGTACCATGTTGACAACTCACTGTACCCTTTTGTAAATGTGAAACTCTAGAGAACGGCATATCTTTGCCAGATTTGTCTCCCGAAGGTGGGTTACCATCAGATGAACTGTCATGCCTGTAATAAATGATTATGAAGGAAAGTCATAGTAAATCCAACAGGTCCGCCACCGGTCATTCATATGCCAGTTGTGAACGTTAAATATAACGGACATTTTCATTCTTTGCCTGGAGCTGGGAGAGAAATAGACTTTTTGATTATCTTCATCTGCAAATTTTCTAAAGACTGTCTTTTCAAACTTGTTTAAGGGTACTGCTGTTGGAGGAGAGAAGGACCGGATGTGGGAGCACGAGGCCCGACTGCAGACTAAGGGACACCTGCGACATTAGCCAAGGCGAGACCACGACTGAAAGGAGCTGCAGGACGAGGCACTGTTTTCGACAGCATGAAAAGAAAGGGTCGACCTGATGCCCCTGCTCGACGTCCAGTGCCTGTCGACAAGTCCCCGCTCTCTGAATTCCGTCGCACGCCCGCCCATTTGAAGTCTCTCGTTCCCCTAGTTTGTTCCCAACTTGGCCTTGCTCCATCCCCCTTTTTCCTCTGACCTACCCTATGGACTGTTTTGAACTCTCTTCTTCCATCGGAACTTTCTGACAATCACCTCAAAGGACACAGGGCGAAAAGGACCTTTCCGACCAGAAACGCGAGGAAAGGGTCGTGCCCTGCAACGCAGAACTTAGAACAGAGCTGGACTCGTAGCTCCACCGCCGGTGCTCAACAGCGCCAACGAAAGACCACAAAGAACAATGAGAACTCGTAAACTTCGAACATTTGACATCCTCAATCACCGTTTTTATGCCTCATTTCTCTCCCAGCCGCCATTGTATTGATCCTGCTCCAAACCGAATATTAACCTGCCAGTTCACGTTACGATATGTACTTACTGCTCGCCGTTTTTTGTATTTCATTCCTATGACTTTCCTGCTGAACAAGTTTATCAAATAGGTGCACCTCCTAAAAACTAGAAACCTCAAAATGTATTGTTTACAACTCTTTTTCTAGGGTTCCTACCGTTTTCTTTCTCATGCCCACCACAATAGACCCGAGTAGAAAATGAACCAGCAAGATGTCTTGAATATGTTAAAGGGAGGACTGTGGAAAATTAGTGCGTTTTGGTGAACATTATCTGCGCCATCTTGCCTCTTCCCCTGATGCCACACTTTTGTCGTGCGCGCCCGCCATTTTAAGATGCCCCGATCAGAACAAACCCTTTTGCATGCCGCTGGCCCCTGACATAGCCCTTTGCCTTCACTAAGCCTGCACGCTGACCACCCCCTGCTTGCACCTGCCTTGAGTCATAAACCCCTCTTCGGCGCTGCTCTGCCCCCGGCCCTCATCCTGTTCCCAGCGCGACACCTCCCTGCTTTCCTTTCATGATCTCCGGCCCTTAGATGCAAACCCCCTTTTTCCCCGTGTGCCCGTTTTGTCCTCCCCGTTCCCAAGCCGACACCCAGCTCTGCCGATACCATCCTTGCCCCTCCCCGTACAATAGAAAGCTTCCCCCATCAAAGAATCCCCGGGTTGATCAAAGCCCCCACCCCATGAGACCCGATCAAACCCCCCCCCACATTCCGTGAATCGGCGGATTATCCAGCTGCGCGATGCTCATCACCTGTTGTGACTAGGGTGGGGACTTCAACTGTAAATGTGTGTGGGAACGGGCCCCAAAGGGGGATTCTGAGGATGTCTTTCCGTACATCAAAGTATCAACGAGAATGTGTTACATGTAATAAAGTCATAAATGTGGATATAAGAGGCCAGGCCTCCGAAATACAGTTAGAGCACCTCAGAACGATACCTTCTGTCCGTTTCGTTGTGTTCTCCTCCGGAGAGAATAAAAAACCTTGTTTCCTGCTTTCCAGTCTCCAGCGCCTGCCTCTTCATTGATTTAAATAACTAGAGGGTCACAGAGGCAATACCGCCGGGCAAATATCGATTGTCCCCGACCCGATCGAACTTTTTACAACGTTCCGGCTAGTATAGACGCAATGTCTTCTCGTTTGAGTCAGACACTGCTGTGGTTTGCACAAACCTGAACCAGTTCCTGGTGCCACTGTAGATACTGTAAGGGCAGGCTCTTAATAAACGTAACTCATTAATGATATCAGAAAACACCAATCAGGAGGCTTACAAGTCTGCACCCCAAATCATAGTCCCTTCCGACTATCCACCCTGTACCCCCAAAAAAATACTACCCATAAATTGAGCTAAATCACAATTAAGTAAGTAAATAAACAATGAACCAAGCAAACATCAACCCCATATGTTACCTACTTCCTCCGCCCCAGGGTAAAAATAACAGAGATAAAACACAGCATGAACACCAATAACGGAGGTAATGATAAAGCCTTCTTACCAGCAGTGCCAGCACCTCCACTAAGGCGGAGGAGCATTGCCCCACTGATCTTTGAGCAGTGCAAAAAATAAAACTACAATGATAATAACAAGATGTTATTATCATTTTATTTTTCCTTGAGGGGCTCTGGGTCAGGTTGGGGCGGGGCAGGGCTGAGCTCGCTAGAGGAGTGGTTTGCACTCCATAAGTGCGCATGAATGTTTGGCTGGCCCTCTGGGACCTGCCAAACAGTTATATGAACTCAGCATGTTCTTCATCTGGCTGTATTGTACAGCCCTGTGGAGAACATGCCCAGGCTTCCAGGCACTACCTGAGCATCCAAACAGGCTGCTCAGACCAATCACAACGCTGCTGATGCAGCATTCTGATTAGCTGCTAGAGCCCGTGCACCTGGATGCTTCCGTTCCTGCTGCAGTGCCAAGTGAGGACGGAGGAGAGGTAGCGGCCGAAGGTACGTTTATTTATTTTCCTCCTCCCCACCCTCTTCCGAGGTAGCCGCCACTGCTTACCAGTTGGGAGACTCCTTTACATACAGAATTAAATTACTACCAGTGCTTAATTTGAGCCGGTGGTTGCCAGTGGGGTCCACATGCACTAATTTTTTAGGGACTGGTACTTGTTTTTCCGAGAGCAACAGAGGGGAAACACACACAAGGAGAAAGAGAAAAGTGAAAAAAGTGTCCCAATAGAGAAAGCAGGAACCTGCAACAGTGACATAAAGGGCAGGGTGTGTCTGGTATTCCATTAAAGAGGCATGATGTGGTTTCCAGGCTACGTAGCCTTAGTTTATGGCGTCTTGACATGGAATTGCATCGGCCACTGGCTTCTGTGCAGAGCTTTGGGCACTGGCATTCATTCTTTTACAAATTAAGCACATACCACCAGTGTTAGGACATCATATTTCATAGAGGGTGTTCTGTGCAAATAATACACAAGAGAGAGAGTAGGACACCCCGGCATAGATCTTTTTCTTATATTTCCAATGTACTAGATGAGGCTACATTATTCAGTGTAAATGTTCAACTCCAATAGTATTCTGCTTTTGAATTGTTCAATGAGTGTCTCGAAAGGAAGACAAATGTGGCGGTTTGTGCAGCTTTGTTCAATTTAATGCACAACACGGTTGTTTTTCTTCAGAACGGAGGGTGTTTGTGTGTTAATACTTATCTTTTTATATGGATCAAGGACTTAGCTTCAGGGTTGGGAGAGTGTTTGGGGTATTACACCCCCTAATCATTTTTTTTCCTGATAAATAGTTGGGTACAGGTTCTTTCAGTCAGGTATTGTGAGATGTCAGGAGGATTTCACCAGTAATTTGAACATGAACACAGACAAAAACGCACACACACTCTCTCCCCCACTGTTTTGAAAGTCCCCAAAAATATCGGTTATTTTATAAAATGTGTTTTTCTCTCTTAGTACTTCCTGACAATCTGCATTCCTCCCCCTCCCCTGCCCCTTAGGCCCTTCTCATTCATGCTGCTTGTCCTATAGTGATTCCAAACATTATGTGCCAGCCTGTCCCGGAAAATCTGAAGCTCACCCCCCTCCCACCCCCAAATCGTACTGACCGGGTTTCACGTGAGGGAGACGGCAGCTTTAGGATTCCTGTGGGAATATGGAACTGATAAGGCGGTCCGGCAGCATGGATGAGTGGTTTAATGTGTGAAGTAAGAGACCTTTGTACTTTCTACCATTCCTATGTGACTCTTAGAGTATATCCATGAGTGACTTTGCTATTTGTACATATGCAATTTTTCTTTCTGTTTGTATCTCTTCCCTGTGTGACTTTACATCTTGTACATTTGCATTTTTTTCTGTTTGTATCTTTTATGTAACGCATGTAATCCTAAATCCTTATGTTTTGCAACAGGTTCTTATGTAAAGCACTCTGACAGCTTTGGGTAAAGTTTGCGCTATATAAAATCGCATTAAATAAAAAAAAATATGTTTAAATAGTAGGCTGTGCATCACTCATGGGAGGTCATAATTGCACACAACATACATAATCCGAGAGCTGTGTGGTCTCTAAACTAGTATATTCAGTGGTTTTCACATTCTACAGATCAGATGAAGTTCTTTGTAAGGAGAATGCAGGTCACATGGATTCCATGGTCTCAGGGGGGCTCTAGGGTTCAGGCCCTCTAGAGTCATTGAAATTCACCATGAAGGGCTTGATTCCTTTAATGTTCAGTCTGAGGGACATTTAATTATTATTTTAAGGGGTTGATTTTTTGCTTCAGGACATGCAATATTACTTGCTATACAGCGTGGTCAAGATGGCCCAAAAGCAGTAAGCCTTCACCAGAGAAAATGGTTCTTATCTTCAAGCAGGCCTAGTTGTGGACTTTGGAGTTGTTGAAACATTGGTGGACAATTGTCCGGCTCGTCTATCCTTCACACTTTTCCTTTGGTCTCTCCAGGCTGCAGGAGACCGCCGGAGGACCTTGTGTCCAAGGGCCTCCTACAGCTGTCTCTGACCTGGGAGCAGGGTGGGGCGAGCACGTTCTGGTCACTGGCCGCCCCTCACCTGCCAGGGTGCCTGTAGCCTTCCCCTGTAAATGGGAGAGTTGGAGGGAAGTGTACCTGGGAGGCATGAAGAACTGCAACATGGCCTCCGTGAGGGCTGCTTCTGGGGTTGAAGGCAGCCCAGTAATTTAGGGTGTGCCAGGACCAACTGTTGGGTCAGATTCAGGAGATTTCAGAGGTGTAAGTCCCTGTCTTGACCCCGTTGGGCCCTCTCCCTAGTCTTTGAGTGTAGAGATGGGGTCGAGTTCCTCATGGTTCTCCAAACTCGCTTCTGGTGCCAGATTTTTTGTATATCTACATTTAGATAAATGTAGTTATCTTAAAAATCTGGCATGGATCTGGCCCTTCAGGACAGACTTTAGAGAACCGTGTTATAGGGGCCAGGTGGAACCAGAGTGGTAACTGGAGTTGCTCCACTGTTCATTGTTCCACTATTGCAGCTATCTTGGGTTAGTTTTGAAAGTAACCGCTTTTGGGTACATGGTGCTAACCTCGTCTATCGCAGACATTTTGCTTAGCTCACTTATGTTAAAATGATAAAAGTGCTTAAAAAAGGAAATTTGACATTTCCAGGCATTCTACTAGTAAGGTCACGTGATATTTTTGCATTTTGGTATTCACAGTACACGTTTGCATCGGGAGAAGCCTGTGTCTATGTGCATTAGCATATTTTTTCATCTTTATTATCTTTCCACAGGGACAATATTTTTTTCTAAGGAGAAACCCTTTCCTCTACACCCCCACGATCTCTGTGGGTGTTCCGTTCCGCCTGACACCCTGGAAGGGGATTTACTCCAGCCCTGCTGTAGCCAATCTTCGACCAATGCCAGGGCGGGAAAAAAGCCAGTGTTAGGACTGATGGCTGGTTAAGGGACACAGGAATAGTTTTAAATATATAAAAACAAGTTGTTTAGCGATTACCTAAGCCTCTTGGTTTTAAGAAGATGAGAACGTGGGGAAGCAGTAACCCGGAAGTGAAGGGACTCTCAACACATTTAATAGGCCTGCTTTTTAAATCGACACATTACACCGACCGGTATTTCCCAAAACAGGGGAGACAGCGCGGGGAGAAGACAGCACGAGCAATGATTAAAATGTCATTCAAGCCCCGAGCAGATATGAGCTACTTAGGAAAAATCCTTTGAAGAGCGAGAATTCCTGCCGGAGCGAGCGGGGGATAATGATATTCCGCCCCATCTATTGCTTTCTGTCTACAATGCAGATGTCAAATTTTTCATGGTTTTTTTCTCCCCTTCAGAAGAAGTGTCAAGGGAACAAAGCCGCCATTCAGCCTGTTTTAGCCCAAAATGAATTCGGAAAAAAATGGTACAGAAAGGCCAAGCCGCGTGACAGACCAAAAGAAAAGCCACTGACCTAAAGAGGCTGTAAAATCCTATTGATATGTGCTTGGGAAAGTAGGGGTGGGTGGGGGTGGTGTCGCCGCCGACGTCAACCCAGATATTTTTCTACCATTTTTTCAGGAAGTTGGAAAGGCAACTTTAAAACTCTACCCTTCCTTTTTTGATAAATACAATTTAATCAGCGTATTTACAAATATTTCTTTTAGGGTGATTCACTTCCCCTTGCATAACTGTTCTCTGCGCACCTTCTCTGAAAAAATCAAGAAATGTAAGGTCTTTGGGGCACCATGTCATCAGTGCTAAATCACCTCTTTAGTTCAATTATGTGACATTTCAGGAAAATGATGCCAAGTTATGCATACATTGTGCAAAATGAAACTTCGGATTCCCTGTGTAAAAATTGAATAGGAGGACGTAGATTGCACTCAAAAATACCTTCCAATTCTAGGAACGGAACTGATCTGAGAAGAAAATGTCTCTGCAAAATATTGTTTTCAAGAACCAGTCTTCTGTGAGACATTTTCTGCTTGAACTAGCCCTTAAGAGGGCTTTTGTAATTTCTGTAATGTTGTGCCATGCTAATCGCGCAAATTACAGGTACCTAATGAAAATATTGCTAGTGGATACTTTGAATAAGAAGGCTTCCAGTTGCCCAGTTTTCAAGGAAAAACTCATAACTGCTGCGTCGATGGTTTTCTCCCAGTTTCACACGATGATTAACAGAGACACAAGGGGACAGTGAGTTGAGACAGAGGCGGACAGTCTGATTAGGATAGGAACACAGAACTGGGTGCTTGGGGGGAGGGTACCTGAACCCAAGAGTCCTTGCTTCAAAGCTGGTAATGGAGTTACCGGACCACATCTCCTTGCACTTCTATAATAGTTGCGGGTTGGGTACAATTGGCTTGGGCTGCACTCCCACAAAACGCAACAAGACTTTGACTCGATTACTTGGCAACAAAGAAAATTAAATTATCCAGGATTGTAGCAGGACAGCTCAGCAATACTATTTAAAGCCGCAAAGAGCTGAACGAATCTGCCTGCTCCTGCAAGGTCAGCCTGCCACTCTACCATGTTCTGCAACAAGTTGTCTTCTTCAACGACAAAATTAGAGCATCTATGAAACCGCTGTCACGGTCACCAGCAGCATCCTCCCATGCCGACGGATTCTCTTATGAGCCAAGGTCAAGCTTCCACTTGAGTTAACTTCATCCTGCCTGGGAATCAGCACTGACCAATCACACTTCAGAAGCAGCAAGATGACCTAAGTCCTCAGATCATTTATGGCTTGGTTAATATAGCGTTATTTATTTCGAACATGTATTTAGACATTGCCCAGAGCGCAACAAAGCTGGATTAGAACATGTTTGGATTAGAACATGTTTCGAGGCTGGTTCGAGGGGTATTTATTGACTGCGGAGATCTGCATTATCATAGCGGCAGACTTGCTCTGGGCAGGAAAGGAACAGTAGACTTGAATAGTTGGTTTACCCATGTGAAATTTGAGCTGCGGGCTTTCAAATAAAGTCTTAAATATTAGTTTCTTATCTCATTGGAAAAGAAACAGACTGCTTGTACTATTATGGGTGAAGGACAATAGAAACAAGGCACCTTCAATATACATGATATAAAATCCTGGAGAATATCAATGGTTTTAATTCAGATATTGGTCCTGCAGAAGGTGGGATAAAGGTCAAGAAGGGACAGAAAGGCTGTGTCAACACAATAAGTTTTTTAGTACTTTGATTGTTCTTTCTTTTTTTAAACTTTTTTATTTATTATAGAGACAATTGAATACATATAAGGCTGTTGGTCATTATCAGTGCAACATTCAAAACATAATCGCTTGTGTGACCAATATTCAGCCATACAGAAACACATCAAAGTGATTTGCATAACAGAATGTCTCTCCATGATACAGAGCAAGCAGGCATAACCATATCCCACAGTAGTGGGCCAAACAGCAAGAACAGATGCAATAACAGTCAAGAAATACTCCAACAACAACAAATAAGATCTTTCAAGATCCTCAGCAGGCATTGATGGATCGCAAGCACGAAATGGCTCCCAAAAGTCTTTAGGCCGTGAAGAACTAGGCAAAGTCGTGGAGTACATTTCTGACCATTCCTCACACAATGTCATGTCTTTAAGCCAGTACTTAAATCAAGGAGATTGAAATTACCCCATACCACAGCTACTCGTCGTTTGCCACAACAATTGCAGTAGAAATGAGCTTACGGAAAGCCTTGGGAAGGTGTTTCACATTTCCCAGCAACACAATGTCTGCTGATAGCTGGGTCCCAATGTGATTTATGAATTTCATCCCCTGTAGGAGTTGGGACTAAAATTCAGCTATACTTGCCCAATTCCACGCAAGATGTAAAAAGTCTGCCTCCTAAACCCCACATTGTTTACAGCAGGTGTCATCAGATGGATTATATTTAGCTAATGTCTTTGTGGTAAGATACACATGTAGGAGGAACTTGTAGTGTATTAAGCAGAATCTACCATTAGGAGACACTTGCCCAGTTTGTTAGCAGCAATAATGCGTGATATTTATGCCCAAGTCCTCTGCCCACAGCAGCCTAGCATGGGTGGAACCACATCTAGGGAGGCCATAGCAGCTAAGTACAGACTTGAGTTAGCTTAAGGGGACGAGTAGATGCTAAACAAGCATTGGCATAGCCAATAGGTCTCGCTTGTGGGACATTATAAGTGTTTAGCCATGCAACAGTTGATGCTGCACCAAGGATATTGTTCTGCAGAATTAAATACTTATAAGGTCCCAAAGGCAAGACCTATTGGCTAAGCCAATGCTTGTTCTGTTTCTATTGCTACCGCCTCAGCCCAGTGGCTGTGGCAGGTGCTGCTTCTCCCTATTCGTGCACAAGTCGCGTGCTTCCTGCTTGGGCTGTTTGCCTGCTCACAGTTGCCCATGCCCACTGGGGCTCACAAGGGTTTGGCTGTGCCTGTAATGGAGGTCTTCACAGAGAGTCGAACATCTCAATGCTTTCATAGACGCGCCAGGCTGTTTCCTCGCTTAATAGGTACCTCAGTACTGAACTGATATGCAGTGGACAGTTTATAGGAGGCATACAAACATTAAAACAGGCTTGGGAGAGAAATAATAAAGTGCGCGGTGCAACTGGGGGCATGGGACTGGGAACAGAGACACTTGTTATCTCTTCATCCCCACCCATGCTTCATCAAAAAGTACAACGCTCTTTCCATGTGTGACACTCCCAGTTCTCGCATTTCCCATAAGCGTGTGAAGTGATGTTAGATGGCCCACCCTACGACCACACATTTATGTATTTTCCGCCAGTACCCAGGCTTGTGCCACTCGAAACGTGTTTATGAATGGTTGCAAAAACAAAGCAAAAATGTGATACATTGCGCGAATGTGTGGGCTGCACGTACATCACGAAGCAAACCAGAGCAAGAATATCAGACAATATAGATCTCCTGTTATTCATAGGGTTTAAAGAAAATTAGGTTAGTCTCAGCGGTTACAGGACGTGCTCGTCTCTCGTTGGTTAAAAACAACTAGACACGCGGCAAATCATAGCTTGATACAGTGTAATGTTTATTTTGGTTTGGCAGACGGCGGTATCGGTTCCCTCATAATCATTTCAACACATGTGGAAATTAGGCGCTTACTTGGAGGTTGGCAAGGCAGATATTTTATTATTGGTGTTAACTTTACAATGCAAGTGGTTTGCAATTAGCTGTATGAAGCTGCGGGAATGGCAGAAGACGAATATAGAAACAAAATAAAAAGGAATCCAACATTATTTTGTTTCCTAAATGTGATATTTGCACTATCTCAAAATGCTTTGAAACTATTGTTTGCGAAGCATAAAGTGTAAACCATGTGATACTTGTAAATATCAAAAGGTTCCATTTCAATTCTCAGCTAAAAGTCTAAAATAGTTTGATAAATGTAACAAACTTAACATTTCTGTTATCGGGTGCATTGAGGAAAACACATTTTGACCTGAAGGATAAAACGTAAACAATACATTTCAGGAAGAAAGAAGAGGAGTGGGGAGATCAGGGTTAAGGGGGAGAGGTGTTTCGAAAGAGTGGGGGTTACTGTGGTGCAAGGGAAACGGAATTGAAAAGAGAGAGGGAGAAACGGAAGATGAGTGAAGTGGTGGGCATGCGCGCACGTGCTTGTGCCTGCCTATATCTAAATATGAAGAAGAAACAAGACGGAGGGAAGGCAGAGAAGGGGAGGGGGGAGGAGAAATGCGACATGGCGGGCAGGGGAGGGGGCGGAGCGGGTAGAGCGGCATGAGGGTGTGAAGCAGCCGGGGCCTTTGAAGTGAAGCTAAGCTTCACTTCAAAGGTGTGGGAGGAGTGCTGCTGGTGATTGACTGGCGCATTGACCTAAAAGCGCACGGGCACAGCATCAAATCGCCAGTTAATCGCCAGTCTAGGTAAAGCTTATTTAAGCCCCTATATATCTCGCTCCCGCTCAATGCGCATGCGCATTGAGATAGGTCGCTCGACCTAAAAAAGCGACAGTACAGGCCAACCCAGAGGCTCTTTTAGGAACATTGGATGTAGTCTCCGAAAAGCATAGTAGAGAGTACAAGATGTAATGGTGTCTAGGAGCGTGGGTTCTGCAGCCCCCCAGATATTCTTCATACTTTTTAAAATCATGGTTTTGGAGCAGATCGCCTACAGTAATGTGTTTGCTATGTAGATGGGATACAGTTGTTTTCTATGTTATTTTTGACCAATTGTTTTTAATGATGTATCTAGTCCAAAGGATGATAAACTATATTAACAAATATCACTAGTATGTTATGTCTATTTAATCAAATATTTATGAGATCTAAATATTGTGGTGGAGCATAAATGGTTATTTTTTTTACATCAAAGTTATATCTGTTGTTCTTAGGTCGATAATCAAGCAGCCACATAGCGAAAGTTTGGATTTTAACAAGTAGTCCAGGGAAAATATTGTGTACGTTTCCACAACTCCATCATTACTGTGAAAATGAGCACTTAGTGATGAGATTAGAGGTCTATTACTGACCCCTCCAGAATAGATACTGATTCTCTGACAATGTCCTCTTAGCCCCCTTGGATACATTGTCAGAAAAAGAGTAACCTCAAATAAATTCTTATGAAGTTACCACACATGATCCACCATTAAGGGAAGGCATCACTCCAGGATACCTTTTCATTCCACGGAAAGACGTCTCTCCCACAGATTTGTGTTGATTCTGCTTTAGATTTTGAACTGTTCTCCCTGTGCAGCTCATGCTGCATGAATCAGGTGGAATTTCCCTTCCTTCACAGAATTATTGCCTTAATTTTTTGGCTTCAGCCAATGCAATACTCTCCTTGTGTGTGAGTACCCTTTAAGAGACTACTTTATGCAGTGACTTAAGATCCTCCATAGATATTCTTTTTTTTCTGAATGCCTTCAAGTTGCCATAGCAGAACGTCATACACAGTTCCACGAGTACCTATTTCCATCAATCTCAACAGGTAATGGTGATTACTTCATTACCAGCATTGAGCTTCCAGTATACCTATTTCTTGTCAGACTAAATCCCTCAATGCCAAATATAAAAAGTTCAAGGAACTACCAATATGAAAAAAAGAAAAGTCCAAAAATCATGGGCCAAGGAGAACAAAATCCTAGGTCAGCTTCCAAGCTCCATATGACGTCAGGCCAGTTGGTTCTATTGGATGATGCACTTACAGTAGTATTCATACGGACAAGTGTCACAGTAATACCAGATCCCTCTGAGGAACTTGGCAGAGCTGGCCTGATGCAGAAGGCTTGCCTCCTTCAAAGTGTTGCCTTTTTTTCGCCCTCATTCCTTTGTCAATGATGTGACCACAGTGTGCACTAGTCCCATACTGAGTGTGTTCTTGTGAGTACTGTAGACTCCATTATCGGGGGTCTCAACACTACGGGTATTCCGCCCTGGATCGCTCAAACAACGCTGGTGACGTTCACAATATTTAGCACTGGCCTTGTAGTAGTGTCAGAGTTCTAGAGTATTCACTCTTATAAACATTTGGTGCTGAAGAATTGCAGAGTGGCCCGTTAGGGGCAGTAGGCAAGAAACATGTCGACCACACTCACACACTAGACCCTGTGGGATCGTTGTTATTCCAAACAGGGCTCACACATTTTAATTAGGTTAGCACACCCCGTGAATAAAAATAGTTCCCTTAGGGCAGTACTAAACAGGGCCAGACTGAGAACCACAACCGGCCCTGGCAAAGTGCTCGGCCGGCCCCCCTCCCCCCGGGGGGTGTTGGGGGTGCCGCCGAGCAGTTTGCCGGGGCCGGTTTTCGGCCGATTTTGGTAAAGGGCCGATTTTGCAGCTATGCTGCAAAAACGGCCCTGTAACAAAAACGGCACCCAGGGGCCCAAAATCGGTCCCCACCCGTGCGGCCCACCGGGGGATTGCCCGGTGCCCGCTATGGCCAGTCCGGCCCTGGTACTAAACCTATTTTAATCCACCACCCTCACAACCTTGACCACTCACGCACCAAACGGCTGTCTCTAAAAGATCTCCGGCAAAGAGACCCTTCGCGGGAGCCCGTTGGGCATTGCAGCAACGGCCAAACGAGGAGCACAGCCCAATGATAAAGCATGACACCCTTCTGGGTGTGTGAGGGCAATCTATAGGAGACCTGTTCTCTCCCCCCACTTTTAGGATCTGCACATTCTTTTGATTTACGTGTACCCAGTCAGTCACAAACTGCATCCTGTACGGAGGAATAGTGTCATGTGCATTTATAGTGTTACAAGGCCCCAGTCTGCGACTGAAAGCACTATGAATATGCAAGTAATTATTACCAAATTATGATACACTAGAGGTGGGTCAACCACAGAAGGCCCCTTTTTTCTTCATAACTGCATATAAGACCACTTTGAAATACATGAGTTCAGGGTGTGTGCTGTACAGAAAATTCTTGTTTTGATTTAATACACTATAATGTTGCTGCATATATATTATGTATACAGGAGAGATTTAGGGTGCACATCATGACTGACATGCCTTAGTTCACTAATTATCATCAGGCTGGGTTGACATCAATTTTCATAGTTTCCTGTTTAACAACTAGGCTGCTACATTCAACAAGCATGTGCAATGCAATAGGTCTCGCATTTGCGCAAGTTTGAGCTATTGACATTGCAAATAACAACGCCTTTTATTTTTGTTTTTAAAACATAAATAAAAGGCATTGTCATTTACAATGCAAATGGCTAAAACTCGCATAAATGCGAGACCTATTGCATTGCAAATGCTTGTACGCTTGAGAGCGCTTTGTTACCAGGCCGGTGCCCACCCGGCATTTGCCCCAAGTGCCTCGAGTGCACTTTATCTAATTATTTACGGGACCAGTTTTTAGGTCCCTTGCGAGTGCCCACCTCGCATATATAATTATATTTTAATTTGATGGTGCCTACCCCTCTTGCCCCCGAAAGAAATCACCGCCGCAGCCCTGCTCCGTGAAAACCGGAAGTCAGGCACTTTTGGCCGAGACGGGGGCGGGGCCTGCAATCCGGCAGGAAGTCCCGCCCGCCGCAGCCGAGGAAGAAGTGAAGCCGGCCGACTGATGGCCTCTCCGCAGCCCGGGGCTCCCATGAGTTGAGGAGAGTCCCGGGGCTGCCAACAGCAAAACAGCCAGAGTGTTGCGGGGCTCCCAGGTGCTGGAGGGAGCCCCGGAAGTGAAGTCCTGCCCCCTGGTGCCGCGACGAGACGAGACTGCCGCAGAGAGGAGCCCGATCCCCAGCAACAGCCCTGGGAGTGCCCGACCAGCGCTGCAGAGGAGACACGGAACACGCCGAAAGAGCCCGGTGAGTGGGAGGGGAGGGTGTACGCGCGTGTGTCTGTGTGTGTTCGAATGTGTCTGTGCGTGTGTCTGTGTGTGTGCGCGTGGGTGAGTGTGGAGTGTGTTTGCGCATGGGAATGAGGCACGAGAGGGGCACGGCGCCGTGCGCGCCCTCGAGGAGGAATCTGAGACAGCGAAGCTCGTGCCTGAACGCTGTCTCACATTCCCCCAAACACGCCGGCAATAGGTGCTTCGCTGCTTCGCGCTCGACCTAAAAACCATTTACAGGTAGAGGGGGCTTTGTTTTATTTTTCACTACTTCTTGTGCCTTGTGGGGTCAGGCTACCACTACTTAATTCCCTCACCTGCAAAGTGCCCATAAAAGATATGGAACTGATTGGGAACCGTGTGGAGTGGATTTCCCACATGGAATGCCATTTAACCAATTATAAGAGGTCCAGTGCACATTCACACGGATTTACTGGGTGTGAAAACAGTGAACCAGTTATCACCAGCTGGAAAATAGAGCAGGTAAAATCTCTGTGTGAAAAACCTGCTTTGCTGGCCAGATCCCTTCTATGAACCCCCTTCCCAAATCTCTACAAAGCATGAGGGAACATTACATGCTACCACCTGCCAGACAACATCCTCTACTCCTCCTTCAACCTCCTTACCCCTTCCCATCAACCGTCCCTTACAGCACACTTTTAGCACAGCCCCTTCCACAGTCTTTCCACCTCCTCTGAGCAGGTGGCAGGTGCTAAATGTGTGTATTAAACCCTGCAGAAAAGAGAATACCATGTGGATGGTAAATCCGTTTGCACAGTAATTCAATATCCCTAGGATTTAGCTTGTAATTGCACAGTACTAGTGAGTTGCTACCACACAGTAAAGGTAATTTCCGGAGTGGAGTTTGCAGTCCCCCAGTACTGTGCAACTTGTAATCAGAGCCAGCATGGGCTACTTTAAATTGCTTAGTGATAGATAAATAGAGATGAAGGTCCCGGTAATCACTCCCCACCAAATCTACAATGCCTTCTTTTCACTCCGTACTACTTGAAAGCTTGTGTTGGCAATGCTTTCTTCATTTCTAGATCGAGTTATGCCAATGCTTGCCACGTTCGTCTTACTGAATCAGCTATTTACAAGCTTAAAAGTGTTCAGAATATGGCAGTGTGATTTGTCATGAATTTCATGGGTTCCGAGGCTCGCCATAAGCTGCGCTGATTGCCAGTTTGTAGAAGGATGCATTTTAAGGCACTCTACTTTGCCCACAGGGCCTGTTATGAAAAAGGCCCCTGGCTGCTTATGTGTTTGCTTCCAAATCTAAGCGATCACTTTATTTGGCATCTTCTGACATGGTGGAAATTTAGAAAGGGATTTTCCTTCTCTTTTGTTGCTTCCTCTATTTGGAATGCTGGAGTGCTCTCTTCTTGGCTTGCACAAAATACAGGCCCTTTTATGTTTAGAAAGACTCTAAACTTCTTCTATTTTAAGGATTAATCTTGAAATGTTTTATGGTGTTTAGTTAGTTCAGCTTAGAGCATTTGTTGCACATTATAAGAAAGGCTCCCTGTTTTCCATTTTTACAATTTTTTACATATAAATACAGACAGAAAACCATTAATTTTCCTGTCTGTATTTATTTTTAAATGTGGATAAAAATGGAAATTGGTTGTTTTTGAATGATTCTAAATGCTGTCAATCATGACTTCCAGGCCATTAGCTATGCGGATTGACAGGCAAGGGGATTAAAAAAATATAGGGATTTTAGTAAAGTGCCTTAAACAATAGCAGATTTGCACAATTTTGATACGATAATGTACATATTTTCTTATAAGTGTGTATTTTACCATCTCAGTGTGTATATATCATTGAAACCTGTCAGGGGTTGAGACACAAGTGTACATTAACTGGTTAAATAAATGCAGAAATATGCACATTTCAGCTTATTTTTTTCCCAAAACCTAAAATAAATATGGATAAATACAGGTAAAATTAGCAAAAAATAAGTATGGATAAAGACAGATGGAAATGGCAAAAATATAAATACCATAAAACCGGGAGCCCTAATTATAAGTAACAATTTGAATCACATTGTGAATGTATAGGTTGTCAACATATTTAGTGGGTGCCCTCAAGCACTAAATGCAGGGGTCGGTAGCAATTTTGGAAGAACTCGAGCAGAAATGACGGAGATGGAGTATTATTACCTAAGGGAAAGCTCAGGTGTGTGGCACCTGACCTGTTAGAAGACTGAGAGATAGCTCAGCTGTGTGATGCAGAAAATATAATTTACGTCAAAGTAAAGGCACACTTTTGCTGCCTAAATCAAACACCACTACGATCAGTTTCTCAGACTGCATAGTAAGTCATGTGTTGAATTTGCTTTAAAGTATGCATTGCTGAATTTTCTCCGTGATGATGTTTATGATGAGGAAGTACAGCAGCACGCTCCTTGTCTATTCATTGCATCACGGTGTTCTGCCTTTTCAAACTAGTGTAGTTTTGCAACAAAATGCTTTTGGGAGGGAGGCAAGCACACCGACTACCATTTTGTGTGTGTAAAAGTCCGCTTTATTGAAACAGGTGCACATCACATTATTTCCAACTGGCAACTGCCTTACAAAACTAACACCTCTCTAAACATCGAGTTACCTGACCCCCTTTATTGTTTTTCTCCCTCCGCCCCTACGATCCCACATGATAATATCCTTCCACCCCGCAACATAACAATATATAACAGTATTATATCATCTGAATATCCAAATTTCTCCCCTACCTCTTAAATCCCAAACCTCACAATACCTCCATTCCTATCTGTCTTATTGCAACTGTAACCAAACTACCCTCTAATGTAACCCCCAAACTGTTTACCCTTTCCCTGCTCCCGTTCCCCAAGTCCCCAAACTTAACACCAAAATACCGAACTCCCGCCAAAACTTGGCCAACATCCCAAACAAACTCCGCCTGCACCTGCTTCCAGCGACAACATACAAAAATATCCCCACCCTGTGCACCTGTCCCAAGTCCGCAGCCTTCCAAAAATATCTTAACCCCAAGATTTAATAACCAAAGGATGAAAAACCTCTAAAAAAGACGAAAATCCAGGGAGGGTGGGTGGGGCAAATTCAACAAAAACCGCTCCTAGCCACCAGGTTTCAATACCTATAATGGTGGCTGGGGGACGCGGGAAGCCCCTTTTATCCTTGGGCTACAAAACGGGCTTTGGGCTGCTTTTGAGCTATACCGAAAAGCAGCCCAAACGGCAAAATGGCCGCGCCCATGTCTTGCTCCCTCCCCCTCCCAAAACTGCCCGGGGGGCCGCCCTCGCGGCTCGGCTGCCCCCCAAACCCCCCTTGAAACCTTATTCTGCTGTCAAACGCCTTGGTCTGTCAAAAGAAGCACACCGTCACAGTTGTGTATAATCGTTTAAGAATGCAGAAGCATTATACAGTGAAAACACTACTCTGTGCACTACTCCTTCCAGTGTTACAATGACAAACCTGCAACCACATTGTCTGCCTGGAGTCTCTCATGTGCCCCATTCGAGATTGTCTCTTTCTCTATCCAGGTCGGGCCATTTGCTATAATTAGAATAGTCGTTTAGAAGAATACAGTCATTCTTCTCTGAGGAATTTCGGAGAAATGTGTAACAAATGTTGCTTTTCACACTGCACATTGCCCCTGCAGGAGTTTAAAACAACATTGACACTTATGTGGATTTGACACTTTATGTCCTGTAGGCTTCAGAACAGATTTAAAAGAATGGTTGTTTTTTTTATAACATATGCCATTTAGAGGCATGGTTTCTGCTGGAGGGACCTTTTTGCAGGGCATTGCCCATCAATCACATATTGTATGTGTTCTGGAGCTTGAAGGAATACTTGCATTCTTTGTATGCTGGAACACCATTTTTGAAAAGTTTTTATCAAGGCAACTACATTTTTTCGGACTGTGATGTCGCTCCATCATCTCATATGATACCTGTTAAACATGAGGTTATAATAACAACTAATTTTTTTAAATTTAGAATAGCACAGTTTATGGGCAGAGTAATTAACAATTGTTAATATTGCCATCTGATTGGCACTTATTCAATCTCAGGAATAATGGAAGATGCATTTGGAATCAGACCTGAGACTTGCCAGTCACACATCTCAAAACCAGGGACGTTAACCCACTAAGATCAATATTTGGAGACAAGTATATGGCCTCAAATAAGCATATGTTGCAATGTACATATGAGCAGATTGAAAGTGTACCACCTTTTGTCAACAGTCAGGCAGGGAAGTATTTCTGAAGATGGAATTTAAAGTGTTTCATGAGCTCATTGTCATTTCACAGAAAGAAGTTTTCATTGACTTGGCAAAAAGGGTATTGGTGTAAACTGCAGTATTCTGTATTGAAATCTGTGGATGCTGCTTTTTAGCTGTCAAATCACGCATTGCCCTCTGTAATGATGTCTGTCAGTCACCTATAAACATTGTCAAATCCACTAAAACATGTTTATTGTTATCCTATCAAGTTTAATCAGTATCTTTAAAAGGCACAACTTATGATTCTGTTTTCTTGGATTGGCTCCAAAGATAGCCATGCCCCGCTGTTTGAAGTGTAAGCCCCGAATCCAATGGCTGACCTGTTAGCCCCACAAAGTTCGGGTCTAGTAGTGTCCCTGATCACGTGTCCTGCAGCGAAGGCCGGCAGAGTGCTGCACAGGTGCATGGCCTTTCCTGCCACTGTCCTTTAACAGTAGCGGCCAGCAGGATCTGGAGTGGCGGGATTGGTCGGAGAGTGGGGAGGAAGGGGATGTAAAAAAAATTTAAAACACTGTACCTCCTCGCCACTCAACTGCTCTCTCCCGATTCATCGTAGTCTCTCCGGGGCCGGAACAGGAAGAGGCCAGGCTCCCTCCCTTAAGCCAATTGCAACGGTGCAATGCAGCATTGTGATTGGTCTGAGCGCCGTGGATCTGCGCTCAGCCAGGGAATGGGGGCCTAAGCATGGTCTCCATGCAGTCTGTTATGCAGCCTACATGGAGAACATGCGAAGTGCGCATTTGGATTGGCCAAATAGTCACTGCGCACTTGGAGTGGGCAAACCACTCCTCCCCTGCTCTGAGAGCAGAAAAGCCCCGCCCGCCCCGCAAAGCTGCACAGCAGAAACAAATAATATGATATTAACCTCGAGTTATTATAATTATATTTGTTCTTTCTTTCACTGCTTTGCAGCAGTGGGGCGATGTTCCTCCGCCTTAACGGAGGTGCCACCACTGTCCTTTAGGAATGTCACCACGCCACTGGGTATGCTTGGGGCCAGGCGAATAGGTAAAGAGGACAGGCATTGCGGCACACCAGGGCTCTTTGGCTGGGGCTTGCGCCGCAATGAGTAAAAATAGTGCCGGCACAAATTAAGCACTGAGCATAACTTGAGCTCACTTGGAAGAAATGCATTAGATGTGTCTCTCTTGGGAGCTAAATATGTGTCTCTCTCACTTTTATGTACCGGTTTTAAGAAAATTTACTTGGCACTAGTGACTAGTATTATGTGCAGAACAGAGCCCTTCCTGGCAGGCGCCATTACAGGCAAGTACGGAGCGATCAGAGGGACAAAGCAGGTTGCTAAGGAGTCAAGCACTGCCTTCCCCGCGGAGCGGACGGCTGCAGCTGGGAGGGCAAGGGTCGCGGCACTGTAGACATCCTCGGCCCCTGAAATTCCCATAAAGGCCCTGTGCCGGGCCCGGCTGTCCCCTCCAGAGATCGGGCGTGAGTGATAGGGCCCGGGAAGAAGGCCCCCTTTCTTCGTCTCCGCCCCGCACTAATGTAATAAAACCAATTGGGATAATTAGGCTCCACTTCGGACCCGCAATGCCGAGGAACAGGACATGCTTGTCAGGGACATCTGCGTGATTTCAGCCGTTTGCCAGGACATGTCGCATTCCAGCGCTTATTTCATTAAATCGGGCAGGATTGCACCCCGGGCAGGCAGAGGGGGTGCCACCAGCCCCAAGCCTCTGCTCCCAATATCTTAAAAGAGTCAAAGACAGTTTTTTTTTCTTGGATGGTGTTTCTTTCCTTTCTTATTCTTCCTTTCAAAGTGCACGCTGTATAGACTATTTGTAGCGCATTGTCGCCTTCGGGTTATAGCGCTCAACAAAAGAATATTGGGTTTTATTGAGCTGTTGGAATTGTGCAAGCAGTTAAACACTCAGCCCTTATTTCAATTTAGTGGTAACTTCAAAATTGGGCAGAAACAGTGTTAGCGCCCAGTTTAGATTAGATTCTATCTAATCAATGTTTCAAATAAAAATGAAACGTTTCTGTTTCATTTTTTAAGAATAGGCAATGGTCCCTGGGACAATCAACCGCCTGCTCTTAAAAAATATTTTTGCATCCATTCAACAAAGGGAAAGGAGGCCCCTGGGGATCCCTTCCCGTTAGCGAGTGGCTTACCACCTACTTGAATTAGGTCGTAAACTGCAAGTGTTTTGCTACTGCATATGTGGTTGCAAAACAATCATACATTGCTGTTAGACTGGCTATTAGGAAGGGATGCATTTGGCACGCCCCTTCCTAATAGCGAGTCGCAAACCATATTTTGCAAGTCGGAAATAGGTTACTGACTAGCAAAATATGGGTTGTGCTTGGGGCATACCAATTTTGTGGTCGTAAACGGACCGAAAATACTGTTTGCGACTGCAAAAAAAAATAAAAAATCTTACAACGGCCCCAAGGAATCTGGGGCTCGACCCGCCTAGGAGAAAGCAACGGATAATTCCTCCCAGGTCAGAATGACCCGTTTAGAACCGAGATCCTGGTGCAATCCACGGGCCACAGGCTCGACGCCTAGAAGAGAAAAGTAACCTCATCTCTTCAGGACTAGTAAACTGGTACCAGTGAGCTGATTATTAACAACACCTGATGTTTGCAGCGCTACAATCCAGCCACCTGAGCTACTAAGCGCTATGTAAACACACCTTAATATTATTATCCCATTGCATTCCAGATTAAAAACGAGGCCCTCGCGATGCCAGTTATGACTGCAGGGTTCATTCCTGAAGTCCTCTGCTGCCTTAAGCCATTACCACAAGCGCGCACATGGGTCCAGTGTCCGAGGCCGTCTCCTGACCGTACTAGTTCTTGGTGAAACATAGGAACAATAGCGCCCTTTCAGGATTTGTTGTGGGACCTCAAAAACTTCACAGACACATTTATTTGTCAGGTCTGTGTGCTGCTGGGGGTCTCCTTTTGGTCATTTCAGAGCGATGAATGTCTTTCATAGAAGGAGTCCGCTTTGAGAGGCCATCAGAGACTTAGAACTTTGATCCTCGCGTAAAATGTTTTTACCCACAGACAGAGAATGAGTAAAACCCTTTGATACTCCAGGCCCCTTGTATGACGCTCTGCGGCATCAACTCCTTCGATGTACAGCAAGCTCAGATAGTCAGGTTTTAACAGTGTTGTCCTCATATCTTTTCAGAAACAAATTTAGATTAGCTTGCCTCCTAGGTTTTAATTGAGACATTTCTATTGTCTGGGTCCTGGACTTCGAGAGTTCCCTCTGTTTATTTTCGCCTTTGGAAGGATCGTTGGGTGATGAGGCAAGCAGGTATGGAATGACGGTTCCTGTTCACTGGATAACAAGGTGGCTAAAAACCACACAATCACATATATTCTGCCCCCCCCCTTAGGGTTTAGAACCATTCCAAGGACATTAAACTTCATCCCTGTGTCCAGTGAAAGACAGTTAAGTATTTCAGTGCCTCTCTGGGATGATGCTGTTTGTGAGGTTTAAGGTGCATTCTGGAAGCCAGGCTTTGCAGTCTTTGCAATATACAAAGGCCTAAGGGCCAGCTGGGGCCCCTAAGGCGCGGCAGTCTGCCAACAGCAGTGCTGTAAGAGCCTACATTATTACTGTATAGCTCTGTCATTCAAGCTCCATGTCTACTGATCTCTTTCCACCCTGTAATGCCCATTCCCACTCGGAGCGCAACGTTTTGCTTGGATCCTAAATACCGTTTAATGAATGAATGAATATGAAGTAATCCATTGGCTTCCTTTTCTACCCTTCCGTCAGTGAGTCTTTTGTGATAGGGCTCACAGGCTGCAACATTCGCTCTACCTAGACTTGTCCAAGTGTGGACGCGGCAGTGTGGACTGAGCCATGTAAGGTCAGTGCTGGTCAGGGAAGAGACAAGACCAAAAGAGGTCCAGGAAGCTTTGCCTTCAGATGCCAAAGAGCAGGATCCTCATGGTGCGAGTTAACAGGTCAAGCACCGGATGAGGAACCGCAATTCCAACCTGCTGTTTGCCCTGCATCTCAATGGGCTTATGGTACAAACTGGAAAAGCAGGTCAACAGGATTTACAATTGTGACTAGATTTCATAGTTCTACTGAAACCTATTGTAAAGTGCGTTAACATGGAGTCTGACCTGTGAATACCAACATCGAACTCCCGTTGATAGGCGATGCGCTGCCATGGAAACCAAAGGACCTTCTGAATCCCCCAAAAAACGGTCAAAATTTGTAGTCATCCATTAGTTATTCAAATGGGCCAGAGAAGGCCAACATTTGGCCCCTCTCAATTTTCTCACTGAAACATTCCCAGCCTATAATTCAGGCAGTGAGGAGAGAAAGAGAAAATGGCAGAAGCCAAACCACAAGGAAGAAATGGCGTATAAACACAACCACTATCAGGAAAGGGCAAAGTTGACATCTCCCAGGAGGACTGCACCTTTCTTTCCATGCCTCTCCCGGTCTCTGTGGAAACACAATTTTTCTTGTTAGGTCATCGTGTGCACCGTGCACCATACACTTCTACAAACCAGGACACGTGGCAGACGTATTAGTGCTGTTTTCAAACAGTCAGTAGGGATTTCCTCATACCGCATCTAAATCCATCCATGGTGGGCCAATAGTGCTACTTTTACTGTTATCTGTGTATTCTCATACTGTCCATAGAAGTCTGCCTGCACTTCATCACGTTATAAATAAGGCTCCCCGTTTTTCCTGATTTTTACATATAAATACAGACAGAAACTCATTTATTTTCCTGTCTGTATTAATTTTTAAATGTGGATAAAAACGGAAATTGGGTTGTTTTTTGAGTGATTCTAAATGCTGCCAGTCACGGCTGCTAAGTGTATAGCTGTGCAGAATGACAGGCACAGGTGTTCAAAAAAGAAAGGAATTTTAGTAAAGTTGCTTAACCCCTTCAGTGCTAATGACAAGGGTAACTCGTCATGTAGGGCCCATTGATTTCAATGGAAAGTCAATGGACCTACATGCACACCCCTTAGCAGCCAAGTGGTTAAACAGCAGTATATTTGCACAAGGTTGATACTGATAGGCATATGTGTTCATATAGGTGCATTGATTTATTGCCTCTGGGTTTTCATATAATTGAAATCTCTCAGGCATTTAGGCATGAGTGAACATTTATCGGTTAAATACATGTGGAAATATACTAGTTTCAGCCCCATTTTTTTTAACAAATCCCAAAATAAATATGGATAAATACAGATAAAATTAGCAAAAAAATTATCTGGATAAATACGGACGGAAAAGTCCAAAAAATAAATACCATAAAACTGGGAGCCCTAGTTATAAATAAATCTACTTCTGAACAGTGTTCACTCCATTCCTGATCGATGAGCTGCTATTGAGTACAAACATCTGGTGATTAAACATCATGGAACCTCACCTCAGTGCTGCTGATCACTGCCCTTAGGTTCTTACTCATCACTACCTCCAGGTTATGACACAAGGAGCACAGACGGAGTGAACCTATGAGTGGCAAAATTGAACATCTGTACGTGGCGGACATGCGCATCACCAAGTCGCGAGAGCAGGTGCGACTATTCTAGAACCTTCTGCCTCAGCCAGCCAATACCAGAAGCGAGCGGTGCACTGAATACAGGATGAGTGGTGCGGATTGTTGTTGTTTGCAAGTGAAACACTGTGTTTTACAAACATCTGAGAGGAAAGTCAACACAAAGATCTGTTTCCACAGGCAGTCCCGCGAGATCCGCTCTAGAAGGCATCAAAGTTAGGGAATTCTAAAAGAGCTGTCACTCAGAAGCTGTCAGAAGGCAGAGAGCTAAGTGCCAGAGTGCCAAGGGACCACTTGCCATGTCCTTGAAGGGAACAGCCTGACAACCTTAAAAGCATTTCCAGCTACTTGGTGGCGCTGCACGCCTGTCGCTCTTGCGTCTCTTTTGTCAGCAGTCAGCGATACACCCAGGGGAGCCGACTGCAGCTGTAGCAAGGTCCTCCTCCTTAGAAATTTGTCTCATGTGAAAAAAGTCTAAAAAGTTGATAATCCTAACGCCAGGTATGTGACTATAAGCGGGTCCTCATACTCTGCCCAGCAGGTGTGGCTACAGAATACAACAAAAGCTAACTGTCTCAAAAGAAAGTAACATGAAAAGAAATGGGGAAAAAAGAGCAGGTCAGTTTCCCTGTCTCTGCCCAGTAGAAGGGGCAGCAGATGTATTTTTGCATTTATTTACTCAGTTGAGGATTTCTAATAAAATTGCTGTGTACAGAGCATACATTTGACAGCTGTATGGGAAACCGACTAGTAGTAATCTGCCAGGAGGAACTATACAAGGGAAGTGAGTCACATCCGGTGGTCTAAGGATTGGCCTAGGGTCCTTCGGATGGTGGAGGCTCTACCAGGTCAAGGCTGGATTCACAAAGCAGGGCGTGATGTCATGATACACTGGAATGGTGAGACTAAGTGACCTTGGGAAATATGAGTCAAGAAATGTCATGATGCACTGAATGGTGGGACTACGTGACCTTGGGAAATATGAGTCAAGAGCAGTAGGTCTTTCAAGGCAGTCTTTTTTTTATTTTTTATTTCAAAGTATTTTATTAAGAAGTTTTACATATACAATTAAGATAAGCATCACTTTCTCTTCATGAGGTAACATGACAGTTTGGCTTTACATGACCCTGAAGGATGTTTGATGTGTCCTTTCCAGTGAAGAAGTGGTGGGAATAGATGAACACTGAAAAATACTTGAATCTGTACCTTACAGAGCAAGCAGGCAGCAGGGTATTTTGTTTTGTTCTAATAGTTCTTAATTGAATTAAAAACCAATATGTGCAGGAATTACCCCAATAACATATTACAGTATGACCATGGATCCCCTTGTTCCCATAATGTCTGGATATTGGGTAGGTACCAAATGTATTTGCCCCAAATATTGTGTCCCTTGCATAAACTAGTAGTGGGGCTGGGATGAAAAAAATAGCACTTACTTGTGTACTGCCACTCCTCCACCCTCTTTTCTTCTGACTCCCGGAAACAGGAAGCACAAAGGCTCTCCTAAGCCAATCACGGCTGCTGTCACCAGCATGACAGTAGCGTTGTGATTGGTCTGAGCAGCTGTGTTCGGCGCTCAGACAGAAAGCAGGAGCCTATGCATGTTCTTCACCCGGCTGTGCAATACAGCAGGGGGAGAAGATGCTAAGTGATCATGACTATTTGGCCAGCGCAAGACGGCCGGCCAAGCCGTCATGCGAACTTAGAGAGTGCTCACCACTCCTCCGCCTGCTCTGGCCAGTCCAACCCCGCCCGAACTTAAGTCGGTACAGAAAAACAAAATGATATTAACATTGCATTATTATCATTTTATTTTTATTTTCTGAACTGCTGTGAGAACAGTGGGGCAACGCTTCTCCGCCTTAACGGAAGAGCCGCTGATGAATGCTCTAACAATGTCTGTGTTCTGTGCCACCTGCCAAAACACCATCATGAGGCCAGAAATCCAAGCAGCTTTAAGGTAGTGAAAAAAGGGCACTGATCTGGACCGTCTGGTCATAGTGTGCATCTTTGGCTGCCTCCTTTCTATACAACAACCAGCAATGTCGTGCTGGCTTCAGCAAGAGGGAAGCAGTCTCCAATGGCCTTTGGGTTTAAGCGAGAGCACCACGGGTGAGTGGTCACTCACCATGCACTCACTCTTCGCTGGCAGTCTACAGCTGGCCACCACTGCACTTCAGCAGCCCAGGATTATAGTTTGTAATCTGGAGCACAGTATCACCCTGTGTTGTTCGTCCTTCCATATGAGTGTGATGTGTTTGTGTGTCATCTTCCCTTTCACAGACCTGCTGAACTATCCTTACCCAGTGCTACTGTCTTATAAACATCTAGAGCAGTTCATCTGAGGTGCTAGGAGAGACTCTTGGAAGTTCTTCAGTTGTGTCCAGTCAGCTGTCACCTTCCCAACCTGACTCCAAGGACTCTATCACCGTCTTGGAGGATGTATCTGTTGGCAGTCTGTCAAGCTGCTGTCCTACTCTTTCGACTGATGCCTCAATTTCGATACATCCCTGCAACAATATGGGTCTCCCTGGCCAGCCAGGCTGTGACCCTCTTTCTTTTCCTGGGGCGCCGTTCCACAGCCATACCTCTTTCTGCAGACTTTTCTCCACCCATTCGGAGGCTTCCATTGGCTCTTTGAAGACAAGGACTCTCCATCATGTAATAACTTCAAGGGCACTGGCAACTGCACTCTACTCTGCACCACTTAATGTCACTGCCCTCTACACCACACTTCTCTATGGACTACACTCTGCGACACACTACTCTGCACCACTATACTGTACGCCCCTGCAATCCATGCCACTGCACTCTCCTCTCGGCCACTGCACTCTACCCCACTCCACACAACTGCACTTTACAGCAGTGTACGACATTCTTCTCTGCACCATTCTAATCTATGCCACTGCCCTCACTCCATACCACTGCACTTTACGCCACACCACTCCACTTTAGGCCACTGCACTCTACACCACTCTACTCGGAACCAATCTACTCTATGCCAGTGCACTCTATGCCATTCTAATCTACTCTACACCACTCTACTCTATGCCACTGCACTCTACACCAAAGCTACTCTGTGCCACAGCATTCTACGACACTCTACTCTGCACCACTCTACTCTTCGCCACTGCACTCTACTCTAGGCCTCTGCAGTTTACACCACACCACTCCACTGCACTTTACAGCATTGCACTCTACAACATTTCTCTCTGCAACACTCTAATCTATGTCACTGCACTCTAGGCCACTGCACTCTAGGCCACTCTGACTACTCTGCACCACTCTAGTCTATGCCATTGCACTCTTCGTCACACTACTTTACTCTGCACCACTCTGCTCTATGCCATTGCACTCTATGCCACTACACCGCTCTGTTCTTCGTCACTGCACTCTGCCCCACTCTACTCAGCGTCACTGCTCTCTACATCACTCTGCTCTATTACACTCTACTTTACAGTACACGACTCTACACCACTGCACTCTAAAGCCACTGCATTCTACGCCACTCTAATTTGCAACACTCTACTGTATGCCACTGCCCTCTGTCACTCTACTCAGCACCACTTTACTCCGCTGCACTCTACCACAGTGCACTGTAAGCCTATCTACTCTACTATGCATCACTCTATGGCACTGCACTGTACACCACTGTACTCTGCTCAGTACCACTCTACTCTACACCACTGCACTACACGCCAGTCCACTCTACTCCTTTCCACTCTACTGTATGCCACTCCACTCTATGCTACTCTACTCTATGCTACTAGATTCTACGCCACACAACTTTACCCCACTCTACCCCACACAATGCCACTCTACTCCACACCACTATATACCAATCCAAACCACTATAGTCTACGCCACTTCACAGCAGATCTACTCTAAGCCATACCATTCCATTCTATGCCACTGCACTCTACACCACTCTAGTCTATGTCACTCTACTCTATGTCAGTCCCCTCCACTCTATGCCACTCCACTATATACCACTCTATGCCACTCCACTCTACTCTATGCCACCCCAAGCCACTCTACTCCACACCACTCTACGCCATGCCATTACCATTCGCCTCCACTCCACTTCATGCTGCTGTACAACACGGCTAAATGGCATTGGCAAAGCCAATAGATCTCACATAGTTGAAACCTATTGGCCTTGCCAATGCTTGCTGTCAGATGTCTCGTTCCCCATAGTTTAGCAGTCTTGCTACCACTGGCCTCGGCAGTGTACCCGGCAGCAGAGGACACACTTGCACTCTGTGCCCTTATTCCAGTAAACAAAACCTGGAGAGGCCTTGCAATGCCACCTGATGTTTAATCCATCTCTCGAAGTAGGCCGCCATGTCTGACTGCTCTCCTTATATTCTCGAACAAGCCTATTACTTTTATACTGCCTCGTCTTGGGCAACAAGCACTGTCTTCCATCTGATTCTCAAGATATCTGGTTTGCTCTGTGAGTTCTTTCATCTGTTCGTGAAACTGTTCAGAATTTGGCTACAGTTCATTGAGCGTGCGTTCCGTATTTTTGACCCTCTCTTTTACCTTCTGTTCGTCATCACTCATGAAGTACAAAGTGTAGGCCTATTGCTACAGAATCATTGGGGAGAGGATGTAGCCTTAAAGGCTAGAGCGGTCGACCTCAAAGCTGGGGAACCGGGTTCTATTCTCGTCAACAACGCTCAACATCCTGTGATTCTGGGCTAATCACGTATTCTCCCCGTGCCGCACAAAAATGTATCCTATTGCTACAGAATCATTGGGGAGAGGATGTAGCCTTAAAGGCTAGAGCGGTCGACCTCAAAGCTGGGGAACCGGGTTCTATTCTCGTCAACAACGCTCAACATCCTGTGATTCTGGGCAAATCACTTATTCTCCCCGTGCCGCACAAAAATGTATGTGTCCATCTGTAACGCAACTGGTGCTCACGTAAAGCGTTCTGATACCTGATATCTTCAGGTCGAGTTTGGGCTATATAAAACTCAATTAAAAATTACATATATATATATATATATATATATACATATATATATATATATATATATATACATATATATATATATATATATATATATATATATATATATATATATATATATATATATATATATATATATATATATATATATATATATATATATATATATATATATATATATATATATAAAAATTTTAATTGAGTTTTATATAGCCCAAACTCGACCTGAAGATATCAGGTATCAGAACGATATATATCGTTCTTGCTTCCCAGTGCTTCTAGCATACAGCATTTTGTTCAGCCTGTTGTGTACTCATTCAGTACTATTTTGTGCTACTTGTGCTCTGCAAGATATAGCGGTCGGGTTTGCTGTTCAGTTTGCCTAGGGTTCTTTCAGCATAGCCGGACTTCTAACCTCATGGTTTGCCCGTGCTCTGCAAGATATAGCGGTCGGGTTTGCTGTTCAGTTTGCCTAGGGTTCTTTCAGCATAGCCGGACTTCTAACCTCATGGTTTGCCCGTGACATCTTATGACGTGCTGTTGATTGGAATAGTAGGGGTTCTCGTAGGCTGCAGGACCTCTTAAAATTCATAGGGTTGGAAGGACCTGCCCTTGAGAGTTTTCTGCCAGTGTCCAGCCCACGATTGGGGCTCAAACCCCTCACTCGGTTTGCTGGCAATGTTTTATCGTTCGCTCTTTCATCATCCAGGAGGCCTGCACTTTGTACCCTTTGGAGCCCTGTCCACCGGGGGAGGCACTGGCAGCGTCCCTACAAACAGCTCCACTCTAGAGTGACTGCTTTAGATGGAGTCTCAGTATCTGAGCCTACTTTCCTCCGGCCTCACTCTTTAAAGTGGATGCCGAAGTTTAAAGGGCTCCAGTGCGCATGAGTGAATGCCCATAATTCCTGTTTGTTTCCTTATTGTTTTTTAGGTCTCGCCTAGCTATCGCGTAAGCGATGCTTTGCGAGATATTTAGTGGGGCTTTTGAAAGTGCTCCCAAACAGGCGGATCGGGTACAGTGCATGTGCATCGGGCGCGCGCACCATTTGTTAGCCTACGTGAACACTTTTGTGGCCGCTTTGATGTGGCCACTAAGAACATCAAAGCGGCCGCGAAAGTGATCACAAACGGGTACAGCTGTGCTCCTTGCATTCCCCCTCCCTTTCAGCCCATCCCTTTCAACAACATCACTTTACACTTTGCAGTAGACCTTTTTCTAAGTCACGACCTCTAAACTTAATATAGACAGATGCTGCATCAGTCTGCCCTTGATTTCTGTGTCCTTCACAAGGGCTTTGATTTCACCCTTTATCTGCGGCTGCGTCCGGTTGCGTCCTGGCTGCTCTCAGTCAGCTGGCAGCCATTTCCAACCTGCAGGCTCAATTGTTGGGATGTGACACCCAGCTCACTGCCACTTCCTCAGTGATGTCACTCCCAGTCTCCGGGTCTCTTGTTGTGATGTAACAGCTGGCAGCCACTTGTGCCTTTAATTTCAGTTTCTATAACCATGATTCAACTGATGGAGTTAACTTTTCTAAACAATGTGCACCCCTTACTGCCTTTCAGGCACAGAAATGGGATATGTTTCTTTTTAATAAACAGCACCACATTTGACATGTTTACACCTCGTCTAAGCTTGTTTTATCAAAAGGAGTACATATGTTCTGTGTCTGAAAGGCTCAAAGGGCTGGCATGCTGTCAGTAGATGGTATATTGTTTGCATTTTAGTATATTGTAAACTTCGCGCAAAATTTGCAAAAGGCTAGTATAATGATGGCATTTTACTCCACATAAAGCAGAACTTGTTGCGCCACTGATGTTGTGCCAGCCCTTCCAGCTTTTCACACGTAATATCACGGAATCTCCTCCTTTTGCTGAAGGGCCATTTGGATACTGTGATTTATTTTAAATATATGTTTGTGAAAGTGCTTAGCTGACAGGATTGAGGTTTCTAAATGTATTTATATTTTAGAACAACGCATGCCCAACCATTGGAATTTTTATATAAGAAACGATTTTTGGAAATAAACACACACTGCTGATTGCATTTACAGTTTATTTCCAATACATACTTCGGACTATGCTTAGCTGGCATGATAGTGTGATAGGAATTTATTTATAATTAAGAATAAAACGTACTCAGGCAATGGAATATTTACAGGAGAAACACACAGTTTTTTTTAATAGGATTGTTTTTGTTTATTGAACTAGGACTTGCTGGGCTACTTAACAGTGTCTTAGCCCTTACAGCTTAAACACATTGGCTAAACCAATAACTCTAGCTAAACACTTTTTTAGGCCCCAAATGCGAGACCTATTGGCTTTGCGTGCCGCACCTTTCCGTTGTGTGTCTGTGCAGGTGGGGGGGCACAGTTTTTAGTCTCTACATTTCTGGCTAAAGCAGACTAAGCAGTTTCTTTCAATCCCTCTTATAAGTGAGTCAGTAATTAGCACATTAAAAGCCAGAATGCTTTATCTTGGAGGCAAGGTTATTCAGTGTAAGACACACAACCTTGGCCCCGTGCTCAAGGCCCACCTCCTCTTCCCCAGTCACAGTTCAGACGTGGTACATTTAGCTCGCATGCAGCTGGTCAGTCGCAAGAGCTGCACACCAGCTGCCCAGTGTGCACCCTCCTGTGTTCACTGTCCTGTGTGCACTAGCGTTTGTGCAACAGTATGTGTGCAACGTCATGAGTGCATGGTCCTGTCTGCAACGTCCTGTGGTTCTGTGTGCACTACCCTGAATGCACCACCTCTGTGCACTGTTGTATGTGTACTGCCCTGAATGCACCACCTCTATGCACTGTCCTACGTGTCCTGTCCTGTGTGCACTTTCCCCACTGATAACAAAGCCTCGCTATTGTGTTCAATCTTGGGGGTGCTACTGTGGCAGGGCGATGTCCGAGTGCTTCCGTCTGTGGTACTCCCTGCCCCCACAGTTGGCAACACTCCACAGGCACTTACAATATGTCCAACATACAACCACACACACACACAACCACACACAACCACCCACACAACCACACAGACACAACCAACCACAACCACACACACAACCGCACACACAACCACACACACAACCACACACACACACAACCACCACGCACACAACCACACACACTATCACACAACTACACACTCAACCATACACACAGACACACACACACAACCACAACCGCACACACAACCACACATACACAACCACACCCAACCACACACCCAAGCACACACACACACAACCACACACCCACAACCCCACACACAACCACACACACAACCACACATACAACCTTACATACAACCATACACATAACCACACACACACACACAACCACACCGTCAGTGCACACTTTCACCAGACACAGATACCATCAGTCGTCAGTGCACCCTTTCACAGGGCACAAACACCATCAGCCGTCAGTGCATGCTTTCACTGGGCACAAACACCACCAGCCGTCAGTGCAAGCTTCCACCAGGCACACACCACCAGACGTCAATGCACGCTTTCACCAGGCACACACACACCACCAGCCGTCAGTGCACGCTTTCACCAGGCACACACACACCACCAGCCGTCAGTGCACGCTTTCACCAGGCACACCACACCACCAGCCGTGAGTGTACGCTTTCACCAGGCGCACACCACCAGCCATCAGTGCACGCTTTCACCAGCTACACACACCACCAGCCATCAGTGCACGCTTCCACCAGGCACCCACGCCACCAGCCGGCAGTGCACACTTCCACCAGGCACACACACCACCAGCCATCAGTGCACAATTTCTACAGGCACACACACCACCAGCCATCAGTGCACACATCAATCGGTAACGCATCCACAATTAACTATTGTAGCAATCGCAGTATGGCGCACTTTACTTTTAAACATATTCATCTAAAGCGCAGCATGCCACCATTGCTACAAAAATAAATACACTTTTTTGGCCTACAATTTATAGACTATTGTTGCAATTGGTGTTGCAATATCTAGCAGTTCCAATAGCTCAAACTTAATTAATGTGAGACCTATTGCATTGCAAATGCTTGTTTTGCAAGGTCTTGCAGGCTTTACTGATCGCAGCAAAGGGTTTATTATAAGAGGGATATACTGGCACCAGCGTCGGATTGCTAAAGGGGGCACTCGGGCAATGCCTGAGAGACTGGTGTCCAGTTCCAGCTCTGGGCTGATTTTTTAGCAGTCAGGGGCGATTTGGCAGTTTCTGCATTCTTCAGATGCCGCCAGCAGCCAAGTGGGTGTTTGAGTGGCCTTTCTGGAGGCACATGGGCGTCCATCACCTCCCTTTTATCAACGGGCAGAGGTGTCACTCACTTCCTCTTGCTGGGCCGGCCCATTAATATATGCATATTGAGCTGGGCAGGGGGCTGGAGCAAAAGGGGCCTCACTTGTATTCTGGTGTGTTTCACCAAGGCAAGCTAAAGCGTGCATTTTTTTTACCCCCCCCCCCCTTTTTTTTTATAAAACTTTGCTGAAGCTGTGTTTTGCAAAGGCAATATGCAAATGTGGGCCACTTTTTCTTTTTTCGTGCCCGGGCCGATTTTTAATCCCAATCCAACCCTGACTGGCACATGCATCAACGTAGGCTTTTGCGATTATTAACCACATTGCAGCTTAAGAGTTTCCCCTGCTGTGCTGGACAGCAACGAAAACGGGTGTGGTCATGACGAGCTGAGCTCGTCATGAGCACCTGAGAGGTATAAGCATGGAAGAGGTTAAGGAATCGCAATTAAGGAATCTCAAAAGCCTATGCATGTAGGAATCGCTATAAAAAAAGCGATTCCTACACATTCCTTAATTGCGAGTCGCAATTAAGCAATGCCGTCCCATTCATTCCAGGCCCATAGGAATGTATTGGAGATTGCATGAGCAATTTGCTCATGCAATTTCAAGGGTGCAAGGATGTCAAAATGACACCCTGTTGCACCCCAGAAATTGATCTGTGCACATATGTTGCACACACTCATGCCCTAAGTTCAACTTCATGGTAATTTGCACCCCCTATAAGCGAAATTGCGATTTTTTTTACTTTAATGCATTGCATTTAAGGAATCTCAATTTGGCATTCCTTAAATGCAATCGCAATTTAAGTAATCGCAAATTAGAGGTTCCTTAAATTGCGATTTTTGCATTTGGGATGATGCATCCCAAATGCAAAAATACCGGTCGCAAGGGGGCAGATTCTGAGAATCTGCCCTTTGCGACCGGTTTTTGCTTTGATGTTTTTGCCATATTGTTTTTGTGTGGAAGTTTGAAATACGCTTTCTAACATTAGATCCTTAACCACAGAAGAGAAACAGCAAGCGTTTGGTGCACTATTATATTTTGTTTACATTGTGCCATTAAGATTGATTAATATTAAAATGTGCTTGCAACTACCGCACAATTTACAAATTGAAAATTACTTGACTACTATCCTTTGGGCCTGGCATGCAACTGACACTGCCCCTGCCCAGCAGATCTTTCAGAGTTGAGCCTGCTATGCGACTGTGACAGTCACAGCCTATACGCCAGACACTGGAAATGCTGAAATGTCACTGACTCTGCCCCAAGTCCCTTGCGACGTCTCCGGCCAGTCCACCTCTAGCTGTTAATAAAAGCATTAACCACTTGGCTGCTATGCGTTTTCCCCCCCGGTGCTGGGATCCTCCATTTTCCATTATTCATGACGAGCTGGGCTCGTCATGAGCGTGCGAGGAGGCTACACCATGACGAGCCCAGCTCGTCATGAGCGTGGAAGGGGTTAACAACTACAAACTCAAAAAGCCCCACTTGGGGAAGAATGCTTCACATGGAGTCGCTGTATCTTTACCTTGCCTCCATTCTTCTGGCCTCACACTTTAACGTGAATGGGGCGGGTATATATTGTTCACATTCTGCTTTCTCTCCCATCCAGAAAACTCTTCCTTTTAAAAAAAAGGTTTATATAGCGTGAATCTACCCAAAGGTATTGGAGTGCTTTATAGGAGCACCTGTTACATTACATAAGGACACAGTTAAGTTTTAGTAGGCATGGGGAGAATACGGGCCATATGTCTCAACATCCTGATTTGCGATTCTCAAATAGCGATTTTTTAGAAATCGCTATTTGAGAATTGCAAATAGGGATGTATGTTAAATAAAAAAATCGCAATTTTTTAGCGATTTCTTAATATTCCTTAATTGCGATTCGCAAATTGCGAATCGCAATAAAGGAATACTTTCCCGTTCATTTCTATGGGCCAGGAGGCCCACAGGAATGAATGGGAAGTTATTCTCAATTTGCGATTCGCAATTTGAGAATCGCAAATTGAGAATAATTTCAAGGGTGCAGGGGTGTCAAAAGGACACCCTGATTAATGCACCCCTGAAATAAGCATGGGTGCACATGTGCTGCACATACATACCCTAAGGGCATAAATGTGCTTCACATTGCACTTTGAAAAATGCAAAAAAGTGCATTTTTCAAAGAAATCACAAATTAACACCAACTTGAAGTTGATGGTAATTTGCGATTCCTTAAGGCCAAATTGCACTTTTTTGGTGCTTTTTACATTGCATTTAAGGAATCACAAAATTTGCGATTCCTTAAATGCAATCGCAAAATAAGGAATCGCAAATTTAATACATACCATTTGGCAAAATTGCATTCGCAAACGCGAAATTCTGCAAATTTCGGCGTTTGCGAATGCAATTTTGCTTGATACATATGGCCCTACATCTTTACTACTATCCTTTGGGCCTGCAGGCGCGCACCTGGCATGCCACTGACTTGGTCCCTGCCCTGCAGACCTTTCATAGTTGAGCCTGCTATGCGACTGTCACAGCCACAGCCTACACGCCAGACACTGGAAAAGCTGAAATGTCACTGATTCTACCGCAGACCCCACATGACGTCTCCGGCCAGCCCACCTCTAGCTGTTAATAAAAGCATTAACAACTGCTGATCACAAACAAGGAGAGGATATATCATTATATTCAGAACAGCTAACCTCTGCATCTCCACACCCCTGTTCTAATCTCGGCCTCGTAACCTGACAAATCACTGTGTAAAGCTAGCCGTGTAGGAGGCCTTGGCCTTACCTTAGTCTTAGTTGCTCTTATATCGGACCGCCTGCCCAAAGCATACATTCCAATCAAGGTCAAGTCAGACACGTGCTTGACTCGTGCCCAGCCCTACGGGTTATTTGACCCAGCCATAACACATGGCTGTCAGGAAAATGTGTTGCATGCCGTTGACACTGATACGGTCCTCCTCGCCTGCAGATGTACCACTTCCTATCAAGGGCAAGTCAGACAAATGATTGACTCTTGCCCAGCCCTACAGTCATTAATAACCCAACAATATCACGTGGCTCTCTGGTAAATCCGTTCCATGCAGTTGACTGTGATGCTGCCCTCCCTGCGCGTCTGTAGATATACCACTATCTGTAATCTGCTCATTCCGGCCTTTTAGGAGCAAGCTAACGCAAATGACTGACATTTCCCCAGCCCGAGCGGCTTTTAGACCGACTGACAGTTAACCAATTGCTACAGCCCTACATAACATTCATCTACAGCTCAACTTGAAAATTACTCTTATACTACCTGCCATGCCACTGATATTTGCTGTAATGTAACTTGTATGGATGTAAAAGTATCCTACTATGTCCCAACCATACCTGCCCACCACCTCAGCATCAGCAGAGAACCATCTGATCACAACCACAGCAACACCTCAGCATCAACACAGCACCATCTCATCATCAGCACAACACCACCTCATCAGTAAACCTCGACCACTATAACACCAACTCTGCATCAGCACTACACCACCTCAGCACCAGCTCAGCACAACCTCAGCACCAGCGCAGCACAACCTCAACTTCAGCACAGCACCATCTCACCATCAAAATAGCACCATCTCTGCATTACTGTACCACCACCAACTCAGCCCCACCTCAGCACTAGTACAGCCCCACCTCTGCACCAGTGCAACACCACCTCAGCACCAGCGCAACCCCACCTCAGCAGCAATTCAGCACCAATGCAGCACCACTTCAGCATCAGTGCAGCACCACCTCAACATCAGGGCAGCATCACCTCAGCATAGCACCAACTCAACATAACTCAGAACCATGTAAGCACCAGCTCAGCACCACCTGATTACCAGTGCAGCACCCCCCACCTCAACATAGCTCAGCACCACATCAGTTTACCTCAGCATCACTAAGCACCACCTCAACATCACTCAGCACCACCCGAGTATCTTCAGCATAACCTCCGCACCAGCACATCACCACCTTAGCACCACCTCAACATCACTAAACACCACCTCACTCAGTCCTCGTAATATAGCATCTATTCATTCTCCCTTACTGTCCGTCTGCTGCTCGCATTATAATTTAGGAACTATTTCCCCAAATCCATCCTCCCATTATTTACATCCTCCTATAACAATTTCTTCTTTGTGATAAATAAAATAAAAAAATGTTTATCATTTTTTTATTACAACTTAACCAGCTGCAGAGCAGCCACAATACTCTATAACACAGCTTACAAACATTAGCAAAACCAATAGCTCTGGCTAAACACTTATAATGTCCCAAAGGCGAGACCTACTGGCTGTGCCAATGCTTGTTCCCTTAATAATCAGAAAAAGACTGAGGGATAATACACTTATGCGTAATACCTTGCTGATATATTATTGTGAAACAAACATTTACCACAAGAAAGTACAAATATTAAAAGCACAAATAAATTAAATTAACATCACAATATCACAAGACATATACATTCAAAAGTGTCCATTCTATACTTCATATTATCAAACAAAAATTGTCCAACAAACATTAATCTTTTTCAATCAAAATATCAAATTCCCTTTATCATTAGTTCTAAGGAACTCAGTAGGCCAAGGGATGGGTGTTTTGCAAACAGTCTTATCCCATCTTTAAATCTGCAACCGATCACCCTCACTCCCGCTTCATGACATCGACACGTTTTGACGTGCTTAGAGTGTCGTCTTTTGCTGAAGGTCTTCCTCAGGGCTCGGAAATTTGATGGATGACACTCATTTCAGTCCTTGTACAAGTTCATAGATGTCTATGTGGTGGAGGTCGCAGTGCTAATCCAGGAAAGCGGATGTCCTAATCATCTAGTTGCAGTCATGTGGTCTTCAAGGGCCTTTTGAATCCTCTTTTAACAAATCAGGGCCATCTCGGTGATCTCCACTCCTACTTTTCTTCACTGGTCTTTTTTCTGCTTGCAGCGCAGAATATTGCTTGCTCCTGCTTTGTTTCTCAGTTGGGTGCCTTTGAATCTCCTCCTGGTCTTCTCAATTTAGTGCGTAGGTGTTTCTCTACGCTAGATTGTTGGATCAGCTGACTCCTGCATAGGTGGACAGGTGTTGAGGCATGGGGGAAGTCTGTTCTGTTCACTCTATCCCAGGGGTCAAGCACGCTTATCTTGGTGGGTTAACCCTTCTTTGGCGCCTCTCTGGCTTCCACTGGTCCACCACCAGTCCTCTGTCGCTCTTCCCTGTGCCGCCGGCCAGTTTGCTCACCTCCTAGAGCCTGAAGAGCTCCACTGTGGCAGCACTGACACAGTATTAACACAACTTGATGAATTTGCATAAAACGGACCCACACACACTACTTAGCAGGTTGCAGGTGTGGTTCACCGGCACTCATTTTTGGGGACTGTGACTTATTTTTCATCACTAGACTTAGTCCTAGAACTATGGGAAACAAGCATTTGCAATGCAATAGGTCTCGCATTTGCGAGAGTTTGAGCTATTGGCACTGTAAATGACAATGCCTTTTATTTATGTGTTTTGAAAGCCTTCAAGCGGTGCGTAAACACACACTTTGTACTTATAGTCGTTGCTTAAGAGAAGCATGGCTGGCAGTAAAAGAAGCGCAGTTACTGCCAGCCTTGCTTCTCTTAAGCAACGACTCTAAGTACAAAGTGCCTGTTTACGGACCACTTGCAGGATTTCAAAACACATACATAAAAGGCATTCTCAAATGCGAGCCCCATGCTTGTTTTACATGCCACTCAGATATCTGGGAAGAGCACTTTCCATGCAGGAGATCACAGTAAGCAACATCATTTCTGATTTTCGCTCATTTTCACTGCATCTTTTTGCTCTCCCTAAACTCAGCTGATTGTCAGAAACCCCTGCATGTTTTAAGGCAGATTAGCAACGACAAACAAGGAGCGCCAAAAGATAAAAGGTGTCTGTGATTGTTGAAGCGGTCTAAGACAGTGCGCTAAAGAACATCAGTTCCATGCATGAGCTGCTTGTCCAGTCTGTGTTCATTCTTTGCATTTTGGTAGTACTACTCTTGGTTGTATAATGCAATTATCAGGACTATAGGGAGAGGAGGTTGCGTAACGGCCAGAGCTAATGACTTTGGAGCTGGAGAACCAGATTCGAGTCTCGGCGTCAGCTCAACATCCTGTGATTCAGGGCGAATCCCTTAATCCCGTTCCTGCCAAAAAATGTATGTGTCATTGTGTAATGTAACTGATGCTCATCTAAAGCACTCCAATACCTTTGGGTCGAGTTTGCGCTATATAAAACTGCCCAAAATAAAACAACATACAAAAGCAAATAAAAAACCGGGACTGTATGAATTATTCCCACAGGATCAGGGTAACACAGCCCCTGGTCGAGAGATATGTGGTCATGGAAAACGCTATGTGGTGGAGAATCTACTACTCGATTTGCTTTCTACTAGGCTTAATATGTTTGACAATATTATAGGAGCATTAAGCTGTTCCCCTAGTTATCAAAGCTTTTTCCGTTACCACCCAGGCTCTAGGTGTATCCAATGCCAAAATACCTTGCCTCAAATTACATTTTTTATGGCCAGGAGATGCTTAAGTATCGTTGTAATGCATCACAAACTTTAAGCGCGTGAAAAAGTTGCTAGCCCAAGATCACACAATTTGATGTCCGAAAACCAAGGATTAGAACTGCTTACATCTTGCTCCCAAGTAAATCAATTCGCTACTAAACATCAGTTCTTCCCCTCATTTAAGGTTTCTACATTTTGTATGCGTGACTAGTGACGATCACTTTGAGTTGCTGGTTTTAATGGTAAACGTGATGCCAGATGCACACAAGGGACCACAAAGTTCATAGGGCCGCGAGGCTGCAGATTGTGGAGGTGTGCTTTGCTGTATTATGTGAGTAGTGTACACGCTCTGACAGAGCACACACTGCGTGTGTGTGGTTGAACAGTGGCAGGCACATGCCATGGCTTTGTACTCGCAGTCCCAGGGGAGACAGACAGTTCCCACAGCATTTACTGGGTCATTTTGCAGCCTCAATAGTGAAATAGCATTTGGCTCTGGGGAAAGCTAAACTGCCATCAATAAACTAGAGGACAGACCCATAAGCAGATGGAAGACCAAATGCACACATAATAGTCTAACGCGCTGGAGTTAGGCTGCAGTCTCTCTGGAGGCGTGGGTTTGAATCCCACCGCTGCAAAAAAAAAAAAATGTCAAAAGAAATATTGTTACATTAAATAGTGGACTTACTTTACACTGAATACCTGAACTCACATTTCCTTTGAATTATTCCAGACTTTAAGCACACGTTGACACCTCAGCTCCCATCTGTGTAACTAAGATATGAAGTGAAACAGAAATCTAACACTGTACAGTCGGTGACAACGTAGCCACGCAAGCAGGCTGAGCAGACGGCTTCTGGAAATTTATGAAAGCGGTGCCGTGCTGAAAGAAATCACGGCGCCTATGCACATAAGTTAGACGTAAAAATAAATCAATAAGGAAAGCGTGCGCCGTGCATATTAAACGTATGAGCTGGCGGCCTGAGAAGTGTGCGCCACGGCAATTAAAACTAGACATAACCAGAGAGACAGGAGATTGGGAACGCGCGCGCGCGGCCGGCTCCGATCGCTTTCCTGAGCGTGCGCGTGCCAGTCTCCTGTCTCCTGGGAAGCAGACCCGGCAACTATAGTATCGCGCCTGCGCGATGCATATGGCTTCGCCATATGCATCGCAGGCGCGAGACCTAAAAAGGGAAGAGAAGGAGAAAGTGAAAGACATAAAACCCTGTTATTCATTTACAAGTTAAACACTACCCACAGGCAAGTCAAACATGTGGACTATTTTAATTTACATGGCACTATTGGGGAGGTGAAGAGGAGAAGCTGATAGTCTGTGGGATGTCGAGGAAATGCTATGGGAAATACTGACTTCTACTAACTGACTTGTCTTGGAAGCCTCGTATTCCTCCCAACAGCACCCTTTTTCAGTACTAACTTTCTCTCATACTATCTGTTATGATCTATAAATTGTGTCAATATGATTACAAGTTACATTTGTCCTTCACTGTATCTATACCTGAAAAAATTGAATATGAAGTTTACAGAAACAGACTGCGCTGCTTATGGTTAGTGATGTGAAATAGATATTTTGTCTTCTGGTTGAGCAGCCTGTAGAAGAGGGCCACCCAGTGTCTAATTTAGAAGCATTTAGATGTGTAGCTACATGAGAAGGCAAATATTTATGGCAGTGTTTAAATGAATACAGCAATTGTATTTTTCCCTCTCAATTTAGTCCCGCCATCTTCTCCTCACCTTCATTCTCCTGTTCCACCACAGCTCTTTGAGGCATCCTAACAGGGCCACCAGTGGGTATACTGCCTGGATATCGAGCAGTGGCGGCTCCTCCACAATGGCAGAGGAGTGTTGCTCCACTGCCTGGCGCAGAGCCAGCGAACGAAAAGTAAAACGATATTCTAGCATTGTTTTATTTTTTGTTTGCCAACTCTGAGCCAGCTTATGCAGGGAGGCGCTGGGCATGGGAGACGTGAGGAGGAGTGCTTGCGCACTCCCTATGTGGCATATGAGTTTGGCTGGCCGTCTCAGGCCGACCAAAACACACATGCGCACTTATATTTCTCCAGCCCGGCTGCTGAATTCAGCCGGTCTGGAGAAAGACCACAGAGTCCATGACCTAAGTGGAGCATTTTTCCTACCCACTGAGGCCAATACCTGCGATGCTCTGCAGCACGGGGATTTGATTGGAGTCTGTCCAAGGGCTGCTGGGACCAGGAAGAGGCCAGCAGGAACGAAGCGACACAGGAGGCGGCCGGCAGAGTCAGGTGAGTTTTTAAAATTATCATTAAACCCCCCAGAACACGCCCTGCTTGTGCTCGCTCTCACCCCATGCGCTCTCCCCACAAGCCACACCACCCTTTGTTAGTGGCAGCCACCACTGATGCATCGAGTTTTAAATATTGTGGAACCAAAATATCGTAGCCAGTTTAACGACTACCAAACTATCGTGAAGGCAAAATAGGAAAATGCATATTTACGATTCTTTACTCCACATATATATACCCTGACAAGGTACGCAGATGTACAGACAAGAATAGCGATTCCATACTTGCTTATTATAAACCTACGTCTTGGTATTTTGATAGGTGGTAGTTTGGTAGTTCAATCTTCGATATTTTTGTGCTCAACATTCTTTCATAAAACCGACAACTGCGTTTCAAGCAACCTGAATGGTATCTATATTGTGGCGCATTCCCACCACAATATAGATATCATCTATACAAGTGTGTGTGTGTGGAGGCCAGGCACATGCCTGGACATGCCTTGGGCAGTTCTCCTGCAGGCTCCCTCAGTTAGAGTGCCCTGTAAACTGAGAGGTGCATTGGTCTGTTCCCCTTCTTTGCTATTATTAGTGACTCTTGACACAAATGACAGATACTTTGGCTGTTAGTCACTATCGTATGCAGATGATCATCAGCTCATGGGCAGCTGGATCAACGCGAGTCTGGTTGCCAGTCTAGCGGGATGGCTTACTAAGACATAGCATTTTATGGGCCTCCCTGAACTCAAGCCGAATGCCAGCACTACAGAGCTGTGTTTGGCATTCTGGCTGGGCAATCTGAAGCCCTGCTGGCTCAACTCTCTCTGGCCACCTGAGCTAGGGGGCACACCCATACCGTTCTCCGATATTAAATAACTGGGCTTGTTCTTGAAAAACAAATTCAGGTCAACTTGATGTCCTCAGCCTGATTCACAGCCAGCTGAGGTGGAGTGGTTGGGGCACCTGAGTGCCCATGAAGGTTTGGCCGGCTGCCTTGGGATGGCCTAACCGTCATGCACACTTTGCATGCTCTCCACCAGCTGTATTGTACAGCCTGGGTGGAGAACATATATAGGCTCCCACTGCTTGGTGACAGCAGCATCATGATTGGCTTAGGGGAGCCTGTGTGTGCTTCCTGCTTCAAGCAGGAACAGAAGAGGATGGAGGCGAGGCGGCAGCCGGAACAAAGGTAAGTATGTTTAAAGGTATTTTTCTATCCCCGTCACACCCGTACTACTCGATGGCAGCCGCCACTGCAAATACTCATTGGAAGCACCACAGCATTAGCTCACAGTAGTGGAGGGTTGGCAACTGGGTGGGCTGCTAAGAGGAGCGCCGTTGATCCCATCGGTCAAGGGACTGAAGAAGATTCGGAGGACGACCAAGTGTGTGAGGCAACATCCTGCGCGGGTCTCCAAGTGTTGGAGGCAACATCCTGCGCGGGTCTCCAAGTGTGAGAGGCAACATCCTGCGCGGGTCTCCAAGTGTGTGAGGCAACATCCTGCACGGGTCTCCAAGTGTGTGAGGCAACATCCTGCGCGGGTCTCCAAATGTGTGAGGCAACATCCTGCGCGGGTCTCCAAGTTTGTGAGGCAACTTCCTGCACGGGTCTCCAAGTGTGTGAGGCAACATCCTGCACGGGTCTCCAAGTGTGTGAGGCAACATCCTGCGACAGTCTTCCATTTTTGACCAGTGAGCATTTTGCTTCACAAGGCGGCATTTTACAAGTACGGACTGAGCACATAGCTATAGTCCTCAACCCCCTCAGAGGGGTGGCCACAGAGGAAGTATCTCCCTGACCTGCCTGTGTATCCATGCTATGGACACACGCAGTTTGAACTGTCGTTCCGGATAAAGACTCCCTCAAAAAACAATGACATCCCTGCTGGGCACCTACTGCACTGAGTGAACAGATCTGTTAGACATGAAAAGAGGTTTACGACACCAGCTCCTGTTTAAACTGGTCATGTACGGTACCACTCCTGAAGCTGTTCTGCTTTTATGCCGTATGAACCTGTTCTTATGTGAAGAGCTCTGGCGCCTACTGAGTATTGTTGAATGAGTAATACACAAATTAAACACCCATATCAGCTCCAATATGACACTGTTGTAGTAATCTGCTGTCATTGTCTCTGGCCCTCAGTAGTCGGTTTTAGTAACAGTGGTTTCGTGATCTACTGTAAGTATCTCGAACCCTCGGATTTAATGACACTGGTGTTGTGATCTGCTGTCAAGGACTCTGGCCCTCCGTGATCTGCTGTCCCTGTCTCTGGTCCTCGGTTTTCATGACACTGAGCTCTCGACCTGCTGCCACCAACTCAGCCCTCAGTTTTAATCACAGCGGGGCTCTGTCTGCTGTCACCGTCTCAGGTCAACAGCTCCTAGTTTTAATAAGAAAGACCTGGTATCTGCTGTCAGTATCTCTAGGGCCCTACAACCCTCTCTTCTAATTATAGCGCTTCCTGCCAGGGTGGGCGGATGAGGCCTAATTGTTGTGAATGAAGGTGGGCTGCTGACCTGTGCCTAGTGCCTGGTGCTCGCGTGAGGCGCTGCGTCACAGGGGCTTCAGGCGCGTCTGTATGGTCGGGCACCATACTGCTTCATTCTATTCCAACTACAGAAACGCGACGGTAGAAAAGCAGGATTTTCCCTGGGCATGTCACCCGACACCAGCCATGGAGCGCACTTCTGCTGTACACACCGACAGGATTCGGTAGTGCGCCTCTGGGACGTGTATAACCCTTGGCGGTGCCTGGGGGGGGGAGGCTTCCATGTGCCGGCCCCTCCCGGGGTAGATGGCCCCGGGACAGGTGCACGCGAGGCCGGAGAGGAAACTTTGGTTTCACGCATATGCGCCGCCGTTCTGGGCCTGTCAGCCTCATTATCCGGCCCAGAAGGATGTGTCCAAGTGTTCGCGCCCCAGGCCGCCGAGGCGTCATCAATCACGGCTCCCAGGGCCTACCAGGGGCGTATTGAATCTCCTTTAACGAGCTTTCCATCCTTCCAGCTAGATCCCGCGCCCCGCTGAGGGTCCAATCCGGTCTCCGAACATGCAGACCCTCGGGAGATGCCTCCTGGGCATATAAATGTGTCCTATACTTAGGACAGCCCAGTGATGAACTGTGTGCGGGGGAGAGGACGCTGCAAACACTAGAAAACAAAGGCGGGGTCCCAATATGACTTCTTCGGAGACCCTATAACTGTTCTCACTTACAAGCTTTTGCTCATACCTCCAGGCGTGGGGGCGCAACACAAAACATGTGTGCACCCACGTTTAAAAGGAGTGGGACAGTGTTATCTAATAGCACAAATAATAAATGATGGTTTATTTATTTTATTTATTTATTGATGAGATTTGTAAAGCGCTCAAATACCCGTGGGTGCCACGGCGCTAAGGACAGCGGGCACAGACCAGATGGCAGAGGGACTTATTGGTTAAACAACCAGGTGTCTGTCATTTTTCCTAAAAGCTAGTAAGGACTGGCTGCATCTAATCTTAATTGGTTCTCAAAATAAGTACCTGTGGACAGTTACACTCAAGGATGGAACTTCCAACATCATAAAATCTGCCACTTTCAACAGCAGAAAGTATGGAAAAGTGGTGGGGACAAGGGACGACGAGGAGAGAAGCCACAGGAAAAATTAAAACTCCCACTATGCTGGAATTACTTTTAAGGTATATGCAAACATTCCACACACATTTTCTCCACACGTAATGCAGACGTAAAACTTCGAGTACACGCGCATCCTTCATTGAAAGGCGGCCCAGAAACCATCATCTTTTTCAGTGGTAAATGGAAAGGGGGTTCTACAAAGGAAAATATGTTTTTCCAAGTGTAGGAAACAAGGAATAAGGTACCTCAAACTTGCAGACAACACACTGGTTTAGGGTTAAAGGTAAGAGGGACAGCCCTGGCAATCCACAACTGCCTTAGATCTATGGGCAAAACCTATCAAGTTTTGTGATATCAAAAAACAAGTAAACTTGTAGACTTGGGGGCTAATGCGAAGTTTAAAGGGCTGGCCACAAAACTGCTGGCGCATTGGGGGCACTGCCTCTTCCACCGCAGCCATCTTGTTTGAGAATGCAGCAGGGACGCGTGGAGGTCTGGCAGACCAAGCAGCATTTAAAAATAAATGTCAAAGACCAACCCTCAAAGAGGGAGTTGGTTTTTGAGAAATGAAAAATTCAGGTCTCTTAAATGCTGAGGGTCTTCAGCTGGTGGATGAGGGAAATGGAACACTTTTCCTGCCTGGGTCTGCGATGCACGATATGGTGGTCTCGGGCAAGAAAAAAACACGCTTGGTATGGCTATGCAACGGTCATTCTAAAGAAAGAGGGTGACCCTTGCAAGCCATGTGAGCCGACGGTTGTGCGCCCTTCTGAACACGCCAATGCTAGGCCTAGCTGCAGCTCTACTGTCAAAACACAGTGGTTGGCTTATGGGGCATTTAACAGCTGTTGGTGGATGCTCTATTACCACCAACCATTAAATGACTATTATCATTGTTTAAAAGTCACGCTCAGCGTTCCTAGGAAAAAGATTCAAATTTCAATACCCATTGGCAAAGACAATGGGTATCGCCTATGCAAGAGCTATTGGCTTTGTCAAGGTTTTTTTCCATCTACTCGAGCTCGGCGGTGATGGGTAGGTCTCCCCACGCGGACACTGGTGATTTGAGCGACAATTCATGGGCTCATCCCTGATGTTCTGCCCCGCTGATCCCTCATGTGGCAAGTAGTCCTTGACCAATAGGAGAATCCACAGAGGTAACAAACACCACATACATGACACTAGCATGTTGTTGTTGTTCTTTCCTACTCCTCACTTTTGTAAAGGTCCTGATGAATCGCGGGTGATTTGACCCTCTGCGAGAAACATGTCGACCACCTTCACTTCTAGTCTCCTCTAGGATCACTTGAGTTAACCTGCTGACACCTAGCGAGCTAGCCCCACATTTTAGTTGCAGCCAGGGGACCCCCAGAATAAAGCGAATTCCGGTACCCCTTGCTACATTTTAAATCTCTCAATCACAATAACACACCATCCTGCCCACACACCCCCACCTCATCATAAGGCTGTTGGATAAAAAGATCTCCGCCAAAGAGCCCCTCTTTGAGGTGAGCCCGTCAGGGGTTGCACCGCCTCCCCGACGAGGAGCAAACGCCGATGATGAAGCATGACACCCTTCTGGGTGTGTGAGGCAAATACATCCAACATAATGGATGCCCTGGGGTGTCACACGAACGCCTTTGGTCACGCCAGATAAAAACTTCCCTATCTCTCCATAGGAACAGTTCAGCAACCCCTCTTTTGCTTGCTCTTTTTTCCATGTGGCACAGCATTGGAAGTTGCTATGCAACATCGCTTAAATTAACAACAAAAAGCGCTATAAAGTGGCCAGCGTTGACTTTTCACAGCACTTTTTTACCAGTTCAGTCAAATCAATCAATCAGGATTTGTAGAGCGCGGCTGCTTCACCCTGAGGCGCTGTGGAATCGTGCGGTGGGATTATGTTGCCTGTTCCTAATGGTTGAACATTCAGCTCTTGAGGTCCTTCCTGAACTACTGGAGCGATGGTGAGGCTCTGAGGTTCAAGGGTAGGGAATTCCAGGTCTTAGCCGCCAGGTGGGAGAAAGAGCAGCCTCGCTGTTTGCCCGCTGGATGCGTTGGGTAGCTGCAAGGTAGAGGGATCTGGAATGGAGTTCCCTGGTCGGTTGGTGATAATTCACTAGTTCATGGAGGTACGCCGGTCCTTCGTTGTGTAGTGCCTTGTAAGCGTGGGTGAGCAGCTTGAACTGGCATCTCTTTACGACAGGTAGGCAACAGTTTCCTGAGCTGAGGGGTGATGTGTGTTTGTCTGGGAAAGATGAGTCTGGCAGCTGTGCTCTGGATGGTCTGGAGTTTCCTCTGGAGTTGGGCGGTGATTCCTACGTAGGAGGGGTTGCCTGAGTCGAGTCTGCAGGAAGGGGCACATTCCTGCACAAAACATTCCTTAGAGGCATTTCCCTCTTTCTATGTCTGCCGCAGAATGCAGCACACATGGAAAAAGGAAGTAACAAGGAGAAAAAGATAGTTCTCCTTATTACAGCCCTCTTGGGGAGGTGTATCTTTTTGGCGGTAAATGGACCACCAGGCTTGGTCCATCTGGGAATGCACCAAAAACCATGGGAGTTGCGTGGGAACATCCACTGCAACGCCCATGAAACCCCCGTTGCGCGGAGTAATGCAACACAGCGATTTGCGCTGCATTGCATTACTCTATATTTTTGAAGCCCTTCAAAGCCATGCAAAGTGGCTTTGCGTGGCTTCAAAAATACGACACTGACGTTTGGGTCATGTATGTAACACATTGCGTGGTGCAAGCATGACACCAAACTCTCATAAATATTCTCCTGCATTTTGTGGAAATCTGACAATTAACACAACAGAAAGGTGAAGCATAATATAAAAGACAGTCCAGTAAAGAAACAGATTGGAAAATGTGGTATTGGGGAAAAAAGTGGAGGGTTTAGGCTTACTGAAGCGGAAGTGGTGGTGATTATACATAGAGATGCCATTTTTGAAGGGTTTGGCAGTGCTATTTCTTTAATACACACAATATATATACATAAAACAATAAACCCAAACAACTTCACTGATCCAATTCTCTTTACATAAGATATGAAGAACAAGGGTGCCAAAAATACCAAAGAGGGAACAATAGTTCTCTTTCATTCTCTTCTTCCTATGTCAGATAATCTCTGTAATCTTATAAAAACAGAAAATGATGATAATGCAAGAGAGAAATAACTGAAGCTGCTGCCAACAACTACCTTCAATGTGCGTCTTTGTTCTTAAGTAGGAGGTGACACCCAGCATTAGGCCACGACCCGGATACTGTGCAGGTGGCAAAAGCAAGGAAGGCAATCCGACTCTGAGAGCTCTATCATATAGATGCATCTGCTGTTTTCATTGGTTCTGAGCGCTCCAATGATTGCCTTACAGAGTTGTTTTGGGGGAAATATGCCATGTGTTGCAAAGCACTGGTGTGGCATCACTAACAGAGAGTGATGTAAGCACAAAAATACGAACTGTAACTTTTTAGTGTTGCGCTTCATACCACACTTCTGTTGTTTCTAAGCACTGTATATCACAGATGTTACTATGACACTATTGGAGGGATGGAAGATTAAGTGGGCCCTGCCAAAGTTCGAAATCATGACTTGCAGCTCACTGCTTGTTTCAGTGGTGAAGGTTCAAGTCACTGAGACACATTTTTCCTGGCTATATATTTAGTATAACACATGGGCTATGGTCCCTCTCTGCATATCATCAAATCGAGTTTATCTACCTAGAGCTGCAACCCAATAATCTGGCACCAACATATCCACAGACAAATGTTAACTCGCAGATAAATATAAAGCATTGACAAAGGCAATAGGTCTCGCCTATGCAAGAGCTATTGGCTTTGCCAATGTGTTTGAGCCATGTTGTACACCAGCGTGGCTGCTGCTCAACATGGCTAAAAGTTAGCGGCTTGGAGAGGAACTGAGAGTCATAGAGTGAGGTTGAGTGGGGTATAGTGGAGTGGAGTGGAATACAGTGGAGTGGTGTAGAGTAGAGTGGCGTACAGTAGAGTGTTGTGAAGAAAATAGAGTGCCATAGCATGACGTACAGTGGAGGGGCACAGAGTGGAGGGCCGTAAGTTGGACTGGGTAGAATGGAGTAGTGTGTCTTAGAGTGGAGTTGGGTGCACCTGAGTGCAGTGGAGTGGCAAGAAGTGTCATATATTCAGCACCGGCCCGTCGGTATGGGATGAGGCGCCATGCCCCCCACCTTTTTCCAGGTAAGAAGAATGTTTGTCAGACTCAACAAATGTCAGCCTGACACACACTCTTTTGGTTCAGGTCAGGCAGCCAGGAGCTAAACTAGCGCTAAATGCTCCTGGCTGTCTTAGTGGAAGTTTGCCAAGCTGAGGATTTCTGAATCCTGTGGGCGTGACCTCTTCAGCCTGGCAAAAGTGTCTCGAAGCCCACCCATCACCATTGCCTCAGACCTAGGAGCTTCAGTTTTAAGACCTAAAGTGCCCATAGCAGAGTGTTAATCAGTGACGAGATTGGAACTACTGCCTTCCCTCGTAGGCTGACCGAACTTGGCTGGTCAGCCAATGAGGGAAGGCATCAGTCCCACCCACCTGGGACCACCAATGCTTCCCTGTCAGAGAGTTGCTGTTGAGGTAAGTTTTTTTGATGTTTGGTATGTTCATGTATGTATGAATGTATGTGTTAGTGAGTACTGTGAATGGGGGTGTGTGCGTGTGTGAACAAATGGGTGTGAGTGAGGTATATGTGTGCGTGTGTGGCCCGCTCCCCTCCTTGGTAAAATTACCAGCCACCACTGCATATGATGGAGTGGCTTAGAGTGTCGTGGAGTAAAGTGGAGGGGCATAGAGTGGAGTAAAGTGGCGTAGAGGAAGATGCATAGAGTGGAGCTGGTAGAGTGGAGTAGACTGTGACTGAATGGAGTGGCGTAGAGTGGAGTAGAGTGTTGAGGAGGGAGTACAGCATTGTATAGCGGAGTAGAGTGGAGGGGCATAGAGTGGAGTAGAGTTCTGTAGAGTAAAGTGGCACAGAGTGTCATGCAGTGCAGTGGCGTAGAATGTCGTAGAGTAGTCTGGCATAGTGTGGAGTAAAGTGGCATGGAGTGGCATAGAGGGTTGAGTGGAGTAGTGTCAGAGAAGGTTGTCGTAGAGTGTTGTAGAGTGGAGTGAAGTGTTGAAGAGTGGAATGGCATAGAATAGAGCAAAGTGGGGTAACAGAGTTGAGTAGACTGTTGTGGAGTGGCATAGAGAGGAGTAGAATGTCATAGAGTGGAGTGGCACAGAGTGGAGTGGCACAGAGTGTAGTAGAGTGTAGTAGAGGAGAGTGGAGTGGCTTACAGGGGGTTGCGTAGATGAGGAGGGTGTCGAAGAGTAGAGCACAGTGTTATAGAGTGGAGTGGAATAGAATGGGCTGTTGTAGAGCTGAGGAGTGTAGAATGGAGCGTCGTAGAGTAGAGTGTTGTGCTGGGTCATGGAGTGGAGTCGACTGGGGCGCCGTAGCATAGAGTGGAGTAAAGTGTTGTAGAGTGGAGTAAAGTGTCAAAGTGGAGTGTCATTTAGTGAGTAGAGTGTTGAGTCGTAGAGTGGAGGGGAGTAGAGTGGTGTGTTGTACAGTGAAGAGGTGTATAGTCGAATAGCGTGGTGTGTCATAGAGGTGAATGGCATGTTGTATATTGTCGTAGAGTGGAGTGCCATAGAGTTGAGTTCCATAGAGTGGAGTGGCAAGTCCTAGAGTGGAGGGGAGTGTAGAGGTGAAGAATGGAGTGGTGCAGAGTGAAGTGGCGTAGATTGGAGTTGTGTAGAGTGGAGTGGAGTGGCATAGAGAGGAGTGGAGTGGCATAGAGAGCAGTAAAGTGGCCTAGAGTGGAGTGTAGTGTCGTAGAGTAGAGTGGAGTGTGGTGTCATTGAGTGGAGTGGTGTGTTATAGAGTGGAGTGGCATGTTTTAGAGTGGAGTGTCATACAGTGCAGTGGAGTAGTTCAAGTGGAATGGCGTGTCAGAGTGGAGTGGCATGGGAAGGCCTAGAGTAAAGAATAATGTAGTAGAATGTCATAGAGTGGTGCAGAGTGGCGTGGAGTGTCTTAGATTGGAGTGTTGTAGAGTGGCGTGGAGTGGAGTGTCGCAGAGTGGCAGAGAGTAGAGCAGAATGGCGTAGAGGGGAGGAGAGTGCTGTAGAGTAAAGGGGAAAGGGGCGCAGAGTGGAATAGATGTAGTAGAGTGGTGTAGAGTGGAGTGGCATAATGCGGAGTGTGCTTGGTGTGGTAATGCATTGCCATTACAGACAACATATTTTCAATTGAAATAACCATTACATTTGCACATACATACAGATTTACTGACAAAACTATACAGGGCACAAATGTTAATGAGTGGAAATGGCATCACCTAGTGTATTGATATGTTTTGATCGCTTTCAAATCGTTGTTTCCACCACACTTCCGAGTTACCAACAAATGTACTTCATTTGTGCTGTCCTAATTCTGATTTATTCGGAAATATTTGCACAGTTAATTTACAGGCATTTACATGTTGTGTGTGCTAGAAAAAAGCCTTTCCTTGCACAACCCCAGTAGCCAGCAAGACTGTCACATAAATCCTCTCACTTTTAAGTCAGAGAACGAAAAGTAAACATCAAGCTCACTTACAAAACCGAGCCTGACGCTTGAACTCTGTCTTTGAATGCACAGAAAATGTGACAAGATAAAAACAAAACTTAAAGGTCTGTTTATAGAAAGTGAGCACTTATGTAAGAATACAAAGACACATGGTAAACAGGCTATGCGCCACGGGAGGGCCAAAGATATACTGGGCAGCCTAAAACAAATAAAGCCAACAAATAGAAAGCAAGCAAACATGAGTTACAAAACACAAAGCCAATGTTAAGCAATGAACATTCCCAGGAAAGCTTTCAGAGTGTCCCCATGAAGTCTTTAGCAAACCAGACAGCTCTGCTGTCTGGTTGGCTTCGACCTAAAAAGCTATTCTTGCTCTCTGACTCAATCGCTCACAATCGATTCTTTATCTCACACTTTTAATGCAAGTGATTCTGTCTCATATCCCTCGCCTTCAAGCAATTCTTGCTCCACTGTCTCACACACTTGCCTGCAAGCAATTCTTCCACATTGTCTCGCACCCCCACCTGCAAGCGATTTGGTCTTCAATCAATTATTCAATCAATCAATCAATCATTTGTAAAGCGCACTACATACCCGCGAGGGTCTCAAGGCGCTGGGGGTGGGGGGGGGGGGGGGGGGAAGACCACTGATCGAACAGCCAGGTCTTGAGTATTGTCCTGAAGGATAGCAAGTCTTGGGTCTCTCGTAGGCTCAGTGGGAGGGAGTTCCATGTCTTGGTGGCGAGGTAGGAGAAGGATCTCCCACAGGTGGTTGTTCTTCTGATCCGCGGGATGGTGGCGAGTGAGAGGTCGGCAGAGCGTAGCTGGCGGTTGGGGATGTAGAAGGAGAGCCGTCTGTTGAGGTAGGCTGGGCCGGTCTTGTGGAGTGCCTTGTGTGCGTGGGTGAGGAGCTTGAAGGATATCCTCTTGTTGATGGGGAGCGAGTGCAGGTTTCTCAGGTTGGGGGTGATGTGGCCGTGGCGTGGTACATCGAGGATCAGTCGTGCTGAGGCATTTTGGATGCGCTGTAGTTGTTTGATGAGCTTGGTAGCGGCTCCCGCGTAGAGGGTGTTTCCGTAGTTGAGTCTGCTGCTGACGAGGGCCTGGGTGACTGTCTTTCTTGTATCTGTCGGGATCCATCTGTAGATCTTGCGGAGCATGCAGTGGGTGTTGAATCAGGAGGAGGAGACGGCGTTGCTTGGTAATTGAGAGCGTTGAGTCGGGGATGATTCCCAGGTTGCGTGCGTGGTCGGTGGGTGTAGGGGCTGCCCCTAAGGCCGCCGGCCACCAGGAGTCGTCTCAGGCTGAAGGGTTGGAGACGAGGATGAGGACCTCCGTCTTGTCCGAGTTCAGCTTCAGACGGCTGGTCTTCATTCCTTCGTGGAGGTTGGCTTTGGCAGTGATGGGGTCCTTGGTGAGGGAGAGGATCAGCTGAGTGTCGTCGGCGTAGAAGATTATGTTGAAGTCGTGCTGTCGGGCTACGTGTGCGAGCGGGGCCATGTAAATGTTGAACAGCGTCGGGCTGAGGGAGGATCCCTGGGGTACGCCGCAGATGATCTCTGAGGCTTTGGAATGGAATGGGTGGATGAGGACACTCTGGGTTCTGCCGGAGAGGAAGGAGGTGGTCCAATCCAAAGCCTTTTCTCAGATCCCTGCGGCGTGGAGGCATGCGCATAGTGTGTGGTGGCAGACGGTGTCGAAGGCCGGCAGAGAGGTCTAGGAGGATGAGTGCTGCGGACTCGCCGTTGTCTAGCAGGGTCCTGATGCCGTCTGGGACGGGTCCAGGATTCTGTTTTCTTCGAGGTATCGGGTTAGCTGCCTGTTGACGGTTTTCTCGATGACCTTGGCCGGGAAGGGGAGCAGAGAAATGGGCCGGAAGTTCTTGAGGTGTCTTGGGTCTGCCTTAGGTTTTTTGAGTAGGGCGTTGATCTCGGCGTGTTTCCAGATCTCTGGGAAGGTCGTGTTCTCGAGGGAGAGATTGATGACGTTGCGCCGGTGGGGTGAGATGGAGCTGCTTGCTCTGTTGAAGACGTGGTGCGGGAAAGGGTCTGACAGAGAGCCGGAGTGGATTGTGCGCATGGTCTTGATGGTGTCATCGATGCTCACGCTGGCCCATTCTAGCAGGGGGTAATGGTCGATGGTGTGCGGAGGGTCTGTTGTGTTGCTGTCTGTTGGGGCAGTCTGGGTGTTGAAGCTGTCGTGGATGTCTGCTCTCTTGCGCTGAAAGAAGGTGGCGAGGGAGTCGCACAAGGCTTGCGACGGCAGGATGTCGTTGGTGTTGGAGCTGGGGTTGGTGAGTTCCTTCACGATGTTGAAGAGCTCCTTGCTATTGTGTGCTTTGTTGTCTAGGCGGTCTTTGAAGGAGGTCCTCTTGGCAGCCCTGATGAGGTGGTGGTGGTTGCAGATGGCTTCCTTGTGCGCTGCGTGGCTGTCCGGAGTTTGTTCATTGTGCCATTTCTTCTCTAGTTTCCGGCAGGCTTGCTTGGAGGCTAGGAGTTCTGGGGTGTATCAGATGGCCCTCTTGCTGGTGTCTCTGTGGGGGGTTTCTTCAGCGGGGCGAGGGTGTTGGCGCAGTCCTCGATCCAGCGTCTAAGGCCGTCTAAGGCTGTGGGCAGCGTCGTGGGTGTTGGAGGGTTCGGTGGGAGGGCTGAGAGCGAGGTTTGCGTGTAGTTGGTCTTCGTTGATTTTGATCCAGCAGCGGCGGGGGATCTGTTGGGTGCGGTGGTGTGTGGTGAGTTACTGGAAGGCAAAGTGGATGCAGCGGTGGTCAGTCCAGAGGAGTTCGGTGGTGTGGCTGACGGAGACGTGCAGGCTTGAAGAGAAGACGGGGTCGAGCGTGTGGCCGCGGAGTGGGTGGGCGATGTGACGAGTTGCTTCAGTCCGAGGTTGGTGAGGTTATTGATCAGGGTTGTGGAGTTGTTGACGTTGTTGTTCTCAAGGTCAAAGTTCAGGTCTCCGAGGAGGATGTAGTCAGTGGAGGTCAGGGCGTGCGTGCTGATCAAGTCGGCGATGGAGTCGCTGAACTGAGGGCGGGGTCCAAGGGGTCGGTAGACGAGGGTGCCTCTGAAGGTGGAGTTAGGGTCTGTTTGGATCTGGAAATGCATGTGTTTGGCGGTGCTGAGCACGTCATAGGTGCTAGTCGAGACCCTGATGCTGTTCTTGTGGACGATGGCGATTCCTCCTCCGACTCCGTTAGTGCGGTCTCTGCGGGTGATCTTGTAGGCGTCTGGGATGGCTATGGCGATGTCGGGTGCGGAGGAGTCGTTAAACCGGGTCTCTGTCAGGAAGGCGACGTCCGGGGATGTTGTGTCGAGCAGGTCCCAGAGCTCGACGGCATGCTTGCGTGCGGAGCGGTTGTTCAGTAGTATGCATCGGAGGTGGTTGGGGTCTTTCTTGGCGGGTGGTTCGTTGGCTCTGAGGCTGGGTTAGCTGTAGTTCCGGCAGGTGAAGGGGCCCGTGTGTGCGTTTCGGGGCGGCCTTGAAGCAAATGTGGCTCCATCCGGAGTTGAGAGCGTGCAGAGTGCTGGCGTCGTAGTGGCAGCGGTAGTCGTGGTGGGTGCGGGGGCCAGGGGTTCTGGTGCTGGGCACGGTCCAGGTGCAGACGGGCTTGCCTTAGGCGCGCCTTTGGCGCGCCAGCAGCGCACCCCCTGCGCGCAGCCGGCATATATGGGGAGGTGGGAGGGAGGAGCAGCTGGGAGGCGTGAGGGGGGGGCTGCGAATGGGCAGTCAGGGGGGCGGGGCCGCAGGGGGCGCAGCGGCGAGGGCAGTGAGGGACCACGAAGGTAACAGAAGGAACGAGGGAAAAACAAGTGGCACAGAGGGCAGAAGGATTCAGAAAAGGGGGTGGTGATGAACAGAGTGCCTGAATTAAGCAGACCACTCTTACCCAGTCCAAAGATCAGGGCTTGATCCATCACCGTTTTTTAGCTCACTGCACCATCTCAGCTCAGAACTTGGCTATATGCAAATTAGTCTGTTCCTGTCCCAGTGCATGATGGGAACAGGGCAAACCAAACTACCAAGCCAATTCTTATACTGGGAAGGAAACAAGCTTCCGGGGACCGGTTTCTGCCATTTCAGGCGTCGTCGGCCCGGCTTGCTTGAATCCTGATGGTGCAATGAGCAAGGGACTCACATCTGAGTATACCCTTCCACGCATATGGTGGACAAAATGATTCAGAAAAGGGGGTGGTGATGAACAGAGTGCCTGAATTAAGCAGACCACCCTTACCCAGTCCAAAGATCAGGGCTTGATCCATCACCGTTTTTTAGCTCACTGCACCATCCCAGCTCAGAACTTGGCTATATGCAAATTAGTCTGTTCCTGTCCCAGTGCATGATGGGAACAGGGCAAACCAAACTACCAAGCCAATTCTTATACTGGGAAGGAAACAAGCTTCCGGGGACCGGTTTCTGCCATTTCAGGCGTCGTCGGCCCGGCTTGCTTGAATCCTGATGGTGCAATGAGCAAGGGACTCACATCTGAGTATACCCTTCCACGCATATGGTGGACAAAATGATTCAGAAAAGGGGGTGGTGATGAACAGAGTGCCTGAATTAAGCAGACCACTCTTACCCAGTCCAAAGATCAGGGCTTGATCCATCACCGTTTTTTAGCTCACTGCACCATCCCAGCTCAGAACTTGGCTATATGCAAATTAGTCTGTTCCTGTCCCAGTGCATGATGGGAACAGGGCAAACCAAACTACCAAGCCAATTCTTATACTGGGAAGGAAACAAGCTTCCGGGGACCGGTTTCTGCCATTTCAGGCGTCGTCGGCCCGGCTTGCTTGAATCCTGATGGTGCAATGAGCAAGGGACTCACATCTGAGTATACCCTTCCACGCATATGGTGGACAAATTGATTCAGAAAAGGGGGTGGTGATGAACAGAGTGCCTGAATTAAGCAGACCACTCTTACCCAGTCCAAAGATCAGGGCTTGATCCATCACCGTTTTTTAGCTCACTGCACCATCCCAGCTCAGAACTTGGCTATATGCAAATTAGTCTGTTCCTGTCCCAGTGCATGATGGGAACAGGGCAAACCAAACTACCAAGCCAATTCTTATACTGGGAAGGAAACAAGCTTCCGGGGACCGGTTTCTGCCATTTCAGGCGTCGTCGGCCCGGCTTGCTTGAATCCTGATGGTGCAATGAGCAAGGGACTCACATCTGAGTATACCCTTCCACGCATATGGTGGACAAATTGATTCAGAAAAGGGGGTGGTGATGAACAGAGTGCCTGAATTAAGCAGACCACTCTTACCCAGTCCAAAGATCAGGGCTTGATCCATCACCGTTTTTTAGCTCACTGCACCATCCCAGCTCAGAACTTGGCTATATGCAAATTAGTCTGTTCCTGTCCCAGTGCATGATGGGAACAGCACAAACCAAACTACCAAGCCAATTCTTATACTGGGAAGGAAACAAGCTTCCGGGGACCGGTTTCTGCCATTTCAGGCGTCGTCGGCCCGGCTTGCTTGAATCCTGATGGTGCAATGAGCAAGGGACTCACATCTGAGTATACCCTTCCACGCATATGGTGGACAAATTGATTCAGAAAAGGGGGTGGTGATGAACAGAGTGCCTGAATTAAGCAGACCACTCTTACCCAGTCCAAAGATCAGGGCTTGATCCATCACCGTTTTTTAGCTCACTGCACCATCCCAGCTCAGAACTTGGCTATATGCAAATTAGTCTGTTCCTGTCCCAGTGCATGATGGGAACAGGGCAAACCAAACTACCAAGCCAATTCTTATACTGGGAAGGAAACAAGCTTCCGGAGACCGGTTTCTGCCATTTCAGGCGTCGTCGGCCCGGCTTGCTTGAATCCTGATGGTGCAATGAGCAAGGGACTCACATCTGGGTATACCCTTCCACGCATATGGTGGACAAATTGATTCAGATTGAGGGCAGAAGGGCACAAAAAAATGTGTGGAACAGAGGGCAGAAGGGCACAAATAACGAGTGGAACAGAATGCAAAAGGGGCACAAAAACGAAGGAAAAACGAGTGGCACAAAGGGCAGAAGGGCACAAAAAAAGTGTGGAACAGAGGGCAGAAGGGCACAAATAACGAGTGGAACAGAAGGCAAAAGGGGCACAAAAACGAAGGAAAAACGAGTGGCACAAAGGGCAGAAGGGCAAAAAAACGAGTGGATCAGGAGGCAAAAGGGGCACAAAAACAAGGGAAAAACGAGTGGCACAGAGGGCAGAAGGGCACAAAAAAACGAGTGGAACAGAGTGCAGAAGGGCACAAAAAACGAGTGGAACAGAAGGCAGAAGGGCACAAAAAACGAGGGAAAAATGAGTGGCACAGAGGGCAGAAGGGCACATAAAACAAGTGGAACAGAGGGCAGAAGGGCACAAAAAACGAGTGGAACAGAAGGCAAAAGAGGCACAAAAACGAGTGGCACAGAAGGCAGACGGGCACAAAAACGAGTGCAGCAGAAGGCAAACGCGGCACAAAAACAAGGGAAAAACGAGTGGCACAGAAGGCAAAAAGGGCACAGAAATACCGAAAAAACAAGTGGCACAGAGGCAAAATACAGAATACAGAAATACAAGGGCAGCTAAGAACAGAAGTCAGAACGGGCAGAGAGGCATGGGGGCAGCGAGGAGAACAGAAGGGAAAACCGGGCAGAGACACGGGGGGCAGCGAGGGGTACAGAAGGATGAAAAAGGGGCACGGACCACGTACAGGCAGCGGGGGAAGACAGACAACAGCAGTCACAGACACAACAATGAAAATACAGGCAATACAATAAAAGCAATAAAGCGGAGGATGAACAAACCTACCTACGGCCTATCACTGGCCACCAGGGATGAGGCGCAGGTTGTAGCCTGCGGGTGGTGGAGGGCCTCGAACTTCCTCAGCAGCGGCAGTTGGGGCACGGAGACACAGGTGGTGCTGTGCGGAGGGGGAGCGACCTACCTGGTAGGGTCAAGAATCACTTGCAGGGGAGGGTCTTCTACCCTCCCCTGCAAGTGATTCTTTCCCCCTCTGTCTCACACCCTCGCTGTGCAAGCAATTTTCCCCCTCTGTTTCACACCGTTGCCTGAAAGTGATTCTCAGTCTCGAACCCTTGCCGACAAGCAATTCTCTGTGTCACACCCACGTTTGCAAGCAATTCTTCCCTTCTTTCTTGCACCATCGAATGCAAGTGATTCTCTGTCTCAGACCCTCCTTTCCAAGCAATTTTCTGTCTCACACCCCCACGTGCAAGCAATTGTTCCCTTCTTTCTTGCAACCTTGACTGCAAGCGATTCCCTGTCTCACAACCTGTCCCCATGCGATTCTCTTTCGCTCACCCTCGCCTGCAAGCGATTCTCTGTCTCGCACCCTTGTCTGCATCTTTTCAAGTCATTGCTGGTGAACTTAAATTGTTAACCTCCATTAGATAAGGTGAACATTCTCCTGGGACTGTGGTTAACAAACTTTAAACCTTATGTACTAGTGATTTCAGATGAGGGTTGTCATCTGTTTATTAGAAGAACATGTCCTTCAACACAGAACCTTATGCAAAGCCTTGTGGCAAACTAATGGGACTAGGGTGATCAGTTCTTCATTCTAATAAATCCACCTGTAGGATACAACAGGCCGAACAAAGATGGCTTAAGGTCAACATTTAATCATCTGAGAGCTGTGTTGGGAGTATGAAAATACAGCATTCATAAAGCACTGCACTAGAACATTAAAGAATGCAAGGGATAAACAAAGTTCATGAAAATAAAGAGATTTACAGTCTACTGACCAAACAATATAGAGGAAAAAGATTAAAGCAAAGCGAAGAAAGTTGGTTTAATGGATTCAATGGGAAGGTAATGATAGCAACAGTTGGGCTCCTGTGAACTTAATATAAGTCCATCAGAAAAACGAAAAGTAATTAAGTATACGATCGCACTCAGAAAAAAACATGGCTGGGCCGAAGAGGTGAATGAATTACACTGAATAAGGCTATTTTTGCTTTTTTTCTTCCTATAAAGTGCTTGTGTACACCGATAAGGCTCTTGGCGCTCAAAATAACAGATGCTGAAACTAAAGGTGAAGTTGTATAGGCATAGGAAGTAGTTAATATGTATGTTTTCAGTAGTTTCCTAAAATTTTTTAATGACATCCAGAATTTGACAGATAACGCACAGTGGTGGCCAATCACAGTACACTACACATTTCTTGAATAAAAGAGGTTGTATCTCCTCAATCTTCAAACTGCTGGTCATTCACATTGCGGACACCTTGCACACATTACGAGAAGCATGGTAGGCAGGCAAGGGAGCCCTCATGGAAGAAGAACGGGTCTTCACCCTGATGGCACCCATAGATTTGTCAAGGTCCACCAGATACTGGCTGATTTAATTTCAACATTGAAGAGCACAAATCTAATCCCACAGCATATACGGAAAATAGACGATACTTCCAACCCCACATTTCTCAGATGTCATAATGGAACTGGAGATTGCCTTCATACAGTGTGGTCCTACAAGGTCATTCAAATCCACTGGTAATAAACTCTATTTAATATACTACATAGGGTAAAGAAAACACCACCATGTATTCCTGTTGCCTTCAATTGTAATGCTTCTTTTCACATGAATATCACAACGAGCACTGATACATTGCATAATCAAATTTGTATATAATTTTTATATTAACATGCATGCTAAGTTTTATGGTTCTCGTGGGCCTAGAAGCCATTTTATTGAGGTAGTATACTCCCTGCATCTTGCAGCCTAGCCTCACTTTTAATCACGGCAAACAGAGGTGTGAATAGTGAACTCAGCAGTATGTTTATGTATATTTATCTTCTTTTTAGAGGACTACTCTCATTCTTTCTGGAAGAAGATCGTACTGCCTGCTCAATTGATAATTGTGTTGAAATAACAGTTTCTTCCAAGTGTTTGCACCCTCTAGACTTGTAATGACAGAAAAGTGTATAAGAACCATCCAAAATTGCATGCATTTTTGCATTTATGCTTCAACTGGCTTTTAGAGTGAGAGTTTTAGTTATGTTATGTATATTTGTAAAGCACACTATCATTTGCGAGAGTATCCTGGCACTGAGCAGGTGTGTGCTTATCCATACCTAAGGTAAGTTGGTTAATTAAAAAGCTAGGTCTTCAGCTTCTTCTACACTTCAAGAAGAGAGCAGGAGGCTCTGATGTGGAGAGGGAGGTCGTTTCATGCTTTAGGAGCGATGTTGGAAACGCTCATCTTCCTAATCTGGTTCTATGTATGCGTGCGATGTTCGCAAATAGGAGTCCTGCAGAGAGGAGGTGTCTGGATGGTTGCTGGCAGGAGATGCGACTGTTAAGGTAGGTGGGACCGGAGTTGTGGAGTGCCTCGAATGGGTGTGTGAGGATTTTGAATTGAGCACGCTTGTATATTGGAAACCAGTGTAGTTCCCTGAAGTGTGGTGTTATGCATGTTCTACGTGGGAGGTTGAGTCCGGATGCAGAGTTCTGGATGGCTTGTAGTTTTCTAGTGAGTTGCTTGGTGATTTCGGTGTAGATGGCATAGCCACAGTCCAACTTGCTGGTAACTAGAGCATGGTAGACAATGTTTCTTGTGTTGTTTTGGAGCCATTTGAAGATCTTAAGAGTATGGAAGCAGGATATATTAATAGTGCTGGCTTGTGTAGTCATGGCCAGGTTGCTGTCGATAATTATTCCAAGGTTCCTGGCGTGGGTGTGAGTTCGAGTTCAGCAGGTCACCATTTGGAGTCCCATGGTGAGGTGTTCTTGCCGAAGATCACTACTTCTGTCTTGTTCGTGTTGCGCTTGAGACAGTTGGCTTTCATACAATTAGCAATTTGGTCATGCAGGTGGTGAACTTGTTTCTTGTGTTGGGGGGTCTTGCCCAAGAGGGAGTGTATGAGGTGCATTTTGTCTGCGTAAGAGAGGATATGGATATTTTGTGCACAGATGACATTGGCCTAAGGGATCATGTATGCCTTGAAGAGGGTAGGGCTGAGCAATGAACTTTGAGGGACTCCGCACATGAGTTTTCAGGCTTCGGAGGAATAAGGTTCGAGGTTGACAGCTTGTGTTGCATCAGTTAAGAAGGCGGAGAACCAGTGGAGAGCAGGTCCTTGAATTCCAATGCCAAGCAAGCACCTGATGTGGATGGAGTCTGAGACCGTGTCAACTGCTGCAGTGGTCCCGGAGAATAAGGACTGCCAGCTCTCCTATGTCCAGGATCATATGGAGATCAGCTGTGGTGGCCATGAGTGCTGTTTCTGTACTGTGGTTGGACCTGAATGCAGACTATACAGCGTCAAGGAGATGGTGGTTGCTGAGGTAGTCAATGAGGCGGTGGTTGATTAGTTTCTCCAAAACCTTTGCTGGGCAGTGTAGGAGGGAGGGGTCTCTCGTTGGAAAGCGTGGCTGGGTCAGCAGATGGTTTCTTGAGTAGGGTCATGACGGTGGTATGTTTCCAGGTATCTGGAAAGGAATCCAAGAACGTATTGAGGATTAGTGTTAGTGCTTCACTGATCGGTAGGAGTCCTTCGGTAAAGGCAATGGTAGCAGCGATTTTGACAGTGGTGATGGCAGGCCCTGAGGTCAGACTTTGTTCATCGGTCTTGATGGGAAGTTGAATTGCAATGGTAACAGGGTCCAGTTGGTGGCTGAAGTTGCTGTATATGGAGAAGAGTTTGTTACAGAAGAATTCAGAGAGCTTGCTAAAAAGGTCTTGTGACGAAGGAAACATATAAATACCATAAATTACACCCATTTGAGCAACAAGAAACTCCAAGAAGATCTTTCAACTTCTGAAAAGCACCATAAATAGAAAGGTACTAACCACTCTGTCCATGCCATCCACCCCACTGTGATGGCATTATAACAGGTATATCCATGCCACCCTTTTGCCCCCCTTCTTCCCAGGCCGTGTGATTGGCAGGTGCAGGCTGCTGTAAGCTCCCAGGCACCACTTTCTGCATTCCTATACAAGGATGTTTAGTTACAGGAGGCCTGCTCACCACTGACTGAATCCCTGGGCAATTAAGAGAAAACCGTAAAACTTACAGCCGAGGAATTTCCTAATGCAAAAAAGATGAAAACCTGTCCTAATCAGCCTTCCACCTGCGTGTACCCAGTAGGCCAGGGAAGCAGGCTGTGGCCGAGGAGGGCTGCAGGCACAACCCTGAAAAAGCCTGAACAATGACGCATTCCTAAAAAGTTGCCTGGAATCAAAGCACATTTTAACAGTTTTATTTCTACTCCCCCGTATCGATGTTTCAGCATCATGTGTGAAATTCATTTGCAGTGAAAGACTGTGGGACCGGCCTCCGGAGGTCATTATCTGCAACAACAAAAAAACTATCACAAAACCTAAAGTGAGGCCTCAGGAAATGAGAACTTCACTGCAGAAAAACTCACCAGAAGACCTAGTATCTAGGGGAGACAGGGAACTAGTGGACCTCCTACTCACAGCGGCCGTTAAGACAATATTAGCGAACTGGAAGAACACTAGCAAAGCAACAATTAATAGGTGGTTTAACTGGGTAACCTTCCTGAGAGTCGCCGACAACATCACCACGAAACACTCAGCGAACCATATAGCCAGAGGGGAAATGTGGGCAGCCCTAGACTCATACCTTGGAGCATACAACCCCCTTAGACCTACAAACCCCCTCAGGCCAACAAAGGCCAGGGCTCAACCGCGCCCCTCCCCCCCTTCTATCTCTCTTCTTTCTTCTTTCTCTCTCAGCCAAGAGAACTTAGGGGCAAACGTAACACCTGCCACACAAATCAACAATCAGTACCAAACGTAACTACATACAACAAATGCCTTGAGATCATATGTCTATGCCCCCGCAACACTACTGTACTGTATTGTATTATACTTGTAAAATCTTCTTTTTCAATAAAATAATTTTGAAATAAAAAAAATATAAAAAGAAAACTCGACCTGTACTGCGGCCGTCAATAAGGGTGGCCTGCCGGTGCGAGCAGTAGGCAGCGCTACGAGCAGAGGCCATGATTGCGGCCAGAAACCAGTAGCCAGCCGTTGAGAAACTCCCGGCTCTGGCTCTAGGACGTGAGGTCCCCTGCGGCGGCAATCCACATACAAATTAAATGGGCCCGGCTCTAGGGCACTACTGCTTGATGTCAGGCGACAGGCTGTCTAACTCAGAGCAGCACAGTGCCACAGGAATCCCCGGAGACTGGTACATAGTAGCAATGCAGGTAAGAACCTTCCAGCAGCTCATTGCTCAGGGGTGAGCATACCAAGCCGGCAAGAGTAGGCGCACAGGCCATGTCTTGCGACGTGATGCCATTGCCAGCTGCCACACACTACAGCCCTTCAGCTGGTACAGTATGGAGAATGCATCATATGGGTGACAATGCATTTCAGTGCGGGGATGTAGAGCACCGCACTGAAATGCAGTAGTGTCACACCTGATGCATGATACTTGACAGGACTGGGGAGTCAAGGTGTCAGTACATGTGATGATCCAGCTGTTGAGATTTTTGATGGCTTTTAGCAAGTAGCTGGTGTGCTCGGGCCAATGCTCAGAGAGGGTGGAAGCCCCTCCACTTCTGAGATGCTTTTCTTGCTCCGGCATGCGGTTCCTGTGGAGGTAAGTCTGTGATGGAGCAGAATGGGTATACTGAAACTGATGAGGGCGAGATCTGTCCAGGTTATAGTTGCTGGCTTGTCAAATGTGATGTTGCTGATTGAGGAGAAAACTGAGTCTAATAGGTGTCCGGCGGAGTCGGTGGGTTTGATAATGTGCTGGCTGAGTCAAAGGTTTGCAAAGTTTTCTAGAAGGGCTGGAGAGGTTGGGTTGGTGCAGTCTTTTAAATGAAAGTTAAGGTCTCCAAACAGAATGAAGGTGCTGGATTTAAAGATGAGGGGGGCAAAAAAATGCCTTGATATCGCTGGTGAAATTGGTGCATGGTTTAGGTGGTCTGTCTACGAGGGTTCTGCCAAGGGAGAATATGGCTGTGACATATATCTTGAACGGAAGTTGTTCCATGTAGCCAGTGGGTGCGTCCATTTAGGTGGGAGAAGCTGATGGTACCATTGAATGTGATATTTACTCCACCTCAGAGCTTGTGCTGACGGTTTTGTCTAACGATCTTGCAGCCACGGGGGATGGTGGTAGCGATGTCCGTGCTGAGGCTGTAGACATCTTCGTGGAATCCACAAGAGGTCAGCCACCAATGGTTTTGAGGTCAGGATACCTGGGGAGACTTCACTGGACAGGTGAGCTAGTCCAGACTCAGGGCGTGGGCATAGGGTGCAGAGTGGGCAGACTTCGCGGGTCCAGCGAGATCCAGAATCCTTGGAGAGGGTTTCTTGTGAAGAGGGCTGCTGTCCTCAGGAGATATGGTCTTTGCTGTAGAGCAGGCACTCTTCCCAGGGTTTCTGGAAGTCTCTTGCTGCGGTATAGTCGTTGACTCCTTTGCAGAGTCTTTAAGCCGGTAGAGATGGGGCCAAATCAGTAGTCGTCTTCAGGCTTGGCTGCACAGCGTCGCCTTCATCCTTCTTCTTAAGTCGCAGGAATCTGAGGATCAAGGTTCAGGGGTGCCCCTAAATACTGAATTTAGGGGCATTACTAGTGCTGGCAGATAGTAGCTAATGGACTACTTACCTTTAGGGTGACTACACCCTCAGTAAGTCTCCTCCCTTTGGGGCGGGGGCATCCCCTAATCCTATTGGCTAAAATCCTTCCATCCAACATGGAGGATTTTCTAAGGAGGGGGTACACCTTAGGGGTGGCCTTGGCTGAGAGGGGACACACCTCTCCTGACTACTTATTTTCCCACTAAACCTGCTGCCAAAAGTGGGGCTTGGTCAGGAGGGCGGGCATCTTCACTAGCTAGAGAGGCCCTGGCTAGCATTACAAACGGGAAGCCTTTAAGGCTCACCGCCCTGAGTGCTGTTCCTGCTTGTGTGTAGGTGAGAAGCCCTTCCTCCTCAAGTAGGTTTTGTTCCTGATCAACAAGAGCACAAGGGCTCCCACCTCAGGGGGTCAGAAACATGTCTGAGTGTAGCAGGCTGGTACAAACCAGCCAGCTGTACACTAGGGAGTTAGTCGTTTTTCAGGGGGCATCTCTAAAATGCCCTCTGAGTGCATTTTGTAATAAATCCAGCATTGGCATCAGTGGGGGTTTATTAGGCCGAGAAGTTTGATACCAAGCTTCTTTTGCATCCAGTGAAACCATCATGGAGCTGTGGAGTTTATAATGACAAACTCCCAGCCCATGTACTCAATATGGCTTCACTGCACTTATAATGTAGAACAATGGATTAAAACACTGTAGGGGCATATTGCTCATGCTGCTATGCCCCTCATCTGTGGTATAGTGAAGCCTGCCTTCAGGCTGTGAGGCCTGCTAGAGAGGTGACTTACCTGTGCCACAGGCAGTGTTTGTAGGCATGACACACATACGTGCCATGTCAGCAGTGTGTTAGGTGAGTGATCTCTGTGTGGTGGCACAATACATGCTGCATCCTTTAGAGAGCCTCACTGGTCAAAAGGCTCTTGGTACCAGGGGAACCTTTTATAAGGGACTTGTATGTGGGCCAGAGGTGTGCCAATTGTGAAGACAAACGTACTGTTTTGGGAAAGAAAGCAGGCACTGGGAATCAGATTAGCAGGGACCCAGTGCACATTCAGTCAAAGTACATCAGACATCAGGCAAAAAGTGGGGGGTAACCATGCAAAAAAGGGGAACTTTAGTACAACGTATCACTGCTTTTCAAGTAAATTTTGATCCATATGAGCTAGAATTGTTTTTTTTAATGAAAATCCGCAAATTATGCAGCGGATGATGAATTATGTGGCAAATGTGGCAAATCCATAATCAAGCGAAAACATGGCAACAGCAGAATCACATAATTCCAGTGCCTCTGATTACAACTCATGTTCTATATAAATTATAGTTTGTGTATGTGAGATGCAGGTGATTGACAGCTAATCGCATAATCTTGTTTTTTTACACATGTTTTTCCGACTATATCAATAAAAAGATATCCTGAAAAAGACATTAAATAGATATGCTGTCAAGCAGCATCACGGGGTCCGGTCTGGTCTGGGTGGGTGGGTCAGGGCGGTCTTATCTTAAGTGCACAAGCATCCACGCAGCGTAACCCCTTCGGCGCGCATGACGAGCTGAGCTCGTCATGAGTTGTGCCGCTCGCACGCTGATGACGAGCTCAGCTCGTCATGTAACGCGGCTTTTTGAAAAAAGCCGCGTAGCGCGAAAATCGCCGCAGCGCGCATGCGGTTAAGCCAATAGACGGTCAGAGCTCTACCAGAAAGGCAGGCCATAAGAATGGAGGTCTGCCCGGACCAGCCCTCGAAGGGAGAGAACAGAGCAGTGTACTACCACAGTACTGATTTTTAAGTATTGTGCTAGCAAAATATCAAACCCAGAAAATCGACTGGCAAAATATTGTGAAGGAAAGTTTAAATAGATAAGTATAGGCTCATGTTTGATACTTAACACCAAACATATATACCTTGAGGACACGTAAATCATCGAGGTACCTAGATGTGGAGATCTTCACAATATTTTGGTAGTCGATAGGGTAGGAACAAAAAATGCATAAGAAGCAAAACTACCAAATAGTATTAAGTGGTTGACATAATAAGGTAAACGCAATGAAAGAGGGGCAACCTGCTAATTAAAGAGAGGGGCAAACCGCAGAAAATGTAATACAAATATGTGTGCAGTAACAGTGATAGGAGAGGAGCCCAAACCTATCAAAAGCAACAACGTGGACAGATGAAAACTGCTGACTGAAAATTGTACTAAAGAACAGCAAGAAACACGCGCTGGCCAAGATGTCTGGCTTTTGGCATGCTGTGCAATGGTTATTTTTTTTCTTATATTTTTATTGCAAGCATATGCGAACAAACAAACAAACAAACAAACAAAAAAGTGCCACCTAAACATGGCCTTCATTAAAAAATATTACATTTGAGAAAACACTCCTTTATGGTACTGTTTTACTGCTGATGTTTTTTAAATAACAAGCCTTTCACTTCTATCACTCACTTTATTATTTGGGTAGGAGGTAAGAGTAAGTCACCACCTAACTAAGCATTCGAATCTCAGGCAGCAACACTGTTACTTAAACACTTCATAACTTGAAAAGGGGGACAGAAATTAAAACACTATCTAACTGGGCACCCAAAATAAATAGTTAGTATTTAAAGTTAATCTGTTAATGTACAAATAAATTAAATAACAGGCTTTTACATTAGCTTTATCACTGAAGAGAAATTAACTATTTGTAGGCGGATCTGAACAACGCGGACAGCCTTTGTGTATTCACACAAAGTGAAGGGAGCCAGTGGGTAAAGTGGACTGACCTATGGCTCCATGCTGTAGGGGGTGAAAGCAAAATGTGAATAACACAGTTTAATAGACCAATGAATAAAACCACCTACCCAAAAGCCCTTCTATTTGTGTATACTATGAAATGAATGAAATACCAGCAATTGTAAAGCGCACAGCTACCTCTGGAGAGGTGTCTCGGCGCTGGGGGCCATCGGGAAGATTAAGCGAGCTATTGCCAGAGTCACATGGTGCTGGGATAACCTGCCACCGGGGATCGAACCGTGAACCCCATTGTCCAGAATCAGGCATCCTGGTTGCTGCGCCACACCTTTTCCACTACTATGTATGATTTTTGTGAGAAAACAGTAGTCCTGGAAACAAGTAATGATGCTGCCTCAAAGGCCAGACTTAAAAAAGGAACAAGCTGAACCTACGCATTCTGTGCAAAAAACGATGTCTGATCCCTTTAGGAAACAGGACTACACCTTGGAAACTACGGCTAGCCAGGGGGTGCACTTCCAAATAAGGTTGTTTGTAGGCCTGGGCAGAGTTGGCGAAGTTCCGCTAGGCAGAACTCAGCAAAGTGACAAAAAAACTCTGCCGCGCTATGCGGAGTTTCACAAGTGTCGGAGTGCGTTAGGTTGGGCCGTTCGCACTGATTTTTTAGTGCCGGGTGTTTTTTCCTGCGCTGGTAAATCAGCGCAAACGGAACCATGCGCAGCTCAAGAGGGCGCTCCTTCTTTCTGCTGCTCGAGTAGATTTTCTACTCAGGAGGCAGCTTCCTCAACGCGAAAGCATGGTTTCTCAAGGAAATCGGTCACAACCATCCACTACCGCCCACGTTGCTAAATCTCGCTGGGATGTGGTCTAGCGTTGGATTTTCCTCACTCGCCAACATGCGAGCGCGAGCGAGGTAAAAATTCCACTCCGCGAAATGCAGAGTGCGAAAAACTCCGCAAACGGAGAGGAGTTCACCGCCCAGGCCTATTTGTTTGATATATTTTGTACTATGGGACATGCCAAGAATCACATCAAGGGTTCCAGTACCTTGCTGTGTGAAAATTACTAGGGGAAATTAAAGTGAATACAACAACTCAGTAGTCTAGTAAAGGAGAACATGGCCACTCAACTTGACCATTAGTTTGGGATCGTGCCCTCAAAGCAGTATCAAAGGTCTTCAGCCGTAATGAGTGCGTCAAAATGGCTGCTGAACTCTGTCTCCCCACAGAGCCCCCTCATGTCTCACCCCTGCCAAGCTTGGAATACTTAAAACAAGAAACTAAACACAGCCTGTCTGGTCCATGGGTAAACCTAACCGCTTAGAAAACACAAACAAGAAAACAGCACCCAAGGAAAGCAAATACATGTGGGAAAAAGAAACTGTGAGAACGAGCAGGGTGCAGAGGCCTGGTGCCTGGAGACAGGTGGGGAAGGCTACTGTCCCCTCCACGGGGGGCAGGTGTCTGAGGGGGGGGAGGGGCACAGAAGGGGCTGCCTGGGCCTGTCCCGGAAGGTCAGGCTAGAGGAGGAACGAGCTGCGAGGATCACCACAGAGGGACAAAGAGCTGAAGAAAACCCTCACATTGCTAGGCGCTCCTGCCCAGCTATGGAATGATCCCGCCGTTCCCTCTGCTGGCTTCCCTTTTGTGAATCTCTGTTATGATTTAAAGAACATATCAGAAACACCAAGAATTACTGGTAAAAGAACATAATCAGCCGGGCAGTGAAAAGACCATCGATGATTGTCCTGATTTCGATACATTTGAAATATTTTGTGTACTTATAGCGCTAACAGGACACCCGATTGTCACTTCCAAGTACTACTGCACACTAAAAACGATTATAAGTACAAACAAAGCCGGGAAGTTAATTATACGATGTTCACAAAAATGCTACGTGACACAGGTTAGTCCCACGGGGAGGAATTTTACCCACTGAACAGCTGCGGGTGTAAGGAACCCCACTGCTCCAGAGAGCAGCGCCGCTGGGCGCAGCTACACTGACCTCCAACCACGTGACACTAACCATAAGATCACTTTAACCCCTCCCCTGCTGATGACGGAACCGCTCCGTCATCAGCCTCGGTCGCGCTGTGCTGATGACGGAGCGGTTCCTTCATGGCCCGTTCGGCACGCATGCACGGCGCGGATTCCGCGCCTGCGCTGTGTGTTCTATTGAGCGGGGCGGGCCATGACGGAACCGCTCCGTCATAAGCACAGCGCAACCGACGCTGGTGACGGAGCGGTTCCGTCACCAGCATGCGCCCGCCGCTCTTCCGCCCCGCCCCCTTAGCACTGCGGCGGAATAGCCGCCGCAGTGAAGGGGTTAACCTTTAGTTTTTTCAAATAATTTCTGTTGCGTTTTTATAATGGAAAGTAAGATGTCCATCGCTATGTGCGGCGTTGAGTTTGGTACCCAACCCCCCCCCCCCCCCCCCCCAAGCACCCAGCTACCCTTCTGTATACAACCGGCCAATAAGAGCATTCATCACAAAATAAAGCGGTGTCATTTTAAATTATGCAAGTCTACTAGCTTTCGCAATGGGTCACCATATTAATATATAATTGGGAAGCCTATTGGCTTTTTCAAAAGGTGATCATAATAACATACAAGGCACAGCTATTTACTTTGTCAAGAGGGCATCACTTCATTATATGAAGACAAACTTATTGGCGTTGACTAGGGATAATCACATCCTTTTATAAAACAACCCTATTGGGTTTCTTGATGGCTAACCACATAAATATACTAAACAAGGCTATTGGCTTTGTCAATGGATCACCACATCAATACCCATTGCCTCTGTCAACGACAATACATACTGTCAGAGTTTTTCTTTTACTCTCTTGAGGCCACATAACACCCCAAAGGAAGAACCACACGAGAGCCCTACAATCCTCAGTGGAGATTGAAAGGTTAAGGAAAGCTTAAAAACATCATCAATTTCACGTGGGGTCACCTTCTATAGACTCCAGGAAACATGTTTTTTTTGTTTTTTGTTTTTTTTAACTCTGGGGGGGGGGCTGCACTACATCTAGCTCTCATATTTTTTACATGTTGATGGTGCCCTCAAATCTGTTGGCAGTGGGCACTAAGATGGTCAGCCTAAAATCAGGGTAATCAATAGCAGGTCAAGGCCCGAGAGATGAGAGTCTGCTGGATTGGCTAGGCTACCCGGTCTGTAGAAGAAACCCAACGGCAAGGCCACTATCGCTGGTGAACAAAATATGCAAATTGCCCAATGAAGGGCATTATGGGGCTCTCTTTGCCAGGAGCAATGAACAATAAACAAGCAGCTCTGGCCAATCATGTATTCTTCTTTTTTTCTCCGTTTTTTTAAGGGTGGGCAGGGACCAGGGGCGCAACTAGGTCTTAAGTTCGGGGGGGGATAACATAGCATACAAAGGGGCGTGGTTAACATGTTAATCAATGTGGGCGGGGCTAAAATGGCAGACAATCAGGATCGGGTAATGCTCAGGCCATGCTAAGGAAACGAAGTGGCAAATTCTGCATTCAAAACTGGACAAGAATCCGTTTTATTAAAATTGGAAAAGAGAGGGTAATGTGAACCATTTATTAACAGTCAAGTGATTTGTTCATCTTGCAATAAAGTGTCACTCAACTACATTATATTGTCTCTACGATATTATGTAGACGGTTAAAATTACACCCTTTTTTCTAATGGAATGCCCATGAAACTGGGTCAAAAGAGCCCAGAACAACATGCTACTCTCTGAAAAACCTAGACTGTTCACAGATATAATTCACACAAAAAAGGGGACTCTGTCCCCGCCAAGACAAAGAAGGAATTTGAGATTTTGCAATGTGTCCATTTGCATTGTTATTACAAACTATAGCACCAACAAACATGAATTTATTGGCAGTACAGACATTAAAGCATGGTGCTTTAATGTATAGGCAGTGGAAGTAGGGGCGGGTGGGGTGCTGTGCAGCAGCACCCCCCATAATAACCATGCTAGAATTCAGAGGGTGCATGAGAAATAATAAAGCATTTACGTTTTGGTAATATCATGTTACATTTGCTGTTTTTCAAAAGAGAGGTCAAATGCCAGACTGTTGATACTGCGATTAACACAGAACTTGGTAATTATATCCCTGTCACAAAGTTCCAATCCTCACCTCTTCGGCTGGTGCAGCTCCTATTGTAATTGCATTTATATAACGTTCACTAACCCTGATGAGGCGATTAAGCGCTTTTTCAGTGAGTAGCACGCTACTCTGGGACCCATAGATAATCAGTGGTGAATTAGTATAGTAAAATATGAATTAATTTGAGTGGTGGACATGTTAGTCTGTTATTTGGATTGAGAAGGATAGGTGAGGGATAGAAGAGGGAAAAGGTTTGCTTTTATACAGCACTTACTACCCCAAATGAGGTGTTGAAGCGCTTTTTGGTGGGTAGCACGCTACTCTGGAACCAAAATAGAATTAGTGGGGACTGATATAGGGAAATATGAAATTAATCTGAGTGGTGGAGATCTTAGTCTGTTATTTGTATTGAAAAGGAATGGTGGAGGGATAGAAAAAGGAAGGGTCTAGAATGTGTTTTGGGGGTTCATAGCAGTAGAAGGGGGTTTCGGATGGAGGTGGAAGAGTCAGAGGGAAAGGTTTAGAAAGGCTTGTTTGGGAGATCTGAATAGTAAAAGAGGTATGAGATGATGGAAGGAGGGGTAGAGGAGAGAAGAGTATCGGGTTTAGGATGAATCAAAGAGCGTAGGTAGAGAATATACTGATAGAGGTATAGGGTTAGAAATAGGGCAGTGCATTGGAGAGAGTAGTAGAGTGAGGTTTTAGATGAGTCAGAGTGGAGGTAGGGAATATATTGCGAGAGATATGATGAGATCTAGGGTAGTGCAAAGTAACAAATATAAAGATACTTAAGTACATGAAAGGTATCTAAATGCATAAGGAAAAGAATCTATGTAGAATAAAGTTGCATTTAATAAACTAAGACTTTCAAGTGTTGTACTTGTGTGTTTGTGTAAGGTGTTAGATCATTCTGTACCATTATAGACCACTATCCCACCTGAATTAAAGGAAAAAGCTAAAAACCTGTATTTACACACTATAATTCCTTCCACCAAGCTGAATCTGTTATCAGTTTCATATCTATAGCACCAAGAGGCTCCTAGCGTACATGTTTAACAAATGGCCAAATAATATTAAAGAATGAAGAAAATAACAAAATGAGACCACACACAAGCCAATGTGTCTAGTAAACAAAATATGAAATTAAACCAAGAAAAAGTAATTATCCTAGTCTAGACTCATGGCCTGGGAACAAGCCTGGTGTTATATATCCGCTTAATACATTGGGCCTGGCTTCAGATGGAGGAAATTCTTACAAAGAACTAGTAGCGGTCGGTGGTGGGAGTGCTGCCGGGCGGTGACGGGGGGTGGGGGAGGGGCAGGGTGGGGTAGTAAACTATGGAATGCGGCCAAATACAGGTAAGTAAACATCAAAATAAATAAAACTAATTTTGTTGCAGGCACTGCATCGCCAAATGCGATGCAGTGCGTGCAACGAAATTTGTTTTATTTATTTTTACATTCTTAAAATGTGTATTATGATGATGCAACAATTGAATTACTGCACAGTGAATGTTTAAGATTGGCAGGTATTATCGGTCTTTATTGAGCTAGAGGGTGAATCGAAGAAAAACGTGAAAATAAACTAAAAATCCACAAATAAACGTATGAACCGGTCTACAATACACATACTACCAATCCAAACCTAGGACATGGTAGACATATTCAGCCATCATCTGTTGTTACAGTATTGCAGACTACTTTAGGAAGGCCAACCTACCCCTTGACTGGATGTATTAGAAATGGGCCCCATATGCTTCAAACAACATCCCAGACAGGGACCCCCCAACTGTGGCACCACTGGCCGGGGCCACTCAGCAGATAAGGGGGCGTGTTCTGCTTCACATCCGCATCTCATTTCTTGCAAAGACATGCCAGGGGACACCACCGCCTCAAGGCCACTTGCTGAAAATGCGACTACGATCTGCTTCGCAACAGCATCACTTGCAAGTACCACCCTTCCATAGTACCACTGTCCGGCCCACTCAGCAGACACGGGGGCAGGTATCTGAGGCATCACTGCCCCAAGCCCACACAGCTGAACTGAGGCCTGGCACGCGCCCCTGACCACCACCTCCATCACACTTGTGGTGGAAGGTGAAGACACACCAGGTGTTGCACAACTTCACAGCCATCATTCTCAACGCAGGATCTCTGCTCTCACTTCACAGTGTTTCCCTACAGCACACACAGGAGTGCAGAAACTGAATCCAAGCACCTACACCCATCGATGCACAAACATTGTGGGGAACCAGGGCCTAACTTGTTATTTCCAACCAAGTAACAATCTTCAGTGGCAAGATTTGTTAAAAATAATAAAAACAGATTGATCATAGAACGGACCAGTCAAGCATTAAATGAAACAGTTTCTTTCCCCTCGGCTGCTAGCATCTTCCTATTAGATGTTGGGCCACTGTTTCCAGCATTTGGTGACAGCCCCACCTCAGGAACCACTTGTAGGTGCTTTAATTCTCCCTACCTCAATGTGTCACTTTCATAGCCAGCACGAGCACTGTCACCAGTGCCAAGACCCACTAGGTGCTATATCCGTGCTTACGCACATTCACTGCTCCTCTCAACCCCAACAATCACTTTCAACCAATGAAGGGGCCTTAGGACGCAATGAGCAGCACTATCGTGCACCCCTATTCACTGTGTTCAGTCAGGAAACTGATAATGCGTGTAAACCTGGGATGTACTGTGCGCACAGCGGCGGGTCACACGAAGAATGCCCGTACAGTACCCACAGGAGGTGAGTGTGATGCTCTTCACACAGCCATCTAACATTTACCATTGCAATGTGTCTCCTCTCCTCGTGCAGACCTGCGGTTTGAGCAATGCTCCAAATACAGACTGGATACAAGTAAGGACAGCTCCTGAGAAAAATCAGTTGAGGTGTTGTGTGAGCTTTAGTTTCATGACTCACCAACAGGACTCTTGGAGCAGGGAGTGGGAAGATGTGCACAGCAGGGGTAAAGGAATGGCCAGTGCAGGTGACGCTTTTCCTTTGTAAAGGAATTCCTGCTGGTGTCATATCCCCCCTGCTGTGCACATCTTCACACTCCATGCTGCACCGCACATCAAACGTGCTTAGTTGAAATCCCTGCTTCAGGCAAAGAAATCACCTCGGCGGCACCCCCTCTGAAAGAAAACAAAAGGTAGGGGGCAGGGAGGGTCACTGATACCTTCAGAGGCTGGCTGGTTCTGGCCGGAGGCAGCCGGCTGGTTCTGGCCTCTCAGAAGGGGTCATTAAAATCGCAACCTCGGATTCTAAAGCATCCAAAAATAAAAGTGGAGCCTTAATACAAATGAAAGTCGGGAAACGGTTTTCATGCTTTCATTATTTTACATCATTGTAAATAAGCGAAGCACGGAAGTGTGTCATGCTGTCATCTGAACCTTGGGAGCCCGGGCTGAAGTTGACGACGGGGGGGGCTGAAGCCCGTTCAGCCCAATGGGTGTTGCGCGCCTGGCAGGGACCATCACTCAGTCTCACGTATGGGGTCCCCAGGACAGCACTGCATTGTGCCCCAAGGTGTGGGGTCCCAGGGCCGAAACGTGGCTCAGGGAGAGGGCCCCTGGCACTTCCCTTCTAAGACTGCACACGACCTCGGTGGATGGAGTCTCTGGGGCCGAAACTGGCTTGGGGAGGGGTACCACACACAGGGCCGGACTGGCCTTAGCGGGCATCTGCCATTTTCCCAGTGGGACGGAAGAGTGGGGTCCGGTTTTCAAGCGTTGCGAGTCAGTTTTGTTACTGGGGGAAGTTGTGCAGCAGTGCTGCAATATCGGCCCCCTGTAACAAAAGCGGCAGCAGTGGTGCTAAAGCGGCCAGCAGCAGTGCTAAAGCGGCAGCACTGCTTCTCACTAGCACCCCGACCCTCCTCTCCCGGGTCCGGTCCAGCTGAATTGCCAGGACTGGTTTGTGTTCAAAGTCTGGCCCAGCCAACGCTCACCCCACTCCCCATAATGGAAAATAACAAATGTGGTTTCACTCCTCTGTCTAAGCTCACCCCAGGGGTCATTTAAAGCAACAAAATCCTGGCTGTCATTTTGTTTTTTACCACAATTGTGCAGAAAAACCTCGGGATTGTGAGGGGGAAAAAAGCGTTCTACACAAGGGCTAGGAGGGCTGGGTATCCCTACCCTGCCCCCATTTTGCCTTTTTGAAAGACTTTTTCAGGAGAGGTGACCAAGTCTCCCACTCCTGTAATGGCTGCCACAACATTACTTTTATTGTTGCAGCCAGCCAATCAGAGCGCTCCCTCTGACAAAGCCCACTTAGCCAATCAGAAGGCATACATTTTTGAATTTCAGCCCAACGGTCCAGATATACAAATGTTAAGAACCTTTTTTTCTCAAAAACTATTGAATGGAATGAGACCAAATCACAAAAGGAACAGTTTCTGGGTAAAGATCTAACTTTCTGCTAAATGTGATGCAATTCCATTCAGCTGTTTAGGCTGTAGCGCTGTTCAAAAAGCCCTATGGAAATTTCATTTGAAAATTGTGTGTTTGGGGCTCCCCCCTTTTGAAGGATCCTCCTGACACTTTCAAGGAAGGAGCTGAGGTGGATAAACTTTTTGTTTGGAATCTTTTGTGAAGAGTCGAAAAACGGTTCCAAAGTTATTAGCAAAGCAAAAAAAGCACTTCCTATGGTAACTTGGTCCTAACTATAGCTTCACTTTAAGTAATATACATATTATCTTTGTAGGTGACCTCATCAGATTTATCTGTGACCCAATGTGCGCCCCTTCTCCTAAAATTCACTTCTACAGACGCCACTGGTGCAGCTCCAGTTTCTTCCCCAGCTCCGAGTCCGACCACCGGTTCCAAGTGAGCGATCCTATGAGATTACCTCGGTGGCCCTCATCCCAAGATGTCAGGTAATTAGATGGGGCAATACCAAGGCGGGGTTTATGGTCTGAGCTTTATCTTCCTCCCAGTAACTTCCGTCATGAGTTTTTGGCCCCTGACTTTGGAATAACACGCTGGACCCGGAAAATGGGGTCCATCTTCAGATGTCATTTCCAATTTTGGGGCTTTTCCCACCAGCTCCAGTAGTTGGAAAATGTCAGCAAAAAGATTTTTGTTTTACTGAGTGAGGTTCACCCGCAGGTAAAACTCAGGATCTGGTAGTGGGGTATCCCAGGGAGATACCGCTCTGCTACACCCGTAAAGAGCACTCGGTGGCTATGGATATATAAACAGATAAATATGGACTTTGATGAGAGGTTGGGAGACTGACGGCAAGAGAAGTGCATTCAAAAGACACAACACTAGGCTCTTGAAGACACCAAACAACACCAAGAAGACGCGCAAAATTATACTACATGTTTTTTAAAACACAACCTCAATTTTACTCTCAGTTTGGTACAGTAACCCAATGGCAGATCTTTGTATCATTTACAAACATACACCCATTGACCAGCAGTTCCTCGGCAATGCTAGGTTTGACTGCCCGAAGGGCATGTGTTCAGAACTGAGCCATTAGGTACAGGAGTTCCTTCCTCTTCCAGTTCACCGACCTACCCCTAAACCCCAACAATATCTCCAATTTCTGCAATGAAAAATACTTAAGTCCACTTACCGCTCCAAACATGAGTCTGAAAATGAGCCACCGGAAGCCCCAGATGACGATACGTGATGGCGGGGTATGTTCGGGCAGTGGTGCCAGAGTCCAGAGTGGGCACAGGAAGATTCCCAAGAACCCGGTTTCCAGAAGCAGAGTATCTGACCCTAGAAAAGGAAGAAGAGCAACAATGACTGAAGATGTATGATGAGTATTGCATTGTGTATCGTACCCAAACCCTCTGGATTGCTCTATTTAATTGCATTTACGCTTAACACCCCTAGGAAGTAGGGTGCTGAAGCACCTTGACTGATGGGTACCACATATCCCACTAGGGAACAAAGCTGAATTGTAGTGTGGCCTACGTGGAGACCACAATGCATCGACTGTGATGCTCTTATCCTGACTGTTTGCTGCGACAATGTTCATAGAGGAGGGAAGAGCAGAAAGGGATGCTCTTTAACATTGCTGTGTCTAGTTGAAAGGATACGGGTCATGACTGTAGCCTATGTGACAAGTGTGATGGGATCACACGCGATGAGTACTGGCATACACTCATGTTGTCGTGATTCTGTAGCTGAACAAAGTAGTGTGGGTGCAGGTGAACCTGCCTACAAACCTAGATTGGACCAACATTACGGTTCTTGGTTGAGTTTGAGCTACAGAGGTGCAACCCACAGGAATGCACTGCATTTCAGGCAGCCCCAGGAAACTAACTTTGGAATCCATCCAGAAGTGAAAGGGGTCAACCACGGTCCTTACTGTATAACACACGGCAGAATGCAGCACCTGAAAAAATACCTGATCACGATGCACTTGCTGCAGCCCAGCTGTGACACCACTAATTACCAGTCCTAAGAAATGCCTTGTACACACAAATGAGTTATGATGTGACCCGCCTGACTCAGGAAAAAAGGATATATTCTCCCAACACAAATTCCCACATAATTAGAATAATCTTTGTTAGTATATTTTCTTTCTCTGCAGATCAGTCATTGGTCTCCATTCGGCTTGTGAACGGTGGCTCTCTGGGTACCGTATGCTTGCGCTTCCTGTTGATTATGGAAGACTAGATTGACTGCTCCTGAATCATTCTTTGTCTTCTCTGTGCTCCTTCGGGATACATTTTTCCTGGGTATTTATTATATATACACACACACACACTCACACTGAGCACAAAAAGTCAGTGTTTCTGGATTCTCTTCAAACTGCAGCTGACGGTAATTAGCAGGGCTGAAGCTATGTGCAATACTGCTTCAGTAAAACTACATATATATGCATATATAATTTCATATAGGATAAAGTACCCCCTGACATACATTATGAGGACACTGCAAGTCACTGATGAGTTCCATAACCATAGAGATGAATGTTGAAGGAAGAGTTGCTTTTAAGGTTATGGAGCTCCAAGGTGTCTTGCAGTGTCCTTATCATGTACACCAGGCGGTACTTTATCCCATATAATACATGGTCATGCCATGACCTTTCCCATAAATCCCTTAAAACACTGGTGAGCATGTTTGAAAACATGTAGAATAAAAATAAAATCTTTATTGCAAAATTGAACACATCAAAAACTTGTTAGATTTTTGTTCTAAACAGATATTGGAAACAGTTCAATACAAGTCAGTTTAAAAAAAAATCGGCAGTAGCTCAGAATGTGTAGAAACATGCAGAAAGATTCTAGCAGTTGAATGCTGGGCCCTGGGTGACAAAAACCTGCTATACTGCCCCATTAGACATTGCTCCCACCATGGCAACGATTAACACGCTGAAAGTCATAAACTGGAATGGCCTTCTCATGCGGGAAACCTTACTACAAATAGGTACAATGCTAATGTACTTCCAATCTCACTAGGACTATAAGAGCTGGGAGGGCATCAGTATCACTAACCTTGATGTAGTATCAACACAAAACACTATCCATTCGATAACTGACCTCAAGCTGGAATTTGCCCTAAATAAACAACAATTCTTTAGATACGTGCTGCTCTCACGCGTCTTAAACCCACACTGAAAATCTGAATGCCATACCAGATTTCTACATTTTTGAGGCCAAGCTCCTCATAAGAAATATAGGCAAATATAAAATGTTGCTGCTCAATATTGTTCTTTAGTAATTAACACTCCAGACTCCTTCCCCACCTTACAAGAGGCTTAGCAGGGTGATCAAAGTCCCCCAAAGAGGAGGTAGCATGATACTCTAATGGCCCAAAGGAAACAACAGTCGTGACTCAGTTTGGTTTGATTCAGGTCAGATATCTACCATGCATTGACATGTAAAAAGCTCTGAAATATCAACGCAACTCCTCTTAGACTTATCTGAGCTGCAGCAAATACAATGGTGAACTCATATCTATGACATGCCTACGCCGTGTGCTACAGACATTCTTGCAAGGGTTCACGTGCTCTCTGTCAGACGTACTGGGATTGTGTGTGAAGCTCGAACATAAGATGACATTACTCCCTATCGTATTAGATTTGGACATAAACAGATACACATGGTTCCGCGTCATGTCGGTCTCATTATCCCCAGGAAAGATACTGCAGGTAAATGGTACAGACCTTCTAAATAGTGGGGCTCGTGGAATGGATCATTTCTTCCCTCTTGAGACACGAGCATGCCAAGCAAGAGGCTGTCCACAAGACCACAAAACATGGCGGCCTGAAATTCACATAAAGGGCTTGGACTGTAACCCCTGGGCATAAGGGGGGTGCCAGGGGATCACCCCGAGATGGTATTGTGGAATTATTGGATTAGAGACACCTTCTAACACATAGCAGTGACTGGCTGTGAATGGGAGATAATGTTGCACTGATGTGGTCATGTGAGCTCATGTTTTCTTGGAGTTATAGGTGCACCCATTAGAACGGATAGAATATGTAACCGAGAACTTGAACATGCGCTGTTCAATACTGCTGAGTGCCATCTAGTATTTGAAAATGCAAAAAGAGTGTTCCTAAAAAAAAAAAAATCTCTCTCTCTCTCTCTCTCGCTCTCTCTCTCTCTCTATATATATATATATATATATATATATTCACTGAACAAACCATAGGTTTCACACCAGTTATAGTTAGGAATTAGCCTTTAAAAACCCTATTAAATTCACTGAAAAAAACATAGGTTTCACACCAGTTATAGTTAGCTGGAAATTGTACTCGCATAAAACCATTGAAATTCCCACGTTATAGTTAGTTGGACTCACTATAACTTGCGCGTGCAATGCACTGCTGATGACGTCACATATTACATCACTCATGACATGGTCAGTGACATCACTCATGACATCACTGATGACACCATCCAGTGAATGTGTGTCTTTTAAAAAAATAAACATGTGTTATATATGTATATGTAAAAGTTGATGGAAGAATAAATGTTTAAATAAGTGTTTACATGAATGGTTTTTTTTTTTAAATTGATTGGTTAACTGGTTTATTAAGTGTATCTTAGTGAATACATATATTAGAAAGAAATGTTTAAATATTTAAATATATGTATTAGTGTTTCACTTTGTGTATAAGTGGCTGCATGGGTTGGTGAGTAGCTACATGTGTATGTATATGGGTTATTAGATTTTTTTTAGTATCAGTATGAGTGTCTGTATGGTTTGGTGGTAGATGCAGGAATCACTGACTCTCTGTTTGTATCTGTTTTGAAGACAGCATATGTGCGGGACTTTATGGGTGAATGAGTGTGTATATGTGTGTGTTAGTGAGTGAATGACTGTCTCACTAGTGTATTTATCAGTAACTACATATGTTTTAATCTAGTATATGTGAATATTGATGTATATAAGTGAGTATATGTGAGAGTAAGAGATTGTAAGAGTTCCTGTTTAAATAAGTATGTGTTTCTATAAGTGATTGTTTAAGAGAGTACATATGTGTAAGTTTCCTTGGAAATAAAGTGGTAGTGTGTGTATAGCTGTATATGCAAATAAATGGATGTTCAATAGTTTATTTGCATGTGTGAGTATGTGTGAGAGTATCTTTTGGATGACTGTCGGTGTGTAACAGGATGTATAGGTGTATCACTACATATGATGAGTGAGTATATGTATGAGTGACTATATAGAACTGTTGGTGAATGAGTGGATGTGTATATAGATTGTGGAATTATTTAATTGGTTGTTGTAACTGGTATGGGTATCTCAATTTTAAAAAAAAATTTTAGTTTCTATTTTTGAATATGTGTTTCAAGGGTTACATTACAGTGAAAGGAGGTCTGTCACTCTGTCACAAGGATGGTGTCATCAGTGATGTCATGAGTGATGTCACTGACCATGTCATGAGTGATGTAATATGTGACGTCATCAGCAGTGCATTGCACGCGCAAGTTATAGTGAGTCCAACTAACTATAACGTGGGAATTTCAATGGTTTTATGCGAGTAAAATTTCCAGCTAACTATAACTGGTGTGAAACCTACGGTTTTTCAGGGAATTTAATAGGTTTTTAAAATGCTAATTCCTAACTATAACTGGTGTGAAACCTATGGTTTTTTCAGTGAATTTCATCGGTTTTTTATATGCTAATTCCTAACTATAACGTGGCTGAAACCTATGTTTTTTTCAGTGAATTTCAAAGGTTTTTTAAATGCTAATTCACAACTATAACTGGTGAGAACTATGTTTTTTTCAGTGAATTTCATAGGTTTTTTTAAATGCTAATTCCTAACTATATATAGGGCCTCAAACGTATGTTTTTTTCAGTGAATTTCAAAGTTTTTTTATAGCAAATCTCTATAGCTATGAAATATAATATTTTTGTATAATGAATTTTATATTGTATATTTATGTAATACTATTTTTTTATGTATATTTTTCCCTTTTTTTTGTTTTCGCCCTGGAGCGCTCCCGGTGCGCTTACCGGTGAGCGCACCAGTAAGCGCAGTGTTACGGGGCGTTCACGGTGCGCATACCGGTGAGCGTCCCGTTAGCGCTATTGCCGCGAATGAAAACAACATCGTGACGTATCGCGTAGCCGCGACGCCGTGCGTCATAAGACACGTATCGCGTAGCCGCGAGATGCGTCTTATGACGCACGGCGTAAGCGCGCCCGAGCACATACGATCAAGCAACGTAAGCACCCCGACGCTTACGTTGCCACACTGGCCGCCATAAGTGTGACAGGGTATGCTCAGACGTGAGTCCCTTGCTCACTTTGCCACTGGATTCAAGCAAGCCGGGCTGAAGACGGCTGTAATGCCAGAAACCGGTCCTCGGAAGCTTGTTTCCGGTCCAGGGAAGGCATGGCTTGGCAGTTCGGGCTGGACTGTTCCCATGAGGCACAGGGTCAGACTGATTTGCATATAGCCATGTCTGAACTGGGGTGGCAGAGTGGGCTAAAGAACGGTGATGGGTCAAACCCAGATCTTTTGACTGGGTGTGAGTGTTTGATTGGTTCAGATGCTCCGTCCATCACCACCCCCTTTTGTACCGTTGTACTTGGAGAGAGCAAGAGGTGTTCTGTGCATTATCTGCTTCTCAAAGTTTCCTGATCTACAGCAATGGCTGCAAGGGAGTCATCCAGCAGTGATTCTGACGTTTTTTTGCGTGAGGACCCTCCTCACCACAATACAAAGGACCACTTCATTTGGAAATTTTTTGACATCCCTGAAAGAAAAAAAAGGTTAATGCTGCTAAGGTAACCTGCAGTATATGTGGCACTATTTTATCCAGAGGCAATCCTAATAGGAAATATAGCTTTGGAAATGCCACTTTAATTAGGCATGTCCAGAGAATACACCCAAATAACTATGCCAGGGAGAGTGTCAGGGACCTGGCACGGAATTTACCAAGAGATGGCGGCAGCACCTCCACTGGTGGAGCAACACCTTCAGGAACACCACGTGGAAGAATGGTCCCTAACGTGCAGCCGGTCTTTGCAGGCATAAAATTTCTATGCGTGGACTGTGATGAACTGCTCTGTTATTGGGAGCAGAGCGTTGAACTCATTGCTATAAAGAGACAGGAACACCGCTGCCCTCCCCGTCCCTAATTTTTCAAAATTTTTTGCTCCTGTTGAGCAGTTTTGGAATCCCTGTTTTTGTTTTTCCCCTGAAAAAAATCCAAAAAAAATATAAAATTGTTCTAAAAAAGTATAAAAAAATATAAAACAACAAAAAGAATAAAAAAACAGTTATTTTCAGAACTACCTCCAATTTATAAAAAAATGCTAAATTTTTTAAAAACTGTCATTCTTTTTTCTCCATGGTACGCTCCCCGGTACGCTCCCCGGTGCGCGTACCGGGCGCTCCCCCGCAAATGGCCCCCACATCATACCTACGGGGTCAGGGGGGGGTCTACCCTGCCCCCTTTTGGTCATTTCCCCCTTTGTTTTTGCCACCTCATGTGTCTCGATCCTACCGAGACACAAGATGGCGGCTGCTCCGGACTATTTGGAATGTTAACAGACACCCGAGAACCAATCAGCTTTCCGCTCGTGAACTCGCGTAGCGCGCTAGTGCGCGCCCCGGTGCGCGTACCGGGGGCGCGCATATAGATATATATATTTTTGGGGAACTAAATTACTCAAAATCCACTGGAGCACATATCTTGAGACATAGCAAAGGCACATCGGGCTACCAGTCCCTACAATTTTGCCAAGTTTGGTGGAAATCCATTCAGCTGTTCGGGCTAAAAGTGAGTCCAACCGCCCTATGGAAATTAACATGGGGAAAACACGTTTTGGGACCCCCTTTTATCTCGGCCCCCGCTTGACGAATCCCCCCAAACTTTCAGGGAAGGAGCGGAGCGGAGCGGGCCATCTAATTTGAGAAATTCGCGAAGATTCGTCCACCGACGTCAAAGTTATTCCCAATAGAATGTTGCGGATTTCCTATGGAAACTAGGTCCTAACTATAACTACCTACTGGCGACCGCCAGTAGGTAATATATATATATATATATACATGCATATATATATTCCAACCCTCTTTTCAGAAGAATGGAACGCACGCACAGGTGACTTTTTCAGAATATTCTTTAATTCTCAGCAATTAATCCAATGCTTTACGGGCATGTCATCGCTACCAACCAACGCGTTTCGGTCTCCCCGAGACCTTGATCACGGTCTCGGGGAGACCGTAAAGCGTTGGTTGGTAGCGATGACATGCCCGTAAAGCATTGGATTAATTGCTGAGAATTAAAGAATATTGTGAAAAAGTCACCTGTGAGTGTGTTCCATTCTTCTGAAAAGAGGGTTGGAATATATATTACGGCTTGGCTCCTCCGTGGAAGCTGCACCGCTGTAGATGCATCAGGAATCCGGCGAACTTGAGCTAACTTTGAAGAATATATACATATATATCAAACTTTGCCAGAAGGATTCTATGGTTGCAATATCAGCAAGATTATAAGGACCGCCATCAGTGAGTATCGTGTGTTTCTGAGAACTCTCTGTTGGGGTGCTGTTTTTACACTAAAGTCCGGCACTGACACTCTCACATTCAGTATTAAGCGACAGGGTTTGAGATTTGACAGCAAGCTGGGTCTATGAAGTGGCATGCATTTCACTACACGATGAATGCTACAGCATCACATGCAAGGAGAAGAAGAAAACAGGGATCACAAGTCTAACGCCATGTCTAGCTCAGGATGACTCCATAAGCATAAGATATGAAAATACTTTCAGAGGCGCAGTAGCAATGCAGCTGAAACTAGCCATAAGCATGAAAAGCTTAGCAACAACTACAGAGAAAGATAAAAAAGGATACCAGAAAAATAAACATCAATCACTGGCAAAACCAACAGGTCTGGCCTTGGAAAGCTGATGCAATTTTTTTTATTGCACTCACATCCCCAACAAATTAAAATGAACAAGAGAGAAAGAAAACATGCCACTAACTAAATGTACTGGCCATATGATTGCAATACAATTGTAACATTAAAAAACAAATAGCCATCACATATAGTTTTAATAGAGTAGTATGGATATTTCCTAGCTGGCAGGTGTATCTATAGGAAATATTTTTTTTAATTTAATGCACTTTACATGAAAATATGATGCTTTTGGTGCAAAGAAAACATAACACTAGCTTTGAATCAAAGTAACTAAAAGACCCAAATTAAAATTAACAGAATGACAACAAAAATTACAAGGATAAAGAAAAGAAAGAGGAAACTTAGGCAAAGTAACGTTTTAGCCCACCAACCCTGGTGCTGAAGTGCTCTTCTGTTTAGGTGATGTGCACGTAATCAGCCGAAATACCATCACTCACAGTGCAAGAAGCGATGGTTTTAGAGGGCTGACCTTGCAGCAGCCTAACCGACCAATAGATGAAGACAGCTGAGCCAAAGCCCTCCAAGGTGTCTATACATGTATGCAGTGTCAGACTGGGACAGAAAATAGGCCCGGACACCAAAGTAGAAGTGACCCCTATTAGCGCATCAGCTAGCAGAAAAAGTGGCCCACTTTGCAAATAGCGGTACAAAAGGGGGTGGTGATGGACGGAGCATCTGAACCAATCAAACACTCACACCCAGTCAAAAGATTTGGGTTTGACCCATCACCGTTTTTGGCCGCCATAAGTTTGGCAGGGTATGCTCAGACGTGAGTCCCTTGCTCACTTTGCCACTGGATTCAAGCATGCCGGGCTGAAGACGGCTATAATGCCAGAAGCCGGTCCTCGGAAGCTTGTTTCCGGTCCAGGGAAGGCATGGCTTGGCAGTTCGGGCTGGACTGTTCCCAGGAGGCACAGGGTCAGACTGATTTGCATATAGCCATGTCTGAACTGGGGTGGCAGAGTGTGCTAAAGAACGGTGATGGGTCAAACCCAGATCTGTTGACTGGGTGTGAGTGTTTGATTGGTTCAGATGCTCCGTCCATCACCACCCCCTTTTGTACCACTTTGCAAATAGGGCAGTTTTGAACTTGGAAAGACACGTTGTATAGGTATTTTGCAAGGTATGTATGCATTTGTGTTTTCCGTCAGCAATTTTTGTGGTAATATCAGGGAAATCAACAGTAAAAATCGGCTCACCAGACCATAAAACAGGCACGCAACCTCCAAAAAACGGGCCCACACATCGTCTAATCAGATCAGCACACTCGGCACTGCCTAATTGCCCTATAGGCCAGTCCGACCCTGCATGTGTGCATTTTTAGGTTTCGCCTATTATCATTCGCTTGCGAATGTAATAGGCGAAAATTCAAGGGCTCGATCGACTCGTCAAACCACTGCGGTTTTTCCACAGCGCATGTGAGGGTCACGTGACCACAAAAGCGGGTCACGTGACCACACAAGCACGCGCATCTCCCTAATCCGCCTGCCACACTTCTCCCCTCGCTCGCATTCCCGCCCCCCCACCAGGCTCTCCCGCCCCCATCCGGCTTCCCTCCGGCCATTTGCCAGCATTGCGAGGCCATTTGCCTTTACATGGACACAAAGGCGAAACTTAGACATAAATAAAATGTACTTCAAATTAAACAAAGAATCAGTTAACAACTCCTGTTTTCACCAGTACGTAATGTAGCACGCAAGACACAACATGCCGGAGCGCTTTTGAAGATTCTTTCTTTCTTTCTTTTCGAAGGTTTTTTTTTCGTTCCTTTGGTTTCCTCCCTTTTTTTTCCTTTCCTTCTTGCAGCCTTCGTGTGCCTTTTCCCTTTCTTCACTGCGAGCCAGCCTCTCTTCACAGTAAGTACCTAGGGACGCCGAGGACTCCCATGCATGTGAACTACAGCCGAACACATGCCCCTTGTCTGTGGCTCCCGCAGCCGCTCGCAGATGCCCCTGTATTCTAAGCCATTCTAGCACTCACGTGAAATGTTTCTGCAGCTCGACTCCCCCACCCCGTCTGTTTGGTTTCACATTTGCACGTCTCCTATGCTGCGATTACCAGTGGTTCTCAGGGCCAGCCTGACCTGACCCCGGGCGCCTGAACACCTCCTTGTGGTGGTAAACGGAATAGCCGCTGGAGTGATAATGAAAGTCGGCTTTCTCACGGCACCGTGGTCTTGAGCACGTCACAGGAGTTTATATGTTTTTATTTGTGCACTTTAATATAAGTCAAACTCGAGCCAATGGTATTGGGTGCATGAGCGCCTGTTACATTATATGAGGTCACATTCATTTTTTTAGGCACATGGAGATTAAGTGATTTGCTCAGAATAATTCTGGTTGAAAATCCTGCTTCCTATGGCGAGCTCGCGTTGCAATGTACATGGGAGTGTTTCACATCTCCAATGTATACCAAAAACATTACATCTATGTCTCATGAACACGTTGTATACAGAAACATTTTTTTATCCCTGCTGTAGGCTTTAAATCGTTTAGCTAGGACTCCAAACGGTAGATGCACCCATTGGCTTTGCCAGTGATTGGAACAAGTAAACTGGATTACTATCATGAATTAAAAAAAACATGAGTATGTGTCTAAAAATCCGTCTCCCCTACTGGTTCTCGTACAGAACGTTTCAAGGGTTCGTCTAGAATTTTAACTGCATAGAAAAGACAAGCACTGGCGTTGCCAATAGATTTCGCATTTGGAAAGTTGGAGCTATTGGTTTTGTAAATGACATTTTATATTTATATATTGTTATTGACAATGCCAATAACGATATATAAATATAAAATGTCATTTACAAAACCAATAGCTCCAACTTTCCAAATGCGAAACCTATTGGCAACGCTAGTGCTTGTTTTGTTAGGGACTTTTCTTTGGATTACCTGAAACTAACAAGGCAGTGAAAGTTGCCTCTACACCAAGAACTAAAAAAAACACCCTTAAGTAAAATGAAATAACTCAAACTGTCACTAAGAATGTTTGAGGGGGCCTGCGAGGTATAATGTTGCGAACTGTGACGGGGAAGTAAGCAGGTGAGATGAACCTATACGAAGTGCGATTCGCGTACTTGAGGTTGCTCGGTGAAATCAAAATGCAGACTCCGGCCTTTGTGCTGCTCCAAGCCAAAACAATAGTCTTACAGAAGACAGTAGCCAATAAAGAAACGCTGCAGTAGGAAACGCCTTAATCAAGCAATTTAAAAAAATGTCAGGCATGAAGAACTCTGCCTAAGTGTGAGTGGCAAAAAACTGTAGTTTGTAAATATCTTTCTATAGTACCTTACAGTGACGTCGCACAGTGGTGGGCCATCCACCCAGAAGAATGTATCTCCCAGATATTCATTGGCCTTGCGCTGAATGTGGCCCCCTTTAAGGACTGGTGGTCCCTGGAGAGATGGGGTGCCCACTGCCCAGTGCCCCGCAAGGGTCTGCGTTACGCCCCCTGGTACTATAGACCCTTTGCCTGTGTTTCTATTGTATGAGTTTCTGTTTCCTGGTGGGGTAATATTCATACCCACAAACACCAGTAAGTCATGTTGAGACACTATAACCGATCAAACTATTATGCTGGATTTCCCATATCTAAATTGTATTAAAGTCATAAGTCTTGAAAGTTTGTGGTGTTGTTTTTAATCCGTTAGTGGCCAGTGGCCTTCAGTCTTAACAAGAGTTTCACAGTAAATGGCAGAGCAGAGCAGAACAGAATGCAGTTTGAGCACAGTGAAAAGTGACTCACAACAGACTTTTGAATACATTTGGATGGGCTAATTGGACCGGACAGGAACAGGCCTGCGCTGTGACCAAGTGAAATTAAAGTAGTGTCTACCGGGTCTTCTCATGGACACAGTTCCGATCCGTTCCTCTGCCACGCAGCACACCCACTCACAGATGTGGGGGCTGCAAGTAGCCAGGAGAAGGATGGAAAAGCAAAATAGAACAACGTTTACCATGGGTTTAAGTTCCAGAGTTTTGTATCACGTAAATATAAGGAAACTGAGTTTCTAACCTCATACTTAGACCTTTAAATGGCATTCTATTTAGGAAAACTGGATGAGATCCATTTCGTGCAAGCCACACCACCCTGGACTTCCTGGGTCTCTCATTTTCAGAATTTCCTGCCGTTTGTAGGGCTCCCTGGATACCACCCAAGCTTGTCCCCACAAACTGCAACCAATGCCCTTGAAAACTGGCAGGAAACCAGGTTTTTGTTAGGACAGTTTAAGAAGGACAGGGCATTCTGGGTAAGAAAAGGCAGGGATCCATGAGTCTGGATCCTCTGTGTCTCTCATAGACCACAGTAGATGCTAAATGACCCTTGGCTCAAACAGATGTTGCTCTTGCTTTACTTGGATTTCTCAGTGGGTCACATATCTCCGTTTGGTTTCTTTTGCAGGCAGATTCAGGCAACAAGGTTCCCAGGGAAGTGGGCATCTCATCCTTGGTAATGTTGGGATGGTCTGGGTACTGGAGGCAGAAAAGAAAGACGGAACAATGGGAGAAAGCAGGAGCCTGTAAGAGAGATGAAGAGGCAGGGTGCGTCTGGTAGGGGATTACAACAGCATGAGGTGGATTCAAGCCTTTTCATTCAGTGCCCCGACGTTTAATTGCACCAGCAGTGGGCTTCTGAGTAGAAATGGGCACCAGCACTCATTCTTTTACAAAGGAAGCACTTACAAGTAATAACAGGTGTTGATGTAGTTCTACTGACAGGTACTTTTGAAATCATTTCTGTGGCCCTTCCCTCCTGCTTGCAGAACAGCAAGTGAAAGTTTCCATTGGGCCGGGTGCTCACTTGGTGAAAAATCTGGTGGACACAGGGCCAAACTTTACCACAAAATAGGAGTATTGGTTTGGTAACCCCAACAATCAATTTCATTTAGAGCCCAGTTCACAAAGGGACTTACAACTCGTAAAGTTACGAGTGCAGAGACTCTGCACTCGGGGCAGAATCTCCACACTCAGGGCAAAATCTCCGCACTGAGCACTGCAGCATGGAGATTCCGCCCGAGTGCGGAGACTCCACACTTGTAACTTTACGAGTCGTAACTCCCTTTGTGAATCGGGCCCACAGACATCTCTGGATATGGACCTTGGTAGTTGGGCTTTCCAATATAGGCCTTGTTTGGATACAATGAGTAGCATTGAGAATATTTCCTGGTATTCCGATATAGGGGTAACCGGAACTGTGTTCAATGGCCAATGGGTTTATCCTAAACTGGCAATGGATGGATATTACTATAGATGTTTCCATCTGCATGTTTTAAGGCACCAACACATGAACAGGGCAACAAGCGGACAAATATGGAAATATAACCCCAATAAAGACCAGCAAATAGGCACACAATTTGCTGGCTCCATAATAGAATAACAACCTACAGAGATGTCATACCTTAGTTTAGGACACTATTAGATCAATGAACATGGGGTGTTCCCCAGTCTCTAAGAAGATGTGGGGCGAACTGACACCCCACTTCGAAAGCACAGCGTTCATATGAGCATATCAAAAATGCCACACTTAATCCAGTCTTATCAAATAGGTTTATTTCCATTTATTCCACTTTTTTGAAACGTAACTCATTTTCAACGATCACATGTTAGACACTATGTTATACATTAAATCCTTAATGCTTGTAGACATGTCAATCCAGGCCTTAATCTGCAGCATGGAATGATACATAGATCCTCTTTATTCAGTACTTTTCATTACCCAATGCATTTCGGGCCTATTCTGACCCTTCCTTGGGGGTTATCTACAAATTAAAACAAAGTTGTTAACTTCTGTCTTTAAATAACTCTTGTTTGTCATTTTACATGCATAACGAAGACAAAATGTGTATTATATAATGAAAGTTCACCACCTAGCTAAATAATCAACGTGTTGCCCATAGAATTCATATTGTGCATTTCACTCGATAAATACCCACTCTTTCTGCACCCGTATCCAACAGAAATCTATCTTCTAAAGTTTGTTGTACGATTCCCCACACAAATGGGTTCACAACCTCCTCTAACCCTGGTGTTCCATCTACATAGTTTTTTACACACAAACCCGTACCTTTAAAGATTTTGTTGACTGTTTTCGTTCATCTTTTGGATCATTCTGAATGCCTCGCTGCATTGTGCTATTTAAAACACCTGTACCATATCCCCACCCATTTGTGTTCCTCAGATAAACGCCATGCGTTACTCCGAACTACGTCCATGAATTAACAAAACTACAGAGCCCACGATGCACTAATTTTGTGACAAGACAATCCCTTTTTAAAACATTTTCTTATTCTTATATCCTTCTGCCCTACACTAAGCAATCTGAAGAACCGGGTTTTCTTAGAACCCAGCGATGCCAGGGACACACCCGAAGTCTTCGGATTCACCTGTCTTGGAATACAGAGACACGGCATACTTCTAGGTGGCGCCAGAGATCAAATTTATTAGCTGCAGCTAGTAACAGTAAACCAAGCGATACAACACGGTGTACAACAAAGGAAACTGCTCAACTTTCGTAGAGCAAGACATCATCTTTTATCTAGAATTTTAGTTCATTACGAATGCACACCCACTGCGGCAAATTCTGACGAATGAAATACATTTTACACACATTATTACATTCCAAGAAGCTCACTTTACATCGTACCAACTCACAAGTTAATTATTAGGACTGTCCCAAATTCGATTACCACAAGCCGGACAAACCCATAATTGAAAGCACTACCCATGTAATGAAAAGACATAAGAAAAGGAGCAATTCAGATGTTGAGTAGGATAAGATATGTGCAAGCGACTAAATGTTAACGATATCCTGAAGATGGATTGGTAATTTCAGACAACGATCAGCTAGAGAAATTGGCTTCGTGAAAGGGTCAGTTTCAGGTGATGGGGTCAGCATCTTGCAGTTCACTCGCAAGTCGAAAAGACCAAGTTAATACGTACATGAACAACGAAGCCCATGCAACTTTGTTCGTTCGGTTACCTCCACGGCCTACGTGAGGGCAACACAAAATGGCGTCTCGAACAACGCAAAAATAAAATGGAGTCCGTTCCCGAAAACCACGGAACCTCAAACCCTCCTTTTGCCATTAAGTAGGCAATGACCTAAACTCACGTCAATCTGAATCCATGTCTATATCTATTCTCATCAAATCATCAAGATGTTGCTGTAACATCATCTTATTATCCTTCACTTCTCTCGGGACGGGTCTTCTCACACAGATCATAGCACAAAAGCCACAAATGGCGGGACCACACTGGATGCATAAGCAACACGAGAAAAGGATTGCTGAAGCCATACCAAGAAACATCAGAATCTTCCATCCCCATTTGGACAGCAGTTCCCAAAACCATCCTATCAGCGACCAGTTTCCTTCGTCTACATGTATAGACTCAGCAGACTTATGCAACTTCAAGATGGCTTGGTACACTGTCGGGGAGTTATCTGGTATGAAAACGCAGCAACTAGATCCGATCAATTTTCATACTCCACCTCTATCTGCAAGTATGATATCTAAAACAAAACGGTTCTGTAATGTCATAAGACGATCCGCTTGAAGCTCAGCTGTAATATTGCTAAGGGCACCTGCAGTCTCATTTATAGTGGCCTCGACCACTCTCGTAAGCTGATGAATATTCCTACTATTAGCCATAGGACCCCAAAAGGGCAGGAAACCCTTAAAGAAGTCTCCAACTTCTTGTACGGCAGTGGATTTCGCATCAATAACACCTCTACCATATCTTGTCTTATGGTAATTGAAAGCAGCTGTGTATGTAGGGGGAAGCAAAAATGCCACATAACATGTGCCTGAAAAATCAGATGGCAACCATGTATATGCTCTGTCGTAACAAACAAAATACGTGCCTTTGGCTGGCACGAACGGTGGAGATTTCTGGGACGTATAGACATAAGTGTGAACACACACACTCCTATCAAGCTGAGCTCTCGGATTCTGACCATTACCTTGCAGACAAAATGACCACGGTGGGGTACAATCCAAATAGGAGGAGACCTTTTCTGTCTCTCCTTTTCAGTCAAACTAATGCTATATCTCGTCTTGTTCCAACCAACATATGCTCGTACCTCATCTTTAGGGATAGCATTATACGCATCGATATCTCTAATCATATCGGCTATTCCCCGTATCAAGGCATTGTTACTCACATTATCTTTGACAGAACGTACAGGAGATGCTTCATTCGCATAGATAAACATTGCTTGGAGCGCCCATACTGACCCATTAGGCGAAAAAGGCAAAACCAAATATGGCATTCCCTTATCTGTCGTATGCGGCATAAGACCACAAACCCAACAATTCGTTGTATTTACGACTAGCTGATGCTGATGCAACATCTGTATGAACGAATTGTTCACAAATTCTGATCTTCGTGTCTGTTCATGTTCAGGCAACGTATGAAACTCATGTGGAGAAACAGTAGAAAAAGAAAGAGTAGGTTGGGAGGTAGATGCAAGCGTCTGTTGTGTAACATAGAAAATCCCACCCACACAAACTAACGTAATATTCAAAAGTATCAGAAAACACAATATTAAAAAACATTTGCTACGAATCAATGTACACGTTTTCATTTTAAAATCACTTTTCTCAACACTCTTATCAGATCCAAAAAACTCCATACTCTAACGTGCTGCTCACGGCTATTACCTTCTTCACTTAAGTGTGCGTCAAGATCGTACTAACGACCATGAACCACAGACCTTATGTCAATACGCGGCTCACCCCTTAAGGCTGTACCGCGACCCTGCAGCGGAGTCCGGATGGTGACTCGAAAAAGGAAAAAAGGAAAAAAAGTCTCTTGATCTGACAAGGTGTAATTCACTACAAAAAAGTTCAATCTTTATTTGTTTATAGATTCAGTCTTTCTCGGTCTTAGATTGTAACGCTCTTTGCCAGGCACAGTTTGCTCTTCAAAAAGGACCGCTGGATTCGTAGTATCGAGTTTCAGATGTGGGGGCACAGCAGCTTGAATAATATCATCATCCGCACGTTCTGACTAAGTCCATGTCAACTGTGTATCACTAAAAGGTACACATCTAGGAATTCTCTCACATTCAGAGTCAGCTATTCCATCCCTCACCCACTTATCATACGGTAAGGGCAAAGGGACTCTTTTGCAATGGGTGGCATGCACCCAGTTTTTTTACCAGCTACTCTAACAGCAGTCCTAGTGACCAAGAGAACCAAATGCTGTTCAGTCCATCTCGGCTCCAAATTCTTAGTTCGTTGAAAATTCTTTGTCAAGATGTAATCACCAGGTGGAATCGTGTGGCCTGGATCTGCAGTAGCTGTCGGCAAACTGTCATAGACCTGTTGGTGGAGAACACGCAATTTAGCAGTCAAGTCATGTAAGTAATCCACCAACATAGGGTACTCAATGTCACTGTATCTCTTGGGACGAGGCACACCCCAAACATTCGTCGGACGACCAAAAACTATTTTCTATGGGCTAAGTCCCACACGAGAATCCACAGTCGTCCTGGTTGACAAAAGAGCCATCGGCAAGGCATCTGGCCATGTAAGACCAGTGCTCGCTTGAATCTTAGCTAGCTTCAGCTTCAAAGTGCCATTGTAGCACTCAACAAGTCCAGCTGACTGGGGGTGATTCGCAGCATGGAATTTCTGATTGATACCCAAACCAGCACACACTTTCTTCATGATTTGACCCACAAATTCACTCCCATTGTCAGACCATACAATTCTCGGCAAGCCATACCTGGGGAAATACTCTTTGAGCAAAACCTTGGCTGTAGACAAGACAGTATTATCCTTTAGGGGGTAAGCCTCTATCCATCTGGAAAAGGCGCAAACAACCACAAGGACATACTTCAAGTTATTGCATCTCTCCATGTGAATGTAGTCTAGCTGTATCACCTCAAACGGATACGTCGGAGGAGCAAAATGACCAGCTGGAGTTGGAGTTCCCTTTCTAGGATTGTAATTCAAGCAAATCATACAATGCTTCACCACATTCTCAGCACATTTCGGAATTCCAGCATTCTGCCATACTGGAACCAACAACTTGCATATTTCCTTCGAACTAATGTGAGCCATTCCATGAGCCATAGTAACCACTGGGAGCACATACGCATCTGGCAACAACCATCGCTGGTGCTCCGACAACTCAACCCAACAACCTGTCGAATCCAACATACCCGTGCTTTCTCTCCACATACTCACTTCTTTCTCAGTAGCTTCAGCCTGAATCATCTTCACACTTTCTATTGTGTCTTCACACATTCCACCAGCCATGACCCAATTAGCAGGGCCTGCAACATACATACGACTCATCATATCTTTCGCCGTTTCCTTCGCAACTTCATCCGCAAACGCATTTCCTCGACCTACATCATCCACAACTTTCTTATGGGCACTACAGTTCACAATTGCAATCTGCTTTGGGAGAGTAAGTGATTCCAGAAGTTCATTCACTAACTGCCCATGCTGGATTTTCGTACCATGGGAAGTGAGGAATCCTCTCTCTCTCTCCACAAACGTCCAAAACTATGGGCAACACCAAACGCATACTGGCTATCAGTATAGACATTCACTCGCTTTCCTTCTGACAATACACACGCTCTAGTCAGTGCAATCAACTCTGCTGCTTGCGCAGAATTCTGTGCTATGCGTGCTGTTTCAACAACTGTATGCAAAGTTGTAACAGCATATGCCGCAATCGTTTCACCATTCGGAAGCTTAAAACATGAACCATCTACCCATAGGGTACCATCAACATTCGTAAGAGGAGTATCTTTTAAATCAACTCTAGCCTTCGTTTCTTCCTCTGTCCGAAGAAAGCAATCATGCTGTTCTTGAGCATCTGTCTCTACAGAAATCGGCAACAACGTAGCTGGATTCAACACTTTACATCTTTTAATGTGCACATGGCTAGCCAAAAGCATCAACTCATAACCTGACAAACGTGCACTAGTAAGATGCTGTGTCTTGGTCCTGTTTAATAAGGTATCCACTGCATGTGGGACCATTACAATCAACGTGTTATCCAATACCAAACCAGCAGACTGTCGAATAGAAACAGCCGCTGCCGCTGTAGCTCTCAAACAACTCGGCAACGCTCTACCTACCGGATCTAACGTCGCTGAAAAATACGCACATGGACGCTGCTTATCTCCAAATCATTGCGTCAAAACTGACAATGCACAACCTTCTCTCTCGTGCACATATAACGTGAAAGGCTTACTATAGTCCGGAGTACCCAACACCAGAGCCGAACACAATGCATCACGTAATTCAGAAAAACTTTTCTGACAATCGTCAGACCAAGGAAGAGGATGCGGAGTATCTTTAAGAGTCAATGCCAACAGAGGTTTTGCTAGTAAAGAAAAATTCGGAATCCATTGTCTGCAATACGACGTAATACCTAAAAAGGCACGTACTTCTCTCTGTGTGGATGGCACACTCATTTGCGCAATCGCTTGAATTCGTTCTGGGGTCAATCGCCGTCCCTCCTTCGACAAGAGATGACCTAAGTAGGTCACTTCTTGGCGGCAATACTGTAACTTTGAAGGTGACACTTTATGATGAAGGTCAGACAAATGTCGTAACAAGGAAAGAGTAGCCTTTTTACAAATCTCTTCATCATCAGCAGCAACAAGAAGATCGTCAACATACTGGACAAGAGTAGCACCAGAAGGCAACACAAAACCATCAAGCTGAGTTTTCAACGCCTGACTATAGATTGAGGGACTTTCACAATAACCTTGAGGAGCTCTCTAAAACCGGAAGCTTCTTCCTCCTAAAGAGAAGCCAAAAATATCTCTACTCTCCTCGGCAATCGGAATACTGAAGAAAGCATTCTTCAAGTCAATGACAGAAAACCAAGCTGCCGCAGCAGGAATCAGAGTCAACAAAGCAGTGATATCAGGAACAACAGGAAACTGTGGCACAACAATTTTGTTCACTTCTCGAAGATCGATCACAAACCGATACACAGGTGGCTGAGAAGCATCAGAACGCTTAAGGACAGGCAAAACAGGACTGTTACACACGTTACCTCTCATTTCTTCAACTACACCCTTCTCAACCAAATCATAGATGATCGCCAAAAGAGCTCTCTCGCCATCGCTCGATATTTTATATTGGGGAATACGAGGCAATCTAGCATTCGACTTGAGAGTTACAACATACGGTGGAATCTGCAAAAGGCCAACATCATTTGGCCCTGTAGCCCAAAGCGTATCAGGAAGCGAACGCAATTCCAGTGGAAGGCAATCTTTAGACAAATACATCGGAGAAATCACTCTCTTACCTAAGGTAAGGTGTACTCCCGAAGGAGAGCAATGTAATGTCGCATACAATCTTTTCAGCAAGTCCAAACCCAACAGATTCTCACCACAACCAGTCATTAGAATAGGTGGAGCTTCCAATTCACAAGGACCAATAGAAAGAGACAAAGGACTAGAAACCGGATTACGAACTGGGGCACCTGAAAATCCTACTGAAACATTGGTCAAGCCAGACAAAGGTGCGCCAGGAAGTTTAGAGTGCATAATAGAACTCTTCATCGCACCAGTATCCAAAAGAAAAGGTTCTACCACACCTGATGTAGTCACGTCAACATAAGGACCTCTCTGGTCTACTGGAACTGACACTACTACCTTACTTTGTCCTTGGCTGTCCTAGTTATCATTATAACCAGCACTCTCACCTTCAACACAGTAATCCTCAACATAGTACTGGGCAGACTGACCACTCGGAACATTCTGTCTGTCAAAATAATTCACAGAATTCTGAGGGGGAAAGGAACGCTCATTTTGGGGAAACACACCACGTCCCCTACCCCTAGGAGCTTGCTGGAAACCACCACGACCTCTCTGACCAGATACACCATTCGCACGCTGTAGCAAAGCCGGGCAACTATTCTTGAAATGACCTTCCTCTCTGCAGTAAGCACACTGATTAGGACCAGGAAAGAATCGTGGAGCATAAGGCTCAGGCTTTTGTAACAATCTCTGAAATTGTGGAGGTTGCTGAAATGGAGGCTGATTCGTATGAGGCGGATAAGCTTGCTGCAAAAGAACTTTCGTCTTTAGGTCTTTAGTTTTCCTCTCTACTTTATCCTTCTCATCTTTATCTCTATTCTCGTAATATTGTGCAGTAGCCAATATCTGGGCCGACGAAGAAACAGCCCATGAACTCTCAGAGTCCTTTAACTTATTAGAAGTTCGGGAAGCAAATTAAAGACAAATTTGTCCACAAACAACCTTTGACCACCTTCCGTACTCATATCCTGACCACTATGATCGATAAACGTTTCTTCAAACCTAGTGAAGAAATCAGACACACTCTCGTCTCTCTTTTGTTTACATGCTGCTAACTTATCCCAATTCACTCGTAAAGGAGGCATCATCGTTTTCATTAAATTAATGATTCTACCAGGTAATTCTGCAACTAAGGGTTCAGGTTTAGCACCTCCTATCTGCCGACCATCTGCAGTAACAATATTCGCCCACGAATCTCCTAATTCTGCCGCATGATTCTCATGACGAATCTTCGCCCACAGAGGTTGAGGAACTACATTACCCATCAACATATCTATATCGGCTAAATTCATAATACACGCATCAACTGTCTGGGACAACTCCTTGTAATAGCCAGCAGGATTCTTACGGGGGTCAGGTAAGGTCTGCTTAAGAGCCAAGACCTCTGCTCTCTTCCAAGGAACATGTACCCATACTCGCTGAAAATGAGCCGGTTCGGCTTGAATACCCTGATTAACATTAGCCTGAACTGCTTCTCTCCATACAGGAGGAACTTCTCTCATGGGGTACTGCTTCACTTTTCTCCTAACGGAGGAATCAGGTTTGTGCAATGTCTGAGGCGGTAGCCTAGACCTAAAAGCAAGTATCGTCTCTACGGCATCTGTAACATCCGATTCCACTATCGTTCCTTTAGCAAACTCTGACTGAACATCGAGCACTTCCTGCGGAATCGGACCCAACTCATTATCTTCCCATTCCTGACACAGAAAAGTACACATTACATCAAAAACATACCTTTGTTTAGGAGGATCCCACTGAAAGAAAACATCCATAACTGCTGGCAAATTATACCTGGAAGCATTCAAGATCCATCTACGAGCCAACAAATCCAACACTGTCCATTCCTCGGAACTAGGAAGCTGACTACGACTCTGCTTACGTTCCGAAACAGGGGTCATATTCAATGACCCAAACAATGGAGACAACAGATTAACAACAGTCTCAGTCATTCGTTTTCGAGCAGAAGGAGAAGAAGTAGCCCTAAGAACAGGAGAATAAGTATTTTGAGGCAGAAGAGGTGTAGGGACAAAGACAGTAGGAGTTGAAGATTCAGAAGTAGAAGGCAAAGAAGTTTTTGGCAAAGTTGGTAGCAAAGCTGGCAGCCCTAGAGGGGGTTGCGCAGTAGAAGGGAGAACCATCTGTGGAACAACGGGTGGCTGAACAACAGTAGGAGGTTGAACAACAAAGGGTGGAACAACCGGGGGTAATGGAGGCGCAGTAGCACCCTGCACATAAGGAGGTGGTAATCTCAGTAAATGAGAGATCAAAGGATCTTTTTCAAGGTCTTCAATCACTCTCGGAGGAGAAGTCGACAAGGCCGGATAACATTTATCTATGGCCATGCAACGTTGTCTATCTGAGACTTCACTTGCACGCTCTTCTCCATCTTCCTTAAACTGCCTAGCAGCTTGTAGTACTGACATATTCTTATCTTTCCTATCTCTTTTTGCTTGCTTAATTTCTCGCTGTTTGGCTTCCTTGCGCCAAAGGCGGAAAGAGTCAAACATTGCCGGCCGGGCTTTCTTCCTAAATAGCGCAACTTCCAGATTATCTAAAATATTTAATTCGAAACTACCATGTTGGGGCCATCGTAAAACACCATCTTTCTTAGTATAACGGACCCACACTTCATTATAAGTAATAGGACCCACTCCGTGTTTTGAATAGAGCTCATAAGTCGGAGTTCCAACCGGAGGTATCGGACACTAATCCTCCAATCGGGAATCCCTATTGCAACCACAACTAAACCATTTCCTAATTTTGCTAAGACCAGGCATTTTATAGCTCACTAATCTAGCTTCAAACTTCAAGGGGTTATCAACTATCGATACACTCAGAAATATACAAGCCCCTCGGCTTCGATTGTTGCGGAAACCGAATCAAACAAAACCAAGAACCAAAACAAAGTCGTAGGAGCGACCCACTTATACTTAACCATAATATCTGTCACGCCACCAGAAGACCGTCTATCGTCTCGCTTTACAAAGGATCAATCGAGGGTCCAAGACAGGGCGACAGTCAGGGCAGAAGTCCTTCGTAGCCGTCGGAAAGCGGGAAGCCTCGCAGCAAAATTCTTCGGTCCACGTCGACATACTGGGGTCGATGAAGTGGCGGCCTTCCTCCGGGATTTTCTCACGTGGCTCCTCACGATCCTCGGGCTTAGACCGGTACTGCTTGATGTCTCCCCATGTTGGGCGCCAAATGAAGAACCGGGTTTTCTTAGAACCCAGCGGTGCCAGGGACACACCCAAAGTCTTCGGATTCACCTGTCTTGGAATACAGAGACACGGAATACTTCTAGGTGGCGTCAGAGATCAAATTTATTAGCTGCAGCTAGTAACAGTAAACCAAGCGATACAACACGGTGTACAACTCAGGAAAATGCTCAACTTTCGTGGAGCAAGACATCATCTTTTATCTAGAATTTTAGTTCATTACGAATGCACACCCACTGCGGCAAATTCTGACGAATGAAATACATTTTACACACATCATTACATTCCAAGAAGGTCACTTTACATTGTACCAACCCACAAGTTAATTATTAGGACTGTCCCAAATTCGATTACCACAAGCCGGACAAACCCATAATTGAAAGCACTACCCATGTAATGAAAAGACATAAGAAAAGGAGCAATTCAGATGTTGAGTAGGATAAGATATGTGCAAGCGACTAAAAGTTAACGATATCCTGAACATTGATTGATAATTTCAGACAACGATCAGCGAGAGAAATTGGCTTCGTGAAAGGGTCAGTTTCAGGTGACGGGGTCAGCATCTTGCAGTTCACTCGCAAGTCGAAAAGACCAAGTTAATACGTATGTAGGAGAGTAGGGTCTGCTATCCTATGGTCACCCCAAATTTTTGCTTTTTGCTTCACTGGTTTTCGACTACTGAGGCTGTGGGCCTACTGATCAGACCCCCAGCCTGCTGTTCTCTCACTAAATTAATGACACATGTGCTATAGGCACATACCAATTGGAAATGGACTCCTTGTCAGCCCCTGTAGAATGCACTATAGGTGCACAGGGCACAGGAGCCACTAAGGCTTACCAGGGGCTGCAGCATATCTTTTGCCACCCCTGGCTGGTTCTTAAATTGACACAACTGGCTGATCACTCAGCTGGGGTAAGGTGGTGTACACACCCCTTGCTTAGATATAGTATACCTATGTCTAAACCTATATCTGGACACATGTAAACCTGTGAGCCACTCCTATAGGCAGGCCTCCCCAATCCTGGAGGCTGGGTGCATGGTTTTTATGTGAGATGGAGCTCTAGCATGAGCTGAGCCTGTCTGCAGCCGTCGGGAACAAATCCCTAAGCTGTTTCAGGATAATGCCATACCATATACTATTAAGTGCCTTATAATCCTCGCGGTTATTTAGCAACTTTGGTTTGGCTTTATCAAAACATGTCGTGTAAGGTGTCATACGCTTTGGAATACCATCCCCTCGCCAGTTCTGGCGACGGGGATGGCATTCCACCCCTCTAGAGGGGTAAGACATGTTACTTCACTTTAATGCGGTTGATTTCTCCAAAGGCCTTAAGATCCACAAAATGGATGCCTCTGCCACAGACAAATGTCTGGACCCCTGGAGCTGACCGAAACTCAGTCAAGGGGGCCCTGGACAAAGGGTTTCCTGTCACAGGAGGGTGTCACCGCCCTCCAGACAGGAGATAGTGTATTGTAGCAGGGAGGTTTGAAAGAAACCAGACACTGCCTGGGGCGCACAAGGCTGCCCCTTGCATAATCCGGCCAAACCGGTTCTGGGGCACTCCAGCCCTCGTGCCAGGGCGGCCTGGATCAAAGGAAGGGGGTGTATCCACCCACTTCCTGGGTCCCACCCATAGGAGGGGACCTAGCAGGTAATCACGCCCACCAGATTCGAATAAGAGTGGGAGCAGTGCCAATGCACATCAGATTTCCTGGAAGAAACATTTGAAACGATATTCTGGACCCTTCGCCCTCCATCTCAACGTGGAAGCCCGAAGAATCTCCCTTGTGGTCAAGGAGTGACCACCCTGCAGCAGCAGGCACCATCCAGCCCTCGACGTCTACTTAGTTGCAGTTCCCGCCGGAACTCGAGCGACTGAGATCGACGAGATCAAGCCTGCCCAGCTTCTAACAGCCCGATCCACAGTCCCTGCAAAGCTGAGACCCGTGGAGGCGACCGGAAGCGTGGGGCACGCCATCTTGAAGTGACCACGAGACGCTGACCGTGCAGCCCACGAGTGACCCTCGAAGCTGTGCACCGGGGTTTGAGAAGCCCCCACCCTGAGCTACTCCTGAGCCGAAGTTCAGCCCTCCACACTCGACGAGTGCTGCGTGGGGCCCTTTGGCACGATTTGGCTCAACGCGTTGGCCCGGTCACTTGCCAGCTGGCTTGTGGTCCCTGTGCCGACGAACTACCTAAGAAGACTCGTGAATCTGGTTGCTCCAGATCCACACCAGCTCCCCTGAAAAGGAGCCCCGACTCTGACCTTCCTGGTCCGAGTGAGAAGCAATCTTCCGATCCTGCGTGGATTGCTCTTACCAAGGCTTGTTTGCTCCAAACTTGAAGCCGACTGCACCGACGGTGAGAGCCTGCGTGGGACAGATCGTGACCTGCTCCTGGACGTCGCAGATGCCCCAGAGCCCACGTGACAGCGGAGAGAAGCTCCTCGACGACCACCTGATTGCGCCCGACATTGCCTGGTTCCATCCTGGTTCCACCCTGGTCACTGCTGAGTGACCCAGACTCTGTCCCCTCTGCTTTCAGGTACTCTACAACTTGGGTCCACCCTTGGACTCCACCGGACACTTCGTCTTCACCCTGCCTGCAGCCCTTTCAGCTTCAAGCACCAAGAGCCTGCGTGTCAAAACCCGACGCCACTTCGACCCTGTGCACCCACTTCCTGTGGGTGAGGTAACTTTGCTCCGCCGGTGTTCCCACACTGGTGCACACCTCTAGGGTCTGTGTGTTAAGTTTTGTTCCTCTAGGTTCAGCGGAAGTGTCCTTAAACTTTAACTCTTTGACTTTTACGCACCATTGGTTAACATTGGTGCATGCGTGCGCTTTCCGCACATCTCCCGAATCCCGAGGGCCATTCCCGACTTCAGCATTGCTTGTCCTGACTGCTCCCAGCGATTCCCTAGGCCCTAGGCCTAACCACTGCTCGAGTGGCCTTTCTCATACCACTTGTTTAGTATATGGTTTGAGTGGCCACCCGCCCTCATCCATAATTGTGCAACTTGTATGTTTAAACAGTGCTTTTGATTTAACGCTTGTGCCCCTTTATTCATAAAGAATACTGGGGATTGTTTTTAGTAATAAACACATATATTTTTATAATATATACTTGTGTGGTGTCCTTTCATTTGGTATTACAGGATTGTATGTGGTAAAACAGCTCGCTTAACACGACCTCTTAAGTTAAGCCTTTAGGCTGCTTAGTCCATGCTACCCCTAGGATAGCTTGTCTAATAAGGTTGACTTACAACCAGACACCATAAGGGATTGTTTGGTCAGGTAGTAGGTGGTTCCAGAATTGGAAACATCCCCTACCAGGCCAACTTCTCACATTGGTGAGCAGCGGTGCGGATTTGAGCTTGCTGTTGTTTTACCATTGCAATCTTTATATCAAATTGAAAGATCACATCAAGTACCTCTAGGTACATATAAAATCAAAAGCTTAGCATATTAAGTTCTACTGAACTTAGTAGTTGTAGGTTGAAGGGAGTAGCACACCCCTGACTACAACTCACTAGCAAGGTCCAGTAGGAAAACACTTAGTGTAGGTAAGTGCACCACTTACACCTCACTAGTAACCATGTCTGACACAGGAAAGGCCTCAGGGTCTAGTCCTGTGACAGTTGACCCTACCCAGGCAACTTTTGGATATGACAAACTAACCCGCAGAGACTTGATTGCCTTGTGCAAAGCAAGAGGGTTAAAAAGGGGCAGAAGCCCCACCTGCCTAATCCTGGTAGAAATCCTAGAACAGGATGACTTAGAGAAGGCAAAAGCAGCTTCCCTAGATACAGGAACTGGAGGGAACCCCCCTGCAGTTGATCCCCCTGAAGAGGAGGATGATGATGACTTGGATGAGGACTCAGATGTTGAGGACTTAGAAGTACAGGATCAGGGTAGCCAGGTTCCGGTTGGTAGGCTTAGCCAGGCCAACTTGGACCAACTGGGGAATGGAGAGGGCCAGCACCTCCCCAGAACCCAACATGTTATTCTCCCAGGCAACAGAAGAGTGAGATCCCCCTCAGGGGACTCTCATATTTCTAGTGCCTCCAGAGAATCACAGAGAGGCATGAATGCTTCTCAAAAACTAGAGCATAGGGCCAGAAAGAGGGCTGTCAAACTCCAGATAGAGAGGGAGGAGGTAGCCTTGGCTCAAGCTAGACTTGCCTTGGCAAGAGAGCAGAAATTAAGTGGCTTAGATGTCACTGGTGGCAGCAATTTTCCAAGAGAAAAAGACAGGGCCTATGATAATAGAAACCTGACCAAAATTGTGCCCCCCTTTAAAGAAGGGGATGACATCCACAAATGGATGACTGCTCTTGAGAGAGCCTGCATGGTACAGCAGGTTCCTGAGAATCAGTGGGCTGCAATTTTGTGGTACTCCTTTTCTGAGAAAGGGAGGGACAGGCTCCTCACAGTTAGACCTGAGGATGCCAAAAACTACTCTGTTTTGAAGAGTGCTCTCATTGAAGGGTATGGCCTAACCACTGAGCAATACAGGTTGTTGTTCAGAGACACCCAGAAAGCACAGACTCAAGACTGGACTGATTTTGTGGAGTGTGCCACTAAGGCTTTGGAGGGTTGGTTACAGGGAAGTAAAGTTTCAGACTATACAGGATTGTACAATCTTATGATGAGAGAACAGATCCTTAATAACTGTACAAACCAGCTGTTGCATCAATACCTTATTGACTCTGATCTGACCTCTCCCCAAGAATTGGGAAAGAAGGCAGACAAATGGGTCAGAACAAGGATTAAGCAGAAACCCCAGAACCAAGGTGGTGACCAGAAGAAAACAGACCAGAAGGGTGGTAATCAGAATCAGAAAGATAAAGAAAAAGACCAGAAGTCTTCAGGCCCCCAAACTAATAGTAAGGAGGGTGGTTCCCAAACTGGTAACAAGAAGAAGAAGAACAAAGGTCCAAAGACACCTTGGTGTAATACCTGCAAATCAGTTTCACACTGGGGCAGTGAGTGCACCAAGGCAAATCCAGTTCCCACCACTACAGCTCCTAAAGCAACTGCAACCCCAAGTACAGTAAGCAGTAGTGGAACACAGTCCAAGGGTGTAGCTGGGTTGACCCTGGGTATTGAAGTAGGATCTGGCCTAGTCAGAGTCCCTACACAGGCAGTTCTCCTGTATGATGTGGACATTGAGTTGCCCACTGCAGTAAGCCCCACTAACCTGGGCAAATACAGGCAGACTCCCTTAATAAATGAGAAACTGGCTCAAGCTTACAGGGACACATGTGCTAGTGTCACCATGGTGACCCCTGGCTTTGTGGACCCTGGACAGATTGTACTAGGAGAGAGCTACCTAGTAACCAATGCAAGCAACTCCACTACCTCCCATAGTGTGGCAGTTGTGAACTTCTCCTGGGGAGGGGTTGATGGCCTAAAGAAAGTTGTGGTGAGTGCAGACCTACCAGTAGACTGTCTGTTAGGCAATGACCTTGAAAGCTCAGCATGGTCAGAAGTGGAGTACAGGACTCATGCAGAAATGCTAGGGATTTCAGAGCATGTCCTTGCCATGACAAGGGCTCAGGCTAAGAAGTGCCTTCCTGAACCAGTGGTGGATCTTGAGACAATAGACCAGCCACAACCCAAGAGAAGGAGCAAGAGAGGAAAGGCCCAGCCTTCCACCTTGCCCCAGGTTGAGGATCAAGTTTCAGAGGAAACTGATTCTGCAGTCCAAGAGGAGACTGTCTCTGAGGAGCTTGAACCTGACCAGGTTGAGTTCCTGGGGACAGGGGGACCCTCAAGGGCAGACCTGAGGCAGGCTCAATTAGATTGCCCTTCCCTTGAACCCCTCAGACAGCAGGCTGCTGCTGAGGCTGCTGGGGATGCTAAAGGTACCCATACTGTGTATTGGGATGAGGGACTCCTTTACTCAGAGGCTAGAGACCCCAAGCCTGGCATGACCAGGAGGTTGGTCATACCTCTGCAGTTTAGGGGGTTCCTTCTTACCTTGGCCCATGATATTCCCCTTGCAGGACACTTAGGCCAGAACAAGACGTGGGACAGGCTTGTTCCACACTTTCACTGGCCTCACATGTCAGAGGATGTCAAGGAGTTTTGTCGCTCCTGTGTCACTTGCCAAGCCAGTGGTAAGTCAGGTGGCACAACAAAGGCCCCCCTAATACCACTACCTGTGGTGGGGGTCCCCTTTGAGAGAGTTGGAATTGATATTGTGGGTCCAATGGACCCCCAAACAGCATCTGGGAACAGATTCATACTGGTGGTAGTGGATCATGCCACCAGGTACCCAGAGGCTATTCCCCTAAGGACCACCACAGCACCTGTGGTGGCAAAAGCCCTCATTGCAGTTTTCTCAAGAGTGGGCTTTCCTAAGGAGGTACTATCAGATAGAGGGACACATTTTATGTCCAGCTATCTAAAAGCAATGTGGAAGGAATGTGGAGTAAACTATAAGTTTACCACCCCATATCATCCACAATGCAATGGGCTTGTGGAGAGATTTAACAAGACCCTTAAAGGCATGATAAAAGGATTACCAGAGAAGCTCAGGCGGAAATGGGACATTCTTTTACCCTGCCTGCTCTTTGCTTACAGAGAGGTCCCACAGAAGGGGGTTGGCTACAGCCCTTTTGAACTTTTGTTTGGCCACCCTGTGAGAGGTCCATTGTGTTTGGTGAAGGAAGGATGGGAGTTACCTCTCAAAAAGCCCAAACTAGACATAGTGGACTATGTACTTGGTCTCCGCTCCAGGATGGCTGAGTACATGGAAAGAGCATCCAAAAACCTGGAGGCCAGCCAAGAATTGCAGAAAGCTTGGCATGACCAAAAGGCTGTGCTGGTAGAGTTCCAACCAGGACAGAAGGTATGGGTACTGGAGCCAGTGGCTCCAGTAGCACTCCAAGACAAATGGAGTGGACCCTATCCTATTATTGAGAAGAAAGGGGAAGTCACCTACTTGGTAGACTTTGGAACACCCAGGAGCCCTCACAGGGTAATCCATGTGAATCGCTTGAAAGCATTTGTAGACAGGGAGGACATGAGCTTGCTCAAGGCCACAGATGGGGAACAGGAGGAAGAGAGTGACCCTCTCCCAGACCTGCTTTCTCAGAACCCTGATGATGGTTCAGTTGATGGAGTAGCCTTGGCAGGCAGCCTCACTGACCAGCAACAGAGGGACTGCAGACAAGTTTTGCAGGCTCACAGGCAAATGTTTTCACTCACACCCAGCCAAACTGACTGGTGTACCCATGTTGTGGACACTGGTGACAGTCTGCCTGTCAAGAATAAGATCTACAGGCAACCTGATCATGTCAGGGATTGCATCAAGGCTGAGGTGCAAAAGATGTTGGAGCTTGGAGTGATTGAGCCATCAGAGAGCCCATGGGCCAGCCCAGTAGTCCTGGTGCCAAAACCTCATACCCAAGATGGTAAGAGAGAAATGAGGTTTTGCGTGGATTACAGGGGTCTCAATGCTGTCACTAGGACAGATGCTCACCCCATTCCAAGAGCAGATGAGCTCATTGACAGATTGGCTTCTGCCAAGTTTCTGAGCACATTTGATCTGACAGCTGGCTACTGGCAAATCAGACTAGCTGAGGAGTCAAAAGCCAAAACAGCATTCTCTACCCCTAGTGGACATTATCAGTTTGTGGTAATGCCCTTTGGTTTGAAGAATGCACCTGCCACTTTCCAAAGGTTGGTGAACCAAGTCCTTACTGGGTTGGATGACTTTTGTGCAGCTTATCTAGATGATATTGCTGTCTTTAGCTCCACCTGGGAGGATCACCTGATCCACCTGAAGAAAGTTTTGGAGGCCCTGCAAAAGGCAGGCCTAACTATCAAGGCCACAAAGTGCCAGATAGGGCAGAGTAAGGTTGTATACCTGGGTCACCTAGTAGGTGGAGGCCAGGTTCAGCCACTGGAAAGCAAAATCCAGGCCATACAGGACTGGGCTCCTCCAGTTACCCAGACACAAGTCAGAGCCTTCTTGGGCCTGACTGGGTATTACAGAAAGTTTGTGAAAAACTATGGGTCTATAGTGACACCATTAAATGACTTGACATCCAAGAAGATGCCAAAAAAGGTTCAGTGGACAGTTAGCTGTCAGAAGGCATTTGAAGACCTGAAGAAGGCCATGTGCTCTGCACCTATCCTAAAGAGTCCTGACTACTCCAAACAGTTCATTGTTCAGACAGATGCTTCTGAGTTGGGGGTGGGAGCTGTACTCTCACAACTTAATCAAGATGGTCAAGACCAGCCAATTGCTTTCATTAGCAGGAGGCTAACCCCAAGAGAAAAACGTTGGTCAGCCATTGAGAGGGAGGCCTTTGCTGTGGTTTGGGCATTAAAGAAGTTGAGGTCCTACTTGTTTGGAACTCACTTCCTGGTGCAAACAGACCATAAGCCCCTCTTATGGCTTAATCAGATGAAGGGTGAAAATCCCAAACTGCTCAGGTGGTCCATTTCCCTACAGGGGATGGACTTTACAGTGGAGCACCGCCCAGGGACTGACCATGGTAATGCAGATGGTCTCTCCAGGTACTTCCACTTAGAACATGAAGACTTATCTGGTCAAGGTTAGTTTAATGTCCCTGCGTTTGGGGGGGGGGTTGTGTAGGAGAGTAGGGTCTGCTATCCTATGGTCACCCCAAATTTTTGCTTTTTGCTTCACTGGTTTTCGACTACTGAGGCTGTGGGCCTACTGATCAGACCCCCAGCCTGCTGTTCTCTCACTAAATTAATGACACATGTGCTATAGGCACATACCAATTGGAAATGGACTCCTTGTCAGCCCCTGTAGAATGCACTATAGGTGCACAGGGCACAGGAGCCACTAAGGCCTACCAGGGGCTGCAGCATATCTTTTGCCACCCCTGGCTGGTTCTTAAATTGACACAACTGGCTGATCACTCAGCTGGGGTAAGGTGGTGTACACACCCCTTGCTTAGATATAGTATACCTATGTCTAAACCTATATCTGGACACATGTAAACCTGTGAGCCACTCCTATAGGCAGGCCTCCCCAATCCTGGAGGCTGGGTGCATGGTTTTTATGTGAGATGGAGCTCTAGCATGAGCTGAGCCTGTCTGCAGCCGTCGGGAACAAATCCCTAAGCTGTTTCAGGATAATGCCATACCATATACTATTAAGTGCCTTATAATCCTCGCGGTTATTTAGCAACTTTGGTTTGGCTTTATCAAAACATGTCGTGTAAGGTGTCATACGCTTTGGAATACCATCCCCTCGCCAGTTCTGGCGACGGGGATGGCATTCCACCCCTCTAGAGGGGTAAGACATGTTACTTCACTTTAATGCGGTTGATTTCTCCAAAGGCCTTAAGATCCACAAAATGGATGCCTCTGCCACAGACAAATGTCTGGACCCCTGGAGCTGACCGAAACTCAGTCAAGGGGGCCCTGGACAAAGGGTTTCCTGTCACAGGAGGGTGTCACCGCCCTCCAGACAGGAGATAGTGTATTGTAGCAGGGAGGTTTGAAAGAAACCAGACACTGCCTGGGGCGCACAAGGCTGCCCCTTGCATAATCCGGCCAAACCGGTTCTGGGGCACTCCAGCCCTCGTGCCAGGGCGGCCTGGATCAAAGGAAGGGGGTGTATCCACCCACTTCCTGGGTCCCACCCATAGGAGGGGACCTAGCAGGTAATCACGCCCACCAGATTCGAATAAGAGTGGGAGCAGTGCCAATGCACATCAGATTTCCTGGAAGAAACATTTGAAACGATATTCTGGACCCTTCGCCCTCCATCTCAACGTGGAAGCCCGAAGAATCTCCCTTGTGGTCAAGGAGTGACCACCCTGCAGCAGCAGGCACCATCCAGCCCTCGACGTCTACTTAGTTGCAGTTCCCGCCGGAACTCGAGCGACTGAGATCGACGAGATCAAGCCTGCCCAGCTTCTAACAGCCCGATCCACAGTCCCTGCAAAGCTGAGACCCGTGGAGGCGACCGGAAGCGTGGGGCACGCCATCTTGAAGTGACCACGAGACGCTGACCGTGCAGCCCACGAGTGACCCTCGAAGCTGTGCACCGGGGTTTGAGAAGCCCCCACCCTGAGCTACTCCTGAGCCGAAGTTCAGCCCTCCACACTCGACGAGTGCTGCGTGGGGCCCTTTGGCACGATTTGGCTCAACGCGTTGGCCCGGTCACTTGCCAGCTGGCTTGTGGTCCCTGTGCCGACGAACTACCTAAGAAGACTCGTGAATCTGGTTGCTCCAGATCCACACCAGCTCCCCTGAAAAGGAGCCCCGACTCTGACCTTCCTGGTCCGAGTGAGAAGCAATCTTCCGATCCTGCGTGGATTGCTCTTACCAAGGCTTGTTTGCTCCAAACTTGAAGCCGACTGCACCGACGGTGAGAGCCTGCGTGGGACAGATCGTGACCTGCTCCTGGACGTCGCAGATGCCCCAGAGCCCACGTGACAGCGGAGAGAAGCTCCTCGACGACCACCTGATTGCGCCCGACATTGCCTGGTTCCATCCTGGTTCCACCCTGGTCACTGCTGAGTGACCCAGACTCTGTCCCCTCTGCTTTCAGGTACTCTACAACTTGGGTCCACCCTTGGACTCCACCGGACACTTCGTCTTCACCCTGCCTGCAGCCCTTTCAGCTTCAAGCACCAAGAGCCTGCGTGTCAAAACCCGACGCCACTTCGACCCTGTGCACCCACTTCCTGTGGGTGAGGTAACTTTGCTCCGCCGGTGTTCCCACACTGGTGCACACCTCTAGGGTCTGTGTGTTAAGTTTTGTTCCTCTAGGTTCAGCGGAAGTGTCCTTAAACTTTAACTCTTTGACTTTTACGCACCATTGGTTAACAATGGTGCATGCGTGCGCTTTCCGCACATCTCCCGAATCCCGAGGGCCATTCCCGACTTCAGCATTGCTTGTCCTGACTGCTCCCAGCGATTCCCTAGGCCCTAGGCCTAACCACTGCTCGAGTGGCCTTTCTTATACCACTTGTTTAGTATATGGTTTGAGTGGCCACCCGCCCTCATCCATAATTGTGCAACTTGTATGTTTAAACAGTGCTTTTGATTTAACGCTTGTGCCCCTTTATTCATAAAGAATACTGGGGATTGTTTTTAGTAATAAACACATATATTTTTATAATATATACTTGTGTGGTGTCCTTTCATTTGGTATTACAGGATTGTATGTGGTAAAACAGCTCGCTTAACACGACCTCTTAAGTTAAGCCTTTAGGCTGCTTAGTCCATGCTACCCCTAGGATAGCTTGTCTAATAAGGTTGACTTACAACCAGACACCATAAGGGATTGTTTGGTCAGGTAGTAGGTGGTTCCAGAATTGGAAACATCCCCTACCAGGCCAACTTCTCACAACGTACATGAACAACGAAGCCCATGCAACTTTATTCGTTCGGTTACCTCCACGGCCTACGTGAGGGCAACACAAAATGGCGTCTCGAACAACGCAAAAATAAAATGGAGTCCGGTCCCGAAAACCACGGAACCTCAAATCAATGATTTATATGATTTCTGACACAATATATGTTGTGCACCAAATCTATACACAAACATCACCCAGTATCTTTGTGGTTCTTAAATTAAACCTTGTTGTTTCCGGATTCCTCGGTTTAATCTCTGTCTAAATTTCTATATGATGGATCCCTCTTCTCTGCACCTCTAGCGAGCATGTCCATTAATCCTATTTATATTCAATAAACCCGTGGGTACCCCATTGTTACTCCTCATTACATGCGAGTATTATCTTGTTGTACTGCCCATATTATCCTAAGTATTTGCCAATAGAATTCCTTTTGGTGTTCCCCAGCCTCATCACAAACATTATAGGAATCTAATGCAGTGCTTAATTGAGCCAGTGGTTGCTGGTGGGGCTCAGAGGCACCCATTTTTGGGGACCGGCACTTATTTTTCCTTAACAGACTTTGATCCAAAACAAGAGAGAGAAAAACACAAAAGGGGAGGAAAGAAGGAGGACTAGAAATACAGAAAACAGTGACAAAGGAAGAAAGCCGAGATGAAAAAGAGCATGCAAGAGGCAGGGAGTGTCTTGTGGTGGATTAAAGAGGCAAGATATGGAATCGAGACAACGCAGTCTTAGTATTCGGCGCTCCAGCCTATGATAGCGGCAGCTGGGGGCTTCTGAACAAAACGTTGCTCTAGCACTTATTCTTTTACAAATTAAGCACTGATTTAATGTATAGTGAGACCATAACAATGTGCTGGCAGGATACAGGTTAAGGGTTCTTCATCTATGCCTGGATGGCGCAGGAACCTCCAGTACATAGCGCCTAGCGGAGGTGCCCGCATATAAGCACGTAGAGTGACGCAGTCCGAAGTAATTTTTTTCCTGACAGGCCATTAGCCTGCTATGCAAATTGCAGGTTTGCATTCTATTATCCCGTCAATATTTACATTCCAAATATTGAAATGAGTCTCCAGCGGGGCAGCAGCTATGTTTTGACAGGCAAAGTGAGGCCTTTATTATTTTACACTGAAACACATACAGTTAGCAAACAGCAGACAGGTGGGCAGAGGCAGTTATGGGTAAATATAATATCGCCCTGCTGTCCACCTAGCCCATATCGTTTTCTGGTATACATTAGATCCACACACAACTTCCGGTCTGATTAAGAAGCGGTATTGTTTTTAAATGTTTCATTGGGGAGAAGGCTGCGCTCACCTACTACCCCGGAAGTACAGCAGCACACGGAGACACCCCAGTCACAAAGGGCCGTGCATCGCATCACAGCACAGCTATCCTCCAAATATGCAGAAAGCCCATGCAACACTGCACTGCAATACGGCAGGGGCAAAGCTGAACCTCTTCAGCACCAGTTTAAAATCTGAAAACTGCAAGCAGAAGCTGAAAGGTGACCAGTTAACCTTGGGAAACGATTTTTGACTCAGTTGGGACCGTGTGCGCACCGTTTATTTTTTTAACTTTTCAACTATTTGATCTGAAAGCACATTTTTGTGCGAAATCTGCACATTATGCAGCAGGTGGTAGACTATGTGTCATTTTTTTTTGTTTTTTGCAGATTTGTATAGCGCGAACTCGACCCGAAGGTAACTATTGGAGCGCTTTACACGAGCACCAGTTACGTTACACAAGGACACAGTCATATGTGGCAAATCCATAATTACGTTGATATACACGAGTGTCCGTGGAATGGAATAATTCCAGTGGCCTTGGCTATATGTGAATTCCTTAGCTAACAGAGCTATACTGTATTGGAGGAGAAGTGTGGCTCAATGGTTAGAGCGGCAGACCCTGATGCAGAGGTCTAGCCCGGGACCAGGGTTCAATTCCCCGCCTCGGCGGGTCTTGAGCTCAAAAATTCCATGGACCTGATAATTCTCGCCTCGGTGCCTATTCCAATCATGGAGTCCCACTCTGCAACTTTGGGCAATAGCTTGCTTAATCTCCACAACGGCCCCCACAACGCTAAGGATGCCTGACCTCCACCTTGGGGGTGCCCAGGAGTGGACACCTCACAGGGAAAGCCAGGATGGGTTCCACAGCGGTATTCGTACAAGCGCCTTGAGACCCTTGCGGGTGAGTAGTGCGCTATACAAGTATCAATTTACATATATATTTATTTAGTAAGTACTGTGAATGAATGAATGAATATCAGTCTTATACAGTGCAAACTTTGCCCAAAGGCATCAAGGCGCTGCGGATAGAGCCAGGGGTCGTAGGAAGGACAGAAGGGAGTCTGGCAGTTAAATAGTAAAGAGCCATGTTTTTAGGGCCTTACGGAACAGATGGGTGAGAGTCTTGTCCAGAGATCGATAGCAGGCGAGAATATCAAAGCTTAGAGACTGCAACAGAAAAACCTCTTCCCCCCCACCTGGCTCTCCAGAACCTGGGGACGACCAGCCAGTTTTTGCTGGCAGTCGCAGTTGTTCGGTAGGGACATACCGTTGAAAGAGCCTTTTAATACCTTCAGGACCTGTATTATGAAGGGCCTTGTGGACAAGGCAATGGGCCTTAAACAAAATTCACTGGCCTAGAGGAAGCAAGTGCAGCTTGCGAATAGATGTGAAACAGGGTGGAATTTAGGAAGATCCATCACAACTCTGGCCGCTGCATTCTGTACAAGCTGCAGTTTGTGGATAGATTCCTTATTGTTGTCCAGATGGAGGGCGTTACAAGAATCCAATCTCGACAGGACCAGGGCAACAGCTGCCTGCATTTGAGAGGAAAAGGAAAGACATGGAAATACCTTCTTCAAGACCCTGATGATACCAAACCACGTGGAAACCGTTCTGTTCTGGGGGTTAAAAGAGAGAGAGCTATTGACTGTGAAACCAAGATTCTTTGCTGCTGGTGCTGGATAAGGGCATAAGCCGAGCATTTCAGGCCACCAAGCGTGGGACCATATAAATTGTTGACTACCAAAAATCAAGACTTCTGTCTTGTAGCCATTGAGTCGAATGTAGTAGTCTATCATCCAGGAGGCCACAGCCGGCATGCAGCTTTTAAAATTTGCCTCGGATGCTTCAATGCTGTTGATGATTGACTCAATAATGTGTGTATCATCCGCATAAGACAGAGCCTCCAGCCCATAAGATCTGATAAGCCAAAGGGGTGACATAGATGTTAAACAAGTTTGGGCTCACTGAGGAACCCTGTGGGGCTGTCATTTTAACCCGTTCGCTGCTGCCGTTGGACGTCGCGCGAGCTACCTCCCTGGTGATGCGCACGTCCAACGGCCGACGCGGCCGCACCCGTTTCTTCGAACGTTCAGCACTGGCGCTGAATGTTCGAAGCAGCAAACGGGTTAAATTGCCCTTTCCACTCCCCCAGTGTGGTCTATATATTGTGCAGAAGAGATATTCCTGACTTAACGAAGTACACAATAAAGAGTGTAATCTGACTAAAGCACTTGAATATTATTTAGTTATTGCATATGCGTTCCAATACCAACTTACTGATGTAATAGAAAATGGCATAATGTAATAAAAAATGCATAACTGGTTAGATAACTTCTTAGAGGCAACTACTGATGCCAATGGCTTGCCATCCTGTTATGCCTCCTCTGGGACCTCTGCCTGGGAGTCCTGCACTCTTCTCATGTCAAGCACTGAGGGCAAGCTGGGCACAGATGCACACCCAGCTGCTGCAGCCAACCCGTGCTCGGCTCACTGAATGAGGAGGTCACAGGCACAGGGGAGACCAACAGCGATGCTGAGCCCATCCCCGTCGTTATGGGAGGATGCATTGAGACCAATGTCCTTTTCAGGGTTTGGAAGGGCTCTGGCATCTTGGCCAGTCTGTGGTTTTTTAGGATACCCCATGTGCTATTCCTCTAGAAAACACAATAATTATGCAAGTCACCTGGAGATGGTCCACATTTTTAGTTTGCTGCTCATAGGCCCCCAAAGTGTACTCCCATTCTGTATGAGGACGGCTACTGTGCCCTCTGACCAGGCTGTGTGGTGAAGATAGAGGTGGCAGCAAACTGCTACCTAGGGACACAGGAGTTTTTGTGGAGATGCCTATTGGCCCACCCAGGTAAAAGGCTATCCTGGCCCCATAACAGGAGTATCTAGCCTTCATCATGTATGGGGCATGCACTGAGGCTCAGTTTACGTGGTTTAAGGGTATTGAGTAATTGCTCGAGTCCATTTGGAGGACTCCTCTTGTCTTGAAGAAGATATTGGCTCTTCTTTTGGAAGACCCGCTTTGGTCAACGTGGACATACCAGCTGTCATGCACTCCTACCCATGGCTACTCCCAGAAATCTTTGCACTGTATGTGTGGGGAAGGGTGGCAGTCATTCCCTTCGTTGGAGGGGATTTATTTCTACTTAAGTGACAATCACACTCCCGTTTCCTGAGTTCCTGCAGCTCTCTTCAAGGCAACACAATCTGAAGTGGAGCTCTTACTGACCACAAATTCATTAACAATCTAGGGATCGGTCCAAACTGGCATGATGCGCGACTTTTGGCTTCAGAGCTCTGGAAAACTAGACAGCAAAAGAAAAAGATGCATTTCTCCTGAAGGAGAGTTTAAACGTATCAATATAGGACGCATTTGATTGCCTTGGTCAGCAGTGGAGGATAAACACCCGTTCCCATGCACCAGTACTACACAGATCAACTGGTCGCTCGAAAGCCCAGCACTAGATAACTAAAGTGCTCTCGGGTAATACCCCAGACTTGTCCCCACCCCAAACCCAAGTCATGTGTGACGCCATAGCCGACTTCTTTTTTAAGAAGGTGGACGATATTTACCAACCATTTCTGGCAAAAATCACGCACTCGAACGAAACCATTACTAGTCAGGAAAACTTATCACCCACAGGGACATCATCTTTTACTGAGTTTCAACCACTGACAGAAGACCAAGTACTACAAATTGTAGCGACAATCAAAGCTGGATCCAAGCTAGACCCATGCCCAATATCGGCACTCTTACCGGTGATGGAGTCGATTATACCAGTCGTGACTCAAGTTTGTAACTCCATTTTACTCTCCGGGATATACCCCACTAGTCTAAAAACAACACTGCTCAAACCTCTGCTGAAAAAACCAGGAGCAGATAAGGCAGAATTAAAAAATTACCGACCCATTGCGAGTCTTCCGTTCATGGCCAAAGTGGTGGAAAAGGCCATGAACCAACAATTAACTGAGTATATAGAAACCCACAAGAAGCTAGACGATACTCAGTATGGATTTAGGAAATACCATGGGACTGAAACTGCCCTTATTAAGGCAACTGAAGACATCCGAACAATAAGAGACCAAGGCGGCACAGCGGTGCTGGTATTGTTGGATCTCTCAGCAGCTTTCGACACGGTCGACCATGGTACTCTGGTCGGCCGTGTCGGAAAAATGGGCATCTCCTCCATGGCAAGAGATCTCCTTGCCTCCTTTCTCTCGGAGAGAACGCAGGCTGTCTCTTTGGGCCCTTATCAATCTGCCAAATTGTCGCAACCGTGTGGGGTTCCTCAAGGCTCATCCCTGAGTCCGACACTCTTTAATATATATGTGTCGGACCTGGCCAATATCATCAAGTCACACGGGATGAGCCTTACCTCCTACGCGGATGACACACAATTGGTGTTGGCTATAAGGGGAGATGGTGAGGAGGTAGCTAAAACATTCCAGAGGGGACTGACAGAACTGGGGGATTGGATGACAGCAAACTGCCTAAAACTAAACTCGGAAAAAACCGAAGTTATGATTTTCGGGCAACTCTCACCAGAATGGCCTAACTCGTGGTGGCCACAAACTTTTGGCGTTCCCCCTAATCCAGTGACCAAAGTAAGGAATTTAGGGATAATTTTTGACAATCATCTTAATTTTATGGACCATGCCAGCAAAGTGGCATCAATTGCACACCATAAACTGCGCATGATCCGAAAGATAAGTCCCTATCTTCCAACTACCGCCATCAAAACTCTGGTCAGCTCACTAGTCCTGACATCTTTAGACTATTGCAATGGGCTATTTATCAATGCCCAAGCAAGAGTCCTAAAAAAACTGCAGACTATTCAGAATGCAGCAGCACGTCTCATTCTGGGAATTCCAAAATTTGCTCCTTTATCTAATGCCATTCCTAAACTACACTGGTTGACGATTCAGAACAGAGCCAGATTCAAATCCCAGTGTATTGTATATAAAGTCCTAAACAAACAGGGCCCACAGTTTCTTAAAGACCATCTACGACCATACCAACCCACACGCCAACTGCGCTCTACTAACAGCAACCAACTGACGGTACCTAGAACCAAAACTGTGATGTGGGGAGACCGACGATTTGTAGTGGCGGCTTCCAAGCTTTGGAATACCCTACCCCAAGATATTAGGGCTTGTCCCACGCTACTTCAATTTCGCAAGAAATTGAAGACTTGGCTGTTTAATAAATAAACAGCTAAGTGACTCCAGGTTTAGAATTATCATTAGAGCAAGGCAGTTTCACCAAGCCGGCAAGATTATTCAGCGCCAAGACACCTGAGGGTATATGCTGCGCTTTACAAGTACCAATAAATAAATAAATAAATAAATGTCTCACTGGGAATGGAGCCTCTTCTAACTTACTATACTTATCCCATATTGGGAGTTTTGGAAATCCTGTGTGACGGTGTCGGCTGCTTCTTGCGGAAACCCATTACAAGTTGCTGTTATTTTTTAGGGCAACATTTCAAATTCCTATTGGTGTCCCTCATCAAATAATGGGTACTCCAAGTTATTTTTCCTCGAATGGGGAACAACACATGGACTCGGATTTGTACTTTTCGGCAGAATACTCCACCTGCCAGGCTAAGTAAATGCTTTTCACGGCTGCCACTTACCACCTGCAGCCATAGCTGGGAAATGGCAGCAGGGTACTGCTGCAAGTTACCCGCAAGAAGCTTTTCAGGGATTTTTTTTTTTTTAATTAATTACTTCATGCCCCTTTTTGCATTCAGCAGCTCCTGTGCCTGACTTTTGGCTCTGTTCAGAGGGGCTTGGTCGCAGAGCTGGAAGGGGCCCCTATCCTATCTACAGTTTTACAGAAACAAGGGAACCCTCTAGGTAGTAAAGGACCAGGGGAGATAATTCTTTAAAGACAACAGTGGTGCTTTACTTATCGTTATAGAAAAGAAAATAATTATAGACAATAATATGTGCTATAAGGAAACAAGTGACCAGCCGGGCACTAATTTAATCAAGAGGAAGGAATTCAAGGGAATATGAGTGCACAAATATACAGTCTAGACAGTCTATGTAGTTATACACTAGCTTTCCATTGTGAGGAATCACAAGGTGAGGAATCCACTGGCAGATGTATCTATCAGAATTGTGTTTACTACTCAAGGACAGCTATTTTCTATCCTAGTTACCTGCGTCCCCTCCTCAATATTTTGCCTGCAAATACCCTACCCCTCACGCATTTCCCTTGTACATGTCTTATATGTTATATATGTACTGGATACAGGATTTTATCCCACTGTATATTTGTGCACCTATATTCCCTTGAATTTCTTCCTATTGATTAAATTAGTGCCCGGCTGGTCACTTGTTTCCTTATAGCATATATTATGGTCTATAATTATTTTCTTTTCTATAACGATAAGTTAAGGCCTATCCTATCTACTGCATGCTCAACTCTCACTTCATATGACCTTTGGGTGTGGCCAGGCTCTGCCCCCAACCTCCAACACTCCCAAAATCCACTGCGTTGCATAATGGGTGTGTATGCATTTAGCAGTTTGTGGTACATGTCTTGCATAACCGGCCACTACAAGCTTAGAATTACCACTATGCACCAGTATGCTAGACATAAGGGTGCAATTTTGTAATATATTTCATGGTTTATGTTAGCACATCAACATGTTTTGAGCACCTTTGCGATTCCAGATTTGGGTAGATACTTTGTGGAGTGGGAAGGTATAAAGAAATTGATAAATGTGGTAATTGTTGTTTTAATATGAGTCATGGTACTAAAATTAACTTTATATCACATTTAGAGCACAAAACCAATGCCAAGGTGGAGAACTTTTGAATAGTGTGGATCCTAACCCCGAAAAGCGTGTCGGCCATTTCTAGAAGTCCCTAAATCACGACCTGTAGAAGGCTGGCTAAATAGATGGTGCTCACTTATGTAAGTGTAGCACCCTGCACTGTTCCAGACAACCCTTAAGGTGATTTTAGTGATTGGTTTTACAGGATAATGTTGTAAAACTCTAAAAATGTTAAAGAAGATATAAGCAATCCCATAAAATCATTCTTGAAGTTATGTAAATTAAACCGAAGTTTTAAAAGATTTTAATTGCTTGTAGTAACTGGGTATAATCCTAATACCAAATCAATGATTCACTTGTAAAAGCCTGTTTTGTCGAGGAGAAATTATCCATTCTAATTAATTGTTAAGAATGTTGTTTGATGTTAGACGTTGCACAATCGCACTTTAACTAAATGTAAGCCTTGCATAAGTGCTTATTAAATACTGCTGCTAGTTGCTAGATTCAGCACAGGTAAATTTTATTTATTGTATCTTAATTTATGTACTTTTGTGTATGTATGTATTTTAAATTTGGGGGTGGGTAGGTAGTTCCTTTGAGAACGTTTTATCATCCATTTGGAGTAATGGTTTTCGTGATTGGTGTGAAAAATGAATCAATTTTAAATGTTCCTTTAAATTACTCCCAAGAAACTTTATTATATGGGTTCTTGCTCTTTAAAGTTGGGATATTAGACTGATCTAATTGGTATATTTAAATGCTCTTTCATTATCGCTGCTAAATGTAATACACTGCACAAGTCCACTTTACAATGTACCTTGATATAATTCTTAATACAATGTAGTTTTGTTGGATAAAGAGGTGATTCCGGTCAGATCAAATTGGATTATTTAAGTTTTTGTCGCAACCCAAAGTGTTTTTAACCTTGTTTGTAATGATTTTTATTAATCAACAAATAAAGCATTTCTTCTTTCTTCTTCTAGTGGTCTTAGACAAACTTAGAAAGCTGTCTAGGTGGTAGCTGTGGAGAGCAGCCTACAGGCTTTGTCCAGAAGGAGTGTAAAGTAGCTTGTTTTACGAGCACTTAATCTTATGGTATAGGTTAAGTGAAAAAGAACTCCACAGTGTAGTTATAAAAATATGTATTTATTATAAACACTCACTAACACGTTACAATATCTCCTACCTGGAGATATAACACTATACACAGAATACTTTGTACATAGAATACGTAAATAGCACAGAATACACAGTGGTCTCCAGAGGGAGACCAAACCATATACTACAATAGTGGAATGCGAACCACGACTCAAGTCAAGACCGAATCCAGAAGACTTAGAAGAGTCGGGGACCGAAGGAACCACCCAAGGTGAGTATCTAGGAACCCCACAGAGGCCATGTGCAGAGTGGGACCGCGTACTCAATGGAAGTCTATGGGTAAGTCACGGTTGTAGTTTTAAAAAAGAAAGACCCTTCCAGCGGACCCTGAAGAAACCCTGTGGAAGAAAGAAGGTTGAACTGTCACCCCACCTGTGAATACCCCAAGAACTAGGATTCCTACACCAGGAATCCAGGTGCATAGGTGCGAAGTGATGTCGGAAACCACTGAAGACCACAATGGAGGACTTCAGGAACATATTGCTGACGAGGAAGGTGAAAGTGTCCAGTGGAACCCAAAGGTGGATTCAGGATGAGAGGTACCTGCAAGCAAAGGATACATAGTCTATGCCAATCAGTAGTGACCAGGAGGCACGGGAGACGAATGCCCACCGATGTCTGAAATGCAGGTGAGATGACGGTGCCCTTGAAGTTGCAGCTGTATGGACCAGGCAACGCTGAGGAAGTCCAGGAGCCGTTCACAAGCTGTCCCACATCAGATGTCGAGAGCCATGGGGTAGGTGTCAGGCAGTAGCACCAACAAGCCTTATCAGCAGCAAGAGACGCAGTGGATGAAAAAGGTGCAGTGTTGGGACCAACAAGGTCCAAGTAACTCACCATGAGCAGGTAAGTCAGAGCAAGCCCCGAGCAAGCAGGGGAGCCCACTGGAGTCAAAGAAGACCTTTGAGTGGACCCACAGAATAGAGGCACAGGAGTCGCAAGAGGACCTCGAGCAGCTCACCAAAGGATGAAGGCCCGCAGTGCAAAGGATGCGGTGCAAGTGAAGATCTTGGCTGAAGGAGATGCTTGAGGCTGGAGCTTTTTGGAACTTGAAGATCTCTGGAGGAGAGAGTCGACAAGCCTCTGTAGCGGTAAGTTGACAGGGGTGCACAGGGGTACTGCTCCAGCTGTTCCGACGATGGATACTGGCCTCCAACTTGCTAGGGAGACAGTGTAGGCCTCGAGGGAGTTGCAGAGCATCCACCTGTGTCACTGAACCTTTCAGAGTCTGTAGGAGCTCAGAAGCAGCCGACCGGTCAGCTTCTTTGCAGTGCCGGCAGATAAAGGAAAGTGACTCCTTCACTCCAAGGGAGATTCCTTGGGGTGTCTGACATGCCCACATGCCTTCTGAAGAACCTGTATGGAACACAGGCACAGACGTTGCAGTATACTTGTAGGACGACGAGACCAGCATGAGTCTTCCCAGTTGCGATCTTCGCTCCTAAAAGCAAAGTCCAGCGATTTCCAGAGTGCCCAGATGGTTGAAGTTGAAGTGTTGTTGGATCTGAATCTTATCCCTTGACGAATCTAGGGATCCACCCACAGGTAAGCCCTTCAGTACCCTAAGGAAAGGGATGAAACGATTCAGGGTTTCCACCCATAGGAGGGGCTGGACAGCGGGGAGGATACTTCCATGTCCTTTGTCCAGTTTTACGCCAGAGCGGGAGCCAACGGTTCCCTGAACTGGTTTGAACTGGAGTATGCAAGAAGGGCACCAAATGTGCCCTACAAGCGCTGGCAAGCGCCCCCTACCTGTCCCAATACAGTGGTCCCACCTCCTTGTGACAGGATACCTTTGGGCCTGCCTTCCTCTGCTCAAGCTTGGCTCAGGAGCAGAAGGGCAGAATCGGGTCTCTAGTTGGCAGCAGCCATAGTTTGCTGTCCGGGTCTAGAAGACTGGTACCGGGAGCACGGAGGGCCTCCCGGAGGAGCTTTACAGTGCATGGAAGCATACCTCCCACACCATTTACGGTTTATGATTCCAACATGTTTGATACCAAACATGACAGGGTTTGTTACAGCTAGTTTAGGGATGGTCATAGCATAATGACGCATGGCCACTCAATTTGTCTCAATAGCTGATGCACTTACTGCTCGGGAGAATGGACTACATGAATTGTAGGGGTGTCCTGTTCATGCTGGGGCACCCTCACAGTTAGAACCGAGCACCCTGCCTTCATGATTGAATGGCCTGCCTTAGGGGAGACTTATAGGTTTTAAGTGCAGTGACCTCAGATATAAGCAAACTTATATCTGTTGTAAGTGGTGCTAGCACCTTCGTACACAGGCTGCAATGGCAGGTCTGTAGTCACAATTTGAGTGGTTTCTCATGGGTGGCATAATACATGCTTCAGCCCATGGGTGACCCCTGGTGTACCTATGCCCTGGGTACCTTAGTACCATATACTAGGGACTTACATGGAAACACCAGTAGGCAATCTGGAGTGTACCTAAGTCCAATTTAGAGGAGAAGCACAGAGACTGGGGTCCTGATTAGCAGGATCCCAGTCAGACTAGTCAGTTAAACATAATGACACCAGCAAAAAGTGGGAGTGACGATGAAAGCAAATCCTACATGACCCAACATCTTTACAAGTGACAAATGATAACCTGCCAGATGATGGTTTCAAGGGATGGCTGGTGACATGTTAGAGAGGCTAGTATGTCTGAGGCTGTCTGAATGGTATTTATGTGAGGTTTTCAATATGTTAGGGGCTTGTAATCAATTAACTGTATAATGGCAACATGCATTTTCTGGTGTGTTTTGTTTACTACGCATTGATAAAATATTTTAAATGTTTTATTACAAATTAAAATATTATATGTAATTTTTAAATACATAAATCACTGTTCTTTGATAAAATAGATGGTCATGGGGCATTTTCCATGTCTAATTAAATTTATTATTGCAGAAATACATGTTAAGGTTTCGAGTTTGTGTGATATATTGTAGACCATGGACGAGTGTGCATTGTGCACAAGGGGCTGGTGCAAGTTCTGGACATAGGAAGGTTTTACAGACGGTGGAAGATTAAGAGCAGTGCCTGGCCTTTGGCTCAGTCCTTTGGCCAACCTCATGAGCATACCTTTGAAGTCCTTGTTCAGGGCTGCTTCCTGCAGAAGGGGTTGTCTACAAGGGCAGGGACTGATTGTAGGCCAGCTGCTATGTTCATCTGGCAATGTGTTCTGCTGAAGCCCATGGAGAAGGTCAGACCCTGCACCCAACTACTGCACGGCTTCATCCTTTGGCCTTCGGAGGGCTAAGCCCTGCAGTCAATCCATGCTTCGAGTTGGACCACTCATGAAGGTTTGGGCACAGGACAGGGTAGTCACCTGCAGTTTTTTCTTTATTTGGGAACCTCTTGCTATTGACAGCAGTGTCGCCTTTCTAGTTTGCCGGGCTATTTGCCATCAACCTTGTTGAAGAATCATACCAAATACTAAAAAATATGAATATTAAAGATTCATGCCTGAGACCAACAAGGCATACCTCAAATTCACTTAGACTTTACATATGAGGTATTTAATGTTGGTTCTTGAGTGTTGGATCCATGTCAGATTTTCAGGATGTCCGCATGAAATAACTTTACATATTTAGAATCTAATAGGAAGCATTTACATAGTCAGTGGTTATCTTTGCAACCTTTCAAGGTTGTGGCCCTCTATGATCAACACTAGACAACCCTACTTTACATCTGTCCCTCAGGTTTGCATACATGTTTCCATCTGGTGCTTTAAGAACTACAGCTACGCATGCAAATGGATATAGATACCAGAAAACCTCTGTGCGCTTTGCAGCCAGACCGGATAAGAGCGTTAGTGTATTACTTCGGTGATTATAAAATAGCAAATTAGAATCAAATATTGAGCTAAGATTAGACTATATGTTATTGTACAGGTTTTATACTGGCTTATTTATTCCGGCCAAAAGATTAACTAAGGTGGCTATTTCAATTTATCTTGAAGGACAATAAAATTGAGAGGAAAGATGGGCAAAAAAAGCTAGCAAGAGAGAAAGAGCGAGCAGCAGGAATGGGGAATAAGGCAGACAGAAAGACCGAAAGATAAGGAAACAGAGAAAGCATTACCAGAAAGAACAAGCACTGGCAAAGCCAATAGGTGAGAAGCTCGCACTCACATGCTGACAAATGTAATTAAAAATATCTAATGCAATGCAAAACATTTTAAATAAAGACTTGTTATGTATATTCAATGGCATGATAACATTGAGGTACTCTTCAGACATAAAATAGTCCCCATCATTCCCATGGAGGAGGGAAGATACACCTAAACACCCAATAGAAAGAATGGGAAACTAACACCTGTGGGCTGATCCAAGATGTAACAGACAATGTCTCAAGCCACAGGCTGAAGGTTTCTGAATAAAATAAGTTGATGGCTGAAGCTAAGCTCATAAGACTATGTTCAGAACACAGTGGGCCCTATTCAGAAAGGTAAGTTCCGACTTTACCTTTTATATTCCAGCCAGAAACCAACAAGATGGTTTCTAGGCACACATTAGTTTAATCGACCAGACTATATAGGTCTTATTTGCATATTTTGAAGATTTCCTAGTTTTATACTGAGGTGGACATACATTCACAGCCCCCATGCGATTTACTATTGTACATTCCATGTGATAATTGAACGAGATCATGTAAGGCGAGACCGCATATCGCGCAGACGTTCTCATCTGTAAATAAGAGACTGGGATAATGCAGTGGAGGAAGAGACTGCAACTGTTTACTAGCATAGTACACCTGTAGAGGAGTATACGTCCACACATGTTTTGTAACCATGCTTCTGCTATGCACCTCAGCTATATGTACTCTTTTACAATATTGATCCGTATATATATGTATGTTATTTTGGACGACCTCAGACTGTTACAAAATTCAAAAATGCAATAAAGATATTTAAACAAAAAAAAGATGGTTTCTAGGAATGTGTAACTGCATTTACTAGAGCAGATTTATCTGCCACAAATGTGAAATAATTGACTGCAATAAATCCAACTGAAGGGGTGGGAAGTGAGAGTTTCAAGACCTAGTTTGCCATGGAAGTTAGGGAAAGCCAACTAACATGTAGGTTTGCATGTATTCCCAAACTCCACTAAGATCCTTTTTACGGGCTCGGCGACGTCACCACTTCGTCAGAAGTGGGGAGGAGCTGCGAGCCGTATTGTAAAGGGTATTCTATTCAGTGCTGGATAAATTTTTCTTTGCTCGTGCATTTTCAGTGAGTTTTTTTATTATCTGAATGGTGATTGGTCGTCGCGGTGCTGTTTTTGTAGTAGTCTTGATGCCATAGGGGATATGTAATGTTAGGCGGCCATGTTGGCATATTCTGTGCGGTTACGCGCACGGCAGACTATTAATCTTAATTAGGAGCTGTCAGAGTGCCCTTGTAATGCAATCCAGATGGTGGGAGCGCGTTCACCATTCTGCATTGCATGTATAGGGCGCGCGTTCGTCTGCAGCGTTTTTGGGGCTGAGAAATGTGGACGTCTATTGTATTGAACTTTTATGTGATTCATCATTGCTCTGAAAAATGTGTGTTTGCAAGGAAGTGTTCCCGATTACAAGGACATGGTGTTCGCTTATTTCCTTTGAAGCGCTGTCTGATATGTATTTCCCTTTAATAGCAACACGTACTTTGGATACCACAACCAGTACTACCACTACCAGTACCACCACCACCACCAGTACTACCACTACCAGTACCACCACCACCAGTACTACCACTACCAGTACCACCACCACCACCAGTACTAACACCATCAGTACTACCAGTACTACCACCACCAGTACTACCACTACTACAGCCACCAGTACTATCACTACTACAGCCACCAGTACTACCACTACCACCACCACCAGTACTACCACCACCATCAGTAATACCAGTACCACCACCAACAGTACTACCACAACCAGTACTACCAGTACCACTACTACCACCACCACCAGTACCACCACCACCAGTACTACCACCACCAGTACTACCAGTACCACCACCACCACCAGTACTAACACTACCAGTACCACCACCACCACCAGTACTACCAGTACTATAGCCACCAGTACTACCACTACCACCACCATCAGTACTACCAGTACCACCACCTCCAGTACTACCACTACTAACACTACCAGTACCACCACCACCAGTACTACAAGTAACACCACCACCAGTACTACCACTACCAGTACCACCACCACCAGTACTACCACTACCAGTACCACCACCATCACCAGTACTAACACCATCAGTACTACCACCACCAGTACTACCACTACTACAGCCACCAGTACTACCACTACTACAGCCACCAGTACTACCACTACCACCACCACCAGTGCTACCACCTCCATCAGTAATACCAGTACCACCACCAACAGTACTACCACAACCAGTACTACCAGTACCACTACCACCACCACCAGTACTACCAGTACCACCACCACCACCAGTACTACCACCTCCATCAGTAATACCAGTACCACCACCACCACCAGTACTACCAGTACTATAGCCACCAGTAGTACCACTACCACCACCACCAGTACTACCAGTACCACGACCACCAGTACTACCACTACCAGTACCACTAACACCACCAGTACTACCACCACCAGTACCACCACCACTAGTACTACCAGTACTACCACCATCAGTACTACCAGTACTACCACCACCAGTACTACCACTACCAGTACCACCACCACCAGTACTACCACTACCAGTACTACAGCCACCAGTACTACCAGTACCACCAGTACTACCAGTACCACGACCACCAGTACTACCACTAACAGTACTACCACTACCAGTACTACTACCACCACCAGTACTACCACCACCAGTACCACCACCACCAGTACTACTAGTACTACCATCATCAGTACTACCAGTACTACCACCACCAGCACTACCACTACCAGTACCACCACCACCAGTACTAACACTACCAGTACCACCACCACCACCACCAGTACTACCAGTAGTACCACCATCAGTACTACCACCACCAGTACTACCATTACTACAGCCACCAGTACTACCAATACCACCACCACCAGTACTACCACCACCACCAGTACTACCAGTACCATCACCACCAGTACTGCCACTACCAGTACTACCACTACCAGTACTACCAGTACCACTACCACCACCAGTACTACCACCATCAGTACTACCAGTACTACCACCACCAGAGTGCATAGGGAACGCAGAGTGCAGAGTGCATAGGGAGTGCAGAGTGCATAGGGAGTGCAGAGTGCATGGGGAGTGCAGAGTGCATAGGGAGTGCAGAGTGCATAGGGAGTGCAGAGTGCATAAGGAGTGCATAGGGAGTGCAGAGTGCATAGGGAGTGCAGAGTGCATAGGGAGTGCATAGTGCAGAGTGCATAAGGAGTGCATAGTGCATAGGGAGTGCAGAGTGCATGGGGAATGCATAGTGCAGAGTGCACAGGGAGTGCAGAGTGCATAGGGAGTGCAGAGTGCATAGGGAGTGCAGAGTGCATAGGGAGTGCAGAGTGCATAGGGAGTGCATAGGGAGTGCAGAGTGCATAGGGAGTGCAGAGTGCATAGGGAAAGCAGAGTGCAGAGTGCATAGGGAGTGCAGAGTGCATAGGGAGTGCAGAGTGCAAAGGGAGTGCAGAGTGCATAGGGAGTGCAGAGTGCAGAGTGCATAGGGAGAGCAGAGTGCAGAGTGCATAGGGAGAGCAGAGTGCAGAGTGCATAGGGAGAGCAGAGTGCAGAGTGCATAGGAAGTGCAGAGTGCATAGGGAGTGCAGAGTGCATAGGGAGTGCAGAGTGCATAGGGAGTGCATAGGGAGTGCAGAGTGCATAGGGAGTGCAGAGTGCATAGGGAGTGCAGAGTACAGAATGCATAGGGAGTGCAGAGTACATAGGGAGTGCAGAGTGCATAGGGAGTGCAGAGTGCAGAGTGCATAGTGCATAGGGAGTGCAGAGTGCAGAGTGCATAGGGAGTGCAGAGTACATAGGGAGTGCAGAGTGCAGAGTGCATAGGGAGTGCATAGGGAGTGCAGAGTGCATAGGGAGCGCAGAGTGCATAGGGAATGCAGAGTGCAGAGTGCATAGGGAGTGCAGAGTGCATAGGGAGTGCAGAGTGCATAGAGAGTGCATAGGGAGTGCATAGTGCAGAGTGCATAGGGAGTGCATAGTGCAGAGTGCATAGGGAGTGCATAGTGCATAGGGAGTGCAGAGTGCATAGGGAGTGAAGAGTGCAGAGTGCATAGGGAGTGAAGAGTGCAGAGTGCATAGGGAGTGCAGAGTGCAGAGTGCATAGGGAGTGCAGAGTGCATAGGGAGTGCAGAGTGCATAGGGAGTGCAGAGTGCATAGGGAGTGAAGAGTGCATAGGGAGTGCAGAGTGCATAGGGAGTGCGGAGTGCATAGGGAGTGCAGAGTGCATAGGGAGTGCATAGTGCATAGTGCATAGGGAGTGCATAGTGCATAGGGAGTGCAGAGTGCATAGGGAGTGAAGAGTGCACAGTGCATAGGGAGTGAAGAGTGCACAGTGCATAGGGAGTGCAGAGTGCACAGTGCATAGGGAGTGCAGAGTGCAGAGTGCATAGGGAGTGCAGAGTGCATAGGGAGTGCAGAGTGCATAGGGAGTGCAGAGTGCATAGGGAGTGCAGAGTGCATAGGGAGTGCAGAGTACATAGGGAGTGCAGAGTGCATAGGGAGTGCAGAGTGCATAGGGAGTGCAGAGTGCATAGGGAGTGCAGAGTGCATAGGGAGTGCAGAGTGCATAGGGAGTGCAGAGTGCATAGGGAGTGCAGAGTGCATAGGGAGTGCAGAGTGCATAGGGAGTGCATAGGGAGTGCATAGTGCAGAGTGCATAGGGAGTGCATAGGGAGTGCAGAGTGCATAGGGAATGCATAGTGCAGAGTGCATAGTGCATAGGGAGTGCAGAGTGCATAGGGAGTGAAGAGTGCACAGTGCATAGGGAGTGCAGAGTGCATAGGGAGTGAAGAGTGCACAGTGCATAGGGAGTGCAGAGTGCAGAGTGCATAGGGAGTGCAGAGTGCATAGGGAGTTCAGAGTGCATAGGGAGTGCAGAGTGCATAGGGAGTGCAGAGTGCATAGGGAGTGCAGAGTGCATAGGGAGTGCAGAGTGCATAGGGAGTGCAGAGTGCAGAGTGCATAGGGAGTGCAGAGTGCAGAGGGAGTGCAGAGTACATAGGGATTGCAGAGTGCAGAGTGCATAGGGAGTGCAGAGTACATAGGGAGTGCAGAGTGCAGAGTGCATAGGAAGTGCAGAGTACATAGGGAGTGCAGAGTGCATAGGGAGCGCAGAGTGCATAGGGAGCGCAGAGTGCATAGGGAGCGCAGAGTGCATAGGGAGCGCAGAGTGCATAGGGAGCGCAGAGTGCATAGGGAGCGCAGAGTGCATAGGGAGTGCAGAGTACATAGGGAGCGCAGAGTGCAGAGTGCATAGGGAGCACAGAGTTACAATCTAACACACATAATTCCACTACACACCACATTAACACACTCCATAACACTTAGCAAAAATACATTACCATTTACAATGCCATTAGCTCAAACTCAAAAAATCCGAGCCCGATTGCATTTCTAATGCTTGTTCTACCTTGAAATGGTTGGAGATTTACTCCAGACAAGGGCTGAAGTAACTGCCCTTCCAGTAATGAGAGGGGAACAGATTGGGGGGAAGGCATTTCTCTGTGGCGCAAAATGTAATCCCCATGGAGGAAAAAATATATGCAATAACGACTGATCTCTGCTCCATTACCCCTGCATGGAGCTATCCGCATGGCATGGAAAGCTCTGCACGGGGGAAGAGGAACCTTAAGGAAGAGTCACACGAAATTCCATGATTGCGCGTGGAAACGGATGTATGACGTTACAACGCATACTTTTACAACGCCTACCTTTACATCGCAAGTTTTACAACGCATACCATTACAACGCATAATGCATTTGGGCGCTGGTTAGTGAATAGTTTAATTTACTATTCCAACTCCAGTCCCCGTGGATAGTAGGGAAGGTGTTGGATAGTACAAAAAAACCTATTCCCTATCCTAGAGCGCCCCCCAGCGCTATGCGTTGTAATAGTTTGCGTTGTAAAAGTTTTGTTGTAATGGTAGTTAGTTGTAAAAGTTTTGTTTTAAAGGCTGTATACCGTGGAAACAAGTGTCTGATCTGGGAATGTCTGCAAATAGACAAAAACTCCTGAAAGTATGATTGGGTGGCGACTGAAATATCAACATGTACTTTTACGGATTTTTATGTGAATAGGGTCCAATATGTACCCCATTATACAGTGAAACTAACACCTAAGGAAACAAGAGACACATACAAACGCACACACTACGATTGAGAACAGAATTTAAAACATTGCAAAGTAGCAGCCGGAGAGACACAGAAAACAAAGAAAATAGCCCACAAACTCCTTAAAGAAGCCTTCATGTTACCTCCTGCAGTGTCTGGTTTTTCGTCCCCTTTAGGTACAATTAATAAACTGACCTTCAACTCCAGCCCAGATTCACCACCAAATCCGAGCTCATCAATTGCTCATATCTGATATGATCAAGGACCCAATACAACAATGCGTTGTGTCAGTGACAATGATGCAAATATAACATTGAGGAACAACTTGAGAGATACTGCCCGTTGAACAAACAAAGGAAATACCCAACAGATGGACTAAAAGGTATTTTAAGAGGAAGTTCCATCCAAAACGTTTTAAGGCACTGAATGGCTAATAATATGAAATCCCACTATCATCCAGCCATTGTATTTTTTCCAAAGTGGGAGCGAACGCACACGCCTGGAGAATGACAAAGGGACTTTGCAACAGAACAGACTAATTTCTGGGTCTACAATACTTCATGCAGGCTCATGTTTCAATAAATAAATCACCAATAATGTGCTCAAGACCCTTGGGAGCGCCCCAATTTAATCGTTTTCTCCATAATCTAGCTCGCTCTACCTTGTTGAATGCAGAGGAGAAGACAACAAATGCAGGATCGCTGGATCCTGTTGTACTTTTGGAACAAAGACGGGACTCTCTGTTAATAGCCTTTGAGGAACTTCGTGTATAACTTCCAAAACGGGCTAAGGATAGACGATAATCAATAATTTTCCAGCCACTGTATTCTACTCGTTATGTGGCTTGGACCTGTTCTGGGCCCCTGTCCAATAAAGGGAACATATCCTGCCTCAATAATTGTGGGGGAAAAAACAGCAACAAAATGAGAAGCTTACTGTCAGTTGTGTCCTTCAGTGCTATTGCTAACCACTTAGGGTTTTAAAGGTTTTGATGTAGGGTTAAAGCTCTACAGTTCATGGCTCTGAGGTCTTCAAATAAGGGGCATACAATGCTTCCATTTGGCAGATTAAGTGTGGTGATCCTGCAAATCATCGACTAGGACATAACTCTAGCCACTCCCGCCAAACAACTATATCAATTCCTAGTTCCAAGCACTCATTTTAAAAACAGTTCCCACACTTGACAATTGTTAACATATGCTGCCAACTGTAAGTTTAATAAAGCTCTTCCTTTATTCTATGATTGGTCTAGATAATGTCGCTTTCCTTTACATCACCGAGTCACTTAATGTATAGGTTTAAGGCCCTTACATTGTGGTAAATAAATAATTAATTACTTGTGCTATTTTTCAGGATACTCATACAAATAGATAGCTCAATAAATAAGAGTCAAGATACGAGGTAGCTAGAGTATACAGGCTTTAATTAAGCATAAAGGACTGGAACAGGACAGCCTGTACGGGGATGGGATGGCAGGGGCCCGGCAGCTGCCGGGGCAGGATCTGGGAATGGCTAGCAAACTTTAATAACAGTGCACAATATTTATAGTTAAACAAATACATTGTATTCAATACAGTAGGCGTAGCAGTAGGCGGAGTTTGTAGCAGTCGCGAAAGATAAGGCATAAAGTGGGTGTAACAAGAAGGCGTGTACAGGGCGTATACATAGACATGTGATGCAAACGTAACAGAATATGTCATAAAAGGGGCGGAAACATGGAGGGGGCTACCTGAGCAGCTGGGACCTCTAACCTAGTGGTGCGCGCAAACTGACAATGACGTGTTACTAGGGAGAACTGGGGGGCTATGACTTCTGCGCTAGAAGAGGAGACTAAAGTCTGGAGTGTCAGAGCGACATGTACCTAAAGCCTATCTGGTATCTAGTGTTTAGAGAACATGTTGATAGAATCCAAAAGATAGCAGAGCAAAGGCTAACAGACATTAAGACTGGTGTATACATAATCCTATATGTAGTGCGTGTGCGGGGAATATTCTATAAATATTAATACAGTATTTCTCTTACATGGAGACATAAAGGCTAGACCATGACGGAAACTATTGATGCGATTCAGTAGCTTAGGAATGCAGAGAAGGAGGGCTGGACTGATAACTAAAAACATAACATACTCTTGGCAGACTGGAGGCAGAGCCAGGCCGAGCCGGGCACTGCGAGGCATGAAAGTAAGCTAAGGGTCAGGGATACAGGTGGGGGCTGTATCGCTCCTCAGAGAGGGTTCAGGAAACAGGAGCTGAATCTGAGTCCGGGCCCTTTTGAGGCCTAGAAACGGGGACTTTCAATGAATTAACGTGTACACTGTGAAACGTGGCAACGTAGCTTTACATAGGCCTGATATTCGTTGTATTCACGAAAACTGGAAACTGGCATATTAGAGATGGACACAACTGTAATTGCGTCTTTAATCGATCAGAAGGGGAATACATGCATATCGATCATGCACATATAACATAAGATGGGGAACACGTAGGCACATATAACATGGCAAAATTTACTTTTCCACATTCCCTCCTTGTGCCCTACGTTTCCATCAGGAAACATCTATATTCATGATACCATCTATCATTTCATACAGCATCATTTGCTCGTCTCGAATTGTCTTGGAACTGGACTTAGGACTAGGAATACAAGAGGTAGCACAAATGCCGCAAACCGCAGGGCCACATTGTATACAGAGGCAGCAACTGAATATGATCATTACTGCAATACCTAGAAATGACAATACTTTCCATCCCCAGGCAGATATAATACTCCAGAGCCAACCGGACCATGTCCAGGTGCCTGGATTCTGGTGTAACTGATGGGCAATTTTATGAAGTCTGGTTATAGCTGAATAAACAGACGGCGCGTTATTAGGAATGAAAATGCAGCAACTAGATCCGATGACTCTACATGCTCCTCCTCTATCGGCCAGTATGACGTCAAGAACGAGACGATTTTGGAGCACGACAAATCTCATAGCAGATTGCTCTTCGGTTAAGTTACCTAGAGCAGAAGTAGTCTCATTCACTACTGCTTCAAGAGTTCTGGTTAATCTACGTATTAACTTACTATTCTGGACAGGGCCTATAAAGAAGAAGAAACCTTTATTAAAGTCTTGATATTGTTCTAGAGTAGTTTCAGTTTGATCGACAATTGGGGACTCAATCTCCCTTCTATGTCTGACGTGTACTAGATGTGTGTTTCTGTGATAATCTGATGGGGCTAGAAAAACTGGTGGCAGTAGGAAGGCAATGTAACATGTTCCATCCCAATCGAGGGGCAGACGAACATATGCGGTCTGACCACAAATAAAATAAGAATGACGTGAGGCTTTGAAAAGAGATTTCCCACTGTCACTATACTCGACAGTAGTAGTACAATCACTATGTCCTACATGTGCGGAACCATTATTTCTGACACATAATTCGCCTTTGACTGGTAGTACTGAAATAGCAGGTAAGTCGGGAGTAGTATCAGACTGAACATTCAGGACCATAAAATTCGAAGAATAATTACCTAAATCATAAACTTCATTTTCTAGATCTAACCCTGTTCTATGGGAGAGACCTTGCTTGTCTGGAAAACATGTTCTATTCAGAAGGGACATATCATTTGAAGATGACGTTAACATGGACCATGCTCCACACGAACCATTATGTGAAAACGGATAAGGAAAGAGTGGCAGAACTCCCTTCGGTGTCTGGAAAGGGGGGAGTCGACCACACACCCAACAATTAGTAGCATTGCTGGTCTGGTGAGAATAATGTAACATCCTAATGAATGTGTTATTACGCATAGCAAGACGATAGGATAACTCGTGAGGAGGCAGATCACTAAATGTGTGCTCTACTGTAGCATTAGAAAACTTATTTACATGCGGAATTGGAAAACATAAATGCAATGCATAACTTGTGCAGGTAACCATCAAACTTAAAAACAATAGAAAACTTAGAAAAAACGATACATCGGATAGAGTTTTGACTAACTCTCTCACTATGGGGGTCTATCTCATACATGTCAGATACCTGTCTAACCGTTTCACCCGAGGGGGACTTAGACAATTAAACTGGCTGACTTATTTTACTAGACCGTAGTTTTAACTTATACTCCTGCTGCGGAGTTTTCTCGAACAGAGGAACTGTCAATTCTGGATTTGAATTAATGTCTGATTTAGAGTCTGGTTTCAGGCAGTCTTTAGAAAAGGAACAATCCTTGGAAATGTTCTTGGCAAAAGTTTTATCACGGAGTCCATGAAATTTCTTGACATGCGACAGATGCACCCAACCCTTACGGCCTTCCAACTTCACGGCCGTACGGGTGGTCAGAAGGACTAGTTTCGGTTCTTTCCAACGAGGCTCCAGCGGACTTGAACGATCAAAATTCCGTACCAACACGAGGTCGCCTGGAATGACCTCATGTGGTTTCACTTCGGTATTGTCTGGAAATGCAGCGGCAACCTGTGAACGACAAGAGTGTAGGGCAGACATCAAGGAAGCTAGGTAATCTGTCAGCATATTACTGGAAACATCTGTAATACTGCGGGGTCTAGGTGTACCCCACATATTTGGGGGGCGGCCGAATACGACCTCATAAGGGGACAGACCTGATCTGGAATGTGCGACCATGCGCATAAAGAATAAAGCAACTGGCAGGGCAACTAGCCAGTCTACACCTTTCTCTTTACATGTCTTGGCAATACGGATTTTCAAAGTCTGGTTGTGTCTCTCTACGAGACCGGCTGCTTCTGGATGGCGTACACAATGGAACTTCCACTGGTACCCTAACAAGAGGGAAACATGTCTCATCAACTCAGAGGAGAATGGCTGGCCGTTATCAGAATACACGACCCTAGGGAGTCCATAACGGGGGAAGAACTCACGAACCAACTGCTTGGCAGTGGTCGCTGCTGTGTAATCTGGAACTGGATATGCTTCTGTCCACCTGGACAAAGCGCATACAACTACAAGGACATACTTGAAACCTCGACATCGCTCCATCTGAATATAATCCATCTGGAGGACTTCAAAAGGGTGGTCAGGGGGCTGGAATCCACCTTGTTCCACCGGAACACTTTTACCTGGATTGAATTGACAACATATCATACAAGTACGGACTTTCTGCTTGGCTGCAGCTCGTAAATGCTTGTTAAACCAAAGGTTCTGAATACTGTCTAACATGGCTTTTTCTCCTAGGTGTGCTGGACTATGTGCGGTATTGATAATGACTTGAACCATAGAGTCGGGGAGAAACCATGTGGCTTTTCCCTTCGTCACCCATCCCTGATCTGTCTGGACCCCTCCTTGTTCGGACCATTTCTTGATTTCATCAGGAGTAGCATGTAACTGTATGTCTATGACATCATGTGTAGGGTCCTTAACTGTCATAAATGTAGTCGGATCTGGAGTGGATGTCTGTGTTTTGTTAACTGGAATGTCTGGTGTCTGAGCTGTAAGCTTGGCTGTTCGATCTGCTAGATCATTACCTTGGGAAATAATGTCAGTAACTTTCGTATGTGCTTTGCACTTCATGATAGCGATAGCTGTCGGTAAATGTATTGCATCTAACAGAGCTTGAATGAGGAGACCATGCTGAATCTTGGTTCCATGAGAAGTCATGAAACCTCTCTCCTGCCAGAGCACTCCGAAGTCGTGTACAACTCCGAATGCGTAACGTGAATCTGTATATATGTTTACTTTCTGGAGGTGAGACGTGAACATCAATGCGGATTCAAAAATGTTCTATATTTGTGGCGCTGTTCTAGAATGACACTAATTAAATCGGTACCTAAACCTTTCCATTTATACTGGAGTAACTCGTTCAGGACATCATGTAACGGACCTGGATCAGAATGTTGTCCCTCATATAATGTAATGAGGTGCTGGATCATATACATACCCACCAGTCGCTGCTCGGCTGGGGGCAGTTTCAGAAACATTTGTGCCACTATTTCGTCTGGAAAAGTGGTAGAATCAGTAATCCATCGGACTGCTGATCGGGCTAGTTCTTGTTCATGCATGGTACTAAGTTCACTATAACCGATTCGTGATTTCAGAATGTGATCGGTAGCTTGAAATACTTGTTCTAGAGAACCTTGTTCTGGTGCTAGAAGATGAAAGACTTTCTTGTGTTCCGGACATGAATGTCGGTCTGGAAATCTAGATTTACCTACATACGCTATTCTGGCGGTATTCTCGTCTTCTACTTCTTCGGTATCAGAGTTACTTTCTTTCTCGCTTACTTGTGCTTTACGATTGTCGTGTAACCTTATTATTTCCTTGCGAATTTTCTTGTCCATACTCTCTATACTACTGAGTGTCTTGTGTCTACCCTCTGCTATATTATCACTCCACCTTGTCAGAACTTTCATTTCGGTCGGATCTTTAGTCGGACAATCTTGTTCCCTTATTAAACAATTAATTAGAAACTTTAACAACATGAGCTGGGTCTCAGCTTTCCTGAGAGACATGATTTCGCCAATACTTTCTGGATCTTCTCCTGTACGGATGAAGCGATACATTCTGTCTAGATCTTCTTTCATATTCGGTAGGGTGTCCAAATACTCGGTCACCCGTCTTACATGCAATGAATATAAAACCATATTATAAAGGCTATGGAGAACTCGGGTTTTTTAGAAGTTCAGGGAAAAGCTGGGCGCACAGCACACGTTAGTGTAGGGAATGGTTAGGTCTGGGTGCAAGTAGGTGAGGGGAAAAGGCCCTAAACCCCTCTAAGGGTGTGCAAAGCACACGCTCAACAATACAAGAACAAAAACCAAATGCACACCAATATACAGTACAGAAAGAGATGTCTCAATGGGCATAAATTAGTACAAGTAACAAAGTTCAGAACAAAAAGGGGAAGCGAAGTAGTGCGATTCCTCTTTAATTGTATGGATGGCCAGCCGACACGTGTTTCGTCGTCAAGCGGTAACAATGCTTGCACGACTCATCAGGGCTGGGGAAGATACAAAGTACATGATGGAATACGTTGTCCACACGACATGAATTAAAATGATTTTACAGAAATTGGTGATCGTGTCCAGTTTTTAGTGCGCGTGAGAGTGCAGGTGGAGGTCGTGGCAGTAATGAATTCGTTTAAATAAAACAGATTGCATGGTGGAAGCACACAGTGCCAAACAAGGTGAAGGTGAAAAAACGTTACATCGGGCGAAGGCAGTGATCGAATGCGGGTGCGTGAGAGAGTGCGGGTGCAGGGGATACCGGTCGTCAAGTACGTTTGGTAGCTGGGTTCACCTTTACTGGGAGAAGACGGATGAAAGTGAGTGTTCTGTGATCGTAATGTGGGTGGTGGTACCAACTGAATGAAGTGAAGTAGTGTGGCTCACTGGTTAGAGGCGGCAGACCCGAGAGCAGAGGACGGCCCGGGACCAGGGTTCGATTCCCGGCGCGGCAGGTTTCTGGACCAGGGTCAGCGGACTCGATAATTCTCTCGCCTCGGTGCCCACTCTGATCAGCGTTCACACTCGGCAACTCTGGGCATTAGCTTGCCTCATCTTCACTAACGGCCCCACCAGACCGCCGGGGATGCCTGGTCTCACCCTGGAGATACCCATTAAGGGACCATCTCTCAGGGAAGCCAGGAAGGGTTTCGCAGCGGTCGAAGCGCCTTGGGACCCTACGGGTAAGTAGTGCGCTATATAAATGCCTATACATACATACATACAAACTGTGGTAGTTCCAGAAAAAATGAGGATTGGTAGTCCTCTGATGGTATTGCGAGAACATGCAAACACGAGACGCGGGTAGGTTCGAAGAGTAAAAAGGTGCACGCGCACATAATCTATTGAGGAAGTGAGAAAAAATAAAAAAAGGGCTAGGCGCTTCCTACCTGTAGCGCGTAGGATTTGGAGCATAGGTCTATGGAATGGAAAAATGAAGGAGGAAACAAAAGGGCAAGACAAAGTATCAGGACCAATTAATATTATGACATGGAGCACTGTACACTCATCTTATAGTCTCATGGGCGGATATTGTCACTGACGAGAAGAGTGATTAAGACACAGAAATAAAAGACTCACCGCTAAGCCGGTGATACTTCCGACCCGGCCCCTGCTCGAGACCAGGTAGACGCTCGTCGGTGGTTGTGGCTCCAGAATCCAAGGGTCATGTAGTATGAGCGATGCTGATGGGAAGTACAATAAGAGTAATGTATTTGTAACGCCCCAAAGTTGTGTACTAATAAAATTTAAACAAAGCCCCACAGGAAAGAGCGGAGCGCGAGTCAGGTAACGGGATCACTCTTAATAAATGTGTCCCAAAGTATAAGTAAAGGGTCTCACCTTTATGTTAAAGAAACAGTGCTCCTGGCGATTCTAGTATATGAATGCCACAAATGAAATAAAATAAAGCCTCTGCTTTCGTGGTGCTGGAGTAACTGAGTCGGACGAACCGTAGTGATTGTTGAGGTTCTTGTGATCACACACATAAATGTGTGTTCTCTGTAAGGGACGAGATAAGAGAGAGCGAGCGTGTGTAAGCTCGTTTACTGAAGACCGGATAATGCGGTCTTGTTATAAGAAACGTGAGGATCGGACTTAAGTGTTCCTGAGTGGGAACACAAGGAAAAGTAAAATCGCTTACCAGTGGTTTAAGCAAGGTGCTGATGGCAAGACCTGCGAGATGAGTACCTCCTCGCAGCGGTTCCGGGTGCGGACACGTGATTCCGACCCGGAAGTGATTATGTAAGGTTTCAGAGACGGGGCCCGTATGCGGACAGCTAGAGCGCTACCACCTCTGGTTCGGTCGTTGTGTTTATGGGAGTGTTGAGCTTGAAATGGGAGGTGCGCAGAATAGGCTAAGCGTGCCAATCCGTCCGATAGTAAGGTTGGCATGCTTCAGAACTGACAAGACTGTGTTGCCTTAAGACATATGATTTGCGGCGGAATTCCGTAAGACTTGTCAATTTACAACCAATCCGTCAATCGACTGGAAAGTCGGCAAACCATAGATATCAATAAAAATGACAACGATTACTCTGTAGAAAAATCTCGCGAAAATGACATTGATAAATGTCAGAAAAAAGTGGGATGATTTTAAATGCAGTAAACAAAAACCATCATGCAAAAAGGTGGTCATGCAACCGATCCACGACGTGTAAAGGTGATCAGTGACACTTTCACATAGACGGGAAAAGAAACGTAATACATCACATTGGTCATCTCACATCAATTAGAACGACATGTACGGGCAAAGAGGTAGCTGATAAACACATCTCATCCCAATTCACCTGGAAGATTATGCAGGAAATCCAGATTAGGCATAGAGGTTCATAATAACAAAAAATATACCTGCAGATTGATAGTATTGCGTATATGATGTGACACGAAATGAGTGACATGGGTAATACAGTATCATTTGTGGCATGAGATTAACTTACATGTGTTATAATGGTGAATAGAGAAACAATAATGTCATAACCAATAGTAGCCCCATGGACACTTCACTGAGAGAAGCCGCCGCAAGGGTAGTAGCGGAGGACAGTACAATGAGGTCTGGTGCAATGTCCACTACAGAAATGACAAGATTATAGCATGTAGAGCTATGCAAGCAGGAAATGTATAAAGGGGTTCAGTCCCCTAGAAAGAATTGCATCTCCTGGTCGTAGTTGAGCCCCTGAGACACGGTACGAAGGCGGAGAATCCATGTTGCCTCCAGGCGTCTTAGCTTGAGTTCTCTGTTACCGCCCCGTGCACCAATGGGGACAGTGTCAATCCCATAAAACGAAACTTGTTTGTCTAAAGATTGATCACCACACGCAGCCGCGTGCAGGGCAACTGGATATCTAGGATCCTGTTTGTGTAGCGCCCTTATATGTTCCGCTATCCTCTCTTTCAACGGGCGGATGGTGCTCCCCACGTAGATTTTTTTGCATCTGCATTCAATTATATAGACCACATAGCGTGTGGTACAGTTGATGTTAGTCCTGATGATGTAGGTTTCTCCCTTGGTGTCCTGAAATTCAGTAGTTCTGTGTTTGGCCCACCGGCACATGGAGCAGAACCCACATTTGTAGAAGCCAATGTTACGTTTGGTCAACCAATTGTCCTCTGTGTTGCTTCGAGGGATTGTGGGACTTAGTCTGTTCCTCAAGGTTCTACCTCTCCTGTAGGTGATCTGAGGGTGCTCTCCTATGTAATTTGAGATGTGTTTGTCCTTCTTAAGGATGTTCCAGTGTTTGCTAAAGGTCCTGCGTAGTGCCTGGTGGTGGTTGCTGAAGTCGGTGATCATGCGGATAGTACCAAGGTCGTCTGTCTTCTTCTTGGGTTTTTCTTTCAGAGTGTCTTGTCTTTGGATTCTCATGATCCTAGATGTCGCTTTTTTTAGCAGGTTGTTTGAGTAACCTCTTCTCTTGAAACGTTCCTGCATGCTTTCCAATGTATTCTTGAAATCTTGATCGTTACTGCAGTTTCTGCGAGCTCTTAGGAATTCGCCAAAGGGTATGCTGCTGATCTGGTGGGATGGGTGAGCGCTGTCGGCGTGCAGAATCGCATTACAGGCAGTGTCCTTCCTAAAGAGTCTGCTGTTCAGTTTATCGTCCAGGATATAAATCTCCAGGTCTAGAAACTCAATCCTATCAAGGCTCGCCACCATGGTGAACCTCATGTCCCACGTGTTGTGGTTGAGATGCCTGTAAAAATCCATCAGGTGTTCATGTGTGCCAGACCAAATCAGGAAACAATCATCTATGTAGCGCCCCCAGTATACTATCGAGTCAATGAAGGTCGCTCCTTTGGTGCCCCAAATAAGATCGTTTTCAAGTGCGCCCATGAATAGATTGGCAAACGAAGGGGAAAATTTCGAGCCCATGGCGACTCCTTTGGTTTGTCTGTACCATGCATTGTTAAACATGAATGAGTTGTTATTCAATATAAGGTCCATCATGGAAATGAGCATGTTGGTGTGTTGCCACATGGTGGCTGGACGCTTCTGTAAAATTTTGGTGACGACTTCGAGTCCAAGATCTGGTTTGATGCTGGTGTACAGGGCTACCACATCCATAGTGACCAGAAAATTGCCAGATTGCCATTGAAGATCAGAGAGAATACTCAATATGTGTTTGGTGTCCTGTATAAAGGATGGTTGGTTGCGTACCAGGGGCCCCAGGAACAGGTCGACGTATTCCGCAATTCTTTCTGTGGGACCCCCAATCCCGGAAATGATGGGACGTCCGGGCGGGAAAGGGTGATTTTTGTGTACCTTAGGAAGGGTGTACAGCCAAGGGTACGTGGGTTTAATCACTTTCATGTAAAGATATTCATCTTCATTAATCAGACCACTTTCTTTCCAGGTCATGAGAGATCTATTGATGTATGTCGTGAGTGGTGCTGTGGGGTTGTGGTCAAGAAGTAGGTAGCAAGTGTTGTCTTGTAACTGACTAAGGATTTCTTGATCATAATCCTTTTTGTTCATGATAACAACGTTCCCTCCTTTGTCCGCTTCCCTTATGATGATCTCATGATCCTTGATGAGGCTGTTCATAGCTGCTCGTTCTCCTGTAGTGAGGTTGTCTTTATATCTGAAGGTTCGTTTAGTGTCTTTCAGTTCTAGTTTATCAATGTCCTCCAAGACTCTTTTGTGAAAGTTGTCTATGGAGTTACCTCCCGGTAACGTGGGGATCCATTTAGATTTAGATTTGAGCCCACTGACAATGCTGAAATCTGATTCGATATTGAGTTCATCTAGTAGGGTGTCCATGTCTCGAGGAGTTCGTTCTACATCCGTAAGAGAGAGAAGGAGGTGTGTAGCTTGAATATCATTGATAGTTAAAACATCAGGTTCAAACTCAGTAGGGATATTTGTAGAATTTTTATTAGACATGATTTTATTTGAAAAATGTTTTTTCAATTTCAGTTTTCGAGTGAACTTAAACAAATCAATTTTAAGTCTACATACATCAGTGTTTGAGAAGGGATTAAAGTTTAGTCCTTTGCTCAGAAGGGAGATCATGTTAGGGGTGAGGATTTTGGATGAAAGATTAATAACCTGTACCTCCCCCTCCTGTGTATCGGTTACTGTTGCTGGTTCCCGGATCTGAGTTTCTTCCGGTAATCTTCTACCCCTCCCCTTCCTGCCCCTACGGGTTTTGGTTCTAGTGTGCGGATACCCCTTCTTATCCGCTGGATCTCGCATAAAAAAGGATTTGTTTCGCTGTCAGTGCGGTTTGACTCATCTTCACTGATGCTAATAGTGCTCAGCGAAGTACTGCTGGACGAGATAGAGCTGGCATCAGTAAGATTCGCTCCGTCTCTGTTTTTGGGCGGGGGTTTGTTTATCATGTAGTCGTATTTTCTGTCGTATGTGAAAATTCTGCCGCCAGTGTAGTCAGCCTCATCCCTTTTCAACTGTCTGGCTTTACGGCTCTTTATTTCGTTCTGATGTTTGAGAAGAATCTCGTCTAGTGTTGTGTAAATCTTTACAGTGGATTCAGGACGATTAAGATCTTTGATCTCCTGCTCTAGAATGGCAATCTCGGCTTGAAATTTCGCGACCTTACGGTCAGAGCTCTCAATGAGAATATCCATGAGGATATTGGAGTTGTTAGTCAAAGCGTCTTCCCATTTACTTAAAAGATCAGGGTCTAAATTATCGTAGGTGGGGAAGATCTGTGCTCTCAAACCTCTCGGTATGCGCTTGAGTCTAACATACTGTTTCAAAGTGATGCCATCCCACCACTTTGAATTTTCTAATTTTTTGAGTTTTTCAAGTCTCATAAATTTGTCCCTCAGACCTTCTTCCTTGGTGCTGTTAGGGGCATTGATGGTAGTAGCTCTATGTGTGGACATTCCTTTGGCAAGATTGTCAAAAAGCTCTTCGGCAGCTTTATCGCGATTCATGATGAGGAATAGAAAGTGCTATCCTCAAAGAAGAAACAGTGACAGTACGTGGCGGCTGCCCCCCTGTACGGTAAGATAAAGGCTATGGAGAACTCGGGTTTTTTAGAAGTTCAGGGAAAAGCTGGGCGCACAGCACACGTTAGTGTAGGGAATGGTTAGGTCTGGGTGCAAGTAGGTGAGGGGAAAAGGCCCTAAACCCCTCTAAGGGTGTGCAAAGCACACGCTCAACAATACAAGAACAAAAACCAAATGCACACCAATATACAGTACAGAAAGAGATGTCTCAATGGGCATAAATTAGTACAAGTAACAAAGTTCAGAACAAAAAGGGGAAGCGAAGTAGTGCGATTCCTCTTTAATTGTATGGATGGCCAGCCGACACGTGTTTCGTCGTCAAGCGGTAACAATGCTTGCACGACTCATCAGGGCTGGGGAAGATACAAAGTACATGATGGAATACGTTGTCCACACGACATGAATTAAAATGATTTTACAGAAATTGGTGATCGTGTCCAGTTTTTAGTGCGCGTGAGAGTGCAGGTGGAGGTCGTGGCAGTAATGAATTCGTTTAAATAAAACAGATTGCATGGTGGAAGCACACAGTGCCAAACAAGGTGAAGGTGAAAAAACGTTACATCGGGCGAAGGCAGTGATCGAATGCGGGTGCGTGAGAGAGTGCGGGTGCAGGGGATACCGGTCGTCAAGTACGTTTGGTAGCTGGGTTCACCTTTACTGGGAGAAGACGGATGAAAGTGAGTGTTCTGTGATCGTAATGTGGGTGGTGGTACCAACTGTGGTAGTTCCAGAAAAAATGAGGATTGGTAGTCCTCTGATGGTATTGCGAGAACATGCAAACACGAGACGCGGGTAGGTTCGAAGAGTAAAAAGGTGCACGCGCACATAATCTATTGAGGAAGTGAGAAAAAATCAAAAAAGGGCTAGGCGCTTCCTACCTGTAGCGCGTAGGATTTGGAGCATAGGTCTATGGAATGGAAAAATGAAGGAGGAAACAGAAGGGCAAGACAAAGTATCAGGACCAATTAATATTATGACATGGAGCACTGTACACTCATCTTATAGTCTCATGGGCGGATATTGTCACTGACGAGAAGAGTGATTAAGACACAGAAATAAAAGACTCACCGCTAAGCCGGTGATACTTCCGACCCGGCCCCTGCTCGAGACCAGGTAGACGCTCGTCGGTGGTTGTGGCTCCAGAATCCAAGGGTCATGTAGTATGAGCGATGCTGATGGGAAGTACAATAAGAGTAATGTATTTGTAACGCCCCAAAGTTGTGTACTAATAAAATTTAAACAAAGCCCCACAGGAAAGAGCGGAGCGCGAGTCAGGTAACGGGATCACTCTTAATAAATGTGTCCCAAAGTATAAGTAAAGGGTCTCACCTTTATGTTAAAGAAACAGTGCTCCTGGCGATTCTAGTATATGAATGCCACAAATGAAATAAAATAAAGCCTCTGCTTTCGTGGTGCTGGAGTAACTGAGTCGGACGAACCGTAGTGATTGTTGAGGTTCTTGTGATCACACACATAAATGTGTGTTCTCTGTAAGGGACGAGATAAGAGAGAGCGAGCGTGTGTAAGCTCGTTTACTGAAGACTGGATAATGCGGTCTTGTTATAAGAAACGTGAGGATCGACTTAAGTGTTCCTGAGTGGGAACACAAGGAAAAGTAAAATCGCTTACCAGTGGTTTAAGCAAGGTGCTGATGGCAAGACCTGCGAGATGAGTACCTCCTCGCAGCGGTTCCGGGTGCGGACACGTGATTCCGACCCGGAAGTGATTATGTAAGGTTTCAGAGACGGGGCCCGTATGCGGACAGCTAGAGCGCTACCACCTCTGGTTCGGTCGTTGTGTTTATGGGAGTGTTGAGCTTGAAATGGGAGGTGCGCAGAATAGGCTAAGCGTGCCAATCCGTCCGATAGTAAGGTTGGCATGCTTCAGAACTGACAAGACTGTGTTGCCTTAAGACATATGATTTGCGGCGGAATTCCGTAAGACTTGTCAATTTACAACCAATCCGTCAATCGACTGGAAAGTCGGCAAACCATAGATATCAATAAAAATGACAACGATTACTCTGTAGAAAAATCTCGCGAAAATGACATTGATAAATGTCAGAAAAAAGTGGGATGATTTTAAATGCAGTAAACAAAAACCATCATGCAAAAAGGTGGTCATGCAACCGATCCACGACGTGTAAAGGTGATCAGTGACACTTTCACATAGACGGGAAAAGAAACGTAATACATCACATTGGTCATCTCACATCAATTAGAACGACATGTACGGGCAAAGAGGTAGCTGATAAACACATCTCATCCCAATTCACCTGGAAGATTATGCAGGAAATCCAGATTAGGCATAGAGGTTCATAATAACAAAAAATATACCTGCAGATTGATAGTATTGCGTATATGATGTGACACGAAATGAGTGACATGGGTAATACAGTATCATTTGTGGCATGAGATTAACTTACATGTGTTATAATGGTGAATAGAGAAACAATAATGTCATAACCAATAGTAGCCCCATGGACACTTCACTGAGAGAAGCCGCCGCAAGGGTAGTAGCGGAGGACAGTACAATGAGGTCTGGTGCAATGTCCACTACAGAAATGACAAGATTATAGCATGTAGAGCTATGCAAGCAGGAAATGTATAAAGGGGTTCAGTCCCCTAGAAAGAATTGCATCTCCTGGTCGTAGTTGAGCCCCTGAGACACGGTACGAAGGCGGAGAATCCATGTTGCCTCCAGGCGTCTTAGCTTGAGTTCTCTGTTACCGCCCCGTGCACCAATGGGGACAGTGTCAATCCCATAAAACGAAACTTGTTTGTCTAAAGATTGATCACCACACGCAGCCGCGTGCAGGGCAACTGGATATCTAGGATCCTGTTTGTGTAGCGCCCTTATATGTTCCGCTATCCTCTCTTTCAACGGGCGGATGGTGCTCCCCACGTAGATTTTTTTGCATCTGCATTCAATTATATAGACCACATAGCGTGTGGTACAGTTGATGTTAGTCCTGATGATGTAGGTTTCTCCCTTGGTGTCCTGAAATTCAGTAGTTCTGTGTTTGGCCCTACATCATCAGGACTAACATCAACTGTACCACACGCTATGTGGTCTATATAATTGAATGCAGATGCCAAAAAATCTACGTGGGGAGCACCATCCGCCCGTTGAAAGAGAGGATAGCGGAACATATAAGGGCGCTACACAAACAGGATCCTAGATATCCAGTTGCCCTGCACGCGGCTGCGTGTGGTGATCAATCTTTAGACAAACAAGTTTCGTTTTATGGGATTGACACTGTCCCCATTGGTGCACGGGGCGGTAACAGAGAACTCAAGCTAAGACGCCTGGAGGCAACATGGATTCTCCGCCTTCGTACCGTGTCTCAGGGGCTCAGGGGCTCAACTACGACCAGGAGATGCAATTCTTTCTAGGGGACTGAACCCCTTTATACATTTCCTGCTTGCATAGCTCTACATGCTATAATCTTGTCATTTCTGTAGTGGACATTGCACCAGACCTCATTGTACTGTCCTCCGCTACTACCCTTGCGGCGGCTTCTCTCAGTGAAGTGTCCATGGGGCTACTATTGGTTATGACATTATTGTTTCTCTATTCACCATTATAACACATGTAAGTTAATCTCATGCCACAAATGATACTGTATTACCCATGTCACTCATTTCGTGTCACATCATATACGCAATACTATCAATCTGCAGGTATATTTTTTGTTATTATGAACCTCTATGCCTAATCTGGATTTCCTGCATAATCTTCCAGGTGAATTGGGATGAGATGTGTTTATCAGCTACCTCTTTGCCCGTACATGTCGTTCTAATTGATGTGAGATGACCAATGTGATGTATTACGTTTCTTTTCCCGTCTATGTGAAAGTGTCACTGATCACCTTTACACGTCGTGGATCGGTTGCATGACCACCTTTTTGCATGATGGTTTTTGTTTACTGCATTTAAAATCATCCCACTTTTTTCTGACATTTATCAATGTCATTTTCGCGAGATTTTACTACAGAGTAATCGTTGTCATTTTTATTGATATCTATGGTTTGCCGACTTTCCAGTCGATTGACGGATTGGTTGTAAATTGACAAGTCTTACGGAATTCCGCCGCAAATCATATGTCTTAAGGCAACACAGTCTTGTCAGTTCTGAAGCATGCCAACCTTACTATCGGACGGATTGGCACGCTTAGCCTATTCTGCGCACCTCCCATTTCAAGCTCAACACTCCCATAAACACAACGACCGAACCAGAGGTGGTAGCGCTCTAGCTGTCCGCATACGGGCCCCGTCTCTGAAACCTTACATAATCACTTCCGGGTCGGAATCACGTGTCCGCACCCGGAACCGCTGCGAGGAGGTACTCATCTCGCAGGTCTTGCCATCAGCACCTTGCTTAAACCACTGGTAAGCGATTTTACTTTTCCTTGTGTTCCCACTCAGGAACACTTAAGTCCGATCCTCACGTTTCTTATAACAAGACCGCATTATCCGGTCTTCAGTAAACGAGCTTACACACGCTCGCTCTCTCTTATCTCGTCCCTTACAGAGAACACACATTTATGTGTGTGATCACAAGAACCTCAACAATCACTACGGTTCGTCCGACTCAGTTACTCCAGCACCACGAAAGCAGAGGCTTTATTTTATTTCATTTGTGGCATTCATATACTAGAATCGCCAGGAGCACTGTTTCTTTAACATAAAGGTGAGACCCTTTACTTATACTTTGGGACACATTTATTAAGAGTGATCCCGTTACCTGACTCGCGCTCCGCTCTTTCCTGTGGGGCTTTGTTTAAATTTTATTAGTACACAACTTTGGGGCGTTACAAATACATTACTCTTATTGTACTTCCCATCAGCATCGCTCATACTACATGACCCTTGGATTCTGGAGCCACAACCACCGACGAGCGTCTACCTGGTCTCGAGCAGGGGCCGGGTCGGAAGTATCACCGGCTTAGCGGTGAGTCTTTTATTTCTGTGTCTTAATCACTCTTCTCGTCAGTGACAATATCCGCCCATGAGACTATAAGATGAGTGTACAGTGCTCCATGTCATAATATTAATTGGTCCTGATACTTTGTCTTGCCCTTTTGTTTCCTCCTTCATTTTTCCATTCCATAGACCTATGGTCCAAATCCTTCGCGCTACAGGTAGGAAGCGCCTAGCCCTTTTTTTATTTTTTCTCACTTCCTCAATAGATTATGTGCGCGTGCACCTTTTTACTCTTCGAACCTACCCGCGTCTCGTGTTTGCATGTTCTCGCAATACCATCAGAGGACTACCAATCCTCATTTTTTCTGGAACTACCACAGTTGGTACCACCACCCACATTACGATCACAGAACACTCACTTTCATCCGTCTTCTCCCAGTAAAGGTGAACCCAGCTACCAAACGTACTTGACGACCGGTATCCCCTGCACCCGCACTCTCTCACGCACTCGCATTCGATCACTGCCTTCGCCCGATGTAACGTTTTTTCACCTTCACCTTGTTTGGCACTGTGTGCTTCCACCATGCAATCTGTTTTATTTAAACGAATTCATTACTGCCACGACCTCCACCTGCACTCTCACGCGCACTAAAAACTGGACACGATCACCAATTTCTGTAAAATCATTTTAATTCATGTCGTGTGGACAACGTATTCCATCATGTACTTTGTATCTTCCCCAGCCCTGATGAGTCGTGCAAGCATTGTTACCGCTTGACGACGAAACACGTGTCGGCTGGCCATCCATACAATTAAAGAGGAATCGCACTACTTCGCTTCCCCTTTTTGTTCTGAACTTTGTTACTTGTACTAATTTATGCCCATTGAGACATCTCTTTCTGTACTGTATATTGGTGTGCATTTGGTTTTTGTTCTTATAAAACCATATTATCATCGCCTGGGACTGGATCATAACAGCATTCGGTAAGGGCTCGTCTGATTTCTGCGACGGACTGATATTTGGGCGTACGCTGTAACGCACGTTCATGTAACTCGACTAACGTTACACGTTTGTTTGGCGGCGGGGTGCCAGGAGGACCTCCTCCCGCGGCCCCTAAACTGGAATCGTCGACTGATACTCTTCGTGCTGGCAGAGTGACCGATGTAGCGGGAACTTGTACTATGGGCTGGACCGGGGGTACCGTAACAGGTGCTGTAACAGGTGCCCCGGTGGCTGGAAGAACAGGAACTACATTATTTACTGGAGCTGGCGGAACAGGATTTGCATATTCTGGGACTGTGTCGTCCAAATAGGACGAGAGGAAAATATCAGCTGCGGTCGGTTTGTGACGTAGCTTAATCGGAACTAATGGCGGCGGAAAATTACATGGTGCTTCCGGGGTTGCTTTTGGCAAGCCCTCGGCAAGAAGAGGATACATACCCTTAATGAGGGCATTTCTCTGTCTGTCTGACTGTTCGGCTTTAACTCGTTCACCTACTTCGATCAATTCCCTTTCTTGGGCTCTTTCAGAGGATTCTCTACTTAATTCTGACTTTCTGATTTCTTTCTCTGTTCTTTTATGAGATTCTTTGCGCCATAACTCGATGGCATCTTTCTGGGACTGTCTGGCTTTCTTTTTCCATAATGCTTCTTCTACTCGCATGATGCACTCGGCATCCCACGTACCTGATACGGGCCATCTATACTTTTCCTCTAATTGTTTGGTGTACTCCACCCATAAATCTAGATATAATATGGCACTTATGCCATGCTTTTGATACATGAAATGACCTGGACTGTCCCTAGGCGGGACAGGAACTGCTTCTTCGAGCAGACCTTTTCTAGTTTTTAACTGACGTAACTTGGAGAACAGAGGCATGACTAGACTGGAGTCTAGAAACAATACAATACACAATGAACACAATAATTAAAAACAAATCATTCATACCACGACATTGAAAACACATGGAATAACATTTAAAAATAACGGTTCGGACAAGATACTACCTGAAATACTGAAAACAGAACACATGAATTTCTCGAGAACAGAACTGACTAGAATGACTAGGTGCACTGCTAAAACAGTACGAAACTTACCGGTCTCATAAAGAGACACGTCAGGACCCGCATCCACCTAAGTGGACACTTCGTGTTGGATCTGTGTACCCAAACCCACGGACCAGAGACAAATCAATTGACCCTGTCTAGATACTACCCCAGCAACGGTACTCACCGGGCAGCAAGAACGGAAGGCCTCGGACTGGACTGGACTGCTACGACGACGGACGGACGTACTTCGGACTTCAGTTACAGGTGGGCCTCCGGATACCTCGGACCTTGGACTCTCGGCTTGGGCTCTGGTCGGGACTCGCCGCGTTCCTCCACCGCCTCGTCTGGACGCTGGACCGCAACCTCCGTCTCCTCCGTGGGCCTGAGGGATACTTGAAGCAGAAATATCTGCACGTGCACGGTATGGTTCCGTCACGGCTGTAGAGGATCAGGGGGCCTGCGTGGCTTCTCCGGCGCGTGGGGAAAGGGCAAGTCCCTATTCGGGCGCCATTATGTGGTAAATAAATAATTAATTACCTGTGCTATTTTTCAGGATACTCATACAAATAGATAGCTCAATAAATAAGAGTCAAGATACGAGGTAGCTAGAGTATACAGGCTTTAATTAAGCATAAAGGACTGGAACAGGACAGCCTGTACGGGGATGGGATGGCCGGGGCCCGGCAGCTGCCGGGGCAGGATCTGGGAATGGCTAGCAAACTTTAATAACAGTGCACAATATTTATAGTTAAACAAATACATTGTATTCAATACAGTAGGCGTAGCAGTAGGCGGAGTTTGTAGCAGTCGCGAAAGATAAGGCATAAAGTGGGTGTAACAAGAAGGCGTGTACAGGGCGTATACATAGACATGTGATGCAAACGTAACAGAATATGTCATAAAAGGGGCGGAAACATGGAGGGGGCTACCTGAGCAGCTGGGACCTCTAACCTAGTGGTGCGCGCAAACTGACAATGACGTGTTACTAGGGAGAACTGGGGGGCTATGACTTCTGCGCTAGAAGAGGAGACTAAAGTCTGGAGTGTCAGAGCGACATGTACCTAAAGCCTATCTGGTATCTAGTGTTTAGAGAACATGTTGATAGAATCCAAAAGATAGCAGAGCAAAGGCTAACAGACATTAAGACTGGTGTATACATAATCCTATATGTAGTGCGTGTGCGGGGAATATTCTATAAATATTAATACAGTATTTCTCTTACATGGAGACATAAAGGCTAGACCATGACGGAAACTATTGATGCGATTCAGTAGCTTAGGAATGCAGAGAAGGAGGGCTGGACTGATAACTAAAAACATAACATACTCTTGGCAGACTGGAGGCAGAGCCAGGCCGAGCCGGGCACTGCGAGGCATGAAAGTAAGCTAAGGGTCAGGGATACAGGTGGGGGCTGTATCGCTCCTCAGAGAGGGTTCAGGAAACAGGAGCTGAATCTGAGTCCGGGCCCTTTTGAGGCCTAGAAACGGGGACTTTCAATGAATTAACGTGTACACTGTGAAACGTGGCAACGTAGCTTTACATAGGCCTGATATTCGTTGTATTCACGAAAACTGGAAACTGGCATATTAGAGATGGACACAACTGTAATTGCGTCTTTAATCGATCAGAAGGGGAATACATGCATATCGATCATGCACATATAACATAAGATGGGGAACACGTAGGCACATATAACATGGCAAAATTTACTTTTCCACAACATGACCGTGCAAGGCATACACTCAAACAAAATGTAACCTCCAGGTTTTGGATGTTGTAAATGTCTAGTTTAAGGCTGACAGACCAATACCACCCGCAGTTCAAGTAGGTGTCACGGTTCAGTCCTATCTTATATATAAAGAATGGGAGACAAAGAGGGAAGTCTATTTTAAAATAAAGCATTTTAAGGAGTCCACATCCAAATCAATCACAAAAGGAAATACCAAGGACACCACAATGTTGAGAAGACTTGACCCTGACAAACCTTGGAAGCTAAACTTTAAGTTACTTTTTTTAATAAGTCAGTGTCTCGACTCTTTTCAAGCTATTGCGTGAGCCTTTCGGTGAGAACGATGTGAACACCCATACATTCTTGTGTATATTTTATTGAATGTTTTTAATGACACTAGGAAACAAATAGAATAAACATATGTGTATACTTGTTTCTACTTTGCAGGTCTGGATTGGGAATAGAAGGGATATATATGAATATTAATTGCAGGTAAGCTGGCAAGGCTGCCACACTGGGTCGACAGTAGTCTTAAATGTAATACTCGGTAGACTTCATTAAGCCTTTAAGATTAACTGTCTCGTCTGATACCCATGGCATGTTGCTGGGGGTCAAGAAAAACAAGTCTGCTTGTTTATTTACCCACATGACAAGTAGGCTGCACCACCTACAGTACAAACCCTTTGGTTACCAGTTTACAACATCACACTGTAGTTGTAAGAAAGAGGAGTATCTGCAGCTAAGGCAAGACAAGCATCCACATGAATAAGATGTTCTGAGCAGAGTACATGGTTCATTAATGCACAGTTTTGAGCACTCTAAGGAAATACAATGAGCTGGAAACTCGGCTTGAATTAACAACAGTGGTCTCAATTTAAAAATGTATACACGTTTGCAAAATTTCAATAAGATTCGACAAAGCTAATGGGTCTGGTGTTAGCTACCAGCCATTTGGCTTTGGCAATGGTTGTTTTTTGTCATCATTTATAAAAGCAATTTAAAACTGGAGGATCTACTAGGACCTCTACAGCATAAAAACATTGGCTAAAAGTTAAAATATATTATTGGTCTCAACAAGTACTAATTTGTAAAGTAGTCCCTGGATGTGTTGTCTTGCTCCTTGTGAAATGGCTGAATGCTGTCACTCATGGTAAAGTTAGCGGAAGTGGGCAGTCCAATTTATGCAGCTATTACCCCAAATGTTTCCTGTGCTTCTGCAAATGTTGGAAATTTACCATTTGCTCAGAGGGCGCACATGAGATTCGTTCCAAACCCCCACCATGCGTTAAACTTCATACCTTCCTAGTGCTCTGCTAAACGTTTGCATTTCCCATAAGGGTGCTTCTGGGACATATGCCTGTGTGTATGGTCCAGTCTGCAGTGCTGTGCCCACTGTTTCCTTGCCACTATGACAATGTAAGAACAATGCCTTTTCTGTAGATTTTACTCAAACAGCATGCCTGAAGTTGTGAAGTTCTAATTCATACCTTTCAGCAGACACTTATGAAGCTACCAACCCCACATCGGTGAACCATGCAAACAAATACGGTAGCTGAGTGGCAAGACCACACCTCGCCTTGTAATGCAGCTACAGACCTCCCCCCCTCCTCCAAGGGCTTCCAAATCTGCTCTATTCTCTTGCTTCCCCACAAAAAGCATCTCACCATTTTAGTTAACATTTGCACACCTACTGCTGACATTCATGCTTTGCTTGCACATATGTCAGAAGTAGTTAATTTCCCCAGTGTAAGAATAATATATGAGCACTTCAGAGTCTGAGATTACCAACGGCAGTGCCCCCTGTTCAGGGGCATCACTTGGTCCCATAAGGCTTCTCTAGGTGTTTAGCTCAGGTCTAAAGGGTGGAGTGCAAATACGTTTTAGCCCTGGCGTTATCCAATATATTTTTGATGTAACTAAAAAAAAAAAAAATTATATATATATATATATATATATATAACAATCCATCTTCGGGTCTCCCTTTTATTTTTGAATACGGCAAAATTATATTGTTGATTTTAAAGCCAAAATGAAAGCTCTTCCACGCCCCCCAAACTCACTCAGTTTATATATATATATATATATATATCCAACAATTGCAGTCCCACAGCGTTCACAGCGGCGATTTCAGCATCAAAGTGGTGGTAATGAACTCTACATCTAGCGCCAGAACTTTTAGACATTTGTACAAGAGGGCAAGGCGAACCCACAGAGGTAGAGAGGTGCATTGAACTACATCTCCCACAATGCCATGTGCCACACCCAACTGGGCGGGGGATGTCTGAAATGAAGTTTAATGCCTGCAAACACGCCCTTCACCTCTTGTCCTTTTTTCATCCAGCAGCTGAAGAAGAGGCAACACTCGAAACGCGTCCTGGCTGGCTGATAAACATTTGGCAATAATTTGTGCTCGTGTGCAGTTTGTCACTCACAGGCTGACATTGAATAAATATCTGCTGCGAATCAAGTTGGTCTCCACTGGCTCTCTCTAATGTTTGGGACTGCAATTGTTGGATTTATGACGGCCTCCCAGGGTCGTGGAGAGAGCTGACTGCTGCGTGTAGCAGGTCCGCGGCGGCGTCATGGGACACTGCCCTTGAGCGGAGGAGACTGAACACGCTCCCATGCAGTAAAGATCGTGTTCACAGCGGCGATTTCAGCATCAAAGTGGTGGTAATGAACTCTACATCTAGCGCCAGAACTTTTAGACATTTGTACAAGAGGGCAAGGCGAACCCACAGAGGTAGAGAGGTGCATTGAACTACATCTCCCACAATGCCATGTGCCACACCCAACTGGGCGGGGGATGTCTGAAATGAAGTTTAATGCCTGCAAACACGCCCTTCACCTCTTGTCCTTTTTTCATCCAGCAGCTGAAGAAGAGGCAACACTCGAAACGCGTCCTGGCTGGCTGATAAACATTTGGCAATAATTTGTGCTCGTGTGCAGTTTGTCACTCACAGGCTGACATTGAATAAATATCTGCTGCGAATCAAGTTGGTCTCCACTGGCTCTCTCTAATGTTTGGGACTGCAATTGTTGGATTTATGACGGCCTCCCAGGGTCGTGGAGAGAGCTGACTGCTGCGTGTAGCAGGTCCGCGGCGGCGTCATGGGACACTGCCCTTGAGCGGAGGAGACTGAACACGCTCCCATGCAGTAAAGATCGTGTTCACAGCGGCGATTTCAGCATCAAAGTGGTGGTAATGAACTCTACATCTAGCGCCAGAACTTTTAGACATTTGTACAAGAGGGCAAGGCGAACCCACAGAGGTAGAGAGGTGCATTGAACTACATCTCCCACAATGCCATGTGCCACACCCAACTGGGCGGGGGATGTCTGAAATGAAGTTTAATGCCTGCAAACACGCCCTTCACCTCTTGTCCTTTTTTCATCCAGCAGCTGAAGAAGAGGCAACACTCGAAACGCGTCCTGGCTGGCTGATAAACATTTGGCAATAATTTGTGCTCGTGTGCAGTTTGTCACTCACAGGCTGACATTGAATAAATATCTGCTGCGAATCAAGTTGGTCTCCACTGGCTCTCTCTAATGTTTGGGACTGCAATTGTTGGATTTATGACGGCCTCCCAGGGTCGTGGAGAGAGCTGACTGCTGCGTGTAGCAGGTCCGCGGCGGCGTCATGGGACACTGCCCTTGAGCGGAGGAGACTGAACACGCTCCCATGCAGTAAAGATCGTGTTCACAGCGGCGATTTCAGCATCAAAGTGGTGGTAATGAACTCTACATCTAGCGCCAGAACTTTTAGACATTTGTACAAGAGGGCAAGGCGAACCCACAGAGGTAGAGAGGTGCATTGAACTACATCTCCCACAATGCCATGTGCCACACCCAACTGGGCGGGGGATGTCTGAAATGAAGTTTAATGCCTGCAAACACGCCCTTCACCTCTTGTCCTTTTTTCATCCAGCAGCTGAAGAAGAGGCAACACTCGAAACGCGTCCTGGCTGGCTGATAAACATTTGGCAATAATTTGTGCTCGTGTGCAGTTTGTCACTCACAGGCTGACATTGAATAAATATCTGCTGCGAATCAAGTTGGTCTCCACTGGCTCTCTCTAATGTTTGGGACTGCAATTGTTGGATTTATGACGGCCTCCCAGGGTCGTGGAGAGAGCTGACTGCTGCGTGTAGCAGGTCCGCGGCGGCGTCATGGGACACTGCCCTTGAGCGGAGGAGACTGAACACGCTCCCATGCAGTAAAGATCGTGTTCACAGCGGCGATTTCAGCATCAAAGTGGTGGTAATGAACTCTACATCTAGCGCCAGAACTTTTAGACATTTGTACAAGAGGGCAAGGCGAACCCACAGAGGTAGAGAGGTGCATTGAACTACATCTCCCACAATGCCATGTGCCACACCCAACTGGGCGGGGGATGTCTGAAATGAAGTTTAATGCCTGCAAACACGCCCTTCACCTCTTGTCCTTTTTTCATCCAGCAGCTGAAGAAGAGGCAACACTCGAAACGCGTCCTGGCTGGCTGATAAACATTTGGCAATAATTTGTGCTCGTGTGCAGTTTGTCACTCACAGGCTGACATTGAATAAATATCTGCTGCGAATCAAGTTGGTCTCCACTGGCTCTCTCTAATGTTTGGGACTGCAATTGTTGGATTTATGACGGCCTCCCAGGGTCGTGGAGAGAGCTGACTGCTGCGTGTAGCAGGTCCGCGGCGGCGTCATGGGACACTGCCCTTGAGCGGAGGAGACTGAACACGCTCCCATGCAGTAAAGATCGTGTTCACAGCGGCGATTTCAGCATCAAAGTGGTGGTAATGAACTCTACATCTAGCGCCAGAACTTTTAGACATTTGTACAAGAGGGCAAGGCGAACCCACAGAGGTAGAGAGGTGCATTGAACTACATCTCCCACAATGCCATGTGCCACACCCAACTGGGCGGGGGATGTCTGAAATGAAGTTTAATGCCTGCAAACACGCCCTTCACCTCTTGTCCTTTTTTCATCCAGCAGCTGAAGAAGAGGCAACACTCGAAACGCGTCCTGGCTGGCTGATAAACATTTGGCAATAATTTGTGCTCGTGTGCAGTTTGTCACTCACAGGCTGACATTGAATAAATATCTGCTGCGAATCAAGTTGGTCTCCACTGGCTCTCTCTAATGTTTGGGACTGCAATTGTTGGATTTATGACGGCCTCCCAGGGTCGTGGAGAGAGCTGACTGCTGCGTGTAGCAGGTCCGCGGCGGCGTCATGGGACACTGCCCTTGAGCGGAGGAGACTGAACACGCTCCCATGCAGTAAAGATCGTGTTCACAGCGGCGATTTCAGCATCAAAGTGGTGGTAATGAACTCTACATCTAGCGCCAGAACTTTTAGACATTTGTACAAGAGGGCAAGGCGAACCCACAGAGGTAGAGAGGTGCATTGAACTACATCTCCCACAATGCCATGTGCCACACCCAACTGGGCGGGGGATGTCTGAAATGAAGTTTAATGCCTGCAAACACGCCCTTCACCTCTTGTCCTTTTTTCATCCAGCAGCTGAAGAAGAGGCAACACTCGAAACGCGTCCTGGCTGGCTGATAAACATTTGGCAATAATTTGTGCTCGTGTGCAGTTTGTCACTCACAGGCTGACATTGAATAAATATCTGCTGCGAATCAAGTTGGTCTCCACTGGCTCTCTCTAATGTTTGGGACTGCAATTGTTGGATTTATGACGGCCTCCCAGGGTCGTGGAGAGAGCTGACTGCTGCGTGTAGCAGGTCCGCGGCGGCGTCATGGGACACTGCCCTTGAGCGGAGGAGACTGAACACGCTCCCATGCAGTAAAGATCGTGTTCACAGCGGCGATTTCAGCATCAAAGTGGTGGTAATGAACTCTACATCTAGCGCCAGAACTTTTAGACATTTGTACAAGAGGGCAAGGCGAACCCACAGAGGTAGAGAGGTGCATTGAACTACATCTCCCACAATGCCATGTGCCACACCCAACTGGGCGGGGGATGTCTGAAATGAAGTTTAATGCCTGCAAACACGCCCTTCACCTCTTGTCCTTTTTTCATCCAGCAGCTGAAGAAGAGGCAACACTCGAAACGCGTCCTGGCTGGCTGATAAACATTTGGCAATAATTTGTGCTCGTGTGCAGTTTGTCACTCACAGGCTGACATTGAATAAATATCTGCTGCGAATCAAGTTGGTCTCCACTGGCTCTCTCTAATGTTTGGGACTGCAATTGTTGGATTTATGACGGCCTCCCAGGGTCGTGGAGAGAGCTGACTGCTGCGTGTAGCAGGTCCGCGGCGGCGTCATGGGACACTGCCCTTGAGCGGAGGAGACTGAACACGCTCCCATGCAGTAAAGATCGTGTTCACAGCGGCGATTTCAGCATCAAAGTGGTGGTAATGAACTCTACATCTAGCGCCAGAACTTTTAGACATTTGTACAAGAGGGCAAGGCGAACCCACAGAGGTAGAGAGGTGCATTGAACTACATCTCCCACAATGCCATGTGCCACACCCAACTGGGCGGGGGATGTCTGAAATGAAGTTTAATGCCTGCAAACACGCCCTTCACCTCTTGTCCTTTTTTCATCCAGCAGCTGAAGAAGAGGCAACACTCGAAACGCGTCCTGGCTGGCTGATAAACATTTGGCAATAATTTGTGCTCGTGTGCAGTTTGTCACTCACAGGCTGACATTGAATAAATATCTGCTGCGAATCAAGTTGGTCTCCACTGGCTCTCTCTAATGTTTGGGACTGCAATTGTTGGATTTATGACGGCCTCCCAGGGTCGTGGAGAGAGCTGACTGCTGCGTGTAGCAGGTCCGCGGCGGCGTCATGGGACACTGCCCTTGAGCGGAGGAGACTGAACACGCTCCCATGCAGTAAAGATCGTGTTCACAGCGGCGATTTCAGCATCAAAGTGGTGGTAATGAACTCTACATCTAGCGCCAGAACTTTTAGACATTTGTACAAGAGGGCAAGGCGAACCCACAGAGGTAGAGAGGTGCATTGAACTACATCTCCCACAATGCCATGTGCCACACCCAACTGGGCGGGGGATGTCTGAAATGAAGTTTAATGCCTGCAAACACGCCCTTCACCTCTTGTCCTTTTTTCATCCAGCAGCTGAAGAAGAGGCAACACTCGAAACGCGTCCTGGCTGGCTGATAAACATTTGGCAATAATTTGTGCTCGTGTGCAGTTTGTCACTCACAGGCTGACATTGAATAAATATCTGCTGCGAATCAAGTTGGTCTCCACTGGCTCTCTCTAATGTTTGGGACTGCAATTGTTGGATTTATGACGGCCTCCCAGGGTCGTGGAGAGAGCTGACTGCTGCGTGTAGCAGGTCCGCGGCGGCGTCATGGGACACTGCCCTTGAGCGGAGGAGACTGAACACGCTCCCATGCAGTAAAGATCGTGTTCACAGCGGCGATTTCAGCATCAAAGTGGTGGTAATGAACTCTACATCTAGCGCCAGAACTTTTAGACATTTGTACAAGAGGGCAAGGCGAACCCACAGAGGTAGAGAGGTGCATTGAACTACATCTCCCACAATGCCATGTGCCACACCCAACTGGGCGGGGGATGTCTGAAATGAAGTTTAATGCCTGCAAACACGCCCTTCACCTCTTGTCCTTTTTTCATCCAGCAGCTGAAGAAGAGGCAACACTCGAAACGCGTCCTGGCTGGCTGATAAACATTTGGCAATAATTTGTGCTCGTGTGCAGTTTGTCACTCACAGGCTGACATTGAATAAATATCTGCTGCGAATCAAGTTGGTCTCCACTGGCTCTCTCTAATGTTTGGGACTGCAATTGTTGGATTTATGACGGCCTCCCAGGGTCGTGGAGAGAGCTGACTGCTGCGTGTAGCAGGTCCGCGGCGGCGTCATGGGACACTGCCCTTGAGCGGAGGAGACTGAACACGCTCCCATGCAGTAAAGATCGTGTTCACAGCGGCGATTTCAGCATCAAAGTGGTGGTAATGAACTCTACATCTAGCGCCAGAACTTTTAGACATTTGTACAAGAGGGCAAGGCGAACCCACAGAGGTAGAGAGGTGCATTGAACTACATCTCCCACAATGCCATGTGCCACACCCAACTGGGCGGGGGATGTCTGAAATGAAGTTTAATGCCTGCAAACACGCCCTTCACCTCTTGTCCCTTTTTTCATCCAGCAGCTGAAGAAGAGGCAACACTCGAAACGCGTCCTGGCTGGCTGATAAACATTTGGCAATAATTTGTGCTCGTGTGCAGTTTGTCACTCACAGGCTGACATTGAATAAATATCTGCTGCGAATCAAGTTGGTCTCCACTGGCTCTCTCTAATGTTTGGGACTGCAATTGTTGGATTTATGACGGCCTCCCAGGGTCGTGGAGAGAGCTGACTGCTGCGTGTAGCAGGTCCGCGGCGGCGTCATGGGACACTGCCCTTGAGCGGAGGAGACTGAACACGCTCCCATGCAGTAAAGATCGTGTTCACAGCGGCGATTTCAGCATCAAAGTGGTGGTAATGAACTCTACATCTAGCGCCAGAACTTTTAGACATTTGTACAAGAGGGCAAGGCGAACCCACAGAGGTAGAGAGGTGCATTGAACTACATCTCCCACAATGCCATGTGCCACACCCAACTGGGCGGGGGATGTCTGAAATGAAGTTTAATGCCTGCAAACACGCCCTTCACCTCTTGTCCTTTTTTCATCCAGCAGCTGAAGAAGAGGCAACACTCGAAACGCGTCCTGGCTGGCTGATAAACATTTGGCAATAATTTGTGCTCGTGTGCAGTTTGTCACTCACAGGCTGACATTGAATAAATATCTGCTGCGAATCAAGTTGGTCTCCACTGGCTCTCTCTAATGTTTGGGACTGCAATTGTTGGATATATATATATATATATATATATATAATATGCTCAATTATAGAGGCTTTCAGCCAGCCCTCTTCGTCCATTGGTTAGCTGTTGAGTCATTCACATTTTTCCTCCGCCCACTACAGGTTGAAGCCCTTTCACAGAGAGTACATCCACACCCAGAGTAGTTCCCTAAAGTACCATAGACTACTGAGACACTGTGTGCTTTGTGAGACCAAAAACATATTTTTGCTTTTACCAATTTATTGACAGATTGAGGAGGGCATGGAAGCTTCCCACAACAATAAAGATTTGAAAAAAACATGCCAAAGAAAAACAAGGACTGACAAAGCTAAAAGGCTGGGAGCGAACGCCAGGCCTACTGACTTCACCAATACTTGTTTACATATGTGATTCCGTTACAAATTCATTGCATCTTGGTTTAGCATGTGGTGCACACTAGAGTCTCAACACTGAGTGAGTTTGGGGGGCGTGGAAGAGCTTTCATTTTGGCTTTAAAATCAACAATATAATTTTGCCGTTTTCAAAAATAAATGGGAGACCCGAAGATGGATTGTTTTTGTATCTATATATTTCCAAACGTCATTAACTGAGGAAAAGGTATGTGCTTTACACAAAAAATGTTATCCTTAGAACAATGTTCCACAATGCTCCACTAAAAACCTGCAATAATAGTTGATAATTAAAGAATTGCTCTCAAAGGGTTGTCTACTTGTGTGTGCGGCACGTTACGTCTTTCCACATCTTTCTTACACCAGCACACATAAGGTCTGCGTCATGCTCACCGGGATAGGAATGAAGCCTGCGTCTGGTCCTCATGCAAAAAACCAAGCCGTGCTCCACCCAAACATGCAAGCACTGCTGTCTCCCCAGCCAGACTTAAGTGGGAGGTTGATTTGGGCGCCCCAATAACATACACCACTTGGAATATGCCTACAGATCCGCACAGTCTCACTGAACAGCAGACACAAATTGTTATATTTAAAATTCTTTCATAGAATGCACTACAGCAGCCCTGCTCGGTTGAAAACCACTGGTCGCACTAATGATTCTAACAGTGCTTAATTTGAGACAGTGGTTTCTGGTAGTTGGCACTGGCACCTAATTGTCAGCACAGGCTCTTATGAGGTCTGTTAAGTGATGGCACTGTTTGCCTAATTTTCAATATGCACAACAACAGTTGTTCAATAAAGTAATATACATTAAAAATTACTATTACCTGCCGCCCCAGCCATTCGTATAGCTTTGGGTGACCTGAAACAGTCTGAATTGTCACTTGTAGGAGTGTGAGATTAGGAGTTGTGTTGGTGCCGTCATTGGCAGAGGTGGAACGAGCAATGGGTGGTGCAAGATGCAGTGGCCCCCGAACAAGGGCCCTGGCACTTATGTTTTTTTACACATTAGGCACGGATTCTAAAAACCCACGATGCACCCACCTGTCGGCTGGTTACTGCCATGTGGCATGAGCCTGCCTCCATAGTCTGACACATTGGAAATCAATTTATCTGACTCTCTCTGAGATAATTGCCACTAATGTATCTCCTTCGCCACTACAGGCCATAGTGGGCTTTGTTGAAGACCATCCGGAACCTATTCGACCATACTCGTCTTTGGCACCTCTATTGGCCAAGCCTAGAAGGGCCATACTGAGGGAGACCTCCTCCCACTGACCCCCGATCCCATCTCTTCTCCTGATAACATGGATCCATATTCCGCACTACCGAAGATATCTGGTCGGCCCTGCCAACCTATCTATTGACCACTGATTCCACAGATCCCGACGCACTGTCCCCGGACACCAATGGGGTTATTATTATTATTAATCATTTATAGAGCGCAACTATCACCCAACGGCATCATGGTGCTAGTAACTTATCAGTATAGAAGAGGCACTGTGAGTAGTTTGACCTGTACCCGACCTGCTGGATTTTGATTGGTATACTGGACGCATATTTAACTTGTTTTTCCCTTCCGTGTATAGATGCCTTCTTATTGTCGAACTGCCTTCCTGTGATATTCTGACAAGTATCTGAAGTATACTGTTTTCTATTATTTCACTCAATCAACAGTGCTGATCGGCTATGCCACCGGCAGTCACGTGGAATACAGAATGGCGATGACTCAACAAAAAAAACAAGCTTTTTCACTGGGGAACATAATCATTGGTGAAAGCATTTACCAATGAGCCTGTGAGCAAACAGCTCCGATGCAAGACTTTATTGAGCGACAGGCAAAATGACAGACTGCCATTTGATTACTCCACCTCCAAAAGGAACAAGGACATTGTTTTGCCATTTGCTGCAGTCTTGCAACTGCATAAGGTGGGCTTAATGTATTGAAGACCTTGTGCGCACACCAGAAAATGTACTTCCCTTATGAGAGTCAATCAATCAATCAATCAATCATGTGTGTGTGAGTGACTGTTTCTGAGACACAAACTAAACTTAGCCTCTGCAAGGCCGACTTCCGAGTGTTCTGTAAAATCATGAAATGTAAAGCATAAAGCACTGCCCACTGCCCAAATATGCACTGTGCATCAAATGACACACAGCACATTTTGGAAGGTGCCACTTCACAGCTCAGTCAGATCTGATGGTTAAAGAACCGACTTCCAGTGAAGGGTGGGCTGATCCCACTCTTTGTCGCCAGATGTAGATCCAGCCAGTAAGTACCTTGCCCGGCTGCAGTGGTTGTGTTACCACTTAATCCAGCACGCATACACTGGACAATAGGTAAATTGTACAGACAGTAACTCAACTATGAAACACCTGGGTATGGGAACATCACAGGGGGTCCATGGTGAAACTGCAGTCTCTAGTCTAAGTGGGGTGTGCTGGAGAGCAATAATTCCACTGTGTGTATGTTTGTATGTCAGCACCACACGCAACCCTCTGATAAGATGTAGCTACTCTTTCTTACACAGGCCAGTTGTTGGCATGGGCAGCTAGGGCTTGCCCTAGTCACGAATCCCACATTAAGTTCCTTCTAAGCAGGTGCTTATCCAGTCGTAACTTTAATACAAACAATAGGCCCAGTGACAATGCATAGACATTTATCACACAGATGGGGGCTTTGGGGGGTTCACAGTGGAGAACTTTCAATGAACAGGCTCAGAGCGGCCTCGGACACCCCTGTCACCGTTCCATGGTGGTTACCAGTACAACCCGCACTCTCAGAAGCCGGGCTCGGCTGGGGGAGCTGGAAACTATTGTGGCCGCACAGCTGCACGCGTGAAAGGCCCCGGCCCGAGGCGCGGGCTGCTGTGAGCGGTGAATTGTTGCTTGTCGGGTGCAGGGGGTGGCCAGCGAGGGCCAGGCTGGTGGCGAAGTCGCAGTGCAGCGTCTCGCGCTAGTTTCGGCCGAGACAAGGGTCCACTGTCACTGCGGCGTTTCATATGCAAATCAGCGCGTGCGGTACGCAGTGGCACAGAGGCTATCTGTGAGGGTTCCGCGCCAGCTGGACGCCGCTGTGCTAGGGACGTCTTACTCCAGGAGCCGGCCTTCACTGGTGTCTCCTGGGGTGGAAAATCCCAGTTCAGACGCAGTTACATTACGGGGTCCTCTTACACCTGCCCGGTAGAAACCTTCCGCCAGGTGCGGATGGAGACGCCTTTCTGTGATGAGGCTGAGGTGCCTCCAGCCTGTGGTTGTACAGGGCACCTTGCGCATGCGCCTACGAAGATCCTACATTGAATGGAATGAAGAGCAGCATCCTGGGAGGTGCCGCGGCCTCCATTGGTCCTTTAACGCACTACTTTTCATTCTTGATAAACTTCTCATTTTATGGTTTTTATATCTCATTCGAACCACTGATGTACATGTGATGAGCCGAAAATAATTAAAGGACTGATATAGCATAGAGTCAGAGAGTGAAAGGTGAAGATTCAGACTAGAGTATGGAAGGTGGCAATGATGTGTGTCAATGACCTACAGGGGACCATGGAGTTACAAGGGAGGCCCTGAAAGCCAGAAAACCACACAGTCTTAGTGGATACAAAGGCCACTGAGTAGTGGGCTATGGAGATTTTGGAGACAAAAGGATCGGGCTAATGGAAATTTACTCAGACTGGCCCTACCAATGGCATATTTGGCTGCTTGGTCGAGCAAACAGGCGCTCAGGAGGAGTCCTCAGTCAGGCATTCAGGACGGTCTAGTTTGTGGAAGAGGTGGGTCAGAGGGCACGAAACCAAGAGAAGGTCCTAGAGGACACAATCACTACACTGGTAGAGGGGATAAGACTTGTAGTAAGTTTGTTAAAGCTTGGAAACATTGATCTGGGATGTTGACAAGGACGGCTCTTTCAGGCCTTTCTTGAGTGATGTGAAAGTTGAGGCTAGTGTATTCTCAACTGGAAGGGCATTTCCTTGGATAAAGGCTCATTACTATGCAGGTTGGTAGGAGATACTCATTTATTTGTAGATTAACATTTAGGGAGTTAGTATTTGAAAAATGTTAAACTAATAGCCCGTACACAATGAAGGTTTTTCCCCATGGTGCGGGGGTCATTTTTTATTTTTAGTGTCCCTTAATTCCAGATTTTACCTGGCCGTGATGGACAGCAACAAAAAGCCATCCGGTTGCCCATTCTAAATTGGGCAGATGGTACGATGGCTTACCCCCAAACCCGACAGCCGGTGCTCTGTCGGGCCATCAGAGGAATATGCCGGCAACGGAACCAGTTTAGCTCAGTCATCGACATACTGTTGGTCTACCCAGCCCTTTATCAGGGGGGTGGGCAGGCGTACCTAGAGATAACTGAAGGGGTACTACACCACCGTTGCCATGGAGTACCCTCTCTGCAAGACTTTAAACTGGACCCTAATAGTCAATGATCTAATGCTGTTTGGGCCCATGATGCTGTTATCAAGATTTCTGGAAAAGGAAGGCCAGTGGAACTACCTTCGCCACCTGTGCAGAGTTAGGAGTCATATCAGACCTGAGATAAAAGAGGAAGGTACGGAAAGTCAATATTACACTCCTCCTAGACAGAGGGTAAACTAAACACATTTTTTACAAGGGGAGTTCACAACAGCGATATAGTTTCAAGGACTAGTATACTACTAACGATATGATAGGATTCAGCCATTCAGTCGATGTTTTCTTTTTAAAAAAATGCTACATTCATCGTAATAGGCCTGGGATGGACCCAAGCATGACACCGGCATGGGCTAGTGGCTTAGCTGCCATTTTGGAATATCTGTTTTGAAATGTGGCCTCAATACCTGACTGAAAATCTGTAATTCTGGAAATACACTTAATCCAATTCCAATTCCAAAAATTCTTTATTTCGGCCACATGGGCCATAAAAGATGCAATAAAATACAGTACATAAATACACAGTAAAATGGAATGCATGTATTAGAGAATATTTACATATAAAAAGGCTAGAAGGTCTGCATGAGGTAAGGAAACACAGTGGCACCAGTTCAGGGGGACATTTTCTTCCTTATTAACCAAGCTGCCATTAGGAATTTTGATACCGCAAAGACAATATGTCCCAGGGTATTGGTTTTCATAACCCTGTATGCTTGTAGGTATTCCCGAAAACCCAGGTTTCGGCACAGCGGTGCAATCCAACGCTTCCTGGGATTTTGGTATGCGTGGCAAACAAACATTATGTGCAGATCATCTTCGTTCTTGGTTTTACAACAAGGACAGAATTTGTCACCCCCAGTGAGCCATTTGTGGGTAAATACTTTGGTGGGGAGTGTGCCAAACCTCCATTGCAGGAACAATTTCCTTGCCAAAAGAGGAAAAATAAAATCCATAAAAGGTTCAAAGAGGTAAGAATTTTTGGACTCCATAAAACGACTCGTCAGGGTGCCGGTACTATGAGCATTGTCCATGTCAGCCAGATTTTTGTTTTTGTACAGCTGGGCAAGAGTTTTGCGTGTGATCCTTTGACAACCCTGAACTGGATCATCCCAGAGGTCTGGCAAGTTCAAACTGGACAATTCTGATTTAATAAAAGCCAGCCAGGGGATTTTGTTACTGCCATTCAGCCTCAGTACATGGATAAGGTCCTGTCTATAGTGATACAGTTCCTCAGTGGACCATATCCGATGCCAGAACTTCACGGGTTTGGATAGAAGATCTTCAGCGATGGAGTGTAGGCCCAAATCCAATCTTAGGGGGAGGAGTGGCGTTCCCTGCGGGAGAGCAAGTAGGCGTCTCAAGAATGTATTTTCCACCGCTAACAATGCCTTCCCTGCTTTGTAACCCCACAGCTCGCTGCCATACATGGCTGCTGCCTTCGCTTGAGTTCTATAGGTTTCAAGGGCCGGGCTTACAGGCTTAAAGGTGGATTTATTTGCCACCTTCAGGAGTGCGCCCGCTAGCTGGGATAGCTTCAGCCTTGATCTCGCTATCTGGCAGTCCCAGGCCAGGTTTTCTTGTAATGTTACCCCCAGATAGACAAAGGTCGAGACCCTCTCAAGACTAACTTCCCCCAGTTTTGGGTTGGGTCTGGTTCTGGCAGGGGGGTTGAAGATCATAAACTTAGTTTTTTCTGTGTTGACCTCCAACCCGTGTTGCCGACAGAAAAGGCCAAAACCATTTACAATCCTCTGGATCCCCATGGGGGATTTGGAAAGCAGGAGGGTGTCATCAGCAAACATGATTGCCGGAACCCTCCTGCCTGCCAAAACCGGGGCGTCATTGTCCTCGACAGTGTCAAGATGTTGAATGACACTGTTAATGAAGAGGCAGAAGAGGGTTGGCGCCAGGACACAGCCCTGTCTGACTCCTCTAAGGACAGGGAATTTGCCTGAGAGCTTACGATCCCTCCCACACCTTACTTGGGCATAGTTGTTCTCGTGGAGCCTGATGATAGTACTAAGAAGGTGTGGGGGCACTCCTAGCTTCTGCAAAACCTCCCAAAGTTTCCCTCTAGGGACTAGGTCAAAGGCTGACCTCAGATCCACGAAGACCATGTACAGTCTTCCACCCTCTATGGTGACAGTCTTCCAATATAGGAGAAGAAGGCGGAAGATCTGATCCATGGTCGACGTGTTCTTTCTGAAGCCAGCCTGAAGGGGAGTCATGATGTCATTTTCCTCCACCCAGTCCAGGAGGTGATTAAGGATGAGGCGCGCAAAGAGCTTTTGGGGGACATCTATTAGGCTAATGGGCCTGTAGTTGGCGGGGAGCAGAGTAGATCCCTTCTTGTGGATCGGAACAATCTCTGCCCCCAGCCACGACTTGGGGATTGACATACCTCCTAAGATGGCATTAAAAAGAATAAGGAGGTATGGGCCCCAGATGTCCAGATGGTGCCTAAACAAATCCCCAGGTAGCCTATCTAGGCCCGGCGCCTTCCCCGCTGATAGTTGCTTCAGGGCTGCCTCCACTTCCCCCAGGGATAGTTCCAATTCACGGTCCTGTATGCCACAAGGTGCATCCAGAGCTGTGACAGGACAAGGATTGGTATCTTGATAAAGTTCCCCGAAATGGGCCTCCCAAACCTCGGGGGCAATATTGGGTTCTACTGCATTTTTGAGTTCCCCTGTGCCATTATTAACAAGGGCCCAGAATTTACGGGAATCCCTAACTTTTAGGGCATCACAAAGATCATGCCAGTGGTTCCAGTCCCACTCGGTCCTGGCAGACGCCATCACTGTTTTATAGTGTTTCCTATGGGCACGCACCTTGGCCTTGTTTGACCCCTCTTTTATTGCAGCAATGAGCTCAGACTTTGCTGCCCTACAAGAGGAGGTATACCAGGTGGGAACATGGGTCTTTTTCTTTCTATTTGGCACCAGCGGGTGGAATACCTCAGCCAAATCTCTTACAAGACCCTGGTGGATATCACCCAGTTTCTCATTGTATTCCGGGGTTCTTGGTGCGTTTAGCAGTGCATCCACCTCCATAAACCTTGGGATTGCCAACCCGTATAGTTTGCTAATGGCCTCTTCTGAGCTCACAAGTTTTCCCCACTTAACCCGTCGCCTGCTGGTTGTAAGAACCAGATCCCCCTCCTCTCCCCCTGAGTTTTCTATCACTGTTCCCGCTACATGGGGAGGCCGCTGGATATTTAAACACAGGGCATTATGATCGCTATCTGACCTGTTTATTACCCTGAAATCGTGGACTTTAGGCCAGAGTGAGATATCCACCATGATGTAGTCTAGCCTCGACTCATGACCCCTCCTATTAAAAGTGCACACTGAGGGAGTATCGGAGATGGTGCGCCCATTACAAGCCCTCAGTGCGTAGTTCAGGGTAAGGGACATAAGTTGTATTACAAGGGGGGACCAGGCTTTAGGATATGGGGAGGACGAGGGTGGAACTCCCCAATGGTCATCTTCAGCCGTGAGGGCACCCTCCGACATGCCCTCAAGGGGTTCAAAGTGGCAGTTGAAGTCTCCTCCAAGCACCACCTTGAGGTCTCCCGGCAGCTGCCCCAAGAAGGAGGAGAGGTCGTTTAGGGTGGGGGATTCGACAGGCGCGGCAACCGGTCGAGAGTAGACATTCACAATGGCCCATGATGGTTTGCCAGGCCATGTGAGCCGAACACACTGGATGTCCTGCGAGGACGTAAGTACCTGTTCCGCCTGACATCCGGTGTGACTCGCAATCCAGATTGCCAGCCCGCCCGACGGCCTCCCCCTCCCCCCCCATTTGGCAGGAATCTCAAATACATCAAACCCATTCCTGATTACAGTGTCCCGCGCCCACGTTTCTTGAAGGAGGAGGATGTCGCTACTGGCCAGTAAATGGTCCCACTCCGGTGTGCCTTCCTTGTTTGCAATACTCGCTACATTCCACGAAACAATTCTCAGGCCCTGGTCTGTGGGTAGAGCACCTTGACCTACAGTGGGGGATTGCATAGGGACGGTGGGTGGATAAATTCCTGGCACGATGGTAGGTGGACCAGCCAGCTCGTCCCCCCCGGGTTGCAGGATGTGGCCAGCCCCGGTGATGTGAGAAGTCCCCTGTAAGCCCAGACTGTCACCGCTGTTAGGTGGTCGGTCACTAGCGTTAACCTGCGGGGCGTATTCTATTACGGGGGCTACAGTCATTCCCACCCGACTTTGCGCTTTAACTTTAGCATTAACCTGGGAGCCAGGTTCAGCTGCAGGGGCTCTGCTCTCTCCCACCCCCCTGCGAACCTCATCTACCATCTTTCCCGAGCCAGACGAGGTGTCACTGATTTGTAGTCAGTCGACCTGGTCTAGGCAGGAGAATCTATTGTGATGAATAAAGTTTGCCTGGGCATGTGGAAGGTGGTGCCTTGGTCTGTAGCGTGAACCATCCACAGCAAAGCCCACTCTAGTCCACCCCTTCTCCCCCCTTGCCTCTGTGCTACTTGCATTTGGGTAGAAGTACGAGAGGGGGACTAATTCTATGTTGGACTTGTCAGGCCTAGCAAGCCAATTAGAAATGTAGTTGGCTACGTGGGGGCTTTTAAAACTTATGATGATACAATCCCCAGCCCTATTCTTTGGGGTGTGACCAATCCAGGGGATCCTCCTAGCCATCAGGACCTCGCCTTTCAGGTTAGGAGGCAGCGGCCTGTTGATGCTAAGCCAGCTTATCACCTTGTTGCGTAACGAGTCTTGGGGCTCCCTCATATCACCAGTTAACTCAGGTACTCCCACCATGATTACCGTGTAAGGGACCGCTTCTGGAGGCAGGTTGACCACCCTACGCCTATCACTTTGGGGAGCGGGACCATCAGTAGAGCCCTTTGTAGGGATCACAGCTCCCCCAGTCTGTGGCGCTGGAAGTTGCTTTGATCTCCTTGGGGCCGGAACAGGGGGCCTGGGAGCCGAGGGCAACAAAGGGGGCGCCTGCAGAACAGGCGCACCGTCCGTGCCTAGCAGCACCGCATTAGCGCCCTGTGACGGTGTAACGGACCGCAGGCTATTCCCCAGGGAGGCCCGGGGGACTGGAGGGAGGTTAGTCACATTTCTGTCTGTCCCAGGGCTTTTCCTTAGATGACTGCTTTCCAGGGCCTTCAATCTGGACTCTATGGCGTCCAGTTTAGCTGCAATGGGGGTTAACAAGTTCCTCATAATATCAGTGAGTGTGTTAACTAATGAGTCAGTGCTAGTAGAAGTGGAAGTTGCCCCACCAAAAATAAAAGGGCCCGTGTGCAAGGGTAGGGAAGCAAGAGCTGGAGAGCCCGTGCGAATCGGCCTGGACCCTGATAGGTTGAGGTCAGGAGAGGCAGAAATGTCTATGCTGTCAGTCTGGTTTAGCTCTACTGTGTCCACTTTGGCCCTCTTTGCCTTCTTTGCTTTCCTGGACCTTTTCCTTTTGGGGGGGTGTTCTACTAAGCTGCCTACATCATCTATGGGCAAGTCGGCCTGACCTGCATCTTGCAGGACTGTTCCCCTGCTTTCCGGAATGGTAGTATGGTCAGAGATCCCAGATAGCCGGGAAGAGTTCCTGTCCCTCTGCGTCAAGGGAGTTCTTAACTGCTGAAGGACCGACTCAATCGTCTGGTCAATGCTGTCCAGTAGTGACATGTGGGTGGCATCCAGTGTGATCGGTGTACTCGCATCTGTAGAAAAGGTATCCCCCTGATCCAGAAACACACTTTCCGGGCCCATCTCGAGGTGGGCCTCAGGGATTGACGAGCATATACTAGCTAGGTTACTCGTCTTTGGGAAAAATTTATCCAGAGTGCTTGTACCTTGTTGGGCAGACTTGCTTCGTGAGGTTCTGGTCGCCATGATGGAGTATGTAAGGGGAGCTAAAGAAAGCCCGGGGCGTCAGAGGGGTGGCCCGGTCCGGTCTCTGCCGGCCTCTAACGGCCTAGAACGGCCCGCTCTTTGCCCGGTCTTCGCCCCGGTGACCGCCCCGCGCGCGTCCCGCGATGCGCGTGGGCGAGTTCACCTAAGTATAACAAGGGGGCGTGGCACTGGGAGGGGGCGCGGCGCGGCGGGAAGAGGAACCAGCTGACGATGACCAATGGAATGCTGGTCCTCGCAGTCCCGCTCGCCTGCGCCTCTCACCTCCACTGCGGCCGGACTCTCAGGCGGTGTCTCCCCAGGCAAGCAGACGTTGGCTCCCAGCCAGGACAGTGGCGAGCAGGTCAGCAGGGCAAATACTCCACACGAGCGGCACCCGCGGAGCGGGGGCCGCGAGGAGTTAAGTAGTGGCTCAGGCGGGGGGGCGCGGCACTGGGAGGGGGCGCGGCGCGGCGGGAAGAGGAACCAGCTGACGATGACCAATGGAATGCTGGTCCTCGCAGTCCCGCTCGCCTGCGCCTCTCACCTCCACTGCGGCCGGACTCTCAGGCGGTGTCTCCCCAGGCAAGCAGACGTTGGCTCCCAGCCAGGACAGTGGCGAGCAGGTCAGCAGGGCAAATACTCCACACGAGCGGCCCCCGCGGAGCGGGGGCCGCGAGGAGTTAAGTAGTGGCTCAGGCGGGGGGGCGCGGCACTGGGAGGGGGCGCGGCGCGGCGGGAAGAGGAACCAGCTGACGATGACCAATGGAATGCTGGTCCTCGCAGTCCCGCTCGCCTGCGCCTCTCACCTCCACTGCGGCCGGACTCTCAGGCGGTGTCTCCCCAGGCAAGCAGACGTTGGCTCCCAGCCAGGACAGTGGCGAGCAGGTCAGCAGGGCAAATACTCCACACGAGCGGCACCCGCGGAGCGGGGGCCGCGAGGAGTTAAGTAGTGGCTCAGGCGGGGGGGCGCGGCACTGGGAGGGGGCGCGGCGCGGCGGGAAGAGGAACCAGCTGACGATGACCAATGGAATGCTGGTCCTCGCAGTCCCGCTCGCCTGCGCCTCTCACCTCCACTGCGGCCGGACTCTCAGGCGGTGTCTCCCCAGGCAAGCAGACGTTGGCTCCCAGCCAGGACAGTGGCGAGCAGGTCAGCAGGGCAAATACTCCACACGAGCGGCACCATCAGAATTTTCCACCTAAGTCTGTCTGTATGCACCGAGGAGTTGGTGGGGGGTTCCTCGCTGGGTCTGGCTGGCGAAATCCCTTCACAAAGCTCTTCCACGAACCGTGCTGATCCTGTGGCTCTGCTAGTCTGCTTTCCGTCCTGCGATGGCTGGGAAACCGAAATACACTTAATCTCCCTAGGCCTCAAAATGTAAATAAGCGAACCGCAATTGCAATAGGTGAAATGTAATGGCGTAATTTAAAGATGTAAATACCCGTTTGGATCCTCATTACAAAGGGTCTCGAAATTCCCAATGGAGAAGATATTGAAAGTCATTGGCCCCATCCACAGTCTGTACTCATACTACATTTCTGCACCCACCATCCCCTAGTGCGGTAATCCTCCATGTGTTATTGCAGTAAAACCAGGAGGAGTTTTTTTCCCTGGTAAGAAAACTGCAATTAAGCCTTTGCATGCTGCGATCAATGGGAAAGCACTAACTCTGGCACTTTATTCCCCTCCGCTCACTGGAATCTGGAGAGATCAACTTATGATACCCGGCTAATGCCAGAAGCCGGTGTTATTAATACCCCTGATATTCATAACAGGAGATACAGTATTCCTGGCACTTGTAATCTTGTAATCAGGGTCTTTAGGGATATAATCTATTGTCTCCCAGCTCCCCATTAATGTACAGTGCTCCAAGGCTTCCCATATACGTTCATGTTAAATAAATATCACTGAATAAATAATATCAGACCTAAGCCAGTTAACAGAACTGGTTTTCTTACTTGACGGAGAGTTGATTCTTCTCTGCACACCCAATATTTTGAATTCTTTCCTAGAGCCGGTCCAGCTTGCTGAGGCCAGTTGAGACCCAAAGGGGGTGGTTCTCTCTTGCGGACTCCAGTATGGCTATCTGATGTCACTGGCACATTGCAAGTGGGCGCAAGCCTCTTCGAGGACCACAATGGACAACCCGGGTTCTGATGGTCTGGGACTCGCAGCCACAACTGTGATACCCCAGCACACCATTTTTAAGAGGTTGAAATGACGCTTCCTTCGAACCTTTCTGCAGTGGAACTAACTTTACATTTTGTGGCCGGTAAGCTCATGGATTGGTCAATATGGGGGGGGGGGGGGGCGAGGCGGGGAGATGGGAGTGTTGAAAAACATTTATTCTAAGAGTCAGACTTCCACACAAAAAAGTTTTAAACTCTGCATCTACTCACCTAAACCACAAAAACGGGATCGGCACTTGTGCTTGTTAACACTTCACATAGGAAAAATAATTTCCACATGAAAATTTAAGAAACACGATATTTGTAAATTCTCAAATGTCTTGCAGGCAAACTTTTCACAATGGGGAGAAACCACGCAGGTTGTGTGTTAGAAAACATGTTTAGGTGGGGGAAATTATGAAAAGAGAAAACTTCAGGCACTCAAGCCTGGTACATCTGCAATTATAGTATATAGGAATAGGACCTCCCTGTAATGGTACTGGGAAATCTGATGTGGTAATTCTCCTCCTGAGATTACCAATATAGCAGGGATCGGTCATTCTAGGCTGCAGAATAAACACAGTATTACGACAAAAGTTCACCTATGTCAAATAACTGCAGATGGTTTGACATGTAGCACAGGATAAGGCACTCTGCAGCAAAGGAAACAAATCACAAACATTGGCAAAGCCAATATTTCTCGCCTCTGTGACTTATTGACTTAACCAATTCTTTTTAGCCATGCACCACAGTATTCACAACGCTGAGCAGCGTGGTTAAAGTTTTTAACAAAAATAAAAGCATCGGTCATGTCACTTTGTAGGCACACGCATCACGCATATGTGCGCCTACAAAATGATGCGAGTACCTTTTTGTCTTTTTAGATAACAATCTGAGTTGGATCGGTAACTAAAAAGATCATTAAATACGTAAAAGTGTTTTTTGTTGTTAAAGTGGGGCAGAGGGTGGGTGGGATGGAAGCATAACAAGGAGAAATAGATGCAATGGGGGAGCAAAAGCAATAGAAAGGAGGGTGGGGTACGTCAAAGAAATACAGGGGAGTGTGGGGGTAAGAAGAAGCAGGGCGGGATGATGAAGCAACAGGTTTGTCAGAAAGCAACACAGAGGGCGAGGATGGGTGGAAGCAAGGCCGCGGGGTCAGCGCAACAGGGAGAAAGCAACAAAGACTGCAGGATGAGAGAAGTACATGAGGGAGACAGCAAAAACATGCACACTCTCTGGCAAGTAGTGCTTTGAAAAAGAATCAATTGTAGCACGTATGGCAGCCAGTTAAAGCGGCAGTAAAGAAGCAATGCTCCATGGGAAGGACAAACACAAGATTGACAAGCTGGGGTAGCAATAAAAAGCAGGCAAATGAGAATGACAAGGGAAGCCAACCAATGTTAAGCAATGGGGGTAGGCGGGCTCCAAGCCCCTTTATGTTCACAGTAAGCCATAATACCCCTCACAACAGGCAGTGCATGCGGAGTCGGCAGGATCGGTATAATAAGATACTGCAGCACAGGAATTATAAATGTGGTAGTTCTAAAATACTGAGACTGTTGCAAAGTAGCAGACATACGAAAGGACAAGATGAGGCCGAAAATAGCAGACACTGTAGCACAGAACAGGCACACAGCGATCCTAAATCTATGGTATATTTTAGGCCCAGATGTACAAAGCTTCCCGTTTGCATTTCTTAAATAGCAACTCTGTAGGAATCACAATTTAAGAAATGCAAAAGGATATGTCCTAATTTGCGATTTCCTAATAGTGATTCCTACAAAGTAGGGAATCGCAAATAGGAAATCCCATTGCATTCCGGCCTATGGCCAAAACAGGAAATGGTTTGCATTTTCTAAATTGCGAGCATATCCTAAATTGCGATTTCCTAATAGAAAATCGCAATTTTGGAAAGGCAAAGCTAAGGCTGCCTCTGGGCTTAAGGACCCCCTGGAGGCAACCCTACTTTCCTAGTGCAGATGTAGGTGCACCTATGCACTAGGGACATATGTGCGCTTAATGTCACATTAAAAAAGACATTTTTAAATGCATTTTTTAATTTTGTACATGGTTACCATCGACTTCAAGTCGATGGTAATGGCATTGCCTAAATGCCCAATTCACATTTAGGAAATGCTACGTACATGTGCTTTAGGAATCGCGAATAGGTAATCCCTATTTGCAATTCCTAAATCGCGGTCGCAATTTGCAATTTCTACTGGGTAGAAATCACAAATTGCGATTGGTTTTGGTCCTTTGTACATTAAAAAGGCCCTTTAGCATTTCTTAACTGGCCGAAATAGAGATTCGGCCTGTTAAGAAATGCTAAATGGCTTCGAACATCTGAGCCATAATGCAGCATCTGACATGTCACATCATAATGTTCTTCCTCTAGCCACTCGCCACCATCCCACAGCCAACCAAGGACGTCTCCTTACCTGACATGGAATCCATTCTCTGATCAATGAGCACCTCCTCCTTAGAGAAGGGCAACTTTCATCACCATTCTGTCACAAGATGATAAAAAAAACAGCTGACCACCCATCGCAAATATACAGCAGGGTCTTAAACCATATCTGAACTTGATGCCATATTATCCATAGTATAAAACTCCAAAAAAGTCCCTAAAATACAGTCTTCTCTGGAGCAGACGCTCTAGCCACAAAAGCAACTCAACAGCACTCTAAAGAAAATAAACCAATGCATGCATCCTAAAAGAGTAACAGCCCTACTAATATTTTCACTTAACTCATGAATGTCACGGATTGAATAATTCCATTATTCGTGACAGCAAAATCATGTCCTTAGCACCACGAGCAACTCTTCCCAAGATCACTCAGTCAGAGCCTTTCATCAACTGAACACCACCTGCTGATCAAAGCCCCCACCAACAAACAACGGGTGCACTGGGTTCAGCTTCCAGCACAGACTTGAAAGAGGGTCTCTCTCCCCCGCATTGCTCGAAGCGCCCTTTACGTCACCCAGGGGTGTCTGAACTAAAGGGTGATGCAGGGCTAGATGGAGGACCCACGCCTGTAGGGATGGCTGCTCAGAACCACGCTTATGGGAAACCTACAAAGAGGGATTGTTCCTCCCTTGGTCCTTGAGCATTAAAAAAATCAAGTGTTGCCACGTCAAGCGTATGACCTTTCACCTACTACTTCTCAATCCGGAACTTGTAACCCCACATGGCTAATGGAATACATGCAACTGCAAATGTGAAAATGCAAAGCCACACATGATATGTTGCCTCTTGGCACCTGTGGGGAGTAGTTGGTGGCCTAGACTCCTAGCCCCCATGGCCATCAACCTCGACTGTGATACAGAAATGGAAAACAGAGTGCTCGATGGAGCAATGAAGTATCAACCTTTCAAATGAGATGGGAATTTGCAATATTTTATTTCTTTTGCTGTCAAATATGGACCCTTGTCATAAGTCTGTGTTGGCTTTGCCATTGAGTGTACAACTGTAGCAAAAGCAGCGGCAAGTTAATTGTGGGGTGCTTATCCATCATGGCATTGTGTACTTCATTGTTGCTGTACAGTTCCAAAATGGTTGTCATGTTGCGTAAATGCAATGTCTAAATGTTACTTAATGGCCATCTTAGAATGGTAGAACAATAAAAAAAAGTACAAACTTCCATTCCAAAATGTCCCCCTGTGCTATTACTGTTGCCCATGCTTGTGCCACAATAATACAAGCATTAGCAATGCCAGCACTCACATAGAGTGGTGGTGACCGGCTCTCTTTATGTCCAGGCTTTAATGAGGACCCTGGCCACGAGGAGACAAGGAAGGAGCAGGAGAGCTCTGATGTGCGGCTTAAACCTGCAAAGAGCCAGAGACAAAAGGAAGAGGGAGAGAGAGAGAGAGAGAGAGAGAGAGAGATAGATAGACAGAAAGAAAGAACGCAGGGGACAAAGTGGAGCAGGAATGCATGAGAAGAGACAAGAAATGGCTAGCAGATGTGGCGGGAAGCAATACAGTGGCTTGCACGGCAGGGTGGAGAGTGAGGGAGCAATAACGGGATAAAACAAGCAGTGAAAAGTGACGGCTAAGCAGGAGGCAACACACTGATGGTATTAGAGAATAGGGGAGGGATGGCATGAAGCAATAGGGAGTGAAGTGTGATGGAGGGTTGGCGGGAGACAGCACGCAAACTATTGGCAGGGAGGTTGGGCGAGAAGTAAACGAGCTATGGTGCGGAGTAAGGTGCAACAGGGAGTGAACAGCCTTGGTGGATGGGGAGGCTGGAAGCAACATAGGATACAAGAGATGCAGGAAGATAAAATAGTCCCACTGCTATGCAAATAGCCAATGGCGAGCAGAAGGACACAGAAAACGCCAATAGCATGAAATACGACAGCCAATTGTCAGTGGGCTCATCTGAGATTATCTGAAACCAATGGTTGAAAGAGAGAGAACACAATAAGCCAATAGTTGAATGGGACCGGCACAAAGGCCATTGTCTAAGTATTATGTAAAGTAATGGTCACACTAGGCCTGTCAGAACGGTCATCTAAAACGCTCTGTAGCAAGACCTAATAGCAACAAAAATGCCTTCAAAAACCCACCTATACACACAAAACACAATAAGGATCTTAAAGATTGATCTCAGTTTACTTTCACACAAGCCATTCTGAAAATGAACACTGAACAAACTCGCTACTAACCACGAACAACGGTGTGGACCATTGAGCACCCATTCCCAACCCTTTTCTTCATAAGGTCGGCGTCCAAGCCTTCGCTTAACACTGACCCTGTGTGTGGCCTCTAGTCATCATGGTTTCACCACATGCACCATGTGGAGGGTGCTGGGAGGCACAGGCAGAAGATAACAGAGACAAAGCATAAGCGCTTGAAAAGATCAATGCAGCGTTGCAAGTACTGGGCGGACTGAAGGTGGGATCATTATTTTCTTTTACCATGGGAGTTCCCATTTAAATGAAAATTGGAAATGCAAGTAAAGGGCTGCCAAACTACCACATAAGGCTCCTCTTCCCACATGTTATGACACTGGAACTATAAGGACACACTCTTGCCAAGTGCAACAAAGTGATATATCTGGATGTGTCTCGCAAGAAAATTTACATTGACAGAAGAGATGGACAACATCCCTCTCTCTTCCTAAGGAGGGCCAAATATATACCAGACTTTCAAGCTATCCAAGAAAAATAAATTTACACCCAGTGAATTTCAATGGAACCGTAGATATCCTAAAGATCTGTCAAGGATCCGTCCCTCCTGGATCGCCCAGCTCGATCCTGTGTACTCTATTAAATTCAAGCCAGCCCTAGGCATCGTAGCATAACTTGCAGTGGTCCAAAATATTCATAGAGGCCAGCAATGTGAAAGGAGATGTGCCTGACAGTATGGCAGAAGATGCGGAACATGGCTTCTTATACGGTGGTACTGCGTCTCGGCTGCGTGTGGACCTTTAGCGAATTTTTAATTCATCAGGAAGCCACCCCGCTGCAGCCCTGCCGCGAGGACCCTCAGGCCTTCAGCACAAACTGAAACTTCTGAGAACTGTGGGGTCGCATCGTTGACCCACCTGCTCCTGTTTTCTTCAGTTGGAGCTAGTCAAATTTCAGCAGCTGCATTTGAAGGCACAATGAGCGCCATTGTAATCCCTCTCTGAACCACGGCGGATGGATCCGAAGGATAAGATAGAAAAAACTTCTGAGGCAACCAATGGCCTGGCAGAGCTCCCGCTGCACTTGTCTCACGCGCCTTTTACAACTCACTGGGCTGTCATCCACCACAAGAGAGGAATGTGGCCACTGCTCTCAGCTGGAATATTCCAGAACATGGCGCTGGATGATCAAAAGCTTCCTCTATCGCCTTAAAGCTGGATCTGCACTAGAATCCCTTTTACAGTGACAACAATAAGGTATAGTACAGGAATAGGTAAAGAATGACAAAATGGAGCACAGGAAGACTTCAGAAGCTCAAGGGTACCACAAGAAGTAAGATGCAACACACAGACAAGTGACACACAGCACCCAGAGGCCTTAACTGTAGCACAGAGCTGGGTAAGGAAGGCGTGAAAACATGAACAGAAATCTTTCACCACTGGGAGACACTGAGTGCAACACAAAGAGATGTACATTTTATTTTTATTTTTTTATTTTACAGAGTTTTATTTAGCCCGAACTTGACCCAAATCGGGTATCAGAGCGTTTTACATAGTACCAGTTGCATTACATTTATTTTTTATTTTATTTTTGAGGTTTTATATAGCGCGAACCAGACTCTTGCGAGTATCAGAGCGCTTTACGTGACAAGTAGAAATATATACAGAATATAATACGCTATAGTGAATCACGTAATAAGGAAGTGCTAGAAAATTCTAGAACAATAAAAGGCAGTGCGATGCTAGTGTAAAATGGCAAATATAAACAAAGGACGCATATAAGTGAAAAACAGCTAATAAAGTACAGAGGATAGATAGAGTTCACGTGGATTGAGCCATGAGGATAGCTTTGACTTCTCTTTTGAAGGAAGCCGAGGAAGGGTTCATTCTAGTTTCACTGGGCAGCGCATTCCATATCCTTGGAGCCATACCGGAGAAGGACCGGTTATACGTTTTTTTCTTGGCAAATCGTTGCGGTTGTAGGAGAAGAGTCTTGGCACTCCTGGAAGCTCTGCTGCCCGCTGAGAGTACCAGTTTCTGAGCTAGATTAAGTGGGGTGTTGTGGTAGAGAGCCTTGTGTGTCAGGCAAGCAATTTTTAAATGAATTCTGGCTTCAAACGGTAGCCAGTTGAGGGTTCTCAAGTCTGGGGATATGTGGACATTTCTCTTAGAGCCTGTGATGAGTCTCGCAGCAGAGTTGATCGTGGCTCTTAGCGGGGCTGTCGATGACCTCGGGAGTCCGCAAAGGCTTACTGCTCCATATTCCAAGTGAGGTATAACTAAGGCTTGCACAGCTTGTTTAAAATCGTAGGCGGGCAGATAGGGTTTCAGTTTTCGTAGGGTCCTTAGGTGGAAGTTGGCTCCCTTTGTTGAGGCGCTGATGTGTTTCTGCATGTTGAGGTTATTGTCCAGCGTTACCCCCAGAGATTTTGCTGAGTCGACTACGAGTGGTTGACCATTTAGAGCTGTTAGGTGCTTCATCCAGTCTGTGATAGTTTGAACTTTGTTTGGGGGGGGGGGGGCGATTACAAGGAATTCCGTTTTGAAGGAGTTAAGTTTCAGGTGGTTTTCAGCCAGCCAGATTTGGGTTTTTTGTAATGTGGAGTTGAGTGATTTGATGTCTTCCAGAGAGAGAATTTTGATGTAGATTTGGGTATCGTCAGCGTACATGTGGAATTGAATTTTGGAGAGGCTGAGAAGATCAGTGAGGGGTTCCATGAAAAGGGTAAAAAGGGTGGGAGAGAGGGAAGAGCCTTGAGGAACTCCCAGAGTGACAGACAATGGGAAGGACAAGGATTGGTTGACCTTGAATCTTTGGGATCTGTTTTGGAGGAAGGAGGCGAACCAGTTAAATACACTTCCAGATAAACCCATTCTATGTTTCAAGAGATTCAGCAGGTTGTCGTGTTTGACGGTGTCAAAAGCTGATGACAGGTCGAGTAGGATTAACAGACAGGCTTCATTTTGGTCGAGGATTTTTAGAGCGTCATCTACTATATGTGTCATGGCTGATTCTGTGCTGTGACCTGGTCTAAAACCAGATTGAAATTAGTTCAGCAGGTTGAAACGATCGATGTGACAGTTCAGTTGTATGTTAAGGCATTTTCCAGGAGTTTAGCTAACATAGGGATGTTGGAGATCGGGCGATACTTATTAGGGTTGGTGGGATGCGCTGTGGGTTTCTTTAGGATAGGCGAGACCTGCCCCGTTTTCAAAGTGTCTGGAATGGAACCTTACAGAAGTGAAGAATTAATGATCTTGGTCCAGAGGGGAAGTAAGAGAGGAGTGAAGTCTTTTAAGTAGTTAGCCGGGAGCGGGTCAGTGAAGTGATTGGATGGTTTCAGCGCGTTAAGCGTTTTTAGAATGGTATCTTCATTGTAAGTGTTGAAGTGGGACCATGATGCATTGTTTTTTAGTTTAAAAAGTGGGAGATCATTGGCTGGGACCTCAGCAAGGATCAGTGATGGGCTCTCTTTCAGGTCCGAGATGGATATAAGGTCCTTGAGGAGGTCTGATTTAATGGATTCTGTCTTAGAGGCGAAGAAGGAGGCAAATTCGTCACATGAGGGAGTAGCGAGAGGGTTGATGTTAAGGACCTTAGGTAGGCTCTTGGTTTGAGCTTTGATAAGATCGAGCCATGCAATGCACTGCACCACAGGGAGGGCATAAAGTAATGTCCAGCACATGAAAAGGTACCAGGACATCACAGAGAAGAGTACACTGCCACACAAGGATAGGTAATCTACAGAAGAGGGAGATAGCAAAAGCACTGCAGCAATGGTAAAGGGTGCCAAGTGGGAAGTAAAGTGCAGCACAGGAAACATCAAGTACATCACAGCAGGGCTGAAGGATCGTGTGATAATCTGTTTCTTTCTTCATCAAATGTATGTACAACTCTTCCTTTCCTCTTTCCCCTTTCACCTGATGTTGGTATTGCCCTCCCCCTTCATTCTCAATAGCACTTTCCTACAGTTGGGGGTTGTTGTATGTGGGATGCTGGTAAGATTCTAACTTGTCAGACCTAAATGTGCCCAAACTGACTCACATCACCCCACACCTGAGGGACCTCCACTGGCTCCCCGTCCAGAAAAGATGCCAATTCAAACTCCCGACACACGCCTACAAAGCCCTCCACGACCAAGGATCAGCACACATGAATCACCGACTGAACATCCGCCAACCATCCAGAAACCTCCGCTCCACCTCCCTCGCACTCACACGGACCCTGCGCATCAGTCGTAGCCACAGCAGAGGCCGTTCCTTCTCCCACCTCGCTGCCAAGTCTTGGAACGCTTTCTTCCTCCACCTTCGAACATCACCTTCATTGACGGACTCTAGGAAGAGACTTAGGACCAGTCTTTTGGACTAAGACCAGCTCAGCAGCGCCTGGATACCCTCGGGGTGATTAGCCGTGCTATACAAGTAATGTTTGATTTATTGATCGATCGTTATGGTGTGAGACAGGAGACCATCAATAAAGGAGCTTTTACCTTATCTGCTGTTTGCTCTTCATTACTTCAGATACCCCACTGGGAATAGTAACTTGCAAAACTTTTACAAGTAACACATTGCACTGGAAACATCAAGTGTACCACAGGAAGAGATAAAGGGAACCACAGCAAGGTAACTTAGAGCACAGAGAGCCATGGAGGGCACCACAGAGAGGAGTAAAGTGCCACACAAGGATAGGTAAATACAGCACAGGGAGCCATCAAATACACTACAGAACTGTTAAAGTCTACAAATGAGAGGAGTAAGTGCAGCAGATGAAACGTCATGTGTGTCACAGAGAGGGTTGATGGGTACAACAGGGAAGAGCAAAGTGCAACTCATGGACGAATAACATCCAGCACTGGAGACAACAAGAACACCACAACGAGAGGTACGGGTACTCAACAGAGGAGTAAAGGGCAGCAGATGAAAAGATAATGTACAGCACAGGGAGACATCGAGGGTATACAATGAGGTGTAAAAAACACTACAGGTGGGACTAAAGTGCAGCACATGAACAGATGACATACAGGACAGGAAAAATTGATTGCACAGCAAAGGGGCGTAAAGGATGCTATCGCAAGGAGTAAAATGTAGGACAGCAACATCAAGTGCCCCACAGAAAGGGTTGATGGGTGCCATAGGTGAGAGTAAAGGGTAGCACGGGAAGGAGTAAAGTGCAGCACATGAACAGGTAGCACAATATGCAGCACAGAGAGACGTCGAGTGCACAACAGTGGTGCAAGTGGTACTGCAGGTAGGAGTAAAGTGCAGCAAATGAACAGATACGATACAGCATAGATTAACTTGCAGAGCACGACTGCTAGGGGAAGTGCAACACATGGACACGAAACCCACAGAGCAGGGAAATATCAAGCACACCACAGAAAACAGTAAAGTGTACCACATGGACACAAGGTGGACAGGGAGACTCCAAGTGCATCAAAGAAGGGAAAAGTAGAGCACACAGAGAAGTTACCGAGGGGACAGGGAGACATCAGATTTACTCCAGAAATAGGTAATGTGCCACACAGGGAGAAGGAGGGAATGGCAGAGACCAATGTGACATTAATTAGAACAGATACAGTACAGTACAAAGAGGGCCAAAGGGTGCAGTAACTCCTTCTCTGCAAATTGGGACACTAATAGCAATAATAACAATAATACTACGAATAACAACATTATAATAATATAACTGTTCTTTTTTATGTACCACTACCCAGGCATGTCCATAAGTCAAGGTAAGGTCACTGCCTTACGGCGCATGCATAATGTAGAAGCAAAGAGCATGGGGTTGCGGCTGAGAGAGGCGCAGGGCTAGAGAAACCACAGGGAGGGCTGCGGTTCAAGATGAGGCAGGGGTGCAGGGCAGGAATCCTGGGCTCGTAATATTAGACCGTAAAATGTTGGCACACACATAGAAAAGTTGAACTAGTCGAAAAGGACACTGTAGTAGCAATGTGTAAGAAAGTACTGATGGAGATTTGCCTTGCAGAACTGTATCCTGCTCCAGAGGCAACATCCTCCTGATAACAAAGACACTAGAGCTAGTCCCTTGAAATTGATGAGGATGGACGGAAGATCTTGAGCCAATGTTTATTAACCAACAGAATCACCTGAACATTTGTACATATTTAGGACTAGAAGGAATTAACCAGTTGAGCAGGAATGTTCTACAGCGCAGTTAATGCATGGGCCTAAAGGGATCAATAAGATGAATCGAAATTGAATGCATTTTGCTATGGGAATATTTAGTTGGTGATTGGCAGAAATATGCGACCAAACCAAATAAGGTTCGAGCCTGGTTTGGGCCACCTGTCTGGTTTTTATCTGGCTTTTGCCCCATATGATCAGCATACCAGCCACTTGCCCATTACATCCATAATGCAGTTTTCTGTGACAATAATTAAGCTTCCTGCTGAGTGTCACCTGGTATGATTACATAAAAAAAGAAAGAAAGGAATCAGAAAGGATGCTGTCTGACATGCACTGTTTCCACTAGAATTGCTTTCAGAGGAAAACGATCTTCACGACGGCGTCGCTACACTCTGGAGCCTACCTGCACTTTACAGCTGACCCTTATCAAAGCTGACCGGAGCAGGAACTCTGTGGCATCTCTGTGGTTTCTGGGTTTTGCTGATATGTTTATTTGTATTCATTGTGTTGCATATATTCTCCTGAGATAGTTTTGCTCAAAGCAGGGCAGGTCAGCCATATTAGCATATAAATAGGCTGCCTTTCCTTCCTCATGATCAAATTGTATTACTGAGAGATTAAGAGACACATTTTTAATCCAAGTTTGCTTTATTAGCTCTCGCCTAGGCAGCATATATCTTCGAAACATGCTGTATCTACAATATGGGCTTCAAGCAACGGCCATCTTTTTCATTGGTTGCTCTTACAGTCTTTTGTAAATGGTGGCTTTAGTTTGGCGCATACGCTTAGTAGTCCCTCCTTTTGTATCCTCCTATGAGGACTGCCCCTGTTACATGTGCTCTTACTCTTCAGGTTATTTAGGATACTTTGAGAGCGCTCTTTTTTTTGCTGGCTTACCTCTGCTTGCGTTAAGTGTATGTGTTTTGTTTACTTTGTGCGCCGGCTTGTTCCTATTGTGTTTGCACACTCTTTTTGTTTTGTTGCAGAGCGCACAGGTTTTCCTGGCTCAGTGAGGTGCCTGCTTCATGGACGCCGCACTTTATCTTTTACAGACGCTCGCTTTCCTCCCCGTTATTTACAGGACAGCAGCAGTGAAACGCGCACCCCCGGCCCAGCTACGTGACGTGCCCTAAGGAGTGTTGACAAACACTCTAGTTTTCTTCCGTCAAGATCCCCTTTGAAATCGCACAAAGTTACCAATAAATGGCAGCATTTTGTTGGCTTTCGCTATTGTCTCAGTATTTTATTTATGGAAGGCACAGGGAGAGATGACGCCAAGACTCGAACCCTGTTCCCCTGGTTCCAAAGTTGGCAGCTCTAAATGTTATGGCACATCCTCTCTCCGAAACAAACAGCATCTTTTGGGGGAATTTGTCTCAGTTTTACTGACTGAGTTAATTCCCACAAAGCAACAGCTCTTAACCCCTTCCTCCCTTTTGATTTCCTGAGCTTTGTGCTGCAAGTTACCATTCTCATCTACCAATCTCCATGTGATAGTTGACCACTCCCCTGCGCTGCAGAGAACCACTGTCTCTTATCTGCTCTTTACTTCTTGACTTTTGTTGTAGACTACCTTCCTCTTTGAGCTACTCCCTGCCTCTCTCCTAGTGCTACATCCTACCCCCCTCCTTGTGCTGCAGCCCATCTCCCTCCTTGTGTAGCTGGCTACCTTCCATCTAGTGTTGAAGCCTACCTCCCTTCTTCTGCTGCGGCCTACCTCCCCCTTGTGCTACAGCCAACCTCCCTCCTTGTGTTGCACCCTACCTTCCTCCCTGTGTGTCAGGCTACCTTCCCCCTTATGCTGCAGCCTACCTCTATACTTGCGCTGCACCCTACCTCCCTCCTTGTGCTGCTGCCTAACCCCCTCTTGTGCTGTAGCCTACCCCCCTCCTAGTGCTACACTCTACCTCCCCCCTTGTGCTGCAGCCTACCTCCCACCTTGTGCTACAGCCTATCTCCCTCCTTGTGTTGCAGGCTATCTCCTTCCTAGTGCTGTAGCCTACCCCCCTCCTTGCGCTGCTCCCTACCTCTCTCCTTGTGCTGCAGCCTACCTCCCTACTTGTGCTGCAGCCTACCTCTCTCCTTGTGCTGCAGCCTACCTTCCTTCTTGTGTTGAAAACGACTTCCCTCCTTGTGTTGCAGGATACTCCCCTGCTTGTGCTGCAACATACCTTCCTCCTTGTGTTGCAGGTTACATCCCTCCTTGCGTTGCAGGCTACCTCCCACGTTGTGCTGCAGCCTCCCTCCCTCCTTGTGTTTCAAACTAACTCCCTCCTTGTGTTGCAGGCTACCCCCTCCTTGTGCTGCAACATACATCCCTCCTTATGTTGCAGACTACGCCCTCCTTGTGCTGCAACATACCTCCCTTCTTGTGTTGCAGGCTACCTCCCTCCTTGTGCTGCAGCCAACCTCCCTCCTTGTGCTTCAGCCTACCTCTGTACTTGTGTTGCAGCCTATCCCCCTCCTTTGGCTACAGCCTACCCCCTCCTTTGGCTGCAGCCTACCCCCCTCCTTTGGCTGCAGCCTACCCCCCTCCTTTGGCTGCAGCCTACCCCCCTCCTTTGTCTGCAGCCTACCCCCCTCCTTTGGCTGCAGCCTACCTCCCTACTTGGGATGCAGCCTACCTTCCTCCTTGAGGTGCAGCCTGCCTTCCTCCTTGTGCTGCAGCCTACCTCCCTCTTTTTGCTACAGCCTACCCCCTCCTTGTGCTACAGCCTAACTCCCTCCATGTGCTGCAGCCTACCTCTCTCATTGAGCTGCAGCCTACCTCCCTCCGTGTGCTGCAGCCTACCTCCCTCCGTGTGCTGCAGCCTACCTCCCTCTGTGTGCTGCAGCCTACCTCCCTCATTCGGGTGCAGCTTACCTCCATCCGTGTGCTGTAGCCTACCTCCCTCCTTGTGCTGCAGCCCACCTCCCTCCTTGTGCTGCAGCCTACCTCCCTCCTTGTGCTGCAGCCTACCTTCCTCCGTGTGCTGTAGCGTACCTCCCTCCGTCTGCTGCAGAATACCTCCCTCATTGGGCTGCAGCCAATCTCTCTACTTGTGCTGCAGCCTACCTCTATACTTGTGCTGAAGCCTACCTCCCTCCTTGGGCTGCAGCCTGCCTCCCTCCTTGTGCTGCAGCCTAACTCCCTCAGTGTGCTGCAGCCTACCTCCCTCATTCGGGTGCAGCCTACCTCCCTCCTTGTGCTGCAGCCTGCCTCCCTCCTTGTGCTGCAGCCTACCTCCCTCATTCGGGTGCAGCCTACCTCCCTCCGTGTGCTGCAGCCTACCTCCCTCTGTGTGCAGCAGCCTACCTCCCTCATTCGGGTGCAGCCTACCTCCCTCCTTGTGCTGCAGCCAACCTCCCTCCTTGTGCTTCAGCCTACCTCTGTACTTGTGTTGCAGCCTATCCCCCTCCTTTGGCTACAGCCTACCCCCTCCTTTGGCTGCAGCCTACCCCCCTCCTTTGGCTGCAGCCTACCCCCCTCCTTTGGCTGCAGCCTACCCCCCTCCATTGGCTGCAGCCTACCCCCCTCCTTTGGCTGCAGCCTGCCCCCCTCCTTTGTCTGCAGCCTATCCCCCTCCTTTGGCTGCAGCCTATCCCCCTACTTGGGATGCAGCCTACCTTCCTCCTTGAGGTGCAGCCTGCCTTCCTCCTTGTGCTGCAGCCTACCTCCCTCTTTTTGCTACAGCCTACCCCCTCCTTGTGCTACAGCCTAACTCCCTCCATGTGCTGCAGCCTACCTCTCTCATTGAGCTGCAGCCTACCTCCCTCCGTGTGCTGCAGCCTACCTCCCTCCGTGTGCTGCAGCCTACCTCCCTCTGTGTGCTGTAGCGTACCTCCCTCCGTCTGCTGCAGAATACCTCCCTCATTGGGCTGCAGCCAATCTCTCTACTTGTGCTGCAGCCTACCTCTATACTTGTGCTGAAGCCTACCTCCCTCCTTGGGCTGCAGCCTGCCTCCCTCCTTGTGCTGCAGCCTAACTCCCTCAGTGTGCTGCAGCCTACCTCCCTCATTCGGGTGCAGCCTACCTCCCTCCTTGTGCTGCAGCCTGCCTCCCTCCTTGTGCTGCAGCCTACCTCCCTCATTCGGGTGCAGCCTACCTCCCTCCGTGTGCTGCAGCCTACCTCCCTCTGTGTGCAGCAGCCTACCTCCCTCATTCGGGTGCAGCCTACCTCCCTCCTTGTGCTGCAGCCAACCTCCCTCCTTGTGCTTCAGCCTACCTCTGTACTTGTGTTGCAGCCTATCCCCCTCCTTTGGCTACAGCCTACCCCCTCCTTTGGCTGCAGCCTACCCCCCTCCTTTGGCTGCAGCCTACCCCCCTCCATTGGCTGCAGCCTACCCCCCTCCTTTGGCTGCAGCCTGCCCCCCTCCTTTGTCTGCAGCCTATCCCCCTCCTTTGGCTGCAGCCTATCCCCCTACTTGGGATGCAGCCTACCTTCCTCCTTGAGGTGCAGCCTGCCTTCCTCCTTGTGCTGCAGCCTACCTCCCTCTTTTTGCTACAGCCTACCCCCTCCTTGTGCTACAGCCTAACTCCCTCCATGTGCTGCAGCCTACCTCTCTCATTGAGCTGCAGCCTACCTCCCTCCGTGTGCTGCAGCCTACCTCCCTCCGTGTGCTGCAGCCTACCTCCCTCTGTGTGCTGCAGCCTACCTCCCTCATTCGGGTGCAGCTTACCTCCATCCGTGTGCTGTAGCCTACCTCCTTCCTTGTGCTGCAGCCCACCTCCCTCCTTGTGCTGCAGCCTACCTCCCTCCTTGTGCTGCAGCCTACCTTTCTCCGTGTGCTGTAGCGTACCTCCCTCCGTCTGCTGCAGCATACCTCCCTCCTTGGGCTGCAGCCAATCTCCCTCCTTGTGCTGCAGCCTACCTCTATACTTGTGCTGAAGCCTACCTCCCTCCTTGTGCTGCAGCCTGCCTCCCTCCTTGTGCTGCAGCCTAACTCCCTCAGTGTGCTGCAGCCTACCTCTCTCTTTGTGCTGCAGCCTACCTCCGTCCTTGGCCTGCAGCCTACCTCCCGCCTTGGGCTGCAGCCTACCTTTTCCTAGTTCCGCAGTTTGCCTCTATTTGTGCAGTAGTTTTCTGCTCCTTGCACCGCAGTCTGCAGAGTTCCTTGTGCAGCAAGGTAACTCTCTTGGGCTGCAATTCAGTGTAAGGGTGAGAGTATTCTCTGCTATATTCCCTTTAATCTGGCTAATGGCAGGTGGTTTCTCGTTTTTGGAACCAACTAGTTGCACCCAATGGAGCTGCCAACAAGTCCTCTCGGTGTAAACTGGTTTTCAGAGACCTCCGTTTTTATCTTTTTAAATAAACATAATGTTTGCAAATATTATGCATGTTCATCACTGGCATAACCCTTTGCGAGCATTACTAGGAGTGAAGTCAAGTAAAACGCTTGTGAGCGTTACCGCTGCATCTGATTTAATGGTTAACCATAACTGACCATGGCATAACTGTCCGTAAACATGGTCCCCTGTCCTCACCGGTAGCCATGATGATATGCTGCCGCTCAGGAAGAAACTCAACGAATCCGGGCATGTGCACAACTAAATGGCACTACCGACTAGGCTGAGCGCGCAGTAGTAAGGTGATAGGTGTTCGAGGAATCGTGAACAATGATATTACGAGCAAAGCAAACAAATCAAAAGTCAATGGGCCAGTTACAAATCGACACACAGGATGACTTCCATAGTATCACAGGGATCTTCCCGTTCCTGTTCCTAATTGCTACTGTGAGCAATCTAGCACAGCTCAATGCGCGGCTAGCAGGTGGACCTGCTAAGGGACACGGGCAATACCCGCATCATCCTCGAGATAGAAAACATGGCAGCATCACCGGACGCCTTGGCCAACCTCCTCTAGCTACAGATGCAGGAAAGGAGCTAAGAGTAATCACATGGTATTAGAAGAAGCAGAAATGGAAGCTTGGCTGGCCTCCAAACCTAGCCGCCCAAGAGGTCTACTGGATTAGGTCTCTCTTTTCTTCTCAAAGTCATTGTGGTTGCCTGAGCATAAGCCTGCACCTTTCCCCGCTCTGTACCTGCCCCTCCAAAGAGACTACCAAGGAGAGAGGACAAAAGCCCCGGTGATGGCAGGCGTAGACCGCTGCAACATCTCACCCAAAAAAACTCACCAACAGGAATTCAAACCTGATGTCGGCCTTAACTTAGTTAAGAATGCTCATGTTGTGCATTTCTGACAGAGCTCCATGCCTATGTATGAATCAAGGTCAAAGTTCACAGAGACTAGTGTGGAGAAGGGCCAGGCTATTCCTGGACAGCTAGCAGTTCATTAGACATGATCCTGTGCATGTGACTGTGCTCGTGATCACCCAACGCGCCTTTATGCTCCAGGACCAAGAATGACCCTTGGACCACTGTTGTATAAATTAAACAAGGCAGATACACCACTTTGCCTCAGGCAGTGTGGAGCGTAGTGCACATTCTGGCAAACAATCTGCCAATGCGTAGAAATCACCAGGTACTGGAAAGCAGTCATGCACATAATTTCACAGGCAACAGGAATGACGATTGAGCCGAAGGTGTTTACTCAACATCTGGGAACCGACGAACTTCAACCATGCGGCGCAAACTTGAGTGGTGCTAGGTATAGCATTGGCGAAAAGAAATATAGCACAATTATGGGGAGCTAGACAGGGCCCACCGTGGGTAGGTGGTGTCGAGATATGGACGAATTCATGATAACCTAAAAATCAGTATACATTCATAGGAGGTGCCCCAAAAATGGTTACGAGTGTGGGGAAAGTGGGATACGTATCGAGGAAATATTTGTGATCCCCCACAGGTAGAATCACTATCAGAAGATACCGACTAGCCACTGTATCCATACCAGGTGCTAATGCATTATATATAAATATGGACAATGATGAGGGTGCAAAAGAAACCCCGACATGTATATGGACAAATTCTGGCTGTTCATGGTTCAGATATAGTTTTACTGTGATGTATGCAGCAAAGAAAATGTATGGTATTGCAGCAATGTTTGTAACTGAAAACGTTAATAAAATTTTTTTTTTTTTTTAAAGAATGACCCTTGGTTCTCGAATGCGCCTTAGGTCCCGTTCTTGAGCAGAATCAATGCATGGGCTTTAGGACACATCCTTAAACTGATCTGCTGCCACTCCATGCACGCGGAGGTGATGGCTGAAGAACATTGGACTGTGGACATCCTTCCACAACACCATTCAAACTTCGCCATTCCTATAGTGCTTTGAAGCGATCAAACAATGAGGTGCAGCGCTGTGCCTTGTATGTAAACAAATAATGCTGTGATTTGCAGTCGATAAATAACGGCATTGATGCAATTTTGAATAAAATATAAGCATGCTCTCCATTGGTCCTGCTGGCGTGGCGTGAGGTCTGAGTCATGCTCACTGGTCACAGCGCCGCCGACCTCCGGCTCTCGGTCAGTCATATTAATATGCTGTGCTGGACTGGTCCATAAATCACACCCAGGGGTGCCGGGCCGGCAGCTGGCATTCCAGGAATATTCCATAATGGCGTCACGAGTCGCCAGCAGCCCTCGTAAAATCGACATCTTTCAGTTAAGTGTTGCAAACAACCTGACGTGAACATGTCAGAGTAATATAGGAACTCTGCATTATGTCTGACAGGCGTGCTATGGCGCGGGCCAACGGGCTGCGTCCTCCAAAGGCGCCACACTGGTCAGGGGCAGACCACCTGGAGAGCTGGGGAGGGGGTAAGCGAATCTTAGAGTGACTCCTCCTGAAACAGGAATATGTTAGGTTTTACTCTCCATGATTTGATTGCTGATCTCTCAGAGGGCACTACGTCCCCTGCAGGTAGTTGACTGCTATGATGTATTGTATTGTATTGTAATTGCATTTATATAGCGCTTACTACCCCTGACGAGACGTCGAAGCGCTTTTTCGGCGAGTAGCACACTACCCCGGGACCCATAGAGGATTAGTGTTGAATTAGTATAGTGTCACTCTACATTACATAGGACAAAACAACTGGGCGCTGAACAAGAGCTCTCCACGAGGGAAGAATTTGGAGAAACCCAATTTGGACACGGTACTGGGGACTGGAAGATCACAGTATTGGTTTGATGAGCACAGGAGAGGGTGGACACCAGAGCTGAACTGAGGGCAGGCAGGACAGGGCATTCTCCCTGTGTGACTGTTTTACATGAATCGGAGCATAGAGGTGACACACTATTTATCTGTCATTGCAAGAAAATCTTAAGAGTCAGGAAAAACACTGGATAATCATTTCCCCAATTGGCTCCTTGGTCTAAACGTTCCTCCTGAGCCATAGGCAACCACTACTGTAGAATCCCTATTCATAGTGGCTACAGGATACTCCCTCTTTGCTCAACCACAGATGTCTTGGCTACTCTCAGTTAAAACCGGTCCGTCCAGGACCTATTTTAAGGTGCCCTTAGTTAGACTGTGCAGTGATGAGATTTTATCTCACTACACAGGTTGAATCTCTTCTCCCAGTTGTCACTGTTAGGTGACCTCTAAACTGCAGAGAATGCAACATCAACTTCCAATGAAATTTTCTTTTAATCTGGCCCCATCAGCGCTACATCAGTGAGTAGCAAAGCGCAGCACCGTCAAAATGAGGTCCCTTTAAAATTAAATCACACAGGTATGACAATCACCTGAAAAAAGTGTTTCGCTCGTATATTTCTACCCATCAGCCATATCTTTCATATGCAACATTACATTCACCTTGGAGATTGGTTTTAGTGGACAAGTTCCCCCATGAATCTACTCCTCATTCCTCCTCCTTGACTCCACCCCAAGGGCCACTATAGGCAAGCCAACCTCATTTAGTCTTTGATGTACTCAATGAACGTGTAGTACCACTACTTCAACAATACTATTAAGGTGGAATAGCAAAATCTTTCTTTTAGGTGGCCCTACAGTCTTTTTTTATTTCTATTTTCTTTGTCTCTATGCCTTCATGTTTTTAGGTTGCGCAAGCTGCAGATGTTACTTAATGACTCTTGCCCCCTTCTCAGGGAATTAACAGCATTCAATGACTCCCTCCTAGGGGATATGAGCCCTGCTAATCGCCCACAGTTAAACAACACCATCACTGTAAGCAAGGAAGCATAATGATGGGAAAGGGCATCTATATGGAAGTTGCCCAAAAATTGATTTTTTTGTTGCCAGAAGGTGAGGCTGGGTGACCGCATCTGAAACCAGCCTAAAATTGAACAAACATGGTTCAAAATGCTCTCTAAATTTTACACTGACATACCTCCTTTCTTTGGGTATAGCCCACACTTATTTCCAAAGCTAGTTTCCCTTAATCTCATTTACTGTGTTCCTGCATATTGCCTGCACCTCATTTCACTGCCCACCCACAACCGCCCCTTCTTTGAACCATATCCATGCAACCTAACAATACCCAATTGTCTATTGAGCCCGCCAACCATCAGCAGAAACTCACACAGCCCCCTCTACTGGCCACACCTAGCTCATATTAATTTAAACTCGCACAAGAACCTGGAGCAAATGCATACAATGATTTTCTTGGGAGCATACAACTAATCCTAATTAACCAATAATAATCAATAACAACTGAACTAACCACTAATCTTGGATATGCAAAAGTGGGCTACTCAACGTGAACTCGATTCAACGCCTCCTCAAAGGTAATAAACGCTATGTAAATCCAATTACAATAATTTTAGGATTAGAACCAGGAGGCCTAGATCTAATTCTAGCTTTCCTATAGAACCAAAATAGTGTGATCCTGGGCAAATCACTCTATTTGAATATGGCCGGGCGTTTCCTTATTTGGCAAACAAATGGAGCACTACAAAACAAGTTGAATTTCTTATTAATCAGTTTAACATGTAAACGAAACATAGCCCAACCTCTGCAAGCATTTACAAGTTGTCCTGTTGCCGGTTTCAGTACCACACAAGTCTTCCCACTCACTCTTTTGTCGGCCATTGAGTGCATGTGGGTAAACTGCTCAAAGGTCTAACTGTACAAGAAGGGATGGCTAGCAAGGACATGGGCTAGGGGAACATGTCCAGGAGCCCCAGGGCAGACAAAGTGTAGCGCCTCAAACTGAAACAACAGCCTTTGTAGCACAAGTATCCTGGTCTGCATTTTACTGCTGGACTCAAGTCTGAGCTCCAAGTAAACCTCTTTAGCACTTGATCCTCAGGTTAGTGAAGTCAAAAAGTCTGAGGCTTACTCAGGCAGGTGGAGCAGAATAGAAACTCAGAGGTCAATTATATATACAATAGCGATTGGTAAGACTCTGGGTGGTGGCAGGCGGGTCTACATTCGATGGCTGAGAGCAGTGGCAGCACGGCTCTCAGTGGTGCGTGGTCCTACACGATCTACCAGGAACTGTGACACTGACTTGGCCCGGCTCCAACGTTGTTGCTGCCTCTATCCAGCCTCTCATGTTAGGCGTGCTCTCTGGCTTCGGAGGTGGGCACCACACCTTTCGGGGAGAAGGAGGCTGCGTTTCACCGGCGTGGCGTTTGGTCAGGTGGATCTTTTCGTAGTGTTCGCCTTCGAGTCAAATCACAGATCCACCACTCAAATAAAATGAATAGCCCAACCAGGATCACAGCGATCCAATAAAGGTCGACATATCCGCCATTTGCAGAATGCTTTCTTGATGTAATACCAGCATTCCTACCATGCTAAGCTTTTCATGCCATGATCGCCGAAGTAAAATTATGATTCTCTAGACCAAACAGAAGAGTTTGGTATTCTTTACATAGAGTGCACTTGCGATTGCGGAGAGCATTGAGCTGTCGTAGGAGCTTCTGAACACGCCACAGTGGCCCCAGAGGGTCCAGGCCTCACCACACCGCTTGGCAGGGCAGATACTTCCCTTTCCTACGGGCTATGTTCTACTCTAGCTACTTGCGATCTATCTCTCATAGGTCACCTCTTCTTCGTACATGGGTTCCTACAGAACCCCTCCTCAGCAGTCAGCCAACTCCTTCCCTCAAGGCAGGCACAAGGCTGCTCTTCATGGCAAGGTAGAGAACTTCCAGGATTCTGACTGACGTGATATCTTGACCCTGACTGGTGGTTTCTGCAAAACTCTTACACCAAGTTTGCAGACAGTTTGCAATTCGATAGGCCACAGCTCAGAGAGCTCTTGGCCTCCTTTGGTGTCATAGGTACTTCTTGGAGCCTATGCATGTTTGCAGTGGGCGCTGATGCAAAAATGAACCAGCTAATGGAAACTCGAGGCCGGGGTGCACGCACTTCACAGTCGTGCAAGTCTTTTCCGATCCAACAAGGAGGGCTGAACTTTCTTTCTTTTTTTATATAAGGTCTTTATTACAAAAAAAGATTTTGGAAAAAACATGCAGTTATTTCAGACTGCATGTTAAGCACTACATGTGCTACAAACATTAACATTAGTATACGTGCAACTCAAAGCAAAGCAAGGTACTGCAGTCAAGCAGGAGGGGCTGGGAGTGGACATCAATCAGGGAAGGAAGAGGAGCAGAGATCATTGGACAGCAGTGATGGGGACAGATTGCTGCTTCAATGGACAGCTGACCCTGCTCTGATTCAATGAGTGATCGAAGCTGGGTGGGCACCTCGCCCTCTGCTGCCTTCTTCCGGCATGTCCGGCTTCTGAGAGCACACAGGAGGGCTGAACTTTCAACATTAATTGAACACACAAAGGTTTTTGAACAAGCAGCAACTTGCACTGAAGTCTGACTCATATGAGTAACTTGATGGTTTAAAAGGCTCTCTAAAGTTGTGGCCTTACGTTGAACATACTGTCACAATCCAGCCAGTAAGTAGATATCTTTGAACGACATTATCAGCATTCATATTTTGCCTTCTACTCGATGTATGGTATCGAGGCACTTTATTAACTGAGTGACTTTTTATTATGGTCTAGGTCTTCCATCGATTGGTTGTGTATGGTGTTAAGTGACTTGCGCTGGATAGGATATATTGGATTGAGAAATACAGAAGGTCACTCAATGACTGACTACAGAATTAAATAAAGAACTAGAGAAATGCCTGTGGTTTTTCCACCAGTCAGACTTACTAAACCTCCTCTTTAATAGGATCCTTGACTACTCTGAGATGGCCGCTATGGGAGGCGAGTTCTACTCAGGGCTTTCAGATAAAAACACAGCAATTATAGGATTTGCAAAATGTATGTGGGTCTAAAGAAAGTTCAGAAGCAAGGAACTGGAACCAGATACCCCACAGCTTTAGATAAAATATCTGCATGTGAAATCAGACTATTCCCTGCCTGCCCAACCAAATTTTCTTTTGTCAACCTCCTGGGCAGAGGGAAGCAAATGTCTTGTAACAGCTATACTAAGGTGGTTTTCATACAGCCCTTCTTACTGCACTTCTGTGCTTTCTAAGCTTTGTTCCGTAACTCAGGTCAATGATACTTCAGTTACAGACCTCGGAAGGATGGAAGGCTAACTCGGTCATGCGGTATTGGCACTTGTGACCTGCAGATCCCCATTTAAGTCAGTGGAGAGCCCTCATCTTACGTAACAATTTGATAAAGGATTAAACAGCAAACTTTTAGTTTCCTTGTAAACTTGATGGCGTGTTTTTGAGGAGTGGACAATGGTTGTATGTGTGCATCTATGTGGAAGCATGTACTACAGGACAGGAGAAGCCTGCCTAGCTCATGATAATGTTATATTTGTCTTGGAATGCGTCTAGAAGGCCATGGTTTCTTGGCACTATGATACCAAGAACGATCACACAGAACTTTAACAGCAGACCTTTGCTGGCAGAACTACATGGGAACATGTTCGTTGCATTTACTTTGTTAAGGATGAAAAAGAACAGCCATCAGAAGAGTGTTTCAAGTAGACTGAATGTAGGTGTGAAATTCTAGAGTATGTCATGATGGAAAAAGCTCTGGTCATTATCAATGAGGCAGTTTTTGACAAGAAATGGGCAGGGACTCAGTTATAACAGACCCAGTGCATCATGCACAATGAGGTAGCTTCTGTCGCTTTCTGTGGATACAGCCGTGAGTCAACCAATGTTTGGTGGAAGTGACTGCACCATTGCAGGTCTAACCTAACAATGTTTTAGCAACACATTTCACTGCTGTGGATGTGACTTACTTTTCCTTGGAAGGTCCCCACACAAAGTGGAGGGTGGCAAACGATCCGCTGTGCACAGTAGAGAAGGCAGACACAGTTTGTAGCTGAAAAAACTAAACTAGGAGGGGTGGCGCAGATCACTGTAAACTAAACAAGAACATTCCTTTGAAGAAAGGTGTCTTCATTTCCTTCTGAACTGAAGGAGGGACAGACAGGTTCTGCTCTTAATGGGGATGGTGTTCCAGATGCATGTTTAGATGGCGAGAGCTTGCTTTCTGGTATTTTCCTTCTTGCTACCTTCATCTCCAGTCTGGCAAAGTCCTAACTCTGGATGCGCTGCTGTCCAGATGTTGTTAAGGGATCTACAGGCATACACCTGATTTTGAAGATGATGTATGTACGCCTGCAGGTGGAGCAATGAAGCTCCTTCGGCATCAGAGTAATGTAGCTGAACTTCTTCAGGCTTTGATAAGACTTGCTGCAGAGTATAGGATGCCCTTCTGGGGTGTCAGTCAAATTCTGGGGAGTCCATAGAGTACAGCGCTGCCTCCATCCAGGTGGAAGAGAACCAAGGCTTGCACTGCTGTTCTGAAGTCAGCTTCTGGCAGAAATAGTTCAGTTTCTTCAGAAACGACAGCCGGTACCATGATGCCTTGGTTTTCTTGGTGATGCGTTCCTTGAAGAAGAGGTCTGTGCCCAGGGGAATACAAATTATTTTTCACTGGATGTCGGCAGTGGGGTAAGTGCATTCATAACAGACAGCAAAGTTTAAAAGGCAAGTAAAGGTGGCATAGCCATGACGTCACTTTGAATGGCCGCAAGGATTCGGCGCTCCCATGCAGCCTGAAATAAATCTGAATACATCAGAGCGCTCCTGTGCACAGATCTGGGCAAAACAACAACTTAAATGAAGGAAAAGATGATGAGGAGCAATTGAGGCAGACACTGCAGCGATGATACAATAGGGAAGTCAAAGGGGAGAGAGTAAAGCCCTCTTGGTGCTGGAGGGAAAAAACAAGATGGAGCTGATGCAGAGTGACTGACTAGAACGACAGGGTGAGCGGGCCCATCCCTGCTGCAGCAGGAGATTGAGAAAGATGGGAGTCAGTCACTGGCAGGAAGAAGGAAAAGGTAGGTAGGTGGGCCTGAGTGAGGTCGTCTGTGCTGCGTTCTCGGCGGTGCCCACAGTGGTAAATATGGACACGGCCTATAGAAGGTACCGTGCAGCCAGGTACCACCTATTATCCCCCATGCAAACCTAAACATGGGGCAGCAACCGAGTGGAGTGCCCAGGAAGGAGCAGATGGGTCCTCTTAGAAGGGGAGGGTTGGAGAGGTTGAAATCTGGACTCCCACGTAAACAAAAGATACAGGCCTTTGCTGTCACAGGGGCGACATTGGGAACTCTTGGCACAGAGGCATATGAAGGAACAGGGAGTACCACCGGTGTAACAGAGGACTAATAAAGGCCAATACATTGCACCGTAACATTGCAAAGTGAAGTCAGGAACCCAATTCCACTCCAAATGGTTGATAGGATGATATCCTCAAGCTGAATCACCACACCATGCAACAAATAAAGTAACTACCTCTCCTACTACAGACCCAGTGGGATTAATACATAGGAGGGAACTAGAGTGAAAGTCCTGAATTCACATGTCTTCGAAGAGACAAGCGCAGAAAATAGTCTCCAGTTTGTTTGCACCACCAGCAAGTAGAGAAGACCATATGAACAGTTGGCGCAAACACCCGAGTTTTACCAATGTTGACCTAATAGTCAGTGTTAACCGAGAGAGGAAATAAAAGCAAGCTTGATGAAATGGACTGCGCAACTTTTTTTTAAATTACAGTCCAATATGGTTCAGCGTTTGTGCATTTTTCATTCTTCGTGTAGGCATTGCATACAGTATCATCACATCCCCATGCTTGCTCTATCTTGCGGCAATACCCCGGTGACCATATGCAACCTATCTGAATGCTCTGGTAGCAGTATGTGTATGCAACAGTCACAAACTTTTAACCTTCAACACCCTCCCACCCAATCCTCCCCCCTTCCCAGGCTCTGGCATTCTCTGTCCAAATCACGACTGCCCAACTTAAAAATCGAATTGAGCACCAAAATAAACCCCCTCCGGGCCAACGTTGACTCGGTGGGCACAAAGGTCCTATACAAAGAAGCAAGGATGGCGATTACAGAAGCTGCGTATAACTCACTAATGGCGAAAATGGAAATGCTGCAAACACAAAATGAAGCCCTGGTGCTCAATTGGGAATACATTGAAAACAAGACTTGCTGCTGCAATATACAAATAAAGGGCTGGAATAAGGTGCTGAGGGTACTAACCTCAAAGTCTTCCTGGATGGAATGTTTGCAGAACTTTCAGGAGAAAAAAAACCTAAAATAAGCTTGGAAAGAGCACATCGAATTGGACCTATCTGAAAGACTGGAGAATTTGAAGAGACATCAGCAAATTCCACAGCAATTCCGCCCCTTACTGAGAATCTTACCAATGGACCTACCCATTTAGTATCACCTTCGAACAATAAAACACATCTCAACACTGCACGAATAAATATAAAGTGGTGCAAATCTTCAACACTCTGTTTGATGAGGATCAACATGAAACCTGCAACACTTTCGACACTTCAGAGGTGTGCTTGGAAAGAACCTTCTTGCAGAGACAAAAATAAATTCTGAAACCTCAACGCAGACGAAAAGTACAGAGATTAGTGAAAACAGCAGAGGGAAGTATACAGAAACCCCCAAATAGAACTGCTACTAATGCCCCTTGAATTTAGGACTATTCCGCATAAAGACAAGGAGGCAACCCCTCCCCCCCTGCGCCCCCCCCCCCCCCCTCCAAGCAGAGCTTTAACCAATAGCTAGACCTTAATATTACCCATCTAGGTAGAGGAATTTAGAGATGGTAACAGTGCTCTAGAGACTGACTTTACATACAACATATTAGTAGGCCATAGTGGTTCACTCGCTGCAATTTACCGCGTTAAAGGAGAAGTCAAACTAGTTGGGGATGGGGTACCCCACGTATTTTGTTACATGAGTACATGAAGGTTTAAATATGCCTAGTTTTTATATTTGGGGGTACATAAATAGGAAGGGAGGGAAATGCAAAGACAACCCTAGAAGACTGAAAATAACAAATCACGCAATGTATAACATACAGAAAATGGCACAGGAAAAGAGTAAACTCAGTCCTTAGGTGAGGCACAATTGTATATGTTTACTTAACCAAGCAAAATCGGAAAGATGGTATCATTAAACATGAAACTCAAAAAAGATCCTAAATTGTGCGCCTCCGATAGGTCCATTGCTCAATTAAATGTTGATGCAAGCTTATACATAAAAACCTTTGTAGTAAGAGTTGAACCCCTGCTGCCTAACATTATACATCCAGACCAATCTGGATTCATGGGGGTCAGACTAGCACATGACAAAACATGCCAAGCCATCAACTCGATCAAGACAGATAACAAGAAATCAGTCCCCGCCATTTTGATATTGCTAGATGCAGAAAAACCTCTTGATTGGCTGGATTTGAGATTTCGTGTTTAGATATTGCAAGCCAGTGGCTTCCTCCCTAGGTTTATAGCCATGGTATTGGCAAAATAACATGCACCTACCTCACAATTAATGGCAAATTAACCAAACCCTTCATACAAAGCAGGGGGATATCCTTTCCCCACTGCTAGTTTGCTCTACAATCAGAGAAGATCAAGAGATTGGGAGAACATAGTTTGGGAAAGATACCCTCAAAATATCCCTGTTTGCAGACATTATAGCATTGGCACTATCATCACAGTTTACCTGTCTGAAACATTTGGTAGGGCAAATGAAATGGTAAAAGCAGGTAGCAGGCTTTATGATACATCACTCAAAATCAGAAATCTTGAACTTACCACCAGAAGAATTAGAGAGGCTGAAAGTTGAGTACCTCTTTAAGTACCTTGGAATTCAGATAACCTGAAAGATCTCCAACCTGCACAAAGCGAACTATTTTTTGATCCCTAGGGTGTTAAAGAAGGCCTACTTGGTTGGGTTTTTATCATTGGTGTGAAGGATACATTTTAATAAAATGAACATCCTAACAATGATATCATGCTTATTTCAGGAGCTACTCATATTGGTGCATAGAGATTTCATTAAATAGCTTAACACAATGCTATTGGAATTCATTTGGCGCGGAGTATGTGCTGCCTATAAAACCTCAAGTAAGCACAATCAGATGGAGGACTGGATTTCATCACTTATTACAAAGTGGCAGAATTACTGGTCCTTAAAGAATGGTTCGTCAGAGAAAACACATAATTATGGCCACGTATGGAGTATGCACTGGTGAGCAGACCATATGGGTCCTGGCTTGGAAACCTAAGTTTCACAAGCTTCCAAATGCCTACCTCAGCACTTCAACGAGCACCACACTGCAAATATAAGATAAATTAACATAGATTAGATGTTTGACAACATTCCTATCAACAAACACTCCAAACCACTATAACCTGACATTCACCACAGCTTTCCAAAGGTTCCCATTCAATAAATGGAGGGGAAAGGATCTTTGACCATTGCAGACATGTTTAATAAAGACAAAATCAGCTAGTTTGAAGAATGCAAACATGCATTCCACTTGGAATAAGTAGAACGATTTAGTTATGGTCAGAGTAGGCACTGGGTGATTAAATCCAGATGTAAAGACATCCAGAAGTGGACCCAGATAGAGCCATTTGTCACTGTCGTTAAAGGGACAAAGGAAGCAGTAATAACTTTGTACGACATCTTAAAGGGTGTTAATACCAGCTCTATTAATGCCCTACGAATTCCCTAGGAATGGGGAAAAGAGATGAAGACACACAGTGGAAATATATTTGGTGTGATATATCCAATAATGTGTGCAGAGAAGCTCATTACAAAGTGATATTCTTTTGGTATTTATGCCCAGCAAGATTATATGCAATGTTCCCACAAAGTAGCATGTAATCCTGGAGAGGATGTGAGACCAAAGGTGAGTTCTATTGTACATGGTTGGGCTGTCCCTCTATTATACCATGCTGGTTGAGATATTAATTGCAGTGAAGCAAATCCTAAGGCATCGACTACCTTCCGATTTTTCTTTAGTGGTGAGGCCAATCTTCGCCACACCTAGAACACCAAACAAAAGCAGAACACCTGCTAACTTGGAATTATTTGGGAGGCTGCAAACATGACTTTTGCCTCATATTGAAAGAAAAAGATGCCTCCCCACTAACATATTGGTACCTGCGGCATTGGCACATGATGGCAATGGTGAGATTTGTGGGGGAACTAAATGATCAAAACAAGGATTTCATGGGAGTAGTTGAACCAATGTTGATTACTTATCGAAAGGAATTCCAAGCCATGCCCACCATCCAAAATCGCGAACGCTCAGCCTATTTAACCATTAGTTAAGGTTACCTAAGAACATCTTAGAAAAAGTGACCGATGGAGAAGCTAAGACAGCATAATGAGATATCACTTGGGATTCATTCACAGCACTAATCCTCATGAAGCACTTCTCTAGTATTTGTGGTTGCTTAAGTTAAGGAGGATGGATGCTAGGAAAGTAGTGACTGGGTGTCAAATGGTAGGACATGGACATGTTACAGAAGGAGATTGTGAGAGACAGAGAATGTCAATAGTACAAATGCACCTGCATCTCTATTATCTTGCGTCATTTAAAAAACAATAATAATTATATGGTTGTAAAAGCCAAGGAAAGATTGATTTTAGGCTCAGGCATTGAAGATTGGAGAAGTAGTCATCTGAGCCAAATAATGGTGCCAATCCCTATGGAAAAACCTTTTTTCAAGTTGAGGACATATGATTTGGCCTAATACTGTATTTTTAGCAGGGTACGTAAGGTCTAGTAATAGAAGCACTGTCCTTTTTGGAAAATCAGTTCAAACGACTCCTGATTCTGCAGGAAGCAAGACACCGGTCTCCAAGGTGCAGGCTCCTCTGTTAAAGGTGCATGCTCCTCTGTCGTCTGGTCCTGGCAGCAGGTGGGAGTCGCCACGGCTCTCCAGACAACATGAAGAATGGGAAACAGCAGGCAGGTGAGGAGTAAATAAACAAACAACACCGTGCCTGCCTGCTGTGAGACCCACCTTCTATTGGCCCAGTGGTGAGCCACTGGACCAATACAAGAAGGGTCGCATTCTTCACATTTCGCGGGCACTTTTGTAAAAAGCGCTGGCTATTTACAAAACGCTGATATCGCGGTTTGTTGCAAATTGCAAAATCCTGGAGGGCTGCTCAGGCTTACTGCATGCACATAGGTTTTTCCTCAAGGTAACCATCAGACAAATAGTCATAAAATTATACATTTCTAAAAAATTACATTTTGCAAGCATTATATAAGCGCCCCTGAGAAGGTTACCAAGCATTATCAAAGTGAAACCTATTCTAATCCTAAGGTATGTCAGGGGTGGGGGGAGGTGACCAGCTCTACAGTAATCTGTGAAATACCCTGTTAAAACAATAACTGTCTACAGGCTGTAACGCAGTGTATTGACAAGCTGCCATTGAACGCCTATTAAATTGAGCAGAAACGTTCCTTCAAGGTAATCATAAGGTATACACTCCTAACATTACAAGCATACACAAAATTAGCGAGTTACCTGTTTGGGGCCATCCTTTCTGCTAGGAACCTTTCTGCCTGCATTCCTCTGTTTACCGCCACAGCCGCTGCCTGTCTCCCTCCCGCCGCCGCAGCCTCCATTCTATCGCGGCCGCAGTGTGGAGGGGGACCACAATCCCCAGGCTCCCTTGCGGCGGAAGCCGCCACCGGTATTCTCGCGCCTGGAGGCGCATAAAGACAAGCTCAGCCCCCGCGTCGCGGGACCCTGCGCGGGCCAAGCCCGGGCAAAGGGCGGGCCGTCTACGGCCGTCCAAGGCAGGCCATGGCTGGGCTGGGACACCCCCTAACATTGGGAGAACTGTAAGCCATTTCACTCCAATCTTCATCTGTTTGTAAGTTGTTAATCGTTGTTGTGAATTTTGATTTCTGTAGGGGGACTCAGCAATTATGCCAAAGGGGAAGAAAATAGGGGTGGGAGGATCAGTGAGTGGCACGCTGGACCAATTCATTACCCAGGCGGCTTCGGTCCTCGAGTATGAAATTGCTGTTACCGAACGGCGCCTCTCACAGGAACCTATGTATATCAGACGTTCATCCCTGGGGCCCCTAATGCAAGCCACCTCCCCAAATGTGTTAGACAGGCCGCCCACCTCGCTAATAATTGAGAAAATAAGTCGATCAAGCCCCAACGAGACTGCTTCAGTGGAGCGGGCTCCTGCAAAAGACGCTCCCCGCAAACCCTTAAACTCTTATCCTCAGACGCGGGCCAACATCGGAGGAACTATAAAGAGGAAAAGGACAGATCTCACACAGAAAGGTAGAAATCCCAAAACAACCAAAACTGCAGATCCTACAAACCCGAAGCCAGGGCCATCTGTAGGCAGGACCTCATTACTGCCAGATGTTGGCCAACTGGGTGATAGTCGAATAACTCCAAATAATAGTGGGGAAATCACTTTTACCTCCACCTCCGAGGAAGTTGGAGGATCAATTGCCCACATAGAGCATGTTGTAAAATCCTTGATTCTCCCCCTTCTTGAGAGGATAAAAGTGGTAAATGAAAGGCTGGAGAGATTCGAGCAGTCTACTCTAGATAATTTTTTCTCTCTAAAAAATCTGATAAAATCTGAATCCAGAGGGAGAATGGAGAACGCCATGGCCCCTCCTAGGGAATCTGTAGCGGCGCCAGGAGCTGTAACTAGTGAAGACGTTGTGCAAACAGCAGAGATGACGACGCAAAATGGCTCTAAAAATAACAAACAGACAAAAACAGCTCCTGGCAAAAGCGCTCAAGGCCCAACCATTAGTGCAAGCAAACGTGAGATGGGGAGGGGTACTCGTTCCAAAAGTTCCGAAAGCGCAGCCAAAATGAAAGACAGTCATGACAATAGTCCGAAAACCTCACTGGCTACTGTTGACTTACCACCAGAGTCATTACCATATGTAGTAGTCTCACTGGTGTTCCTGAACTAAAGAGTGAAAAACTTGAATCCCACCAAGAATTAAAAAACAAAGTGACATTCTGGCTAAACAGGAACAGGCCGCTTCCTAGACATATGAATGGAGAAGTCCTGTTTGTCAGAAGGGTCAATTCGGTAGGTAGAAGACCAAAGGATAGAGCTGCAGAGACCGGCGGATGGGTTGCGGGACGAGGAGGAGGCTGTGCTGTAGAGCCGGGGGCCGGATGGGTAGCCCGCTTTCCAGCGGACTGTTTTTTTTTAATTTATTTTTTTAACATAGGACTGGTGGGCGTGCACAGACGTTGTCCCCCTAACGCTATTGGATAAAATAGAGCACGTTACTAGAAGGAGGGTACTCATGGTTGTTGCATTTATATGAGTTGGGCGGGGCGCACTGACAGGGGTGGGGAGGGTCGTTGGGGGGGGGCAAAAAGAGATTACAGTATAAAAGGCATGAATATCACTGATTATGTTGTATTTTGGAACCGGTGCGTATTACTGTAATGTGGTACTAGATGTTCCTTCTATTTCAGAATGCCAATAAAAACTACATTTACAAAAAAAAAGGTAGAAGACCAAAGGATATACCCGGGGATGCAATTATTGTAAATTTTAGGGACAGGCATGTAGCGAGACTAATCTGCAATGAAGAATACCACATGGACAGGGGTGCAATTGGTACACAAGACCTAACCTATTTTTACAACTTGGAGGCTATGTTACCACTGGCCCGCCAATCCAGGACCCAAGAAGAGATGATGGGTGGTTACAACACTAACTTTTTTCTAGCCACTAAAATCGTTTTACTGGACTATACGGGTTAGAGGAGGTTGATTGACTGGGAGAAAATGAAGGCAGAAGTTAGCTGATACAAGGGTTGCATCCACAAAGGGGATGGGGGATAAGCCCAACAAACCACAAATCATTCCTGAAGACCCCAATCCGATCGAGCTTGAGCAGTCAGGAAATGCTAATCCCTTAATAGTGACGTTCGAAGGAGCTACAAACATGGAACACAATACACTGGGCTGTAAGGTCCATGCTGAGGTCAAATTAATCTCTTGGAACAATGCAGGTATGAGGAACAATTTGAGTGACCCCGCATGGCATAATTATATTGACAATGGGGATATCATTCTGTTTCAAGAAACATGGGGGGTGGATAACTATTTTAAAATAGGTTATAGGTCCTTCCATATACCTGCAACTAATCTAAATAAAGGAAGACCCTCCGGTGGCCTGATAATTTGGGCAAAGATCACATTGGGAATTGACTATAAGCAAATAGATTGCAATAGTCCTGATATCATGGGCATGAAGTTTAAAGATTTTAAGGGGAGGGAGGTCTGTATCTTTAACATCTATAACAGACCCTTATCATCAAACAAGGAGTCAGAGACTATAGCTCAGCTAGATAATATTATTTCTACTTTAGATCAAAAAACCATGTTGATCATAGGAGGTGATTTCAACAGGAAGTTTGAACCCATAATAGGCCTAGAAAATGCCTTCGAGCTGGAAGATAACGCCAATAATATCCCAGGCGTCGAGGCCAGCCCTACAGTAGCTTGCACAAGAGGGGCTTTGCAACTATTAAGATTGACAGTGGAACACGGCCTGCGTCAGTGTAACGGATGATTACCGTCAGATTGCCCGAGTAAGCCCACCTTTAGACGGGGTTGCTCTGCTAGTTATCTGGACTATATAATGGTCTCAATAAGCCTATGGTCGATGACTTTAGATCTGGTGGTGGATGATCGCATAGAGAGCGATCACTATCCTCTCTCTTTGACCCTTTCAAGATCATTATTCAAACTATCCACAGAGGCAGTACCCCAAACTTGCAACATGACCTCTGACCCTTTAGAGTCTAACAACCGCAGGACCTTGAAATGGCCCGTAGTCATGGGAAATAGTTGTATTACTAAGAAAATCTATGAGCTCTATATATAGCTCATGTCCCCGCTAGCTGATGGTAATATTAAGAGCACCTCCTTAACCACTTGGATGCTAAGGAACTTGGAGGATGATAATGTAATTTCCATTGAAATCAATGGAAACTCCATGACGAGTTACCCTTGTCATTAGCATCCAAGTGGTTTTAAGGTGCATGGAAAATTGATACCAGAGCTCAGTGAGATACTTACTAAAGTAACTAAACGGGCACGCGCTGGGCAAAGTATTCCCCCGAAGGATGGACTTTGGTATGACAAAGCATGCCGCCACGCCAAAGCGGAACTAATAACAGCTGTAAAAGGGAAACATACAGACACTGTTAGAGAAAAAAGGAAGCAATACAAAAAAATAATGACATTAGCAACAAGCACTGGCGTTGCCAATAGGTTTCGCATTTGGAAAGTTGGAGCTATTGGTTTTGTAAATGACATTGTATATTTATATATTGTTATTGACAATACCAATAACGATATATAAATATAAAATGTCATTTACAAAACCAATAGCTCCAACTTTCCAAATGTGAAACCTATTGGCAACGCCAGTGCTTGTTTTAATTTTTTTAACTGCAACTAAATGATACCTATATACATTTTCAATGATACAGTAGAAGAAAATAATGCAAAAGTAGCCCAAAAAGAAGCCCCCCGCCAGGGATGGATTTTTTAAAAATGTTTTAAATGAAAATAACTGAAAGACACAATGCTCGTGTATTAGCTTTAACATTTCTTGCCACAAGTGCTTGCCACTTTTGTGGTTTTAAGTAGAGGATATGTCTCTATTATTGTTGTTGTGTTCTCATTATTATGATTTGCTAAAGGTGTTGATAATGAAAATATCTTGAATGTTCAGTGGTTTCGTACATTATTGAGGTTATATGGGGTTCTCTTTGTGGTTAGTGGATGCGGGGGCACAGGGATCTGTGCTTGACTGTTTGCACTGCCTGGATGTATGTGTGCGTTGCTAGTTGTCGAGGCTTGTGTTTATCTCACTGCAGTGATGTTGACAATGACATAATAGCCTATACGTGTCTCCTTGCGCTTTCTGATCACCCACTCCATCCACTTCACACGACTCCTTTTTGTGGTCGGTCGTAGAAGACATATTTTGGCATACACTTTGTACTGTATTCCTGTCAGAGGCTCTGATCAAACAGAGAACCAGCACATGACAGAGAAGCATGAATGTTGGCAAAATAATGTAGCCTGCCTCTAACCAGACCCCATGTGTTTATTTGGAAAACAAGGTATGCACAAAACAGTGAAACTGAAACAAACACGATGGAACACTATCTGAACAGGACGTTTCCATCTTAACAGGCCTTGCCAAGTCAGGCTAAGGCCACCTTGCTGGTCAAGATGAATGAATTGTCCTTCCACTGCCTCCCGCTGAAGATGTGAGTGCCTTGTTGAAGAGAGGGTCTGGGTGCATGGGTTGCTGAGTTTCAGTTTGGGGCGTTGGTAACCACCGATACCCTCTGCACGGGATACAAGGGGGAGGGAGTGCAGGGTTCTGTGCATCCCGTGCAATGGAAGCTAGTTGTTCTGCTACTGCAGTGACATCACGCCGTATATCAGACAGCTGTGTCTAGGGCTGAAACGTGAGCATTATAATTATAATAAAGTGTGCGTGACATCACCCCCTAGAGTACATCGGAGCAGGATATGGGGTGGTGACATCCAGTGGAATAATTGCTGACTTTTTTATTACAGAACTATGTCTCACAGGAATGTTTTCTGTTAATCGTGTCAGCGATGGTGATATCAAATATTTTGCAAACCTGTAATTAGTTAGAAGAAAGCGTTGTTTAAAAACGTGACTTCGGTGTGACTAAAGGCACAGCAGATGTTTTATGTGCGCCGGATGGGGGCGGGAGAGCCTGGTGGGGGGGCGGGAATGCGAGCGAGGGGAGGAGAAGTGTGGCAGGCGGACTTCGGTGCGACTAAAGGCACAGCAGATGTTTTATGTGCGCGGAGGGAAGCCAGATGGGGGCGGGAGAGCCTGGTGGGGGGGCGGGAATGCGAGCGAGGGGAGGAGAAGTGTGGCAGGCGGATTAGGGAGATGCGCGTGCTTGTGTGGTCACGTGACCCGCTTTTGTGGTCACGTGACTCACATGCACTGTGGAAAAACCGCAGTGGTTTGACGAGTCGATCGAGCCCTTGAATTTTCGCCTATTACATTCGCAAGCGAATGATAATAGGCGAAACCTAAAAAAGGGCTGGGACGACAAAGTCTGGTCTGAATTACTGGAAGCATGCAAGCTAAAAGACCAGTCCTCGTTCTGGGGTCTCATAGCTAGGGGCAAGAAAGAAGGGACACCGTCTAGGGACTTTTTCCTAGAGGAAACAATTTGGGTTAAACACAGGACCAAACTTAAGCATGACACCCTTATCATTTAGGCTGATTGATACCATAACAGCCATTAATGCAATCAAATAGGGGAAAGCACCAGGTCCAGATAAAATACCTGGGGACCTTTGGAAACATGAGAACATGCTGTGGGCCCCGTACATCAACCTTCTCAGCAATGAAATTGCGAGAGGTGCCCCAATTCCTGAGACCTGGCGGGGCGCAGAAATCGTGACTATTTTTAAAAAGGGAGACAGACTTAACCCAGCGCATTACAGACCTATCAGTCTGATAGATGTTCTTCAAAAGGTTTTTGCTCGTCAAGTGCTAAGCAAGCTAAATGCGTGGATTGAGGAAAACTCTATCTTAACCAAATACCAGGCTGGTTTTAGAGGGAAAATTAGCACTGTCGATCAAGTTTTTAGATTTGTATGCTTAACATGGAAATATATTAATATCAGGTACTCTCACCTTTATGTGGCTTTTGTGGACCTCAGAGCGGCCTTCGATCTTGTCCCCAGGGGAAAGTTGTGGACATCATTAAGGAAGCTGGGCGTCCCCGGAGAAATTCTTGAACAAGTTATCAGGCTACACGAGGATAATCACGCAAGAGTGAGGTGGGGCCCTAATGGAGAATTAACGGAGCAAATAGACATAAAGAGAGGCGTCAGGCAAGGATGTGTGCTGGCGCCGACTCTTTTTTCCCTGTATGTAAATGACATACCGGACACCCTCTTGGGCTGCGAGCATGACTCTCCCAAGTTGGGTGGCCAAGCTGTACCGGCTCTGCTATTCGCAGACAATACCATTTTAATCTCCCAGACCCCAAAAGGACTACAGAACCTGCTTAATAATTTCTGACTCTATTGCATGGACAAGAAGCTTGAAATTAATTCATCCAAAACAAAGTTTATGACGATCAGTCCCCACAAGGGTTTTAACAAAGTATTTACTGTTAATAATGAAAAGATCGAGCATGTGCACAGTTTTAAATACTTGGGTATTGCACTTGATACAAAAATGAACTGGAAGCCGCAAATTGAAAAATCTAAATGAATTTTAATACAAAACCTGGCACCTATAGCCAGAAGGCATAGGAATAGTTACACTAGAGCCGTATCGCCCGCAATCGAGTTGTTTAAATATAAAGCTCAATCAGCCACACTATATGGGGCGGAATTGTGGGGCCATGCAGCCAAAGATGCTTTCTCAGTACATGAAAATAGTTTCTTCAGGCAATTACTAGTAGTACCACGCTGCACCCCCTTAATCCTTTCTTTTGGGATTTAAATGTACACCGCTCCGATGACCATGCTACTCTACGTCCATTGCTATACTGGATTCGCCTGTGGTCAACGGACGAATTAGTGGACTATAGAGAAGCACTAAAAGAACTAATGGAAATAAAGAATACGACTCGGTTGGCATGGTTGATCCACATTGAAAATTGGTTCTTAAGGTTGGGATTATATCATTATTGGACAGACCCCGATTCCCTGACTCTATCTTGTAAAAAATTGTTGCGGGTAAGGTTCTGGGAACACGTCCTAAACTTTTCACTACAAAACTCAAAAATAGGAGCACTCACCCTCAAGTTCCTTGATGTGAAAGTTGAAAGCAAATTTGAATGTTTCATGGATGAAATTTTGCCTATTATGGCAAAATCACTGTATTTAAAGTTTCGCTATGGCATTTTTCAAATCAAATCTAACACATCCAAATGGGCTTGTAATAAGGGTTCTATAGGGAATGTTTTGTTAGAAACTTGTGAACTGTGTGATATTGGCATAAGGGAGGACGAGGCTCATGTTTTATTCTTATGCCCGGCATACCTACATATTAGGAAAAAGTGGATAAAGCCTATCTGTCGCCTTTTAGGCTTCAGACATATTAAGGAAGCGGAAAGAGTGTTCAAAGGTGATACATCACAGACCATTGTTTTCAGCTTAAGTCGCTTTTTCCTTTCGGTGGCAATAGTCCGAAAAAGACGAGGCTTAAAATTGTAGTTGTAATAGCTGGATGTATGACATTACAACGCATGCATTTACATCGCATGCCTTTACAACGCATTTATTACAACGCAGTCCATTACAACGCATAGTGCTTTGGGGGCTGGATAGTGAATAGTTTAATTTACTATTCCAACTCCAGTCCCCGTGGACTCTAGGGAAGGTTATTGGATAGTAAATTAACCTATTCCCTAACCTAGAGCGCCCCCCAGAGCAATGCGTTGTAATAGTTTTCGTTGTAATGGTTGCGTTGTAAAGGCTCTGCGATGTAAAAGTTGCGTTGTAAGTGTTGTTCACCGTAATAGCTGGTCTAGTAAGGATAAGATACTAATTATCTTAATTAAACTGATCGAAAAGACCAAGTGTCGAGTGGCGGGTCTGTTATTGAAGTATTACTTACATATTTCAGCTTGAAATATGTAATGGATGTAACACCCTTCAAACTGTATATGATTTTAAAACTGTAGTGTTCTCATAATACTAGTAGCATTAATTAATAATAGTACCTGGTATCTTTTAACATTATTTATCATATTTATTGTCTTAAATCCTCAATATTGTATTCCCTCCCCCCATTTATGCTTGCATTGCACAAACCTGATGGACTGACTCTAATAGTGTGCTTGTAATTATTAATGTCTGATAAAATTGTGTGTTCCTTTAGAGATGAATTTGTATTGAGGCCATGGTTCGTTCATGTGTTGTTTTCTTATCCAGATATTGATATTTCTTGAACTTGATGGATGTTTTAAGAGATTGTCTTGTATTATTTGTATGATTCTTTTATGGTTTGTTTTAACCGAAATAAAGATTTGAACGAACGAAATACACAAAATTACAGCTAGCACAACAATATACACCATCTATTGAGAGAACTTAATAGGGATTTGCACAGGGCAAATCTTTTACCCCAAGGGTTAGCCTGTCTGCGTCCCTAACTATAGGCTTTACCAAAGTGCGATACCAATTCACAGTAAAAGGCCTATTAACTTTAAAATATGCTTTTCACAATAAATATGTCAAATTTCCTGCCTTTGTCATAACTTTTCGTAATAAACATATCATGCCAATGGCGTCTGATATAACATTTCACAATGAACCAATCAAGCCTTCAGCCTTTATCTTCGGCTTGTCGCCATCACCAGCTCAGGCCTAGTGTGCTGTGCAAAAACATTTCAATAAGCCAACCGTAAGACTTTACATTCCAAAATTGCAAATGTGACCAACATTACAGATGGCAATGCAGTATAACCACTCTTAAAAAGGCTTATCCCGGGGAAAAAAACATCTACACCTCGGCTTATCAGAGGGGGCAGCCAATATGAAAAGCCTTGTTATAATGGTAATCTGTGAGATTTCATGAAACAAGTGACCTGTCTTCAGGCTTTAACCCAGTACAATAACTAGCCAGCCTTAAATGCCTAATGTCTTTAACACATGCTTAAATAATGACATCAGACCTCCTGCTTTAATTGTAAGTTTTAATAATAAACTGATCAGGCCAATAGCATTTTCAATGGTTTGTCACCACATCCCGCTCAGTTCTCTGTACTGAGCATACACTTTCACACAAGGCAAAAAAGTTTAATGAAGGCCCTCTTTTCAGTGTTGTGCTCAAGGGAACCGATATGTAGGTGGAGCCAAAAGCCCTCTCTCAATAGTACTTTTTGACACAAGCATTCACAAAAAAAAAACCTAGAATCTGCCATCGCGTAAACTTCCGGTTGCATTAAAAAAATTGCCATAAAAAAAATCAGTTATGCAATTATTTTACCAGTGATTTTTTTAAATAGGCAATTTAGTTGTGACTTAATTTTATTATTATTATTTGGGACGTAAACAACAAAAAATCACCACCTAACCAAGCCCTAAAATCTCAGATAGTGCAGCGTAAATACTTTATAACAAACTTTAAAATGGAGTGCAAACAAAAGAAACTGTTGGTATTAAAAGTCATTGTAAAAATAAATAAAATGCACAAAGCCCGCTTTAGAACCAGCTTTGCAAGTGAACAGAAAGGAACCATTTTAGGTGGATGTGATCAATGTGCACACACTTTCTACAGTCACTGAAGGTGAAGGGAGTCAATGGGGCAAGTGACCCATCGCCCCATGCTGTATGCTGTGGTGGTGGGAAGCAAAATGTGAGAGGACATTTAACAGACCAGTGAATAAAGCCCGCTAACGAAAAGCCTCGTTAGCCTCGAAAGGCATAGATACCGAAATTTAGCATGCAAATTATACAATTGTTACTTTCCCATACGAAAAACATAGGTTGACTTTGCAAGGGTTACCAAGATCAGATACTTTCTGATTAAAATGTTAACAAACATGAAAACAGTTTTTTTTAGAAATGACACACTTTTGGCTTTTATGATACTGTAGAAAAAGTATTTGGGGGATTTCGTGAAAAACTTTGCTTCCATTTCCAGCGCTGTGCTTTGTTCTTCCAGCAGTGAAAGTTTTAAAAGCTTCCAAGTGGTCTCCCGGGTAGTCATTAGAATCCACTTAGGTAACAGTAGGGTGTTATCAGTGAGTTAATGCAGCAATAAATTAGTGCTTGAGCGTGGAGAGCTCGGAGTGACAGAGGGATCCGTGGGGACGTGCTTTTTAATAGCACAGTTAATGGCTTCCCTGCTCCCCTCGCTGCAGGTGCCTGTCACCGAGAGAGCTCAGCCTCTGACTGATCCCATCCATCACCTGTCAGCTGCTGTCACCGGGGTGAGCTCCGAGGGTCTTCCCCCTCGACTCCCCGGCATCATCCCATCTGATACCAGCTTCTGAGAGTTCTAGTGCCGGTCATGGACCACCGGACTTGGGCTCTCCGCCCAAGAAGCCTCTCAGCATTCATAACCATACCATTCATTCATTCACTCATTCAGGTGCTTTGTAGTGCCTAGAGGCTGCCTTGTGTTGTAAGTCAACAATAGCTAAAGTACGTAACCAGGCGCCATCTCTTCCACTGGTTGGTAATCACCCGTCAGAAAGATTAAGGAGAAGTGGTTGGCCGACTGGACTTGTGCTGACCGTGGCTCGTTAAGAAGCAGTTCATTTAGGAGCATCAATGCATTCGACAAACTGTGAGCGGAAGTGAAATCTTACCCTTTGCTTCCCCCATGTCTCAAAATGGCTGACCTATTATCCGCCTCATTAGCCGCTCATCAGCCTCCTACTAAGCGCTGAGGGGCTGGGGCATGTCAAGGAGTGACCACAGAAAATAAATAGGGCTCTTTCTCTTCTGGTCTTTCCTTTCATGACCTCAGAAACCATGAGGAGCAAGGGCGGTGCCAGGAGTACCAAAGGGCAGGTAAGGGTAGCAGTTCCTACCACCAGTTATCCCATGTCTTCAAGGCAGTTATCTGGCTTGCCACTGGACCAAAGCAAAAATACTGCTGTCTTTTTCTAGTGCGTACTATTAGATTAAGTTATTTACTTCTGTATATCACACTATCTGCCAGTGGTATGGCATAACAACACTCTCCATAGTCAAAAGGGTGACTTTGCTATTGTTACCACGGGTTTCATCGCAGACGAGGTTCTGATTCGGTTAATTAATATGTGGTCGTCAGCGTGAATGAGGATATGACTCTTAGGTCAATGTGGCAACTTCAATGATTTGGGATGAATTTTTTCGTCTTCGACGTGGCCAACCACAGCGTTGTAACAAACTGTTTGTGCACCTTCTACGATGGTAGGGATACCTACGCCCGGCAAAAGTATATGTGTGTACTGAAACTGTGAATTTTGCAGGGTGTAGTAACACCCAATTTCTGACCGATCTGGAGTGTTGGATGCATGTAGTAGTACTGCTTTGATGTGATCTGTGTAGGATAATGCCTGGTGTGCCCTGGTGGTGAGGGCAGTTGTGAGCATGCTATTCAACTTTACCGCATATCTTTACAGCATTGCAATTCTGTACGCGATGTGCAGGTTTCTATTTATTGTGCCCTGTTGAGAGAGTGTGTGGTTCCCATTCACAGGATGGTCTGGGAAAGCAGGGGTAAGGAAGGCCAGAAGCCAGAAGTCAGAAACAAGTGGTCTGGAGGTGAAGACCAGTGAGCAGCAAGTATAAAGAAAGCCCATGAAGAAGAAACCACACAGCAGTGAGGGAACAAAGAGTGTAAGCTGGTCCTCTCTCGAAGTCTACATCAGCCGCCCATTTATTTATTTTGCTGTACTTTAGAGTGCCAAATGACAGCTTGACGTCATTTCATCGTGAATGCCTTTAAGGCGGATGCTACCCAAGGGAGATGTTGGGCTAGACGACACTAGGAGGGGGCTGTTCCATAAAGGGGCCAGGGCGTAGAAAATCCCCACTCAGTTTCAATCTGAAAGTGACATGGTTTTGAAAGTATGGACACTTGCCATCACTAATTAAACACAGGCGTTGCTGTGCTTCCACCAGCCTAACACAGAAGCTTCAGCCGCGGGAATCTTTCAAAATTATTTATTACATGTTTTTTGCAAATGCATCAAACATTAATTCCAGGTACTCACTTCATCAATGTTGTTTTTAAAGCTCCTGTAAGTTCAATAAAATTGATAGAAGTGCACGACTCATCTGCCTGATGACTGATGAAGGGGAAGAAACGGTAACCTCTCTCAGACATGAACCCCAATAGCCAGCCTAGAAAATATTTCATCAGCATAACTCTTTCCTCTGCAGCAGCATCTGAGGTCTTGGTACACCTCCAGGTATCATATCTCCTATCGATCTGGTTAACACAGGTTGAATGTTTTGAGCAGGCAAAGGTGGCTGGTAGTTGTGTGAGGGCATGTGCATAAGTGGAACAAACTACAAGTAAAAGATGGAGTTTCTACTGAAACCACAGAATAATCAAATATTGAGGGGTGATGGTGAGGCTAGACTAAAACAAGCATAAATTGGTCATTCCGCGATCCCAAAAGGGACAGAACTTTAAGCCAGTCTTTCTTGGCAGAACACTTTCGCACACATGAATTTGTCTGTCTGTGTAATGGACTGGCTCATTGTTTGAGGGGTGAGGCCCTTGTTTGACTTCTCGCTCATAACTTAAAGAAAGGGTCATGGTCACAGAGCCCTCACAACGGAAGGCCGTTCCTTGCAAACGCCCAGGGCGAGGTGGAAATGAGAAACGCCTATTGTGCGTCTGTGAACTGAAGGCTCCCAAGCGAACCAATAAGGTCACATTTTTCACCAGCCTATTAGAAAAAAACATGGCCAACCCGTTCCGTTAACTGGCTGCATAGGTTGTTTGAGTAGCTGTTGTAATTGCCTAGTGTTAACCGCAGGTGGATTTTTCCAATGCTCTTTAAAGGCTGACACGCCTTCTATAGCTCTCTTTAAATGCCTTTCGCCTATTTTTCTTTCTTTGCATCTCCTGTGAGTCCATCAAACAATTCACCAGTTTGTCAGTGGAGTAGCATTTGATTTCATTAACAAAATGGGACCAGACATGGTCCATACTAAAAGGATGGCTGAGTGCGAGGCTTATGCACTATTTGATCCTGACGCATACAGAACACGTTCCTGGCCCATCGGACTCTGACTCCTGGTACAGTAAATAAGAATTTTAAGTGATGATGGCCTAATTCCTCTCCAAAATGTTTTTAAATCATTATGTCCTAGTACAGAATTTTTTTTGTCAACTTCGGAAGAAAAGCGCAACAGGATCTGGTGTAAGGGGCAGAGATGCCGACTTTGGAACTGTGCAACCAGTTTTGAGTCTGTGTCGGATCAACATTCGGTCATTTTGGGCAAGTCAGTTATTCTCCCCAAGCCTAAAAAATGAATGCGACGGTGAGGAATGTAATTTGTGCTCATGAAAAGTGCTGCAATACCTTTGGGTCGAGTTTGTGCTATACAAAACGGCAAAAACTAAAATAAAAATAACAAGCATTTACAATGCAACGGTTTCGACTTTGGAAAAGTTAGAGCTATTGGCAATGTAAATGACAATGCCATTTATTTATCTGTTTTCAAAACCAACACATAAATACAAATTTTGTCATTTAAAATGCCAATAGCTCAAACTTTTCCAAAGGCGAAACCGTTGCATTGTAAATGCTTGTTCAAATTTCTTGTGGGTTTCCTTATGTTCGGGACTTTGTTAATTGTCCGTGTCATGGGGGTGTTTCTGTCTTGTTCTCCTTTACCACCTCACCGATGTGTCTTCACGTATGTTGTTTAGAAACATACCTACATACGTGAAGAGGTGTATACTTATAAAGTGAGAGAATGTAGGACATGTTGTGACAAGGATAGGTCCCATGGTTGAGCATTCTGTAAAAAACAGTTGCTGTGGCAGAGGAGCTTATCAGACATGTTTCCTGTATGTCCAGGGCGTATCTAGAATGAAGCAATCTACGTGTTCCTGAAACCTGCTTCGAGTTTGTGTGTGCATACGAGGGAAACAAACACACTTCACGTCTTCCAGTATAATTGAAGCGGACAATTCTGGCGGTCCAGTGACTTCAACGAGAAACTAACTGCACCACACAAAACTGTGATTGCGCGTTTTCTTCAAGTTAATATCTCTGCGTTGTAATGGCCGATGCCATACTGGTACTTACAGGGGTCCCTTTGTTGTTATCCTGCGGTTGGAGCAGGACTGCTCCTAAAACGAAGAGGCTAGCATCACTGACAGTTTGGTAGGCTTCCTATGGTGCTAGAACTTAATAGAGGTTTCAACGCACGGGGCGTTTTCGGTCCTTGTGGATACTAATTCAGAGTCATCTACCCTCACACGGGCAGTTTCAAATGTCAACAGATCTCGTCACGTTGATGGCTAAGCAGACGGGGTAAAATGGTTGGCCGCCCAACAAATGGGTGCACTCACCACCGTATATCGTCCACAAAATAAGGCTAAATCGTCCGTTCATCAAGAAAGATCCACAAGTGGTGAAACAAAGTAATTTATAAAGCATTGGAAAATACTACACGGTCTCGTCTTTTCCCCATCGTCATGATGAACCCTGCAGGCCTCTCTCATTCGCCACTTCGTAATAATTTTATATTTCTGAGTTAAATACTAACGAGCAACGCAACGCAAGATCCAGTGGTGCATCTCTAAAATGAAAAGTGGCCCAACGCCGACCACAGTGCATGTTTCCCTTCACTGCTGGCAGCCTGAAATGTGTATTGATGGGCATAAAGAAAGAAGTCTAACAAGAACCTCCACTTACGTCTCTCGGATACCACTTCCGGTTAGTCTCAGTCCAGGCCAGTGGCGTAACGAAACTTGAGGGGGCCCCCCTGCAAAGCACATGGAGGGGGCCCCCCACCCCTCGGTGGCCTGGTCCACCACCTACTACTTTGCCCTACCACCCAGAAATCTCGAATATTTTGATTTGAAGCCCCTGCACCGTTTAATATAAAGAGCAGAGCCTCAGAGGCTTTATATAGCGCAAACTTGACCCAAGAGGGTATCAGAGCGCTTTACATTTAGGATCGTTGCGTTAAAAGTTACATCAGTTACAAGAGCATAGGAAGGTACAGTACACAAAAACAATGTTGCAAGAATTCGTAGGAGGGAGGGGAGGAAGGAGTCATAGCGGGGAGACGAGGAAGAACTGTGCCCAATGTCTGGCTGGGTAGGTGACTGTCAAGTGTCCAGAAGAAGGTCTATGATATCCAGGTAAACACTACATAATCTAGCCATGAGATCATGAAATGCAAAAACTTTATGGAAGGGAAGCAACTCATTTGAAAAACAATTTTAAATAGAAGCCAACTTCAGCTGTATTATTGATTCAAGTGGCATAAAAAACTTGGGGATCTACTTAAACTACTATATGCTCTACTAAAAGTAAAAGGCTTGAACATAATAAAAGCCCCTCTGTATGCCAAGACACGTTGCTCCCCACGCTGTTCCCATAGACATGATCACCAGTTTTGTTCCAGTGAGCTTGAGCTTCTTTGCTGCCTTCCTTTGGGCAATTCCTTTATTCCAGTTGGGGACACTTTGTCTTCACTTCAGTGACTGTAGCTTCATCTTAAAAACTATTTACATCCCTTTAGTGTAAATGTACAACAATGTGCCAGAGCTAATCAATTCAAGCAAGGATAGCAGATAAAGAGAACAAAATAATTGTATCGATTCCTCTAGGGCCCAAAATGGAAAGGCAACACAGCGGGAGGAGAATAGAGGTATTCAGGTCAGACTGAGTCCATTTTGCAAACACTGCCGAGTTTCAGGACACATGCTGCAGAGTACCAGATGTAAAAATCCACCCATGTCAGGGTAAAAGACATTGGGTGTCATATTCAAGGAACACACCTGTTTGCCTATAGAATATGGGTTTACAGAGACCATTGCTAAGGCAGTGGAGTGTCTGTCATGTTTAACAATGTGTCACTGCAAAGGACACTTCACGTTTGAAACTTGGCCAGGACAATCTATACTGGGTATCGTGTTTAAAGAAGCGTCTATGTCAGAGAAAAGGATACTTACTGGCTGTCACATATCTACGTGGCTACTGTTGAATGTGATGCTTGATGACCAGAGTTGTGAACACAGTGTTTGTTGCTGCACCTAGGAGAGAAGCTACAAAAGAGGTGTGATGGTAGGGATATGTATTTGAACAGGACTATTGATGGGGACAGTTAGTGAGAAAGAGAGCCTATGCGCGCAGGCTGTGGTTTGTGTGGTATTTTTGCCACATGTGTGCATGGCAAAGAAAGCTCAACCTGTGTGGCCACTAGCGTGGAGCTGCGCATACACAATGTTTGAGAAACGTGTGACAATAGGCACAGTCACGCAACCCTAGTCAGGACGTATGATACTCACACAATTAACCCTCTGCAAGTACAGACATTTCAGATGTCACGTTTAGACCTAGTATAAGGTATCAGAGCTCTTTACATAGCACCAGTTGCGTTACATAAGGACACATTCATTATGCACAGGGAAATTAAGTGATTTGCCCAGAATCACAGGATGTTCAGCGTCATTGCCGAGACTCGAACCCGGTTCCCCAGATTCTACAACGTTAATGATAGTGCCAGCAAACAGGGCAATGACAAAGTGCATGGTGACTGGATCTCTGTTTCATTTGAGAGCATTTGAGGAGGTTTTATTAAGGGTCCACACACAATCTAGGAACTCTTTCCGCCCAGCAGCCACCAAAGCAGTGCAAATGTGAAAGGCATGCAACTGGAGCTGTTGCCAATCCACAGCGCCGAGATACGGGTAGCTCACTGTAGTTGTGTATGCCACGTTCCAAGTCCAGTGGCGTTAAACAAAATGATGGGGACCCCTTGCCGAATGTGACAAGGGACGCCTGAGTCACCCTTATCTGACAGATATGCATTTGTCTTAGCTCAATTGGTGCGCCAAAATATGATTCAGAATGTGGGTACAGAAATAGAAGGGCCATAAGATAATGGATAAAATAAATATGTATATCAGAAGAAATTTAAATTTCTCATCAGTAGCAACAGTGAACGACTTCCACCGCACTGAGTCTAAGAGGCCCTGTCCTCAAGGAAAGTGGGCAGAGTGTGCCTCCAAGCCCATCAACAGGCAAAGCTGAACACAGGAACTGTTTGTTGAACCGGGGCAGAGGCAGTGCGCCCTATAAGGCCTCGGAAATAGAAATCCAATGTAAAGTCACAATGGAGGCCTGGTGAACACACCCCGCCTTGCGGGTACACTGTGCTCGTGGCCCAGGGCAGCAATAGAGAGCGAGTTAAAACTCTCCTATACCACGTAACACGTGTGGTGACAGTGACATGTTTAACACACACTGCTTTACATGGCACACCTTCTACCCTGCCCGTAACAAACCCACACAATACCTAATTAGGGATTACTATGTTAACATCCATATTTTTACAAGAGTTAACGAAAATATTTCAAAAGAGCGTCATCGCCTCTTCACCCCCCAGCCTTCAGCATACTGTATTGAACCCTCTAGGTGAACTGCATTAGCACAGTTTTGTCTTCCAAAGTGGGTGTTACATTTAATACGGTCTTGAAGGCACAAGAAACTGTGTCAAACGGAACACCCCTCTTAGGTCCGAGATCATTTATTATTCTTATCATACAAAAGGGCGCCGGTTTCTGCCTTTAACAGTCCTGTAGTGAAAGAAGACACCAGGGAAAAATGTAACCGTCCTGCCAGGGAAGGAGACGCTTGTGTCCACATTTATTAACGTCAGGATAGAAGACAAAAATATTTCTCCCTTTCCCGACTTGTCAGGTCACAGGATGACAGGCTAAAGTATTATAAAGTGCTGTAAGGAGGTGAAATCAAGAGTGTTCCGGGCAAGCGGGTCGCAGACCTCACTTTTAATGGCACTTTACAGTCACCATGACTGTCACTGCTCCCTTTCATTCTCCCTCCTTACCTGCCAACTGCCTCCTCCGCAGCAGCAGCGCTGATTGAGGCTCGATCCTGCTTCACTTGGGAGAGGGGAAGCGAGCGGGCCTCGGGTGCATAAACTCTGGGCAACCAGTGCCCCCAGACAACGCCTAAGAGTAATAATTAAAGAAGACGCTCAGAGGCCCGGGGCCCGCACATGCGCAGTTGTGCACCACTCAAATAATGAAGAGCGGGCTGTTCTGAAGCACTGGGCGGGCCAGCCGGGCGACGGGGCCTGCACACCATTTCATTAAAGGCGAGCCTCTGAGGCCCGGCCGGGTCCAGGCGGGCGACGTGCGTGCACCTTTTAATTTATTAAGAGGCCGGGCGCACCATTAAAATTCATGATGAAGGCAAGTAAGGGGGCCCCTGGAGAGCAAGGGGCCCCCCGCAATGCGTGGGTCTCTTACCACAGCTCCAGCTTCTTACTAAACATGGATGACTGCTTCCTGTAACGAAAGTAGGGATTGGGCGGTGCCTCATCAACGTAGTCACGTAGAACGTTAGAGAAGGTAAGGCTACCGGAAGTTGTAGTTCTAGTACAACTTCCCGCCCCTAACCTAAAATTCATGTTTATTTTCGTTCGTATTACTGAGGTTGTAGAACTACTGTACCGCCTATCCTTTTACGGGATTTGTGTATAATGTATCCCCATTTCAACGCTTTGCAGCTCTAATTTACTAGACGAAGTAAATATTTATTGAGGAGTTTTCTGAAAAGTTACAATTAGTAATAATGTAAATGTATTTATAGAGCGCTTAAGACCATGGACGAGGCATTGAAGCTGTTTTCATCCTATAGCATGTAATCCGTCAGCTACATAGTAGGGTCCAAGTGCTGGAATTAGAAACAATTCACTAGGGGAATCCATACATCGGGGGTCAAGGAGTGGCAGAGTCAGGTCCCGGGCCGCGCTGTGATTGGCTGACGTCACGGGGGTGTCCCGGGCCGGCAGCCAATCACAGCGCGGCCCGGGAATGACGTCACGGGGGTGTCCCGGGCCGGCAGCCAATCGCAGCGCGGCCCGGGACAAAGGGGCGGGGCTTAAAAAAAGCACCAGAAACGCCCCCGAATCGCGTTTTCGAGAGAAAGCGCGATTGACAGCCTCTGTCTCCCAATGGCTAGCCTCCATTTATGGAGCTAGCCAATTGGAAACAGAGGCTGTCCTAACCTCACTATTAAAAACAACAGATTTCGATCTGGGAGGGGCTTCGCCCCTCGCCAGGTTACGAAACCTAAAAAGGAGGTTGACATTCGCTCTGTGTTCCAAGAATCTGAAAATATGCCCACTGACGCTTCCATTGACAATTTCATGAAGGGACTTGAAACCATTTGTGTTCCTGCAATACCGAACCCCAGATATCTAACAATACTTACTGCATCCCAAGTCTTGTTCTATGTCCAATGTATTGTCCCCGTTAATTTGCCCTAGGGCTATGACCTCATGCACTGCAGTGTACTCGGTTTGACCTGTAATGACATTATTGTTCAATGAATGTCCACCTGGATGTTTGTATCTGACCAGAATTGATTAGCTACCATGCTTGCTGTGATGTATGTAAACCTAGCTTGGGGTGAGTACAACTTCCTTCCAATCCCTCTCCACCAAATTTGCTAAATATTGCTCCTGTGTTCCTATGGACTAGGCCCAGGCAATAAGAAATATCTCAAACTGAATAAAAATAAACATTTGTATGCAGACTGTAGAATGCGCAGTCCTTGCTTGTGAAGTCTATGGGTTGTTTCTTCCCTCAGATCTCTGAAATCTCTATAGAGGGTGCTATGGTAATCCTCAAGCCAAGGACAAAATATAGAGCAATGATATTTTTCTATGCGCTACGAGGATACATTTCTAGAAGACAGAAGTCATATTATGGGGAGTCCATTAATGGGCCACTTGCATCGACTGCCCTAGAGAAAGCACAGGAATCTGCAGCATATGGCTCACAAACACGTTTTCATCAGGCTTAACCCAGAAAACCGACTGATAAACACTCTTAATGGCAATAACGGAGAATCTTTCATTCATGCACTTATCCTGATAAAAGGATATGAAAAATGTGTATATGCATTCAAGTCACAAGAAGGGAGATAGCGCAATCATAATCATATCATGTGTACCCAGACCAATATAATTTTATCTAAATGCAAGAAGGGACTCGCCTGCAGGTTCTTAGAAGGATGCCCGGCAAGCAGGAACGTTTAGCAACAAAGGGTAAATCCTGGGAATATACAGGGGGTGACCGGAGTTATCTTCCTTAACACTCTTGAAGAACCAGGCACAACTACAGTAGTGTACATCTGCTGATAGAACCATTGTTCACTAAGCCCAAGCAAATGTCGGCAGAATTTGCAATAGCTGTCTATGTTGCCTCACATCAAGTGGAAAACACTACACCGGGTAGGCATAGGTTTTCCCGTTGTTTCAGAGCTTGTCAGAATCAGGGCTAAAGGAACACCCTTGGGGGAAATGAGGGAAGGGAGAGAAGGCCAGGTGGCTAAAGCTGGCACCTTGGGGAATAGCAACAGCAGAGAGTCAGCCAGGCATGTGTGGTTCGTCAACACCATGGAACCTGATGAAGGACAAGTAGTTCTAAAGATACAATATATAGATTCAAGTAAGGTATACATTATGTACAGAAAGTAGTGGTGGAAGCAGCTGTAACTAGTGGCCCAGGTACCTCGAAACTGTTGCAGAACCGAATGGAGAATGAACAATGTGGAAAGGAACTTAGGTGGAGTCGAAGCAGTGTGGCAGATGCCACCAACAAGCATGGAAGAAGGAAGAGGTTCCTTTGGGAGAACATGCCTGGAAAATAATGTGCAGCAAGAGAAAAAAATAAAGCGACAAAGGCCTAACTGTGAAACTGCCTCAGGCCAAAAACAGAGCATATGCAAGGCAGGTGTGAACAGAGTACGGCCAAGCAAAGATATTCTGGAGACATGGTTTCTTATCATGAACCTTCTTTTCTCACCACAGAGTCTTCCATACTGCCTCAGAGGTGGCACAGTCCGAGTCCCTGCGACCTCACATAATATCATAGACTGGTGCTCCAGCCTCCCTTCGGTCAAGGGTGTAGCTTCCATTGGTGTGGTAGGTGCAGTGGCACCGGGGTCCAGAGCTCATAAGGAGCTCAGTGAACCCTTATTATTGCTGCATTTTTATTCAATTCAAACATCATCCAGGAGGATCATTTGCTTCCTGAAACTAGAGTCTATGGCACACTGGCTATGTTGTGGTCTTCAATCATAGCCCCCAATGCGGTCTCTTGATTGGCCTCTAGTTTTGGCTGCTATACTGAATGTTGGCCTCCTCTAATTGATCATTTCTGACAAATGCAGGTTTGGATGGACTTATGAATCCTGAATACAATCTATGTTTTAATTCTCCAGAAGCAGGAATTCCTAATCAAAGGAAAAGAATCAGATCACTGCTATGACGTGGTGAGCGACCAAAATCAGTGCATGTCTCAAACTGTATTTATGTGGACACCAGTTTTGAATGGGCGGCTGCCCTGAAACACAGGCTGAAACAGGCACTCAGACTACAACTTCCACCCCAGACCTGAGGCGCAATGTAAATTCATATATAATATTTTTTTTACACTTATATGTTGTTGGATTAAAAGGAGGGTTTGCTACTTACAGAACACAGAATATTTTTTCTGAATTATATATTGACGACATTTCCAACTGAATGCAAAATTAAAAATCGCTTTTAGCAATGGAACGGAATTCAGACAGAATACAACATTTTGGAAGGGTCCTGGTGGCTGGTGGACATTCTGGAACAGATTGGCAGGATCCCGCGTTCACTTTCCAACCTGAAGGAAGGTTCCCAGCCGGTGATGACAGCTCAAGCCGCACATGTCCGTGGATATCCGACATGGAGACCTTCCCTCTCCCTGGAGCAAGCCGTTGGGAGCACTGCAACTGTCTCTCCGTGACGTGACCCCGCTCGCGCCCTGCTGCTCTGACTGCTCAAGCAGGTGCGGGCTGGAGGGTTAATGCTGCCTCAGCAGCTTGGGAGCCACGTGCAGCTGCCGAGGCGCGCGCCAGCGGCGGCTGACATCTTTAGGAGCACCGTGAGACTAGACTGCCGACCTCTGGTACTTTCTACACCTGCGGGACCTCTCAGGAAAGCGCCCTGAGGCGGAGTGGCACAAAGTGCAAACATGAAACATGAAACTGTAAAATAGGAAACTGCCCCACCTCTAGTTTTTTAACACGCTTATCTAACTGATCTGGTAATTAGGATGACCAACTGGCATTGGTGTAAAAATTCAGGACAAAGGGTCAAAATTCAGGACAGGTGGTCAAAATTCAGGACAAAACTTCAGGACAATTGGATACGTTTTACAGACACATCAGAGGTCGCGCAATAGTATATAAGTAAGCCCAGCCATATCCAAACATATTCAACCATTTGCAAACCTATCCATCATATATCCTTCCATCTATCATTTCACTCATCCACCCCTTCATACATCCTTTCACTCATCCATCCATTATCCATCCATCCACACTTTCACCCTATCCATCTGTACACTCATCCATCCACTTTTCTAAGCATCTATCCATTCACTCATCCATCCAGCCATTTACCCTTTCACCCATCCAGCCAGTCTTTCACTTACTCATCCATCCACCCAGTCACTTCCTTCCACTCATCAACCCTTTCAGTCATCCACCCATCCTCCCTTTCTCTCTCCATATACCCTTTCACTTAGCAATCCTTCCTTCAATCCATCCACCCACCCATCCATCTACTCATCCACTCATGAATCCATCCATTGACCCTATCACTCATCCATCTTTTCTCTCATCCATTTATCCTTTCACTCCTTCACTCATCAATTCATCCTTTTGTCCATCTGCCCTCCCTTTCACTCTCTCATCCATCCTTACATTCACCCTTTCACTTACCCGACAATCCATTCACCCTTGCACTTATCAATTCATCAATCCATCCACCATTTGACTCATCCATCCACCCACTCACTCTCATCATCCACCTTTTCACTCATCCATCCACCCTTTTACCCATCCAGCTACCCTTCCACCCATACATGTTATGTTATGTTATATTTTTGATTAAGCGCAAACAGCTGCCCGAGCAACGAGGCGTCCCGGCGCTAAGAACCATAGAACTACTGAGGATGCAGGGGGAAGGGAGGAGGGAACCTAAGAAGAAGGGAACAGATGGGTTTTGATAGCCTTCCGGAAAACGGACAGATTATCCAGGGAACGGATGTTTAATGGCAAGGATTTCCAGAGTTTTGCTCCAAGAACGGCAGAGCTTAGTCCGAGGAATTGTCACAAGGTGCTGACCCAGGGAGCGCAGACTGCGTTGAGGGGCATAAGGTACTAAGAGCGGGCGTAGGAGTTCTGGACATTCCGATTTAAGGATCTTGAATGCAATGGTGAGGGTCTTAAATTGAATACGGGATTCAATAGGCAGCCAATGTAGTCTTTGAATAGTAGCTCTGACGGAACACCTACGGGGGAGGCCCACCACGGCTCTCGCTGCTGAGTTCTGTACACGTTGCAGTCGCGCTATCTCTGCTTTATTGGCGCCCAGAAATAGGACACTAGCATAGTCTAACCGGGAGAGGATGGTGGATTGAACAATGAGCTGACGGGTTTTGGAGTCGAAGAAGCCGAGTATCGGGCTGAGGCTCCTCAGCAGGCCCACGCAGGTAGCTGCCACTTTTTTTGTGTGGTTCTGGAAACTAAGCGAGGAGTCCAGCCAGACGCCCAGGTTCTTCACCAAGGATTTCGTTGGTAGAATGGAGTCCAGCACAGGGGGCCACCAGTGATCACTCCAATGGCTTGAGTTTTTTCCAAGGAGCAGCACCTCCGTTTTTCCTGCGTTCAGCTGCAGGCAGTTGTCCGTCATCCACAGGGCAACTGCAGCCAGGCCATCCCTAAATCTCGTGGCAGAGATGGAAGGGCCTTCGGAGAGAGTGATGACCAGCTGCGTGTCGTCTCCATACGACACCAGCGTTAGGTCCCACTCTTTGGCCACTGCCGCAAGTGGCTGCACATAAAGATTAAAAAGGGATGGACTGAGTGCAGAGCCCTGAGGGACTCCCTGGCTGATGGAGTGGGACCGGGAGATGTAGGGGGGGGCTGAAACTCGGAAGGATCTGTCCTTCAGAAATGAGCGGAACCAATCTAGGGCAAGACCGGTGATCCCTATTGTCTCGAGGCGTTTTAACAAGATGTTATGGGAGACCGTGTCAAAGGCTGCGCTGAGATCTAGCAGAATCAGCGCAGCACTCTGACCGGCGTCGAGTATATTCCGGAGGTGTTCAGTTGTGGACAAAAGGGCAGACTCGGTGCTGTATCCTGGCCTGAACCCGTTCTGAGATGAGTCCAGGATGTTATTTTGAATCATATGGTGGGACAGCACTTTGTTTACATGGGCTTCTGCCAATTTAGACACCCATGGAAGCAGCGAGATGGGTCTAAAATTTTCTAGCTTCCTGGGGTCTAGGGTGGGCTTTTTAATGATGGGGGAAACCCATGCTTGTTTCCAGCCAGTTGGGACCTCAGCCGAGGAAAAGGAGAGATTAAACATCGTGGTCAGGGAAGGGGTGAAGAATTCTAAGGATTCGAGGAATTGGGCCGGCCTCATGGGATCTGCCGGAGAGCCAGACTGAACCTTCCTACAAAGTTTGGCTAGGTCTTCATGAGAAATTTCAGGTATGCGTGTCAACATAGTGCCATTAATGATTAAATTAGAGGGGTTAGGTTGGTCGGGAAGGTACTGCGGGAAAGCACTATAAATGTTTCTTACTTTTTCTATAAAGAAAGCAGCAAGATCCTCACACTGCTGTGTGGAGGTAATGCAGGGAGCTGAGTTACTACTGTTCTGTAGTTCTTGCACCAGTTTAAAAATGGTTTTGGTAGGATTTGTGCTGGAATTAATTTCTTTCGCGTAGAAGGACGCGCGCGCGGCGCGAATGGCTTTGTGGTAGGGTTTTAATTTGGACAGGTAGAGAGCTTTATCCCTGTCTTTGTACTCCTTCTCCAGCTACGCTAAGCTTTTTTGCATTCTTTCCGCATGGCTTTCAGAGTTTCGTTATACCATGGGTTGGAGGGGGAACTGCGTCCTTTAGTCCATTTAGCTGGTATAAGGATATCAAGTCCTCTTGTAATCCAGTCATGGAAAGCCGCATATAACATATTAATATCCTTATTTGCTTTATGGTGGAATTCTCCTAGGGTGGAGTGGAGATCACTAGTTAAAAGCTTGTGCCATGGTCTTTAAGGCGTCGAGTTGACACTTCTTTATTGGGCGATTCTCTTACCATTATCGTGATTCTGATGAGAAAGTGGTCTGTCCAGCCCATGGGTTTGGGTGGGTCCGCCCTGGCCTCCGGGATGTTAGTGAAGACGGGATCTAGTAAGTGTACAGCGGAGTGTGTGGTGGTATGAATTAGAGGATTTAATTGTAAGACTGTGAAGTCCGCCAGGAGATTTTTGATGGTGGGGTCTAGAGTGGAATCGAAGTGGAGATTGAGATCTCCCAGTATTGTGAAATTAGCAGAAGTCACAACCAAGGCATGTGCCTCGATAAACTTGGAGGGGGATCCAGGGGGGTCGATAGATAAAGAGCCCAGACAGGACAAAGTGGGGGCCCGTGGTGATCTTGAAACGAGCGCTTTCACAGCCCCAGATGTCTTCCTTTATAAAGGAGCAGGTATATAACTTTTTATAGATGACTGCTATGCCGCCACCTCTGGAATCTCTATTGAGAGTCTTCATCAAGAAACCTTCTGGCAGCGTGAGGTTCGGGATACTGGTCAGATCATCACGGAGCCAGGTTTCGCATAAAAATAGAATGTCAGGATTCTCGTCAGTTAAAAGGGTATTGACTTCAAGTTGGTGTTTTACGAGTGACCTAACATTCAACTGGAGAACCGTGAGGGAAGTGTATTTTGTTGCGATTACTTTATGCCCAGATAGGCAGGGATTGGGTGTAACAAGGTTGCATGACTTACATTGTAGGCATGTCTGTCCAAGGCAGCCTAATAGCTTATTACAGCTCTGGGCCGGATTCAGGGCGAGGAGACGCTCCCTATCATAATGATGTAAGTTCCGTAGAGTTTGGCCAGGGGGACAGGCGAGAGGCGATGTCTTGGCGATGACGGGCGCAGACGGGCTTGCCTTAGGCGCGCCTTCGGCGCGCCCGCTGCGCTCGTCCGCTGCGCTTCCGACAGATGCACATGATTTATGGGAGGAGGGAAGGCGCTAGGAGGGGCATGGCCTCGGTGCACGCCGGTAATGGCGGCAGCAAGTGTTTGTTTTAGCGAAGTCCGCAACAGCGTTAAAATCCGCTGCGCGGGTTGTCAGGATGGGCTTCTGCCCCAGATATCAGCCGAAAGTGAGGTGAGTTAAAATTACAATTTCACACAAAAAGTGACTCTCAATGTTTAAAAAGGACAAACAAATAACGCTCCCGGCTTCCGCCTCAGGAGTAAAGGTTCTGGTTAGACGCTAGCATTCAGCGCCTTTTAAGCTTGGGCAGGGGGCGTGGCCTCGAGAGGCGTGACCTCGGTGCACGCCGGTAATGGCGGCAGCAAGTGTTTGTTTTAGCGAATTCCGCGACAGCGTTAAAATCCGCTGCGCGGGTTGTCAGGATGTGGGCTTCTGCCCCAGATATCAGCCGAAAGTGAGGTGAGTTAAAATTACAATTTCACACAAAAAGTGACTCTCAATGTTTAAAAAGGACAAACAAATAACACTCCCGGCTTCCGCCTCAGGAGTAAAGGTTCACCTATTCTCCTACATCCAGCTATTTACCTTTTCCCTCTTCCATCCATCCATCCTCTCTCATTCTCCATATATTCAATCTTTCATTCATCCATTCACCCTTTCACAATTCATCCGGCCATCCACCCATCCCTTCACTTACTCACTCGCCCACCTTTTCATATTAATTTTGAGCTGAGCCTTTTTGAAAAGAGACAGAAGCTACCCAGGGCAGAGACAGGATCCACCACAGGGGGACAGGAGCCATCACGGGGGTGGGGGTGGGGGGGACAGGAGCCATCACAGGGTGCGGGGGGGTAGGAGTCATCACGGGGGGGGGTAGGAGCCATCAAAGGAGGGGGAACAGGAGAAGTGTGGCTCAGGGGTTAGAGGCAGCAGTCCCGGAAGCTGAGATCGGTCCTGGACCAGGGTTCAATTCCCCGCCTCGGCGGGGTCTTGGGCTAAAAATTCCACGGACTCGATAATTCTCGCCCCGGTGCCTCCTCGACTCACGGGTTCACACTCTGCGACTCTGGGCAATAGCTTGCTTAATCTCCACAACGGCCCCTCGCGGCGGGATGCCTGACTTTCACCTTGTGGATACCCTGCTATCTCACAGGGGAATACCAGGAAGGGTTCCCTAAGCAAGCGCCGGGAAACCCACTGCGGGTAGCTGTGCGCTATATAAGCTCAACTACATTTACATTTACATTTACCAGGGTGGGAATGCAGTATTCTAGTATCATCTTGGTCTCTTCCAGGATGGGGTAGGGCTCCTCACCCCCTCCTGGACAGGACAACGAGAAGACAGGCTCTCTTTCCAAAATGTTAGTTTTGCCACCCCCCACTGTGATGTACAGTACTTAAAGGAGATACTCCAAGAGAACTTATTTAACTGATTGTCCTCCATACTTTGTTAATCAGTGTGGGTGCGATTGTGCCATTTCTTTATTTTATTGGGTGCGATTGTGGCATTTCTTTATTTTATTACATTATAGACTGCACGTTTGAAGAACCAAGGTTTGTTTACAATTTAGTGACAGTAATTAACCGCATCGCTGCTAGGGAGATTATCCTGCTGTGCTGGACAGCAATAAAAACGGGTGTGGTCATGACGAGCTCAGCTCGTCATAAGCACAGGAGCACTGTACTGCATGACGAGCTGAGCTCATCATGAGCATGGAAGGGGCTAAGCTCTGTGAAGAGAACCACATGCTGCAGTGTAATCAGGGCCGGTTCTAGGATGTTTGGGGCCCTGGACAGAAAGGGAATGTGTGAGGCCCCTCTAAATTGCAGAGACATGACACATTCAGGGCTCTTTGCATCTGAATAGATGCCCCTGCTCCTGAAGCTGCAGCCCCTCCCTCTCAGTCACCTTCAAGCACCTCTTAAAAGCTCATCAAGGGCTGAAGGTGTGAGGGTTGCCATGCCACTGTGCCTCTCCAATGCAGCTGGGTATCTGAGCTTTGGTACTGATTCGGAGTCTATTACACCCGACCTCAGCAGCACCGGAGTCAATAAGGGAGGTGGGTGGAAGCTGTGCCGGCTTTAGGGTGGTGCTACCGGTGCCCGGTTAAAATTAAGGACAAATGGCGTCCGTTAAAGAATCCTTCACGGACAACGGACAGACGGGTGAAATTATGGACTGTCAATGAAATTTACGGACCGTTGGTCACCCTACTGGTAATACATGACACTGTTTAATAATGGCTATTTTCAACAAAGAATGCTGTAAGAAAACATGCACTTCAGCAATGACATCAAATCAGGCCACCAGCCTTGAATGGTATTTTACTAATCTGAAAGTTCTAATCTGGTACCTGGACTGGTAAATGCTTGAGTTGCTTTCTCATTGGAGTAGAAGGGATTTTGCTAACCTGGGGGCACATGTACGTAGCTTTTTCTGAGCTGCAAACATCCCGATTCACAGAATCGTGTCAATGACAACTACTAAAATGCCTTTTTTTATGTACTATACCCTATTTCACGATTCAGTAACCTATTACCGAATCGAAAAATAGGTTAACAATTCGGTATTAGGGATGGGATGTGTTAGGGCATTCCTTCCTAATAGAAACTCGCAGTGGTATGTATGAATGTTTTGCTACTAAAATGCGGTCACAAAACATTTGCTTTTTACCTCCCAATTCAATTTGGTGGTACCCCATTCGCATACAGGAAGGATGCCAAGGGTCCCATTCCTCTTTGTGAATGTATGCGAAATCGTTTTTTTAAGAGCAGACCAGTGGTCCCACGGACCACTGCCTACTCTTAAACAAGCCTTTGAAATGCAATAGTTATTGCATTACTGAAAGTTTGAGCTATTGGCATTGCATTATTATTTGCAAGGGTAATAAGTCACACTTTCAGTAATGCGAGACCTATTGCATTGCAAATGCTTGTTTAAACTTGATCTTACCTCCAGGATCCCATGACGTTCTTCCAAAACACCAGACCAGTGTCCTGTAGAAAATGGCCTAAATGTTCCCCCTCCATATAACGACATGAATGGACGCTACATTTTCGCTCAGAGGGTGGGAGGGAGAGCTCACAAAATTATTTTATTGTAATGGACTGTTGTTTAATTTTTTTCTCATTTTTGTATACATTATTTTACCAATGTCACTTCTCGTGTTATTGTTGATGTCAAAGTTTACAACATCACTTTTTGGACTGTTATCAAATATATGACTTAGTTCTCCCTCCCACAAATTTTCAGACAGTGGAAGCAGCCAAAGAGTAAGTTACAAATGGGGGTGGGGTCGCACACTACTCACACACCAGCGGTGTCGCCCCTAAGGACTCTGGTCAATGTAGTAAAGTGTTCGCGATGCATCATCTTAGAGTAAGTTGTGTTGTAAAAAATAAACGAAGGTGTAGGCTTAAGGCAGATCACCCTGCAACTGCAGTGAGTGCATTTGAATGTACCCACCTCAGCAGTGTAGTCCACCTTCCCCTTCGTGATGGTCCAGTAGCAGAGGTCTTCGCTCCTCTGCAGCCACGATTTGAGGGTCACCATCTGCCCGATGCCGAAGTGCTGCAGTCCGCTAACTAGGGAGAAGAGGCAGCTTTCATTGCGAACGTCCTCCCAGCCAGCATGGGTAGCCGCTTTCCAGTGAAGGGTTGGGTCATGGTTTGGTAATCCATGGCATAGCGCTGCAAATCAAACGGGCGATTCTTAAGAGCCCGATACTAAGAATAAAGCAACTACAAAACACTAACCGAGTAGCCGTTTTGGAATGGGGGAACTGAGCGTATGGTATCTTGTACTTAAAGAGAAGTAATTTCCATGATGTTTTATAGTCCATGAAAAAAACGTAATAAGAACTTGTAACTTTTGATGATCAACAGACTGTGCCGTTAGAACAGTTACCACATCAATAGTTTTGTGCGAGCAGCAATGATGGGAGGAGAGGAGGGTGTGCGAGCGAGGAGTCAAGAGATGGCCAGAGCTGGCCAACCAAAAGAATCAGTTGGTGATGTCCACTGGGAGGGAACCGAGCACCGAAAAGCGGGACAGATGCACAATATTAAGCAACCAGAGAAAAGGAAATTTTAAAAGCAGGCCAACTAACCAACAAAAAGCAGTGTGCATGTCCAAAGCCCCCAATAGCTCATATACTGAATACAGCATGCCTGGCAGGGCAGCACATGTGCTGCCCATTCTTGACCTAAAAAGAAAAAGAAAACGTTTCATTTTTCTTTTTGAAAGGCATCCCATTTTCTTTAAGGAAAATGGCTGCATTTCCAACAAGCATTTGCAATGCAATAGGTCTTGCATTAGGAAAGTTTGAGCTATTGGTATTGTAAATGACACATTTTTTATTTATGTGTTGGTTTTGAAAATAGCGAAATTAATAGCTTTGTCATTTACAATGCCAATAGTTTTAACTTTCGCAAACGTGACACCTATAGCATTTGTAATGCAATATGTGTTGTATTTACGTGACTTAGATGTATTGATATTACAAATAACAATGGCTTTTAATTTTGTTTTAATAATTAATATTTAAATAAAAGTTATTGTAATTTATGGCAATAGGTTAAACTTTTGTAAATAACTTTTGTGAAGATTATGTTCAGTGTCTTTTATTGTGACGAAAATCCAAGAACAGAAGTGAAATATTAACATCTTTTTGTGACATTTGTAATAAAGTTTGAAACATTGAGAGAACATATTTGAACCAGTTGTTGTTGAATGGTTGCACAGAGTGATGCTGTGGCGTTCAGCGGTGCTGAGTGATGCTGTGGCGGTTAGTGGTGCTGAGTGATGCTGTGGCGTTCAGTGGTGCTGTGGCGTTGAGTGGTGCTGAGTGATGCTGTGGCGTTGAGTGGTGCTGAGTGATGCTGTGGCGTTGAGTGGTGCTGAGTGATGCTGTGGCGTTCAGTGGTACTGTGGCATTGAGTGGTGCTGTGGCAATCTAAAATGTAGCAAGGCAAGAGCTGGAGGGGCATTGTGAGGAACCAGAAACATTTGAAGCTAACAAGGATGGCAGAGAGCTTATGAAAGGGACGCTTGTGGATGCCTGACGCTTGAGGATGTCTGACGTTTGTGGATGTCTGACGCTTGTGGATGCCTGACGCTTGTGGATGCCTGACGCTTGTGGATGCCTGATGTTTGTGGATGTCTGATGCTTGTGGATGCCTGACGCTTGTGGGTGCTTGACGCTTGTGGATGCCTGACGCTTGTGGATGCCCGATGCTTGTGAATGCCTGACGCTTGTGCATGCCAGACCCTTTTTGGATGCCTGACGCTTGTGGATGTCTGATGGGTGATGCTTGTGGATGTCTGATGCTTGTGGATGTCTGATGCCTGTGGATGTCTGATGCCTGTGGATGTCTGATGCCTGTGGATGTCTGATGTATGTGGATGTCTGATGTTTGCGGATGGCTGATGTTTGTGGATGCTAATGGTGTGTGTATGTGTGTGTGCCTATAAAGCGTGCACTGACGGCTGTTTGTGTCTGCCTGGTGGAAGCGTGCACTGACGGCTAGTAATGTGTGTGCATGGTGGAAGCGTACACTGACGACTGGTGATGATGGCAGGTGGTGTGTGTGCCTAGTGGAAGCGTGCACTGACAACTGGTAGTGTGTATGCCTGGTGAAAGCATGCAGTGACAGATGGTGGTGCACTGACGGCTGGAGTGTGCCTGTTAAAACGTGCACGGACAGTTGGTGGTGTGCGTGTGCCTAGTGAAAGCATGCACTAATGGCTGGTGGTGTGTGCCTGGTGAAAGTGTGCACTGACGGCTGGTGGTGTGTATGCCTGGTGGAAGCATGCACTGATGACTGGTGGTGTGTGTGCTTGGTGGAAGCATGCAATTATAGCTGGTGGTGTGTATGTTTGGTGAATATGTGCACTGACGGCTGGAGGAGTGTGCCTGTTAAAACGTGCAATGACAGCTGGCGTTGTGTGTCTGTCTGGTGAATGCGTGCACTAACGGCTAGTGGTGTGTGTGCATGATGGAATTATGCACTGACTGGTGATGATAGCTGGTGGTGTATGTGTCTATAGGAAGCGTGCACTAATGGCTAGTGGTGTGTGTGCCTGGTGGAAGAGTGCACTGATGGCTGGTGATGTGTGTGTGCCTGTTGGAATCATGCACTGATGGCTGGTGGTGTGTATGCTTGGTGAAAGTGTACACTGACGGTTGGAGGAGTGTGTTTGTCAAAACGTGCACCGACAGCTGCCGTTGTGTGTCTGCCTGGTGAAAGCGTGTTTTTGTGCAGGAAGGTGTCCCTTGCTGCACATAAACTATCATCCCTGCAACTCAGGCACCCTTTCACCATGGTGCCAGGGTGTCTGTGTTATAGCTAGGCAGTTTTTTTAGCACCAGCACAAGGAAAAACACATGGGTGCGCCGTATTCTTGTAAATACGACCCATCCCTGCGATTTTGGAATGACTCAGTGCGGAAGTGCTAAATTGCTTGCAGCGCCACCATACACCATTTCTTTGTTAATATGCCCCTTAGCTCTAGCAAATGTGGTGGGGCAGGGAGAGTGCATGGTGCAGCCTCCAGGGACCCCGAAAACCAGCAGCCAGAGTCACAAGGGGACTCAGAGGTAGAGGAGTGAAGAAGACTTGAGTGAAGTGGTGTGGAGTAAAGTGGAGTTTAGTGACGTGGTGTAGAGTACAGTGCAGTGCAGTGGAATGGAGGGGAGGAGTGGAGTGAAGTGCAGTTGAGTGGTATGGTGTAAAGTGAAGTGGAGTGGTGTGAAGTGCAGTGCAGTGGAATGGAGGGGAGGGAGGGGAGGGCAGTGGAGTTGAGTGATGTTGTGTGGAGTGAAGTGGAGTTGAGTGGTGTGGAGTGCAGTGCAGTGGAATGGAGGGGAGGGGGAGTGCAGTGGATTGGAGTGGAGTGCAGTAGATTGAAGTGGAGTGCAGTCACTGAAGGAGGAGAGGACAACCAGACGTAACCATAGAGAGGATACTGTACAGACAGGCAGGAGAGGAGGTAAAGGGTCTGTGGTAGGAGGTGGCGATGGAGAGAGCAGGCTAGAAAGAAACTAGTCTGAGAAGGCCTTTTAGTTTTGACCGAATGGAGGAGCACGGCCTAGCTTTGAAGACCTATCAAAGAGGATACACCGCAGAGGAATTCAAAGGATCAGCTGAACTAGAGGCTGCTGCTGGCCGAAACTGGAGGACAAATGTGTAGAGGGGGGTGAAGAATGAAAACGGAGAGGGAGCTGGAGGCAGAGTGACGACCATGCAGTAATGAATACATATCAGGAAGAGTGCGGGTCTCACATGTTCAGCAGGAGCCAGCAAATGTGATGGAAGAGGCCAGCCAAAAACTGGGTGGGAGAGAAGCAGGCAGAGGAGAGAGGTGAAAATGCGTCTTTGGGGCCTATCACCAGCGCTCTGGTACAGCACATCACCCAGTGCTCTCCTGAGGTGCCTCGTATAGTGCTTTCTGAAGATGCTTCCATTGTGTTCCTTTGGGGCCCTTCACTATGAGTCTCTGTGTGCGTCACCTCGTGTCATCAGCGCCACGTCATCATGTGCGCCACTGATGCAATGTCCCTTGCTGCACAGCTTTAAGTATGGCTGCTGGCCTGGGTACACCGACACCTGTAGGTTAGGGTGTGCATGGGTGCCTGGATACCAGCTACACTTTGCATAACAGCCACCTTGATGCGCGCGCATGCTTTCCTATTACACACGAGTTTCTATGAGCATTCAGTATGAAAAGGCCCGATCGCTTGGCTTTGTCAATACTTGTTTGACGGTGCTGCGCTCCGTGAACATTTCCGTCCTCCCACTAATGCCGGGACTGAGAGCCCAGTGAATATTATTTTTTTCTCTACTATTTGTGGATTTGCTGATAAGCTGCAGATTGAGTTGGTGCTTACAATATGGAGGTAGGGGCTGAGGAGAGTTTCCCCCGCAGTAGCAGCAGTGTCACCACGGCGACGTGTGAAAGAGCGCATAGCACGCAGCAAATGCAAACCCCAACAAGTGTAAGCAATGTTCCCTCTGTCTTTCTATTGCGCAGGCTTGGAGCATGAGACACCTCTCACCAACACGTCCGTAAACATAACCAAGAGCACGCCTGCCCGAGACGCTACTCACAAGCGTGCGCTCAGAGCGGCGTCAGCACAGGATGGGCTCTTAGTAGGCCCTGATCGCCGATTAGATTAGAGCAAGGAACAGAAGTTTTCCTAGGAAATAGCCCTGGTGCTGAATTCAAGGAAGAAGGAGCTGCGTCCCGTGGTCCGGTCCCGGAGATCCCTTCTTGGAGCCGTCGAGCAGAAGCTGCCAAAATAAAGGAGAAACGAGACTGAGAGGGACACGCAGAAAGAGCCCAGTAAGTGGGGGGGGGGGATGTGATGTGTGCGCGTGTCTGTGTGAGTGTGTGTGTGCATGCATGCATACGTGAGTGTGGCTGTATGTGTGTGTTTGCGCACTTCAGGGAACCTGAGGCAGGAGATGGGCACGGCGCCGGCCTGGACGTGCGCGTCCACAGACACCAATCGCCGCGCGTGCCGGACCCCTGTCTCAGATTCCCAGGAGATGGGCAACATTAGTTGTCGAGCTGGACGCAATGCTTCGCATTGCTTTCTCCAGCTCGACCTAAAAAAACACTGCTCTATTTAAAAGTAAAAATGGGGTAGCAGAAAGGTCCAGGGATTTCAAGGCTTGAACAACGCTTAAATAAGTTGTGTTGGTGAGTGAGCGGAGACACACTCGAAGCTCTGGACCTCTTGGGCTTCAAGTAAAGAGACAGGTTTGAGAAATGGTAAGTGTGTACTCCACAGAAATTCACATCAATTTTTCAGGATTAGTATCCGTTCTTTCCAGATCATAGTATAAAGGACAGAACTATTTTTGATTGCAGTGAAGTGTCTTTATTATTGTTCATAGGACAAGGACAGCCGACACGTGTTTCGCCCCCTCTTGGCGATTTGCGCCGGGGCTTTCTCAAGGCTGCTAGTTTAGCTTTATGACGTAAATGATTGTAGTTTCCAAACAGATTCAATATCCAAAGTATGAAAATCTAGTTCTTCAGAATTAAAACATTTTTTTGTGAGGCTGATGCCCTCTGCTCCTAGTATTCCGTCAACATGGTAGTTCTTGGGTTGAGTCTATTTAAAAGTAAGCACAGCCATGGTGGCCTGCAGTCCCCAGCAGGGAACCAACCCTGTGTTTTTAGCGATTCGCAATGGGTCACAAATTGCGACCTACCTTATGGATATTAATGAGGTAGGTCAATTGCCTCCCACTGGGAATCGCAAACAGTGTAAAACACACTGTTGTACATAGATGTTTGCGATTTCCTAATAGAGAATTGCAAAAATTAGATATTAGGAAATCACAAATAGAAATGTTAGTACATGTGGCTCGAACTGCTAAAAACCTTTGCAGGAATACAAGCATTTAAGTGAACTAAAATATTAAATCATGGAGAGATGTGTTTCGCTTGTAATGCTCCCCACCTAAAATGGATCATTTATTACCCAGAGTTATTATTTCAGCTTTAGGTATTTTAGGAATCCTTCTAGGCCCTGGCTCAATTTGGTTCCAGTATTCTGGATGGCCTGCTCAAGCCTTGACTAAGCTATACTTTCTCCCTAATGTCAAATGAAAGCACACATGTATCATGATATTTTCTGATCAAAAATGTTTAGAAGTTTGATTTGAATGGTAAACGCTCATTTAACTTTCTAAATTATGAATGATAATTTACTAATCTACATATTAAACGCTTTGTTAAAACTCAGAGTTTCCAGAGGGTTGAAATAGAGTAAAATTGTTGGACAGGTTTCACTTAAAATGTTCCCCATCTAAAATGTGACTTTATATAGAGTGCCCTCTTCTTTTCCCCATCCTCAGCCTCCCCTATAGACCCAGAGACCACCTACCAGAACCTAAATAACCCCCTACATTTCTTTATGGAAGCCTCAGTCTCCTGCATGTGTAAAGTACGGAGATTGTCTTCTCGGAGCAGTTTGTTTTCTTAAATAATATACATGTCCCATACATCGGACCCTCCTGTTTAATCACTTTTAAGCAGGCAACTTCTGAAGATTAGCTTCAAACAATATATACAGGTGTTGTAACACTATCCTTACTTTTGATGCATGCCACTGCTCAGCCTGAGTCCTCTGTTTAGAGAGTTACAATGCAGGCTCACATTTCCAGCTATGGAGCAGGCAGAGTGAGGGCAGGAAGGAAATACAAACATTGTCCCTCTGCATGGACTGTTTCTGCTCGTTCCTCACTCACTTCAGAGTGCCCACTGCAGAAGCAGCTATGCCAGGAATGCCAGGAGTGCCGGGACCACAGAACGGGTAACGAGGGAAGGAGTTATCTATCCTCTTAGACTTGGAAGAAGGGTCCAGGAGTTTAGACGCTGGCATTTGTAGCTTTAAGCCCTTTTCCAGGCCTAGCTCACTCCACTAGACTCTCTGGCTGTTATTATGAGTTGGCTGGATGCAAGTGCAGGGATGCTGAGGGTACAGAATGTCCATGCCTACATCAGCCATTATGAGTTTTTTCTCATTTAGGGGCCAGGAGGGGTAACCATGCAGACCAGAAATTGTCTGGTCCACTGACATTCTCCACTCTGCGCAGGTGGCAAATGTCTGCCGGGGCCAGAGTGGGTTGTGGGTTTGAGGCCGAGGACGGAGGAGGTCCCAAGGGGGCATGGGGTCTGTGGCATGGCTGGGTAGGGCATTGCCTCCTCTCCCCATGGTGCTAGAGCGGGCAGGTGGGCCCAGGCCATGCCTCTACCTGAAGACCCTGCCCCCTCCAGCTGCAGTTTGATTGTGTGTGGATTCACACCCAGTACAGCCGGGTCCAGGGTTTCTGGACCTGGTCATTCTAGACCACTGGTAGTACCGCGGAGCAGGACCCGCCCTAGAAATACCACGATACGCGCAGGCCAATGTGTGATATTTGGCAAATAATTGAAATCTATCTATTTTTTGCTTGTCAATTGGAAGCGTTTACAGCTTCCGATTTGATTTTTTAAGATCAGTTCCCCTAGGGAAGACTCAGGTCTTATACACCCTGGATACATGGATGCCTCCTTTTAAACACAGCTTTCAGTGTCCTACAGAGAAAGTGCATTCTTTATGTTGGATACCTGTTTATTAATGGTGCGAGGGAGATGAGGCAACGAGAGAGAAGAGAACGCCCTGGTAGACATCAACAGCAACAGAGTGACAATTAATGGCAAAGAGAGAGATAATGATAGAAAAGATGAGTGGCGAAGACTTAAAGAACCAGACACGTGTTCACTAAAAATAGTTTTCAACTGAGGGTAAACTTACAATGGATGCTGATAAACAATATCAATAATTTAAAAAAAAACTGTGAGATATTTGTGTTAATATGTTATTTTTTTTAAAGTTGTACGGCGCCGTGAAATGCTGACAGCATGTCGGCTACATAGGACTGTGAACCCACCACAAACACATCATAGTTCTCTAAAAGCATCAAAAATACAAGTGCACACAACTATACCACCAGGACCAGATCTAGGATCCACGAACACCAAATATGCGAACGCAAAACACTGGTCTCTTTACTCCATGATCTCAACAGTAATTGGTCAAATCTGATGTAGTCTAGTCTACTCGTAACGCACTGGTTACGAGTAGACTAGACTACGGAAACACCCTCTACGCCGGAATTACAGACAAACTACAGAAAAAACTCCAACGCATCCAAAACGCATCAGCGAGACTCATTTTGGACATCCCTCGCCAAGATCACATTACCGGACACCTGAAAGACCTCCACTGGCTTCCCGTCAACAAGAGAATAACATTCCGTCTCCTCACCCACGCACACAAGGCCCTCTACAAACTAGGGCCCGAATGCCTCAACACTCGACTACCCTTCTACACACCCACCCGCCAACTAAGATCCTCCAATCAAGGCCTCGCCGCAGTCCCGCGTATCCAAAGATCCACAATAGGAGGTAGATCCTTCTCCTATTTGGCGGCCAAGACGTGGAACTCACTCCCTACTCACCTCCGCCTTACACAGAACCACATCCCCTTCAGAAAAGATCTTAAAACCTGGCTATTCGATAAATAACAACCCCCCCCCCCCCAAGCGCCTTGAGACCCTCTGGGTGAGTAGTGCGCTATATAAATTCCTGAACTTGAACTTGATGTTTGCTTTCTGAAGAAAGGTGCGACATGAGCGCAACTAAAGTCGTGCACTAACATAAAGCCCAAGCATGAGAAAGAGAAATAGATCTGACTGGTTAAGTTACATGCTCACTCCTGATACATGCACTGATCTGCAGGACACGACTTGGGATTCCATCAAGGCAGAATCAGCCTTCCAAGGAAAGTAAATTGCTCACCATTAAATTGAGTAATACCAACACAGTGCTTAAAAAAGTCAGAAATGCAGGGTGAAGTGCTACATAAAATAATTCTGTATGCTGTGTTTTTTTTTTTTTTGTCATGGGTACTCAGAAACGTTTTCTTAGGTGCAAAAAAGTTTGGTCTGAGATGTGATGGAGAGCTTCATAAGTTGTGTTCGGGGGGGCATGTGGGGGTTGGTGGTAAGGTGGGTGTAGGGCAAGCAAAACATATACATCTAGTGTTTGATCTGCACAATGCGAAAACCAGAAAACCTGAGATTAATGCCAGCTTCTTCACGTTAGCAGATTATGTGATCCTAAGCAATTGTTTTATTTCACTTTCCCTCCTTTTTGTTCATCATCACTTATAGGGACCTCGAAATACAAGACTTCAGAATGTGCTCTCTACAAAACTTTCTCCTGTGTTAGATTTAATAAACTATAATGTTGCTCATGTATAATAGCAACAACTGACTTGTGTCTTAGTTCATTGTTGTCATGGTGGGGAGAAGAGTAATTTTTTCTTAATTCATGTTTGAAAAACTATTACTTTAAATGATATAATCTGATGTACTAAAGTGAAACGGTTCTGCACGTTAATTAAATATACTTTTTGAATTTTGAAGAGGCTTTATCACATTTTTCCACTTTTGCTGCAAGATGCTTTTAAAAATGGAGGTGTTCCTAAAGTTTAGCGGTGCAGGGCTCCCTACATACTGTATTTTTTTTAAAAATTCAATGAACTTTTCATTTTTTCAATGTAAACAGCAGGCCTCTGCTGCTGGTGGCCTCACGCAAAGGCCAGGAGGGCTGCACGCGCCCCCTGGGCCATACTTTGAGTATCACTGTTTTATGAAAGGCCCTCCACTGCCCATGTGGCCAGGTCAGCAATATATAAATATCTATTATAAAATGAAAATGAATAAAACTATCTCCGACCCTTGCATCAGCAAATGAACAAAAAGGCCCACCTACAAGGGGTCTCTGAAGTCAGGAAGGTTTTGGAAGCAGTATCCCTGTTTCCGGCAGTGAGCTTGCCGCCTCCTCTCCCCTGCTCCCCTGTGGTTGCTGCAGCCAGGAGGTGAGAGCGGGAGTTGGAGGGGGAGGAAGGGAAAGTTATGTTAGTCATCTTGACAACCTTAATATTTTTTGTTTCTTTTTTTCTAGTGAAAACTAAGCCTTCGTTAACACAGTAAAAATGAGAACAGCATAAACCTGGGCTGCCACCTGGCCACCTTTTTACCAGCATGATCAGTATTACAAAGATTAGGAAAATCACCTAAAGTCGGTATTTTCCCCTCATCAGTACTTTAACCAGTTGCCTTAAAATACAAAAACAGAAAGGCCATGTTAGAAATGGTTACCGACGATTTTAGAGAAAATATCATGTCTGAGCCTATCACAATCTTAAAACGTAACAAATGGCCAATTTATTTCTCTAGGAAGGGTGGCAATCTCATACATGCAAACAGAAGTGATCAGGCAGGAGAATCCCTCTCCCTCCCTCCCTCCCTCCCCCTCCATCCCAATTTTGAAACCAAAAGTGCCTTTATTATAGCTATCTCCTGCCTAAAACTGACTCGGTTTTAATGTAAGTTATTGAGGGAAATACATTCCCCTGATTTTTTGTTTACTTTCTCCCTCTTTCAAAATGTTGGCATCTATGCAATCCTATGTAGAAAATGAATTAGGAGTGGAATAACAAGCCCTGTCTATCTCCCTGGTAGTGAAACATACAACCACTGCCTATGGAGAAAAGTTCAGGCTATATTTGTGTTCAAATACATTGGTGAAACAAAACCATCAGCTTTCGCTGTGCCCTGGTAGGTAATCAAAATTGATCACAACAATATTATATCTTTACCACTCTTAAGGTACAAAACTTCATTTTTCAGGATGCAAGGTTAGCATATCATTGCCTATAACAAAACCGTACAATTATTATGGCCATTCACAGTTACTAGACACTTCTATCCCTCCTGCATGCACACAAAAAAAGAATTATAGAGAAATCTTATGTTCAAGTGCAGATACTGCCAACAGTTAGCCACATTCTGGGGTCAGTCCAGAGCAATTGCTCTTACATGTCCGACCCAATCCTGAACCCTGCACCCCAAGCCCATTCAATTGCTTAGGGACCTCCCAAGTTGGGGAACGAAAAATGGGTCGCTGACCCCTGTTTAAAAATTACCAACCCCATCCACGGCCCTGCTGAAGGCAAAATATGTATGTAGCATGCACAACTTCATCGTGATAACTATCAGATCTAAAGATCCACAACTGAATTCCTTTCCAACAAGAGCAGTTCAACTTCCCCCCAAACCCAGGACCAGGTAGGAAAAACTGAAAATCTGCCTAGACCAAATCTGTTAGATGTTCCCATTAAAACATTACTCAAGGAACAACAATTAGTACAAACACTCCACTCACACCCTGATAATGAAGGGTAGGGATCCCAGACAGGTCAGCCTGAGGAAGGCTAAAATAGCAAGAATCTAGCAAGTGCGCCCGGCTTCACAGCCTCCTCTGGGTACTACTGTCATATATCAATGACAGACCTCCACCCCACCACTCTAATCAGCCATACCAGGGTAATAACTGAAAGTGGTAGTTACTACAAGAGTTAGGAGCTACAACCACTGCACTTGGGTCAGGCTGCTCCAGAACCGAAGGTCTTGGACTCAACTCCCAGAACTCATAAAACATGCTGGTCTCTATTGAATAGTGGTTCTCCATGCTGGATTGACCAGAACACAAATATACGGTATAAGGTTTGTGCATCTTAGAATTCCAGAAATGCCACAGCAAACCAAGGACTAAGTTACCTCAATAGCCAGTTAGGGTTCAGTCATGAGCCTTGGGATTTCCTTCCAATATCAGGATCTGAGCTCAATTATCGAAGGGCCTAGTAATATTTTATTGATTAAGTAGATGTCACATACTAAACTTCCGTGTAGGGCCAAAAGCCACACTAGTTGAATAGAGGAAAATAAGTCAGAAAGTTAGTGAAGTTTTCTGAGAACTTCCTGAATAAAATCAAGGAATTACATCCTACACTTCTAAAGTGCAGTAGAACATGCGTTCCAGAGTCAAGGAGTCAGACCGATGTATATGCAGTCACCACTAGTCTTGCATTTGAAGCTGGAGAAACCTGTTCAGTTGAACAAAGGGCACGTCAGTAAATATCAGAAGAGCATAGTCTAGTGGGAAATCACACAAGTGGGCCTGCAAGGCTACTATTTTTGTAAATTTTTCGTCCCTGGTGCAAAAGGCAGTGGAAAGTGTAGTAAAGGTCTAGTGGCAGAAAATGGCATATATCTAAGCTAATTTTGTGTCTATGTTACCCAGAACATTAGCTGCTATGATCAACAGGGCATACTGTGCTCAAACTGGGCTTCATAGTCATAGAAGAAGTGGAAAATTGTCTAGAGGAATCTCTGAATCGCGTGTTAATCTGGCCAATGGTGGAGATACAACCCATGAAGATGGAAAGAAGACACCAATCACAGCAGCAAGAGTGCGTTCTACGCTGGAGGGCAGCCTACTCACTACGAATGGTATAGTTGGATTGAGGTAGCTGGATTATATGCTGTTCTGGCAAAGAAGGTAGAAACGCAGGTCGCCATAGCCCTCTACAGTTATAATCCCAATAGTGTCAGTGCTATGCAATCTGGCTATCTGGGGACAGTGCTGACCAAAACTATGTGTGGCATTTGTCTGAGAGGTGAAGATATCCTGAAACGGGTTCAGATATTTGGACATCGGGATATGTTCATATAACCCTCGAAAATAATCTTGTGCAAATATCCTGATCTACAAAGGACATCTCATGACTAGATTACTTGCCAGAAATACTCTTTTACTATTTTATTTACGTCCATTCACACAAGGAGGCAAAGAAAGACCATGCGGCAAGAGGTACATCAATGAAACGTTGCCACTGTCACCTTGGCACATACAAATGAGTCACATAACCCCAGATGATTTGAACGAGTCACATAACCATGGAGGAATTTGACTCTAAGTACTAAACATGCTCCAGTGTTTTTCCTATGCTTTTTACTTCATGATAAATTGGTGGTCATAACGTTACCCAGGGTTTACGATTTCCAGCAGAGCCACTTTTTAAATCCTCAAAAATGTGGAAAAAAGGTTTTTTATAATACAACCTTTGTGTTTTTCTGCACGTCACCAACACAATTTTAGATGACTAATCTTTAAAAATCAGGAAAAGTTAACAGATTTTATTTCAAACCTGTAGTATTCTTTTGTAGCTGGTGGTAGATTTTTCTTTATTTTGTGGTGTGTCCAATCCTGCACAAATTTTGAAATATGGGGAACTACAAAACAATTTTGATATTTATAATAGACAATTTAGAATTCTCAAAAATCCCCTTCACAATGCGTCATATACAATATTCAATACTTTAATAAACAATGAGACATATTTCATAAAAGTCTGCATTTGTAATTTTACTTCACTAATATCTATGTTTTTTGAAGCAATACAGCAGACTGTTCCCATGACCTATTGATTTTTACCTCCGGAAGCCTCAGAAAAAATGCTTATTTTTTGTACCATGGAAAAGAACAGAATTCTCAAACGTGGACAGGATTTTAAATGTATAGATTTTACTTTTTCAATTGAAGAGTATTTACATGTAAAATAAGCGCATTAAGTCATTCTTCTAAGCAATGCATAAAACTATGTATGATTTGTAGGTTAAAAATTCTTCGTAAAATATTACACACATTCATTCGTTTTACTACATATCGACATGCTGGCAGCATACATTCACAAACAATGACAAAGTCAAATTGAAGGCATTCTCTGCCAGTCTTTGAACTTTGTCAAAGCTTTTTTTTTAGTATAGTCATGGTTTTTGCAAAACTTGATTGTTTGGGGGGTAGCTGAGACATGACAAATATAAACCAAATGGCTAAGTGCAAAAAAAAATTGAGCCTCAGAAGGCACACAATGCTTATGTAGTCTTTGACGGTGAAGGGAACTACTTTATATTGCAGATGAGTTCAGAGCAGAACCCCATCACTCACACTTAAGTGGCCAATTGCATGAGTGGGCGGACTCACTACTCCATACTGTTTGCTACAGTGAGAGGAAAAAAACGTGAATAACATAACAGAGCAATGAATGTAGAGGGACGACTGAAATCACCTATAAATTGCTCTATTTTATCAATACTTTTATAGAATCAAAAGGTTTTGGCAAACGCCATCCTGAAAAAAGAAAATTACGATTTCATTAGTAATCAAGGGAGAGGGAATACCCTCGGATTAGGGCATTCATAGATGAGACATTTGCGGGATTCTACCTGTGCCACATACTTTCTACATTTCTACTCCTTTCCTGACGAGTGCAAAATCCAAGCGCATCTAGGAACTGAGACGAAATCTCATGTGCATGCTCTGCTGTTCGAAACAATGAAGCTTCCTCGAATACTTTTGCACCTGCTTCACCTGTGAAAAACATATCCAGGTTGGCAAAGTAAGTCTTCGTAGTAGATTACTTAGGTCGTCAACAAACATTTTGGAAGCTGCAGTTTGTTAGTGTGGAAGCTGACTCTCTACATAGTGTACTAAAACGAAGTGTACTGTGCAGAGAGTCCAGTGGATCCCCAGTTGATTTACAGAGGCTAAAGTAGATAATACTAATGCTCTTTCGTGGTAGTGTGGGCGAGCAGTTAGGCTTATCATAGGGTAGTGCTAAGCATTTGTTGTACTCACAGAGGCAATGAATGATACACAAACTCAAAGAATAACTCCGAGGCCAATTTAGAACTAACACTTCTTTTTATATCTATATTTCGAACTCAAGAAGTCAGTTTCAAGGTAAGTACATGTTTCGTAAGGCAAGTAAAGCGTTTAAATCTATGAGCTTTTAAGCATAATGCAATCCTATGGGAGGAAAAGTTAAAGGTGCATATGAAGGTAGGTACAGTCGGCTTCAGGGGTTCACCTTCTAGGATCGGAAAAGTAGTGAGCCAAGGTTCAAAGGACTTCCAGCAGTTCTTTGGGAACTGCCCGGGTTCTACTGGAAGCAAGGTGCTGGTGAGGCTAGTAGCTGGTGCGCTATGGAGAAGGGGGCCACCTGGAAAGAGGCTGCACAGAGGGACTTGTGGGTAAGTCTAAGGGCTCCAAAATGGGGGCTCAGGTCGCAAGGAGTCTTGGAGCACAGGGGCACAGCCAGTTCGTTGGGACCCGGGCCGGGAGGCTCAGGAGCACAGTGGTTTGGTTGGCTGGGCAGGTGCGCAAAGATGCACCTCACAGTCAGGGACAAACAGCTGGAAGAGGAGAGATCAAGGCAGCTGGGCCACTTTCGAAGTGGATCTCAGGGATACTGAATCCCTCGACGGCAATGGGAGTCCGGACTGGACCATCGCTGTTGGTGCTTGGTGCAGGGAGTCTGGTACCCCTGGGGTTGGTACAGCATGGCTGCAGTTGGTCCTGGTGTCTAAACTCGGTGGGGAGACAGATCTGACATTCCAAGGCACGAGTACCTTCTCCTGGTTGTCTGCGGCGTTGGTTAGACCGGGGAGCTGTGAGGCGGAGGACCAGACTCTGCTGGTCGGTGCCTGCGGACTGCAGCAGAGAAATCCCTCTACTCCAAGGGAGACTTTCTGTGTTTGGTGAAGTGCTGGCAGGCTACCCAGGGCTTTGGTAGTTCTCCAGCTCACAGGACAAGTCACTCTGTCACGATTGTCAAGAGAGGGCTGAGGACAGCAGGGTTTCCCCCCAAAGTCTAAAGTGCTGCTGCAGTTCTTGCGAGGCAGTGACTCTTCTTCATCCTTCTTCTGTTGATCCATTGAATCTGAGTCATCAGGTTCAGGGGTGCCACCTAAATACTCAATTTAGGGGTGTTAACTGGAAGTGACAGGTAATAGCCAATTGCCTACCTATCTTAGGATGTCTACACCTTACTTACTACCACTTCCTGTGGGGAGTGGGCAAAACGCTGACCCTACAAGGCTAATTCCTGCCAAAACATTATGGAGGAATCTGAAAAGTGGGGTCCACATCAGCTGGCGCTCTATAGCTGGTGCTGGCTGAATGTGGGCACACCTCCTAATCCAGTTGATTTTCCCACCTATCTTGCCACCACAAAAGTAAGGTAAGGACAGGGGGTGGGCAGGACCACCATCTGGAAAGGCCCTGGAATGCCCATTCTGCTTGGAGGAGGTATGAATACCTCTGTCCAGAGCAGGCTTTGTTCCCAACCTCCGGAAGAGATGGCTCGCACTTCAGGAGCTTAGAAACCTGTCTGTGGTGGCTGTCTGGCCGAGACCAGTCAGTCAACACACTAGTAGTCGGTAGGTTGTCAGGGGGTACCTCTAAGGTGCACTTTGCGTGTATTTAATAATAAATCCACCACTGGCATCAGTGTGGGTTTATTAAGACGAGGTGTTTGGTATCAAACACCTTGGGGTACAGTGAAGCCATCATCTAGCTGGGGAGCTTGTACTCATGAGTGCCCAGCCCATACTCGTTATGGATTCCCTGCACACTCGTGATATCTAAGGGTGTACTTAGATATAAGGGGGACACATCCCAGAAGATATGCCCACACATGGATATAGTACACCCTGCCTTGGGGCTACAATGCCTGCTGTAGTGGCGACTTCCCTATGCCACATGTAATGCTTTGATGCATGGCACACAGGGATGTGTGCCATGTCAATTCTTTAGTTTTCTCTGCACCAAGACACACAGGCTACAGTACCAGTTTGAATGAGCTTGGTGAGGGGTCCCTTAGGGTAGTATAATGTGTGCTGCAGCCCTTAGGGACCTCTTCAGGTCTAATGCCCTAGTACCAGGGTTACCACATACTAGGGACTTAAAAGGGATCCTAAAAGGGTTGCCAATTGTGGAACTACTGTACAGTTTAGGGAACAAACACTGGTGCTGGGGACCTGGTTAGCAGGAACCCAGAACACTTTCAGTCAAAGTTGCACCAGATACCAGGCGAAAAGTGTGTGTGTGGGGGGATCGGGGGGGGGGAATGCAACAAAAATCCAGTTTCCTACAGTTAGCCTCTCTCTCGCTCTCTCTCTCTCTAATGAAACTTACAGAACCCTTTCACTCCACCAAAATTCACAAAGTTCCATCCTACCTCACCCCAATTTGTTTTCCATTATAACAATGTTACATTGGATGAGTGAATCTTCTTCCACACCCAGGTTAACCCTTTACTTCCAGCCTCCTTTCTGGAATTTCAAATTCAAACTACATCTCAGCACAATTCGGAGAGTCAATGAGCCCACTTTCAATGCCCCCTCTATGTTGTTAAGGTGCCCCTTACCAGCTTATAGTCAAACTGTGACTCCACAGAAAAGCATGCGAACTATGTTGGTTCAGTATGTTCTTATTATCTCAGCAACAGTGTTACCAACAGTTTTGAGACCAGCATTGTTAAGGGACACTCATAGTAGACATTGCTTTGATGAAGCATCCCATTACAAAAGGTTGGCCAACAAGCTGTGTAGGCAACATCGATTCACAAGTAGACACTACATTTGAGTCGCTCAAGTTATCTTTCAAAAACAATTAGTATAGAATTTCCCTTTGGGTGCACGTCAACCCTGACACTCAATTTGCAGCTTCAATAAACACAAAGATTCCAACCAAACAAACAAACAAACACCAGAACCAATTTCACCAAAATCACCAGGATATTACTCAGTGGTATGCAAAATAAGTATTTGTATTATGATATATAAGATTTCATTAGAACCAATCTATGTTGTAATAAATAAGTGCAAAATACAAATGTGAACAAAGTTATACCGTTCTAATCATAAACACTTCTACAAGAACTTTTTTTATGTCCGCACTTCTCACTGAGTGAGTCCTGAACATAGTCAGACCAAGCAACACTGCATGTTTAAAAGGCAGAAGCTTGGAGCTACCTTGGACAAAAAGCACAAGATAGCTTAAAAATAACATAGTAGACGGAGTCCATTATATAAGATTGCTTTTGTCACATTACACCCGGTAATCTATTGAAATCCAGCTCTTAGAGCAAATGTCACTCCGTGTACCATTTGAACACTTTTCACTGAATGCGGTGCTGCATATGGGTAGGTTCAAAGAGGTAACAAGACAAGAAAAAGAACAAGTGAAATGTATGACATCAATTCTACAGAAATATTTCACACAAAAATGCTGCAGTTTCTCACTTACCATAGTCCTAGGAAGACATAAACAATCAAATACCATATATTCACAGGAAGTGCACACCGTAAAGAAACTACGGAGAGCCACCGGCTCTAAATCACAAAAGCTTGCCCAGAAATTGTGTTATAATATATAAAAACATGCTTGCTACACTTTTGTACATTTAACCTAGAAGCGACATCTAGTAATACATTTAATGAATTTCATTCATAAACTTAGATTTTACAGAAACCACTGGTAAATCCATGAATCGTCTGCCTCCAAATGTCATAATCTGAAGCCCAGCATCTTTTTCCGACTGGCATGCAATTTGGCTATGGAGTCTATCAAGGAAATGGTTATATTTGGATCCACCTCGCGAACCCTTCTTGAAAATGGGGCCCAGGACTTCGCGACAGATGAGTTACTCGCTGCATTCAGATCATAATTGACAAGTGGGTCCCAAAAATGTATGTTAAGCTTTAAAAGATCCATAGGGATGCTGTGTGGGCAGGGCTGTCCTGAAAGGCCTTTACCGTCTCCTGTAAACTTACGGCCAGCCTCTGTATGACAGGAGCATGTATAGATGTTAGACAATAATTATTATTGAAATGTGTGACCCAAGAACCTGCTGAAACAATGTCATCAGCATGTGCTTCATTAACACAGCTGAAACAAGAGCTCTTCATCGCCTTCCAAACTAATCATTGATCATTACAAGCACTTAGAATGCATACATTATTTTTACGAATGGCAATTTTCCTGTCTCTTAAAGCCCTTTTGATATCAACATTTATACCTAGCAACCCCCTTATCATTACGAGGGGAACATCTGAGAGCAAGCGGCAAATCTGAACAATCTTGACCATTTATACTTCTTCATGGGCATTTTACCTCACATAGAATGCTCAGCAAATCAGTAACATGTTGCTCATAATATCAAAACAATGATTTTGGCAGTCGTCTTTAACCTCCTCGAGACACAGCATTTTGTCAGTAATTCTTAGTTCTAGTAGTTCAGATGATAACTTTTTTTAAATATAAATTTCTTTATTGTCATTTTAAAATATATAACAAACAACTAGCCATAACGTCTGTCAGATGTCCAATTCTAGAGCACACGTTTTACATCTTGTGAGTCTGCTCTAAAAAATAGTCCTGTAAAAGGTCCAACCCCATTTGGCGCGTTCTTGGTACATCCAAGCAAAATATATGGTACTCTTTGGATTATCTTGTATTGGCTATCAACATTTCAAACAATCACTCGCCCCCACCCGTCCCCACTCCCCTAGCTTCCATTTATCTATGCTACCACTATTAACAGGGGTCTCTCATTCCACTACTTAGTTTGGGAGAAGGTCAACCAGACCCTAAATGTTCTGCCGACTGTGCCACTGCTCTCGCTCATCTCAGCCACTTCCTTGCTTTCTTGAGCGGTCTCCTCCACTGGGGTGTCACCCGGGGACTCTAACACCACTTGCAACTTAGTCCCGAAGAAGAGTAAATCATCTACCAACTTGTTGTCCCTACAGGTCTGCCTAATGTGTGCCTCATCTGCTGGATCAGATATGAACTTATCAAGATTCACCATGTCCCATTTTACCATTCTACCATTATTTTTTAATGTGGACTCAGTGGAGAGCAAATGGTACAGGTAGGCAACATGATTAAATCCCTTTACCATGCAACTTGAAATATGATCCCATAAATTACTACAGGCGTGCATATAATCAATTATACTATGACTCCCCTTTGCAGCAAAACGAGATGTACTATCTGTCTCAGAAACAGTGGCTTCACAGCATTCCACAAATTGAATGTTGGAATAACTTCTCCAAACATTATCTCCCTACAGGCCTCCAAAGACTTGTGTGAAAACTTCACCAACTTCTTCGAAGAAAAAATCACCAAGATTGAGCTCTCACTGGACATCAACGTCAACCCTGTCTGCAAAAATCTGCCTCCAGTGACAGTAGATAGCTCGCCCAAGCACCCCACAAAAACCTGGAAGTCCTTCAACCCAATCCCGGAAACAGAGATCCTCAAACTGATCTCCACCTCCAAACCAGCCTCTCACGTCCTTGACCCGATTCCCACCAAACTGACCAAAAAACGGAGACTTTCCATAGCCCCGTTCTTGTGCAAGATCATTAACAGCTCCCTGAGAACCGGATCATACCTGAATGCCCCAAAGTTGGCCAAGTCACGCTACTACTAAATAAAACGGGCCCTGACTCCAAGAAACTGAATAACTTCAGACCTGTCTACAATCTCCCCCTCCTATCCAAAATCCTTGAAAAATGCGTCCTCCAACAACTGACTCAGCACATGAATAACATCAAACTTCTTGACCCCCACCAATCGGGTTTCATAAAAGGCTACAGCATAGAGACGGCGAGCTTTACCATCACAGACGACATCCACAAATCCCTCGATACCGACCAATGCTGCCTCCTCATTCTCCTAGACCTAACGGCAGCCTTTGACACAGTTGATCACCAACGTCTCATCGTCTGATGAGGCGGTCCTACGCTGGTTTTCCTCCTTCTTACACAGCTGCTCACAAAGGATAACAATTAAAAACGTTACCTCCGACCTACACCCTGTCAACAGGGGCATCCCCCAAGGTTCAGTGCTCTCACCTCAACTGTTCAACATATACATGGAACCCCTCACCACCCTACTAAAAAATGCTTGGGGTTGATACAATAAAGCAGGGCTCTACATATAGGTTCGGAAATCCAAGTGTGCTGAGCAGCATTGATGTAGTCCGTGAGTCCTGACATAACCTCATACAGTGCACGTTGTTTTTAGGTTGAACCAATTAAGGGGCGGGGGGAGGAGTTGGTGGTCGAATAGCAGGGAGGAGGTAAGTCTTAGAGCTACAATGTCAGGAATAGACGTCGAGCAGGGAAAAGCGTTTTGATGGCGGCTAACCATTCGGGTGAGAGTGGTTGAGGAAAAGGACTTTAAGTTGTTTTTTTATTTTGTGAAGGACATCACATTTTGCAAATGTATAATAGGATTATGGCCCAACAATGGCAGATTAGACTTAAATTACCCTTTAGAAAGAACACCCACCACCAAGATGTCTTTAAGGTTAGAGTCAGTACACAGATTACTGGAAAACATTAGTGTCCAAATTAGATAATGGTGCAAATCTTTGGCACGTTAACTGCAACAGCAGTTTATAGAAATAACCAAAAAGGAAAGCATTTATCTTAGCTACAGATAGACCTCCAGAGTCACTGAAGGACAATAGTCTTCTTAAAACTTTCAAACTCCTAAAATGAAAGGCAGTCCAATGACCATTGCATTCATTTGAGACACATCTACGCATAACTGTTTAATTTTGCAATATTTTATGACCCCTTCTATGTGAACAAAGCCAATCAACAATCTTGTCTTTTAAGTGTGAATAATCATCTTTTAGAATGCTAGCTCAAGGGAAATAGTCTTCAGAACCATAATCAGGGGCGTAGCTTGGTCAGTAAGATTAGGGGGGTGGGAGCATCAGGTTTTCCAACAACTATGCTGGCATACCATGTTAAAATACATTTAACATCAGTACTCTTATGGTTTCTTGATCTTCAAAGAGTGGCCTCTAAGAATCTCGTTCATAAGCATGATTGCAAAAGTGAAGAAATAACTGCCATCACAAGCTACGAAATTGGCAGTTTTTTATTTCCATTTGTTTTCTAACATGTTTACCTATTGATTACTGAGAATTAATTACAGAATTTAATTAGTTACAAACAACCTTCCACGTTTTGGATTAATTTCAGGGCGTACTGTGCATTAACTAAGGAGTGTTTACCAGTTTTGAGTTTAGAAAGCTTTATTAAATAAGATATACAAAGTAAAACATCATTACAGAAATAAACGGCAATGAAAACAATTTAAAAAGTATTAATTTGTGATAAAAATGCAAACAACAACCCGAAGGGGGTAAATAAACTGTACCAAGGAAACAAACTGTTTAAATCAAGGAAACATGCTCTTTAAAAATGTTTACCCGTTTTAGGGTCGCGCCTGTGTGAGCAGCACGCACTAGCACGTGCTCTCGCTCGCGAGACTCTGTTGTGTTCTGGAAGGACCTTGCATCCCGCCCATTGATTACCGTTGGTGGCCGCTTTGTCACTATCTTTACCATCTCTTACTTGGCCAGTATATGCCTTGGCGTCACTTCCTGTTTCTTCTGGGGCACATGGCCCAACCACAGATGCATTCGTTTTAATTAGTGTCCCTCCGCTAATCCCGCTCTGATTCAGGTACTCTTTGTTTGTCTCTCTTTATCCCCCTCCTCATCCACCAGTTATTCGTTTCTGTCAGTTACTAATCCGCGTTTCCTTATCTTGTTTGTGTTTTTTTATTTTTGCAGTTTATATAGCTGGAACTGGACACATTGTGTAATGTAAGCTGGTGCTTTAAGAGCACATTACTCAAGAACACATTCTTTTTTAGGTACGGGGAGATTCGATGATTCACCCAGAATCACAGAATCTTGAGCCGATGCCAAGACTTAAACCGGGTTCCCCCGTTCCAAAGTCGAAAGTTATGGTCTTTACGCCACATCCTCCCCTATTAATTACGCATCTCTGTGTTTAGTGACGCTGCCACACAATTTATGACTATGGCCCAGATGTAGGTAAATCTGATTTACCGACTCTAGAATACCGAATTTTACCGATTCGGAATTCTAGATTCGGTAAATCAGATGTAGGTAAAAATTCTGTAATTTTTACCGAATCTCTATGATTCGGTAATTACCAATTCGGTATTTACCGATTCGGTAATTGTCATTGATTCCTATGGGCCTACGGGCCCATAGGAATCAATGTCAATTACCGAATCGGTAAATACCGATTCGGTAAAATTACAGATTTTGCAAGGGTGACAGGGTGTCACTTTGACACCCTGTTGCACCCCTGATTTTGGCTTGTGTGCCATGTGGCACACATACATGCCCTAAGGGCATGTATTTGTGTCACATGGCACAGGTGTACATGCACAGATGTGCATGTACACAGGTATTCGTTATTTACCATGCAATAGAATTACATGGTAAATAACGAATCGGTAATGGCCTGTGGCACTGTTTTCAGTGCCACCTACATCTGGATTTACCGATTCGGTATATTTACCGATTCGGTATTTTACAGAATCGGTACATTTACCGAATCGGTAAATTTACAGATTCTGTACATTTGAAGGCCCCTACATCTCCATTTGCAAATACCGGTCGGTAACGGCCGAAATCGGCCGTTACCGACCGGTATTTGCCGACCTACATCTGGCCCTATGTTCTTGACGTCTGTGTATACAAATCTCAAGTGCCGACGCACGTATTTGATATAACTGGCCCTTCAAAGCAGCGTTGACAGAAATAAATCATGAGAAACAATATTCAAATTTCTTCAACTATGGATGGAGTGATATTGGGCACAGTGATGTAAGAACATTGTGCATTTCGTGCATGTATACATTGCCTTGCCCGATTTCGCTTCATGCACAGTTGAAGAAATATCAATATTGTTTCTCGCGATTTATTTCTGTAACGCTGCTGCTCTGTGTTCTATTAATTGAAAGTATTATTCTCCATTGAAATAATCTTTTTACACCCTTGGGGTACTCCTTTCTATTAATAAGAATCATGTTGTGGCTGCATAATTATGGTTCGTTCATAATTTATCAACCATAATTATGCAGCCAAGGCAAGTTATAATTTGCATAGCAATAATCCAATTCGTGTTGGATGATTTTGTAGTATTTTTATTTTAGAGTCAATTTTGATCTTTGCTTGTCTGGATGAAGTGAACATAAATATCAGTAAAAACTAAGGATACACAAAATAAAAACGCAAATAAAATCACATTCTTAAATTAATAGATAAATGAAATTCCACTGATCAAACTGAAAGAGTTGAGCAATAGGCTGATCTTTTCAAATGTAGAACCGCCTGATACACATTGATAGAAAGGTGTCCCACTTGAATGTGTAAACAAGCTTTTGATTGCGTTTAGGGTATGACAGCGTTCCACACTAACGGGGAGAACTATATGCTGATCACTACACAGTTGTACAAAGTTTCTTAAAATAATTTTTACCTGGAGAGCACTTGAAGCAGTGTATGAACAATATTTCCATTGCCGTTAAGGCTCAAAATCAATAGTTCCTCAATGCACTTCAGGCTACCTTATTGTGGAGTGTATTAGTATTTGAAGTTTAAATTGGAGCTGATTAATACTTCTTGAAGAAGGGCAATAAAATATACGGAAATAGAGTAAAACAACAGTTTACAGCACAATGTGACAAGTAAATTGCCAAAAAATCCATATCGCTTTCAGGCATTTCTAAACAGCATCTCGTGGAAGTATCCAAAACCCCAGAGCCTGGCGCAGTACTCAGAAGCATTACCTCTCTCCGCCATCAAATCATGCAGCTGCCTGTAAGAAATGTTGTACTGCCCGCTTCGTATTTTTTTAGGTCTCGCCTGCATAAGTACATGTGCACTTGCGCATGAGCTCCCGCTTGCTTGTCTTTGAGAAAGTGGCTTGGAGCCTGCCAATTGCTGCCATTCGTGGGCTTGATTGTCACTCTGATTTGATGCCTTATTATTGGGCAGCGTGAGCTGTCTTCCCTCCCTCTTCTTTCAACAGGAACACAGACCAAGCACAGATTTCTTCACATTTATTAAGGTCCTTCCGGTGCTGGCACTGCGATTGAGGCATTATTATTATTTTATTTCTTTCGTCTTCATCTTCATCTTCTTCCTCAACCACCGTCCATGTTTCTTCTTCTCCCAACCCCCAGTCATGTGCTTTTTACCCCCAACCCTATCCATTTGCTTCTCGCCCCAGCCCTGTTCATGTTGCTTCTTTTCCCACCCCCAAGCCCTGTTTATGTTGCTTCTTTTCACTCCTATCTACACACCACACATCTTGCTTCTTTTCCCTCCCATCTGTTGCCTGTCCCCGCCCCATCCTTGTTTCTTCTCCCCCCCACTCGCCCGTTCCAGTTTCATCTCCCTGCCAACTGCTCCATCTCCGTTTCTACTCCCCCCAACCATCCCATCCCTGTTTTTTTTCTCCACAACCGCCTGTCTCATCTCCCACAACTCGCCCCTGTCACTGTTTCTTCTCCATGGTCCATGCTGGCCACTTCATACAGCTTTTTTACCAGCCTATTTTCCACCCCCACCCAATTGCCAAGGCCAATAGCTCGCCCGCGGGCGAGACCTATTGGCTTTACAATGCTTGTTTTAAGTGGTCCCATAATATATTGGGAATTAGGAACCATATTAATGAAGCCTGCCATCCTCGCTATCATCTTCATGACCCTTTTCAATAAAAGATACTTGGATGCCTGGAAAAGAAAAATGACTCCCTGGAATGTGTCTGCACTTTCAAGATGGGTAACATAAACTTGTGTTGTGTTTATTATGTCAATGCCCAAGAATTTCTTCTGTTGCGGGGGAAGTATTGCGCCTTTTTCAAGATCACTGTGAAATCCAGTTGGAACATCATTTATTGAACCTGTTGGTATTGTTCTGACATTGTCAAAAAGAATTCCATTTGCCCAGCCATCATCTTACCATGGACAAGGAATGGGCTCTTTGCACAAAAGAGCAACTGCAACTCACTGACACTGTAGGAGCAGAATGTATTATGAATCAGCAGAAGTCTGAACTGGAATGTTTTGAACTTGACACAAAGCTTAAAAAACTCTTGTGCTTCTGTGGACTGTCCTCTGCCGCTTCATCTAGAGTCTTAGAAAAAGCGTAGTGCTGGCCGTACAAATACTTTGTAACGTCTCCTTAATTGGAGTAACAAATCACCTATTGATTGAGGATTTGTATGGTATTTTTATTTATACCTTATGAATTATTCATTTTCAAACAACACATTATAGTTTGACGAAAAAGACATCCAATATATACACAATTATTCAAAAACTCAACAGTACAAAATTATGACACTACTACATAAAACATGAAGCAAAACATTTCATATGCACATTTCATATGTACATTTGCACAATATTCAAATTTGGTCAATATCATATATACATTACCAAAATGTTCATATTATTGATGCAATTCCAATCAAGGAATGGTGAACACAATTAAGAGAAAATCAAGAAGAAATCAAATGGAGAACAGATGAATCAGTAACATGCACAATCTTAATCAGTGAAAGAAAAGAAAAGAAAACACTGAATCAATGTTTCAATCATTCAAAAGTGCTATTCTCAATGGAGAATAGCACTAAGATTTCTAAGATTTACATATGGTCCAGCTGCCCGTACGTCCCAGGACCTAACTCCCTGTTTACAAACGCTTCATCTAGAGTAGGCATGAAATTAGCCCATATAAGTCACCTATAAGTGGTGACTGTGGATGTCAAGTTCCATATGGTTGGTTATCGCCCAGCGACAAGTGCCTCTCTAGTGGAGCAGCTGTTTGTGTTACAAGTAATCATCTTTAGTAAGCTCTGTGGTAAAACCCTGACGGATCTTCCTGTGAATGTTTCTTTCTTAATTTTCTCTTACATTATTAGCACATTGGCCAAAAAATGAGTTCCATCGAGTTGCGTGTTAATACTTCTTTAATACTTATTAAAATATGTTAATACTTATGCTTGCATTTAAGAAATCTGCATTCTATAGCCACAAGCAGATGTGGTGTTAGGCCCTTGCTCCTAATTAGAGCTATTCCTCTCCTCCTTCCCATTTCGACCCTATTTCCTTCTGCTGGGAACAGCTCACCCTGTTATTGACATATTTCAGTGTTGGGGCATGTGTGCTGGACCTTCATTTGCCCTCGGTCCCCCCTTCTTTGTTTATTATTCTTTAATCCACTACCACACACTTCCTGCCCTTTTTATCTCACTCTGAATATTCCTGCTTTCTTCGCTTGTGGCGTTTTTTCCGTCTAGCTCTTCCACTGTCTTTCCACTTTGTGTGTTTTTCCCTCTCTCGCGAAATGTCTGATGTCGAAAAATAAGTGTCAGTCCCCAAAAAGGAATACCAGTGGCCCCTATCGGTAACCAACAGCTCAAATTGTGCACTGAAAGTGCCATTTATAACCATTGTTGAGGGAGGTAACGGGCACCATGGCCAACACAAGGTTTCGCATCTCATGAGTCATGGTTCCTCCCACACTCAACTAAAGTCAATAGTGTATTACACTCTGAACATCTGCATAGGCACAATAAATACAGATATGCGTATATGTATAGTGTGTAATATCTGCATATATACGATACATGCAGATACGCTTATATGTATAGTGCATAATGATATCTGAATATATACCATAGGTGCAGATACGCTTATATGTATAGTGCGTAATATCTGCATATATACAATACATGCAGATACGCTTATATATGTATAATGCGTAATGATATGTGCGATACGTGCAGATACGCTTACATTTATTTATTTATTTATTTTTTGCATTTGTAATGCGCACAGATACCCACAAAGGGTTTACCGGCGCCAGGACTACGAAACCAACAACACAGAAAGCAAAACGGCCAGAGACCACAATTATTTATTGGTTGAAAAGCCAGGTTTTAACGTTTTTCTTAAAACTGGCAAAATTTCCTTCCTTTCGTAGAGCTGGGGGAAGGGAGTTCCAGAGAACTGGTCCCAGATAGGAAAAGGATCTCCCTCCCACTCTGGCCAGTTTAAATCTGGGTACCACAAAAGTTGCTCCATTAGAAGAACGGAGATTACGTGCAGGAGAGTAGGGCCTCACTAATTTTTGCAAATACTTTGGTGCGGTTCCTGCCTTTATTTTAAACATATAGCTCAGGGCTTTGAACCGAGCCCGGTTCTCCACCCTGAGCCAATGCAGGTCCTTAAGGTGCTTAGAAATCCTTGCTGTCCTGGGGATTTTACACAACAGCCTGGCTGCGGAGTTCTGGACTAGCTGAAGCCGCCTGATCACGGCTAAGTTGGAGCCCAGGTAAAGGATGTTACCGTAGTCCAGCCGAGATGTAATAAGGGCATTGACTACGGTCTTCTGGGTATCAACAGGCAGCATCCAGATAATCTTCCGCAGCCATTTGAGGATAGTGAAGCAAGTACCAGCCACTTTGTTGACCTGCTGTTTCATCGATAATGTGTCATCGATGTGCACGCCTAAATTTCTGACAAGGGTAGCTGGGATAGGAAAAGCGCCCAGGGATGGCGGCCAATGGGTGTCCTGCCAAAGGTCTCTGTTTTTGCCTAAGAGAAGAATTTCCGTCTTCTCCCCGTTGAGCTTCAGCTGGTTCGTTGACATCCAGCTGAAGACTTCATGAAGACCTAGTTTCAACACAGAGGGGGATGAAGAGTCCGAATTGGTGAGAGAAAAGATAATCTGCGAATCAACCGCATAGGTCATGAGTTCCAGACCAACTCGCTCTGCTAGATCAGCGAAAGGGCGGAGATACAAATTAAAAAATAGCGGACTCAGGATTGAGCCTTGGGGCACACCATGGGGTGAAGCAAAGGTGTCTGACTGAGCCTGTGAAGATGATATCTGAAACGTCCGGTTGCACAGATAGGATTTAATCCAGTCCAGTGCTGCCCCTCCGACACCATCCTCACTCAGCCTGGTAAGCAGTCTGTCGTGTGAGATGGTGTCGAAGGCTGCACTTAGATCAAGCAGGACAAGTGCAACCGTTTGCCCCTCGTCCAAAAGCCCCCTGATCTTCTCGGTGACTCCCAGGAGGGCGGACTCAGTGGAATGTCCGGCCCTGAAACCTGACTGGGAGAAATAGAGTAGGTTGTTATTCTCCGTAAATGTAGTAAGTACACCGTGAATGTGTTTCTCCAAAATTTTTGAGAAAGCAGGCAGCAGGGAGATAGGACGATAGTTGGCCAGCACCTCAGGATCAGCAGAAGGCTTCTTCAGCAGAGGGCTGACCATGGCGTGCTTCCAGGACGACGGGACTTTTGCCAGATGAATAGAGGCATTTAATGTCTCAGAAATGATCTTCAAAGCAGAGTCATCAAGTTGGCTTAAAAAGCTAATAGGGAGAGGGTCACAGGGAGAGCCTGACTTAATGGAGATAACTAAGGATTTCAAGGTTTCCAAAGTAATAAGTGGCCAGGAGTCAAGTCGGCATCCTGCTGATCTAACTAGAGGCGGGACTTCTCTGCCCTCCTTCAATGGGGGGTTGATGTTGGCAATAATGTTCTCAATCTTTTCCACAAAATAGGTGGCCAGATCTTGACATTTTTGAGTGGTAAGGGGGCGTGCAGCAGCCCATGTATGGTGCGAAATATCTGCATATATACGATACATGCAAATACGCGTATATGTATAGTGTGTAATGATATCTGCATATATATGATATGTGCAGATACGGTTATATGTATAGGGCGTAGTATCTGCATACATATGATACATGCAGATACGCTTACATGTATAGTGCGTAATGATATCTGAATATATACCATACGTGCAGATACGCTTATATGTATTGTGCATAATATCTGCATATATACAATACATGTAGATACGCTTATATGTATAATGCGTAATGATATCTGCATATATACGATACGTGCAGATACGCTTATATGTATAGTGCATAATATCTGCATATATACGAAACATGCAGATACGCTTATATGTATAGTGTGTAATGATATCTGCGATACGTGCAGATATGCTTATATGTATGGTACGTAATATCTGCATATATACGATACATGCAAATACGCTTATATGTATAGTGTGTTATGATATCTGTATATATACGATACGTGCAGATATGCTTATGTATAGTGCGTAATATCTGCATATGAACGAAACATGCAGATACCCTCATATGTATAGTGTGTAATGATATCTGCATATATACGATACATGCAGATACGCTTTTATGTATAGTGCGTAATATCTACATATATACGATACATGCAGATACGCTTATATGTATAGTGCATAATGATATCTGCATATATACGATACATGCTGATACACGTATGTGTATAGTGCGTAATGATATCTGCATATATACGATAAATGCAGATACGCTTATATGTATAGTGTGTAATATCTGCATATATACGATACATGCAGATACGCTTATATGTATAGTGTGTAATATCTGCATATATATGATACATGCAGATACGCTCATATGTATAGTGCATAATGATATCTGCATTTTGGTTCCTAAACACCCCAGCAAAAGGATGAGAAACTTTAAAGGACTAAAAGTCTAATTTGAATTTATACTGCTTAATAAAGATGTTTAGTGCATTTCACAGCTCTTCTATGTTAGCAGAGTGTGGAACTGAGGCAGGCTGAGATGAAGAGGTTTGTGGTAAAGAAGCGAAGCCAAAATGGAAATACTGGCTTTCCTAAAAAGCATCTTTCAAACGAAGACATATCACAGAGAGATGCAGTGATCGAGAGGTCTGACTGCTGACAAGATCTTTAGGGGAGGCACAGCTGAGATCACAGAGGCGATATGTATGCTCCGGTAGCAGAGAGTTGATGTTTCAGCCTATCTCAGGCCCATTCACCGCATACCTCTTATTAAAAGCGTTGGAGGGGAGCAGGAAGTGACCTGTGACCCAAACAACCACACCAGCGACCCCTCGGCCCATTCAACTTTTGTGATGGAACTTGTTAAGCGCTCTGGTTGGCATGGCAACTAGGCTTCCCACTCACAGATGGCTCGCGCTGCTTAAGTCCCTACAGGTGTCACTGGCCCAGAGTGTAAAAAAAATCCCACAGAAACGACCCCGGTTAACTACGTGGCTTTCGAATAAATATGGACATGCTTCCTTTAACGGAAATTAGACCTAGCAACACGGCGCATTCAGGATTAATATATGCCAGATAATTACCATATATACTGCCGAAGGGGAGGACACATTAACATTTCCTGGGCTTTCAGTTCCTGTTCCGAAAATGGGTTGCAGCTTTCCGGCCCTTGGAAATCACTCGCCAGAACTGCAGCGGGCCGCGTGTCCTTTTACCATGTAAATGAGTCGGTGGGCTGGGGACACGGTTCTCAGGGGGCCAGGTGCCCGAACCACAAAGGCGGGCGCGTACAATTGGCACTCATCGAGGCAGTCTGGCAAGAGAGGCCTGGGATTGAATGGGCCTGGAAACGGAACTGCACTCTGGCTCGCCCCCACCTTACCCCATGCACGTGCCATCACCCTGAATGCGTGACGCAAACCAAGCCGTAGTACATAGCACATCAGGAAAGCGCCCCCTTTGTATGACCCTAAAACATAAAATCGCAAAAAATGTTCCCCAACTATCCGTTTTAATACTATTACAATATAGACCACGTGCTTTCTGTGAGGCGGCCCCCGTGTAAAATTAGAGGTACGCTGACCGGCTATATGAGCTTGAAAGCAGAGACGAGGAGACGCTCCTGCCCCAGGTAAGTGCGACTCTATGGTCGGGAGGCACTGGCTGCAGAGAGGGCTGTGTGTGAGAAGTGGTGGTGCTCTCCCCGCTAATCCTAGCACAGGCAACATACATTTCTGGAGAGGGTAACATTGTCTATATGTGCATGGCACAAAATGACACTTATACAAAACAGCTTGGTTAAGCAATGTACAAAAGCGCCTTTTATGTTCTCCTCTAAGTGTCTGTGCACTCAGCCAGTGGCGGCTCCTCCGCTATGGAGGAGGAGCGTCGCCCCACTGCTTTCAAGCAGTGCGAGAAGCAAAACTTATAATGACTTTCAGACAGTTATTATAATTTTATGCTTGTGATGCTTTGCGGGCAGGCGGGTGGGCAGGGCTGCTCTGCTTTCGGAGCAGTATAGAAAACAAATGCTTCTGTCGGGTAGGTCAAATGATTTGTACAAGGTATTGAATACACTAAGGAATATATGTCCTAATCATATTTCCAAGTAACACACCAAAGAGGACAACTTGATTATGCAAAAAAAGAATTTCTTTACTTCATATTCATACACATGCAAATCAAGGAAATGGCTGTCTGTGACATAATACATATACAGCGAAAAAACAAATGACTACGGTGTACAATTAGTGACTTGTAGTGATACGTGACACAATGCTGTACAAAGGTGACATAGATGACATATGCATAAAACGGGGGGATATTAATCTTTCAAGTCCAAGCCTAAATGCATACACCTCAACAGTAGTTATAATTTCCTGTTCAAGTCAGGGAAATTGCGTGGACTAATGGAGACAGTAACGTCTACTACTAAGTGCGCAATGACTGGTCGGTCCTCTCGGGCTGCCCAAAAACCAGTCATGCGCACTTTCCCCGTTCATCATGTGTGGTAACGGTCTAGTGTTCCGTCCCCGGAACAGGAAGCGAGGGGACGGGAAGCGGAAGGCGGCCATCTTGTGATCGGCGCCGACCGCTGTAGTTAACGGTCATAGTTCCCGGCGCTCCGGGGAATAAAGAAGTTGAAACAAAACTTTCAGCGTCAGTGTGGTACAATTTGCTTTATTACAATGGCGACGAAGGTTGGGATGTAGACCTCACACACGACCTACGACGCGGAAAGGCTATGCGGGCTCGTTTAAGCGCCGCAGGCACCCGTAGCGTGGCAGAGGAGCCGAAGGGTCATAAGAAAAGAGCGCGAACACACGCCAGCGCTCCAACACGAAATAAATAACTAACAGAGCGGACAAGAAGACAAGAAGTAAGACAAGGGGCATCTTTCTGCTGGAAAGGGCTGAGGACATACAACCTCCAGTGCTGTGCAGAGCTCTGGGCGCAGGCACAAGCCATAGAGCCACACAGTGGTGCACCCCATCCCTAGCTGTCGAGACGGTGTGCCCGGCAACCTGGCGGAGCAGCGGTCAGGCGAAGAAGTGCCTAGCTCGACGAACCCACCCAAAGGGAACACCCTACAGGCATTACCAGGTCCCTCGGGGAGAGAGAGGGGAGAAGATAGCGGCAGTGATCGCAGTGAAGGGGACACAGCTGAGCAGCATACGCCGGGGAGCCCACCTGGTCGGACGATCCCCATTCCGGCGAATCAGAGAGGTTCACCCAAGATGGCGGTCCAGTCTTCTTCTCTCACCCAATTAGTGCCATTCCTGACAAAGTGCGGAGAACCGGAGATGAAATGGGAAGACTGGAAAAGGTACTTCCTTAACTATCTCGAAGCCTTGGAAGAGGAAGGCGACACTCCGTTCTCGAGCAAGAGGAGAAAAAAAATACTATTACACAACTTGGGCCCAGAAGGGATCAGAATTTATGATACCATAGTTAAAGGCGAGAGGGGTGCCACTGACACAGATGTCTTCAGTCACGCCATTGCGGACCTGGACGCACACTACAGGCCAGTCGTGTGCGTCGCGATAGACAGATACAATTTCTTTCAAAGGAAGCAAAGGAGTGGAGAGACGGTGGACGAGTATGTCGTAGCCTTACAAAGGTTGGCCCTCACGTGCAAGTTTGACACGCTACATGACGACCTAATTAGAGACCAAATTATCATGCACACTACCAGCTCCCACGTCCAAGAGAAACTGTGGTAAATGGAGACGCTCCCCTCAAAGAGATATGGGCGATGGTCAAGAAGGCGGAATTGTCAAAGCGTTGTGCGCAAGCGGCCAAGAAGGAAGCAGGTGGGACACAAACAGTATGCAAGATAATGACGCCGTCGAGAGGTGAACGACCAAGGCAGAGAGACCTGCAAAGGAATCAAGATGGAAGAAGACCCAACAACAACAACAACACCCAGATGGACAATAGGACGAATAAAGGTGGTAGGCCGAGCTGCTACAGGTGTGGCAGTACTTCACATCTGGGCAATGACAAAGCGTGCCCTGCGTTCAGGGCAAAATTTTCATATTGCAGCGTGTTCGGGCACCATGAGAAGGTGTGCCGCCGGAAACCCAAAGGAGCGATGGTCAGATATGTAGACCAGGAACAAAGAGAGGATGCAGACGACCAAGAAGACGCGGAAGACCAGGAAGAGTTCCTATATATTGATGTCCAAGTGTTGGAAATGGAAGGAGAAGGAACGGACAAACCCAGACTGAATATGCACATCGGTGGGATACCCCTGGAAATGATAGCGGACAGTGGAGCACCCATCTTCATCATACAACTACAAGTATGGGAAGAAAAGTTTGCACCCAAGATCGAGGAGAAACTGCACCCGATGGATTTGAGGCCGGTCACATATACGGGACAAAGAATCCCCATGTTGGGGTATTGCCCCCTCCTGTTCGAGTTCCGGGGTCGCCACGCGCATTGCAAATTGTACATCGCCGAGAAAGGCCCCTCAGTATTGAGCTGGAAGGACCAAGGAGCGTTGGGTATACAACTCAACCCGGGGGGCATTGAAAAAATCCTGCTAATGGACATGGAAAGGAAGGACGACGTGGAGTCATGGCAGAGAGCGTACCCGAAAGTGTTCAATGGACAAATTGGTGAACTGACGAAATACAAACACCTCATAAAGCTAAAAGAGGGAGCGAAACCCGTGGTGCACAAGGTGAGGAACATCCCGTTCCGCAGTAGGGAAGCAGTGCAAACGGAGTTGGACAGGCTGGAAAAGGAGGGAGTGATCAGAGCCATAGAGAGTACAGAATGGCTTTCAGCTGTGGTGGTAGCCCAGAAGCCCAATGGTAAAGTACGGCTGTGTGTCGATTTAAGGGAACTGAACAAAAACATTGTGATCGACAAATTTCCCCTGCCCCGAATAAATGAGATGCTAGCTAAGACTAAAGACATCAAATGGTTCTACACAGTGGACTTGTCGTCGGCGTACTACCAAGTAAGACTACATTCATCGTGCAGCCATCTCACATCTTTCATCACGCCTTTCGGCTGCTACGAATTCGTGAGAATGCCATTTGGACTAGCATCTGCAGCGGCGGTCTTTCAGAAGCTGATGCACAGGTTACTGAAGAACGTGGAGAACGTGCAGTTTTTTCAAGACGACATCCTGGTAATGGGGAGAACCAAACAGGACCACAACGAGAAGCTCCACAAAGTGCTACGGATGCTGCAGGACAATGGTCTGACAGCAGAATGGACAAAGTGCAGGTTCGGAGTGCAATCCGTCACGTACCTGGGCCATGAGGTGAGCGAAAACGGGATAAAACCAAAAAGAGCCAACATGAAAGCTATTCAGGACGCCCCCACACCTAACAAGAAAGAAGATGTTCGGTCATTCCTGGGAATGGCCGAATACTACAGTAAATTCATTCCCCATTTTGCCACGAAAACGCATCCCCTACGCCAACTCCTGAAGGAAAAGAAAAAATTCCTATGGAGCCAGGAGGAACAGACGGAGTTTGAAGCCCTTAAACAGGAGATGAGTACCGCCATTCCCCTGAAGGGATTCAACCCCAGTGCGGAGTCCATCCTCACTACAGATGCCAGTGACCGTGGCCTAGGGGCGGTCCTAATGCAGAAATCGGAAAACGGAGAAACATCGACGGTCAGCTTTGCCTCAAGGTCGCTTGCGTCCAACGAGGAGAAGTTTAGTGTCATAGAGAAGGAGATGCTGGCAGTGGTATGGGCGATGGAGAGATTTAGACAGTACTTGTGGGGAGCGAAATTCCTGGTCAGAACGGACCACAAGCCTTTGGTCCGAGTACTGACATCAAGTGGCCATGCTCACGCGACCCCTAGAATTGCCAAAATGACTCTTAGACTGTTGGACTTTGTGTACGAGGTGGAACACATTCCTGGGCTGCAGAACAAAGTGGCGGACTTCCTGAGCAGAGCAGCGGCAATGGAAGAAGCGGATAGCAGTGAGAAACAAAGGTGGGAAGGATATGTGGTAGCAACCATCCAGGATACGGAGAAAGTACTGGGAAGTAAGGGATGAACTATCACTGGTGGTGAGAGTGAAACTGGCCATCCTCAAGAAGAAGGGGGAAAGCAAATTTTCACCACCTTTGCAAGTGCTGGAGCCTTACGCCCGGTCTGCCCTGCTCAGTGACGGAAAGGTGTGGTCACAGGACAGAATGGCCAAATGCAGCAAGATCTTGAAGTGGGGAGATGAAACTGAAGAAGGAGCAAAGCAAGTAGGAGATGAAAGCGAAGGAGAACGTAGTGGAAGGTGTAACAAGAATGTAGAAGAAGGAGCGCAGCAAGTGGAAGACAGCGAAGGAGAAGGCGGGACGAGTGAAGGTACGAGGAGCGGGTGCAAGGTAGAACGCAGTGAGGACGTGATGGACAGAGAAAGAGAAGGCGCAGGGAGAAGGTCAGACAGAAGGGAACCGGAAGAGGAAGGAAGTACTGAAGTGGTGAGAACCAGAGTTGGAAGGACTGTAAAGGTACCTGAGAAGTTCAAGGACTATGACATGAACTGAAAGTAAGGACTTTATTGTACAATGTTTGATTATTGCATAAAGGGGGGAGATATGTGGTAACGGTCTAGTGTTCCGTCCCCGGAACAGGAAGCGAGGGGACGGGAAGCGGAAGGCGGCCATCTTGTGATCGGCGCCGAACGCTGTAGTTAACGGTCATAGTTCCCGGCGCTCCGGGGAATAAAGAAGTTGAAACAAAACTTCCAGCGTCAGTGTGGTACAATTTGCTTTATTACATCATGCAGGTTGAATTACAGCCTGCGTGGAAAACATGCCCCCCCCCCTCCAGCCCTTGTCTGAGCGCTGTGTCATGGCACTCAGTCCGATCACAACGCATGCAGCGTTGTGATTGGCTTAGGGGAGGGAGCCTGGCTGCCTCCTTCCTGTTCCTGAATTTGGAGGCAGGAGAGCTGCAGGACCAGGCGGCAAGGTAAGTTATTTTATTTTTTATTTTCAATTATGCTCCCTCCCCCAATCACGAACCCCCCTCGCTCCTGCACCCCCACCCACGAGCCATGCCGGCCGCAACTGGCACTCACAGTGCACATAGTGTGCCATAAGGGACTTCACACAGTATGGGGGTAGATTGTGTCACTGTTATGTCAGTATGCAGCTAGTCACATGACAGAAGCCCCTGCACAGCTGGCAGGGATCCATGGACATCTTAAGGATTTAGGGGGTCCCTGGGACAAACATATTTTGGGGGCCCCTGCTCGAATCACCTTTGGATTTATGATCCAGTTTCAGCTCTTTCATGCACGCTCTGCCCACTGCACAGACTCACTGGTCCAAATTATACATCTGTTTACATCTACTATTCAGGGATAGTGTCGTGTTTTTCGGTATTATAATGCAGCAACAGCTCACTAATAATATTTCAAATAATCTTTGTGACCCCCTCCCATTTCTCAAATGTGAGGTCGTGTTTTGATCTAAAACAAGCTTTTTTATAGATCTTGTATTTTGAAAAACAAATTTCATGGGTGTTAAACTTCAGTGACAGATGTTTGTCCGTGATTGCTGGACATCTTTGAGGGATGCCGGTGGTTCCCAGACATGCTCCCCAATCAATACACCACACTCTCACACAGCCGTCATTAGACGGACTTTCCCCAACATGAGCACAGAAAAGCACCAGAGCAATATTGCTGGCAAAGTGAACCCAACAAAAAGCACGGCACGCCCCCCCCCCCCAGCACTCGCAGGTGTAACCGAAAACACAATATAACCCCCTTGCACCTTTTAATACGCACCGCAGCCAGATAGATGGGAACCGGAAGTCCACTGATAAAAACCCAACTGAACAGAGCTTTTTAGCCAATAGTCCATTACAGCGCCTAGAAAGGGGTTGATGCGCGGAAAGACAAGTAGTACACTGAAAAAAAGTTACGTCAAAGGCAAGGAAAACATATGCATGTCAATGCCTTATTCTAACTGATTAATGGTGAAAACGGGCCTGCAGCAGTTTCACAGTAAATCAGTTTTGAAAAAAACACTTAAGTGAGCGGCTTTCTTCTTCTTTTTTTAACATTGGCGTTCTCTCATTTCCTGTTCAAATAAAATCTGATTAACAGCATTCAAGTGCGCGACTTCTCTTCTCCGGAGAAAAAAAGGCATCTCTAAAATAGGTATTAATTAAGATTTTTTTCTTCAAATCGTGATAAAATCTTGTTTTCTTTTGTGACATAACTGTTCTGCTATCATTAGGAAGAAAAGGCTGGTAGCCACCAGCACAACAATAATTAGTTTCACAACTGCAAAAGTGTTTTAAGCGCTAATTAAGCACACTAATTAAACGGCAGGACCACTCACACCAACGGATAGAAGACATCCGCTTACCCAAGTTCATAAAATGGCATCTAAACCAGGAGATGGCTTCGCCCTATGGGGTTATGGGGCAGTTAAAAGAGCAGAAGGGGGTGTTAAAATTACTGGATATCTGGGAGTAACATTTATTCGAGGCCTGTAAAGTAAAACTCTTTTTAGCGCTCCATTCGACCAACAACTCCACATTATTCAAAATGTCCCTATTAGCCTGAATTAATGTAACTGCTGATTTGGTAACTGAATGAAAGTGTGCATTCACTCCTGGCAGAGAAAATAAAGGGCACGCCCCAAAACATTGGTGTATGCATGAAATGAAGTGCAGGAAGCAATTCTTCCTTGCCATACAAGTATCAATAATACAGGGCAGAAAACGAGGAGGGAAAACTGTCGCAACTGGATCATAAGAAGTCAGCATGGGAGTCTAAGCGACTGCTTCGTGATTCTTCAAGGCTAGAGCCCATCAGGTCACCTGGGAATGAAGGCTGTGATAAATGGAGTTTTATCAATGCTCTAGAAACAAGCATTTACAATGCAATGGTCTCGGCATCATTAAAGGTAGAGCTATTGGCATTGCTCATGAATTTTTTTTTTCTTTAAATCATAAATAAATGGCATTGTCATTTACATTGTCAATACACACCACTCTGCACTCAACTGCACTCACCTGCACTGCACTCAACTGCACTCACCAGCACTGCATTGCACTCACCTGCACTGCACTCAACTGCACTCACCTGCACTGCACTGCACTCACCTGCACTGCACTGCACTCAACTGCACTCACCTGCACTGCACTGCACTCACCTGCACTGCACTGCACTCACCTGCACTGCACTCACCTGCACTGCACTGCACTCACCTGCACTGCACTCACCTGCACTGCACTCACCTGCACTGCACTGCACTCACCTGCACTCACCTGCACTGCACTCACCTGCACTGCACTGCACTCACCTCCACTCACCTGCACTGCACTCACCTGCACTGCACTGCACTCACCTGCACTGCACTGCACTCACCTGCACTGCACTCACCTGCACTCACCTGCACTGCACTCACCTGCACTGCACTCACCTGCACTGCACTGCACTCACCTGCACTGCACTCACCTGCACTCACCTGCACTGCACTCACCTGCACTCACATGCACTGCACTGCACTCACCTGCACTGCACTGCACTCACCTGCACTGCACTCACCTGCACTGCACTGCACTCACCAGCACTGCACTCACCAGCACTGCACTCACATGCACTGCACTCACCTGCACTGCACACACTGCACTGCACTCACCTGCACTGCACTACACTCACCTGCACTGCACTCACCTGCACTGCACTGCACTGCACTCACCTGCACTGCACTGCACTGCACTCACCTGCACTGCACTGCACTCACCTGCACTGCACTGCACTCACCTGCACTGCACTGCACTCACCTGCACTGCACTGCACTCACCTGCACTGCACTGACCTGCACTCACCTGCACTGCACTGCACTGCACTCACCTGCACTGCACTCACCTGCACTGCACTCGCCTGCACTGCACTCACCTGCACTGCACTGCACTCACCTGCACTGCACTCACCTGCACTGCACTGCACTCACCTGCACTGCACTGCACTGCACTCACCTGCACTGCACTGCACTCACCTGCACTACACTCACATGCACTGCACTCACCTGCACTGCACTCACCTGCACTGCACTGCACTCACCTGCACTGCACTCACCTGCACTGCACTCACCTGCACTGCACGCACTGCACTCACCTGCACTGCACTCACCTGCACTGCACTCACCTGCACTGCACTCACCTGCACTGCACTGCACTCACCTGCACTGCACTGCACTCACCCGCACTCCACTGCACTGCACTCACCTGCACTGCACTCACCTGTACTGCACTCACCTGCACTGCACTCACCTGCACTGCACTACACTCACCTGCACTGCACTGCATTCACCTGCACTGCACTCAACTGCACTGCACTCACCTGCACTGCACTCACCTGCACTCCACTCACCTGCACTCCACTCACCTGCACTGCACTCCACTGCACTGCACTCACCTGCACTCACCTGCACTGCACTGCACTCGCATGCACTGCACTGCACTTGCATGCACTGCACTCACCTGCACTGCACTCACCTGCACTGCACTGCACTCACCTGCACTGCACTGCTCTGACCTGCACTGCTCTGACCTGCACTGCACTGCACTGCACTCACCTGCACTCCACTGCACTCACCTGCACTGCACTGCACTCACCTGCACTGCACTCACCTGCACTGCACTGCACTCACCTGCACTGCACTGCACTCACCTGCACTGCACTGCACTCACCTGCACTCGCCTGCACTGCACTCACCTGCACTGCACTGCACTCACCTGCACTGCACTCACCTGCACTGCACTCACCTGCACTGCACTCACCTGCACTGCACTGCACTCACCTGCACTGCACTGCACTCACCTGCACTGCACTCACCTGCACTGCACTCACCTGCACTGCACGCACTGCACTCACCTGCACTGCACTCACCTGCACTGCACTCACCTGCACTGCACTGCACTCACCTGCACTGCACTGCACTCACCCGCACTCCACTGCACTGCACTCACCTGCACTGCACTCACCTGCACTGCACTCACCTGCACTGCACTACACTCACCTGCACTGCACTGCACTCACCTGCACTGCACTCACCTGCACTGCACTCAACTGCACTGCACTCACCTGCACTGCACTCACCTGCACTCCACTCACCTGCACTCCACTCACCTGCACTCCACTCACCTGCACTCCACTCACCTTCACTCCACTCACCTGCACTGCACTCACCTGCACTGCACTCCACTGCACTGCACTCACCTGCACTCACCTGCACTGCACTGCACTCGCATGCACTGCACTTGCATGCACTGCACTGCACTGCACTGCACTCACCTGCACTGCACTGCACTCACCTGCACTGCACTGCTCTGACCTGCACTGCTCTGACCTGCACTGCACTGCACTCCACTGCACTCACCTGCACTCCACTGCACTCACCTGCACTGCACTGCACTCACCTGCACTGCACTCACCTGCACTGCACTGCACTCACCTGCACTGCACTCACCTGCACTGCACTGCACTCACCTGCACTGCACTGCGCATACCTGCACTGCACTGCACTCACTACTCTGCACTCACTACTCTGCACTCACTACTCTGCACTCTGCACTCACTACTCTGCACTCACTACTCTGCACTCACTACTCTGCACTCTGCACTCACTACTCTGCACTCTGCACTCACTACTCTGCACTCACTACTCTGCACTCACTACTCTGCACTCACTACTCTGCACTCTGCCCTCACTACTCTGCACTCTGCCCTCACTACTCTGCACTCTGCCCTCACTACTCACTACTCTGCACTCTGCCCTCACTACTCTGCACTCTGCCCTCACTACTCACTACTCTGCACTCACTACTCACTACTCTGCGCACTCACTACTCTGCGCACTCACTACTCTGCACTCACTACTCACTACTCTGCACTCACTACTCACTACTCTGCACTCACTACTCACTACTCTGCACTCACTACTCTGCACTCACTACTCTGCACTCACTACTCTGCACTCACTACTCTGCACTCACTACTCTGCACTCACTACTGCACTCACTACTCTGCACTCTGCACTCACTACTCACTACTCTGCACTCACTACTCACTACTCTGCACTCACTACTCTGCACTCACTACTCTGCACTCACTACTCTGCACTCACTACTCTGCACTCACTACTCTGCACTCACTACTCTGCACTCTGCACTCACTACTCTGCATTCACTACTCTGCACTCTGCACTCACTACTCTGCACTCACTACTCTGCACTCACTACTCTGCACTCACTACTCTGCACTCACTACTCACTACTCTGCACTCACTACTCACTACTCTGCACTCACTACTCACTACTCACTACTCTGCACTCACTACTCTGCACTCACTACTCACTACTCTGCACTCACTACTCACTACTCTGCACTCACTACTCTGCACTCACTACTCTGCACTCACTACTCTGCACTCTGCACTCACTACTCTGCACTCACTACACTGCACTCACTACTCTGCACTCACTACTCTGCACTCACTACTCACTACTCTGCATTCACTACTCTGCACTCACTACTCACTACTCTGCACTCACTACTCACTACTCTGCACTCACTACTCACTACTCTGCACTCACTACTCTGCACTCACTACTCTGCACTCACTACTCTGCACTCACTACTCTGCATTCTGCACTCACTACTCTGCACTCACTACTCTGCACTCTGCACTCACTACTCTGCACTCACTACTCTGCACTCACTACTCTGCACTCACTACTCACTACTCTGCACTCACTACTCACTACTCTGCACTCACTACTCACTACTCTGCACTCAGTACTCACTACTCTGCACTCACTACTCTGCACTCACTACTCACTACTCTGCACTCACTACTCACTATTCTGCACTCACTACTCACTACTCTGCACTCTGCACTCACTACTCTGCACTCACTACTCTGCACTCACTACTCTGCACACTCTCTGCCCACTCACTATGCACTCACACTCTGCACTCACACTCTGCACTCACTACTCTGCACTCACTACTCTGCACTCACTACTCTGCACTCACTACTCTGCACTCACTACTCTGCACTCTGCACACTCACTCTGCACTGTGCACACCACTGATATCATGGAATCTTCCACCACACTTTCTAAAACTCTATAGTCCGAAGCATAATAGGCACAGAACCAAAAGAAGGGTAGACATTGCTTAAAATAATCTTATTGTATTTATGAGAAGCAAAAGCGAGACTGTGAAATGTGCTGAATATCAGTTTGTTACGAATCAACAGAGTGGAGTTAGAGAACCAAGAAATAGTAATTTAGAATCCGGGTTAGAAGGAGTAGTAATCACAAGCTGAGGATCAACGGGCGCGAAACAGCGTGGTGGGCGCGCAGGAGACGCAGCGTGAGCGTGCACATCAGCTGAAGATCGCCGGAGAAGACACCGAGCCTGCCTGCTGCCGTGACTGACCCGCTGCAGAGGAAAAGAGCCCGGTGAGTGGGGGTAGATGGGGGCGGCAGAGAGGGAGTGGGCAGAGAGGGAGGGTGTGTGTGTGTGTGTGTGTGCGTGCGTGTGTCTGTCTGTGTGTGTGTCTGGTGTGTGCCTGCCTGCCTGCCTTTGTGTGTGCGCGTCCACAGACCCTGGTCGGCTTGTGCACCGCTCTGTACTCCCTTGCGAGCTTACTCTGCGACAATAGTACTCGTTGCCGAGACCTAAAAAGGGTTTGGTCACATAACTTTAGCCAAGCTCTGATCAATCAATGGGTAGGCAACGCAGCCACTCTCTACAAGGGCTCGGATTACCGTCTCAGACTGACATATAACAATTTCCTGATACTACATGAGAAGTCGCACAAGTAAAGGTTGTAGAGTTGGTGAGCAGTTCTCTGATTCCGGTGTTACGGGCACTACTGGAAAGCCCACACTTGTTTTAAAGAGAATCCATTATTTTGGTCAAGAGTTTGTAGTCCACGGTTTGTAAATGTTTCAGAGCAGGGATCATTACTGGATACTGAGAAAGGCTCCACTCTACACCCCGTATTTGAAACCATGATCTCAATGAACTGGAACTGTTCAAATCTATATTATGTGGATTTGTACGGTGCACTAATCACCCAAGAGCGTGTCCAAGCGCTTGGCAGGTGTGTGGTCCCCACAGTCGGTATAAGAGCCAGGCCTTCAACTTCTTGCTCATCTCAAGAAGCGAAGAGGAGGCTCGGATGTGTTGAGGGAGGTCGTTTCATATCTTGGGTGGGATGCAGGAGAATGAGCGACCTCCAGATGTGCTTTTGCGGATTTGGGGAGTGTGTGCAAGAGAGAATGAGGCAGAGCGTAGGTGTCTGGTGGGTTGGTGAAAGTGCATGTGGCTGTTTAGATATTCTGGTCCTGTGTTGTGTAGGTCTTTGCATGTGTATGTGAGAAGTTTGAATTGGCTACGCTCGTGAATGGGGAGCCAGTGAAGCTTATTGAGGTGTGAAGTGGGTGCGGAGTGGGAGGTTGACTACGAGTCTTGCAGCATGGGATCGCACTATTAAACAGTCATGCAACACTGTTTGTCAAATTGGAGGGTAAAATAGCTTTCCAATCCTTTGTCCATAAATACATAGGTATATATCATTGGCTTGACATAACAGTTTTAACATTAGACTAATTGTATGTAAAAAGTAAGTGTAGTGGGCCAAATATTTTCTTAAGGGCCGGCCGCAGCACTGTTGAAGGCAGGGGTTGCCGAATCCCAAGGCAGCCTAGTCTTGATTCCATCTCGTGCCGCTCTCTTTCACCACTCTACTCTTCCTGTCCGTTTATCTCAATCGTGCAGGTTCTTTTTCATCTCTGCATCTCCCTTCGCATCTGTCTCCCATCTTTCTCTTCCTTCTTCAGGCTCCATTTTCTTTGTCAAAAGCTGATAATGAAAAATTAAAGTCCTGGTACCCCTACCAGTAACCACTAACACAAATTAGACACTGCAGAGTTCACAACGAACACTACACCCAAATGAAAGGAACCAGATAAATCAGCCCCGACAATACTACAATACTGATTATGGACTTCAACGTCCAAATTAAGGTATTCCCGGTGCTGATGAAATGGGTCATCCTAAAAATACTACAGAGAATTGGCCATATTGTATACCATACAAATCAGGGCTGCACACTAACATTCATTATTTTCACACAGCTGAAAGCAGGTACTTGGGAGTATTATGATAATGGGTCAGGTGGTTCAGTGGGCTAATGCATCTACTCCAGGGATGCAGGTTAAAATCCTAACAGGTCTCCTGAGCCTTTCATCCTTTCGAGGTACACAAAAGGAGTACCATCGAGTCGGGTAACAATAAACACCTGTTATTTCAGGGCCAAAAGACCCAAGGGTGAACACACGCCTTACAAAATACGTTATGTTATTATTACAACCAGTGACAATAGACCAAGCAAAACTCGGTCTTTCAGTGGAAACAAGAGCTGCACATATGTGTTGTCTGTTATTATTTCTGGCAAGAGGAAACGAACTGGATAAATGGCTGTGTGATAAGGTGTTCTTGTGGTTACGGGCATCGCACCTGTGTTATCGTAATGTTCTGCGCTTTCTCTGCGATGTGCAATACTATCCTCGTTAATGTAAAGCCTGTGAACACCCACCTCCCACTATCCAATCTTTCACTGTCTGGCTTCAGTCACTAAAATGGTTCTAATTTACCCATATTTTCCTGCATTTAAAAATCCTCACAGGGTGTACTGTACATCCCACACCTCTTGTTATGTGTCTAAGCATCACTTTTATTTTCAATGCACTTGTGCTTTGCATGCCTTCAGTTCCACGGTTAGGGGGATTCCACCTAGACCACTGAGTAAGCATTAAAGTATCTGTATATGTATGTATGTATGTATGTATGTATGTATATGTATATATATATATGCTTACTTCTCACGGCTCTTTCGCGGCGGAACCTCCCACAGTCCGGTGGCGCGTTCACGGCTGGCAGAGCCCCGCCAGTCACTTATTTACCATAAACTTCCAAGTTAGACGCGCACTCAGAGGTAAAGTGTACACAGTGTCGCTTTATTTGCTGTTACGCGTTTCGGAAGCCAAAACTCTTATGGTATATATATATATATATATATATATATATATATACATATATATATATATATAATCTCACAAAGTTTGCCACAATGGAGGAAACCACAGGTAGTTAATAACCGCAATATTTATTTGAAAGCTGCAACAGGTTGCAATGCACAGTTCTCTTTGATCCTGCTGCCAGACGCGTTTCGGAAGGAAAACTTTGTGAGATGATGTTTAGCGGCTTGCCAAGCCGCGGAGGAGACCCGCCGCGAGAATGCGGACCCGTGGAGACGCCATGCAGCGCCACCTGTGATCGGGGGTTAGCGCGCATTTGAAAGCCTGATAGTGCAACTGGTTTGTTGGATGGACTGTGTCTCACCCCACTGTGGTGTTATTTTTTAATATTGAGTGTGAGGTACTGGGTTTTTAAGAACCGGCACAGAACCGGCAACCCAGCGGTGTCAGGGTACACCCAGAGACCTCGAGTCCTTCCTGATTCAGTGGAGAAGCGTGGCTCAGTGGTTAGAGGCGGCAGAGCCGGAAGCTGAGATCAGCCGTGGACCAGGGTTCGATTCCCCGCCTCGGCGGGTCTCGGGCTCAAAAATTCCACGGACTCGACAATTCTCGCTCCGGTGCCTACTCGACTCACGGGGTCACACTCTGCGACTCTGGGCAATAGCTTGCTTAATCTCCACTATGGCCCCTCGCGGCGGGATGCCTGGCTTTCACCTTGTGAACACCCTGCCGGGGTATCTCACAGGGGAATACCAGGACGGGTTCCCTAAGCAAGCGCCTTGAGACCCCTGGGTGATTAGTGCGCTATATAAATCGAAATACATTTACATTTACATTTACATTTACATTCAGACCACAGAAACTCAGAGTCTTCTAGGTGAAGTCAAAGATCGATTTTATTGGCTGCAACCAAGGCAACAAGTGTCCTATAAGTACAACACACGGGAAGTATATTCTCAGGAGACTGCTCGAATTTACAAAGTCAGGCTTCTCTTCTTATACACAATTTTAAGCTTCAGGCAAACATTCTTGGTTTTACAGTAGATCATTGACATATTTTCAATACAAAGAAAAAGCAGAGTCATGATGACATGTCCATATTTCACTTCGTGCTGCCCACAACAAATCACCCGGCAAGGCCCAACATTTCATCAGATATCGGTGGACCCCCAATAAAAACGGGCACCTCCCCATCATAAAGCAAGTGAAGCAAAAAGAGCAGAGACAGATGTGAGCAAGATACGGCAGGTGTGTGCGCTGAAATGGTTTTATGGCTTGTTGAGCCTTGATGCTATCTTGTTCGGCCACTGGGAGGGGAACTGACCTAACGAGTTCTGCCTGGGGCAATGGTTCCAACTTGCACAGGTCATAGGAAAGTTGATTAAGGTGTACGTGTCCTTGTGGAATCGAATTCAGCTGGATTATAAGCCTATGTAAAGGGTAACTCATAAAATGGCTTCCATACACAGAATGGAAGTCGAGGGTTCTGAACGAAAATGACGATTTCGAGGTGAAATCGTCATTCGAATATGCTGAAAATGCTTGTACATAGTGTACTCATCATTCTCGGTCTTTTGACACTAAATTCGTCATGTTACGATGACGTTTTTGTTTTTATTCTCGAGTCCAGAATAATTACACGAGTCCAGAAGTTTCAGAACCACAAACCCTCCTTTTGCCCTTCCATAGGCAATTAATCTATCCTCATGCTAATCTGAGTCCAGATCTATATTCTTAAAGTCATTGAGATGTTGCTGTAACATCATTCTAGTACTTAGTTTGTCTCTTGATACAGGTTTCCTTACACATGATGTGACACAGAGGCCACATATTGCAGGAGCACACTGCACGCATAGACAGAACAGGAAAAGAATGGCTAAGACCATCCCAATGACCATCAGAATTTTCCATCCCCAGGCGGATATCAGTTCCCAGAACCATCCCATTAACGACCAATCTCCTTTATCCACATGAATAGATTCGGAAATCTTATGTAGTTTGGAGATGGCCTGGTACACTGTTGGAGCGTTATCTGGGATGAAAACACAGCAACTCGATTGGATCAATCTGCATACCCCACCTCGGTCTGCAAGTATGACATCTAATGCGACCCTGTTCTGAAGGGTCATAAGACGATCCGACTGGAGCTCAGCAGTCAGGTTACTAAGGGCACCAGCAGTTTCAATCACGGTGGACTCAACTACCCTTGTCAATTGCCTTATGTTCCTGCTGTTAGCCATGGATCCCCAGAACGGCAGAAAACCCTTCGCAAAGTCCCCACATTCTTGACCTGCAGTGTCTTCTTCACTCAAGACCCCTCTAACTATCCTTGTCTTGTGGTAATCTGCCGCTGCTGTGTAGGTGGGAGGCAACAGGAACGAAACAAAACATGAGCCCGAAAAGTCAGGGGGCAACCATGTATAGGCTCTATCATGGCAGATGAAATAAGTACCCTTAGCTGCCAAAAACGCGGGGGAAGTCTGAGACCCAAAAACATACGTTTCAGTACAGACACTCTTCCCTAACTGAGCTCTGGGATTCTTGCCAGTACCTTGCAGACACAGGCGACCCTGATGGGGTACAATCCAAATCGGGGAGGATCTCTTAGCTTGCTGTTTCTCACTCAGAATAGCTTCATATCCGGGCACGTTCCAATTTATATATGCAAATATCTCATCATCCGGGGTATTTTCATAAGAGATTTCTCCCTTAATCATGTCAACTATACCTTTGACTAGGGCGCTAGTCTTGGGGTTGTCTTTTACAGAACGTAGTGGTTGGACTTCGCGTGCGTATATAAACATTGTTCTGTATGCCCACACAGAACCATTGTGGCTGAATGGCAGGACCAGATAAGGGATACCTTTATCCGTTGTGTGAGGCATAAGACCACACACCCAACAGTTAGTCGTGTTCATTACGAGTTGGTGTTGGTGCAACAGCTGAACAAAGGAGTTATTAATGAACTCCAATCTCCTATTGGATTCATGGTCAGGAAGAGGGTGGAAAGAATGAGAGGAAACAGTAGGAGGGGGTATGGGTGATGCAGTGGGTGCAAATGTTACACGAAAAGAGAATAACACGTAACTTATTAAAAATATAATCATACTGAATAACATACAAATGCACAATATTAACAAGCATTTACAATGCAACGGTTTCGCCTTTGTAAAAGTTAGAGCTATTGGCATTGTAAATGACAAATTTTGGTTTTGAAAACAGATAAATAAATGGCATTGTCATTTACAATGCCAATAGCTTAATCTCTCACAAATGCGAGACCTATTGCATTTGCACACACACACAGAGCACAAACACATACACAGAAATGGGGGGGGACGGGGGGGACGGGGGGGGGGACGAGGAGCAAAACCAAGGCCCAAGTGATTGATTCTTTCTGAAATGATAGTGATGAGCTAAAACGATAGAACCGAAGAGCTCTATCACTTTAAACGTTGCATACTTACGGAACAAAATGTGAGCATATTACCGTAAACAATTACTGGTCATTGATGGTATTCCTTATAACGGCAGGCACTTTTAAAATAAAATAATCATCATGAACGCAGTGTATTCTAGGCACTAGATGGGATTTACCGAGTCACACAGCAATAATCCAGGGCTCTTCGGCATCTGAGGTGATCGGAATAACCCTCGATGTGGCCTGAGTCCCTAATAAGAAAGAAACAAAAAAAAACACGCCCCTCAATCCGAAAAGGACGGGGCTTACAGCGAAAATAGAACGTCACAGAGCCCTCTTATCCAATGGCTGGCCACCGTTTAGTAGGCCAGCCAATGGAGAAGAGGGGCGGGGTTTACCCTCGCTACTCTGAGACATTAAGTCTCGCTGGCGAGACTGCGCATGTGCGAAGCCTACGCCAGTTTCGACCTAAATAAGCGGCCTTCATTTGCAAATAAGGGCAGTTTTATACTTGTAAAGGCACGCTGTAAAGGTATTTAAAAGGTTTTTACAAGGTATAGGAGACTGCATGTGTTTGTGTTTGCTAAAGGCAATGTTTGTTGTAATATCAGTGAAATCAACAATAAAAACCGTCCAACCTAGTCATGAAACAGACCCACAAACTGCTAAGAAAAGGGCCCATGCACCAATCTGTGATACCAGCCCATCAGGCACTGCCGGATTGCCCTATTGGCAAGTTCGACCCTCCCTGAATACATGGATAAGAAACACAGAAAAATCTGCCAAGCATTTATTCTAATAAATAAAATGTAATGACACATATACTAACTTTACTGCAATATTTTCCTGGGAAACTCAAAACAGAAGCTCTGAAAATAGAAAAACCACCTACATGCAAATTACAAGCTGCTTCACATCAAATGTTGTACCACACTACACATAATGTTCCATGCAGAGGATGACTCCATCTCTGGAAGATGATATAACACTGCTCCTATGATACAAAGCTGGCCCCTCACAGCACAAGATCACTAACCATACACCAGGACCGGTCTCTCACATCTCCTTCAATCGCTAAACTTATCTCAGACAGGTCTGAATGAGACACACCTAATACTACATCACTGCCAAGACCTGGAAGGACCGTCCGCTCCACCTCCGTACAGCCCCCCCATGCTGGCAGACTTCAGAAAGAGACTTAAGACTTGGCTCCTAGGGGTGACAGTGCTGTGCTTTACAAATGATGATTGATTGATTTATGTAGCTCATGTAATTGCTGCTATGTTAACTCTATAAAGTGCTCTGATGCCTTAGTTTGCGCTATACAAAACTTGATAAATAAACAATCAGCTCTGGCATATCATGGACTCCACCCCTCTCGTTCCGGGCAGAGTGAGATTGTTCCTAGACAAAGCTGGTTGAACATAGAGCTGAATTGAAGAGACAGCCGCCACAGTGTACTGCTTGAGCCCACACTCCGGATGATGCTGAGGTGCGGGCAACTTTGACCTGTAGGTAACAGCTGATGACTGCACACTTTATGGTGCGGCCCCACCAGTCGAGGGGTGTGTCCATTGACCTAGAACGCTTAGGTGTCAACCCATTAGTCACTGGTAAACTAGGAGTGAGTACTGCCACACAGCCTTAGAAGGGTTCTTCACCCAATCGTACAAGTCCGCCTGACCAAATTACAGCTTCATTCTATCTGAATTATTTGTCCCTAGATTTTCTACATGATGCCCAACCAGGCCCGGACTGGCCATAGCTGGCACCGGGCATTTCCCCTGTGGGCTGCCAGGGTGGGGGACGTTTTTGTTACCGGGGTCGGCAACATAGGCCCCCTGTAATAAATTGGCCGAAACTGGCCCTCGCAAATAGCTCGGACGCTCCCTCATCCCCCCAAGGGGGGGCGGCCGAGCAGTTTGCCAGGGCTGGTTTTGGTTCCCAGTCCGGCCCTGTGCCCAGCACCTTGAAGAGCTCACATCACAGCAGCCATCAAACGAACAGGTCTGAATCTAGATTGTAAACAGCTCGTTCTAACTGAGCCCACGTCTGGGAAAGACTGTATGCTTCTCCTCTTGTTCCTTGGAATGCAGCCCATCTTATTTCACATAACACAGCGTTATCTCTTTAACTGAACGTTTTTAAACATGGGCAAAGTGGGCAATTACACAGGCCCCCCCACCTTCCAAGTGGCCCCCTGAGAATGTGAACTTTCTCTTTTTGACCTCTGTCTATTCTATTTCTCTCTTTTAACCCCTCTGCCTACCCCTACCTCTGACTCTGTATCTCTCTACCCCATGTCTTAATAAGCATTTTTGAGACCCTGTGTAGGACATATTTTAACTGGTTTTGGGTGACCCTTTTAAACGTTAACATGATTTAGTATTGTTTGACATCAAGCAGGGTTAAGTTACCATGAAATGGGTAATTAATTTACAACTTTGTTCCATACAGGAGCCCCCAAAATATGTCTTCCCCCAGGGTGCTCCAAATCCTAAAGATGACACTGAAACAGAGCCCTTCAGGGCTTTCTACAGGGCACCAGCTTTCTGCATCCTGGAACGCCTTTCCCTCCTGGCCAGCTACACCATTGTCTCCAAGTGTATTATAGATATGTACATTGTAATGTTGTGCTAAACAAACATAAATAGGATGTTGTTTGTGTGCTTGACAAACTAGGCTTGCCCCTCCTGCTACAGCAAACCCTGTAACCTCACTAAAGCAACCCAATGCACAGAGATACAGCTAATAAAACACAAATACTCTCACCTGGCTGATAATTCACACCCCGAGGCACCCATCCAACTATTAACTGTTTCTAAACACAGCCACATCGCTCCAATAACAACAGACATCTGCGAGGTCTGTACACGTGCCATTGCTGCACGCGCTCCGTGTTCCACTTCGAGACTTGGAAACCAACCATACACTCAGGCTGAGACTTTCAGCTAAAGGTCTTGGCACTCGAGTCCCCCCAAAACCACCAGCGTTTTTCAACTTCTTCAAACAGACAAAAGACCCTCTTTTAAAAATGTTAAATACAGGCCTATGTCTTGTGCATTGGGCCCTGCTCTTACTGGGACAGTGTAATGATGTACTACATATACCTCAAACAAGTGTGTCCTCACGTATCGTAACTGGTGCTATGTAAAGCGCTCTGATACCTGATTCGGTTCAGGTCTAGTTCGCGCTATATAAAACTCTGCAAAAAAAAAAGGGTTTACATTAAATTGTCTTGAAATGTACCTTAATAATCCTCCTTTTTTCACTCTTCTGACATAACTGTACTCGAAGAATACCGCACTAGCAGCAAAGTCCTCGACTAACGGGGTGGAAATGGTGGTGGTTATCGCAATTGCACCACTAGCCGTCTGTTTGGCAGAAAATGGGTAATTGCTCACGTAAAACCATGGAAATGTTTTACCACATAGGATGTTCACAAGTGTGTTATGTACCAGCAAATTTCGTTCCAAAGGATATTCACGGGATAACTCTCTACATATCCAGAAAGATATGTCTCTAGATTGTATGACTGCTCCAACAGATGTTTTCTCGTTACGCCGTTTCCCCTGCATGAGGTCAAGAATGCAGCTATGCCCACGCTTAAATGCTTGGACGTAAGATAAATATCTCATGCTGGACCACAGAATTTCGTTTATGTTGAAAATCTCATCATTGGTATGATTTCCTTGTACTGAAGCAGGTCAGGCCAACACACGCCAGCAGACAAGCCCCGTCTGTTTTACCCGTGCGCGGCCGTCCACAAGTGTTTCCGGAAAATGTCTAAATATAGCGGCCTCCGCCACGCTCCCCGCGTCCGCGCCTCTCGGAGGCCCTTCACAGCCTCTCGAAGCGCCCACACACCAAGTGCCTGGCGGAGTGCTCTTCAAGTGCCGAACGCTTGCGGCTGGGAGGGCGCGCCCCTGTATCTGCGTGCCGCGCTCGAGCGCCGGCCGGAAGGCGGGGAAGGGGCATGGCCGAGGGGTTCCCGTGTAAAGGCTTCCCTGATAGGTGGAAGCCGCATCATCAAAAGCAAACCTTAATATCTATGCTAGGCACAATATGTCCAGCGTTTAGAAAGTTTGCCTCAGAAATACTATTACATAATACAATTTGGGGCATTTTAGCAAAAAAAAGAGGGGGCGGGGAGAAGTGATAATACTTTATTGCGTGATTTGTTCAAAACCTTTGCAACCCTGTACAGAAACAGGCGGTCATTCACGGGGGTGTCCCGGGCCGGCAGCCAATGACAGCGCGGCCCGGGACAAAGGGGCGGGGCTTAAAAAAAGTCCGAGAAACACCCCCGAATCGCGTTTTCTCGAGAAAGCGTGATTGACAGCCTCTGTCTCCCAATGGCTAGCCTCCATTTATGTAGCTAGCCAATGGAAGACAGAGGCTGAACCAAAGTCGATATGTAGGATCATGAGGTTTCGCCGTGGGCGGAGCAACTGCTACGCAGTTGCAACGCCCAGGGCGAAACCTAAAAAGCTTTTCTTTGTCATCACATTACATAATTTGCGTTTAAAGTTCGTTGGTTTGGCAGGTCTCTCGTTCTCGGAAAACTCCATCCTCTCTAAAGTGCTGCCCGCGACGGCAGGTTGATTCTGCTAAAGAATGCTTCTGTCAGTCTAGGGCAACTCCCTAGGACCAACCAGAACCGTCGACCTAACGTCGTCAGCTGCACTCCAAAGACTTTAAGCAATCGCGGCCCTAGCAGCGGAACCCGGATGGCGGTTCGAAAAACAAAAATAAGCAAGTTTTCTTCAGATGGGAGAGCTGCACTTAAAAAAATAGTACTTGGAAGGGAAAAATAAATATCTTTTATTTGTCCATAGGTCTCGGTCTCAAATTGTAACGTTCTCTTCCTGGTACTGTTTGATCCTGGAACAAGAGTTCAGGCTCTGTAGTGTTCAATCGCTTGGATGGTGGCACAGCCTCGTGCAAGATGTCCTCGCTTTCACATTCAGAGTTAGTTCCTTTTACGCGTGCATCATTGAAAGGGATGACACGTGGCACGGTTTTAGGTTCTGGGTCAGCGACACCCTTCTGGACCCACTGGTCATATGGCAGAGGTGAAGGGATTCTTTTGCAGTGGACCCCGTGGATCCAGTTGGCCTTTCCCTCCACTCGAACAGCCGATCTTGTGGAAAGAAGGACGAGGTGCGGTGCGGTCCACCTGGGCTGGTCGTTCTTAGTTCTCTGGAAGTTTTTAACAAGGACCCAGGAGCCAGGGTCGATGGAGTGACCCGGAGTCTCAGAGACCAGAGGCAGGGTGTTGTGAACCTGTTGATGCAAAACACGCAATTTAGCCGTCAATTCATACAGATAATCAAGCAAAACAGGGTGTTCAAGCTCGCTGAACTTGGTGGGTCGTGGCACTCCCCATATGTTGGCCGGGCGGCCAAAAATGATTTTGTAGGGGCTAAGTTTCACTCGTGAGTGCACAGTCATTCTGGTGGACAGGAGTGCTAGGGATAGAGCATCAGGCCATTTAAGACCTGTGCTCGCTTGGATTTTGGCCAGTTTAAGTTTTAAAGTGCCGTTGTAGCATTCTACTAATCCAGCTGATTGGGGGTGATTTGCAGCGTGGAACTTCTGCCGAATACCTAACCCTTCACACACTCTCTTCATCAGACGACCCACAAATTCACTTCCATTATCAGACCAGATCATTCTAGGCATTCCAAACCTGGGGAAGTACTCTTTCACAACGGCTTTTGCTGTGGACAAGGCAGTGTTGTCTTTTAGGGGATAGGCTTCTACCCATCTTGAGAAGGCACAAACAACAACGAGTACGTATTTTAAATTGTTGCACCTCTCCATGTGAATGAAATCTAGCTGCAAAACCTCGAACGGATACGTAGGAGGTGCAAAATGACCAGCTGGAGTTGGGGTTCCCCTACCAGGATTGTGCTTCAGACATACCATGCAATTCTTGACGACATTCTCTGCACACTTGGGAATTCCTGAATTTTGCCATACTGGAGCCAACAACTCGCAAATCCCTTTTACGCTGATATGAGCCATTCCATGAGCCATTGTAACCACTGCAAGCACATATGCATCGGGTAACAACCATCTCTGATGCTCTGATAATTCAATCCAGCAACCATTTGCATCCATTCTACCCGTACTTTCTCTCCACGTGCTCAACTCTTTCTCTGTGGCCTCAGCTTGAATGGACTTCACACTTTCTATCGTGTCTTCACACATTCCAACATCACCAGTCCATCTTGCAGGACCTACAACATACATTCGGCTCATCACATTCCTTGCAGTCTCTTTCGCGATTTCGTCAGCAAATGCATTTCCACGACCAACATCATCAGTCACCTTCTTGTGAGCACTACATTTCACAACCGCCACTTGCAGGGGTAAGGTCAGTGATTCAAGAAGCTCATTCACCAACTGACCATGCTGAATCTTAGCTCCATGCGAAGTCAGGAACCCACGTTCTCTCCACAGTCGTCCAAAACTATGAGCCACACCAAATGCATACTGACTGTCGGTATAGACAGTCACTTTCATTCCTTTCGACAACACGCATGCTCTTGTAAGTGCAATTAATTCTGCTGCCTGGGCTGAATTATGTGGGACACGTGCAGCTTCAACAATTGTATGCAAAGTCGTAACAGCATATGCTGCAGTCGTGTCACCATTCGGGAGCTTGAAACATGAACCATCCACCCATAATGTACCATCACATTCAGCGAGAGGAGTGTCTAGGAGATCTATTCTCCCTTTCGTTTCTTCCTCCGTTCTAAGAAAACAATCGTGCTGTTCTGAAGCATCTAATTCCTCTACAATTGGCAACAACGTAGCTAGATTTAAAGTGCCGCACCTTTTTATGTGCACATGACTCGCTAACAATGTTAATTCGTAACCTGACAATCGAGCACTAGTTAAATGCTGTGTCTTTGTTCTATTTAACAACGTGTCTACTGCATGTGGGACCATCACGACTAGTGTATTATTCATTACTAGACTAGCAGACTGTCGGATAGAAACAGCTGCTGCCGCTGTGGCTCTTAAACAACTTGGCAATGCTCTAGCTACCGGATCCAAAGTTGACGAAAAATACGCGCATGGACGTTGTTTGTCCCCAAATAACTGAGTCAGAACTGACAATGCACATCCTTCCTTTTCATGGACATATAATGTAAAAGGCTTACTGTAGTTGGGGGTACCTAACACAGGAGCCGAACATAATGCTGTGCGCAATTCAGAAAAACTTTTCTGACACTCTTCAGACCAAGGAATGGGATTGGGTGTGTCTCTACATGTTAAGGCCACCAAAGGTTTGGCCAATAACGAAAAATTTGGAATCCACTGTCTACAGTACGATGTAATGCCCAAGAAAGCACGCACTTCTCTCTGTGTTTTTGGCACACTCAATTTCGCTATTGCCTGTATTCTTTCTGGGGTCAGTTTCCTTCCCTCCTTCGATAAGAGGTGACCTAAGTAGGTCACTTCTTGTCGGCAATATTGCAGTTTGGAAAGTGACACCTTGTGATGTAAATCACACAGATGGCGCAACAATGACATCGTTGCTTTTTACAAATTTCCTCAGTATCTGCAGCAATAAGCAAATCATCGACGTACTGTACAAGAGTAGCACCTTCAGGTAAAACAATCGTATCAAGCTGTGTTTTTAGAGCTTGACTATATATTGATGGACTTTCACAGTAGCCCTGAGGAGCGCGTTTAAAGCAGAAGCTGCGACCTCCTAAACTGAAGGAAAAAATATCCCTGCTCTCCTCAGCAATCGAGATGCTGAAGAAAGCATTCTTCAGGTCAATCACCGAAAACCAAGAGGCAGAAGCTGGAATCATAGTCAATAATGTAGTAATGTCGGGGACAACTGGAAATTGTGGCACAACTATTTTATTCACCTCCCTAAGATCAATCACAAATCTGTACACAGGTGGCTGAGAGGGATCAGTTCGTTTTAAAACAGGCAGAACAGGACTATTGCAAACGTTTCCTCGTGTTTCTTCAATCACATCCTTTTCAATCAATTCGTAAACAATCGCTAGCAAAGCTTTTTCTCCTTCACTAGAGATTCTATATTGGGGAATTCGTGGCATTTGAACATTGGCTTTCAATGTTACGACATATGGTGGTATTTCTAAAAGACCCACATCATTAGGACCAGCAGCCCAAAGAATATCTGGAAGAAACGACAATTCTGCTGGAAGTTTATCCCTTGACAAGTACATGGGAGAAACCACTTTCTTACCTAAAGTAAGTTGTACTCCTGAAGGAGAACAGTACAAAGTCGCATACAATCTTTTTAACAAATCCAATCCTAGCAGGTTTTCACCACAACCTGTTGTCAGAATAAGGGGTGCTTCGAATTCGCAAGGACCAACAGAAAGAGACAAAGGGTCAGAAATCGGATTTCTAACTGGGGCGCCAGAAAAACCTATAGAAACGTTCATTTCGCCAGACAAAGGTGCGCCAGGGAGTTTGGAGTGCATAATAGAACTCTTTGTAGCACCAGTATCCAACAGAAAAGGCTCTGACACACCTGATGTAATCACCTCAACGTAAGGTCCACTCTGATCTACTGGAACTGAAACAACTCCCTCTCTTTGTCTATGGCTGTCCTAGCAATCATTACCTTCCAAATACTCATCTTCTGTATAATAATCATCAACATAGTATTGAGCTGTCCTGTCAGATGCGTTGTTCTGCTGATCGAACCTATTCATAGAATTTTGGGGTGGAAGGGACGTGCGTTCTGGGGGACGTTTCCACGTCCCCTACCTCTAGGCGCGTGCTGAACACCATGACCTCTTACACTAGAACCACCATTTGCACGCTGTAACAAAATAGGACAACTATACTTGAAATGACCCTCTTCTTTACAATACGAACACTGGTTGGGGCCTACAGGGACACGTGGCTGAGTGTACTCGACTCTTTGCGAGTTCCTCTGATACTGTTGAGGCTGCTGAAAATTATTCTGATAGTTATTCTGACCACTATTGTTTTGACCACCACCACCACGTGGCGGATATGCTTGCTGTAGCAAAACCTTCGTTTTCAACTCCTTGGTTTTCTTTTCTGCTCTATCTTTCTCGTCCTTGTCTCTATTTTCGTAATATTGCGCAGTAGCCAATATCTGGGCTGAAGATGACACAGCCCAAGAACTTTCTGAATCCTTTAACTTTTTACACAATTCTGGAACTAGATTGTGCACGAATTTGTCGACGAACAATCTCTGACCACCTTCTGTGGTCATATCTTGACCGCTGTGGTCGACAAATGTTTCTTCAAACCTGGTGAAGAAATCTGAGACCGTCTCATCTTTCTTCTGCTTACATGCAGACAACTTATCCCAATTCACACGTATTGCAGGCATTATCGTTTTTATGTAATCAACTATTTTACCAGGGAGTTCTGCTACTAAAGGCTCAGGCTTAGCACCACCAACTTGTCGGGCATCCGCAGCAGCAATATTAGCCCATGAGTCACCTAACTCTTGATCATGATCTGTATGACGCATCTTACCCCATAAAGGCTGTGGAACAACATTCCCGAATAACATATCGATATCGGCTAAATTCATTATACATGACCCAGCAGTTTGTGACAACTCTTTGTAATACCCTGCAGTATTTTTACGGGGATCAGGTAACGTCTGTTTGAGGGCTAAAACTTCAGCTCGCTTCCATGGGACATGTACCCATACACGCTGAAAGTGTGGCAGAATAGGGGGTTCAACAGTTGTGTCGCCCTCTCTTCATTGTGGGGGAACTTCTCTCATGGGGTATTGTCGCGCCTTTTTCCTACTAGATGCACCAGGCTCAGATTGTGACCCAGAACTGCTCCCCTTACTCCGATATGACAACAATATTTCAACCGCTCTCTCGACATCGGGACCTACGATCATGCCCTCTCCAAATTTGAACCGTACACGACACAACTCTTGCGGGTTGCATTCCAGATCATTGTCTTCCAAATCCTCACAAAGGAAAACACACATCTGCTCAAAAACATATCTCTGCGTCGGTGCTTCCCATTGACGGAAGACTTCCATGACAGACTCTACATCATACTTTACAGTGTCCATAACCCATTTATGCGCTAAACGATTCAGTGAGTCTCTCTCTTGATAGTCAGGCAGTTGACTTCGCAACTGTCTTCGTCCCATGTTAGGGGTCGTAGTAGGCGACCCGAAAAAAGGTGAGAAAAGGTTAGTAACAGTGCTGGCCATTTTCTGCCGAACGGAAGGTGAAACTGAAGGAAGAACTGGTGGAAAAACGGGGTGAGATAAGGCAGAAGTAGAGGCAATAGCAGAGGGAGCATTAGGAGAAATAGAAGGTGCACTAGGCAAAGTCGTAGAAAGCACAGGTGAGGTAGTTGTGGTTGGGGGGCCTTGAGGAGGCTGCACCGAAGGAGCAGGAGGCAATGTAATCACTGGTTGTGCAACTAAGGGTTGCGGAGGTGCTGTAGGATTCTGTGCATGGGGGGTGGCGAACTTAATAAATGCGTCATTAATGGATCTTTTTCAATGTTTTTCGCTGCATCTTGTTTAAGAGGCGGCAAAACTGGATAGCACTTATCTATTGCCATTTTACGTTGCCTGTGCAACTGCTCGCTCATCTGTTCTTCTTCATTATCTTTAAACTGCATAGCAGCTTGCATTACTGAAATACCCCTTTCTCTCTTATTTTTCTTCTCTAATTTAATTTCCTTTTGTTTGGCCTCTTTATGCCACAGGCGAAAAGAGTCGAACATCGCCGGCCGGGCTTTCTTTTTGAAAAGTTTAACTTCGAGGTTATCTAGGATTTCGGTATCAAAGCTACCATATTGGGGCCATTTTAAAACACCATCTTTTCTGGTGTATTTGATCCATACTTCATTGTATGTGATGGGGCCTACTCCGTGTTTGACATATAACTCGTAGGTTGGAGTTCCAACCGGAGGAACCGGACATGAGTCCTCCAATCGGGAGTCCCTATTACTACAACCAAGACAAAACAAATTTCCAAGTCTAAGACCAGGCATCTTCGCTCTCTAGTCTAGCTCCAAACTTCAAAGGATTATCGATTACGATATTTCTCGTGAATACACGAGTCCTTCGGCTTTGGCGCTTGCAAGCTCCAAATCAAAGCCAACTAAGGACTGGGAGACGCTCCACTTATACTTAACTGAAATATCGATGACGTCACCAGACGACTCGTCTTAGTGTTTCGCTCTACCAAACTTCAAGGGTCCAAATCAGGGCGATAGCCAGGGCAGCAGTCCTTCGTAGCCGTCGGGAAGCGGGGAACCTCGCAGCAAAGACCTTCGGACCACGTCGACATGCAGGGGTCGATGAAGTGGTTGGCCGTCCTCCGGAATTTCCACACGAAGCTCCTCACGAACCTCTGGCTGGGCTGGTACCGCTGGAATCGAGCCCCACGTTAGGCACCAACTGAGGTACTGGGTTTTTAAGAACCGGCACAGAACCGGCAACCCAGCGGTGTCAGGGTACACCCAGAGACCTCGAGTCCTTCCTGATTCAGACCACAGAAACTCAGAGTCTTCTAGGTGAAGTCAAAGATCGATTTTATTGGCTGCAACCAAGGCAACAAGTGTCCTAGAAGTACAACACACGGGAAGTATATTCTCAGGAGACTGCTCGAATTTACAAAGTCAGGCTTCTCTTCTTATACAGAATTTTAAGCTTCAGGCAAACATTCTTGGTTTTACAGTAGATCATTGACATATTTTCAATACAAAGAAAAAGCAGATTCATGATGACATGTCCATATTTCACTTCGTGCTGCCCACAACAAATCACCCGGCAAGGCCCAACATTTCATCAGATATCGGTGGACCCCCAATAAAAACGGGCACCTCCCCATCATAAAGCAAGTGAAGCAAAAAGAGCAGAGACAGATGTGAGCAAGATACGGCAGGTGTGTGCGCTGAAATGGTTTTATGGCTTGTTGAGCCTTGATGCTATCTTGTTCGGCCACTGGGAGGGGAACTGACCTAACGAGTTCTGCCTGGGGCAATGGTTCCAACTTGCACAGGTCATAGGAAAGTTGATTAAGGTGTACGTGTCCTTGTGGAACCGAATTCAGCTGGATTATAAGCCTATGTAAAGGGCAACTCATAAAATGGCTTCCATACACAGAATGGAAGTCGAGGGTTCTGAACGAAAATGACGATTTCGAGGTGAAATCGTCACTCGAATATGCTGAAAATGCTTGTACATAGTGTACTCGTCATTCTCGGTCTTTTGACACTAAATTCGTCATGTTACGATGACGTTTTTTTTTTATTCTCGAGTCCAGAATAATTACACGAGTCCAGAAGTTTCAGAACCACAAGTGCACCTTGAGACCGACTCACTGGAGTAATTATCAATGCAACTACAACTACCAGAATGCCAAGAGAAGATGGACAACGCCCTTTGGGGCAGGACCAGGCGAATTGAAAAGAAAACGAGCTGCATTATCCAGTCTCAGGTACAACTCGACTGCCATTGAAGAAGAAGTAATATCCGAAACGCGTCTGGCAGCAGGATCAAAGAGAACTGTGCATTGCAACCTGTTGCAGCTTTCAAATAAATATTGCGGATATTACCTACCTGTGGTTTCCTCCATTGTGGCAAACTTTGTTAGATGATATATATATATATATATATACACATAAGGAAATGTTTCTCTAATTTGTAACTCTGTACTCAAGGTTACCTATAGCTGATTGTACTCAACTCTGTGTAAACAGAAGGTTCAGGAGGGAGAACGAATGCTACGCAAAGAAACAAGAAGGGCAGACCATGCACTCCTCCTCCTATAGGATCCGTCTAACTGTTACACCCAGTGGTTCCTGCAGAGCAACACACTGGAACTATTGGTTTTTGTGGTGTCATCCAGCCTCCGAAATTCATCCAGAGAGCAGGGTACCCAGCTCTAGTAATTATTTCCACTAGGAGGGAACATTTGGCCCAATCTCTCATGATTTTTGAATTGGCAAGATGCACCTGACGCAGGTATAAAGGAGCTGTTGCACACCCTCAACGAGCTGTACTTTTACATTGGAACCCCAGTCCAGCTCTTTAAGCAGCTACATTGACAAAGACATGAGTGGACCTTTCAGTGGTACTTCCTGTTATATCATTGAGGTGGCCACTGAGAGTGCACAACTGCGGGTGTGCACAAGTGTGGTACGGCTTCTTGGTGGTGTTGGTCTGCTGCTTTCTGCTCCCTGCTCTTGCCGGCCTGCCGGGCACCCTGAGGAACCCGCAGCCTGCTTGCAGGATAACATAACTGGTAGCCATCGCACATAGGCTGCCAATAGGCATCCTCACCAGACTCCAGTGAAACTGGGCTGAAGCATCTTCACAAGCAGTGCCAGCTGTAATGTCGGCGGTGAGCTCAGAATGAGAGATGGCTGTGAAGTGGTAAGGTGAAACTTTCATACGTGCCTGCGCACTGCAGTCAGACACCATCACTATACGCTCGATACATTCTGCTCACAGACTGTGGAAAATCTACACTTTATGTCTAAGCACGAAGGCTGACATTATGCTAGTTCAAAGCCTTTTAAGAACATTATCTATAGTATTAACTACTGGTTCATGAAACAACCCCTAAACATCGGATTTACTAGTCCAATCTGCTGAATGTAGAATATCCTGCAAACATCCTCCAAGAACAAAAGTCTTCAAAGCAGACACTCCTCTTACTGAGGGTGCTCCAAACTGCCTTACATCGACACCTGCTTCTCACATTACCTATCTAACCGCTTAACCGCAGTGGCTATTTGGGCGCGACGGTTTTACTGAGTGGGCGGGGCGCGTCGGCCAACGGATGTGCGCAGCACTACGGAGGTAGTACTTGCGACGGCCGTTGGCCGACAGGTGCATGGAACGGATTAATCCAGCTAGCAAGTGTTGCTGCTGAGACTGCCTTTTGTTGTCTTTTATATGAAATCAACAGTTGGGAATCCAAAACTCCTCTTCTATCATATTTTTGAGACAGCCTACCATACGCTTCCTTGTATTCTCCTTTAATAAATATAAATTAGTGTTTATCTTAGTTCTTTTTTCTATTAAAAATAAAACACACACACCATCTGGATGATAAGCTTGTAGTATGTTAGTTATTTATATTGTAAGCACAATCACATAAAGATTGTTGTAATTAGTGTTATCGCTTTAAGATGTAAGTATCCATTTGAATGTAGCATGTGGCAATGTTCTACATTCTAGTTATGCTTTATTAGAATGTTCTATGTATTACTGGTAGAGTTCCTGTTGGTTGTGAACCTATCCAGACGTGCTTTTATTCTTGGAATAAATCTTCGTTTTACAACCTGAATTGGACCGATTCTTCTATTCAAGATACTACAATTTCTTGGCGACGAGGATGGGATACGACAAATACTACGAAATTCCTTCTTCATTAAAAAAAAAACGGACTTACTCGGATTTTTTTCTTTAATTCGAGTTTAGCTTTACAACAAAATAAATAGCAGATCTGTGCTAGATTCCTCAAGAACTGTAAGTAACTAGTCCTTTACTGGATTATTTCGCACTTTGACATTACGCGCTTAAAGTGTTTACCTTCAAACGTTTCCTTCGTTGTTGTCCGTACATGCTTGCTCGCGCTTCAGCACTCCATTACGCTGACGCATAGCAACGTTTCAGGAATACATTTTCCCGTACGCATTTGTCACGTCAAAGGTCAGTCAACGTGACCCTACGCAACGTGTAAGTGCCGCCATATTGAATTTCTTCAACCAAGCACGTCTGACTTCATTTCTTCTCCGAACTATTTCGCAAATTTATTTTTACTCAAGTAAGTCAATTTGATTCATTTTCTTCATACGATTATTATCGTTTTAATTGCAAGACATTCTCAAGACTTTCCTCTTTTTTTTTCTATGTTGTTACTTTAACCATGAGTTTTACAAACGAGCAAACAACTTCTAACACTGCCTCCACTTCTGCATCGTCAGGTATAAATATCAACATCAGTACACCTAAAGAATTTTTAACCTCACCTGCTGATCCTGTAATTAAATGGACTGAGTGGAAAAATTATTTTTTGAACTACATTCCTACCTTGGAGGATAATGTGGGTACTTTATCATCAGATAGGAAAATGAGAATGCTGTTACACAATCTTGGGCCTGAAGGTCTAAGAGTGTATGATCAAATGCAAAAGCCTGAGAGGTCAGGAGATTTTGATATCTTTAATGCAGCTATTTCTGACCTGACCGAGCATTACTCACCTACTGTATGTATTGGCGTCACTAGACGCGCTTTCTTCAAACGTAAACAACTTCAGAATGAAACAGAAGAAGAATATGTTTCTCAACTGAAAATTTTAGCTGCACATTGCAAATTCAGAGTCTTACATGACGAATTGATCAGAGATCAAGTTGTTGTCTGCACTAGAAACAAAAGTATTCAAGATAGACTTTGGATTGAAGGGGAATCTAGTCTTAAAGATGTCATTACTTTGTTAAAAAAAACTGAACTGTCCGATAGGAGTTCTAAAGCATTATCTGATCAGTCAGAGTCTTCTTCTACACCCACTGTCAATAAAATTTCTGATAATAGGAAGAAAAATGACTATTCCAAAAAGAATTTCAACAAAAATCACAAGTCAACAAGAATTTTCCTACAAAATCTTCAAACTTCAAGTCATTCAATAAGTCAAAATCCAACCAGAGTAGTGCATTTTCTTTCGCTTGTTACCGTTGTGGTGACAAAAGCCATAACGCAGGCTCTGAGAATTGTCCTGCTAGATCTGCAAAGTGTTCTAATTGTGGTGTAGTAGGTCATTATTCTAAAGTGTGTAACAAGAAGTCTTACAAACATCCTAAAGTGACTTGTGTTACAGACACTTCTTCTGACTATGACTCTGATATAAACATTTCTTCACCCAATCCTGCTACGAATTTACAATGTAATGTTGTTTTGGTTGTCGGGGAGAATGAAGGAAGCAAACCATTATGTATTGTGAAATTTGGAGGTATTCCTTTACAGGTTGCTGCTGATTCTGGTTCCCCATTTACTATTGTCAACAAGAGAGTTTGGGAGAAGGAATTAGTAAATGAGTTAGGTCCTCATCTGGAACCTACTGATATTCTTCCAGAAAGCTTTACTGGTAACACTATCGAGATGTTAGGCTTTCGCCCATTAGTTTTTGAATTTAAAAATCGCACTGCATTTTGTAAGTTATACATTGCCATTGATGGTCCTTCTGTATTGGGTTGGAAGGATCAAAGATCCTTACATATTATTCTTGATCCCAACAGCCCTGAACAAGTCCTAGTTACTGGTGTAAGTGAAGATACCAAAAATTGGGTTCTTAAAGAATTTCCTAACGTGTTCTAAGGTAAGATTGATAAATTCAAAGGTTTTTCCCACCGCATAAGATTAAAAAGCAACGCTGTACCTATAATTCATAAAGTACGTAATATACCAATTATAGTTAGGGATGAAGTGAAGAGTGAATTATTAAAATTGCAAAATAGTGGTATTATAGAACCCATCGAATCAGCAGAGTGGATTTCTCCATTGGTCGTTGCCAGACGAACCAATGGAAGATCCGCTTATGTGTTGATTTAAGAAACCTTAACAACAATATAATTGTGGATCAATATCCTTTGCCTAGGATTGACGAAATGTTATCCTTAACTCGTGGGGCTAAATACTTTTCTACGCTTGATTTATCTTCAGCGTATCACCAGATCACTCTACACCATTCCAGCCGAGATCTAACTGCATTTTGTAATCCTTTTGGTTGTTTTCGTTTTCGCCGTATGCCATTTGGATTAGCTTCCGCGGCTGCGGTATTTCAACGACTTATGTCACAACTTTTTGGTGATATGTCCGGAGTCATCTTCTTCCAGGATGATATTCTCATCTTGGGGAAAGATGCATCTCAACATGATTCTAGATTGAGAAAAGTTATAATGTTCTTAGCGACAGATGTCTTACTGCTGAAATTTCAAAATGTAAGTTTTCTGAAGATAAAGTTGTGTATTTAGGTCACGAAATTAGTGTTCAGGGAATAAGACCTAAGACCAAACTTATTAGAGCTATTTTAGATGCACCATCTCCTAAATCCAAAGATGACTTAAGGTCATTTTTGGGTTTGGCAGAATTTTACTCAAAATTTGTTTCTAATTTTAGCGAAAAAACTTATTCCATGAGATGTCTTTTGAAGAACAAAGTTTCGTTCACTTGGTCTCAAGAGTGTCAACAAGCTTTTGAAACTGTAAAAAAAGCTATCTGCTGTGCTCCCAACCTGCAGGGGTTTGATCCCACCGCTTCTACATTTGTCACTACCGACGCTAGTTCTAAAGGCTTAGGAGCGGTTTTGACTCAGATTTCTGAGCGTGATCAGGAGGTTGTAATAGCTTTTGCTTCAAGATCCCTTACACCTACTGAAGAAAAGTACTCGGTAATTGAAAGGGAAACACTCGCAGTTGTTTGGGGATTAGAACATTTCAGGAAATTTATTTGGGGTAAATCGTTTTGTGTGAGAACAGACCATAAACCTCTCACTAAATTACTAACTACACAAGGTTTTTACAAGGCCACTGCTAGAATTGCAAGACTGTCTATGCGTTTGCAGGATTTCTTATTTGATATTCGCTATGTCCCTGGAGCAAAAAATGTTATTGCAGATATTTTAAGCAGGTTTTCTTTACCAATTTTTGAAGCAGACCGTAATTCTTGGAATGATTTTTCTGTTGCTAATGTTGTTGCTAACAACAACATTTTTGACAGTATATCTCAAGATCAGTGGTATAAAGCAGATTCTGATGATAAAGTTTTGACTGAAGTCAAATCTAAAGTTATAACTGGATGAAGCGATTTTTGTAAAAAGGATCTCAATGATTCTTTAAGAGGTTTTTGGGAAGTAAGAGATGAACTTTCTGTCTCTGACTCGTTTCTACTTAGGAGTGACAAGATAATTCCACCTATGTCTGTTAGAGTTCAAATTATGCAGTTATCCCATGAAGGTCATCCTGGCATCTCTCGAACTAAATCCAGGGTAAGAGACCAGTATTGGTGGCCTGGAATGGATAACGATATTGAGAAACTTGTTAGATCATGTATAAATTGTGAAATTTCCGACAAATCTAAAAAGACCTTTAATCCACCTTTGGGAAATGTTATTGCTCCAAATTTTCCTTGGGAAGAATTAGCAATGGATATTATGGGTCCAATCAATTGGTTTGATGACAATATAAAGTATGTTATTGTAATTGTTGATTTATTTTCTAAATGGTTTGAAATGAAAGTTGTCGACAAGGCTAACACTTTTATAATTATTGAATTTCTAGAGCACATATTTATTCAAGAAGGTTGCCCTTCGTCTGTATTAACAGACAATGGTTCCCAATTTAAATCCAAGGAAATACAGTTGTTCTTTACCTCGAATGGAATTAATCATAAGTTAACTCCATTATACCATCCTTCTTGCAATGGTATTGTAGAAAGACTCAATAGGGTCATCAAAAACACTATACAGGTATGTGTTAAATCTGGACTTGTGTGGGAAAGTGAATTTAAGAAAATGTTATGGGCATATAGAGTAACTCCTCATCCCTCTTCTGGGAAATGCCCATTCACTTTAATGAGATGTAGAATTCCTTTTTCAAAAACTAATCCTAGTTGGATGAAAAGGAATGATATGTTTTTCTATAATGCTGAAGAGATCAAATCTAAATTATCCTTGTCTCAATATAAGAACAAATTGTATCATGACAATAAGCATGGTTCTAAACCTGTCAAATTAAAAATTGGAGATTCTGTCTGTATTAAAAGTGCTAGAAAAGTTTCTAAAGGTCAAAGCAAGTTTAGTTCTCCAAAGAAAGTTGTGAAAGTTCATGAAAATTCCGTTACTTTAGAGAATGGTGAAAAATGGCATTTAAGTCGTTTAGCGTTAGCTCAACATCCATACGAACAAATTTTCAATGACAATGAATGTGTTCCTGCAATGAAATCTCGTGGCCATTTTTGGTGTTTTGACTCCAATCAGCCTGACTCTCAAATGCAAGTCATCATCTATTCCAGATGGTATTGATTCCAGTCTATGTGATGATTGTGTTCATGATGATCAAGAGGCAACTTCTGCCCATAATGACGATCATGATGACCAAAAAGCTGCATCTGTCCAGAAGTCTTCTTTTGGTAGGTCAGTTAAAAGACCTATGAAATACAATGAATTTTTTGTCTATAAATAAAAAAAAATTGTTTTTGTTTTATTTTACTTAAAAAAAAACAACAAAAAACAAAGAGGAGAAGATATGTGGTATGTTAGTTATTTATATTGTAAGCACAATCACATAAAGATTGTTGTAATTAGTGTTATCGCTTTAAGATGTAAGTATCCATTTGAATGTAGCATGTGGCAATGTTCTACATTCTAGTTATGCTTTATTAGAATGTTCTATGTATTACTGGTAGAGTTCCTGTTGGTTGTGAACCTATCCAGACGTGCTTTTATTCTTGGAATAAATCTTCGTTTTACAACCTGAATTGGACCAATTCTTCTATTCAATATACTACAAAGCTCTATTTGCCACATCCAAAGCCTTAACGTAATTCACAGTATTATATACTACATCAGTTGAAAAGGGGTCAAACGTTCTCCGCAAACACCAACAACCCCATTTTCTCCAAGCCAGTCTATATACTTTCTTGGTTCCAAGAGTCCAGGATTCTGAAAAGGAGTAAAAAATCCTCTGCCAAAAGACTGGGCATCTCACTGTCTCCTGAAATTCTCCAAGCATGAGAGATTGATGTTCCTGCATTATTCATTTGTGATGTTATCCATGGGTACCCAATAACAGTCCCTCATACAATGACAGAATCAACAGAAAATTCACTGACATCTCTTATATAACCAGAAACCATGCTCGAGACCTCCAAATTGGAGTCACACCCAGACTGTCTCCCTGCGTCTGCAAACTTGTACATGCAAACGTGCTATCATAGCAAATGGATAGAAAACATAAGGTGTTAGTACCCTCCAGTCCTGAAGAAAAGCATATATTGCCATACTTCCAGATCTGGCCTCCAACAGAATAATTTGGGGAGCTGAGTGTTCAAACTGACCGCAAACAGATCTATTGCAAAAGGACCCATATTTTTTGAACTTTTCAAAAAATCTTGCACTCTAGTCTCCAATCATTTGCTTTTGCATCTAAAAAATTCCTTGAATAACAATACGTCATCCTGTCCATCCCTTGAATATGTTCTGCTATAACAGTGATTCTTTTGTTCAAACAATAATTCCCCAAAATATTGATCATATCCATCATGCCCGTTGAATGAGAATCCCCCATCTTGTTCACATAATGTACTACAGACACATTGTCCATGCGTGACATCACACAGCATCTCAATTTGTAAACATTTAAAATTGGATAAATACTAAATACAATATGATGAAGCAATGAAATATGTAGGTCATCCGTTACTTTGTAGCCTGAGCATTTGATTTGTTTTAACCATCCGCCAAAGGCCTATACAGTAAAACATTGTTGGTGGGTACTTCAGACACATGTTTAGCTTTCTTTCTGGGTCAAACTGTATTATAGAGTGAGGTATGAGCAAGCACACTTCGGGAACCTTACATGTTGTTTCAGGAAGTAGGGTAAAAACCATTGCAAGTACAGTCCAGTGAGCTACACTCTATAGTACATTTAGGAAGGGTAGCTTTTCCCAGCATGCCCAGGAAAGTGTGGATGATGACATATCAAGCTGGTTGGTAGCACAATCTGACTGTCTTCTAGTGGTTGTTTCCACAAGGCACTTTCTATTTTACCCACATTTCCAGTTACTTGATGACAGTACACCTAGCATTTACTTTTGAATCATCCCTAGATGGAGTAACTCGGTACTGAGGGGATGGGGCCCTTACGTTAGAGGTATTCAAAGTGTCTGTAGATTACAAATCTTTCATGGTGGCAGGAGATTGGGGTCCGTTTTATTTCTGAGTTGACTTTAAGGGGAGGGCGCCCATTTTACTTCTCTAGCTCCTCCTCTTTGTTTGTGAATACCATTAATGTGAACCTACAGCCAGGAAAACACAGATGTTTTGTGGGAAGAGGGGATTTGCGGAATGACAATAACCCAAACGGTAACTAGATCTGGCTAGCCTTAGTGTTAAGTCCTGTTCCCAATACCACATCACATCCTAGCAAGAGCACAAATGTACTCAAATAAAGCCAATGATCACTTCTCCCATCCCTTTAACAAAAGCATCTCTATTAGATCATTTTGTGGAATATTACAGGAACTTTAACAAGGATATATCAAATTGAATCACTAGTTATGATACTATCTGCCCTCCAGAAACCTGGTAAAAATATAAAGTTAACACCCCTGGGTTTGTGACTCTAGATTTACCGGGGAACCATTTATAGGCTAAAGGACCTTTGCCAGTCATCCTTGTTGTCCTTAATGCTGCAAAACGGAATCTGAGCTTTGATTCACTTAAAGTGAAATCAGATTACATCCAGACAGTAAAAAACAAATGTAATTCCAGAGTCAGAAAGTTAGGATCACATCAAAGTGGGTGTTCGATAATATGTACATACCTCCTGACGCAATCAGAAAAAAGATAGTCCACAAACTTAATGAATAGTATCCAAAACAAAATAGAAGCTGATAGTAAGACAAAATAAATAGTTATTAGGGACTTCAATAATACAGTGGTTGGCTCACAAGTTAGTCTAAAGAAGTCTGATAGAACAGATTGCCCTTTGAATGTCCCTGATGACATAGGCCTTATCACAACTACACATTCTGGAATAGACTTCCTCCACTTTCCTAATGAAGCTCAAATGGCAGGGCACCCCTAATACCCCAGCAGAACCCTCATATCAAACACAAACTATTAGCAACTATTTAGTTTAAACCCTTGTGACTTCAACACCTTTCCTGTTTGTCACCATCTTTGCAATAGTCCAGAAAAAAGGGGCTGATCATTGGCCTCCGGGTCTAGTATGAATCTTAAAATCAATCAATCAGAGTACTTGTAAAGCACGCTACATACCCGTGAGGGTCTCAAGACGCATGGGGGGGGGGGGGGGCGCTACTGTTCGAAGAGCCATGTCTTGAGGAGTCTTCTGAAGGTGAGTAGGTCTTGGATCTGCCGTAGGTGGGTAGGGAGGGTGTTCCAGGTCTTGGCGGCGAGGTAGGAGAAGGATCTGCCGCCAGAGGTCGTTCGTTGGATGCGGGGGACAGCGGCGAGGGCGAGGCTGGCGGAGCGGAGCTGGCGGGCGGGGTGTAGAAGCTGAGTCTGCTGTTCAGGTAGGCTGGTCCGGTGTTGTGGAGTGCTTTGTGTGCGTGGGTGAGGAGCTTGAAGGTGATCCTCTTGTCAACGGGGAGCCAGTGAAGGACTCTCAGGTGGGGGGTGATGTGGCTGTGGCAGGGGACGTTGACGATTAGTCGGGCGGAGGCGTTTTGGATGCGTTGTAGTCGTCGTAGGTGTTTGGCTGGGATTCCTGCATAGAGTGCATTGCCGTAGTCCAGTCTGCTGCTGATGAGGGCCTGTGTCACCATTCTTCTTGTTTCGGTCGGGATCCACTTGTAGATCCTGCAGAGCATGCGGAGGGTGTTGTAGCAGGAGGAGGAGATGGCGTTGACCTGTTTAGACATGGAGAGGGAGGAGTCGAGGATGAGACCTAGGTTGCGTGCATGGTCGGTGGGTGTTGGTGCTGTTCCCAGTGTGGTCGGCCACCAGGAGTCGTCCCAGGCTGAGGGGGTGATTCAGAGAATGAGGACCTCTGTCTTGTCCGAGTTCAGCTTCAGACGGCTGTTGCTCATCCAGTCGGCGACGGCCTTCATTCCCTCGTGGAGGTTGGTTTTGGCAGTGTGCAGGTCCTTGGTGAGGGAGAGGATGAGCTGGGTGTCGTCGGTGTAAGAGATGATGTTGAGGTCGTGTTGGCGGGCCACTTGTGCGAGGGGGGCCATGTAGACGTTGATCAGCGTCGGGCTGAGGGATGAGCCCTGGGGGACGCCGCAGATGATGTTGATGGCCTCGGATCGGAAGGGTGCGAGGAGGACTCTCTGGGTTCTGCCGGAGAGGAAGGACGTGGTCCAGTCAAGGGCCTCCTTCTAGGAGGCATGTCTTTAGAGTGCGATGGAAGACCGTGTCGAAGGCGGCTGACAAGTCCAGGAGGACGAGGGCTGATGTTTCGCCGTTGTCTAGTTGGTGCCTGATGTCGTCTGTGGCGGCGATGAGGGCTGTCTCGGTGCTGTTGTTTCGTCTGAACCCGGACTGGGACGGGTCCAAGATGTTGTTGTCTTCCAGGTGGTGGGCCAGTTGTATGTTGAGATTGCAAATCATAAAATACTGGAATCTTTAAAGCGGGGTGACCTCAATTAGGCATCTTAAATATACACACGTTTCATAATCCAGATTGTAACAATCACCGGGAAGGAATTAACCAGACTAATTTAGTACTTGCCCTAACTCATCCCCAGATTATAGGGAAATGGCGGGAGGTGATATCCAGTGCCCTACATCATGTAAATCCCACAAGAGGTGCTCTACTGAACACAAGTAGTGGAAGATCCTGTTGGAATAATGTAACACTTGGTACACTGCCGATATTAAAAAAAATCATAAACAGGATTAGGGGAACTGTATTATCAAGTATAGGAAATACTCTGCTATAAACAGAAATGAGGACATCACTATAAAAAGGGTAAATTAAAGGTTACAGAAAGGCTGTTTGAGAAGCTTAGAAGAGGTTTCAAGCCTAGAGATGGACTGAAATAAAACTCTGGGCTAATACTCAACTCCAAAAAGTACTGAGATTTGATAATTTCCTTAGGAGAAGGAGGTAACAAAAAAAATTACTTTCAGTTATCAGATTAAGGGAAGTATGTCACTTCTTTATATTTTTTAGATTTTGTAACTAAATGGGACCCATCTAATTCAGGTCTAGTTAACCTAATAATTTCATGAGATCAAGTGGCTGGACCAGTCACTGCATCCCATGTGTTGGGGTGCCAAGACCAAATGGTCTCCTATTATACCATCAAAGCTGACTGCATCATTTGGTCCCAATCACTATCAGTCCCTTTCGACTATGTGTTAGAACTGAAAACAAACCTCAATTTATGGAAATGCTCTATACGTCAGTCCATGTTCAACAAGCATTGGCAAAGCCAATAGGTCTCGTCTATGACAGCCATTGGCTTTGACAAGGTTTAGCAGCCAAGGTGCACAGCAGCATCCAGTGTGACTAAAACCCATTTTTTAAAAGTGATATGATGCTGTCTGCTCTGCAATAACCTCAAATAAATATTTGGTTTACCACAAATTGACTCTCAACACAACTCAGAATAGAACTAGTGATGCCAATAAGGTCTATATTCTGTATGCTACATTCTTCAAATACAGTAACAGTATAAGTACTGCTGAGGAGGTGACCTTGAAGAACTTACAGTCTGATGAACTACACTGTAAAAAGAATACAGCCACAAAGTGGACCATGCACATGGAAACTATCATCGCCTAGCGATCAGAGCATTTTGGCAAGATCCTCCTCTTGTACCCACTTCAAAGAAACAGTCAACACTGAGGGACTATAACATCTGCTGAGAAGATCAGAGCAGTGGAAGCAGAAGAGACACTCAGTTGATCTGATGTATGGATAAGACTAGATGCTTCTACTAATGACTGAAAATTATTTGAGTACTGACGCATCAAAGCTATAAAATGGCTATGTTTTAAATTAGACTCTTCGGTTATTTGATACTGAATATGCAACTTTAAAAGTTTCCGGTAGATAATGATTTTGGAAACAGATTTTTTCTGGCAAATAACCTCAACACATACACTAGAAGGACTTGATTTTGACACCTGAGAGTCTTCTTGACGTTTACCCTGAGACTGTATTTATCACATTATGTGTTCTTGTACATTCACAAACAGTGCAACTGGATGTTTAGAGAGAGAGAGAGAGGTAGAGTTATACTTTAAGTGAATAACAACTCTGGCAGACATTCCAACTTTAAGATGATTATGGTAACTGTGTCATACTGTATCTCGCCTCAACCTATGCACCGCTTGTCTTGAGCTAGGCCCTGAGAGTTGTAACAACCTACCCTGCTACCCATGAGAGACACGGAAGCTTAAGAGGCCAACTCTCCCATGCAGACCCATGTCCAACAACCTCATCCATACAGAAAGCTAGCGTCTCTGATACTGCTAGCTAGGCCCTGCAACTTTCAAAATCTGGGAAGAAGCCATCACGTGTGACGTCATACGCAGTTCATTTCCAGGTGCAGGAATTTAGGATGCAAAGCTACCCGAAATGGGAATTTAGTTTGAACTTTGGTTTTATCTCGTAAATATCGTTTTACAACACATATGTATTTGTCTTGTAATGTTGTCCAACTGCTTATAATGGTAACTATATTTTTTCAGCAAGTAGATAGGCAGACAGATGAATGGGCAGTTGGGCAGGCGAATAGATGGACAGTCAGACAGATTTAAGACGAATATCCAAAAAGTAAGATAGGCTGCACAGCACTGCAGTCAGAAGATGTGACGAACAAAGAGAGGGCAAAAGACGCCAAAAAGCAAAAACAGACATCCAACGTAGACATGGAAAGGTAAACAGCCATCCAAAGTAGACATGGAAAGGTCAACAGACATCCAAAGTAGACATGGAAAGGTTTACGAAAATGCAGTGGCGGCTCGTCCGCTAAGGCGGAGGAGCGTTGCCCCACTGCCATGTCAGCAGTGCAAAAAACAAAAATATAATGATATGCGGCAGTCGGGCGGGGCTGGGCTCTGTGACGCCAGAGCAGAGGAGGAGTGGTTTGCACTCCTCTAAATGCACATTACGGTTTGGCCGTCATGCACACTTGGCATGTTCTCCATTGGGCTGTGTTGCACAGCCCAGTGGAAAACATACCTAGGCTCCCAGGCATTGCTTGAGTAGCCAAACAGGATGCTCAGACCAATCACACCGCTGCTCCAGCAGCGTGGTGATTGGCTGGTAGAGTCCGGAAGTCTGGGCGCTTCCAGCAGACCGAGGTCCGAGGAGAGGCGTGCGGCGGCTCGGCTGGGAGGAGGGTGGGATACTTTTTTTTGTGGTTTTTTTAATCCATTACCTCCCCCTGCGACCACCCCCATTCACTGACGAAAAGAGAAGAGAGACATAAGCAAGAAACAAGAGCGAACCACAACGGAGAGCTGTTTAAATGTGCATGCCAACACTGTTGAGCACTACTTCAAACTGCTTAACAGGACAGGGATTTAAAAATAAAACATCACTCAAAATTTCCACATTTGTACCTTCCTGAAATCCACCCTTAAGAGCGATCTGATGCTGCAGAGAGGTGCAGAAGACAAACTGCAGGAAAGCCTCCAGACAGAGCATTTTACGTCTATAATAAAAGTGTGTGGAGTTAAAGCTAAAGGATGAGCAGCACTTATCTGCTGGTACATGTCAGGATTTCAATGATCCAGGAAATCCGGGGATGTCATTTTAGGTGATAAATCTGCACGATATTCAATAAAAGCAGACACCGTTGTATTTCCAGAATAAATGTAAAATTCTGAAAGTCTGAGTAAGTGGTTCGTATTCAGTAATCACAGGCAGATGTTCGATACTGGACCCTGCAACCAAACTGCTGCAGATATTCACTGATATATGGCAACTGCAAGCCACTAAAATTGGACAAAGCTCCCAACTTCATCTCTCTTGCTTTCACTTCTGAACTGCGATGTTACTTTTCGAAAGGGTCAATAATTTGGGGTGTCAATCTTTCTGAAAGAAGAAGAGCTGTACGTTTTTTACGATGGATATAATTTAAAATGTTCTGCTGCTATTGTTCACACAGAATGGACAGAACCTACAATTGCTGTAAAAGGCCAAAACTAAGTACCCTTATTACTGGAGTGGGATTAAGGGTAGATGTAGGTTAATTACAATAACTTGCACCGCACTGCATGCCAGATAGGAACCTAAGGTCACCTTGGACTCCAGGGTGTGCTTTTAACAGCCAAAGAATGGAGGCGAACAGCCCAGTGTATCCAAGGTTCTAGCCTCTGGAACTTGTTACGCCTGGATTGAGGGCAGAACCCAACCACACAGCTCCAGGAAGGGCCAGAAAAATGAGCTTTTCAGATTAGCTTTCTACAATTCCCGAGGAATCCTAGATATGAATTTCTATCCACATATGCCTGGACACTAAATAGCCCCTTGGCTGTTCTCCAGAAAAATCTACTTGGATACACAGCACTCTGAAGTGGTCGAAATGAGATGTGCACTGCCCCACAAAAACACAAAATACCAAATACATGATTACTAAACTCACAGTAAAACTGCACATTATGAAATAAATGTTAATTACAGCAATTAAGGTATTGCTTACTATGCACGGCCTTCTTAATGACAATTTACACAGTAATTCCGGCATTACTCACAGTTTCATAATAAATGAGACTATAGACTTTAAACAACTGTGTGATTTTAAATTAAACCACTTCCTGGAACTGCACAGCAGCGCTCCACTGCCTTCTGGTTAGGTTTGTAATATTCAAATACCCCATGCATACATATATGTATATGACTTAATTGCAGCTATACGCGGAATATTTCCCCTCCCCCAATTAATTTTTTGGAAACACGAGTACCAAATGGGGTACTTAGAATTACAGCTGGTTAAAATTGGCACCAGCAAAAGGAGGGGCTTCAAATAAAAAATTTTAATGGCCCTAAATTTGACAGCATAGGAATGGATTTAATTTGTACACCTAAAAGCTAGTTCCCCACATCAGGCCGATAATAATTGATGGCAGCCACCACCAGTTGTGACAGGATACCTCACTGGCCAATCGGCAAGACTTCTTGTGACCCCAAGTGACACCTAGAGTCAGTGACAATCATCATCAGTGATGGACAGAATCCAACATCTGTCCATAAAAGCTTCTGAATACCAATGCACCCCTGCAGACAATGAGGTTAGCACCGACAGCACATAATTGGTCCTGTATCAGCCGCATATTATAACAGATCCAAGGCCACTTACCTGCCTCCAAGAGCTGCACTGCTCATTTGTGACACCCCCTGAGAGATGTCGAGATAGTACAGCCCCAACCAATATCAACGAAGCCCACACTGGCCTTTCAGGATAGCCTGCTGATGTCCGATTGCCAGATATTTCAGTCTAGCCCTGGAGGGTGGAGAAGACAGGGTACCTTCTTGGAAAATTATTAGAGATGGAAGACAGGGACAGGGGATCGGGCGGAGGAGATAGTGCACAAGGGACGGATATGGCATGGATGCACCTCAAAAATGGTGAGCAGTCGAAGAAGGAGAAACTCGAAAAACAAAGGAAGAAGGTGGAAAAGGGAGTCAGCATGAAAAGCGGCCAGAGACAGTAAATGGGGAAAAGGTACAGGAGTAGCGGGAACGGAGGAAGAAAGGTTACTAAAACAGAGCGTAGTGGGTTAGTGAAGCACACACACTACCGGGGTGGTCAAAAAGTTGGGAGCAGGCACGGAAGTGGAAAGTACAAGAAGGTTAAACAATGAGAGAGAAAGGAGACAAAATGACAAAGAAGAGTTTGGGGAAAAGGGGGCACAGATGTAGGTGGGAAACAGCATGAAGTTTAGGGACAGGGCTTGCACGTGGTTTCCTCGTGTGCTAAACGAGTTACTGCTCAAAAAGTGCAGAGAACCCACATTAAATAGAGCAACTAATCAAGAACTAGACACCATGGAGGTCTGTCAAGTTTCATTCTTGACTGCTTGGAGAAAGGGCAACACGTCCCAATACTCATGGTGCTATCATGCACTTAATAGTAAACGTGAAAGGTGTCAAGTGTCTCTTAAGTTGGTCCCAATTAGGCGGAAAAAAAACACAAAAGGGAAAAAATCGCCTTGGTCATCTTGTAGCTCTATATTAAAGATGAAGATTATGCAGAAGTAGATTAGCTTGGCACCAAGAGGGAAATATGAAACAGCCAAGCAAAGACATCCAATAGCAGATCCAACAGAAATGCAGGCTGCAAGGAGCAACAAGCATTTGCAAAGCCAATAGGTTTAATCTTCCCGAGAGCTATTGACTTTGCCAATGCCTTTTAGCCATGTTGCATAGCAGCGTGAAATGGTAAAGAGTAGACTAGAGTAGAGTGGAATAGCGTAGAGTGGTGTAGAGTGGAGAGGCATAGAGGGGAGGCCTGGAGTACAGTGGCTTAGAGTGGAGCAGCATAGAGAGAAGTGGAGTGGCATAGAGTGCAGTGTTGTAGAGTATAGAAGAGTGGTGTAGAGTGCAGTGGCATAGAGTGGAGTGGCATAGCGTTGAGTAGAGGGGCATGGAGTAGAAGGGGTAGAGTGGCGTGGAGTATACTAGAGTGGAGTGGAGTAGAGAGGACTGGCATGGCATAGAGTGGTGTGGAGTGGCGTTGAGTGCAGTGGTGTAGAGTATAGTAGAGTGGTGTAGAGTGCAGTGGCATAGAGTAGAGTGGCATAGAGTTGAGTAGAGTATACTGGAGTGGAGTGGTGTGGCGTAGAGTAGAGAGGAGTAGCATGGCATAGAGTGGTATAGAGTAGCATAGAGTATACTAGCGTGGAGTGGAGTGAATTGACATAGAGGACAGTAGCGAAGAGTAGAGTGGCATTGTGTGGAGTGGAGTAGAGTGGCACTGTGTCGAGTGGCGTAGAGTGGAGTGGCACTGAGTGGACTGGTGTAGAGTACCGTACAGTGGAGTGCAGTGGTATAGAGTACAGTGAACATGTGTAGAGTGCAGTGGTGCAGAGTAGAGTGGTACAGAGTAGAGTGGTGCAGAATAAAGTGGTGTAGAGTACAGTGGTGTAGAGTCCAGTGGCGTAGAGTGGTGTAGAGTAGAGTATCATTTTGTGCACTGGTATAGAGTGCAGTGGTGTAGAGTAGAGTGGTGCAGAGTAGAGTTGCATAGAGTACAGTAGTATAGAGTAGAGTGGAATACAGTGCAGTGGCATAGAGTAGAGTGTTTCAGAGTCGAAAGCAGTGGTGTAGAGTTTAGTGGCACTGAGTACAGTGGTGCAGAGTAGAGTGGCGCGAGTGCAGTGGCATAGAGTAGTGTGGTGCAGAATAGAGTGTGTTTGAGTTTTCAGGATTCAGTCTGTCACTTGGGAAAATTCAGATAGTAAGGAATCTGTGGTTAGAAATATCCATCACAAAAGCAGAATCATAACAAGCATTTGCAATGCAACAGGTCTTGCATTACTGAAAGTTTAAGCTATTGGTGTTGCAAATGATAATGCAAAGCCATTTAGCTCAAACGTTCACTAATGCGAGACCTACTGCATTGCAAATGCTTGGGTAGTAAGCCAGGCACCAGCACTGCATGTCTGGGTGCAGTACCGCAAGATGCTTCTAGCGGTCCCTAGTGAGCCAGGCACCAGCACTGCATGTTTCAGTGCAGTGCCGCAGGCTGCTCCTAGAAGTCCCTAGTGAGCCAGTCACCAGCACTGCATATCTTGGTGTAGTACTGCAAGCTACTACTAGCGGTCAATTCAGAGCAAATTGTTTAAATATTACTAGACGGTGAAATGCTTTAGCGTCCCTCCATTCGCATTGGCTGCCAAGTTCTTTGTTTTTATCCAGAATCCTGCTAGCGCTTCGAAATCCCAGCTGATGCACCTTCACAGCGCCCTCTTCACCTCACCAAAGCGGTTAGCCTGTTTGATGGGCTGCAAAGCACTGCCCTATGAGCTAAGATCCATTTGTTAGGTGAAGCCCCTCGCCTCGTAGCCCCCAGACCGACTAACCAAAGACACAGTCTTCAACGCTGCCAGAACACACACCGTACGGTGCCCGAGCTACCGACTAGCGTGGACTCATACTGTATCTTGTAAAGAACAGGAAGGTGCGTTAATGTCAAACCCATCACATATGGCCCCCGTTGTGGCTTCAGTTAAAGCACTGTGCTTACCTCAAAAATAACAGTCTTTCCCTGTGACGAGCAGTAAACATAAAATAAATGGCCAGTTCCATTGGACATGATCAGAGAGCATTTCACCAACATTCTGCCATAAACCGTGGCGCTGAGGCTGCAGACCCACCGCCTCATGCAACAAGCAGCTTGTAACAGTGCAGCAAGATGGGACAAAGCAGCAACAATAGAGAATGCGAAAAAAAAAAAACTATGGTATAGATGCATCAACAATGCCATTTACGATTCCTTATTAGCGAAAAATAAGGATTCGCTAATAAGGAATAGCAAAAGGCTATGCATGTAGAAATCGCAAAACAAATAGCGATTTCTAAACATTCCTTAATTGCGACTTGCAAATTGCGTGTCGCAATTAAGGAATACCTCCCCATTCATTCCTATGGGCCCCATAGGAATGAATGGGAAGACATTCTCAATTTGCGATTCTCAATTAGAGAATCGCAAATTGAGAATGCAATTTCAAGGGTGCCAGGGTGTCAAAAGGACACCCTGTTGCACCCCTGAAATCTGCATATGAGAACATCTTGCACACACACATGCCCCAAGGGCATGTGTGTGTGTAAAATAGAACATTGAAAAATACACTTTAGTGCATTTTTCAAAGTTTTTGCAAATTACCATGAAGTTCAACTTCATGGTAATTTGCTCCCCCTATTAGCGAAATCGCTAATTTTTTTCTTTGATGCATTGCATTTAAGGAATCTCAATTTGAGATTCCTTAAATACAATCGCAATTTAAGTAATAGCAATTTTGCGATTTCTTAAATTGCAATTTTTGCATTTGGGATGATGCATCCCAAATGCAAAAATACTGGTGGCAAAGGGGCAGATTCTGAGAATCTGCCCCGTTGCGACCGGTTTTTCCTTTGATGCATCTATACCTATTTTTCCACAGATAGTTGTTAAGCTTGGAACAGTTCAGATTCACAGGGATCACATTAGCGCCGAGACCTGCATGGTGAAAACCAAGACAAAGCAGCAACAAAGAGAATGCAAAAAACGAATAAAAAAATGTAAAAGCCACTTACAGATTCTTTTTTCTTTACTTTTGAAGGAATTGCGGCACCTGGTTTAAAGGTAAAGTGTGGGTGCCGCGATTGCTTAAAAAGTAAAGAAATAGCAAAAAAAAGGCATGGGGACGCATTTTTATGCCTATTTCCTTTTTATGCAATTGTGGCACCCGCGCTTTAGCTTAAGATGTTCAAAGCTAAGGCCTGAGTGCAGCCATTATAACAAAAGTAAAGAAACAGATAAGGCGTATCGCTGGTTAAAAATAAAAAAAAGAGAAAAGAAAGCGTTCAGGGAGAGCGTGTCCAAGAAAATAGTGCTCAAAGGCAGTAATTAAAACATACCGAGTAACAACACATGTAATGGGGGGTGTCCTCATGGGACGTTACAAGAAGAGGAAAGACGGCACTAAGGAGGGACTACTAAGCCTATTGACCAATAAAAAGCCACTATTTACAAAGGACAGGGACAGAAGCCAATTAAAAAGATCGGCTGAAAGTGGGTGGAGCTTCAAGCCCATATCCTGAATACAGCATGTCTCGAGACCTAAAAGCGAGTTGGGATGGGAGAAAAAAGTGGATTCAAGAGTTAGAGCAGGGGAACTAGAGACACAGATGACGGAAAGAGGTTGTTGCCACGCAGGACAGCTGCACAGACACTGTAGCTGCCTGTCCGCCTACATTTTAATTGACCTCTTATAAGACAATTTTTTCTGGTTGTTGCAAAACGATTATTCCCACTCCTTAGGAACAGGTACAAAATAATTGCGCTATACATGAACACCTCAAAGACGAATTTAAGATTTGAGGTTCGAGACATGTGGCTTGCTGCAAGGGTCACAATATGTTTTTTTCTTTTCTAAAATGTGCAGCAGGTGCATGGCGCAGCCATTCAGGTGCAGTTCAGACAGAAACGGAAGCAGTAACTCTGACCAGAAATGCCAGGAGCCGAGGCAGGGTAGCAATGGTTACAGGAAAGAACACAAACGTTGGTGGCAAATCCAGATCAGCTGTTTTAAACAAGCAAAGGGCTTGATGAGATGGTCATGGGGGTCAGGCTCAGTACTGTCACAAAATAAGGGTCTTCTGCTTCTAAACATTAAGTAGCTTGAACAGTGCGCTTAACAAGCTTGAGCAAATGTATCCGAGGTCATTCCAAATTCTAGGTATCATCTTATCCAGGACATTACCAAACCCCCTTTGACCTGATTACTGATGGTTGCTTGAAGCCCATTTAAATACTCTGCGTTTTATACACATCGACTATTTGGAATATGTATGACATGGTGCTCAAAAGAAGATGAAAATCGTCGTGATGGCACGAAGCAAAGCATCTAAATAAAGAGAACATTTCACAACAAGTGGATCTCAAGATTTTAGATTTGGTGGCAGCTTGGACTAACCAGTGTCAGAGCTCCAGCAATACTTTGACTATCTGATAAGTCTTGAGTCGAAATTTACATGACCTTGGAAAACATTTGCTTTCTCAGTGTCTACAACGCCCTTAAAATAAAGCAATAAATGACTCACACAAAATTATATGCTAACATGTAAAGTAAAACGCATAAAAAAGGTGTGCATAGCTACAAAAGGATACATTTCCCTTCCTATTTGTTTTAACAAATGAGTGTAGGCTGCAGAGGGGCGAGACTGCTGCAGCAGACTTTACAAGGGTCAGGATTTGCATCCACTCTGCATGTGGCACACAGCCAGCGCTGGGAGGGCAAAGACAAAACCAGTGTACACAAACAGATCAAAAACATCCTGCAAACGAACCGGAATGCAGGTCCCCGAGCAGTGTCGTCGCCTGCCTTCTGAGCTCATGGACCACGTATGTGTGGTCGTTATGCCACAGTGCTACTCCTAAACATCCAAAAAGTAAAAGGTCCAGTTAATGCCCCTCTTCGCCTCCATCCTCCTCTTCTTCTTCCAAAGGTTTCTCTTTCATTGCTTATCGGTCCCTAAGAATAAAACTTCAGCACCGTTTGCCATGCACCAACCACAGATGGGTGTGAATGCAGAATTGTCTTACACACAGGCTCGCTATATATGCAGGTTGTTGTACAGACAGCCCCAGTATTTGTGCACAATCTGTCCGGCATACAGCAGCAGGGGTGCAAAGGCAATAAATAGGTGTGTACAGTTTGACCTACAAAATCCCGAGGTAGATGTTTTATTTGTTGTCCACATAGCCCGCCAGGTGTGGATGGGTGTGTATTGATGGAGTTACACAAAACCGTAGTGCGCATGCATAATGGATCCTATGCACAGCCTATTGGCTAAAGGTTGTCCTACATATCATTTTATTAGTGTGCGGTTTGTCTTACACAATACCCCCCTCTACTGTTCACACTGTCCCTAGTACGTGTGTAGTTGGACCTTCACACAGCTCTAGAAAGCGTGAACAATTTGACTTGCACACAACCACATTAGGTGCACATCACAGTGCGATGCGCATCCCTGCGGCAGATGTGCAGTGGGTCACACATACAGCCTCAGTAGAGTGCAGTGTGCTCTACACATCAACACAATGGATATGCACACTTTGCACATGCATTACAACAGTAGAGGAGCACTATTTTTCTAAAGATAGTTGTTAAGCGTGGAATAGTTCAGATTCACAGAGATGACAATAGCACCGACGCCTGCATGGTGAAAAACAAGCCAATGTGCCAATGTGTTCCCTGGTAAAAATGAAAAGAGGTATCAGTGAAGAGGAACTCTGAAGAGACATTACTTGGAACAAAAGTACAAACTACTGACATCCTACAGCCCTCCATTTCCACAAAGACACAAGCATGTTAGCTTCTAAGGAGGATAACCATGAACTTCTTGAATTTGTCAACTATAATGGACATATGTGCAGCATGACTGCATGGAACATCCAGGCAATAGCCAACCTGGTCTAAAAAACTAATTACCATACAAGTTGAAAAGACACATAACTCTTCTTTGCTTGTCCTTTTATTGTACTCTGTCAGTACTGACACTACTTCCGGTTCAACTCTGGCCTTGGAAGTGTTCATTGTCCATCATTTTGAATTGGTTATCATTCTTAACTCATGGAGGAAAACCCCATGATACTGGCCCGAGCAGGCATGACTGTAATGGAGAGAGCTGCCTAGGTAATGAGATGACAATGTCAGGTTTATCTAGTCCATCCTCCTGTGAAAATACGACTTTTAACAGACACTGGGTTGCTAGCAGGGACAGCATGCTCATCCCCAAGCTCCAACCCAGGCCCGGGCTTCTGACGGCATCGAATATACAAGGCTGGTAAGAACTGTAGGCCATAAACCTTTGCGGTAGAGCCCAAAGTCTGATCCACCTTGTGAAACAGAAACCATTGCTTGGGTATAACTATAACCTGCTTCAGCCATGTTTTCCTGCTCACGCTAATGTTGCGGACAGGAAGTGCCCATCTCTGAGGCTGAGCTGTATTCTACCGTTGACTCCATAGGCAAGAAAATGTAGGCTAGTTTGGTCGGTAGAAATATTTACTTATTAACATTTCCAATTAAAGGTCGTTTCACTCACTCGTGTGATGCAAGTCTAGGCACATCCTTGTATTTTTTTTAAATCACTCACATGACTATTATCAAAACTTATGAGTGCCAGTGTTAAAATGTAGGGCTTCGCCGTTACAGAAAGAGCTTGCACCATATGCCTCTGCTGGGGAAATTCTGGCCCGCCGAATCTGTAATTCATAGATTATTAATGTTTCTTTCGTTAATAAACCCTTCCAGGCTTTGACTGGCTGTGTGAAGATTTCTTCGACAAAAGTTGGTGCCATCAGCTGGAAATCAACTACACATGGGCCAATGCAGAGCCAGAGCTGGGTTGGACTTCACACAACACTCCTCGCACCAATGGTAAGATGGAGGCTTCTCGATGGGAGCTTAAGTGGAGAACGATCAGGGCAGACAATAACAATGCAATTATAATGTAATTAAATGCAAAGTCTCATTGTGTTGATCGATTTGAAAGGGCATTTTGGTTTCAGAACAAAGAATTGTTGTTTAGGTAGGTGACAACGGATAAGTCGGTTTGGGTAGGTACAGGGAAAGTCCTGGGATGTTAAGAGTTATTAGTGTAGGAGAAATCCATGGTAACACAGCAGGAGCCTCAAGATAATGTGAAGGGGCATAATGATAGCCCAGAACCTTTAACACCGATATTAGCAGATGAAGGTGTGAACCAAAGAGGTGCACTGATCTAGGCGCTCTGAAGTCTCTACAAGCCTCAATAGGCTAAGACTAGCGGTCGTCGAACACAAGCTAGTTTGTGGACAAGCATGAATATACTTTCCTACCCCCTCCATGACAGCAAATGGGAAGAGCTGTAAGTGTTACACTTACCCTTCGTACCTTCTGTCTACCACATTCACAGGAGGAGCTTCGACAACCGGCCAACGGACACCAAGACATTTCACCTGGTTGTGAATCTGGGTATAACAAAGGAAATCGGGGCAGAAAAATCTAAACTCAACAAAGCTGCAGCTACATGGACTTCTACTAATGCAATGTACTACTAGTCTGGTAAAAGCACATGCAGGAATACAGAAGACTGGATAAAATGCACAAGTGTATTTTACAGAATAATATTGAGCATGTGAATAACCTTAAGAAATAATTGAAAATTCCAAAAACATAGCAAATTCTAAATTAATATGTCGAAATCATGAAATTAAGGAGGAATCTCAGACGTAGAAACTGAAAGACACCCCCAAGAAACAAGCTACAAATTAGCCACTTGAGGGACCAAGAGACAATATTTATACTTTGATGGACGTTACTCTATCTGTCATGGTGGCGGAGGACATTAACTACGTAATCCTGACAAGTTTGGTGGACCGCCACCCTCAGTTTTGACAGCTGATCACCACAATGTTATAATTTTTTTGTTTTTCAGAAACAAACTCCCAAAGCTTGAGTTTATGTCTGGAAAAAAAATAATCGCGACCACTTCCTCCCAGAGAGGACAGCAAAAAGGACAGGTTACTTAACTTTCTGTAACGCTTTTTCAAGATGATAAGTTAACCACTTCGCTGCGGCCGGAATTGCCCGCTGTGCTGGACAATTCAACGAGTGCGCGGTTTGGACGGTCCCTGGCCGTCCTCCGCACATGCCCACGGGGGTCGTCGGACGCACAGAAGACGTTAACTGCAGATTCCTCACGGGAAAATATCCTCCATGGGTCAGACTGGTTCCAGAATTTTTCACATCAGTTGTCCAGTGTGCCGCTAGAGGATGCCGGGCTGCTCCATGATGGTCTTGTTCCACCCAGGAAGTGATGGAGTAAAGCCGCATAAAAGCGCCGTTCTTGCGTGCTAACATCAGTTTCTTGCTTGACTCCCACACAGAGCAAAAAACAATTAAATATACCAGTGTGCACACCTATAATTTGGGACCTTTTTGGATGGTGAAAGTAGGCTACTCCACAGACCAGGAAGGTGGGCGGGTGGTAAGGAATCTACAGTTAAATAGAGAATACATCGGAAGCAGCATTACTGAAGGTAAGTAATTTGTTCTTCTGACTGATGCTTCTAAACGCAGATTCCTCACTTGTAGAACAGAAATCAAAGCAGTGCCTCCCCCTATCCCCACCCACCCCAAGGTAGAGGGTGTGTTGAGTAGTCTCAGACACAGGAGTCTGGCGGGACCGAATGGGTGGAATGCCCTTCCTGTCACACCTGAATGTCAAGGCACGTCTGCTTCATGAATGTGTGGACTGACACCCAAGTCTCACCCTGACAGATTTCAAGAATAGGCAACAAAGTGGTAGCAGCATTAGCCCAGGGTGGAGTGAGCCCCTTCAGGAGGCTGCTTCCTGGACAATGCATAGCAAATTTTAATGGAGAGGACTATCCACCTTAACAAACTCCTTTCCTGCACTGTCTTACCTTACTTTGCCCCCGAGAGACCCAAAAAAGCTGAACGATTATCCGCCCAATGGTCATTAGTGCGATCAATATAAAAGCGTATGGCTCTTTTGAGATCCAGCTAACGGAGTATCTCCTCCTCTTTCGAGGGGCAAGGCAGAGCAGAGAAAATTGGGAGGGTACTGGATTGCCGAATATGAAAAGGAGTGATTACTTTTGGTCAAAAGGCTAGCCTGGTCCTCAACACTAGTTTGTCTGAGAAAAAGAGCTGTGTAGGGCAGCTGCACCAAGACAGTGTAGAGCTCACTCATGGAACGAGCTGAAGTGACTGCAGAGAGGAAGATAGTTCTGGGAGTCAAAAGATGCAACTAGAAGCTGTGCATTGGCTTGAAGGGTGTGCAAATGAGGATTACCAGGTCGAAAACAAGATGCCACTGTAACATCACAAATGGTTTAGGAGGGAACATGAATGATCAAATCTTTAATAAACCATATCACAACAGGTTATTTTAAACAAGGATAACTGATCTGGCAAACACCAAAAGGCCAGAAGGGCCAACAAATAACTTTTATTAGTGCCCAGTGCAAGATCTTGCTGGGCCAAAGATAAACCAAACAATAAAACATCTGACTATATGTTTGGGTTCGATTCACGGATTCCACACCAGGCCACACATTAGTCCCAGTTCAGGTGCAGAACCTTGTCCTGCCTGCTGCTGCAAAAGAAGATCCTCCGTAAGCGGCAGCCTGACTGAAGGACAGATTTTCATGTTCAGAAGTTGAGTTCCACGCTCTCCTGGGTGAAGCCAGGAGCCAATAAAATAACCTGAACCTATTCCCGAACTTCTTCAGAACTGAGGGGAGAAGAGGTAAAGGTGGAACGGTGCACAGGAGCCCTGTACTCCACTGTAGCTTGAATGGGTCTCCTAAAGAAAGAGAAAGTTCTTGGGAACACAAACATACAGAAGTTTTAACACTAGGTATTCCTGAAAGTGGCAAATAGATTGAGCCAGGTTTTTCACACTGTCAGAAGGTGCCTTGTGCCGCCTTCATTCGTGATCCACCAGGCATCACTGTCTGCCCTCGTGTGCCCTGGCTTTTAAAGATCCCAACAGGTGGTTCACGATCAGGGTGATACCCTGAAGCTTAAGCCTACTCCAGAGACACCGCGCCTCTTGATATAGGACCCAAGACCCCTTTGTACCTTTCCTGTTGTAGTACCACATTGCCTTGGTGTTGTCTGTGAGAACCTGCACCAGTCCTCCCCAGATGGACAGTAGGATGGCTTTCAACGCCGGGCAGATGGCCCACACCTCCAACAGATTTATATGAAGCTGGATTTCGCCAGTGCATCCGAGCCCTTTGATCTCCACCTCTCCCAGGTGACCTCCTCAACCCAGCAGTGATGCATTAGTCACCACCGTCAGCAATTGGTGAAGTGAGAGGGATCTGCAGCAGATCAGGTTGCTGTTGAGCTGCTACTACTGCAGATCTTGTGCAGTCTCCTCCGAGACCTGCATTATGTCTGCCAGGTCCCTTGGTGTTGGGCCCACTGAGACTTCAGATCCCAATGGAGAGCCTTCATGTGGCACCTGGTAATGTGGACTAGCAGGATGCATGAGGCCAACAGGCTAATAAGTCTCAGAGCAGCTCAAGGTTTAAACACTGAGGTCATAGCCGAAATGTCCTGGACTTGTTGCGATTGACGAAAGGCCCTGAACTGCACCGCATCCAGAGATGCTCCTGGAAAAGGAAGCCTCTGAGAAAGAGTCAAGTGTGACTGCAGCTCATTGATCGAGAAGCTCATTGAAGTCAGGTTTGCAGCTGTCTAGAGGACTATGGGAAACTATGACTGACTATGGCAATGCCGCCTTCGACAGCCATTTAATGAGGTTGGGGAAAATTAGTATCTATACTAAAGATGGGCAATGACCACGGCAATCACTTTTGTGAACTTCAGAGGGGCGTTGGAAAGGTCAAAAGGGCGCACAGCAAACTGAAAATGCTCTTGGCTGACTAGGACCCTAGGTCTGTGGGACTACAGGATGGGCACATGAAAGTACATGTTCTGTAGGTCCAAAGCTACCACCCACTTGCCCAAATCCAGGGAAGACAGAACCTGTGCCAATGTGAGCATTTTGAATTTGTCGTTCAGCAGGAAGGCATTCAGAGAGCGAAAATATAATATTGGACAAAAGCCTCCTTCCTTCCTCAGCAAGAGGAAATAGTAAGTGAAAATCACATCCTTATTCTTGAGGCCAGCACCCTCTCGATAGCCTATTTGGACAGTAAGGCTCACACCTCTTGCAGGGGATAGGCACTCCTCTGACAGCAGCTCTCATGTGGGCAGAACTTGTGAAGGGTTGTAAAGAAACGGAAGGGCATAGCCCTGCAGGACAATCTGGAGGGCCCATCTGTGGAATGTGATGGACAGCCACCCCAGGAGAAATTGTCAGATGGGGTGCCTTGCCAACTCTAGGCTATGGCCACCTACATCATAAATACAGCACACATGCATCCACTATACTACATGCATCTACTACACGTATAGACAGGCATACTCATGTGGTATTTATGTCCAACAAAGGTGAGTAAAGTACCTGGTTTTGGGAGACCCATTTAACAAGCATTGGCAATGCCAACAGGTCTGGCTTATGAATGCACTGTCAAGCCGTATCTAAAATAACAAATCCAAGTATAGTAATGACTGCCTTCCTCTCGTCTGTGCTGCTGCTAGAGGAAAGCATCATAAATTATCTAGGACACTTTAAAAGCATTACAATGTCATGTGTTTATTCCTGAAAATTCAAGCTCAGGAAGCTGGATAAAAGAACAAAACAATAACAGCTGTGTGAAGGGCACTTTTCTGTGGAAGCGCACAACTTCTGTCCAATCAAAACATGTACTCCTGGCTCCCATTATGTGAGAGGAGCCATAGCCACTCTTTTGGTGTTTCTCCCATGACTGTCTGGTGACGGCTGCGCTGTCGAGCGAGACCAAGAAGAAAGTGGTTGAGACCACAAGCAACACTCCCTGGGAGGGACAGGTGAAAGGCCTGCTCTCACACTATATCGCTGCCAACCCTGTCAGTCGCCTCCTCGACAACATATTAAGCAGTCAAGCACAAAGAGGAGGGTGCACCAATCCATGCCACAAAACATGATCCCGTACCCAAGCCTGGTCGTCGTGGGTGTGGTAGTGGGGGTCAGAAAACGACAGCTTTCCTGTCATGACCTCCAGAGAAAGGCGAACACCCACCATCGCCAGGCAGGGGGCCTTTGCTGTCCCAACAAGTAACTTAACTTTCAATACCAGGAGCTTAATTCAACCGCAAAATAAAATTAAAGAGCTTCTTTACTGTAAAATAAACCAAAAAAGAAATATAAGGAACAAGAAAAACACCCTTTCGTGTTTCCGACATCACCTCATGAACTTTAGAGCTATGTCTATACAATGGAGCCCCCGGAATCGATAATGGAACCTGGTTTCCTTTTAGAATAACAAACATAAAAGCAAAATATACCGTTTTTCTTTCTTCAAGAAATGTTGGTCTGTGTGATGAAATCACTTCGAATTGTACGACAGAAATTAACACATTAACCACGATGAGTGGCCATGCTTCCTTGTCTTCACGTACGGACAAAAGTTAGTCTACGTCCGAGGATGTGCTTGATATTCCAAAAACTTAATGTGAAAGACGTAAATATTTCATACAGCAATATTTCTTTCTCGCTTGCAACAGAGACCGTGACCCAACGATCCCCACCGCCTGGTTGTTTATTTTCGGCCATTAATCGCGCTGTCATTTTCGGCTAGCTTCATTTATTCCTGTCTGGTTAACCATTCCACTGCCCTCCTTCTGACCCAGGGGAACGCCACATAAAAGTTTATTGCAGCCATTTATCTGGCACGATAGCGCCCCGCCTCGAGCTGATTAGCGCCCCGAGTGTAAATATTACAAAGACAATGGTCCCCGACGCAATGAGAACGGCGGGGCGGCGAGACGGCGTGGTGACATCAGAGCACGTGACTTCAAACGTAGCTTCCTCGTAACCTCTTCGGTCATTAGTTCTCTGATTGACGTTGTTCACGTCACTTGACCTCTGCTGCGTCTGCACTTTTCGAGTGGTCAGGAGGCGGAGGAGGACTGCGGAGAGAAATGTCCTGCTGGGAATATTTCATGGTCTCTTTTACAATGGGGTCAAATCTGCGGGCCCTCCAAGTGACCTGGGGGCCTGTTCTGGCCAGTTATCTAACATGCCATCAGTGGGATGTATTAACTGGTCTGTTCATAGAGTATTATTGCTATGTGGTCAGCACTGCCGCAAGACTAGAGGAGATCAGCGCGGTAAGGTGCAAACAGTGTACCTCAGGCATACCTGCCAACTTGAAAAACAAGCATTTGCAATACAACAGGTCTCGCATTTGTGAGAATTTAACCTACTGCATTGTAAATAGGGCTCCCGGTTTTATGGTGTTTATTTTTTTGCCATTTACGTCTGTATTTATCCATATTTATTTTTTGGGCATTATTTCTGTATTTATCCACATTTATTTTTGCCACAAGAAAAAGACGCTGCTACAGCTAGTATTTTTCCGCATTTATTTAAATTGACAATGCACACTAGCCCCCTAAATTCAAAAAGCGCAAACATCTTCACCAATCCTTCTCTGGGAAGCAACCAAGATGTGGAATAGCATTCCTCCGTCCTGAGAAAGGTCCCTACAAACAGCACATTCAAGAGGAATGAAAGCGCTCCTAGTTGAACACAAAATTACAGTTACCATATCTCACACCTTGGACATGCCTGGTTCTCAATTGTGGTTCTGGAACATCCCACATAACAATTTCCGTAGTCTTTCATTGTTTCTAGATTAGATCTTAATGTCTAGCATTGAACAGGAACCACTGTAATCTAAGAATGTCTGTTTGCTGCTCTAATCCAGCCTGTTCTCTGGGATTAGAGTACGTGTGGGTAAAATGGCATTTCAAAATATACAGTCTTTATGTATGTATGCTCACTAGTTTCTCCTCATTGCATCACTCCAATGCAAAGTTCTCTTAGGTAGCGTGATGTGGTCTGCGCTCCACAAAAACCTTAAATAAATCAATGAACGCTAAAGGCAAAAGCGCGATTGGTGTGAAACTTCCTCCCTCCATACATACACACGTCACTTCCGATTTACTCTCATGTGGATGTGTATTCAAAAACTGTCTCTAAAGTGAGCTGTATCTTAAAACATTTCTCTAGGGGAACATGCACGATAAATGTCTGAGTTTCTTTTACATCCATCAAGAGGTTTGAACGCACACCGGTCCTGGTGGGGGTACTTCACAACATGAGGTCAGTCGAGGTAGACTGCGAGGCGGGATGATGGAGAGAATCACGGTTGGAGGAATGCGTAAATAAACACAACTCCAAGGCCAGTTCATAGGCAGAGAAACCATACATGCTCACGTGCCCCTGGCAGGGAAATCAATGCAGGGGCCCCCAGGGTGATTCAGTCGCTCCTCCACCCGCTGCCCGTGCTTTGAGAGCCGAGGTGATGCCCCCAACTGTGCGTCCCATGCACTTCAAGCAGAGCCGCCACAACAAGCAATTCTGACTTGTTAGAGACTTGTATTGTGAATAGGAATGGCGGCGGGCTGGCGCAGAGATAAAGCCGACGGTGGCAACAGTAAGGCGCCTTCACACCTGGTGGTCCGTAGTGCAGGGAAACAGTCATCTGTAGTGAAGGCAAACAGGAAGAATAGGCAGGTGAGCCCGCGAAATAAAGGCCAGAGCGCGCAGCAACTTTTAGTAGTATTTTGCCGTTTATACATATAAATACAGACAAAGGAAAAATCTATTTCCGTCTGTATTTATATGTATAAATCCGTAAAAACGGAAAACCGGGAGCCCTAATTGTAAATTACAATGTACTTTATGTGTTTTGCAAACCAACACATATATAAAAGGCATTGTAATTTCTAATGCCAACAGCTCAAAGTCTCGCAAATGCGAGACCACTTTAATGGTGGCTGCGCCCCTCTTTTTAGAAGCTGCTCGCCGTATTCAGGTTACAGGGAGCCGCGTCTAAAGAAAGGGGTGTGGCCACCATTAAAGTGAAAGCACGGAATGGGGTGCTTTTATTTAAAAAAAAAACATTTGATTGTGAAGTTCACAAGTAATTCTTTTTTTTGGGTAAAAGCACCCCATGCTGTGCTTTCACTTTAATGGCAGCAGTGCCCCTTTGTTTAGACACGACTCTCTGTAACCTAAATAGAGCGAGCAGCGTCTAAAGAAAAGGGTGTGGTCACTATTAAAGTGAAAGCATGTTATGGGGGATGTTACTGAGAAAAAAAAAGATTTCATAGCGCCCGCTAAAGTTAAAGCAGGCCACGCTGACAAATACAATAAATAAAGCAGTGCAGACACAACAGCGGACCTCGCTGGCAGATTAAATAAAGAAGCGCGGCCGCTATACTTAAAGCAGACCACACTGCCAAAGTAAGTAAATAAAGAAGCGCGTCTGCTCTAGTTAAAGCGGACCGCCATTACTAATTAAAATATAAAAGCAGGCGACGTGCTGCCTTGTAGGAAAGCATGTTAGGGGTGGAATGGGGGAATATCACTAAAGAAAACAGGGCTCACAGATAAAGCAGACAATGTAACAATACAAGTAAAAAGTCCAGTCCTCATGGAAGGTTACAAATGTAGACAGGCGGTGCCAAGGAGGGACTACTAAACCGATGCATGAATCAAATGCAACAATTTAGAAAGGACAGTAAAAGGAGCCAATTGAAAAGATGAGCGGGAAATGGGCAGAGCTTCAAGTCCCTACATGAATACAGCATGCCTCTCAGAGCAGCTCATGTGTGCCCAGGCTCGACCTACAAACCTCAGTGTGAGGAGGGTTGGGGCCTCATGCTGAGAAGTACCTACGAGGCCTTTTTGCCCCCACCCAAACCCCCTCTTCCAAAATAAAGAATAAGAAGCTTGGTGAGTCTGGTGCCAATGTCCTGGGGTGTTTTCACACCCCTTAATGGATGTCTACAGTTCAAAGCCTCGGAAAATGAGCTGGAAATCAACTATTTACAGTGGTTTTCAGCTCCTTTTCCTTGCCACCGTGTGATATAGGCTCTTCACCGCTTGATGGGCCGATATCGTGTGACACACGGTGGCACCAAGGGAGTTGGCAGGTATTCTCATGAATATTGATAGGTTTGCATTATGTAGGCGCACCTTATTGCACATGGCCTACAAATGACAGCAGATATCCTTCTTTGCATGTGCTTTGAAAAAGTGCCTTCAGCACCACCAACTGAGCCTAATGCACTCCCAAAGGGCCAGATGTAGGACCGTTTTGCGACTTGCAAAACAGTTGCAAATCGATTTACGCATGCAAAATGGGTCGTACGCGAAGTAATGTAGGCACTCGCAAATCAAAAATTTGTGATGCAACTGATTTCCGACTCGCAAAAATCTGCGGGCGGAATTCGCATGTCTTACATAGCAAGTCACTTTGTGAGACGCTAACATCCATGTACAAACGAGTCGCAATTTGCGAGTACGCGCAAAATGGCCCACTTGCACAATCAATTTACCATGAATCCTAAGGAGGTGGTAATAGGGCCCAAACTTTTAAAACAGGCAGTGAATACAATCACAAATCTTACCACAATGGCTGCCCTGTACGTGATAGTGAGATGGATGCAGATTTTGTCTGCTCAGCAGAGGAGGCAGATTTTCAGAGTCAGGCTACCCATGTTTGAGAAGACAGAGGAAGAGATATACGAGCAATACAGGGTTAGTAACAATGTTATTCTAGAGCCAATAGCCATATTGAAGCCACAACTAGAACGCATAACCCAGAGCAGCAATCCAATCCCCACCCAGGTGTTGTGCGCCCTCCTCCATTTGACCACTAGTAGTTACCAAGATGCTATTGTAATGGCCGGAGAGGTGTTGCAGAGTGTGCTTTCGTGTTTCTTTCGCAAGTTCCTTGATGCCATGATCCACCACATACACAAACACATCTAACTGCCCAGGGATGCTATAGAAATTCAGAATACAATAACCCAATTTTACAGGGTAGCCAGATTTCCACCTCTAATTGGCTGCATAGGCGGGACCCATGTGCCCAAATGTCCTCCATTCCACCTGGAATACATATTCCTCAACCGCAAAAACACACATTCACTAAACATTCAGATAGTCTGCAATGCGCAACACATCATCACAGACATTGTAGCAAAATTTCCAGGTAGCACCCAAGACTCCTGCATCTTTCGCCACAGTGGCATTCACCAGCGACTAGAAAGGGGGGCCTTTGACGAAGGATACCTGCTAGGTAATGCAATGCCGTGCAAAAAGTGAAATGTATCAGTTCAAACATTACTCTCTGTATGTTGTCTCACCCTCATATTTGTCTCACCAGGTGACAGTGCGTATACCCTGCGGCCATGAATCCTTATGCCCTACCTCAATCCCAACGACCCACACAAGAGAGGGTACAACACTGCACACAGACGCACCAGGAGTGTGATAGAATGCACCTTTGGCATCCTGAAATCGCTCTTCCGGTGCCTTCATAAACGTGGAGGAGCATTCCAGTAGGAGGCTGTAACGGCGTGCAAAATTGTTGCAACATGTGCAATTCTTCACAATATTGCTTGCAGTAGGGACCTACCCATAAAAGTGTCTGATTCAGACTCAGTGGACGACCACCCAGGCCCACCTGCCCGACACCCACATGAGCAAAGTAGAGTAGCAGAGGGGGGACGGCGCAGGGACCACATAGCCAGACAATTTATTCACATTAAGATGCATTCAACTACATAACATCATCCACAAATGACAACATTAGTAGTAGATTTCACAAAACTGAGAAACCCTTTATTATCAGGGTATTCAGAAATGAACTGCAGGACAACATGTTGTTCATGGGCAACATAACCTAAATGTGTTTCACAAAGGGCGGTTACTCCACTGCCAACAATGGTCCATGGGGGAAATAGCCTGGCACACATGCACTGTGCAGTCACATCCTGCCTCTTTGGGTTGCTTGGTGGGTCTTACCCCGTGGGGATGTGGGATGCCTGCTGCTGCTCCTATGCAGCAGGTGTGTCTCTGTAGTGGAGACTCTGCTGCGGCTGGATACTTTGCTGTCAGGAGCATCTCTGAATACCCCAGTGACAAGACTGGAGGTCTGTATGGCCTCAGCAGCAGTGGTCATATGCTGTAGACATCCGGGGACATCTCCAAAATAGTGACCTATTGCCACCTGCAGGGCCAGTATGCGTCTTGTGTGGAAGCTGGTTGTCTGGGCCAGGCTGCCAATCGCCCGGGTCAATGCCCCCATCCGGCTTGCCCTGCTCCTTTCATTGTGCCTCTGTGGGCTTCTCTACTCCACCAACTCAGAGCAGAGTTGTCCAAGTATCCCAGTCAGTGCATCTAACAAGGCATCCAGCCGGGCGTGGTTGCCTGCCAATTAGAGGGATAGGTTTGTGAATCCTTCGGCCAACTACTGTTAATCACCCTCAACGTTCTCTTTTGCAGCCGCTGAATTTGCAACATTGCCTGTTTGATGCCGCTGGTCTCTGCCTGGTCGCCCGTGCCTGCCTGGAAAGGTGCATAAGGCCTTGCCCTTTGCTGGCTTTGCAAGCACTGCGTTGGACGCAGCTGCCGGACCCTGGTAAAAGGAGTTGTTTCTGGTGCAGTTGCCTGCTGGGATGTGTTGCCCTGGATGTCCAATGTACCTGGCTGCTACTCTGGCTCTTCATCACGCTCTGCCTCCGTGAGGTCAAGGTCCTGCTCTTCCCCTGCTTCCTCTTGTTATTATTATTATTATTATTGTTATTTCTAAAGCGCACTGTCACCTTGCAGGCATCCTGGCGCTAAACTAACTCATGGGCAGAGGACATGTATCGGGCAGAGCAGAGACCACATATCAAGTTACTCAGGAAACAGCCAGGTTTTAATCTTTCTCCTGAATGGGAGAAGCTGCGCGGTTTGTCTTATATCGAGTGGGAGCAGATTCCATAATTTAGCAGCTGTCACCTCAAAGGATCTGCCTCCTGCTCTAACCTTTTTAAATCTGGGTACTTTCACCAGCCTGGCCGCTGACGACCGCAGGTGCCTGGTTGGAGTGTACCAGGTAAATTTAGATTGCATGGAGGCAGGGCCTATTCCGTGAAGAGCCCTGAACACCAAACAGAGGGCTTTGAATTGTATCCTCTGTCGCACAGGTAACCAGTGCAGCTTGGCAAGGGCAGCCGCGCCATGTGCTCCTCTGGGAAGCCCCAAAGCCAGTCTGGCAGCTGCAGATTGCATCCCCTGGAGCCTGTCCAAGAGAAACTCAGGGGAACCCAGTAATAGAGCATTGCAGTAATCCAATCTGCTGAGGATTGTACACCTTGCCACTTGAGCACGAGCATGGAATGGTAGAAGTGGCAAGATTTTCCTCAGAGATCGAAGAATAGCAAAACAGCAGGCGGTCGTTTTGTTGACATGAGTCTCCATACTTAATTTATGATCAAGCAGGACCCCTAAATTGCGAACTGAATCCACAGGTCGCACAGTAGTCATTGTTTCAGGAGGCCAAAAATGTTGTGGAAACGGGCGGGAGATCTTATTCCCAGTGCTAAAAAGCACCTCCGTTTTTGCAGCATTAAACTGAAGCGAATTAGCCTTAAGCCACCGTGACGTGTCCCGCATACAGTTGTGGAAAGCTTCCACTAATGTTGACTCCTCTCACTCAAAGGAGAGGATCATCTGCATATCGTCCGCGTAATTCACAGTCTTGATGTTATGGGTCTTAATAAGTGAGATCAAAGGTTTTAGATATAGATTAAAAAGTATGGGGCTGATCGCCGAGCCCTGTGGGACTCCATGAGCCACCTTATTTAATACAGACTGAAAAGGAGGCAAAGACACTGCCTGCTGCCTATCCTGCAGGAAAGAGCGAAACCATGCCAGAGCGCTGCCTCTTACCCCAGCATCAGATAAACGGTTCAATAGGATCTTATGGTTAACCGTATCAAAGGCGGTTAACCACAGGATCGGCGGTTAACCTCTGGATCACCACAGGTGTATCTATTTGGTACGTGTAAAACAAAATAAATGCACATGTGAGACACTAGCTCAGCAGTGGTTGAACAATGTTATACAGCTCATGTCAAAGTTACTCCACTGATCGGGTACCTGACTACAAATCCCATGATGCAACAGTTGTGACTTTTGGTGCATGAAATTGAGTGTCTTAAGGTATCTGTGTTGCATGCCTGTTGACTGCAGGGGTCTGGCAGGTGTGTACAGTCCCTGAGGCACACGCAGACTCTGTATCCTGTCCCGGATCCTGTTGGAGCTCCACAGATGATGGGGGCGTGGGGAGCATTGGATGGTCCCGCTCCAGCCGTGCTGCAATCCTTTCCTTTGCACGAGACCACAGATCATACCATCTTTTCTTCAAATCATCGATGGACCTATCTGTAACTCCTAGGGCCTTAATCTGTTGCTGCATTTCTCTCCAGATCTTGAGTTTTTCAGATTCAGGAAATGTCTGGGAGGCCCACCTGAAGAGCTGTTCATCGTTGTTGCAGCAATAATGAGTGAGAATTTCCAATTCTCTTTTGGAAAATGTGATTTTCCTCTTGCGCTCCTTTGCTCTTTTCTCGCTCTGCTGGTTAGCCATTAGAGGGCTTGCTTGGTGTCTGTATACAGTCTTGAGTGTTCTGGCTCCACAGTGTGCTCCTACTGCTATGCGGGAATAACTACGGACACCACTTCCTGGTTTGGGTTCTTTCTGCTGTTCGAGGAAGTGATTGGGATCTTTTAAAGCTGCAGTCGCTAAGTGCGAGCGCAATCGCAAATTGCGACCATGTCGCAATTTGTGAGCACGTACCGACTCGCTAAATGCGAGGTCGGTAATTGCAATGCAACTCGATTGCGAGCCACAAATTGAGGGTGAGATTTGTATGCACATTCGATTTAGCGACTCGGAATTTGCGCGTCGCTATGCCTCGCAAATTGCGAGTAGCTATTTCTCACGGTCATACATCTGGCCCAAATTCTGTTGTTTCAAATCCTGCAATTTGCAAAATGACCGACTTTGTCACCACAAACATTTTAGTATTTACTAAGCCCCTTTTTACGACTTGGTTATGCCCTTCCGAATCACAAAAGAGATTTTGCAAATCACCACTGGAAGTATTAATGGATGTCACTTTCCCTTTTTGAATCATGTTGGACTGCTCAAAAAGAGAAGTGAGGGATGAGGAAGATTTAGAGGACCTTCAAGGAACACAAGTTGCTTTACAAAAAAAAATTCCCTTCTGGAAATACAAACACAAGAAAGGTGGTTTGTCTTTGTATGCAGGCCCCCGTCCCTGTGGTTAGAGCCAATTACAGGGGGTCGCAAATGCAAATAGTGACGTGTCCGATGAGTAATCATTAGGCAGGTCTTTTTCCTTACATTTCTGTGATGAAAAGTTCTGGACACTGCAAAGAGCCACACACATCCTTTCACCCAGCATTTCCCCACTAGTGTGGGTAGGCCTGGTGCTGCAACAGGAAACGGCCCAAAACTCAGCATGGATACATCACATTTTTCCATTCAAAACTGACCCTTTTTTTGCAAAGTGGGTAGCTGTGGAATTTGGGCCATAGCCCATCCAGCACCTAGGGAAACCTAGCAAATTTGAACAGGTTTTAGAACTAGGCACCTGATGAAATCCAGGGTGGGGTGACTTGCGTGGCTTTCACCAGGCATTTTTACCCAGCACCCCTTGCCAATGTCAAACTGTGAATCAAAAAATACATTTTCCCCTCATTTCTGTGATGGAAAGTTCTGGAATCTGTGGGCAGCCACAAACGTACTATACTTTAATGCTTCTTCAAGTGAATGTAGTATAAGTGCAAGTGTGGTGGAAGTGTATCTTGCATTGGACAAAATGAAATTCTACACCGAAATTTCACCAGTGACAATTATTCCACATGCGGGCTGCGAATGCCCTTCTAAATACATTGCAGGAGAACCATATCAGATGTTTCTCGAAGGTACTACCATGATTTGCAGCTTCGTTTTTCAGGATTTCTCAGCAGAGCCTCAGACCTGTGGAGGCACTTAACTCTAGGCCAAAAAAAAGTAATTCACAGTGCAGAAAGAAACAGAGATATTTAAATAGCAGTGTTTTAGCATGGTTCTGGTGTGGCAATGCAAAGAGGACCTTACTAAACCACTTTAAGTGTGGCTGCTCCTCTATGTACTGAGATTTAAGTGGGCCCTCATAGATTTGTAGCTAAGCTGCAAAATGCCTCTCATGTGAAAACTGCAAGAAGTCTGTGGTCGCCTGCATCAATACTGGAATGCTTGACTAAGGCAGTGGTGCAGATGAAGCTCTCATCTCCAAAAACTTTCAAAGGGCCGAGGAAGGCCTTAGGACCTACAAAACTATTTCCTTGGCGATGGAGGGGACAATAGCGACAACCAGCGCATGATCCCAGATATCCAGGATGGTCATTAATTCAGTACCTGTTAGAGTAGATGACCAGCTGGAATAAAGTGGTTCCCAAAAGGTAGGACACAATTTCCTCTTTCCTCTTATAAGACATGGTGCTCATCGTTTACAAGTGAGGGTTGAAGTAGGATCGATCTCAGCTCCTAAGTGGCAACACTATTAGGATTCCTGTGATTACTATTGTCCATCATTTCTAACCCTCTCTTATCTTCCAACCACAAAGACATCAAAAAATGAAGTGTGTAGAAATGTTTTAGTAACACAATAAAAAAACTTTCAGACACTTTCCTCTTGGTGCCTGAAAATCAAAAAGAAGAATCCAAAAAATGACTAGAGAGGAGTGCATTTAGCACTCAACAAAACACACTAATGAAGACAGAAAATTAAAACAAATTAAAAAATATTTTCTTTAAAAAAGAAAGCAAGTAAAACACTGTTAACAGGCGATGGAAGGCAGCGAGACAGAAGTGCCATTTTAACACACGTTTTATTTTCTTAAGTGTCGGTTGGGGAATAATGTTCAAACAAAACAATAACGCCAGCGGAGCTTTTCTGTCGGTCCTGTATTCGCTCCTTGGGGTTGTTCGGCCTCATCAAGGAGCTGGGTCGCGTTTGTCTCTCCACGGACTCTTCCTCGCAGTGGGGCGTGTAAAGAAAGAAAAAAAAGAAACAAAGCCTTACTGGCCGGTCCTGAGAGGTATAAACATTCAGGGAGGGGTGTGAAGGATCACCGCGATCTAGGGCTGTGAGAGGGGTTTTGAGAGTCACCAACACCGGGAGCAGGATTAATCAGGTAGTGCCGCTAACCCAGGAAGAGTATCCCGCCCTGCTCAGCTATTGCCCTGCGGGGTTTCCGCCACCCTTTCCCTAGAACCCCGTAGTCGGTCACGCACCTTGTTCAGCCACGAACCTCCAGGAACGTGGCTGGGCGATGCGCGGTGAAAGCCTCCTGGCCTCTGGGTCGTCCTCGTCGGTTCTGTGACGGCATCAACAGGAGAAGAGTTTCCGGGATCCGGGCTCGTCTTCTTCGGTTCAGGAACGGTGTCAGCCTCGGCGATTCTTCCTGGAATCTCCTCTGTTGGCGATCGAATACCAGCTCCTCTAAGTTCCTGGTCGACGACCTCCGGATGGGGCGGCTCTCTCCTTAAATCGGACCATTCATCCGCCCGAACGTCTTCAGGGGCGGGGTTTGCGAGAGGGCCGACCTCAGAATTAAAGGGCCAGAAGCCGGGGATGTTGTTAGTGCCGGATTCCTCCGAGTCTCTGTCCCCGAGCTGTGAAGAAGCAGAAGGTTTAAACAAGGACATGTCTCTGGCCTTTTTTTCGGGGTCAGATGACGTAAAATCCTGACATACCCTCCCCTTGAGTAGTCCCGTTCGGGGACGTAGGGTATTCGGGAGAGGAAGTCCGCATTAGAGTTTTCAGACCCCTTTCGATGACGGATGTCAAAAGCATAAGGCTGAAGAGATAAGAACCACCTCATGATTCGGGGATTATTGCCCTTGTTTCTGCTTAACCAGACTAACGGGGCATGGTCGGTATATAGCAGGAATCTTTTACCCTCCAGGTAATATTGTAACTTTTCGATGGCCCACTTGACCGCTAAACCTTCCTTTTCAATGACCGGATAATTTTTTTCGCGTGGAAACAGTTTCCGGCTAATGAAAAGGACAGGCTTCTCAGTGCCGTCAGACGTCAATTGAGATAAGACTGCTCCAATGCCTAGGTCGGAGGCGTCGGTTTGCAGGATAAATGGCAAGTCAAAGTTGGGAGAGGTTAGGACTGGACCGATAGTAATTGCCCTCTTTAGTTTGTCAACTGCCTCAATGACAAGGGAAGAGGGATGCAAAAGGATGTGTCCCGGGGTGGTTTTCTTTAGCAGATCGGTTAAGGGGGTTGCTATCTCCGAATACTGGGGTATAAACCGGCGGTAATAACCCAGGAATCCCAGAAAGGCCCTGACCTCTTTTTTTGTGGTAGGGATGGGTGTTTCGGTTATTGCTTTAATTTTCTCTCTCTGGGGTTCGATGCAGCCATTACCTAGCAAGTATCCTAGATATTTTACCCGATGGAAACCCACACGTGATTTTCCTGCGTTGATATGGAGGCCCGCAGTCTTCAGTTCTTGCACTACTTGACAACAGTGATCTAAATGCTCTGGCCAGGTGGAACTGAAGATCACAATATCGTCTAAATAGGCAGAAGAGTAGGATTGATGGGACCTTAGGACCTTGTTCATCAGGCGCTGGAAAGTAGCAGGGGCTCCATGTAGACCGAAGGGTAAGACAGTAAACTCGAAAAGACCATCAGGAGTGGCAAATGCTGAATTTTCTTGATCAATGTCCCGAAGGGGTACCTGCCAGTATCCTTTGGTTAGATCTAAGGTGGTGATATACCGGGCATCCCCTAGCTTTTCGATCAACTCGTCCACCCGGGGTAGGGGATAGGCATCCAGTCTGGAAATGGCATTGATTTTTCTAAAATCAATACAAAAACGGATAGATCCGTCTGGCTTTGGAACTAGTACAATGGGTGATGACCACTCGCTTTGGGAGGGTCTGATCACCCCCATTCGTAGCATTTTCTGTATCTCCTCCGATACAGCCGTCCTACGACCCGCTGGAATTCTGTAGGGTTTCTGTTTTATGACCACCCCTGGTTTGGTGTCAATATGGTGTTCTACTAGGTCAGTGTTTCCGGGTTGGTCAGAAAACAGATCCCGAAAAGGAAGGAACAGATCCAGTAGTTCAGTAATCTGTCCCGGAGGGAGTTCCTCATTTACGACTAGGTTCTCCAGCGTACAGGGATATTCGCTGTCAAGACCTGTCATCTGGACGTTTTGTGGAGGAGGTCCAAGCCATTTTTTTAGCAGGTTGATATGGAAGGATTGGGTTTTATGAGGTGTTACTTGGAGACGATAGGTGGTACGTCCGATTGTCTCAACTACTTTGTATGGACCCTTCCACTCACTCGTTATCTTGTTAAGAGAAGATGGCAACAAGACCAAAGCCCAGTCATCGACTTTTAAAGATCGCCATTTCCTCCCTTTGTCATAGTGATACTTCTGCCTGGCCTGGCTTTTCTCTAGGTTCTGGTGTGCCAGCTCCCTTAACTTACCGATCCTTGATCGTAGATGTAAGGAGTAATCAAGAAGGTTCTGGGTTGAATTCTCCTCTTTCTCCCACGTCTCTCTCGTCATCTCGAGCAAGGTTCTGGGTTGCCGTCCATATAGGAGTTCAAAAGAGGAACACCCCAGGCTACTTTGAACCTGCCCTCGGATAACGAAGAGAGCGAGGGGTAGAAGACGGTCCCAGTCCTTCCCTTCACCCGCTAGCATATTTTTCAAAGTCAGTTTCAAGGTGCCGTTATACCTTTCCACTAGTCCATCCGTTCCTACTCTGGAAAAATATTCAAACAGCTTGTCAGCGATGACCTGTAGTAGTTGGAGTCCGGAGGAGAAAGGCTTCTGGAAAGCGGGTGCAGTAGTCGACTACGACTAGTACATATTGATAGACTTTGGGGGACCGAGGCAGGGGTCCTATTAGGTCCATTCCTATGCGTTCAAAGGGCTGTCCCACTACAGGTAATGGTTGTAATGGTACCTGGGGAGGGCGATAGGGGGTTTTTAACTGACAAACGGAGCACTCCTGGCAATATTTTTTTATCTGAGCGTAGATACCCGGCCAGTAAAAATGCCGCAAGATGTTCTTCGTAGTTTTCGTGGCCCCCACATGGCCAGCCAGCAAGTGAGAGTGAACAAAAAACATTACTTGTTCCCTGAAATCCCGAGGAACCAACAGTTGGGGAGAAGCAGTGGGGTTAGCGATCCTGTACAGGAGATCTTTTTGGATGGAAAAGGAAGGATAAGACAAGGGGCGTTCTTGAGGAGTTGTCTTGGCCTCTTGCCAAGCATTCTCAAGGGAAGCATCATTGGTTTGGGCCCAGCGAAAGTTTTTATTAATTTCCCACGGTTCCTGGGTCAGAAAAGCCAAGGAGGTCTTAGTTTTGTGAGGGGTATAAAGTAGGTCTCGGAAGTGTGAGAGAAAATCAGGGTTATCTGTTCCTACGATGAGGTCTTCCGGCAGATTATCCATGAGGCCCACAGTAACAATCGTGGGGCCCTTTTTACCTTGGCAAAGGATGGGAATTCTGGCTGTAGGGTAGACCCTGACATCCCCGTGAACACAGCGTATTGCCACTTGTCCTTGGGGTATCTTTTGCTCTGGGGCCACCTAATGACTCCTAATCATTGACTGTCGACAGCCTGAGTCCAACAGGGCAGTAATGACCTGTGCGTTTACTGTGACACTTACATAATAACAGGCCCCATCTCTGCGCTGTACATGAGGTTACGAGGCATATAACTGACATCCATGGGTTCGTAAGTTTTTCTTCTTGGACAGACCCGGGCGATATGGCCCCACTCGCCACATTCAAAGCATTGTGGTTGTTTCGGAATAAGAGGCTCAGGTTTTGGGGTTCTGACTTTCTCTGGCTCTTTTATAGGTCTAAGGGGTCTTCGTGGTAGTGTACTAGGCCTCATTCCTTTTTCTGGTTCCCAGGTGCTGATCCATGGTTGGGCCGTAGCGAATGAGTTGGCCATTTCTACCGCTTTCTCCATCGTGAGGCTAGCATGCTGCCGGAGCCATTTTTGGGTGGCATAGGGAAGGGCGTCTAGGAACTGCTCCAACGCGATGTTATTCATGAACTCCTCTTTGGATTGTTCCCCTGGTCGAAGCCACTTTTCCACTGCCAATTTTAATTTGAAATACAAAGGCTTTGGCGTGTCTCCGGGGACCCCTTTTTTCCCGGCGGAACCGTAAACGATAGGCCTCGGCATCCATCCCGAGGTGATCTAGAATCACGTTTTTGACCTCTTCATAGGGGGTGACACTTCCCACATTGGCCACCTGATATGCGGCTAGGGCCTTCCCCGTTAAGAGTGGTGCCAAAAAGAATGGCCATTTAGACACCGTCCACCCTGATGCTCGTGCGGCCCTCTCAAAATTTAGGAGGAAGGCATCTGGGTCCTCTCCTGGAATGTACTTCTGATAGAGCAAGATTTCGCATCGCGACTTGCTCGAGTCAAGAACCTCGAAAATCTATTATAATCTCGTAACTTCAAGTGTTTGTTTTACTAATTTTATGTATTTTGAATGTGCGTGGGTATCATAGAGATGCTTGCTTATGTGTTTTACTAATACGATTAATTCTTGTTCCTAACATGGCCGCTGCTTGACTTTCCTCTTCTGCGCATGCGTCAGTCACACTCACGTGACTACACATAGAGATAGTTTTGGAGGGAAAGGGTGCGCATGCGTAATAGCCACAAGATGGCATTTCCCTGTATTAACGTGGTGAAGCTTGTGCTGTTGCTCTCGTGTCGTTATATATTGCACTAATATTTAAATTGCATAGTATATTTTTATGATGATAAACGTGAAGTACGAAAATATGACATATAATGCCTTCGTTTATTTCCATGTACTAATTTGTTTTCGCTTACTTTTCATGTATCCTCTGCACTGAGGGGTGATGGGGCTGGGGAGTCCATCTTGGAGGGCACTACTGCGCCGAATCAGTCGATGGTGCGGTGGCATTGAAACCAAGCCAAAGAAGGTTGATGCCAGAGCCTGCATGGGAAGATGCACCTTCACCCAGCGAGAAAGCCTAACTTGTACCCTATTTGAATACATTGTATTTCTTTCCATTGTGTTCCCTGCGACTTCTCGTGGGAACCCAAAATCTTGCTAGGCGGCACCTTAGGATGCAAAGTAGGCCTTAGAATAGTCTGTTCTGATTGGTGTGTTAACCAAATCCTACCTTAGGACCAATCCAAATTGGGGATTCTGACACTTTGCAACATTTGGGGGGTGGTACACTGATCCAAAAGAGTATATCTAGCCTAGGTTTAGCTAGAGAAATTGTCCGACTTGTCTGAATAGCTGACCTGTCACTGACCCAACGCACTCAATAGGTGACTTGATACAGAGGTGCTGCGGAGCTCTCTGTCCGAAATTTGACCATAGACTCTGAAGGTTTTACTAAACCTTAAGTGCTGGCGGAGCACTCTTGCTGGGAGTTCGCTGACTCAATCGGGGTTCTGATCGATAGCTGCAGAGAGGGTGGAGCGCAGGCGTTGCTTCCGAACTGCGGGTGCTGATCGTATCCTGGTGGTCCTGTCCTGATCCTAATCTGGGTTTCCTGTCCTGTCCTGAGGTGTCCATTCTGCACCTGCTGTCCCACTGAGGGTTATCTTTCCTTGAGGGTTTTCCTGTCCTTAACTGACCCGTGGCCAGGGTTGGTTTTCACACCAGTCTAGGTAAATATCGCTCTGAGTTCTTAAACTGCACCTTTCTATTTTTCTGTCTTTGCTTCAATAAAGACATACCCTTTGCATATGTAAATTTTCCATGTTTTTTCTCTGCAAAGCATTGCATCTCATTAAAGTCATTTACAGTTTGCATTTCATAGCATGTTCCTATGTTCCCCTGCCTTTTTAGTATAAATCTTTCCATACTGTTTATGAATTAAATATGTTTTACAAATTTCTCTTAAATACTGAATCGAAGTAATAACGTTAGAATTGTAGCGTGTTGCAATTTTCTACCCTTCACTAGATGTATAGGTTTCCCAGTGTCTTTTCTCTCGAAATATGACCTAATGATAAAATCCTAAAAACGTGCATAAAATTCCTAGCATTAAGTACTCTCCCTCGAATTTCATTTCCGTTATTTCTGAATTCCCTCATTATAGGGTTAGATGGTAGCCTGTATACTCTTCCTATATGGTTATGTGCTCCTCGTTATTCTGATTATAGATTGCCTCATTACTATAAACTGTATGATTGCAGAATCTGAAATCTAAGATAAATCTTTTAAAACTTCTAGTTGTCCGTGGTCATTTCATGAAATAAAGTACAATAAGTTGGGTTTTGTATTTTGCTGCCTTTCCTTTTACAGCTAGCTCCCTGACCCATCGTGGTCATAGGTACCCATAACGGTGGATGGTAAGTTGGGTACACTGGAAATAATCGAAAGGGAACTCACAATTATTGGTAGTAGATTGCGTGGTCATCTGATCAATGTATATGATAAAGTAAAGTATATGGGCCCGAAGCCAGAAGTGGCGAAATTATTGGTCGGGTGACCCGCGATCTCTAGCAGTAATTTTCTGGTAGCATCGAGGATGGTTAGGGAATAGTTAAAGGTTAGGTAGGACTAGTTAGTTTAACTAAGTCGGATGCTGCTATAAGAGTAGACGCTTCAAGAGAATTGATCACTCGCTTGAAAATCGTTTACTTTGAAAAATTATGAAATGTTTTAAAATTGTTATTCTTGTTATTATACTGTTATATGTATTAATCCATTCGTTTGTAAAACGGTTTATGTGTTGTCGGAAATCCCCGGGGAATTGAATAGCGAGTGGTGAATAGAATCCACTTGCTTTGAGGTCACTGGCTTTTAAGGAAAGTTGGTGCAGGTTAGGCAGAACTGGAAGCACTAACTAGGGTTTTTTTTTCTGGATGTATGATTGAATAAATGTTAGTAACGAGGTTCATTGGCAAAATTCCTACTGTGGCATAACCTAGTGAGGGTCACACCGGAAGAGTAGCAGGTTCATCGGAGCTTGAGTGAAAGCAAAAGGGCTCGCTGGTGAAACTTTAGACTTGGATATATCCCGGAAAGGTGGATGAGTCTAGGGAAGTAGCGGGTGCCCCAATGCTAGTGTGAAGGGTAGGCAGAAGAGATCTACTCGTAGAGTGTGAAAAGTAAATGGAAGTAGTTTACTTGCAGCGAAACTAATTCTTTCCTGTCTAGACACTTGAGCACAGTGGCGAATGTGTATTCGTTGTTAAATAACCTAGCACTGAACACTTTAGAAAGAAAGAAAGTTTCCGTTACCTTGTGAAGGAGGGAGTCAGTCGCACAGCTGCTCTGACGTCACTCCGTGCCGCGCTGGGATTGGTAGACACAGCGGGTTGGTAGCGGAGCTGGAATTGTAAAGGAGGGGCGAGCGCCGGAGCGTGGGAACTGTCTCGCGAAAGGGCCGCGTACCCATTGGTCGAGATTATTTGAACTTGTGCATTTCATTGGTCGCACGAAAATAATACACGTACTCGGATTGGAAGTGATTTTGTAAACAAAGTCACTCGTAAAAATCGTATGTGGCATTCGTATAGACCACATACCAGACCTGATCCACGGCATATGGGAGTTGCGGACGATCAGTGGAAAGGCGTTAAAAACGACATTATGTACGGAACGAAGAGAAAAGTGTCTCTTGTAAACAAAGTGAAGAATTATTTCAAAAAGGACAAGCCGATTAAAACTAGAGAAGGTGTTGTCATACCGCAACCCAACACTCCCGCATCTTTCATGATGTTCGATAAAGGGTACAACACATGTGTATGGTTGGAAAATTGGGTGGAATACACGAAAGATGACGGAGTATTGGCTTTCCCGTTAGATGGAACATTTAACAGCAGAATTCTATTTAATTTGAGAACCCGAATGAATGATTTACATCCCAGACCTAGATTAACGCAGTATGAAGCGCTAGAGGAATGGGAAATCGAGGCTTTCGAAAGGGATAAGCCACGGATGGATAAAGGGTTAACTAAATTTTATCCGAAATTGAAGCAGGAAGCACGAGCTAAAAGGATGAAACAGTGGAGGCAGAACATGATAGTGGAGGGATTGTTTCCCATGATGCCAGCAGATGATCCTTCTGGGGTGAAGAAACGGTTGGAAAAATCTAAACATTGGGTACCCATCGGAGAGTCGGATGATGAATTATTAGATGACATGTGTATGAGAAGTCCGCCTCCTTATAATGAAGGACACCGACCTTCAAGTGCGGGAGATATTTCCCGAAGACCTCCACCACAAGAAGACATCAGGTCCGCAAGTGTAGGAGGGGGGGTTCCAAATTCCTCCCTATATTGAGAGTTTAGGACCAGTAGATACCAGAAACATTTACCCCAGAATGTCAGCTAGTGGGGAGACAGGATATTCCCATGAAGGAGATTTTTGTTCTCGACCTCCCTACGGAGGCGAGATGAGACCCTCAAGTTCAGGAATGCCGTTATTACAGCCACAGTATGAGGAAGAACGAAGATCCCTAGGTACAGGAAGTTTGTTCCCAAGACCAAATTATGGTGAAGGACCTAGTGAGACTCATCCCACTGCCCCAAGTTATGCTCCCACACTGACCCCGCAGGTGTTACATGACAAATCCATAGAGAGATTACTGGAAGAAAAGGAGCGGGAGGTTCTAGCAAAACAGAGAGCTGAGATCATTCAGAAAATGTCCCAGTTAAATACCAGTCCTGAAGCATTGACAATCCCAGTAACAATCGGACCCGTGGTTCCATTGTACGGGGATCGGCATGAAAGTCCAAAACCTCCTGTCATTACTCCCGTCATAGCACAGCCCAGATCAGAACCCTTAATTGTAGATGAACAGACGAGTGAGTGTGAATCTGAAGTCTCACTGATGGATCTACCCCATAGAAATACAGGGAAAAGGATGCAGAAAAGACATAATCCTTTCAATGCGAGGGAGATTCAAATGGAATCGACTTCAGGTACTAGAAGTGTCACTTTGGTTACACCTGAAGAAATTGAAAGATGGAGTCAAGAATTAGAGAAACAAACTTCGCAAACAAAACCTTTAGACCTCTACAAACTGAGAGTAGAAATAGAAGAATTAATGGCAGGAAACGTAGGATTAGACAGATTAAATACCTACTCTGAAGAAGAGCTGTTGTTTATGTGCAAAAGTCTTACCCGCAATGTCCGAGTACTTCATGAAAAATTGACAGATACTGCTGCTAGTATGGGAATAGACATTTCAAAATCGAAACCCTTGCAGAAACCATACCGAGCAGAATTTTCAGACAGAGATTTGGAAAACCTGAATGTGTCAGGGAAAAAGGCGCAGGTCAAGGAACTATTGACAGTGTTGCAGAAATGGGGAGATGTAGAAAGATGGAAAGCCAGGTGGGCCCGAAAGAAAGATGAGGCCAGGTCAAAGCAGGTAACCCCAGAATTCGTTTTGAAAGAAGCAGACAAACCAGAACAGTTATGCCCTATGCGCGAAGTGCCAGGGGGAAAATATGTACATGTTCCATGGTCCCGACAGGATATTGTGTCCTTTACCAATGACTTCCCAAAATTACGAGAAAAGCCAGTCGATTGGTACCGGCAGGTAGAAAGATTCGTAAAAGTGCAGAAATGCCTATGGAAGGACCTGGATGGGTTCTTCGACATAGTGGTCCCTGTAGATCTGTGGACTGAGTGTAAGATAGCCATAGCCTGGCCTAGTGAGGAATACCCGAGAGATGAAAAAACAGGGGAACCATCGAAGGAAGTGATGAGGAAGTATGAACAAGTAATTCAACATTTGAAATTAAAAGTGCCTGCAAAGGAAACAGATTGGACCAAGATAGATAGAACCACGCAGGAAAGGGACGAGACAGTGCACTCCTTTTATGAAAGGCTGTTGCAGGTATTTAAAACATACAGTGGTATAGATAACATCGAGATGAAGGACATGACCCACTTCATTTACAGGTTTGTAAACGGTTTAAGACCAGAAATTTGTCAGTGGATAAAGGATAATAAAATCTGTTGGCATACCAAAAAGATGGATGAGGTCCTACGGTACGCAAAGTACTGTGAGGACGAAATGGCAGAAAAGAAAAAGGCCCTGAAGGAGAAGGTGATGTGGGCTCAACTAAAGCTCGCAGAACAGCAGGAGAAGCAATTGAGTAAATTAAACAAAACTACTCAGAACCAAGGCCCTGGGGGTGGGGGTGGAGGAAAACCTAGAGCTAAAATGAGTAGAGAGGAAGCGAAAAAGAAATTTCCCTGCCACCAGTGCGGAGAAATTGGACATTGGAGAGACGAGTGTCCCTATTTACAGTCTGATAATGCCCAAACACCTGATTTAACTCCACAGACGCAGAATGAAAAACAAAGAAAGACCCAGCAGCAGGTAAAAACGATTCAAGTGCCCCGAGCGCCAAAACCTATTTTTAAAGGGAAGTCACCACAGGGGGATGATGTAGAAATCTGGGGAGGCAATGAGGATAGAAATACAGCAACTTCGCAGTATTTGTTGAACGACACCTTTTTCTGTGATGACCAGTACTGACGGGGCCTGAGAGGGGAGGACGAGGAGTGCGTACTTGGCGCCTCTTTGCCGGTAGACCAGTCAGGGCCATACATTGAAGGAAAGGTTGATGGAAATGATGTCACCTTTCTATTGGACACTGGTGCTACCCGTTCTACTGTGAGAACAGTGGACGTTCCAAACCTACCCCTCTCAGGAGAAGCAATCCAAGTAGTAGGAGTATCTAATCAATTGATTAGTACACCTGTTACCGAGCCCATGGAGATCTCAATTGGAAATTTTAAACAAATGCACAGATTTGTTGTCTGTGATACCAGTCCGGTAAATTTACTGGGACGTGATTTGCTGTGCAAAATGAATTATACCATCTTTTGCACACCAAAGGGCGTCGAAATTCAAACCCCAGATGAAGACGGTATCTACAAGCTAATGTTAATTAGACCTGACTCAGAAATAAAACGAATGACTATACAGGACTTACCTGAAGAACTCCAGCAGACAGTGAAACAAGAAGTGTGGGACTTTACATGAAAAGATGTGGGATTAATGAAAAACATAGACCCCATACAAATAGCTATGAGGGAAAATGCAGTATACCCCAATACCAAGCCTTACAGAATGAGTGCAGAAGTGAGAGCAGGTGTTGCCATTGAAATACAGAAATTGCTAGAAGCAAACATCATACAGGAAGTAATGAGTAGCCCGTGCAACTCACCCATTATGGGCATCAAAAAGCCTAATGGCAAGTACAGAGTAGTGCAGGACCTGAGAAAGGTAAACAAGATAGTGGTCCCTTGCTGCCCTATTGTCCCGAACCCGGCAGTGATTCTGTATCAGATCCCCTGGGATGCTGAATGGTTCACTGTGATAGACCTATGTCATGCTTTCTTTTCGATCCCATTGCATCCAGACAGCAAATTTCTTTTCTCATTTGCTTTCAACAGTAACGTGTATGTCTGGAACAGGGTTCCCCAGGGGTACACAGAAAGCCCCTCTATCTTTAATCAGATCTTGAAAAAATGCCTTGAAACTTTAGTCTTACCTGGAAAATCTGTTTTGGTACAGTACATAGACGACCTATTGGTGGCGTCTAAAAGCCATAGGGATTGCGTGGTTGACACCATTGCCCTACTGAATCACCTGAGTGAAAAGGGACATAAAGTGGCCCCTGAGAAATTACAGTTCTGTTCGAAATCAGTGAAATATCTGGGACACCAGATAGAAAAAGGTACCAGAAAAGTCACCTCAGAGAGAGTCAGAATAATTCAAAATATGCAGTTACCCCGTACTCAGAAAGAAATCAGAATGTTCCTCGGAGTTGTAGGTTACTGCAGGCAATGGATTGTGGGATTCGCAGTCCTTGCAAAGCCTTTGATACAAATGACAAAGAAAGGAGCAAAGGACCCAGTTGAATGGAATGACGAGAGCTTAACAGCTTTCACACAGTTGCGAAATTGCCTGTGTACAGCCCCTGCTCTGGGAATGCCTGACTACTCCAAGGAGTTTGGCTTATTCTGTGACACTCGTGACAATTGTGCATTGTCAGTCCTGACCCAGGAGCATGGTTTGACCAGAAGGCCTGTGGCATATTTTTCTGCCACTTTGGATCCAGTGGCTGCTGGACTACCTGAATGTCTAAAAGCAGTAGCTGCAACTTGCACCAGTTTAGAACAAAGTGAGTCTATTATTATGGGACATCCTGTAACTGTATATGTTCCACATGCAGTTGTGATCCTATTGACTCGTACAAAAACTCAGTATCTCACCCCTAGTCGGCTGACTAAATATGAGAGGATTCTCATGGGTGCTGCAAATATAGTTATTACCCGATGTAACATTTTAAACCCTGCCACTCTACTCCATGACTCAATGGTAATGGAAGATAAGGGAGATAATGAGCATGACTGCATCGACCTGACAGAGTTCAGTACTAAACCTCGCCCAGACATTAAAGAAACTCCTTTGGCTGTACATGATGAGGAATGGTTCGTGGATGGTTCATGCCTAAGGCATGAACTCGGAGGCCTAAGTGCTGCCTATGCTGTGGTCACGTTAAACAGAAGAAGCATCTTATCTATTTGGAGTAAAGTCTGCACAAGTAGTCGAATTGATCGCCCTGATAAGAGCTTGCAAATTGGGAAAAGACAAAAAAGTAACAGTGTATACTGATAGTCAGTACTGTTACGGGGTTGTGCATGACTTTGGCCAATTATGGCTACAAAGAGAATTCCTGACTTCTTCAGGTACCCCCATTCGGAATGGAAAAGTTGTCCAAGACCTTTTAGAGGCAATCCAATTACCAAAAGAATTGGCAGTGGTCAAATGTGTTGCTCATAAGAAGGGCCTTGACCCTGTATCTTTGGGAAATGATTTTGCTGATCGTGTGGCAAAACAATGTGCTATGGAACAAATGAGAATAAATCCCAGGCGGGGTGGGGTTGGAAACAGCTGCCAACTTAGAATGTTTGAAGAAGTGCCTACATGGGATGAAGTGAGAGAATGGCAGCATGTGACGCCCTGGGAAGAGAAAGAGAAATGGAAAGAACAAGGTTGTAAACCGAGACGTGAGGATGGTGTCATTGTGGGCCCAAATGGTATGCCTGTGTTACCCAGACACCTGCTTGCCCCAATGGCTCGATTGATACATGAGGGATCACACATTGGGAGGGACGCCATGGTTCTGGTATTTCAACAGACTTGGTACAACAAGAAATTCAGGAAAGTAGCAGAATCTCTCTGCCAGAGGTGCTTGACCTGTCAGCAGTTCAACGCTGGCAAAGGAACAGTAGTTGAACTGATGAAAATTGGGAGATCAGGGGGTCCCTTTGTGAGAATACAAATTGATTTCATTACCATGCCTCGTTGTGAGGGAAAAAGGTATGTCCTTGTCATTGTCTGCCTATTTTCAAAGTGGGTGGAAGCTTACCCTGCCACACAGAATGATGCCATAACAGTAGCTAAGCTCCTACTAAAAGAATTGATACCTAGATTCGGGGTTCCAGTCTTTATTGACTCAGATAGAGGCGGACATTTTCAGAATGAAATTTTGGCCCAGCTTTGCAAAGCATTCGGGATCACACAAAAGCTGCACTGTGCATATCATCCAGAGGCTTCTGGAGTGGTAGAACAAATAAATGGCACTATAAAAAATAGATTGGCAAAAATGTGTGATTCTACTGGCTTGAACTGGATAAATGCCTTGCCTCTTGTTCTGATGGGACTCAGAAGCATTCCAGATCGAAGAACAGGCCTGAGCCCCCATGAGATATTGATGGGAAGAGTGATGAGACAAGCGTGGGTACCAGGATACAAACTGTTAAGCATTTCTGATGATTTGGTACTTGAATACTGCAAGCAACTGGGTGACCAAGTGCGTTCTATCTCTCGCCAGATTGGGGCAGACGCCGTCGCCAACCCGACAACCCCAGTTCACAAATTGGTTCCTGGTGACTGGGTTAAGATAAAGAAGCATACTCGTTCAAGTTGCCTTGAGCCAAGGTGGGGAAAAAAGCGCCAAGTAATCCTGGTAACAACGACCGCTGTGAAGTGTGCAGGCGTGCCCAAGTGGATCCATGCCAGCCATACCCAGAAGGTGATACCTGACGAGGAACCTGGAGCCGAAGGTCGTTCAGCTGAGGGGTCTACAGACGTTGGTCCTGAAGTAGCTGATATCAGACGGCCGAGCACCAGTCCCGTTGAGGGTCCTGTAGGCGTTGGTCCAGAGATAGCTGATGACGTATGGCCAAGCACCAGTACTGCTGAGGATCCCACAGATGTTGGTCCGAAAGTAGCTGATGACGAGCTGCAGAGGATTTGGCCAGAAGATTGGATACCCATAATCGACCTTCCTGGAGACCCACTCAGAACAAGAGAGCGAATAAGAGAAGACAGAGAGTGGAATAGAGAGGTCGAGCAAGGCACAGGCGAAGACCCTCAGATCATTGAGATTCACATCAAATCTGAGGACGAAGAAGAAGGTCAGACAGGGACAGAACAAGTGATCGATACTCCTCCACTGACTCCTGATATCGAAAAGGGACAGACTAGACATAGTGTAATAGTTCGAGCAGAAGAAAATCAAGGGATCGAAGTGCTCGAGCAGGATCAGGCAGAACTAGGAGAACATGTTCAGGACATAGAAACAGAGACATTTGAAAGCAAAACGCAAAATATACCTGAACAAGGCCAGCTTAGTAACCAGGCAGAAGAAATAGATACAAGACCTGGGACTAGTCAGACAGAAAGGGAGAAGGCAGAAATTGAAGTGCCACAAACAAGTGAAAATAAAAGGACATTAGAAGAAAGCCAAATAACAGTGCCAGCTAAAAGACTCAAGAAAAAGAAGCACATTGAGCCAAGGTATATTAAGAGACTAAAATTAAGAATAAAAACAGTCCAAGAGAAACTTGCAGACATAAGAAGAAGTCCCCGAATTGCAGAAATACCTGAAGATAGCTCCAAGAGAAGGAGTGAAAGAATAAAAAGACAAAACGAAAAATACAAGGATCCGGAGTGGACCTACTTAATCTTGGAAAACTTTGAGGATCTTGATATTACCGACAAAAGCGACGGAGAACAGATTACTGATTACTCTGCAGAGGAAGAGGAAGAACCGCCGTGAAATTGCTCAGCAATAAAAATACCTGGGAAAAGCTACAAAGAGGGGTTGAAATTTTCTTCTGAGCCAAAATGTCTGATTCAAATGTGAGTGGTAGACCTAGCCGCAGTTGTTGCAAAACATGCTGCAAGGTGTGTATATGTAGTATAGTTATAGTTATATTAATTTGGATAGGATTAACAGTTTTCATTCCTTTTATGGTAAGCAAAAATACTAATATTGACCCTACTCAGATTACCGACACTGAAGAACTGACAACAAGAAGTGTAGAAAGACGTGAAAAAGCACTCAGACAGACAAAACGAGACTTAGAAGCATCAGATGAGGAAGGACTACATTACTACGGAGTTAGAAACCAGACACACTTAAATGTTTTCGCAAACCTGTTAGTGCATTATGTAGAAACTATGGAAATAGAAGATTGCTATGTCTGCATGAAGCTACCTACTTCTGTGGCTGAAGACGTGACATATCATCACCTACCTCTGACCTATGGAATCTCCTGTAGTATTTTAGCAAGCTTATTTTACAAAGGAGGACCGTTACAGTACTATTACTCTAACAATGACGTGATCTTTTCTGAACTTCCTATACGTGGAAATCTGAATCCTGTACATACCAAAAGTGACGTTACACGTTATATGGGAGAATACTTTCTGACTATAGGAACAATAGATTTAAATGAAGCACACAGAGACAACTTGACCTGTTCATTACATGAACAAGAAAAGATATTTTTGAACATGGCAGAGAAGAGAAGGGAGAGTTTCCAAAGGAAGGCAAATGACAAAAGGCAGAAAACACCTAAATGGGCTGAGAACATGGAAAGCACCTCAAATGGCGGGGCAGGGCCTGCTTTGTTGCTGGATTTCGAGAAGAAAGGGAAACTCTGTCTTCATCGCGAGAAGACTAGTTATTATAATAACATTTTCATTGGTTCCAGTCAATGTGAGCACAATTACAAGGTAATTGGAGGTTGGGGATTCAAAAATGGGTCAGAGCCTGTGTTTCCTGGAATTTATTATATATGTGGAGACAAAGCTTATTTCAAATTGCCGGATCACTGGTATGGAAGCTGCTATTTTGGCATTGTTTTCCCGAGAATATACCATGTGAATGAAATTGCTGGAAGCAGTGAAAACACTAATGGCTTAGTGCGTAGCAAAAGAGAAAGCGTAGGTGAAATAATGGGTAGTATTTTTAGTGCACTGATACCTGGAGTGGGAGTGGTTCTGAACACTCACAGAATTTGCAAATTATCCACAATAGTGGATGTGTTGTCTACTGACACAGCTCATGGATTTCTGCTGGTCAATACCGAAATGGTTGCGATCAGATCAATGGTTTTGCAGAACAGACTTGCTCTTGACACCTTATTAGCAAAGGAGGGCGGAGTCTGCCGGATGTTGAAGGCGCAACATTGTTGCACTTACATTCCGGACAAAAGCGTACAGCTCAAAAGATATGTGAAAAACATTACTAATTTGGAAAAGGAACTCAAACCACTCGAGGTTGATAGTGCCTGGAAGAGACTGGATGATGGTCTCTCCAATGTAGGTCATTGGTTTGCTAGTTTAGGTAAAAGCTTATTACTTAAGGTACTGATGCCAATTGGAGTGATAGGTCTTATCCTATTTCTCATATTCGTCTGTTGCAAATGTCGCAAACACACAAAGAAATACCAAGTGAATGCGAGAGGAGTGAAACGGAGTGCGGATGAACTTGAATTGGAAGAAATGAATAATCAGATTTATAAAAAGGTGAAAAATTCTCACCCTACCAAAACTGAGAAAGAAAAACTGAATCGCCTGTTGGAAGAGATAGAAATGTACAAGGTGTGAAAGAAAGTTGGCATCTGGTTCCATTTTTTGTGATGATAGTAAATATCATCAAAGAGGGGATTGATAGAGCAAGATTTCGCATCGCGACTTGCTCGAGTCAAGAACCTCGAAAATCTATTATAATCTCGTAACTTCAAGTGTTTGTTTTACTAATTTTATGTATTTTGAATGTGCGTGGGTATCATAGAGATGCTTGCTTATGTGCTTTACTAATACGATTAATTCTTGTTCCTAACATGGCCGCTGCTTGACTTTCCTCTTCTGCGCATGCGTCAGTCACACTCACGTGACTACACGTAGAGATAGTTTTGGAGGGAAAGGGTGCGCATGCGTAATAGCCACAAGATGGCATTTCCCTGTATTAACGTGGTGAAGCTTGTGCTGTTGCTCTCGTGTCGTTATATATTGCACTAATATTTAAATTGCATAGTATATTTTTATGATGATAAACGTGAAGTACGAAAATATGACATATAATGCCTTTGTTTATTTCCATGTACTAATTTGTTTTCGCTTACTTTGCATGTATCCTCGGCACTGAGGGGTGATGGGGCTGGGGAGTCCATCTTGGAGGGCACTACTGCGCCGAATCAGTCGATGGTGCGGTGGCATTAAAACCAAGCCAAAGAAGGTTGATGCCAGAGCCTGCATGGGAAGATGCACCTTCACGCAGCGAGAAAGCCTAACTTGTACCCTATTTGAATACATTGTATTTCTTTCCATTGTGTTCCCTGCGACTTCTCGTGGGAACCCAAAATCTTGCTAGGCGGCACCTTAGGATGCAAAGTAGGCCTTAGAATAGTCTGTTCTGATTGGTGTGTTAACCAAATCCTACCTTAGGACCAATCCAAATTGGGGATTCTGACACTTTGCAACATTTGGGGGGTGGTACACTGATCCAAAAGAGTATATCTAGCCTAGGTTTAGCTAGAGAATTGTCCGACTTGTCTGAATAGCTGACCTGTCACTGACCCAACGCACTCAATAGGTGACTTGATACAGAGGTGCTGCGGAGCTCTCTGTCCGAAATTTGACCATAGACTCTGAAGGTTTTACTAAACCTTAAGTGCTGGCGGAGCACTCTTGCTGGGAGTTCGCTGACCCAATCGGGGTTCTGATCGATAGCTGCAGAGAGGGTGGAGCGCAGGCGTTGCTTCCGAACTGCGGGTGCTGATCGTATCCTGGTGGTCCTGTCCTGATCCTAATCTGGGTTTCCTGTCCTGTCCTGAAGTGTCCATTCTGCACCTGCTGTCCCACTGAGGGTTATCTTTCCTTAAGGGTTTTCCTGTCCTTAACTGACCCGTGGCCAGGGTTGGTTTTCACACCAGTCTAGGTAAATATCGCTCTGAGTTCTTAAACTGCACCTTTCTATTTTTCTGTCTTTGCTTCAATAAAGACATACCCTTTGCATATGTAAATTTTCCATGTTTTTTCTCTGCAAAGCATTGCATCTCATTAAAGTCATTTACAGTTTGCATTTCATAGCATGTTCCTATGTTCCCCTGCCTTTTTAGTATAAATATTTCCATACTGTTTATGAATTAAATATGTTTTACAAATTTCTCTTAATTACTGAATCGAAGTAATAACGTTAGAATTGTAGCGTGTTGCAATTTTCTACCCTTCACTAGATGTATAGGTTTCCCAGTGTCTTTTCTCTCGAAATATGACCTAATGATAAAATCCTAAAAACGTGCATAAAATTCCTAGCATTAAGTACTCTCCCTCGAATTTCATTTCCGTTATTTCTGAATTCCCTCATTATAGGGTTAGATGGTAGCCTGTATACTCTTCCTATATGGTTATGTGCTCCTCGTTATTCTGATTATAGATTGCCTCATTACTATAAACTGTATGATTGCAGAATCTGAAATCTAAGATAAATCTTTTAAAACTTCTAGTTGTCCGTGGTCATTTCATGAAATAAAGTACAATAAGTTGGGTTTTGTATTTTGCTGCCTTTCCTTTTACAGCTAGCTCCCTGACCCATCGTGGTCATAGGTACCCATAACGGTGGATGGTAAGTTGGGTACACTGGAAATAATCGAAAGGGAACTCACAATTATTGGTAGTAGATTGCGTGGTCATCTGATCAATGTATATGATAAAGTAAAGTATATGGGCCCGAAGCCAGAAGTGGCGAAATTATTGGTCGGGTGACCCGCGATCTCTAGCACTTCTGCAAGGAGACTGTAGGTGCAGCTGTCGCGCTACGGTACAGTTTCGTCGCCAGGCTGGAGGTGGGGGACTCCTTGGCTACCTTTAACATGGTGTCCAGCTGAGCTCGCATTTGATCCCTGAAGGCATCTCTATCTTGCTGGGCACTGGTCAACTCCATTTCTACTGCCCATTCAAGCTTCTTTTGCCCTCCACTAAGTGCTGTATTACAGCCTCCATTTGGTTTTGCTTTCAATGGAGCTTTATGCCCGCATTCTCAACCATGTGTTAACAGGCGATGGAAGGCAGCGAGACAGATGTGCCGTTTCAACACACGTTTTATTTTCCTAAGTGTCGGTTGGGGAATAATGTTCAAACAAAACAATAATGCCAGCGGAGCTTTTCTGTCGGTCCTGTATTCGCTCCTTGGGGTTGTTCGGCCTCTTCAAGGATCTGGGTCGCGTTTGTCTCTCCACGGACTCTTCCTCGCAGTGGGGCGTGTAAAGAAAGAAAAAAAAGAAACAAAGCCTTACTGGCCGGTCCTGAGAGGTATAAACATTCAGGGAGGGGTGTGAAGGATCACCGCGATCTAGGGCTGTGAGAGGGGTTTTGAGAGTCACCAAGACCTGGAGCAGGATTAATCAGGTAGTGCCGCTAACCCAGGTGGAGTATCCCGCCCTGCTCAGCCATTGCCCTGCGGGGTTTCCGCCACCCTTTCCCTAGAACCCCGTAGCCGGTCACGTACATTGTTCAGCCACGAACCTCCAGGAACGTGGCTGGGCGATGCGCGGTGAAAGCCTCCTGGCCTATGGGTCGTCCTCGTCGGTTCTGTGACGCGTCACCAGGAGAAGAGTTTCCGGGATCCGGGCTCGTCTTCTTCGGTTCAGGAACGGTGTCAGCCTCGGCGATTCTTCCTGGAATCTCCTCTGTTGGCGATCGAATACCGGCTCCTCTCAGTTCCTGGTCGACGACCTCCGGATGGGGCGGCTCTCTTCTTAAATCGGACCATTCATACGCCCGGACGTCTTCAGGGGCGGGGTTTGCGAGAGGGCCGACCTCAGAATTAAAGGGCCAAAAGCCGGGGATGTCGTTAGTGCCGGATTCCTCTGAGTCTCTGTCCCCGAGCTGTGAAGAAGCAGAAGGATTAAACAAGGACATGTCTCTGGCCTGTTTTCGGGGTCAGATGAGGTAAAATCCTGACAAACACTTATAGTGAATGGAAAACGTTCACACTGCTCAGACCAGAAAGTCCTTCACAAAGAAAAAAACGGTCAATTCCACATTTAAGAAGAAGCAGAAAACGTGAGAACAAAACAAATGTGATGAATGTAAATTCTTGATCCAAGACTTCCTAACCACATGAACTCCTCTGGATATCATTCTATGGACTGCGTTAGAAAAGAAAACGAGCTGCCATCTTGGAATAAGTCTTTGCTTTCCCCCAAGGGAGGTAGGATCAAGCAAGTATTGTCACAGCTTTTGTTCCGAGCTTGCTACACTTAGGGCTAAAGTTGCATCTCTCAACCCGAGAGGCATCTACGGTGCCTTTGTCCTTGTGCAGAGGGTACAAACATAGCAGTCTGCAGTACTCATCTGAGGTAGACAAAGTTTAAAAAGAAACCTTATCATTAATACCTAAGGTGGGTAAAAACCAGGCAACGATGGCTAAGTATTTTTTAATGCTCCAGTTAAGTTCTTCTAAAGGGGCGGCTCCTCCGTTAAGGCAGAGGAGCGTCGCCCCACTACAAAAATGAGAGATGAGGACGTCACGCCAGGATTGAAGCTAAGCGTAATTCTTTTTTAGGTCTCGTGCCTGACGTTGCAGTGCGCAGCACTGCCCGCGCAGCACGAGACCTCTTGTACGGGCTTCAGAAAGCTGACCACACGCTTGTGCGTGTGGTTTTGCTTTCGCCGGCTGCAATTGGCTTTAGCATGCTTTTTTTAAAAAAAATACAGCACGCAATTGGGCAAAGGCGGGCGTATTTCCTGCCTTTGGTCCGCCCATTCCCATCTGTGTCTATTACGCGCAGCAGAGACAAAAGGATCCCTCGCCCCCGCTCCTATGTGGTGCACGCGCACCACTGGTTTCGATTCCCGCTCGCTCTTCTGTGGTGCGCGCGCACCACTGGTTTCAGTTTGTGTTGTGTTCGGATTGCTTAGCCGTTTAACCGTGGTGGCAATTCCGGCGCGGTGCGGTGGTTTAGCGCAGTGAGCGGGGCCGCGTCGGCCAACGGACGTGCAAAGCACTACGAATGTAGTGTGCGCGCCGACCATTGGCCAACGCAAGCGGCAAAGGGGTTATTTTTATTACTGTGTACCGCCGTTTATTTAATCAACACGGCGCGCGCGCATGATAACCTTTCTCACTGGGATCCCATCTGCACTAAGGGAATTTTCTGTTTCCGCTGGCCATGACCAGGGAAAGTCAACAAGATGTTTTGAAAAGAATTTCACCGACGCATTTAAGCAAGGCGGTCAGTCTGAGTTTCATTGACATCAGATGGATCGAACTGTAGTACTACCTTGTTATTACATGTGTCTGGGGGCCCTCGCAGTCGTATCCCGGGCCCGGTCTACTCTCCCATTCCAGTTCCACTCTCGCCTTTTTGGCAGGTCTGGGGTCCTCGTGGATCGGATATCCTCCTTGCAGCCAGCCAGCCCATGCATGTCACTCATCTGAGCAGGATGTCAACAGGTCCGAACCTGCGCCACTACGTGCAGCCTCAATCTCGCCTCTGTGACCTCCTAGGCTCTCGTATGTGAGGTAGGTCATCCTGAGGCCACCCGAGACTGGGCCCGTCCTGCCAGGGCCTCCCTGCCCAACCACTTCTCCATGGAGATTGGTTATTGGGGCCATCGAGTGTGACTGGGTACACCGTTCAGGGTTTGGGGCAGGGCATTTATCCCAAAGTCTGAAAATATGAGTTATTGAAAACTGAGGGGGGCCTCACACATTCTGCCTGGGGGTTGGCTGGGACTATGAGTTTGTGTCACGCCACTGGGAATGCACCTCCCCAAAAATCCCCCGACCCCACACGTGCAACATGACAGCTTGTTTTCTGTCTGCTGCCAGAGAGTTGGGAGCGGGTAGTTTTCCTAGAGTGGAGGGTACCTATAGCCAACGCTTTCACACTCGCCTTGTGAGGTGCTAGGGGCAGAAAGCTTAGAAGTTTTGCCCGGACTTAGAAGGCCTTCTCTGAGCCAGTGAAAGTTACTTGGCGCGTGGGACACTTGTTCTTCCATCGTAGACTTGATCCGTGTCTGGGAGGCTCCTCGAAACCCCCGTGACCTTGCAGCCTTGAGCAGTATGCACAGTGCACGCGCAGCATGCATCGAGTGCATCACAGGGGCACCAGTGTCTATGCACGCTCACTGAATTGGAATATGCATAGTACCTGCTCATTACGCATAGTACATTAATGATGTGTTTTTTAAATGTGGCCAATGGGCCTAGTAAGGTTGTGACGTGCCTAGTTTGCTAAAGTGCACAATATGCCTTACTAGCATATGATATGCAGAGACACATAGCAGTGGCTTGATATAAATAGACGAGGTTCATGGTATGTGCACAATTTGTGTAGTATGTGGACTATGCGGTTGGTATGTATGTTGGTATGTATGTACATAGTGCTCACGGTTACAAGGCCAGACACGCGTTTCATCTTCGTTCCAAAAGAAATGACCATATCACACATATGCTGCTAATGCTCCGCAGCTCTGCAGGCTTCCTATTGAAGCCAGGACTATATACAATTTGCTACCTCCGCACCTTCACACCACCACCTCTTTTCGGCTCTTCAAAAGGGACCTTGCTACTTTTCTCTCCCGAAGAAGATGTCTTTTTCATTGGCTGCGCACCGGGAAGGGTGGGGGCATTGGGTCACAACGTTGGTGGAAATATAACAGTAAAAAACAAGCATTTGCAATACAATAGGTCTCGTATTACTGAATGTTTGAGCTATTGGTGTTGCATTATTATTAGCAATGCCAATAGCTCAAACTTTAATAATGAGATACCTATTGCATTGCAAATGCTTGTTTAAAATGTATTTATAACCAATGTTCCCTCTAATTTTTTTCCTCTGTGTGCGGCACTGGAGGGTCTCTGTGCTCTGCAACCATGGCTATGTGCGCCAGGAACCAAACCTTGCGTGTCTGCGGCACCAAATGGCACTCAAAACGTTTACTTTAAAAAGTGAAAAGATGATGCATTTTCACACATATAGAGCCACAATAAGGGTCTTAAGGGCAGTTTGCAAATGTATTGTATTGCCTGTATTTTCATTGTCTCTGACTGCTGTTGTCTGTCTTCCCCGCTGCCTGTACGTGGTCCATGCCCCGTTTTCTTCCCTCTGTTCCCCTCGCTATCCCCGTGCTCTCTCTGCATGCTCTTTCCTTCTGTACTCCTCGCTGCCCGTGTTTCTGCCCAGTTTTCCCTTCTGTTTCCCTCGCTGCACCCGGGCCTCTCTGCCCGTTCTGCCTTCTGTTCTTAGCTGCCCCTATATTTCTGTATTCTGCCTCTATGCCATTAGTTTTTTGTGCCCGTCTGCCCTCTGTGCCACTCATTTTTGTGCCCTTCTGCCCTCTGTGCCACTCATTTTTTGTGCCTTTTAGCCCTCTTTTTCACTTCATTTTCCCCTCGTTTTTTGTGCCCTTCTGCCCTCTGTTCCACTCGTTTTTTTGTGCCTTTCTGCCCTCTGTCCCACTCATTTTCTGTGCCTTTATGCTCTCTGTCCCACTCGTCTTTTGTGCCCTTCTGCCCTCTGTTGCACTCGTTTTTTGTGCCTTTTAGCCCTCTGTTCCACTTCGTTTCCCCCTCGTTTTCTGTGCCCTTCTGCCATCTGTTCCACTCGTTTTTTTGTGCCTTTCTGCCCTCTGTCCCGCTCGTTTTTGTGCCCTTCTGCCCTCTGTGCCACTCATTTTTTGTGCCTTTTAGCCCTTTTTCACTTTGTTTTCCCCTTGTTTTTTGTGCCCTTCTGCCCTCTGTTCCACTCGTTTTTGTGCCCTTCTGCCCTCTGTTCCACTCGTTTTTTTGTGCCTTTCTGCCCTCTGTCCCACTCGTTTTTTGTGCTTTTATGCTCTCTGTCCCACTCGTTTTTTGTGCCTTTCTGCCCTCTGTCCCAGTCTTTCTGCCCTCTGTCCCAATCGTTTTTGTGCCTTTATGCTCTCTGTCCCACTCGTTTTTTGTGCCTTTCTTCCCTCTGTCCCAGTCTTTCTGCCCTCTGTCCCAATCGTTTTTTGTGCCTTTATGTCCTCTGTCCCACTCGTTTTTTGTGCCTTTCTGCCCTCTGTCCCACTCGTTTTTTGTGCCTTTATGTCCTCTGTCTGTGTCTCACTCATTTTTTTGAGCCTTTCTGTCCTCTGTCTGTGTCCCTCTCGTTTTTTTGTGCCTTTCTGTCCTCTGTCTGTGTCTCACTCGTTTTTTTGAGCCTTTCTGTCCTCTGTCTGTGTCCCACTCCTGCCTTTATGCCCTCTTGCCTTCTGTTCCGCTCGTTCCCCAGCGGCTGTGGCCTTTTGTTTAAATATTGCTGATAATCAGAGCCCCTTCACGGGCTCCGATCAACAGCAATACTTAAACAAAATGCCGCAGTCTGCCCCGCGCTTTACTAACAAAAGCGTAGACACTTTCCAAACACAGCGCGAGCATACGCTGTGTTTGGAAAGTGTCTACGCTTTTGTTAGTAAAGCGCGGGGCAGACTGTGGCATTTTGTTTAAGTATTGCTGTTAATCAGAGCCCGTGAAGGGGCTCCGATTAACAGCAATATTTAAACAAAAGGCCACAGTGTGCCCCGCTCCCACACAGCCACAAGCGCCATAATCCCCACCAGCCCCCCGCCTCCTTACCTGCACTCCTCACACCCGCTCCACCGCCACCACTGGAAAAGTGCTCATGTTCGCGCCGCTCGCGTTTTAAAAGCGGCGAGCGGCGCAACTCTCTAGCGACGTCCTGTGTGCACGCTCCACGCTAGGTGGTGTGCGCTGACTTGGGGGGAGGTGCGCACGCGCGCGCAGCCTAGAGGGAACGGTGTTTATAACTTTTATTTTTTTCCGTCTCGCCTCACCACCCTCCTTACATGGCAGCCGCCACTGTTGTTCGAAGTTGAGTGTGATGCTAATTTTTCCCTATCCTATAATTATTTTACACCAGAGAAACAGGGCCAGTGGGTTTTATTACCACAACTTTCACAAAGCCTGGAGATAATTCTATAGCTTGGACTCTGATCAAGCGAATAAAAGATTTCTTTTGATAAGAATTCCAAAATCCAGATCTGATTCTGATTCATTATCAGAAAGCATACTAGCATTCCATTTCATTCAATACCATGAATGGCATAATGTCCCGCCATCTCAGTCCAATGCCCCCTCAGTGTGCTTGCTTTGTTAGAGGAAAGGGATTGTGCCTTTCCTTCACACTTATATGGCACCACAATGGCCGCAGCAGTAAATGGCTTTAGCAGAAGATATACAAATGGCTCTAGAAGATCCTCAGAGACAACATGGCTGCCACAGGAGCTTCCGAAAGGTCTTTTTGCTGGAAAATTGACTAAAGAAGATGTCTGAGAATTCTGAAGGAATTCTGATTCCTTCAAATTTAAAAGGCGTAACAAAGAACAGGCAGATTTCAAGATAAACCACAAAAAAGGGTACATCGAATGCATTCAAGGAGCTTTATCCTCCACTTGGATTGTAAGGGTACATCGGAAGCATTCAAGGAGCTTTCTCATCCACTTGGATGGTAAAGGTTTGTTTGTTTGTTTGGAAAGTTTTATAAAGCGCAAACATGGCCCTTGCGGGTATCAGAGCGCTGTACACATAGGTAGAGGCATGCATGAACTCAGAACAGTTGAGGTCAACATTGTAAAACAACAAGGAGTAAACAATCAGAGTCAGCTACCAGGCAGAAGGCCCTACTAGTTCAGTTTCTCATTAGTCCAAAATATTTCCCGTAGCATTCAGTGAAACAATCATATGGTGTCTCGTCACAGCATAGAAGAATAAATGACAAATCTGTAATAGGTCCAAGAAGTATCCTTCTATTTTAGTTCCGAAAGGGCCCTAGAGTAAAATAACAGTTTAACAACCAATCAAGAATACGTAGCAAAAGATATGTTGGGAAAAATGTCAAATCTGTCAACAAGGGGACTAGAGAAAGAGTACATTATGATGCAGTTAATGTCCACTCAAGAAAAGCCATTTGGCGTTTCCTGAGTGGACATTAAATAGGCAGAGAAAGGATTGGTTCTCATCTCCGTAGGAAGAGCGTTCCAAATTCTAGGTGCAAGGCCGGAAAAAGCACATTTGTAAGTACTTTTATTTTTGAATTTAGAAGGTTTCAAGAGTAGTGTAGACGTACTTCTTAAGTTCCGACCAGATCCAGAAAGAACAAGCTTGTTCGCCAGATAGGCTAGAGTGTTGAAATGCAGGGCTTTATGTGTGAGGCAAGCTATTTTGAAATGGATCCTGGCTTCAATTGATTACCAGTTGAGCTGCAAAAGGTCAGGTGTGATGCGATCGTGTTTTTTGGAGCCTGTAATGAGTCTGGCCGATGCATTGAGCGTGGCTCTGATAGGGGCCAACCTCGCTTTAGGAAGCCCTGAAAGGGTCACCAGGCCATATTCCAGCTGTGATATCACAGAGATTGTACTGCAGGCTGGAAGTCTTCTGGTGGAAGCAAAGGCTTGAGTTTATTAATTGTGTTAAGATAAAAGTTGGCACCAATAATGGTGGTGCTGATGTGAGTTTGCATATCAAGGTATTTGTCCAACGTATTGCCCAATGATTGAGCAGAATCAACCACGTGAAGGGTGCAGTTAAGGGCTGTGAGTTGTTTTAGCCATTCGCGGATTGGTGCAGAGTGGTTGTGTGGGGTAATCAGCAGGAATTCAGTTTTGAGGGTATTCAACAAAAGATGATTCTGGGCTAACCATTGTTGAGTTTGCAAGAGAGCCTCATTTAAGGTTTCAATGTCCTCCAGAGAGGAGATCTTCAGGTACAGTTGGGTGTCGTCCGCGTACATGTGGTAATGAATTTGAGAATTGTTCAGAAAGGTACATCAGAAGCATTCAAGGCGCTTTCTCCTCCACTTGGATTGTACAGGTACATCTGGAACATTCAAGGCGCTTTCTCATGCATTTGGGATTGTAATAGCCCCATGAACCTAAATGGGATAGAAAAAACTGGGCACTGCACTAAAGTGGAAAGCAATGACCAGAGCTGAATTAAAAAGTGCCAATGTGTGTAAAGAGAGGGGTCCATGTTGGAGGCGCTGTGAGAAAAAAAAGTCAGTAGGAGCACACCTGTAGGATAATCTGTGCGAGGGGGGGTTGGGAGGTAACCAAAAAACTACCTTAAATAGGATCTAAAACTGGATTTTAAGTCGAAGGAATCAGCCCAACAGAAATGCAAGTTTACCGAAGGACATGGAAGGTTTGTTACCTGGAACGAATACTTCTCACAAGAAAACATCATGTTTTTGGGCAGAGAAGTGCAGAGTCGGTTTTCAAGACGAATTAGAAAAACTATAAATTATACCAGAAGCCGAAAAAGGATATGAAAACCTGCAGGCCGCAGTGTGTTCGGGTTAACGTGAACCTGGAAACAGTTTAGAAAGGGGGTGGGGGGCCTAGGAGCCACGGCTGCCAGGGGGCGCTCCGGGCTAATTGCTTCCTTCAGACCGGCGGCCCTGGCACACTAATAGGTTTTAATAAAAACTTCCAATTGGCCCAGTAAACCCCTCATTAAGCTGTTTTGGTGCATGAATTTAAGAGCGGGCGGGGCACGAGGCTGCCTGGGGCCTTTAATTCCCTGCGTCTGGCGCGAGGTGGTGTTGTGACTGAAAACACTAGAGTTCAAGTGTCCGAGGCCATGCCGACATCCGAGGCTGTCACTAGCAGCGGCCTAAGTGACAGCTTGAAAAATAGCTTTAATAAAGCGGGAGGAAAGGGCTCCCACTCGGCACTGGGCGCAGACGCGCGAGGCGACAGCCGAGTTTAAAGGGAAGCATGTGATGGGCATCGAAGCAAGCGACCCAGGCCTGGCCCTGGAGATGCGATGACAGAGAAGTGCCCCGAGCAGCTGACTCCGGGCAAAGAAAAGAACCCGCAGTGATCCGCGCGCGCACATCCGGGCGGAAGGGCAGCTTCACTGTCATTTCTTCTCGACACTGTGGACCCTGTCGCACATCAACTCCCACTGGGCTACCTACGATTGTTACACATGTTTAATTCAGAAGAAATTCCAGGAGTGGTCACGTTCATGTACATTCACAAGAGAGCATGCATACGGTGTACATTCTGACATGTGCAAATAGTTAGCAAACGAAAGTGTATTTGCGCAGGCTAACTTGTTTTCTGCTCCACGCAGAAATATGTTATCCTTAGGCTAAGTGGGACCCATTTCCTCGCACCCTATTAATTTTGGGGTGCTAACCCCCTGTTCCCTCCCCGGGAAGAGATTTACCCCTGCTTTTGATCTAAGCAATTCTCTGATCGGATGGGGGTGTGAATGTGTCTTGAATACTCACAAAATCCCAATGTTTCGAGTGTTCACCGACTTTGCAATGCATTTCTGCCCTGAAAATTCTGCTGCTTACCTGGGATATAATAGTACATGTGAGGGGATTGATTTAGAGGTGTAAACTCAGGCTGTGTAAATCGAAAACATGAATCTGCATTGGTAAATCATGCTTTTTGTGCACCTAAGCTGAACTTAGCTGACAAATGTCTGTGGATTGGACCCTGAGATGATCCATTTGCAACTCACCGAACAGGCCTCCGTAGGGCATCTCAGCACAGGAGGCTGCAGCAGGCTGCACTGTACCAGAGCGCGGGTGCCCATGAGCTGGAAACCACACATGGTGGCTGATTCTTATCTCTTACTGTGAAGTGAAACAGCTCCTGTGGAGCAGGGTTACTCCTGCTCCCCAGAAGTGGCAGGCAGTTGTTTAAGGACCTTGCATCTATGGTTGCATTCAAGAAACAGACCTGCACCAGAGAGCCATTCCTAAGAGGACCCACAGTATTTATGCAGTCAGCTGCTACAAACTACTCATCCACAGCACAAATGCGTTTAACCCAGAGCACTCTACTATACCTGGAACCACAAAGAAGCAAACGAGATAAATAGCTCAAATTAGGTGGGGTAGGGGACAGGTCCTCCAACCTTAAAGAAAAATGGGTCCCCAAATAGTTATGATTTTGCCATGTTTTTGGTGGCCTGTGCAAAACCAGTGAGTAATCAGCCGTGACCTTAGTTCTGATTGAGCAGGAATCGCGTATGATGGACAAGTATAACTGGCTCATGTAGTAACACCCTGGAGACAGGTAAAAATATTGGAAAGGTGTGAAGACTGAACCACCTTTCAGGAGAACTGCAGTGAAAGAGTGGGGGAAATGTACCATTCTGCTGCCTGCGTCATCGTCGCCGCATGGAAAATTAAGATCATCCACCATCCAATGGCTAGTTCAGCAATCTCACAATTTCAAGACGTAATCTACGTGCAGTAAATCCTGATTTTAACTCTAACTGGATGTGATGGGACCAAAGAGGTAAAACCTGGGCCATTGTACCACTTTATTATTATTTATTAAGCACTTGCTCACCAACAGGGGCATCTTGGTGCTAGGAACAGAACCGAAGATAAAAAAAAAAAAACAGAGAATCAGCAGAACAGGTAGGTTTTTATGGTCCATTTAAAAGCAAAGTAGGATGAAATGTTATTCATGTGTGAAGGGAGCGGTTTCAGAGTTGGGAGCCGATAAGGGCCACGGCACGGGCAGCAGATCTGAAGTGTCTAATGCGCAGTATAGAGAACAGTATTTGGAGCAGCAACGCAGGCTTCTGATAGACTCTAGTGTCTAGTTAGTGAAGCATAAACGGTGGGCTGACTTTTCTGTACCATAGAAGACAATGTGCATCAGACAAAGATTTGAAAATAATCCTCTGGCACCAAAAGCCAGTAATGCTGGGCTCTTACCTGGGTAGCAGAGTCAACATTTATTTTAGATAACTTGCTAGAAAAAATGACATTTTGCATTCTGTGGTGCTGGTTGAGAGATGAGTTGGGTAGACCTATTTAAAGGATAGTACAACAGCCCATCCTTAAGAGGAGACAAGCGGAGAGCATCTGAGGATGGAGATGATGAGGTAAAAATGGCACACTTTTCCTAAAGAATCTCAGCTATTAAACACATGACGATGCCACGTTAATCTGAGCTTGAAAGGGCAAATGTGAGTCAGGCAAGTTCACAGGAGATTTAACCTTAGTTGCTGAAAGGGCATCTTCCATAGATGTAAACCACAGACTGTGATTCCATCTCTCAATGCTGCTATCAAGTACCTGGATTTCAGATATGCTGGTGTTTAGTTTCAGAACACCAACCAACCATGAAATTCTGGTGGTGGTCAACTTAGCAGCCGGGCAGGAAGCCTGATGGATGAGGCACACAATCAACTGTGTATCACCAATGGCCAGGCAGTCGAAGGCTCTGATCAGCTGGCCAAATGATGCGCCTAGATGTTAAACAGTATCTGAGAAAAAGAGGATCCCCGAGCGACTCCATAATTGACTGTAAATGGAGGAAGCAAAACTGTTTGGGTTCACTCTCAGAGAAAGGGGAAAACATGCAAGGACTGGACCTTTAAATCCAGCCTCGGCAAGCCTATTCATCAGGACTGTGTTGTGATTTACAGCATGAAAGGCAGTTCATAGATTGAAAGGACTAACGGCAGAGGAATCACCTTGATATACAATGGATCTCCTTTGTCCCACAGCACCCTGTAAGGGGTCCAGGGGAGGATTCGTCATCAGAAAAACTGGCCTTAGTCAAGAGTTTTGTATTTCTTATCCTGCCTTTTTTTAGGCTATATGGAGGACTGCTTCAACACTGTGTCCATAGTGAGTCGCAGAAGACACAGAACCAACAATCTTCCTTGCCGGTTTACGTGAAGTGTTGAGAAGATGACTGACGTCTGAACTTGTGGTTGAATGGCATCAAGGTTGACTTTTCTTGTAGCTCTGTCGTCTCAAGGAAGCAGATGATGTGATGAATTGGCAATAAGGGAGAGTCTAGTGATTGTCACTAACGCACACCACGGGCAGGTGTGGAAAGGTCTGTATCCAGAGTTGTGTGCCTTAAACCAGAGTGCTGATCACTTGGGCCTCTTGTCCTCATGCATTCTTGAATCAGGTACTCTTTTCTAGGGGGCTTTTCTCTCTTAGGTAGCATTTGATGGGGCATTTGCCTCTACTTTTTCTTCTGTTGGCCTTTCATGAAATGCTTTTTCTGCCCACTCTCTTGGTGCTTCTGGTGGGCGATCACCTGAAGGGGCACAGGTTGTGAGGCTTCAGGTGGGACAGGCCGTGGTTTTAGAACAGGGCTCACAGTTTATCCTATAGCAGAATGATGATGGTCCACAGTTGAGGGCTCTGTTAAGGACATTCATATTTTGCTCTCTCTGATATGCTCCAATATTGATGGGACATTCAACCTCTCTTCCAAATTGCTCTGGAAAAGAAGTGTGTGAAATTTTTTGGGGGAGAAGGGAGACTGCACGCGGATGTGGATGGAGCGTTGGGCAAGCCAATAAATTACCTGGGTGAGCCAAGCCAGAGCCGACCTGAAGATCTGGCTGGGCTCTAAGACTTTGACCCGAGCTGAGCCATGAAACTGTTTGGCACGAAAACTGTGCAACAAGCACCATATAAAAATATGATACAGACTCATTAAAATTGAAAACAATATATATTTCTTTAAGGTGCAGAAGAGTTTCAACGTACTACATGAGATTATATCTCTGCATTGAGAGATTTATTAAAAGGGATGTTTTAAACATGACATTAAAATATTCATGCCACCACCCGCCTTGACAACAGTGCCATTAGTGAATTAAGAAGCAAGTCTGTTGTAATGTGCACCCTAAATGCAGCCTAGATTCCTACATGGAGCCAGACTATATTCTGTTTAAATCAGACACATGAGATGTGCTTGTGTAGCACACACCCTCAACTCACATATTTCAAAGGGCCCGCTAATGCGAAAGTGAAATAAAATATTTGGTAAAGATCACCCAGTTTGGTCAGGTGGGGAAGCTGGGAAAAAATCCCAAGTTTTCTGATTTCACATTGTGTCATTCAGCCTCTAGATGGGTATCTCTTTTCCTCTTCTGTTTTACATAAAAAAATAATGTTTTTCTTCAGTTCGTGCAGCTTTATGCTAGTGCATGGGTGGCAGACGGAAGCCATATAAAAGCACGACTTGTTTTGGGCTCCATGGTCCAAAAGGAGCTCGAGCCAGGCAATTGTCTCCAGCTTTCAGTGGCTCACCCACCTCTATGTGGATGTGGGCTTCAATCGTCTGCCTTGCTTCTTACTTTGTTAAGGGCGGTGCCCCCGTTTGGTTTTCTCTTAATGGGGAGTGCCCTCGTGCCACTCTACCTTGGAATTTCCCCAGCTGCGCCTGACGCACTGTTTGTTTACGGGTGCAGTGCAGGCAGCAGAAAGACCAGGGCTGGAGCCCTCATACTCTGGTATGTCCTGCCTGGAGTAGAGGTAACATAACGTTTCTCCTTCTCCAGGTAAATGATGCCCGGTATACCTGCACATACAGCTGACATTTGCATTGCAATCTTGTTTGAAAAGAACATAGTCAAATGAATCAGCAGCTCCAAAAAGGCAACAAAACCTAAAATAGATGGTTGGCTCCTACTGTTAGGCACAGGTAAAACCAAACACCCTGCAAGTAATGCATGTTTTAATTAGGGTTAAGCCGTATAATATGCATATCAACAAGGACATACCATGCACTGTATATTCAAGGGCTCACCAATGAGTCAGAACATATTCTTTATTTGAAAAGTTCCATATACCACTTTTGGGAAAACTACAGTTGAACAATTAAGCACAATCATATTTTCCACAGTGCTCACTGATCCATTATTACCATTACAGTAGATCAATCTCAGTCCTTCCTATCCTCTAGAACTCATTACCAGCTACTGCCAAGTCCTTATCGCGAGGTTCATAGCTCCATGAGAAGCAAATGGGCTTTCAGAGCTCCCCGAAGTCACATGTTTTAGCCACTTGACACACAATGTCTGTGTATTCGTCTGCCATTTTGTTGCAGCATATTAAATGTTGAATCCTGTCTCTGCTTTGGAAGGTCTCATTGCCCCCTCCACTTGGCCACACCACCATAGCAGCAAAGAGTCTATATTGTTTTAGAACATCTGCCATGTACCCAAACAGAGCAGTTAAGGGGCTCCAGGCTAGGAAGACCGAAATAATTTAGTGCAAGGAGTCAAAAAACGAATTACAGAATTGCAACGCACACACAATATAATCCCCAACCCTCAGAACCTACTTTCTATATTTTGGTCACACTTAGCTATAATTTGGGGGTGACATATAATGTGTGCAGCATTTTAAACTGTGTTAATTGTACCTACTAGTGAAGAGTATATGAGAGTCTTACATGCCACAATTGCTCACTTTAGACTTCATAAAACCTGACCCCAAATCGGTAATCCATTTTTATTTACCCAATGAGTTTTCAATTGGACACACTTTGTTGAATTCAGAATATAAATATGGAACAAAGCACTTGGCATTTTCCCTTAAAATCAAATTATACTGGATCTCCCATTCTTTTGGAGGAAGCAGAAACCCCTGCCACGTCGACTTTGCCTCCAGTCGGAGTCCACAGTACATTAGTATGGCAAAGGTAATTCTCGCTTTCTCTGTAAAAGTATATAATGGCATAAGCTCCCCATCTACAAACAAATATCCTGGCTTGGTCATACTCAACGTATTCTGCATTTCTTTTGCCCAGCATCTTGTGAACAGGCTATGCATCGGGGACCCATGGGTGGCAGCATCGGAGAGCATACCTGCTGTCGTTTCTGTGTGTGCGTGATCTCTTTCAGTGCAAGGTGCCTATTACCCACAGTGTTTATTTCTTCCTATCATTCTTGGCTTAGGGTATAGAATCGTCTCCAGGGTCCCCATCTCTATCAACCTATGTTCTATTTCTGCAGGGGGGATGTGGGCAGTATCAATGGTACGCATATGTACCCTTGGGTAGCTAGGTAACATAAGCATAGGCAAAGATTCCCCAGCGTGCTCTAGCCCCGCCCATATTAATCTTAACAGAATACTTCCGAAGATTATAGAAAAAAGGCAATGGGGAGTGGGATGGGAATTTTCAGGAAGAGGTAGAGAAACGTGGGCAGTATCATCATTTTTACTATGACAATTCGCCCATTCACTGATACAAGCTTAGAGATCCCTCCGTCCTCACGTATCGCTAGTCTATCTATTGTGCTATCATATTTCTCTTAAATCGATATGTTGCGGTTCCCACTTATATGCACCCCTAAATATTTAAATAAATCAGTCCACTATCGAATGGGGTGTTCATAGTCAGTTTGTTCAGTTACCCTGGTCTGGGGAAATAATTCACATTTGTCCCAGTTTATTTGAAATCCTAACAAATCAGTAAGGCATATCACTTTCCGGATAATAGGGTCACGATTAATTACTGAATTTTGTATGTAGATCATGTCGCCAGCTACATACAATGAAATATTAAGTGGCCGGCTCGAAATGTATAAGCCAGATGGGAGTGGTTCTATCGAACACCCAAGTCTTGGGCTCAATCACCAGAGCACATAGGGGCGACAAAAGCCAGCCCTGCCTATTGTTGAGGCTCATGGATAGTGGGCTCAGAGTATAGTAAGGTGATCAATTATATGAAAAATGTACCCATTCATCCCCTTCTCAGTATTTCCAACATTAAAGGTAATTATAGAGTATTCAATACTTTTTCGAAGATGACATATCACGTGTCACATGTGAATTGGTGATGAGACAGCGCTTAAGTGCTAGTCATGTGCAACAAAAGTCAAAAGAAATGGCACATGGTAAAAACATTTCAGTGGGTGAACAAAAGTGTAATGTTGAGTAATAGGTAGAAAGAAGTTTGTCCTTGCCCTACTGCCTCCTATTTCTTCGAATGGAGACCGGACTGGTATTTATGGCAACGTTTCGACACCGCGGGCTCTGCCCTATATTTTTGTTACTGCCATTCACTTTGGGAGAAACTTAACTGACTTAAGCCGCACAATGCCTTAATCCTGCAACTTTTCTGGGCATTTGTTCAAGGTGTTAACTCTGTAGACATTTACAGGTGTTCGTCAAAATGGATGAATCTGGGTGTCCCAACTGTAGGGACATCAATGTAGAGTGTATAAGTCCATAGAGACCGTGGGAGCCAATTGCAAAGGAGGGCAAGTGGCAGTGACAGCCTATCGTTGAAGCTATAGGGCAGAGCTCAACCATAGGTCCGGCTGTCACTTCCACCGCAACAAGCACTACTACACAACTCCAGACAGTAGGGTGACGTGGATAAGGAGCTGAAACGTCACATCTCTGATGGGATAAGCAACTCATTATGCATGCATGTGTCCTGGCGTTTGGTGGCTGGTGCACTAGTCTTGTGCCAGAGAGTGGAGGATGATGCCCTGGTCTTCAGCTTTCCAGCACAGCGATGTACGCACAGTTCCACCAAGGCAGGTCAGCTGACGGCAAGGCAGTCACAGTGTAATTTACACTAATATCGCTATCAATATGGCGAACCTCCATATTGCTGAAAGGTGGCTTACGAACGCTGTCAATCACACTGAGGTATAAGTGTGAGGACTGCCATGCAGAAGCTGGAGCAGGCCATGTACAAGGCCATGTGCAGCAGTGGAGTCCCAGCCCAGAAAAGACAGGAGAGTATAAACACACGGTTCAACTGCTGCAGGGGGCTGAGCTGTGGTCTGTGCATACACACTTATCTGCACACATGGGTATGTCTGTTTTTGCTTGTTTGTTTGTTTGTTTGTTTCTGCTGGTGTTGCTCTCGCCTGACTTGCCTTCATATGATTCCCCCAAGAAACTTCCCTGGCAGGCCTTTTAGATCTGCATCAGTCACTAACTCTCTGTCCTTAACACCCCACATGCCATATACTCATTCAGGTACTTCACCTTGCTTGCATCTGTCTTCTCGGATGCAGTACTCTTAGAGGACTGCTTGGCCTTCTGTGGCTTTCAGAAGTTCTTGTCAGTCTAGGAACACCCTGAGCATCAATGAACTGATGACTGAGAACCGCCATGTTGTCATGTATTGTCCGATTTAACCCCCGCTTTTACCTGCCAAATGCTCTCTTCTACTTACTACGTGCTGCTAACTAGGAGCACAAAAATGGTGGAACTTTACAAATGATACAGTGTGCTACCCAAATGGTGATACCTTAATATCGCTAGTACTTAACTACCAAAGCAGATGCTTAACACATAAACAAGCGCAATTGTGAAGGTTTATAAATTATCACGAGCATTACCTTCCTTTCTGTGAAAAATGTTATGTGTACGTCAATGATTAAGTTATCAATAAAAAAATATAACTTCTGAAAAAAATGTGTTTTTATGGCCCTTCATGACTGTCTAGCTTTTGTTTATTTGGAGTCATTTCCACCTTCTTCAATTTTGTTGGAAGCCATCCACTCCAAGTAGGAGACAGAGGCCACCCAATGAGGCTCTGCTGCCGCTCCTTCACTCCTCATGCTGAGCAGAGAGAAAGGCGTTCAGAAGTGTCAGGATCTGAAGACCAGGATGCCCTCATTGAGTGAGAAGAATGAATAGGAGGAGTATGAAAGTTGTCAGTTTTTGTACAAATACATTTGTGTTCATTATGTGGAGAAGCGTGGCTCAATGGTTAGAGCGGCAGACCCTGATGCGGAGGTCTAGCCCGGGACCAGGGTTCAATTCCCGCCTCGGCGGTTCTTGGACTCAATTTCCCCAGACCTGATAATTCTCGCCTCGGTGCCTAGTCTAATCATGGGTCCACTCTGTGACTCTGGGCAATAGCTTGCTTAATCTCCACAACGGCCCCAGCAGCGCTTGGATGCCTGGCTTCATCTTGGGGGTGCCCAGGAGTGGACATTTCACAGGAAAGCCAGGATGCGTTCCACAGCAGTATGAATACAGCGCTACAAGACCTCTGGGTAGAAGTGCGCTGTATAAATACAAACACATTTACATTTATTAACAACATGGAAAATGTAGATTTCATGTTGATTCTATATGCATACACTGATATAGTACTATTGTCTCTGAAACGAAATCCTATGTCATGTAGAAGTATGCTTCCTTAACTCTTAACAACTAGACCTTATTTTGGGGCTGGTCGCCATCTTTTTCATAATGGATGCCTCAGGTGTCTTACCCGTGCACAGCTGAATGTCGTTATTTATGCAGTACACAGTTAAGCACAGTCATGTTTGTTTATTTCCATTGACGCTGTTCTCGCTGTTCTCAGTGAAAACGTCCTAGCTTGGCCATAAAATGGTATCTTACTCAAGGACCTTCCGCCTGCTCACTGTGCACTATTCGTTCATAGTAGTTTGCTGTTGTTCATGTAAATAGTTTGTCCCCCCATCTCCTGATGACATTATCATAAAGTGGATAGAATTAATATTTATATAGTGGGATGGTACTTACGTGCTAAGGCAATATAATGTTTAATAAAACTGTTCCGATTTGCTAATAATGTGATGTATTCGCTCGCATTATGATGAGTCATCACTTTCTATTGTGTTCTATGAGAGGACTTCCAATATAGAGCCCAGATTTGGGGGGGGGGGAGCCAGTAGACTCTCCGATTCTATTAGGGATGCTGTCCGTTTCTCTACTGATTTTACCACTTATTTGGAACTTTAAATTATTTTGATTTTGCACTTATTCAGTATACTTATTTACCAACAGCCTTTATGGCAATGACTTTATGCTGACTCAGTATCACTATTCTTTTGAATTTGTGTAATACAACTCTACGATTTATTCTGATGATCTAGATCTCAAGTGTTGAGCGAGCCATTTCTTAATTAACTGTATTATTGATCTGCTGGGAGGTGCCTTATCTCTGGAACACATTGCCTCATGAAATGGAGGTTTAACACTATCTCTAATTTACCAAATTTTCAAGGCTACTGCCCATGCAGTGGGCATTCATTGAAAGCTCCATAGCCGGAACTGTGCCACATATTGAATATGACCACTGTCTTTGACACAAAACTTCCCATTAAGATTCATTGCATATACATTTATCTCATATGGATATCCCTAGAGCCCGACAAATTTCCACTCGTCAGACCTACCTTGAAAAACTCTGCTTTACAGCATGTGGAGAATTCAATTATTAGAGATTAATTCCTTTGCATGAGTCTATATATGATTCAAAATGTTGGAACAGAATGATTCCAATCCTGATTGCAAGCAAGGATCCGTCTGATCTTCTGGTGAAGTCTGAGAGCCCCTCGTCAGCAATGGAGAGCAGCACAGAGGGGAAGGTGAAGCCCAGCTGACCCACTTTGAGTGAACAGCCACACTTCCTCTTCATCCCAAGGCCAAGATTCTTTCAACTATAAGTGAACAGCATGACTTACTTCCTCACATGTCGCCTAACCAATATCTAGCCTAGAAAAAGAGAATGAAAAGAAAATATCAAAAGGCAGGCACGCTTCCTGCAGCGGGACGTCAACCAGTGGAGGATCACAAAGTCTAGGAGCTATGGATGTTTTCGAAAGCGTGAAGCTTTGAAGTGCGCGCTTAAACTGTCGCTGTTGTGAAAGCTCAGCAATCTGCTGTGCCTGTCTCCAGTCGGAGAAAAGGATGAGATTGTTGTGGTGTCAGCTATTCTCCTCTGACATTATTGTGGTTTTCCTGTGTTCTAAAACAGCAACTTTCATGGATTTACATTTTATTCATATGTATCAGAAGTAGCATTTTATCCCTGGACAAGCAAACAAACACCCAGCAGGGTACAAAGGGCTGCGGGGACAGAGGGGACTGTGCTGGTGGCTCCCATTGATGGAGCAGATGCGGCACAGATCTGCACATGACTGCGTTTTTTGTTTTGTAGTAACGGAGAGGCTCACCTTTAATGCAACAGTTGACCTTCGCGATGGGCTAGGCATTAAAAAAGGTGGGTCTTCCATTCTCATACCTAGCTGTTGCTCCAGGGCAGGCTAAAATTTGGAGGACTATGTGTCCCTTCAAAATGGCTGACCACCTTATTATTCTGGACCATTGTGGTTAAATATGTTCCTCACTGTAATTGTTGTATCTTTGTGGCAGGCTACTGTCAATCAAAAACATTGACTAAGTATGGACAAATGAGATCACTCTCCCAGGCTGTGCAGCCTTCCCACTTGACATGGGAATGTCAACGCTCCTGCCCTCAGACACTCATTAAGTAAAGTCTTTGGACAGTTTACATTTTCAAGTATTCCGTTTGTACCAAGGATGGAGTCTCGTATTTTTTATTTTAACTTAAGCTACGGTTTGCCTGCAATAGCAATTTGTGAGCGTTATAGTGGAAAGCACTGATAATTGGACTTCTTAGCACTTGCGTAGGTCTTTTACAAACATGTTTTGCTCAGAGAAAGTAGCCCTCACAAGACAAACCGTTCAAGAATTCAATCGAGTCTATGAGTGACGGCCCAGATCCCTAACTTTTGGAAGCAATTTTTTTTGATGGAGACAAATGGCCTCATTCCAAATACTGAGGACATTTTGATTTGGGCACAAACAGGATTTTGGATGCGTGATTTTGCCCCGGCCCCCAATTTTCAGAACAGCAATGCACACTGTAGGCATGTGGAGCTTCAGACAGACATCTTTTGCAGGACATAGTATTGCCATGCAAGGTGCTGGCACACAAAGACATGGAAATAATAGACATCAGAGTGCAGGCCTGCACGGCCTCACACAAGCATCAGAGCTTCTGGATTCATCTCTCATGCAGCAGAATGAAACCCGTGACCTGGAGCCACTGAGATGGAGGTCCATGTCAGGGTGGGCAGTAGTTGCAGGCTCCTGGGTTCAGTAGGCTCAATGTCTCTGACTGCCGCAGGGGGAAGATACTGAGCGCTGAACTCAGACTTGGGCTGAAATGGTAAGGTTCCCTATGCAGAAGGCGGGCCAAAATCCTTTCCTCATCAAACGCAGCAGAATTTCTTCCTAGGTCCTGGGATATAGTCACTAACCATAAATATGAGACAACTATATTGCCCTGCCATTCGAGAGTATCGGAAAAATATTATTGCCGGCATGACTCGTGTTTGTAATTCCAATATAGACGACTCCTTAATATTTGGGACGCCACGGAAGTGCCACGTACTGATAAGAAGTGGGTTACTCTGGGAGGTATGGTGGCAAAACGTAACATCGCTAGAACATGGCAGGGTGGAGTTCAGCTGTCTTATAAGGACTGGGAATCAGACATGGATTGGTGCATGCAGGCGGAGAGGGTGGTTTATGAAAGTAGAGGTTGCCCACAAAAATGGACCAAAATATGGGGACCATGGAACGAAAGTAGGAGTCTGTTGTGCACTCCTGTAGCTCCCCCTCCCTCCCTAGTGGTAGATGATGAAGATATTTAATTGCTTTAAATATGGAACGATAATTGGTGTTTTCTTTTTGTATTGTATCCCAACACCTAATTTTATATTTTCATATTGTATTGAGTGTTTTGAATCGTTGATTATTGTCATTTACTGCCTTTTTTTAATGCAGGTTTTTTAGGTCTCGTCCTTTTCCATTGCGAAGCAATGGGAAATGGGGGAGAATTCAAGTGCTCCATCGGATAGTCAAACCACCGCTTTTTTCCGTGGCGTTTTCTTCGAGTGCACGTACAGGCACGCGCATTTGGCCCATACACTTTCATGGCCATCTGTTCCTGTTCCTAATGGCCCTCCCCCAGCACAGAGCGCGCATCGCGGCCGCACAGCACATCAAAGGGCTTCTCCCAGCGTGTGCTGTGCGGCTTCTCCTCCCCTAATTATGTGGCCGGCCGTACTTGTGTTTCCTGGCCGCTTCCCGGCCGATCAACTTGTATCAGTTTGCTTACATTACCATGGTTTAAGGCACACATAATTTCCTGTATCATGCCTTGCACTCCCTACCTTCTCGGGACATTCTTTGCACTTGTAATCATAGCAAACAAGGCAATTTTCGGATCAGCTACGGTCAGACAGCTATCTTGTTCGCTGTCCTTGTTTTCGACGTTTTATGTTCTCTTCCTAAGCCTTACATCAGTGACGGCCCTTCGCTAGCCTTGCACACCAAAGCCTGTGATGTCACTTATATCACAGTTGCTTGAACTAGATTACCTACCCATGCCACCTGAATTTGGCACACATTTTATATTCTCTTGCTGGACATCTCATGCCGTATCGTTATTTTTACTCCTCAATTTCCACACCTGGCATTAGTTTCTTTTCATGCCTTGCACCATTTTGTCATGCTTTACTCTACTCATGCCTTGCAAGCCCTGAACCTATTATCTTCCCTACCCAATCTTTCCACCTGATATCTTCACATGCCATATACCTGTATTCTCCTCCTATGCATATGCACCCGTTATCGTCTCTCACATCAGGAAGGTTTTGTTTCCCATGCCTGCTCCTTGCATCAATCTCATGCTCTGCACCTGAAATGTCACATCAAAGGCTCTGTGCCACTTTCACCCACACAGCAACACTTACAGACACACAACGCCACTCACACCCACGCAAGCCCACTATCATCCACGCAACACCACACTCACCCACGCAACGCCACTCACCCAAGCAACACCACTCACACACGCAACGCCACTCATCCACGCAACCCCACTCATACTCATCCACGCAACCCCACTCATCCACGCAACGCCACTCATCCACGCAACGCCACTCACCCAAGCAACGCCACTCACACACGCAACACAACTCACCCACGCAACGCCACTCACACACGCAATGCCACTCACACACACAACGCCACTCACACACGCAACGCCACTCACACACGCAACGCCACTCACACACGCAACGCCACTCACACACGCAACGCCACTCAGCCACGCAACGCCACTCAGCCACGCAACGCCACTCACACACGCAACGCCACTCACACACGCAACGCCACTCACACACGCAACGCCACTCACACACGCAACGCCACTCACACACACAACGCCACTGACACGCGCAACGCCACTGACACGCGCAACGCCACTGACACACGCAACGCCACTCACACACGCAACGCCACTCACACACGCAACGCCACTCACACACGCAACGCCACTCACACACGGGTGCAGATTCAGAGAAAACTCAGCAGCACCACCACCATTGCAATGCAATAGGTCTCGTTTTAACGCAAATTTAAGCTATAGGCCTTGTAAATGGCAAAGCCTTTTATTTATGTTCCAAAAACCTGAACGCAAAAATAAAGGGCATAATCATTTACAATGCTAATAGTTCAGACTCGCGTTATTGCGAGACCTATTGCATTTTCAATGCTTGTTTTTCTTATGTTTACCTTTGAATAAAAAGATTTTCTAAAAAAAAAAAATAAGACAACTAGTAATCCAGCCTCTAGATATTGCCTTCCTTTAAACCGCTGAGCAGAGCTCGGGAAGAAGAAGGTGAACACTAGATGTGCTGCAGGAATCCACCTCTGTACAAGTTTGGAAAAATCTAAATGAAAAGTCAAATTTAAAGTAAGTCCCAAATATTTGGGGGGAGAGGGACCAATAGGAATTCTCCTTTCAGTGTTTCACAACTCCACAGCAACAGCTTTTAAGGGAAAGTAACTCTCAGTTTGTATATTGCGGTCAGACAACTTCTCAGCATCAACACAAAGTACCAAATGATGGCAGCCATCTTCTCTGTAAGAGGTGTGTAGTCTTGACAAAACAGTCCTTACAGGTGGACTGTGTATCTGCTCAGTTCCCTGAACTATCAACCTTCGCCATCATCATGGTCCGAACCCATGACCGAGGCCCTTCGCTTAGGTTTGCCTTCTCTACACTTCATTCCAGCCCCGCACCACAAGAGTGTACCTCTAGCTTTGTTTGGATTTTAACACAGGCACTAAAGTGACTTCTAACATTTTATTATTTCATTAGAAAAGATTTAACCAATCTTACAAATTTACTGCAACATACATCCCTTTGTTTCATGCGGGAGTGGAGTTTCTTTTGAGTTTCTCTTGCATATTTGATCATGAAGGGATAGTTGAGGTGAAAGATAGCTTTGTCACGGGGAAGTAACAGAAAGCTCCTGTTTCATCTGATGGACACTGCCAAGTAATGTGAATTCTGTGACCTCTGCTTGTTTACTTAGTATTTATTGATTTCACTTTACTTGAATGACATAGAGAAGGGGTCTCAAGTGGGAGCTGAGTAAGTGGACTCTCTCCTGAGGATCCACAAAGGAGAGAGGGTTTCCCGCCATACCTGTCCCTATGTCTTACAAGGGTTTATAAACAATGACAAAGACTACTTTGCCTGTTAAGTCCTTTGCCAGCTGGGTAAATCCCACTACAGATTTGTAGAACATTATGAACAGGATCCACAAACTGCAGTTCTTGAGTTATGGGACCACAAAAGGTGACCCTTACCTGATGAACTGTGGTTCTGCAGCCACTTGGACAATTAGTGAGTTATCCTTGGAACTTTGAAGAAGACTGAAGATTTTCCATTACTGGTTTGTGTTTATGGAAAAGTAACCCAAAAATATATTTGTTTCAAAATATCTATAATCTATTCTGTGAGAGAAAGTGAACAGGAGAAGAAGAAGAAATGAGTACCGGCAGCTTTGGAGAATAAGTGAGTAGTAGATGCATGATGTTTTAATTTTTTGTCCTATGAGTTTCTTTGCTCCTACAGTCTTTTGTGCCTTAAAGAAGGATTGAAAGAATTAAGTTATTCTAGATGAAGTGCTTCAAAGAGGATGCATGCCATCTTGAATTTGAGTTTCAGCAGTTGGAGAAGCCAGTGAAGGTCCTTCAACATGGCAGTGATGTGGTCAGTTTTTTTGTGCCAAACTAACTTGGCCGCTCAGTGTACAATCACTCGCTCTAGAGTGTCTTTTCTTGTTCAGGATAAGGCATCAATTGCACTGTCAAAGATGAAGACGAACTCCTGGACAACAAGATACAAGTTAAGTGGTTGATTTGAGGGTTTAAATTTTTTTATGAAAACAAAATAAATGTAGATGACCTCATAGTACTTACAATGCATGTGTGATGACGTAGGTACGTGAGGATCAAGTAAAAAAACCTGAGGAGTCTACGTGAGTGCTATTGATAGTGTAAAGCGAACTATATGCAGTTCAGACAACATTGTTCATAGATTTTGGAGCCATGGTGCAGATGAAGAAGGATAAATTCATTTTTTTTCAAGATTAAGTCTCAAATATTTAAAAGACATCTAATTCTGGAGTTTCGTCGAACAGTGTTTCAATGTTTTGACTTGTGCATATTTTGAATCAGAGTCATTTATAATCGGCTTATTGACAAGTTGCAACACTTACTTCCTTAATCAGGATTTTCAGTGGTTCCATTCACAGGATGAGCAGCACTATTGCCAAAGTGGATAACTGAGTAATCTTGAATAAAACTCTGAAAGGGTCAAAGGCTGAGTTGTGCATCCTGAATCATTGATTGCGCATGGCGGGAAAACAAGTGAATATGTGGAGATTAGAACCATCACCTTGAAGCGGAGTAGGTTCTCAAGGCGGTTATTAAATCTTTGATGATCAATAGTATAAAACTTTTTAAAGTACGATCAGCAATACCAATAGTTATACGAGTTAGTATAAATTAAACAATAATGACACCTATAACATTTAAAAGAAGGAAAAAGCAATGCATACATTATTCAACAATATTGTCATCAAATCTAATTCCACCATTAAAATTCTCAAAAATAATGTAGGCTGAAATTGTATTTTAATTACTGTTGTTTCAGTCTACAGTCTTTGAGAGGCCTTACTGGTAACCAGCATTTCAGTTCTTGGTTGCTTTGCCCCACAACGTTAAGGTAGTGACCAGCCTACAGTTGGCGAGTTAACTGGGGTCTGTATGAGGTTTCTTTAGAAGGGGCATGAATTATCGTGCTTTTAGTGAGTCTGGTAAATCTTATTTTGTAACAGCGGCTTTATAAATAAGGTAACAATCTGTAATAAATAATGACAAACTAGTCACAAAACACAATGCAAAAAAAGAATGAAACGAGAGGTAAAAGAAAAAATATATTAAGATGGAAGTCAAAGGAGAATGAATTAGGGTTTGAAAACAAACTAACAAGATTTAAGAATAAAAGAAACGATTTAAAAACTAAAAATGAGACTGGGGAAGTGGCAGAGGAAGGTTAAGAAGTATGAGAAAGGTTAAGAAGTATATGGAAGATACTTGTTTGAGACAACTGCAGGGTAACTGCAGGGCAGGTGTAATAAGAAAAAAAATGCCACGTACAGGAGCCCATAGGCGTATCAGTCATAGTAGGATCTAAAGAAGGCCGATAGGTAATGAAGTGAAGAGTAACAATGTGCTAAACAGACATATCAAAATAGGACTGCAAGACATACAGTGATGTCATGGGACCTATGCCTACAAGCAACATGAACAATTCCAAAGCTGATGGTTGAAGAGGACTAAGAAGCAGTGACTCAAAAACCGTGGTTAGTACGGAAATTATTGCCAACCCCATGAATAATTATTGTAAAAGAGGGACGAGAAGTGAAATAGAGACACTGATCCCAGTCAGGCAATCATGAACAAGGCCACGAATTTAGAGATCTGAGAATTCTTGGAAGGAGGCTAAGATTTACTTAGGCCAGTAAAGCAAGTTACAACGTTTCCTGAATGGGCGTGTGAAGGTGAGTACATTGGAAGTGTTGAAGCAAGCAGACAAATGTGAGCGATATCATGAACTGACTTGTCAGATCGTAGAACCAACACTCCTTAAGCCATTGAGGCAACTATAACTCTACCCTGTGAATTGGAATTTTGAAGGCGGGACTGGAAGTGGACTAGAGATTGGACTTAATAAAACAATATCAAAGAATTCTGGGATGTGCTCCAGGGTTGCGTACTGGCCCCTACCCTCTTCAGTTTGTATGTTAATGGCCTGATAGATCGACTTAATTGTGTCAGGGACAACGATGCTCCACGCCTGGCTACTGGTAGGGTGCCCGCTCTGATGTTCGCAGACGACACCCTGTTGTTGTCGCGGACATCATCGGGCATCCAGCGGGTTTTGGACGGCTTTGTCTCCTTTTGTGCCTCGCGGGGATTGGAGATCAACTTGGAGAAAACCAAGTTCATGATATTCAACCCCCCGAGGCACACCCGTCCAAACCCCACATTGAATGGAACCCCACTTGAGCGAGTCAAGACCTTTATATATCTGGGGGTGACTCTGACTGAGCATTTTACATGGGACCATCAAGTCTCTAAATCCTCTCTGAGACTTGCACAGATCATGGGTGGTGTAGGTAGACTCCATAACGCCTCAACTTTTAAACCGGCTACCCCTGCCCTAGAGATATACAGAACACAGGTCAGGTCTGCTGCATTGTATGCTGCCGAACTCTGGGGACATACTAATGCATGTAACTTAATGAAAGTAGAGCAGTCCTTCATGCGACATCTGTTTGGTCTCCCACAAAGCACACCCTTCCTACCATTACGTTTGGACCTGGGTCTGGAACCTATTACTGACTTGGTGGCTGCACGACCCCTGCTCTATTGGAGAAGGCTGTGGTCTGTGCCGGAGCTTGAACCCTTTAGAGCAGAATTTAACATTATTTGAGGACAGCTAAAGAGCAAGAATATACCTTGGCTGGTACATGTCAAGACTCTCTTTTATCAAATTGGCCTTCCCCAACTGTGGGACACACCGGAGGACAGCTGTGTGAGGATGCAAAGGACTGTACTGGTGGCAGCTGTAAAATCGTACAATCTTAAACTGTTACATTGTTCTACCTCCCTGGGCAGACTATCAACTGAGTTCCTTACAATAAAAGTTGAATACAGGACGGAGGTGTTTCTGGACTTGGTGCAGCCTCCACTAGCAAGAAAACTGTACATCCAACTGAGGCACGGCTCTTTACCGGTAGGGGCACTGACATCCAGATGGGCAAAAACGACAAAGGCCAACTGTCCTGCCTGTAATTATGCCAGAGAAGACATTGTACATATCCTTTTCTTCTGTCCAGCATATAGTGAAATTCGAAAATGCTGGATCATCCCATTATGCAAAAATCTTGGTTTCCGACACTGTGCACACGCTTGTAGAGTGCTAACTTATGACACTGCCCCTCTCATTATTTTTGCCGTCTCCCGGTTTCTACTAGGCATGTGGCGGAGAAGAACTACTTTTATCCTCAAGAAATAACGAATTGCTGTTTTTATTCTTTACTATTCCTTTGATAACCAAAGTTTAATAACTTTTTAATTCTAATGTATCTATGTTTTATTATTGTGCTTGTATATATTTTATTGCACTTTTATGGTCTCTGACCGAAATAAAGTTATCAAAGAAAGAATTCTATGAATGGTGGTGTCAAAGGAAGCAGGTTGTGGTTGACTGAACTCCCTGAGGAAATCATTATTATATGTGATTGTTTATTTTGTTTATTTACCTATTTATTTATGAAGCGCAAATGAGCACTCCAAAGGACCATCTTCGAACTGAGCCACAATGGCAGAAGAAAAGCAGGTCTAAGAAGTTCAGCAAAAAAGATGTATGGTTAAACTTATTCTTAAGAGACCATGACTTAAACTCAGCATAAGGAGATGGGTAGCTGTGTCCAAATAGAAGCGGCGAGAATGCTGATGGATTGACCTTTGCTACGGGACCATTTGTTTCTGGGTATTTTTAGGAGGGTGAATTATTTGAACTGAGGGACTTGCCTATTTTATGCTTCATAAATGTTATGATTCATAAATGTATCCCTAAAGCAGGAACTTTGTCGATAGTAATAGATTTTGTGCATAAGGCAAAAAGCACTACAAATAATACACTTCCAGGCGGATAACAGATGAAGAAGGGACCGTCTTCTTTGGGAGATAGGATCATATTTCTTTCAAACCCATGGTCACTTCAGGTAATACTAAGTAGAGGCGAATGCAATTAATTTTGAACAGTATGCAGACCACAATAACTTTAGCATGGTTGGTTTTGGAGATATACAGAAGGACCTTGGTGCAATGTAGAAGACGCAATAGCTTTGTTAATCTGAGGCTCAAAAGATTAATACTCAACAATAAGACTGCTGAAAGCTTTTACATAGAGTCACTGTGCAGGTGGTGTTCATAGCAATAGGAGGCCACAATGAATCTTACCAGCCATGTATGTATTTTCCAGCTATAAGTAAATCTGGGACTTATTTAGAACACAAGCAAACCAAGGCCGGTTTTTTTCACCCTGATTGGGGTTCTTCAGTCTGGGGTAGCTTGGTCCCCGCGGCACAGTGAGCAAGGGACCCACGTCTGGGCATACCCTGGCCACTTAGGGTGGCACATCAAACAAACAAAAGATGATGGGAGGAATGTTTGCAATTTATCTAGTTACTGGCAATCACTTGGGATAGCATCGCAACATAATGTTATTTTGCCCACCATGCCTTCTAAGGGGCAAAGGTATGCCCAGATGTGTGTCCTGTGCTCACTGTGCTACTCGAACTAAGTTATACCTGCCCAGTGAGCCGTAATCAGGGCAAAACCAATCGTAGGTTGCTTGTGTTCCGATTCATGGATGAACTGTCCTGGCAGTTTAAGCTAGAATGTCTATTGGAGCAGGGTGAAGATTGATTTGCATATGGCTGGGTCCAAACTGAGGTGGCATGGTGAGCAAAAGAACAATGTGTTGGAATGCTACCCCAAGCAATTGCTGTGTGTGATACATTGATGCATTCCTCCCCTCACCTTTTGTGTGTTTGACTCTCATGAGTGGACATGTGAGAACCAGGTTTATAGGTACAGCAATGCGTACTGTAGCTAGCAATGCATACTAATTCCCATTAACGGCTATCTTACACACAAAGCTTACAAACTACTGCTTAATTAAAGACAGAAAGAACTAGCATTGGCAAAGTCAATTAATCCAACGTCGGCTGCCACTCTTTGGTGTTGCAATGGTGTTTTACTTCGTCATGGACTTTGTAAAACTTTATTATTGGGAGGCTGCTGTGCCCTCTTCAAGGTACAAAATAAATTAAATAAAGGCAAAAATATTTTTTAGCTCCAAAAATAATAACGTATGAAGAATACATTAACTAATATACAAATAAAGGATCACTTGGTCACATTTTGCACGCATTGGCAGTACCCATTCTGAGAATTGCTAGTTTTTAAGACTTTCTGACTGCTCACTCTTCAAATGCATTTTTTACTCATTATATGAGCATGATTAGAGCATCCATGAAGTGATTGGTGATTTACTAGCGAGCACTCCATTTATGCCATTATTAGTCTTACAATCATAAATTATATGTTGCGTTATGAACCAAGGAGCAATCAGTGGTTGGGAGACATACATTAGCATTTTTTATAAAGACCTCTCTTGAAGAACCTACCACAATAAGGCACATCAGTTTCTAAATCTGCTTCACTTACCAAAGGCATACCTAAAAAAGAAAAAAAACAAGACTTAGTGTGTTTTGTTAACAATAAAACATAAAATGCAGGTTAACAAGGGTGACATGCATACAGGTGAATTGGTTGTACGACGGTACATCGCATGCAATTACTTCGCATGCCTTCTATACGCATTTTTTAGCGCGCATGTTTTTACAGCAAAAATGCATGCCAATACCACGCACTGTTTTTATATTTTAAAACAATGTATTTGTGGGGGGAGACCCCCCAACTTACCTTAAATGCTTTGTATTGGCATGCGCTTTAAATGAATATCGCTGTAAAAATATCCGTGCTACCAATACGTTGTAAAGGCTTAACAAGGTAAAAACGTCGTTGTAAAGGCTGTTTCCCGGTGAATTCAGGCATGAAGTGATGACAAGGAGCCTATGAACTCTCATATTTAAGCTTTAAACAGTTTGTTCCATCAAGTCAGTCTGAAAGTGGCATATCTTAGGGGGGAGTGAACAGAAGGGGCTTACTCACACCTTTCCATTTGGGAACAGCCCTATCAAAGCCATATAAGGATCTCTTCAAGATATCAGTGGCAAGGCAATGGAATGGAGTGTCCAAAGGACTCGGTGAGTGCCAACCCACCAGGTCCCTGGCTGCTTGAGTTCTGGCCCACAACTTCCGTGTCCAGTGGGGCTTCTCGAACTAAGCAAAGGCCACAATCTGCACAGATCAGGAAGGAGCATCTCAGGAAGCAAGGGGTCATTCTCCCCTTCCCAACTTGCCTCCACTTGACACCCGCAATGCCTAGTTTCCATCAAAACGGACAATAACAATTAACAATGGAACTAATAACATGGATGACAGCATTGAAATATAATACTGAGATAGGGATACGTATGCCACGGAGGTGAATTAGATCAAAATTAGACATATTATACAGCCTCGAGTAAACATCAAGTAAGTGGATTCAAAGCATATTATAGAAGGCAAAGGGTAAATGTACACATGGAATGTTATGCAGTATATTCATACTGAATCTGGAGAAAATATAACATAGTTATCGCTTCAGTGTTCCGACCTCTTTAGTACAGTAGCGTTCAGACACCTTGTTGTACACCTGAAATTGATATTTATTAAAGTAGAGATGGAGTTTACCTGCACATGTATGCTATAAAGTAATACAGGCACTCTTGAAAGTAGTGTGCGTCAATGGGCAGCACGTGGCAAGAAAGAAGGAAAAGACTGAACTTCGGATGGTGCCTGATGGAACTCCAGATTCGTACCCGTGGCCTTCTATAATGGACCCCTTGCCTCTGCCAGTGCACGAAACGTAGGCATCTATCTAGATTCGAAAGTGGTATTTGGGCCACATGAAAATACAAATTAAATTATTTGTTTTTAATATTTAAAAACGATTCAGAATATCTTTCCATTCCTTGAAAACTTCCACCACATCCCAATTATCAAGGCTCTTACGAGTCCCACATTGAATATGGATCTCTGTACGCCTCTCAGCTATTGTGGAATCATTAAAGCAACTTCAAAAGGTTCAAAACCTAAATGTCTGCCTGGCATGCAATGTACCCATCAGTGGCGTAACACAAAATGATGGAGTCCCCCTACAGAATGTGAAGAGTGGCCCCTGCCCCTAAGTCTCTCACATGTCACAGATATTCATTGATTGACTTGGGCCTCCAAAAGAACTGGACGCCCGCCTAAAAGTTCCTGCAGAGGATATTTTACAGCAATGGCAATTGTTGATCGAGCAGCTATTTAACAGTTACCTGACTTTATTGCTGCTATATTTAAGTGGTATAATGCAGCCATTAATTCGAGGTCTAATGATGAGTTCCTTCTGAGGATCCCTAGAACCAGAACTACAACATTTAGTGAATCTTCCTGTTGTGTGAGTGCTGTAAAAAGTAGAATACCCTACCTTTATCTGTCCACTCAGAACTATCTCTCATGTGCTCCAGAAAGCCACTGAAAAACATTTGATTTTACAAGAACTACCTAAGTAACGTTAATCAAGATATTGATTATCCTAGCGGCTAGAAGTCTCAGTCTATGTGAGCTCAACTAATAACCTTCATATAATATAAAAGGGTAGTTGTGAGGTGATCCATTCTTTGGCACTGATGACCAGAGGACCTGCCAAGGTCAGCATGAGACTTTGGGGGAAGAAGGCTAATGAAGATGTTCAGAATCCGGTAAGTGCTGCAATGCCACAATGGGTATGAGACAACATGAGTGACTGCATCACTGAATTCAAAAGCCTTCAGAGAGCAGAGGTTTTATCTTTGAGTACACACAGAGTGTGGAATAAGAGATCTACAAGGAACTGGATATGTAATCTTTGAGTGCTCAGTGGGATTTGTGGATGAAAGCAAGAGAAAAGAGGATGTGGTGTTCAAATTGGAGGACTCTTGTGGCCTGTGAGTAACTCTTTCTTTCTCTGCCCCCCCAGCATTGACTCACCTACCATCTTCGCAGATGTTGCCCTTGTTTCTTGGCTGATGGCGTGCTCTCATGATTCCCTCTGCCTTGAGCTATATTTTCCTTCGGTTCCTTTCTCCTCCTAATGGGCCTACACCTCTGCTCTTCCCAGGGTCATGCCATTTTGATTGCACAGATCCTCTACTTTTATATTATATGCCTGCTTACAAGTCTTCCCTCACCCACTAGCCCTACTCATGCACACAGCAAACCCTACAACTTCTGGGCTGCCATAGTATCCCCACAGACGACTCTGACGGCTTTATTTGCTGTAAGCACCACAGGAACAACAGGAGATGTGTTCCACAGAAATGACAGATGTCTTTCCAGTACATCTGCAGGAAGGGCGGCCTTAGGCATGTGCAAGCTGTGCACCTGCACAGGGCCGCCAAACCCCAGGGGCCGCCGCGCCAATATATGTCCTTATATAATGATCCTCTGAGGATGGATACATATTTGTGTGGCGGCCCCTGGCAGGGATTTGGCGGCCTCCCGCTCTGTTCCACTTCCAAACACCCTGACCCCCCCTCTTCACTGGCCTCCGCGCCTGCGTTCCTCCGCCCCGCCCAGACCCCCTCTTCCGGGTCCCCCTACCTACGCTCCCTGCCCAGGGCCGCCATGAGCCTAAAGTCGCCCCTGTCTGAAGCCATGCATTATGGCCAGACCAGACACTAGGCGCTAAGACGTGGACTATATATTATTTTCCTAATGTGAAAACCCTGGTAATCTTCCCAGTGCCTATCATGACTAAGTAACAGCTATTTCAATTTAGCGCTTATAATGTTTTGCTATTGGTAATGCCCACATGGCAAAACCCAACTTCCAACAGAACATAACCTACACCCAACAAAGCTTGTAGTTGGCTAGTACGTGGCCTCTAACAGCATTAGCCACAAAGGAACACCCAGTAAACAGAAAGCATTTGACAGAACACCTTTCACAAACTCAACAAAGCCTATAGGCACAGTTATAACTGGGCGCACAACAACACATTTCTATAATGCATATCACACACAGGCATTCACATGGCACATTAGATAGAATACGAGTTGTACATTCTGGAATGCCATAGAGCGGGTTTTCACTGAGTTTACAAAATACTTTCCAACCATGGCAGACCATACACTAACATACAATACAACGCTTTAGAGAACGTGTGGTATCCAGCCGCCCTCACCGTTCACAATGGAATATACAAAACATCTCCTGCTGGGCCATGCACCCGTCTGGTCTACTGACCTAGAAGATACATAAGCACTTGGAAAAGCCAGATGGCCTCATATACCAAATCATATACTGACAACGCAATGAATATGATTCAGCCACCTAGTTGATAAACAGACCAGAAAACGGTACCATAACACATCATCATAAGCTCAATCAAATTCGGGCCTGCAATGGAAATGTTGGATCCATGTTGGAAAATTAAAAAGACTGCCTCTAGAGCTAGATGTCCTTACCAGCGGCATAAAGTGTCCTACACAAATACCACTTACATAAGATAACCAAAGATACATGTCTCTAGAGCATGGTTCCTACCAAGCCTTGCACAATGCTGAACCTGTTTACCTCAACCCAGTGCTTAATTTGTGCAGGTGGTTTACGGTGCTCGGCACCAGCACTTAATTGACAGCAACGGCTCTAGTGACAGTCCATCAACATAGTGGCGCTGCCTTTTTAATTTTGAGATGATCACAATGACTGTGTTTATTAAGTCAGTATACATTGAAAATGAATAATACCAGCATCTCATGCCATTATTATAGCTTTGTGTGGCATGAAATAGCCCGAATTGTCACACTTGTAGGAGTGCGATGGTTCGGTCTTATGTTAGTACTGCCATTGTAAGGGTATAGCGGTGTTATGTTGTTATGGTATGTTAATGGTTCTTTTATCGCGCATGACTCACCCAGGGGCATCTCAGCGCTCACCCGAGAGGGGAAGGAAATCCTGTGGTTAAAAGATTCAGAACAACCAGGTTTTTAGCTACTTCCTGAAGATCAAGTAGGTTGGGGATTTTCGCAGTGCCACTGGAAGCGAGTTCCAGTACTTTGGAGCAATAAATGAGAAAGCTCTACCGCCTGTGCGGGTGAGCCGGATTCGAGGAATATTCAGTAGAGCAAGGGCATTTGATCTCAGATTGCACTCGCTAGTGTGCTTGATGAGTTTGTCCTTAAAATATGCTGGGCCTTCCCCTCTTAGGGCTTTAAAAGACAGACAGCAGAACTTGAACATTGCGCGCTTTTGGATTGGCAGCCAGTGCAGTTGTTTGAGCAGAGGGAGGGGGGGTTGCGGGGGGGCTAGTTCAAGACCATTCTGGCCGCGGTGTTCTGTATTACCTGCAGCTTTGATAGGGTAGAAATTCCTACCTCTGCTAGTAGGGCATTGCCATAATCCAGCCTACTTCCTATCAATGCCTGCACCACTGTTCTACGGTGCTCCAGGGAAAGATAGGGGATAATTCTGCGTAGTAGGCGTAAATTATAATAGCAAGAGCATGCAATGTTTTTCACATTTTCTTTAATGTCTAGTTTGGCATCCAATTGGATTCCCAGACTTTTTACTGAGGTAGAGGGTGTTGGTGCTAATCCCAATTGGGGGGGCCACCAATCTGCTGCCCAGAGGCCTGCAGACTTCCCCAGCAGCATTAACTCAGTTTTCCCCGGGTTGAGTTGGAGACATTGCTCCCTCATCCAATTTGCTATCACCAGCATACCACTCATAAAACGCTGTTTCTCTTCAGTGATGTTTTTACCGATTGGGAATAGTAGCTGCGTGTCGTCGGTGTAAGAGACAATCTCAAAGCCGAACGACTGAATCACCTTGGCCAGGGGAGCTAGATAAACGTTAAAAAGGGTGGGACTGAGACAAGAGCCCTGTGGTACCCCCTTATCCTGTAGGAACTTTTGTTTGGAAATATAGGGGCCAAGCATGATGGTTTGCCATCTATCCTTTAGGAAGTTTCTCAGCCACTCTAGAGCGGTGCCTCCGATACCACACTCACCTAGTCTCTCCACTAGCCTCCGATGAGATATCGTATCGAAGGCAGCGGAGAGATCTAAGAGGATCAAGATAGAAGAGCCCCCAGCATCGAGAGTACGTCTTAGTGAGTCGGTAATTGCCAGCGTAGCGGTTTCAGTGCTAAAGCCCAGTCGGAACCCTGATTGGGACGGGTCTAGGATGTTATTTGTTTCCAGATATTGGCTGAGTTCAGTGTTTATATTTGCTTCCAGTAGTTTCCCTAATAAGGGTAGCAAAGATATCGGCCTATAATTACATAGGTCCAATGGATCTGCAGATGGCTTTTTCAGGATTGGCCATACGACGGCTTCTTTCCAAGTCCCTGGGATCAGACCAGTCTCAATTGAAGCATTAAAAATGCGTTGAATTATTGGGGCACAAAGTGGAGAGATCAGGGCCATCGTACTAGATGGACATAGATCCTGAGGGGACCCAGATTTGGCACCTGATAATAATGGTGCAGGCTGCAGTGGCCTTCCTGGGAAGGACTTGGCACTTTTAATTATTTACAAATTAAGCACTGCCTTAACCACAGCCTCTTCTTCTACACTCCCACCAGACATCTCCGCTCTGCCCAACTGGCCCTGGCCACCATCCCACGGATCCGCAAGACCACAGCTGGAGGAAGATCCTTCTCCTACTTCACTGCGGAGACCTGTAACTCCCTGCCTCTGCACCTCAGGCAATCACCATCGCTGCGGCAATACAGGAAGGACCTCAAGACCTGGCTCTTCCACTGAATCACCTCCCCACTCCACTCAGCGCCTTGAGACATTCACGGGTGAGTTGTCGCGCTTTATAAGATTACTAATTGATTGATGAGAACGCAGCAACGAGAACCAATCACCGAGGCACATATTATACAAGCGCTCTGTCACCTACACTTGCAGCCAGTGCAGAAAAATGTCAGATGTATGATACTATGCACATTGCATGATAACCAAAACTGACCTCATACTTGCTCATTAGAAAATTACAGCATAGGAAACAGGGCCTCGTTTTTACCATGCCAAAGCGATTTGCCAATCTTTTTTCACACCGAAGAACTGTTGAACCATTTCCCATTCGAGTTTGAGGAATAACAGACCGTTGTAGATTCCAGAAAGAGTTATTTTTCTTATGAACAGCTACTTTCTGTTCGCCTTGTGAATACTGTGCCAGGAGACCTATGGGTGTATAGAATGCTACACAATCCCATGTCATGAACAGACCTTTACGAAACTTGCTTTTGCTCCAAAAGTACTTTATCTAAGGGTTAGTGCCCCCAAATCCTGGAACTCGCCTTCCAACTTCGTAACCTGTATAGATCACAACATGCTGTGCCCCTGATCACCTTCGTCTCCCAGGAGAAGGGTATCACACAGAGTCATCATTTAGAGGGAACGAGGCTTGGCTATATTGACCATATACTGCATGTTGCAACTACCGTGGACTGCTTTACAACACCAGTGGTTTTACAAATGTGACAAGTGACTTTTTCAAAGAAAGTAGGTCCGCCTCTTTGTCAGTGGCTGGATCTTTAAGCGTAATCTGGGGTTTGTGAAATCCAAAATTTTGGAAACATTCATTAAAGATTATGCGCAGTTACACAAAATACGAATCCGTCATTTAGGGCTCTAATTGAGATTGAGAGCGAAAGGCAACGCAACGGCAAGCATCGTGAGGAAAAATATATAGCAATAATCACAACTGCCGTGAATAAAAGCTGCATGCCTTCTGGTTGTTTATGTTGCTCCCACGTTCCTGCAATGTCATTTTGCCACGAATGGTGGCATAATTCATTGACATGGCATATGTCAGGAATTTTGAATAACAAGCATAATGCACAATTCCCAGAGCTATGTGAATAACGGGGCATCACTTACATTTCGTCCGGGCTCTCTCATAATCAATTTTATTTCTTATTATCAATCCTTAGCCTTAACTTTTCAATAAAGATTGTTTAAAGAAAAAGCATAATGCCTCCTCCTCATCATGAACGGGTTTGAGAAGTCACTTCTTGAGTGGTAGTTTGTGGCCTACTAATTTGTAATGTCCCTTTTGCTATTCTTATGTGTCATGTGAATTGACATCACTAAAACAAGAAGAACATGTAAAGAGTAAGAACAAACCACAAGAGAGGTCCCAATTCAACTGAGAAGGAACGAGATGGGCGTCATATTTCATCATAGGGAAGCTCGTCATCGGACCGGTGCTGCACCCACAAGGGGGCTTTGTAGCAGAGATCTTTTGTACTAATGCCATATGTGAAGTGTGGGTGTACGGCCGTGTGTTTGGATTTGTGTAGTAGAGTGTGTGTGAAGTGCGTGTTAAAATAGACTGAGTAGTCCTCAAAACTATTTTTAGTAGGGGAGTCTACTTGTCCAATTAAAGACATGATGGCTATCTAGAGAGACAATGATCTGTGATAGTTCAGAGGGTCAACGTGTTTCTTGCCAGTGGTTACCGGCCCAACGAGGAGCATGTCCTAAGATGAAGCATGACACCCACCTGGGCATGTGAGGGCTCCTTTTCCTAAGGAATCAGAGCCCCCCCTGGTCCAATTACCCTGTTTTGACCGACCTCATACCCTCTTCTCACCAAAAAAAGGAACTGCATACCCTTTATTATAAGAATACATTTAAATAGTACTTAAGATTTGGGGTTGGATGGAGACCCCAGGCAGCAGATATGAATTGCATGGCTTCCCCTCATATATCAGCCTTCATTTGTAATTGCTCAGACTGAGAAGCATTAAGAACAGGAGAAAGAGGGTCCCTTTGAAGTTAGATGGTTTGCCTCTGCCCTTTCCTAGCCCATTGTTCTCTGGGAGAGCTAAACCCACAGGTGAAGAAATAGTTAAGTGGGACAGCTTCACAAGTTTCTGAGACCTTGTTTTGAATTCTCCTCACCGTAGAATGCCAGCTTCAACTGTCCTTCCTGCTCACACACTCAAACAATGACCTTGGTTTGACCAGTCTCAGTGGAATAAGCAAAAAGGGACAGAACTGCCCAGAATTGGTTTCATAATAGAACATTTGAATACTCAACTACTGTATGGAACTTCAGTATGAGGATAGGGCAGAACCTTTCAGCCAGCGTGTCACGATTTCTCTTACCAGATTCCAGTCTCTCCTTATCTATGGTGACGAGAAACTCTTTGAGCTCCAGGTGGGGTAGAACCCGCAAATTCCCCATGCTTGGTTCGGAATCCGAAAGCTGAGATCATTGCTTTACACTTCCCGGAAAGGCTTCCAGGAAAAGAGCTGGACAGGCAACTGCTCGGACGGGGCAGTGGAGGTGTCCTTGCATGAGGAAGAGATTTCTCAGGGAAAATGTGGCTTTGTTTGAGCTGTGGAGGGCACAAACTGAAATGTGTACTGTGTAAAGGGGAAGGATCTGCACAGCTCTGCAAGCACGAGGCCATGGAGTCCCTGGGTTGACACCACTGCATGACTAGACCATAGACCCTGTGGATGGAGGTCATCTAGGAACTTCATCCTGTGTGAGTTGTCCTGGGATATCTGAGCACTACAAACCATAAAGCGCAGGAAGCCGTCAGACTGTAGTCCTAGTCCAAGTAAGGGTCTAGCAAAAGTGCCAGAGGAGAGCTGCGTTAATAGAGAGACCAATGTCAGGAGCAGAGTGCGGCTATGTAGCGGCTTGGCTGTTGGTTCTTACGGTCTCTGACTGAGCAAGGGTCCCAAGCCACTAGATTCACTAACGTGAGCACCGCAACCCCCTGCTGACTTATCGGCAGGTGTAGGCGCTGCCTCTGTTCACCTACACTCTATGTCGACGCCATGTATATGACAACACAACAGCAAGGCCACTGGTCACTGAGGCAGTGAGGTACACACAACTGAGTTGTGCGGTCACACCAAGATGTCCGAGCCAATCATATGCCTCCTGCAGCACAAACAACTTGCAACGAAAAAGTACTATACACTACAGGTGAGCCCAAATTACAAAGAAGGAAACAGCTGAACTGGACTCCTAACATAGCCTCTTATCCTACCAGGACTTCCAAACCCCCAGCAAACTACCACAAGGAGGCACAGAGACTAGGAGGGAGATTGTTAAACAAAGGTATCATACAAGGTTGTCCGATGTGAGTTACCTAGAATACCTCCGGCAGTAATTGCCGAAGAGTAGTTATAGTGCATGCCTTTTGATGTAGTGCTTTTGAACCATTTATTTTTATAACATTGTGTATCAGTTAAGTAAAGCAATTTTTCTATTACAAATATTAATCACTGGCTGGACATTCCATTTTTGCAATGATTGGACATTCCGTTTTTGACTTGTATTAGTTGGTTTATTGAGTTCTGAGTTCTAACTCCACACCACCTCCCTAAACAGGCCTTGGACTGCTGGACTTCAATACCCTGAGGTTCAAGAGCTAAAGGGTTTACTCGGTGTGCAGTTTAGGGCCCAATAATAAGATTTAGCCCCATTACTCCAGTTGTAAACGGCTCTGATTGACACGGTCTTAGCCCCGTAACAGGATTGCCCTGGGACTCCAAACGAGTTCCCACGCTCACTGCAAAGGCTAGTCAGAGGACTAGGGTTGTTAAATCTCAGCCTTTAAAATTAAGAAATCCAATCCCTAAGATGTTTTACTGGTGTCATTATGATAGGTGTGTTTACGGTAGCTGCAATGTTTCTCAAGTCAGTTATTGGCTTGCAGCCTAAGATGTGTTCAAAGTAGATAAAAATGGACTCATTACTAGTGGATGTCAAAAAATTTGAATTCACAACAACGAGGTAAAGGGCCCCTGTTGCACCACAAGCGTACGTTTTACTCCTTTTCTTCTGTGTCTCACGTCTAGCCTCTGCTTCGCTGGACATCATTTCTGTGGACCTTACATTTGAATTTTATTTAAACAAGATGATGCCACTAATTAAAGAAAAACTCTGGGATTTGAAACGGGTTGGGGTGATTTATGATGCTACTTTTTGCCAACAGCTGCATTTTATTTCACTGCATTTTGCCCAATTTCTTTTTAACGGAAAACATTTCCCCACATCTGTTTAGCAGCAGAATAAGTGATGCTTATCAGCACCATGAAGTCCTCACTGCAGGGTAAAGCTTCACTTAGCCAGGCGCGCGGTAATGGACTCCTAATGAAACATGGGGGCTAATATCCTGCCGTCGTCGAGCCGCGGCTCTGGGGCGGGGAAGGGAGCGGGCCTTGGTTGCTGTGTGGGACTGGGGGAGTCCTGGGTTGGTAGGACTTGGACAGTGCTGAATTTGTGCCGGTGCTTTCTCGTGCTCAGCACCTCCACCTATTCCTCTGCACCGGCACTTATAGCACCAATTAAGGACGCACTCATTTGGAAGGCACGCAATTTTCCCCAGAATCACAGGATGTTGAGCCACGCCAGGACTCGAACCCAGTTCCCCAGCTCCGAAATCGGCAGCTCTAGCCATAATAATACGTGCTGGGGTTCCAGTCCAGGGCCGGACTGGCCGTAGTCGGCACCGGGCAATCCCCCGGTGCGCCGCACTGGTGGGGGCCGGTTTTGGGCCCCTCGGGGCCGATTTTGTTACAGGGCTGTAACAAAATCGGCCGAAAACCGGCCCTGGCAAAGAGCTCGACAGCACCCCCAACCCCGCGAAGTGGAGGTATGGGGGGCGGCCAAGCACTTTGCCAGGGCCGGTTTTGGTTCCCAGTCCAGCCCTGCTCCAGTCAGGAGGCAATTTGAATCAGCACATTTCTCCTGTTAGCGCTGGCTCCTGAGGAGAGCCTCGGCACTTTTCATTTCACAAATTAACCACTGGACTTGGGCTGCTGCAGATTGAGAGGCCCAGTGACTACATTGGTCACTGTTTGTACGTTGTCTTGCCCGTCACAGGGGCTCTTAGAAAGGGGGAAACAACAGCAAGGCTTCATTAACATGCAAAGCAAATGGTCTTTTAAAGACCTGTGAAGTATCCGGGTGCGGCTGTGTGTGTGCCCGGGAAGCTCTCATCCCGGGCTGCCACACACGACGGGGGGTGGGGGGAGGGGTGAAGCCCTTTGAGTCCAATGGGTGTTGCGCGCCTGGTGAGTACTATCTGCTATTGTACAGCTATGTCTGCTGGTTTTTGACTTTGGTACAAAGCAGTGGCAGCTGCTGCCCATTGTAAATGGTGGGGCCTTGCGGAGAGTAATAACTAAAAAATAAACATACACTTACCTTCTGATCCCGCATTATGCTGCTCCTTGAAACGCAGTTGTTCCCATGAGCACAGGCTCCCAGCTCTCCACGCAAACCCAGTGCTTCTCTCATGCTATTACTCCCAGCGCTGGAATTGTGCAGAGCGGGCCGGTTTCACACTCCAACAGGGATTGGGAGCCTGTGCTACTGAACTCTGCAGATATCTCCACGGAATAGCCTGGAGATATCCTAGTGCGCATGTCTGTTTGGCCGGCCGCGGACGGACAGTCAAACCGACATGCGCACTTTCAGTGACCACTACTCCTCCTCCCCTGCTGGTGACTGCGACCTGGCCCCGCCACACACTTGCCAACTCCACGATCTCGGCCGAGTCAATAAAAAGATAATAAAACTGTTTTATTATCATTTTATTTTTCATTTTCATCCTTTAAGCAGTAGGGCAGCGCTCCGCTGCCAAAGCGGAGAAGCCGCCCCTGGTACAAAGGGGTTGTATGTAAAGTCTTAGCATTGTTTGTGGCTGAGCTCTGGAGTGATAATTTATCACTTGGTGAAGTCTGGTTGGAATAGATGTGCTAAGAGAGGTCCTGCTAGCAACTGGAGAGCACCCTCAACTTTAGCTGAGGTAAATACAACAAACAACCTCTAACCGTACAGCATCTGATTACACAAAGCTACCGAGGAGCTCCTTCACATCTCAGAACACTCGGCAGGGCCCAAGGCCTCTGTGAAGCCAGGTCTGCTTGTTCAGTCCACTGCATGAATCTGTGTTTAACCTCCTGATTACCAAGTCTTATCCTGCCGGGTTCATGGAGACTTTCATCTTTCCGAGGTCGCAATAATACCTGTAACACTGAGTTGGAGATAGTAAACATCTATTATTCAGTGCCAAGAAGTTTCAAGGGAAAAGTGTGTGCTTTATAAATAGAGAGGTTATGTTCTTTATCACCATTGTAATGTCAAATACATATATGGTATGATTATGGGTATTCTATATGGTACCAGAGTTAAACACTCCCGGTCAATCAAATCCACACACTAACAGTAATGATTGCTGAATGAACCTTTCTCACATTAATGCAGAAAACCATTTTGGACCCAATCTTACAGTCAATTATTGACTGCATTTGTTCAATCATGCACGCCCTGTCGCTCTACAGCGAAGAACAATCTGATATAGGGTAACCGAGATTGAACACTCTAATCAGGTAGGCCTGGAGATGCAATGAGAGGCAGCTCAGCAGGGGAGGCCCCTTGTGCATCAGCGTTTCTTGTGGCCATTTTTCAAAGAAGACTTTGACTTAGAAAGACTGAAGTGCACCCAACACCAAGGTGTACATTACAAAACAGAGCCGAGGAGATGTTGTCTTGCAATCCGACAAGGATTCGCCCATTCCTGTTGGGTCAAGGCTCATTTGTACAGGGTTGGACCCTCATCATTGCTAGACACGAGCTGAACTGAATGCTAGTCAGAGAGATTCCCAGTGGTTAAAAAAGCAACTGTTTACCTGCAAGTCGTATTTGTTGCCTCCGTATTTCATCAGAAATAAGATAGTCCTTGCACGCTAAACCAGAGACTGCCAACATTGCCAGCGGGTCCCTTTATTCTACCCTAACCACACGGCCCGTCCTTCTCCACTAAGGCCATTCTTACTGCACAGCCCCACACACACTTCTGCTCCTTTCCTTACACCATGGAAGAGGCATTTCCCATAAATGGCTCATACCCTCCATTGCCTCAAAGACCTTTCCATAAACTATTAAAGAGGCTATTGCTTCTCCGCTGCCTCAGAGGATCTTCCTTCAGAGAGGTCTTGCCCTCTTCCCCCGGTCCCTTATGTCTGCACTGACCCAGAAGCCCCTCCTCGGACTCTAATCCAGAACTCTATTCTCATGCACTTACCTGCCATCTTCAGCTGCCCCCCCCCAGTGTGCCAGCCGCCTTTTCCTTCGTCAATGTCCCAATGGTGTTTCTCTCTACATTGTCAAAGAGGGTCTTGCTGCCGGCCACGTCTTTCTACACTGCCCCAAGGAGGGCTTGCACCTACTTTGCCCCGTAAGCACCTTCTTCTACACTACCCCAGAGTGCCTTGTTTCTACCCCACATTAAAGGTGGGGACAAACACTTATCTACAGCAGTGGGGCCAGGCTTCTGGATCACCCTAGGCATACTTCTGACTTCACTGCCAAAGAGGGCCGAGCTCCAACCAGCTCTAAGTGCACTGCTCTTCTCTCTAATCTAGTGCAGCAAGAACATGGTCCTATGTCCTGTAACATGCATGAAAGGCTGTGTTTAAAACACAGACACTGAACCACTCTTTGGAAAACATCAGAATCTTCCTATTACACTGATGACACTTAGCCATTTAACCATTAAATCTGTTATCGGAGTAAATGCGTGTGTAATACAAATATCTTTGAACAGACCATTATGTAAAGGTTATCCATCCAAGGAAAGCAACAAACTGGCACTTTAAAAGCTAACAAAGATGTATTGCAAGCTTTCCTACAACAAAGTCACTTCATCAGGCAGGATCCAAATGGGGCTTTGATAGAAACACATACAAGTTCGGGTGCTTTTATTGCAGAATTAAGCGGTATACAAATCTGTGCTTCATAGCCAAGTCTGAAATATGGACGACATTTTAAAGTTCCCTATGAAACACTGAGTTCCTTATAATGTTAGGGTTACTAAGGATTAAGCAGCATGGAAGACTAAATTGTGGAGCAAGCTTATCTTAACTATGCAGCATAAAAGTATCATTACGTGGCATATTCTCTGGTAGTATTATTTCCATTCATTTCACCTAAACGCATTTTTGTGAAATCTCGCTTTGTGTGAACAATATGGTAAATCCATAAATGCTGCAGCCACAGATTTGTAAGAATACACTGACCATTATCAATGATAATTTATAAACTATTTATCCACTACAGTTCAACAGAACTTAAATATTCTAATTTCAGCTAGAGCCCACTGTTACTCAGACATGCCAACACTCCCGATTCAGGCGTGAGACTACCGATTTCAGGGCTAGTCTCCCGCCTCCCGATTCCTGCAATCAAAAACCCGATTCCTCGGAGTTTCAGCTGACAGCGCTTGGTATTGTGTAAAGTGCCGCTTGTCATTGTGTAAAGTGCCAATTCTTCCAGCAATAGTCAGAGTGACCACGCAGGGGCTCTAGAAGGGGTGAACAATCAACAAAGCTTAATTAACAAGTGAATGGTCTTTTAAAGACCTGTGAAGTGGGGGGGGGGCGGCCGTGTGTGCGCACAGAAAGCTGTTTCAGTCCGGGCTGTCACAAGGGGGGGGGGGGGGGGGCGGAGCGGAGCATGCACTGCCAGCAACCTGCCAGGCCAGTGCACAACACTTGCATCACCCTCTCTCTGCCTGCCACTGCGCTGCATGCTTTGGAAAGGTAAAAACAAAACGTGCATTTGAGTTTCAAATGTCCGATCCTGCAGCAGCACACTTCCAAAGTCCATACATGCCAGTAACCCGATTCAAGGCCCCATTCTCCCGATTTTTTTTTTTTTTAAATCTCCCTATTTGCTTTTCTGAAATGTTGGCATGTATGCTGTTACTAGCACTTTAAATATAAACGCCTTTTCAGGCTAACTCCCACAAAATAAACATCCTTTATTTAAATTAAAAAACACATAATGGGTAACGCGTAATATGGTTCTATGTTGCAGTATAGGGGCTCAAGTGAGATTTATAAACCACTCGGGCTTCGGCCTCTTGTTTTATAACGTCACCAGAACTTCCACCAGATGCAGTCAAATATGGCGCTCGCTCAGGCTACTTCCTGTTCAAACGTAGTTTAATGTTCACTCCTCTCATGTATCACCCCCCCCCTCCAATCAAAAATGGTAATCAACAGCCTATCACAGTCTGCGCGTCTTTCTGCACTTTATACATGGTTTTTTTTAAACAAAGTTTTAGCTAGTGTGCCGATAATACTGAAGATTATGGTACTCTCTTTGAGACAGTGGAATGTATTAAATACAAACTCGCTGCAATTATTCACATTTTTTGGGCAGGCAAAAGGAAACCCCAGCGGTCGGCTTTTAACAACACGAAGTAAGGAATTAATAAAAGCCGTCCTCCTTCCGGACGCATTTGTGTTCCGACATTACATCTGCTGCTGATTAGATCAATCAGACGTCCCGGGACTTGTCAGGTGGCGACAAGCACCGAGGGAAAGGGAGAGTGCCTTTCCCCGGAAGCGGCAAGTCAACAAAAGCAAGGAGGATGGAACTGGGTTCGGAGGCTTCCACTAATGCGTCCAGCATGCTTGAGATCTGGCGAAGTGTTACACAGGAAATGCGTGTATTTCACAGCAACAGCATTTAGTGCACTTAAATAACCTATTAGTTGCTGACAATGGTTTGCATGTACTTTAATATGTTTGAGCAAAGCGCCTGCACGCACACACACATATCCACACCCACACCCTCATTCTCTCTCATATAAACCAAAGGTTAAAGTGATGTTACAGTTTGGTATCCAACTTCCACCTGGACAACCTCAGGAACCAGAACACAGCATCCCTTCTGGAGAACCTCTGCAACATCAGACTCAAGCAGGTAGTCACCGCTCCAACCCAAACACCTCAGCATGCAACCTCCACTGATGTATCTCGAACTGTGCTGACCCTCTGGTGCCCCTCAAGAAGGCACAAGGCAAGCAACACTCCAAGAAAGCCAGCTGGTTCACTCCCATCCTCCATGAGTCCAGATGCACCTGCAGACGACTCGAGAAGAGATGGAGGAACTAAAAATCCCCGGAAAGCCAAGCAATTTTCCAAACTGCCGTCAACACACACCAACTCCTCCTCAAAACCACAAAGAAAATGGTCCTCCAAGACAGAATCAATGCCAATGCACACAACAGCAAAGAACTCTTTGCCATCATAAAGGAGTTTGCAAGGCCTAACAGCGAGACCACAGATGTCCCCCCGCCCAAAAACTCTGCAACAAACTCGGCACCTTCTTCCACCACAAGATCAGGCAAATCTACGACAGCTTCAACACCCAAGACCCTGCCACAACGCCCTTCACCACTGCACGCAACCACGTAGCACCCCAACGGACCCTGCTCAACGAGACTCTGCTTTCCACAGAAGACACACTCAAGACCATGAAGAGCATCCACTCAGGAGTCCCATCGGACCCTTGCCAGTATCACATCTTCCATAGAGAAGCCACCTCCATCAGCAAGATCTTTGCAGCACTATCGACTGCACTATCAACACTGCCACCTTCCCCAACGACTAGAAACACGCAGAGATCAACCCCCTGCTGAAGAAACCATCCGCCGTCCCAACAGTACTCAAGAACTTCAGACCCATCTCCCTTCTCCCCTTCCCACCCAAGGTCATCGAGAAGGCCATCAAGGCCCAACTCTCCGACTTCGTAGAAGAGAACCACGTCCTGGACATCTCTCAGGCCGGCTTCCAAAGTAACCGCAGCATCAAGACTGCACTCCTCACCATCACCGATGACATCTGCTCCCTCCTCGACGACGGCCAAACAGCAGCCCTCATCCTACTGGACCTCTTGGGCACCTTCGATACCGTTTCCCACTGCACCCTAATCACTAGACTAGGCCCTGGACTGGATCCACTCCTTCCTTACCGGCTGCGAGTCAGACTACTTCTGTTCCTCTCAGAACCTACAGAGATCAGCTGCAGAGTGCCCCAGGCACCTCTCTGAGCCCCACCCTCTTCAACGTCTACATGGCCCCCCCTCAGGGCCATTGTCAGAAACCACGGACTCACCATTGTCTCCTACGCCGATGACACCCAGCTGATCCTCTCCCTCACCAACGAACCCACAGCCTCTAGAACCACCTTTCACAGTGTGATGAAGGCCATTGCCACCTGGAAAAAAAGATAGCTGCCTCAAGCTCAACTCGAACAAGACCGAAGTACTCATTCTGAGACCCGACCCCTCAGACTGGGACAACTCCTGGTGGCCCGCTGCACTGGTAACCCCTCCCACCCCCATGGACCATGCATGTAACCGTAGCATTATACTTGACTCCTCGCTCACAATGAAATGCCTGATGAACGCCGTATCCTCATCCTGCTTCCACACGCTTCACCTGCTTCGAAAGACATTCAGATGGATCCCCACTAAATCCAGAAAGACGGTCAACCCACGCACTCATCACCAGCAGACTTTACTATGGCAACACACTCTATGCCGGCGGCCCCCAGAAACAGCTCCGTAAACTAAACAACGTTCAAAATGCCGCAGCCAGACTAGTCCTAGACATCTACTGCTGTAGCAACATCACACAACACCTCCGACAACTCCACTGGCTCACAGTCAACAAGATAATCACCTTCAAGCTCCTCAAACATGCCTACAAAGCCCTCCACACGGCAGGACCAGCATATTTGAACCACTGCCTCTCATTCCACATATCCACCAGACAACTTTGCTCCGCTCAACTAGCCCTGGCCACCATCCCACGGATTCACAAGACCAGAACCGGAGGAAGATCCTTCTCCTACCTCGCCTCCAAGCCCTTGCAGAACCTGCCCCTCCACCTCACGCATGCCCAGTTGCTGACCCAATTCAGGAATATCTCAAGAACTGGCTTTTCGACTGAACCTCCACGGGCAGACGAATCAGCAGCCCTCCCCACCGACTCAGTTCCTTGAGACCCTCACAGGTGAATAGCCGCACGAGAAAAACACCTGATTGTTTCATTGATTGTATCCATATAATATTTTACATTTCATCTAAAAAAACGGAGAAAAACACAGAAAAAAGCAAAGGTCAATAAACAGTAAATGGTGAGGGTGCAAGTCATTGCTACTTCAGTTACCTAGAAGTGGTGAATTTCAGTGTTTTTTAAGTCATGGGTTCCAAAAGAATACATAAAAATCTATGGAGGTAGTGTGTCTCTTTGGGAGACTTTCTAAAGTGGCGTTCCAGTCCCTAGCAACTGGGTGTCTAGCAACTGGGCCTCTAGTTACTTTTCTATGCATGACCTTGCTTTCGGGCTTAGTACATTTTATGGCCATCTGGCACCATGCCTTGCCTTTAGAAGCTTTTCCCTTGCTGTTATGGTAAGAGCTTGCTTGATTTAGAGCAGCGCAAGTACGTAGCGGATTGCAACCTTCTTTTTTGGGGGTCTTTTATATAAACCAGAGTCACAGGTTTCCTCACTCGTTGAGGATTGCTAACCTGGTAATTGGAGCAAGATGACTCATTACCTACCAGTAGGTCACCAAAGAGGGGCAGTTATTAGCGTGGGGAAAATATTGTTGATTGTGGCTGGGAGTCGGTAGGGCCTATGTATAGTTTTAATCGAATGAGTTTGAAATTTGCATTGTGTGAAACAGCTTATGGGAATGCAATAGCTCCGGTCCATTCTGTGCCCTGGAGTATCCTCTTGATTTCAGATTTCCATTTTTACAGTGTGTATGTTGTCAATGTATGTGTACAAACTGTGCAACCATCTAACGTAGCTCTAGCCATTACCCATCACTTGCAGAGAGTGAACCAGGGAGTGAGTCTCAGGATCTGCAGTAGTAATGGACAATGGGGTCTGACCAGAATGGAGGAGGACATGATGCGTTAGGAACTGACCCTTGTGTACAGCCAGCTGCTGACATAGTTAAAGGAAAGATTTGGCAATCTTGGAATAGGCCACCTATGGTTGAAATACCAGCTTCAGCTCAATGTTTTAGGGCACTGGCAGTGACTTGTCCTCGGTGTCTACAAAGATGAAATCAAGAGCTAGCCAGGGCATAAGGGGTAATGGACTTAGTAACTGACCATGCTTTTTGTGTAGCAGGTCTGTACTGTGTATGGTAATCAAGGCCACTTACTGTTAGGTCAAACACCTAGACATAATAGTCTGTGCAGTTCTTTGAGAAATAAAGGTATTTTATCCGCACAAGTATCCTCCTGTGAAAGACCTCAGAGCCAACGGTACAGCTACTGTAGTAGGGCGACTTTGTAATATTGTTAAAAATTCAGGGCCCCACAGCTCAATCAGTAGGTATAGGTTGGTTAGTGCAACTCTCCATCGGCAGTTATGCCAGATTAGCTCTCTATGCAATGAAACTACAATATCGAAGAATATCCTGGGAAAACGCTATGCATCTAATGGGTGAGAGTGGGAGTGTTCTCCAGGTTACTTTCGCCCTGATAGTCATAGCCCTAGAGAGGTTTCAGTCAAGGATGTCCTATTCAGCATGGTTTATTCAGATACCTAAAATCTTAAATATGGCTGTGAACAATAATGGGGAGAGTTTATGAGCAGGTAAAAAAGCTCACAGTTCAGGTCTTAGAAATTCTGCCCAATCCTGCCCTTCAGAGCCCTCAGGCTCACCAACTACTCGGATGTTGCTATATCTGAAGCATCCCTCTACGCCTTCTGCCCTACCCTCAAGGAATCGCACCAAGTCCACAAGGTCCTGGATTTGTTGTTGGGGGTCTAATGTCTGTGGTCATAGCTCTTGTATTAACTTCTCCGATTGGGTAACTCTCTCAGCAATCGTTTTTGGTCATCTCTTGACAACCTGACATCAGTCTAGACAACATAAATCTTTGTCTAAAGAGAGACCCTCTTCATACTGATGGCTTCCACGACAGACTCTACTTTGTCTGGGCTAGTTTAGGAGGCTCTGTTGCAGTGGAGTTCTGGCCATCTTCCGATAATTAGGTGCCAGGTCTGATCAGCTTTGTTCTGCCAATGGTGTTCAAGGCCATAGTTGGAGCTGGTTGTGAAGTGGTCTAAGAGGTAAGTACTGGACGATTAATGAGGGAGCTACTAGCAAGAGAAGAGACAGAACAGTCTAAGGTAGATCTGCAGCTAGCCAATTCCAGACCCGCTTGCAAACCTTAGCACCTGTCGGCAAGGAAAGCTGGGTGCCGCAGGACAAGCAGCCTTACCCAGCAGGAAATGTAATGGCCTGGCCCAGGACTCGGGAGGCTGCTAGTGGCCACTTTAAAATGTTTTTATCGCCCCAGAGGCCCAGTGAGGCCAGGTGTGAGATCATTTGTTTCAGTAGGCTGGATCAGGGTGGTGTACTTCTAAATCTCCATGACTGAAAGGGTGGACAGCATGGGCTTACTCTGTAGATCTCTATCCTGTCTCAATGTTTAGGGCAAGAGCAGAGTAGTTCTATTAATGAAGATTCTGATGATGAGGAAGAACTACCACCCCAAGGCTGCATGTAGTCGGTGAGTCAAAGGGGAAACGAATGCTGTGAATGCATTACAAAGCAATGGGCAGTGCAGGATGAACATTTTGCGGGTCCGCTGCCAACAACCACACGCAGGAGCAGTACAGCCTTTGTCTAAGACATTAACTGCCTGATGGTGTAAAGAGGCAAATTCAGTCTTTAGGGCTAAAGAAAGGGAGCCCTGGGTACTGGCCAACAGTCGCAAGGGCTGTGCAGAGTGTGCCCATAAACCCTTGGAAAAACAAGCTGTGGTCTGCAGTTTGTTTAAAGCTGCCCCTGTTGTCTCTGTAGGGTAGCGTAGCAGGCAGGTCTACTTACCCTTTTCCTATGCACGTGACTAAGTGGGCTTCGAATTCTGGTTCCCCTGGTGGGGCCCACTCAGGGAACGAAAGTAGTGAGGAGCTCTGGGGCTGGCCATGCTGAATGGAGATTAGAAGGTATGGGGGAAGCTCAAGAGGGTAAATCATGGCCTTATTGTGAGGAGTGAACATTCATTGGAGGAGAAGAGGGCATTAACATCAGGCACCCCTGTTCTCATTGCCGCGCGTCACAGATGCTGGCCAGAGTTTAGCCAGTCCATTTTCAGACTGAGACGAAGACGACAGAGGTAGGACTATTTTACGCCATCCCATGTGTGTATGGAAGGTGGTCCGACAAGCCTCATCAGTCTCAAAAAGTCCTGTCCAGGAGTATGTGTTCGACACAGGCTTTAGTTGTTGGGCGCAGTCAAGTGCAGTCCCTTGCTCACTTCTTTCTAGAGACGGAAGGCAGATGGCCTGGCAGGACTCAGTCATGAGTTCGGCCTGGAAATGTTCTTGGCCCCCAAGCTCCTCCGGTTTCTTTAGAGCCCTTTGTCACGAGAAGAAGCTCTCAGTCGTTTCGCACTGCCATAGGATTAAGAGTGGCACCAGATGCTGCAGGACAAAGTGGATAATGGATGTGCCTGAAGGGAGCACTAATGTCATGCCCCGACTAACATGGCTTTCTTGGTCATGCCCCCCAGCTTTGCCTGTTGGAGGTATTTAAATCTCTTCTGATTCAAACAGGTATATCTTACAACTGTCTTAGAAAACAAATATGTACATTTCTAAAAAATAAAAAAAAAAAGGCACAGACGACTATTTTCTGTAAATGTGTACAATACACAAGTTTAGGCTTTGGAAATATATAATTTTTTAATTCAATTCCAAAACCCTTTTTTTCGCCTATTTTTTTACTTAACATATCATTTTTAGGTTTCGCCTGCAAAGTGAAAGAGTAGTCTATTGTTTTTAATATGAACTTAAAAGGGACTTACATCCTGCATCCTGTCTTTCCTGGCTTCTCATTGGTTTCTGTGAGTGCCACTTACCTTTCCTCCATTACTATTGGATGTAGCATATTTTTCTGCATTTACCAATGCTTGCTCCTCGTCTGCTTCTCTTATCAGTCTCCTGCCCCAGAAAAACTGTTAACAACCGCTTTGGGGGAGCTATTTTTCCATAAAGCTTTGCCTTTTACTCTGGCAGCATATTTTTTATTACGATTTATCCCCCAGAGAGATTAAGTGATTACATAAAATCATAGGATGTTGCGCGGCACCACCGAGACTCGAACCGGGATCCCCAGCTCTCGAGTTAGCAACTCTGCCCGCTACCCACATTCTCTCCACACTGTTATCTGTCAAGGAGGTCTTTCCTTTTCCCAGACAATGACTGATAAAAGCAGCTCTTCTTGTTACATAGACGAAACTGATGCATTACCAATGCTTGTTTACCTTCTGTCCACAAGTTCAGTGAAAATTGCGGAAACTCACGCTCCTTTGCAGACTTTCCTCTGCACTTTTGTCTGGGACTTCCAGTTGTAACCTAAGCGTGCAGATAAGTATGGGATACGCAGAACGTTTAGTAAATTCAATGAAAGGTACATGGAGGAGCGTGTGCACCTCACTATGTGGGATTTCCCCAACCACTTGCATAAAACAAACACACACAGGGACACCCATAAGGTGAGTGCATAACTTACCCAAACATAAATAAGTTATGCACTATTAATTCGTTCAAGTATGACAGTAAGATGGCCAAGATGGCGACTAGAGCAGACGCTTGATTGTGAGCTCCGACCCGAGCCCAGTCTTTATTCTTCTTCATCCTAGGTGCGTCAACTTACCGACACCCACCACAAGGTTGTCGTACTGCCCCTACAACACCTGTGACAGCTGGGTGGTAGGAGGCCAGGCTGAAGGCTGCTGACGGTGTGCGGAGGCAACGACCACGTGACTGGTGATGGCAGTGGCTGTATGGAGAGGACTGCGCAAAATGGCCACGGTGTTCTGGATGGTCTGGAGTTTGTGTAGCAGGGATTTGTTGATTCCAGCATAGAGGGCGTTTCCGTAGTCAAGTCGGCTGGTTATGAGTGCTTGCTGACTGAGCGTGACCCTGCATGTCTGGGTGACTTGCGGTTGTCCAGTGAGGTGCAAGTCGGCGTCTCTTCTCCCTCGCCATGGATCCCTAGAATGTGTTATGTGCTATTAATTTATATATCATTTTGGTTTAGTTGTCTGGTGACACACATGTGGCAAATTTTCCCTTGTGTAACTCCACTGTGTTCGCTCCTAAGCCCAGTTTGGGTCTTGCACTGTTTGTTGATATAGTTCCATGTTACTGAAATCAATAAAGACATAGAAAGAAAAAAAAGGTGTAACTTACACAATACTAAATTACTCCCAATTAAATAAATACGTCAGTTGTAAGCCAGAAAATTACTGGATCACTAATTGCAACTTACTAAACCCGTTTAGTAAAAAAAGTCGAAAACAATTAGCGATTTGGTATCAATCCAATTAGTAAATTACTGAATAGCAAGTTGGAAATTAGGATGTAGTCACAAATTGCGAATGCCACTCTGGCAGTGTCTGGTGACATCATAACCAAGATGTTCAGTACAGTCAATGAGACAATGCAGGGCAGGACAGAGCTGTTACACAATCCACATCAACATTTCATTATCATGACCAGCCAGACCCAGACCGGGAACAAAGAGTAAGAAAAGCAAAACAAAAAGAATGGTATTAAGGAAGATTGTGTTGCTCATTAGGATGAATTATTGGGCATGTCACCTTTCTTTGATGCTAAGGCTCAAAAGAGAAAAATATGAGTGAGCATTTAAGAATGCATACATTCGGTTGGCGAGACACAGCATACCACTGATGAAATCAGATAAAGTTGGTATGACTTGCGTACTCAAAGGAGAAGCTGCAAGTCAGAGAAAAGACGTGTCACACTGGTGGTGGCCCCTGAATTAAGCAAACATCTACTCCTATGGAGGAATTGATAGAATCCTCCCTTTAACCAGAGACAGTCACATGAGTCCTCACTATTGATACATCTGCTCCACTGCCACCATCCACAGGAGTAATAGTAACAAAAACAAGAAATGCATATTTACCATTACCATTAAACTTAAATTATATTTCACAATTGTTACTTTGTAAGGACAAGTTCAAACACACTGAAGTCCATAGCACCATTAATACTAATAGAAGGAATGACTTAAGGGATACGTAGTTTTATGACAGAACGCTGACGTTAGAAGTACAATTGTTTAAATATTGTTCTAAATCAGGGCAGATGGGGCTTTAATAAGGAGTGAAGATACTAAAAACTCGAAGAGGAAGGAGCAGGCAATAAGGATGAGGAATCCCAAGAAATTGATTTTGGAGAGCCAAGTCAACCAACTGCCTTCCCCATCTCAGTGGAAAGGCCAGGAGCAACAGGCCCAAGAGCATCCAACCAAAAGTTCTACCTACCAGGGACCCAGAAGCACAGACAGTTGTGAGGTGCAGACTATTAAGAAGCCCAGCAGAGAGCAGAGCATCAGTGAAGTTGAAGGAGAGGATGCTGTACCTACATACTTCCAATTTAGAGAACTTGAAAACTGTCCGACTGAAAGACATAGGGCCTGATGGGGTTTAATTGGAAAAGATGGACGTCTGGAAAATGAAATAATAAAGGCTACAAGGCTGTCTGTGACCTAATGATAGCTAGAAATTCCTGAATAGCAACGTGGAGGCCTCAACAGAGGCAATCACTGCCTTGTGCAGTGCACTACATTGCTGGATGAAGCACATTCCTGAAGGTGCAGACACCACATACTCATTTCCAGGATGGATGCTTTTGATTGGTCAATGAACCATCTTGACCAATGCACTGAAATCTCCAAGCAGAAATGGAACATTACAGAGGAGATGCTGTGTGTGGACTAGTACAAGTAACAACTGCACCTGAAGTGTGACAGACATGCCTCTGCAATTAACCAATGTAAACTCCCATAAAGTGAAGAGGCTTGAAGTCTAAAAAGCCAAGAGGTATGGGATGGGGCAAACCAGGAGTAGAAGTGGCAAGTATAAGGTGTAGGGTCATCAATACCTGTCAGGAGGTAAAGTGTTTCTAAAGGAAGGAGGCATCATTAACATTCTTTTTGGCTCTGTTTACTATTTATTAATTACATCATTTTCTTAACCGCATGCGTGCGGCATGATTTCCGCCCGTACGCTGGATTTTGCGGATTCGCACTTTACATGACGAGCTGGGCTCGTCATGAGCGTGCGAGGAGGCTACCTCATGACGAGCCCAGCTCGTCATGAGCGTCGAAGGGGTTAAAAACGTTCTCTGATGTTACATCATTATAATAAGATTGTTTCCTGTGAATAAACAATCCTCTCTGAGTATTTATTCTGTCAACTTTAATATATACATCACCAGTGGCGGCCCCACTGCTTTTCGGCAGTGTAAATAAAGGAAAAATAATATGATAATAACTAGATGTTATTATCATTTTATTTTTGCCTGCTGCAGCAGCTTTGGGAGCAGGGCTTCTCTGCTGACAGGGGAGCAGGTGGAGGAATGGTGGGCACTCTGTAAGTGCACCTGAATGTTTGGCTGGCTGTCTCGGGCCGGCCAAACAGTCATACGCACTGTGCATGTTTTCCAGCCAGGCTGTATTACAGCCTGAGGTGGAGTGCAAGCCCAGACTCTCAGTCCCCTCTGAACCACAGCACTCAGACCATTTACAATGTTGCATTGCAGTGTTGTGATTGGCTTAGGGGAGCCTGGGTGCTTTCTGTTCTGGCCGGACGACGAGGAGAGACGTGACGAGGAGGTAATTTTTGCTTTCTTTACCCCTGCCCCGCCACCCCGATCCGTGCCAGTCGCCACTGTACACCACTTACCTTAGAAATGGTGTGCTGTAATGCATACACAGCGTTTCTCTCCCTTTGTAGCAGACTGCATCCAGCCCCGAGTGGGAGTATTTCCTCATCGTCAGAATATTCATCAACAGCTACTAAGGACATACCTTTTCTTGTAGCAAAGTTATGTTACGTTGAGCTGCATGCTACGATTTTACATGACTTTGCTGGAGTATACTATAGTGTTTTGCCACTCTTATGTATATATCTGAATCTCCTTTTAACCGCATGCGTGCGGCGGTTATTTTTGTGCTGCGCGGAATTTTTCCAAAAGCCGCGTTACATGACGAGCTGAGCTCGTCATCAGTGTGCGAGCGGCATGACTCATGACGAGCTCAGCTCGTCATGAGCGCCGAAGGGGTTAATGCTATTTCAACGTGTACTGAGCATGCAGCAATTCATTTGATGTACTTCACTGGGAGCCTTGGTGGGTAACACCCCTCATCAACCGGTCCCAGGATACTTGTTTACGGTTCAGAGGAGACCTGGCTTGGCAGTTCGGGCTGGACTGTTCCCATGAAGCACAGGGTCGAGACTGGTTTGCATATGGCTGGGTCTGAACTGAGGTGGCGAAGTGAGGTAAAGAATGATGATGGATTCAACCCAGATCTGTGACTGGGGGTGAGGGTCCGAAAAGTTCCAATGCTCCGTCCCTCATCTCCTTGTGTTTGCTTTGTGTACCCACAAGGCACTCTATGGGGGAACCCTAAACTAACTTCTCAGGCAGACACTACTGCCTTCAGAGCTAAAACACCACTCTTTTCTACTTTTCGGCCTTTAGTTTAGGAGAACAAACATATCCCTTTCTGGGAGTGCATGCAACATTATTCCACTGACTATCATAATTTTATATTACGAAACCCTCAGGAAAGAGTTGAAATATCTGGTTATGTATGCCACTTCCTTCTATAAAGGTGTTGTCTAATCCAACTACCTTTTATTTATGCCAGTGCTAAAATTTCTTAATTGTAGTTTATTTACAATCATGGTGTATTTACATATATACTAATAGATGTTGATTCTCTTCACTTGGGTAGAGTTTAATACTGCATTATTCTGGCATTTAACATTAACCCCATGTATGTGTGTCAAATACACTAACTGTATTTGTAACTTGCCCCTATGTCGAGTGCTTTGTTACACTCTAGATCTGGTCTGCTTCACATAAAATAGGTAAAAAATAAAAAAAAGTATAAATAAGTAAAGCTGTTCTGGCTAAAAAGTAAGATTAGGCCCGCTTACAAGCTCTGAGTTGGCTTGTAATCGAGCGAGTTGTGTCTTTGAAATCTGTTTGGCCTGCAGAGGGATGTTGGACATTGGACAGCCATTTTATGGTCTGTCGGAGAAAGGAAGTGTTTTAGCAGGAAAGTAATGAGTTGTCATGTGCTGATAGATAAAATATGTTGACCTGGGGTTGCATGTACAGACAATGAGCTTTGTCTTTGAATCTATAAATGGTCATGTCTGGGTTTCATCAGCACACAAATGGTTCTAATGTTGGTGCACAATTTCCCCTGAGCTATAGACAAAGCAATAGAAGAAAGTCAGACAGGTGTTGCTCCATCTTCGAATAATGGATTTTCTGAACATGCTCTTAACCTACAATAAGGATTCAACTCACACAATGGCCCCTACTACCTTGTGTCCTCTCTAGACCATCTGCGAAACACCCAACAATGAAGATGGCAAGTCAATTCCCAGAAATATATGCAATTAAACCTGTCACTCCATGTAGTACTTTTAACCATGTGTTTAAACCAATATAAAACCTTTGTGTATCAAAACACAGTAAAGTGGCCGTAAGACAACAAGGTCCACGTTATATAATATACCAAGGCAAGATACAAAAACTGGGAGATGTCCAGTACAGTGGTCCCAGAACAGGTGTAAAAGATAGCCCAAGGGTTCATTACATGCAAACTGATAATAAGGAAATCTAGATGTTAAACCGTTCTGGAACTCTCAGGGGCTCCAGGTGCCCAAATCACCATAGTCAATAATGCTCCTCCAAGTAACCTGACCCTAATAAGGACCCGCCGAATCCTTGGCTGAGCAGCCCTTGGAGAAGCCGTGGAAGATGTGTGAAATACTCCCCTGGTCCACATCAATATCCATTATCCAACAGACCTGCCAATCCTGAAAATAATATTAATACTCTGAAATAAGGAGAGAAGGAAGGGGGGATCTGGATGCAGAGTGAGGAATGGAACACAACACTCGAGGTTCTTCCAGTTATGAAAGGGGCATAGTAGGATGAGAGGCGAGCACCGAGACTGGTCCCTCCAGCCATCCCCAAAAATGCAAACAAAAGTTTCTGAGGCTACCATCGATGTCCTACAGAGGTTGCAAATCCCCTTGTGGCCATCAGCTGTGCAGAGCCTCCAGCCACGATGATTTTAAAAATCACTGTGTATAGGAGTTCCTAAATCACCTTATGCAAACGGTGTGCTATTCACTTTTTAGCGGGTGACTGTGTGAAGAGAGCCGATATCATCTGACACACAATGGCATCGTGTAAGAAGGCAGGTCTGAACCAAGGACCCAAAAATACTAATCACACAGTCAGACCGTATGATAATTCGAGGATCTGGCCCTCTAACCCAGTATGGGTACTGGGGTTGAATTACCAAAGTCTCATGAAACTGTCATTTCATTGTAGCCTTACAAGACAAGCCTCTTTTCCTGCATATTCTCCTGGAATCTTTAGGGTGGAGTGATGCACTGGACGCCTTGCCTTCAAGCAAGAGCTGGAATGTGTCTGCTATATGGACACACCCATGCATATATCCTCAATAGGACTTTGAACTAGAAAGAAGTGTCTTCAGTGCTTTAGAACTTAGAATCCCTTACGCCTTGATGCAGCGCCTTGCATAAATGTCATGGGGCCAGATGTAGGAGGCAATTTACCGACCGGTAAATGGGTATTTGTGATGTAGGTGGCCAATTTTACCGATTCGGTAAATTTACAGAATTGGTAAATTTACCGATTCGGTAAAATACCGAATCGGTATTTTTACTGATTCGGTAACTGCCAGATGTAGGTGGGACTCTTCTAAGTCCCAAAGGCCTTACAGATTCGGTATTTTACCACCCAATCCAATTGGGTGGTAAAATACCGAATCCAGGTGTGCATGCACACCTATGCCATGTGACAGACAGACATGCCCTTAGGGCATGTCTGTGTGCCACATGGCACATATGCCTGTATTTGGGATGCTAGAGAGTGTCAAAGTGACACCCCCTGCACCCTTGCTGGAATCGGTATTTACCGAATCTGTAAATACCGATTCGGTAATGCCCATTGATTCCTATGGGCTTCCCTGCCCATAGGAATCAATGGGCATTACCGAATCGGTATTTACAGAATCTGTAAATACCGAATCTTAACGATCCGGTATTTACCGATTCAGAAATACCTACATCCCCCCCGACTCTCTATTTTATCACTTCTTAAATACCGAATCGGTAAAATTCGGTATTTAAGAAGTGGTAAAATAGAATTACCTACATCTAGCCCATGATTCTTAAGTACACATAGCTCTGAAAACTCCTACTGCTAATTCTGCGAATCAGGATCTGAAATTTCGAATTGGAAATTGCTTTCTTAGGGAAACTAAATTCTACTTCTGTACAGACCTTTGTGAAGCAAATCCAAAGTTAGTAGCAAGGACGGACTACAGTTGCCTTTCTGGTGTCCCTCAGCTACATGGACTGATATCACTCTGAGTGAGGGAAGGGGCTGTTTTTAAACGGGTGACTCGAATATTATACTAATATTTGTATTGTAGTGTAAACCCTAATACCATTTTACAGTACTAGGAAATATGAACACTCCTTTAAAAAACTAAATGTATAGGTGTTGAGGGCCTCGGAGACTCAAAAGTGGAATCAGGCCTATTTCGAAAGTGAGAGCACTGTTTGAACTTGGTGGCACTTGAGGGAAGAGGGCACGTGTGCCAATCTTCTGCCTCACTAATTTGTGAGACTTTTATTATGAGCAATCTGGCTTTCACAAAGGCAGTGCCTTGGAGGAATGTCTGGAACTGCTATGGTGGTGGATCCAGTGTTGCCCCTAAGAAACCGGGTTGTTTGTGGACAGTAACTGCACCCATTTAATATAGTTGAGGGTCAAACCCCATATGCCGTAGGACTTCCTGTAGGTATTGCCATCCAACCCTCGCGCTGTAAGTCCAGCTCTGCCTGCAGGGGGAACCAATCAATCAAAGGTTTTAAAGCACACTATTCACCCGTGAGAGTCTCAAGGTGCTGGGGTGGGGCCGGGGCGGGGTGGAGCAGCTCCGTTGGTCTTGAGGTACTTTCTGAAGGGGGAGATTATTCCAGGTCTTGGCTGCGAGGTCGGAGAAGGATCTGCCACCCACTCTGGCCCTGTGGATGCGAGGGCCCGTGGCTAGGGCGAGGTCGGCAGGGCGGAGGTTTCTCTTGGGGGCGTGGAAGGAGATTTGTTTGTTGAGGTATTGGGGTCTGGAGTTGTGGAAGGCCTTGTAGGCGTAAGATAGCAGTTTGATGGTTATTCTTCTTTTGATGGGGAGCCAGTAGAGGTTGCGGAGGTGTTGGGTGATGTGGTCATGTCGTGGGATGTCGAGGATAAGTCTGCCTGTAGCATTCTGGACGGTCTGAAGTTTGCAGAGGAGTTTTTTGTTGATTCCGGCATAGAGAGCATTTCCGTAGTCCAGTCTGCTGATGATGAGTGCGTGGGTGACGGTCTTCGTGGAGTCAGGGGGGTTCCACTTGAAGGTCTTGTGAAGGATGTGGAGGGTGTTGAAGCACGTGGAGAACACAGCGTTGAGCTGGCGGTTCATGAATGCATCACATGGCAGAGCCATTGCATGTTGTACATTGTGCTCCTTACATAAATAAACCCTGTTGGTCGGGGTGTATCAGGGAACCAACTACTCTAAATAGCCTGTTGACCAGTACTTTGCAGAACAATTTTACATCTGTATTAAGCATGGACAGCAGCCTATAGGATGCCTGACAGGCTGGATCTAGCCCATCCTTCGGTATCCACACCATCGCCGCCTCCCGCATGCTCAGAGGCAGCACACCTAACTCCTGCCCCCACAGGTATACCCCTAGTAAAGGCTCATGCAGCTGGGACGCTATCAATTGATATACATCCATACAGAAGCAGCCTGCTATCTGGGGACCTTCCCTGCAGAAGGGTCCCAAGTGCCTCCCATAATTCCACCAGTCCAGCAAATTGTTGTCGCTGACCTGGCATCAACGTAGGCATGCCAGTTCCCACCAAATATGCCCTAAGCGCCTCAGCCTCCGCCCTATGCTCCCCAATAAATCCAAAAATTAAGTATGGATGTACAGGCGGCATTTATTTTTTGCCAGCCAATAATGCCCTTCTGATTGTCTCCTTTCAACAGAAGGATGTGAATCTATGGGCGCTCCTGCCGTAGCAGCGACACTAGCCTCGTACCCGCCTTGTACCCTTGGAATAGTCTCTCTCTGTGGGTTGTGTGTGCTTATTTCTCGAGCTTACTCCAGGCCTCCCCCACATGCTGCTTAAGCTCTGTCAGCCGATGCCCTTCTTCCTGCTCTGGATGAGACTTAGCATCAAGCTCCGCCTGGCCATGATACAGCCTAAGCTCCTGCTCTAGTTCTTTCTGCACTCCCAAAAACATTTGCAATGCATTCTCCCTCAGTGTCACCTTATAAGCTTCCCAGTCCATTGCCCTGTTTTCCGCGGTCTATCGGCTGTCATGAGAAGTGAATTCCCCGATGTGGGCTGCAAACCCTCCATCTGTAGGTACCTCAGCTCCTAGTGTCCACAGTGTGGCTTTGGGCCCAGGTCCCCTGAGATGTACAGTAACGAGAAGCGGTGAGTAGTGGTCGGATGGATACTGATTCAGGTATGAGGAGTGTTTGAATATCTCTATGTCCTTTCTGCGTCCCAGTCCATTGTCTAACCTACTGTGTCCCCCGTGCACCTGTGAGTAATATGAGTAGTCTTGTTGTCCGGGGTGGGAAAGGTCCCACACATCTAGCAATTGCAGTTCGTCCATCCCTCGTTGCAGGGTTGCAGTCATATGTAGCTTAGGGCCTGGTCTAGGGGATATTGTTCCAGTCTCCAGTCTAGAACACAATAAAAATCACCCACCCAGATGAGCCTTGTGTACAGGCACAGTGCGAGGTTTGGGGAGAATGTCTAGTCGTCTATTTTAGGAACTACATGTTGATTAGGCATGTTTCATACCCATCCAGCACCCCAACCACCAGTAAGTATCTTCTTTGCGCGATCACTAGTCATCAATGCTATTCTATTATTTGTTGTTGGTAAAATGATAAACAAAGGTTACAAAAATATCCTCCTCCCGGATCTAGGACTACCTCATTCTCTGTGAAGGGCACCCCTGCTGCAATCCACGTCGGCACACATCTGGCATGGTTGGAATAAGTGGCACATACACCGAGGCCCTCCTTTTCTTCTGCACCTTGGACACCACTGCACCTAACAAGTGAATTTCCTGCTGCATTGCAAGTTGTACGTTGTACAGTTTAAGGTAGCAGGGCACTCTTTAGCATTTGGGGCAACTATCAATCCCCTGACATTCTATATGCATCCTACCCGAGAAATTCAGGTTATATCCCCTGACATTCTATATGCATCATACCCGAGAAATTCAGGTTATCGGGTTTCCCACCAAGGCTCCCAGTGATGCTGTCCTACGCCATCCACTCAGTTTGGCTGCAATGTTCTGTATGCCCTCACAATTCCTTTCCTCTATAAAGTCAAGAGAAACTCCAATCCACCTTCCCGACTAGCCCACCCATGTTTTCACCAACTGATGGCTCACCCAGGTGTACCACTAGCTCTCCTGTTTTACAGGAGGGCTATGTACACCCCACCCCCTATCAGTGAACATAAACAACAAAGAGCAGTTAGCTCCCTTCTAAATTCAAAACACTGAACAAAGGGATACAGAAGGAAAAAGCTTTGCAGGAAGAGCCTGAGCTGCCAGAAGCCCAGCAGTAGCAAAAAGAACAATTGATGGACAGAATGCAGAACAATGTCATACATTCACCCCAGTAAAGAGATCTGGGCCTAAATCCTTTGTTTTTTTGCTCACCATACCATTCCAATTTGGACCGAGCCATATGCAAATTAGCCTTGACCCTGCGCCCAATGGGAACAGTCCAGCCCGAACTGCCAGGCCCTCCCTGGACTGGAAACAGGCATACTTGGACAGGTTTCGGGCTTTCAGCCAGGATAGCTTTACTCCAGTGGCATGGAGAGCATGTGACTCACGTCTGGGCATACCCGTCCCACTCGCAGTGACAAACACAATAAGAACAATTGATGGACAGAATGCAGAACAATGTCATACATTCACCCCAGTACAGAGATCTGGGCCTAAATCTATAGTTCATTTGCTCACCATGCCATTCCAGTTGGACCCAGCCATATGCAAATCAGTCTTGACCCTGCGCCCAATGGGAACAGTCCAGCCCGAACTGCCAGGCCAGGTACTCCCTGGACTGGAAACAAGCATCCTGGGAACGGTTTTGGGCTTTCAGCCCTCATCAGCCAAGATAGCTTGACTCAAGTGGTATGGAGAGCCCAGCAGGAGCAGAGACCCTCCGACGAGTTAACTCTGCCAGCTCTCATCTCGATGGCAAGTGAATGTCTGCAGTCTGTCTCTCGTTTTTAGAAACGTTTGGGGTCTAGGCTACCACTAGTAAGGCAGGACTGGCCTCACCCATGATAATACTTAACGTTCTGTTTGGACTACATAGTGCCAGGAAGCTGTACTCTGAGGCTCAACAGTGGTACACCATAGCCTCTAACTATCTTCTTGGACAAACGAACCCTAATCCGTCACATGGACGCTCTCCACCTCCGTTTGGTCCACCTCACCACCCTGGAACAGCACAGGGGCCCCAGGACGGGGTCCAGAGTCACCTGACGAGGAATCACCAGCCCTCACTACCATCCTAGCATATCCAATTGTGGTCCTCTGGGCTTGACGGATTGTGGATGAGACAATGACTACCAGGTTGCCTTCTCCATTTCCAAACCATGCTCCAGGGACAGTACGTGCTCTTCAAGCCAGGAGGCTCCATCAAGCCAAATCCCGTCTTGTCCCAGATCTCCAGCCATGTCCACACTTTCTCCAGGCTGTCAAAGAAACGACTCCTCCTTTTCAGAAGAATTTTCAAAGCAGCAGGAAAGAGCAGCCTATACTGCAGGCCCAAGGTGTAGAACTTCTGCTTAACCTCTATATACGATTTCATTTGCGTTTGAACCTTCCGGATATAGTCTGGGTATATCATGAACGTGTGGTTTTCAAACCTTTTCTGCGTGGCTGATTGTGGTGCTCGGAGGATGCTATTTATGTCTCTCTAGTTTAGGATGCAAGCACTCGGTGGTACCCACCAGAGCCTGGTATGCCCTTTCCACAACCAAAAGGGCTGACATGGGCAGAGAATTGAGCTTCTGTTTTATTAAGTCCTCAAGGAAAGTTTCAGAGTTAGTTCCCACCACCTTCTCCGGGAACCCAGGAAACCGGAGATTATTCTACTGGGTGCGTTTTTCAGAGACCTCGGTGTGGTCCCCGAGAAATGGGGCGCCCATTGTGAGGTGCACAACCAGACCCTTCATGGTTTTCACCTCGGTTTGCAGCTCCATTACCAAATCCTCCACAGTCTGAACTATCTCTGCCACTTTCCGTATGTCTGCCTCGACAATGTCTCAAACGTTTACCACTGCCCTGGAAAGCCAGCAGGAGCTCCGCCCTGGACGGCTCCTCTCTGTGTTGTTCGTGCTTGAACTCCTTTTGTGACTTGTGATGTGGTTCCCTGCGGGAGGACCTTGGACTTGGTGTATTGCATTATGATGCTCCCCTGAGCACCCTTAGGACCTTTTTTCTTCACCATGGTGTCAGTCAATGGTCTTTAGTCACAGAGCTCGTTGTGCTCACTCGTGGGCCTTTGCAAGGGGTTACAAATCATGGCTGTCCAGCCCGCTTCTATTATGAGGATCCACTGACGTAGGCCATCTGCGGGCGACACAGGGAGAGCTGCAGCAAGTGTTCCCTTGAGGCGGCAACAAAGCTTAACACGCCCCTCCAAGAGATGACATGCTCCCCCGTAGGGTTCCCAAAGCATAATCCTTCAATCACCACCCAAGCAGTGAGTCCTCACCAATGCAGGCTGGCCTGGTGCTGCAATTGATACTAGGTAATCTGTAGCACGAGATTCTCCTGAGGCACAGTCCATCCTCAGGACCCAGGGTTTCAGGCCTCATGCACCCCCAGAGGCCCTCCACAATGTTCCATCAGGTGACGTTCACCCCGTGCCTTCTCAGTATGCGCCTCTGGACTCTGCTGTCTCTACCGCAGCAGGTCTTGCCAGTTAAGCCCGTCACCCGTATTCTTGCCTCATCCGCTCCAGTGTGTCAGGCCTGGAAGGGGGGGGAGGCATGTGGGGAGGTCTCCAGGACCTCCTCCGCACCCGTCTCCATAGACCTCAATGCTCTCCCAAGCGGGAGCCATCCTAACTTTCAGCAGTCCCAGCTACCCAAGTCACAAGGTCCTGGGGTAGCCACCAAGGCCCGTTCCCCCCGCATCGGCTTCACAGCTCCACCCATTGTTATCAAGCTGTCTCTTCCACCAGGTTGTCCCGAACCCTTAGGGCACACCTGTTGCCTTCCATGTCCCTCGTCACATCAACCTGGGCTTAGCAGCAGTCCCGTTGCTTGGTAGACAGTACTGGTAGCAGCCTGTTCACAACCGCAACAATATTTATTTTATTTATTTGTGGGTTTATATCGCGCTTGAATCGACTCCCGGAGGAGTATCTCTGCGCCCTAAGAACACCACAAGCACAATCAAAGAGGACTCTTAAAGAAATTAATTTTGAAACAAAATAGTTTTAAGCCGCTTCCTAAACAACAGATGTTCTGAACATTGTCTGAGAGCTAATGGGAGTTTATTCCATAGTGTGGGCCCCACCACTGAGAGAGCTTTGCCTCCGTGTCTGGCCTTCTTTGCACGGGGCACACACAGTAGAAACTGGTTGCTAGACCTGAGGGAGCGAACAGGGGTGTAGGGTGCAAATTTGTCTTTTAAATATGAGGGACCTAATCCGTTTAGGCTCTTGTGAATTAGGCAGCATGTCTTAAACGTAATCCTTTGCCGGACCGACAGCCAATGTAGTTTGTCCAAAAGAGGTTTGGACGCAGATCTAGGAGGGGCGTTCAAGACCAACCGGGCTGCAGTATTCTGTACAACTTGGAGTTTGGCTAATACTCCCTCATTAGCAGATAACAGCAGGCCATTACAGTAATCGATACGACTAAGGACAAGTGCCTGTACCAATGTTTTCCTGATGGAGTCAGGGAGCAAGGGAAACACTTTGCGTAGAAGGCCTATCATGTGGAAACATGAGCCCACAATGTAGTTACTATGCTGCTTCAGCGAGAGCTCCTGGTCTAATCGTACTCCTAAGTTATTCACAACATGTTTTGGGTCAGGGACTGGCCCGAGATCTTGTGGCCACCAGTCCGAAGTCCATAGGATTTTAGCCTCCCCGAAGAGCATGACTTCGGTCTTCCCTACATTACACTGTAGGCAGTTTGATGACATCCACTGAGCCACAGCCTTCATGCCCTGGGAAAAGGAGGTTTTAACCTCGGTGGTGAGAGATTTGAAGGGAAAAAGGAGCTGTGTGTCATCCGCATAAGGCACTGGGATGAAACCGAAAGCTCTCATAATTCTAGCCAGGGGGGCCACATAGATATTAAAAAGAGTCGGGCTCAGACAGGAGCCCTGTGGCACCCCCTTAGTAATCTCTACCTCCACCGAGCGATATGCACCCATGGTGACACATTAGGTGCGGTTGGATAAAAAGCTCCTTAGCCAGGCCAGTGCCTTATTCTCAAGACCGATATTTGCAAGCCGACCAATCAAGATGTTATGGGACACAGTATCGAACGCTGCCAATAGGTCTAGCAGTATCAGGACAACGGAGAAACCCCTGTCCTGATACATATGCAGATCGTCCGTAACTGACAGTAAGGTTGACTCTGTACTGTGCTTCGGCCTAAAGCCGGATTGAGAGTAATCCAGGCCCCCTGCTTGTTCGATGTAATTAGATAGATATCGATTCACATGTTTTTCTGTGAGTTTACTCAGGAACGGTAGCAGCAATATTGGTCTGAGATTGGACAGGTCTGTCCAAGGAATTGCAGAGTTATTCCTGATGGGTCTTACCAGAGCCTTTTTCCACCCCCTGGGGACCTCACCTTCAGTCAAAGAGAGATTTACAAGTCTCTGGATCCCGGGACCTAGTTCTTTGCCAACCATAGGCATTATTCTAACTGGGATGGTATCAGTTGGACAGCCACTCTTGATCTGAGTCATTAAAGATTCTACCTCTTCTAAAGAAGTAGGAGGAAATATGTCGAGGGTATGAGTGGCAGGGTAAGGTTCTTGCTCGACTTGTGGTCGTGATGTATCTCCACTAAAGGACAGGTTGGAGATAATGATTGTTTCATAAATCCCATCTATTTTCTTGGTAAAGAACTGAGAGATTTCATCGCACAATTGCTGTGACGCTAACTCAGAGCTCTCGCAAGCCACAGGCTTAACAAAGGACTGCAGAATTTGGTATAAGACCCTCGGAGCATTACCAGCAGCTGTGAGTTGGGACGCAATATGATTCTTGCGCGCCGTGCGAATGGCTTTATGATATGTAGTGAGGGCTTCCCAGGAATGGTTCTTGACATCAGCCAAATGGGAGGATCTCCATATCTTTTCAAGTTTTCTGGCGACCTGTTTCAAGAACCTTAAATGTTCTGAGAACCAGACTTCCTGCTTTTGTGCAGGGCGGGGCTTGAATAATTTCAAGGGGGCAATAGTATCCACTGCTGTCGTAACTGCCCCTTCAAATTTGGTTAGGGCCACCTCATTACCCTCTGTGGGAGTGATGGTGGGTTCTACGAACCTCTCATTGAAGGCTTCTTGGGTCATTTTATGCCATTGTCTCCGTTTAGTAGGCAGGGCCATTGGGCATGAGGTTAGTGTGCTGATATTAGGAGTATAAAATTCCACAATAAAATGATTGGTCCAGTTTACTTGTGTTGGAGGTAGGCAGTTAATCAAGGGGGAGTTAGACAAGATTAGGTCCAAGGTATCTCCTGCCTGATGTGTCGGACCACTATTCGCTTGTATTAGGCCCAATAAGGACAGATCAGTCAGTAAGGACTGTACTTCTTTGCACTCTTTTAGTTCACTATGAACATTGAAATCTCCCAAAAGAAGGAAATCGCTGTCTACATTCACATAGGGGGCCAGTGCTTCCACTAGTGAGATGGAAAAGTTGGTACACGGCCCAGGGGGGTGGTATACCAATGCCCCTTTCCGGCTGCCCTTGGGTAAGGCGTTAATTTTAAAAATCAGTAGTTCTAGTTCTGGGGTACAAAGTTCATCTAAGATAGAAATATCTATTTCCTGTTTATGAACTATTACTATCCCTCCCCCTGTCTTGGTTGGGCAGTCTAGTCTGACTATTTTGTACCCAATCGGAATTCCTAAGGTTATGGCGGGGACCGAATGGGGTTTCAGCCATGTTTCTGTCAGAAAGCATAGATCCGGTTCTGCAGATGAAATGAGTTCCCATACCTCAGTAAAGTGCTTTGGTAGCGATCTAATGTTGCAAAGCAGGTTCTTGCTCCCCAGTAACATATTAGCGCCCACCCCTCTTGTTGGTGCTTGATGAAAACCAGCAAGATCAATGTCATCAGATTGGGTCCGAAACTGAGTCTGGCAATGGCGGCAGGAGAAAGGGCCCTCCAGACAGGTGTCCGCCACCCTTATGCATCCCAGCTGAGGGGTAGTTCGCAATCCTAAAAGTACCTGTGAGGTATAACTCACCTGTATAATAGAATTACAGCCTGGGTCAGCAGATGTAAGTGCCATGGCCCCTGGCCCCGCCCGGTCGCGGACGTCGCAGACGGGCTTCTCTTTGGCTTGTCTTAGGCGCGTCCTTAGGCGCTCCCCTGCGCGCGACCGCTGCGCGCTCAGAGCGACGAGGGGGTTAAATAGCCCTTTGAGCTGGAGAGCTAGAGCGCTAACCGCTCCAGTTGTTGGAAGTGTCTGGTTCTTCCTGTCCCGCCCTCCGCTCAACGGTATTGGCTACCGAGTCGGACCGGAGCGGGCAGGCTGGAAGATCGAGCACAGACTTACCGGAGTTCGAGTAAGCCCCAAATGCCCCTAGTAGCACCGGGAATGAGCGTCGATAAACAATAAAGTGAGTGACTTTAAAATTAGTAATCAATTTTAAATTTCAGCTGTTTTAAAATTTCAGGTTGCAAACAATTAAAACAGTTCAGTGCAGAGTCTTGCGCTCTGAAAGTGCTTACTGGCGCCAAGCGGGGTCGGGGAGACTCTGCCACCGTCGTCCCTTACCGCAATCAGCCGGTAGCTCCTCGCTACCTAAATAGCCCTTTGAGCTGGAGAGCTAGAGCGCTAACCGCTCGAGTTGTTGGTAGTGTCTGGCTCTTCCTGTCCCGCCCTCCGCTCAACGGTATTGGCTACCGAGTCGGACCGGGGCGGGCAGGCTGGAAGATCGAGCACAGACTTACCGGAGTTCGAGTAAGCCCCAAATGCCCCTAGTAGCACCGGGAATGAGCGTGGATAAACAATAAAGTGAGTGACTTTAAAATTAGTAATCAATTTTAAATTTCAGCTGTTTCAAAATTTCAGGTTGCAAACAATTAAAACAGTTCAGTGCAGAGTCTTGCGCTCTGAAAGTGCTTACTGGCGCCAAGCGGGGTCGGGGAGACTCTGCCACCGTCGTCCCTTACCGCAATCAGCCGGTAGCTCCTCGCTACCTAAATAGCCCTTTGAGCTGGAGAGCTAGAGCGCTAACCGCTCGAGTTGTTGGTAGTGTCTGGCTCTTCCTGTCCCGCCCTCCGCTCAACGGTATTGGCTACCGAGTCGGACCGGGGCGGGCAGGCTGGAAGATCGAGCACAGACTTACCGGAGTTCGAGTAAGCCCCAAATGCCCCTAGTAGCACCGGGAATGAGCGTGGATAAACAATAAAGTGAGTGACTTTAAAATTAGTAATCAATTTTAAATTTCAGCAGTTTTAAAATTTCAGGTTGCAAACAATTAAAACAGTTCAGTGCAGAGTCTTGCCCTCTGAAAGTGCTTACTGGCGCTGAGCGGGGTCGGGGAGACTCTGCCACCGTCGTCCCTTACTGCAATCAGCCGGTAGCTCCTCGCTGCCTAAATAGCCCTTTGAGCTGGAGAGCTAGAGCGCTAACCGCTCGAGTTGTTGGAAGTGACCACTTAGCAGGGCTCGGAGAAGCCTCCCCAGAATCTCTACCTCGGTTGTGCATCTGAATACCCTCAAGGTGGTCAGCTCAGCCCCATGCCACCTCCAGGCAGCTCTAACACCACTTCAAGCCTTCTTCCCTGCAGGATGCCATAGAATGCAGTCTGGGGCTGGTTGCGCCTTCGTGCTCTACAACCGGTCAGCCATCTTGCTTGGCCGTGCCCCCAGCAAATGGGAAATATCTACTACAAAGAGGGAGGTGTAAAGGGAAAATTCAGGAGTGACACAGGGATGGTCATGCAAATACAAAAATACACCTACAAAACGGGAAGACCGCTGCAAATCACTAAAGTCACACCTACATCTACTGCAACCCATACAGGTTTGAATCTACTCCAGTCAAGCCTTGGAATAAGTCATACACCACATGTGGCCACTCATAGGTACTGCAAGGCAGGAAATGGCACTAACTGAACGCCCTATACAAATGAACAGCCACCCTTCCGCCCATGCAGCATCAGTTTACTACGCGCATAAACAAGCCTTGAAAGTGGAACATGCGCTTGCTAATTAAATAAAAGCACATTTGGCGGTGTGTTGGAAGGCAGCCCGTCTTGATGCAAACTCGTGTCACGGTCTTAGGGGAGAACATTACCAAGAAGCATGGCTCGGAGATGCACATTCGCTTTTCTTGGCCACGAGGCAGCCATGCGCTGCACTTAGGAGCTGGTGGTCTATCAAACAGGAACACGAGTCAAGCGATTCAAAGAAACATTGCTTTGAGAGGCATCATTAGTCCCAAGTGAGGGGTCTGTAACATCTCTGACAGCTGTTTTCAGTTGCTGCCAAGCCCAAGTATCCATCGTGGTCACGCAGAGGAGGGGAAGGAAACAGGCCAGGGATGGCAGTAAGCGAAACCACTTGCCCGCTGGCTGGATTCACTTTATTGTGGCCAGAGAGCTCGTGCAGCTGGGATGGGGTCTCTGTAATTACAACATCCCCGCTGGAAAACAACAGAGAAAGAGGCGGGAAGGGAGGACCAAGGCAGGGCTGCAGAGGCCGAGATACTCCTCCCCTGGGCTCTTGAAGCTCCGAAGGAGCGGCCTACGTTGTTTACATCGCTAGTGGTAGTCATGCATCAGCCCTACCACCAGACACACAGCTGTACTACGAAGTGGTCGTCCATGCTGGTGATCCCTAAAGTTAGAAGGTTTTGCTTCATACCCCAGCACAGATTAGTGGAAGTCCTGTGCCTCCACCACGTATTTTGTGTCTTGTCTTGAGCTTAAGCCTGGTGCTCAGCATCCGGTGCTTCTCAAAAGCACTAATCAAAGAAATCAACATTGCTCTCAACAGTGACTCTAACAATTTAAAAGACTAGCACATCTTTACCGCTTTACTACTTCAAGAATCTTCATGCCAACACAAGTGGACCTTCAGACCAATCAGATGAACGCAACTTAATTTAGTTGTTGGGTCCCATCTAAACAGTATAGCCAGCGCAAGCGCTGTTTTAGCTCGCCTGAATTTTGGGATCCCTGTCACCTTGGCAATAGTAAACCTGACTTCAGATGCGCAATCTGTAGCCTGGTGGCTTGATTAAACAATCATTCTATCAAAACAGGTTTAATGAATGAAAGGTTGTGGGGATGTGGTCTAGTTCATTTTGTATACTCGCTTCCAACCTAGCGTGCTCTCTTGTGGTGCAAATAGTTTGAGTAGCAGTTTGCGCCAAACACAACACTATCTTTTGCTTTAGTCACTTCTAAGATCACTTTAAACTGCTGGTTTCCTCACACACAATACAGCCTTTTCATATATCACATTGGATTGTTCTACTGAAAGCCCAGCTATTACCCCAGCACAAGAGGGGGAAAAGTTGTCATGGCACTTAAAAGGGCATTGTCTACATTCATTGTGGCTTTATACAAAACGACATCATTAGATTATTCACAAATCTATTACAATCAGATTGGATGTAGTCCAAAAAATTAATTTCTTAGAATACTTTATGGAGTCGGTACTTTTTGCTGTATTTGTAAACATATATTAAAACCCCGATTCTTTATGTCACATATACTAGCTATTTGAAACTCCAGGAGTCGGAAACCGGGCTCGCAATAGGTATAAATCCGCTATCTCTGCAGCCAAGAAAGCCTATGTCTCCGAGCGCATCCTGTCAGCCCCCTGTAAGTCGAAGGAGATCTTCAGAGTTCTGGACGAATTCACGTCTGACTCCAGAACGCTCCTGTCTCAGGCCCCTACCCAGGAATCTTGCAATGCACTTAGTACCTTTTTTTTACAGAAGATTGTTTTGATTAAGGGCACTATCCCGGTCACCTCATTGGATGCTGATCCCGTCACATCCCCTCATAATGCTTTCTCTATCACTAAGCTCCCTCCACTAGACTCCATATCTCTAGCCAACCTGGCTGTCCGGATCAAGTCTGGCTCTCCTGACGACCACTGTCCACCTTACATACTTCGTGACATCTGCCATTCCCTACCTGACTGCATCCTTCCTTTGCTCAATTCTTCTCTTCTTTCCGGGACGGTACCCAGCTCCTTCAAGGAGGCCGTCCTAGTGCCCCTGTTGAAGAAGCCTGGAGCCGATCCTGCCGTCCCGGCAAACTACCGTCCCATCTCTCTCCTACCCTTCCTCTCAAAAATCCTGGAAGCCCATGTCACTGCCTGCCTCTCGGGGTTCATTGAGAGTTCCACCTTTCTCGAGGCCAACCAGGCCGGCTTCCGTCCTTGTCATTCTACGGAGGCTGTGATCCTGGCTGTCCTAGACACCTTGAGAGACGGAGCTGACAAGGGTACCTCCCAGGCCCTGGTATTATTAGATCTGTCGGCCGCCTTCGACACGGTGGACCATAACATCCTTCTCCACCGTGTCGAACAGGCCGGCATCCAGGGCCTGGCGTTGGCATGGGTGAAATCTTTCCTTATGGGGAGATCCCAGTCTCTCAGCCTAGGTACATTCAGGGCCCCTAGGGAACATCTGCCTTGCGGGGTCCCCCAGGGCTCCTCTCTATCCCCTCTTCTTTTCAATCTTTATCTTCACCCTCTTCTTTCTTCTTTGAGGCAGTGGGACGTCCGCGTCTTCAATTACGCGGACGACCTACAACTCATTTTCTCTCTAAACTCTCCTTCTGCTATTCCCACCTTCCAGGCAGTTATGTCCCATATCTTTCAGTGGATGTGCCAGAACCAGTTGAAATTGAACCCAGGAAAGACGGAGCTCCTCCTGCCGGGTAAGAGCACCGTCCACTGGGGTCCACACTTCTGGCCGGCAGAGCTTGGCTCCCCTCCCACCCCGGTAGCCTCGGTGAAAAGCCTTGGGGTCACTATTGACGCTGAGCTCTCTCTCGGGCCGCAGGTGGGGACGGTGGTTTCCTCCTGCATGTTCCAGCTACGCAGGATTAGGAAGGTGGCCTACCTCCTCACTCCCGATGCCTTGCTACAAGTCATCATGGCCCTTGTTCTCTCCCGCCTGGATTTTTCAAATTCCATCTATTATGGTTTGCCCAAATGTTCCATCAACAGGCTGCAAATCATTCAAAACCAGGCGGCGAGACTGGCCCTCGGGATTCCGAAGTGGCAGTCCGCCAAACCCCTCCTTGTCAAACTACATTGGCTCCCGGTCAGCCTAAGGGCCGCCTTTAAGGTTGGCTGTCTTATCTTTAAGTCTCTCTCTGGTTCTTGCCCCGCTTTTCTGAAATCCCTTATCCGACCCTACTGTCCTTCACGTAACCTTAGATCACTTCACTTACATCTTTTGGTGGTCCCCTCCTTTAAACTCTGTAGATCTGGGGGTCGAAGATTCACCTTCCTCGGCCCCAAACTTTGGAACTCTCTCCCTCTCCCAGTTAGGACCTCTGGCACTCTCATCCAATTTCGCAAATCACTAAAAACCTGGCTCTTCCCACAATCCTGCTAAATCCCTTCTGTTTCCTCAGCACCCTTTCAGCGCCATGATACCTCCGGTGACAGTGCGCTATACAAAATCCCCTTAACACATAACATAACATAAGTAGCAACAAGAGGTATTTTTGGATCAGAGGGTAAATAATATTACGGCCATGTGATCTGGATCACAGAATGAGAAAGAGATGACAGCGATTACAGAGCCAGACAGAAGACAGGAAGAATGACGATAGGAATAATGCTTGAGAATGTGACTAAGTGAGAGAAAAAAAGGGAGAGTAAAAAGAGAGCGATGTAGAGGGAAAGAGCATGTACAATGGTCTTAACCATAAGTAACTCTGTTCCTCTTTTAGGTGCCCACTCTGCACGTAGGTATGTACAGAATCCAACAAGCATTTGCAATGCAATAGGTCTCGCATTATGAACGTTTGAGCTATTGGTCTTGTAAATGACAATTTTTTTATTTATGTGTTGATTTTGAAAATAGCTAAATTAATAGCTTTGTCATTTTCAATGCCAATAGTTATAACTTTCGCACATGTGACGACTATAGCATTTGCACTCACACTCTGAATCTGCACTCTGCACTCTGAATCTGCACTCTGCACTCTGAATCTGCACTCTGAATCTGCACTCTGAATCTGCAATCTGAATCTGCAATCTGCACTCTGAATCTGCAATCTGCACTCTGAATCTGCACTCTGCACTATGAATCTGCACTCTGCACTCTGAATCTGCACTCTGAATCTGCACTCTGAATCTGCACTCTGAATCTGCACTCTGCACCCGCAATCTGCACCCACAATCTGCACTCTGCACTCTGAATCTGCACTCTGCACTCTGAATCTGCACTCTGCACTCTGAATCTGCACTCTGCACTCTGAATCTGCACTCTGCACTCTGAATCTGCACTCTGCAGTCTGAATCTGCACTCTGCACTCTGAAGCTGCACTCTGCACTCTGAATCTGCACTCTGCACTCTGAATCTGCACTCTGAATCTGCACTCTGCACTCTGAATCTGCACTCTGCACTCTGAATCTGCACTCTGAATCTGCACTCTGCACTCTGAATCTGCACTCTGCACTCTGAATCTGCACTCTGAATCTGCACTCTGCACTCTGCACTCTGAATCTGCACTCTGCACTCTGAATCTGCACTCTGCACTCTGAATCTGCACTCTGCACTCTGAATCTGCACTCTGCACTCTGAATCTGCACTCTGAATCTGCACTCTGCACTCTGAATCTGCACTCTGCACTCTGAATCTGCACTCTGAATCTGCACTCTGCACTCTGAATCTGCACTCTGAATCTGCACTCTGAATCTGCACTCTGCACTCTGAATCTGCACTCTGCACTCTGAATCTGCACTCTGCACTCTGCACTCTGAATCTGCACTCTGAATCTGCACTCTGAATCTGCACTCTGCACCCGCAATCTGCACCCACAATCTGCACTCTGCACTCTGAATCTGCACTCTGCACTCTGAATCTGCACTCTGCACTCTGAATCTGCACTCTGCACTCTGAATCTGCACTCTGAATCTGCACTCTGAATCTGCAATCTGAATCTGCAATCTGCACTCTGAATCTGCACTCTGCACTCTGAATCTGCACTCTGCACTCTGAATCTGCACTCTGCACTCTGAATCTGCACTCTGCACTCTGAATCTGCACTCTGAATCTGCACTCTGCACTCTGAATCTGCACTCTGAATCTGCACTCTGCACTCTGAATCTGCACTCTGCACTCTGAATCTGCACTCTGAATCTGCACTCTGCACTCTGAATCTGCACTCTGAATCTGCACTCTGCACTCTGCACTCTGAATCTGCACTCTGAATCTGCACTCTGAATCTGCACTCTGAATCTGCACTCTGCACCCGCAATCTGCACCCACAATCTGCACTCTGCACTCTGAATCTGCACTCTGAATCTGCACTCTGCACTCTGAATCTGCACTCTGCACTCTGAATCTGCACTCTGCACTCTGAATCTGCACTCTGCACTCTGAATCTGCACTCTGAATCTGCACTCTGAATCTGCAATCTGCACTCTGCACCTGCACTCTGAATCTGCACTCTGAATCTGCACTCTGAATCTGCACTCTGCACTCTGAATCTGCACTCTGAATCTGCAATCTGCACTCTGCACCTGCACTCTGAATCTGCACTCTGAATCTGCACTCTGAATCTGCACTCTGAATCTGCACTCTGAATCTGCACTCTGCACTCTGAATCTGCACTCTGAATCTGCAATCTGCACTCTGCACCTGCACTCTGAATCTGCACTCTGCATCTGCACTCTGCATCTGCACTCTGAATCTGCACTCTGAATCTGCACTCTGAATCTGCACTCTGCACTCTGAATCTGCACTCTGAATCTGCACTCTGAATCTGCACTCTGAATCTGCACTCTGAATCTGCACTCTGAATCTGCACTCTGCACTCTGAATCTGCACTCTGAATCTGCAATCTGCACTCTGCACCTGCACTCTGAATCTGCACTCTGAATCTGCACTCTGAATCTGCACTCTGAATCTGCACTCTGAATCTGCACTCTGAATCTGCACTCTGAATCTGCACTCTGCATCTGCATCTGCACTCTGCATCTGCACTCTGCATCTGCACTCTGCACTCTGCACTCTGCATCTGAATCTGCACTCTGAATCTGCACTCTGAATCTGCACTCTGAATCTGCACTCTGAATCTGCACTCTGAATCTGCACTCTGAATCTGCACTCTGAATCTGCACTCTGAATCTGCACTCTGAATCTGCACTCTGAATCTGCACTCTGCACTCTGAATCTGCACTCTGAATCTGCACTCTGCATCTGCATCTGCACTCTGCATCTGCACTCTGCATCTGCACTCTGAATCTGCACTCTGAATCTGCACTCTGAATCTGCACTCTGAATCTGCACTCTGAATCTGCACTCTGAATCTGCACTCTGCACTCTGAATCTGCACTCTGCACTCTGAATCTGCACTCTGCACTCTGAATCTGCACTCTGCACTCTGAATCTGCACTCTGCACTCTGAATCTGCACTCTGAATCTGCACTCTGAATCTGCACTCTGAATCTGCACTCTGCACTCTGAATCTGCACTCTGCACTCTGAATCTGCACTCTGAATCTGCACTCTGAATCTGCACTCTGAATCTGCACTCTGCACCCGCAATCTGCACCCACAATCTGCACTCTGCACTCTGAATCTGCACTCTGCACTCTGAATCTGCACTCTGCACTCTGAATCTGCACTCTGCACTCTGAATCTGCACTCTGAATCTGCACTCTGAATCTGCACTCTGAATCTGCACTCTGAATCTGCACTCTGAATCTGCACTCTACACTCTGAATCTCAGACGTCTGTCATTCAGAGAAGGTATCTGTGGCTCTCCCTCGACAATTCACCCGCTGTCGTTTGCACCACAATTGTGGTTTATTTGTTTGTAATGGCGAAGCAGTGTGTTTTCTGTGGCAAGGCGTCGTCTTTAAGAGCGAACGCGGGTTGTTTGGGCACATATAAAGAGATAGCGCTGGCTTGTAGGAGAAAGCCCTCGTTGCTCGGTGGTGTGGGGGCTGATAAACTTTAGGAAATACACATTCTAGCACCAGCAGGAGCCTGCGTGATTAGTGGAAACACGTCATCTAAACGCTTGTTTCAGTATGGCAGTAACTCGCATACAGATGTCAGGCGCGATTCTTGAGGGCCAGAAGGCTGACCCACCTTGTGACTCAGCAAAAGCTTCAAAGAGGAAAGAGTGCTTGATAAGATAGCAATGACACGTTTGAATAAGCAGCGCCATCTGTGCAGCGTGACGAAGGACTGGGGGGAAGGCTCCCTCTGTCCTTTTCCAGTAAGAATGCCTGTAGCAGGCGAAGCAGCAATCCCCAGGCAATGATGGCCATCGCACACTGCGTTTGCCCAGTGTCTTAGAAAAGCAGATGGTCACAGGGCCGAGATCCTAAAATGAAGTCTGCTCCACCCTACAAAGGCATTACTGACAGAGGTAGCCGGTGTACTGGGGTCATATACTGGAAACAATGACCCTTCGGCCACATCCTGCACCTTGCTTTCTTTCTGACAAGTTTGAGTGTGCTGTTAATTAAACAGGCAGAGATTTTCCAGTTGTAACACCACAAGTGAACGTACTTAACCACTGACTGTCAACAGAAGCACAAGGACAGGGTTTAACTCCATGCAAACATTTCAATTCTTATGCACCGGCTACAGAGGTTTATAAACACTGAGCAGAGAACCACCAAGTTGAACAAAACTAGAGCACAGGCATTGTTTTTAAAGAGACCCGTACCTTGCATTAAAATGAAGCAACTGTCAGTGATGGAAAACGATATTTCAAACCACAGATTCCTCACAATTTGAAATTGTAACAAAGGCGCACACCCTTCCCCGCAAGGAGGTGGGTCTGCAAATTAGAGTTAAACCAGATATCCTGCAGAAGCAAGAAGAACGAGAAAGCAAGAAAAAGAAATCAGCGCCGCAGCCCTGCTCCGTGAAAACCGGAAGTCAGGCACTTTTGGCCGAGACGGGGGCGGGGCCTGCATTCCGGCAGGAAGTCCCGCCCCCTGGTGCCGCGACGAGATGAGACTGCCGCAGCGAGGAGCCCGATCCCCAGCAACAGCCCGGTGAGTGCCCACGGAACACGCCGAAAGAGCCCGGTGAGTGGGGGGGGGGTGTACGCTCGTGTGTCTGTTCGAATGTGTCTGTCTGTGTGTGTGCGCGTGGGTCTGCGTGTGTGTATGCAGTGTGTGTGTGCCTGTGTATGGCTGTGTATGTGCGCATGCGTGAGTGTGGAGTGAGTTTGCCAAGGGAATGAGGCAGGAGAGGGGCACGGCGCCGTGCGCGCTCACGAGGTCAAAACTGAGCAAATCTGCGCTTGTGCACCCTCTCCTGTCCACATTCCCAAAAACGGGTAGCAATAGTTGTCGAAGCACTGCAATCAATGCTTACGCATTGAATGCAGGTCGTGCTTCGACCTAAAAAGGAAGGGTGGTGCAAAGGTAGAATACTGCCTGCAAGTAAGAACTGCCAACGCGACTGATATTGTTGAAACCTCACAGAAGTTTTTAAAGACCAGAAATCATCCCTGTTATTAATCCCCTGGGTTCATTAATTCACAATTTCAATAACTAACGAAGGTTACAATGCAGTAGGACCATCCTCTGCAGTACGTGCTGGGTCCTATCTTCTTTTTTATGATTTAATGAGGGTATGAAGCGGAGTAATAGCACCCCACACAATCATAAGGGCACGAGCTATGGCAATGGTCCCTGGTTTCACGATCATGGGTACGTCAAGCAGGTGTACCCTAGGTGCTAGATGTGTACCCTCTAGCACCAAAGTTCTACCTTGGTGCTAGAGGGTACACAAGTTACAGCTGTGCAGAGTTGCAAAATTCTGATGCGCAAAGTAATCATTTTAAATGCTACAATTGCAAAGTTTTCTGTGTGTGTATTTTCATATTCAAACTGGAACTCTTGAATTAATTTTTTGATGTTTCTAGAAAACATATCTCCAACATCACCAAGTTAACTCGCAACAGAAGCGTTCAGCTATTTTTAGAGTCATCTAGCACGCACAAGGAAATGTCACTTTTCAACAAAAACTAGGACCGGGTATAGAAGTAAGGAAAGCAAGATACTCCGCGAACTGTTGGGAAGGCCATTAATCACAATACACAAGACTTCACTCATGTAATGACACATTGCAACCCCTAGCATCTGAGCTTCATTTGACATATTATGGGGCTTAAAAGACACAGGGAAAAAGTAGGGGATGAAGGTCGTGCAGCTTCAGTAGGCATGGTGCAGAGACACCAGTCTCTGAAGGTGCACCACTGTCCACCTCTCTGCAGCCTCGCCTAACAGCGGAGCAGTCGTTTAAGCTTCTTTCACTTGCTGTTGCATCTCTCCAGCTGCAGTGGTGCAGCTTCAGTAGGCATGGTGCAGAGACACCAGTCTCTGAAGGTGCACCACTGTCCACCTCTCTGCAGCCTCGCCTAACAGCGGAGCAGTCGTTTAAGCTTCTTTCACTTGCTGTTGCATCTCTCCAGCTGCAGTGGTGCAGCTTTAGTAGTCATGGTACAGAGGCACATATCTCTGAAGGTGAACCACGGTCCCGCCTCGCTGCAGCCTCGCCTAACAGCGGAGCAGTCGTTTGGGCTTCTTCCACTTGCTGTTGTATCTCTCCGGCTGCAGCGGTGCAGCTTCAGTAGGCATGGTGCAGAGGCACCTATCTCTAAAGGTGCACCAGTGTTCCGCCTCGCTACAGACTTGCCTAACAGCGGAGCAGTCGTTTGGGCTTCTTCCACTTGCTGTTGTATCTCTCCGGCTGCAGCGGTGCAGCTTCAGTAGGCATGGTGCAGAGGCACCTATCTCTAAAGGTGCACCAGTGTTCCGCCTCGCTACAGACTTGCCTAACAGCGGAGCAGTCGTTTGGGCTTCTTCCGCTTGCTGTTGCATCTCTCCGGCTGCAGCGGTGCAGCTTCAGTAGTCATGGTGCAGAGACACCAGTCTCTGAAGGTGCACCACTGTCCACCTCTCTGCAGCCTTGCCTAACAGCGGAGCAGTCGTTTGGGCTTCTTACGCTTGCTGTTGCATCTCTCCAGCTGCAGAGGTCCAGCTTCAGTAGGCATGGTGCAGAGGCACCCATCTCTGAAGGTGCACCACGGTCCCACCTCTCTGCAGTCTCGCATAACAGCGGAGCAGTCGTTTAAGCTTCTTTCACTTGCTGTTGCATCTCTCCAGCTGCAGTGGTGCAGCTTCAGTAGGCATGGTGCAGATGCACCTATCTCTAAAGGTGCACCAGTGTTCCGCCTCGCTGCAGCCTTGCCTAACAGCGGAGCAGTCGTTTGGGCTTCTTCCACTTGCTGTTGCATCTCTCCAGCTGCAGAGGTGCAGATTCAGTAGGCATGCTGCAGAGGCACATATCTCTGAAGGTGAACCACGGTCCCGCCTCGCTGCAGCCTCGCCTAACAGCAGAGCAGTCGTTTAAGCTTCTTTCACTTGCTGTTGCATCTCTCCAGCTGCAGCGGTGCAGCTTCAGTAGGCATGGTGCAGAGACACCTATCTCTAAAGGTGCACCACTGTCCCGCTTCGCTGCAGCCTCGCCTAACAGCGGAGCATTCGTTTGAGCTTCTTCCACTTGCTGTTGCATCTCTCCAGCTGCAGTGGTGCAGCTTCAGTATGCATGGGGCAGAGGCACCCGTCCCTGAAGAAAACTACTGTCCCCCTATCTGCAGCCTCGCCTGACAAAGTATAAGGTACTCGAGCCAGCAGTAATGCAGATAAGTTTACAAGCTGGTACTGTATGAGTTGCGCTCGCTCGGTCCCCGCACCAAATGACATTTCTACTTTTACAAAAACGTAGCGCAGCAGTGAGTGTGTAGATGTCTGCTCGTATACACATTGGCAATAAAAACACTTAGAAAATCAATAGGTCTGAACCTCACACTTGAATCCTGACAAAGGCAAATAAAATGCTAGCAGCAGACCAAAATCCATAAACACTATTGATTTGTGTATACAATACATGGATGACAAAGATTTAAATGTATGATAAAATGGTGTACTTTTCGGGTGCAAAATTGTTCCTGATACATTCGAGTGGAGGCAGCAGGATGCAACCAAACTGCCAATATGGACTAAACTATTCCTGTGGGTTAATCAATGAAGTGATTGACAAGGTGGCAAGCCAAAGGCTGGAGGCATTTACGCCAAAAAAAAGCAACGGCTGAAGGAGGCTGAACTAAAGCCTGATAGAGTGCGTATAGAATACAAGACAATGGGAATGAATGGGGCAAGTGCCATTATATGTCAGGAGCAGCAACAACCAGCTGAAAGAAAACAGAATGCAGAGATCTTTCGTTCAGGGATCTACCGCGGGGACCCCTGGATTAACCTCATGATCACAGCTGATTCAAACAGAATACCCCAGGTGGCACAACTATCACTCACACATTGTGCTTCTCAACCTCTTTAAGATAAGGGTGTTCGAATTGGGTGGCAGCACCCTACATTCTCTGTTCTGTATCAGATATTTGACTCAAACAAACTCTGTCCACGACTGTCAAAGGACTCTTTATTGCTGCAATGGTCGTTGTGAACGAGTGGAGAGCAAGATAAAGGTTGAAGGGACGAGGACACGTAAAACACCACCTTGCAAGACCCAAACATACTGCGCTGAAAACTTGGGCAACATAATATACTGCGATCATAGATTACTCTTCATTGTATAGAGAGGCAGAGAGCTGGGCAAGAGAGATTGGTGACTTTATTTAATATAATCCCTCACATCTTCCTGGCAACATTTAGATGAACTCTTGCAGAGTAAGGTAACAAAGCCATTTGCCAGGGAGGCCATGTGCTATTTCCTGAGCAGGCTGACCCAGATGATGAAGAAACATCCACAAATTGAATTATCCAGTTGAGCGTGGGACAGGCCAAGTATTCTGTCTGAGCTAATAAGCAAAGAGAAGAGGTCTGGCATACTGCACGGCCGGGGAAAAGGACAGCTTTAAAAGATATTTACTTTGGTTCAGTCATTAAAGAGCCAAACCAAGTAATGGAAGTGACCAGCTACGTAATCCAGCTTAAGGGTAGATGAGAGCATGCTATCCGCTTCCTGATCACAGCCGCCGCAGCGCAAATAGAAAGGTTTGGAACAGGTCGTTCGTGCACGTTTCCCACAGAGAACATTAGCCTTTGCTTTGGTGTGGCCAGCTATGCAAGATGCTTTCTCACTCACTGATGGTTTTCAGCACCGTAGACCATGTGCCACGGTACAGGAGGCTCCTGGCCACTCGATGATGGTGTTCATGACCGTACACAGTTTACAACATTGCCTGTTGTTGGTACTCAGTACGCTACAGAGCTTGGTCCAACATAGCAAACAGCACCTTTCTACTGTCGGTGTTCAGCATCATATACTACTTTTCACAACATAGCAAATTCTACGTCCCCACTGATGGAGTTTCAGGCAGTGCGCAGCTTCCCATAACGTAGAGCTAGAAAAGCAACCTTAAACGTCAAAGTCGAAGCAGTAGAACTAGACCATGCACATCGTGAAACTGTACAACATTCGCACGATTCCAAATTGATCATGTTCAAGAGTGAGAACACATCAGAAAATGCTCAAGAACAAAGATAAGCCTAGTTTTACATCAATTTCAGAAGATAGACGATAATTCAAATGCGCATTTAGAGCAACATAATGGGGAAGGGGAGACTTTAGTGTGTTTATTAAAGAAGTAGTGGTTATAGAGGCAAGATTATATCAGGACACTTCTCTCTGGCCCTCCTTGTCACTACTACAGCAAATGTTGCCCCTGCGGGCTACCATTTTCGTTTCTGGAGGGAAGTACACATTTTCCCGATGGTGCAGAAGTTACAAGTAGAGCACCTTATCACTTCAGATGACCATCATGCATAACATCAACCTAAATACAAGCGGAGTTTAAATGTGGCTCTGGCAGCCAATGATTCTGTAGTGTAAGCAAATGCCCTCAGAGTAGATGTGCGTCTGAGCCAGAGCCCCTTACGGAGTTATCAGAGATCATCAAACGAGGGGATTTCAAGTCAGAGTCCCGATCCTGCAAAGTGATCCAGGTGGGAGTAACACCCAATACTTCTCTACTGAAAAGGAACAGAAAAATATTTGCATTGTGCGGATCTGGTAGTCTCTTATTCGAAAGCTCAAATCCCCCCCCCAAAAATGCTAGAAAGGTAGAGATTTTGTAAAAAATAGCAATGTCTTGTGTCGCCAGCCAGATATATATATATATATGCAGATGCAAATTTGCACTATTTGAATGCCGTCAAACTTGCTCAGACATTCTACTGGTGCAGCCCATTCATCACAAGAATCGGGCAGCACACAAAGCATTTTTTGTGGGCATGTGATGCAATATAGTTGGGGTCAGACAGACTCCATTTTAGAACGGACGGCTCCCCATCTCCAGAGATCTGTGTAAAGGCAGGCACGACAAGCAGGCAGGTAAGCAGGCATGATGTGTGATACCTTAACCTGGCTCCGGGATATAGAGGGCAATGGATTTGGTGCCTACTAGCGGAAGACGAGGAGTTTCTGAAAATATGACTGAAGGAGTTTCTGAAAATAAGAACAAGCCAGGTCGCAGGTGAGTGGGTCAACTATGGTCCATCTGTTCGACATGCACCTCCTTAGAGCCAAAGAGGCCTTCTTCGGACAGCATGCCATTGCCCCAACCAATCAAAAATATCTTCAGGTGTCTGCCTCTTTCTCCCATCGATTCATACAGAATTATTAGCGGTTTCTGGTGCTTTCTTACAAGAAAACAAGAGAAGAATATGAAACGGCTATGCTAGAATTGCTGTAGGAGAGCCCCCTAGGATTCTTGAGAGTTCCTAGGTAGAATCCACCTACCAGGGCATTAAAAAGAAAGTACAAACAGTCACGAGGAAAGCCCTAGCAGAGAGCTGTGATTTATTTAGACTACTGCCTGGGGAAAATGAGCAATCAACCTGGGGGTTGCTGCAACAGTTTAGGGTTTTCATCAAAAACCCACAGAATGATTTTGTTTGTAGGGACAAACTTTCCCCTCTGCTTCCTTCTCACTTGCCGAGAAGCCTCCATCACGTACAATGTTTTGACGTGCTTAAGAAAGGGATGTTTCTAAAAGCTCAGGGATGTCCCTACCTATTAAGAATAAACTAGGGCTATGGAGATATGCATTGCTTACGTGGAGACCTCTTGGGCCTACACAGGCATCTGGATGCAGGCCGCTCGTGCGGCACAAGCCCTGATAGGCTTCTGCAGGTCAGCGTTGCAGATGTCCACCTCTGAACTGATGCACGTGGAGCGGAGGCGGGGCACGTGAAATAACTTGTGACATCATTCACCATTACACTTAATTCGCCCCCAGATCGGCACGTGTTCCTCGTTATCATCATTAGCGGCCGTCACATGGGACCAATCTCTGCTTCATTAGCATGTCATCTTCGCGGCCTTTGATGGCGACCCGCTGCTGACAGGCCGGGCGGAAGTGCCCAGAGCCGCTTCCGCCGGCGGAAGGATGACCCCCCGAAGATCTCGGCATCCCCCCGGTTCATCTGGGCTTCTTCCCGTGGTTTATGGAATGAGCGAGGTCTAGCAGCGACAGGAGAGTTTCTTAGGTTGTGTGCCAAGGGAGAGAACGAGGAGGAAGAGAGAAGGTTCAGATTTCGACAGCTGCTCTTATCTGACTGCAGATAAGAGGGGGAGGAATACCAATACTGCACCGCAGAGAGGGGCCGGATGTACCGAGTAGATTTTACAGGCTGCGCCGCTGTTGGCTCGCACCGACGCCGCCAAAGAGCCACATATTGAAAGCTGAACTGCTCGGAATGACAGATGTTTATCAACGGGTAGCGGTGTGGCAAGGGTGCCCTGGGTCCCAATGCAAGCTAGGAAAATGCCTCCCAGCACCAAAAGATAGCCACAGCTGGAATGCAAGGCCACGGCACTGCATCCACTGCACTGATCACTACCAGGGCCGGCGTCAGCCATGGGCAGAGTGGGCGGCTGCCCAAGGCCCACCAGAGCACCGTCTATATAAAGGCTCCAGTGTTAGGGGGCCCAGGGAGCAGCAGCAGAGATGCAGCGCTGAGAGACCCAGGGAACAAGTTACAAATGCAAAAAGAACAACTGATAGACAGAATGCTGAACAGAGTCAAACATTCACCCCAGTGCAGAGATCTGGGCCTAAATCCACCGTTTTTTTGCTCCCTATGCCATTCCACTTTGAACCTAGGCATATGCATATCAGTCTGGACTCTCTCCCCCCCCCCCATGGGAACAGTCCAGCCCGAACTGCCAGGCCAGGTCTTCCCTGGACCGGAAACAAGCATCCTGGGACCGGTTTTGGGGTTCCACCCTCATTAGCCAGGCTAGCTTGATTCCAGTGGCAATGAAAGCATGGGACCCACGACTGGGCATACCTGTCCTACTTGGGGTTACAAATGCAATAAGAACAATTGATGGACAGAATGCAGAACAACGTCATACATTCACCCCAGTACAGAGATCTGGGCCTAAATCCACATAGTTTTTAGGCTCCCCATGCCATTCCATTTTGAATCCAGGCATATGCAAATCAGTCTTGACCCTGTTCTCCATAGGAACGGTCCAGCCCAACTGCCAGGCAAGTTCCTCTCTGGACCTAACACAAGCATCCTGGGACCGGTTTTGGGGTTTCACCCCTCATCAGCCAGGCTAGCTTGATTCCAGTGGCATGGAAATCATGGGACCCACGTCTGGGCATACCCGTCCCACTTGCGGTTACAAATGCAAAAAGAACAAGTGATGGACAGAATGGTGAACAATGTCAAACATTCACCCCAGTACAGAGATCTGGGCCTTTATCCATTGTTTTTCTGCTCTCCATGCCATTCCAGTTTCAACACAGACATATGCAAATCAGTCTTGACCCTTTTCCCCATGGGAACAGTCCAGCCTGAACTGCCAGGCCAGGTCCACCCTGGACCGGAAACAAGCAGGATATTTGGAGAGAAAAAGGGCATTCATATCTAACTTAGAGTGAAAATAATGGGCATGATTAAGACACTCTTAAGACGCACTACCCCTTCCACATGCTGCAGTAATATTTAATTAACAGTGTCGTAATTAAAACATTTTCAATATTAATTATTTACAACAAGATCATAAACAAAGCCAATAGTCATGGATGGTTTTCGGTGTACATCACTTGGTGTGTTATGTATCTGAATGCATTAACAGAAAGCTTAGAGAGGACCCAAAATATTGTTGGGGGGGGCGTATTATCTGTGGAAATCACAGAAACGTAGTATACATGTTTACACCACACCCTTAAATACATGTGCAGTGTCTCTTTTAGAGACCCCTCACTTTTTCCATCCCACCTATAGCCCTGCATAACACCACACCTCAGGAAACTGTGTGGGGAGAGTTGAGAGGTGAAGAGGAGATAATTATGGAGTGAAGTGCCTATAACAGGGGTGCTTAACCACCAAGTATAGGTAATAGGTTGGGCAAGAGATGATATGAAATGGAGACTGTGGAGGGGAAAGTTTGATGTACATGGCCAGAACTAGCAAAAAACATAAGAGATGAGGTAAAATTGTTGACGAACCAGTGGGTGCTGCAAAGTCCATTGAGCCTTTTGCTGAAGTTTGCAAGTTTCTATCTCTTTATTTTCCATGTAAAAAAATTTAAAATAATTGTCTTAGTTTTGAGAAGCATATATCATTCTTTGCAAGGGGTTATGATCTTGAACCACCCTCAATGTGTCTGCTGTGTAATCTATTCTTCTTCTTAACCTTTGTATTAAATCTCACTCCTACTGGGACGCTTTCTTGCACATGTCCTGACCGGAGAGCTAGAGATCATAGCTCCTTCCGTGAAATGGCTTTGGAGTATCTTGCTTACTTTTGTCATTATTATTATTATTATGGCAGTTTATAAAGCGCCATAGTTACTCCATTACGGAGTGTCCCCGCGCTGAATTCCATTCAGCGTCTGACATCATGAAGAGCATAAAGGATAGAGAGTCTAGGTAGCAAACTTTTTCCTAAACAACCAAGTTTTGAGTTGCTTCCTAAAAGCTGCTTCTACTGGTTCCTGTCTGAGGTAAACAGGTGGAGAGTTTTACCTCTTAGCTGCCACGTACCTAAAAGAGGTGCCTTCGAAACCTTTCCTATTGAATTTGGGAATGCATACCAGTCCTGTTCCAGCTGATCTGAGGCTGTGCCTGGGGTGGTAGGAGTGTATCATGGGATGACGATATTTCGGGCCCTTACCCTGTAGTATCCTGTGGACATAGCACAGGGCTTTAAAGGAGATCCTCTCCAAGTGCTACCAGTAAGGACGAGCCAAGGAATGTTTAAGAGCATCCGAGCAGCCGCTTTTTGCACCTGCTGGAGCATAAGTATGCTCCTCTTTGGTGCCCCCAGGTAGAGGACATTGCAATAGTCCAACCTGGATGTTACAAGCGCCTGTACCACTGTTTTCCTAGCATTTTCCGGCATGAGTCTTAAGATATTTTTCAACATTTTTAAAATTCTAAAAAAGAAGTCTGTCTGTAAGAATTGTAATCTGGTCAGAGAAGGTTAGGGATGAGTCCAACCAGACTCCCAGATTTTTTACTTTTTGATTCGGTGGAGATCGCAACAGGCTGGGTCACCATTTTGATGACCAGATGGAGGGTTGTTTTCCTCCCATTAGGATGTCTGCTTTGCTGGCATTCAGCCTAAGGCAGCTGTGTTTCATCCAATTTGCTATGTCCTCCAGGCAGAATTTGAAATCCTCAGCTGCTTTGCCATTGTCCTGGGCTAGGGTAAGGATCAGATGCGTGTCATCAGCATATGACACAATCTGCACCCCACGTTTGTTCATTAAATCTGCCAGAGGACGCATATATAGGTTGAACAAGGTCGGGTTCAAGGCGGAACCTTGAGGCACTCCCTGTTTCAGATGTTGAGTAGACGAGACATAAGGTTGCAGAGTAGTTTGAAAGGTACGGTCTTCCAGAAAGCTTGCCAGCCAACCCAGAACCAAGCCACCTATGCCAGCACAGTGCAGTTTGTCAAGTAGCAGACCTTGGGAGACTGTATCAAGTGCAGCGCTTAGATCAAGCATGATAAGGGCCGCCGTTTGACCATCATCAGCAACTTTACGTAATGAGTCAGAGGCTAGAAGTAGTGCTGATTCCGTGCTGAAGAGGGGGTCTGAAACCAGACTGTGTCTCAAGGAGGAGATCGTAACCCTCTACAAACTGCATTATTTGTTGATTGACAAACTTCTCAGCCACCTTTGCAAAGTAAGTGAGTAGTGAGATAGGTCTTACCCTTGCTTGGGCAGGCTTGGCCTCTAGTGCCAAATCTAAAAGGCTGCTGGAGCCTTAAGGTTGGTGTGCACAGATTTTGCAAAGCCAGCGGGCTCATTTGTATGTGCAGAATGACAATGGGCCGGCCTGGACAAGCACAGTATATTGTGCGCCTCTTCGCCACAACAAATAATCAAAAATCTCAGGTAGTGACAGCGAGTCCTGGAATAATAGCTGCTTTACAGGAGCAGTATTAGAATGGGCGTCCTGTGAAAGATGAGGAGAAGAAGGGGGTGTACAGAAGATGAGAGTTGCAGGGGTAGAGGGGGTACCTGAGAAGCGAGGGGGAATTCCATAGAGTACATCAACACACATGGAGTGATCTGCCAAACACTGAGCGTATTCAGGTAGGTAGCCAGTATGTTCAGAGAGACAAATATTGCATTGGAGGTTGGTAGACCAAAATGTTTCATTAGATACCTGGGGAGGGACTAGAGTGACTTGTGGATGATTGAAGTGGTCTTTCATTTAATCATCTCTTTAACCAAGATCCAATTGATTTTCCTTAGGGCAGGGACAATTTGGTTATTACTGCATAAGCTAATTATGAGTTGAGTGGCATGTGTCTTTTCAGATATTAGGGACATGTGACTTAGTTATTTTAAACTGCAAGTCTCTGATATTACTTTAGCGTTTGTTTGCAAGTCAAACAAAACCTCTCCCAACTTAAATCTTCCACATTGCTACATTTCCTTTCCGTATAGCTGTACACTGCAAAAAATCTACTATAGTAAGCCCTTTTTCTGTTGTTGCTTTAATATATCCCTGGCTCCCAATATAGCTGTGGCAGTCTTTTATCCATGGCCAAAAACTTTTCTCCCTTTTAGCCATCTGTTCTGTATGTTTGCATCTCTTAAAAATGGAGTTTGAGAGTAATTGCTGCGTTAATGCGCTCAGTGTGCAGATGTGGTCCAGCCTGTGGTGCTTCTGTATTAGCTACCACACCTCTGTATGGCATTTGTGCTGCCTCTACTTCTTATCTTTTGGAATCTGTGTGTTCTGTAGTTTAGTGCAGCTAAACCCGATCTAGCATTTGTCTGTTTGTGTTGACCCCCAATGCCTATTGAAAACCAAATGCCTTATTTAGAACTTTACTAGCGTAAAGAGAGGGCAGAGGAGTCATTTGAAGTCCCACTTTAGTTCTAGGACAATCTGATCTGGAATGTTAATCATGCCCTAATCTGGAAACATTTAGTGAACATCATTGTAATCATATCAGTTTTGGAGAGACCTAGGCCTAGCTTTTTCAGCTAGTTAAATTAATGGAACGTATTTACACATAATAGAGCTTTAAAGTATGTGTACTTATTTTATTAGGAATACTATTTATGTGATTAGCCATTTTAATGTTAGCTGCACTAGGTAAGTGCCTTATTGCAAAGCTGGTTCAACAATACCAGAAAATTAATTGCATGTCCCTCCTATTATGTCACTTCCTGTGATGTCACATCCTAGAGGGTCTTCACATGTTCCTGTTCTGCCTGGGGCCCAACAAACCTTAGAACTCGCCCTCCATGGAACTAAAAGCAGCACTGGCAAAAATGCACAAACTAACAACACTCCATCTCCTGGAGAAATCTCTCTCTCCTCATTCCCCCATTTGCTCTCTCTGTTTGATTATCTCCTCCCTATCTGAGCTCTTTCTCTCTACCTCTCCCCTATTTCTTTCTCTCTCTCTCTCTTGAAACCTGCCTGTGCCTGCTTCAATTAGCTTCAGGAAACTAGGGAGAGTGACAGAGATGCCAGAAGTGGCCCTGGGCTTTCAAAGCCAGCCTCTAGGGGTGCCCCGCCCACCAGCAATAATGCCCGGTAGAATTAAAGGGCTCTCCGGCAGAATAGGCCATGGGTCTGTCCACGGGAAAGTGTCCCGCTCTGCCCGGCACACCAACATTCTTCTTAAACAGGAGTAACAATGATGAGACTACATGAATGCCCGGGGTCTGCTAGGCCAGGGCATGAGGAGCACAGTCACGGGGTAGGTCTTGTTGACAGGATGAGGGTGATCAGGGACTGCTAGGCTAGAGCTAGCCAGAAGCATGATGATCATGCAGGGCTCACTGACGCGGGTGGTGCAGGTTGAGGGTGGGCTGCTTAGGGCCTGCTAGACCATTAGTCAGGAGCACGATGATGGTGCAGGGCTCTTTGACGTGCATGATGCAGAGAGAGGGGAGTGCTCAGGGCCTTCTAGGCCAGATGTTAGAAGCGCAATGACAGTGCAGGGCTCACTGACATGGGGCACGGATGTCCAGGATCTGCTGGTGTCTAGCTCAGCAGCACGATTATGATCTAGGGTTCTTTGACGTGCAGTTGTGGTGGACCCTAAGGTCAAGATCTGAAGACAATGATGGGGTGTAGGTCTTTGTGACTGGGGTGGGAGGTGGGGAAGGATACGCAAAGAAATACGTTTAGGCACATTTAATACACCTGAATACTTTATATGCGATCCATGGAATCAGGCAAACGTATGTGGGGAGTCGCTTTCTTGGCTTCAGAATACCATTATCCAGCACTGTTGTGTGTTGAGACGAGATTAGAGTTACCTCGACATGATGCGTAGAGGTGGTTGGCAGGTACAGAATGTGGAACAGAGTGCTGAGTGTGTGTGTGTAAATAGCGGATCATTTGGGTGGAAGGACCCTATATTCTGTGGTCCTGCTTACCCACCGCTCCTCATGCATACCTTACATTATTCAATTATCTGGATTTATCGGCAGAGCAGGTCTGTGCCATCTGTTCAAGACCAACAATATCACACCACATCTCTTCCCAAACATTACCCAGAACAATTATCATAAAACATCATATGTATGGCATGAATACAAGTTTAAGAAAATAAGAAAAAGATTTGAATTCTTGCAGATTGTAACACTTTTTTTTAAAGTTGATACAATGGGTTGGGAAGATACTTATTGATACGTTTTGAAAAGATTCATTCTGTATTGTGCACTACATAAACGAGCATTAGCTTAATTAAAGACACAGCCCAAATACCTGAGATTTGTATAGATCACACATTCTCAAACATGCACAGAGCTCAAGTCACATTTTTTTTTATTCTCACTTTATATTGTGGAAACTTGTGAAGTGACACCAAAGTGTAACTTTGTTGCTGAATCTGGAGGTAGCGTTCGAGCTGTTCTACTCAGTTTCACCTCCAACTGCACCCCACTAGAAACTAAGGGGCAAATGTACATAGACTCAGGTTTGCAATTACCTAAAGGCGAATTTTTGTGATTCGCTACTAGGTAATCACAAACAGCCATATAAAATAGTGTGTTTTACACTGTTTGTGATTCCCAGTAGATCACAAATTGACCTATCATTAATATTCATGCGGTCTCCGTTTGTGACCCATTGGGAATCGCTAAAATCACAGGGATAGTGGTCTGCTGGGGTCAGCTGACCCCCATGTTTGTGATTGCTTTTAAATAAAGCAACGTTAAAAAAAAAATACCAATGCAGCAGGTTTTCCTTAAAGGAAAAAGGGATGCGTTTAAAGAAAAAAAAACGAAACTTTTTATTTTTGCAGTGGTCCATGGGATCACTGCCTTCTCTTAAAAAACGTTTTTAGGACCATTCACAAAGGGAAAGAGGTCCCTCTGGCACCCCTTCCCGTTTGCGAATGGGTTACCTCCTACTTGAAGTAGGCGTTTTGTTCGCAAAACATTCACATATACCACTGGGAGTCTATTAGGAAGGGACGGCCTTAACACGCCCCTACCCAATACTGAATAGCAGTCCCATTTTGTGATTCAGTAATACGTTACGGAATCACAAAATAGGGTTTGGTACATGGGAAAATACTTTTTTCCGGTCGCAAAAGGCCCGATTCTGTGAATATGAAAATAGCTACGTACATCTGGCCCGTAACTTAAAAAAAAGTAATTAGTGATCGCCCTCAAACGGAGGCATTTACTAAAGAGCCGTGCTGGAAGTAAAAAATGAAACACTGTGTCCTTTTGCAGGCTGCATCTTGTTATGGTGAATTGAACTCTAAGTGTCTGAGACCCCTGAATGGGTGCTGTGCCAGTTCCCAGCAACCAGGTGCAGTTCGGAAGATTTGTTGGAGCCGACTAGAGTCCCAGCTGAAGGCTAGCTGCTTCAACCGGATTCTAGGTGGTTCCCACTCTCTTCCAGCACAGACTACCCTGGGTGTGCTAAGACAGCAATGAAGAGTTTACTTAGTAGCGATAGGGCTTGTATTCGGATCAGTTGCCAGACAGTCTCTGCTTTAAAATACTTAACTGGACTAATATCCAATAACAATGACCTAGTAAAAGAAAGTCCAGGTCCGGAAAAAAGATGTCCAGTTCATATGGGAAAACGATAAACAAGATGAGATATATAATTTTTTAATTTTGAATTGTTGCAGATTGCGCTGTTGTCTCTCCCAAAAATCCCCCCCGTTTGTCTGTGCCCTGATGAAGGTGTGGCCCGAGATCCAGTCGAACACCAAAACGCGCGTTGGTGTCTTAACTTTGCTATCTGAGTCCCTACGCTCCGTCGAGACTCCACGGGACTGGACTCATCTTTAACAACTGGCAACTGAATTGTGATGTGACTTGGATGAATGAAGAACGTGTGAGTATGTGTGAACTGGATACGACTGACTGAATGGATGTGTGGGATCTGGATTGAATGAATTGATTATTTATTATGTTAATGTAATTACTCTCTAAACTAATGTCTAAATTTATATATGTAAAAATCAAATAAACATGAAGTTTCTCTTTTTCACCTATCTGTTTCGGATGTATTGATTCCCGCTGGTCGAATGGGCTCAGGACTGATGATATAAAACTGGGACTCTATTAGAGCCACTACTTACCTGTTGGGGCAGATTATTTTTTTTGTTGAAGTGTTTCTGACTCCCCTGCTTGTCTGCCCTTTATTTGCCTTTTCAGGGGGCCCCTTTGCTGTATTGGTTCAGTTCCTATGGACAACCTGGGAACGTCCTCAAAAAGGTGCACATGGCAGAGCTATCAGAAGTATTCAGGCAGTGCACGTACAAGGACAATGTTTAAGGTATCATCAAGCATGTATGTATGTGTATGTAGGACATTTATAGAGCAAAGAAATCACCATAGCTCAAGGCTTGAATAATTCCATCTTCAAAAGTTTTTTGAAGCAAACAAGACTAGGGCATTTACGTAAATCCTTGGGCAGAGAATTCCAATATTTTGGGGCCAGATAGGCAACGGTTTTGCCTCCAGATCGTGCTTTCTTAAAACGAGGGACCACCAGCAACCCTTTGCCTTCTGATATGATACACCGGTTCGGGCAGTACACTTTGAACTTATCCAACATATAGCTCAGGCAGGTGCCATAAACAGCTCTGTGAGCGAAGCAACAGAGCATAAACGTTATTCTCTGGCAGATAGGAAGCCAATGAAGAAATTTCAGTAATGGCCCAGGGGAGGTGCGGGGTGGTTTATTGAGAGCTAGGCGTGTGGCCACATTCTAGATGATCTGCAGTCTGCTAAGAGAAGCCTCATTTGTGGATGCCAATAAAGCATTACAATAGTCCAGGTGACCTATATTCAACGCCTGAATAAGAGTTCTACATACTGAGAGGGGCAGCCACATAATACTCTGAGCAAAAGGCTCAAGGTATGATAGCAGGTCCCGGCAGTGGTCATGATTTGATCCTTGATCGATAACCGTACTTCCAACCGGACCCCTAGATTTTTTGCCACCGCGGTTGGATAGGGAGCAGGTCCTAACACTGTCGGCCACCAGTCAGAGGACCAGGAAGTTAGTGCAGCATCAAACAGCAATGTTTCAGTTTTGGCCGCATTTAGCTGCAAAAAGTGTTCCGTCATCCAATCTGCTATGGCGGACATGCCCTTTGCAAAACGCTGGTCGACTAACTCCATGTCCTTATCAAAGGATAGGAGTAATTGTGTATCGTCAGCGTAGGAGAATGGTGTAAAGCCGTACTCTCTGATGACTTTAGCAAGGGGGGCCACATAGATGTTAAACAAGGTCGTGCTCAGACAAGAGCCCTGTGGCACCCCCTTGCTAAGTTTCACAGTGCGAGATCGAAAAGGGCCCAAATTGACGGTTTGCGTACGCTGATCTGAAAAGCTAACAAGCCAATCGAGAGCCAGCCCCTGCAGACCGGCCTCTCTCAGTCGAAATATCAGTTTCTAATGAGACAGTGCCAAAGGCTGCTGTTAGACCCAACAGGACCAACATCACTCATTTGTTATCATCCTGCGGACGAACATCCCAAGGAGTTTAATATAGCACTAAGGGGCTCATTGCCAATCTCGCGATTTTTAATGCAGTAATAATGCACCTGATGCATACCAATCACGCGGGCGGGATTACTCATTAGGAGTGAGGCATAATGTACAGAATAGGAGTTTTTCAGACGAGCTTCATCATGGCTGCCTGTTTCCAAGCAGCTCTCCCTGTTCACATAAACGGGTACAATACCGTTGTTTGGGTTTTCCACCACAAAAGTAGTCATCTTAATTCAGGCAGAAACAACAGATTCCTAAGATTGGCATTACAAAGGAACTCAATGAGTCTGGAAGTTGGTATGCTACCTTTTTTGAGCTGATCAGGCTTGTTTTCTATGAACTGCTGAATGTGTGTTGCAGAAGGTACCGTGTTTATTTGATGCTGATAATGCCGTTTTGGTACTTTTAACACCAAGGGGTCCACAGAGAACACTGGATAAACATGAAAGGTATGTCTGAAAAAAATATTAATTATTAGATACATCATTACAGCAAATAGGTAAAAGACAAAGACAATGTGAGACAAGATCCTAAAGTGTAAATGGTTCCCTTAGTAAAGTTGAGGCTATGTGTCAGCTTTTCCAGCCTCCAGAAACGGAATTTGCCTATTGTGAGCCAGATTAACAATGAAATCATAATGGGATGCTGCACTCATGAATCCTAGAGAGGCGGCAATACAAGCAAGACTGAGGTTGATGCAGCTCAAAAGTCCTCATAAAGCACATTACAGGGCAGATTCAGGCACTTTGATGCATACAATGCAATGCAGAAGAGGGAACTTTCCAGCACACTGTCAGGTGATGGAGGACTGCCACTGTCCTCTGTGTTCAAGGAGTGTTTGCTGCTGTTTGGTCCTGCCAGCCTGAGCTCTGCTGGTACCTTTGAGTTTAGAAAATGGAGTCAATTAGAGCGTGGAGCTCACAGACTAGTACCTCTGCCCCTTCACTGACTGCTTCGATCAAAGATGGAGGTGGTAATCTCTTTATGCAAAGGCACTAGGGGCCTCGGATGATGAGAATGTGAGGCCCCATAGTAGCAACTCGGTCAGATGACTGGAATGGACTCAAAATACTTACTACTGTGAAGACGCCAGATGTGTCCCACACCGAGGAAGGTAAGGGGCACAATTTTCAGAAACACACTTTATACACAATTAGCCTATGATGGAACAAGAGGAATAAACAGCATTACAAAGGGGAGAGGATTCCTATGCCTTCTTTAGGCATGCATGGTAAAGAAATGCGTGGTAAAGGAATGCGTGGTTAAGACACATTTGTGGTTAAAGCTGTGTGCTAAAGGCATGCGTGATTTATCCAGTCGTGCCTCTATCATACAACCACATGGGAGCTGCCTTGTAACATTTTACTAGCATAACTTTCCATTGGGAAAAGATTGAGAAATTGAGTTTAGGCTTCCTGAACTCGGAATTCTAAAATACATCTTTTAGTGAAGATGATTTTTATATTGTTTGAAAATGACACTTTTAGAAAGTGGGCATTTTCTTGCTTAACCATCCTGTGTGCCTCTGCTATTTGTGTATTCACCATCTGGGTTTGGAGTGACAGGAGCTGGGGATGTATAATCACACTAGACAGACACAAGGGGGAGTTTGAGGCGTGTCCTGCCTTTTCTTGTTGACTTATTGCCAACAAGAAGGTGGAAGGTGGCTGCCTCTCACAAAGCTGTCTTCACCTCCTGTAGTGAATCTGGCCTGAGCCAGGCAGAACTGCTTTATGTGTGCCAGAGGAACTTTGATTGTACCAACTCAAAGGAAATGATGGTATAAATATTGGGGCCCTGACCCCAGAACTTTAGAATACTGCTGGTCTAAGGAACCTGACAGGAAGAAGAGCTGGAAGAGCTGCCAGGAGGAGTACTGCCCCTTTGCTGTTGTTGCTTTGTTGGGTTGGCCTGCAGTTCCTGCTTCTGTCTTGGGCAGAGAAAGGACTGCACTGTACTTTCTGCATACTAAGTATCTCCAAGGGCTTGATGTAGAGCTTGCCTCCTGTTGAAGTCTCATGGAAATCAAAGACTTCAACCTCTTATGGGTACCAGCTTCTGGAACTGGATGTTTGAGCTGCGTCAGAGGGGAAAGGTAACCTGATGCCGTCAACGACTATGCTGCCGGCTCCGTGACCTGAAGGCACCACAGAGGGCATTGCCGCACTTCGCACCGCAACCCTGGTTTCACGGATGACGCCATCCGACGCCCCCACTGAGCCGCTGCTTGCATCATAACCGGCGGGCACCGCATTCTGGACCGCTTCGCTTCACATCGCCACCCTGGTATCCCTGACGACGACGAAACGCCGTCACCAACGCCGCTGCCTGCACCATGACCTGTGGACACTTCTCATGAAGAACACAGAGCACCGTCCCGCTTTGCACTGCAGCCCTGGTCTCACCGGCAACACCACTCTAGGCGGACATCGACACCGCTGCCTGCCCTGTGGTTTGTGGACACCGCTCGTACATTACAAGACACACAGTCCCATCTCACACTGCAGCCTTGGCCCACCGACACCAGCGCCACTGACCCCAGTACATCAACCGACACCACTGCCTGCACCGTGACTTGTGCGCTCTGCACATCGCATTGCCCTGTCTCGCACTGCAGCCTTGGGTCTACTGACGACAGTGCTTCAACAATGACAACGACGCTGCCTGCACCGTGACTTGTCAGCACTGCAAAGCTGTGTAACACAGCCCTGGTCTCACCGACGACGCTGGATGACCGTCATCGAGCTGCTGCCTGCACCGCAGCCTGAAGGCACCGCATGTCGTGCTGTTCACTTCACACTGCCGCCCCCACACCTGCCGGCGCTCCTGACTTCAAACTCAAGGTGTTCGTCCTGCAACACGTGTGACTTCAAGGGCCCCACGACTACTGCACTTACTTCCGGAACTGACGTGCGCTCCTCTGGAGCTCACCGCAACATCCGATGCCCTGCATCTCCAAACGTACTGTTTTACGGGTCTCCCCAAAACTGTACTGGCGCGCGACCAGCCAGAACTGTTGGATTTGTTTGTTCACTGAGCCGTGATAACCCCGGACAGAGCGATTGACTTCAAGGAACTGTATATAAAGCCTATTTTTGCATTATTCTATTTTTGATCACTGTATGTTGGATTTGATCGTTTTGGTCTTGTTTTACACAGATAATTATTAGATATTTTTCTAAATCTGGTGTGGTGTCCTTTTGAAATGTTTATATTGTATTACTGTTTGTTATGTGCAAATGATTTACACATTGCCTCTGAGATAAGCCTGACTGCTCGTGCCAAGCTACCAAGCATGTGACCAGGGGTTCTTTTTTTCACGTGTAATCCCCTTATCCTGACTAGAGCGATGGATTCTGCCTGGCTTAGGTACATACCCTAGCCAGCCAGAAAACCCTTTTTTAACACTCTTCCTTCACTTATACACACCTTCATCCTACAGAAAAGTTATTCCATAAACATCTCAAGGCCTGGTTATTCTTTCCTCGATTTGGTATGAGGTGGGCTCTTTCCACTCATACTGGAGAGCTCTTTTTGGGTAGCCATGCACTTTACAAATTTCAAAAATAGAAATAAAAATCCAACTGGACTTTTCAGTGCAATTCTGTTCTTCCTTTTCCAAATTCAATGTTTTTATATTACATGTACTTCAAGTTCTGCTGGAAAAAAATGATATCCAAGGTCGGACTGGGATGAACAATTGGCCCGGGTACCAAAGTGAACCTGACCCCATTAGCAAATAAAGCTAAAAAGCGGCCCACCATCTGCAAATCAGGGCAGCTTTGAACTGGAAAAGGTATGGAAGACTGCATGCATCTGAGCTCGCTGTAGGTTATGCTTGTGGTAAATATCAGAGAAATCCACGGTAAAAGCTGGCCCACCAGACCATAAAACAGGTCCACCAATTGCCGGGACACCATCCCACACACAGGCCTACCAGACTCACCTTTCTGGCACTGCCAGATTTCCTTATCGGACAGCTAGTGGCGTAACGATAATTGAGGAGGCCCCCCTGCCAGGTACATGGAGGGGCCCCCTCCGGACTCTATTAGGAGCTCTCAGGCCGAAGTGCAGTGCTGAGGGGGCCCCATTGAGCTTGAGGTCCCCCCCGTACTGTGGGGGATGCGTGGGCCTGTGTTACGCCCCTGCGGACAGCCCGACACTAATGGCAACTGTGAAGCACTGTATTCATCAAAGATGGACCCCAAGTCGAGTCCTTGGGAAGAGGATGTAGTCTTACGGCTAGAGCGGTCGACAGCTAGAGCGGTCGACCTCGAAGCTGGAGAAACAGGTTCGAGTCTCGGCAACGACGCTAACATCCTGTGATTCTGGGCAAATCACGTAATCTCGCCGTGCCTAACAAAAATGAATGTGTCCTTCTGTAACGAAACTGGTACTCCTGTAAATCGCTCTGATACCCGATATCTTCGGGTCTAGTTCGCGCTATATAAAACTCAATTTTTTTTTTAAAATATAGAGGCAGATTGTTTCTTTAAAGAGTTAAAAAAAAGTATTCTTGAACACTTGAGTCCTATCATTGGATTTCTTCAAAACAGTTTGCGTTGCAAGGTCTTTCAGTCAGTGGGATGTTTGTACTGCTATATAATTCATTAAGAATGAATGGTTGAGCTCACGCTAATGAAACCACTATCTATTCTACCCACTATAAGCGCTCAGACCAGTTTCTTACCTACAAGAGGGATTAAAGAGATCGTATTTCATGTCATTAACCATAAAAGTATTGCCTCGGTATCAGTGGGTCGCACTGGTGGGGGTTCGGAGGTTTCTGGCAGGACCCCAGCCAGAGCATGTTTTTTATTCACAGGATAACCAGAGGTTTTAGAAAACATGTCTTTCCTCTATCTTCAGTTAGATTAACAGAATCAAAAAAAGCTGTGGCGATGATACCTCCTTCAGATGCACAGATGTTTTCAATGAGGGCTTTTAAGATCGTAAGGTCTTTTCCCCAGGAAAGAAAAGCTCTCAGCAGCCCGGGAAGCTTTGATGGGAGATGCTTGGCTAGAAAGATGGGCTGCGTCTCGTTCTGCAAACAACAGCAAGAGCTCTACAGTAGTTATGAGAAGTCATAGAAAATGCGCCTGAGTATTTGGGATGGTCCTTCTGAGTCTCGCGTTTTTGTGGTCGCTAAATCCGCACAGTGGGACCCGCGTTACCGCAGGTTGCGTTTTCTAACCAGGTGGATTTCCCACTCCATTCCAAACTTTGACGGTCACTATGAGGAATAATGAGGAGTTCTGCTTATCGCATGTTAGTATAGCATGTTTTCCCCATTACCGACCTGTTGTTTGTATGCGTGTTCCTCCAAATCGCACCTGAGGAATTTGCATCAGGGAAGTACACATTTACTTCAAACTGGAATCCCAAATCATTTTGACATTTGTCGCGGGACTCAGAAGAATCTATAAGATAAGACTGGGGTGAGATTGGAAAATCCTTCAAGTTTTAGAGCAAGTGCTAAATCTTCAGGAGAATTTATTGATGGAACTTCCTCCTGTCTGGTGGATTTTTTATGAACTTTATCATTTTCTCGAGTGGCCCTTGGACTGCCTTGATCCACACGCAGCACACAGATTGGCATGGAACTGGACCATGGGGCATCCATCCCTGTACGAGGCTGTTGTATACTTGCCAACATTCCATGACCATAAGAGGTAGAGGAAGTATTATAGCTCGAGTATTCGGATAAATGAATGAGGGGCCCTGTCTTACTATTTTCAAAAAGCAGATTGTGCAAGCTATGCATTTTCTCATTGGGGAACGTCTCTTTGAATGGTATTTTTCTCTCTATACGGGAAATGTTTTTGAAAACAATTCTCCTGCATCCCTCAAAATTTGGGGGGTTTCTCTTTCCATTCCCAGCCTGGAAGCGGATTTACTCCAGCACTTTGTTCGAGCAAATCTCTGGTAATTTCCAATGCAAAAAAAGGGTGTGAGAGGCGTGTGAGAACGCCCACAAACTCACTAGTTGGTGGGTATTCACACATTCTCAAGGCAGATCATGGTTGAACCACCTACTACACATTCCTTGCATGAGAGTTACTACTGCATAATTGTTGTGACTTCAAGTTATGCAGTAGTAAAAGCTGGGCGTACTTTGGTGGATACATGCCGAGCATACATTTTACGCCAGAAATGTGGATTTCTAAATTGGGCCCACAATATCGATATATTACCGGATGGAGGAGCGCATTGCAAATATCATTGTCTGCCTATTTTGTGTGAGTTTTTTGGGCAGGTGGAGTGTGACGAGGGACAACGGGGCAAAGAATGCAATAAGTCTCCAGGTACTTTTAAGCTTCATACTGTATAGCTAGACTGTGAACTGAAAGAATCCCTGAAAAATGTTTTTTAAACCACCACACACTAAATTCAATATGTCCAAAATGTATTGGTTAGGTCTGGCGTTAGCCAACACCTTTGGGTTTCACTAAACTTATAAATATCATATACTTACTTTTTGGGGTTTCAGGCAGCCCTCTTTGCCAGTTGGTTTGTTCTTATGTCCTTCACGATTTTCTTCTGCACGCTACGGCATACATCATAGGGCAAACAGTCAGCCCAATTTAGCCATTGGCTAACTTCATTGTGAGTGACGCCATTCTTCAATTTCACAATTAGCACATACACATACAAAAAGTAGTTCCCTTCGGTACCAGGAATTACCATAGCAATGTGAATTTTTTTAGAGTTAAGCAAACATTTTGCTCTTTTCTATTATTTTATATTGGCGAATGCATGGTAGCTCCCCAAACAATAAAGTTTTACAAAACCATGACTAAACAAAACAGACATTGATAAAATAAAGGCTGGCCGCCAACCCCAGACCTAAAGGCTTTGTCAATGCTCGTTTAGTTTTACTTTCGCACTGCAGCAGGCATTAATATTGTTTTACACAGGCCTCAAAATGCGGGCTGGTCCGATTGGCTTCGTAAATGTTTGTTTGGGTTTAGCCGTTGTACACTACATCAAAATATGTTTTTGGGACCTTGTCCTGGTTTGGTTGTGTTTTTTTTAAAGTTGAGCCTGGGCAGCGCATGCGCTGCTCTGCGAGGCATACTGTATTGATGTTGGGACTTGAAGCTCCGCCCATATTTTGCATTGGCTTGTGTCATTGTCCACTGTAAACTGTAGTTGTTCCTTGGTCAAAAGGCTCAATAGTCCCTCCTTAGTACCCCTTTGTCTCATTTGGCAACCTACCATGGCGACACCCCTTTACGTGTGTTGTTGCTCTGTAAGCTTTAATTACAGACTCTGAGCACTATTTTCTCAAATAGCTTTGTCCTGCCTTCTTTTGCAGACAGGACACGCTCTCATCTAACGCTTTCTTTAATTTTTACAGCACAGGAGCTGGCATTTGCAATGTAATAGGTCTTCATTTGCTAGAGTTTAAGCTATTGGCATTGTAAATTACAATGCCTTTTATGTATATGTTTTAAAAATAACACATACATAATAAGCATGGTCATTTACAATGTCAATAGCTGAAACTTTCATAAATGCGAGACCTATTGCATTGCAAATGCTTGTTTTTTGTTACCACAGAGAACAATGCACAGGCCAATATTTACAGTCTCTCGAGTGACTGCCCTTCGAGGAGTGCGTGTCGGTCCCTGGAATGTATTGTCCTGGGTTACACTTCAATGACTTATGTAGTTACAAGGCTATCAGCTAAGATAAACAGATGTATGTGCATAGACTGTGCGTGCACAAGGAGTTTCATCTGTTACACTGCTGTGGAGTGAACCTGAAACTCCCTGCCACGATGGGCAACTAGGAGGTCCGGGGCACTGCTAGTGTGAGTGATGTGGGATCCACTGCATAGTGCTGTTGCAATAGCCCTGCACACAAACTAGATGCCTCTGGTGACAATCGACTTCTAGTTTTGAGTTCAAGGGATGGGTCCTATAGAAATATACAGGTTTCTCCAGTATTTAAAAAGTATGACCAGTGTGCTTTCCAGTCTTCCCATTTCTGATGTGACATCAACCTCACCGCAGTCTGCTTGGGTGGCACTGAAGGGGAAGGTGGGCATCTTTGTGACGAATATGAGGCTGGCAAGCAGACTTGATTCCAGAATTTTCCATCAATGAGTCTTTTGGACCACTGTGGTAAGCATAACTCTGTTCTGTGCCCTGCACTGTCTTGTGATGACTATCCTAGGCACACTTTAATGCAAGGTCCAGGGCGGGGTCTGGTCATTTTTACCCGGCATCCTTTGTCAGCCTAGGAGTGCTCCTCCTGGCCCCTTCCCTGGTGCTGGACGCCTCCTTCTATCTTTGAGAAACAGCAAAAGGTTTGGGAATTTACCCCATTTTATAGAGCCTGTCTCTAGCTAGATACACTCTTTGGAGAATGGTCAACTGTACCGGGCCCTGAAGACCACCTCTCGGGGTGCATCAGGGCCGCTTTCCAGTCCATGTCCTCCATGTCACCCATATATCGCTCCCGTTGGCTCCAGAGATTACCTAGGTTATATGGGATATTATTAATGATCACTCTATAGGTGGTCGAAACCGCTCCACGCACAAGCGAAACCTTCAACAAGTTACTCTCCAGGAGAATGTGTCTATGCGATCCGACCTGTCCACCGCCTCAGCTACCATGGAATGTCTAAGTTGTGTATATTTGTTGTACTGCATGTCTGCTAGTTTGCACTCTTCCTGTAAATGCACAAAGGATTCCACAGTTTCCCCCTCAGTCACATCCCCAATGAGGGAGATGCCTATAAGGTCCCAATGGGCAAAGTCCTGTAGCTTCCCAACTTCCCGCAACATATCATACTCCCACAGAGGTGTGGCCATGATCACTCGTCCCTTCCACCCCACATGTGCCTACGTCCTGTCCCAGGCCACTAACACCGCTAGTGCCAGGACCCGTATGGCAGATCTACCATTCCCATTTTCCTATTGTAGAAGATGTGTCTCCAACTGGGACTTTTCATGGAGTATCTCTCAAGGCGCACCGTGGAGTCATCCATTTGGGCGTGAGCCTAAACGTTGATCACTTGGAGCTGTGAGGCCCCAATAGTATGCCCAGAAGTAAGGGAGGGCATCCCACCATTGTAGACCAAACAACTAAATTTTTACAGTAGACTGGACCTCATTTAGAATCTGGCAAAGCAGGAGCACCTCCGTAAATTGAAGATGCTCCTACCAGCAAAAACAGTGGTTTACCCGCTCTATCGTCCGCGGAAGCACTATTTAAATACTGGTGCAGCCTTTGCTGTCACTGCCACAGTAAACATGTGACCCAGTGGCCCATCAGCCAAAAGGCCCCCAGGGTCTTCTCGCTCAGTGACGGCAGGGAAATGTGGAACGGTCTCCACGTGCCAGGAACTGGCGGCCCACCACTCTGGCAGGACGTCTACTCTGGGCTAAATTACACTATGTTTTATCTGGCATTCTGAATCCTTGTTTTTTGTTAATTTTTGGAATTAGGTTAGAGCAGCAGAAAGTTGGACGTGTTGTGAACTGCCTATTTTATTTCACATTACTAAACCATTTAAATCCAAAATCAGTCGATCAGGAAGGTATACTGGTCAACAAGAGCAGGACACTGTAGCAGTGACAATGTTGAGGCAGTACTTTTGTTAATGAGGTCCTTTAAAAAGGTAACATTAAGTGTAAAAAGATATTTTTGATCCAAAGCAATATGAGGAGGAACAATTGTCAGAACGAGTCCCTGCACCTTGAAAAATGAGTGAATGAAGCGGGGGGGAGAGGGGGACTCAATCTGGAGCTCAACCTGATGAAAAGAGAAAAGTGTGTTCTTGGGAAGGGAGATCAGCACCAAGTCACACCAGCTTATATTACTAGCTAGACATGAGTGATAAATGCTCTAGTGTATCCAGCAGAGAGTGCCATTGCAGGAGACTATGAAGAAGACAAGCATCAGTCTGTCTGCGACACTCAGGACTCCTCTGAGGTAGTATCAGAATGATTCTTCAGAAACCTCAGCCATCAGAGAATGGAGCAAAGTCAATATCAGTAGGAAAAGTTCAAGGGACGATTGGGGTAATAGCAAATTCTCTACAGTGGCAGTGGACTAACACACCCCAGTGTCCCCACTTGCCCATTTAAGACAAGCAGTACACGTTGTTACGCTGAGACAGCTACAGTAGGTCTGCTTTGACAAGAGAGCAATCACATAGATGGGACCTCAAACAGGACGATCCAAGTTCCTTTGTATTCTTTCCATGGTTTCCAGCTGTATAGTCATTTGGGAGTCCTACCATTAGGCCAAAACAGTGGCTCATTTCTGACCACCGCATCACATGCCAGGTGCGGTTGGAAGAACGACAGCAAACCACCGACCTCAGCATTCCCAAATCTACAGTAGTAGGTAATATGTTATGTTCACAGGCCAAAACTTCTCCACCCAGACCGAGTCACAAGTATTGAGCAAATATTCATCACTGGTGGTCGTTGGCCCACGTGTTTCAACACATGGCCATTGAACCCGAGCAGCTGCAGTATCAGCAGCTGCAAGAAGTATAACAGCTCCTCCTGGACCTGTGACACATAGAGCTGTAAAAGCAGGTCAGCAAGGAAGTGGCCTGATGCTGCCATAAAATAAGCCTGAGGACCACCCCACGGCGAACACAACTGTAAGTACTGAAAGTACAAGTACTGAAAAGACATTCGATGAGGTGAAGGACAAAGCAATTCTCTTCAGTTATAAGCTGAAGAGTAGGGTGTTTAAATGAGAAACTGCTTCTAGCCAAATGCGCAGTCTGGCCCAGAACGGCAAGCAGCTCTGTTTCTGGTTCAGATTAGAAAGAGCCTTAAATTAATTGGGGAATCAGACTCTGACACTACTAATGACTACAATGTCTTCATAAAGCCTTGTACCCGTGGTGTAACACTTTGGAAGATTAATGATGAGTGATATTGGACAGCTGATGGCTTTTTTGTACTGGTGCAAGGCCAAAATGCTCATGTCATAGTCCCCAAGCAAGTACTGACTTGCAAAAAGATGTGATAATGTGCAGCTATAGTTCAAAATTGGTACCATAGATGATATTCATACACTAGCCTAATCTCTGTCCAAAATAAACTCATAGCTGCCCCACTTATTCCAAGCTCTTCCCTCCAAACTGTACTGCTGAGCTGCAGGCCCTAAAAATCTTCCCCAAGATTGTGACGTGAGCCACATCTCTAGCTGTCATTTTGGTTAGTTCCTTCAGCCGTGAAATTCAGATCAACAAAATCACTAAGCATTATAGGTTTCCCATGAATCCGTAAAGTCAGACCCTTAATTACCAAATAAATCTAAAACATCTAAAATCTATCCTCCTTTCTGCGGATAGGCTGATCGCTCACATAAGAACATTTGGCAGAATTACCTTACACAACCTGCACCAGTACTGTGCTACCGCTGACCTCTGTCAGTTGTACCACTACTGGACCCTATATATCAAATTCATATCCCCACACAGAGGTTCAAGTGAGCCCCATGGCTCCTTCATTGCACTAACGACACCGGCACCCTGCCCTCTTTTCCCCAAGTGCTGTTTACTACAAATGTGTATATCTTATGTACCTTACTAATGCATTTATGTTTTCTATATATGTTTAATCACTGCAGACAACACATGTATTAACCTTTTAAATCCTATAACAAAAATCTAAACTCTCATATGAATAAGAATGCAGCTTTGATCCACAGAAATCCACATCGCTGAACGAAAAAGACAACACAATAGCTGTATGCTTGCCAAGGTGTTTATTCCCTCATCAGCACAGCAACCACCTTTTAAATCAGACAGTGAATGGTTTGATCCAAACAAAAGCCCTGAAATGCTCCTTTTTCACACAAACAAGAAAATGTTTCGTCAAGCCACTATTTTTCCTCGGAGGGAGACAGAGATCACGAAGCATATGCAGTCGTCAACTAATACTATTTTGATCTAACTCGGACAACACAGCACGAATACTTATGCTACTAGCGTTGACCATTACACTTTCAGCACAAGGTTCAAAACCCTTAAGTGCAGAAGCTTTAAAAATTGCTACCTTAATGGCTGAAAGATCTCTGTGGCACTTTAAGGACCATCAAATTTGATTTTGGGCTTTATTAACTGTCATGTGATATGTCTTAACAAAATTAAGCATGTACTTAGAATACAAGGCAGCCAATCCTAAAAATGACTTCATATCATCCTTACAATTAGGAACAGGAATATTTTGTATTACATCTAATAAACAAGGTCTAAGTTTGACCCCTCCTTGCTAATCAGATGCCCAAGGAAATCTGCACTCAGAAAATTCAACGGAGAGACCCTTCCGCTCAAAGATACTTAAAACCTTCTCCAGTCTCCAGTTGTGCTCAAACTTATTTTTCCCCAAAATAAGGATGTCATCCTGGAAATATTGAAAGCCTTTTTCTTCCCGAAACAGTTAAACCATCATCCTGTGGAAAACAGCCCCTGCCAAAGTGAGTCCAAAACGCATCCGCTTAAATTGAAAGCACCTGCAAGGGATAATAAAGGTTTTGTTCTTCTGATAGCAGTCCTACTGAGGAGAACCACTTATCCCCTCTACCCATTGCCAGCATCTCATTAGTACGTGCTAAAGAGAACCTATCAATGATGCTATTATCATTGAGATGGTGTAGCTCAACATATAGCCTGTTTTTACCATTACTATGCCATACTATCACCAAAGAAGATATCTAATCAGACGCTTCAATTTGCTCAACGATGTCAGAAACCACCGATTTCTCCAAATCACGTGATACCTCATCCCGCAACAACACAGGTATATTCCTGACTGTTAGTTTGTGATGGAGTGTTCTTCTTCACAAAATTCTATCCCCAAACCCACATAACTTAACAATGGTCATGCAAAAAAAGTTATGATATTTCCATAAGGTGGCAGATCCAATCGTTTCACTTTCATCCAGTCCAAAACTTGCTCCCTGTTATTAGGATCTAAAACTACATACAAGTTCATTTGTCGAGCTTTCCAAGTACTATTGGCCCTTTCAGGCCACATACAATGTTCTCTAGATAGATCATCCTAGAATCTAAACACCAAACTCTTGTAACCAAGCATATGGATCTTTTCCTCACTGTAACCCTCAGAATGTATAAACATTTTTCAATGATTTTACTTACAAAGTTTTCCTCCTGACATTCTCATTAACAATATTAAAAGGAAAACTGGAATCTACATAAATCTTAAGACATATATAGTCAGGACTTTGTTATTTATCAAACTGATCGCCCATGCACTTGACAATACTACCCTTATTCCAGCATACCCTTGCAAAAGGCCCACACACCAGACTTTTGTTTAATTGCGGGAAATAATTTGTTGTAAGTAAGACGATCTATAATGTAGTGTTTTTACCCATGCCCTTCCCTTTCTTGGACCGATCCCTAATTTTACTTTCAGCAATATCTCTCACTCCCCAAATCAGACTAGTAGTATTGTCCCCGAATCACATTTAATCACACGTGCACACCTTTCGACATTTTTGCTTCATGCACAATAAATAAGTCATCAAACACTGAACCACCAGCCACCTACAAATGTGTAAAACTCCAAACTTGCAATCTGCTTCTAAATTTTTCAACACATCAAAGTAATTACCTAATGGCTCACTGTTTCTTTGTTTCCTGGAGAAAAGGTTTTAACAATCACCTTAGGCATTAAATAATTATCCAAATCTGTGAGTGAGGTATCCCGGTAACAGTGGTAATAGTAATTTGATTAAAAACTGCGAGGCCCTGTGTAATCAACGAGTTTAACAATAACCCCTTTTTTTGCTCAGCGAACATTACATACTTTTCTATCAACTGATGGAGTTGATAAAATATTCTTGACTAAATATTCTTTCAGTTTCAACTACCTGAGAAATGATTAATCGCAAGTAGGCCAAAACACCACAGGAGGTGTGATGGTGACATTCTGGGAACTCGTGCTTGTGCAATGGTGAAATTCCTCGTACTACATCAAACATCTGGACTATATCACTGTCCTGCCTTCAACCCCAAGCACACAGAAATAGATCAAAATCAACTCTGTAGCAAAATGAACTGAAATGTATCCAAATAACTATTAATCCAACAGAAACCCAGTTGAAAAAGTGCTGCCCAGCTAATATCTGCAATGTGTTCAAACCTTAAGTACCAGCTGCTAGTCACCAAATACCAGTATAGCCTACAACATTGGATCCCACCTGCTCTGGTTCCAGACACAGAGCAATCCTAGTCTCTCCAAGAGTAAGAACATTCACCACTAGAGAATGTGGATTACAGTGCACCCGCTTCGATCACAGAATACAGTGTGCCCAGGCCAATGGCGCGATTGCTCCAATGACAAGAAGGCCTCTAAGATGGCCGACACAAATGGACACGCTGTGCGACCAAAAGGAGGCAAACATGAATGCACACTGCAGAATGATGTGACATCGCTTCGGCACGTTAACATGACCATGGAAACACGGCAATAAGTTAGATTGCATAAACGCAGGCAGAGTACTCATGCGCCTCAGCTTGCGTGGAAACTTGATGGTTACAACAGTCGAAGGAGAAACGAAACTTGATGATTACTACAGTCGAAGAAAAAATGCAGAACTAGGTAAAGACTTGTGTACCCTCATATTAGAAATCTCTTCGGAGTCTAATAGCCTAATAAAATCCTCCTCCCCTGCAACCCCCATTGCTTAAAAATCCTCAAAGCATTTCTGCGTTGCACATGTGGTGCATTCTAAGGTTCCAGATCGCATGTCACATTATTTGTCTTGCGCCTTCGAAATAAGGCCACCACACTTGGTTTACTCCTGGAATGAGATTTACTGCAAAAGGAGCATCAACAGACATGACTGACATCATCTCTTTGCTCACTGCCACCACCATTAACCCTAAAACACATGGGACCACAGAACAGAACTGCCAGAACATAGTGTTCTAGATTCCACACTCAACCAAGCCCCGCAACAAGGTGGTTCTCGATGTTCTGTTAATAAATACAACCACAGAATTGTCCTATTAATTAAGAAGTAATTAATGGTAAATGAAACGCTACACCAAAAAGCATTTTGGAGGGCACTTCCATTACCACGAAAAACTATAAGTGTATGTTCCAATACAAAAATGTGTAGGGTGCATGGCTACATTTGGAGATAACCTAATACATATGTTTTTGGAGGATAAGCGAATGCCGGAAAACCGAACGCCGGAAAGACTCTATGATTGGTCCCTGAAGGAGAGGTCGGACGCAGTTGCAACATATACCCCACACGTTTTGTTTCATTTTATGGAAAATAAAAATACTAACACTGTATGCTAAAAAAAAAAAAATGTGCATCAGTCTCGAATACTGTTTTTGAGCTTTGAAAAATAAAATGTTTTCCTCCAACTTATAGAAGTCAGTTTTCTCTACCATTTGTAAGCATGAAAGAGAAAAATTCATCAAGCACTTTCTAAGTGTCTGAACATATTTTACAGTAATTACGTTTTCAGCGTGTTTCATTCTGTTCTAGGTGGATATGTGCAATTTAGAGACCCGCAACCGTTCACACAAGAAAAAGTGCACAATACACAGTGAAAACTAGGTTTCCATCTCCCACTAGCAATTTGCATTCCATGCCTATTCGAACAGTGACCCCTACCTGAGGCCTTTATTTCCTTTCTCGCCATTTCTCAGTTACTTGTAACTGTCTTTGTAGCTTTTAGTCCCCTACCCTCTTCATATAGGCCTTACCCACCTTAGCAGTAACCCACCCCTGATCCACAGTCTTTGGCCACATCTGCGCTCGCTCCACAAGTGGTCGGTCATGTTCCTGCTACCCGTATTCACCTCACCTCCCAATGCAACAGTTATTCGCCTGTGTCCTCTCAGCCTGCAGAATATTCCCATCTCAGTAATTCGAACAACGAGCTGCTTCCCAAGCAGCTTCTTTGCTCTGCTGGTCCGTTCTCAGACACTTGTCTGCCCGACACGCATGCCTCACTAACTTTGGGTATATGCTCCTGGGCCCGCTCATCAACAATCTTTCTAACAAAAACATCATTATATCCAAAAACAAGCCTCCACCAACATCCAACCCAGGAATCTCAGGCCATCAACATTAACTCGGATCACTCAATAATCTTAAAGAGACTAAAAACAGAACAAGCATATCCCTAGGAGATCAAGGCCCAAAGTTGTGGAACAATCTGAGCCCAGTCTGGACAGCAGACCCAACTACCTACTCTTCCAGAAAGTCCTAAAAAATACACTATTCAGCTTAGCCCGTGACGTGATCACAGAACTGATAGTTGTGAGCAAGAAATACCTGAAAGGGCGTATGCCCCATAAGAAATTGGGCTTCTGCTTCGCAACAATCTTGGACCTTCATTTCATATGTACATGAGCCTGAAGTGGCCATGAGGCTCAGTGCAGTACTATCTGAAATTTCCAAATAAACAAATACATTTGTTTGGCAAAACTTTCTCATGCGTCAAAACATTTGCGATGAAGAATCCTTACACCACTGCAGACTTAGGGCCCGATTAGGATCGCGGTGAATTCGCATCCTCCGGGCCGGCGGAAGCCACCGCCGGCCCGGAGGATTCGGATTCACCACTGCAGACACACAAAAGACCCCCCACAAGATTAGGATGGCTGGGGGGGTCATGTTTCCGTCTGCCGCTTTTTCGCCAGGGTCGCCTTCCGACCGCGGCGGAAAAGCTCTAATATGGTGGCGGTGCCTATCAGACACCGCCAGCCATATTAGGATGCCGGCGGAGACATGCTTTTCCACGGCGGGTTTTCCGCCGTGGAAAAGCATGTGAACTTTGGCGTTTGGGGGCCTGTTGCGGGCCCCCAGGGTGTCGGGGGGTGGGGGGTGCACATGGGGGGGTACCTATGGTACCCCCCAGCATTTACATGCACAAAGAGGCAGGCACCGCGCGGTGCCTGCCGCTTTGTGCATGTAAATGTTACACATGCATTTTTAACATTGCGGCGGGTGCTGCTTCAAGCAGCACCCGCCGCAATGTTAAGAATACAGGATGTGACCGCCAGGGTGGCGGTCACATCCTAATTCGCACAGAGGGACCGCCGCTGCCCCTGCGGACGGTCCCTCCACCTCTGGGGTGGCGGACGGACCCGCCATCCTAATCGGGCCCATAGTTTGTTATGAGCTAGACAGGGAATGCGCTGAGGAAATTAAGATTTCTCAGTCGACAGCAGCACAAGCCGTTAAGTTGACTGTATATGCATGTGTTTTAAAGAAAAGGAACCAGTTATTGAGAGAATAATACTTTAAGTCAGCATGTCCTAGTGTGGAACTCAAGCCTCCTTTCTCTGGCTATCTACAGACAATAGACTTCATTGCTTCACTCCAGTTCATCTGACATGTTGTTGGGTGCCAACATGGGGGATAGTAACATTGTCCAAGGAGATTCTTTAAACCGGTCTTTTACCTTGTCTGTCTCGCTTCCTCAAACTGATGTGCCACAGCCACAAATCCCTCCCCAGCAAGGAGCTGGCTAGAGCTTCTTGTTATTTCGATAAACCACTCTGCCTGCTATGTACACATAACAATTACAGCCTAGCTGGTGGGTACCTTTAATCACAGATCAGCTTGTTCATTTCCCTAAAACTCTATGTTCTTTAGGGAAGGCAAGAGGATTTTGATGAGACCTGAATATAATGTGTCCTCCAGAATATTGCACAAGATAGCCCCCGCTCAATTAAAATAAGACAAGATAATTGAACAACTCTAATTGTGTGCCCTTTGGGTGCACCACCTGTGTTAGAGCCCCAATATCAAAGAAAATGCCATTCAAATTAAGTTCAATCAAGTAATGATGTTAAAAGGAGGAGCACTGAGGCCAGAGCTTCACGTGACGCCTATGGCCTGCAACCTGACCTCTTCCCCTCCACCCCAGCACCATCTGTATCCACTTGAGGCCTCACCAGAGAATGAGTGCCCAATGGAATGTAGTTCTCCCTGTATGAAGAAGCATGTGAACCAGAGTGTAGCAGTCCTCTCATCTTCAGAGAGGAAGCTCTTAAAAAAACTAAGAAAGTATTTAATGCTACCGGCCCAGCTGAAAAAGGTAGGAAATCTGAAAGCCATAGTCAAAACGCTGTTCAAAAAGTGACCAGTTTGCAAAAGAATAGTATAGGTTGTGGACAAGCACCTGAAAAAGGGAACGCTAATCAACCTCACTATCTGTCCTTCTAGTTTTGGTCCAATCAGAGATATTAAAACATACAGCCAATTAAATACAGAACAAAACAAATTTACAAGAACCACGAATATGCCTCCTTTTCCCGCTTTCCCTCACCCCGCATGTTATTACAATGCGGTCCATACAACAACCGCGTTGTAACAATGCAATAATATTACCCGCAAGTGGTTACAACGACTTGCAGAGGGGGGCGCTGAATGTGGGAGTAGTATAATTTACTATTCCAATTCCAGTCTGTGCAGTGCAGACAGTAGGGAAGGTGTTGGATTTTAAATCTCTGAGAAAGTGCCATCTTTCTTGCCTTGGTATGACCCCACTTTTTTTCTAAACGGCTGATGTACTTTGACTGAGTGTGCCCTGGGTCCCTGCCAACCAGGTAACCAGGGCCTGTGTTCCTTCCCTACAAAGAAAAGCTATGCTAAAACAAAACACCCAATTGGCATCTCTGGCCACCTGTCATCCCCTAGTAAATGGTACCCTAGGTACCCAGGGCATGGTGACCAGAGAAGACCTCTGAGGGCTGCAGCACTTATTGTGCCACCCTCAGGGACCATGTACCCTGGCACGCACACACTGCCTTTGCAGGCTGAGTGCCTAAGTACAGAACTAAAGCAAGAGTCGACATGGCACACATCCCTGTGTGCCATGCCCACAGAACCCACTGCCCTGGAATACTTCAATCCCCCCTCTAGCTGGGTACCCTATACCAGAGGTGAGGGCACCGGGGCATGAGCCCTGTGCCCCTACAGTACCCAGGGCCATTCCTGGGCACTGTAAGTGCAGTGATGCCATTTAAGAGTATTTGGTGCTGGGAGGTCGTCATTACGAACTCCACAGCACCATAATGGCTACACTGAAGACTGACAAGTTTGGTACCAAACTTCTCAGCACATTAAACAGGCACTGATGCCAGTGTGGGATTTAATGTAAAATGCATGAGAGGGCATCTTAGAGATGCCCTCCAAAACCCGAACCTACAATCCACGTCTGGACTGAGTGGCTGCAGTGGCTGCTACACAGCAGACATGTTGCTGGACCCCTGGGTGGAGAGCCCCCCGCTCTCCTGGGCCTGCAACAATGTGCATTCTGGGGGAGGTGATATGTCTCCTCCCTCAGGATGGACAGGGGGAAGCTTCAAAGGCATACCGCCTCCGAGAGCTTCTCCGGACCATTTGCTGTACCCAGCAACCAGCCCCCCAACAGGCCTACCCCCACCCTGGCGGGAAGACTGGAGGGAAAAACTACGTCAGGAAGCGGGGCGTGCCAACTCCACCCCTCAGGTGGAGGAGGCGAGGGGAAGCACAACCCCGGACCCCGGCCATCTTGTAGATGGGGAGTCCTGCCCAATCCCAGCTAGGCTCCTGACCCCCTCCCACAGAAGAGGAGCAGGCTAGAGGGTGTGACTCACCCCAGGACAGGGACCCATTGGTCCCTGCCCTTGCCCTACCTGTAACGCCCCTAAAGGAATATGCTATTTACCAGTATGCATCTGTTCTTGGCATGTAGGGCTGCTGACATTCATATCTGTGCATAGGTCGCCGCCTCGTGTTGGGTCCGGATGATTGCACTTTGTTGTCCTGGAAGAGTCTTCGAAGTATCACGAGGTAGGTAACTCCTCCCCTGGACTAGAGTGCGCATGGGCATCTTCTCCATCCTCAGATTGTTTTTCGTCATTGTGGCAGAGATGGAGAGAGGAAAGTAAGAGATGGCCATGCAAAAGAAAATGTTGTAGCTGCGACAGGCACTGGGGAGGATTGCGGGCGATATGAATGTCAGCAGCCCTACATGTCAAGAACAGATGCATACTGGTAAGTAGCATATTCCGTTCGAGGCATGTGGGCTGCTGAATTCATATCTGTGCATAGACTGTAAAGCAGTATCTCCTCTAGTGGTGGTTACCTGTGCCAGCTGCAGCAGTTTGAAAAAGAGTTTTGAGGACAGCCTGACCTACAGCAGCTTGCTGTTTTGCTTGCACGTCTACACAGTAGTGTTTTGTGAAAGTGTGTATGGTAGTCCATGTGGCTGCCTTACAAATGTCTTCAAGAGGAATATTCCCTAGGAAAGCCATGGATGCCCCCATCTTTCTTGTAGAGTGTGCTCTTGGGGGGACTGTTAAAGTGCGTTTTGCATTTTGGTAGCATATTTGAATGCATATAACTATCCATCTGGCTATTCTGACTTTGATATTGGATTTCCTTTATGATGAGGTGAAAAAGCAACAAATAATTGCTTTGTCTTTCTAAATGATTTCGTTCTGTCCACATAATAAAGCAGAGCTCTTTTTACATCTAGTGTGTGTAGGGCTCTTTCAGCTACTGACTGTGGATTTTGAAAGAACACTGGCAGTTCTATTGATTGATTAATATGGAAATTGGACACGACCTTCGGCATAAACTTAGGGTTTGTTCGAAGAACCACCCTGTTAGCATGTACTTGCATGAAAGGTTCTTGAATTGTTAGTGCTTGTAACTCGCTAACTCGCCTGAGTGAGGTCATGGCAATCAAGAATGCCACCTTCCACGTTAAGAAATGCAGTTCCGAGGAGCCAAGATGGCGATCGGAACAGTCGCATGAACGCTTCGCTCTGAGGTCCCTTCCTCCCCGCACGCCTATCCTGTTGATAATCCTGAGCGAGGCTTTTTGATTTACGTTGTTAGAGAGAAGCGCTCACTTACCATCTATTTTTGGGGCTCCACCGTGCAGTAGATCCAGTGAACTGCCCTCGTCTGCTTGCTGGCCTTCGTGGCGCTGATGCCGGGGCCTCGAGTGCAGAGGTTGCCCGGCAGTGTTCGTAGTGTTGGCGGCCCTGGTTTGGATGAGAAACCGGTCAGTGGGAGCCTGAGAGCCACGAGCCGGGAGAGTTGGTGCTGACCCACTCCCAATAGTGGGTTGCCCCGTATGCCCGAGCTGTCGACGAGCCGGAGAGAAGCCGTGTCGCCTGGTTCCCCTTGGGTGTGACGCCCGCCCATGTTAATAGTCCCGTCCAGGAACCGGCGGTTGGCTCCCGGAGAGCTGCGGGGAGCGCACCCGGCCTTTCGGTGACTCTCCTTACCGCACCAGGCGTCGACTGCCGACGATCAGCCGTGAGACCTGTTGCCTCTGGTGGTCGGACTGGACTCGGAGGTGATGGGGAAGTGGCGGAGAACGAAGTGGCTAAGATGGCGGATGGCGCCTTGGAGTGCACCCCTCCCGGGGACGGAGATACCGCTGAATTTGAGACCCCCGGACTTCGGCTACGTGGGGAAACGCTTACGCGTAGTCACGTGCTGGTTGCACTGGTTACCCTGCGGATTGCTCTGCTCCGGAACTCCCGGGACTTGGAGGTACGGATCGCTGCCATTGCTGATCCGCCATTTTGTGGCGTAGTGGCTTTCCCCCGAGTTGGTGCCGCTGACTCTCCTTCGGTCGCTGTGCCAGGTTCCCCGGATGAGTCTACAGTTTTGAGGGTGCGAATGGATCTGGCTCCTGTGCTGCGGTGCTTCCCGCATCCTGTGCTATCCTTTCCGTGCTTGGCAGACCGGTTTTTGGACTTGGACCTGTTGGTGGTCGGAGTATTGTTGCATTCTGGCCGCCGCCGTGCATCGTTGGTTGTTTCTTGGTGGCTGGGACGATGTTGTGCGATGGCGCTGCCTACTTCGCTTGGAAGGACTGAACTTTTTGTATCGACCTGTCTCCTGACTGCAAGGCTGTTTAGCAGTTCTACTATTCACAGAAGTGGCCAGGGGTGACCTTGCTTGGGTCTTGGAGGGACTTCTTGCTGGTTAATGGTGATTCAAGGACACGTCTTGTGGGGCTGTTACTGCTTGCGTTTTGTGCGCTCGCTGATCTCTGTACTTTCTATGGCCTCTGTCTCTATGATTTTAGTTGCGGCGGTGGGGGGGACCGGGTATCTGCATCGCCGGCTCCTCTCCTCATTCTTTTTCTTTATTGTCTTCTTCTTTCTCTCTTTATTTCCTTTCTTTAGGGTGACTCTGGGGCGATAGGCACGCTGTTAGTGGGGTAGGCCATAGCCATTACGGTGATGTAGGGTGGCGGGTGTTTTGTTATTTTAGTTTGTTTTGCTCTATGGTCCTTTTCTCTCTTTCTTCTCAAGGGGGTTGGCTATATCTTCTTCTTACATCCTTTTCCTGTTAGGCATCTGCACTTGTCTCTTCTTTCTGTTTTGTACGGGTGGGTTTTCCGCATGATGTTCTTGCTAAATTGCAAGCCATTGTTTGACCTTTACTCCTGGCCTGCCTTCGGCGGGCGTAGGGTGTTTTCGGCCCTATTGCTTATCATCGATTTCTGATTGCATGGAGGGGTACACCCCTCCCGTCTCTTCTTGTTTATTGTGTAGTGTGATGCCTCTGTTGATATAGCCGCTGCCTCCTTCTTAATATTATAAAAATGAAACCTCTCTTATCCTTGTGTTTCGCTGTGCTACGACCACGTACTACGACTATAACGTGATTTCTCCTTTTATCGTACACATTTACAATGCCCTGTCCTTATCTCCTGATTTTGCGGCCGGCCCCTGTGCTTGTAGGTCTGCGCCTGTATTGCTCTGTTTGACTTAATACAGGTTTTTTTAAAAAAATTTAAAAAAAGAAATGCAGTTCCCATGAGTGTAGAGGTTCGAAAGGAGGTCCCATAAGTCTGGTGAGTACTATATTTAGATTCCAGACTGGGGAAGGAGGGTGTCTTGGAGGGATCAACCTTTTAAGACCCTCCATAAAAGCTTTGATTGCTGGTACTCTAAACAGTGAAAGGTGTTGCCTGTTTTGAAGGTATGCTGCTATAGCAGCGAGGTGTAGTCTTATCGAAGAGTATGCTAGGTTGCATCTTTGAAGATGTAGCAGGTAACATATAATGTGTTGTATGGAAGCATCTAATGGGTTGATTTGGTTATTGTTGCAGTAAATAACAAATCTCTTCCATTTAGCTGCATAGCACGCTCTTGTAGTTGGTCGTCTTGCCTCCTTAATGATGTTCATGCAGTCTGGTGGCAAGTTAAGGTATCCAAATTCTAAGACTTCAGGAGCCAGATCGCTAGGTTCATCTGATTGGGATCTGGGTGTCTGATTTCTCCATGGTTCTGAGTTAAAAGATGGGATGCGAGGCACAGCCTTTGATGAGGAACTACTGAAAGCTCCAGGAACGTTGTGTACCACGGCTGTCTCGTCCATGTGGGAGCAACTAGGATTAGTGTGAGTGACTGTTGCCGCATTTTGCGTGCCACCAGCGGAATCAGCGGTGCTGGGGGAAAAGCGTACGCAAATCTGCCTGACCAGTTCATCCATATCGCATTGCCCTGTGACAACGGATGTGGGAACCTGGCGGCAAAGTACTGGCATTTCGAGTTTTCTTTTGTGGCAAACAGGTCTATGTCTGGGTGACCCCACTGTATGAAGAATGGCTGGAGAACTTTGGGGTGAATCTCCCATTCGTGTAGTTGTTGGCTGTGCCTGCTGAGCAGGTCTGCTATCTGATTGTCTTTCCCTGGAAGGTGTTCTGCTAGGAGAAAGATTTCTTTTGGAATTGCCCACTTCCATATGCCCTGTGCCAGGTGGGACAGCTGTGGAGAGTGTGTTCCTCCTTGTTTCTGGATATAGTACATTGCGGTCATGTTGTCCGTCCGGATCAATACAGTCTTGCTGTATAAGTATTTTTCGAATGCTTTCAGGGCTAGGAATATCGCTAGCAACTCTAGTTGGTTGATATGCAGTTTCTTTCGTTTGGTTGTCCAGAGCCCCTGTCTTGTATATTGAAGGAGATGGGCTCCCCAGCCTGTCAGTGATGTGTTCGCTGTTAGTACTAGTTGTGGAACTGGCTCTTGGAACAGTCGCCCCTTGGAAAGATTTTGTGGGTTCCACCACTGCAGAGAGTTGTGAGCGCGACTGTCTACCAACACTAGGTCTTTTAGTTGTCCTTGAGCTTGGTTCTACTGCCGTGCTAGGCATTCTTGCAATGGACGCATTTGAAGTCTGGCATGGGGTACAATGAATATGCAGGAGGCCATCATGCCTATGAGCTGCATAAAGACTCGAGCTGGCAAAGAGTGTTGTGGCAGAAATTTGCGAATGAGCATCTGCATGCTGGCTATTCTCGCTGAGTTTGGGTATGCCTTTGCCACTGAGGTATCTATAGTGGCTCCCAGATATTGTTGTGTGTGGGACGGTTGCAGATGCGATTTTGGGTAGTTTATTGAAAACCCTAGGCTGTGTAGCAGCTGAAGTGTTTAAGACGTGTCTCTTGCACACTGTTGGTACGATTTTGCTTGTATTAGCCAATCGTCTAGATACGGAAACACATGGATGTGTTGCCTTCTGAGATGTGCAGCTACTGTCGCTAAGCATTTTGTAAACACTCTTGGAGTCGTGGTTACCCCGAAGGGGAGAACCTTGAATTGGTAGTGTTGACCCTCTATTGTGAACCTGAGATATTTTCTCTGAGCTGGGTGGATGGGTATGTGAAAATACGCGTCCTTGAGGTCCAATGTTGCTAGGAAGTCTCCTTGCTGTAGCAACGGGAGCACTTGCTGTAGTGTGATCATATGGAAGTGCACCGACAGTATGTATTGATTTAGGGGTCTGAGGTCCAATATTGGTCTGAGGGAACCGTCCTTCTTGGGAATAAGGAAGTATAGGGAGTATACTCCTGTCCCTTGGTGTTGGAAAGGGACTGGCTCTATGGCCCCCTTTTCCAGCATGAATTTCACCTCTTGTTGTAGCAGGGTGATGTGTTCTTTGGACATGGGACGGTGTCTGGGTGGTATGTTTGGTGGGGTAGAAGTGAGTTCCAGGCAGTAACCATACTGGATAATTTGTCTCACCCACCTGTCCATGGTAATTGCGTTCCAGACAGGTAGGAATTGTTGGAGTCTGCCTCCGACCGGTGTTAGGTGGTCTGGAGGTAGCGTGATGAAGTCACAGTTTTGTGGCAGTGGAGGCTCTGGTGTTATTGCCTCCACATCCTCTTACTTTATTATTGTTGCCCCTATAACCTCCTCTGTTGGAGTTTTTGATGAAGGAACTTTGTGTGTTGCCTTTGTATGAAGATGACGTTTGTGAGGTATTGCCTCGTGTAGCTGCCCTGTATGAGGAGCGTCGAAAGGAACTTCTATGTTGCTGAAACTGCAATGCACCCATTGACTTTGCGGTTTCTGTGTCCTTCTTCATCTTATCTAAAATGGTGTCGCCAGCAGGGCCAAAAAGAAAGTCCTGATTGACTGGCTGGTTAAGAATGGTGGACTGCACTTCGTTCTTAAAGCCTGAAATACACAGCCAAGCATGTCGGCGTAGTTAAACGCTTGTGTTAATAGACCTGGCTGCGGTGTCGGCTGCGTCAAGCGCACATTTGATGGAGGCGTTTGTAATTAATTTTCCCTCCTGTATAAGGTCATTAGCTTGGGCTTTAAAAGGCTCAGGTAGGTGTTGCATTAAGCTTTCAAGCTGGTCATAGTGTGCCCTGTCGTAACGAGCTAGCAGTGCTTGTTTATTCGCAATCCTCCATGAATTGGAGGCTTGTGCTGCTACCCTTTTACCTGAGGCCTCTAGTATCTTTGATTCTTTATCGGGGGGAGGTGCTTCACCCGTTGTCTGTGAGTTGGCCCTTTTGCGTGCATTAGCCACCACCAGTGAGTCTAATGGTAACTGCCCTTTGATGTAGGTCGGGTCTGTAGGGGCTGCTCTATACTTCTTCTCAATCCTGGGATTGATTACCCTTGCCCTGGCTGTATCTTTAAATATGTCAGGTGCGTGTTTTAACACTCCCTTTAACATAGGAAGTGTTCGGACACTTTTATCTGAAGTAGGGAAGGTGTCAAATAAGAAGTCTTCCTCTACAGGGTCATTATGCATGTTTATGCATGTATACATTGTGGTACTGCGCTGCCCTGTCTATTAGTTGGTTGAAAACAATGGTGTCATCAGTAGGTGACGGCTTAGTTGGATAAGAGGATCCATCAGGGATGGGATGGGTGTTATAAGGGTCAGTTGGCTCCTCCCATGGTTCATTCTGGGGGTCAGGATCTTGTGGATAATCATATTCAGGCTGTGGATCCTCCCCTGTGTTCCCCTCATTGTCCCCATAGTGAGAAGAAGAGTAAGGAGCTAAAGGTGTAGTAGGCATAATGGGATAGAAAGGAATGAAGGGTCTAGAGGGAGAAGTCCCAAAGTCCTTCTTCTTTAGTGGAATAGGGGAATGAGAGCCAGTGTCTAATGGCCTCTTCTTCCTGTGCAGGATTGTGACTTTACCAGTGTCAGGATTAATATATATTTTTGCCTGGTCGTCTGATGGATCTGGATGGAAGAGTTCTTCCTCTACAGTCCTTGGTTGTGTTTTTGACTTTTTTGGGTCGATAACACCTTCTGATTCGATGACTTTCGGTGTCTTTGTGCTTTTCTCCGGTTCATGCCCTTTCTTCGGGTCGACGAGTGATTTCGGGTCGACCGGGTCTTTCGGTTCGACACGTTTCTTGTGCTCGACAGGCTTTTTTGGTTGACTGTCCTTTGCCGAGTCGATGGTCTTTTTGGGATCGACTGGTGTTTTTGGAGCACCTGTCTTTTGGTCGATAGCCTTCTCCGGCCGGGTTACAGGCTTCGGTACGGCACCCTTTCTGTCGGCGACCTTTGCTGGGTCGGCGACTTTCGGTACAGCTGGCTTGTTCGGGTCGACGACCTTCTTTGGTTCGGCGCCCTTCGCCTGGGTGTTCTTCTTCGGTCCGACGACCTTCTTCGGGTCGACGGTTGTCTTTGGCTCGATGCCTTTTGGCTGAACGGCCTTCTTTGGGTCGACGGTTTTCTTTGGGTTGACGCTTTTGGGCTGTACGGCCTTCTTTGGGTCGATGCCGTTCGGGTTGACAGCCTTTTTTGGCTCTGGAACCTTCTTAGGGATGACGTTACTTGGCCCTGGGGTCTCTGAAGGCTTAGGTTTCGGTTTCGGAGCCGAGCCGAATGGCGGGGCTGTCGAATGTTTTTTCGGATCTTGGCTAAGGCCTCTTGGCGATGCCTTGACCGGAGCCTTAGGTAACGGGGTAATTGGTGTCGGGGGCAGTGTACTCACGATTTGCCCCGGTGGGATCTCGTCTTCGGAGTCTGAGTAGTCCTCGACGGTGACGATCTCTAGGTCCGAGTCTGGTGCTTCTGGAAGTTCTTGGTCATCATCGAAGATGTTGTCCGGTTCTGGTGCCTGTCGCTGCATCTCTTGCCTAGCGGCCCGTCGAATCCGTATGGTTTTTTTCGACCGAAATTGGGCGCAGGCTGTGCAGGTTTCTTCCTTATGGTCTGGGGAAAGGCACTTGTTGCATACTGAGTGTTTGTCAGTATGCGGGAACTTGGAGTGGCATTGTGGGCACCTTTTGAACGGGCTCCTTTCCATCGACGGCAGGCTCACGTGTTGTCGAAAAGGCCCAACGGCCCGCGTCGACGACCGAGTCGAGATGGAAAGCTTGATTGAGTCAAGAGGTACCGAGCGAGAACAATATTGTCGAAGCCGAAGGCCTTTTGGCCTTTAGAAAAGTTTTGTTTTGATTCCGAAGTTGGAGTATTAGGAGTAACATCCGAACCCAATGGCGGAAAAAAACAATCTGAGGATGGAGAAGATGCCCATGCGCACTCTAGTCCAGGGGAGGATTCACCTATCTCGTGATACTTCAAAGACTCTTCCAGGACAACAAAGTGCAATCATCCGGACCCAACACTAGGCGGCGATCTATGCACAGATATGAATTCAGCAGCCCACATGCCTCGAACTTCAGTATTTAGGGGCTCCCTGAACCTTCCGTCCTCAGATCCCGATATCAAAAAGAAGAAAGAAGATCAAGAAGAAGAAGACCCGCCGTGCAGCTGCTAACAACAGGACAACAACAACAACTGACTTGGCCCCAGCCCTACCGGCCTGTTGATCCTGGAACCTGCTCCTGCCTAAACCCGGCGACCTCCGCGGACAGCAACCTTGGGACACCCAGAGGACCTGCCTGCCTTGTCCCTCTCGACGATTGGGACTCCCATCAGCAGAGGCTCTGCTGCAACACCCCACCTGGTGCTCACCAGGAAGCTCCGGACCAGCCCACTCTGCACCAGCCGAGCCCGGGTCGGGCCAACCCGAACCAAGACCACGAGGACGTCCCCCCGGCGACTGGGACCCGAAGTCCAGTGCCCAAAGACCCTCCCCGATGAACCACCTGATGCCTGCAGACTCAGAACCAGGGGCCACCCCAACCGCGACCAGCCGAGGGTAAGCTTTTCCGACACCCAAAGACACCCCTGCACCCGGCGCCCTACAGCCCCCTGTGGCTCCTTTTGGGGTACCTACCTGTGCTCCAATATCCCAACTTACCTCTCGAAGTACTGGTCGCACCTGGATAGTCACCGTCCCCGAGCCTGCAAGCCTTTGTTCCTTTTTCAAGATCCTCATTGGATAACATTGAGCGCCCGACGGCTCAAAAGCACCCTGCACCCAGCCGCCCGAGTGCCGCTGGCTGTGACCTCTTTGCCTATTCTACTTCCCCCCTTGCCCAGAGCAAGTGACCAGGAGCCCCGCTCCCAGAGCCGCGTGGCCTGCTAGCCAGCAGCCACCAACCAAAGGCCCCCTTTCCCTCATTGGATAACATTGGGCCTACCTACCTCTGCACCCGGCCGCCCCTGCGCCGCTGGGACTGAACTAACTGTACTCACCTGACCCTGGGGGACCCCTGAGTCTATGCCCAGAACCCTAACTTCACCAACCAATTACTCACCTGGAAACCGGTAATTCACTTACCTGCCTTTGAATAACATTGACTCATTTTTTACTAGAAAATGTTCTAAGTGTGAAGTTTTGAAAACTGAAAATATTCCTATAAAATCAGCCAAAGTCCGAATTCGAAAATACTCACCTGTGATCAGGAGAGAAGCCAGTACTGTACCTTTCAGCCCAGTACTGAACGGCAAAAGTAATCCCTAGCGGGGTTACTAGTAACCTGTATTTTCTCCATAGGAACCCATTGTCTGCTTTTCTATGAAGTGTCTACTTTTGAAAACTGCAAATATTCTTTCAAAATCGTACGACATACTGAAACGCAATTACCTACCTGTTTTGAGTTAAGCCCCCAGTGCTGGCCCTAGGAGACTAGTGCTGGGTTACAAAAGTAACACGATCGTACTTTTCCTGTAACCTGAATTTCCTCCCATTGAATAACATTGTGAGAATCACCTCGAAATGTTTCTAAGTGTGAACTTTTAAAACAGCTTTATATTCAGGAAAATTGATCACTGTAACTAAAACGTTTTTGTTAATCTGGTTTCAGCTTAGACCCAAGGACTGAATCCAAGATCTAGCCCTGGAACTACCAAAGTAATCCATAAAGTAATCAACTGTACTTTCCTATGAAAACCCATTGAGCTCAATGCTAGAGTGTGTTTCAGAACTGTATTGCTATTAGCTAACCTGTGATTAGTGTGTGTACAAACTTATTGCTCTTCTGCAAAGTATTTACCTGAGAGTACTCGTATCTCGAAAGTATATTTTTATAACTGTTGATTCTAAGAATAAAACAACTATATCTAAGGATATAATAACAATTGGCCTGGAGTTCAGTTCTTGAGTGTGTGAAACCTTTTGCTGACTGAGGGCCCGATGTTGGTGGCCATTCGGCCGAATTCGGCCGTTACCGACCGGTAAATGGGTCATTGAGATGTAGGGGGCTATATTTTACAGAATCGGTAAATTTACCGATTCGGTAAATTTACCGATTCTGTAAAATAGCGAATCGGTAATTTTACCGATTCGGAAAATTCCTGATGTAGGTAGCACTGTTTCCAGTGCTACAGGCCTTTTAGATTCGGTATTTTACCACCCAATCCAATTGGGTGGTGAAATACCGAATCCAGGTGTGCATGCACATCTGTGCATGCACACCTGTGCCATGTGACAGACAGACATGCCCTTAGGGCATGTCTGTGTGCCACATGGCACACATGCCTGTATTTGGGGTGCTAGAGGGTGTCAAAGTGACACCCCCTGCACCCTTGCTAAAATCGGTATTTACCGAATCCAATACTAACGACAATGTAACTTTTATGAACATCACATACAAAGAATCAAGAACGCAACAGTTCAACATGGTGAGATTTGTACCAAGTCTATGCGTGGAGAATGAGTGGCTCATTTCGTTTGGTGTCAACAAAGCCAGTGCCCCTATTACACCAGGCTGCACAGCCTTACCAATAGCATGCTCCTGTACTTGCTCTCGGACCACTCTTTCTCTGGGAACTAATGCTTTAAAGGTGTATTTTAGGACAGAGGATGCCCTTTTCTAAGCTACCCTTCAAGGATGGATACTGGACAACTGCTGTTTACTACTTGAAGAAGAAAAGAAAAGAGAACAAAGAATCAGCAGCTTCCTATTAAGGACTGGGTGGAAGGGTTCCACCAACATTTCAGTTTGAGCCAACTTTATCATGAGAATATTATGTTGTAGGGCGGTGGATTTAGGCTGAGGGTCCAACTAGCTTTGCTACCCAAGTAAAATGGGGACTTGTCTCCACCTGGAGTGTGTCACCATATATGTTATGTTATGTTATGTTATGTTATCTTTTTTATTAAGCGCAACAGCTGCCCCAGCAATGGGGCGTCCCGGCGCTAGAGAACCACAGGAACTGTACTAAAGAGGGCAAGGGAGGGAAGAGAGGGAATACTAAGAAGAGGGGAACTGATGGGTCTTAATAGCCTTTCGGAAGGCGAACAGATTTTCCAAAGAGCGAATGTTCAATGGCAAGGAGTTCCAGAGCATAGCTCCCAAAACCCGAAAGGAACGACCACCAATTCGGCAGAACTTAGTACGGGGAACAGTCACTAGGTGTTGGCCTAGTGAGCGCAGGTTGCGCTGTGGCGCATAAGGTGTTAGGAGCGGGCGCAACAGTTCTGGACTTCCGGATTTAAGGATCTTGAATACCATGGTGAGGGTTTTGAATTGAATGCGAGATTCAATGGGCAGCCAGTGCAATTTTCGAATGGTAGATCTTACAGAACATCTGCGGGGGAGACCCACCAAGGCTCTAGCCGCAGAGTTCTGAACGCGTTGTAGCCGCGCTATCTCCGCTTTATTGGCGCCCAAAAGAAGAACACTCGCATAGTCCAATCGAGAGAGGATTATGGATTGAACAATGAGTTGGCGGACTTTAGAGTAAAAAAAAACAAGTATTGGGCTAAGGCTCCTCAGCAGGCCCACACAAGTAGCTGCCACTCTTTTCGTGTGGGTTTGGAAACTAAGCGAGGAGTCCATCCAGACACCCAGATGTTTGACCAAGGATTTAGGTGGTGGGATGGTGCCCAACGAAGAGGGCCACCAGTGCTCATTCCAATGTAGACCACAATTTCAGCCATACTGGTTTGGAGGCTGCTTGTGGTTACATCTAGTGGTAAACAATCATACCAATTCCTTCTGCTCACTATTTCTGAATCCTTCAAGGAACACAAAGGGAGACACAAGAACAGAAGGGATGCCACCACATCATAACTTAGTGGGAAAATGGAAACTATGGATGCAATCACATGTCCGGTGGAGCAGGATCCCCAGATGGGATAATCCTAATTTTGATGAAACAAGGCCAAGGGCCATATTATTGAAAGTGCTCTGGGACACAACAGGTATGCTCACACACTCCTTACAAACAAAAGGAGCTCAAGGGGGAAAGAAGGAGAAAGCCGCCCCCCACTCAGTCAGTATTCACCAATAAATGCCTCCTCCACCACACACCGGTTCGTCGTACGGCCAATGGCAGAGTTGCACAATCAGTCGTGCTCCTGCCCCAGATGCGTTACTTAGCACTAATCTGTCAGGTCATGGTGTCATGGTGTGTTAAGTCAGGTCACACTCACCTTTTTCACCACTGTGGTAGTTTGACATCACAGAAGGAGCTGAAAATGCTTGTGCAGTCTCTTCTGTAACACGCATCACAAGTATCGCACAGGCAGAATCCCAAGGGGGTGTTGTTCCCTCACTTGAGGGAACACTTTGCATCTGTGCCCGTGCCATATTACATTTGCAGGTGCACAATCAATCAAGTTGAGGTGGGTGGGTCCCGACTGTGTGCCTTTGGAAGGTGGAAAAAACGGATCCAAGGTCCCACCTCCCCTCCGGCGTCCTCCGGCTGGCAGGTGCAGTCACTTATTGCACCCATCGGTCCTGTCTTCCGCTACTGCTCTGTTCAAAGTGCAAATGCAGGGTTGGGCCTGTAATGGGAACAATACTTTTGCTTTCAAACATCACAATGTCCCATTTTGTGCCAGGTACACCGATATAAATGTGTGCAGAAGAGCAGAGTGGAGCAGTTGCACTGTATCCATATTAAGGCCCCTGGTGTACAGGACAACGAGCCCAATTTTACCAGCTTGGAACATCAGTCCACTAAAATCTTATGCTGATCGGGCAGAAAACGCAGACGACCCTGGCAAGCACCCTCCTAAAACATGGTGGGAGCAGAGAACACTCCCCCTTCCCCTCTCAGCCCACAGTCTCTCCGGTCTACTGATGTCATAGTGTCATCTCCCTCCTGTCGTTCCCATTTGGGGGCAAATGTGAGCATTATTTACCACAGAACTGGAAATCCATATGGTGTTTGGCCTGGTAAACTGGGTCTGCATGGCTATTCCTCATTCTGTGGGGATTCATTAGTAATTTGCATGTTACTGGTGGAGTGTTACCACCTGGTACAGGTGTTTACAGGTGCAGAATTTGCTTCCCACCAGTACCGGGCAACTCATAATTGGGAGCTATGAGACTTCAGTGCCTTGTAGTTAAAGACAGATATTTGTTGCCAACATCCTGATACCAAGTGTTGTTGAAATCCCTCCATGCTAGGATCCATACATTACAGCGCATAATGCAGTCACATCCCCATTATGCAGTGTGCAATAGTTATTTAACCCTTCCTTAGGAGGGACAGACATATTTCCTCGAGTCCTTTCTAAATAGGAAAACAGGAATCATGGTGTGACACTGGTATGGGTAGATTAGAAAACTAGCGACAGAACCAGTTCTAGAGGAAAACAATGTTTTGTAAGTTATTTGTTTGAAATAAGCAATGGTTATGAGCATGGGGATTCACATAAGGCTATCACGGGTACTGTGGGTCTTTTTCTTTGCCCTGCTTTGAACGGGAAACAACCTTTACAACGCAACCATTACATCGCACTACACTTACAACACAGTCATTACATCGCAGCATCCTTTACAGCGCATGTTCCTACAATGCAGGCATTACAACGCATGACACTACTTTGCATGACACTACATCGCATGTCACTACAATGCAGGCATTACAACGCATACCATTCCAACGCATACCATTACAACACATAGTACCCCTACACTATTCAAAACTTACCCTACTGTTGCACATCCTGGAGTTAGAATAGTAATTTTTACCCCTACACTATCCAACACTTACCCTACTGTTGCCCCCCTGGAGTTAGAATAGTAATTTTTACACCTATACTAGCAAATACTTACCTTAAATGCAATCTAATGGTATGCTTTGTAATGGTATACGTTGTAAAGGTATAATGCGATGTAATGGAATGCGTTGTAAAGGTATTTTCAAAAAATGCGATGCGATGTCATGCGATGTAATGGAGTGCGTTGTAAAGGATGTTGCGATGTAAAAACTGAGTTGTAAAGGCATTTATTTATTTATTTATTTATGTTCTTATATAGCGCCTGAATAGACCCCCGAAGGGGTATCTCCGCGCTTTTGCCTGTTGAGAGAACATTGATTATACAGATTCGTGCTCAAGAGTGACTGAGTGGGAAGATGTGTATTTAACTACTAGTAAAAAGATAGGTTTTGAGGGTTTTTCGAAAGGAAAGGTGGTTGGTGATTTGTTTTAGTGTCTGAGGGAGAGAGTTCCAGAGAACAGGTCCAGTGTGTGCTAGGGCACGGCCTCCCTGTCTAGATTTTTTAATTCTGGGTACCTGTAATAGCTGGAGGTTGCTAGAGCGTAATGAGCGCCCAGGGACATAGGGTTGGAAGGCTTTTGTTAGGTATTTTGGCCCCGTACCTGTCAGACATTTGTGGATGGAGCACAGGATTTTAAATTTAGTGCGTTGCCGTACTGGAAGCCAGTGTAGTTCAGCTAGTAGAGGGCGGGAGGGAGTTCTGGGTGGAGCATTGAGGACTAGCCTTGCCGCCGTGTTTTGGACTACTTGCAGTTTGTTAAATTGGCCTTCGTTAGTTGATAAAAGAAGGCCATTGCAGTAGTCCAATCTGCTGATGACTAATGCCTGGACTAAGGTCTTTCTATGTCCTACTGGTAGGTATGGAAACACCCTTCTCAACAGTCCAATGGCCCTGAAACATGTACCGGCAACTTGGTTGACGTGATCTATAAATGTAAGGGCTTGGTCGAATTGCACTCCCAAGTTTTTCACGGTCTGTTTCGGGATGGGAACGGGTCCCAGTTCTAGGGGCCACCACTCATCAGACCACAGTTTCACCGCCTCCCCGAACAGTAGTACTTCTGTTTTGCCAACATTACATTGAAGGCAGTTCTTGGCCATCCACTCTGATACTGCCCTCATTCCATCTGCAAAAGATTTTTTTAGAGCAGGTGTAAAGGTTTTGAAAGGGAACAGAAGTTGGGTGTCGTCGGCGTATGACACCGGGGTGAACCCAAAGGACCTCACTAAGTCGGCCAGGGGGGCCACATACACATTAAATAATCTGGGGCTTAGGCATGAGCCCTGTGGCACTCCCCTGGTGAGCTCCCTAGAGATGGATTTATGGGAGCCCAGTCTGACTTCTTGAGAGCGGCCTGAGAGGAAGCTCTCCATCCAGGACAAAGCTACACCCCCCAATCCCACATCCCTCAGACGACCGAGAAGCACTTCGTGAGACACCGTATCAAAGGCAGCGGATAAATCCAACAGCTCCAAAATCATAGACCCCCCACCCTCCAGTGTCATCCTGATGATATTGATCACTGCTAGGAGGGCTGATTCGGTGCTGTGGTTTGGCCTGAACCCAGATTGTGAGTAGTCCAGGCCATCCGTTGCCTCGATATGATTTGATAGGTGGGTGTTCACGTGCTTCTCAGTCATCTTACCAATGAGCGGTAGAAGGGAGATGGGCCGAAGGTTTGAGAGGTCCGTCCAGGGGGAGGCCGTTTTTTTCCTTATTGGGTTCACCACCGCAATCTTCCATTCCCTTGGGACTTGCCCTTCAGTCAGTGAGATGTTCATCACTGACTGGATGGAGGGTCCCAGGAGGGTGATCAGAGGGGAGACCAATTTTGCAGGAAGGAAGTCATTAGGAGACCCGGTTTTTATGTGGCTGATGAGGGGTGGCAGATCTAAATAGCTGACCGGTGGAAAGGTAAGTAGTGAGTTTTTGTTCTGAGTAGGCGGGTCTTTGGGGAGGGAGGTCGTGATTCCAGCACCACTGGAAGCTAAGATTTTGTTATAGATGAGATTAATTTTGTCCTCAAAGAACATTGAAATCTCATCACAGAGTGTTTGGGAGAATTCATCGGGGCTCTCACTGGCTGTGGGTTTTACAAAACTCTGTAATATTTTAAACAGCTCCCATGGACAGTTACCTGCCTCTGCTAGTTGTAAGGAGAGGCTGTTTTTCCTAGCTTGCTTTATGTTTTTATAATAGGTTGACTGGGCCTCTTGATAGATTATCCTTTTCTCTTCAGTTTTTGATTTCCTCCATGCTTTTTCTAGACACCTGCATTTCTGTTTCTCTATTCTAAGGTCTAGTGAGTACCAGTTTTCTTGCTTGGTTGGAAGATATTGTTTATGGAGTTTTAGTGGAGCCAGGGTGTCAATGGCTAGCTTTAGTGAGTTATTGAATTTTTCTAATGCAGTGTCTGCTGAGTCTTCGTCTGTAAATGTTGGTTGTGTCCAGTTATCCCGCAGCTTTTCCACCGATATTTTGTGCCATTGACGGCGCAAGATTGGCGGGGGCGGTGTTTTGTGCAAGAATTTAATTGGACCAGTCAGAAGAAACTCTATCAAAAAGTGGTCGGACCAGCAGATTTCTTTGGCAGGGAAGCATTGTATTTTAGTGCAGTTGGAAAATAGAGAGTCCAGGGTGTGTCCACCTGTGTGGGTAGCACCATTGTTTAATGCTTTTAACCCCAGGTTAGACAAGTCTGCTGTTAGTGAGATCGTTTCAGGATGTGCCGGGTTATCCATGTGTACGTTGAAATCACCAAGGAGGATAAAGTCCTCCTTGGCTTTAAAATGAGGGGCTAGTAGCTCCAGCAGGGATAAGGCAAAGTCCGGATTGGATCCTGGAGGGCGGTACACTAGTGCGCCTTTCCAGGAGATGTGACCCGCCGAGTTGATCTTAAAGATCATAATTTCCAATTGGGCACTTGACCTTTGTTCTAAAATAGTTACCTTAAGTGTGTCCTTATATATGATGGCTAAGCCACCGCCAGTTTTGTTGGTTCGGTCAAAGTGAATAATTTTGTGGCCTGATGGGACCCCTAGTGTTATTGCTGTAACTGTATGGGGTTTCATCCATGTTTCGGTAAGAAAACATATGTCAGGCTGGATGGTGTTAATAAGATCCCATACCTGAATTTGATGTTTTGGGAGGGACCGGACATTTAAAAGAAAGCATTTTAGTCCCTCTAGAGGTGTTATTTTTGGAGCGTTTTCATTAGTGCTCTTCCTGACAGCTAATGATTGAAAGCGGCATTTTAGGCACGAAAAACAACCCTCAAGATGTAGACAAGGTATTAGTGTGCCACAATGTCCCCTAGGTTGTAGATCTAGGAGAAATTTGGCGGGGTATGTAATGTTTCTTGTACCTGCGATGTCAGGGTCCGCAGTGGTTGAGCCCATTGCCCCTAGGCCACGTACTGTCGCAGACGGGCGCAGACGGGCTGCTCTTTGGCTGGTCTTCGGCGTCGCTTCGGCGCCGCTGCGTGCGATCGCTGCGCGCTTGTGAGGGGCGATGGCTAAATAGGCCTGCAAAAACCATCCACAAGAGCGCTAAGCGCTCAGGAAGTGCCCCCACAGGAAGTGCCTGGCTCTCCCTGACCCGCCCTCCGCGCAACGGTATTGGCTACCGCGTCGGACCGGGGCGGGCAGGAGTGAAAGACGAGCACAGGCTTCCTCACAGTAACTGTTACCTCCCCCTTGTAATCAGGAATAGAAGGAAATACAGGGAACGACCACCAAGTGAGGTGCTAATTCAAAGAGTGTAAGTGAAGTCGTTTTAAATTTTTAAAATGTAAAGGAAAAGGTAAAATGTTCCGTTTTCAATTTCCACACAGCAACATCGTTTTTAAATCAACAAATGCTTTTAAAATATTCACAAGCAGGTTATTTCCTTACACTCGCATGCAGCAGTTTGAGCACAGCGCGAGGCACGTTAGTAGTTACCTCAGCAGACAAGCGGAATGGGGACTCTGCCACCGTCACCCTTCCGCAGCCTGCAGTTAACTGGGCTCCGCCTTAATAGGCCTTGTAAATGTATGCGTTGTAACGTCATACATTCGCTTCGAACCCAGTATTTGTGAATACCGTAGCTTGATGTTTCTAAGCTAGCCACAATCCTTGGGCAACCTGGCAGCTCCAATATGTATGAGAAATGGGATCATGACCACAATCTCTCAAGCAAAGAGCCAGAGTTTTTCTATTACTTCTTTACGCAAAATGAACTGGAGTGATGCAAGTCCTATGGAGTTAGATATGTTCTTCTTTAATGAGAGTAAAGTTTGAGGTAACTATGTGTCATGTATAAGAGGCCAGCTCTCACAATAAAAGTTATGGGTAAGTTATGGTTTCTACTACTCATAAGACATTACCATGCTGTTAGTTCACTTAAAAGCAGTTAAAGTGATAGTATTGCTCCAAACCAAAACCTAAAATCACTGAAATGCACCTATCTTGTACGTAATCCACAACTCACCCCCCCCCCCCACCACCATGCACAGTTCTCAAGAATTAACATGTGACATTCATGCAGACACTAGTTACTCCCCATTACAGAAGTACATTGTGTTGCCCTTCCTCCAAACCACCGTTTCAGGTGGGTGTGAAGTGGGGAACAGCTGCTGGACAAAGGGAAGAAATGGTTCCTTGTCTAATTGGATGTAAATGTTTTCTGGCATGATACAGAAGGAAGCCCTCCATATTTAATGATAGTGTAAGGGAAAAGGTTTCTTTAAAGAGAAAAGTATTTTCTCTGTGGAGAATTAATTGGAAATACACATTCCTGCAGCAGGTATTTAGGTGGGTTGTCAGCCATGAGAACAATCAACTGTAGTACTATAGATTAACAGAAGTATGTATACAACAGTAGCAACCATTTGCATCTGTTTCCATGCACAATGCATGGGATTTTTGGGGAAACCACACAAAAGAAGGAATGTACAAAAGTGCTGACGTGAATCTACGATACATGGATTTCTTCATTTTTAAGTAACTTTTTGGGAATTAAGCTCTTTGGAATTACTTAAAACAAAAGTGTCTGTGTTTCTAGCTGAAATAAAGTGTGGTTTTCTACACTGTTTATATTGATCAATTTTGCAAACACCAATTCCGCTAGAGCAGATCTTTAATTCTCATTTACGAATTTGAAAAGGACTACAGCCACCCACCGTACCTCATAGAATTATTAAAAATTACAAACGTGCATTGTCTGTTTTCCTTAAAGAAAAACAGGATGCATTTTTAAAAAAATATGGAAAGTTAAACTAACATTTTTTTTTAAGAGTAGGCAGTGGTCGACCAGACAACTGCCTAACCTTAAAAAAAAAAATTCTCGTCATTCACACAAGATAAGGTGTCCTTTAGGGCCCCTTCACGTTTATGAATGGGTTACCACTACACTATTGTGGTCTGTAAAATATTATGTTTTTGCGAAACGGATTTGAGTCGTAAAACATGAATACATCACATTCTGAATTGGTATTTGGAAGAAATGCCCTAAACACACCCCTTCCAAATACTGATTCGCTAATTAGTAGCAATTTGGGTTTGTTACATTCTAAAAGTCCTTTTTGCAGTTGCAAACGGCACAATTGTGTGAATTATAACTTTTGAGAATGGAAAATGCCTTTGTACACCTGGGGCCAGATGTATGACCGTTTTTAGCAGTCGCAATTGGAAAATCGGGCCGTTTGCGACTGCTAAAAAGGGTTGCAACATGTACAAAACCCTATTTTGCGAGTCAGTAAATTATTACCGACTCGCAAAATAGGGTTTGCGAGTCCCTATTAGGATGGGGCATGCCAAGGGCGTCCCTACCTAATAGGGAGTCGCAGAGGGATGTAGGATTGTTTTGTGACCGCAAATAATTGCAGTTTACCACCTCCTTCAAGTAGGTGGTAAGCCTCTCAGAAACAGGAAGGTGTCTCCTGGGGACCGATTCCCCTTTGTAAATGTATGCACAAATAGTTTATAAGAGCAGGCAGTGCTCCCACGGACAACTGCCCGCTCTTAAAGAATTAAAAGAACACTTTTCATTTTATTTTTTTTAAGCGCATCCAGTTTTCCTTTAACGAAAACTAGCTGCATTTGAAAAAAAAGTTGCTTTATTTAAAGAGCAAACACAGGCATGGTGGTCTGCTGTCCCCAGCAGGCCCCATCCCGGTGATTTTAGCCCATTCCCAATGGGTCGCTAATTGCGACCTGCCTCATGAATATTGATAAGGCAGGTAATTTGCGGTTCCATTGGGAATCGCTAAATGTGTCTCAGACACATTAGTACATTCCGTTTTGTGACTCGCACAAGAACCTTTTGTATCACCATATCTGTACATAGTCTCCACCTCCTCAATGAGAAAGTAGCTTGTTTTCACCAGCTTCAGCAATCACAGGATTCAAATTCTAATCCTCTATGTGTGGTCCATGCTGGTGGCGACCCACCTCAACCTAGTTGTCATGCCCCAGCCTCTGCCCAGGTATATATGCTTCTAATTTTGCATTTACAACTCCATGCCCATTTACAACTTGGTTGACCCAACTATAGCCTTTACTCTAAGCTAGACGCATTTCGCTTTTCATCACATCGTTTAAAAAAATGTTTTTTAACCTGTGCAGCGAATTAAATTAGCCACCCAGGGCTGCTGACCTGGCAGCGCCCGGGAGGCGGCGCCTTCTAGAATGAACGTTCCAGAGCCTGCACAATAATAATGTGCTTTGACCAGCCGCTGACCCATCGCGGCGTGTGGAATGAAAAATGCAACCACGCTTGGGTGGACAATGGCAATAGGCAGCTTTGATTTCCTTCTGGAATGGCACATACCTTACTTCCTGTTTGATATATGTCTTGCCACTATTAAAGTGAAATTAAAGACGCGCGACACCTCTTTCTCTCGTACTCAAGTTTGCCATGAACTCTTGCTGGCATTGCAGTTTAAGACGATGAGTGTTGTGCTTGCTTAATTCAATGTTCTGGCCAAAGAAAACAAAACCATTTCAATCTTCACTCCGGGCCTTTACTTATCATGCACAAAGTAAATATGGGGTGTACGTCACCAGTGCTGTTGAGATATAATTTGCAAAAACTGAGGCAGTGAAGCCAGAACTGTAACTGAAACCAGAAAGATATGTGTACCTCTTGTGTCCAGTTTTCTGGTGCTTTCGAAGTACACTGAAGCTTGCAGTAACAACAGAGCTCTCAAGTTTATCCAATCCATTCGTGAGAAGCTTATTCAGTCTAGGTTTTTGTCTTTGCTTTCCGGTGTCTGCAATGCTGCTGAGCCCATTGCAACGTCTAGATCACCAATCTCACAATGCAAAAAAATATATTGGGACTTGCTGGATATACTACTGGGGAACTTGAGAGCACCACAACAAAAGTCCCAGATATTCAGGGCGGGACTGACTGTAGCGGGCACTGGGTATTTACCCCGTGGACCGGGAGGGTGGGGGCCGGCTTTGTACCGGTGGGGCTGATTTTGTCGCTGGGGGACGGTTTTGCAGCTTTGCAGCAGTGCTGCAAAATCGGTCCCTTGTAACAAAAGCGCTGCAGTGTTCAAGCCTCACCCCGGAGGCCGGTCAGACATAATTGTCAGGGTTGGTTTGTGATCCCAGTCTGGCCCTGCAGATATTTTAATCACTTCTTTGGAGATTTATAATGTTATTCCATGGGGCAGGACTATGTTATATGTTATGTGTATAGCACACAACTCGCCTGGGAGGATATCCTGGCAGGGATAGATGTGGAATTCAAGAACTGAAGAGGCGGTTCTCATTGCAAAGGCAGGTAGGAGAAGGCAGGACTACTGTATGTGGTGCTGTGATTTTTGGGCCATGTCGGTCTTCAGTATGAAATGGCCCTTCTTCATACCACCACCCACGCTTCAAACCACAGACAAAGTCTTAAAGCGACATGGTACCAAGATTGAACCCACACTTCAGTGACTTTAAATGTTCATGGTAATTTCAATGGGTCTGCTATTTAATCACCTACTATTTAAGTTCAGTGTGGTTGGAACGAAGGGCCTGATTCAGACCTCGGTGCCAGGTCACTCCGTCACAACAGTGACGGACATCCCGTCCGCCGAAATATAAATCCCATTATAGCCTATGGGATTTATATTTCGGCGGACGAGATATCTGTTGACGTTGTGACAGAGTAACCCTTCTACTAAGATCTAAATCGGGCCCTAAGTATACTGTCTATTTATTTATTTACCACTTGCATGTTAGGCGGGAGATACAAAGATGGGGTTCAGATCTCTTGATCAGTGACACTGTTGGGAACCAGGATGTATTATGACTGCCTTAGTAATCTTAAGATATTTTGGTAGATGGATTCTGGTGACTATGTAGAAATGGGAATGCAGGGAGGAGGAATAATACATCCCAGAACTTTAACAATGAACAACCCATTAATATAAGCCCAGTATTCGATATCTTCCTCTTTTAGGACTGATCCAAAACATGACGACTGAAACATGGCATCCACCTCCTTGATTCTTCTTACTGCTGTTCAACTTTTTTCAAATTGACTATTGCCAATCTAATAAAGAAAATATAATAAACATATAATAAACGTAGGATACAGGGACATTATAGTTAGGAAATAGCGTAAATTTTGTTTTTTTAGAAATTCACTAAAAAAACAAAGATTAGAAGGGCGTTATAGTTAGGTTCAGATTTTACATGCACAAAACCAAAGAAATTCATCAATTATAGTTATATTTATCTCAAGACAGTATTACTCGTGCTCTAAGGTAACTATAACTCGCACCCCCACCATGAAAAGTTTTCTCATCAATAATTTTATATCTAGTGTATATTCTACACTACAGCTGCGTAAAGGACCAGGAGGAAATGTCTCCAGCCTTCTTTGTGTTTAATTTCAGCAATGTGATTGCTCCTCATGCATCTTCTTAAAGAAATCTGTGATGACATGAATTCTCTTATAGAGAAGATGATGAGACTGCAAAGAGGTGAATCTCCGCCAAGCAAGGATACTTCCACCTAACTATATAAAGCATGTGCTTCTTTGTTTGGTGGAGATGTCTTCATATTCTTCGGCATCAAGAAAGCGTCACCAAAATCATCGGGGAACGCGCCGGGGGGCCTTTTGGTAATCTATCAATCACCCTTAGCATACTACTACGGTGGACAGGGCATGGCCAAATGGTTGAGCTGCCAAGTGATTTTACACATTTGCATACTCGTAGTAACCTAAAGGTTGTCCACTCTGCTCTCACCAGGGGAGGGCAAGAAACAACCCACTTGTCACACTCACTAAAGGCTGCGTTCTGATAGATCAACAATGCATTCACCCCCACCAAGGATTTCAGATTGCTTTTTGACGTGGATTTGCCAATAAAACACAGTTGCTTCCCTTCACCAAGCCCAGGAACTTCTGAGCATGGACTGCAGGGGGAGCCTCGATGCCCCGTGGTCCCATCCGGCTCCCCGCCTCTAGTTAGAGCCGGCATTGCTTCTACACGCAGGGAGCAGCAAAAAAATGCTGCTACCTGCATGCAGGAGCAATTCTTTCATCTGTTTTCCTGCCTGCTTGACAGCGGGTAGGAAAACAGATGAAAAGTTTGCTCCCAGCAGGCGGGAGCAGTTTTCGGCTCCCGTCCGCTGGGAGTGGACTTACTGTTTGCTCTCGCTCCTCGGAAATATAGCCATATATATAGATTATATTTTATTCCTGTATGTTGCTGCTTTTCCAGCATATTGTAGGGACAGTGGAGATTTCCTCTCAACTATACATAATGTAGACTGGACAGATTCCTTTCTCATGATTACAATGGACTTTATGTCATTGTACACTTGTATTGACCACTAATTTGGAGTGAGGGCATGTGAGCATTTTGTAAAAACTAGATTGGTGAGTTTTTGTGAACATAACAGAATACTCATTAGTATGATTCAATTTTGCTTAAGGGAAATCAGTTTTGTACATGATGGGGTCTTCTATCTTCAAAAGGTGGGGACCTCTATTTGCACCTGCTTTGCACACAGCTTCCTGAATCTCGTGATGGGCTGGTGGGAGGAGCAGGTGGCCTGGGAAGTGGACAACCAAGATTACACCAAACACATTTTTATTTGGACTTGTTATTCTGACTATTTGTTTTTATTATAGGATGGCCTTCAAGAGTAAGCATGTCTTTTCTTAAACAAACTAAATGATAATCATTACAATCTGAGATTCACCATTATCATGAGTTTTAAAGAGATTGATTTTCTGGACGTGAGGCTATGGGTAGAAGGTGGGAAAGTACATACCACCATACATCGAAAAGAAATGGCAGGCAACAGTGTACCACATTATGAAAGTCATCATTCTAAAAAATTGATTGATAGCATCCCCTATAGAGAAATGTTGAGACTTTAAACAAAAAAATCTGTTGTACGGAGACTGATCTTACAAAAGCGTCGATACACATGAACCAAAGATTTAGAGAGGGGATATACTAATAAGGTTATAAGTTTAGCTACTAAGTCAGAGCCTCTCACTAAGGATCAACTACTTTACCCTAATGCAAATAGTAACCTTAAGGAGAAATGCATACGCTTCATCACTACATTCTATCGGCTTCCCACAGAATTCATAATCTTAGGTGTAAACATTTTGTAAAATGTTGTCATTGGCCGGGAATTATTCATGAAACCCACCATCACGTATAGGATAGGAAAGACTTTGGGGGACAATCTTACACATAGTTACCACACTAGGACCCAAAAGCAGAATACGTGGCCTACGCCATCCAAGGGGTTCTATAAATGCAGACATTACAAAGCTTGCAGATTTATGACTAACACTGCTGTGTACTCCACTTCCAGTGGACACAAAATGAAGATAGGCCAGTTTTTAAACTGTGCTTCTGATTTATGCATTATGTCCATGCTCATTAATGTATGTGGGTAGCACAACTTTTCAGTTAAGAAATCGGATTTTGGAACATCAATGTGCTATTAAGAATTTAGATTTTTCTTATCCTGCGGCAAGGCACTTTTCTGATAAACACCAGGGTGATGTATCAAAACTTAGGTTATCTGCCATTGATAGGGTGGAGAGAAATATAAGAGGTGGCTACAGGGTTAGACAACTTAAACAACTGGAGTCGAGATGCATTTTGGATTTGCACACAAAATATCGGTCTGAGTTAAACAAGGATGAGAAATTCGAAGTGCATGTGGGGTGATTCTTTAATCATCCACATTCAACTCTACCCCCGATATCATTTGTTAGCCCCAGCTTTTCATGTCAACTACTATAAAAGATAAGGGGTTCTTTACCTTGCTGGCACTGAGTAGTCCCCTATCACTTTCCAATTGCTATGGAAATTAGTGTTATGATCTGTTTTTGAAGTTCACCCGTTCCTGTACAACTTAACATAGGGTAAGCACTAGGATTAGGGCAGGATGTCATATAGTGAATGGATACTCTTTCCCTGAGACGAGAAAGATATGTACATACTGTGAAGTTTCTCTTAATTTTGTGATGTGGTATGGGCACTTGTCCTTCATTGTCGCATTTTCTTATGTTGTAATTTTGGGGTGACCGATTACCACTGGACTCGCGTGGGACGCATGGCAGGGGGGATGTGAACTCACACTCGTTATGTCGGAGTTTTTATAAATGTGAATAATGAGTATCATACTAAATGATTAATCAACTGCTTAGGGCGGCGTCAATAAAGACGTGGTGCAGATTTTAGGTCCTTATTTAAAGAGATCTACAAATGTTTTTACTATTGGCAGTGACAGTTGGTTAGCATCTTTTGTAATATTAAGATGTCATAAACTTCCACTTTAATTATTATTATTTTATTTAAATAATGCTCATGTCGCTGCAGAAGTAGATTCCCTATATTAGCCAAGGATGCTGGAATGCTCTTCGTACCACTGTATTAATGTGGGATACAATGGTTTGGCCACATTTTAGTGTTACCCCCAGGTGCTGCACCATCTGCCCCAACATGAAAGAGTTATTCACCGTGGTATCCAGATAAAGTAGAGACAGGCAGGTTCCAATTATCGTAATAGTACAGACCCAACAGATTTTACTATACCCTGTTTCGGATGTCTGGCTGTCATTCAGTGAGTTGCAGTGATGGATATAGGCGTAATCTACTGATAAACTACCTTTGATCTGAGCCAGCCGAGATACTTATCTACTCAGTTAGTCATAATAACTTCATTCAAATGCACAAGGTATCCATAAAACCACCGTGCATACCATAAAAATATGTAAAAGCATAATAAAACATCTCATAAAAGACTAATAAAATCAAATCCAGATAATAGCAGCATTAGTCAATACAGTATATTCTAATAACAAATGGCTAAAAGCTGCCTAAAGGCTCTGATGTTAAGCCTTTTAATATGCAAAAGTAAGGAAAGCTTCATGTATATAATATAAAAATTACAAAAAAATGTAAAGTACTGGATGGACTGCCCAGATCTCTGATCACAAGGGAGGGAACTTAAGTCAAGATTCTCCTGGAAGCCCAGTGGGAAACACAATAAATATTTAGCTGGGCCAGCCCTGAAAAGTAACAATACGCTGCGCTCCCAGTATCCCATTGCGCTCCCAGTGTCCCATTGCGCTAATAATAAGGCATTTGGTGGGTGGAGCTTCTGCAAACCACATTCATATAGGCTGTCACACTCGTCTTCCCCCCTCTCCACAGTCGTTCTTGTGGTGTGATCAAGAATATATAAGGCTTGCTGAACAAGTTTTTTGTTTATATTAATATTAAGCTCGGGATCCGAACAAACATGTTGCAAGCGGTCCTATGATGGCTTAATTCTACGCGAGCTAGCTGTAGAGTTGTTCGGCTCCTTTCCCATTTGAGGCAGTCCATAATGTTGTCTCCAGTCAAACTGCCCTCCTTGTTTTTCCACACAGCTAGCCGCAATAAGGCGGGGCAGGCTGTAATGTAATCTTCTATGTATGAGACTCCCAGTTCTACAAGGCAGATTAAGTGGGAGGACATTATAGGGACTGCCAGGACCTTTCTACAAAACCTGTTTTTGTCAAACTGAATGATATCACTTTTAGAGGTACATCACACCACAACTCGAATGTGGCAAACGGGATATATACATTTGCAACAAGGGATGAGAGCTCCCCCTCCAGATGGTTGAAGTGAGTTAAAGAGTGACCCAAGGGCCCATGACAGTTTAATCCTACACTGAGTGGTATGTGGTACACACAATCATGTTGGGGCAAAAGTAACCTTCAGGTATGGAAAAGTGCTAGTGCATTTTAAGGGCGTCTCTTGGGGCCACATGTCATAATATAGGATTTAGTTTGTAAATCCAATGTGGCCATAAAATCCACAAATGCGTACCGTAGAAGGCGCAGGGCTTTTGATGTTCGGGCCATCAGCACTGCGTCATCTGCATATAGGAGAGAGGGGAGTGATAAACCTTTAACTTTTGGGACATCTGGAGTAATAGAAGTTAAAAAGGGTGAAGCTTATTATCATATAAAATAAACAAAAAGAGTGGCTAATACACACCCTTGCCTCACCCCACCATGAACATCTATGTCATCTGAAACATCTGCATGAGTATTAATGCGAATTCTCGTTTTCATGTCCCTGTGCAAAAAAGCCAAAACGTGCACCAGTGCCTTGACAAGGATACAAAATGGACTCGTCCTGTGCCGCTCCTTAATTCTGTTATACAGGACCCTTCCTAAAATAGTAACTGCTGTGTCAATTAGGAATATAGGCTTGTAACAGCCTGGATGGGAACGGTCACCCTTCTTAAAAAGTGGCACTATAATAGAAGTTTTCCATGATTTTGGCAATGGGGAACTAACAAAGTTATTAAAAACATTCACTAGTAAGGGTGCCAAGAAATCGGGGTTACACTTATTAGATCAATTGGAACACTATTAGGGCCAGGGACCTTACCACTAATCCCTGGTTAATAGCGTCTTCTACCTCACTCAGAGTTACTGGAAAACCTGTGCAATTATTAGGAACCATGGGGTGTTCTATCCCAACAGTTGTAGCAGCATAGATTTTTGTAAAATAAGCCTCCCATGTCTCGCTTTGAATATGACAACTAATTGTGGACACAATTTGATTTCTAGGTATCATATCTGATACTGCAGACCAAAGACTGTTCTTATTTTCCGCAAATACAAAAGATTCCCACTGTTGGGCCAGCACCTCTCTTCTCCGCCTAGTAGCGACTTCCTTACATTGTCTTCGTAGGAAAGCCACCATCGTGGAGTCCCTAGGTTTCGCCATGAGGACCTTATGTAGTAAGCGATTAAACCACCTAGGTTTGTTGTTTGTGGGCTGGGATGGTTTTAGTAAGGGTTTCCTTATGTTGCTGCAAAGATTATTAAAAGCACCTACCACCTGATGTTCTGTATCATCTTCCACTAGGCAAGCCTCAACCAGTTCCATATTCTCCATGATCACTTTAATGAAAAATATGGCTGGCTCCTTAAGCCTCCATACCAACCTTAAACCATCTGTAGACGGCTCAAGATTACTGGCTCTGATATCGTCCACTCTATATTGCAGCTTTGGGGACATTGAGAATGCTAGCTCAATAGGCTTATGATCCCCAAAATTTGAGAGAACTACTGTCCCATACAGCAGAGGCTCTATCAAATTAGTCGATATAAAAAAAGTTATTATAGCCCAAGAGGAAGAGAAAAGGGAGAACAGTTGATACACATGTTGTGAAGTTGCCTGTCTTTAGGGGCTTACTTGCAGGAAGTGACAGGAGAAGTGGAGCAGTTCATAGAGCGGGACTCGGAAGATACCATGCACACCAGAACATGTTTTACTAAACATGTTTCCTCACACAGCCAAAGTTACCGATACATTTCAAGACCTTGCATTTATATTGGCAAAAAGAGAGATAACCAGTAAATGGAAGGCATTAAATGGCCCCAGCCTCCAGGGATGGAGCAATGGGCAAGCAGCGAAGGCGGATTTCTGCTCAGGAATGCGAGAAGAGGTATAGGCAGGATTGAGAGAGCACGAGCTTGGGAGGTGTTACTGGAAGACATGAAAATTCGGACCCAGAAGTGGAATCTGCCACCTCAGAGGGCGTGCCTGGTCAGGGGAGCCCAAGGGGGCAAGAGCGGGAAGAGGGAATGGAGCCAGAGCCAGAGGGGAGGAGTCCATAATAGAAAGGGCCCCCAAGATCGACGGGGAGGGCCCCATACTACAGAGGTGCAGGATACAAGACCACAGTGCAATCCAGAAGGATGTAGTATGATATCATAGGCAGCAGCAGCAGTGCAGGGGAGGGGAGGGAGATGTTGGGGACAAGTTGGGAGAGGGGCTACGCAGAGGTAGACTAGACAGTGGCACTATGTATGTATGTATGTATGTATTGCGACTTATATAGCGCACGTATCACCCGAAGGCATCAAGGCGCTTGCCTTGGGAACCCGTCCTGGCTTTTCACCTGTGAGATAACCCCTACTGGGTATCCCCAGGGTGAAAGCCAGGCATCCCGCAGCGGGGTGGGCTGCCGTAGTGGAGATTAAGCAACTATTGCCCAGAGTTGCAGCGTGGGACCCCATGATTAGAATAGGCACCGAGGCGAGAATTATCGAGTCCGTGGACATTTTGGGCTCAGGACCCTGCCGCGTCAGGAATTGAACCCTGGTCCCGGGCCAGACATCTGCATCAGAGTCTGCCGCTCTAATCAGTGAGCCACACTCCTCCACTATGACTATTTGTTATATGGCACAGAAGATTATCAGTCGCGTGTATTTAACAAGGACCCCCTGGGTATAAAAGAATAAGGTTCCTAGACCAGGGAAAGAGTAAGCAATTGATATGTAACAATCTAGGCAACCATAACGAAATAAATCAATTTTAATATTTATAAGGAAACTAGGCTACAACAATACTTCTTAGTTTCGACAATTTATTGACAATTAAAAAATTGACACAGTACACTATTTTAAAATTAAAATGCACAATAAAAAATATAATTTCCACAGAGGAAGATAAGCATAATACACCCTTTTATATGCCCTTCCATCTCCTGGAAAGCTAGTATCGCAAGGAAATGAAATTTATAGTGTTGATGTATTGCTACACTAATACTATTTGCAAATAAGGTTTAATTCTAGGCTACAAGAAAATCTGTAAATTGTTTTTAAAGATTGTAAAAATAGTAATTTTATGTGTGTAATTTTCCTCTTTGTAAATTTACCCTCCTTCTTTTAGATATTTTCGTGGTTGCTCCAGAAGAAGGCGCTGGTCGCCGAAACGCGTGTAGAGAACTAATTTGCAACCTTCTTTTAATTTCATAGGCATTTGAATATGTAATATGTAATTTGTGTATTATGCTTATCTTCCTCTGTGGAAATTATATTTTTTATTGTGCATTTTAATTTTAAAATATTGTACTGTGTCAATTTTTTAATTGTCAATAAATTGTCGAAACTAAGAAGTATTGTTGTAGCCTAGTTTCCTTATAAATATTAAAATTGATTTATTTCGTTATGGTTGCCTAGATTGTTACATATCAATTGTTTACAGAAGATTATCAGTACATTCTGTAGTTACTAATTATGCAATATGAGACACAGATAAAAGGACTGGAATATGTAAATGTATTTCTGAAATTGCAGATGCATTGTTGGTTATAAAAGGCAATACAATATCTTTAAAAAAATAAATACAAATAAAAGTTATTATAGAGGAACAGCCTCTTCCCTATAAGTGGGTATCAAAAGGTCATTACAATCTTCCGTGTCCATTACATTATTCAAATCATGGAAGGCCAAATAGGACGTCAGATCTAAGCCTCTAGTGTCAGGGCTCACCATGGAGTTTGCCAGATTATCTGTCACAACCCTTTGGCAGTATTCAAGGGATTAATCTGGTCAGTAAGCCTCACAATAAAATCACCTGCCAAGCAAAGGGCAGCCGAGTACCCTTTATTTACAACTTTGCTTAACAGCGAAGTGATATAGTCGAAAAGAATTGGAAATTCAGTATTAATAAAATCGTTATTATAGAAATTGATTAAATATATACTCAAACCCCTCTTATGTTTCACAACCTGAAAACTATTAGAAGTCTCAATTGATCTAGTACAGCCTTCAGCAGATAAATTCACCCAGGTGGCTAGGCCCCTGATGCACAACCAGATTCCGAGGCAATTGCCACAATACTAGAACACTGAAATCCATTGATAATCAGATTCTGAGTTCCTCAAGTTGCTGGAAGCATAAAAATATCATATTGTCTTATAAAAGTTTGCCATTCTGATAAAAGTATTTAGATCGAAGTCCTGCCACATTCCAACTTAACATCTTCAACACTGTAGGTATCACACAGACCCTTAACGTGGCCAAAAATTGTGAAGTATCAATTTTGGGTACTATTACTGTTGGGGTGGCCATTGTTTACTCCCTGGTAACGGATCTGGGTTCCAGTCAGTCTAACCATCAAGCTCACTTAGGGTGAAAAATCTGTTCTGATGAACCAATGGAAACCCAGGATTATGTCGGTCGAGTGGGCCATGCGGTAAACTCATCATTTTTGGCTTTTAAAAATAACCCAAAAAGAGTGAGCAAATTATGGTGCCATTATAGTCTCTATCCGTTTGTGACCTCAGTATGTTTTTTACCCAGGATAGTTCACAAAATTTTACCACAATACAGTCCCCATCAATGCCCTCGCTTGAACACCTAAACAACCAACCCTCCGCACCATTATAATTTCATTCATCCCCCTTGGGTTGAAATGTTTATGCTTGGCAAGCCAATCGCCAGTTTTATTGCATAGCTCCTTCCATGATTCAAATTGGCCACACCTGAGATGGCACAAAATTTACCACATAGGGTATCGAAGTTGAGTTAACTGTGATCGGTTCTGAACTTGAAGCCCCGAGGAGAGTTGTCCCTGATGCTGGATGTAATGCTTACTTGGTGCCATTGTGGACTTTCCTGCAAGCTTGTTCCTCTTGACAACAGGGCCCAGCTGCGTGCTAGAAAGGTTTTTGGGGCTCTAGGTCTGAACCTTCATTGACATTCACAGCGTCATGGATGCTACCTGCAGTATGCATTTGTGCCGGGGTCCCAGAATCGGGAGATCACAATGCACTACCATTGATAGGGGAACAACCACCAGGTTCGGTTAACGTGGAACAATACGCCAATGATAGCCTACACTCAGTGAGCGTGATCTCATTTGAAATTATCGCTAAAGTTCTTTAAAGCATTCTGTCAATTGTCACTGTTATACGTGGGATGGCGGTTGGCCCGAGGCCACACCAACAGCTTTACATTTGCCCATGTTTCATAAATGGAACACTAACCTTCGGCAAACACCCTATGAGTTGTTGCTTCCCCAAGGCTACCCAGAAAACGGGTCAAAGAGAGAGGGCCTAGCCCAGCCTTGGGTGGGTGCAGACGGGCTCGCCATTAGCCCGGGTGCCTGCGCGCGTCCCACACTGCGTGACTCTTCAGAGCTATTGTAGCATGTCGCCTCCTTGCAAAACAAGCCCCGCCTGGCTGTTCCGCTGTCTAAGGGATGTAGTCCCACACCAGATCGGCACCAAAGTTCCCAGTAATGCAGGCAGGGAAGCGTTCAGAGTCAGCCACTCGATATGTTTGAAAATGAGTCTAATCTCAAGTCATGCTATTCACTTTTATCAAGCACACAGTGTCCTGCTGGCCCTGTCCAACAATGCAAAAATTATGACCAAGGCTTCCAAGGACAATGGATAGGTTTTGAAATGTTTTGGAAGTTTCTGTTGTTTTCAGTAAATTAAATGAGCCGTGCAAGGGAGTTCTACAGATAACCTTTCAGTAGAGAGAATACACGAAAACCCGTGAGAATCTACTGGAATTGTTTTAACAGATATTTTAATGGTACTAGAGGATATTAAGAACATAAAGCTTAAATCTACCCATCACAAAATTCGATTCACTGCAACAGCATGCCTTATATAATGTACAGAGTGACTTTAAACTCCATATAGGACGCAGCTATAAACAATGATAAATCCTTGCCAATTAGAGCTTATATAATTTCTCCTAATGACCACTGCTAGCCAGGCAGTTGCACTCTGAAGCCATTGTCTCTTACTACCTAGATAGGTGAACATGTCCAGGAGTAGACTACTCTCACAGTTTTGAGTCTTATGAGTTAAAACCTCTGATTTAGATCGAACAGGGCCAACATGTGTGCTATGTCACAGATATGGTGGCTAAAAGCTGGCACGCTGCAGCAATGCAAATTGTTGCAAGTTAGAAATCTCAGATTGGAGTGGGTCAGTAGGGTCTGTTTGGGTGATGATGGTTATTTAGACCTTCATGGCCTGATGGGGATTGTTGTGGAGACAGCTGATTTTAACCACGCTGAATAGTGTGCTAAAAGGTACTTGGAATTCTTTGGCTGGAGACTCTAGGCAGGTAGGTTAGTTATCCGGGCTAAGAGACAATTCTGAACAAGTGTTTGTTGACTTCTGTGGAGATTCTTGAGAAGTATTGCTTTTCTTTGTGAGTATTGATTTTTGGTATAATGTACTTCGTGTTATGTGTACATAAGAGTTGATTTTCTTCAAGCTCACTTAGCTCTCTGTAATTTCTTTAGTGAATTGATGGAACCGGTGAGCAAGCCTGAGTAGATCCTGTAGAATTGGGGAGTATACATCAGTTCTTTGGTATTTAAAATGGCGGATTGGAGAAAGGTGTATTTCTTCATTTGAGCTTTCTTGGGAATTTGATGGATATTGCTGGACAATGCAGCTTAGAAGACAGGCGATTCAAGATTCTTTACCAATGTGGTACACAGTGTGGCTGTGCAAGAGCTTTCCTCGTCTCTTTTCTCTATACATTCCTATGGACTCTTCTACTCCTTTATTCTTTGTAACCCTGGTCACATCACTGCTCTACCCTTCTGAGCCCTCTCACCCTCTTTCTCTTTCTTGCCTCTATCTCGACTATCCTCAGCTCCATTTTCTCTGCCCTGTATTTTACTGAGCCTTAACAACTGAACTCCGTAGTGGCCCCCTGCACTCATTTCTTGAATCTGTTAATCATCCTCTATTATACAATCTGCTTTCTCTGATACACAGAAATCCTTCTCATTCCCTGCTGTGTTCACTTTAATCAGCCTATATCAGTCGAGTACCAGGTTCCAGTCTCACTAGCACACACTCCTACCTCTTCGGCCTCACCCACTTCAAAATCACGTTCACTTGACTCTTTCTCTTGATTTTGACTTTTTTTCCTCTCATGTCAGTCTCTTATACCTGCCCACTCCAGCCTCTCGCTCAAAATTCTCTCAATTTGGCTTAGATGTACAACACATTTTACTAGTCGCGACCGGTAAAATGCATTTTCAACTGTACCAACCCTATTTTGCGGGTTGGTAACCTATTACCGACTTGGAAAATGAGGTTTGCGAGACGCTATTAGGAAGGGGCGTGCCAAGGACGTGTATGTAGGAATGCTTTGTAACCATGAATGCGGTCGCAAAGCATTTGCAGTTTACCACTAATTTCAAATTGATAGTAAAAGCATTCGCAAACATGAAGGGGTACCCTTCTCTGGCTCCTCTCCTGATACAGTCTTTGGGCAGAGTGGCTGCATGAACTAGCAGGTAGTACTGGGGCAGTTTCCACATTGGGGTACTGATAAAATAGGTATAATGAAGTGTGAGGTTTTCTGCACCTGCCTGTCATTAGACTTTTCTGAAGCAGTAATCAGGGACGGAAAAACAGGTAGGCCAAAAACTGCAGTCTCTCCCATCATCCCTAACATCAAGTACTCAGGAAGAAGTATTCAGAAGCCCCTTTCTAATAAGATCTTCATGGAATTTTAAAAGGTAGCCCTGTCTTCACATCCTCACTTCAGTGTCTGGGAAAGCGATATTTGTCTTGTGCCATGCTAAGACAGTGGCATCTAAAATAAATAACACTGGCATCAGTACTCAGACTATCTGAAACAAACAGACAGACAGACACGCACGCACCCACACACACACACATTCACAGTGGATGCACTCAGCATATACATTAGATGTCAGCAAAACAGGTTGGGTCTCACATAACAGCAGAGCATGACCAGATCAGCATGACCGCAGAGTCAAAATAAAAAATCGGATACCAGATTCGCATGCAGTCAGACTCTCAGAGCAAGTGAGCATGCCAGTATATCAAACAGAGGACATTTTCCTTTCAACAGCAATCATGCTGCCTAAGAAAAGCACTGAGATGCATCACCAGAAATGTAGCATAGCCATAACAAATTATTTCGTTTATGTCATGTCAAGTATAGATTTGACATATTTTACAATACACACTTCTACCATTTGAACATAGTTTCACACACAAAATGGCCATTACAATATGACACACATACAATGACCACTTAACATTATCCACTAGCATGTGTCCAGAAACTAGACATGGATGAAATGAATGAAATTAAACTAAATGAAAAGTGATATTTATAAAGCGCTGACTGCCACTCCGAAAGGAGCATCCTGGCGCTGGTATGGAGGTGAGCAGCTGCTCTGACGTATTATTATTATTATATTTAAATGTATAGAGCGCACAGCTACCCGGAGGTTTGCCGGCGCTAGGGACCTAATGAGGAAGTGTACCAGCCAAGAGACTCAAGAAGAGAGCAGATTATTGGTTAAATAACCAAGTTTTAACCTCCCTGCGAAACTTAAGATAGCAGGGTTCAGTTCGCAGGGCAAGAGGAAGGGAGTTCCATAAGGAAGGGGCCAAGCAGGAGAAGGAGCGGCCACCCATTCTGACTCTTTTGATCCTAGGGACCTGGAATCTTTGCTGGTTGGATGAACGAAGGGTGCGGGGCGGGCGGTACTGGTGAACTAATGATCTAAGATAGAGTGGAGCCCTGCCAGCATTGATTCGATGCATAAAACAGAGGGCCTTAAATTTGGAGCGGCTTTCTTTACGGAGCCAATGCAGGCTTCGTAGAGAAGTGGAAGTAGGAAATGTGTTGGGAAGTTTGCAGAGCAGCCGGACCGCCATATTCTGGACTGTCTGTAATTTACGGGTCACTTCCTTGCATGCCCCCAGGAAGAGAACGTTGCCGTAGTCCAGTCTGGAAGTAATTAAGGCCTGGACCACGGTTTTCTGAGTCTCCTGAGGGAGCATCCAGGTTATCTTTCTAAGCCAATTGATGATAGTGATGCATGTAGAGGAAGTTTTGATCACGTGTTGCTTCATGGACAGCTGATCGTCAAAAATGATGCCAAGATTTCGTGCTGTTCTAGAAGGGACGGGGAGTGGGCCCATTTGCGCCGGCCAGTGGTGGGGACCCCATAAGGTAGTATTGTGGACAAACAGAAGAAGCTCTGTTTTCCCCCCGTTCAATTTTAATTTGTTTTCATGCATCCATGTGGCGATGTTGCGGAGTCCTACGCAAAGGGATGATGGAGAGGAGTGATGCCCCGTAGAAAGAGAGTAGATGATCTGAGTGTCATCGGCATATGAGTAAATGGAGAGCCCAGCTTGCTCCGCAATGGTGGCCAGTGGTCTGACATATAAGTAAAAAAGTAGGGGGCTCAATATGGAGCCTTGAGGGACGCCATAAGCAGATTTATGAATTTGAGAAGCCGATGAAGAAGAGAATACTTGAAAAGTACAGTCTGAGAGAAAGCTCGCAAGCCAGTTGAGGGCTGAGCCATTGATGCCAGATGACTTAAGAGCTTTCAAAAGGATGGAATGGGAAACCGTGTCAAACGCGGCACTTAAGTCTAGCAGTATAAGTGCCACGTTTTCCCCTTTGTCCACTCGGCATCGAATGGTCTCAGAGACCCCCAACAGAGTTGATTCAGTCGAGAAGCCAGACCTAAAACCGGACTGGGAATGGTGAAGAAAGTTGCTAGATTCCACATGATGAGTAAGCTGTATGTTGATGTGTTTCTCCAAAATTTTTGTGAAGACCGGAAGGAGTGAAATGGGGCGATAGTTGGATGGGTTATTGGGGTCAGCATTCGCCTTTTTTAATAGGGGCACTATCATCGCATGTTTCCATGCAGAGGGCACTTTGGCTTCACTGAGAGAGATATTGAGTAACTCCAGGATGAGGTTAAAAGAGGAAGTGTCCAAGGATTGTAGAATTTGTGGGGGGGAAAGGATCCAGAGGGGAGCCAGATTTGATTTGACCAATAATGTCAAGAAGTGTAATGCTGGTAAGGGGGTCCCAGGTACAGATGTGATGTGAGGGGTGTATGCCCTCTGGTGCCTCAGATGCAGAGGAGATTGCAGGATCCGGCGACTCAAAAGAAGGGTGGAGGGGGATCGGGCCTCCAAAGTCACTGTAAATAGTGTCAATTTTGGAAATGAAAAATTCTGCCAAGGAGTTGCATTGTGTTTTGTCAAGGCATGGAGCTTTGGGCTGACATGATGCGCCCGAAAGTTCCTGTACAAGTTTGACGTATTTAGATGAGAGAGAGGCAGAGTTCATCTGAGGCTCCGAAGATCCAAGTCTTTGGTGCTTTCCTATATTGTGTTTCAGATTTGTGCATTGGCAGTAGATTCCAGGCTCTGGTACCTAGTACAGCCATTGTTTTCCCTCCCCTAGTTTTGCATCTAAAACTGGGAGGTTTGAGTAGCTTGGCTGACGATGACCTGAGGGTTCTGGTTGTACTGTGGGGGGGTGAATCTTGATACGAGGAATTTTGGCCCTAGTTTGAGTGAGGCTCTGATGGTGATTAGGAGAATCTTGAAGAGTATTATCTTATGTAGAGGGAGCTAATGTAGCGTTTTCAGGGCTGCAGATGCAGAGGACTTTCGTGGTAGTTTCAGCACTAGTCGCGCCGCTGCATGTTGGACATGTGGGAGTAATCTTTGACACCTCCCTGTCCATGACTTTGCAGGTCAACCGTACAGTTGCCACCTGCTGGGGGGTGCTAAAGATTCTTAGGAGGATTGTTCACTATCTCTCCCCCTCAGCGCGTAAGCAGGTGGCAGTCGCATTGGTGAGTTCAAGGTTGGACTACTGCAATGCGCTTTATGCAGACTCCAACAAGGGGCTCATCCAGCGACTACAGGTTGTGCAAAACGCGGCTGCTCGTTTTGTTTTAGCACTTCCCAAAACTTCTTCTGCAACGATGGCCAGAAAGAGCCTTCATTGGCTCCCTATTCATCTTAGGATCTCGTTTAAGATCCTCTGCCTTGCCTACCGGGCCTTGGCGGAGGGTCTCTCGGATCCCCTGGGTGCCTTGCTGACCCACTACCAACCTTGTAGATCTCTGAGATCTTCGGAGATGAATCTACTGGTGGTCCCACGTGCCAAAAGGGTACGTTGGGGAAATAGAGCATTTTCCATTGTTGCTCCCAAACTATGGAATCTGCTGCCGTATGAGATTAAGATGCAACCTTCTTTGATCTCTTTTAAAAAAGCGCTTAAGACCTGGTGTTTTGTCAGAGCTTACCCGTAATCAGGAGCATACTATGGTAGCTGGTATTGTTTGGTTAGGCGCCTTGACGCCCCCCGGGCTTAGTTGCGCGTTAAAAATTGTTTTTCATTACTTGGAGTCATTTTAATGTTTGTTTGTTGGCTCCTGCCAGAAGAGTGTTGCAGTAGTCAAGTCGCGCCAGGATCAAGGCAACTGCTACTGATTTCCTTGCCGCAAGTGGAAGTAGATCAAATCATGTTTTCAAAGATTTTATACGGCTGAAGCAGGTCCCTGCTACGGTCAGTGTGTGCGGTTTGAAATGGAGAGTGGAGTCAAACTGCACTCTCAGGTTTCTTGCCACCTTCACCGTATAAGGGGGAGGTGACGTGCCCTCTGGCTACCACTCACCCGGCGAGAATGAGACCTCTTTCCCTATTGGTAGGATTTCAGTTTTGTCGGTGTTGCACCGGAGGTGGTTATCCTTCATCCACTGGAGGACCTTGGTAAGGCATCTTTTAAAGTTGAGTTCGGCCTCCTAGGAATTTTGATCTAGGGATAGGATCCTTTGGGTATCGTCTGCGTAGGAAGTAACTTCGATCCCAAAAGAAGGTATTAGTGAGATGAGTGGAGTCATAGAAATGTTAAATAACAGTGGGCTTAGCGAAGAGCCCTGTGGCACTCCTGTTGTAATGGTGCGCTCCACAGACAGGAAAGTTCCAAGGGACACAGCTTGTCTGTGCATGGAAAGGAAGGATTTTAGCCATTCCAAGGCGATGTTCGAGATACAGCTGGCTTTGAGTCTAGATAGGAGAATGCTGTGTGATATGGTATCAAATGCTGCTGATAGATCAAGTAGGATCAGCACAGCCTTCCTACATCTGTCAGCAATCATTTTAAGTGTCCATATTTTCCAGGATTGCAGACTCTGTAGAGTGCTTGGGGCGGAAACCGGATTGTTGAGGGTGGAGGATGTTAGCGACCTCAATGAATTTGGTTAGCTCTTTATGAACACATTTTCTCTTTCTATCAGCCATTAACATTTGACCATAGACTCTTATGGAAGTTTCTCTTTGTCAAAATAAGTGAATATAAAGCAGACAACGGTGCAGCAATTCAAGATATCCCATGTGTCAAGATGTACATTTCCCTTCATCAATCAGCACCTTTAACTTTCATTTTTAATTGCAAACAGAAACACTGAAATCTATGATCAATAAGCCGTTGGTCTATCAGCCTGGCTTGCTCTGTGTTGCAATATCAGAACATTCACATAATATTAATTTTTAACATCAAATGTTATCATGCACTTGCCTTTACGATATTTTCACAGAGACATTTGACACAACAACATTTCCAAATGTACATGAACAAAAATTCAAAAGTTCAGGTCACCAGGTGCACATCATTTTAAAATTGGCTAGCTATTTCATAGCTCATTCCTGTGCATCAGTTGGAACAGTCGACTACTCTGCTTTCTCCTAAATTTCCATTTCTATAGCCATTTGTCGCAATGCTCTATTTTGATTCTCTTTATACCTTAGCAGTCGCTGTTTAATTGTAGGTCTTCATCACCGCTCTCACTGTCAAACGACCAGTGTTTAATCCGTACAATTATCCACCTTGGAAGCGAACAGAAGCACAACCCCCGGAAGCACTGTTGTACAACCAAAGTATGCGAGTTCCCAATTGATCAAAGTGTACATCATAGAGCACTACTCATCAAGGCACTCTGGCCTTGAACCCCACGTGACATTTTGGGGGAATTAAACTACGTCGAAGGAGTCAGCATTGTCTCGTGCTAGCCTCCCTGATTCCAGGACTCTTGGCCCCATCCTTCTTACCCTTCCAGGTCAGGATGTCACCAAAACCTGTTTTATATCTGCATTTTAAGTCTGAAAACTGTTTAAATGCCCTGAAGAAAAGGAAGCTTAAACATCAGCAATATTTACTCTAATACGAATTTCAATAATTACGTCTTTGTAATTAATTGTTCATTGATAACATCTCTGAAAACATATACTAGAAGACAATATTTTCAATTTAAATTAATATCCTTGAAAAAACAGAGGCAACAAAAATATTGCAGCAATAAAAGAATGAAAGTACACCTAAATGAAGCCAATCTTTCAAATCAGTGTAAGTGGAGGAATGAACATAACAATGAAGATCATTAGGTCTGTAAAAAGTGGCAGCAAAGCTGAGAGGGGAGGAACCTCCGCACGCCCCACCTACTTTCACCTCTGACGTCCACAACCGAAATAACAATTCCACAAATAGTGTAATTCTTAGCAAACAATATAAGACCCCGAAAACAAACCATCCAGCATTTCCACGGCTTTGAAGTAATTTACATTTCAGTATTCATACTTTAGAAATGTAATAAAATATTTATTTTTTAACCATTTGCTGGGAAGGTCTCTAACCCCTGACATGGAGTAAAATGGTAAGGTTGTGTGATTGCAAATCATTGTAATGTACTTTACTACTACTAAATGAATTGCTCTTTTGTGATTTATAAAGGAGGTATTCGTAGAGATATGTTTAAGCTAATCTATTATTCGTACACTCTTTTTACTGGCTACCCACGACTCTGATTGGCGAAGAATATGGGGAATGTTACACTCCTCATAACAGCTCCCACCCCCATCTTCCTCTGTTGCCACAATACTATTCTCACCTAGGGCTCATTTGTCTGAGCTCACACCTGCTCTGCCACTGTCGCTAAACCATTTGAAGCACACAAGCACACAGTCAACATCTTCAAATTACTGCTTAAAACAGATTTTCGCAAAGCAAATAAACTGCAACAATTTTCTACTTTTACATCAAACTCATTTTGTACTCAACCTATCTTATCTTATAAACTAACTACCAGTGTAAGTCCGATTCTGTGTAAGTCAATTAAACTGTTTCTCCCATCTCTCACCAGCTCCACCCTGACCTGGAAGCACCATAGTTCTGATCCTTTTGCATGGTATGTGATTGGTGGTTGTTAGTGTATGGCTCATTTTCGGGAACTAGATATTGCTGTTCAGTAAATAACAATGGAATCGAAGACTTGAAAAGTACTAATATTTTGTAATCACTTTTAGAGTACTTTGTAAATACAACAACAATGCTTACTTGGAAGGTGTATTCAAAGTCACTATGGTGTAAAACAACAATTAGATCACAGGGGACAACTACAAAGGGATTGGTCCTCAAAAGTCTATTTCGCAGTCTAGTTAGAAAGGGCAAGGTTGTGCGCAGTCTCTTTTTAAGACTTACCAGATCTGTCCAACGTTGATGAGTGAGAGGTAGAATATCCACAGGAGAGTCATGAGCACCATGTTGGCCCCTCCGGTTATCAATATAAATGCTGAAATGACAAAGCCGCAAAATGCAATGCCATTTAAGGAACAATCCATGCAAGACCAGGGCAGGAACCAGAGGATCGTTGGGGCGTAGCTTATGGAGTCCATGTTGATTTTTCCTCCAAAGTAGCGTTTAATATTCTCCAAGTGCAGCTTGCATGGGAGCAGTCCTCTGCCACCGAACAAGTGCGTATTTTGAAAAAACGCCACCCAAAAGGCTACACCTAGTAGAGAAACCAGCAAACAAAAGATTTATTGTCTGCTCATCATTGTGGAAGGATACAGCACATGGGGTTGGCAAGGACACAGTTGTATATAGCCTGAGTATGTGCAAGGAATGTACAGTCAATACTGACATTGTGTCAGAATGCAGGCTGAGGAAAAAAATATCTCTGAGCCAACCTAGAAGACAACATTAGTCAAGACATCAAAAGACGTTACGATAAAGAGGTGTCCTTAATGCAGAACCAATTGTAAGAAGAATAAGAAGGCAAGTCATTCTGCAGAATGGTTCTCTGTGAGAAGACACCATGTTTAAAGATTGGAAAATAAGCAGCTCAAAGTTTGCACTGCTGGTGAGAACCACACAAGAGACAGCAATACAAGAAAGAGAATTTGAGCATTTACACCAACCGGCTAACATTTAGACATCAACTTATAACTGTGACGATATCTAATTGAATAGCAAACCATCCGCAGAAAACCTGGTTATACAGTTTTTTTTCTTAGAGACGAGTGGCTAATTGGTAGTTTTCAAACTAACACTAGAAGTCACATCACTGTTCACACACAACACAGAAAATCCATATATTCTCAAATGTGGGAAGTTCTTGATGTCTTAAAAGAATCTGAGAAGTACTATGGATGAGCATGAACTAAACAGTTTGCATGGTGACTTGTGTTCATGAGAAAGCAGTGCTCTATTGACACCTTAGACTGCTCGCCCCTTCCCAATGCCAAGCCTTTTGAATGTTTTGGGCACTTGGAGCTGAAGGCATGGTTTGTGGATACCCCTGGGGGACCCAATAAATATTATAGGAAAAATAGTAAAAAGTGCTGAGCAAAACAGTGTAAGATTTTTCCAAAAATGGCATTAACAAAACCTTTGCTGTGCTAAGATGATTACTTTCAGGAGCAGGCATTTTTCTAACTGGTAGTAGATTTTTGTTTTTAGGTCTCGCCTGAGCCAGTGCATACGAGACATTTAGTGAGTGGGCTTTCAAAAGTCCGAACACAGCTTTTGGGGTGGCATAGAGCGTGCGGTTACGCGCACAGAAACGAGCAGAGGCGCCATCTGGCTTTCCTCCCTCGTCATGGCGCGCGCACATCGCTCGCGATCACTTTCACTTTTGCCGCACGCACCACTTGCAGGCTCACCTCTTGCTCCCCCTCTCAGTTAACAGCCCCTTTCCCACCACAGAGCACGTCTCGCGGACGCGTGTCTTGTTTTACTTTGCGACTTGTTTCTACTGCCACTGGTCTCTACCCCAATCCCCCCACTCATTGCCGGTATGCTCAACCCCTCGTCTTTCCTGTGCAGGAGGCACAACTTCTCCACTTTCTCCCTGTCTTTCCTGTTTCTCAGGCTCATGTTGCTTGACTCCTCTTTCTGCCCGTCTCCTCTGTCACCCTTTGCCCGTGTCTCCTCTGCCCTTGTCCCGATCTCTGTCTGTCATAGCCTTATATCACCCTCTCCTCCCTTTATCCCCCGCACCATGTCTTCCCTTCTTCCATTTATTTTATCACCCTGTTCCACTATAGCTTCCAGTCTTCCCACTTCCCCTGGACCGCTTACGGCCATCGTCCGTGTTTACCTCGTTCACTCACATTTGTCTCGAGCGAGCTTGAAACTAATGAATGGCACATGGCATGCCCAAAATCATTTGGGTTTGAAGCTGATTTTAACAGACCTCTTTTCTCTAAGCGGTAGCTGTGGTACTACACCTTAACGCATGTGGCCCATCCAGCAGTCACTGAGCAGGGCCCACAGATCTGTTTTTTTCTGGTGTCGGCATTAATGTGACCTGGTAGGTAGAAAATCCATGTTTCCTTTGCTCTGTCTTCATTCCTACTATTCCTCACTCTCCACTGCACCCCCTATGTCTTTGCAATCCCCAGCCCCCGCCCTATCTATCTCCTCTGTTTATATATTTCCAATGCGACGTGTTCTCCGCTTGGTATGGCTCAAAGCAGTCCCAAATCCTTCTTTAATTTGTCCCTGCAGCCCACGTAGAACTGCGCCCTGGCCCACATGCCGCTAGGCACTAACTAACATTAAGGAGGCAGAGTGGGCTGCCAGGACTGGCTATTCTTGTGACTTTAATGCTACAATCCTGGCACACAACAGGAGCAGCTTTCCTTCTGTGTAATAAAGTTAACCTGCAGCAGCTCGTCACCCTCATCAGTTGAGGTTGCCCCAGCCCTGTGGTCTAAAGACCATTCCACACTGCCTTGCAGTATGGTAGACTACCTCAAAACCATTTAGCAGAACCGGTTTTCCCGCCACACATCTGAATAGTACACCCACATTCCTTTATCACTATAAAACCCTTCAAATCGCACCATTTATCACTATCTCTTCCAAAGTTATGCTTTAATAAGCACTGTTTTGCTGTACGTTGGACTCCTTATCATCTGTCAATGTACACACGCATACAAGTGTATGCGCTCATGATGTGTGTGTGTGTGCAGAAGTAGTATATTATACCAAAATCAAGTCAGTGGAGAGACACAAATCTCTGACCACTCAGCATCTACCCAGGCACTCACATATAACATGACTGTGATCAATAGATAGGTAATAATGAGATTTGGGTGAAAGGTATATTTTATGTGGAATCAAATGATGTGGTGGGTGGAAAAACATTAACATTCTAAATGCTAGGGCAGTTCAGGCGGCATTCATGTCAGCTGCTGCATTGTTCCTCTTGGTCCTCTTGTTGTCTAGGCATGTCAACTTTCACCATTTGAATCACCTCTTACTCTGTAGTAGGTGGCACAGTTTTATGACTTTGACATTTCCACGGTAGGCTTTAGGCTAAGGGGGATGGACGGTGCATCAAATAGTGTTGAGAATCTCCACAGAGGGAAATGTGTGAGGGCTTTTTAGGTCGTGCCAAGCGCATCTCTCTCCCCTGGCTGTCTCACCCTCGCCCTCCCTCTCAGATGCCCTGTTTCCAGCCCTGGGCCCCCCGCTGCTTCTAAGAGACATTCACACAGGGTAGTTACAGCGCGTGCTTCCAAGAGACTTTCACAAGCACGGCTGCTTTTCCGAATAACGTTTCCAGCACACTATGCTTAATTACAGAGTAAAAAGCAAAAAAGACGTATTTATTCTTCAATGCGCGAGGGTTATGAACACGCCACGTTTAATATCAGGCGAGGATCTAAAACGAACTGACTGGCTTTTCCAGGAAGGTCCCTGGAAAACAGGCAGCCAATTTATTCATTTAGAAGTGCCATGAGGGATGTCAGTTCACAAAAATGCAAGAAGTAGTAAAAGTTAGATCGTGTACAGTTTTACCCCGATTACATCATAGTTAACCCCTTTCCTTCCCTTATCTCCTCAACAGCCTCCTTTGCTGCATGGCTAAACACTTACACAGGGTAATATGCAGCATGGCTAAACACTTATAAGGTCCCAAAAGCGAGACCTATTGGCTATGCCAATGCTTGTTTTAATCGCTAGTACATACTTGCAGTTTGTGTTGGAAACAGGTGCGAAACACATATGTGAACCTGGACAGGTATACGTTTATGGAAAGTAGAGAATATTGGTATTCAGTGTGGGGTCATTTCGTAAACAGCTCATTCTTTTCCCAAAGAAACTAAGGGGCCTATTACGATTGCGGTTTTTCCGCATCCTCCGGGCCGGCGGAAGCCACCGCCGGCCCGGAGGATGCGGAAAAACCGCAGCGGACCCACCAAAGACCCACCGCCACATTAGGATGGCTGGTGGGTCCTGGTTTCCGTCCGCAGCTTTTCCGCCGCGGTTGGCTTACAACCGCGGCGGAAAAGCTCTAATATGGTGGCGGTGTCTCTCAGACACCGCCAGCCATATTAGGATGGGCTTAAAAAAATGCTTTTCCGCGGCGGGTTTTCCGTCGTGGAAAAGCATGTGGAACTTCACTGCGGGGGCCCATTGCGGGCCCCCTGGGTGAAGGGGGGGATGGGGGGTGCACATGGGGGTACCTATGGTACCCCCTGCATTTGTATGCAGAAATCGTCAGGCACCGCACGGTGCCTGCCGCTTTCTGCATACAAATGCAATGTATGCATTTTTACCATTGCGGCGGGTGCAGCTTGAAGCCGCACCCGCCGCAATGGTAAAAATAGAGGATGTGACCGCCAGGATGGCGGTCACATCCTAATTGGACAGGAGGGAACTCCGCAGGCCATGCGGAGGTTCCCTCCTCCTCTATGGTCGTGGACGGACTCAAGTCCGTCCGCGATCATAATGGGCCCCTAATTGTTGAAATTAAAAATAATTTTAAAAAGCAGGAATAAGTAGATCACTATGTTTTCATCTGTAATGTATTGCTCCTGAGGCTGGTTTACAAAGGCAATAAAAGTACACTGTGTTCTTTCTTAAACACTGGTTTACATATGGAAGCAAAAATTGGACTAAAATTCAATTGTTAATAAAAAATGTTCTACAATTGGATGTTTCTACACTAATTCTGATACAAAACGGAAGCCCATGTATGTGGTTGGGTCTCTCGCCCCCAACAGGACAAGTCCAAAAACACAACAAGGAAACATCAAGATTTCACTCTGCAAATTGATCCATTCTGTAAATATCAGAATTTGGGCCGGGCTCTGCCGCCACCCACGAAAACCTACCACACCCAGACATTTCTAAAAATTAGGCACCCAGGGGAGTCCAAGCTTATGTGGCTTGGGTGGATCCCACTACATTTGCCCTACCCAGAAAGCCATGCAAAAGTCAAACTTTTGTTAAAATCATCGATTTTCCTCACCTTTCTGTGACAGAAAGTTCAGGGATATGCAGTGATTGCTACCACCCATTGTTGCCACACTTCTGATAAAAATGTTACTGAACTTGCATTGCTGGACCTATCGCCTGTGACAGCGAAGGCCCCAAACTGCAATGTGGAAACATCAAGATCTTACCATGCAAGTGACCTATTCTGACGATATGAGTTGCTGCGGTAGTTGGGCCTAAGATCAGCGGTTACCCAGGGAAACCGACCAACCCTAGAAATTTCTGAAAACTAGACAATTAGGGGATTACAGGCGTGGTGTGACTTTCGAAGGTTCCACTATGTTTTTGGGAAGCACCGTTTCAATTGGGAGAAGTGTGGGAATGCTGGAGGGTAAGGCTTTGGCCACTGTCCGGAATTCCTAAATGTTTCTGTGACATAAATACAGGAACAATAAAATTCTTTGCCCCTCACCTTGATATTTGCAGGGCATTCTGGGTAAGAAAAAATGCTGGCATCCACACAGACAACACCACCTGAGACACCCCGAGACTCCAGGTTTCATAAATAACCAGGGTTGGTAGGGTTCCCTGGCTGTCACCTAACCCAGAACCCTAACAAGAAAGTGAGAGGAAACAGAGATTTCTTTGGGTGTAATTTTGGCATACGGGCTGACAGAGATGGGATAAATCCTCCCATTCTGCGTCCCCATGGGGTGCACAAAGGCTTTCTGATGCCAGGAAGGAGAGTGGGGGTGGATAACGATATTAAGACGTCCCTGCACTCCACCCATTCCTTTTCTCACTTTTTCACAAAGCTCACCAGATTATCAGGGGGGAAAAAGTAATAGAATGGGGTGTTTTATTTGCCTATCCCACCACTGCACTATATGTCCTTCCCCTAGCCACCAGACAGTCTTTCTGCCACCCAATGTAAAAAGTACAAACAAAACAATCCAAATTTACTCTCAATTGTGATGGAGAGGGAAACGCTTTAGGCCCCAGAGGGGCGGGCAAAATGTTGGAGCCCTTAGGGGTGGAGGTGCTGCCTGATGCCAGGACAGGCTGGCCCCCACCCCATTAAAATATACATAATCCTTGGTGTGTCTAGTGGATCTTCTGAACCAAGGGAAAGGATAGAATGGAGGTAAAACCCCAGTCTGCTGCCTTGGGCGGGCAGAAAAACGCTTGGGGCCATTAGAGGATAATGGCACCCTTAATGCCAAGGCAGGTCACATCCACCCCATTTTTATTTTTGTCTAATGGGCTTTTTGCACCATGCCCTGCAGAGGGCAGTTTGGGTGTAAGCCCCCAGGCTGCCAACCCGGGGGTTGCAGAAAGAATGTTGGGCCTTCAGTGATGGGGATCAGGCCTGATGTAAAGACGGGCTGACCCAAATCCAATCTTTTTTATATAATACCCTGGAACTCTAATGATCTCTCTGTCTAACTCTTTTTTGAGGGATTGGGATATGGCCTGATGCAAAAGCAGCTGCCACCACCCCATTTTAAAAAAAAATTCTTGGTCTAGTGGCTCGCACCAGAAAGATTTTCTCCACTTGTGTTGGTGCTCTGGTGGTGCTGAGTGATGCTGAGTTGGTGCTGCGCTGGTTACTCAGGTGATACTGCACTGGTGCTGAGGTGGTGCTGCGCTAATGCTGAAATGGTGCTGCATTGCTGAGGTAGTGCTGCGCTGGAGCTGAGGTGGTGCTGCGCTGGTGCTGAGGTAGTGCTGTGCTGGTGCTGAGGTGGTGCTGCGCTGATGCTGTGTTAGGGTTGCACTGATGCTGTGATGGGGTTACACTGATGCTGAGTTGGTGCTGCGCTGGTGGTAGTGCACTGATGTGGAGGTGGTGCTGTGGTGGTGTTGAGTGATTCTGAGGATATGCAAGTGCTGAGATGGTGCACCACAACCAGCGCAGCCCCACCTGGGCAGCAACTCAGCACCAATGCAGCACAAATTCAGAATCAGCACATTACCAATGCAGCATCAGTCAGCACCACCTGAGCACCAGTTCAGGAACACCAGGGCACCAATGCAGCACCACCTGGGCACCAGCACAGCACCACCAGCTCAGCATGGCTCAGCACCCCACAGCATCACTCAGCACCACCTCAGCATCATTTCAGCATCAGCACAGCATCAGCAGAGCACAACATTCTCATCAGTGCAACACCCCCACCAGTGCAGCACCATCTCAGCATCACCTCAGCACCAGTGCAGCATCACCTAAGCACCAGCACAGCATAATCTCAGCACAGCACCACCTCCACGTCAGTGCACCACCACCAGCGCAGCCGCACCTCAGCACCAGCACAGCACCACTTCAGCATCAGGGGAGCACCTCCTCAACATCAGCACAGCATCACCTCAGCTCAGCACCACCACCTTAGCCTGACTCACCACCTCCTCAGAATGACTCAGCACCACCTCAGCATCACTTGGCACCACCTCAGCATCACTTGGCACCACCTCAGCACTTGCATCTCCTCAGCATCACTCAACAGCACCACAGCTCCACCTCCACATCAGTGCACTACCACCAGCGCAGCACCAACTCAGCATCAGCATAACCCCATCACAGCATCAGTGCAACCCTACCACAGCATCAGCACACCACCACCTCAGCACCAGGCAAGCACTACCTCAGCACCAGCGCAGCACCACCTCAGCTCCAGTGCAGCACTACCTCAGCAATGCAGCACCATTTCAGCATAAGCGCAGCACCACCTCAGATACCAGTGCAGTATCACCTGAGTAACCAAGGCAACACCAACTCAGCATCACTCAGCACCACCAGAGCACCAACACAACATCACTTGAGCACCACCTCCCCATAAGCAAACCACCACCTCGGTACTCAGCATCACCTCAGCACCAGGGCAGAAAAGCCAAAGCACCAGCACAGCATCAGCGCAGCACTACCTCAGCATAAGCGCAGCACCACCTCAACATCAGCGCAGCACCACCTCAGCATCAGCACAGGATCACCTCAGCATCAGCACAGCGCCACCTGAGCACCACCACAGCAACCACTCAGTGTCAGCACAACACCATCTCAGCATTAGCACAGCACCACCTCCTCATCAGTGCACCACCATCAGTGCACAACCAACTCAACATCATCACAGTACCACCTCAGAATCAGCAAAGCACCATCTCAGCATCAGCACAGCACCACCTCCGCATCAGTGCACTACCACCAGTGCAGTCCCACCTCAGCATCAACACAGCCCCACCTCAGCACCAGAGCAACCCCACCTAAGCAGCAATTCAGCTCCAATACAGCACCACTTCAGTATAGCACCATCTCAGCACTACCTGAGCACCAGTGCAGCACCACCACCTCAGTATCACTCATCACCTGAGCACCACCAACACAGCACCACCTCAGCATCAGCACAGCACCACCTCATCAGTGTACCACGAGCAGTGAGGCACCAATGCAGCATCAGCACAGCACCACCTCAACACCAGTGCAGCACCACCTGAACATCAGCACAGCACCATCTTAGCATCAGCACAGCATGACCTCCCCATTAGTGCACATTAACCAGCGTCGCCCCACCTCAGCACCAGCATACCCCCACCTCAGCAGCAAGTCAGTACCACTTCAGCATCAGCACAGTACCACCTCAGCATCAACACAGCATCACCTGAGCAAAACACCAACTCAGCCTCACTCAGCACCACCTGAGCACCAGTGCAGCACCATCACGTCAGCATGACTCAGCACCTCAGCATCGCTCAGCATCAGTCAGTACCACCTGAGCATCACCTCTGCACCAGTACGCCATCACCAACACTACCTCAACATCACTCAGCACCACCGGAGTATCATTCAGCATCACCTGAGCATCACCTCTGCACAAGCACAACACCAACTCAGCACAACCTCAGCACCACCTCAGTCTGCCCTCGGAATTTGGCATCTGTTGATTCTCGCCTAGTGTCTGTCCTCTGTTCGTGTTGTAATTCAGGTACTATTTCCCAACCTACACCCTCCTGTTGTTTATGTCCCCCACATAGCAAAATACATTGTTATAACAAACAAGCTTTAGAACAGGAAGGAAGAAGTGATCTGCATTGCAAGGACAAAAAAACTAGAAGACATTTTTTCAATTAATTAATTTTTTAGGTCGAGCCTACAGCCAGCGCACATGCGCTGCTCTGCGAGACTTATTATAGAGGAGTAGGGAATAAAAGCCCCATCCACACTCCACCCATATTTGCCATTGGCTTGTGTCATTGTCTGTCCTAAATGCTGTCTTCTGATTCGTCAATAGGCTTGTTAGTCCCTCCTTAGTACCGCCTCCTCTTCATTTGTCACTTTCCACGGCGACTGGCCCCTTTACTTCAGTTTTTACACGGTATGTGTTATTTAGACTGTGAGCACTATTTTCCGTAATGAGGTTCTCCTACTTCAGGCACAACATGCTTTGGTGCCTTCTTTACTCCCCCCTCCCTCCCGTCGTCATGCCATCTCCCCCCCTCCCTCCCATTGTACGGGCCTCCTCCCATTGTCCGTGCCTTCTCGACCCCCGCCCTCCCGTTGTCTTTGCCTTATCCCCCCCACCCGCCCTCCCTCCCGTTGTCCGTGATGCCTACCGTTTGCAATGTATATTTCTCCTGGTGGTGTGGCATGGATGTTTGGTTCAGAGAGACAATATATGAAATGCTTGACTAGTCGGCTGTAATCGATGTCAGTTGAAAATGTGATAAACACCTTTAATTAAAAAAAATGACAGATAAACGCAGAGTGCACAAATATAGCAAAATAGGTTTACTATAATGTCCAGTATTTGTAAAGTGCGATCAATTACCCGAAGGTGTCAAGGCGCAGGGGGCCTGGCGCACCGATGATATATCGGTCATGTTGTTGCTTTTTGATGATTTGCATTCTTAGACAACCCCATCATGTCTGATTGTATTCATGTATACGGTGCTTTGATTTGGTGCAATTTATGCCATCTTGCGTGCTATCTAGTCAATAAAGGTTTTTGAAAAATTCTAAAAATAAAAAATAAAAAAATAAAAACTCCCTCTATCTCTCCCAAATCCTCTTTGAGCCCATCCACGCAGCTGGACGCACAATGGTTGCTGTCGTCTGCAATCCCTAGAAAATGAACATCACAGAAATTGCTACAGTCATAGGGAGAGACCATTTCCTCATCTTAATGAACAACAATATTCAGACAAAAACTCTAACCAACCACCTGGTTCATATGATAACACACAAATAGCAGAAAAAAACTTTATAGAGACCCTTAAAGCTAAACTTTAAAAAAACATAAAATTGGACCAAATAAAATTATGGATGAACTAAATTTTGCCCCTGAGAATGCTTAACAAACACAAAAGGAAACAGAAGAAGTGTTGGATGAAATATGATATAAAAAAATATACAAATATGTACTTTTCAACGATGAAGGTACAAATCCAACAGCCTACTGGGCTAAACCCAACTACAAAGACACAACAGGATGTACAAATCTTATTAGAAAAAAGCAAAGAAGACCTACTGCTTAAACATTATTACCATACCCAAACGTCCCTCAAAGGAACTGCTAAAAAATCAATCAGAATTTTGCAATCAAGATTGCACATTGACACTAACTCCTCTCAATCTCAGAGCTCTTGCAACAAAATAGCCAATCATTTAATCTCTAATGCCAAAGCACTAGAAGAATACCTATTTAATTGAAGGAAAAGCTGACAGTTGCAACAAAGCCCCCAAAGAGAGCTTAACGGAGAACCCCCGCCCTGTTCTCCCTCCTGCAACTCTTTCTCACTGAATTCCATAATCCAAAGAGATCAAGTTTTCGAGCCACCGTCAAACCTTTGCCCCCAAGTGATATTTAAAAAATCCTAATATCAACTTCAGCAGCAAACCCAAAGTGGAATATTTGCAACAAGTCCCTAACCACCATTAAGTTTCCTTCAGAACTTAAAATATCATACATATGACCACTACTGGAGACTAATTTGGTTTGTACCCAAGTCTCCATGTGGGACAGACTAAAAACTACAGTGAATAAAGAGTGGCAGCAGTCACTTTCTTGGACCTATCAGCAGGGTTCCACACCATATGCCAATAAATCTTACTGAGTAACTAAGAGGTATGGGTAGCTTGATTGGTTTGACTCCTGTCTTATCTTAAAGAGAGGTCAAATATCATCTCTAACACCTTGTTCTTCTCTGAACCATACAGCACTGGGAGAGGAGCTCCGCAAGGAACAATTATCTTGCTTCTTCTATTCAATTTCTACATGAAAACAATCTCGGACCTCATCAGTTCTTTCAACCTCACATTCTACCACTACACTCAGGATACCCAAATAATCTTCAAACTTGATTAAACAAATTACATAAAGCTTTAAACATTATATGAATGTGTCAAAGCTATCAAACTCACCTCAAAAACAATACCTCAAAAACAAACATTCTAAATTGCAGGGAATGAAAACAATACAGCCCATGATCAAAGTGGCCCGAAGAAGTAGGGTCAAGATCATTAATCTCATCTGAGGAACAGAACTAAGAAATTGTTATGTTATGTTATGTTATTATAGGTCTTCTATAGCGCGCGGCTACTCCAAAGGAGTGTCCCGGCGCTTTATGCTCCAGACCAAGAAAGAGAAAAGAAACATACACCACATAACAATAAAAGAACAGAACAGCAAGGGCAGAATAGGACATTGTGAGACTCTAGTCAGTAAAGAGCCAGGTCTTTAAGCTCTTCCTGAAAGCAGATAAGTTGGACATGGAACGCAAGGACAGAGGTAGGGAGTTCCAAAGCTGAGGGGCTAACAGCCTAAAGGATCGCCCTCCGATACGGGCTTTCTTTATGCGGGGGACTACAGCTAATGCCAATGACTCTGATCTTAAAGATCGTGTCGGCAGATAGAAAGTCATCCTCTTTTGTAAGTATTGGGCCCCCGCGCCATGCAAGGCTTTATGAGCCAATGTCATAGCCTTGAACATTAACCGCTTCCGGATGGGGAGCAAATGTAAGGTTCGCAGTAGGTTAGACACCCTCACTCGTCGATGCAGGCCAAAGATGGCACGAGCGGCAGCATTCTGGGTCACCTGCATACGCTGTAAGAGGTATTCCGGCAGGCCCAGATACAGGATATTAGCGTAGTCGAGTCTGGACCCGATGAGGGCCTGAACAGTTATTCTCCTATGGTCCTCCGAGAGTAGCGGAAAAAACTTCCGCAACATCCTGAGGATACCGAAACATGTTCCTGTAAGGGTCAGCACCTGAGATTTGAGAGTAAGCCCATTGTCTATTTTAATTCCCAAGTTCTTGGCTGACTCGGAGGAGTTGGCTGGAGGGAACATGTCGGCCGGCCACCACCCCTGCCAGTCCGGTTCCGAGGGGCATCCGAAAAAAAGTATCTCGGACTTATCCGAGTTGCACTTGAGGCTGTTCAGTTGGAACCAGTTAAAAACAGCCCCGAGGCACTCACGGATACTATCACCCTCGAAATCTTCGCCCCTCCGGCAGGTGAAGAGAAGCTGGGTGTCGTCAGCGTAGGAAACGATCTGGGCCCCAAAGGATTCCACCAAAGCCGCCAAAGGGGTCATGAAGATGTTAAAAAGAGTTGGGCTCAATACTGAGCCCTGAGGAACTCCGACTCCCAAAGGCGACATTTCGGCAGATCCAGGGGAGGCCCAGACCGTTTGTCGGCGGTTGGTCAGAAAGGAACGAAACCAACTACGCACCGACCCCCTCAGACCGATGGCATGTAGCCTTATGAGGAGATCCTCATGGGGGACGGTGTCGAAAGCCGCCGACAGATCCAACATAACCAACATCACCCTGCCTCTGGCATCCAGCGCCTCCTTAACAATCTCTGAAACCTCCAGGAGTGCGGTTTCTGTACTTAGGTTAGGTCGAAAACCTGATTGAGACGCGTGCAGAAGTTTGTTAGATTCCAAAAAATTGGAGAGGACGCCATGAATATGTTTCTCCAAGATTTTCGTGAAAGCCGGGAGGAGCGAGATAGGCCTATAGTTAGCAGGGGTGTCTGGGGCAAGGCTAGGCTTTTTAAGAAGAGGGATGACCATGGCCTGTTTCCACAGATGTGGAAGGGCTCCCTGACTCAAAGAAAGGTTTAAAATGGGATTAGCGAGAGGGTTAACAACTTCTGCCATTCTGGCTAGAAATTTGGCAGGGCAAGGGTCACGTGGTGATCCAGATTTCAAACTCATCATAAGTGCTAGTGAGGACGATTCCGTAAGAGGTGGGAACGCCGCTAGCACGGGGCCGGAGGTAGGCACATAAACTGACTCTTCCAATGAGGGCGGGATACCAGTTATAGGCCTCGGGGGAAAGGAATCCTGTATCTGCCTGATTTTGGTGGTGAAGAAATTGGCTATGGTGTCAGCCCAGGTGTCAGCAGGGGCTACCTGCGCTAAGTTAGATCGCTGGGTAGTAAATTCTCTGACAACCGCGAAAATCTCCTTACAGGAATTGGCTGCTTCCTCGATTCTTTTAGCGAAGTAGCCTTTCTTTTCCTGGAGGACTAATCTATGGTAGGTTTTAATCATGGATCTATAGGTCAGTTTTGCCTCGGTGTCGTACTCAGCTCTCCATGTCCGTTCGGCAACTTTACATAGTCTACGGGAATGAGCCAATTCCGCAGTAAACCATGGTGCCGAGACCCGTTTGATGGTGGTACGAGGGGGCTGTGCAGGAGCAAGCTCATTCAGTCTGGCTAAAAGCCAGGTCTGCAGGGTTTCAAGATCCTTATCCAGGTCACCAGTATAGGACACAGGATGGTTCACAAGGGCCTGGGAAAGCAGGTCGGGAGTCACCCGATGGTATGCTCTAAAGGCGAAACCCTGTTGTCTCGGAGCGGTGACTGCTGATTTCTCAGTGCCAGGTATTTGGAAATAAACTAGTCGATGGTCAGACCATAGAACCGGCAACACTGCAGTCACCTCAACCGGAAAGGTAGAAAAGACCTGGTCTAGAGTATGACCCTTGTCGTGGGTCGGGCCAGAGAGATAGGGGAACAGGCCCAAAGAGGATGTGATATCTAGCATCCTAATAGTATCCGGATCATGACTATCATCCATACGGAAGTTAAAGTCCCCGGCTAGCACACACCTCTCCGTTCTCAGCACTAAGATAGACATGACTTGTTGGAGTTCCTCAAAAAAGGACCCTGCAGGCCCCGGAGGTCTGTATACTAGGAGCCCCTTAACAGATTGTTGAGGAGACAGGGCTAGGGAGAAGCCCAGGGATTCGGTGCCCGTGATAGATTCCGTGTGAATGGCCGAACACACGATAGTTTTTTTCACAACGAGGGCCACTCCTCCCCCTCTACCCTTATCTCTGTCTTGTCTAAGAATGTTATACTCAGGTGGAATAGCTGCAGCAATGTCAGGATGAGAGGACTCATTGAGCCATGTCTCAGTAAGCATCAGACAGGCAGGTTTGTCAATAGTCAGGAGATCAAAGATCTCCTGAGCGTGTCTGTGCATAGATCTAGTGTTGAGGAGTAGGCAGAGGTGTTTAGTTTTACATTCCTTCATATGAGAAGTAGGCGGACGTGCGCTAGTAAGCTGCCAGTTACACTTCGGATTCAAGGATTCAGCTGTTTCTATGAATGCACAATTGACCAAACCAACATTCTGCAACACAGGGACAGTCTGACACATCCTCCCTCATCTTGTATTCCCACAGAAGGTCCAGGCAACCACCTCACTCAACTAATCAATATCCACTACGAGATGACGCCAAAGAATTCAAAGTGAAATTGTAAGACAACTGCATCTTACGATTCAAGACCAGATCTCCCTGGCTCTAGGGGCTCTGAACTAGCTTCCCAATGCCAAAAGATCTACCTTTAAACTATAGTGCATAATGCACATGACAAGGAAGGGAAAAGGACAATATTTTTATTGATAAAACTCAAGAAATACTCCCAGAAAAGGGCACTATGCACCATACAGGTCCATCAATTAACAGTTCAACTATATAAGAATAAAACTGTAGGTGTCACTGCCTTCTCAGTCTCACCTGCCAAACTATGGAATTCACTTCCGGCAAAATTCTGGGCTACAGCATATCACGTGGAGTTTAGAAGGATGCTGAAAACATGGTTATTCCCCACTTGAAGTTCAGAGAATAAACTATAGTAAGCATCTCGCCATCAACACCAAGTGAGGATTTAGTGTAACATCGAGAAACTAGAAGGATCACAATGTCCTTACCAGGTCCTAAAAATACAGTGTCCCAAAACAACATATCTAATATGTCATTGACAAATATGGAAAGGTTACATCTTGAAATAATGATGAAGTATTGTTTTTATCATACATATCTAAGGCGGCCTGAAGACCACCAATAATTGTAATCTGAAGCATACAACTGAGTAATTACAAATAAAAACCCATTAATTAAAATGTCTCCTGGTATTTATACTCCTTGGCCTGACACAGCATGGCCACCAAGATATGCATGACCGACTGCAACTGGACCTGCCTGAGCCCTGCTGGCTGCTGCTGGAGTGAATTCCTTATTCCCAAGAGGTGTCTCCTTAGGTCCTGGACCCTTAGCTGGCATCAGTTGAGCTCCTCTTGTAAAATCCTGAAGTGTTGAACCCTGTGTGCTGGACTTTGAGAAGGAAACGTTCTTAGCTGGACTAATCTTATCCCTATATCTGGCCCACACTCCATTGCGGTCAGCCTGAGCTTGTGACTTTGTCTCGATCTAATGTGACCTGATTCCCCAGTTAGCACTTTCTGCTTCTTTGTGCAGTTTGTATTTAAACCTTTAAAATTGCATATCTCCGGTTCTACTGATTGGATTTTTGTTGTTTTGGTCTCAATGTATTTATTGAATGTATACCAGTGCACATTGCCTCTAAGTTAAGCTTAACTGCTTTTGTGCCAAGCTACCAGAGGGTTAAGCACAGGTTAACTTAGTGACTTTTGTTGTTCACCCTGACAAGGATTGTGGTTGTTGACTAAGTGAAGCTTCCACACCCCTCAACCAATAACCCGATTTCTCGCAAAGAATTAGAACATGAAGTAGTGGCCATCCCTACTAAACAGGGAGAACTATATGAGGAGGGGGAACAACACGTCACAATAGTAGAATAAGATGCCATACTTATATCAAATATATGACATTAGCATATGAAGAGGAAAGAAAAGCTGGGATGTTGTTGGCAAGGCTTTTACAAGCAGAGACACAGGGGCCTGATAATACAAATGAGAAATGAAGCGGCCAACTGATCCATTCCTATAAAGAAGTCAACAAAGGTTCCCTTTATCAATATAGCAAGTTATGTGGGTGGTAGGGGAAGGACTGTTGGTGGAAGCCATTGCGGCCTATCTAAATAGCGAAAACCTCAAACAAGTGTAGGAGGAGACCAGGGAACTGTTGGGAGCAGGGCTGGGAGCAGTAACCAAGAATGGAATTAGAAATGTAATTACGGTGGAGCTTGCTCAAGGGAAAACTATGGGCACCGGTGGGTTGTCTGCAGCATTTTACCAAACATACGTTGCTCTTCTTGTTCCACAGTTAGCTAAGACGTATACAATGGCGCTGAAAACTAGCAGATTACCTGTGATAGCTAGAGAAGACCTGATTGTGTCACTGCGAAAACCAAGAAGAGAGGTGAGGGAAAGGGGCTTCATATAGGCCACTTTCCATTCTTAAAGTGGATTACAAAATCCTTCGTACGGTATTGGCAAATAGGTTTTATCCCCATTTACAATCGCTAATACATAAACATCAGAATGGTTTCATACCTACACGTAAAACCACTTTTAATATCAGGAGATTATTTTAAATTTTAGAGGAGACATTGGAGGATGCACAGGCCAGGGCAATAGTGATTTATGTCGACCTGGAGAAAGCATATGATACGTTTCAGTGGGGATACATTCATGAGGGCAGTGCTGTCTAGAATGGGAAGGAGTGAAATAAATGAATTACATTGCTGAACACAGAGGCCGTAACAAGGGTACACACCGGAAGATGTGCCTCTGAACAATATCATATCTAAAAGGGCAACAGACAGTGATGTTCACTTTCCCCATTGCTATTTGCCATAGCAATGGAACCACTCCCGGAATGTAGAACTATTAATATATCTGCAAGGATGGTCGCATGGTCTTGGTCCAACAATTCAAATAATTGACGAATTTGGGCATGTATGAGGACAACTGGGGCAAGACATGAATATTTTCTGTTGCCCCAAATCAAGTTGAAACTGCCCACTCCGCTTAAAGCTTCACAATACTAGCTGTGAGAAGTATATGTTCCCATACCTAGAGGTAAATGTTTGCAAAGAGACGAAGATCTTGGGATGGGAATCTGGGAGCGGTAATGAGGGCGCTAAAAAGATATGTAGAATTCTCAAGATCACTTAAATTACCAATTGTGGCTCGTCTATCGCTAGCTAAAACGGTAACCCTCCAGAGGCTGTTTAATTTTTTGCACATTTACCATTCCGTGTACAAACACATTAGGTCCAATAATCTGGACTTCCTGCTAGGGGACTTAATTTGCGAAGCTATGTAATTCATAGATTTGCTCTAGTGGCCTGTCGACTTCTTGCATATTTCATCACAGCCCAGCTGTAGTGGACAGCAAAGTGGCAAGATGGTGAAGATTTGGAAGAGATTGAGCCACTAACTCCAGAACCTAACTAGGGACTGTTGAAATCTCTCTTATTAGGTGGTGGGACAGAACTCCAGTGGAAACACAGACTACTTAGAATAAATAGCTATACGATGTTAGAAGTGGAGCTTGAAGAAAACAGCTCATAACCAACTATGAGCTCCCAATATACCATTAGTTGGACTCCCACAAAGTGAGGCTTTTTTACGGCATCTAGGATGGCTGAGTTGACTAAGATCTGTCTTATCACGGTCAGCAATGTTATGAGGCAGGGGAACATAAATCGGGGACTTAAAATTGCTAGCTACGCTGAAAGAGGAGCGTGGCTTGTCCCCTGGCCAGTTCCTAACATATGGAGCAACAGTATACACATTAACCATTGTTGGGTAACTGAAACACAGGAACCACCAACACGTGACCTTAGGAGCTGAACATAAATTGATAACACGGTTCTATAGAACCATGATTTCAATGATGAAAATAATCTTGCCCAAATCAAGGGCTCAATAGGAACCGAACTTAGGAACGAAAAGATATTTAGGTGAAGAATGGTACACAGATAAAGTAGACATAAAGTCCTGGTCTAGCAATACCCAGTTTAACTATTTACACCAAACATACCTGACAATACAGAGATTAAAGAATATAATGAAGATAGAGTCTTTGACATGCTTCAATGCAGTTCCCCACACACTGATTTTCTTTCACATGGTGTGGGGATGATCCCATGTAAATAGATAATGGGGGAAGATCTGTGAGTACCTTGAAAGTACGAATTTATATACACCAGAGGGATGTCTGCTGGGTTTCTTCCAACGGAGTGAGCTACCAGCTACTAAGAAGTGATCCAACTAAAGACCTAGCCTTGGAGATCCTGGCAGTGACAACAGAGGGTAAGGATCAAGGTTTCCTGAGTGAGCTTGAATTTAAGTACCTCAACCAAAAAGACCCCAGATTACCAACTATTTATACCCTCCCCAAAATTCACAAGTGCATGCAAGACCCCCCAGGACGTCCTATTGTGTCCGGGTGTGGGTCAATTTTGGAGCCCTTATGTAAATATATTGACTTTTTCCTCAAACCTATTGCGGAAGGAACACCCACATACCTGAGGGACACTATGCAAATCATAAATCTTGTGGATGGCATTGCCTTCGATAATAGCGAACAGAGGCTGGTGACATGCGATATAGTTTCGCTCTACACGAGCATCCCACAACTAGACGCACTAGAGGTCATACGCGTAGCTCTTGATGGACGTACTGCACCTGTGTTGGTGCCAACTGAATTTATTATCCAACTGCTAACCATCGCAATGAGAAAGAATTTCTTCATGTTTCAGGGCAAATTTTATGTACAATCCAAGGGAGTGGCAATGGGGGCAGCATTTGCGCCGGACCTGGCCATTATATACATGGCAGACTTTGAGCAGAAATTTGTCTTGAATCAAGACAATCCTTACCAAGCACAATTAAAGATGTGGCGTCGCTACATAGATGACGTCTTAATGATTTGGACTGGCTCAGAAGAAACCTTAAATTTATTTCACCTCTGGTTGAATGAACGAAGTACAGATATCCAATTCACCATGCAGTCACATCAAGAAAAAGTCGACTTCCTTGATATCACTATCTTCCATAAAGAAGGTCAACTGTCCACAACACTGTATCGGAAACCTACTGAACGGAACTCGCTCTTATTATATAATAGCCATCATCCTAGAGGCCTGAGGGACAACCTGCCGGTTGGTCAATTTTTCAGGATAAGACGCAACTGTTCCAAAAAAGATGATTATTTTTTGCAGTCCGAAGCCCTAACTGCTAAATTGTTGGAAAGGGGATATCCGAGAAGACTTGTAAAGAGAGCACAAAAACGAGCATGGTACAGTCCCAGAGATGAATTACTTACGCCGCACACCAGAAACGACAACACTAATAAGCGGATGATCTGTGTTACCACATATAACACACAAAGTAACAACATAAAGAAAATTGTCAACAAGTATTGGCCTCTGGTGTCTGATGAGATTGGTCAACCACAGCAACCCATGCACTCGTTCAAAAAATCTAGGAACATAAAAGATCAAGTGGTTAGTTCCTACCTAACGACACCTGAGCCACCCACCCTGCAATCTCTGTGGAATTTGCCATCAGTGCTTGGCCATTATAGGTGTGGCCAGTGTAAAGCTTGTCCAATGTGTGCACAAACTAAACAGTTTAAATACAAACAGCAATGTGTAGATTTAAAATAATTTACAAATTGTAATACAACCTGTGTGATCTACTGTATTAAATGCCCATGTGGCCTGGCCTACGTAGGCCAAACACAACAGAAAATTAAGGTCCGAATTTTGCAACATCAAAGTAGGATCAGATGTGAGGTAGTGGGGGCACCACTCGTAGACCACTACAGAAGGTTTGGCCATACAGTAGATGAACTAGAGTGGGTGGTCCTAGAAAAGGTGATCTTGGGACCCCGGGGAGGTAGTATATCATCCATCCTCACTGTAAGAGAAAGCAAATGGATGCACCTTTTGGACACCATAGTGCATGGGCTTAATGAACAAGAGAACAATTATGCACAACTGGCATGTTTATAGTGTCAGATTCCATGTAATGCTATGTCACGATTGAGTTTGTCTGATGTGATATATAATTGTCAGTGCAAAGATTGTAATACCAACTGTGACTAGAGGTCTTTTTCAATCCAACTGAGATAAGCTGCTTTTATTGTAATTTATCAATTGTGTACATGTGTTTAACTATTATATCTCTGCATTTTTTGTACGGCTCTACAGTCTTGAAATGTAATATGATTGATGGGTAGGGGGTGGTTATTACACTGTTTTTACATACTGAACCCCCTTTGGTGTTTGGCCATGATGAGCGTCCCGCTAAATTAATCCGGATGCGATTAAATTAATATATTTAAAAAATAGATGTCTGTGCGCCATCGAGGATAATCTCCTTTTGCGCTAACACATGAATCAATAACGCGGTAAAACGAGGGACCACGTATTTCCACCGCTTAATTTCACCCGGGGCCGAGTCTGTTTACCATTTCCAGTGTGCGCCCATTGGCTACATGCAAGCACTGACATTTAGCTGCTGCCCGGTTCCTTAATCCCGCTCCTGGCCTCGCGGCGAGTCACTAGAGTAAACGGAGTGATGTGCTGATGAGCAGCGAGGATTCTTCCCGCTCTCATTTCTTCATTTTTCGGGTAAGCTTGAGAAGAAACATTAGTCATATCCCCCTGGCTATGCGGAGGTCGCGAGTGTTTATGCTAAAACGATCCTCCTGTTTATCTTGTCCCATAGAGATACATGTGAAATCCGAGAGGAATTTTGAAGTGATTTTTAAGAGGCAGCTTTTCCAAAAAGCAATTTTGAAGTGAGAAGTCACTGCGAGCGAGACGTTTGGCTCGTCTTGTTTCACCTCTACATTTGGTGAGTAAACAACGAAGTAGTGGCTCAAATTGCCATGACGACATGAGAGATATGTTCTAAATAAAATTCTCTCGTTCTTTTGTTAATTGCAGATGAGACTTTTGTCACCAATAGAAGCGTTCCCATGTAAAATAGCACCTAGGATCGCCGCAGCGTGAATAGGTGAGCTTCTGACTAGTGTCTCACTGGTTGGTGTTGAGTAAGGAATGTCATGAATGATAAAGGCAAGCCCAGAGGTTGGCTGGTTTGGTTGGTTCTCCGTTGTTTGACTTGGCAATTTATGTTTTTAACCCGGCTGGGTAGTGTTTGATGTTTTATCAATTCAAACACTTGTGCTGATATTAATTATGGTGTTGCGTGGATTATAGCCAAGTACGGTCCACTGTCTTATAAATGCCTAATTTATTTTTAGGATCACGCTCTCTTGGTATTAGGAGCCCTTGGCCCAACATCAGTATCAGACGGAGCCGCTAGAATCACCGTGCTTCGTGTAGGTAATTTGGTATGGCTTTAATTAGCCTTCAGTTCTTCCTGTAAGAATATATCAATTCTAATTTAGTTTCTCCTTTATAGGTGCCCTTTTTGTACCCCCACACCCCACTATCACCTGTCCTGAGGAAGACCCCGCTGTAGGGCAATAGCGTCGCCTGCTCAACTGGGGTCGAAACGTCGACACACTGTTATCTCTTCTTACCTGTTGGCAAACTGATCATTTGTGACTGTGCCAGCCATCAACAGGATAGGATTATCTTAACCTATGAGTTGATACATGACAATGTATATATGTCTAGTGTGGCACTACATGTGTAAATATTGATGAGACCACATACTATGTTATTCCTCTATGACTAATTTAAATCTATGTTGCACAAATTTCCTTTCTTCACTCCCCCCTCCACCCCCCCCTTTTTTCTGGGCTTATCGTGAAATGCTTTAAACTGTATTACTGCAAAAGACATGGTAATTAGTTTTCTAAGAAGGATGTATATTAAATAACATTCCTTGAAGTCTATATTTATGAGGTAAATTTTGTCAATTTGTGTGTTTTATGTTGTTCCATCTGGGACCCCTTCTCATATACCAGGGGTTCTTCCAAAGGCCTAACCCCCAAAAATCCTGAAATAATTTTATTGACCTAGGATACGTATGGCGAAGAGGGCTATAGCAATAAAGGGGAAGACGAGGGACTGCCCCTTATACGCCAGGTGGATGAATTAAGTCATAAAATGGGCTAAGTTCAAAAGCACTGCACTTAGGGTTAGAAGCAAGGAGGGAAACCATGACCAGTCTATTTGCAGACTTGTAGAATTCAGTCTTACATTCATTTGAGGTTTACTCCAATACAAACAAGCATTGGCATAGCCAATCGGTCTCGCTTCTGGGACCTTATAAGTATTTAGTTATGCAGCACAATATCCTTGGTGGAACAACATCAACTGTTGCATGGATAAACACTTATAAGGTCCCAAAGGCGAGAACTATTGGCTATGCCAATGCTTGTTTACAAAGAGAAATTTTAGTCGAAGCATCTTGGAACTAAACAGTAAGTAACTTTAAAGAAAATAAGGCAGATAACCAAGCAAAAACAAACTACAATACTAGAATAAAGAGGAGAGGAACACTGAGGGAGGATCGACGGTAGGAAGGTCATGTCTTAAGCTGTTCACACAGACTGAAGAGAGGGGGTTCTAGTATAAAGAATATTGGGTCAGGCATTCCAGTCACTAGCTGAGGCCACCGAGAATGCTCTGTTGCCAAATGTGACTGTTGTGACTAGTGGGCACATTCTGTAGGGCTGGGTCAGCAGAACAAATAGTGTTGTTGCATCTGAGGTTTGAATTTTACAGTCAATCAGAAGAATATTGGTAACTGGCTTGGTGTACAATGGCGAGTGGCATAAACAGAACTTGTAGGCAGACTATTAACCAATGGAGAGATTGAATGATAAGATGGATATGATGTCTACGGGGATGTCCGGAAATGAGAGGAGCTTGTACATTCTGGAGAATCTTCCAAAGAGTGAGAGCAGCAACTAGTTAAATTCAATTACCATTGTCTAGTCTTCACTGCATTAAGGCATTCACGAATGGGACACAATGCTCTTGTCATGTACGGCAGAATCTAATTTACATTTATGATTTGAAGAAAACAGGACCTTGGCAGCTGGTTTGTCCATAGACAAGTTCATGTTTATGTAGATCCCTTAAATGTAGATCCATTTTGAGGATGTTTGGGGGTGGGGTGGGACACATTAAGACAGCTACAGATTTTTTTTCAAGCTGTCAGAGCTGTTGTTACTAATGAAAAGCTCAATTTTACTATTGTTGAAATTAAAGTAGGCAGGTGGCAGTTACCATTGTACAAAGCTTAACGTGGACAACATTGTTGAGAATTCAAAGAACACAGGCCTGGAAGGAGTGTGGAACATAAATTAACACTGACTGGACTTGTGGTTTAGGGCTAGATTACCAATTGAGTAACCAAGAAACACCCACAGTCTGACATTGTCCAGTTTACCACACGCTCTAACTTAGGGCAAATCGCCTCACTGTGCCTCAGGTCCCTTGTTTACCAAAAATGTGAGCAGATACCGAGTGCTGTATGAATGGCTGGGGAATTACGCTTTACAACTAGATCAATCCTGTAAGTTCTTGTCAGAACTAAAATGTTACGTTCTTGATTCTTTTAATTGGTAAGTTGGTTTACACATGCAAAAGGAGGTTCCTCACTTATAAAGGACTTACTCACTCAGAGATTTTGAAGGGAGTCAATCTACAAGGAAGGAGAGCGAGAGAGAAGGCGAGCTGGGTGAACCCTGAGCACCCTAGAAGGAAAGACCTCACATCGAGCAAAGGGGGCCAGTGAGCCAGGTAGCCCTGGAAAGAGCACACTGGCGCCCAACAGCTGCCACAGTCCAGCAACATCAACAGGCAAGCCTGGAGAACATAAACTTGTCAACTGGGAGTAATCACAAAATAAGTCCAAAGACATGACTTGAGAATAAACAGAATAAATGTCAGCTGTCAAAGGCCAACAGCATTTAAAAAGGTTTCGGTCTGGAGTTCCCTAAGAGTGCAGAAGACTGATTTTCACAAGCGATCAAAGCTTGAGAGCAAAAGCAGAGCAAGAGATCTCAACATAAGCTGTAAGACTCCAACATCAGCCAAAGTGAAACCCAGGATGTTTCAGAGCATACATAAAACTCATCACAGCATGGCAGCAAGGCAGAGCTGAGGACCAACTAGAGTGTAGTCTTTTGTTGTTAATATCAATCAACTGCTAAGCCTGAATGCCTGGAGACCTTGGAGCACACACCATGAAACTCCTGTCATGGAAGTTATACTTAGAGAACAAAGACGGGGCTGGAGACAGAGTCAAACCTCAGCTGCCACACAGCATCGACATCACGCTAAGTCTCAGCATGCACCTCAAGGAGCACTCAAAAAGGCAGACGTGGGGATCTACTGGAAGGTCACTGACCAGAATTACCACCTGGGTATCTAAAGGATGCCAACATTTACAGACGATCACAAGGAGAGCAAAGAAAGAGCTGGGGACTAAGTTGCTGTGGTGCAGTTGTCACAGATCACAGCACAACACAAGTTGTATCTGGTGAGACTCAAGATCCTCACAACATATAACCTGTGAGAGGGAAGTATCCTGCTGCGCAAACTGAAATCAAAGTGGTATTATCAGAGCTCAGCAAAACGTATACAAAGGGGCTTCATGCCGTATGAACATAGCATAGCAGAGCAATCCTAGTGAGAGCAAAAACAGAAGTGGAGGCCAGAAAAGCATACGGCCAGCCATGCTAAATCAGCTACATCTACCCAAAGTACATCTCAGGAAAGTTGGGGCTCCCGCTTCGTGCATACTCATTGAAGGGAGGTTCTTATATTGTGAGACCAAGGATAGAGGTAAGAAAAAAAAGCATTGGCATAACCAATAGGTCTCGCCTCGGACCTTATAAGTGTTTAGTTATCCAGCACAATATCCTTGGTGCAACAACATAAACTGTTGCATGGTAAAAACTTATAAGGTCCCAAAGGCGAGACCTATTGGCTATGCCAATGCTTGTTAAATAAATATGTTCCATACTTTGCATCACCTTGTGTCACAGAAGCAGTAGTGCAAACCTTCAGCTGGATAATTTGGTGAAGCTATAACATAAAGGAGTAAATTGTGTGTGTATATATATATATATATATATATATATATATATATATATATATATATATATATATATATATATATATATATATATATATATATATATATAAAGGGCTTTGATCTTATGAGGCATGAAACAAACTGCTACTGTTAATAGCACCTACAATTTTAAAATGAAGATAATTTTGAATCAATGAAAGAAAGTAACTCTTATTGCAAAAATCGTGCTTTTCTTTGTATATTGAAAAATCGACTTTAAAGGGTGAAGCTCAGACAACAATCAAGAGACCAAACATTTGAGGGCTATGTAAAGTAGATACTGTATGTCAGTACAACAATGATCCATCTTACCCAGGTGTTTGTGACAGCACTCATTCTGCCAAATGTTACACTTCAGCGTGTTTTCTGAAAACGAACACTGAACACTGTAGGTATATTTCGTACCCCTCAGCGATAAATAAATTATCTTTTGGCAACCATTGGAGTGCGAAGGAGGATGCGAAAGATTAGGTACAAAAACCCAGAAACGTGCTTTGCCTATCAATACACGGTAGTTTGCTTTGTGGGAAAGATTTGACTCTACTATGTCCGTTGTTAAACAAAAGTGCAAACGTAGGAGCAGAGCAGCACCACTTTGTTTCACTGCGATGGCTTCCTCGGTCTGTAACGGAATTCTAAGACACAAATCAAAGCATGCGTTCCTGGCTGTGACCACGCGCTCCTGGCTGCGACCAGTCAAGCAGGGAGCAATCGTAAAATAATCCGCTGCCTGGAAGTTGACTGCGGGCGGCACTGCGTGAAAAGACTGCAGGCACTGAAGCGCTAAAATAACCAAGATGGAGAGCTGTACAGTCTGGTCTTGGGGCTGTGCGGACAGTCTTAGAGTGAATGCTTGCGAATGCTTCCCATCACTTCCGGCCCAGGCACATCATGGGCTCAACCCTCCCTCATCAGAGCATAATGAGAGCAGCAAGACAATATGCACCATAAATTATTCACTCAGAAGAGAGGGGGGGGTGCAGTAAAAAAGCAGGCTGGACTCGGTGCAACTAGGAGGAGAGAACTAAGACCTCCGGTACTACGACCAAATGGGGTTAAGACCTGAATTGGATTCTGTACTTCGGACCACAAGGGACATGACGCCCTGTGTGACAGACACCTGGGGTGGTGCTTCTGCTTTGGATTAACAGAATGGAAGGATTAGGGTTTTTTTGCCTGGGTGGGTGTTTAGAAGACATTTGTGAGAGCTTCCCACAGCTCACCGTCTCGCAGAACAACCGTGCTGATACAGAAAGTACAGGTACAAAGCAAGAAAGGGATTAGGCGGCAGCCGGAAGATGGCAATCACGCGAACTCTAGTTCCAGGAAGTCTGCGACCCGGATTAAAAACACGGCTGATACCAAGCAGGTAGGAATAGAGGGGGGAGGGCAAGTGCAGGCAAGCCAAAGGGAGAAAAGAAGGTATAAAAGAGAACATGCAGAAAGTTTTTTTTTTACCGAGACAGAAATAAGTGATGCAGGTGACGGGCTATTGTAGCAAGGAGGTCTGTTCCAGTATAAACAAAAGAAGCAGGAAATTCAGTGCTGTAACATTAGTGCCACTGCTAGAGGTAAAAGACACGGTGACGTCACATGCAGAATACATCTCGAACATTATAAAAAAACATCTTGAATGCTATAACAAACAAATGTTCGCTAATGGTCTGCATGCTTTCTTTTATAATGACGGTCTTTATCTTGTCGCGGTGTTCTTGTTTACATGACCGAATCTATTAATATGTGTGAGGTGAAAGGAAAAACGAGAATGGAAAAGGTGAGTTTGGAAAGACAGAGCAAGACAAGAGGCAGCATGTGGAGAAGGGGAGGGTTGTTATTAGAGGATAAAGGAAATCGTGAGGCCGAGTGGTGCTAATGACCCGTGAAAGGCAGATGACCGCTGCGCGCGTGCACGCTCGCGTGAACGCAAGCGCTAGGCCAGCCAGTAGCACTTTGAAAACTCACCTACTAAATGTCTCGCAGAGCAGCGCATACGCAGACTCAGCGAGACCTAAAGATGATGCTAATACAAATGAGGATGACGAGATTCAGCTGCATAAGGGGGGCCTCAGCCAAATTAAATATGAAGGTACATACATGACCGGACTACTCATACTGTATATAGAGAAAATGAGCCTATAATACGCGTCACAGGCTTTGTTAACTGTGTATGTAGTTACTCCAGAAGGATCAAGATCAATGAATGGAGATGTAACAAATTGCATCCTATGTAGAACAAGCGTTGAAATGATCAGAAATGCTTAGAAATACTGAGGCATATGAAGATGTAATAGTCAGTAAAGATACATTTGAAAAAACAAGTACAGACATTTCACCATATGTCCGATAATGCTTTTGGCTTGTGCTCAATATGTGTCCCTATTAACATCCTTTTGACGCTCAAGGCAACTTTTAGACACATGGACAGCCTACGAGACCCATCTCCACGATTATATTATTGAGTGCTTCCAAGCAGCCACAAGAGTCACCATCTCATTATACCGTGATTTAGGGTACTCAAAAATAATTAAAAATAATGCTCACTAATCCCTATTACTAAACAACTCTAACTTTACTTCTTAAGGTAGATCTCCAACCCCAAAGCCTATCTTTCCACAAGTCATTTGGTGTTGTTGCCTAGTTTGCGATAGGCTAAGTCAGCAAGTTACAATATATTAAATGCAAAAACAAAAAATGCACTTCAAAGTGAAGATTAAAGAATTACTATTTTGCGACACTCAAACAGCGATTTCTAAAGTGCGATTACTAACTACTGATGTTTCAATGCTATGGGAGCATTATACATAGCCTCATATTGTTAAACTCTGCAAATGGGTGTACACGTTTTTATAATGGAACCACTGCGAGTACTGCAGTCCGAGCGTACATTTCCTTAGAGCGCTCAACCTAATAATACAGGCTTGCATTAATGAACCATAAATACAAGGTTCGAACAACATTAACTTATGGACACTAATATGACCACAACTGCAGACAATGCCCTTCTCTGATCCATAATGTGGTACTGTAAACTGGCAGCCGAAGGGTTTGTGTTGCAGTGGGTTTGGTCTACTAGTCCAAAGGACAAAATACAGTTGAAAGCTTGTTGTCCTCGACTTCAAACAATATGTCCTGGGTGCCTGGCTATAGGAATTCCACACCCCTGCATTATCGGTGACCTCTAGTTGGATAAGTGCCACCAAAGGGTCAAGAATTCAAGAAACATGTGCTGGTATAAAGTGGAGCATTCTCTCAGATGTAACATTTAGGAAGAGCAAGGCTAATTCATGGCCATAATTTGGCATAAAGTTCAAACCATAATGTGATTTCAGGATGCTAATGTGATGTTTCACATGGGATGCAACAGCAAAGAGATGCCTATATCTGGAACACAATTCTTAGTGTAGGTCTATAGTTTATTGCTCCCCTTGGTTCTGCAAATCCTGTATAAAGAGAAAATGAGGACTGGATGCCTTGTCAGGTGGACAGACAGTCTTAACAGGTCTAAAAGCTAAAGTAAAATGTCCCTAGAAACCTGCTGGCATACACTATGTCTGCAAGGAAGTTGGAAGCTGCAAAGTAGTTTGTGAGGTGGGGCATTACCATACAATGTTGACTGCAAGTTGGTATGTGCTAGCTTGACAACGGAGGAAGATGGAATCTGCAACTCTTGTGGATCTGAGGTGGTGCATGCCAGGTAGGTCCTTGGTGACCGTGCTGAATTTGTGGCACAGCTTACAAGTGGTTGCTGCCCAACAATCTAGTGGTCCTATACTGGTTGTCAGTACATGTTGAATCGTGCACTTTCAAAGCACCTCGGCTGAATGGTATCAATATGTATATGTTTATTTGAACTTTTTTTCATTCAGCATAACTATATTTAGAAGATGTGTTAAGCAAAGGAAGGACAAGCAGTGCACTTGAAAAATTCCCAAATGTATGGACCAGGAATAATACAAGTAAGGGAAGAGAACAGCGTATGAATTCCATGCACTGCCTACACATGCTTAATAGCCTCCTGCACTGCAGCTGATGCAAATCAGAAGAATACACTCCTTACATGACCAAACTTGTGCCACTTCTGGTTTTGTGAAATCTGTGAACGCTGCCATCGTTTTTAGGTCTCGCTAGACGTACGCAAAAGCGAAGCTTTTGCGTGCAAAAGCTTCGCTTTTGCGTCTAGCGAGACAACTAATGTCATCACTTTCAGGGGAATGTAGACAGCAGACTGTCACGAGCGTCTCCCGCCGGAGATTCTACCTCGTGAGCGCGCACGTCGCCGTCCCTCATATTCCCATGCAAAGAAAGGCACACTGAACACACACATGCAGGCAAGAAGGCACACACACACAGGAGCGCACCTACACACATACAAAGCCCCCCCACGCCCCCCCCGCCGACGCCGCATACATAGAAGTCCCCCCCCCACCTGCCGCCGCCGCCGCATACATAGAAGGGCCCCCCACCCACCTCCCTGCCGCCGCCGTCGCATACATAGAAGGGCCCCCCCTCCCCCTGGCCGCCGCCGCATACATATAAGCCCCCCCCTCCCCGCCGCATACATAGAAGTTCCCCCCCCCACCGCCGTATACATAAAAGTGCCCCCCCAGGTGCCGCATACATGCAAGCGCCCCCCCCCCACATCATACATGCAAGCGCCCCCCCCCACACCATACATGCAAGCGCCCCCCCCTTACCGTGATTCTAAGGTCTTGCAGCCTCCGCGGGGCTCTCCCTCGGGCATGAGCCCCGCGTCACCAGCACTGCTTTCCCGTGGGCGCGTGCGCGGGCTTCCGAAGACGGAAGTCCCGCCCCAAGGAAGGTTTCGCTTTCGGAGCTGGTTTTGCTGGGAGGAGGGGGAAGGAGCCAGGTGCTGGTCCCGCGTTGGCACACTTGTTCTTACTTGCTCCTTTGACATGGAGAGGCAAGGAAGCCGCACGCCTTTCCCGCCGAGTGGAGAAGCACTGATTTGTAAATACTTCTCGACAGTCAGCAGGAAAGTGTGAGTAAATGGTTAGTGGTGCCAGTGTGTGGTGAAATGCGAGGGGGCAATGCTTGCTGCCCGTGCTGTGTGAGAGTTTACCCTCCTTCCTCCCCTTGCTCCATTTCTGCCAGTCATGCACTGCACTGCAGAAGTAGCTCTGTGGAGAGCGAACATAATGCACCCTGGGATGTGATTGGCTAGAAATGAGTGCATTGGCTTCACTGTGCATGGAAAAAACTGGGGAGAACTGGATATCGCACGACTTTTAATGCACTGATCACACAGCATTGCACGTGCACAGCAGTGTAAGTTTACATGTCTTTGGCAGCGCAGAATTTTTTTTTTTCCTGTCTTCCTTCATTCAGGAGACACACAGGCAGCACTGTCAGAAAGCTCCAACCCCGCGAGGACATGTCCTACACTGACACAAGGGGCAGTTGTAGGGGTTAATGTATGTCACATGGAGCTTATGACTTGTCTGAAACCTTTCAGTCATAGATTTCTGTCACCATGTGTGCTTTACTGCACGCTTGCCCGCAGCAGAAACTCTGTGTCCAAGATTACAGTATGTGCGCAGGCAGCTGGGATCTCAAATGATTACTCGGGCCACTGAATCTATGGAGTTCGATGCTGGATGAGAGACCCTGATCTAGATTACAACCTGCGCGTGCCTGCGGGTTCCTTCCCTTGAAACCCCACTGATGTGTATTTTAGGTGACATGTATTTTAATTGTTACTGCGAAGGCAATGCAGGCCCTGTAAATTACTCCAGCGGAAGGCGTGTCTATGATCAAATGCCTGTGTGCAGTCTGCTGGGCCATTCGCAGTAAACATTTATCACAAACATAGAAACAATAGAATAGGAGCAGTGGTTATTTGCTGTCATTTTTCTTTTTTGCATTTTTTAGTGAGAAAACGACCCTTGCACCAAAAATATAGCGCAAAAGGAGGGATTTGCATTTCACACAATTGCAGGTAATATCACGATATTTTTCCCGAAATTTCACAATGATTTCACTTGGAGTGTGGCTGTTGAGAACACTTATGGTGGGTTTGGCTGCAATATCAACAAAGGAAATACAAATGAAATGGAATGCGCTCACAGGTACTTGCAAATGGTTCAAATTATTTTAATTAACTTTGCTGCTTATTTTATGTCTCCTGGATAATAAGGCAATATTTGATTATTAAAATATTGATTTACTGGGGGCGTGGCTTAGCGGGCGATCATGGCGGACGTGGCTGCCTAAGAGCTCCCGCCGGCCCGCCGTTTATCCTGGAATTATCCTGGCCCCTGAACCCCGATAAGTATACCGTGTCCGAGGTGGTTGTGGCGGAGGACATCGGGAATCGTCCGGTGCCGGAGACGACGCGCCGAGACCATCTGCGGCTGTGGGGCGAGTGAGTGCAGCGAGCGGCCTGGTGCCCACCGAACGAGCCGGGGCCTCAATTTTGGCACCCCTGACCGGAGGACCTGACCCGGAGCCGGCGCTGCCGCTCCCTGGCCGTGTTCCGGGGCTGCCTGCTGTCGGCGGCCCACAGCGGAGTGCCCAGCCCATCTTCGTATTGCTGGCGGTGGGGGCCTGGGCCGGTGGGGGGCCTCGGAGGGGCTGCGGCCTACCTGGCCTTGCCGGAGCCGGGGCCTCGAGTTTGGCGACCCCCGCCTGAGGTCATCCACACTGGTATTCGGACGCTCTGCTGCGGCTGTCGGCGGCACCCTTCGCCTTCCGGGGGCGCGGCGCCCCCCACAGCTGGCAGGCGCATTACCCTCCACCGGGACTGGCAGCGGCGCTCCACTGCCGGTGAGAGCCGCATCCTCCATTCTTGTTGGCCAGTGCTGTGGGGGCTGTTGCGAGGAGCTGTGCCAGAAGGGGACGCTGCAGACATTGGACATTTGACCAGTGATTATCCTCCCAGGGCTTGGCTGGACCTGCAGGTGGTGTGGACGCGGCGAAGGGACCGGAGCGGCAGGGGCGGCCTGGTGGCCAGAGGGCAGCCGGGACCTTGATTTTCGCAGCCTGTGCTGGCCACGATCCGGGGCTGCTTGCTCTCGAAGACCTACAGAGGGATCCCCTGCATTTCCTCGCCATATTTGCGGTGGGGCCTGCGACTGGAGGGGGTGTCGGCAGATCAGCGGCCTACCTGGCCTTGGAGAAGCCGGGACCTCTAGTTTGGTGGTCCCCGCCCGGAGTCACCGGCCCGGATCCATTGCCCTGGTGAGTGGACGCAGCGGGGCCCCCCGGGAACTGAGGGGTCAAACAGGCGCCTGGCCCAGATAAGTGCTCTATCCTGCTCCTGTGGTACCTGGGGCGGCGGTTGGAGAACTTGTGGCTTGAACTAGAGTGGGCCATACCTGCGCCGTGCCGGGAGTGCCGGTGGGCGCGAAGACGTCTTCATACACCTTGGCGGGCGGCATTGCCTGGGGTGTACCCGATCTGTGGGCTGGTGGCGAGGGACTCTTGAGCGGCCTGGTGTGTTCGGGACGCCTCGGCCGGGGCCTAGTTGGTGGACTATCGCGAGAAGCGGCCCTGATACAGGTGCGTGTCACTGCTCTGCCGGTTGAGCGGCCGCCATGACGAGGGGCTCGGCCGCCACTAAGACAGGACCCATTGACAAGTTCACTGGCCATGGTGGAGGAGCAGGGGCGGCTGGTGGGGGTCCCCCTGCTGGACCAGACAACGCGGCGTTGATGGCGGCCATTACACAGTCCCGCGACATGCTGGATGCGAAGATTGGCGCGGTGGGGGCCGATGTGATGCTGCTGCGTCAAGATCTTCGCAATGCAGTCGCCCGCATTACTGAAACTGAGACCAGGGTCACGGCAGTGGAGGGAGATGTTGGTGCCCTCAAGAAGAAGATTGCCGACATGGAACAGATCCAGCGGGGCCTGGCGCATCGTGTGGAGGATGCCGAGGGGCGGGCGAGGCGGAACAACCTGCGCTTCGTTGGCTTTCCGGAGGACTGCGAGAATGGGCATATGGACGCTTTTCTGACCCGGTGGCTGGAGAGCTGGCTACCACCGGACTCCCTGTCGCGATGCTTCATAGTGGAGCGTGCCCACCGCGCCCTGACACAGAAGCCACCGGCCGGGGAGCGGCCTCGCCCGATCATCGCCAGGCTCCTCAACTTCCACGACAGGGACGTCATTCTCCGGGAAGCGCGGCTAAAAGACACCCTGCTGTATGACAATCATAAAATAATGATATTCCCGGACTATACCAAACTGGTCCACCAACAGAGGCACTCCTTCCTGGATGCCAAAGCCAAGCTGCGTGGCCTGAAGATTCAATACTCGCTGCTCTACCCGGCCCGCCTCCGGGTGATTTTCAACTCCAAGACCCTCTTCTTTGATACGCCGGAGGCCGTCTTCAACTGGACCGATGAGACAGTCAGAATCCGACCTCACGTCCAACCGGGGCTGCACTCTGGATCGTCTCGTGGCTCGTCTCAGGACGGGAGCAACCCACCTGGCAAAGGGAAACGTCATCGCAAGTCCCGCTCCCGGCGGAGGTCCCTGTCCCGGGACCCCCTTTTGGGGGACACACAGCCTGATACGGATCACTCTGATAGAGGCTCCTGATCGCCCCTCATGGGGACCGTCTGCTGGTTGTTTTCTATATGTGACTATATCTGGCAGAGGCTGAGCCGTGGTCGGTGGGACATACATTGGCTGGTGCAGTATTGACCTCTTCTTGGCGAATGCCGGGGCCTTCATGGTCTGTAACTTTCTTGTGGTGCTTTGCTTATGACTCTACTCTATGTTTGTTGGGGTTTGGGGCACATACTTTGGGCTGCCTCCTCCTGTTGGGACTGGGGGGTGGTTCTGGGAGTGTGTCTGATTAGTTCGGGGGGGGACTAGTTGGGATCCATTGGTATGGCTGGCTTTGGGCGCTGTGTTTTGGGCCTGAAGTACCGTCTACCGCGACAGATACTTCATTGTTCCTTGAGGTATGGGGGTGGGGGTGGGGGAAACTGGGGTGTTTGGTTGCTTGTGGGTTGGGTCGGGATTGGAGGGGTAGTGGGGTTTGGGGCTTCGGGGTTTGTGGGGTTTGGGGTTCTGGTTCTGGGGGGGCACGTGGTCTCTGTGTATTTTGCAACTGTGGGGTCTGGGGCATGGGCCAGGGGTCGGGGAGTGTGGGGCTGGGAGCATTGTGATCATGGTTGATGTTCCTCACTTAGCGCCCAATGGCGCTTCCATGCGTGTTCTTAGCTGGAATGTACGGGGACTATTGGACAAGTTTAAACGGGGAGCGGTGCTTCGATGGGCTAAGAGGGACTTGGCAGATGTGCTCCTTCTTCAAGAGACGCACATGCTGGGTACGAAAGCCCTGAGTTTGCAGCGCTTTGGCTTCCATCAAGTGTTCCATGCCGGATTTACCAGGGGCTCCAGGGGTGTGGCAATTCTTATTCATAGACGGCTGGCATATGTACATGAGCGTCAGTGGCTCGACCCCCAGGGACGTTTTGTCTTTATACAGGGGAAGGTCGGTGTGGAGCCGGTTGTGTTTGGCTGTGTGTATGCCCCCCCCCCCCCTTGCAATGGGCCTTAGCTGAACGTTTGTTTGCCTTATGGGCTGAGTTCCCCCGCTCCATGGCAGTGATTGGCGGAGACTGGAATGATGTGATGGATGTGGCTTTGGACCGGCAGAGGAGGCCTGGAGTGGCACTTGTATCCTCCCCTACACGGTTGGGGGCTATGGTTGATGGTCTGGGCTGGGTGGATGTGTGGAGACATCTGCATGCGGAGCGGCGAGAGTACACCTTTGTCTCGGCTGTCCATGGCTCCCTTTCGCGTTTGGATTGTGTGTTTGTCCCGAGGGATTTCCTTGACAGGGTGAGGGGGGCGGCGATTCGGCCTCGCGGGCTCTCCGACCATTCCCCTGTGGCAGTACAAATTGACTTGTGCAAAGCACGTTCCCCTTTCAGATGGCGGATGACCGCGTGGCATCTGCAGCGCCCTGATTATTCCCAGCATCTGCGTAGCGCGATCGCCCATTATTGGCAGGACAACCTTACCGGAGGGATGGATGCGGTGACAGTCTGGGAGGCTATGAAACCCACCCTGCGGGGCATAGATATTGCTTGGTGTGCGTCTGCTCGCCGGACTCGGCTGGGGAGCATTGCTGCGGCCGCAGAGCGGGTGGAGGAGCTAGAGGCTCGGCACAGCGAGGCGCCTGATGATGTGGCACTGCGGCTACTCCTGCAGGCGCAACAGTCCTATTCCTCGATCCTGTTGGACGAGGCTCGTCAGGCGTGGTTGGCCACCCGTAGTAGGGTTTACCAGTGGGGCGACAAGTCTTGCACCATGCTCCATAGGCTGTGCCAACAGAACCTGCAGCCTCTTACACTGCCGGGCCTTGTTGATGGTGCAGGAGTGGCGATCACGGATCCGGCAACTCTTGCGTCGAGTTTTGCGCGCTATTATGGGCACCAGTATGCCTCTCGGGAGACTCTCTCCCCTGCCATTATCGCGGATTATATTGCGTTGGTTCCCCCATCTGCTGTCTCTGATGAGGTGCGCGAGGCCCTGGACCTTCCCCTGTCGGCTGAGGAGCTGGGTGACGCACTGGGTCAGTTAAATGTAGGCAAGGCGCCGGGGCCGAGCGGATTCCCCAGCGAATTTTATAAGAAGTTCCATCTGCAGCTCGGGCCGCACTACTTGCGGGCCCTGGAACAGGCACGAGAGCATGGCCGCCTCCCGCCGGACTGGCGTCATGCCGAAATAGTGGTGTTTTTGAAGCCAGGTAGGCCCCCTGATCGCCATGACTCCTATCGCCCCATATCCCTCATCAACTTCGAGGCCAAGCTCCTGGCAAAGGCGCTGGCGAACCGCTTACTTCCACACATTTCAGCCCTTGTCCACCCAGATCAGGCGGGTTTTATGTCGCGCAGGGCAACGAGACACAATATACGACGGGCGCAGGCCGCGATACAAGCGATTGAGTCTTCGGAGGACCCGGCGGCGCTCCTACTGGCTGATATTGATAGTGCCTTCGATTCGGTCAGCTGGACCTTTCTTTTTGCTCTGTTGCCGCTGCTGAACCTCGGCCCGATCTTCCTCTCCTATGTCAGGCTGCTCTACACTCAGGTCACTGCCTCGGTGCGTATCTCGGGGACGGCGTCGGCTCGTTTTCCAGTGTCCAGAGGCACACGTCAGGGGTGTCCGCTCTCCCCTTACCTTTTCGCGCTGGCCATGGAGCCGCTGGCCGCCAGGGTGCGCCGCGATGAGCTCTACCGTGGCTTCGTCTGGGGTGCGGATCATTCCGACCGCATAGCTCTTGTTAGACCTGACACCTTTTGGCGTGGTTCTTCCCCCATCTTTTTGCCTCTGACTCATGTGTTTTGATGCTGTGCTGGATTTCGTTTTTGCTGGTTTAGATGCTTTGGACCCTCTGCCACTGCTGATCAGTGTCAGAGGGTAAGTGCTCCCTCTGTAAATTGTGATATTGAATGAATATACCTGATTGGCATATTTGTAGCACCACGAAGTCCCTAGTAAAGTGCACTGTGTGTGCCAGGGCCGGTGATGACAAATGCTACTAGTGGGCCTGCAGCGCGGATTGCGCCACCCACATGAGTAGCTTTAAAATGGTGACTCAGGCCTGCCAGCGCAGAGCCTGTATGCAGTCAGTGACTGCCATGTCAGCCCGGCCAGTGTCCCCACTGGCTGGGCTTAACCCTCCCCTGTCTGTGCACATCAGCCTCCCCTATGGAAGGCTCCAGGTACCCCCCTGGGTAGGGTGCAGTGAATGGATAGGGTAGAGCGTGTACTAGTGCAGGTAACATGCTCTGGTAGAGAGCAGCAGCCACTTTGTGTGCTCACTGCTGTAGGGCTGTAGGGCTCCCTAGGGTAGCCTGGGGAGGCTGGTCCCATTGGATCCCAGCCTATCTCCCTATAGGAACAAGATGGAACATCCATGAGAGATATCCCTGAACTCAGAATTAAATGACACATCTTTTTGTGAAGGTTGTTTTTGGATCCTGGGGTTGAGAATAGCACTTTTAGAAAGTGGCTGTTCTTTTGTATAAACCTTTCTGGGTGCCTGGGCCTGTGTGTGGAATGCCTGCGTGATAGGAGCTGCAGGGCCCCGGAGGGGGTTGGAGTCAGCCCAGGGGTGAAAGGCGACATCTGTTGCACGGGGAAGGGGAGAGAGAAGAGCCTGATAGTGCTGGGCTGTGCCTGCCTGACCACCGCGCTGGCTAACTCCCCTGCCGACCCACTGTCACCTCTGGCCCTGAAGCTGTCAGGAAGAAGAACACCAGAAACATTCCAGAGCCAAGGATCCCCTTGCACCAAGGACTTCAAAGGCGTTCAGGGGTATAAGGAAAGGACCCCTTACTACAGAAGATTAGATTCTGAAATTCTACAATCAAGACGGACCCTCTGCTGGAAGGAGGACGGCGAGAGAACTAAAGGAAGATTGCCTTGCTGTGTGCTCTAAGGGCTGACCTGTTCTGCTGTGGCCACTGAAAGCTGAAGAGGGGAAAGGGACTTTGCTGCGTGCTGTGACCCTGCCTGCTTGAACCTACCAAGACTTTGCTGTGTGCTGTGTCTTTACTGAATCTCCAAGGGCCTGAGAAGAGCTGGCCTCCTGCTGGGAACCCAGGGCTAAAGGTTCCTAAAGCTTTGCCAGAAAACAGCTGCAAGATCGTGCTGTTGTGGACCGGGGGCGTGGTGTAATCGACTGCGGAGCGTGAGGAAGGGATCGGTGTGCTCATCGGCACATTTCCTATGAGGGTTGGAGGCTTGTGGCGCCTCCCCTCGTGAAATCCGCTCCAACGTGGTGGAGGGGTCGAGAGGGGGGTCTCATCGGGACCAGCGCCCTTGAAAACCCTTTGCCGCCAAATCACCACCGCGGCCCGGAGCCAGGAACCCCCCCCCGTAACTTGCCTAGAGGTCCAGGCGCTGCCGCGGCGAAGAACGAAGCCGCCGCGCTCCCATTGGTGGAGGGAGCCGAGCCCCCTCACTAACGCCGCGACGGGATTGGCCCGTGCGGCGCAGCGTCATCAGCAGGAGTGGGCCGTGATTGGCCGGAGTCGCGGAGCGTCATTGTTTACTGTCCCGGGAGCCGCACTGCCATTGGCTGACTCCCGGGTGCTGTGGAGGCTCGCCTGAGGAGCCGCGAGGGGATTGGCTGCCTTCGCGAGGAAGCCGAGGAATCAGCGAGATCACCGCCGGGCCCGGGAAGAAGTGACCTGACCTCGCCGAGGGATCTCCGCAAGTGCTCCAGCCCCTGGCCTGCCGTCTCTGCTCCCCGCTGCTCTTTGAAGGATCCAGAGCGGGCGGAGAGCGTCCTGAGACCGGCCGGGCGGGAGCAACACTGAGCCTGCACCCGCGAGGTGCCCCTGGGAGACCCGCGTCACCGCAAGCACGGGGAAAGAAGTCCCCCCTCGCCCAGGATACCGGGTGAGCCGCGCAAGAAGCGCTTGTGGTCCCTGAAGCCAGGGGACCCTTGGGGGATAGTTGTTTTACGCTGGCATTGTTTGCTCATCATTTCTGAGAGCGTTTTTGATCATAAAATCGTTGGCATATCTTTGTGCTGACTTGAGAGACTAGAGACATTTGTTTTGAGAACTTCCTGAAATTAAGAAAGACCAATGAAGAATTAGGTGCAACCTTGTTCTAAGTGAAGTGTTTAACGTGCAACCTTTAAGTTAGAAATGCTATGTGTTCTAAAGAAGTGATTATCATGCAACTGCTTCATTTACATGCTGAAACTAGATAAAGTTATATATTTTTATAAAAATATACTTACCTGTGTGGTCTCAGTTTGTGGTGGATTGGGGATTATTGTTGTGTTAAGTGCAAATGTTATCCACATTGTCTCCGAGTTTAGCCTAGACTGCTCGCGCCATGCTACCTAGAGGGTGAGCAGGGGTTATCTCAGAGGGTTATTCCGTTGCCCTGACCGGAGCTAGGGGTCCCTACTTGGGCCAAGGTACTTACCTTTGCCAACCAGAGACTCCCGGTTCTAACATTGGTGGCTCGCGGTGCGGATTTTGAACTAATAATTGCACTTGACCGGCAGTAATTTCTTGTACATCACTAGTCTAGTTTAGCGGAACAGGTTGCGCAGGATTTTTTCTTTTTGGTGAAACCTTTTTAATTGAAAAAGGGGTAGGAAGCATCATGTCTCGGAAAGCGCCAAGCGTGAATGGAGACGTGGAGGTGGAATTTGAAATCCAGAAGTTGTTAACCTATAACAAGGAGCAACTGAGAAAGGTCTGCAAACAGCTTGAATGCCCAGTGAGGGGCGGCGCAAATAAGGAAGAGCTACAGACAGCTCTGAGGGCCTGGTGGGAGGCCAAACATGGTGTCCCAGAAGCTCCTATGGAAGAGGGTGGCGCACAGGAGATTGGGTTTTGGCCCAGTGAATTGCCAGTGGCGAAGCCAGCGTCTAGGGCCGGCAGCACCCACTCCAGTAGGAATATTTCTCCAGAGGAAGTGGAGGAGAATCAGAGAACTAGGGCCCATGAGATTGAGCTTTTGAAACTCAGAGCGGACGCCGATGAGAAGAAACTGCGCCTGGAAATTGAGAGAGAGGCGCAGGAGAGAGCGGCGCAGGAGAGAAGGGATGCTCTCGCTTTGGAGGAGAAGAAGCTCGACTTGGCTCATGAGAGGGGCATGAAGGAATTGGCCATCAAATATAAAGAGAGGGTGCCCAGTTCTAATGGTGGCAGCGCACAACCAGTACAGGCGGGTAAGGTATACATACCAAAGGATCTGGTACAGAATTATCAGAGGGGTGATGATATTTATGCGTGGTTTAGAGCGTATGAACTAGCCCTAAGGATGAATGAAGTGCCTGAGAAGAATTGGGGAGCAGGATTGTGGAAGCATTTTGAGGCCTCTGGGAGGGATGTTTTGGCACCCTTAGAAGCAGAGGATGCTTTGTCCTACTCCGCCATGAAGGAGGCTTTGTGCCTCAGGTATGGGCTCACCGCTGAACAGTACCGCCAGAAGTTTAGGAACTTCAAGAAGCTTGATTCAAGTACTTGGGTGGAGTGTGTGAGTATGTACACGCGTGCACTGGAAGGTTGGATGAAGGGCAGCAAAGTTACTGATTATGTGGGGTTGTGTCACTTGATTAGTAGGGAGCACTTAAGTAGTTTGTGTGTCCCAGAGCTGCGCCAGCATCTTTTGGATAGTAAGTTAACTGATCCCAGTGAGCTTGCTAAAGAGGCGGACCGGTGGACTAGCACCAGGGTCCACAAGGGGGTGGTAAGTACCCCAGCCAAGGGTGGACAGGGTCCTCCGCAGAAGAGTGGGGGGGACACGGGTAATCAAAAGGAGTCTTCTAAAGGGCCCCAAACTGGTTCCCAGGAGAAGGTGTCTCAACCCCCCAAGTCTAAGAAGTCCTGGCCCCGTAAGGGCAAGCAGGACAACAGGCCCCCGCCTACCTGCTTTACATGTGGGGCGGTGGGGCACATTGCCCCCAAATGTCCAAAGAAACCTCCAGCACCCTCTGGTGCTCCAGCACCGGCATTGGCCAGTGTAGCTTTGGGAGGGGATTTGATCTCTAGTGGGGAGGAAGGGTTAGCAGTGATGACCCTTGTCTCTTTAGGAGACCGAGAGATGGCCCAGGAAACCTTGCTGCCCCAAAACACTAAGAAATACGGGCAGAAGGTGACCATCAATGGACAGGTGGTGGAAGCTCTGAGAGACACAGGGGCCAGCGTGACATCTGTTAGGTGTCAGTGGGTGTCTGAAGAGCAAATTGTTCCCCAGGTACTCCGGCCTGTGGTGGCAGCTGACAGTTCAGTGCGCTACTGCAGGCTGGCGAAAGTTCCATTTGAATGGGGAGGAGTCTCCGGTATTTTGGAGATTGTAGTAAGTGATGCCTTGCCTGTAGATTGTCTGTTAGGTAATGACCTGGAGAGCTCCCCCTGGAAAGAGGTGGAGCACAGGACTCACTTGGAGATGTTGGGTTTGCCTGCGTGGATCTGTGTGTCCACCCGTGCAATGACAGCAAGAGAGGGCGGTCTAACAGAGCTGGAGCCTGGAAAAATGGCCCAGGGACCTGCCAAGAGAGGAAGGGGTAGAGGGCGCGGGAAACCGGCCCCCACTGTTCCCACGGTCCAGGAGGAGGCAGACCCGCAAGGGGATGCCCTGGAACCTACAGGGGAGCAAGTGGCCGAACTAGGGGAATTGCCTGAGCTGTCCCAGTGGCAGCAAGAGGGTGGTCCCTCCAGGGAGGAATTCTGCCAGGCTCAGAAGGAGTGCCCTTCTCTCATTGGTGTGCGGCAGCAGGCTGCTGACCAGGCCGCAGGCCTGGGGTCCAAGGAGCATTTGATCTATTGGGAGGATGACTTACTTTATAGTGAGCCTAAGTTCGCTGAGCCCGGCGCAGCCCGTGTGCTGGTGGTACCGGAGCGCTTCAGGAACTTCCTACTGGGTCTGGCTCATGACGTGCCTCTCGCAGGACATCTGGGGCAAGACAAGACCTATCACAGGCTTGTCACCCATTTCTACTGGCCCCAGATGAAGACGCACGTCTCTGCCTTTTGTAAGTCTTGTCAGACTTGTCAGGCCAGTGGCAAGAGTGGAGGGAAGCGCGTGGCACCCCTCCAACCCTTTCCCGTGGTGAGCACCCCTTTTGAGCGGGTGGGCATTGACATCGTGGGGCCCCTGGATCCCAAGACAGCCCTAGGCAACAGGTTTATCCTGGTCTTGGTGGACCATGCCACTCGGTACCCGGAAGCCCTTCCGCTCAGGACAGTCACCGCCCCAGTGGTGGGCCGTGCCCTGATGGGGATCTTTTCCCGGGTGGGATTTCCGAAGGAGGTCGTTTCGGACCGCGGGACAAACTTCATTTCTAAATATATGAAGTCCCTGTGGAGTGAGTGTGGGGTGACATACAAATTCACCACTCCTTACCACCCTCAAGGAAATGGGTTGGTTGAGAGATTCAACCGCACATTGAAGGGCATGATCATGGGCCTGGAAGAGCCCATGAGGCGGAAATGGGATGTCTTGTTGCCATGCCTGTTGTTTGCCTACAGGGAGGTGCCTCAGAAATCATTAGGGTTCAGTCCCTTTGAGTTGCTGTATGGCCACCCTGTCAGAGGGCCTCTGGCTCTGGTGAAGGAGGGGTGGGAGAAATCCCGTGGGAAAACCCCTCAGGATGTGTTCAGCTATGTGCTGGCCATTCGCAACCAGACCAAGCGCTTCAGGAAGCTCGCTCAAGAGAACCTGGAGGCTAGCCAGGAGGAAATGAAGAGGTGGTATGACCAGAATACTTCTCTGGTTGAGTTCCAACCTGGACAGAAGGTGTGGGTGATGGCGCCAGTGGAGCCTTGTGCGCTCCGTGACAAGTGGTCTGGCCCATATGAGGTGGTGGAGCGCAAGAGCGAGGTTACCTATTTGGTTAACCTGAAGACTCCCAGGCAGCCCCTGAGAGTGCTACATGTGAACCGCCTCAAACCCCACTTTGAGAGGACTGAAGTAACTATGCTCATGGCTACAGATGTTGGAGGGGAGGAGGATAGTGATCCTCTCCCTGACCTCCTGGCAGTCAAGGAGCAAGATGGGTCAGTGGATGGTGTGGTCCTCTCCCCCACCCTGACCCCCGAACAGCAGGAGGACTGTCGCCAAGTGTTGGGTCAGTTCGCCCCACTGTTCTCCCTGACCCCAGGTGTTACCAAATGGTGCGTCCACGACGTGGACACTGGAGACAGCATGCCTGTGAAACATAAGTTTTACAGGGTGGCTGACAAGGTCAGAGCTAGCATCAAGGAAGAAGTTTCCAAGATGTTGGCGCTTGGGGTTATTGAGCCCTCCAGCAGCCCCTGGGCTAGCCCAGTGGTCTTAGTGCCTAAGAAAGCTGCTACCCCCGGTGGCCCCCCAGAACTTCGGTTCTGCGTGGACTACCGTGGGCTCAATGCGGTCACGAAGACTGACGCGCACCCCATCCCCAGAGCTGATGAGCTGGTGGATCGGTTGGGAGCTGCCCAGTACCTGAGTACTTTTGATTTGACTTCAGGGTACTGGCAGATTGCCTTAACTGACGGGGCAAAGGAGAGGTCAGCATTTTCAACGCCAGAAGGACACTTCCAGTTTCGTGTCATGCCCTTTGGGTTGAAAAATGCCCCCGCCACATTTCAGAGGTTGGTCAACCAGGTACTGGCAGGGCTGGAGCAATTCAGCGCCGCCTACCTGGATGACATTGCGGTGTTCAGCTCCACTTGGGAGGAACACCTGCAACACCTCACTGAAGTGTTGAAGGCTCTGCAGAAGGCAGGCCTCACTATCAAGGCCAGTAAATGCCAGATAGGGCAGGGATCTGTGGTGTACTTGGGACACCAGGTGGGGAGCGGCAAGGTGGCGCCCCTACAGGCGAAGATTGATACCATTCTGGCTTGGGAACCCCCCAAGACCCAGACTGAGGTGAGAGCCTTTCTAGGTCTCACCGGGTATTACAGACGGTTTGTCAAAGGCTATGGCACCATTGTGGCCCCTTTGACAGAGCTGACATCTAGGAATCAGCCCAGGAAAGTGAATTGGACTGAGGCCTGTCAAACTGCTTTTGACACCCTCAAAACTGCCATGTGCACAGCACCGGTGCTTAAGGCACCTGACTTTTCAAGTGAGTTCATTGTGCAAACTGACGCTTCAGAGCAAGGCGTGGGAGCCGTGCTCTCACAGATCAATGATGAGGGAGGAGACCAACCTGTGGCTTTCATTAGCCGGAGGCTAATCCCCAGGGAACAGAAATGGAGTGCCATTGAAAGAGAAGCTTTCGCTGTGGTTTGGGCTCTGAAGAAGCTGAGGCCCTACCTGTTTGGGACTCACTTCCGTGTTCAGACCGACCACAGGCCCCTCAGATGGTTAATGCAGATGAGGGGTGAGAATCCAAAATTGTTGAGGTGGTCCATTTCCCTACAGGGGATGGACTTTACGGTGGAGCACCGCCCTGGTACAGAACACGCCAACGCTGACGGTCTGTCCAGATTCTTCCGCCTTAGTGATGAGGACTCCCAAGAGGTTGGGTAGTTCTCCCCACTTTCAGCTGGAGGGGACACGTGTTAGACCTGACACCTTTTGGCGTGGTTCTTCCCCCATCTTTTTGCCTCTGACTCATGTGTTTTGATGCTGTGCTGGATTTCGTTTTTGCTGGTTTAGATGCTTTGGACCCTCTGCCACTGCTGATCAGTGTCAGAGGGTAAGTGCTCCCTCTGTAAATTGTGATATTGAATGAATATACCTGATTGGCATATTTGTAGCACCACGAAGTCCCTAGTAAAGTGCACTGTGTGTGCCAGGGCCGGTGATGACAAATGCTACTAGTGGGCCTGCAGCGCGGATTGCGCCACCCACATGAGTAGCTTTAAAATGGTGACTCAGGCCTGCCAGCGCAGAGCCTGTATGCAGTCAGTGACTGCCATGTCAGCCCGGCCAGTGTCCCCACTGGCTGGGCTTAACCCTCCCCTGTCTGTGCACATCAGCCTCCCCTATGGAAGGCTCCAGGTACCCCCCTGGGTAGGGTGCAGTGAATGGATAGGGTAGAGCGTGTACTAGTGCAGGTAACATGCTCTGGTAGAGAGCAGCAGCCACTTTGTGTGCTCACTGCTGTAGGGCTGTAGGGCTCCCTAGGGTAGCCTGGGGAGGCTGGTCCCATTGGATCCCAGCCTATCTCCCTATAGGAACAAGATGGAACATCCATGAGAGATATCCCTGAACTCAGAATTAAATGACACATCTTTTTGTGAAGGTTGTTTTTGGATCCTGGGGTTGAGAATAGCACTTTTAGAAAGTGGCTGTTCTTTTGTATAAACCTTTCTGGGTGCCTGGGCCTGTGTGTGGAATGCCTGCGTGATAGGAGCTGCAGGGCCCCGGAGGGGGTTGGAGTCAGCCCAGGGGTGAAAGGCGACATCTGTTGCACGGGGAAGGGGAGAGAGAAGAGCCTGATAGTGCTGGGCTGTGCCTGCCTGACCACCGCGCTGGCTAACTCCCCTGCCGACCCACTGTCACCTCTGGCCCTGAAGCTGTCAGGAAGAAGAACACCAGAAACATTCCAGAGCCAAGGATCCCCTTGCACCAAGGACTTCAAAGGCGTTCAGGGGTATAAGGAAAGGACCCCTTACTACAGAAGATTAGATTCTGAAATTCTACAATCAAGACGGACCCTCTGCTGGAAGGAGGACGGCGAGAGAACTAAAGGAAGATTGCCTTGCTGTGTGCTCTAAGGGCTGACCTGTTCTGCTGTGGCCACTGAAAGCTGAAGAGGGGAAAGGGACTTTGCTGCGTGCTGTGACCCTGCCTGCTTGAACCTACCAAGACTTTGCTGTGTGCTGTGTCTTTACTGAATCTCCAAGGGCCTGAGAAGAGCTGGCCTCCTGCTGGGAACCCAGGGCTAAAGGTTCCTAAAGCTTTGCCAGAAAACAGCTGCAAGATCGTGCTGTTGTGGACCGGGGGCGTGGTGTAATCGACTGCGGAGCGTGAGGAAGGGATCGGTGTGCTCATCGGCACATTTCCTATGAGGGTTGGAGGCTTGTGGCGCCTCCCCTCGTGAAATCCGCTCCAACGTGGTGGAGGGGTCGAGAGGGGGGTCTCATCGGGACCAGCGCCCTTGAAAACCCTTTGCCGCCAAATCACCACCGCGGCCCGGAGCCAGGAACCCCCCCCCGTAACTTGCCTAGAGGTCCAGGCGCTGCCGCGGCGAAGAAAGAAGCCGCCGCGCTCCCATTGGTGGAGGGAGCCGAGCCCCCTCACTAACGCCGCGACGGGATTGGCCCGTGCGGCGCAGCGTCATCAGCAGGAGTGGGCCGTGATTGGCCGGAGTCGCGGAGCGTCATTGTTTACTGTCCCGGGAGCCGCACTGCCATTGGCTGACTCCCGGGTGCTGTGGAGGCTCGCCTGAGGAGCCGCGAGGGGATTGGCTGCCTTCGCGAGGAAGCCGAGGAATCAGCGAGATCACCGCCGGGCCCGGGAAGAAGTGACCTGACCTCGCCGAGGGATCTCCGCAAGTGCTCCAGCCCCTGGCCTGCCGTCTCTGCTCCCCGCTGCTCTTTGAAGGATCCAGAGCGGGCGGAGAGCGTCCTGAGACCGGCCGGGCGGGAGCAACACTGAGCCTGCACCCGCGAGGTGCCCCTGGGAGACCCGCGTCACCGCAAGCACGGGGAAAGAAGTCCCCCCTCGCCCAGGATACCGGGTGAGCCGCGCAAGAAGCGCTTGTGGTCCCTGAAGCCAGGGGACCCTTGGGGGATAGTTGTTTTACGCTGGCATTGTTTGCTCATCATTTCTGAGAGCGTTTTTGATCATAAAATCGTTGGCATATCTTTGTGCTGACTTGAGAGACTAGAGACATTTGTTTTGAGAACTTCCTGAAATTAAGAAAGACCAATGAAGAATTAGGTGCAACCTTGTTCTAAGTGAAGTGTTTAACGTGCAACCTTTAAGTTAGAAATGCTATGTGTTCTAAAGAAGTGATTATCATGCAACTGCTTCATTTACATGCTGAAACTAGATAAAGTTATATATTTTTATAAAAATATACTTACCTGTGTGGTCTCAGTTTGTGGTGGATTGGGGATTATTGTTGTGTTAAGTGCAAATGTTATCCACATTGTCTCCGAGTTTAGCCTAGACTGCTCGCGCCATGCTACCTAGAGGGTGAGCAGGGGTTATCTCAGAGGGTTATTCCGTTGCCCTGACCGGAGCTAGGGGTCCCTACTTGGGCCAAGGTACTTACCTTTGCCAACCAGAGACTCCCGGTTCTAACAGCTCTATATGCGGATGATGTCCTATTTTTCATGACTGACCTGCAGCGTACGGGTCCTCGTGTCCTGGAATTGATGCAGGAGTTTGGTCGGGCATCGGGGCTCTTCCTTAACCCGCGCAAATCGACCATGTGGGTGCTGGGGGGTGCCGCGGTGGCCTGCCCTTGGGCTGCGTCCCTTCGGATGGCTGTGGAGGGTGTGAAGTACTTGGGTGTCTTCCTCTCTGCCTCGCCTGCAGTGGCATGGGACCGGAACATCTTGCCGGTATGGGATCGGGTCCAACTGGACGTCAAGACATGGACGCGCATGCCTCTTAATATCTACGGCCGGTCGGCCATCTTCAAGATGGTGGCTTTGCCCCGTCTACTATATCAACTGCAGAATCATCCCTTCCAAGTTGACCCGCAGTGGTTCCGTACTGTTAATTCTGTGCTGGGCCGGTTTCTGTGGGCTGGCGGTGCCGCCAGGGTGGCGCTGCGCACATGCTTCCTCTCTACCTACTGCGGCGGTTTGGCGGCCGCGGATATTTTATCTTACTATCAGGCCTCCCATCTCCTTGTGCTTAACGAGTGGTGGTATGGGGACCGTAGTGATCCGGCTTATGCCCTTGAGCACTCGCTGATGGGTGGCGCCTCTCTTCACACCCTGCTGTACTCGGCTAGGCGAAGGCGACTGCTTCCGCAAGTCACCCAAGTGGTCTTCGCTGTCTGGCGGCGGGCCCTGCACCGGGTGGGCTGGTGGGGTCGGCTTACAGCTGAAACCCCGTTGTGGCGCAATGGCATGTTACCGGCGCTGGCGTCTCTGTCTGGATTTGACGGCTGGGATGCGATTGGGATCTCGTCCCTGGGTCATGTCCTCTCGGGTACTACCCTAAAGTCCTTTCGGGAACTTAGCTCCGAATTTAGCATGCCCAAGACCCAGTTTTTCCGCTACCTTCAATTTCGCCACGCTCTTACTCCTAGCCTGGCGGGCCTGGAACAGCTACCTGATTTTAGTCCTATCGAGGCTAAACTGTTTATGGGAGACCTAGGTGACAAGAAGGTCTCGCAGATATATCGCTCTCTGGTCACTCACTGTTCCCCTTCACTCGCGGCGCTGAGGGCCTCTTGGGAGGGTGATGTTGGTCCACTGGATGATGACGACTGGCGTGAGGCCTTGGAATCTCCCCGTGGTGCTGCTATAGCCATCCGCCTTCGCTTCATCCAGTTCAAATACCTCCACCGGGCTTATTATACTAGACACCGCCTATGGCGGGCGGGCCTTATTGCGACTCCGGAATGCTTGAGGTGTGGTTCTGAAGAGGGCACCCTGTTTCATACGGTATGGTCCTGTGAGAGACTGACTCGATTCTGGGCTGGGGTTTGGGATTGCCTGTCTGAGGTGTTGGGTTGGGACCTGCCCCGTACCCCCAGGCTGGGCCTTCTACATGTTCTGGAGAACGTTGGGGGCAATATTTACAAACGCCATTTGCTGTTGCTGGGGCTGGTGGTGGCGAAGAGAGACCTGGCACAGGCCTGGAAGAGCGAGCGCGCCCCCCCAATCGGGGCTTGGAGGGCGGGCCTGGACTTCCTCATGGGACTAGAGCAGCCTGTTTTTGAAGCCCGGGGATGTCCCCGCAAACACTACAAAATCTGGAAACGGTGGGCGGATTACCGGGGCCTGCTCCTTGACCCCCCCGTGGACATTGATGATGCATTACAGCTGGATGTGGATCCCGCACTCTAGGCTGCTGGCCGGCTCCACCTCTGTAGGTTATCTCATGTTGCTGAACTGTGATCACGTGCACTGGGTTAGGGTGGGATAAGGGGTGGGTAGCTGCGGGCGGGTTTGGTTGGTGTGTTTTTGGGGTTGGGTGGGTGGGGTAGTTTGCTGTCATTCACTACATAACACTGGGTTCGCTGCTGTACTAATGATGTGTCTCTTTCTATCTGTCGTTGACAGTCTCCTCCTGACTGTGGAGGGCTGTGTTGAGCTTTGCTTGAACTCATAATAAAATTGGTTATGAAAAAAAAAATATATATTGATTTACTAATTGTATTTTTGTACAGCTAATGTGCACATTTATATGACTTCTGTCCGTTGTATATTTTGGGCATATCTTCTTTCGAGTATAATATTGAGAGGGATAGTGCATAAGCGCCAGCATCACGGGTCCTGAGGCAGTGAACTCCGAGTGTTGACACGAGGGTGTGCAAAGTGCACACTCACTCACACCATTGGAAAGGTATGTGATGTGAAATGGAAGGAGCATTTGTTATGCAATAGGTCTCACATTTGCGAGAGTTAAATCTATTGGCATTGTACATGACAATGTTGGAAGCTTCTCCCCAAAATCTTAAGAGTTGGGATGTATGTGTGGTGTTCATTAGCAATATCACAAAGGAAAATTTGGGCTTTAGCTGTGCTTGGATATTTCTAATATACCAGCACTACTGAGCCTCTGAGTAGCAATTCTATGATAAGGAAAATGTGCTACAGTGTAATATGGATGACTGCAGATTATTGATCTCAACAGCAGCAATGGTGGCCAAGCCAAGAGCTCGATCCAGATGCCTGGCCCTGGCTCAGCTTAATGTCCTCATGGACCCAGAGCCCATCTCAAGCTGAGCTTTCATGTGTCATCTGCCTGCCAATCACGCTCAACCTCATGCACTAAGAATTAACGATAGCGCATTGACCTTTGATATAAAACATAACAGAGAAAGATTTGCCAATCAAGTGGCTGAACTGTACAGTGTGAAATCAGAAAATCTATGATCAGTCGCAGCTTCCCTGCTTCACCAAATTGTGTGATTGTGGACAAATATCTCTTGTGTTTGCTTTAACAGACTACAATACATGGAAGTCTTTATAAACGCATTTATCTAATGTGTTCCTGCAGGCGAATTGTGATGTCTCTATTGTCCAGTAATAAAGAAAGATCTTAGCTGATCAACTGTAATAACTTATTGCAGTTAAGTTCTAACATCACAGTGCCTGCTGCCAGCTCGAGCAGCTAAGCTGAAAGGCAGGTCACTGAGCATAATAACAGCCGCAGTTTAAATAAGGAAAAGGAAACTGGCTTTTCATCTTCTGATATTTTTTCCTAAAAGGAAAAGTGATAGGCAGAAAGGAAATATTGATGGCAACATGTTTTTTCAATGTAATAGTTCGCTGCAGAAAAGATAAATCTCTCTGCATGACTCTACACAATCCATGATACAGCATTTTTAAACTGACTCACATTAAACTAACTCTAATATATTTTTTTGCAAAAATTGCTAACACCTGTTTGATGTGTTTAATTCCACAGTAAGGGTTCTGTTTTTATTCGTCTTGCTTCCAAGGAACATGAAAGAGCGAGGCACCAAATATGTAAGCAATTTGTGGGAAGTGTGATGGTATGAGTATAATATAAGGAATAAAGTACCCTATACTGAACATTAAAAGGAAATTGCAAGTCACTTAAGAGTTCCATCACCTTATAAAGAGACTCTGCTTTATTCTCTATACTGTCAGAGAGAGAGAACGTTTCTGAGGTCATGTGTAAAAACTATAACGTTTAATAATTGCCTTCCAATGCTTTGATTGGGGTTGCTACCTTTCCCAGACAAAAATACCAGCCATCTGTTTATTGTTATACTCTGCAAAGGACCGGACTTGAACTTTATATGAAGTACACTTTTTTGATTCTAAACCTGGCCTTTCTGACTGTGTTAAGTTCAATATCAGGGGTCAATTGGACAGCTGTACAACACATTTTTAAATATTTTCTTCTAACATTTACTGTTTAGAGTACGTTGCCAATAAGGGGGAAAATACCAGCTTTAGGTAAGTTTTCTAAATTGTATCAGCAGTTTATTAAAACCGGACAGATGTCAACCCTAGGTGTGATATAATGTGCTCTACTAAGATGTTTATTTAACTTGATAAAAAAAATTACTTCAAAAAGTAAACATTTGTATCGCTTTTGTATGATACTTGTTGCACGAAGTGCATGCCAAAAAGTTTTCGTGGCTCGCGCACGGGCCCTTGGACGCATGGCTCCGTGTTAATTTGATGGCACAGGCATCTCTTAGCACTATTAAATACAAGGAGCTAGGTAGTATATAAGTGCTGACTCACAGTATATGAGGGCTATGGACCTCAGCAGCACAATCCTAACCAGCCAATAGCCGCCCCGGAGATCAGAGGGTGGTAGCTGCTGGCCGGTGCTCCTCCCCGAGGCGCTAGGCTCCGCCCCTTTGTTGGGTTCCTCCTCTTCTTGGGCTGGTGGTACGTCAGTTCGGACTTTCCTGCAACGTAGTAGTTCCACCCCTTCCATTGGAGGGAAATCATTTCGGGCCCGCCTCTGCCCTGACTCCTCCTTCTGGGCGGTGAGCGGTTCACCGTGAGCCCGCCTCCTCCGCACGGGCTTCACTTCAACGGCCGGTGGCGCATCACAGTGTGCCCTGGTCCGTCTTCTTAGGGGCCGCTCTAACTTCTCGGTAACTTGTGTTTCTTCTTCTTCTTCACTTTTTTCCCCGGGGTTGTCTCCCTCGGAGGCGCTGTCGTTCGTGGGCGCCGCCATATTGCTCTTAGTAACTGCAGCCAAACTAGGCAGTTTTCACGTGGCTAATTCAGTAAAGGCGCGTGCGCAGCTGCTGGAGCTCGAAAAATCAAGTCTACTTCGGCGCATGCGTATACGTAAAGTGTTACCCCTTGGGGAAAGTATGCTTGGACTTGATAGTGAAGTTTTTTCCTTTCACTTCCCGGACTAAAACGGAGGTTTCATGTCTCATTTTTTGCAAACTGAAATTCATTTTTGATAGGTCCAAAGGCATAATTAGTATGTCAGCGGTAATTAGTATGTCACCCTTGTTTCATGCTTATATTGAAATGCTAGGTATAGTGCTTTAAATGGAAAGGTACAGCTGTGTACGGAGTGTAACAGGGTAATCTGGGGCCTCACAAGAGCCTATGGTGAATGGGGGAACAGCATTACTTGAGGGCCTCTGGGGGAGGCTGAATAACAGAACACTACACAAGTTACTCCTTTACTGCGGTCAGCCACGAGCGCTGGCTGCACGTTTATACCTACTGGTCCGTGCCCGGCACAGAAGGTTGAGAGTTAAACCAGTCCTGCCAAGTGTCACGCACCAGGCGTGACGCTAACGCATTTCAGTGTGGTGTTCCCTCATCACCGCACTGAAATGCATTTTCACGCATTTTGCTCACTCTGCTCTGTGACGCGCTGAAACTGGATTAACGCCAGGGTGCTAGTGCGCGGAGCGCACTGCCTGGCTCAGGTGGTGGTGCCTCTGACCTGTGTGCGCTGGTGGGGGCAAAACTAAAACTGTGCTGGCTCTTGATTCCCGGCGCGGTGCTGTCGCGCTGTCCACATCATGATTAGTGAGTCAACCATGACGTCTCAGACACCCTGCTGCTGCCCAATTAAATTTCCGGGACCTGGGCCTGCCCTCTCAGAGAAATGAAGTCCGTTTTTAGGTCTCGCCTGTCGATGCGCATGCGCATCGAGCAAGCGAGACTATAGGGGCTCATCGACTCTTTATCTAACTTGCAAGGAATCGTGGCGATTCCTTGCAGTGCCCGTGACTTTTAAGCTCAATGCGCATGTGCATTGAGCTTAAAAGCGCGTGCACAGCCGCCCGCATTCCTCCGACACCTTTGAAGTGAAGCTTAGCTTCACTTCAAAGGCCCGGCTTCTTCACACCCACATGCCGCTCTGCCCCGCTCCGCCCCCTCCCCTGAGTCATCCTGCCTGCCCAGACTTCTCCTCCCCCCTACTTACATCCCGCTTTCACTTGTTCTATTCTAACTGGTCAGCATGTTCTTTCACAAGCGTGTTCTTCCCTGCGTATTTCTGTCCGTGGGGCTACAGAATGCCAAACATCGGAGGTTTATAGCCTTTACTAGTTTCTCTTAACTTCTTCCCACACACTTCTGCCTTTCGTCCTGCCTAAGCCGCTCACACTTTTACCCTGCCTCCCCCACCGCCCATCACAACATTTTTGCAGGTCTCCCCCTTTCACCACTGTCAGCCATGCACTACCGCTCCACCCTGGCTCTGTCTACTCAACCACACTTCTTTCGACCACTGGACCGTTCCACTCCTCCTCCCACCCCTTAACACTTTCCAACCGCTCATTCCTCCCCAAGTAGTCACTCCTCTGCTTTTCATCCCTCAATTTGTGTACTCACCCATCGGCCCTCCGCTCCCTCCCGCAGTCCCCCATCCACCTATCGCTCTCACCTCTGCACCCGCCTCTCTCACTTTTCTTAACTGCTTCTCCTAATCCGCTCGCATCCTCTCTCTCCATTCTACCCGTCAATCACCCCGACCGGGACTCTCGCCGGTTTATCCGTCAGTCCCTCACCTATCCACTGATCCTTCACCCATCAACCCTTACCCTTCCTTTACGGTGCCTATTACTACCCCAAACATCTCTTCTCCATCCGCTTGTTTCTTTCTCACCTCATCCACCTCAACCTCCGCACTGTCCCAATCTGAACTCCCCGCCCACTGCTCTTTATTTCTCTCACTCATCCGTCCGGTTCCTTTCCCTCTCCTGTCACCTCACACTATTGTTTCTTTCTTAACTCTGCGCCCTGTACCCCGACCTCAGCCTCTGCACCCGGCTCCTATATGTCACATCCACCTCACTATTGTCTTCCTCTCATCTTTGCACCCTCTTCTCATCACTCACCCTCCACCCATCTCTCACTTTCACCCTCTCCCATCTCTCATCACCTCCAACCTCTTCTCACCCCTCCACCCTGGTCCCACCTCAAACCCTCCACTTTGTTTCCATCACTCCCCCTTGCCCCCTCCCCCTGTTCCTATCTCTCACCCACCATGATTATGCTTGTCTCTTACTCCCGCTCCACTGTTTTTCTTCACCTACTGTTCGAGTCCCTCCCCAACTATTGTTTTCTCTTCTTTCGCCCCTCTCCCATCTCTCACCCTCCCTAGTTCACTTATCCCCGGATAGGTGTTGTCTCAGTATGCCGACTTGCTCAGCAGATCAGTTCTCCCTGCTGGGTCTGACCCCCTGGCACCAGGCCACATTCAGCTTGGGTACTTTTGTCTTTCAGGTGCTCCCTCGGACCCACCAAACACCTCTTCCTGGGTTTCAACACCAGATCTGACAGCCATCCCTCCTCCCTGTTCCGATACCCAAACAGTCAAGAACTGACTTGTAAAGGACATGTGCGTGCCCGAAATCACTACGTTTTTTTCGATTCTGCATCCCTGGATAAACAAGAACTCATTATTCACACATCCATGCTTTACACAGCATATATGTAAAAACAGCTTGTGTACTTTTACACAATGTCGCACAGATTTCCTTCGCGGAAATGTGCCCTGACTTGTGGTACTACCAGCAGAGCAGTAACCAGGGTGCCAGGGGCCCGAATGCAAGAAAGGAGAATGCACCACACCATCTCTCCATGTCCTGATTTGGTAACAAAAATCAGCAATAAGTAGGGGGGACGGGCCCTTTAAACTGCTGAGCCCCGGTGTCACTGCACCTGCTTCACTCCTGATAGATATGCCTCTGGGTAATGCGCCCAGTGCATATTGCGATCCCACGTGAAAGAGATTGCGGAACAAATTGCTAAGTCTGTAAACATACACAGTGAAAGGGAGTTATTTACAAAAGGTTTCGCTGGGGCTTAGTCTCGTCATTGGCTGTCTCCTGCTGCTAACCGTGCCCCTTTTCCTTGTTGGCAATTCTAAATGCACTAACTCTAATGCTGCGAGACCTATTGCATTTCCAATGCTTGTTTAACTGGCTGTGTGCGGCGCCCAAACCTCACGTCCTGTTAGTTAACAGGAAGCAAGTCAGTGAGGCGCGTGAAGAAGGCGCATCGGTGGGACTCAGAGTCGCTGCGCAGAGTCTCACACTAATGTCAGGGCCAGGCAGCGCGGCGGGCTTGAGGCCTCGCCTGTGGCTGCAGCATGATCGAGCTGGTGCGCTGCGTTTGCCCCAGGGAGACTGGCGCTGCAGACTTGTGCACACTGCTGCAGGCTGGCATGATCATGATGTGCGCCGCACCGGCCACCGTCCCAGGTGCTTTAGTTACTTTATTCTATCAATGTATGTTAGCCCTAAAAAGTAGTTTTTTCTATTATATATTGTATTTCTGTGGAATGTGCAATGATAAAACTGAATTGCATTCATTTGTTTTGAGTCAGAGTTATACAGTCCTTAATAGCAGATATATTCACGAAACAGCCTGATGCAGAATAGAAAGTCATTCCAACTTGTCTCACTGATGAAGCTTCACAAGGGCAGCGAGAGAGACAGGATGTTCTTTAATCTCTCTCCCATCTCCCTCATAATAACTAAACATTTTGTGGGTTACCCCCGCCGGCCGGCCCTCCACACTGTCCCTTTATCTCCCCCCTCCATATTTGCGAACCGGCTCGACTGCAGTTGGTGTGCTGCCTCCGGTCCCATCTCAGGCAGTCCCCCGGGATCTCTCGCGCCTTTGTTGGGGCCCTACGAGAAGGCCCAGGAGGCGATGCGTAACACAAAGTGACCAAAAGGCTCGCAAAAGGGGAGATGCATCAGTTCCGTGACCCGGGGGAACGGTTGCGTCCTTCCTCAATGCTTGTGCAGAGTAGGGGACTCGTCGTGAGCCTTACCGCTGCGGAGGTGATGCGTAGATTCTCGGCCTGTGGGCCTGTTGCGTTGGGCATGATGGCGCCTTGATGCGATGCGATGATCCGGTTGCGATGTGAGAAGATGGCGCCCATGATGCGGCGATGCGATGATGCCCTGACAGCCTTGCGACAACTCTGTACTTTGGAGCCGCGACAGGCCCTGCGACACGCATCTCCGGTGATGCGATGGCGACTCTCGATGGCGTCACTCTTCTCCGATGATGCAACAGCAGGCAGCTTCGATGAACACACGCTTCCAGGGAGATGCGACGAAGGCTCGCTTCTCCGGCATTGCGATGATTTCAGCTGCGGCGGCGACACACTTGTTCCCGATGCGTCTCGCTTCCAGCTCCCAGCGGCACGCAAGTGTCTGGAGTCAGAATTCCCAGCAAGGGAATTCAGGGGGAGCTGGAGATGAAGTGTTCTGTCCCTGAGACTTCAGCAGGAGGCAAGCACAGTTCAAGCCCTTGAGAATATTCTGTAGATGAAAGTCCTTACAAAGTTCCTTCTCCTTTCCCTTGGAGATGAAGCAACCACTGCAGGCCAACCCAGCAAACAGCACACTGGCGGAGGGGCAGTCCAAACTCCTGCAGCTTCCTTGGTTCTTCTCCTTGGCAGAAAGGGTTCTTGTTCCAGAAGTGAGCTAATTTCTTGGGATCAGGGTCCCAATATTTATACCCCAAAATCCTTTGTTCTCTGAAGGCAGATGGCAGAGAGGCCTCTGCCTAGTCCAAACCAGTTCCTGAGCACTTTGTTTACATGACTCTCTTCTTCCTTTCACTGTGCAGGGCAGAGACATCAGACAAGCCACAGGGGGTGGGAGCCAGCATTGTAGAGGGAAGGCCCAGCCCTATTCAGGTCCCAGGTGCAACTCCCTCCGCCCTCCTATCTAGATGCAGATCTCTCTATTCACCACTGGGCTGCCCCAGCCTGTCTCCTGGAATCCCCCAGCCCTGTCACTCACAAACCCAGACAAGGAATACACAACCCAGCAGAGGCAGGCCTGGATCGTTAGGCAAGAAAATACCTACTTTCTAAAAGTGGTATTTTCAAACACAGAATATTAAAACCAACTTTACTAAAAGATGTATTTTATTATTCTGAGTTCAGGTATACTAATTCAAATTTCTACCATGTTCCTTGAGTCAGTTAGGATTATAAGAATGTAACAATCTAACTGCCCATTCTGGCCTATGAGAACAAGTAGCCTTCAATAGTGAAAAACGAAAATGGCTGTAATTCACTATTAGGACATGCCACACACATCAGGGCTTGTCCTACCTTATACTTACAATGTACCCTGCCCTTGAGCCTACCATAGGGGTGTCTAATATGAAGCAAAGGGAAGGTTTAGGGACTGGCACGTGGGTGCACTTGGCCAAGTCGACATGGCAGTGCTAGACTGCACACAGGCCTTGCAATGTAAGGCCTGAGACACACTTTACAAGCTGCTTCTGTGGGTGGCACAACCAGTGCTGCAAGCCCACCAACAGCATTTGACTTACAAGCGCTGGGCACACATGGTGCACTGTACTAGGGGCTGACAGATAAATCAAATAACCCAATCATGGACTATCCAATTAGTACATTAATTTAACATAGGGAGCACTTGCACTGTGGCACTGATTAGCAGTGGCACAGTCCCCAAAGCATAAACCCAGAAAAAAACATATCAAAACAGAGGAGGCAATCCGTCAAAAATGGAAGGGAGACTCACGCCAATGATGTCAGGTCTAACAGTCGCTCTTCTGTGTCTGATGTTGCAATGATATAAATATTCTCTGAATTCCTGGACATGAAATGCTGGCCCATTGTCTGTTCATAGTTCCCAGCCGAGCGATTGTTCTCTCCATGACAGGCTTGACACGCCCAAACGCTGTCGATCGCACAACTTCAACTATGGAAACTTTCTAATGACTGTCCATCATGACTAGTGTTAGCCTCCCGTTAGGAAATCTTATGAAGTCTATACTTACGACGACCCACGGCCTGGTACTGGGGGCTTACGTAATGACCCAGGGCACTGGTGACTCCCCTCCGGTAATAATGCATTTGTGGCAGCTCTTCGACCAGCCGGTCTACCCCAGGGAACCACACCTATAGCTCTCAGCCACGCCTTGGTTTTCGTGAGACCTTGATGACCTTGGTGAGCGAGTTCCACTGTCCTCTTCCATAAACTGATTGGCATTATGATTTTTGTTCCTCTTAGAACTGCTTTCACAGATTTCATGTATACACCGCAAGATGCCTGTACGGGCTTCCTTTTCCTTCTCCGTCAAGCTACTCACACCATCCAGGAAATTTTTACACAGGCGATTATGCTTGGCATCTTTGACAGCCGTCAGGCAGGCATCTTCTCTTGTGGCCTCCGTGATCTCTTCCAGGGATAGGGATCGTGGGTAGGCAGACTCCGTGACCAGTTTGATGAAGCTTTCAGCTGCTTTGTCCAAATCTTGCTGATGGCCTTGGTTCGCTGCCATGAAATGACGTGACAGGTAATCTGCTGGGTTGTTGACACCTGGTCGATACACTACGTCAAAGTTGTAGTGTTGGAGCTGCACCTCCCATCTTTCGATACGAGGAGGTCCATTTCTTGCTGTTTCCCCAAACAGTGGCACTAACAGCTTGTGGTCTGTGATCACTTTGAACTTGTGCCTGCAGAGGTAGATGTTGAAATGCTGGAACGCCCATCTAATTTGCCAGCGCCTCCCTTTCAATTTGAGCGTACCATGTCTCTACAGCTGTTAACTCTCTGCTTGCATATGCTATCGGTACCCATTCCTCATGTGCATGCTGCTGAAGGAGTACTGCCCCTAGACCAACCGGGCTGACATCCACTACAAGCTACGTGGGGTTTCCCGGTTTGAAGTATGACACTGTTGCTCCTTGCAGTAGCGCTCCTTTCACTTCCTGAAATGCACTCGCTGCCTCGCTGGTCCACTGCCATTTGGAATCCTTTTCGTGAGGGCCCTCAGTGGCTCTGAGATTGTTGCTAGGTGGGGTATGAAATGGACGCAAAAGTACGCCATGCCCAAGAAATTTTGCATCTCCGTCTGATCATGTGAAACAGTTGCGGCACAGATGGCATCTTGAAATACCTCAGACAATACTCCAAAACTGAGCTGTTTGAATCTCCGCAACCCCACGTGCGTTGAGAAAGTTGTAATATAACGACTTGCCTCGTCCAGCAGCAGCTGTGGTATCCAGAATTGAGGCCTACCTTTAAAAAACACTTTGCCCCGTTGATGTCAGCTACTATCTCATCAACCTTGCTGTGTGTTCAATTCCCTCCTGAGGCGGAAGCCGGGAGGTTGCTGTGTTATTGTGCTTAGATTTATTTTTATCTTTTCCACGTTTTAACCTGCTGCACTATTTAGCTTTTAAACATTGCCTTGTATCTTTGCTTGACTACGAAGCTTTGAAAAATGGTATTCTTATTTGATGTGATCTCCTCGCTTGACTAAAAAGTGGTCTTTATTTTCCCCTCGCCCCCTGCTTGACTTAATAAGTGCTACCTCCAATCCTATCGACTCTCCCCCGCACTTCTTCGCCACCCGGACCAGCATCACCCGACTCTGGCGCTGAGATAGCGGTGTCCCGGGCGGGCTGAATAATCTTAGCGGCCATCTTAGTTTGGGGAAGCGTTCGCACGCACTCGATTGGCCAGTATAAAAAGGGAAGGGCATGCCTCCGCGCAGCGGATGCGATCAGCGGACGCACCGGATCTGCGCCGGAGTCGTGCCAGAGTCCTGCCCGTCTGCGCCCGTCCGTGACCAGGACGCGGCCGTGGCTGTTAGTACTTCTACCTGTCGCGGCCCTCCATCCTTCATTGCTTATGACAGGGATATGCTTATGAATCTCAAACCCAATTATTGCACTTCTATGCTAATCTCTCCCCGCGACCTTACTTTCCATCTGCCATTTACACCATGCAGCTTGGGACAGGTCGAAGACAACACTAGGAAAAAATGTCCCATATCACAGACTCCTGTCCGCATCCCCCCCGCTAGTAAAAACATATCTATAAAAGCGGGCCTGATCAATTGTCGATCACTAGTGAAACACTCTCTGGATATTGTCCAAACCTTAAAAGACAATAAGTGGGATCTCCTCTTTCTAACCGAGACCTGGTTAAGGGACGAAACCAACCCTGCCCTATGCCTGGCCATACCGCCAGGCTACAACATATTGTGTGCTAACAGACAGAGCCAACACTCAGGAGGAGGAGTAGCCATTATATATAGATCACAGTCGACTATCTCCTCCTTCCCATACATACAAATAGAACTCATTGAAGCACTTCCATTCTGCGTCAAAATGGCTGCCAATCTCACATGCTCTGGCCTTCTGGTCTACCGCCCTCCCAAATCCAAAACATCCTATCTCCCGGCCTTCCTAGACTATGTTCTGCAGGCAACATCGCGTTACGCAAACTTTACCCTGATTGGGGATTTTAATCACCATGTTGATAACTCCTCTGACTCCACCATTTTTAATTTCCTTTCAACCTTATCGGACGGCGGGTTAAACCAGCTAATCACCAGTCCAACACATAAGGCTGGACATACCCTGGACCTGATCTGTTCCAACCTGAATGATATCTCCATAAGTGAACCTCTCCCGGTGATCTGGTCCGATAACTTCTTTATTCCTTTTTTCATCTCCCTGCATTATCAAGACCGACCCAGACTTCCGGCCAAAACACTAGGTCGAAACTGGAGCAAGATTTCTCCTGACAGCTTAGCTGCACACCTCACCCCACTCACCCCCCCAGAAGTAGCCTCTGACTTGGATACCAGACTGACCAACCTCAATAGCTGGATTTCTTCCGCCATTGACCATCTCGCACCTATAAGGCCTATTAAAACCTTCTGTTCTGCCCCCTGGTACTCTGATGAGCTCCGTAAGTGCAAATCGGCATGCAAACTCCTGGAGAGACGCTGGAGACAGTCATACTCCCCAAACCGTAAGCTCGAGTACAAATCTGCCCTTAAAAATTATAGGAAAAGGATAACTGAGCATGAAAGAATCTATCTGGAGGAGAAAATAAATCGAGCACAGGGATCGTCCAGGGAAATATTCAATACAGTCAGAACTTTCACAGACCCACTAGCCCTCAAACGACCACCTCTGGTGTCCCAGACACTCTGCAATCGCCTCTCTGATTTTTTTGAGGACAAAATTGCCACCATATACGACTCCTTTCCCTGTAATACCAGCTCCGACAGTCATGAAATTAGCACAGTTCCTACGGAATCTGACTATATCTTCTCTAATTTCGAAGAGATTACCGTAGACCACTCTTTGGCAGAACTATTAAAATGCAGATCTGGCTCACCTATGGATCCCTGGCCAGCCAAACAATACAAATCCCTTGCCCCTCTCCTCAATCCCGTCTTAAACGGTATATGGAATGACTCCCTGCGGACAGGTATCTTTCCAGACTCCTGGAAGCACGCCCGACTAGTCCCCATACTTAAGAAACCCAATGCCGACCCTAACGAACCTGCCAACTACAGGCCCATCTCCTTACCACCAGCTCCTGCTAAAGTACTTGAAAAGCTTGTACAGAAGCAGCTAGCTGGCTTCTTTGAAGCACATGGTGCTTTTCATGACTCGCAACACGGTTTCAGACCGGGATACAGTACCGAGTCAGCACTGATAGAGATGGCTGATGCCGTACGATGGAAGATGGACGAGGGATCAAGAGCGGTGTTGGTACTGCTTGACTTGTTGGCAGCATTCGACACCGTCTCCCACCCCCTCCTTCTCGACCGCCTTCGATCAAAAGGCATCCAAGGCAAGGCCCTGAAATGGATTGCATCCTTCCTGTCCAATCGGACGCAGGCAGTGTTCACCCCTCCCTACACCTCGGACAGTCGACGCTTAGGTGGGGAGTCCCCCAGGGCTCCTCACTGAGCCCTCTTCTGTTCAATGTTTATTTCTCTCCCTTAGCTGAAATCATTGCCCAATCGGGAATAAAGGCAACATCCTACGCGGATGATATTCAACTCTTGTTCTTCTTTGACAGCGCCATCCAATCCACCTTTGACCCACTAAAAAATTGCCTCCGCACCATAGCCCAATGGATGGACAACAACTTTCTCCGGCTTAATGCCGGGAAAACTGAGGTACTATTTTTTCACCAACCCTCCCCACTGGACCCCAATCTCTGGTGGCCCCTTGATCTGAGTGCCCCCCCCCCCGCCAAAAGAATCAGTAAGAAATCTAGGGGTTAGATGGGATTCTAATCTTTCATTTCATCAAAAAGTCCAGACGGTATCAGCTGCCTGTTTCTCCAAAATTAGGATGGTGAAAAAATTCATCAACTTCCTACCCTGTAACACCAGGAAGACCATTGTTCAGGCACTGATTACCTCCCACCTAGATTATGCCAACGGCCTGTACATTGGACTGACTTCTGGTCTCTACCACTGACTCCAGACAGTCCAGAATGCTGCAGTACGGTTAGTGGGTGGCACTTCCCTTCGCGAGCACATCTCGCCACACCGCCGTAAACTACACTGGCCTATACAAAGAAGGGCAGAATTTAAAGCGCTTATTCTGGCCCATCGCGCAGTTAGGGGAAAGGGCTCTGCCTACCTCTCCGCCTGCCTCTGCCCCTACAGTAATGCCAGGCTTCTCCGCTCTTCCTCAAAAAATCTCCTCACCACTCCCAGATTCAAAAAAGCACGCTCCGGCGGCAAAACCTTCCAAGTGTGCGCTTCTGCCCTCTGGAACAAGCTACCCATTTCCATCCGGATGATACAGGAAGAGCTTCCCTTTCGAAAAGCCTTAAAAACATTCCTCTTCTGCTAAGTTCCCTCTAAAATCTGGCCCAGCATACGTACACACAGGAGCGCCGGGACACCCCGTTGGGGTAGCTGCGCGCTATATAAAATACACTAAATAAATAAATAATGGTCGGGGTGATGTGCCTTTCTCTCCTTATAGCTTTGTTAGGCAGACGCATGTCTACACAAGGTCTTATTGCTCCCGGTTGTTTGGGTTACGGGAGCGATCACTAGTGGAGACAGCCACGGGGCGGGACCCGATACCTTCTTAATTACTCCGGCCTTTTCAAGTTTCTCCAACTCTGCCTCCATGAGCAGTCGCAAGTGGAATGGCACTCTTCTGTGGCGCAAAGCCACTGGCTTGACCGGCTTGTCGATGTGTAGTTTGACCTTTACGCCCTTCAGACAGCCGAGCACTTCGAAGAGTCCCGGAAACTCAGTCATGATCTTCTCCGTATATGACTGGTGGATTTGCTGTACGAAGATCACCAGGCCCAAGTTTTCAGCTGAGTGACAACCCAGTAGCGTTCCAGCACTGTTTGGTGTCACATGGAACTTTGTTCGTGACAATATGTTTCCATGGGTCACTTCCACCTCAATGACACCCTGTAGCGGAATGGGCGTGTTGCCCCCATACGTGAAGATCTTCGATTTTGTGGCCACCAGCTTCGGGCGTGGGTTTAACCTTCGATAGTGATCCGCATCCAGGATGTTAACTGATGCTCCTGTGTCAATGAGGGCCATTACCTGGTCATCCCGATCTGTATCTGGCACATTGGTGGGGGTGTCTCTTTTGATTTGCACGGCCTGTGTATGAAATGATGAAGACATCGTCATCCATTATCCTAATCTGATATAGATTGTCCACGTCCTCCGCGGCCTCGGCCAATGGTACCATGTGCCTGGGATGCCTACATTTCCTTGACTTTCCACTCGACGTGGACGCTTTCGCTGCACTCATACACACTTTCGTGAACTGTTCCAACTTTCCGCACCTCAAACAAGGCTTCCCATATGCAGGGCAACCCCTTGGGGGTGAGTTCCTAGCCCACAGTTGCCACATCCTCACCCTCCTCGGCGTGCATTGGTGGGCCCTCTTCCTGACCCCTTTCGAATCGTCTCTAATCTCTCTTCCTTGACTGCCACTGGGTGGGTCTGCATGGGTCCTGTCGCTTTCCGTGCCAGTGCTGATTCCATTTCTCCCACTCGGGCGTCCGCCAGCTCTTGGGACCACCCCAGCACCAGAATTTCATCTAGTGTGATACCTGGCTGGCGCAAAATCAGTTTTCTCCGTTCCGACGACTTGCAGCTCTGAATCAATTGAGCTCTGATTTCTAACTGCTTGTCGATCCCTCTACAAGAGCTCGCCAACTTTTGCAGCCTTGCGAAGAACATGTCGACCGACTCCTTCTGGTTTGCTTGTCTCAACTTGAAGTGCTCGTAATCAGGGTTGACCTGTGGGTCGAAATACCGGTCTAGGACTCTTACTGCTTTGTCATAGTCATTTACATTACTGGTATCGGGTAAATCTTGGAATAGTTCTTATAGTTCGTCACCACCCATGTGCAACATCATGAACCCTTGACTGCGCCATTGGTTTCACGCGGCGCAATAAAGTAGTTTTCTTGCCATCCAACCCACTTCTGCCATCTTGCCGCTGCTGTGGCTGGGTCTGCCAGCTGACTGAATGGGGGCAACGCTGCTAGCGAGGGCCGAGCGCCCTACTCCACTGCTCCTTCACCTGCACTTCTTTAATTTAAAGGGAGGAGTACATGCTCATCACATCAAGTGTGGATAACTTTTAAAGGGAGAGTACCAGCATTTTTCATGAACAAGAGGTACTTAAGGACTATTGCGCCAAACGCCTGAATTAACATTTTAAGGACTGGCTTGACCAACTTGAACTTTAGTCTGTAATGCATTTATACTCGTCTTTTAACTAAAATAAGTATTGTCAAAGCCACTCTGGGCTGTGTAGTGTAGGTACACAGAGGTCCTACCTGCCACTTCGCACCAAGGTCTGATGTACTAAGCATTTTAATGGTTGTAAACACTCGAGTTAGGCGTTTGTGACAGTTGAAATGCTTTTTCTTATATACTAATCCCTTTTTAGTACTCAGAAAAGGGTATATGATTCCTAAAAAGTGGTCCAAGTGACTACTGCCAACTTTTAAACAAACCAAAAAAGTAAACTTTTCTTTTTGAATGCAGTCCCTTTTTCATTAAGGAAAACGGGCTGCATAAAAAAAGAGTTTACTTTGTTGAAATGCAATCACAGATATGGCGGTCTGCTGGCCCCATATCTATGGCCAGCTACCCACCATCTCTATGATAGCATCCAATTGTAATGAGTTGCCTTTTGCCGCCTACCTCATTAAGGAAGATCAGATTGCGACCCACTACAATTCATCGTTTTAGTTCGGTTCTTAAAAATCTTTACTGGTCGCAAATATACTTAGTCGCAATTTGCAACCAGTATTTTGCGACCAGATTTTCTTACATCTGGCCCCACTTTCTGTGTGATAACTGTGTTTTTAGGTTGTAGTAGAGAAACAGAAACAAAGCAGCTTTCTAGAAAAATATCTGCTTTCTTCTTGTATTTCCCCAGTACAGATCTACATTGCCTTCTCTCCTTATCGTCACCTCTGGATGTTCCTCAGTGAGAATATGGCATCTCACCCAACCTTAAAAATGATTGGCCAATTAAAATAGTTCCAAATACATGTAGACTGACATATGCAAAATTCATAAAACACATTAAAACATTTAAAAATCGAATGAATATAAAATAAATCTTGTCCTAAAATGTTATGTTACACAGGCACAAATCACATCAATTAATTATAATTGGGTTCACTGTCTTGATAACCTCTTGCCAACATCTATGAACAAAGTAACTATTTATGACAACATCCAGCGTTTACCCCAGTTCCTGTACAAGCAGATAGCTGTACAGTGTTTTTTTAATGCAAGCTGCGCTTTGGGTAGATTTTTTACCTGATCAAACTGTTCGGGTACGTTTTTAGCACAAAACTACAAATCTAGGACTCTTAATCAGTCGGATCATACAATGCTTAAACCCATACATTGATTAGTCATTTTTATACTGTTTTTTTCTCAGAAGGAATGAATGGAAGCGGAATAAGTGACTGATACTGCAACAAAATGACACTAACTACGGTGCCAGGATCTTCTTATGAGAATCAAAGTGAGGAGTTCCTTGGAGACCTGAGACTGGAGGCACACACTGGTGCTGACTCCACTGTTTTTGTAAAATTCTTCATGGTTCCAATCCTCAGAATGAGATCACACATGTACTATACAATGCAGAAAATGTGCAATTGTACAACACAGAGTAAAATGGTAATTGATTAGAAATGTGTGGAGCGTGGCCATTTTAGTGGTCTGTAAACTGGATTAACAAGCATTTGCTATGCGGTAGGTCTCGCGTTTACGAAACTCTCGAAAATGCTAGACCTATTGCATTACAAATGGTTGTTTGCAAAAGCACCCCATGCCGTGTTTTCAATTAAATTGCGGCCGTGCCTCTTTCCTTAGACGCAGCTCGTCTAAAGAAAGGAACGTGGCTGCCATTAACGTGAAAGCCCGGCATGGGGCGCTCTTACAAACAAAAGTTAAAAAATAGAAAAAAAATGTGGTCGCAATCAGTGAGGCAAATAAACCAAAGGCGCGCCGCCACTGTGGCGTGCCAAGCTATGAAGAAAAAAAAAATAAAGCCTTAAAAGAGAGCGTGGCCTGCCTGCAAGAGCAAGCAGATAAAAAGTGTTTAACAAAATAGTGCTCAGTGGCTGTAATTAAAGTCTACTGAGTAACAACACACGCAACAGGGGGTGTCCTCATGGGAGGTTACAAATGAAGATAAATTCAGACAAGGCGGTACTAAGGAGGGACTAACAAGCCTTTTAACAAATCAGAAGCCAGCATTTACCAAAGACAGTGACACAAGCCAATGAAAAATATGGGCAGAGAGTGAGCGGAGCTTCAAGTCCATACCTGAATAAAGCATGCCTTCGCAGAGCAGCTCATGCGCTGCAGAGGCTTGACCTAAAAAGGACATATCAATTCAGTAAATTAATGTAATCTTCCGTGTTAAGGCATACAGGAGCATTAGCATTTTCGCAATACTTTCAATGGTATTAAGACACAAATGCTAGCAAATCGGCTTTCTCTGACCTCCCTTCAATTGCATATAGTATGATAATTTCAAACTTAATTTCTTCATTATGTTCCTCAAATGTAGCACGTGGATAAGTGGGAACTGAGCCTTCATTAATGTAAGTGCATGGGATGATGCATATTACTAATTGAATTCACACATATAAGGTAACAACAATCATACTTACTGCATTCGCTATTTCATGTATCTATACTCCACAGTTCCCAGGTATCCCTGACAATCAAGACTAGATGTCACTTAGGTTGAAATTTAATCCGTTTTGAATTTCATTTAGCTTCCTAACACTAACCTTACTGTGGTCTATTTGTTCATGTAATCTAATTGAGGCGATGGGAAGATATGTGCAACACTCAGTGGCCTATTCATAAACTGCAATTTGTTGCAAAGCGGGAGGGAAAAAGGGAGAAGTAAGGATGACTTAAGGAAGGGAGAGAGAGGGGCTTAGGGAAGGACATGTACTCACCCACAAAAGAGTAAATGCATTGCTATTAACAAACTGCACTTATAAAGTTACTGTAGCCAAAAAGGGACTCAAAACAATAGTAAATTACCCCAGCTCAGAGCTGAAGTGAGTACAGCACCACACATCACCAACCACTGGTACTGCAACACATTCTCATAGAAATCAGGGGAGTTTGGGACTTTAAAAAAACTAGCAAATAATTTTAAATTAAAATATTTAACACAGTTAAAAATCTAAATAAATATAATTTAATGTTTTACAAAAAATATATTAACATAATGCTTCTTTTTTTAAATTATAAAGTATTTTGATAACATTGTGCATTTCAAAATTAATGAATGTCTCAATAAATTGTATTAACTCTACTTACATTATTTTGAATTAATCATATACAACACTTTTAACGATTCTTCATGCATAATAATCTTACTTTTAGTTTAGTTGGTAATTTATTTTTTAATTTAAACTTGGCAAAAATAATTTTAATGTAATTTTATATATTTGTATTAATTAAGATTTTGTAAGGGCTGTAGCATTTTTTTTAGTTCTACATAAAAAATATAACATTAATTTCCGTTATTATTTAACATAAAAATATTTTTATTTTATTTAAATTAACATTCTTTCCTATGGGGTTCACATTTAAGCCCCTGTCTCCATTCGTTTCTATGAATGGGTGTTGCAGTTCCAGGGGCTGGCTATGTTTGGTGCTAAACTTACTACTGTTCGACTCCAACCCCTTTCTCCAGGGCTGGAGACATGTAAGTCTACCCTTTTGAGTTACTTTACACTCTGATTTTGGAACTAGGCTAAAGTCAAAAGTGTAAGAGTAAATTTACATGTGTAATCGCCAGCAGTTTGGTTTTGTGAATTTGGGAGGACATTGGAAAGGAACTTACCGGGACTGCGAGGACCAGCAGCCCGGATACAGCCACAGCTGCGGCCTCTTCCTGGCCGGACACGCCCCCCTGCCTCTTGCTCTTCACTGCTCGCGGCCTCCGCTCTGCGGGGGCCGCTCGCCAGCAGTTTGGTTTTGTGACTTTGGGCGGACATTGGTAAGGAGCTTACCGGGACTGCGAGGACCAGCAGCCCGGATACAGCCACAGCTGCGGCCTCTTCCCGGCCGGACACGCCCCCCTGCCTCTTGCTCTTCACTGCTCGCGGCCCCCGCTCCGCGGGGAGCCGCTCGCCAGCAGTTTGGTTTTGTGACTTTGGGCGGACATTGGAAAGGAGCTTACCGGGACTGTGAGGACCAGCAGCCCGGATACAGCCACAGCTGCGGCCTCTTCCCGGCCGGACACGCCCCCCTGCCTCTTGCTCTTGTTAAGCATTAGTACATAGGAGTTATTCACATAGAAAGAGTGGCGGTCCCGCTCAAGGACAGGGTTGGCACTGTTAAGTTTCCTTTTACCCCATGTAATACCATGAAGATTAATTCGACCGAGAGCCAGATTCTTAAAGCAGCGGCAAAGATAGCAGGTCAAAACCACAAAGGGATCCAGTATCAAGGAGGCCCCTGCTTACTGTGGGTGGAGTGAGGGGTAATGGGCACAACATTGCATGGCTGTGGAGGGGCTGACGATGAAGGTGCGCACTGGTGATTTGACCCATTTGTAGGAGGCAAGTCAGCAACAGGAACGGTTCTAACAGCGTGCCCCGGCCTGGGGCTGGGTGTAGGTCTGGAGGTGTGTGATGGTGCCACCTGTTTGCACCAGGAGGAGTGGATCCGCTTTGGCAGACCATTACACTAACCAGCTGTGTTGGTGATCTGGGTGTGGTAGGAGCCAGGCCAGCAAATTTACAGAGTGCTCTTCCTCTGACACACTCTTGCATAGACTCAGTCCTCAGCTGGAGGGAGTGAGAGGTCAGGTAAGGCAGCTTAGACATGAGTATGGACCCTCAGTGATCAGCATTTAACACAGGTGAGCTCACAGTGATGATCATGATGAGGTGCCGGGGTATGCCCGTTACTTAAGCAAAAGGGTTTGGGACCAAACTGTATTTTTTCTCTTCTGTTTTTAACAGTGATAACCAGTGAATATCTGTACGGATTGGTATGAACTTGTGGTACACATAGTGAGCAGGAGCCCCTTTCAGTGGGTGCTCCCTAGGTTTAGATTTTCAGTGAGGTTCCCTTTTCTTCATGCACACACAGAAAACAAAGAGATGGGTCTGCCAACAATCCACAGATGAGGGTGTGGAGAAAATAAGGTAGGTGTTCCCCAAGTTTGTGGTTCTTAACCTGTGTTCCGAGGACCCCTGGGAGTCTGCGAGGCCTAAGCAGGGGACTCCCAACTTTCTTACAGAATTAAAGCATTTACATTTTGGAGCATTTGTTTGGTCTGACTTGTTTTTATAATATTGTGTATTGCTTTGAAGCTCGGATCATAGAAATTGCTTAGGCCGGGGTCCCCGGCTTCCAATAATGACTCTGAGTGGGTCCTGGGACTCCAGTATTGATTCAGTGGGGTCCACAGCTGTCAAAAGGTTAAGTACCGCTTCTCTAAGTTATTTCTGTAATTGATCTCGTTGCAGGGGAAAAATAGGTATTGTACACTCACACCCAAATATCACCTTGCATTTGGTCGTCGTGTGGAAATCTGTCCATTGATCCCCCTGTTCACCTAACGTATAATGCACTAGACTGTAAAAGAAAGACACAACACTTGGATAGCCCACAAAAGTCTATCTGTGTTTAATGCAAAACAAACAATATGGAAACAAAATAATGCAAGGCAGTTGCCGTTATAATGAACCAGAGCTTCCGCCCTCAATCAGTGGGTGCATATAATGCTAAAATCCATACCATGGTTAGCTATTTTATACAGTTTTGTCGCTCCTTAAAAGTGAATGGAAGCAGGAACACTTGACTGACACTGCAACTACCTGATACTAACTAATGAGCAGGTGCCAGGATCTTCTCACGAGAAAGAAGACCTGGAAGAACTGATTCTGAAGGCAGAGACACACCCAATCTGCTATTTCCTAAAATTCTTGCTTCAATCCTCAAGACAAGGCTATGCTTCCTGCACAGCGCATTAAAATTTGCAATTGTACAACACAGAATAGAAACGTGGAACGTAGCCATTTTCGAGGTCTGTAGGCTGGCATAAATACGACATATCAATTTAGTAAAAAAAAAACGTTAACAGTAGACGTTAAGGCATACACAAACCCTAGCAATGGCCATAAATCACTAATACAGGTAAATCTACTTGTTCACTATTTTATCCTTAATAAATGTTTTTCTTCCATTCTATCGTTTTTGCAGTTTACCTGTTGGGAGAGCATTTATATCCAAGTCCATAAATGTGGCCGATGTCCTATCTACTATGTTACAACTACATTATAGTCAATAGCACTCGTGATACGGTGGACGGGATATCTGCCATGTTTTGACGAAAACTCTGCCAAACTCTAAATAAGGCCGACATGGTCCTAAAAAGCAGTAATTTGTGCTCCTCTTCTGACACAGAATGAGGCAAGATGGATGACCATGCATTACATGTGCTGCCACTAATGTCCTGCAAACTTATCAAGGTGGCAGAATACTCAAAATGAGGCGAAATAAGCTGAGAGTGGACCACTGGACAGGTAGCGATGAGTGAGGTGTGTGAGGATACTCGGACTGACATAGCTGACTGGGAAGTGGGGTGGTTGACAAGGGAATTATTATGAGTGAGATGCAGGGTGAGAACATGATTCGAGCACATGATTCACACTCAATGCTAGGTGGTCAAATATTAGGAGACCCAGACATATTACAGTTACATTATAATTAAATCTATATACCTTTTGAGCATAAGAAACAGAAATAAATTCTTCCAAGGTCAACGTTCATGAATCCAGGAGCCTAGCAAGCATAAACTTAAATTCTTCCCAGGTCAACTTGCATGAATCCAGGAACATGGCAGCCCATTAAAATTGCACACTCAAATCCCTAAATAAATTGAGGCAACAGGTATTAGAGCTTATCTTTAAGGTTGGTTTCTAATTATGTCATGGACAGGGCAAAAACCTTGATTAAGCAGGTACAACTCAACAAAGCCAGATTGTAGATGAAATCCCTTGCACGAAAAATGCAGAACAAAAACAGGAAATTTGAAAAAAGCAAAAAAATAACAAAATTATTTTTGCGGTCATGTTAAATGGCCCTATTTATTTTTGTCGGCCTGTCTGTGTGTTTCGACATCATAAATGTTCCGTACAATTATAGCTGTTACAATTTTATGTTAAGCAAGGTCATAAAACAGCACACAAGGCGGCTTGCAAGGCACCACGTGACATGTCTAGCTTTCTGTTTGGACCTCTGCTGCAGGAGGCTCAGTTGTTCCACTGCTGTAAATACTATGTCCAATGTAATCTCTTGCAGATTTATAATTATAGCAGCGAGGTCTTACCATAATTGAAATCAAATGTTTCACATTTATATCCAGAAGGGCTCCTTTTTAGAGAAGAAATTGTCAAGAAATTGCTTAAATCAAATCACTGCTCATGTGATGCGAATAGGATTTGTTTCGCAGAATTGTTAATAGTGCTAAAGGTCTGATGTAGTACTAACATTTTGCAAATGGTTTGTGTTAATTGCACGCTGCCCTACCTTTTTAACCTAACTGATATGTTTGCGTTGCAACCTGTGTAGTAATTGGTTGTGCTGGAAAAATACCCATTTCTGGAAGGTTAGTAGACCTCCTTCCCAGTGAAACCTTTTTTCCCCTTAAAATCGGTCAGTTTCCCTTAAAAGAAGAGGATCTCCTTTTGGGAAGATACCAGGCGTGCATCAGTGCCCTCTGGACTACTACCAACAACCCCCCAAACACACACACACACCAAGGCATTTAATATGATCCACAGTGTGAAAGCTCAGACAACTTCCATTTTGTAAATCAGGTACCACCCAACTTGGGTGCTGTGTACATCTTGGGTGCTGTGTACATGTCAGGGTGAATCGCATTAAATAGGGGATGTCCCTTCCTTGTCCCTTATTAATTGGATTTACAGATCGCAGGGCCAGATGTACTTATCCTTTTTGTGGTCACAAAGGACCCGATTCATAGAATTGGGTCGTTTGTGACTGCAAAAAGGCCTTTTCTTGTGTACAAAATTAAATTGCGGTTCGCTAACACGTTACCGAATCACAATTTAGGTCTGTGACCAAACGCAAATTTGATTCTTGGGTCATCTTGAGTAGTCCTTTCCAGTTCTCTTTACATCTCAGGCTGGGAGTTGGCAGTTCCCGACCCAAGGCATCATGTTCTGTCAAAGAATAATATTGTTGACCAACGCCTGCTTCAAATGCCACATCTAGCTTCAACTGCCTGAGACACTTGCATGCTAACTCAAACATGGACACACTCATACACATGCACATACTCATAGACATGCACACAAACATACATGCACCTCATTTTATGTACTTTTTCTCAGGAGCCAATCAGAACATACATCCTGCAAACTCTGGCCTTACCGTTTTGCATATACTCAGCCCAGATCACATTAGCTCCCTCATACAGCACCCTAATGAATTGCTAGAGTACCACGTACTGCAGCCATACATATGGGGAGAATATATTCCTAGGGGTCTTTACTTATAATGAGACTGATATATTCCATTACGCCTTATTTCTTACCACTGCCACCCACCGTGATGGCAGGAGAGCTACCTATGCAACAATGGTTTGTGGCTGTTCACAGGTGTAGGGTCTCCAGATACCTTATAACACTGTCAAGTGAGAGCCTCGAGAAGACCACACAGGTACACCCACTTCCTAAAAGGGTGTACTCACCATTGGGGGTTGAATCAAGGAAGCCTTTGCCTTTCGTCCCGACTTATCCTACTGCTGGCATATCCAAAATGTACTGCAAGGAGACTTGTTGACTGGTGAAGAAGACAAGACAATGTCTTGGTGACTTGGCCATCTTGAATAATTGCATGTGCCATTTACGGAGGTTCAGCTGAGAGCTTGCAAGGCTCACATTGCGCATCCCTCCAAAGCGCAAACATATCACCCCCTTAAGGGTTTCAAGGTGCTGGCACATCGGGGAGATTTTATGCCCAGAGTCACATGATGCTGAGCTGAGCTGCCACCAGCGCCAGGGATTGAACTGTGAGCCCTGTGCGCCAGAGTCAGCCAGTATGACCACTACGCCACACCAAGGTAAGCATTGTGCCGAGAGTGAAAATTGTAGTAATGATGCTGGAGATGAGAGGTTGGTAAGTAGGTTCTTTATTTGTAGATAAGCAGTAAGGAAAGAGCGGACCTTCCAGTGCAGCAGCAAACAGTCAACTGCCACAAAGTAGAATCCACTAAGCAAGCATACAGAGAATACAGAATACAGAACACAAAGTACAGGTATTCTAAGGAAGACTAGAACGATAACTTGTTATAATGTACTACACATCTTCTCCCTTTCTTTTTGTTTTTTGAAGAGAAACTAAACAATGAAGGGAGAGAAAAAAAAAAACTTAACACACAAAATCCTGCAAGTAGGTTGGAGGCCTTCTAGACCTAGGGGAGCGTGTAGAAATCAAACCACCTTGAACAGGAGCAAAGGTCTGCAAAAGGGCAGGAGCATCCCCACCTCCAGAGGTGCTAACTCTATTTTGAACTGTTGGTTCCATGGGAGTATCATTTGCTAATACGTAGCCACTAGTAGAAGAAGCATGAAAATCAGGAATGTGAGGAGTAGAATCATTGTCAAGCTGAGGAGGCAAGGGAGTAACAGATTTCTCCCTTTTATAGAGGGCAACTCTCCTAAAGTTCCAACACTCCCCATTGTTAAGTATAACACAATGATTGAGAACTTTCTTAACTTTGAATGGCCCCTTAAATTTGGATAAACCCTTCTGTAACCTTCCCAACTTAATTTTGACCAAATCTCCTACAGAGAAAGGAGAACTTTTAACACAGCTTTGTGGAGGAAAGCCCCCAACATCCTTTTGTTGAGCACCTACAGAATCACTGTGAGACTGCAAGGTGACAACATCCCTCATCCATGAAGGAAACAATTTCACTCCAGGATCACGTCCTCTCATTAATTGAAAAGGAGACAAATCACCAATTGCCAAGGGAGTGGTACGATATGCCCACAACATTTCATTTACCATTTTCCTGACGATATGCCCACCACTGAAAGCCATCTGGATAATACCCTTCACAACCTTATTCGCTCTCTCACAGACAGCATTGCCTTGCGGGTTATACAAGGACGTGCGATGGTGAGAAATTCCACATTCTTTTAAGTATTCCTGCATGTCTCTGGACGTGAGTTGGGGACCATTATCAGTGATAATGATAGAAGGTAACCCTTCTTCCTTGAAAAGATTCCCCAAAAATCTGATAGTGTTCGATGTAGTGATGTCATTTGTGAAATGAACCACCAACCACCTAGTGAAAATGTCAACGACTACAATGGCAAATCTGTCACTTTCACTCAACTCACCCATGGGGCCAATAAAGTCAAGACTGATTGTGTGCCAGGGCAGGCTAGGACCCACTATATGTGCACCAGGAACAACCTTCGGACCGGTTTTCAAACGTTTCTCACCTTCTGTGCATAGAGGACAATTCTCAATCCAATTAACAACCTGGGAGTCTACTCCAGGCCACCAAAAGTGGTCTTTAACACGCCTCTGAGTTAGTGTCTGGCCCATGTGTCCCTCATGTGCTAACGCTAGTAATTTATTTCTCAATCCAAAGGGTGGAATGAATTTCTCCCCTTTGAAAAGGATGTTTCCGACAATAGAAAGTTCATCTAAGACCTTGATGTAAGGTCTAACGGAAACGGAAACAGAACTTTCACGCCTAGACCCTAACCTAACTAGTTTGATGACATCTTGAAGAGTAGCATCTATCTCTATCTCTCTAGACCAATCACTAGAGGAAAAAACACCTTCCCCCACAAAGACAGCATCTTCAACTGATGCCACAGCAACATCATCTAATTTCAAAGGCTCTATCATACTATGAGAAGAACGCCAATCTAGGGACAATCTTGAAAGACAGTCTGCTTGGACATTCCTCCAGCCAGGAATATATTCCAAAGTGTATTGAAACTCTTGCAATCTGGCTGCAAGCCTCATCAATCGAGCTGAGTCTTTTCCCGCTCCACCAGGTGAGAGAACTTTAATGAGTGGTTTGTGATCAGACCTTAAAGTAAACTTCATGCCCCAAAGATATGTGCGAAAATATTCCGCAGCCCAAGATGCAGCTAACGCTTCCCTTTCTATAACAGCATAATTTTTCTCAGTGTCAGTGAGCGTTCTAGAAGCAAAGGCCACTGTAACTTCTGATCTTCCCTTCATTTGTGATAGCATGGCACCCAAACCATGTGCACTGGCATCCACAGTGACAATTGACTTATTGTGAACATCAAAGGGAGACAACATTTCAGCATCACAAATTTCATTTTTGATATTTACAAAACACTCTTGTTGCTCCGCCCCCCAGATGAAACTAACACCACGTCTAAGTAAAGATCTTATGCAAGCAGTTTTATCAGAAAAACGTTTCACAAATTTTGAGTAGTATTCTATTAATCCCATGAAAGAGCGCAACTGATCTTTATCACAAGGAGCAGGCGCAGAGCGAATAGCTTCACACAAGTCTCTTTTGGGTTTGATGCCAGAGGAGGTGATGGTGTACCCTAAATAATCCACCTCATCCACCCCAAACAAACACTTGTCCTTGCGTAGGGTGAGACCAGCATTGGACAACTTTTCCAAAACAACTTTGAGAGTGGAGTTATGCTGATCCTCAGTAAGCCCATAAATCAGGATATCGTCCTGGAAATAAACAACCTTAGGCACCCCCTCAAAGAGATTTGAAACCATGCGTTGAAAAACGCTAGCCGCTGATTTAAGGCCAAATGGGAGTCGAGTAAACTGATAGGTACCCCAAGGAGTGATGAATGCTGTCAATCTTTTGGAGTCTTTATGCAAATCAATTTGGTGATAAGCACTCCTCAAGTCCAGCTTGGAGAAGAACTTAGCACCATTTAGTGTGGTAACTAATTCAGCTATGTTTGGTAAGGGAAAATTGTTGGCTACAACACAATGATTAAGCAACCTGAGGTCCACACAGAACCGGAGCTTGCCGTCAGATTTCTTGGTGACGACAATAGGCGAAACCCAAGGAGAAGCTTCTACAGGCTCAATAACCCCAGACGCTAAAATATTATCAAGAAGAGCTTTGACATCATCTCTAATGATAATAGGAATGCGTCGCACCTTGTGTTGGACAGGAATCGAATCTGGTTTAAGAATTATTTTATGAGAGTAGCCCTTGAGTCGACCTAAGTTCTCTCCAAAAACATTCTCAAAATTGGAAAGTATAGGAAGTATTTCCATATCTTCCACAACCATGACCTGGGGATCAGCACGAGGATTAACAATTATATAAAGGTCATATTGGTGTACCCAACCTAGTATAGCTGGGCCAGATTCAGAGACATATACTTTCCCAAAAATTTGTCTCGTCAAAAACTTTATATTAGCTTCAAAATAGCCTAGAATGTTTAGGGGTTCTCCTTGATACCCACCAGGAGAAATATCTTTCGGAAGAAGTGTACCTAATCCCCACGTATCTATATAAAGAGAATTAGGTACAATGGTGTAGCGTGAACCAGTATCCACCATCAAATGTACATTCTTATCATTTATAGTGAAAAGGGCTTTAGGTCTATTTCTCCTCTTGTGCTCTTCGTGTTGAGAGCACTCAACATTTTCTACCACTAAAACCTTATTATTATCATCAGTAGTGTCTGTAATATCACTTACACATGAGACAGATGGACGAGCTTTGCTCCTACAAACTCGAGCATAGTGCCCTATCTTACCACATTTCATACACTCCTGTTTGGCTGCAAAACAAAATTTCGAGTCAGATGTGTGACACAAACTACCACATCTAATGCATTGTTTTGAAGGAAGAGGTCTAAAACTATTTTGACTCTTAACGTTCAACGTCTTTTTGTTGAAGAATTTCTTCTGTTTGACAACAGCAACATCGTCTTGATCATCATCCTCTTGTGGAGGGCAAGATACTTCACTAATGTCACTCGAAGTAGTCCTCTTTTCTAGTTCCCTCATACATCCCTCAGATTGTTCCACAACTTTTGCCAAGTCAATTGCTGCTTGAAGATTGGGATTTTTCGCTGCCCATAGACGTTCCTGAATTTTCTTATTATTACATTGTACTATTAGCCGGTCTCTAATTAACTCGTCTGTCATATTTTCAAATTTGCACTTAACAGGCATTTCCCGCAATCTAGAGACAAAGTCATCTATGGTTTCTCCTGCCTTCTGACTTTTGGTATAAAACTTATATCTGTTCATCACAAGGTTTTCTTTCTTTGCATATCTTACCTCAAGACGAGAAATAGCTTCTCTATACTCATCAACAGGAGCTTGTGCACCAGCCTGAAGCGCCTGTGGCAGAAATCTAAAAACGCGTTGGCCCTCCTTACCCAGTGAACTCAGGAGAAGAGCTTTTTTTCGCTTTGCAGAGTATTCTTGCGCATCTAAAGCATCCAAATAATTCTCAAACATGGGGAACCAATCCTCCCATGATACACTGGGTTGGCCTGGGTTGGATAGAAAGCTAGGCGGTAAAACTACAGCACCACTATGTGAAGCCACCTGTTCTGACATATTTAAGCTGTAACTGTATTCAAGCAAGTCAGTGAAAAAAAACGAAATGAAAACGAGTTTCCCAAGAACTAAAGTTGAACATATAGTTAATATCTGCAGGCAGTGTATGAGCAAAATTTGTTTTTAAAATTGAGTAAAATAGAGGTTTACTTGATAAGAATGCGCAAAAGACGTGCGCATCGTCGTTGCTTTGCTGGAGATGAATCGGTAACTATGGTGATTCAAGTTGGCTTCCTAAGCGTGAAGACGTCAGACGTAGGAGCGTAGCTTGTAGCGCAGACGTGTCAAGACAGGAGACAGCGTCACACAGATAAGGACTCTGACATGGATTTTTGAGAGCGCAGGCAAGCGTACGTCAGGCAGACACTCGCTAACTCCTCTGAGCATTCCAATACGTCATCATTGGGAGAGGAGGAGCGACAGGAGCAAGAAGCAGCTGGAGCGAGTGACCGTCAACTCAGGTAGGCGGACAAGAGAAGAGAAAGACATCAAACACTTAATCTCTCACTTGCCGATTGGTAGAGAAGACGAGGTGTCTCAGCTGATGTACTCCGTGTAAAGTTCAAACGCTTTAGAAGCACGAATTCATCTCGGATCGGTCTGCTCTGTTAGACTCTTGGTTCGCTGGGCCGGGGAAGTCGATGGGTCCACTAACAAAACGTCGCCAAAATATTGTAGTAATGATGCTGGAGATGAGAGGTTGGTAAGTAGGTTCTTTATTTGTAGATAAGCAGTAAGGAAAGAGCAGACCTTCCAGTGCAGCAGCAAACAGTCAACTGCCACAAAGTAGAATCCACTAAGCAAGCATACAGAGAATACAGAATACAGAACACAAAGTACAGGTATTCTAAGGAAGACTAGAACGATAACTTGTTATAATGTACTACAAAAATGTCAATGTCATATGAGGGCAGGCCACCTACCACCCAGCACCATGTGAAGCACAGCTTCTTCCAGGGAGGAAGGGGATTGTAAGGACTCCTGCTGGAAACAGCGCCATTCTGAAACAGAGAGGAGACACATGTCAAGTGAGGCAATAGAAATGCAGAGAGAGGAATCCCATGGCCAAAAACAGTGGCAGTGAAGAATGCTGGTACAGTGATACCATCACCATGGGCATAGCTTCAGGGGGGTGTTTGGGGTGTTATACCCCCCTAATAAATGTATTTTCTGATATGTACTTGTGTACAGGTTTTTTCAGTCGTGTATTGAGATATGTCAGTCGGATTTCAGCTGGAATTTCTACATACACACACTCAATAGTGTGTTTTCTCACTTAGTACTCGTACCAATCCGTATTCCCCTTCCTTTCCACTGCCCCTTACGCCCCTCTCATGCACTCTGCTTGAACTATAATGTGTTAAAACATTATATACCAACCTGGCTGTCGGAAAATCTCAAACTCACACCCCATTCCCCAATCTCAGAGACCAAGCTATGCCCCTGACAATCGCTTTTCGACCCCTGCCTCAGCATACATAATGATCATTCATGTGCACAGGAAGTACTTTTGTAACAGACTGAGTTCCAGAGGGTGGCTTTGTAGTCAGATTCTAGGCTGCAGAAAACAGACAGAGGTGGCAGTGACACCATTTTCATTGCCTGTTCAAGCCGTTTCACCATGCCAGGGAGTGTTTCCTTTTGGCCATCAACTGGGCTTTCTGTTTTTTCCAAGTACAAAACAGTGGAGCTACCCTAACTCTGCTCTGCAGGCAGGAAAAAATGGGGGAATTTCACATGTTTCAAAATGTGCCTTAATATTTCACCCACCCCAAGTTACCACGATTGATTTTGCTAACGCGGGATTACTGGTTACTAATTATCTTACCAAATCCCTTTTCCTGTCGACTGAATCGTTGGTACCTGTCTTGAGTAAAAGGTAATCTCGAAGTAAACAATCAATTTAAGAACTTACACCACTCTAAATGACCACTGACCAAAATTAAGTTTTAAAGATTTAATATAAAGTCAAAGATAACTGAAGATACAAACTTCTCAAGATGAGATTCAAAAGGTATATCGGAATCACTATGAACATGAACTTCTTGAATAGTCTGAGTCTGAAGAACAAAATAATAAGTACAAGTTCGAATACCATCAGGGTTGCTAAAATGGATACAAGTTGCAACCTCAAAGTCATTACAGAAAAGAAAATTAAGGTTAGTCTGTCCCTACACTATACTAAATGACATCCCTACTTAGCAAGATCTTTACCCTCTAGGTGTCAGCCGTGGTGACTTCCTAAGAAGATCACGCACTTCTCTTTGTCCCTTCTCTGATAATGGGTCTCTCCTGATCAGCCTATCTGCCTACCCATCCGCTTCCTTAGGCTCCCAAAATCATCTGCTCTGCTCTCCTCCCGGGTCACTTTCCCTAATACCAAATCACATTTCCAATAGAAACGCCCCTTGGGACGCCCCTCACGTGGTACATCTTTCCGCGGCAAACTCCATGATGGTACTCTTGAAGACCCTCGTTAAAGTTGACCTTGGTTCCCAGGCTCCTTCTTCCGTGCGCTGATACCCCCTGAAATTCCTGGAAACTCCTACAGGCCTGCGCAAGGCGCCACTGAACAAAGTCCCTTTCATTCGAGCTGATTAGGACCCTCGCACCTGCATACAGCTCTTCCTGCAGTGGGCCTCAAATTCCAGACTTCACCATATCTTAGGCCATAAAACACTCTCAGAGCTTCATACTGGACACCTCACGACCTCTCCTCTAACGAGCACATGACGATTTAAACTACATGACATTATCGGCTCTGGCCTACTTGATTTACATGCAGCAGGTTCCTGCACTCCTAAAACATTGACTTGATTTAAACAGCAAACATTCTTAACTAGCATACGTTTCTAAAATAACACATCTATAAAGCATATACTTTTAACCCTAAGTTCAATAGTACATTTTGAAAGAACCATGTCAACCTTGTCTCACATTATTTTAGCAGCACGTTTAGATTTGCTTGTGAATTGCCATGAGGCCTACACAAAATACTGGGTTTTAGAGTTACATTCAACTCTTACATTATTCCTGTAACATGAGAACATGAGGTTTTCATATTCATCCCAAACATTTCTACATTAGTCTCACACAGTTATGATTATTGTTACTCTACTTAAACATTCTATGCATTTCACCACTGAATATAAGACACTCGGTGTATTTCACTTCTAAATATAAACACTCTGGTGCAAAGTACATGTTAACTAACTACGTGCTTGTAAATATGGCGTACTTATACATTTTTTTCAAACTTGTGCTCTCTCAGTCCCCCCTTTGATGACCTTTAGGGGTCATCATTACCATGACACTAAAAATGTAGAACCTTTAAAGTGAAGACAGGGCAGTACCACTTCTTTTCATACTCTCTAATGCTTTCAGACTCTTATATTGAGTGTCCTGCATCGCTGTCAACTCTTCTTCCTGTTTCTTCATAGCTCTCTGTAACCTATTTGCTCTATACCATTGATACAAACGCACCAATCCCCACAAAGTGATTACACAAATCACTACTATGATGATGGGTTTCAATATGTACCAAACGATACCCTTTCCTAAGTTGGCAAACCAACTTCCAACTTTACCCATTCCATGGCCTACTTTTTCCCACACATTTACCTTTGCCAGGTCCTCAATTTCGTAGTGTATGGCAGTGATGTTTTGTATATACTTCTCTAGAGGCTTTGAATTGTCTGGAATGTAAGTACAGCATTCCTGTACCTTCAAGGCCCTACAGACTCCTCCCTCTTTTGCTAACAGAACATCTAAAGCAAGTCGGTTCTGAAGAACCATTGCCCTAATCGATTGCATCTCCCCTTCTATCAGCATCAAGGATCTTGCAGTACTGGCAGACAGTCTATCTACGACTGTAGCTAACCTCCTGATCTTAATGTCATTCATTATCAATCCTAAGAAAGGGAATGCAGCACCTATTACATCTCCAACTACTTCTGCTGCACCCAGCCCTCGCTTCCATCTAGTTGATATGTCTTTCTTAGGCGTATCTAAATTCTCAACATGATATATTTTAGGGAAGACAACAGCCAGATAGCATGATCCGTACCAATTATCTGGTAACTTCACATAGGCATATCTTCCACATACAAAATATACATTTGGTATTGCTTGCATCCCTTTCATGAAGTTCTTAGAGTAGTACTCCAATTGAAAAGCATGTTCGCAATTGACTTGTCCTACATAAACGTTTTCATAGTAGGAGTAACTCCTGTGGATGCACAGTTTCCCCCGTTTCTCCTTATCCAAAGCAATTGGACCAATACTACCTTTTCGTTGTTGTGCCCTTTCTTCCTTGGTCCAATCTGTTTCTCCTTGTCCTGATGCCTTCAATACCTTCTGCTTCCTGTATCTAGTATCTACCTGTGCTATAAACTTTTTCTCAACTTCTGATATTTGACAAGTCAGATTGTTTATTCGAGCATGTGAAGTATCTAACGTTCTCCATGGAATAAACCATTTGTATAACCTGTCTTCGCTTTTGTAGTAGTCCCATTTGGTCAAATGCTTGAAATTCGGAACCTCTGGCAATGTCGAGTCGAAATTCGAGAAGTAATACTCAAATCCGTCTCGTCCATAAAACATACTTAACAATAAACTGCACGTTATTCCATATGTCAACGGGAGATGATGGTATTTGATACCCTCCTCCACCGAAATTGGTAATTGCATACATACATAGCAGTCCTTTACCTCCATGGCATCAACATATTCATAAAGCAACTTAGCATAAGCATTTGACTTGTAATTCCCCTGTGACTCATCCATGTGTAACCTTTTTACTTCTGCATCTAACAACGCTTTGTCTTTCTCATTGATGTTTCCCTTCTCCTTAATAATGGTAGTTCTCGGTGTTGACACTCCCTTATCCTCCTTAACTGTGGTTCCATCCCCTTCGTGTCCCGCTAGGAATGAAACAGTTACCACTAAAATTATAAGAGAAACCACTACTCCTAAAAATGTAACAGCTATACATTTTGCCCTGCGGTTCGGGTTGCCAGCCTCCATATTCTCAAACAGTGTAGTTTTCTTTCTTCTAGCATTCACTTCCTCTTCTTTTCAAACAAAGTCTTTTTCTCTTGCAATGTCTTTCTTTGAACACTTGGAAGCTTGACAATTTGTTTCCGCAAAACAGTTCAAAGTCCAGTAGAAAATAGACAACCCTAGCCCTTCTCCATCCACTAAAATGAAACCCCTATCACTTTTCTTCTTCCACTCGGCGCTAGGTTATCTTGCAACAAGTTTACAATTTCTTTTCAAAAGTCTTATTTTCGTCTGAAGTTATGTATGACTCAAGGAGTGACACTACTTCTTCATAAACGTCCATCCGAAGTATCATTCCCTCAGGTTCTGGACAGTTCGTACCACACCATGGAAAGTCAACCTTTTCTAGGATTATTCTCCTTATTTCGCTCAAGACAAGTGGACGGACGAAATTGAGAGTTAGCGTTTTTTCAATTTCTAATCCTGGTACTATCAGTTCTATATCCACAATTACAAAGGGGTCCGTTCTAATCAAGATCACTTTCTTCACTTTTCCAGATCTGCACCCCCTTGAAGACATTCGCAATATGATCTTAGTCCACAACAATAAGCACTCCTAGCAATTCTACTACTCGTTCCAGCATTTCCAAACGAAGAAGAGTTCCCTCCAATATTGGATATCGTGAACAGCAAACTGGAAACTCAACTGTCTCTAAAAGCAATTTTCTTATTCCACTCAGGAGAGCAGGATGAACGATGTTGAGTGTCAGCAACCTTTCGGTCTCCGCTCCTGGCAGTAGAAACTTTATTTGCACTGTGATGATCGGGTCAGTTCTGATCAGTTCCACTTCCCTGATCCTCCCTGTTCTGTGTCTCCCAGACATCTGCAACAAGGTAGGTCCAGTCGGGAGTAGAGTATCTTCTGCTAGGCACTCGCACCCTACTTGATCTTCTAAGACCCTCCTCAGCTTGATCCTGGATATCTTCTTCTGGATCTGAGTCTTCGGATATAGGAGTAAGCGTTTCTTCTTGGGCCGACCTCAAACTTAGCCTTCTTCTTCTTGTTGGCCAAGTGGCAGCTCCAAGCCTTATTCTCCTATTCCTTGTCCTCCCACTTGGTTCTTGATCGCTCCGATACAGATCTGAGTCTGAGTCGTATTCACTTCTGCTCTCTCCTTCGGTTGCGTCTTCTGTCTCACTGCCGTCCTGCCTTCGCTCTCCTTCTGAATCCGATGCGTTCCCAACCTCTTCCGACACCTCCTCAGCTGCCTCAATCCCTTCTTGCGACTCTTCTTCCACTTCCGGGCTTTCGTCTGGGATGGGAGCTGTTCCTTCTAGAGGTGCTGGAACTCTTCTAGTATGGGATGCATGGATCCAATTTGGCAGCCCCCCGCACTTCACCGCGGTGTTCGTGATCAGGATTACCTGAAAGGGCCCACGCCAGCGAACATCTAGGCAGTTCTTCCGGACGTGTTTTTTAACCAGGACCCAGTCCCCTGGGTTCAGGTCATGACACAGGTTCCTCGCTGTTGGAACTTCAGCCGCATGCACCTGAAGGGACACAGAATGGATGGCGTCAGACAGTCCTTTACAATAATCCAAGATCAGATCATCTGTAATATTCAATAGAGCAGTAGTTGGAACTGTAGGAAGTCTCATGGCCCTCCCCATCAGAATCTCGTGGGGAGAGAGACCTGTCCTCCTATCAGGTGTGCTGCGCATGCTCATGAGCACCAATGGAAGAGCATCTGGCCAACTCAAAGATGTGGATGCCACTACTTTAGCCAATCTATTCTTCAAAGTGCCATTCACTTGTTCCACAATTCCTGAAGCTTCTGGTCGATAACTACAATGCAGCTTTTGATCGATATTCAGTGTGGAGCACAACATCTTCACTATTTCGCTGTTAAAATGTTTTCCTCTGTCCGATTCCAAAGAGGCAGGCACCCCGAAGCGCGGTATCAACTCCCTGAGCAACAATTTAGCCACTGTGAGTGTATCGCACCTACGTGTAGGGTACGCCTCAGCCCATCTGGAAAATACGCATACAATCACCAACACATACCGAAGGCGATTGACTCTTGGCATTTCGATGAAATCTAGTTGCATTCTATTGAAAGGCCCCCCTGACCTCCCAATGTGACTCAGTGTGACTGGTGTTCGTTTGCCTACGTTCAGTTGTTGGCAGGTAACACATCGCTTACATACTGATTCTGCTGCTATTCTGAATTTCGGGCAATACCAAGTCTGCCTAAAAACTCTCATCATAGCATCCCTTCCTAGATGTACTGGACCATGTATTTCTCTCGCCATGGGATTAGCTAATTCTTCAGGTAACACAGCTCTCCCATCTGCTGAAACCCAAAAATCCATTTCACTTCGCACACAGCCTGCTATTTCCCATGCCTTTTTCTCTTTTTCAGGTGCGTTCTCCTGCATTATTCTTAAATCCTCCCAAGTGTCTACAGTTTCTAACATCATACTTAATTCTGTCTTTTCTTCTGCACCTTCTATTTCCACCTTTGAGAAAGAATAACTTTGTTCCGCACAATAGCGTGCGACTTCATCAGCATATCTATTACCTTGTGACACAAAATCTGTATTCTTAGTATGAGCTACACACTTCACCACTGCAATATCAACAGGACCTTGTAATGCTTCTATCAGCAATCGCACAAATTCTCCATTTCGAATGGGCGAACCAGAGGAGGTCATGTAACCCCTCTGAGACCACAACTGCCCGAAATCATGAACCACACCGAAACCATATTGGCTGTCCGTGTAGATGGTGACTCTCTTTCCATTTCCTGCTATGCAGGCACGAGTTAGGGCAATAATCTCTGCTACCTGTGCGGAATGTACTCCTTCCAGGCAAGCGGCTTCCACCACTCCAGTAATGGTACAAACAGCATAAGCTGCTCTCAACCGACCAGTATCGTCTCTTAAACATGAGCCATCAACAAAGTAAATTTCATCGGGGTCAGACAATGGCTCATCCACAATATCTGGTCTGGGTTTCGTGCATAGTTCAGTCACATCAAGGCAATCGTGGTCTTCACATCCTTCGCCTTCTATTACCGTAGGTAATGGCATCAAAGTAGCAGGATTCAAGACAGAGCATCTCCTGAGAGTCACGTTTTCTGCGGCAAGTATAACTTGCTCGTAACGCGTGAGCCTGCTATTGGTCAGATGCTGCGTCTTCGTCCTGGTCATTAACAATTCAACTGAATGTGGTACATACACCACTACTGGATGTCCCATTACAATACTTTCGCTCCTTTCAATGCTGACACCCGTTGCGGCAACGGATTTGAGACATCCGGGCAACGCTGCGGCTACTGGATCTAATGTAGCCGAAAAATATGCAACTGGTCTACGGGCATTACCGTGGGTCTGTGCCAAGACTGACAAAGCACATCCCTCTCTCTCACAGCAATAGAGTGAAAACGACTTTTCATAATCTGGCATTCCCAGAGCCGGAGCACGACATAAATCGTCTCTCAGCTGTAAAAACGCCACCAGACATTCTTCATCCCATGGTACCGGATCACTCACCTCCTTGTGCGTCAGTTTCTGTAAGGGCTTTGCTTTCAGTGAAAAGTTAACTATCCACTGTCGGCAGTAACCCACCATTCCTAGGAACATTCTAACCTCTCTCTGAGTTGTAGGCGCATTCATTTTCATTATCGCCTCAATCCTCTCTGGGGACACCTTACGTTTCCCTTTTTCTAACCTGTGCCCTAGATACTGTACTTCTGTCAGACAATACTGCAACTTGCTCGGAGATACCTTATGTCCATTTTCAGCTAAATGATTCAGTAAGGCAATTGAATCTACTTTACAAGCTTCCTCTGTTTCTGACGCAACAAGTAGGTCATCTATGTACTGTACCAGAACCGAGTTCTGTGGCAGTACTAGATTCTCAAGATTCTTCTTCAACAACTGATTAAAGATGGATGGACTGTCTGTGAATCCTTGTGGAATTCGACACCATGTTAAAACGCGATCTTCCATTTTAAACGCAAAAAGGTACCTGCTCTCTTCATCCAATGGGATTGAAAAGAAAGCCTGACAAAGATCTATCACTGTGAACCATTCTGCTTGACATGGTATTTGAAACAATATTACTGATGGATTCGGTACCACGGGACAACATGAAACGACTATGTTGTTAATCTTTCGTAAATCCTGAACTATCCTAAACTTCCCACTAGGTTTCTGCAAACCCATAATCGGGGAGTTACAAGGACTGCCCACAATTTCCTTCAGTATTCCCTGCTGTATCATTGACTCGATCACAGGCTTTATTCCTGCAATCGTTTCCTGGGACAATTTGTATTGAGGCGTTCTTGGAAACTCAACATTTGGTTTTACCAGAATTTTTACCGGTTCTACCCCTTTAATCAATCCTATATCTTCTCCTGTGAAATCCCACACCTCTGACGCCACTGCATCTCTTAAATCTTGTGGAAGATCTTCTACAGTCAGAGTAGGATATAGTTCTACACAGAATTTTGAATTGGCCACCTTAAAGGTAGCATCATCGTCGGTAGTCTGTACCTCCACTCCTTGTGGGGTGCAGTATATGGTGCAATTCAATTTGCATAACAAATCCCTACCTAACAGACATACCGGACTCGAGTCACAAACCACAAACTGATGTTCGTTCATGTGGTTTCCAATTTTCACAGACACTGGTTCCGTCAAGGGACTAGCCATTCTTTTATTTGCGACTCCTACCACTTGAATTGTTTCCCCTGACATTGGCAAGTCTGGAACTACCGCTGATCTCAGAGTCGAACGAGTAGCCCCAGTGTCCACTAAAAACGTAGTGGGACACCCTGCCACTTCTGCCTCAACAAATGGCCCTCTCTGATCCACTTCTAGAACTGCCCCGAGGGTACAGTCTTCTTCACTGCTCACCCGTTGTCCTGTCAATGGATCAATGTAATAACATTTTTCTTCCTCGATAAACAGAGGCATTTGTTTAAAGACCTTTCCTCCAGCTGCTATCTTCGGTGGCTGTGGGAATTGGGCCCGTGGAGCCGAAGTCCCCCCTTTGGCCACCTTACTGCTTGGGACTGTCACTTTTTGCACTGGGTCTTCTTGGACCTGCTCTTCTACTTCTTGCTCTCCGTTTTCAGGGTTAAAGGGACACTCGCGTCGCCAATGCCCCACCTGATGACACAGATGACACTTTGTCGTTTTCTTTAAAGTGGCAAAGTCTATCCTAGGTCTCTGCCCTTCTTCATTATCTTTGTTCTGACCATTTGGTTTTCGTCCCATCCCCTGCTTCTGCTGGCCACCCTTCCCAGCGGACTGCATTTGCACCACCATCAATTTCTCCTTTAGATTCTTGGCTTTAGAATCTATCTCGTCACTGCAGTACCTCGCATATCGTAAAATCTCATCTAATGGTTTGTTCTGCCAACAGATTAAATGTTGCTGTATCATCAAACAACTATCAGGTCTCAACCCCAATACAAACTTTGACACGAACTGCCCTATGTCTTTGGGATCCATTACATCTAGTCCACTGTATTGCTTGAATGTTTTCAACAATCTTTCATAAAACTCGTGAACTGTCTCCTTGGGTTCCTGCCTTGTTCGGTCTATTTTTACCCAATCTATATCCTGTGGTGGTACCTTATCTTTCAGCCATGCTATTACCCTTTCATACTTTCGCATGACTATCTCAGCTGGTCCATTAGTTCGAACATCTCTCAATGGTTCAGCATTTGGCCATTCGACACTAGTCTTACAAGGGGTCCACAAATCAGATGGGACCACGATGTCAAACAACGTGTTCAAATCTATCCACAATACTTTCGAAATTTTAACGAACCTCTCTACCTGCTTATACCACTCGACTGGGTTGTCCCGCAACTTCGGAAATGAGTTGGTAAATGCGGCTAAGTCTCCTCTACTCCAGGGCACATGTACATAATTTCCATTTGATATTTCTCGCAAAGGGAATGCCTCCATCTGCATTACCCTTCCCTCAGGGGTCATCACGTTTGTACTTCGCCTAACTGTGCCCTTTTTCGACCACCTTTCTTCCCATTTATCCAGTTCTCTCCACACTCTTATCCCTGTTACCAGCTCTCTTATGTGTGTTTTTAATCCAGCAGTTCTCTTCTCATCTAGATCTTGGTCTGCGTACTGTAATCTGTGGTTACTCTGTAATGCCCTTGTCCTAGACAAATCCACGGCATACTTGTCTGCCAAATCAGTCAGTTTTTCATGAACCGCTCTAGCTTTCCTAGTAATATCCTTTGCCATGAACAATAACTCATCCTGTTCATACAATTCTATCCTCTCCAAAGGCAATGTTCCATCTATTATCTCATCTACATCTGATTTTAAACTGGTAACATCAAGCCTTTTTGCCTTTATTTCAGCTTTCAAGACACTCAATTTAGCTCCTCCATCCGCATATCTCCCATCCCAGCTCCGAGATCTACGTTTAGGTATTGGTGAATTATAGGGAGTCCTCCCCTGTTCCCATCTCTCTAGATCCCATGCCTTTCCGTCTTCTCGGGGTGGGTGGTGAAACACTCCTTCATGCCTCCCAGCCTCTCTCTCTCCATCCTGGCTAGTTTCACGGGATGCAGGGTAAGATGTTCCCTTACTCCCTCTTTCTTCCCTACTTCCCTGTGATTCTTGATTACTTGAAGCATGACGGGACCTGTCACTATTCTCCTTCCTCCAATGTTGGACATCTTCCCCAAGCGTATGATGAAGGCACCTAAACCTATTCTGAAAATTCCGTACCGCCTCATCTCCTCCGTTCCCCCAGAGACGGGACATTTCCTCACATTCTACAATCCTAGTATTTTGTTCCGGCTGTTCTCTCTGATTTGTAGGACCTGCATCCCCTCTATTCTCTTGACTTTGGCCTTCCCGGCCCTGACTGCTTTCGCTGGCCCCACAATGAGATACAGTCCCGTTTCCCCTGCTTTCCCACTCTGGTTCCGTTCTTGTCCTGTTACTCGGAGATACTATGGACCCGTCCCATTCCCTCAAATCAGCTCTTAACTCTGAAAAAGATCTTGGCCGCGGTCCCCTTAGATCCATTGGTCCTCTCGGACCTCCCTGTTCTGAATTGGGACCGACAGTTGTGTCTAATGGGGTGTTCCACGTTACCGAACCTGGTAATTGTTTCCATGCATTTGTCACATTATTCCTCCTTTCCATCTCAATCCTTTCCCTATCCAATGGCCTTTGTTGTTCCCCTCTATCTCTCTCAGAATTATAGATCGAAACTATGGGTCCTATGGTAACAGGCACTTGAAGAGCGTCTGGCAATCCCACAGACTCAACCCTTTCTGTGGTTGGCGTTTTCTGCACCACAAACCTTCCCACTACACTCTGTACAGTGTTGTTTGGAGGTGTTTCTCCGCCTTTGCTAGGTGTCCATTCCGATATAGGGAGTGGTGTATATCCCTCTATCTCATTCCCATCTTCCCTTGCGAGCCCTCTATCTTCTATCAATCCCACTCTCGGAGGTGGTCTATCCATTAACAATCTGTTTATCAGATTGTCCTCCGACTCGCTTTCCTCGTCTTCTTCCATGAGGTTTCCTCCTCCTGACACCTCCCTCATCGGATACATTTTCTCCACCTCAATAGCCTGTACCCTCCAACGCTTTTCCTCCTCATCCCATTTGGAATCTCGCACTGCCCTTACCGATCGCGTCAGCCTTTGTTGACGCCTGTTCAAATTTCGGTCGTGTGCAGCCTTAATCCATGCATTAAGAGCCTCAAACTGTGTTGGTCTAGGTGAGGGTTTCAATGAGGACATGGTTGCTTTTAGCCGATGTAACACCTCTAATTTAAACGTCCCGTACTTCGGGAACTGCATTTCCTCATTTCCTTCCGTAAGCTTATTCCAAGCCCCAATCCACAATATCGTATGCAGCCCAACATTCGTTGCCATATAATGAGCTGGCGTACCCTCTGGGGGAGCCTCTTCCCCGTAATAATGTTCACTTCGTTTACGTTTAAAAATCCCTTTCAAACACTTAAAACACTTCATGATTTCTCTTTTCTCCGCGTTTGTTTACTTCCTGATGATATTCCACCAATCTCAGCGCCGTTCTCACTAACTGGCCTATCCGTACGCGACTTTCCTCCGACGTCACGCTAGCCGCCCAACCAGAGCGCGGCTCTAGCTAACGTCACACCAACCGCTCAATCACAGCGCGGCTCTAGCCGACGTCACCCGTCCCCCTTCGCAGCAGTTCCCCTCCTTTCTCAGCTCGTCTCCTCGGTCATGCACGCATCCCATTCATACTCTGAAAAATGATTACTTCCGTCCAAGCGATCACCTTTCTTTGACTGTACGCCCACAGTCTTTCTGTAGTTGTCACCCTAACTTGGCGAAATGTCTTTCCGTTTACTTCCAGACAATCGCCTTCTCCGATAGGTTACTCACACGCAGTAACTTTCGACCAGCGTCCGTTACTCATACACTCACTCTTACACTCCCCCTATCTTGGATCCACGGCGGTCAATGGTACCTCGTGACCTCCGTACTATGGTCGACAACTACCCTGGATGTTCGATACACCCAAAACCACTTAAGCTCTGGCCTGAACTTAAGATTTCACCAGTACACCCGTTTACCAGGTTACCAGTTTACCAGGTTGCGCGCGCTCACAACCTTCTCTCTTTCACACTACAGGCATTCAACTCCGCAAGACATTACAATACAAATACAACACAAAACACCGCAATCTGTTCACGCATGACCCTTTTTATACTCACTCTCCGATACTGCTGCTTTTCTCGCACCGTCTGCACCTTTCGGCACACGATTCTTCCGCTGCTCGTCTCTCGACGTCTCGGGCCTTGGGGTAAACTAACCTCTCTAGATTACCTTCCTCAAGAAGATAACCATCCTCACTCTGCTACCAACTGCTAACGCGGGATTACTGGTTACTAATTATCTTACCAAATCCCTTTTCCTGTCGACTGAATCGTTGGTACCTGTCTTGAGTAAAAGGTAATCTCGAAGTAAACAATCAATTTAAGAACTTACACCACTCTAAATGACCACTGACCAAAATTAAGTTTTAAAGATTTAATATAAAGTCAAAGATAACTGAAGATACAAACTTCTCAAGATGAGATTCAAAAGGTATATCGGAATCACTATGAACATGAACTTCTTGAATAGTCTGAGTCTGAAGAACAAAATAATAAGTACAAGTTCGAATACCATCAGGGTTGCTAAAATGGATACAAGTTGCAACCTCAAAGTCATTACAGAAAAGAAAATTAAGGTTAGTCTGTCCCTACACTATACTAAATGACATCCCTACTTAGCAAGATCTTTACCCTCTAGGTGTCAGCCGTGGTGACTTCCTAAGAAGATCACGCACTTCTCTTTGTCCCTTCTCTGATAATGGGTCTCTCCTGATCAGCCTATCTGCCTACCCATCCGCTTCCTTAGGCTCCCAAAATCATCTGCTCTGCTCTCCTCCCGGGTCACTTTCCCTAATACCAAATCACATTTCCAATAGAAACGCCCCTTGGGACACCCCTCACGTGGTACATCTTTCCGCGGCAAACTCCATGATGGTACTCTTGAAGACCCTCGTTAAAGTTGACCTTGGTTCCCAGGCTCCTTCTTCCGTGCGCTGATACCCCCTGAAATTCCTGGAAACTCCTACAGGCCTGCGCAAGGCGCCACTGAACAAAGTCCCTTTCATTCGAGCTGATTAGGACCCTCGCACCTGCATACAGCTCTTCCTGCAGTGGGCCTCAAATTCCAGACTTCACCATATCTTAGGCCATAAAACACTCTCAGAGCTTCATACTGGACACCTCACGACCTCTCCTCTAACGAGCACATGACGATTTAAACTACATGACATTATCGGCTCTGGCCTACTTGATTTACATGCAGCAGGTTCCTGCACTCCTAAAACGTTGACTTGATTTAAACAGCAAACATTCTTAACTAGCATACGTTTCTAAAATAACACATCTATAAAGCATATACTTTTAACCCTAAGTTCAATAGTACATTTTGAAAGAACCATGTCAACCTTGTCTCACATTATTTTAGCAGCACGTTTAGATTTGCTTGTGAATTGCCATGAGGCCTACACAAAATACTGGGTTTTAGAGTTACATTCAACTCTTACATTATTCCTGTAACATGAGAACATGAGGTTTTCATATTCATCCCAAACATTTCTACATTAGTCTCACACAGTTATGATTATTGTTACTCTACTTAAACATTCTATGCATTTCACCACTGAATATAAGACACTCGGTGTATTTCACTTCTAAATATAAACACTCTGGTGCAAAGTACATGTTAACTAACTACGTGCTTGTAAATATGGCGTACTTATACATTTTTTTCAAACTTGTGCTCTCTCAATTTCTTGGTCTTTGTCAGATCCTGATTACGCTCATAGTGAATGCCCCTAATCCCACTCATTTCTATCCCTTCACCGCTCCCATACACCACTTGGAACTTTGGAGCAGTCTGAATGCACTAGGTAGGCACCTTACAGGCAGTCACTATAAAATGACATGACATAACATACAACACAACCTTAGCTGTTGCTCACTCAGTATTTAAAGATGACAAGATGAGGGGTGTCCTGGGATGCAACTCTTGGCTATGGCTGCGCTGTGCTCTGCTAATCTTCAGTGCATGTACTCTCTTACCAGGAGTGATAGTTCAGACGGCTTTAAGCAACAGGCACTTGCAATGCAATAGGTCTCACATTACTGACATTTTGAGCTATAGGCGTTGTATTATTATTTGCAGCACCAATAGGTCAAACTTCCAGTAATACGAGACTTACTGCATTGCAAATGCTTGTTTAATCTTGATCTTACCTCTAGGATCCCATGACGTTCTTCAACAGGCCGTGGCGTGTAGAAAAGGGCCTAAATGTTCACCCTCAAGATAACGACATGGATGGATGCTGCATTTGCGTGTGACAAGAGGGGCGGAGGGTGTGCGAGCGAGGAGTCAAGAGATTGCCAGAGATGGCCAACCAAAATAATCAATTGGTGATGTCCGCTGGGAGGGAACCAATCACAGAAAGGTGGGACAGATGCAAAATATTAACCAACGAGTGAAAAGGAATTTTAAAAAGCAGCTCAACTAACCAACCAAAAGTGGTGGGTGTGTCCAAAGTTACCGATAACCCATATACCTATTACAGCATGCCTCGCAGAGCAGCGCATGCGTTACCCAGACTCGACCTAAAAATGGAGTAAAACAATGGTGGACAATTATAGGCTGTAGTACAAAAGTAGATACTTTATAGAAAGCGTTTGTGTACCATGTTACCCACTTATAAAGACAATTTCCCTCATGTAACCGTATCCACTAATTGGGCCTGCACAATTTCTGGGCTTAACCTCTCCCTTTAGCAATTAATAATAATAATGGGAAATGAGAAGAGTACATGTTTTTATCACCAGCTATTCCCATTCTGGCAAATGGTGGTCCTAAAAAACAGTGTGTACTTGGCATGTTCTAGGTCAATGCGATAATGGTTCAAAAATAATTTGTCACTCTGTCCTAAGTTTACTTATGCATTAAAATGAGGCCTAATGAAGTTGTCGCCGAGCCCCACAAATATTTTACTTTTTCAAATCACTGAGGACCTTGTTACTAGTTGCAGGTAATTTTGAGCACAGATTCGAACGCTTGCTAAGAAATAGTATTCCTGAATGTGGTGTTTACAAGGTGCTCATCAGTTCCAATTTAGGACATCAGAATGGGGAAAAACAGGCTAATAGCACATGTGTTATCCTGTTAAGAGATTCACTGGTTCGGAATTTGTTCAGTCTGCTCAATCGTTTTACTCCACTTTTTACTTGGCAAAGATTGTGCAGACAATTACGATCCAATAGTGTGTCATTTAGAATCCAGCCAGTTTTGCCCCAATTGGCATCAGCGTGTTGCTCATAATGAAGCCTTTTGTTTTGATAGTCATTTTCGTGGATGTAAAAAAGCTTAAGGCCTTCTCCGAAAGGCTGCTCTTACTTTCAGGAGAGCATGATGGTCAATCGAAGCATTTGAACTGTGTCCATTTACCTAAGAGCAGGGCCACTGAAATTATGTGGCAGTGGAGAACCATATTATGTGGTAGTGTTGACTAAATTATGCAGCACAAAATGGCAAATTAGGCTATATAATGCCGCACATTTTATGATAGCATTAATTTATTATTTTGTCCGTTTTACAAATGTAAACACCGTCTGGGCAAAGGTTTCACCTCATTAGTACCAGCTTAACACCCAAATATAGCAAATGCAACCTTAAGGTGGCCATTCAACCTCTGCATAAGGTCTTCTATTTTGTGGCAATAAGTTTAGCTGAATTTTTAGTAACTTTTGCTCTGTTTTAGCTAGAACATTTTTTTGTTAAAATCTGCAGATTACGCAGCAGATGATGGAATATGTGGGAAGTGCCTCAAATTCCTAATTATGGCAAAAACTCAAAATGGCGTATTTCGTGTGTGAGCTGGTTGCTTTTATATCAGTAAAATGGCGGCTCCTGGAGGTGTCTGCTACTTCCTGGTTTGCACAATGTGACTTCTCTTTTCGCGTAATTGAAGATTAATGGTTTGTTTTTACAACCCCCCCTGCTTTTGAGTGAGTGTGGAGATTCTCCTGTGTAAACGTGCGTTTTGCAGTGGAGTTCATCTTTAATCACACAAACAGGATAAAACCATGCTGGGAAGCAACGCGAACCCCTCGCTGCTCCCCCTCAACCACGTGTCCATGTTCCCATGAGCCTCAAACAATCAATATGTAGGGAATTTCTGACCCAAGTGGCAGTCATTAGCCTAAGGCCCCTGGGCGATAATGATGCCTAGCAAGCAAAGGTTTGCTCGAGTCCGAAAGTTTAAAATAAGATTAGGGTCCTTATCTGCAAGAAGCTTATTTCCCAACGTCACCAAATGACCTTTAAAACCTCTTGATGAGAAGAACAAACAAACAGTTCGATTTACTTTGCCCGACATATCATTCCATACATCACAGTGAATTTTTGCACCATTCCATGTTGCACACTTGAGGTGCACATCACAAAGGACTTAATGGCTTGGGAGAAAGTCACAGTTTCATCAGGGAGTGAGGGGCAGTAGTGAGGTCACCTAGGTAGGTTTTGGCATTAGGGGGCTGGTGACGTGCATGCTCCACCTGCCACTCTTAAGTGGTTGTGTTGTCAGTTACCTAGTTGGGATGGAATGGCTGATAGGCATTTCTTGTCAATGGGAGGATGGGTTGAAAGCCTGTTTAGGAGACCATAATGACTGTCAATGCACCTGGTACGAGAGACTGAGGGCGTATGTAGGTGGATGTATTCGAAGTCAGCCTGAGACCGAGCAGTAGGAAGGAATGAGAGAGCCATGGCAACTGTGGAGGAGACAGTGCTCTCTAGGGATGAAGGTGCTCAGCACCCAGCTAGTGCATCCGTGGGGAAGTAATGCCTGGAAAGGATCCTCCACAATGGGGCAGGATCAGAGTGGGAACTCGAGAATATATATATATATATATATATATATATATATATATATATATATATATATATATATATATATATATATATATATATATATATATATATATATATATATATATATATCGCACTGAAAAGATTATCTGAAATAAATCCAGTTGCTAAAATTCCTGGCGTGTCTGACTCATTCGCATGTGAGTGAGTTGTGGTTCTATGTTTTGACCAGTTTGCGGGCACTGGTCGCCGACACCCCCTCTCGGTCTGGAGTGACATGTGAAGCCAGCAACTTTGGACTTTAGTATGTTTGCACACCATGTCACCCCCCCAAGCGGAGATATTGCCACTGTGCTTCACCGTCTGCATGGGGAAGGGGAAGTAGATTGCACTACTGGGGAAAACAACTGGTCTCAAGTTTTAAACTGTTCTCCTGGGATTCGAAGCTAGAGGTGAGAGAAGTTGTGATGCAAACTGGTTTTGGGACGCCACCTGGTGTATGGTGAGACCCCTCACTGAACGGGTCAGCACGTCGCACTACAATTATCAGCATGCAACAAGCCTCAGGCCAGTGCGAGGAACAACGCAGCGCACCTGTTAATATTCTGAGCTTGGGAGTGGCTAAAGCACCACCTTGAAATTATGAACAGCCCCTGGTGTAAGAACTGGCGTAGAAACGAGACACTGCGGAAAGCCTATGCTGAAACGCGTCTGCCACGGCGTTTCTACATACTTGCATGCCACGCGCTGAAAAGATTATCTGAAATAAATCCAGTTGCTAAAATTCCTGGCGTGTCTGGCTCATTCGGATGTGAGTGAGTTGGTCGTGGTTTTATATATATATTGGAAGCAGGGCTTGGCCATAGGCAAATGGTTGGCTTTACGTACAGTAGCAAACTTGAAATTCGCAACTAAAAAAAAACTTTAAAGTAACGTGATAGTTAGATGAACTGTTCAGTAACATCTTAACCTTTTAAACTTAAAAATACCACAGAAATTCACTAGTTGTAGTTATAGTTATCTCAGGTAACTCTAACTTGTGCCTTAAGGTAACCATTACTCCTGCCCTCACCATTCAATGCTAATTACCCTTCTGTCATCTAATCATGACATCTTCTATTACATCATGGATAATATCACTGCAACATTTGCCATGAAAATATTTATGAGAAAAATGTGCATGGCAGGGGTTACTTGAGATAACTATAACTGGTGAATTTCTCAGTTTTTTTAAAATTTAAAACAGTACAGTTCCTGAACATTTCACTGAATTATAACGTTACTTCAACCTTTATTTTTTTATATATACAAATATAGATATAATTTATTATTTTCTACCCAAAAAATTAAATATATAAAATTCAATTATATTATATATTTCTCAAGGTTTTTGTTAATGTAAAGTAAGCTATTATTACCATCCCTATCTATAACATCACTCAAACCACCGTTTTTTTCAGTACATTTTTGTTTTGTTTTTTACGTAAAGTAAGATGCCCATCACTATGCTATTTGCAGTGGCCTTAACTGGGGAGACACCCCTGGGATTGTGGTATATTATATGGTAGGATTGTGCAAATTTACCATATAATACACTTATAATACCGTCTTTGGTCCATTAAGGCTCATTAATAATAACTCTATCTCAACCCTGGGTAGCTGTGGCTTTGAGCAATAAAGCTTAAACAAGCTTAAACAAACAAATTAGTGAAAAGTATTTAGAAGCACCAAACAACGGAATAGGAAAGTCAAGCTAAATTAAAGAAATCGGACAACAATGTATAAAAATAGTTATATTTGTATGAATTTTCAGACACCAATATGAGCAAAATCCACCAGAGATATAGATTTTTAAGTAAAATGTAAATCCCAGCCTTTTAGTCCATAGCACAAACCAGCATTGGTAACAGTAAAGTTTGAAAACTTTTGAAAAGTTTGAAAGAGTTGTGTTCAGCTACTCTGGCCAGAGTTAAGTGACCATTTCCAACAGGAAGGCGGCCAGGGGAGCCAATATGGAGTATTGGTCAGTTGCCTGGTCACCAAAGCTGCCTCCAGTCCAGTTCCACGCTCTACATCAAGGCAACCTTATAATTCAATGGAGTGGTCCTGAAGCTGGCGATGCTGAGGATGCTGAAGGATGCCCTGGGTACTGTGCAGTCGATAGGGGTGTCCTTGTGGTTATTTCTTCGTCCACAGGTAAAGTCGGGGAAGGATCGACCGAAGAATTTGGGGTCAGCTCTGCTCTCCCGATCGAGAGAGCCCCAGCTGCTAGTGACCCCACGCCAGAGTCCTTTTAGGTGTAACCCGAGAACGGACCACTTTGGTCTACAGGAATTGGCAGTGGAGAACGCGCAATCAGACCTGAGTGCACCAGGTGAGTGATTTGTCTTATCTTGTGTTGGATATCCTTTGGATTTGAATTTGGAACTTGGAATTTGGTGACTTCTAGTCACCGAGAACTCGAAAAAGGAGGGTCTGACGGGGCAGTAGTGAGACTGCACGGGCGGATGCCTCTGTTTTGAATTTTGGAATAACTAGAGATTGGAACCAGGCGCCTCGGTGTAACCTGTGGGACAGGTTTACACCCGGCCGGACAGCTCTCGGAAATGCTGGCAGCTGAGATTGGGTAGCACTCGGACAGATCTGGAGCGGTGCTTGAAAAAGTGGGCTCAGCCAGATTAGTCCGGGAGGTGAACCATGAATGTTGCCAGATGGTCTGTAGGTAGGTCTGTGGTTTGAAGAAACCTGTGTGGCCATCTCTAGGCAGTCTAAGGACAAGACTGTTCGATTTTGTTGCTTGGGTCCTCCTAGTTTTGGAGATTTTGGAAAAGAGTTCTCCATAGGTGGGAGTCGACGGGCTCCACCTTTTGTTTGGAATCAGTTTGTTCGTCCTTTATGTTAATGAAATTTGTGATCAATTTGTTTGTGTAAGAATGAATACGATTGAAAGCATGGCCATGTGTATGAGAGTATTGTAAATAACTTTATTTTTCCTTTGCAGCTGGAAGTCGTTAAAATTTAGAGAAAGGGTAATGCCGTGTTTTAGTAAGTTATGCTTTGGCTGTATTGGCCACGGAGCTACAAGACTGGATGAGAGTCAGCCAGCCCCTCCCGAGGGAACCCCTAGCCATGATATGTACTGTAAACATGGTATTGGCCCACTCTTATTTAATTCTCTATGGAATAAGTACACTAAAGATAACGTGGAATTACAATTGCCAAAGACGGGATCTTTTGATGAAAAGAAGATCCAGTATTTGCAGGAGCGTCTATTTGCGAAACGCAGCAGACAGTCTATGTTTGATACTCTTAATAAATGGCAGAAAGAGGAAAAGCGGAGACGCATACGGGCCGAGAAATTAATAAAGATACAGCAAGGACAGACTATAACTCAGAAAGCCATTGCTCATGATAAAAGCCAGACTGAGCAAAACATCGAGTGCGCAGATAGGAAGTTTAGGTTACAAGTAGACAAGAGTTATGTGACCCGAAATGAAGCGGAAGATGAGATAGAAGAGTTATTGAATGTACGGCCACCCCCACTGTATGCGCCTCAACGCATATATCCTGCGGTACCACTTCAGCCAGCTACCGCCTCCTTGGCCTCTGCCCCGGAGGCAGACGTGTCTCTCGCTCCCTTAGGTACGTCTCGTACCACCCCTACCTCATCGAGAGACACGGCTACCCTTATCCCTGACACACGGCAACCCCCGGGAACTTCCCGTATGGGTTTGACAGTCCCGAGTCCCATATGGACCTCCCAATCAGCTAGTACGACCCCCGACGATAGGGAGCGCACACCATTGGGAGCACCCGGTGGTATGAATACGAGACGGTTGTTTACCAGAGCCTCTTTGGAATACAGTGAGAAAGAGGCTATAACAGGTCAGGCAGTTAGATGGATGCGGAAAGATGTTTATACGATAGCTGACTTATGGAGTACTATCAAGGATCTAGAACCAGTTATGCAACAGCATGCTTTGCACCAAATGTCCCGCTATCTTATTGATGCCTGGGAAGGGTGCTTTCAGGACGGAATGGCACCCCAGGTACTGTATGATATTCGGGATCGAGCCCACAAGTTTGATCTTAGCCCAGTGGCGGTGTACAAGAACGTAGAAACCTTAGTACGATATCGAGGCAGGATGTTTGTAAAAAGTCCCAATTGGGATTCTCAGCATCCCATGAGGGAAGTGCACCCTATTTTTCATCCTGGAGTTCCTGAAACACGTGATGGTAGTAATCAGATTATAAGAGCTCGAGAAGAGGCCCGGTTTCAGGAACAATGGGTGTATACTCCATGGAAGCGAAGTGAGGTCCTTGCTTTAAAATCGCAATTACCTGACCCCCGCAAGAACCCCACCGCTTATTATAAGGGGCTAACTGAAACTGCAGCCTCGGCTGTAATGACGTTAGCAGATGTAGAACTGTTTTTCAGGTTGCTGGTCCGGGTTGATATATGGCGACAGGTTCATGACACTGATCACGCAGCAGAACTAGGGGGAACTTGGAATGAGCTGAAGGATTGGGACCGGGATCGCAAACCTGGAGATAAGCCTAAAATGAGATTACTACTTTGCCAGCTAAAATAATAGCTTACATGCACACCCTGATTCCCCCCCGGAAGGTTGACTGGGATAAATTGACAGCTTGTAGGCAGAAGAAAGATGAAAGTGTTTCCGATTTCTTCACCCGATTTAAAGGAGTTTTTATTGATTTTAGTGGACAGGACCTAGCCACAGAAGGCGGAGTCCGGTTGTTTGTGAATAGGTTTATAACCAATTTGACACCTGAAATTTCTACTCGATTGCACGCTGCCGAGAGTACCTGGACTACTTCCACTCCCTCCGTGATATTAAGCATGGCCCAATACTACGAGCACAGGGAGAATAAGAGCAAGGATAAAGTAGAGAAGAACGCTAATGATCTCAAAACCCGAGTATTGTTACAGCAAGTCGTTCGAGGACAAGGAGGAGGGAGGGGAGTCCGAGGGCAGGCGCGGTCCAGCCGTTAGGACTGAATCAGTGTGCTTATTGTAAACAGGAAGGACAATGGAAAGCTCAGTGTCCGTTACTGCTTGCCCGGAACGGAGCGGTTCGGGGACGAGCACATGGGAGAGGTGGCCCAGACCGGAGTGATATGCGTAGAGAAGAGGCAGCTCAAGGCAAGTTCGAACGAAACCATTTTGATAACCCTCAGGGTAGACAATACTATAATGAGGATTACGCATTTGGGGATCAGGATGGGTATGTCCACCCATAGGGCAGCCAGGGACAGAGTAGGGGCCAAGTGTCGATCCCAGTCAATCAACAAGGACCCTATGTGAAAGGGGAATTGATGGGGACTTCTGAGAATTTTCTGATTGACACGGGAGCAATGAACAGTTCGGTTGCTCGATCGTTGGTTCCAGGGGAGGCTCTGTCCGGTCAAAATAATGTATCTGTGGGATTTTCAGGAGTTCCAGTGGTAAGCCCCATCTCTAAGCCCTCCCCTTCACTATTGGTCCTGCTACTATTGATTCACCTTTTCTATTGACTTCGCATTGTGGTGAGAATTTATTGGGTTTGGATATGTTGAAAAAGCTGAATGCAAACATTTATTGCTCCCCAGACGGTGTCTACTTAACAATACAACCTTATGCTGACAGTATGAAACAATGTTTTGCTAAAAATGAGCCTCTTCCACCTGAATTTGGTACTGTTCCTGCCACACTATGGGCCACCGGGGATGCGGATGTCGGTAAATTAGACATCCCGCCCGTCCATATTACGTTGAAAACTGGTGTGAAATTGCCCCGTATACCCCAGTATAAGATTTCACCGACTGGCGAGAGAGCCTTGCTCTCAATCATTCAAGATTTAATTGATAAAGGAGTGGTTGAGGAAACAGCTGCCAATGTTTGTAACAGTCCCATTCTCCCTATTTTGAAGAAATCCCCCGAGTCAGGATCTCAAGGAAATATTGATGCGTGTCGTTTTGTCATTGACCTGCGGGAAGTTAATAAGATTGTAGTACCACAGTATCCTGTAATGACTGATATCACCACTATACTTACAATGATCCCACCTACGGCTCAATATTTTTCAGTCATCAATCTGAAGAACGCCTTCTTCAGTATCCCGATCCATCCCGATAGCAGGCAGATCTTCGGCTTCTCGTTATCTGGCCAAAGCTTTAGATTCTGTCGTGCACCTCAAGGCTATACTGAGAGTCCAAGTATCTATAGTCAGGCCCTTAAGGCTCTGTTGGATGATTTAGTTTTGCCCGCAGGCAATGTGCTTTTGCAATATGTGGATGACTTGTTAATAGCGTCCGACACTGAAGCAGGCTGCAAAGATGCCACTGTTAAATTACTGCACCATCTGGCGGCGAAAGGTAATAAGGTGTCCCCGTCCAAATTTCAATATTGTCGACAGGAGGTGACCTACTTAGGTCATCTACTATCGAAGGAGGGTAGGCGTTTGATTCCTAAACGTATTACTACTATCTCTAACATGTCTGTTCCTTGCACCTAACGTGAAGTTCTTGCTTTTCTTGGCATCACTTCTTACTGTCGCCAATGGATACCTAATTTTTCTCTTCTTGCTAAACCTTTGTTGCATTTAACCACTAAAGATGTACATGAACCCCTCCCTTGGACAGACGAATGTCAGCATTCTTTTCACTCTTTGAAATCTGCTCTTTGTTCTGCACCCATCTTGGGTACTCCTGACTACCGTAAACCCTTTGTACTATATGTGCACGAGGTCGACGGTTGTTCGCTTTCAGTGTTAACGCAAGGATTTGGCGGCAAGCAAAGACATTGCGCCTATTTGTCGGCCACGTTGGATAATGTTGACAGAGCACTTCCTAGCTGTCTGAGGGCCACAGAAGCTGTCGCGGTGGCTATCCGACAGTCGGAGGGACTCGTTCTAAATTCCAGTTTAACAGTGATGGTGCCGCATGCTGTGGACGCATTGCTAAATAAAACTAAGACACAGCATCTTACAAGTGCACGCCTCACTGGTTACGAATTGACACTATTTGCCCCACATATTACCATTACTCGATGTGCCACGTTAAATCCTGCCACATTGGTGCCACTCCCTTCTGCTGAAATTACAAATGATGTACACGAAATGAAATGAAATGAAATGAAAAAGAAATTTATAGAGCGCTCTGTGGCCAAGCGGCTTCCTGGCGCTGAGGAACACAACGATATCTGCCTAACAGGTGCGAGAGAGATTAGCCCGGGAAAGCCTGAAGAAAGAAAAAAGTTTTGAGGGCTTTCCGAAAATGAGAGAAAATTGGAATGGAGCGGATAGAGAGGGGAAGAGAGTTCCAGATTTGCTGAGCACGCACAGAGAAGCGGGTGCCCCCTGTGCGGGACTTACGAAAGCGGGGAACGTGAAGAAGAGAGAGGGAGGAAGATCGGAGGGAGCGGGGGGGGGGCATGGGAGGAGATCAGAGAGTTGATGAAGAAAGGGGCGGACCGGGCCTGTGCCCGAAAGGCCAGGCAGGCAAGTTTGAACTGGGACCTGAACTGAACGGGGAGCCAGTGAAGGGTTTTTAGGGCGGGAGTGATGTGGGAGAACTTAGGTAAACGAAGGACAAGACGGGCCGCCTGGTTCTGGATGGCCTGGAGACGACGGGTCTCGTAGGCAGGGATGCCTACATACAGGCCATTACCATAATCCAGGTGGGAGGTAATAAGGGCAGTGATGATAACTTTGAGGGCATCAACAGAAAAAAACCGGGAGATCTTACGGATGAGGCGGAGGGAAAGAAAGCAAGAGGATACAACAGAACTAATGTGCGCATGCATCGAGAGGTCATTGCTGACCTTGATGCCCAAAGTCCGAACAGAGGGAACCGGAGAGGGTGGAGGACCAAAAGAAAGGGGCCAGTGGACAGAGGACCAAGGGTTAGAGGGGCCACCAGTGAGGACAAGCTCTGTCTTGTCAGGGTTGAGCTTCAAGTGATTGAAGCTCATCCACTGAGAAATAAAGACAAGAGTTGACCTGAGCATGGGAAGAGAGTGAGAGGGGGAGGATAGATCAAAGACGAGCTGGAGGTCGTCAGCGTAATTATACACTGAGACCCCCAGCTCAAGAAGAGAGGAAAAGAGGGGGCGGATATAGAGGTTAAAGAGGAGGGGGGAAAGAGAGGAACCTTGGGGTACCCCACACGTGACCGGGAGGGGAGGAGCCGAGAAGGGGGAGAGGTGGACTGCCTGTGAGCGTCCCTGCAGAAAGGATGCGATCCAAGAGAGGGCGACGCCCTGGATGCCCGCTGCGCTGACACGATCAAGAAGAATAGTATGATCGACCGTGTCAAACGCAGCGGACAGATCCAAAAGGACTAAGGCCTGAGGAAGGTTGCCATCGGCCTTGCCCTTCAGTTCGTCAAGGACCGCAAGGACCACGCCCTCAGTGGAGTGGCCCGGTCGAAAGCCGGCCTGGTGGGAGGCCAAGATGTTGTTCCCCTCGATGTAAGAAGAGAGACAAGATGTTACATGGCTCTCAAGAATCTTCCCTAGATAGGGGAGGAGGGAGATCGGCCTAAAATTCGATGGAAGGGAGGAATCCAGGCCAGCTTTCTTCAGGATGGGAAGCACAATGGCAGACTTAAAGGAAGAGGGGACAGAACCCAGAGCCAGACAGGAGTTGAGAAAGGTTAGGGGGGGGGTGGGACAACTAGTGAGTAAAGTTCTGAGGATACAAGCAGGTGCACAATCCGCCGGAGAGCCGGACTTGACCTTAACAAGGAGGTCGAGAAAAAGCTCGGGTGAAATGGGTGTGAAATGATCAAAAACGGGGGAAGAGAGGGGGGGATGGTCCGGTAGATCAAGGGGAGGAACAATCGGGATGTTGGCCTTAATGGTGGTTATTTTATTGATGAAATAGGTGTTCAACAAGTAGCAGAGGGATTGCGAAGGAGCAGGGGAAAGACCCGCACGGTCAGAGGTGGCAAGGCTACGGACCAGAGAAAATATCTCCCGAGTTTTGTTAGCCGAAAGGGCAACGCGGTCCGAGAAGTATTTAGATTTGGCTGCTAGAATAGCGGATTTGTAATTCTTAAGAAGGGCCCTGTATTTCAAGCGGAGAGTGGGGCAATAGGTGCGGCGCCAACGACGTTCCGACCGTCTGAGCTCGAGCTTCAGGGATCTAAGGTCATCGGAGAACCACCTGTGGGCGTCATGAAGACGGGCCGATCGAATCTTTTTAAGAGGGGCGGCCTGATCGCAAGCCGCGGAAAGCCAAGTGTGGATGGCATCCGCCTGATTTTCCGCAGAAAGGTCGGTCAGAGCGGGGGCCGATAGAGAAAGAGAGGAGGAAAGGTCATTGATTGCATATTCCAAACTGCAATCATATTCCAAACTGAAGAAGAAACGAAGGGTAGGATTGACCTCACAGACATTCCTCTATCTGACCCTCAGGGAGAGCTATATGTGGATGGGTCTTGTTTCAGGTTAGCAGATGGAACAACAACAGCTGCATATGCAATCACCACCTTGAAAACGGTCGTTGAAACATCTCGAGTTCCCCACCGGTCAGCCCAGGCTGCTGAACTGGTGGCATTATTACAAGCCTGTGAATTAAGTGAGGGACTCGAGGTTAACATCTACCCAGACAGCCAATACGCCTTTGGCATGGCCCATAGCTTTGGGCGGCTGTGGAGGGAGCGGGGTTTCCTCACCTCTCACGGTCAGAAAATACAGAATAGTCCTTTGGTGTTGCGATTACTTGATGCCCTAACCTTGCCCAAGAAACTAGCTATAATCAAATGCAGTGCCCATAAGGCAGTGGTGGACGAGGTGGGCGAGGGGAATGCGTTTGCTGATCAGGTTGCTAAGCAAACGGCTCAGTCCACAATATCGACTATGTTTGTGACGACTTCTGCAAGATGGGTGGAGGAATCTGATTTGTTTGATAATACCATAGAGAGCGTTAAGGAAATACAGAAAGAAGCCACTCCAGTAGAATTGGAACGATGGGAGCAGGAAGTGGGGGGATTAGATTAACATATTTGTTGGATTGATTTGACAGAAAAACAGAGATGGTTATTACCCAATGCATTGGTACAAGCCGTTGTAACTATGGCCCATGGTCCTGCCCATATCGGAGCTAAAGGAATTTGTGCTGTGTTGGATCCGGTATGGAATAACCCCAACATACAAAGGACGGCTGTCCGTTTGGTTCAACACTGTATGGTATGTTTGCAACACAATCCAGGGAAGGCAGAAATTTTTTTGAGGGGAAGTTTTGCACCCCCAACCTTACCGTTTGAAGTACTCCAGATGGATTATATTCATATGGAGCGTGTCAACACCTTAAAGTATGTTTTGGTAGTAGTTTGTGCCTTTAGTAAATGGGTTGAGGCCTACCCAACTAAAGAAAACACCGCCTTGGCTACAGCAAAGGCTCTTATCAAAGAATTTATACCAAGATATGGTTTGCCCCGTTTGATTTGATCGGACAACGGGGGGGGGGGGCACTTTCATGGGGCCCTCGTTAAACATATCTGTGATGGGCTACAAATACGACCGAAATTCCATGCAGCCCGACACCCCCAGTCAGCAGGACTAGTAGAAAAATATAATGGTATACTAAAGCTAAAAATGGCAGAAAGCACTGATTTAAAATGGCCTGATACCCTACCCTTGGCACTCATGTCATTACGAGTTACTCCTCATTCACGTTCTGGTCTCTCTCCCTATGAGGTCATTTTCGGGCAGCCAGCTAACATATGGGGGGTACCCAGACCACGGTCTTTCACTGATGTTGAATACCCTATGCTGATTGATAACTTGTATACCTTGACTAAAGACCTTCGTTCTATTCATCAGCAGGTAGCATCTGTACTGCAGCCTCCGCCAGAGGGCCCCGGAAATCAATTGGAACCCGGCCAGTGGGTACTGGTCAAGAAGTACGAGCGGGACACCAGCCTGGCCCCGAGGTGGTCTGAACCTCACCAAGTCCTGCTTGCAACGCGGACGGCGGTAAAAGTGGATGGGAAGAAGCACTGGATCCACGTTTCCCATCTTAAACGACTGCCGCTCCCGCTTCCTTATGATCAGCAGCATTCTGGTGGAATTTTGAGTCAGGAAACTGAGAGAGCCACTACAACTGTTCCCTTTTCCGACGCCTGTGAAACAGAGCAAAGGCAAGAAGAGGGAGTGACAGGATCGGGTGAACAGCTCTCAGCTGAATCTACGATTGCCCTTAATCCTGTTATTGATACCCCGGCGAGCGGAAGCTCCGATGAAGGGAAAGTACCTTCTTTGCTGTTTTCTGATCAGGAAGTTCTGGGTCATGTGCGATACAACCTGCGGCCAAGAAAACATCACAGTGCCTCAGACACCACTGCTAGGAGATAAGGAAAGACTTGAATAGAAAGGGTTTGCTAGATTCCAAGTCTGAGGTACTGCGCGAGACACTGGACTGAACCCATAGAGAGCTGGAACTTTTGTTGTTGTGCTCTGTTCAGAAAGAAAGACTGACACTTGTAACTGGCCAGGTTGTACATCGGATTCCCTTGGGGACGACATTTTGTTTTTTTGAGATTAACTATAGGAGTCTGCCTGTGAGACTCTGACGGACACAGGGAGAAGAACCCTCTGGCAGGATGAACTGCTGCGCCGAGTTTAGTTTTGGACTTTTAGTTAGGAATGTATCCTTTTAGTCGTATTGTACTCAAAGAAGAGCGTCCTATTGCACCCCGATATTTGCCATTTTATGAGCCAATGTTTTCTGCTTGGACCATGCGTGTAAAAGTAGCCTTTGTGTTAGTAATAGCAGTTATATTAGCCATTTTTATGAGCATATTGGTATATTTAGAATATAAGTATCCTATGCAAGCTATGATGCCTTCTACGGTTGCCCCGCCTGAGCACTTGATGTTCACCTTAGCACCACATAAAGAAAGACACCGTCAGACTTATGCAAAGAACGTATTTGTAGAAATGCTCCATCAAACTCATAGTACTACTAATCTAACCGATTGTTGGGTTTGTGGCCTTTTGCCATCAGTTATGCATAAGCACGATCTGTTCCTCTCCTTAGCTTTATGCTACCTAGGTAGCTGTGAAGCGTGTTTTCAAATGTTCTCTGCTATGTATAACCATTACGTGGAAAACCCCAAACAGTATTCAGAAAAGGATTACAGTATGATTCTAGCATATATTGAAACACACCAAGGTTTTGACCCGGAAATACTACCAATGAAAACAGTACTTGGTTGCAGGACGAGCTTTATGACTTTACTTATTTTAATCATTCTCAGTACTTTCAGCATTTCGTTGCCAGAAATGTCACCAATGAGTGCATTATGCCCGTCCCTATTTTGAATACTTCCTCCGATTTCTGTGTGCAGGGTATGGGACATGTTCAAGTTGGAAATAGCGTCTGCAATTATACTTATAGAATGAAGATTTTCAGCAGCCCTCCGCTGTTAACACCACCAAATGTCTATTTCGTTTGTGGGGCAAATGCTTATATTTGGTTACCACGGGGATGGGCGGGGCAGTGCTATCTGTCTTTCCTGTACCCCCCCGTATACATAGCGCCATCAGATTACCATAAAACGCACCAACTTCACGGCCCGAAAGTAGTCTCGAATAGGCAACGAAGACAGCTCCGGATGACCGAGGTAGACCAGACTGACACCTCCTTGCAGCAGTTCACGGATTTTAGTAAAGGATTGGTCCCCTTCTGGGGGCCGATATTCAATAGTAGGGAAATTAGACGCTTATCCAGAATAGTAGAGATTATGACTAATATTACTGTAGAGCTTCAGGCCACAAGACTTGTTTCCCTCCAGAACCGGATGGTTCTTGACGTCATCCTAGCTGATCGAGGAGGAGCATGCAGAGTGATCGGCAGCTCCTGTTGTGTATACATTTCAGACTCCGCCCCCACGGTTCATTTAGCGATCCAAAAATTGCATCGCATTGCGGCAGAAATGCACACTGAGAATGGGTCCTGGTCACTCTCTGGTTGGTTCTGGGGACTTCTTTCGACTTGGGGTTGGAAGCTATTGATGATTGCAGCTGGAGCAGCCGGTATAATCTTTACTTGCTGCCTTTGTATGCAATGTGGCCCGGCTTGCTGCTCCTATTGCGCCACTAAAGTGTCCGCAATGCTCATCCCATCTCCTGTTCCTTCTAAGGCTCAGATGCTCCAACAGGAGATTCGTGAATTAATGGCCATCAATGATGAGATTTTCCAGGATTAGTATCTACTTTAGTTAGCTACATCACGCTAAAAGGAGGGTTTGAGGAACCAGAACTTGATTTGGTCCTAATACAATATGTAGATTTAATTAGTTATTAGCGTGATGCACCTATTATGCCAGTCTAGGGATCCACATCTGAATAAGCACGCAATACGTGGTAACCTAGGGATTAGTATACGCTTGTCACATACTCTAACACCTAACCATAGCATATGTAGCTTGACCGTACTGGACGCCATTTTGTGGCCTAGCTTGCTCATCGCATTAGTGAAGCCTCACCATTACAGTTAGATGAAACTGTTCCCCTGAGAAATAGTATAATTGTAGCCAACTGCTGTTTCTGCACGTTAGGCCTGTCAAGGTTGTAGGTGGGGGTATGCTGGATGAGCACATTCCAGGAGGCACTGTCCGGACTCCCTCAGAGCTAGCAGAAGGGAGTCACCCTCTCGACCTTGCTATAACGAGCTGAACGAAACTGAGCAGGCTTTGTGTTCCATAAATGGTCTTTCCCTTGCACCAACCTGTACCAACTTGTATTTTTCCTTCTTGGGTAACGGTTTCGAAATGTATCAGTATATATGTGATCGGCTGACAATGTGCCAGCAGTCTTCTTGGCGGACCTCATTGAATCTTGGGGGCAGGGCTAGGGGATGACAGGCACTGAGGAGAGTGGTGGGCACTGTTATCAGTGCGCATGACGGTTTGGCCGGCTGTCTAAAGCCGGCCAACCCGTCATGCGCACTGAAGCTCTCTCCAACCGAGCTGCGCTGCCAGGTTGGCAAGAGCAGGCATGGGCTCCCAGTCTAACTGGGAGCACTAATCCTTGGTGCTCAGGCCAATCCAGATGCTGCTTTCAGCAGCATGAAAGCAGCATCAGGATTGGCCGCAGTGCACTCTGGGAGCCTGTGCCTACTGAAGAGAGTGGCGCTATGCAGTGAAGCAGATAAGTGTTTTTTTTTTTTTATGTTGTGCCTTGTCTGTCTGCGCTCCCCAACTTCATCCCGCCCCGCCACTGTATCAGTACACCGGCCGCTACTGGTCACTGTAGTGAATGTCTTATTACTTACCGGTAATCTTCATTACCCCGATTAGGGTCCTCCCCGTCCCAGTCCTTACAACGTGAGGCTGTCCTGCCTCCACCCAGCCAATCACAACGCCAGTATTTCCATACTACTTTAGCCCCACCCACCTACCGCCATGCCTGTTATCAACAAGACTCCGACACAAACACAGTGGGAGGGAGGGAGGGAGGGAAGTGGACTGGGATGGGGAGGACCCTAATCGAGGTAATGAAGATTACCGGTAAGTAATAAGACATTACCCCCTCATGGGTCCTCCCCGTCCTAGTCCTTACAACGTGAGGAACTCATAAGCAGAGAACCAATAAAGAAAACACGCAGGACACCAGGGATCCATGCAGAGTACAAAACTTTAATCAATAAAAGATCAATGAACAACAGCGTTCAAGACGCCAACAGAAAAACTGTCAGCAGAGGCATGTAAAACATCAAGCCGATAATGTCGCACAAATGTGTGATGAGACTGCCAGTTGGCCACCCTACAAATCTCCTGGATAGAACCCCCCGTCGCCTCAGCCCAGGAAGCAAACACAGAACGCATCGACCGACCCTGTACATGAGACGGAGGAGGCAAATCCAAAGACTTGTAAGATTGACAGACCGCCAAACGGACCCACCGACTGATCGTGGAAGTGGAAACCTTCTACCCTTTAGCCACACCCCCACAGGAGACAAACAGGGCAGGAGAACTCCGGAACCCCAGGGAACGTTGGATGTAAATTTGGAGAGCCCTGCGAACATCCAAAGAAGGGGGGAACAAGGGAATCCCCCTCAGCAGGCAAATCAGGAAGAATCACCTCCTGCTGCAAATGAAAACTCGAAAAAACCTTAGGCAGGAAAGCCGGATCAAGCTGCAAAATGACCCGATCCGGGAGGAACTGCAAATAGGGAAACGAAGCGAGCAAGGCACCCAACTCACCCAACCTGCGAGCGGAGGTAATGGCCAACAGGAAAGCCACCTTAGTGGACAGCCACAACAAATCCACCTTCATCAAAGGCTCAAAAGGGGGCAACTGCAGACCACGCAAAACAGTAGGCAAATCCCAAGAAGGAATGAGAACAGGAGAAACCGGCCGACGAAGCCGAAAGCTCCGAAGAAGCCGACTAACCAAAGGGGCAACACCCTCCAAGGAGGCCCCAGGACCCCGACAAGCACGAACCGCTGCCCACTGAGCAGACAATGTGGAAGGCGAAAGGCCTTTCAAAAAACCATCTCGGAGAAACTCCAACACAGAAGTAGGAACCCCCAGTACAGGATCCACCCCATGAGAAGAATACCAAGAAACAAAAGAACCCCAATGACGACAATAGCACTTAAGGGTCGAACGGCGGTGAGACAACTGGATGTCACGAGCCACATCCTATGAGCAACCCAAAGACTCCAACGTCAACCGCTCAAGAGCCAAGCCGTCAGCTGCAAACGACGAAGACAAGGCAGAGACAGGAGCGGAAACTGAAGAGGAGACGGACACAAAGGAAGCCGGACAAACCGACCCTCCGCCAGCTTCAACAAGAGAGGAAACCAAATGCGGCAAGGCCAGAAAGGAACAATCAACAGGACCAAAACTTTCTCCCCCCGAATCTTCTGCAGCACCCTCGGGAGGAGGGGAATGGGAGGGAATGCTTACAGAAGGCCCGAAGGCCAGGGAATCGAAAGAGCATCCACCGCCCAAGCCTGAGGACACAGCACCTCCGAACAAAACCGGGGTAGGAGAGAGTTGTGAGGGGATGCAAAAAGATCGATCCAAGGAGTCCCGAACCGAAGGCAAAGGGAAAGGAACAGAGGAAGAGAGAGATGGTACAGAACAGAAGATGGAAGGTCGCGGCTCAAAGCGTCCGCATGAAAATTCAACCGTCCCGGAATGTACACCGCCCTCAAGGCCAACAGATGAGATTCCGCCCAAGCACAAATCATGGAGGCCAACATGTTCAGAGACGCGCAACTGGTCCCCCCCCTGACGGTTCAAGTAACAACGAGCCACCTGGTTGTTGGCACAAACCAACAGATTCGCCCCGAGGAGAGGAACCTGAAAGAACTGCACCGCCTCCCAGATAGCCGCCAACTCCCGCCAGTTCGAGGAACGGGTGCTGTCCCCCTGAGACCACCGAACCTTGGCTTCCAAGGACCTCAAAGTGGCCCCCCAACCCCAGAGACTGACATCCGTCGTCAACAAAAGGGGAGGAGGAAGACAAAACCACACCCCCTTCTCCAGATTGGGAGTGCAAAGCCACCAGTCCAAGTCCTGAATCAGAGCAGGAGAGAGAGGAACCAGAGTCTCGTAATCTGCCCGGGAGGGGTCCCACCGAGCCAACAGATGAGTCACTAAGGGCTTGAGATGGAGGCGAGCCCAAGGAACTACAGCAGTGGTTGCAGCCATCAACCCCTAGACTCGCAACCAAACATGAGCTGGGGCAGAGGGACGACACAACAGATCCCGCAACAGAGTCTGTAGGGAAAGGATCCGAACAGGAGGGAGAAACACCGCCAAAAGAGAGGTGTCAAACAGACCCCCGATGAACTGAAGTCTCTGAACAGGATCCAGATAAGACTGGGCCAAATTCACCTTGAACCCCAGCTCCTGGAACAGGGACAACGTAGCCTCCACCGCCAGAAGAGCCTGAGGGAAAGAGAAAGCAGAGACCAAACAATCATCAATATAGGGAAACACGGAGAAACCCTGATGTTGCAAAACCCCCACAGCAGGAGCAAATACCTTGGTAAAAGTCCTGGGAGCAGTGGAGAGGCCGAACGGCAGAACACGAACCTGGCAATGCATCCCCTGGACAACAAACCTCAGGAACCGCTGACTTGCCGGATGGACCGGAACGTGAAAATAGGCTTCCTCTAAGTCCAGGGAAGCCACAAAATCTCCCTCCTGGATGAGGGGAATGACGGACTGCAATGTGACCATCCAAAAATGATCCAACTGCACCAATTTGTTCAGGGAACGGAGATTCAATATGGGGCTGAAGGAACCATCTGGCTTTGGAACAGAAACAGACGGGAATAGAATCCCTGGCCCACTTCCTCCACTGGAACCGGCACCACTGCCCCTTTCCGGAACAACATGGTGACGCCGGACAACATGGCAGACCGTAGCACGGGGTCTCTTGACAACAGGGTAACCAGAAAACAATCCATAGGGGGAGGTCCCCGGAAGGGAATCTGGTAACCCCACCTGGTGAAATCCAAGACCCATTGATCGGAGATCAGAGCTGACCAACGGTCCAGAAACAAATGGAGACGAGCCACCACAGCGGCATAGTCACTTTTGTCCAGCACCAGAGGGAGACTGCGGCTGCTGCTGCTGCTGCTGGTGCTGCTGAGGCCGGGATTTATAATGGAACGAGGCCCCCCGACCACGTAAGAACTGAGAGGACAAAACCCCTTGAAACCCCTGCTTCTGGAAAAAAGACCTTTTCTTAGGAGCAGGCTGAAAAGGCTTCAACAACTTCTTCTCCTCCGCAGAGAGCTGCACCATCGTATTCAAGGCATCCCCAAAGAGACGAGGACCCTCAAAAGGCAGTTTATGGGCCAAAGTCTTCTGAGCAGCTTCAAGACGCCATGGCTTTGTCCACAGAGACCTCCTCCCAGCCACCACCGCCCCAGCATCCGAGGAGAAAGCCCACAAGGAATCAAAAGTGACATCAGACAGGAATTGCGCCAAAACCTCCATTTGAGCCAACACAGGAGTAGGGTCCCCATGATCCTGAAGACAGTCAAACAGCTTCTCGAAATCATTGAGCAGGACCTGTGACGCATAGGCCGCATAAGTGCTAGCACGCACCCCAAAGTGAAAAGCGGCGTAAGAACGTTTGAGAGCAGATTCCACCTTACACTCCACCGGATCAGACAGGGAAGCCTCCTCCGATGATAAAGAGGAAGAGGAGGAAGCAATAGATGACAAAAGAGAATTAACCTTCGGAATCGCAGGAAACTGGGAATCAAAGTCCGCCAGGCGATACCGCTTCCCCAGGAATCGCGGAATACCCTGCTTATCCACCTCAAGCCACTCTTTCGTGAGGATATCCTTCAGGACATCATGGAAGGGGAGGTCATCCACCACAGAGGAACTATACTGTGCGTAAAACCCCTCCTCAGTCAGGGATTTAGGGTCAAACCCAAGCACCTCTCGAATATGGACCAGCATGTCAGAAAAAACTTTGCTCTGGACGTACTTTCCCTTAGGGGAATTGTCCATGTCTTCCTCATCATCCTTAGCGCAGACTGGACCGCAGAATTAATTAAGTCCTGCAAATCAGCCCTAGAAATCTGCAAGACGTCATCCTCCTGCAGATTCTGAACATTATGCTGCTTGGAAACAGCCTTAGCCGGCACAGGAGAAGAAGCCCCTTCACTCATGGTGAAAAAACTCAGAAACAACCAAACAGGAAATCACCACAACAAAGGAAGTGCCCAGCAACCTCCAATAAATACTGCCCCCAATCATCCAATCACGTAAAGGTGAGGTAGGTGAATGAAATAAAAAGAGGGCAGCCCTGAAGTCTCCACCCACAGCCACAGGTCAAAAGAGAATGGCTGCGGGGGCCGGACGCTGCGATAGTGCAGCAGCGCCGGAACGACCCGAGGCCAGGACACCACCAAAACTCCCCGCTCCGCCCAGCACATGAGCGGGGAGCGTACCTGACCCCAGAACAGGAGCTCGGCCGACCGGAAAACCGGAGCGGCCGTGCCATGCATTCAAGAAATAAACAGCATTAAATGCAAAACACACAATAAAAACTCACGGAACCGCCACCAAAGGAAACTGGATCCAGGGACCGGAACCGGGAGCACCAGCGTTCCGACTGGAGTCAGAGCAGGAAAAAAACAGGCATGGCGGTAGGTGGGCTGGACTTATGTAGTATAGAAATACTGGCGTTGTGATTGACTGGGTGGAGGCAGGACTGCCTCACGTTGTAAGGACTGGGACGGGGAGGACCCATGAGGGGGTAATGGAATGGGAAGAGCTGGAGTCGGAGTACTGTGACGTGTCAACACAACATATCAGAAAAATACACTGTAACACAACAGTGCCTATAACACAATAAAGTACAATAGAGCTTACACAACACAGCATAACACAATGAAATACAACACACCATACAGCTACATCACACAACATACCACATAATAACCTACGATCCTCTGATATAACATACCATGCTATTGCATTCTAACCTTTCTCACGAGAGCTCTTTTGCGCACACACACATACCCTCCTTTACTCCCTTACTCTGGTAATCACAGAGTGACGCAGTTCATTTCGAACACAGTGTGTATTTGTGAATCACTTTTTCTCAAGGAACCTTGTCAGGGCCGGCGCTAGGCATGGGCAGCTTGGGCAGCTGCCAAGGGCCTCGTACTCAGCCCACCAGCATGGGGCCACGCACTGGTGATGCATCCTGTCAGTTCCCTGGCGGAGGGGCCCCCCTCCCTTGGCCTCTCAGGGATGGTATCTGGATACATAAGGGTGGGAGACGCTCCCTTCAATTGAAAGGAGACCTATTCACAGACACTGTGGGCGGCCCATTGTCCATGATCATTTTGGCGCCCCCATAGCTTTAACTTTTAGCCCACAAGCAATTCCCACACCTATTGGACTGAAGGTGTGAGAAATGCTTGTGGGCTGAAAGTTAAAACTGTGGGGGGGGGGGCGCCAAAATGCTGGACAATAGGCCTCCCACAGTGTCTGTGAATGGTCTCCTTGCAAGGGGCCACTTATCTACATTAGAGGGGCCTCGCACATTCCCTTTTAGCCCGGGGCCTCGCAAACCCTAGAACCGGCCCTGAACCTTGTTCACAAACACAACTCAAAACTCCAAATGCAAGTCCGAGTCAGCAGCAAAGTAATCAACAACAAAAAATGGGGCTCCGACCTCACCTGTCACCCTGACAGACTCCCCCTCCCTCTCGCCCAGGCCCTACTACTGAGAGAAGAGACCCCGCCCCAACTCGGCGCCCCCCCCCCCCCTTCGACCCTCTACCTGCAAAGTGTGGTGAACGGACTAGTCTGGTCGGGTCAGCTGGTCTAACCGTCGCTGCTGCGTGTGCATGATGCTAAGCACCAGCATGGCGCCTTGAAGCCCGCTCTAAAGCGACTTGCAGCACAGACCTCGTTTGCCTAGTTCTGGGTCCCCGAAGCAGGCTCTACGGCGCTGTCCACCAACCCAGAGGCACATAAATCCTGCTTTAAGTCACCAGTGGTCACTGGTACGTAGGCACACTGCTGTGTTTAGGCCTAGCCGCTTGAAGCCCGTTAAGACGCTCCTCGCTGCTCATCTGGTCTAATAGTTTAACCCGTCCCTGCCCCCTGGTGCCTGCTTTATGAATTGTGCATGATGTTTAGAACCGACCGCTTCTTCTCGCCATCCTCTCCAGGCAGCGGGCAGTGACTCTGTTCCAGGATCCCGGCTGACTCACTGGCAGTCTCCGCACAAAACAGGCACCTCTCAGACGTGTTCAACAATCATAGACACTATCACCACAAAGCCTAGAAAATCCTGGGCAGCAACAGGGCAACTACTAACTTGCACAAAAGGCTTAGCTGGCTGCAGCCGGCAAGTATTGGACGAACAATTCCGAAATGCTCGACAAATTTGCGCAGGAAACGTGCAGAATGCGCGGGAAGACGCTGTTCAGTCCTTTTAAATTCACCAATAACTAACTACACAGTAAAAGTAGAACCAACTAAATGGAGAGGATGCGGCATAAAGGCTAGAGCGGTCGACCCCGAAGCTGGGGAGGCAGACTCGAGCATAAGCAGGGACGCTCAGCTCAACATCTTGTGATTCTGGGCAAATCACTTTCTCTCCCCGTGCTTAACAAAATGCATGTGTCCGTCTGTAACGCAGCTGGTGCTCATATAAAGCGCTCTGCTACACCTTCGGGTCGAGGTCGCGCTATATAAAACTAAAAATAAAAAGAATTGTGGAAATAATACAAACATAAAAGACTGACTGTAATTATAATATCGACAGCAATAATAAGCAAATAACCATATTAATATCGACCTTCTTCGCCTTCGTCATTATGGTGGAGGCAGAAAACGGCAACAGAGGTGCTGGATTACCTGCCCAATCAAATCACATATGTGAACCCTCTAGGCGCTGTGCCTCGGACGCCCACTGTCACTATAGGTGCCTCGGAGGCTTGACCCACGCACTGAACACACTTACGCGCCTGAAAAGAGATGCCTGCACAATCCAGTGACAGCGTCGCACTCCAATGTGCACGGAATCTATAGCAAGGTATAGACAGGAGCATAAGGTTTCACTGTATGTGGATGCAGTTGAACCGTATGCATGGTCTGCTGGTGAACATAAACCGCAGAATGCGCTATATGTAGCATAGGGTGACCAACGGTCATGGGTGCAAATTCAGGACGGTGAGTGTAAAAATTCAGGACAAAGGGTCAAAATTCAGGACAAAAATTCAGGACGGGGGTCAAAATTCAGGACAAATCTTCGAGACAAAAAGGTAGGTTTTACAGACACATCATAGGAGGTCGCACAATAGTATATAAGTAATCCTATTTATATCCAAACATATTCATCCATTTGCAAACCTATCCATTGTGTATCCTTCCAGCCATCATTTCACTCATCCATCCCTCCATCCACACTTTGACTCATCCATCCATCCACCATTTCACCCTATCCATCCGTACACTAATCCATCCACTCTTCCATCCAGCCATTTACCCTTTCACCCATCCAGCTATCCTTTCACATACTCATCCATCCAGTCACTCATCCTTCCACCCATTCATCTGTTCAGTCATCCACCCATCCTCCCTTTCTCTCTCAATTGACCCTTTCACTTAGCCATCCTTTCTTCCATCCATCCACCCAACCTTCTACTCATCCACTCATGAATCCATCCATTGACCCTATCACTCATCCATTGTTTCACTCATCCATCCACCCATTCACTCACCGATCATCCACCCTTTCATTCATCCATCCATCCTTTCGCCCATTATCCATCTATTCACCTTTTCAATCATCCATTCACCAATCCATCTATCCATCCACCAATCCATCCACCAATCCATCCATCCATCCATCCCTTCACTTACTCACTTGTCAACCTTTTCATATTAATTATGAGCTGAGCCTTCATCTGCAGAGTTCCAGACAGAAGAGACCCACCAAAAATGTCACCAGAAGGACAATCGGCGGGTGGGGCTGCTCTTGTGCACGAGAAGGAGCGCCAGGCACCAGCATCAAGGGGCTAAGGCTTCTAGCAGGGGAGCAGTGCTGCTCTCTCTAATGGCCAAAATTACAGACAAAAGGCGTCCGTAAAAAGGATCCTCACGGACAACGGACGTGAGGTCCAAATTACGGACTGTCCGTGAAATTTACGGATGGTTGGTCACCCTAATGTAGCAGGGAATTATAAATTGGTTCGCTGTGCATGTTGGGACGTATGTGAAGCCTCAAGTTGGCAGAGGGTCAGCCAGCAAGTGGGTTCAGAAGACGTGGGAAAGGCGATAAATACCATGTAGTCCCTGGCCAGGTGAGCGGTGGCAGGCCAATCCAGGCTTTTCAGATCACACTGATGCATTCTGGTCCTTGTAGTACCTGGACTACAAGTACAAGAATGCAAAGTGTTGCGAGCTAAAATACGGAATTCTCCTGGCATCATTGGTGTGGTTCCCCTGCATTTTGCCTCTACCTTCTGTGTTTTTGACTTTGTGCTGGATTTCGCTTTTGCTGGTTTAGGTACTCTGGGCACTTTGCCACTGCTGATCAGTGCCAAAGTGCATGTGCTCCCTGTGTAAATTGTGATTATGATTGTTTATCCATAATTGACATATTTGGTTTACTGATAAGTCCAATACGGAATGGCCAGGCACCTGCCCAGGGAAACTGTGAGAGCACTGTGGAACCGGGTACATGCCAGCCTACCTGGTACCCAGTGCAACAAGTGTGCATGATGCCGAGAGCCACCCGAGCAGCTTGAAGCTTTCAAAACAGCCCGGCAAGCACTCCACAAGCCGCCCTTGGATCACTGGAGACAGAGGACTTGGGGAGAAGAAAGGACAATATTTTTTTCCTCTCTTGGGTTATTATAGTAAAGTTGTACGAAAACAAAACAGTGGTTTTTCTCAAAGTGTGAAATCGTATTTGTTGCCCAGCCCCATGCACACACAAGCAGTTCACAGAAAGAAGACTTCGATGATGGTGAGAAGCTCTGAATTCATGCACACCTTAAAAGAAGGTCATAACCTGTTTTTTTACAGTATTTTATATCCACAACCACATGGCGATAAAAAATGTGAGCCCTCGCAATAACTTGCAGTAAAAAAAGAGGATGCTATATCTCAGATAAAGTACCCACTGCCGTACATTATAAGGATATGGCTAGTCACAGTGAGGTTGCATAACAGTATAGAAGAACTTGGCTGAAGGCTGAGTTTCATTATAGGGTTATGGAACTCTGAGCTGACTAGCAATATCCTTATCATGTATGTATGCCACATGGTACTTTATCCCATATAATACATGGTCTCACCATCAACTTTGCCACAAAACACTTAAAACCTCTGTACATAGCCAGGGCCGGACTGATCGCTGCGGGCCCCGGGCAATCCCCCGGTGCGCCGCAAGGGTGGGGGCCGGTTTTGGGCCCCAGGGGGCCGTTTTTGCTACAGGGCCATTTATGCAGCATAGCTGCAAAATCGGCCCTGTAACAAAATCGGCCAAAAACCGGCCCCAGCAAAGAGCTCGGCCGCACCCCCAACCTCCCCCCGGGGGGCCGGCCGAGCACTTTGCTGGGGCCAGTTTTGGTTCCCAGTCCGGCCCTGTACATAGCTCTTGCATATGAAAGAGCGAGCATGTTTGCAAACATGAAGAATAAAAATAAAACCTCTAGTGCATATTTAAACACATAAAAACCTGTTAGATATTTGTTGCAAACATATATTAGAAACAGTTCATTACAAATCAGTTCTTTAAAAAAAATAAAAGCTGCAGTGGCTCAGAATATGTAGAAACATGCAGAAAGATTCTAGCTTTTCTCTAACTAATGAATGCAAAACATAAACATGTCCTCTCTGCTTGTTCTTCTAAGCTAAAAAATAAAGCAGAAGAAAGAAAGGCAAAGTTCAGTTTTCGTTGCTTTAACCCCTTCACTGCGGGGCTGTTTCCCACCCGCTGTGCTGGGGGCGGGGCGCGCGCACAGCGCCCCGGTGCTCATGACGAGGTCAGCTCGTCATGAGCCACGGCACTCCGGTGCTCATGACGAGCTGATCTCGTCATGACCATGCCCGTTCCAATGGAACACTCAGCACAGCAGGGAAATCAGCCCAGCATGCGAGCGTTCCATTTAACGGGCGCGGTCATGACGAGCTCAGCTCGTCATAAGCACCGGAGCGCCATGGCTCATGACGAGCTGACCTCGCCATGAGCACAGGAGGGGTTAAACAACGGCTTCAATTATGTTCCATGGCGTGACCTGCCTTTCACCTGGCTCTGGCTACAGGCGTTGTGATGTCAGAGTTCAACTGTAATAAGTTGTAATAGTTGAGTTATGATGTATTTTCTTTATAATCTGCAGCTTGATGCATCACAAGTCACCTAATATGAAGAATTTAGAGGCAGGCATTCATACAGAGATTACAGAATCCCATGTATTATAAATGTGTGTATATATATATATATATATATATATATATATATATATATATATATATATATATATATATATATATATATATATATATATATATATATATATATATATATATGGCAGAAGGACGTCTTACAGATAGTCGGCATCAAAGAGGAGGCAAACCCAAAACTTGGTGCGTTGTAAATTTATTGTGCTCTACACCATACCGCCATAACGCATTTCAGCCTGAAGAGGCCTTGATCACATGACAAGGGAAAATTGCATATATATAAATATATATGCGATTCTGCATATGGGCTGGGGTGAGGAGCAGGTTTTAAGGGTCTCACATTTAGCGGAAATGACAAACAATGTAGTGCTTTACAGGAGATACATAGATGATATTTTCATCTTGGGAAAAGGGTCATGTGAGAGTGCAGAAACCTTTGCATCTGAGATCAATGAAAACTCATTGAACCTAAAATTCACCTGCACCACTAGCAAAACCACAATACAATTCCTAGATTTGGAACTGTTCATAGCCAACAACAAAATACAGACACAAATATATAGGAAGCCCACGGCAGGTAACGCTTTACTACATGCCCAAAGTTTCCACCCGACGAAACTCAAGGAATCTATCCTATATGCGGAGTGCCTGAGAATGACCCGTAATTGCAGTACCGAAACAGGCCTGACTGATGCGAAAGTAAACCTCTTCTCCAGACTTAGAAAGAGAGGTTACAGTCAAAAGACCCTAGACAAGGCAGAAACTAAGTGTAAGAACAAAAATAGAAAAGATCTTCTTTTTCCAGAGAAAACTACACCCAAAAACCAAAAAGAAAAAGACACACTCAATACCCCGAGACTTATCACAGGCTACAATACATATCATTCAAACCTACGTAAGATCCTGCATAGGCACTGGCCGTTGGTACGTAATGACCCGATCATAGGTCCCCTATGTGGCAATGCGCCTTCAGTAACATTTAGGAAGGCCAAGTCCACGAGAGCCAATTGGTCCGTAATGCCCCCACTGTCACCAAATCTACCACGTGGAAATGCACGAAGTGTAAAGCCTGTCAACATGGGATTAACACCAGTCCTGTCACACTACCGTTCAGACTGAAACCATACATGATCAGAGGCAGTTTTTCTTGCAAGACAGAGTACTCAGTGTATGCACTGGTCTGCACATGCGGTAAAAGATATGTGGGATGCACAATCCACCAGGCACATGTAAGAATCTTACAACATTTGAGGGCAATAACCAATGATGACCAAGCTTACCCCATGGCAAGGCACATAAATACATACCACGCAGGAAACACCCAAAACTTGTCGTATTTTGTGATCGATAATGTACCCAAAAACATCAGGGGCAGTAATCGTCAATTAGCGTTGCGACGACTAGAGTCAAGGTACATAATCTTACTGAACTCAAAGATTCCTAATGGGTTGAATGCCGATGAGGCACTTAATGTACACCTCCAGTTTAGTCTGCTTGTTCCAATTCCTTTAACCACTCCAGTAACATCTGAGGCTCACCAAATTACCAATTAGTGGTACATTTTTATTATTAGGATTTACTAATTTTATTTTATTTAAATTTTATTTAATTTTCTTTGGTTGACACGTTAGAGCACACTTTAATTTGACATGTATTACATTTAAGGGTAACTCTGGACATATCACAATTTCAGTGATCACAGGCACAGCATAGGACAAACCCACAGCATGTCGAACATGGGCAACAGTTGATGGTATTACTCCACTTGGAGATAATGCGAGCCACCAAAGTTTGGGTGGTCGCCACAGTAATTTGCCTTACACTATGTATTCACAATAATTGCAACCAGGCTCTTCCCGGGCGCGAACTAAACTGATAAGCTGCTGAGACAGCGAGTGGAACAGAGCGAGCACCCAGTGAATGTATTGAACACATCCAGTATTATTAAATTGGATTTTTGAAGGTAACGACACAGTGGTTGGTATATTTCCATGGATGTGTTTTGTGATCTGTAATAGTGCACCGACACATAATGAATATTGCCAGGAGTTAGTTGCCTTATTGTTTTTAAACCCAGCCATACACAAATTTGATCTAACAATGATGTGTAATTGTGTATTTATTTTATTCTTACGTTAATTTATGTTTTCACATTCTTTTTGGCTAAGACAGCATTATTGTGCAAGAATAAGAATTGTCAAATGTAACAGCAACACATTTTTTTTGGTTTGGAATTATGCACCTCGTACAGAAAAAGTTTTTTGAAAATCACTATGACATATGCAAAAAAACTCTTCTATGTCTGTCTAGAGTGTCATGACAGGGTTGGTATGGCAACCAATACCAGTTGCAACCTGTCAGAAAAGTCATACCATAGTATAAAATCCTCTGTTTGGTGTTAGCCAGGTGTAGTGAGCAAGGCGGGAGCTAACCGCTGAAACGCGTCTGAGCAGCAACTTGGAATAAATCTTACTTTGGAAAAGAATTCACGGTGTCAGCGCCTTTCTTGTATGGAGAAGTGTGGACTGGTTTTGGATATATATATATATATATATATATATATATATATATATATATATATATATATATATATTACCTACTGGCGATAGCCAGTAGGTATATATAGTTAGGATTTTTTCTCTATGGGATTTCTGAAAATTCTATGTCTAATAACTTTGACGTTTGTCGACGGAATTGGCTGCAATTTTCAGGAAAATGGCACATTTTGTTTCTGAGCAGCCCCTGAAACTTTGGGGGGGTTTCGTCAAGCGGGGGCCGAGAAAAAAGGGGGGTCCCAAAACGTGTTTTTAACATTGAGTTTTCCATAGGGCGGTTGGACTCACTTTTAGCTCGAACGGCTGAATGGATTTCCACAAAACTTGGCAAAATTGTAGGGACTGGTAGCCCGATGTGCCTTTGCTATGTCTCAAGATATATGCTCCAGTGGTTTTTACGAAAATTAACTTTGAAAAATATATATTGGGCTACATTGGGCTATATATATGTTGGAGCCCAATGTAGCCCAAAGTAGCCCAATGTAGCCCAATGTAGCCCAAAGATGGCCACCAGAGACAAAAGAGCCCAAATGTAGCCCAAATATCAGCCAGATGTAGCCCAACTATAGCCCAGTGACAGAATGTCCCAGAGTGTTCTAAAGAACAACTAGAGCGCTAACAGTCTTACTTATGACAAAAGTATGGCACACCTGAAGTCATCTTGATTGGAATAAAGTGTTAACACTTAAAACATTTAATTTGCAAAGGAACAAAATGAGGGGTTTCATTTTGCCATAGAAATGTTATATATATTACCTACTGGCGATAGCCAGTAGGTATATATAGTTAGGATTTTTTCTCTATGGGATTTCTGAAAATTCTATGTCTAATAACTTTGGCGTTTGTCGATGGAATTGGCTGCAATTTTCAGGAAAATGGCACATTTTGTTTCTTAGCAGCCCCTGAAAATTTGGGGGGGTTTCGTCAAGCGGGGGCCGAGAAAACAGGGGGGTCCCAAAACGTGTTTTTAACATTGAGTTTTCCATAGGGCGGTTGGACTCACTTTTAGCTCGAACGGCTGAATGGATTTCCACAAAACTTGGCAAAATTGTAGGGACTGGTAGCCCGATGTGCCTTTGCTATGTCTCAAGATATATGCTCCAGTGGTTTTTACAAAAATTAACTTTGAAAAATATATATTGGGCTACATTGGGCTATATATATGTTGGAGCCCAATGTAGCCCAATGTAGCCCAATGTAGCCCAATGTAGCCCAAAGATGGCCACCAGAGACAAAAGAGCCCAAATGTAGCCCAAATATCAGCCAGATGTAGCCCAACTATAGCCCAGTGACAGAATGTCCCAGAGTGTTCTAAAGAACAACTAGAGCGCTAACAGTCTTACTTATGACAAAAGTATGGCACACCTGAAGTCATCTTGATTGGAATAAAGTGTTAACACTTAAAACATTTAATTTGCAAAGGAACAAAATGAGGGGTTTCATTTTGCCATAGAGATGTTATATATATATATATATATATTCACTGAAAAAACCATAGGTTAGAGACCATATATAGTTAGGAATTAGCATTTAAAAAACCTCGAAAATTCACTGAAAAAACCATAGGTTATAGACCATATATAGTTAGGAATTAGCATTTAAAAAACCTTATTTTACTCACACAAAACCATTGAAATTCCATATATAGTTAGTTGCACTAACTATATATCGCGCACCCGCAATCCACTGCTGATGATGTCACATATTACATCATTCATGACATGGTCAGTGACATCACTGATGACATCTCAAATGACATCACTGATGACATCACTGATGACATCTCAAATGACATCACTGATAACATCTCAAATGACATCACTGATGACATCACTGATGACATCTCAAATGACATCACTGATGACATCACTGATGACATCATCCAGTGACTGTGTGTTTCTGTAAAGTTTAAATATGTTTGATATATTGAAGAATGAGTGGATGTATAAGTGTCTGGATGAAGGATTTAGTAGGTGCGTGACTGACTGTATGAGTGAGTGAATAAATGTGTCGTACTAAATGCATGGGTTAGTGACTAAACTGTCTGAATGTGTGCATCAGTATGTCTGTTGTGATGTAAACTGCTGCATGTGTTGATCATTAGCTATACGAGAGGTTATATGTGTTATTGATTGGTTGCCCAAGTATTTGTATGGGAGATTGAGTTTGTGTGGGGGTGGCTGGGAGGTGTGTGACTCTGTGCATAGATGTGTGAGCAGTTGATTCACTAGGTGTATGAGTTCAAGAGTGCATGTGGAAACAGCTACATGGGCGGTTGACTGTGTGCATGAGTGTATTGATGAGTGAATGGATATCTCAATGCTACATGTCATAGTAAGTACATATGTAAAACACAGTACATGTGAGAGTTGGCATATATAAATAACTGTGCATGAGAGCCACTGAATGTGTGAGTGGCTGTATGGATCATTGTGAACTTGTATCAGGGATTGTATAAGAGAGTAAATATGTGTTAGTATATGTTTGAATAAGTAAGGTGTGTATAACTGTATAGTTGAGGAAATGGAGGTGAGATTGTTTCTTTGCATGACTGACTAGGTGTGTGAGTAACTCCATGGATGAGTGACAGTGTGTGAGTGTATGTATACACTGAGTGTATCTAAGGTTATATTAGAGTCTGAAGAGGTTTATCGTATTAGCACAAGAATGATGTCAAATGAGATGTCATCAGTGATGTCATCAGTGATGTCATTTGAGATGTCATCAGTGATGTCATCAGTGATGTCACTGACCATGTCATGAATGATGTAATATGTGACATCATCAGCAGTGGATTGCGGGTGCGCGATATATAGTTAGTGCAACTAACTATATATGGAATTTCAATGGTTTTGTGTGAGTAAAATAAGGTTTTTTAAATGCTAATTCCTAACTATATATGGTCTATAACCTATGGTTTTTTCAGTGAATATATATATATATGCAATTTTCCCTTTATAGAAAGACAACACCACAGAACTGAGGGACATAGTTGTGCACAGTACCAAGCTTTTTGGTTCTGTAGGTATATGATTAAGGGTGTGCGTACCTCGCTTAATTCCGTGGGAAAACCCAAACATTCGATGATGTTATGCAAAAAAAATTACTTAGAATTACACAGGAATGGTAATTCTGCACTGAGAGCTATAGTTCTAGTGCAAAAATGCCCCCACACGTCCAAAATGGATGAATTGTGTATTGAGAAATAGCACTAAATTCAACAGAACATGACTAGCACCATCTGTAGCCACTCACGCTGGCTAATTGTGCACTTGGGGTAGGATTTTCCCCCAACCTATTGTCGGCATTTAGGGCTAGTTTCTTAGTGCAAAATACATCCTTGCGTCCAAAATGGAAAATAAAGCAAAATACAACGGGACATAAAGAGTAATGAGAACAGCCACTCCAGCTCGCTGAATGTTCTTTCACAGTAGGATTCCGATTTCCCCCCCTAATTGCTCTTAATTACACGAGCGGGTGTAATCGCGTTATCAGTAATTCCATGTCAAAGAGTAATGCAGAATTACCAAAGTGACTCCAATCACTCTGGTGTCATTGAAATGTTACCCAGGCCTAGATATAAACTGTCACGCTCTGCCCAGACCAGAGAAAGCCTAGAAAGTGTTTTTAGGTCTCGCCTGTCGATGCGCATGCGCATCGAGCTTGCGAGACTATTGGGGCTTAAACAGTCTTTAACCAACTTGCAAGGAATCGTGGCGATTCCTTGCAGTGCCCGTGAAATTGAAGCTTAATGCGCATGCGCTTAAAAGCGCCTGCCTGCCCCTGCTGCTTTCACACCCTCTCGCCGTCTGTTCCCCCTGCTGCGTCATCAAAGGCTTTCACGGCGGCCGGCCATGCTTTCAGTTTCACTGCCGGCCGGCCGTGTAAAGTGCACTTCAAAGGCCGCTCTCCCTGCTCCGCCCCCTGTAAGTGCTCTTGTTTTACTCGTTTACTTGTTTTTCGAACATTTCTCCCACCCGTCTTCCTTCTCTGTAATCCATCCCGCCCCCTCCAGCTACACGTTCTTTGTTTCCCAGCCTCTTGTTTAACTTATCCCATCCCCTTACTGTTTCTTCTACCCTGTCCCTGTTTTTCCTGCCACCTCCTATACGTGCCCCATCCCCCTTCCCCACTACAGAGCGCCCAAAGCAAAGAACCATTTGCCACCCCCTCCCTGCTGCTGCTCTTCCCAGCGCGTGCACTACACCCCCTTCTCCCAACGCTCTCAGCTCCTTGGCGCAGGTCACGGCTGAGCACACAAGCAACAGACCCTCTGTATTGTCCGTTTGATGCTGGCCTCTGGCTTTCCGTCTCACTTGTTATGTTTCATTGCCTGCTTACTCCTGTTTATTTAATCTTTTAAACTATCTACACTTCTAAACTCCTGCTACATTAACGTTTTAAATTACAAATTAAAGCGTGCGCTCTGCCTCAGGCATCTGAGCCGTCCCTACGCTCCCCACCCACCCCCATCCTTCACACCCCCTGCTTCACAGCCATCTGTTCCTCTCTCTCCGCACACAGCCTCTCCGACTTCCCCTCTCTGCTGCCAGCCTTAGGGCCGCCTCTGGGTTCCCATCCTCGGCTCTGCTGGCATCTCGTCTCCTCTCGCTCCCACCGCTCCTTTCCCCCACTCCTTGTTACTTCTGAATTCCCCGATATTACTGCAGCATAAAGGAGGTGTCTGTCACACACAACCATGAAGGGGCTCACTCATTTTTCACTTGTTTAACTTATCCCATCCCCTTACTGTTTCTTCTACCCTGTCCCTGTTTTTCCTGCCACCTCCTATACGTGCCCCATCCCCCTTCCCCACTACAGAGCGCCCAAAGCAAAGAACCATTTGCCACCCCCTCCCTGCTGCTGCTCTTCCCAGCGCGTGCACTACACCCCCTTCTCCCAACGCTCTCAGCTCCTTGGCGCAGGTCACGGCTGAGCACACAAGCAACAGACCCTCTGTATTGTCCGTTTGATGCTGGCCTCTGGCTTTCCGTCTCACTTGTTATGTTTCATTGCCTGCTTACTCCTGTTTATTTAATCTTTTAAACTATCTACACTTCTAAACTCCTGCTACATTAACGTTTTAAATTACAAATTAAAGCTTCCCCGTGCGTTTTAACCTCTATAGAATCAGAAAGATTTGCCTGCCTGTTTCTTTTATGTTTTCACCTACCTCTCTGTTTATTAAATATCCTCCTTCCCCACATGGTTTCGCAGGTTTGCTGTTAATATAGTTTTACATCATAAATATTTGCTTTCCCGTCCTGGTTCATTTGTGTCCTCCGGCATAAAACCTTTGTCTGCATGTTTCTCTTTAATTTCCACTGCAGCCAGGTAATTTCTCATGTTTCCTGTTGATTTAAACTTTTACATTATAAACATTGTATTTCCGGTTACATGTCCTCCTCCTCACAATACCAAAGCAGTGCCTGCATCTTTTCTTAACTTTGAAGCCTTTGCTGCATCTTTTGTTATTGTTTTTACTACTCTCTGGGCTCTTCAACCACCAATCTGCGCCTCTTCTGTTTATCACGTCATTTGTGCCCTACATATTCATTAAAGATGGACATACCTGCTATGTCGTACGCCCGTTTACTCCTAAACATAACACATTATAAATCACAGCCCTTGCCGCCCGGTTTCCACTCCATCCATCCCTCCCCCCACTCCATCATCCCCCCCACTCCATCCATCCATCCCCCCACTCCATCCATCCCCCCACTCCATCCATCCATCCATCCCACTCCATCCATCCATCCATCCATCCATCCCACTCCATCCATCCATCCATCCATCCCACTCCATCCCACTCCATCCATCCATCCATCCATCCATCCCACTCCATCCATCAATCCCCCACTCCATCCATCCCCCACTCCATCCATACATCCCCCACTCCATCCATACATCCATTCCCCACTCCATCCATCCATCCCACTCCATCCATCCATCCATCCCACTCCATCCATCCATCCATCCCACTCCATCCATCCATCCATCCATCCATCCATCCATCCCACTCCATCCATCCATCCCCCACTCCATCCATCCATCCCCCACTCCATCCATCCATCCATCCATCCCCCACTCCATCCATCCATCCCCCCCACTCCATCCATCCATCCCACTCCATCCATCCATCCCACTCCATCCATCCATCCCCCCACTCCATCCATCCATCCCCCACTCCATCCATCCATCCATCCCCCCACGCAACACCACTCACACACGCAACACCACTCACACACGCAACGCCACTCACACACGCAACGCCACTCACACACGCAACGCCACTCACACACGCAACGCCACTCACACACCCCACTCATCCACGCAACCCCACTCATCCACGCAACGCCACTCATCCACGCAACGCCACTCATCCACGCAACGCCACTCATCCACGCAACGCCACTCATCCACGCAACGCCACTCATCCATTTGCAAAACGAAAAAGGTCAAACTCTTCTATTGCGAGACCTATTGCATTTTCAATGCTTGTTGTTGCTTGTGTTTCTGTCGCGAGGAGTTGGGAGCTGGTGAGCTTGATGGGGGGTCCCTTCTGGAGGTATAGGGGACTAGGCCGGTGGGGGTTGGGATGCCTCCCATGAGCCAGTTACACAAAACACATGTACCCTGTTGTACTTAGCTTCATTGATTTTTTAATCAAATCTTTTATCTAATATTTACAACAGAATAGTTATACCAAGTGCTTCACTTGTAGCAGAATGACTAGGTCCTCAAAGCTGTGCTCATAAGCCTGTGGCTGGTGCTATTAAATCTCAGTGGATTGAATACCAGGGCTGCATATGCCCCTTTATACACTGCCAGGCACTCCCTGCATCTTTATCTTGCTCTTGCAGATTCCTGCTTTATTCCTTTGCGACGTTTTTTCATCTTACGCTTCCTCCTTTGTTACCCTTCCTGTATTTGCCTCTCTGTTGCTCTGGGTAAATGTTCAATAAGGAAAAATAAGTTCCAGTCCCCAAAAGTAAGTGCCGATGAGCCCCATCGACAACCACTGGTTCAAATCAAGCACTGGTAATGCCATGGTTGACAAGCATCTAAAGGGACTATTCCAGGGCGTCAGTGATTTCCTTCCTTGCACTAGGGCCCATGACACACTGCATTTGTGAAAGGGTCACATGGTTGCACAACCGCCCAACCAGACACAAAGCCCAGTCCCGTTGGTGTCTGTGTGGTGAGGACTGCCCCGACTGACTCTGGTCGGTTACAGAACTGTGCAACTATTCTTGGACAGCTTTTAATTCCCTTACCTGCGATTAGGAATAAATTATATTGGGAGTTATACATTCCCGCTCGTCCAATGGTTCCATTTAAAGGCACTAAAAATAATTTCTAAATTTAATATCTTGAAATACGGAAGCATCTTTTATTCTTGATTGATGGCTTACTTTCCTAGATAGACATTACAGTGAAGATCCATTTGCCCTGAAGAAGTCCTTCTGACAAGGATGAAACGCATAAGCTGTATCTCAATCATCCTGACTATGTTTTAAAGACTCCATTGAATAAAGGAAGACATTTTGGAAGATTACTTTGCGGACATGTATTTTATATAATCTGTTGTCCAATTTGCTATGTGGTGCACCTTTGCTAATGAGTTAAAAAAAAACAAAGCCCAGTCCTGGCCTTCCCCACCTCCATGTATGGCAGGGGCCCGCACATATTTCCAGAGGCTAAAACCCTATGCTCTGCCCACAACATGGTCTCAACAACCCCATTACTGGAGATAGAAACTCAGAGTGAAAATACCTTAAGTTAGGAGAGAGGCCCAAACTGGGGCAGTGTGACCCTGACAACTGTACCTACAGCTCACTGTGCCACTGGGCCGCAAGGTACAAATTCCATCTGAGACCGAAACAACCCATGGCAACCTATGGGGTTGGTTGTCGTCCTGTTCAGAGGGGCGTGGCCTGGCCGTTTGAGCTAAGGGTCTCTTTTGCGGCGGGGGTAATTTCTTATTTAGATATGGTTGCTCCCTGTCTATAAAGTAACAAACAAGCTAAAACAATGGAATGGAATATGTCCGGGGTAATTATCAGTGTCTCTAACAGAATCTGGCTTTTCCCTTCATCACTTTTTTGAGTTGTGCATGTTAACAATTGTGGAGATTTTTTACCAAGGAAGACCTCATTTGAGATGCAAATATTCCAGGCAGAACATAAGAATGTTATCACAATCTGAAGGCACTGTGGAAAGTGGGCAAATAAAAAGATAAAGATCAGGTTCCCTTGACTCAACTCTGCATCGCCAACCATCACTATGGACGGGGCCGCTGGAAGTATGCGGCAGGGGAGGGCCAAATTATGCGGCAGGGTTGAGTAAATTATGCTGCAAATAATGCAAATTATGCAGCATAGTGCGGCACAATTTGTGAGCGTATTCTTCATTATTTTGTAATTTTTACTCTTCTTAACACTGTCCGGCCATTGGTTGCACCTCATTAGTACCAGTTTAACACCAAATACAGAAGACAATTTTACTGCAAAGGGCCTTCAGCTGCACGGCAACACGTGTTGCTGCGTTTATAATAACTATTGAACTGTTTGAGCTAGAATTTTTTTTTTTTAATCTGCAGATTATGCAGCAAATTATGAACTATGGAGCAAATGCAACAAATCTACAATTATGTGAAAAACACCTCTGCCGTATAATCGCATTATTGCAGTGGCCCTCACTATGGCGAAGTTAGGACACAATGATACTGTGTAGGCACTATGGCACAAGTATACTATTTAGGCGCTACTTATTATGGTCTGGGCTGAAGTACTAAGTGTTCTGAACGTCATCTGTTTGATGCATGTTTGGGTTTTGAGTCACATTGTGACATTATTCAACGCATGCCCCTTCAACGTCCTTTTGTCTACCAAAGATCTCTCCAAATTGTTCAACTACCATTGCCAGGGTTTTAAAATAGTCCAGCCTGCTGTCTCCCACAAAAGAATGGGGTGCCAAGGTGTTGCAAAGGTGAGAAGTCAACCCACCTCTCATAACCATGTTCCCCCAAGATGAAAGGTAGAGTCTATTATCAGGGTCAATGGCATTATGAGATTATGTGCGCCATGATGGTTTCCTTATAATTATGGGTTTACCATATTTGCCCCATAATCCGCCATCTGCTTCATAAATTGTCGATGTTAACAAAACATTCTTTCTAGCTCAAACACATCAAACGTACCTAAAAAAGTGCCAATAAATAGTGCCTTGAAACGGAAGACCTTAACAATGGTTAGCTTGTCACCGTTCACTTGCTCATTGCTTAATCCAGGTCTTAAATAGATTCTAATGAGGTGTAACTTTTCCTTAATATATGTTAAAATGACAGCATAACAAAAGGGTGGTGCCACGATATTCGTAGTATTTTGCGACATAATTTACCCTTTCCTGCCACTTCATACAGTCAACCAGTCGGCCCTCCATTAAAAAAAATCTTCAAAGGAGAAGGAACTGCCTGTTTCTGAATGTAAGGAGTTCACCATGGAAGGGTCCATTCTGGCCTGGGGCAAAGGGGTGGCGTTCCTTGGAGCGACATCCTGACAGAAAGATTGTGCACTCTTCCTCCACGTCCCAATACCTCAGTGCACATCACACGGCTGAATTAGGATGTAATCAGATACATGCCTGGGGACTTCCTATTTCACAATAAGTCACTCTCACTATCTCTCTCTCTCTCTCTCCCCATTTATCTCACCCTCGCCTCCGTTTTATTATTTTTGTTTTGCAGTTTTATATAGTGCATACTCAACCCGAAGGCATTGGAGCGCTTTACATGAGCACCAGTTACCTTACATAAGGATACATTCATTTTTTGGTAGACAGCGAGAGATTAAGTGCCATATGTATCAAGATACCCATTTGCGATTCTCAAATAGCGATTTTTAAGAAATCGCTATTTGAGAATCGCAAATGGGTATGTATGTAAAAATCGCATTTTTTTAGCGATTTCTTAAAATTCCTTAATTGCGATTAGCAAATTGCGAATCGCAATTAAGGAATACTTTCCCATTCATTTCTATGGGCCAGGAGGCCCATAGGAATGAATTCTGAGGCCCATAGGAATGAAGTGGAAATTATTCTCAATTTGCGATTCGCAATTTTCTAATCGCAAATTGAGAATAATTTCAAGGGTGCAGGGGTGTCCAAAGGAAACCCTGTTGCATCCCTGAAATATGCATGGGTGCACATGTGGCACACATACATTTCCCAAGGGCATGTATGTGCGTCTCATGGCACTTTGAAAAATGCAAAAATTTGCATTTTTCAAGGAATTCGCAACTTACCACCAACTAGAAGTTGGTGGTAATTTGCGATTTCTTAAGGACATTTTGCAAATTTTTTTGCTTCATACATTGCATTTAAGGATTCGCAAAATGTGCGATCGCAAAATGTGCGATTCCTTAAATGCAATTGCAAAATAAGGAATCACAAATTTTGCGATTCCTTATTTTGCACCAGATTTTGCTTAATACATAAGAATTTCAGCCTTTGCGAATGCGAATTTGCTCGATACATGTGGCCCTAAGTGATTTGTCCAGAATCACAGGATGTTAAGCGGATGCCAAGACTCAAACCTGATTCCCCAGTTCCCAAGTCGGCAGCACTGGCGGGCACCCACTTCTGTCTGTCTCTCCTGCTGTCCTCTTGCTTCTCTCCTCTCCTCTCTCTCTCTATGTCTCCCTGTCTCTCGAAAACTCCCTCCATTTCTTTCTCACTCTCTCCTCCTTCTGTGCCTCTCTCTCCCCCACTCCTCTCTCTCGCTTTCTCCCTGCTCTACCCCCCCTGCTCTTTCTCGTTCCATTCCCCTCCCCTCACTTTTCTCCCTCTCACTCCCTCTCTCCTCCCTCTGCTTTTCTCTCTTTCACTTTTCTGTCTCTAATCCTATTTTTCTCCACCCTACTTCTCCGTCTGTCTCTCTCCTCCCCCTCCTTCGCTTCTCTCGCTCTCTCTATCTCTCTCTCTCCCTCTCCCTCTTTCTCTCTCTCCACACTTACCACATTAATCCTAATGCGTGTCAAATTCGTGCCAGTGATAAGCGCCCAACAGGACAGAATACGTCTGTGATTGTCAACCATTTATCAAAGATGTCCTTGTCTCTCGTGGTCTCCTTACAGAAACCCCACCCGCCCCTTCCCCCAAATTCACCCGGACTGGGAGCGGATGCCAGTGAATTCTCTTTTTTAACACTCAAAGGACAGCGAGAGGGCCGTGTATGCAGGGTGGAGACACCCCGCAGGGGGCTCGGTGCATCATGGCGGGACTAGAAGCAATGCAGCGCCAATCCTGCCCAGAGGGCTCCGTGAAACTTGCAGTGCCCCCCTCTCCTGGCACACGAGTGCACGGCACGCAGTCCTTGCAGTGACGTCATGAAGAACATGGATACTACCTCGCAGTCCTAGCTTCCACACTCTTCGCCCCCCGCCTGGGTCGGAGTGGGACAAAAAACAGGGCCAGGCATCCAAATGAATGTGGCCCTTTAGTGAATGAGACAGCGACAAAATGGCCCATGTTGCAAATTAGGGCGGTTTTGAACTTGTGAAGACCCGCTGTATGGGTATTTTGCAAGGTATGGGAGCCTGCATGCCCTTGTGTTTGCTGAAGGCAATGTCTGTGGTAATAACAGGAAAAACGACAGTAAACAAGCATTGACAAAGCCAATAGGTCTCGCTTATGCAAGAGCTATTGGCTTTACCTACATGTTTAAGCTGTGTTGTACATCAGCTTGACAGCCCTTCAGCATGGCTAAAAGTTAGTGGGGTAAAGGAGAGTGTCGTGGAGTGGGTGGAGTGTGGTAAAGTGGAGTGTTGTGGAGTAGGGCGGAGTGTTATGGAGTTGCGTAGAGAGTCGTGGAGTGGTGTAGACTGCTGTAGAGTAGAGTAGAGTTTAGTGGCGTGGCTTCAAATGAAGTGTCATGGAGTGGACAGGAGTAGAGTGTTCTGAAGTGTTGTGGACGGAGTGGAGAGTTGTAAAGTGGAAGGGCGTTGAGTGGAGTACAATGTTGTAGAGTTAAGTGGCGTAGAGTGGAGTAGAGTGTCTTAGAGCGGAGTGGCATAGATTATCGTGGAGTGGTGTAGAGCAGATTGGAGTGGCATAGAGGGTGTTGCATAGAGTGGAGGTGAGTGTTGTAAAGTGGTGTTGAGTGGAGTAGATTGTCATAGAGTAGAGTGGCATAAAGTGGAGTAGTGTATTAGAGTGGAATAAAGTGAACTAAAGTGTTGCAAAGTGGAGTGGCATAGAATGGAGTACAGTGTTGTAGAGTAGAGTGTCACAGAGTGTTTGAGTGGAGTGGAGTGGAGTAGCGTAGAGTGGAGTGGTGTGTTGTAGACTAGAGTGGAGTAAAGTGGCATAGAGTGGTGTAGAGGGAGTTGCATAGAGTGTCGCAGAGTAGTGTTGGAGAGTGGAGTAGAGTGTTGCAGAGTGGTGTTGCATAGTGTGAGGTAGAGTTTAATGGAGTAGGGCGTCATGGAGTCGAGTATCGCATAGTGGAGTTTCTTGGAGTGAAGTAGAATGGCCTAGTGTGAAGTGGCGTAAAGTAGAGGGATGTATGACGTTACAACGCATACTTTTACAACGCATACCATTACAACAAATTTTTTACAACGCAAAAACTATTACAACGCATGTATTTACAACGCATGTTTTTACAACGCAGGTACCTTTACAACGCATACCATTACGACGTAAGTATTGGTAAGTATATATTAATTTTTTTATTTTAAATTATTTGAAATTAATATAATTTAATTTAATTTAATTTAATTTAATTTAATTAATTTAATTTAAATGTAATTTAAATAATTTAATTTAAATATAATTTTATTTTATTTTTACCCTGTACCCCTGTACCCCAAAAACCCAAAACTGACCCTTAACCCTAAAAATACCCCAGTACCCCAAAAACCCATTTAAATAAACTTAATTTAAATAATTTAATTTAAATGTAATTTTATTTTATTTTTACCCTGTACCCCTGTACCCCAAAAACCCAAAACTGACCTGAACCCTAAAAATACCCTTTTACCCAAAAACCCAAAACTGACCCTAAACCCTAAAAATACCCCTTTACCCAAAAACCCAAAACTGACCCTGAACCCTAAAAATACCCCTTTACCCAAAAACTGAAAACTGACCCTGAACCCTAAAAATACCCCTTTACCCACAAACTGAAAACTGACCCTGAACCCTAAAAATACCCCTTTACCCAAAAACTGAAAACTGACCCTGAACCCTAAAAATACCCTTTTACCCAAAAACTGAAAACTGACCCTGAACCCTAAAAATACCCCTTTAACCAAAAACTGAAAACTGACCCTGAACCCTAAAAATACCCTTTTACCCAAAAACTGAAAACTGACCCTGAACCCTAAAAATACCCCTTTACCCAAAAACTGAAAACTGACCCTGAACCCTAAAAATACCCCTTAAAAAAACCCAAACATATAACATTTTAAATATAATTATATACTTACCAATACTTACGTTGTAATGGTATGCGTTGTAAAGGTACCTGCGTTGTAAAAACATGCGTTGTAAATACATGCGTTGTAAATACATGCGTTGTTATTATTATTATTATTAAAAGGCTCTTCTATAGCGCATGGCCACTCGGGAGCATCCCAGCGCTTAAGACTAACCAAGCGGAGATGAATTAAAAATAGAGAACCATTTTAACTAGTTTTTTGGAAACAGAAGAGTTTTTAACTTTTTCCGAAAGACAAGGAGGTTAGGCTCTTGGCGAAGAGGTGGAGGAAGAGCATTCCACAGCCCAGCCGCGTTGTGCGAGAACAGGCGACCTCCTGTGCGGGATCTCCTGATCCTAGGCGCTGTCAGCAAGTTTTGTTGGTTCGAGCGAAGATTCCTGGTAGGGTTGTAAGGTCTGATCATATCCTCTAGAATGGGGGGGCCACTCCCATAGAGTGTTTTATGGACCGTGCAGAGGGTCTTAAAATAGATTCGCTCCTTTATGGGGAGCCAATGCAATAGTTGTAATAGTTTTTGCGTTGTAAAAGTTTCGTTGTAATGGTAATGAGTTGTAAAAGTTGCGTTGTAAAGGTTGTTTCCCAAAGTAGAGTGGTGCAGAGTGAATTGGCATAGAGTGCAGTGGCATAGAGTGCATTGATTTTGAGTAAATTGGTGTAGAGTGCATTAGCGTATAGTGCAGTGGCGTAGAGTGCTGCAGAGCAGAGTAGAGTAGAGTGATGCAGCGTAGATTACAGTGGTGTAACGTTCAATGGTGTAGAGTAAAGTGGAGCAGGGTGGAGTGGAGCAGCGTGGCATATAGTGCAGTGGAGTAGAGTGCAGTGGTGTAGAGTAGATTGTTTCAGAGTAGAGTGAAGTGGCGTAATGTAAATGTAAATGTGCTGGATTTGTAGAGCGCACGGCTGCCCGTAAGCGTCCCGGCGCTTGCTTAGGGAACCCGTCCTGGTATTCCCCTGTGAGAAACCCCGGCAGGGTGTCCACAAGGTGAAAGCCAGGCATCCCGCCGCGAGGGGCCGCAGTGGAGATTAAGCAAGCTATTGCCCAGAGTCGCAGAGTGTGAACCCCGTGAGTTGAGTAGGCACCAGAGTGAGAATTGTCGAGTCCGTGGAATTTTTGAGCCCGAGACCCGCCGAGGCGGGGAATCGAACCCTGGTCCACGGTCGATCTCAGCTTCCGGGTCTGCCGCCTCTAACCACTGAGCCACGCTTCTCCGTAGAGTGGAGTGGTAAAGGGTGGAGTGCAGAGGTGTAGAGTACAGTGGCATACAGTGCTGTGACATGGAGAGCAGTGGTGCAGAGTTGATTAGAATGGTGAAGTGGTGTGATGCAGAGGAGAGTGGCATAGAGTCAGTAGCAGCTGCTACCGGACCCAGGTGGTGGGGCTGGGGACGGGGGGACGGGACGAAAAAAGAAAAAAAAAACAATTACATGAAAAGGCCGCAGGAAGCACCCGTGCTCCCAGGCTCCCTTGAGCTGATCACAACGCTGCATGCAGCGTAGTGATTGGTCTGAGCACCGTGGTCCGGCACTCAGATGGGCTGCTGGGCATGTTCCTCACCAGGCTTTGCATTACAGCTTGGTGGGGAAGCTGCAAAGTGCGTATGACTTTTTGGCAGGCCCAAGAGGGCCAGCCAAGCAGTTGTGTGAACTTAGGGAGTGCAAACCACTCTTCCCCCTGCTCTGGCCTGCTTCACCTGAGAGCCAAGTGGAGTGGCATAGAGTGCAGTGGTGCTGAGTGCAGTGGCGTAGAGTGGATTGTTTCAGAGTAGACTGAAGTGGTGTAAAGTGGAGTAGTGCACAGCAGAATGGAGTGGTGAAGAGTAGAGTGCAGTGGCTTAGAGTACATTGGGTAGACTACAGTTGGGTAGAGTGCAGTGGTGGAGATTAGATTAGAGTGGTGTAGAGTTATTTGGCATAGAATGCACTGACGTAAAGTGGAGTGGTACAGAGTAGAGTGAAGTGGCCTAGACTGGAGTGGTGTAAAGGGCAGTGCTGCATAGTACAGTGGGGTAGAGTGCACTGGCATAGAGTAGAGTAGTGCAGAGCAGAGTAGAGAGGTGTAGAGTGAAAGGCATAGGGTGGAGTGGTGCAGAGTAGAGTGCATGACGCAGTGTGGAGTGGTGTAGTGTGGAGTGGTGCAGAGTAGAGTGCAATGGGTAAACTGGAATATGCATAGTGTGGTAGCGCACTGCCATTCCAGACAACACATCGCATACATACATCGTATACAGCGCACAAACGATATGTGGAAATGGCATCACTGTCTTGATTTGTTTTGATCGTATTACATTATTTGTTTCCACCATACTTCAGGATTACCAAAAAATGTGTTTTATTTGTGCTTTTCTAATTCTGATATCTTCTAATTTACAGACATTTAAATCTAGTTGTGTACTAGAAAAAAACACACCCTACGGTCTTCCTCCAGTACACCCCCAGTACCTGGACTGTCACATTAATCCTCTCACTTTGAAGTCAGAGAACGAAGAGTGAACACCAAGCTCCCTCGGAAGACAGAGCCTGACATTTATCGGCTGTCTTTGAATGCATAGCAAATGTGACAATATAAAAACAAGATTTAAAGGCCTGTTTACAGAAAGTGAGTACTGGTGGAAGAAGACAGTAAATAGGGTATGATCCATGGAAGTAGAGACAGCCTTTGCTAAAATGGCACCCTGGGCGTGGAGGGAGAGAAATTTGGCGCCCTTGCTGATGGTAGTGAAATAAATGAGCCAGCAGGGGATCTCTTTTGTGTTGACTGGTCAGTACCTGGATAAGCAGGGACTGGCCCCTGAACACAAACGTCCCCGGACCACCCTCTCACCTAAATCACTGATGGCTTAGCTGCCTCATGGGGATGGTTTTGTTGCTGTGTGCCAGCGCCAGAGGGTGAAGGGAGGGCAAGGAAGGGTGTTAAAAACATTGCCCTTTCTATGATAATGAAGGACTAAAACCACTATAAAGTGGCAAATCAGACAGAAACAAACTGGAGCAATATGAGAAGGGCGCTGATGTTGGCATAACCTTAATGCACACAGCTCCATGCGCCCCTCAGAAAATTGGCGCCCTGGGCCTGCGCCCAGCTCGCTCATGCTAAAGGACAGAGATTAAATCAAGATGGTGCCTAAAACTTATAAAGCCAGCAAATAGAAAGCAAGCAAACGTGGGTTACAAGCTACAAATCCATGGTAGCAGTGGGTGGAATGCGTTCCCATGGAAGCTTTCCGAACGTCCCTAAAATGTCCATAGCAAACCAGACGTAGGCTTCGACCTAAAAACGGCCCACCTGGCCATAAAACAGGCTCACAACTGCTAAAATACCGCCCCACACACTGAAGAGTCAGACTGCCCACCAAGCACTGCCTGGTTGCCCTATGGGCCAGTCCGACTCTGCCCTCTTTGCGTCAGCCACAGCCAAGGCCTCCGGTGGACAGAAGAGGTCCGTGGCGTGCACCAGACATAGACGTGCCACAGACTGTGTAGAAGTAAACCAGGGCGCAGAACTTGCAGGTAATGCGCTCGCATGGTCAGCCATGCCCAAGTGTGAAGAGCGCAATCAACGCAATCAACGCACACATCCGGAGAACCTGCAGGTGTGCATCCGCGGCCCATGTGCGATGGATGTAGGTGCGCAATCAACGCACACATCTGGAACACCTGCAGGTGTGTATCCGCGGTCCATATGCGATGGACGTAGGTGTGCAATCAATGCACACATCTGGAACACCTGCAGGTGTGCATCCGCGGTCCATATGCGATGGACGTAGGTGTGCAATCCATGCACACATCTGGAACACCTGCAGGTGCGCATCCGCGGCCCATACGCCATGGGCGTAGGTGCGCAATCAATGCACACATCTGGAGAACCTGCAGGTGTGCATCCACGGCCCATGTGCGTGGGTGAAGGTGCACAATCAATGCACACATATGGAAAATTTGCATTTGTAAAGGATATAGGTGCGCCGTCAATACAAACATCTGCAGAACCTGCAGGTGTAAACCCGCAGCCGATATGCCATGGGTGTAGATGCAGCGAGTGGAAACATTCGCAAACCCTGTTGGCTTAAACTGCGCCCTATAGCGGAGGAGTATATAAGTGCAGTCAGTGCAGATATCTCTATAACAGGTCTATAACAGCTTCCAGATATGCTGAATACAGGCGGAAGTCTATGCATGCAGGCATATGTAAATCCATGACTCTTATGTACTGCATATAGGTGTGCACTGTACGCAAAGATCTGACGTATAGGTGAAACGTCAGTGTTGGATAGTGGGGTTCACTGCATTTATTCGAACACCCACAGAACCTAAGTTAGGGGTCCATGGGGCGCACGCGCTCTGACAATGGGATTCCAGTGACCATAAGGGCCCAGGTATACACAGCTGAAGAGTTACATCGAAATGCCTGTCGATCCCATGCACGCACCTATACGTGGGACATAGCACATACAGGTGCAACATTGTCTAAACAATTAGCAGATTCTATAGGAGCAGAAAGGCAGGAGGTTCACTGTACACCCGTGCATGGTTCATCTAAAAAGCCTTGAGGCTATAGGGGCGAATGCGCGTGTGTTCGATGTATGTGCACCGTCACATCAAGGGATATGGCCTAACAGCTAGAGCGATCGACCTCGTAGCTGGGGAACCGGTTTGGAGGTTCGACTGGGACGCTCAACATCCTGTGATTCTGGGCAAATTACTTAATCTCCCCGAGTCTTACACAATGATGTTGTGTCCTTCTGTAACGCAACGGTGCTCGTGTAAAGCGCTCTGACACCTTCGGGTCGAGTTCGCGCTATTTAAAACTAAATAAAAAACAAAAAAAACACACGAACCAGACATATAGGAAATCTGTATATTCCTGCTGGATATAGGTGCTCGATCAAAGCTAGCATGTACAGAAAGTATAGGGTCAGAAGCCATGGAGGTGTGTGCCGTGTATAGGTGCTCAACTAATCCACAAGTCTCCGAACCCCTTCTTCTTACATACTTTAACAGGCTATAGATGAGCTGTCGTTGACAGAAGCGACGCGGGCCTGTGCCAGTCATGCAGTGAAATGGATACTCCTTAATATTTCAGCATTCCATAGGCGAAAGAACATCAGACACCCGCTCCTGGCCTGGCATTGAAATACATACGCATAGCATGTGTAAGCGCGTGTAACTAAAGCACGTGCACGCTCTGTACACTGCAGCAACAAAATGAGCTATGTGTGTTCAGACATTTAAAGCTGAGCACAGAATATATAGGCGGGCTAAGTGTGCGCACGACATCACCTATAGAGAGAGCGCAACCTGGAAGGCAAAGATTCGCTTTCTAGCCGGAGTGGCAAGGCTGTGCGCATCTCAGAACGCGCAAAATGCGCACGTTTTACTCGCGCGACCTCAAAGTTAACATTTTTTTTACATTATCCTTGTGATGAAGTTCGTAGTGTCTGGTCACAAACCGTCGTGTGGTTTTTGAACAGAAAGAGGTAAGGAAAGTATGTATTTGCGCTTGCTATAGGGAAAGGCAGCCACGTGCCACCTAAAATGCGGAATCACGAACTAGAAAAGTGATTTCATCCCGAGCACATTTCCCATGTGTGCAGAGCTGCAGAGAGATGGAAGCGCGGCGTTCCTGTCACACCTGGGATGTAGGTAAAGTATCCAGAAACATATTGAGGAATGTATATATAGTCTAGGCTGGCAGTCGCTCGCGACGTTGACGTATAACACTTGGACATGTGCGTGTGACAAGCGTGTTCCATCTATAGGCGGGAACAAGTTCTCGCTTGCAATATTTGCTGAATCCATATGGGGTGACAATATGTCTAGTGTGCTGGCAGCCGAGAGCACCGAACTCTGGACCGAGGGACAGGAATAAATTACTGCCCCATATGGAATCAAAATGAATGTTTTCAGGATCAGCTGGTCGAGCTGAATTAAGCTCATTCCGAACCTTGAGAAAGAAACAAACAATCTTTGAGCATTTATAATCAGAAAAAGCATTCGACACCTATAGGGGAACTTTGCACTTAGAGACTAGCAGCCAGGAATGTATTTAACACATAAGACAGGAAATTAATTTGGTGTCTAAAGGCAAAACATAGGCTTAACGCAGTTAGGGAAAATAACATAATAATGCGAGTATAGAGGAAAAACATTCCACGCTAACAGGCAGAAAAGGCTCTCTACACCTATAGGCAATAAAATATTCACATTACATGTAGGAAGAAAAGTGCATTGAGCGCCTATAGACAGAAATGCAGCCGAGCGTGTAAGTACGGGAAGAATTCGGCAACTATAAGTAGAAATGCAATCGTCTAATAAGTTCAGAAGCTCCCAATCTTCGAGCAGATACGCGTAAAAAGACATCAAATAGTGAGTGATATGTGTGTGTAAATGCACTGCACATACATATAAGCTGTTCTATTGAAAATCCTTAGCCCAGGCTAGGCAGAAAACATAAGCACTGAAAATGCCATAGCATCCAACTCGGAGGGGAACGCTGCTTCTTTAACCGAGAGCGCACCCAGCGGACCCCGCCCCTTCTCCTCCTCCAATAGGAGGTCAGTTTGTGGGCGGGGTTTGCGAACTCGCCTCTGGATGAAAAGTAGCGGCAGTCCCGGGTGCGTCGCTGTGTTCTGCTGGAGTGCTTGTAAGGGGCGGCGCGAGGGCCTAGAGACCTCAGGAAGGCATCGGCGCTAACATTCGCCGGGCTGCGCGAGCTCCTGTCTCGAGCTGCATCACAAGGGACAGCGCGCGCGGGACCAACTCTGCAGAGGACAGCTCGTGCGCTGGCGCGTGCACCTGGCCCCGCACTGGAAGGCTGAGCTGTGCGCGAGGCATTTGGTGGAGAGGGCTTTTAATACCCCGGGATTTCGCATCGAATGCATGACGAAGGAACCCCGCATTAAACCTGGACGAGTTCTCCCCGGAGTCACACCGCTCGTGCACGGCATTGCTGCACTCTTCCACGCAGGACACACCGGAGCCGCCTAATTCTGATTTAGGTTCTTCATGCTGTCCGCTCAGTGCGCCTGCACCCGCTCAGCTGCCTTAGCCAAGGCTTGAAAACTGAACAGTGATCTGGGATTTTGTGTGCATCCCACAATCCTGCACCCTGCACTTCTGTGACTTTTAAACGCATCTTCCAGTACTTTTCCATGTTTTCACGTGTCCTTGACGGTTGTTTCGGACTTTAACTTTGTAATTCTTTCCCCATGCACCGGGGCCATTGAATACAAGTTTGGGTTAATATTTTCTTCTTTTTCTCCATGCTCCTTATGCATACATAGAAGCACCAGCTGCAGTTTTTCATCCTTTAATTTCATCTTGCACATGCATCTGGTGGTGCATGACCCGTGACCTCTGACCCGCACCTCCCGTCGCCTCGCCTGCCCCCCGGCCCCGATGCTCACCATGCCCCTGGAGGAGCGGGACCCGCCCGGCTGCAGCAGCCCCGCCAGCTCGTCCATGTCTCCGGTAGATTCGGACTCGGACTCGACGCTGTCCCCGCGGCCCCCGTCGCTGGTGCCCAAGGCCGAGGGCCCGGCGGGGGAGTCGGAGGAGCGCTTCCCCGCCTGCATCCGGGACGCCGTGTCGCAGGTGCTGAAGGGCTACGACTGGTCGCTGGTGCCCATGCCGGTGCGGGGCGCCGGCTCCCTCAAGGCCAAGCCGCACGTCAAGCGGCCCATGAACGCCTTCATGGTGTGGGCGCAGGCGGCGCGCCGCAAGCTGGCCGACCAGTACCCGCACCTGCACAACGCCGAGCTCAGCAAGACGCTGGGCAAGCTCTGGCGGTGAGTACTGTACCTACCCCATGTCTACTGTAACGTGCCTTGTGCACAGCGAGTACTGTAATGTATGTACCGGGCATGCAGCGCCGCGTGTGCACAGCGCTGAGCTCTGCCTGACCTGTGGCAAGCTCTGGCGGTGAGTACTGTGCCCTGATGTTTGCTGTGTGTACCTTGTATGCAGCACCGTGTGTGCACAGCGAGTACTGTACCTAATGTCTAGTGTGATGTACCTTGTATGCTGCAGCACGTGTGCACAGTGCTGAGCTCAGCAACACGCTGGGCAAGCTCTGGCGGTGAGTACTGTGCCCTGTGTCTACTGTGTGGACCTTGTATGCAGCACCGTGTGTGCACAGTGTACTGTACCCCATGTCTACTGTAATGTACCTTGTATGCAGCAACACGTGTGCACAGTGCTGAGCTCTGCATGCCCCGGGCAAGCTCTGGCGGTGAGTGCTGTAGCCTGATGTTTACTGTGTGTATCTTGTATGCCGCACCGCGTGAACTGTACCCCCCCCCCCCCTGTGTACTGTACCTTGTATGCAGCAACACGTGTGCACAGTGCTGAGCTCTGCATGCCCCGGGCAAGCTCTGGCGGTGAGTGCTGTAGCCTGATGTTTACTGTGTGTATCTTGTATGCCGCACCGCGTGAACTGTACCCCCCCCCCTGTGTACTGTACCTTGTATGCAGCAACACGTGTGCACAGTGCTGAGCTCTGCCTGCCCCGGGCAAGCTCTGACGGTGAGTACTGTAGCCTGGTGTTTACTGTGTGTACTTTGCATGCAGCACCGCGTGTGCACAGCGAGCACTGTAATGTATGTACCCTGCATGCAGCACCATGCGTGCACAGCGCCGAGCTAAGCAAGATGCTGGGCTGGGCATGCTCTGGCGGTGAGTACTGGCCCCGATGTTTACTGTGTGTACATTGTATGCAGCACCGTGTGTGCACAGCGAGTACTGTAATGTATGTACCCTGCATTCAGCACCACGTGTGCACAGCGTGTACTGTAATGTACCGAATATACAGCACTACGTGTGCACAGCGCTGAACCCTGCATGGCCCTTGCAACCTCTGCCGGTGAGTACTGTACCCCAATGTTAACTTGTGTACCTTGTATGCAGCCCCGCGTGTGCACAGTGTCTACTGTAAAGTATGTACCCTGCATGCCCGGGAAAAGCTCCGGCGGTGAGTACTGTATCCTAATGTTAACTCGTGTACCTTTAAGGCAGCACCGCGTGTACTGTACCCCATGTCTACCGTAACACACACGTACCTCATATGCAGCACCACGTGTGCACCGCGAGTACTGTAATGTATGTACCGTGCATGGAGCACCACGTGTGCACAGCGCCGAGCTCTGCAAGCCCCATGCAAGCTATGGCGGCGAGTACTGTACCCCATGTTTACTGTAACGCACCGTAGATGCAGACCGTGTGTTCACAGCGAGAACTGTACCCCATGTCTACTGTAATGTATGTACCGTGTATGCAGCACCACGTGTGCACAGCGCCGAGCTCTGCAAGACCGTGCGTAAGCTCTGGCGGTGGGTACTGTACTCCGTGTTTGCTGTATTTACTTTGTATGCCCCGCCGTGAGCAGTGTGAGCCCCCAGCACCACGCGTGCAGAGCGCCGAGCAAACGCTGTCTTACTACTGCACTTCAGTATTTACTGTACGTACCGTGAGCCTCTACCGCCACTTGTGCGCAGCTCCGAGCTCAGCAAGCCACTTGCACGCCCAGCTCAGCGTGAGTAGTGTGCACAGCCCTGGCGGCGAGTACTGACCCCCAGTGTTTACTGTATGTAGTACCCTGTGCACACCCGGCACCACGTGTGCACCTGGTATGCACCACAATGTGCACGCCTAGCATTCACTTCACGTGCAGAGCGCCAAGTTCATCGAACCCATGGTAACTTCTGGCGGGGAGTACTGTGCTGTACCCCAGTCTTTACTGCATGCACCATGTAAGCACGAACCCAGTAGCACCCAGCCCTGTAAGTATTGTGCTGAACCCGATGTCTCCCGCGTGTACCTTCAATGCGCCACCCTGTGCAGGCCGATATTCCTGGCCTGCACATATGTAACCTGTACTTCTGCCACGCCTGCGCAGCACTAAGCTCAACAAAGTCCTAGGCACGCGGCGCTGGTGGGTACCAAGGTGCCCTGTGCCACAACATATACCCTGCACTTGGAAGGACATTGTTTGCCCCTTTCAGCATCGACACAGGTCAGCACGACCTGGGAAGTGTCTGGCACCGGGTATCCGTGCGCACGGTATCGTGCGTACCACGATGTACACCGATACATCCAGTGCGGCTCCCTCCCTTGAGGACACGCGTGACCATCCCTCGCCCCACACCTTAGGCGCATGGGACTCAAACTCTTGCAGTGAGTGCTCTGTGCACCGCTAAGTACCGTCAACATCTTGTGCGCGTCCAAGCTCACCTCTCAGCACGTGTGCACACCGCAGCGCAGCAAGTCTCTGGCAGTGAGTACATGTGTACTGCTGGGTCCCGTCTGGTGCTTAATTTGAGCCGGTGATTTCCGGTGCTCGGCACCGGCACTTAATTGTCAACACCAGCGCTTGTGGCTCAGTCAGTCTAATTTAGTTCATTATTAATTCAATATACATTAGAAATGACTTTTATCTGCCGCTCAAGCCATTCTTATAGCTTTGGGGGCCTGAAATAGTCCGACTTGTCACACTTGTGTGATGGTTAGCAGTTGTGTTGTTACAATCTTTGGCAGAACGGAGAGCCCTGGCACATATTCTTTTTTTTTTTTTACAAACTAAGCACTGATTCCGTCTATAGTGGACCATGAGAGATGCAGCATACATCTTATGCGCATTTTAGCTCACCTCACCCAGCGTGTGCAAAACGCCCTGCCCAGTGAGACTGTGGTAAACTGGGGCGGTGAGTAAGTACGCCGTGCAGCGCCCAGTGCTGTGCCACAAAGTGTACGGTACCCGAGGGATACTGGTGGCATCCTGGGCTATTCGAGCTCACGCCGCATCACGCGTGCACAAGGCGCGGCCCAGCGAGCCTCTGGCGCTGAGTACTGTGTGCACTAACATGGTCTGACGCCATCACACATAGAACACAGCAGTACAGTTTCTGTCACTTGTATGTTTGCGGCAGTGCACATGGCGTGTCATCCACGTGTCCTCCACGCCTGTGCAGCTTCGGCGAAGCTCCGTTGCTTTATAGCAGTGAGTAACCCTCGTGTACCCAATATTTTTGCACGCCAGAATGTACGTATAGCCAACAACGCCACGTGTGTGCGGAATGCAGAACATGCACTGTACACACATGTTCTGTACGTTACAGGCGGCTTTACGGGCCTGTGCGCGCCAGACCTGAGCCCCAAAATCAGCCGCATTCACTTGTGCTCTGCTGCACTTTGCTCAGTGTAACACAGCGCCCGTGAAACCGATCGTAGTCACGTCAGACCCCAGTCACACCCATACCGTGACCCACTTACCCTCCAGTACTCACTACCATCTAATTCCATCCCCCTCTCATTCCAGCACTCGCTTGCCCACTCCAGAACTCACTACAACCCTCAGTGCAACACACACACACACACACACACTCGAGAACTCACTACAACCCTCAGTGCAACACACACACACACACTCGAGAACTCACTACAACCCTCAGTGCAACACACACACACACACACACTCGAGAACTCACTACAACCCTCAGTGCAACACACACACACACACTCGAGAACTCACTACAACCCTCAGTGCAACACACACACACACACTCGAGAACTCACTACAACCCTCAGTGCAACACACACACACACACACACTCGAGAACTCACTACAACCCTCAGTGCAACACACACACACACACTCGAGAACTCACTACAACCCTCAGTGCAACACACACACACACACTCGAGAACTCACTACAACCCTCAGTGCAACACACACTACAGCACCCCCCTCTGCACTGGAGAGGTGTGGCGCCGCGGCCAGGGCGACTGACGCTGGAATCTGGGGCTCACGGTTCGGTCCCCAGCGCCGGCGGCAGATTAGCCCAGCACCATGTGACTCTGGGCAATAGCTCGCTTAATCTTCCCGACGGCCCCCAGCGCCTAGAGACCCTTACGGGTGATTGTGCGCTTTACAAATGTGGACTTTACTTTACTTTGGCGCACTCGCGTCAGCCCTCACTGTCCCTCCCCCACCCTCACTGCACCCTCCAGCTCCCACTCTGCCTGCTTCTCGCACTCAAGCTCGCTACACACTCCTGCCTCCGCATTAAACCTTTTAAACTCTGCAATTAAAATAACTACGCACCCCCACCCTCTACCGCCCCTCTGCCTGGTGAAACAGCTGCCTCCACCCTTGCCCTGGTGCACGCGGTTTATGATGTCCCTGGGGCATCTGGCCGGGTGGGACGGAGGGGTAAGGGAGGTGAAACTTGATTTCTCTGCTGCAGTCCCCTCTCACATTATGCATTTACATGCGGTGCACAGTGGGATTGTGGCGCGTCCGTGGGAACGTTTTTTTGCGACTGAAAGCGCCACGAGGCTATTAGCGTCATTGTGGGCACTATAGGAGCGGTTCCGCTGCCTGGCATTGGCCTTGCGACGCGTTTCAGGGTCACTTAATCACTCGCTCATATACTTATTCTACAATGCACTCATTGTCTCATGCACTCACTCAACCAGTCACCCTCACCCAGTCACCCTCACCCATTCACCCTCAACCATTCACCTTCTCTTGCACTCAGCCACTCACTCATAAGCCACTGAGTTGCTCACTCATTAGTTAATTTACTCAATTAAATCACACTCGCTCATTCCCTGGTGGCGTTTGTGCACACTAGCAGTCCTCAGCGCCTTTCCCCAGGCCCTTCACTGCGAGCAGACAAGGCGCTGTGGTGTGGCGCTAGCTGTCAGGCAGATTTACGGGAACGGGCCAGTAATCCCAGGGCGGCTGTGAGATACGTTTTCACAAGTGAACGCCACCCTTCAACCAATATTCAGGGGCTCCCAAACAATCAACGGATGTCATTAACGAACTATACTCACTAGCTTGTGTTCTTTGTTAAAATACAAATCGCAACCCTGAAAGCGGCCGATGTGTTTAATTCACGGCGCCGGAATTTAATTTCTGCAATTAAAACAATTGCGCACCCCCCTCCCAGTGGAAATAGGCCCAAGGAAGTTTGAAAAGCGTCTGCGCATGCGTGGCAATTGTAGGATAATTTACAAATGAAATCCTGTTTAAACTTAAGGTAAGGGCCCGTGCTTAGCCATCTACTGAGCAAATACGTTCAGGTGTGTCTAATATTAAATATACACGTTGGGCTCCGAGATTTATTGAAAACATAAGTAGACAATTTCAGAATTCTTCACATATTTAGTGCCTTAAAGCTGTTTTGACTCTGGGGTATTAAAGAGGCTCGCCAGCATATGCTACGACATTGGTGCATTCTGGAGTCTATTGGCCTTTACCTGCCTGTGAACTGTAAACATCCTATTTTAAAGGTAAATCTAGCGTTTTGAAGCGCCCACAGTGTGGTACAACATGCAGCATACTTAGCCCTCTCAAAAATAAGCTGCGTGCCGTCTACGGAGTCAAATACAGTGCCGAGCAGATGTAATTTATTGTCCAGAGAAATCGAACCATTATTGAAAGCACTTCGACGCCTCGTCAGGGGTAGTAAGCGCTATATAAATGAAATGACAGTTACAATAGAGCAAGTATAAATGGGGTAGGTAAATGGGGCCTCACGGTGACACTTAAGTCCTTTGGGTAATAAAACAGACTTTGCACATAGCAAACTGGAGGCCGCAGGACGATGACAGAAACAGTTTGAGATTGGCCCATGTCTGCCAAGCATGGGGTGTGTTAATGTATCCTGAAAGCACTGAGGCGCTGACTGACCCAACATGTAAACAAGGCTCTGGAGGAGTCATTGTTCGTGTTTTTTAAGTGGGTGAGTTTGGAACAAAAAAGACCAGAGGTCAGGGATTAGAAATCTTCCTCAAATATGCACAAATACTACTGTAGTGTAAACCTGCCTCAGCTGGTCCAGTCCCTACTTTCAGTGGGTCTTTTTCGGCACTATATCAACCACCGACATAAGCGTTGATTTGGCATTCCTGAACATGCTGGTTGAAAAGTTGTCAAAAGTTTCCCAAACAGTTTATAAAATAGGAGTGAAAAGCTCAGATTCATTTTACAGCTCAGATTCATTTTACAGCTCAAATCCTTTCTTTTTCTCATTATCTTTCTCTTTCCTCCACTTTTTACTTTCTTTCTATCTCTTTTTTTTCTTTCTTTCCTCTCGTTCTTATTGTCTATATTTCCGGCACTCTTCCTTTCGTAAAACCGACTTCGAATAGGCCTCTTTCAGGAAGTGAGCCATAGCATGCATGTATGTTCTACAACAACGAACCTCGAAACTAAAACCTTTTGCTGATTCTTTTCCCTCGTTTGAGGCTCTCTTCCGAACCTTTTCTGGAAGGCTTGTGACACTTTCTGAAGCGCGACACTCTGCAGGTCAGCGCCGTGCACGCGCCTCGGGATCCGAGAACCTTGAGTTAGACTGGTTGGATGTGGAAGCCTATTCTCTTAATGGGGCTGCCCGGTGTCGTCTTAAATACTTTTGGGGCCCCAGGCAAGACGTATTTTGGTGCCCCCATGTTTATTACGTCTTCAAATTTTATTGTTTACTTTTTCGCTAGTAGCCTTCAGGATGCCCACAGACCTTTTAACGCATGGGCAAAGTGGGCTCTGGCCCAGGGCCCCAGCCTTTCAAGGGGCCACAGAGCCAGTTCTGTTCTGCAGAGTCTTGCCCTGATGACTTTGACAAATCTTTAAACAAATTCTTTTAAATACAGTTTACCTTTAATGTATTTTTAATGTGGTTGATGTGTGAGAGTCTATTACGGGCATTTTGTGGTCTCAAGAGATTATTTGCAGTAATATTAGTGAGCTGCTGCTGTGTTACAATATTGAAAACACATCACTGTCCCTGAATTTTAGAAATAAACACATTTAGAATTTGGATGAGTGAGTCTGTGCATTTTCAGTGACCTGGCCAAAGATGGCATAATAGAGCTGAAACAGGATCAAGAATTCAAACCTGGTCTGAACAAGGGCCCCCAAAATCCGTTTAGCCCTCGGCCCCCAAATTCCTTAAAATGTCCCTGAGGATGCCAATCAAACCTTCGGAAAAGGTTTCACACATATACAGTAGAAATATGTTAAAAAATTGTTTTCTGGGGGCCCCCTTAATTCTTACAATGACACTGGCCAAAGAGAGGTAGAGGTAAGGAGAGAGAAGTAAAGAGCTTTGGATAAAAAAATAAACAGAAGTGAGACACAGCAAGAGTGAACGTTTACTTTCATAGGAAGGCGGGGCCTGGGCACTTGTCCACTTTGCCCATGCCTTAAAATACATCTCTGCCCTGAGCATTAGTGATATGGGGATACCCGGGGGCACCTCCTGTCAATCACTGTATTCCAAAACTTAATTTAAACCTTTTACGCCTCTGGGATATTTTTTCCAGTCAACTTTGTTCTTTTTTTCAACTGTTAGTCCATGCATACATTTCTTTTGAAAAACGAGCACACGTTTTACTCTCGTCGTTCTAGCGTTGTATAGACCCCCGTGAATGTGTTGGTTAGGGTCACGTGTTTCTGATTTGCATGTATCAGCCTGGTGTAAATACTCCTCCTGCCACCTGTACATCATTAGACAGTTAGACATGCAAATATCACAGCTGCTGCCTTAGAGGAGTTTCAAATATTGTTATTGGATATAAATATACACACACATATATATTCCCCTTCAAGAGTAAGTCTAATTTTTGAACGTTTGCCAGTGGTTGGTTTTGGATGTAACAGAAAAGATGCTACCCATGATTCATTCAAAAAGGGGGGTGGTGATGGACAGAGTATCTGAATTAAGCAGAACACTCCTACCCAGTCAAGAGATCAGGGCTTGATCCATCACCGTTTTTTAGCTCACTGCACCATCCCAGTTCAGAACCTGGCTACATGCAAATTAGTCTGTCCCTGGCCCAGTGCATCATGGGAACAGGGCTTGATCCATCCGCCGAGCAGGCACATCCTTGAGCAGGCATCTAACAATAATGCTCCCCAGTGTATGAACAGCACTGTAATCACAGTACCCTGTCCATAAAAAGTTACGCTGTCCCACACTGCATTGTATTTCATTTATGTGTACATGTCTTCTTAACCCTAATCTATATTTTCAATGCACTATAAAAGCAAAGCATATTTTAGTGTGCATGTTTTTAATTCCCTTAGCATGCGCTTTGTATTTAAAATTTGATTTACTATAATAGACGTTGTTGCAAAAAGTACATTTTAACTATTGGCACATTATCCCCAACAAAAACACATTTCTCAAAATCTTGCTAGGCCCATCTGCAGACTCAGGCAAACAATGAATGGATGAGGCTCAAATCTTTCTAAAGAGTACTTAAGGCAATAAATCATGTAACGTAAAAGAATGCAGGTAACGCGTGATATGGTCCTTTCTTGTTGTTCAAGTGACACCTGTAAACTACTCGGCCTTCAGCCTCATAGTTTATAGATCTCACCAGATTCCGTCAGTGACAAGATAGGTCCACATTACACAGTTACTCGTAATGTATTCTCTATTGATAAATATATTAGATGAAAAGCTTAGATTTAGTGCAGCCTCGTTTTAAGTTGATCCTGGAGTTAAGAGGCAGCCAATATCGTTCTGTGAGGACGGAGGGAATGTGGTTGAATGTTTCCAGGGGGTTACCATCCTGGCTGCAGCATGGAAATGGCCTTGAGTGGGGTGAGGGCAGACTGGAGCCGCTGAAGCCCACTCTGGAGAACTCCATGGTTTGCTAACAGAATATGGGGACCTACATGTCATTTCACAAAAATCGCGTGCCCTAAATATTTTATAAAGACACCCCTCGCTGGAGTTCACTGCAGAAATTATGCACCAGAGGAGCCAACATGCTTGTAAAGGATATTTAGGCTTCATTATGTGTGTGTCCCAGGGCACAAGTCATAAAAAAAGAAGTGGGGGGGAAGCAGACGTCACAACAGGAAGTGACATCACGAAAGGTGGGTTGCACCATCAGACTCATTGCCTCCCCTCGCTCACCCCTTAGCAAATGGAGCCACACATTCACTCTTTGGCCTCCAGAGAGGCCAAAAAGTGAATGTGTGGCTCTATTTGCACCAGTTATCGAGCTCCTGGTAAACTAAGTGGGGATACGCCGTCCACCCGCGTGGTACCCCGACTCGAGCCCTGGTGTGTCCGGTTATATTTTGTTATGGATATTCTGGCATACAGCCCAGTGTAAGGAGTTGAGGGAGGGTGTGTGTGTGTGTGCACCTGCACCTCGCCGACCATCAAAGCTAGACAGGCTGAGCAAGCTGGCAGTCCAGGGGCTGTGGGTAGGTGGTTCCGGACCGGTATTGTTGTTACATCACGTCTGTACAGCGCCACTGTTGTAGCATTGCGTTGCAATTACTTCTCCAGGAGCAGCTGCCGGCCTGCGTGGCTGGGGCGAGTCCTTTGTGGGAAGAGTGCGGTGTTGTGGCCTAGTCGCACCGCTGTGGTTAAGCGTGCCACTACAGCAAGGTGGTGTTTCGCCGGTATAGAGCACACACACGCCCCTTGGAGAGGTTGGTGAGTTGTGGGGGGGGAGGGGGGGGGGAGGGGAGGCCTTGTGGGAACAGTGGAGTGGCTGGTTTGGGCGCCGCAGCTCTGCCGCTGTGGTTCAGGGTGCCAGTGAAGCAGAGATGGTGTTAGATCTCAATGGAAGACACTGCCTTCGAGAGAGGTGTATTATGGGAATAGTGGTATAGTGCAGTGTGAGGTGTGGACCAATCGCACAGCTGCTGCTGCGCGTGCAGCGAAGGAAGTGCTACATGATACAGAGCGCTTGCCTCTGGTAGACTGGAGATGTGTGGGGGGATTGTGGGGTGCGGCCCACTGCGGGAACAGCGCGGCCTGGGCACGGGCATGTCTGTGTGTCTCCGTGGGCCTGCACTCAGTGTAGAGAGGGGCCTGTATTCGGCAGCGCTCGTCCTTCTCTGTCCTTGCCATGGGTGCACTGCACAGCCTCGCATGAAGGGCACACACCAGGCTATACCCTTCCTATGGCGCACACACAGGGAGCGGAACCGCCTCTAGGCGCTCTGGTTGCGAGCAGTGAGAGGTTTAGTGCGCCTCACACGGTCTGCTCTCGTGCTCCGGGCCAGAGCAGGTTCATGGGAAGGTGGGTCCCCAGCACCGGGAGTGCATGGAGCCACCTTACGCCTCGAGTGTCACCGTGAAATGGTGGAAATCATCAATCTCGATGCTGTTCGGAAAAAGTAGTGGAAGCCACCCGGCCCACAGACACCCTGAATAAAGCACCGGAAGCCACCCAACTCACTGCCACTCTGAAGAAAGTACTGGAAGCCACCCAACTCACGGCCACTCTGAAGAAAGTACTGAGAGCCACCCAACTCACTGCCACTCTGAAGAAAGTACTGGAAGCCACCCAACTCACGGCCACTCTGAAGAAAGTACTGAGAGCCACCCACTCACTGCCACTCTGAAGGAAGTACTGGAAGCCACCCAACTCACGGCCACTCTGAAGAAAGTACTGGAAGCCACCCAACTCATTGCCACTCTGAAGAAAGTACTGGGAGCCACCCAACTCACAGCCACTCTGAAGAAAGTACTGGAAGCCACCCAACTCACGGCCACTCTGAAGAAAGTACTGGAAGCCACCCAACTCACTGCCACTCTGAAGAAAGTACTGGGAGCCACCCAACTCTCTGCCACTCTGAAGAAAGTACTGGAAGCCACCCAACTCACTGCCACTCTGAAGGCAGTACTGGAAGCCACCCAACTCATTGCCACTCTGAAGAAAGTACTGGAAGCCACCCAACTCACGGCCACTCTGAAGAAAGTACTGAGAGCCACCCAACTCACTGCCTCTCTGAAGGAAGTACTGGAAGCCACCCAACTCACGGCCACTCTGAAGAAAGTACTGGAAGCCACCCACCCCACTGCCACTCTGAAGAAAGTACTGGAAGCCACCCAACTCACGGCCACTCTGAAGAAAGTACTGAGAGCCACCCAACTCACTGCCACTCTGAAGGAAGTACTGGAAGCCACCCAACTCATTGCCACTCTGAAGAAAGTACTGGAAGCCACCCACCCCACTGCCACTCTGAAGAAAGTACTGGAAGCCACCCAACTCACGGCCACTCTGAAGAAAGTACTGAGAGCCACCCAACTCACTGCCTCTCTGAAGAAAGTACTGGAAGCCACCCAACTCACGGCCACTCTGAAGAAAGTACTGAGAGCCACCCAACTCACTGCCACTCTGAAGAAAGTACTGGATGCCACCCAACTCACTGCCACTCTGAAGGAAGTACTGGAAGCCACCCAACTCACGGCCACTCTGAAGAAAGTACTGAGAGCCACCCAACTCACTGCCTCTCTGAAGAAAGTACTGGAAGCCACCCAACTCACGGCCACTCTGAAGAAAGTACTGAGAGCCACCCAACTCACTGCCACTCTGAAGGAAGTACTGGAAGCCACCCAACTCATTGCCACTCTGAAGAAAGTACTGGAAGCCACCCAACTCACGGCCACTCTGAAGAAAGTACTGAGAGCCACCCAACTCACTGCCACTCTGAAGGAAGTACTGGAAGCCACCCAACTCATTGCCACTCTGAAGAAAGTACTGGAAGCCACCCAACTCACGGCCACTCTGAAGAAAGTACTGAGAGCCACCCAACTCACTGCCACTCTGAAGGAAGTACTGGAAGCCACCCAACTCATTGCCACTCTGAAGAAAGTACTGGAAGCCACCCAACTCACGGCCACTCTGAAGAAAGTACTGAGAGCCACCCAACTCACTGCCACTCTGAAGGAAGTACTGGAAGCCACCCAACTCATTGCCACTCTGAAGAAAGTACTGGAAGCCACCCAACTCACTGCCACTCTGAAGAAAGTACTGGAAGCCACCCAACTCATTGCCACTCTGAAGAAAGTATTGGGAGCCACCCAACTCACGGCCACTCTGAAGAAAGTATTGGGAGCCACCCAACTCACTGCCACTCTGAAGAAAGTATTGGAAGCCACCCACCCCACTGCCACTCTGAAGAAAGTACTGGAAGCCACCCAACTCACGGCCACTCTGAAGAAAGTATTGGGAGCCACCCAACTCACTGCCACTCTGAAGAAAGTACTGGAAGCCACCCAACTCACTGCCACTCTGAAGAAAGTACTGGGAGCCACCCAACTCTCTGCCACTCTGAAGAAAGTACTGGAAGCCACCCAACTCACGGCCACTCTGAAGAAAGTACTGGAAGCCACCCAACTCACGGCCACTCTGAAGAAAGTACTGAGAGCCACCCAACTCACTGCCTCTCTGAAGAAAGTACTGGAAGCCACCCAACTCACGGCCACTCTGAAGAAAGTACTGAGAGACACCCAACTCACTGCCTCTCTGAAGAAAGTACTGGAAGCCACCCAACTCATTGCCACTCTGAAGAAAGTATTGGGAGCCACCCAACTCACGGCCACTCTGAAGAAAGTATTGGGAGCCACCCAACTCACTGCCACTCTGAAGAAAGTACTGGATGCCACCCAACTCACGGCCACTCTGAAGAAAGTATTGGGAGCCACCCAACTCACTGCCACTCTGAAGAAAGTACTGGAAGCCACCCACCCCACTGCCACTCTGAAGAAAGTACTGGAAGCCACCCAACTCACTGCCACTCTGAAGAAAGTACTGGAAGCCACCCAACTCACGGCCACTCTGAAGAAAGTACTGGAAGCCACCCAACTCATTGCCACTCTGAAGAAAGTATTGGGAGCCACCCAACTCACTGCCACTCTGAAGAAAGTACTGAGAGCCACCCAACTCACTGCCTCTCTGAAGAAAGTACTGGAAGCCACCCAACTCATTGCCACTCTGAAGAAAGTACTGGAAGCCACCCAACTCACGGCCACTCTGAAGAAAGTACTGAGAGCCACCCAACTCACTGCCACTCTGAAGGAAGTACTGGAAGCCACCCAACTCACTGCCACTCTGAAGAAAGTACTGGAAGCCACCCAACTCACTGCCACTCTGAAGAAAGTACTGAGAGCCACCCAACTCACTGCCTCTCTGAAGAAAGTACTGGAAGCCACCCAACTCATTGCCACTCTGAAGAAAGTATTGGGAGCCACCCAACTCACGGCCACTCTGAAGAAAGTACTGGAAGCCACCCAACTCACTGCCACTCTGAAGAAAGTACTGGAAGCCACCCAACTCATTGCCACTCTGAAGAAAGTATTGGGAGCCACCCAACTCACTGCCACTCTGAAGAAAGTACTGGGAGCCACCCAACTCACTGCCACTCTGAAGGAAGTACTGGAAGCCACCCAACTCATTGCCACTCTGAAGAAAGTATTGGGAGCCACCCAACTCACTGCCACTCTGAAGAAAGTACTGGGAGCCACCCAACTCACGGCCACTCTGAAGAAAGTACTGGAAGCCACCCAACTCATTGCCACTCTGAAGAAAGTATTGGGAGCCACCCAACTCACGGCCACTCTGAAGAAAGTACTGGGAGCCACCCAACTCACGGCCACTCTGAAGAAAGTACTGGAAGCCACCCAACTCACTGCCACTCTGAAGAAAGTACTGGAAGTCACCCAACTCATTGCCACTCTGAAGAAAGTATTGGGAGCCACCCAACTCATTGCCACTCTGAAGAAAGTATTGGGAGCCACCCAACTCACGGCCACTCTGAAGAAAGTACTGGAAGCCACCCAACTCATTGCCACTCTGAAGAAAGTATTGGGAGCCACCCAACTCATTGCCACTCTGAAGAAAGTATTGGGAGCCACCCAACTCACGGCCACTCTGAAGAAAGTACTGGGAGCCACCCAACTCACGGCCACTCTGAAGAAAGTACTGAGAGCCACCCAACTCACTGCCACCCCGAAGAAAGTACTGGAAGTCACCCACCTCACCTCCACCTGAAGAAAGTTATAAAAGCTATCAATGTCACTATCATCCTGAAGAAACATTGGAAGCCACACAACTCACTGCAACTCTGAAGAACGTTTTGGAAACCACCCAATACATTGCCATCCTGCCAGTAGCTATTACTGGACGCTATCTTACCGCTCTCCCATACCCCACCCAGGAGAGAATAGTGGACGCATTGCTATCTACCGTATTACCCCCACCCAGGAGAGAATGGTGCAAACCACCCTACCTTCTCCACCCAGAAAAGAATAGGGAAGTCCCCTTACTCAGGGGCGGCCTTAGGCATGTGCATGCTGTGCACCTGCACTGGGCCACCAACCCCCAGGGGCCACCACGCCAATATATATCCTTAATATAAAAATCCTCTGAGGATGGATACATATTTGCGTGGCGGCCCCTGGCAGGGATTTGGCGGCCTTCAGGTCTGTTCCACTTCTAAACACCCTACCCCCCCCCACTCTTCACTGGACTCCGCGCTCCGTCCCGCCCGGACCCCCTCTTCCGGGGCCCCCTACCTACGCTGTCTGCCCAGGGCCGCCATGAGCCTAGAGCCGCCCGCCTTACTTCTGCCAGCGAAAAGACAATAAGAGGAACCACCTTACCCTGCCCATCCAGGAGGCAACAATAGAAGCCTATCTACCCCCCCCCCCCCCCCCCTCACCGTGGTGAGCCGTGGAAGCCGTGGAAGTCACCCTACTCTGTCCGCCCAGCAGAGATCTCTGAAAAGCGCCCTACTTTCTCCCCTGGTCTCAATATGTAAATATCACGGTGCAGCAGCGTTTTAAAAAGTAGCGCTTGATTTATTTGTGAGCGGGCTAAATGATATTCCCCCCCTTGCAGGTCAGAGCAACGAAACTGACTGGGCTGTTCTACTCTCTCATAACCTCTGTTGGTGCACTGAGTGCACGGAACCAAATTAAAGGCTACGACGAGCCCAGGCCTAGTAGATACAGAAGGCTGCAGGACACGCTTCCTGTTTGTCTACGGAGTTTACGGAAAAATATACCAGAGCAAGACTTAAACATAAAATCAAAGTTTGCCTTTTTTTAAATCATATTTTCAGTCCCGAGAACCGGTCATCGATGCTTCGATTTATAAAGTATACGGACCAAAACCTAAAATGCAACCCTGTTATATGAATGTAACAAAATCGACTAATTTTAGAGGTATCGGAAGGATGAAAGGGCGAACCGGAGATGTGGGGTTTCATTTGTGGTATGCAGGGTAAAGCCGAGATCTCGGCAGCACGCACTTAACCTACTGAGCTATTCTGTTTAGGGCCGCGCTCTTCCTTGCAGTGCTTCTCAGCCATGTGACCGGAATAGTCAGCGAGATTGTGGCACAAACATCAGGGAAGGAGGAGGCAAACTCTGGGAATAAAGCACCGTTTGTTCTCTGTCCTACAACGCTCTGCGTCAAAGAACCGACACAGGAGTTCTCAGTGTCAAACGGTAGCCCCAGCCTAACCTCAGAGGTCGGAGCCAAGAACTGAATGCTCCTTTTTCACATTACACGTTATCTCTGCTGCTATTTAGAACAATTATATGCCTAAATCGAAGCTATGAATTACGTTGTCTCACTCCCTTGGCTGCGTTGATGATGCAGTTTAGTGGCTAAATTGCTGATTGTGAGAGAAGGTAACGTGAGTTTAAATCTTGGCTTGTCCTTACACTACAATGTGCGATCCTGAGCCAATCTCTTCATTTTAATCAGCGTCATTATAATTATAAGTATTGTTTACATTCTTCTGCCAATTTATATATAGATAATTCAGCACTTCTTTGGTGCCTACGAGCAGAGCAGTAAATATAAATATGTTATGGATTTCAAATTTCTGGTAGTCTGGTTTACCGACCTTAGAAGGATGTACACCTGAGCCTTCACTTCCAGGATTCAAAATCATGAGCTCAGGATCACAGTTGCCCTTAGTCCCCAGATCCCATTTGCGCCGATGTTGGCAGTGCATAGAAAAGGCTAAAAACCATTGTGAAATCTAATGCAAATTAATGGGCAAAGGGCATTGTTCATTTTTGCAACACAAAAACGTTAGAAGGTTTATAGGAAAGTAAAGTATTAAGAATATACCACACATGAACATAATAGTTATATAACCAATAAACACTAGATGAACCACTAACTGAGTCCTGGAGTAGTGTGCTACTTGTCGTAAAGTGCTTCACCAGTTTGTAAGAGGTAGTGAGCTGTAAAAATGCAATCATTCATAATACATTTTTTGGTATCGTTTGAGAGAAAACACAGTCTTCTTCTGAACACTAATACACTTTGCCCAACATTTTCCCCATTGTTAGCCATTTAATCACCCCAGAATGACAATAGTTTCAGCCAGCCCCCTGTGATTTTTTTTGTCTCTGACTGCAGACTGTAAAACAGATGCATAACACAAAAAAAACAGAAATAAAAACTTCCTATGTGTCCAAAGTAGCATAGATGTTCAGTAGTAGGTTTGTAAAGCACATTGTCTACTGTTTTATAGCACCATGTGGTTAAGCATTTAAATACTGCGTCCTTGGGTAGCCCATGGTATATAAAAACGATGGACTAGGTAAATATTAAAGCTGTGGTTGACGGTTTTGGCGTCAAATCGCAAATAAAACTCAGAAGGCATAGCGAGCATGCATATAAGGTGGTAAATTATTTTTTCAGGCATTCCTTTAAATGTTATTCAAACCAAACGGCAGAAAGAGTCTCAAATGTAAACAGAGTCCACCAGACACTGTTCATTGTTCCCGTAAGTCAATGCTTAACTTGTAAAACAAAATATACAGGTGTCTAGTCTTGCCAAATACCAAGGGTAACTTGTTTTTATTTCATCTCCCATCTCTTTCTTCGACCATCCAACACTTTCTGTCTCTTTTTACCTCCCCCTGCCGATTCTTTTCATCCCTGTCGTCTTCCTTTGTCACTGTTTCCCCTTCTTTCTCTAGTTTTTGGACAAGTAGGAAGCTGTGTACACCAGGAGTGTGTAATAACCCTTCTAAAATGTTGATGAGGTCAGCTAAAGTTTGAGACCTATTATGGCGACTGTCTAGACCCCTCCTTTAAAATAGGCCCACACTCACCAGGCAAACTCGACCCACCGGAAGTTGTCTGATTGGTCAGTCCAGGCCTGCTCTATGGTGTCCTGGGAAGCTTGTTCATGGTGTTTCCCTAGTAATATTATTTTCGGTTAGTCCAGTGAAATGTGTCAAGAGAAGGATCATCTGATTGTTAGGATGGACAAACACTGCAAAACACTTTTCGTTTAAAAGTGGATGAGAATAAAGGATCTCATATCCGCATCGACTGCTTGTTTCCTGTTCCAGTGTAGCACACAGAGCTTGTTTCCTACTCCAATGTAGCACATAGAATTAGTGGCACCCTACTCTGCCTCTGGTGCTATCCTGGTTGCTGCCCTCTGGACAGCACAGACCTTTTGCAGTGTGTGTCAGTGCTCCCACCACTTCTGAACAGGTCATACATGCCACCCTTTTAGAAGAGAGAAGTGGGAGTGTTATGTATTATAGAATCCAATGATGTATTAGAATTATATGATGTCATTGTGTGAGGTAGGAGTAGAATGTGCAAAGCGGGGCTGGAGCAGAGACGGTTGAGAGAGAAACACCGAGCATCTAGTTGTTTAAGAACCTGTCTGCTCTTATTTAGTAATAAACAAACCTACAACTCATTCTGCATTGAAGATTCTTACAAAATTGGCGACGTGGATGGGATGGCTGAAAGAAAGTTGGGGTAGAAAGTTGGGGCTTGGAAGATTCTTACATAACAGAGATTTCTAAACAAAAATCGGGATAATGTATTCTATTGCGGCCTGAATAGGGTTACTGTCATGTATGGGATTTACAAGTCTGCTGTTATAGGATCGGTTATTAGAAACACAAATGTATGTTTTTTTTTTACCAGTCAGGAGCACGGCAAAAGCCCTATGGCAGGGCAAAGGGAGCATAATGCAAGCGTTATGCACTGGCCTGCGGGAGCAGATTACTGGCAGTGCATACTCTTTGTTACACAAGACCAGGCCCTGCTAGCCAAAGCCCAGAGGAATCAGATTTCTGCATGCAGGAATCAGGAGACGGGAGACTAGCCTTGAAACTGGGGTTGGCAGGTGTGGCAAGCTCAGGGCTTAATTTCAGCCACTGGTTTCTGGTTTCTGGTGCTCGGCACCAGCACTTAATTGTCAACACCAGCGCTTTTGACACGGTGGCGCTATCTGGTTAATTCAGAGAGGAACACAATAACAGTTAATTATTAATTAAATATACATTAAAAATGACTGCTACCTGCCGGCCAACCATTGTTACAGCTTTGGGGGCCTGAAATTGTCTTATTTGCCAAACTTGTAGGAGTGTGATAGTAGTTGTGTTGTTAATATCAATGGCAGTGCTGGCAGGGGCAATGTGTGTTGCAAGCTGCCATGGCTTCCCGACGGAAGCCCTGGCACTTTTTTTTCTTTTACAAATTAAGCACTGGATAAGTTGACTTGTTGTGTAGTGTTGATAAACATACAGCTAATACTGCATGCGTTATGCTTTTGTTTTCCCTGGTATGGTCATAAAAAATAAATTTGAATATTCTGTTTTCTCCTGAAGCCTGCTAAGTGACGGCGAGAAGCGGCCCTTCGTGGAGGAGGCCGAGAGGCTCAGGGTACAGCACAAAAAGGACCATCCCGACTACAAGTACCAGCCTCGCCGCCGGAAGAGCGTCAAAGCCGGCCAGAGCGACTCGGACTCCGGGGCAGAGCTCAGCCACCACTCCGGCGGCCAACTCTACAAGTCGGACAGCGGGCTCGGGCCCATGGGAGAGGGCCATCACCATGGCGACCACGCAGGTATGCGTCTTGGCGTGCTGTGGTACGTCACCGCGGCGTGCGTGCTGGCGTGCTGGCGAACTCTCAATGCAATAGTCACGTTTCTTTGATTAAAAAAAAAAAATATAGGAAGATAATAAAAAAAATGAAGAGATTTGCATGGGTTTTCGATGATCCTTATTCTCCGCTTGCTCTGGTTATCAGCATAATCGTCGCCAAATTGTAATGAGAATGGAGTCCAATTAGATTAAGATTATATCTTTATTGAGAGCAAGCAGGTACGACTCACAACTAGGACAGCTCTCCTCGAACTGTAGTTTCCCAGCTATTCTGGAACCCTACCTCATGGCATCACACAGTTACTATGGTGCTGGGTGCATGCACCATAGCTAGGATACCACATAATGGAATATTAGTTTGTTTTTAATTGCATCGTATGATGCTTCTCTAGCGCCGTAACACAGAGGTCTCTGAAGCTAAACACTAACCCTCTGAGCTATCTTACAAGCTTAAACATTGTGCCAGCTTATCTTTAATGTAACAAGTGAACCACCATGTCTTACAAAAGGAATATAATTTGTTTTCGGTGGCCTTTGCTTCAAGTTGTTGGGCAGGCAGGCATAAAACGGAAAGTTTTGTTCACGAGTGTAAGTACAATGTCAACAGACCGGCCTATGAGCTGCGCTGATGAGGCGTTCTCTGTGCTTGAGATGGAAATTTACAGGAGGATAACTCACTAGCCAAGAGTACAACTTCGTAATTGTGAAGCCCCAGTACAGAGACGTTTTAAGGCAATGTGGGCTGTGGCCCAGGGCCCCAGGGCCCTCTGTTAGAGCCACCTCTGTTCTGTAGAGCGTCTTGCCCTGATGATCTTGAATAAATCTTAAACATATTGTTTTAAAAACCGTTTTCCTTTAATTTATTTTTAATGTGGGTGATGTTTGAGAATCTATTACTGACATTTTGCATAGAAATGTTGGCTTTATTTTTCATGCAAGAGCCATCACATATGAAAAATGTAAGGGCCTCACCGAGATCATTTGCAGTAATATTAATGAACTGCTGTCATGTCACAATATTGAAAAAAACATCACTATATCTGAACATAAGTTGTAAACACATTAGAATTTGGACGATTATGCCTGTTCACTGTCAGTGACCTGGCCAAAGAGGGCATGAAAGAGCTGAAATTGAATTATAAAGTAAAACCTGTTCTAAACAGGGTCCCCCGAAATAGGTGTGGCCCAGGCCCCCCAAAATCCTTAAGATGTTCTCGCCCCAGTACAGTCCGTTTCAGTGTTTTTCACCCCTGCTGAGGGCTGATGCTACTCCCCATATGCAATAAAGAAGTGGAGGTACTCAGCGTCTTTTTGTAGCTACCCCTTTGCTCCCGGTGCATTCCGTAATGGCAAGCCGTAAGAAGCCTCAGTGGGTTAGGTGCCACGTGTAATGTGTGCAAAAAGAACAATTGCAGGACAGAATGCAGAACAATGTCATACATTCACCCCAGTACAGAGATCTTGGCCTAAATCCATCATTTTTTTGCCCACCATGCCATTGCAGTTTGGACCAAGCCATATGCAAATCAGTCTTGACCCTTAGCCCAACGGGTGTAATGTGTGTGGCATGCATATGAGCGGCATGGCTCCCGCTGTGCACTGCTCAACCAAGTCATCCTTCAAAGATGTCCACACGGGCACTGTTGACTGGGATAACAACATTCCTTATTTATCACTGTGTGTGATTGGTAACTGGACCACCCAAAAAAGAACTTTAGGTCTCACAGGGGCTAAGGAAAGCTCTATAAATATATAAGTACAACACAATATACATACATTTTATGCAAGTTTTGTCCTGTTACTGCACCTACCTACTACCCATCATGAACATTAAGCCCGATTTTTGTACACCAACCCAGCTAGTGAGTGCCCTGTGGTTCATTTGCGGAACATCTCGTTTGGAAATATTACCATTCATTATGAATTTACTGCTTCCTGGATGACGTATTAAGGGTAGAAATTTTGCTGGGATGCGAAACTTTTTGGAAGGTTGGATTATATTCGGTTCTCAGTGCTGTAGGTTGCCTACGTCTTCTGAAAGAACCTGTAAGCTGTCTACAGCTTTGTGATGAAACAACAATTCTCGATTCGACCATATGTTTAAAAGATTGGAAACACACTCCTTAAATATGTCTAATTAGATGAGCATTGGTAAAACAAACCTTGGCAAGTGTGCATTTTTTTCACAATCATGTACAGTATACAAAAAGTGGCTTTTAAAAAATTTATACACGTAAAAGAGTGGGCCAGCAGGGCAATAGTGGCACTGAAGCACACTCCTTTTCAGGCAGCTGTGCACGTCTGATCTGGCAAAGTGCTGTCATTGACATGGCAATGGAGCCAATGGCTAAGGTGGATTGACCAAGTGCCACTTGTGGTATGCTGTGGTGGGCTGAACCAAAATGTAAATGGCACCTAAACCGACCAGTGGATGAAAAGAGCTGATCAAAAGCCCCCTGTATGTATCTAAGTATGTACTTTTATGACTTTTTGGATGACTTAGCTTTCCAGATGGCTGAGACGGTCTCAAGATCAGGTTTAAAGAGAGACCCTTCCAAAATAGTGGTGAACGTGATTTATTATTACCTGGTGTAGGTCTGTAGTGTGAGGAGGGGCAGGAAAATGGCCGCCAGGCCTCAGTTACAATGTCGTCAGATAACAATAACAGAGATTGGGTCTGGCAGCGGGCACGGAGTGCTGACTGACTCCTGGAGTCTTGCTAATGTCTGGTAACTGTAGACGTGTTTGTGTTCTTTCAGGGATAAGCTCTGTCTGAAGGACCCCCGCCCTTCTTAAGCGAGCTTTCAAGCCAAATATGTAACCATTTACTCACACCCCTTGCTTGGCTTGGTTATACAGCCTCAGACGGGGACGGGTTTGTTAAGGACTTGTGCAGATTTTGCTGCAGGCTGGTGCCTCAGATTTGCCTTTATAGCGAGAGGAAGAGCTAAGTGAGTGCCACAGCCATATTGGCGTTTCCCAGGCTCCCGGATCTCCACAGACTGTGCCCCCAGCCCCATGTCTGTTTCAGGGGGTCCCAGACTCCCAGACAATCATTACATCTCATTTTCAAAATAGACCAGTCAGCCAAAGTTACCTCTTGAATATTACACTGCTAGGCATTTTTTTAAACATTTAATTTTGAAAGCATTTCATTTTAACCTTGTCTTTGAAAAAATATTTACTCAGATATTTACTTAAAATATTTACTTTGGTAAAAAGTTTGGAATTCGAGCTTTTACTGTTAACTCATTTTACCATTGCCACGATTTGCCACTGGTGAAAAAAACGGCTAGGATCACAACTGGCCACTGAGGTAAAAATTGCGTAGGATTGGAGTTAGAACTGTAAATTTGCCAAGTTGAACTATTTTCAAAAACTGGGATTGACAAAAAGAAAAGTGACGGATGAGTCAATGTTAAAAAAACAAATCTGTTTTTACAAGTGTTTAGAACAACATATGAAATTCACTGTCCGTCAATGTCCAATTGTTTCTTGTTTAGTATTTCAAACAAAACGTATTTTACACTAAAAGTTTGACATTTTCAATTATATTTAAAATGAAGATTTAGGTTCTGATGGGATATATTTATCATGCCATCATTATTTTGTTAAAAGCAATAATTTGAATCTTAACAATAATATTTTATTGTTTCACAACAAACTTTAGTCAAGCAAAGGAAATGGGAATCATAAAAATATGAAATGGTTTAAAGTGTTAGTGGTGTCCTTCTAATTGCAGAAAACGTTTGAATCAGATTTGTTAAATCATTTCTTGGCAATATAATCTCAAATGTGCACATTAAAAACACATCTGTGAAACCCGCAACTATATCGAATTTAGTTACAGGAATCAGTTTAACCTAGTGGGAGTTCACTGAGGATGTTGGTTTGTTTGAGAAACTCTTTCATAAAAATTATACTTAAGCAGTCAATTTTGGTTTATAGTAAAACCACTGGACTTGAGGTGCTGAGCTAAATTGAGTACGTGCTCAAACAGAACTTTTTTTAAACAGTATTTAAATCCTTCATGATAATTACAGGTGTCAGCATCAGGACATTTCTAATTCTGCTTAGAATTGCAATATTGTTACTTTTTAAATTGTTCATTATTTATATAGGAAGAATAAACCAGAATATGTGATCTTAAACATTTTCAGAGGTTACTTTACAAGAATTGCTTAGTTGGCATATGCATCTAATGCACACTTTTTTAAAGTTTCTCTCTGTGTGTTTTGTTTGAAGGTCAGACCCATGGACCCCCAACGCCACCTACCACACCAAAAACAGATCTTCACCATGGGGGCAAACAGGACCTGAAACATGAAGGCCGCCGCCTATTGGACAGTGGCCGCCAGAACATTGACTTCAGCAACTTGGATATCGGTGAACTGAGCAGTGAGGTCATCAGCAACATTGAGGCATTTGATGTGCATGAGCTTGACCAGTACCTTCCACTCAATGGCCACGCAGCCATTCCAACCGAACATGGGCAGAACTCAGCAGGCGGGCCTTATGGTGCTGGCTATCCCCACCCTGCAGCTGCCGGCGGGGCATCAGCCCAAGCTTGGACTCACAAAACCACCTCCTCATCCTCCTCTTCCTCCTCCAATGAAGCTGGTCAGCAGAGAACCCACATTAAGACGGAACAGCTCAGCCCCAGCCATTACCGCGACCAGTCCCATGGCTCCCCCACACATTCGGATTATGGGGCCTACAGCACGCAGGCATGCGCCACCACCGCCTCCACAGCCTCAGTGGCCTCCACATTCTCCAGTTCCCAGTGTGATTACACAGACCTTCAGAGCTCAAACTACTACAACCCTTATTCTGCTTACCCCTCCAGTATATACCAGTATCCATACTTCCATTCCTCGCGGCGCCCTTATGCCACACCCATTCTGAATGGCTTGTCCATCCCCCAGGCTCACAGCCCGACGACCAACTGGGATCAGCCTGTCTACACGACCCTGACCAGGCCCTAAGATGGGCGGACTGTTGTGGCAGAAGTTTCTTTCTAGTCTCTCAAAAGTCATTTTGAGGTCTTCCAAACGATATGCACTAATGAAGGAGCACGCAAGAGCCGACTGTCGCACTAGATAGCTAAAAGTGCCTGCTGATAAACTGGGAACAAAACAAATCCCTTGTAACGGGACATCCCTGTGCTTCAGACACCTAAAAACTTTTGAAGGAGACACATCTTCCGTATACATGTGTTGTCCTCTTTTCTTTGTGTTGAAAAATGACAGACTGTACATGCTGGAAGAATGAAGGAGAACATTTCCACTCCTCTGTGAGGACTGCACCCAAGGCATAAACTTTAAACCTCTTTTTAAAGGGTTTATAAGCAAAGAAAGCATATGGAATGCAGCCAGGACTAATTGCTTTCTTATCACCTATTTGATTGAAAAAATCTTGTGGGAACGAATAGGTCAATATGGACCAACTTCTTGAAAAGTCTAAAGAAGTAATTTGTTTTGACTTGAGTGCCATGCGAGGATTGGCTGTAATTAAACATTCTATTTGAAGTTTTTAAATGTTGATTTTTAAAAAAGAATCTGTTAATTTATGTTCTTTATTTTGATTTTAATTAATAAAGTAATATTTGCAAAGAAGTAGATTTTAACCATGAAGTGGGCAAAGGGTAAGGGGGGATCAGAAATAGTGGAGTTGAAAAGTGGCTTGCAGCTGAGAATATTGCACCAAATGGTGGATCTAAATGCTAAATTGTGCGGGTGCCGAGGGTACGTTATAAAGCATGGTGCAGTTAACCTGTACGGGTGCATTCCACATCTGCATCCACCAAAACAGTACTGGCTGGATAGCTATGGTGATTGTTTTGAGCAAGGTTCCTGGCAGCCATGATGGGTACAGAAACATTCTAGATCGTCCACCTACGCGGTACATAGAGAAGAAATATAAAAGCTGGTATCTTTATGTAAAGTAAATTAATTTTGTATGTAATTTTTGTCATGCACAGTCAGACCCAAACTAACTGGATTAACTGTTGGCCACGTGGAACTCTATTTCCATTAAAAGTTATTTTTTTTAATTACGAATTAAACAGACATTAGATCAGTTTATATTAGGTTTAATACTGGTATTTAATAAGCCCAAGGCCACCCGGTTTGGCTGTATTTTCAAACTCATCATCCATTTAATTGCAGCAGCCACCTACCAAAACAGTCTTCTCAATTTTTTTGTAGATTGAAGAATGTAGCTGCACTCTTAACCTCCCATTGAACTGTATTCAACGGATTAAGATTTTTACCCTGGAAGTGGCCATTTAAAGAAAACAAAAAACCTCCATCTGCTGATTAGTAGAGATTTCAGTAATACCTGCTCCTTAAGGGAAGTGCTGTAAGTTCTTGTTTTCAGCGATAAACGATGTCTTACCAAACAAGGTCTTTATCTTCTCTCAATGGCACTAATAGACGGGAAACATCCTTTACAATGCAACTTTTACCACGCAGTGCTTTTACGTCGCAACTTTTACAACGCAAACCATTACAACGCATTGCGCTGGGGGGCGCTCTAGGATAGGGAATAGATTTAATTTACTATCCAACACCTTCGCTACTATCCACGGGGACTGGAGTTGGAATAGTAAATTAAACTATTCACTATCCAGCACCCCAAAGCGCTATGCGTTGTAATGGTATGCGTTGTAAAAACTGCGATGTAAAAGCATGCGTGGTAAATGCATGCGTTGTAATGTCATACATCCGTTATAGACTCTTGTGCTGGCCTCATGTTTCTAGAAATGGGACTCTTTGTCATGTGCACTCAAAACAGGCTTCCTTCCTTGGCCTCAAAAATTCACACATTTTAAATGTTGAACATTGGTCATTCCTATTCAAGGCTTATCCTTCGGCTTAACAAGCAATTGAGAGAGCATCTCAGCTGCCTCTTCCAGCTTGAGCTGTAAATGGTCACTCCTTGCCTTTCCCACAGAGAATATTTTGAGTTCCTACTCCTCTTTGAAGGAAAAATAAAAAGTTTTAAAGAGCATTGTCTCTAGTTGAGGCCAGACCTGGTATCCGTGGAAGCCTCCATTGACATGGATTTCTTTCTCATTTCAGAATCATGGGGCGGCCATTTTGTGAAATGTCCAGTCGGCCACGAGCTTTGGTATCACATTGTGCATTCTGCCCCATGCTGCTCCACACACATTTACAAAATCACAACTAATTGTTCAAAAAGCCCACTGCAATAGCTGTTCCTTGAGAATTATGATACTGGTTTCAAGTTCAGTTTAAATTGTGGCTACTGGAGACCAGATGTTATCCATTAAGCTGTGAAACTAAAACCTTCTCCACTAATTTGTGTCTTAGATACTAAGTTGTAGCCTAATTTGATTTATGTAAAGTTTACCGTTTCTTCCGGTGTATGCTGAGCATATAATACCTTCATCTACTTCTAACTTGTGCCTTCACATCCTTGTAAATCTGAAGTCGTTTTGAGATGTTCTCACTTGTCCTTTTTCTACCTGTTCTTACTTATTTCTGAAATGTATATTTTTGGGGGGCATATTTGCTGATTCGAAAAAAGTACAAACTAAACTCCTTTTTTTAACACAGTCTATTTTTCTGTATAACTTTTTTCGCAGACGTTTTCTCTGTGAGTTGCTCCGTTCTCTGTTTCGCTATTTTTTGACTTGAGTAATGCTAACTTTTGTACAGATACATTTCTTGAAATAAAAAAAAACATGCTTTTTATCGAGTGCCACTGTGTGCTTTTCATTTTGTGGTTAGCGTGGGTCTACACAGAACACACAGAGGGGGAAAAAAACAACTTGGAGAACAAAAGGGAATGCCGTGCCAGTTTTTTGCTGATAGCAAAGCAGAAACATATTCACTTTAGGACGCAACACTTTTCCCTTTTCGGTTTTGCAAATTTCTTTGGGCAAAGCAGATACTCTTTTTTTTTATTATTTAACTTTTGCTTTGTAATTTGTGGGCTCTTGAATGTGCATGTTTGGGAACAAGGGTGAGGAAACTGATCTTTGCAAACAAAGTGCATACGAGGAAAATGTAGGGGATCAAAACGCATTAGTATCCCGTTATTATATTGTTATTAATCTTATTAGGGCTTATATAGCACATAGCTACCCAAAAGAGTTTCCCCGCGCTAGACAGTGGTAGGTCACTAGCCAGAAGGAAGCAGATGCAGGTCAAAACAGCCAAGTGTTGAGTCTTCTGAAGAAGGTGGTCAAAGATTGACAGCTTCTCAGTGAGTCGGGCAGCGCGTTCCAGAACTTTGTGCCCAGATAAGAAACATACAGCCGCCCTGGCAGATTTTTTGCCTCTGGTGACTCTACAGAGGTTCCAGTAGCTAGACCGAAGAGAGCGATTGGGACAGTAGGGTTTCAATAACTGTTGCAAATAGTGGGACCTACCTTAAACATTGCTTTATGCATGCAGCATAGGGGTTTGAATTGTATGCTTTTTTCTACCGAAAGACAATGGAGGTTACAAAGAAGACTAGACACGGAGGAATGCTTAGGGAGATGAAATAATTCCCTTGTTTGCCTTTAATTGAGGACTCGCTGGCCCCCCAGATAGAGAATCTTCTTGTAATCCAGGCTTGTTAGAATCAAGGCCTAGACGATCATCCGCTGAGTCAAAAAGCTGAAAAACACCTTGCATAATTTTCAAATCACCCGCCATTGTTAGTTAATGACATTGAGGCTCTGTGATAAAATCAGTGTCCAAGCTCACAAGGTGCGCAAGCTAGGTTGTCAGTATTGGATCCCTGGGCTAGCTCCAGAAGATACACTACCGTAGTTGTTATAGCTTAATGCATAGGGTGCATGCACTTATGTTCTCTTATGCATCTTGTGCTGTTTGCATGTCCTTGGAGAGTTCTACTTTCGTTTTAGTAGTTCTCAATGTCTATAAAATATTTGATGAATTCTACTGGTCTTTGAGCTATCAGAAGAGAGTAAACTAACAATGTTCATTGAATATTCTAGGTTATCAACTCACTCCTTTTGAGGAGAAACAACATCTTCACGGGTGTTGGTCTTGCACTACAGCTCTTAAAATAAAACAGGCTTGGAGTGGCCTGTGGCAAGTAAGCGTCTAAGCACATTGTGTTTTATGCTTCATAAAAGGCCTTTGTGCTGTGCTTTCTGGGTGCCCAGAGGAATTCGAATAGGGAATGCTCAACTCAAGGATGGTGGAGATGATGACTGACAGTATGAAATAAACTGGCCCATAATATATAGCAAACATAGGGAGATGATGGACGGAGCACTGAAACATTTCAGACACTCACCCCAGTCATAAATCTGGGTTGAATCCATCATCCTTCTTTATCTTACTTCGCCACCTCAGTTCAGATCCAGCTATATGCAAACCAGTCTTGATCCTGTGCCTCATGGGAACAGCCCAGCCTGAACTGCCAAGCCAGGTCTTCCCTGGACCGGAAACAAGCATCCTGGGACCAGTTTCGGGGTAACACCCCTCTTCAGCCAGGCTAGCTTGAATCCAGTGGCAAAGTGAGCAAGAGACCCACGTCTGGGCATACCCTGCCAACTTAGGGCAAAAAAAGCAAACACAAGGAGATAATGGACAGAGCACTGAAACTTTTCAGGCACTCACCCCCACTCACAGATCTGGGTTGAATCCATCATCCATCTTTAGCTCACTTCGCCACCTCAGTTCACACCCAGCTATATGCAAATCAGTCTTGACCCTGTGCCTCATGGGAACTGTCCAGCCCGAACTGCCAAGCCAGGTCTTCCCTGAACCGGAAACAAGCATCCTGGGACCGGTTTCAGCGTTCTGTCCATCATCTCCTTGTGTTTGCCATAATATACAGCACCAATGAAATTATGCACCAGGAATCACCAGCTTAAGCGGCAGTGTTGACTAAATTATGCAACAAGAAAATAAAATATGCGGCACATTTTCTAATAGTATTACTTAATCATTTTGTCATTTTTACATGTTAGCACTGCCTGGGCAAATGTTTAACTCGATTAGTACTATTTCTGCATCCAAATACAGCAAAAAGCAACTGAAAGGTGAGCAGTCAACCTTTGTGATGGACTTTCCACTGCCCGGCAGCACTTGTTGCAGCATTTTTAGTAACTTTGTATCCGTTTGAGCTTGAAAACAAACATTATTTTTGTTAAAATCTGCATATTATGCAGAAGAAGATTAATTATGTGGAAAATGCCATGCCACTGATTTGCATAAGTCAAGTTGCCCTGAGTATATAGAAAGAAGATACTTAATGGGTACTTGTAATATGGCCCCATATTACAACTGGAGTATTTGGGTGAGTAAATCGGTGTATCCAAATTGAGTGGTCTGGCAACATCATCAGGACACCTAAAGGGGCAATGGATTGCAAAGCATGCAGAAATGTGGCACTTTATGAAAGGGGTAGTGGGGGAATGCAAGGAGGCAGTCGAGGGGACCGCTGTCTGCTCTCTCCAAGGCCTGCTGTGGTCATTACACAGCCCTGCAGTGCTGAATTTGTAAGTTAATAAGTGCAGGGGCACAAATAATTTCTTATAAGGGTGACACCTGTACTGCTGAATGCAGCAGTTGCCCATTATCAAAGCTGCTTAGACTTGATTCCACCCATGCATCTTTCTTCCACCACCTACACTTCCTGTCTCTTTATGTCACTCTTGAAGCTTGTTTTTCCTCCCTGCTTTCTCCCTTCGTCCGTATTTTCCTCTCTTTCTCTGCCTCCTTCTTCGTCTTTTGTCTGCCACTCTCTTTTGCTTTGAACAAGGGTGTAGCTTGGTTAGTAAGATTGTGGTGGGGGTGAGCTTCAGATTTTCAGTCCGACTGGAATTTACTGTATGAGTACGTTATACGACAAGCAGCATGCACGAGAGGGCCTAAGGGGCAGTGGAAAGGGAGAAGAATGCAGATTGGTAGGAGTACAAAGAGAGAAAACACAATATTTTTTAAAATAACGAATATTTCTGAGGACTTTTAAAACAAAGAGCGAGAGAGTGTCTTTTTGTCTGTGCTTAGTAAATATTCTTGCTGAAATAACTGACATCTCACAATACCCCACTCAAAGCACCTGTCCAAACTATTTATCAGAAAATACATTTATTAGGGGGGTTGTAACACCCCAAGCACCCCCCGAAGCTAAGCCTTTGAATCCACAGCGGATCATGAGAAATAATTCCCAGTCCTCAAAAATCACAGCCAGTGTCCACCACCTGCATAATCTGACACAAATTAAGCACTGACTGGAAGATGTCTTTCGTGGACAGCTTCCACTGTTTGAGTGGGCACCAACTACAAGGGCAGGTAGTAATATTTCACTACTTTTTATCAGCTGAAGCGGGTGCGTTAAAACCTTTCCTTTATAATCGCAAAGATATGTCTTTGGAAATCCCCTTTTCTTGCCATTCACCAAGAACCACAATGTTGAGGTATAATATTTATGAAGATATTTGGGACACGCTTTGTCATCGTAAAACATTGCGATTTGGTTTATCACCTTTGCAAAGCCTGGCACTGGGCTTGCCCGGGTAAAAAAAACATTTAATCCATCGGCCCCATGACTACTTGTGAGCTCCGCGGATCCTTATAGGAACCGGAAAGGGAGAAACCTATAAAAAAAAAAACCAAAAAAACTGAATTTTGGGGTGAAAGAAGAACTGAATTTTGGGAAATATTTTTTATCTAAACAAAAAAGGAGCAAGTGGACAGACAGGCCCCATTTTTAGGACTTAACTCGATGAGTGAAGAATGTGAGAGGAAGGCTGGCGAGGAAATAATGTGCATCTAGACCAAAAAGAGGAAAGAGCGTATGTTATGGGCATCTGCACTTCCACATTGCTCGGGATGAGAAAGCCCCCTTCAGGCCCGCAGATTATCATTTTTCCTGCTATGATCTCATGTTTCATGAGACATTTTTTTACTGCAGGGAATTAAACACATGGCATGTGGCTTAACTAAAACTATCAGCGTGACGTGCTGCGGCAGACGAAGGAAATCTGGCCACAGTTTGTAGAACGATCTGCATGAGGCCTAGAGGCCGGCGGGACAGGGGCTCCGGCCGCCATATTGCTGACCTTGGAAGGCGGTCGAATTGACTTTGGCACCAGGCCCAAAATTCGCTTGATTCCTCGTGAATCACTTTGTCGCCCTGCCCTGTGCCTAAAACTGCAAATATGCGAGAAGCAAAACTGTATAATGCAAAAATTAACTTATTCGTGCACTATTACTGCTGTATCACTTACAATGTGTCTCAAACACCCCCATCATTAAATCCTAATTTCTGCAATGTCGGTCCAATACGCCACCATACACTGTGCTGTCTATTATACAGCTTTCCATGTTCGAGACACCCCTACTGCAATAAAATGTTCTCTTTAACTGTGTTGCTGCTCTTCTGTGCTAGGACTTAATTTGCAAAATACCTAAAATATATTGAATTTCCTTTAACTACCCCTTCCTAAGTGGGAGGATTTTAACTAACTCCTGGGCCCTCATTACATACCCCAAGAGCACCGATCAACGGTATTGTAAATAAGCATTCCCACTGGCAGTGTTTAAATACTGCTAGGAGTAAATACTGTTAATGGTAAAATAAGCTAGCAGAATATTTATTTTAATGCCTTTAGTAGTTAATACAGGGGTACGTTTTACCACTGTGAGCTAAAAATACAAACAGAAGAAAACAAAAGACATAGAGTTGGAATATTTCTCCAGCAGGTTCAAACACGCTTACATCGTCATATGAGTTTCCTGTGTCCACATAACAAATGCTTCACGTTGCAGAAGAGGTGATTTGTGTATTAGCACAGGAAGTAGACCTACCTCTCTTTCTCTGACGAGGCAAGTGATTGTTTAGGTCTGGCTTGACAGTGGAGTGGTCTGAAAAAACCATTCTAACTGATTCTTTATACAGAGGGTGAGAGTATGGCTCTCTCATCACTTCTATGGAGTGCTTGCACCCACCAAGCTCCTCTCCTGTTGCACTCTCTCTCTCTCCGCCTCTTTCTCTCTCTCACTGACTTTCTCGCTTTGCTCTGGTTTATTCTAGCCTCTGCCGTAGTCGGTTTCTGGTCACATCTTTTGCCTTCCAATTCCACCTGTTCTTGCCTTAATTCTTTGTAATTGCCTTTATTTCAGTCATATTTGCCACTTTTTTAGTCTCCTTTCTGACTGACTGCCTTTTGCCTATTGACTTTTGCTCTTTTCCACTTTTCTCAGCTCTCAACCCTTTGGCACTCTTTGCCTTTTGCTTCCTAACTGCCTTACTATTTTCCTTCTGCTATTTTCCACGTCCATGCCCTTTATCTCTCAACTTTTGCCACTTTCAACACTTTAGCTCCTTACTTTCTCGCTTGTGCCCTTTTTATTCTGCCCTTTTTTTATTGCTCTTCCCCTTTTAGGGCTGTTTCCAGCTCTTTCGTCTTACCTCCTCTTCCTGTTCACCCTTTCCCACTCTCTCGCTTCCTGCCTCCTATGCCACTCCCAGCCCCGCCCTTGCTCTCCTTCCCACTCCCAGAACCTACTTAGTGACAGCCATAGCATGGGTGTGACACTGTCGCACCCATGGTGCGCCAAAGGCAAGCCCATCTGTGCCTGTTCATGAACTGTCTGTGCCCAGCGCCAGTAATTCTGGTGCTCTCAACACCCAGCACTACCCTGCAGCATTGCTCTGTGCTCTCAACTCCGGATACGGCTCACCAAACTGCGGCTGCACCGCACCGTCCAACACGGAGAGAGCATTCTCCTGCATCTCCTGCAAGATATCATGCACCCTCCCACTCCCTGCACCCACTACCCAGGCACCAACACTAGCTAACCCCACTTTCGCACACTCACAACTCAGCCACCACCCACTCAACATTGTGTACTCTCATGCATGCTCCTCAACACCCACTGACAGACCAAACATACCACAGGGATATGGGACCTGCTGCATGACCACAACCCAACCTGCTCTTCCTCACGGAAACTTGATTGACCCCAGCATCAGCATCGAAATGTGACAGCTATTCCCACCACCTGCAAGATCGCCAGGCAGGACCATCAGCACAAGCCTAGAGGTGACGTCTCCATTATATTCAAGAATGCCATAAGCTACACCACTGCCCCAGATGCACTCTCTAGCTACATGGTACACCTCATGTTCAAGCAGTGCTTAATTTGTAAAAAAACATAAGTGATAGGGCCTGCGGCGACTAATCTGCTAAGGCAGAGGAGCGTCGCCCCACTGCTTTTGAGCAGTGAAAAATGAAAAAAAAAGTGATAATAACAAAGGTTATTATCATTTTATTTTTCCTCCCTTCTCCCTTACTTCCTGCAGTTGAGCTGTGGGCGGGACAGTCCATTCCGGCACGTCAACACAGCCTCGGTAAGGAGGAGATGGGGTGGCACTGCTTGCTTCAAGTGCACATGACAGTTTGGCCGGCGTGAATGGGCAGCCAAACACTCATGTGCACTTTGATCTCTCTACCCTAACTGTGCTTTACAACTGGGTGGAGAACAAGCAGAGGGTCATAGACCCATAGTGAGCGCCTAACTAGAGTGCTCACACCAATCACAGTGCTGCTCTCATGCTGGGTAATACCAGCATGTGAGCTGTGTCTGGATTGGCATAGGGGACCCTGTGGCATGCTGGGAGTCGAGGTCGAGGAGCAGAGTCCAGAAGAGCATCAACACTGCAGAATGCAGGAAAGCATTATTTTTTAAAATTAATTCCCCCCTGCGCTGCTTCCTCACACACTGCCCCCCCCCCCCCCTGCGCTGCCTTCCCTCAAACCCTGCCCACTGGCCTCCCCCACGCTACTCTACCACTTAAATGCCACAGCAGCCGCCCTGGCTATGGCCCTTGACCAGAGACTTGTACCACACATTGCCCCTCCTATCGCTGCCAATTGCAGTGCTAACACAATTGCAAAATCATCACATTCCTACAAGTGTGACAATTCAGTTATTTCAGGCTCCCAAAACAATAAGAATGGTTTGGGCGGCAGTCAATAGTCTTTTTTAATGAATTAATAAACAACTGTTGTTGCGCTCATCTTTAAATTTGACAGCTCCACCATGTGGCAGACTGTTAAAAGCCCCGGTGTTGACAATTAAGTGCCAGTGCAGAGCACCGGAAAACACCAGCACAAATTAAGCACTGCCTTCAAACAAAACATCACACCCAACTTTACCAGGAAGGGAACTCTCTTATACAGATCATCAGGACCCGCAATAAATTTTGCCAGCGAAATCATGGCCTTCGTTACACCCGTCACCATTGACTCCAGCACCTTCATCCTCCTTGGAGATCTGAACTTTCACCTGGAAGTCCGCACCAATCCGAACTCCTTGGTCCTTCTAGAAAGCCTCAGCCTCAACAAGTTATGGAACCCACACACGTCTGCAGGACACTTAGGCTTGAGATTCACCTTATTCAGCAACATCACTATCAACAAACCATCACCAGTCACCTGATCTGATCAGGCCCATGTCAGATTCAGTATCTACGTCCTGCACCAACACAGACCTATCACTATTGGTTCTACCAGCAGGAACGGAACTGTAAATAATTCAAGAAGAGATTTGGACCAACACTCTCTCCGTACACCAGCTTGAACACACCAGAAGCCTGCCAAAAACCTTCAAAAATGTCAACAGCTGTATTACCACATGCGCTGACACCCTGGCTCCCCATCAAATGCAACAAAATCGGAAGAGCCTGACCACATGCCAGTTGTTACAGAGAGGAACTCAGGCTAATTAAGCATCACTGCAAGCTAATGTAGTGTAAATTGTGAACGAGTCAATAAATCGCAGACATGGACACCTTCAAATCTGCACTGAGAGCAACAGCACAAGCAATAAAATCTTAACCGTCATAAAAGATTTCACCTCTACAGCTGCCGTCTCCAACTGCATCTCCCTCTCACAGGACCTCTGAAACAAACTTGAATTTGTCTGCAACAAGATCACTTCCATGTACAGCAACTTTGACCCTCAAACTGATCCGACGCCTTCCCAACTCATCTTATCAAAGAAGAGACCCGACCTCCTGGTACATCATCATGAACAACACAGCAGCTACCACAAAAACACCCACTCCATGGCCCCATCAGACCCCTGCCCCACCACACCTTCACCAATGAACTCTAACCCATTTGTGAAGCTCTAGCACCCATACTCAATGCCTAGAACTCCTCAGCCACCTTCCCAGGCACCAGGCAACACGTCATTGTCATCCCCATTCTAAAGAAACTCTCAACACTTGCCAAATGAAGACTGATCTCTCTTCTTCTGTACTGAGCCAAAGTCTTAGAAAAACTCATCAAAAGACGTATCACCGACCACCTTAGCAACCACCAACTCTTCAGTGCAACTCAGTCCAGCTTAAGACCCAACCACAGCACAGAAACAGCACTCATTGCCAGCACGGATGACATTTGCATAGTCCTTGACACAGGAGACACAGCAGCCCTGATCCGCCCAGTCCTCTTCACAGCATTTTCCACAGTCCCATCCTCTTCTGCTACCTACATGAGATTGGCTTACAAGGAACTGCTCTCTGTTTAATCTGCTCCTTCTCAACGGCCAGAACACAAGCTGTCAACCTGGCTCTGTGCTCATCAGAAGCCAGCAAACTCATCTACGAATGCCACAAGGCTTGACCCTCAGCCCAACTCTCTTCAAAACCTACGAGTCCCTTGGACCATGTGGTCCTTGCACACAACATCAACACCCTCTCCTATGGCAACGGACAAGACCCCCAACATACAAAGAAGTTCACCGCTTGCATGACTGAAGTTGCCTACTGGATGACGTCAAATGTCTCCAACTGAATACAGAATAGACAAAAGTTGTGATCTTTGGCAAGAACACCTCACCCTGGGACTCCCCGTGATGGCCGGCTGGCTGACCTTGTTCCCTTGTTGTATAGCGTTTTAGGACTCTAGTGTAATTTTCCTGATTCATACGCTTATATAGGTATAAAATATTGTATCCTTATATAGGCATAGAAATCATAAGCATATTAAGACATAGCTCAAGTAGCTCACACCCAAGCACCCACACCAGGTAACTCGAAGTCATTATTGACAGCAAACTGAACATGACCGCACCAGTCAACCCTGTCACTGCATCCTGCTTCCACCCCCTGAAGATGCTGAGGAAAACCTTCAAATGAATGCCTAGGAATACACAAAAAACGGATACACAGGAGCTCATCACCAGCAATCTGTACTACGGCAACACCCTCTAGAATCAGCAAACAACTAACCAGAAGATAATAGCCTAGCCAGAACTCCGTAGCCAGACTCACGCACAACCTCCCACGGTGGACCTACATCACTCACACCTCAGGGATCTTCACTGGTTCCCAGTACACAAAAGTACAGCATTGAAACTCCTCAGTCACACCTTCAAAGCTGTACAAAACACAGGCCCTACGTACGTGAACAGTTGCATCTACTCCTACTCGTACACATCCTACATACTCAAAGAAGCAGGTCCGGAGGACGGGCTTCTGCTACATCACTCCCAAAGCATGGGACGGCCGCCCAGAACACATCAGGGCGTCCTCTCTCCTTAAATGCCCCAAAGCTGAAGACCTGTCTCTTTGTTTAATCCCCCTTGCCTTGCCCGTGGCAAGGCTACTCACTCATCTGCACAGTGCCAGGATACTCACCAGGACGATAGTGCGTTTTGCAAATTCACATAACATAACATAACTTGACATTACATAGATATGTTAATCTTAATTCTGCACTAGGATGGAGACTATAAAAAGCTGGTCTCATCACCCACACATCGCCTGGTTAACATTATTGATATGTCAACCCTTATAACAAAAAATATGAATTGGTATTTTTTTGTATGTAGGTTAGTTTTGTATTTTGTCGTCTGATGCCACCAAAGCTATTCTAGGGCACATACTGCCAGGGGACAAAGGCAATGACAAAGTAACTTCTGAACGGTAGGAAAAAACTAGCAAGAATGGACTGGCTAAAGGTAGGTTATCTATGTTATGTTATGCCATATTACATAGGTCAGAGTCAAGCCTTCTCTCAGTGTATACCGAACCTTGGATCGACATCTCTCCACACATCAGGTTCCACTGTCTCTCCTGCATTTCTGAACGGCACTAAAAATCCAGCTCTTCCGGGGGCACCTCACCGACCATTGATAAAGACCATCACAAATTCTTCTTCCTTTTGTGAGATCCAGAAAATGCATTAGAACCTCTTTAAAGTGTCCCATAGTTCCCACTACCCATCTTTCTGCCAAATTCATTGTCCTTTTGCTCCTGTGTTTGGTTAGCATTATTTAAATGATGCTGCATATCATGGTACATTATCTATACTAATATAATAAAGAGAGAGCCCAAACCTTTGAGGCGGGTAATCTCAGGAACCACAGCACCAATCACAACACCCAATACAGCGTTGGAAAGGGCAGTTGCAGCAGAAGGACATAGGCTATGCAGACGCCCACCATATACATTTAAACGGTAAAAGAACCGTGCCAGCAAAGTAGTCCCTTGTGGGCGTGTCTGCGTTATGCTGTGGGCGTATGCTGGGGGCGTGACAAACGCTGGGGGCGTGTGGTACCTTCCGCCCTTCATGCCATGTCTCATATCGTGTGCTAATCCCACCCTGCTCCCTTTAAAAACCCCTGCACCCCATAATCATAACCCACCCTTACTCCTTAAAATACCCCAACACCCTTAAACACTAACCCATCTTAACCCTATAAATATACACTGTACCCCAAAACCCAAACCTATCCCTAAACCCTAAAAATACCCCTGTACCCCAAAACCCAAACCTAGCCCTGGACCCTATAAATACCCCTGTACCTCAAAACCCAAACCTACCCTTGAACCCTAAAAATACCCCTGTACACCAAAACCCAAACCTAGCCCTGAACCCTTAAAATACCCCTGTACCCCAAAACCCAAACCTACCACTGAACCCTAAAAATACCCCTGTACCCCAAAACCCAAACCTAGCCCTGAACCCTAAAAATAACCCTGTACCCCAAAACCCAAACCTACCCCTGAACCCTAAAATACCCCTGTACCCCAAAACCCAAACCTAGCCCTGAACCCTAAAAATACCCCTGTACCCCAAAACCCAAACCTAGCACTGAACCCTTAAAATACCCCTGTACCCCAAAACCCAAACCTACCCCATAACCCTAAAAATGCCCCTATACCCCAAAACCCAAACCTATCCCTGAACCCTAAAAATACCCCTGTACCCCAAAACCCATGCCTATCCCTAAACCCTAAAACTACCCCTGTACCCCATAACACAAAACTATATCTGAACCCTTAAAATACCCAAACACCCCAAAACATATACCTCAGTACCCCAAAACATATACCCCTATACCCATACTTACCTTATCCAAACATAAAAAAAACATGCTTTTACCATTCATGCATTTACAACTAATTCCGTTGTAAATGTATGCGTGGTAAAAGCATATAAAATGTAATGCCATGCGTTATAATGGCATTGCGGAGTCATGGTACTTTCGTAATGAAAGTATGCGGAGTGATGGTATGCGGAAAGAAAGTTGAGGAATAATGGGTGTTTACCCTCCCCCGGTAAGTACATTGGTGGCACGGCAGCCCACATCTCCAGCAACATACTCATATTTTTTCACCACCCATTTGAAAAATGCACAGGTCTCTCTCATTGATGGCCAACACCAACATACACTTTTAGGCACTCCTCCCGCCACAAGTTCTAGAATTGCGAACTTTAGAGCTGGGGAGCTACGTTTGAATCTCGGCATCAGCTCAACATCCTGCGATTCCAGGCAAATCGCTTGGTCTCCCCGTGCCTACCACAAATGAATGTGTTCTTCTGTAATGTAAATTGTGCTCATGCCATGTTGTCGAGTTCGCGCTATATAATATTGCAAGGAAAAATAAAGTAGGGAAACTGGAGTTCACACACTACTGAACGCGCACTCTTAAGTGCATCAGCAGTGCACTGTGAATCGGAGCGTTTCACAGGCCTGTCACAGATAAGAAATGCTATCAAAACGAAATCCTACAAAACAATATACTACTGGCCGGCAGCAATTCATACCCGGACAGGCTGCTAGTTTTATATAATTTTAGGCTATGCTATGTGGTTATTGTGATAGCAGGTAAATTGTAAATGTTTCCAGTGGTCTCTCACCCTTGTAGTTCTCGACATACGCTGGATAATGCCTGATGTGCGCCTGACTTTTCCCCAGCTCTCTTGGCTTTTTCAAATATCTGATTTGTCACTGAAGCTCCTGATTTTCCTCTATGGCACTCCTAATTCAACAATGTGCGTTTCTATCATTTTCCTAAAAAAAATGTTTGTTTTTGGTGGGTGCCAGAATGTTCCAACCAGTAGTACCCATACATAAAAAATATACTCCCCTGTCTTTGTAAAGTTTTACATAGCAAACCCTGAAACTCACCAGCGAACTTATATTGAGACCATCGATTATGAGTAGTCGATGGATCCTTTTTCCATACACATCTGATGACCATGTGTATTGTTTTCAAGTTGGTGTGCTGTCAGACAGATAGTCAGTGCAAAGGTTTTAGGGATCACTCTGTGCCATTTTAGATAGATATGATTACAACAGTCCAGTTAGCATATTCCATTGTTAGCTTTTTAAAAAATAAATGACACTTTCACTATCTTCAATCTCAAGTGATGGCTCTACAAGCAGCTTGACAGCCAGCGTGTTTTGCCTGCTAATGGTCTATGAGCCTAAGACTTTCTTAAAGCTTCAGTGGCTGAAGTGGAAAATATTCTTATGCTTGTCTCTTAGGCTTGTGACAGCAGGAGACAAGGCAAACAACTTTTATCCAAAGGACCATCTGTATCCAAACGGCATCCTGATGCAACTTACCTGACCAAAACCTACCACCAGCACAACCCGAATATGAGTCAAAGAGACAAGCTTGAGGTTATTTTCCACTCCATTCACTAAAGCCTTGAAAAAGCCGTAGGCCATTACGCGGTCAAACGCGTGTTGGCTGCCAAAGTGCATGCTACAATGTAGTATTTAAGAAACCTTACATCATGAAATGAACATGAACAGCAATGTATCAATGGACTACAAGTACCAGTAACAGGCTAATAATAATATAGAGTTTCCATCTCATAAAAGCTCAACTGCACCATAATAAGATTGAATAATTTTGGGAACATTTAGAGTAATTTGTTTCAACAATAATTGCAATTGGTGTACATTCAAGTTATATATTGAGAAGTTGTGTATTTGTAAAATGTAAAGTGGTCATACCAGTTACATAGTGTGTCAGTCTAAGTATAAAACATGTAAATTCAACTGGTTGAAACTGGTATTTAGAGGTAGTGATATGGAAGGCAGCAGCAATTCACACACCACAGAGCTCTTTATATTGTTTCAGTACCTTATATCAGAAAAAACCCTTACACATAAGCACATATGACCATGTACACTCTTTCAATGGAATGATGTATCAAGGTTTTTATATTATTTTATGGCTTTCATCAGTGATAAATTGTTGTCTAATAAACAATATATTTTGAATGTGACTGCCAATCCTCAAAGACAATGTCGAAGATATAAATTAGTTACTTGTATATTTGCTGGAAGAAATAAATAACCAAATTATTATTGTCTGGTCTGTTGTAGAGTGTTCAAAGATGTTTGACTTCAAATACCTTCATGAACAGATGAAGCACTGTAAAACCATGTAACCACAATGTACCAGACATTTATCTTGCAAAGAAATGAGTGTTGTACAAGTTAACAATTTACAAAAGTCTGTTCACTTCGGATCTGTAATGGTTAAAAATCTGAGGTCACTAGCACGCTCTATGATCTCTTGTCTTGCTTTTCCTCTGCAATTGAAAAGTTTGATAACATTTGAGCCACTTGTTGCTCAACTTTCTACCTCAAACTCTTTTTCTTTAATTCAGTTATCCTTTCCTTTTTCCCTGTGCAGTTAGTGCTAACAATGTGTGCAGACTCACCTCAGAAGGTTGAGGTTGCACTGACCTAATCAGAGCAGGCACTAGGCACCCTTTAGTAAGGACTACTGCCCTGTAAACTCGGCACACTGAATGCTTAGTGAGGAGAGTGCTAGGGCCGTGCTTTTGACACCTTGTGAAAAGTTTTTCTTCAATCTCTTATGCCACTTTCTTCCGAGAAGTACCAGAACCCAGAAAAATAATTAGCACCCCAACTGTTCAGCCTCCATATCTCTTTTCTGAAGAAAGTGTACATTGTATTCTGTCTATGAGGGTTGGATGAATGATAGGCTGTGGCACTGCGGTGAGAGAGAAAATAGGCAGTATCCTGCTTCCCAATTCCCACCTCTTACATTGTGGTGAAGGGAGAAAGAGGCTGTTTCTGCCCCAATCACTCACTCACTTCCGTTTATAAAGTGAAACTCTGTCACCCGTAGGGGTATCTGGGCGCCCTGCCTTTGTATTTAGTTCTTTAATTTTTTTCTATAGATCAAACATTTTTCAAAAAGATGTTAGATCAATCAGAACGAAGGGTTAAAAGATAGCAATCTTGCATTACAATATGTTACAGGATGATTAAACAACAAATATGGGAAAAGAACCACCTGACATAAATTACATTATAATGCTTTTGGAAATCGCTGGAGTTCTGTGGCCATATGGAGTAAGGAAGCAGAAGATCGAGTTCCTGTATAAGGTTAAGGGACTACCGAAGAGAGCTTTTAACGAACAGTGCATAATATCAAGACAACAAAAATTTTGGCTCACAGAAATTTTGAAACTTTAATATTGTACACAAAAATATTCACTCCCTATACATAACTATAAAAGTTACTTATATTGAACACATAAATATCGAAGGCAAAAATATCCAAATCTACAAATATCTTGACTTATAAATACACACACTATGTCCAAAATCTCAAAAACAATATCAACTACATAAATATTGTTAAAACAACAAATAAATATAATAACAATGACAAAAAAAGATTATTTAAGCAAACAAACAATAATTAATATAGCCTAACATTATAACTAAAATATACAAATAAATAATACTATTTTAATTCACCAAAAATGTAACCATAAACAATATTAATGTAAAACACCTAAAATAGGCAGTACACATATTTTAAACACATTTAAACACAATAGACATGTATATTAATAAACAATATCAATTCTTAACTCAATACAAATAAATATAATATTAAATGAATAAACTTACATAAAGTACAAACATAAAAAAATTAATTAGAGTTTCCCAAATAATATAATTGCCCCAAAAAATTATATAAGCCTAACGCAACCAAAAATATTAAACTATACCCAACTATAACCAATAAACTAGCTCAACCAATTAAACAATATAAAAGCCAAACAAAGTAAAGTAAAAAATATCTCACAAAACACCAGGCATTTCAAGAAAAGGAAACTCCTCTGGATTTTCCCTGCAAAGTAAGAGGCTACAAAAGAAACAACTATGCAACATATTACGATCTCGTTAGGAAAGGCTCCAAACAGGATCTGGATTAATCGAATCGGATTCGGAGCCTATGCTTCCAACCGAATTGCCCCCTTTCTGGATGGCCAAGTACGATGCAAGGAAGCCGTCTGGGCTGACTGAATCGTTTCCGAACACGATTCAGGCAGTCTGTCTTGCTCAGAGCCGATTAGTGCAGCTTAATGTGGACCGTTTCCGAACGAGCAAATATGATGACCAATTCGGACAGCCGCATCGACTCGGTTTTGACAAGGTGAAACAGCTTTGGGAATCGTACTTTGAGGGCCCGTAGCAGGCCCTCGGTCGCGGGGGATACCCATGGGTCACACCTTTCCAAGCATACACAGTGTGGCGGGCACCATGGGGTGCCCACCACAGAGTGCACGCTTTTTCAATGGGAGCCTGTGTTCACGTTGGCTACAAAGGCTCCCATTGAATTCAATGTGAGTTCGGACTCCCCCGATCCGAGTCGTTAGGAAAGCATTCCGGAACCAATTCGGTTGGAATGCTTTCCAAACAAGATCATGATCAGCCACTAAGTCTCCAAGTAAGTATTACTTCTATTTAAAATAAAAAGTAAACAATTTCTAACACACTGTTTAACGTTTCTCTTTTTTAAACAAAAGATTGTCCAACCTTCTACTTCAAACCCAACAAAAACTACACATCTAACACTACAAATTAAAGTAAGTGTGATTATATAACAACTTTAAACTTACTGCAACAGCAACACCAAAACGTGCTTCCAAGGTCGGCAAACAGTAAATCAAAATTATATGCAACAAATAAAACTACTTTTTCCCTCTCAACAAAAAAGAAAAAAAAAGATAGGTTACACACAGAAACTTCCTGAAATAAAAGATTTCAACAAAACAGAACTTCTCTAAAGAGCATACAAGTAAGTTTAAACAAGAAATAGGAAATGCTTATTTAACTGTATATTAATAAAAACATATATTAAAAATCAAATTTTTCTGATTTATATTAGTACAGTAATTGAAGAAATAATGACAGAAGGCACAACATTTATTACATCACAGAAGGGGGAACTATTATTGTGTTACATGGGATATACCTACAGCCAAGAAAATGCTTCTACTGAACATATTAATTGGAAATGTAGTAAACTATTATTCCAATGCATGTTGTGGGAGTGCAACTACTAAAGAAACTGTAATTATTAATGTGAAAGAGCATAATCACCACCTAAATGTACCAGAAATATAAGTGAGAGAAGTTTTAGAAAATATCCTAGAAGCACTATACGGAAGAACCCAAAACACAAATACTGAAGAATATACTAGCCAAGTACCTGAACATATAACAGGCCAATTACCATCAATACCCACCATGAAGCACCTGATAACAAGCACTACAAGGGCCACTAGTGACACCCCACCTACATTTAAAACACACAGGGAGATAGACATACCAACAAAACTAACATTAACCCATAGATAGGAACCCTTCCTACTACATAAAAAGTAAAAATAATGACAAACAAATTATAATCTTCTCTTCCTCTAAAACTTGCTAAAACGGTCCCAATGTCAGTCATTATGATGGATGGTACATTTGTCAGTCAGTCAGTCAAAGTAACGTATATTTAGAATGTAGGTCTATAAACAACATAAAAACATAACACTTTATTTAAATATTCTAAAATCATCCTAAATTCATCAACAGTTGCCATTACAATAGACTCATTTCCATGTACATTCTTACAGAATTACACAATACTCAATATATAAATCACAGGGACACCTGTATATAAGCATTGATACTTTAAAAGCAATAAGAATTCCTATTATACCTTTCTAAAAACTTTATATCAGGTAAAACTATCTAAAATCCATCTCCATCATTGCTTTCACGCCCTACTTTTCCTTTTCTGTAAGAAACCTTTTTACAGCATTTATATATCTTGCAATAGCTATTGCAATCTCAAGGTTAGGCATATCTGTAAGAAGTTCAATAGCTTGTGCACAAAATTCGGTACCGTATATTAAAAAGATGGGGCATAAAAACTGTTACCGCAGTGCTAACACTTTTAGGCAGTCCACTAATATGTGTAAAATATCACATTTTGTGCCGAACCTACATGTGCATTTACCATCGGATGGTATGAATTTAATTTTTATTCTTTCATTTGTCATAACAGGGTTAATTCCAATTCTCAGTCTTAAAACTTCTGATCTAAGCCATTGATTAGGTAATGCATCCAGATAGGGGTACCAAATTTCTTTCACCCAACTATTTAGCAAACATTTCACTGATTTTTTTTTCCCAGGTACTCCAAGTCTTCCATCCTAGACAATTCCTTCCTAAGAGTTCTGAGTTCACTTTTTGTTACTTCTATTTGTAGGGTCTGCTGGTAAATTCTCACCTTTAGGTTTTTAAAAACAGAATACAGTTTCTTTATAAATGGTACATTTAAAATGTGTCTCAAACCATTCTATTAACTATACACCAGCCACGGTGAATTTCAAAACACCAATATTCCTTTTTTTGTGCTTTACTTCCTAAAAGAAGGCAGTACCTACATGGAACTGCTCAACCAAATCAAACAACATAGAAACAACTATTACCCAAAAATTATAATTGACTTTGAGCAAGCTATGATTCAGTCTATCCTAAAAATATACCCCCACATAGCCAAAAAGGATGTTATTACCATTTCAATCAAAGTGTATGGCGTCACCTACAGAAATTTGCACAAAGTGTGGATGATGCCCCCAATTTGCCTTTCAGGTTAAAAAAATGATTGCACTAGCCTACGTCCCTGTCACAGAAGTAACCAACCATTTACACCATCCTAATAGAAAGCCCCTATTATCAAAATAATGAAGACAAACTTACTACCTACTACTTAGAGGACACTTGGGTTGGCAGACTGCATAGGTTAGGACACAGACGGCAGGCAAAATTCCAGATACCAAGGTGCAATGTCTATGAAAGCTCCTTGGCACAGGAAGCAAAAACAAACTACCCAATGGAAGGATGGCATAATGCCTTCCAATCCACACTAAGGAAACGCAAGCTTGTAAGAAAGAAATAACCCGCCCTTCCCCTACAAAACAATACATTTTCAAATGAAAACATAAATACCATTAAGCTATACAAAACTAGTTTGCAACACATACCTTAATAATAACTTACACTGTAAATACCAAATAGCACTGCAAACGCAGTAAAACACTCGAAAAACTTAGCAATAACAATACACACATAGTTTACACAACTATACTACATCCCCCCAAACTTAGACATCCCTTAAAAACAGTAAAAACTAACTTGCCTCTACCGATAAACAGCAACACCTGCCTGCAACTTCTTCCTTCCAGAAACAACCCTAAATAAGATCAATAGACTACTAAATATACTTAGCGGTAGAAAAAAATGGCTACCTAATAGAAGTTTAAAAAAAGACTATCTCGACAAAGGAATTAATGGAAAAAATTGCACCAATGTTATAAAAATGTGCAATTTTTTTAGAAATGTTAAAAAATAATAAACATTCACAACAATGTTATAAAAATTATTAAAAACATTGTCAAATAAATATTAAATATTATACCATATATAAAGTTATTTAATGTATACCAATAATATTTATGTCAAATAAAACTTACATTATGCATAAGAAAATGTTGCTAAACTATACAAACTATAGCATATAGTATTTACGAGATGTATCAAATTCTCGGCGCCTCCAATGTGGTCACAATGACACTCATACCGTATGAAGTGATGCATGCAGCAATTGTTGACGGCAGTTGTGGGAGGAATTAGTTCATCGCTTGTAGGATTTCTGAATAAAAGTGGATTTTTAAGCACTTCACGAAGTGGCCAGATTATCTCAGGCTACGGGCACTGAAGGTAACATGACACTTGATACGGTACGAGTGGCGTTGTGACCGCATTTGAGGCATTGGGAATTTGATATGACCTTGTACATAGAAATAGGTTCTAACATGCGCACATTTTATGCATTATTTGTGGCACATCCCTAAAGTAGTTTGGTCTCTGAAGTACTCAGAATTTGTTCTGAGACAGATGACTTAGTCCTGAAAAGACCCCTTCATTCATTCAGGGTTGAAACGTCGGCATTCCCCTACCCCCAACTTGGTTTCCAGATTGAGTGCGATCAATAGGGATTGTTGAATGATCCACAACATCCTAACGTATATATCTAAAATCATGTATTGAACCAGGGGTTTTGTACAGTGTCTTAGGAATATGTTTTATGTATTTATACACTCACTTGAGCACTGCGTCGTCTGCACTTTTGTACAATGTCACACCGACTACTGCTTATAATTTGTGGAATACATACTGGCAACATAAACCCTCTCAGTCTCATGTTTGTTTTGGATATAATTCAAGTAATAAGCCATCACTGAATTATCCTATCAATACATAGATTGGTGGACTCTCCTAACAGGTTGTAGGGTGTCCCACAAGTTAAATGAGCCCCAAGGTACATTGTATACATAGTAAACACAGAACTACATAAGAGGCACTTCTACCCCTTCCCCCACCAAAACCCCTTATCCAAAAAAGGGTGCGGCTGGTGCCGATGTCCTGGGGTGTTTCACACCTCTCGATGGAAACTGGCTATTAAAAGCCTCGAAAGACAAGCTGGATAGCCACTCTTTGAAGTGCTATTGAGCAAATTTTCCCTGCCACCATCTGTTATTGTTACACCTCACAAAAGGTTCAGGTAATAAAAATCAAATATCAGCAGTTAAACAATAGGCGCTTAACCAATAAAACAAAAGAAGGAGAAGAAGAAGCCTATACACACTTATTAACAATTCTACAAAAACAGTTATATTTTATTATAGATATATAGTTAGGTTAAAATTGTTGTTTTTTGGGATAGATTGCAATCCAGTTTGTTTTGCGCATGTACAGGAAGAGCCCAGCCATCTGGCATTTTACCTGTGTGAACTTTGAATTCTCATTCTTAGATTTGTTTGAGCAGTTCCATTTTCAGGGAAGGCAGATCTGATTCCCTTTGAAGGCTGGAGAATTTAATTTGTTTGCAGTTTTATATAGCACTTGACCCGAAGGTATTGGAGCACTTTACGTGAGCCCCAGTTACATTACACAAGGACACATTCATTTTTTGTAGGTACAGGGAGATTTAGGCCCTAATTGGGATTTCGGTCACAGTTGCCTCCGACCGACATCCCTGCGGTTTCAAAACCGACCGCGCTCGGGTCGGCCGTCCGAAACTGCAATTACGATGCTACAGCACATGGTGCAATCGCAAACTCCCATTTCCCTATGGAAGCTTGTGAGGCGGTCGGAAACCGGACGCAGCACAAGCACTCATAGAGAAATGGTAGCTCTGTAAATCCCTGCACTGTGTGGAAGCCACTTCACTGTACCTGCCACACGGTACAGGAATGTAAGAGTGGGTTGGCCGCGGAGAGATGGGGGCCCTGCTAGGGGTCCCCAAAGCTGCTTTCTGACAGGCTTTCCATGTCGGAAACCCCGACATGGAAAGCCTGTCAGAAACCGACATCATAATCCCAATGGCGGAAATGCCGTCTGTAAGGGATTGTGTTTGGTTTACGACTGGCCGATGGGTTCCTTGAGCCCGCCAGAAACCTGCCGGATTGACCGTCTGGTTTGGATTCCGACTGCCATAATCGTTATACAGCTGTTGGAATCCAAGCCAAGGATGTCGGTAGGTAAGCCTCCGATGAGCGGTTGGAGGCTTATCAACCAACATCCTAATTAGGGCCTAAGTGATTTGTGTTTGGCCAAAGCCCGGTTTCCCAGTTCTAAACATTCACGTCATTTGGTGGTAGTCAAGGGTTCCAAAAAGCTTTGTCCCTCTCTGAGGCCTCTAAAGAAGTGCCAGGAGCAGCAGGAAGCAAGATAGAGGTCACAGCTGTGACCCATGACTACCTCCAAATGACAACCATGGTTCCAAAGTCGTCAGCTCTGGCCGTTACACCACATCCTCTCCGCTCTACTTACGTTCCATTGCTGTAGGCCAGGTACCGCCAAGGATCAACTCCACAGCTAAAAGCATGCTGGTGGTTTGTAGGCAGTGAATACTGGAAGATTGTGGTTTATTTTTATCAACAGGCTTTCACCAAAAGCGAGAGAGAGAGGAAAGCAGAAAAGAAGGAAAGACGGAGAAAGAGAACTATAAGAAAAATTGAAAAAGGGACAAAGCAGAGATGAAAAAAGAACCTACGAGAGTGAAATAAAGAGACAGGAAGTGTAGGTTGGCAGAAGTAAGAGGGAGAATCAAGACTAGACGTCTGTGACATTTGAAAGTGTAGCATTCGGTGGCTCCGTAGTAGAATACGAAGAAACACTTTGGGCCTCAGCTATTTTTTTTAACAAAAGGAAACCTCATGCGTTCGTCTTTTATCCTTTGGTTGGCAGGAGGTGACTGCATCGGCTGGTGTTGATCCAGAATATTGCCTAGTGAATAATATCATACCTTAATAACTTAGTTAGAATATGTAGAACAAACATATTGACAGGTAAGTATGCATAGATTGCATACATTGGCTACCAATAAAAGAGAGATTAAAATTCAAGGCCCTCTGCATTGCTCACAGGGTAACGTATTTTCAGGAGCCACATGACCTCCATCTTGTTTCTCCCTACATTACTTCCAGAGATCTGAGCACAAATAATCGCTCTCTGTTAAGTGTGCCCAGAGTCAGGAGAGCAAGAGGGGGCGGCCGGTCCTTCAGTTACCTCGCCTCAAAGCTCTGGAATACTCTCCATCTACTTAAGGTCAGACAAACATGTACTCAACTTTAGGTAATAATTGAAAACTCACTTTTTCACACAAGTAGAGTAAATCCTTCACAGGCTCTCTCACGTGGTTTCCGCCAGAGCCGCGAAACCCGTATATGGATAGCGGTGCACTCTACAAATATTCTATAATAATGATACGAGCTTTTCTATACCCAACTTCACCTCCACATACCTTGGTGACATCCACATTGTCAAAGTACGTAGATGTGGAGTTAAGAATAGTAAATCTATACTTCCCTATAAGCACCTAACTTTCGAGATATGCGTCTCCCTGATATTTAGGCTACAATATTAAGTTATGATATTCCCTACTCGATATGCCAGACTACAACCCATTGGCTGATCAGATATTCGTGATTTGTACGTACTGTACGGCTAGTCAACTTCTATGTCTCCACGGTGGAGCACAGACTGCATAATGGCTGTTGTTCCTTTAGGCCGGAATATTCATCTGCAGATGACACTTTAGGGTTTCATGACTATTCTCAATGTCGAAAAACATAAAACTACATACTAGGCCACTGGAAGACGCCACCTGAGGTGTTTCTTTCAGGGTGAACATCTTGTGATTTTTAGAAAACGCACTTTTCCCACAGAGAGCAAGTTGCAGTTCCGGTGATAGGGTTTCAGTCATCGGATACTTCCAGCTCAGGTGTGCCAAGCCAGGGTTCCACAGTGCCCCAACCAGTTCTTATTGTTTATGCTCGAGGGACATGAAACACCCCCTCGTGTGACAGGCCCAGCCACACTGCTCAGTAAGGGAACACATACTTACTTATTCGAGGTTTTGCCAGTGGGATAGCTGTGGAAAAGAAACGCAAAAATGATAATAATATCAAAAAAATCCATGAACTATTTTGCAATGAAAGAAACCATTTCTAACGCCAGTTATCAAACACGTTATAAAATATAGAAGGATAAAGCTAACGATCAACTGCAAATATAATCGACAAGTTAAACAGTACACTGTAAGCCAGCTTGTTTGATTGGTTGAATTGTGACCAATCAAAAACATGTTTACTCATACAACATACGGGTCTTTTTGTACCTGCACCAAGAAGGCGTTCTGTTGTCTTTCATCTTCTATAGCATGTTGATGTCAGCCCCAGATCACCATTCAAATGATAGAAAATGGTAGCCCAGAAGGGAGCTTGACTTTCTTTGATTATGTTTATTATTAAAAAACAGTATTTTACTGTCTTAAGGATATTTCAACGGCCACTGCTTAAAGACCTTTCACCATAATATTACTAACTTTAAATCCCTTGCTTTTCCTGTCATTGACTTTTATTTTTTTCAGTTCACTTTGTGTGCATAGGATAGCAGATTTGGTCTATTTCTATCATAATTCAATACGTAGCTAAAAAGCGTGGCTACTTCAGATTGCATGTTCACGACCTGTACACGTGCCTTTGGGGATAATGATGAAATGCTGAGCAAATAACCGGCGTATCCTTAATGTAAGGTGCCTTTCTGCATTTCCATTATCGAGGCTTGAAATAGTGAACAACGATCTGACAGATTTATAAAAGCCTAATTGTCCTTCTTTCAGGAAATAGGATGCCTTACATTCATTGTCTTATGAGAGATTCCACTCATGTACCCTCTCTAACTCAGACCCTGTTACTTCTGTCTATGCAGGTAGCAGAAATTCCAATTTTTGTGTAGTAAGAAACATGTTGAGAACAAGGGACATAAAGAATGTTTTGGATTTTTTTGCCAGTCCTTAATTATCAAATGCTCGCACTCTATCAAGTATTTGACACTGTCCATTAAGCAGAAGCACAACGGCAAATAGACAGAACAAGCATTTTCAATGCAATAGGTCTCGCATTTTCCAGAGTTTAAGCTATTGACATTGCAATTTACAATGCCTTTTATTTATCTTGTTTTTTAAAACAACACATAAATAAAAGGCATTGTCATTTACAATGCCAATAGGTCAAACTCTCGTAATTGCGAGACCTATTGCAATGCAAATGCTTGTTAACAGTTTAGGGGCATTTCTAAACGAGAGCCCGGTGAAAAGACAAAAAGATAACAACGAGAACGGTCTGTAAAATGACGTAATTTACCACCAACTATCAGCCGAAGGAGGTCTGTAATTGTCGTGCGCTATGTCCGAACCGAGGAGGGTCTCCAACTGCCGTGAGCTGCCTCCTTCAATAGGCCATTGAGGTCTGTAACTCTACTGCTCTGCGGGAAACATCATTTACCACGAAGGCATTACCACTACTAACATTTACCACGTGACACTTACCACGCAGGGTGCCTTCCACGCAGGGTGCCTTCCACGACGTCTTTACCACGGGCTGGGGGGGAGATGTGGTATTCCTTCGAGTCGTTCTGCGTGGGCTTGGGGGGCAGAGGGGGGCTGGGGGGGGTCTCCCCCCCCAAAAATAACAAGCGGGGGCAGAGGGGGGCTGGGGGGGGTCTCCCCCCCAAAAAATAACAAACAGTTTACTTTAAAAAAAAAAACGAACATAATTTTAAAAGAAAAAGGAAAGAGCCTCCCCCAAAGACGTGCCGTGTACGTCAAAAAAACAGTCCTTTTTTTATTTTGGTATACGTGTTTTGACGCTTGTTTCAATGGAGGATGGAAGTAAGGGCTCGTAGAGAAAGACGTGCAGGTAAGACGTTTCTAGGCGTAGTAAAATCCTACGTTGTAAATACCAGCGTGGTAAAGCCACTTGCGATGTAAAATTCGCGTGGTAAAGCCATGCGTGGTAATTGAAATCGTGGTATAATCATATATTCCTGCTCTGCCTCAGTCTATGGGCCCAGGGAGGCCTGTAAACTGTTGTGCTCTGCTGCCTTCTATTAGCTGAGTGGTCTGTAAACTGTCGCACTACCACCACCTATGAGCCGAGGGAGGTCTGTAAACTGTCGCGTTTTACGTCCAAGGAGAAGGCGGACTGTAAACTGCCGTGCTCTGCCTCCTTCAATGAGCCAGGGAGGTCTGTAACTCTACTGCTCTGCCTCCGTCTATGGTCCCAGGGGAGCCTGTAAACTGTTGTGCTCTGCCACCTTTTATTAGCAGAGTTGTCTGCAAACTGTCACACTCTGCCAACACCTATGAGTCGAGGTCGGTCTGTAAACTGTAGCGCTCTATTTCCACGAAGGCGGACTGTAAACTGTTGTGCTCTCTCTCCTTCTATGAGCCAAGGTAGGTCAGCAACGTAGTGCTCTTCCTCCTCCTATGATCCGAGAAAGGTCTGTAAACTGTCGCGGTCTACGTCCGAGTCGAGGGAGGTCTGTAAACTGTTTTGCTTTGCGTGGTGCGTGACAAAGCATTCGAAGATCCCACCTGCGAGTTACAGGGCATTAACTTAAAAAATCTGCATCACCTAACAATGTTCTCCCCGTCAGTTGCAATCAAAATACCGCCCTCGCACTCCGCATCCTTCGTGCTCAAGAGCGAAAGCAGATAAAACCACTGGCAGGTGTCCGCGCTGCAGACTATGAAGTGTAAACCAAACACAGGCCCGGCTGGGCAGCTCGTTTGCCGCAACTGCAATTGGATATTACTTCAAGTACATGTGCCTTGTCTGTATGGCGTTCGCTAAAAAAGACAAGTGTTCCCACTGCATTGAGGATCCTACTGTCAACATCTCTGTCCTGCTAAACTTTTATTCAAGGTAAAGCATGGGGACGTGTTGTCTCGTCACTGTGCATGCGCGTTTGAGGCTTTGAGTTCCTTTGGGCGGGCGGGACTTCCGTCTTCGGAAGTCCCGCGCACGCGCCCACGGAGTGCCTGAAAGCGGGGCTCCCATGCCCGAGGGAGAGCCCCGGCTACAGAAGTCCCGGCAGTAAGTGTGGCTTAGTTCTAGGGGGGAGGGGGGTGCGCTCTTGTGTGTGTGTGTGTGTGTGTGTGTATGTGTATGTGGGCGGCGGCGGGGGGGGGGGAGGGGGGTCTATGTGTGCGTGCGTGAGTGTAGGTGCGCTGGTGTGTGTGCGGGGGGTCTCTGTGTGTGCGTGTAGGTGCGCTAGTGTGTGTGTAGGTGCGGGGGGGGGGTGTGTGTGCGCCTGTGTATGCGTGTGGCTGTGATGTGCGCATGCGTGAGTGTGGGTGTGCGTGCACGCAGTGTAATCCAGCCAAGAGAAGCGCGTGGCAGTTTCTTGTCCTCCATTCCCCCGAGTCAGCTAGCTATAAGTCTCCACCTGGACGCATCCTTTGGATGCGAATTCCAGGCTCGACCTAAAAAACACACAATTTGCATATTTTGCAGGTTTCACAAGAATGCTGTATATTGCTCCAGGGGATAAAAAGGGTACTGCCAGATGTGCTGCATAATTCCAAATAATTCAGATAACAGTGCAGCTTGGCTCTGACTATGGTAAAGCTCTGCATAGTAGTCCAGGGGGCTATCAATATAAGGGAATACACATTTCACTGGGAACCGTGAAAGATTTAATTGATCCCTGTGAAATATGGGGTTTTTATAGCACTGTGTTTTGTGCAATAAAAGCACCTAGATGTTCAACAAGAGAGTCAAGGCACTCCATTATTTATCATTTAGTAACATAGTTTCTAGTGTAAACTGTATGTATTCTACTGCTGTTGGTATATCAGTATATATGTCGCTATTTGTTTCACTGAGATAGACAATCGACATTCGATATTATGAGGTCTAGCACTACACCATTAAACACGCAGGGCCTGGTGGAGCAACGTGTTTTGTACACTCTCTGCCTATGGGGTAAAAGTTGACATATTAGGACAACAGTTCAACGTTATGATCTTCAGCATGGCTAAAGGGGGCTGGCTCTCTATATATTGTACTAAAAAGAAGCCTACTGTGCAGAGAGTCCAGAGAATCCCCAAATAGTACACGCTACTGATTTGTTTTAAATTTCGTTTTTAGACTTCGTTTTCTAGAGAACATACCTGCACTTTAAAATTTGATTAAGGGAACTGGTCTCCCGTTTTTGCACAGGGACTGACTACTAGTCTTAGACTCATGAGGAATCCTTCTTTTGTGTTGGGGGCTCTGAGGTCGGCGGTCTAGCTGCCAGGCTCAGGCGGCTACTTAACCGAGCCCAACGCAAGCGCGCAGATCCTAGAGGTGTATCGCGCTGCTGCATGTCAATTTCGCTGCTATGTGGTTTGCTGCTAAATTGTTTTTAAAACAGAAAAGAAGAAATTCACGCTACTGATTTGTTTTAAATTTCGTTTTTAGACTTCGTTTTCTAGAGAACATACCTGCACTTTAAAATCTGATTAAGGGAACTGGTATCCCGTTTTTGCACAGTGACTGACTACTAGTCTTAGACTCACGAGGAGTCCTTCTTTTGTGTTGGGGGCTTTGAGGTCGGCGGTCTAGCTGCCAGGCTCAGGCGGCTACTTAATCGAGCCTGATGCAAGCGCGTAGCGTGCGCGCGTAGCGGGCGTGCCAGAGGCAAGCCCGTCTGCGCCCGTCATCGCCAGTCAGACGTCAGGAGCCAGGGATGCTGCCGGTTTTGCCCCAGGGAGATTAGTTCTATCGGCTGATTTTAAGCGTTCCTTATGGAAAGACAGTCCTGGATGTCCCATTCAGGGTATAGCTCACTGTGATGGTCCATTTAGCTGTCCGAATTGTAAGTTCTCCTCTTTAGTTGATCAACATAAAGATGAGTTGCTGGGTCCTGGCAAGTCTGCCAGGACCGAGGGGGAAAATAACTTGGTGATTATTTCTCTTAATTGCCGTTCTTTGGTTAGACACTATGAGGATATCTATGTCCTTCTGGAAGACCATCAGCCAGACGTCTGTTTTCTCACAGAGACATGGCTCACGGCTGATTCAACGACAATTGAATTACTGGCACTCCCAGATGGATATAAAATTTTGACCTTGAATAGAGACTCTAGAGGGGGCAGACTAGCAGTGATTTTTAGAGCTAACTATACCTGTATAATTGAACAACAGGAGTTAGAGGGAAGTGAATGTGTTAGTTTTAATGTTTTAATCTCTCAGAAGTTCACATTCTCGGGCCTACTAATATATAGGCCGCCTGGTCCTTCCAAAACTTTCAAATTAGCCTGTGTTGAACTGGTGAGTAAGCTCGCCCTAGGTTGGGCCAATTTCACTCTGGTAGGAGAACTAAACCTCCATCTTGAGAATCTAGAAGATCCAGACATAGTCAATTTCCTGGAGGATCTAGGGGCGTGTCATCTTGAACAATTGATGCGAGGACCTACGCATGTAGCAGGTCATCTTCTGGATCCAGTCTTCTCGAATTTAAATACACTGATGGTGCATAATCCTGATCAATTACTATAGACAGACCACTATCTGATTAAGATGAATCTGCGGATTGACGGGCCTAAAGACAGAAGCTTACGTCAACATACACTTAAACGTGCCTGGCACAAGCTCAATTGGGATAATCTCGCGAATGAGCTTCAGGTGTCGGTCCCTATGTTAGCTAAAGACCCAACGGAGGGCTATGATGAGTTTGTATCATGGATCAGGCGATCCCTAGACCATCTAGCTCCGGAGAAATGGACACCTGTTCGCAAAGCTAAGGGTAGCCACTGGTATAATGCAGAGCTGGCTACCCTCAGGAAACATTGCAAAGGGTTGGAGCATATTTGGAGGTGGGACTACGATATATTGGCCAAAAACCAATATAGGTCAGCTATAAAGGAATACCAGAAAAGGATTCAGGTGGTTCGGGCCTCCTTTAATGCAGAACAACTAAATAACACCGAGAATAAGGCAAAATGTATCTTTACATTGGTCACAACGTTGACGGAGGCCATGAGTGAATCAGCCATTCGGTCTAATAAACAGTGCGATGACCTGGCTGAACATTTCATCACGAAGGTGAATAAGATATACAAGGCCTTTCCGGTAGTACCACAGTCATCTGAGCAGGTCTGCTCACCCACCTCCTTACTGAGCGACATCCCATCGATTACTAACCCAGAGTTGAAAGTACTTTGTACTAAAATAAAATCCAGATCTCCACTGGATCCTTTGACGCCAGCCCACTTTCTTAAATTGCTGCCAGTCATTCTACAACCATTGGGGCAAGTACTGAATGCATCCATTGCCTCTGGTTCTGTTCCCAATTCCTGGAAAAAGGCGAAGGTTCTACCACTGTTAAAGAAGTCAAACCTTGACTCTGCCTCTGTTTAGAGCTACGGGCCCATTTCAAGACTTTCATGGGCGGCTAAGATCTTGGAGGCACATGTCTACGCCACTCTTTCCGAATTCCTTTCTATCAATAACATCCTTGACCCGTCGCAAAATAGATTTCATCCTGGCCATAGCACAGAGTCTGCGCTATTGGACTGAACACCTTTGGGCGGCCCTCGATGGCGGCACGACATCTGCACTAATATTGTTGGATTTGAGTGCCGCCTTCGATACGGTGTCCCATTCTATTCTTTTGCGACGTCTGGAGGAAGTTGGGATCCGGGATCTGGCGCTGAGTTGGTTGACCTAATTTTTGGAAGAGCGGACATTCCAAGTGGATGTTCCCCCTTTTTCCTCTAACACCTTCAAGCCCGGCCAAGGTGTGCCGCAGGGCTCTGCCTTGAGTCCCCTGCTCTTTAATATATATATTATGCAATTGACATTGCTAGCAAGGAGTAAAAATCTTACCGTGGTTTCGTATGCAGACGATACGCAGCTGGTGGTAGCCCTCTCTCGCACCAATGGCTGTGATACGGCCCCAGCTGCAGCAGACTTTCAAAACAGTCTCGCCTCAGTGGTGGATTGGCTGTCAGCCAATTGTTTGCAATTAAACGCATCCAAAACAGAGGTTCTGATAGTGGGCAAAGATAGGGGCTCTTGGAGTGATCTTTGGTGGCCTACTAATCTTGGTCCCGCCCCCACCCCATAGACTGTGGTGAAGAATTTAGGGGTTTGGCTGGATGAGGCTCTTAGCTTTCAAATCCAAGCTAAGAAAGTGCCAGGAACTTGATTTGGGTTATTGCGGAAGCTTAAGCCTATTTTTTGATTTTTTGATGCTTCTACGCGTCAAACTATTGTTCAGGCGACAATCTTGTCACACCTGGATTATGGCTCGGTTCTGTACCTGGGAGCCAATAAGTGAGAGATCAAGAGGGTTCAGAACCTGGCTGCTAAAACACTCCTGAGATTACAGAGGTCCAGTTCAGCCAGGAGGGCCTTGTGGCGTTTACATTGGCTTCCCATGCAGAGGCGCATTGAGTTTAAGGCCCTCTGTTTGGTTTTTAAAGCGTGGAGGCTGGCTTCACCTGAGATTTTGATAGATCTAGTCACACCCTATGAGCCCACGCGCCAGCTTCGATCCTCTGGCCAAAATTTGCTGTCGGTTCCTCGGATAAAGAAAATCAGGGCTGGAGGTAGAGCCTTTAGACTGAAGGCAGCTAAATTGTGGAACTCATTGCCAGCTAATATCCGAGGTATTAGCAGCTACTTACCTTTTAGGAAGGCGATTAAGACCGACCTTTTTCCTAGGGATTAGGTGGTGAGCTGGTCATTGTGGTAGCGGTCCTTTATACTCTCTTGGTCAGCGCCGGGAACACCCCCTTGCTGGGGTAGCTGTAGCGCTATATAAATTGTTTAACATAACATAAAGGTAAAAGCAAATAATTCCAATGCTCTTTTTTGTGGTAGTGAGACTGAACAGTTAGGGTTATCGGAGGGTAGTGCTAAGCATTTGTTGTTCCCACAGAGGCAAGACATGAGACACACACTCAAGAATAAATTAGAGGCCAATTTATAAAAGTAAGGGCGATTTTTATATATTTTCTAAGACCAAGAAAACAGTTCTAAGGTAAGGACTTTTGGTGTAACGATTTTTCAAAGTTCGGAAAATGTATCACTTTTGTGCACAATTACACACTATAGGAACAATGGGGAAAATTGCATTTAAAATCAGGCAATGCTTTCACAAAGTTCCCCTCTCATTTTAGGTCGATGTTGGGCCCAGGTCTGAAGTTCCAGCAGGAGAAGTTTGGTAGCGTCCTGGATCGGGTGGCAGCAGAGTGCTGAGGGTCTTGGAAACTGGTGTGCAAAGACGAAGGGGACCACTTGATAATGCACTGCACAGATGGACTTACATCCTTAGAGGGAGGAGGTCGCAGGGGCCTAGGAACCATGGGAGCAGAGCTGGTTAGTCAGTGCTAGAGCCGAGTGCAGGGTGAACAGGTCAGCCGGACATCTTTAGGGTCCTCACTGACAGGAGCGGGCAACTTCGAGAGACAATCTTGGAATAGCTGGGTCACTCAGGACGTGGGTCTCGGGTGTCTCGATGTCCCTCAATGGATGCTTGCTTTTGGTACTTTGGGAGTACAGAGTAGACTCTTCTTCCTGGTTTTTACCTTTGGGGGTCCAGTACCCCGGGTATTGGTACGCTGTGGCTCCGGTAGGTCCTGGTGCCTCCAAACCTGGTGGAGAGGCAGATCTGACCCTCCAAAGGTGTTGTACCTCTTTTTGCTTCGGTGCTGAGCTGAGGTCATCAGGGAGCAGCAAGTGGACAAACCGGACTTCGGTGGCTGCGGTGTTCAGGGGAGTGATACCTTCACTCCAAGGGAGCTTCTCAGCAATTTCTCGAATGTTGTAGGTGTTCCGTGGTTCTTGGAATCCATGCAGGATCTGGAAGACACAGCAGGCAGTGATTGTTGAGTCCTTGGAGCAGCTGGCAAGGTTTTGTGCCTTTTTCTTCTGCAGTAAGGCTTCAGTTATCATGCAGCGGATCTTCTTTTTCCTGGTCATCTTTGGTCCAATTATTCTGATGTTCAAGTCTCAGGGAACCACCTAAATACAGAAGTTTGGGGTGTTATAAGGGGTGACAGGTAATAGCCAGTGGGCTATCTAATCTATGTTTAGGGTGTCTACACTCTTCAGTGACCACTTCCTGTGGGGAGGGGCAATAACCTAGCCCTGATTGGATGTTTTCTCACCATCTCAAGATGGTGGAATTTCAGAAGAGGGGTTCACCTCACCTGCCCCGCCCTATGAGTGGTGCAGGTGAAAGCAGGACCCTTCTCCTCATCTAACTAATTTGCCGTCTTATCTCCTCCCAAAAGTGTAGCAGGAAAGGGGTCTTGGCCATCCCCACTATCTGTGGGTTCTTAGGTTCGATTTCAAAGGCGGCATTGCTTTTGAAGCTTTCCACCCTGGAAGGCTAACCTGTCCTGGAGGAGGTGTGACAACCCCAGCCCAGAGCAAGTATTGTTTCTGTCCTGTGAGAGCCCTGGCGCTGGCTCTCACCCCATGAGGTCGGAAACATATCTGGTGGTAGCAGGCTGGTGAAACTGGCCAGAGACCCCACTAGTGTTTGGTTAAGTTTCAGGGGACCCTCTAAAAGGGTCTCCTGTGTTAATTCATTTACATATCCAACACTGGCAGCAGTGAGGTTTTATTAGGACAAGATGTTTGGTACCAAACATCTTAGAAGTCAGTGAAGCCATCATGGACCTAGGAAAATCGTGTTGACAAGTATGCAGCCCATGTAGTCTTTATGGCTTCCATGTTCACTAACAACATCACAGAATGGACTGGACAACAGTCACGGCCCTCGCAGGTAAGTGCTGTGGGGCAGTGGGCCGGGTGGGGGGGGGGGGGAGTTCGAAAGATGATGACGAGGGTAAATTAAATAAATCATTATTTTTCCCTCGTCATCGCTCGTTGAAATCCTCCCCCACCCGGCCCCACCGCTCTTACCTGCATTGGCTGCGGCTGCTGGACATTGTAGGGACAAATCTGCTCATACTGATATGCCAACACATAGGATTTAGTGCACCCCGCCTTAGAGATAAAGGTCTGCAGTAGGGGTGACTTACCTATATCTTATGCAGTGCTTGGGAGGCACAGGACACAGGGCTGTGTACCATGTCGACTCTTCGGATTTTCCTGCACCAAGACATGCAGCCTGCAATGGCAGAGTGCATAGCCTTGGTGAGGGGGCCTGGGGTGGCACAACCATTGCTGCAGCCACAGAGGACCCTCTTCAGTGCCCACACACTAAGTACCAGGGAGTACCACTTACTAGGGACTTACAGGGGTAGCTGAAGTTGTGCCAATTGTGGTCCAGTGTTTTAAGAAAAAGATCTGGCACTGGGAACGTGGTAAGCAGGGACCCAGTGCACTTACAGTTCAACATCACATCAGACATCAGGCAAAAGTTGAGGGCTAACCATTCAAAAAAAGGCACTTTCCTACAATGGGCCATGACCACCTGGACTCTTTGGTTTCCTTCTGCTTGTTGAAACAAGTGAGTTTACACTCTGTTTCATGACAAGTTCATTGACTGACCTTTCTCAGCTTTGTTCAGAATAAAAGAAAGCAGGATTAAAAAGAAAGCAGTTTTTTGGTTAAGAAACCTAGTCCAGGCAAACTTATAGGCCTGAGCTCCTTGAGGGAATCTGGGTTGCTTTGAATCAATAAATAAATACATAAATAAATACTGGAGCTCTGGGCTTCTACCAGTCATTAGAAGCCGGGAGCACTCCATTGTTTTCAAAGGAGTTCCCAACATGTCAATGTTCTAATACCATTTATGATAATTTCTATAATACTTTTGTCGCGTATATTTTTGTTGGCAGAATTTCGCTTTGGAATATGCGGCCAGGTACACTTTAAAACATTCACAACTGAAGTGCAGAGTTTGTGAGACATGACGATTATTTTTGGAGGCACTCAAAAAGTTTTTTTTCTATTGTAAAGAAATCTGCTACTGTATGTCTATGTTTTATTTAAATAAATGTGCTTTATTGCTGAACCTGTTCTCTGCAGGTTAGCAGGAGAAGGGACTTTCTAAAAGATTAATAAATAAAAGAATCGTCAGAGGATCCAGGGGCTTTCTGTGCCTTTTCTCTTTAGTTTCTGCCTCTTTAGTGCTTCCTGGTCACCTCTGAGTCAGAAGGGGGTGGTGGAAGGATGATAAGCCTCTTCCTCATCTCTTCAAAATATTAAACAAAGAAAGAGGGAAGGAGTCAACTCACTGGCTTATCTTACACTTCTTTGTTACACGTGGAAACAAAACCACACAACAGGTGAAACACTACCTGAAACCTGGTTTCTATAAAAGTTAAAAACACCTTGGAAAAGTCCACTGAAGAGGCAATAGCCCAGAAATATTCGTATCTGGTTTTGAGTACAACACATTAAAACAAGGGCAACTGAGCCTTGCAGTAAGGCAGTGAGCATTGATATAGGGGTCCAGGTCATTCCAGAAATATACCAATGTAAACGCAGAATTTTAGAGAGTCTTTTTCGGACATTTCTTCTCCTGTTGTCATGTTTTTTTAACATGTATAACACAATACTAAAGTTGATTTCATGATCCCAATTCTTAGAAGAGTACAATCCACACAACTTCCATTCCATTCCATTGCATATAAGCTGTCCCAACCAGCAGCCCTTGAATCCCAGCAGAGCATCTGGGTCAGGTGGGCTCGCGGGTGGTGATAAAGAAATTTCCCTAGTGGATGGTTTCGTTTTTCGTCATCCTCTTAATTACATTCCGAGACCAGCTTACCTGCCCTCAATTTAAAACTGAAATTTCAAATAAGGGATTGTATGTATGACTCTGCATTTAAAGTTTTGTCCTGAATACTAGTGCTTCATTGCATGATGGCAAAAGCCTTGGTGGCAATTGAACGCGCTCAGCTTCCATCCGTATCTGAATGTGGTACGTCATGTCTTCTTTGCTGGTTCTTCACTCTAAATCAACCACCACCTCTATTGTTTACGTACATCATGAAATTCCATGCAATGCTTGACACCATGGACGTGCTTCCGTTTGACAGAAGCTGGCTTACTATAGTGTGTATGTATTTATTATATCACATTTAATCAAAACACAATACATTGCAAAGAGAACATGGACATTCAAAGGTAATAAAAACTAGGCGCGGGCAGGGAACTCCGCTCCGGCAGCAGAGTGTGCAGAGATTTGCCTACTCCGCGGTCTCTGCGGAGTAGACAAATCTCCGCACACTCCGCAACGGAGCAGAGTTGGCCAGCCCTCACCGCCAACCCCCATATTCAAAATTAATTCGACATTAAATAAAACAAAAAAAAACACTTACCTGTACTGCAGCGTCTCCGGGCTGCCCTCCTACTCTTGGGCAGTTTTCACAATTATCACCCAATGTAGGAGAGAGACGGCGAGGAAGAGGAGCAGGGCAACCTGGTGACGCCGCAGTACAGGTAAGTGTTCTTTTTGTTGTTTTAATGAATGTCTAATTCATTTTTAAAAGAGGGGGTGGAGGTGGGTGGCCGAGCGGAGTGGAGCAGAGTTCCACGGAGTTTGTTCCCAACTCGGTGGACCTCCGCATAGTCCCGCTCCGCCAGCTCCGCCTAGGGTTAATAAAAACCACCTTTGAATCATTGGAATCAAGACTGATTAAGGAGATGGGCTTCCAGCAAAGTTTTAAAACCTGAATAGGGTTGATCTAATCCTTAGGGATGTGGATCCTGCACATCGACTGCAAAATATCGATTGACACTAATACCGTCGACAAAATATTGTGGTCCAAAATATAGAAAGTTAAGTATGTATAGATTTTCTATACCTACCTCTACATATATGTGACTTGACAATATATATATATCATGGCAGTGATTACATTAGTAGCAATGTCGAGACTTAGAACCTTATGTGTCTTGCAATTCTTTTTGTGAATTGAACAATAAAGTGTATTATTTGTATCACACAGAAATTTTAGGTGAATGAGTACGCTGGTGCAATATATCTACGATCCTCCAACAATTGATTAATTTGTGTAAGCAGTTGTCGGCATTGCAAAGACATTTTCAACATTTACTGTCTTTGATGAAATTCCATACTGGTATAGAATATTTAGTTTTTATACTTATTTATTTTTTAAGATGAATTAACAAATTGGCACAGGTCATTTTCTCTTGAGAGAATATCCACATGTCACTTAAATTAAAAAATCTGGCACTGTCAGTTAAAGGTTGTTGAAACTTTATTTCGATGTATAAAATGGAAACAAAAATGGCAGCAACATTAGGTTTGACAAAGACCGCTGCTGCGGTTGAAACGCATTACCTTGTTGCTGTAGCCACAATAAAGCCTCTCTTTGTGTGGGCCTGAGTGTGCTGGAGGAGTCTGTTCTTGAGTGTGAGCAGGCATGTTGAGGATATATATACATATATATCACAAATTCACCCTTCGCTGATCCTTTTCCTCCAGCTAAAGTACATGGCACCGCAACAGAGGTATGATTCACAAGAATTATTTATTTATCACACCCAAGTGACAGGTTAAAAGGAAGGTCAACGCGTTTCGGCTTCACAGCCTTCTACTGGACCATGACATTATATAAACATATATATATATATATTTTTTTATTTTATTTTAAAAAATTCAAGGTACATTGATGTGGCGTTAAGAATAATTAATCTATACTTTCTTACCTTTCAGTATTTTGTCCTTAATATTTTGTTCACGATATTACTGTGCCATGATATTTTTATATATTCAATATTTCAGGGTACAACCCTCCTTAGGTGGTCTGGAAGTTCATTCCACCGTTTACATGCTAAGAGGACAAACAAACGAAAGCCGATGAAGGACGCGGAGATCTTGGAATGCATAAAAGAAGTAAATAGATGGAGGGCAGAGAATAAGAAAGAGTATTTTATGGAAGTGAAGACTATAAAGAAGGTAGACCAGACATGTGAACACATTTAAACATAAAGCAAAGGAAGTGACACATAAATCGAAGAAGCCTGTGTAGATAGTGAAGATGAACAAGGCAAGGAGAGATGTGTTTGACATGGATTAGAGAATAAAAGAATGTACAAGAGTCTTGGATAATCTGGAGCGGTACAATAGTGTTCGGGGTGGACAACAACAGTAATTAGGAAAAGGCAGAACAAGAGTTTGAATTAGAAGTTTTAGACAAAAGAAAGTAAGAAGATATAAGGATGCATGGGTGAACAAATAGGCTTCATAAACAAAGAAAGTTGATAAAAGAAAAACATGTAATTTTCCATTTGGATGGTGACATAAAAAGTGACAGCTGGGTAATTTGCAGTGGTTTCTCACCTTGCTGATGACATTTGATACATTAAATTGGGCTCAGGTACAGCTGGAGCTTGTTCCAGGTAAATACACCCGTCTAATGAATTAAAAAAAACAAGTGCATTCTGACCCCATGTTGTTTTCCACATATATGATCAACCTGCCCTTTGCACAAAAGCTTCAGAAGTCAAACTTAGTAATGGCGATGTCCTTCTGTACACTGACAACAATGCTGTTATTGACGAGATATAAGTCTGGACGCTAAGATTGTTTAGAACACTACTGTGAGATGAACATACTGGCCATTAACACCAGTAACACAAAAGTGATGGTATTTCGTAAAAAAAGATCCCAGCTCAACAATTAACTATTAGAGATAGTCTACGGACATAGATACCTTTGCCTACTGTATTGGTCAGTCACCATGAGATTCCTACCCAGGGTGCAGCAGGTGTTATGGGACCACCCTCTCTCGCTTGTGAGCGGATGACAAAAAGTCAGAATAACAGTTTCACTTGCAAATTGGTCAATGTAGGTTGGGGTTTATTGGTATACCATGCAGAACAGACACACACTCCCCGCCACCCCGGTCTACATTTCTGTGCCTGATTTAGATATCGGCAGACGGGTTACTCCATCACAACAGGGACAGATATCAGGTCCTCCAAAATATAATTTCCATAATGTCTTATGCGATTTAGATTGTGGCAGAAGGGATATTCCTCACCTTTGTGACTGAGTAACCCGTCCGCCGAGTTTCTATTACTGCTACTGCCGACGGATGCCCACCTTTATCAACACAGCACTGCCTCTGGCACCACCAGTCATGGTAAAGGATCGGAATTATGTGACAATGGGTTACTGTGGGCCATATGTATCAAGCACAAATGCGTTCGCAAACGCTGAAATTCGCAGAATTTCGGCGTTTGCGAACGCATTTTTGCTAAATGTTATGTATCAAACAAATCTGAGTGCAAAATAAGGAATCGTAAAATTTGCGATTCCTTTTTTTGTGATTGCATTTAAGGAATCGCTAATTTTGCGATTCCTTAAATGCAGTGTAAGAAGCAACAAAAAAATGCAAATTGGTCTTAAGGAATCGCAAATTACCACGAACTTCAAGTTGGTGGTAATATGCAATTTCCTTGAAAAATGCACTTTTTTGCATTTTTCAAAGTGCAATGTGAAGCACAAACATGTGCACCCATGCTTATTTCAGGGGTGCAACAGGATGTCCTTTGGACACCCCTGCTCCCTTGAAATTGCATTCTCAATTTGCTATTTGCTAATTACTAATCACAAATTGAGAATGTCTTCCCATTCATTCCAATAGGCCTCCAGGCCCATAGGAATGAACGGGGAGGTATTCCTTAATTGCGAATCGCAATTTGCTATTCACAATTAAGGAATATGTAGGATTCACAAAATGTATTGCAAATCCTACATACATAGCATTTTGCAATTCTCAAATAGCGATTCGCAAAAAATCGCTATTTCAGAATCGCAAAATGACTTTTTGATACATATGGCCCTTATTCCAGTTTAAGGTCGATATTGCTGTTTTTTTAAGCTTTAAAAACGTGCATGAATGTTTAAACAAAATTCACAATATTATACAAACCAAAGAACATAAACCTACTTCGACTTGTATTTGTGCCAGCCTTCTATGGGTTTACTTTTATATCAATGCTTGCCACACTGGAGAGACAATCATGTTTTTTTGTTAGGGCACTTTGCTTTTGGGAGCGAGTAACAGTTTTTCCCGTCTTTTATCAGACACCCTGTTTCTGTGTTTCCAGGAACATTGTACGACCGATTCTGTGAGAACAAAAGCTGAAGTCTATTTACCTTTGAACTCTCAGTATTGTGGAGAAGTTTTTGTTTTGATATTTAAAAATGGCTGCTTTATACAATATTTCTTAATCTTAATCTTGTTCCATTAAATGTAACACTGATCTACACAATACTTCCAGTTTTATACATGTCATTTGAACTGTAATTTCATTTTAAATGATGAATTGTTGTTGTTTATGAAGCCCCCGTGGTTAAATAAAATGATTTTTGATTGACGGAATGAATTTCACCTGGATTTGAACTGAAAAACAGAGAAATTATGACAAGGGAAAGAAAACTGAAGAGTAGTAGGGAAAATAAGTCTCTCAACCTCACAATCAACTTATGTCAGCCATGGCATTTTAGATGGAACCATATACATTTTAGATTTCTGAAAATTGGGGCACACCTCCCTATAGTAATATTTTCGTGTTGTAAGATATGTTCTGGACACCTGCTAAACCTTGACTGGGCATTGTTAAAAGCTCTACTGCCAACAGTTGATTTTTAATACCCTAAGGACAATTACATCTCCAAGTAAAATAAAAGTTTTTAAAAAAGACACTTGATTATTCTGCAGCAATAGACTGGCCCACTCTCTCACCTTGTCTAATTGATGCATAAGAACATTTGTAACAGCTTGCTATTAACATAACAGCCAGTCTTCACAAAAAGTGTTATGTGACAAGCGCCTGCCCACAGTATACATTTTCTAAAATATGACCATTAATTTTTGGAAACCCTGGTAAACATGCCTGTGCAGAACATTTTGATAAGTTACCGTTTAACACAACACAGTAGGTGTTGAGAAGTCCTAATGCGCGTCTGTTCCGACTACTATGAAGCTATTGGTTTATTTGTCCCCTCAGCGCACAGCAGACTGGTGTCTTGGTGAGGCATGTCGCATTTGCCCGTCTGTCGTAGTAAGGAACCACTGATTTGATCTGATGTGACTCAGCTGCTCTGTACATACTTGTTAACTTTGATGTGAACATTTACTGCTGCAAAGCGCTCTGATACCTTTGGGTCTAGATAGCGCTATATAAAATTCTTCAATAAATGAAAAAAAGAAGGCCTTTTCATGGACAAACGTGATAATTTCCCATGACAGAGCTTGCCTGCTGGGGGTAGCACTTCTGTCACTCACTATAGCATGCTGGGTGGATATGCAATAGTAAAAAGTAAAGTCCACATTTGTAAAGCGCACAATCACCCGTAAGGGTCTCTAGGCGCTGGGGGCCGTCGGGAAGATTAAGCGAGCTATTGCCCAGAGTCGCATGGTGCTGGGCTAACCTGCCGCCGGAGCCGGGGATCGAACCGTGGTCCCCAGATTCCAGCGTCAGTCGCCCTGGCCGCGGCGCCACACCTCTCCCACTAATAGTAATGTGATGCTCTTTTGATTTGCAATGTCTCAGAATGTTATCAATGAACCTACTAGGGTTTTAAAAGTTGAATCAAAACTCATGCTTTCTATCTGCCTCTTTCCACATGGTTTTAAAATTACCGGATATCGTTTTTTTAGCTATAATTTGGAATGGAGGAAACAGTAACTACTAGGGACTGAAGTCCTGTGCTTGTATTTTTAGGTCTCGCCTGGCGTTGCAGCGCATGTGCTGCTCGCTCTGCGAGGGCTTCTTGTAATCAATACACTTTCAGAAGTGGTGTATCGGCTTCCTACACTTTCAGAAGTGGTGTATTGGCTTCGCCTGTTATTTTGATTGGTTTGCGTCATCTGTTATAGTAAACTGTGTCTTTTTATTGTAACTGAGGCTTTTCAGTCCCTCCTGGTTACCGCCTGGTCCTCTTTTAGTCCCGGCCACCTGGATTGGATCTTTTACTTGTGGAGTGAAATGGTCTGTTTTATAATTACTCTCTTGACACTTATTTGTTTACCATTACTGGCATGTGGGATGTGCGTTTCGCATTGTGTTACATTTGTCTAATAATTTTTTTTTACTCGCTCTGCACTTTTTTGTTTACTATTACTGGCATGTCTGTTTTATAATTACTTGCTCAGCACTTTTTTGTTTACCATTACTGGCATGTGGAATGGCCGCCCCTTCTCCTCCTCACACCCGGAAGAACAATGAGACAATAGCACGGGCCTCGGGGGGTACGTGTGGAGAGTCCCAGGGTCAGAACATTGCATGGCGTCAGCCCTGCTTTGTACCCCGTGACCCTCCGGGCTGCAGCGCTGCCTCCCCGCTTTATGTAGAGTTTTTGGGAAACAATGCGCATATCGCCTCCGTAATCAAGACCTCAGTAATTACGTACGGTATCAAAAGATCCACGGTACACTGGAGAAACTTGTTTGAACAGTATAATCTTGTTTCTAGGGCGGTAAATCAGAAACAACCCCATGTACGTTGTCAGTGAGAAAGAGCAAAAGAACCACACCAAAGTGCATAATATTTTGGGATGTTCTCGGGTTGTCTTAGATATTGGAGAGCTGCATCTTGTGGTGCGCGGGGTCTTTACACTACGCTCGCCCTGAAGCTTAGGCGGCGACAGCTCCTCCTTCCTGGGCAGGGCACCTCAGGGAGCTGATGCTTTCACTTTTGCTTCTGAGTTTCCCTCTTTCGCCTAGCTCCTGCTTCCTTGCGCGTTGACCTCCGGCACAGTGCTGTGGGGGACTGGAGTCAGCGTCGAGGCTCTCAGGAGGTGCCTTGCGATTTGTTTAAGGTTGTTTCTCGTTGATTTGTTTGGGTTACCAGGAGGCCATGGCGGAAGAGAATGCTCGTGTCTACGGTTGTGAAGGTACAGTTGTTGGCTGTTGAGCTTCCGCTCCCAGCCCTCCACCCTCTCCCCCACCACCACCACCTCCCGCCTGTCCAGTTCTTTTAATCTCAACATGCTATTCTCCCATCACCACGTTCGCCTGTATTTGTGTATTGTGGTAATTTTTTAACATACCTTTTTCTTTGAAATGGCCTACTTCAACTTTAAGTTTGTTAATGTGGGCTCGTGAATTTCTGCATACTGCTGGTTAAAATGTGTAACAGCTTGAATTTTATTAACTTAAATACAAATGAAATATAAAAAAGGCCACTTTTGCAGGAAATGTTACTGATGCTGCCACGGGCCACTCATTGGAGGACGTGACTGGCTCCACTTGGCGGCTGTCTCTAGCAGTTCACCCCTTCCTCTGCCTCTCAGCACATCAACGCCTCCCCTCCCAGCAAGGCGGCGTGAGCCACAGAAGACCTGGCCACCATGGCGGCTGTCTCTAGCAGTTCACCCCTTCCTCTGCCTCTTAGCACATCAACGCCTCCCCTCCCAGCAAGGCGGCGTGAGCCACAGAAGACCTGGCCACCATGCTTCAACTGGATTCTCTATCCCCCTGCCCTGCACAGGTATTGGCCACGCGCTTAGGCCTTCCTGTCTGATGATAATGGGATGAGTGGAGACTGCGACCACCTCCTGCTCTGGAATGTCAGCTCACTGGAGCTCAAAGAACCGGATAGCAGCACACTGGAGGCAGGCTAACATTTTCCCTATGAGCAGGCTCTCTCCTAATGTTTTTTTTTGCAAGCATTTGCAATTCAATAGGTCTCGCATTTGCAAACGTTTAAGATATTGGGATTATAAATGACAATGCCTTTTATTTTTCTGTGTTAAAAACAACACATAAATGAAGGCATTGCCATTTACAATGCCAATAGCTGAAACTCCTATAAATGCGAGACCTATTGCATTGCAAATGCTTCTTCTTTAAAGCAGTCCCACTGGAATTTAGAATCATTTGCAGAGGTCTACTGCTTTTCATCCTACAACAGAAGCATACCATTTTTATTTTAATAATTGCATTTGATACTTTATTTCAAACTTATTATGTTGCTTCTGTTGAGCTGGGAGGCATCTAAGCTGTAAAGTATTTGTACCAAGTAGGAGAAACAGAAAAAGACTCAGGGACAACCCTCTCTTCCGCAACACCTCCCCTACTACTTATTAACGCACTTTGCTGTCCCTCCCACCCTCCCTAAACCCCTCCCCCCAGCCCAACGTGCTCTCATCACCTTCTCACAGTCCTCCTCGCCCCACCAGCTGAACCCACTGGTGAAATTGCCTGATATAGCCAGAACTATCTTGAAAACTGGCTGCTATGAACACCCGATGCAGTACCATGATAATGCAATACTCAGCAGTGGGTGTGCTGTCAAATGGACAGCAAGTACGGCAACCGCCATTGGGCTCTGTGTGCGCTGCACGACTGCGTCAACAAAGTGCCTCTCTTCAGTCAGGAGCTGCTGTGCTGCAAAAAAATGTTTAGTAGGGAAATGGGCCCAAACATAAGTCATAATTGAGGCTAGAGGTTAATGGCTGATGGTGATGGCACAATAATGGTCATGTTAAAGTCTGATCAGAGATGGGATTAGCATAGGCAAACAGGGCAGCTTGTAGATGGAGCAGAGACCTGGGACTTCCTGTCACTATGGGTGGCGGGGTCAGCCACCTCCATTTCCCAAAGCATGATGAGTGTCTGTCAGGCTGAGTGAAGGTCAACCTGACTGACAGTCGTCAAGTCAGGGTCAGGCTACTAGGTGCTATACGTGCACTAATGCACAGGCAACTGTTATCCTGAGTTAAACTTTGCAGGGCTGAAGAATTCTCAGCCCTGAAGGCAGTGACCTCCTCAACCCAGCAAAGCCTTGTGAGGTCCTCACCATCCTGATGAGAGGGAGAGTAACCAATAGAGCCAGCCCTGGACTCTTCAGGTGTAAGCCCTTAAGTGCCAAGGGCTGACTGCCCTTCAATGACACCTCATCACAGAGGAGTTAGGGAAGAGTTAGTGAAGGTTCTCCACTCTTTGGCTGACCATCACAAGGTTAGCCAATGAGAGTAGGAGGTGGAATCCTCTATTTTCCCATTCCCTGCTTGAAGCCTCCAGCTCGATCCAGTGCCTTGACACATTCCCTCCTGCCATCCACTGGTCCTGTCATCACCACTGTGGCCCAGTGAGTGCTATGTGAATGTTTGGGTGTGTGCGTTAATGTATGCATGCATGTGGATGGGTGTGTGTGTACTGCTTGTGAATTGTGGTGTGAGTATGTGTGCTTGTGAGTGGATGGGAGTGTGTGCCTGTGTGTCCCCTCTATATCACTATTCACAAACATCACAAGCTGCCACTAGCAGACACAGAAATAAAAAGGTTTCTGAGTCAGTGGTTCTACAGGGTCCCCTCATGAAATGTATACTGTTGACAGGCTAAGCAGTCTGTGGTCCTGACGTGGTATCCCTGCTGCTCAATGCGTTGGTTCTGAAATGCTATTAATGTCATGCTTTAATGACCTGGAATGCTTTTCTATTCTGCAGACTCCCAGGAAGACCTCCCTAAACCTTTTCAGATGATGCCAACCAAATGATTCCAAGGCTCACCTAACAGGCATTTGTGCTCATGAAGGTAGTTTGTTGCACTCTGTGGACTATGTGCACCCCAATTATGGAGCAGTTTCTGCTAGGATCTTGAAACCAAAGAAGACGGTCAAGGTAAATAACTGTCTGACGCTAGAGTGTCTGGCACCTCAAAGGTTTGTTAAGAAAACCCTCACACACCATCCTAGTTGGTGTCATGCTTCATCATCGGTTCTGAGCCGGGTAGCCGAATGCTACTCAGCTGTGCTGCGACACCTGTTTACAGTGGAGCAGGTTGAGGTGTGGGTGAATGTGATGAAGTGAGTGCAATTGTAAAAATACCTCCAGAATTCTACCAGTTGCTTTTTTCCTGGTGATCTGGGGTATGTTTAAAAACAGGAGAGTGGATAATGGGCTACAAATACTATGTGTAGCATGTTATTACCCTATGGTGGTCGACATGTTTCAGCCCTTTAGACAAAATATTAGAGCTTTCTTCAGGAACTCTCAAAACAAAGTGAGTGATGTGTAAAAGTGAGTGGTAAAAATAGCTACCACGTCAAAAGCATTTTTATCACTCGCGCTAAGGAGCGCTAGATATGCGTGGAGGACTGACCGTATGTGGGTTCTCACAAAATATTGATTACATTAATCGATTTGTAGGCTTTCATATCTGGTCCTGGGGGGAGCGTCTCTTTTAAGTCACATATTTATGTGGCGGTATCATCCACTGGTACACCTACATCGGGACAGCTGCAGCCTGCTCCTGGGGACCCGATGTAGGTGTACCGTGTTGTGATTCCCTGCGTGGAAAAAGCATGCGGACTCAAGTGGCATATTCCTTTCAAAGCTATTCAAGGCCAGCAGCATCCTGAAAGCCATTAAACTGCACGTCTATCTCTTACACTTCATCATCCAATACACTGTTACAGGCGATGTCCCATAACACGATAACTGCACCTCGGTGGTCATCATGCATGACTTGAAACACTTCCCACATAGGAACAAAATTAACGCAGCATCCTTCCAATCAGACCCCCTACACAGTGTAGCATGATATTCATGTAGGCAAGCCCTTCAGCACCCCACATAGGGGAGGCAAGCGCTATGTAAATGCTGCAATACAATACATCTATAGAAGCGCCATGGAATGTTGGTTGTTCCATTTCTTGATAAAATTGGGCGAGACAGTCACCGTCCCTTTGCATGTTCCATACCAAACTGTTATTTCCGGTTTGTTTGCTTGCTCAGTGGGTACCACACACACCTGGCTATATGTGTGTCATGCTAATCAGAGATGTTTTTTCACCAAATGGACAGCAAGGCTAAAACATTAATCAGCAAGTGAAATTAACTATGCTCCAACTTGTAAAATGTCTTTTTACTTGATTGAGTGAAAATAGGTGCAGCCATTCAGGCCAGAATTCTCAAATATAAGACTGTCCTGGTGGTGCGTTTAAAAAAAATCTTTTGCTTTCTTACCTTTACTTTTACTTTTCGACTCAGCCCTCTCGGAAGACCTCCCTAAACCTTTTCAGATAATGCCAACCAAATGATTCCAAGGCTCACCTAAGAGGCATTTGTGCTCATGAAGGTAGTGTGTTGCACTCTCTGGACTATTTGCACCCCAATTATGGAGCAGTTTCTGCTAGGATCTTGAAACCAAAGAAGACGGTCAAGGTAAATGACTGTCTGACACTAGAGTGTCTGGCACCTCAAAGGTTTGTTAAGAAAACCCTCACACACCAACCTAGTTGGTGTCATGCTTCATCATCGGTTCCGAGCCGGGTAGCCGAATGCTACCCAGCTGTGCTGCGACACCTTTTTACAGTGGAGCAGGTTGAGGTGCGGGTGAATGTGATGAAGTGAGTGCAATTGTAAAAATACCTCCAGAATTCTACCAGTTGCTTTATTCCTGGTGATCTGGGGTACGTTTAAAAACAGGAGAGTGGATAATGGGCTACAAATACTATGTGTAGCGTGTTATTACCCTATGGTGGTCGACATGTTTCAGCCCTTTAGACAAAATATTAGAGCTTTCTTCAGGACCTCTCAAAACAAAGTGAGTGATGTGTAAAAGTGAGTGGTAAAAATAGCTGCCATGTGAAAAGCATTTTTAGCATTTGCGCTAAGAAGCGTCGATATGCGTGGAGGACTGACCGTATGTGGGTCCACATAAAATATCGATTACATTGATCGATTTGTAGGCTTTCATATCTGGTCCTGGGGGGGAGCGCCTCTTTTAAGTCACATATTTATGTGGCTGTATCATCCACTGGTACACCTACATCAGGACAGCTGCAGCCTGCTCCTGGGGACCCGATGTAGGTGTACCGTGTCGTAATTCCCTGCGGGGAAAAAGCATGCGGACTTAAGTGGCCTATTCCCTACAAAGCTATTCAAGGCCAGCAGCATCCTGAAAGCCATTAAACTGCACGTCTGTCTCTTACACTTCATCATCCAATACACTGTTACACGCAATGTCCCATAACACGATAACTGCACCTCGGTGGTCATCATGCATGACATGAAACACTTCCCACATAGGAACAAAATAAACGCAGCATCCTTCCAATCAGACACCCTACACAGTGTAGCGTGCTATCCATGTAGGCAAGCCCTTCAGCACCCCACATAGGGGAAGCAAGCGCTATGTAAATGCTGCAATACAAGACATCTGTAGAAGCGCCGTGGAATGTTGGTTGTTCCATTTCTTGATAAAACTGGGCGAGACATTCACTGTCCCATTGCATGTTCCATACCAAACTGTTATTTCCGGTTTGTTTGCTTGCTCAGTGGGTACCACACACACCTGGCTATATGTGCGTCATGCTAATCAGAGATTTTTTGTTCACCAAATGGACAGCAAGGCTAAAACACTAATCAGCAAGTGAAATTAACTATGCTCCAACTTGTAAAATGTCTTTTTACTTGATTGAGTGAAAATAGGTGCAGCCATTCAGGCCAGAATTCTCAAATCTTTAAGACTGTCCTGGTGGTGCGTTTAAAAAAAATCTTTTGCTTTCTTACTTTTACTTTTCCACTCGGCCCCTCTCGGAAGAAGTTAACGCAGCCTAGCTGGGGTGGTGAATTTTTAACCACAGCGCACACAGCGAATGCAAAACAGGCCGGTGCGCTGGGGACCTGCCAAAGGAAAGAGGCGCAGAGCGGCTGAATTTTAATGATTCATTATTGCCTGGAAGGGCCTTTGTCTCTCTTTATCCGGTGCACAATAAAAGAATTAATTGGACAGAAAATGGCAGGGCAGAGAAATGACAAGTCATTAAGGGGCTCTGAATGGGTGATTAGATTCACATTGGGGGCAGAATTTCAACCGTGGGCTCCGGATAAAGCAATGGCCCGGTTTATACTTGATATGCAGGCCAGAATGGGCTTTATGCACACATTCTTATGCTGTGTATTGCCTTCCTATTTACCCTTTTGTTGGTATTGTGCTTCCGGTGAGAATCTACACACAGTGGCTTTTCCGCCTTCACAAAGGGGGTGAAATAATTGGAATTTCGGTTTACTTAAGAACAAGTTTCAATATTATACATATATATCTTGGGCTGTTGAGAAGGGTAGTCAATATTTGGACTGGGGCGTGGAATTAACTTCTTCACAGTATGAGAAAAGTGATTGGCGAGCCATTGTGTCTTTTCTTTATTTCTCTTAGTCCCCTCCCCACAAAACTGTTGAACGCCGTCAGAGGAGGGGGGACCCAGCTAGCGAGATCCGCTCTTGGGTAGGGATGCAGGAAGGCACGTTGTATCTGACAGGAAGTTGGCCAGCTGAAATTTTCCAGTTGGGAACGCGCAGTTGCTAGTCACTTTAGATAGCAAACACTATTGAATATTCTGGTAAAATTATTTTGTTGTAACAATCAACATTTAGTAATACCCCTTTCCGCGATGGTTATTTGCTTCTTTATTGTGTAATGATTGGCCCCATTTTTCCAGCATTTCTTGAGTTTGGGGTACTAAGGGATAGGGGATTACGCCTCTAAAACGTTTTTGGAAAACGTTGATAGGCCTGCCGCGTTCTTTCACTCGGCCACTCATGAACGCTACAATTTTGATGAGATGACGTGATGCAAAGAGGGGTGGGTAGAGAAGTTAAGGAGGCCTGCTATTCTGTCACTGGCGTAGCTAGGCCTTGTGCCGCCCGTGGCGGTCCCTGCTTTTGCTGCAGGTAAAGCGTAGGGGTGGGTGTCGGGGAGACCGCCGCCCCCAAAACCTGTGCAGTCCGGGGCGGACCACTCCCCTTGCTACGCCACTGTATTCTGTGTAGGCCTCTGTTGATTTCCTTTCTACTCCTGCAGGACATTCAATGCAAATCCAGTGCCCGACCTATTAACATTCATTAGCCGGACACAGAGTGTGCAGTGCCATAGGCCCTCCCTCTCTCCAGCACCTGGTATATGCATTTAGGAAAATAATGAGGTCTGGACACAGTGGAATGTATGACGTTACAACGCATACAATTACAATGCATGCCTTTACAGCACAGTTTTTACATACAGGGCCGGTCTGGCCGTTGCAGGCACCGGGCAATCCCCCAGTGCGCCGCAAGGGTGGGGGCCGGTTTTGGGCCCCAGGGGGCTGTTTTTGTTGCAGGGCCATAGCTGCAAAATCGGCCCGTAACAAAATCGGCCGAAAACCGGCCCCAGCAAAAAGCCCAACCTCCCTCTGGGGGGGCCGGCTGAGCACTTTGCCAAGGCCGGTTTAGGTTCCCAGTCTGGCCCTACATAGCAACATCCTTTACAATGCATTCTTTTACATAGCATGCCATTACATCGCATTTTCAGAAACTACCTTTACAAAGCATCCCAATACATCGCATTATACTTTTACAATGCATGCCATTACATTGCATTTAAGGTAAGTGTTGGATAGTACAGGGGTAATAATTACTTATCTAACTTCAGTGAGTGAAACAGTAGGGTAAGTGTTGGATAGTGTAAGGGTACTATGCGTTGTAATGGTATGCGTTGTAATGACTTGCGATGTAATGCCTGCGTTGTAGTGGCATGCATTGTAATGACATGCGTTGTAGTGACATGCAATGTAATGGCTGCGTTGTAATGACATGCGATGTAAAGGAGGTTGCGATGTAATGACTGCTATGTAAAGGTAGTGCGATGTAATGACTCCGTTGTAAAGGTTGTTTCCCCCACAGTGCGATCTACCCTACACTATGTCAGCATTACCCTCCAACCAGCCTTATTTAATTAGTTCTCCAATTTTTTATCCTATTATTTCTGCTAAACTTGCTGAAACATTGGCGGTTAAATGCCACCGATGTCAAATATTTTTGCATTTAATATTTGCTTTCCTTGCTTCAACTGCATGTTTTGGTGTTAAAGAGCATTCCTGCTACTCAAAACAAACTTGGTAAGCATTGTTGAGAGCAGTCAATCACATGTCAGTTGACAACCAGTCAGACCCCTTTTGTGTGAAATATTTTTTTGTTTTGTTGAAATAGCTCTATGGGGTCTGTTTTTGCACTCTCTGCTGGATGTTTTCAAAGATCCATGAGAAAAAACATTTTATATAAAGAAAGACATGAGCTATTCCTGACCCCAAAACCACACATGCTATAATGATTTCAGACAGACTACATGGAATGCTGGTTGTTTACTTGGGTTACACTTTGGTCTGTCCAATTATGTCGCGGACAATTGTAGGATCACTGCTCGCTGAGCCGCCTCTCTTCCCAGCTGCTGCCTTGGAAAGCATTCCGGCTCAGCGAATGGAGTCTACTGTTACAGAATGGGATCTTTGTATGCTCTACGGAGTCCTACGTGGTCCAGTTTCATGACATTGTCACTGTGAGCCTCCTGACTTGGAACATGATGGCTTGAACAATGCCTCATATAAACATGCAATATACATAGCATGAGGTTATCCAGCCCCAAAGGAAATATATCTACCAGATTCGAAGGTAAATTTTCTTGAGATCAATAATGAAATTCTCTGCTGAATGAATGTGAGTATTCCAGGATTTTTGCTCACTGTACAGTCAATTATGTGTGTCCTTGTTTTAAAGTTGCACAAAAGGTGTCATAATCACTCATATTCTTCTTTGTGACTTTGGGCGATAAATACGGTCGGAAGACCATTGCCACTGGATCCACTTCAGTAGACTGAAGACACTTTTTTGCTTGGTTTGAATTGTAGGGGAAACGTCCATTACAACGCAGGCATTACATCGCAATGCCTTTACAACACAACTTTTACAACACAGGTGCATTTAGATCGCATGCCATTACAATGCATGCCATTACAACCCATGCCATTACAACGCATGCCATTAAAACGCATGCCAATACAACGCATGCCATCACAATGCACTGTAAGGTTAGTACTGGAGAATTGTAAGTTTTAGGGTGGGTATGGGTTTTGAGGTAGTTGGGAATAGTGATTTTTACCCCCACGCTATCCCACACTTTCCCTACTGTTGCACTCACTGGGATACTCACATTCATTCTGCAGAGAATTTCATTATAGAAACAGCGGAAGCTTATAAGACTCAAGGGAAATCTAATATTTCATGCTGTTTTGTAGCTTAGAGGCTTTTTATTACTTAACAAGTCTACCGAGAGGATTAAACAAAATCTAACAAGAATGGACAGGAAGACACAGAACCTCCTCTCAGACTGTAAGTTCAAGTCGGTGGTCCGTTAGGGCCATGTAGGACTAGGACTTTGACTAAGCCTTCAATATCCCCATCAGCTAACTGAATTGCTGAGCTGGAAGCTGTGCTGTAGCAAGAAAAGGGACGGTGATCAGAACCACTGACTATGTTATCTACTTAGAGAAGATACTCAGGGGGATATTTGCTAGAGAATATTGCCACCAGAACATCACTTTTAGCGAAGTTCTGGTGGCGATATGCCTGTCTCCATTTACAAAGCGACGTTAAACCACTTTTTATGGCTTAACGCCGCCTTAGCGTGAAATGGGTGTTGCTGTGGGCGTTCCACCGCAACACCTATTGCTTTTTACGCTTCCCCAGATTTACAAGGAGGTGTAAACTGAGGCAGTGCCAAAAACGAATGCCACTAAATAGCAGGCCTTAGATTGGACATACATTTATATCTCCTCGTTTTTCATTCTGCAGCCCACATATAAAGAGCAAAATGCCATTAGTGATTGTTCATGTGCTGGAAGGTGTCCCTTCCTGCATATAAACAATCATTAAATAATGACGATTTGCTACTTCTACATGTGCTGCACCTTGCACTATGGCGCAAGGATGCCTGCATTGGCACTAGGGAGACAAATTTACCGCCAACGCCAGGGGAAACACAGGGGTGCACCACATTTTTGCGAATACAGCGTATCCCTGCATTTTTAGAATATAGGAGCAGCAGGGCCGTACTGACCATAGAGGGCATCAGGCGTTTGCCCGGGAGGCTGGAAGGACGAGGGCCGGTTTTGTTACTGGAGGGCCAGTTTTGCAGCGATACTGCAATATTGGCCCCTAGTAACTAAAGCAGCAGCGCGGGGCCGGTTTCGTTAACCAGCAGTGCTTCACGCTTGCCCCTCCCCTCCTCCAGGGGATGGGGCTGGTCCAACAAAATTGACAGGGCTGCTTTGGATTCCCAGTGGCTGCCTTACATATGTGTTTGGAAGAATCAAACTGGATGCTACTGTCTGCAGGTGACTAGTTTTATGGTCAGCTTTCAGTTTGAGAGGGGAATATCAGGAAGGTGCTAGGCGAGACTAGTTCATCTCAAGGCATCTGGGGGGTGGAGGAAGCCCAATAGGTCCAAAGATGGGTGAAGGCTTCAAGAAAATTAGTAGCAACTCTATCACATCTCACCACCACAAGCCATCTGCAAGGCCAGCAAAACTTGAGAGTCAGAATTAAAGTTGTTCTAGTTTTATTTTCCAACTTTATCCATGCAGAATTTACACTTTGAACCGTTCTGCACAGAGATGATTTACACCTGTGCTGCATGCAAATCTATTAAACAAATTTAATATGTTGGCAAGCTATGTGACTCGGAACCTAACTATTCAGTAGGAGCTTTGGACATGTTACTAGAAAATTAAGAGTAAATAGAGGACTGCGGTACTAAGAAGCCAAAGAAACAAAAGGGGCTGATTACGACTACTGGCCACATTGGCTGTGGGGGCACTGTTGCGCCAGAGGTTCGACCACCCTAATACAAGTTTGGGGGTCGGATCGTCAAAGGTCCACTGCAACCGCGAGGGATCCCACATCCTCGGCAGTGCGGCAGCAGTGTGAGACCCGCAATATGCTTGGCGGTGCTGCTGCAACACTGCCAAGCTTATTACAAGATTCCTCACCACCACAGTTTTCATGGTGGGCACATGGCGTTCTTCCCTGTATGCATACACCCCTAGTTGCTGCATGGCATGGACTTAACAGTCCACGCCATGAAGGAGCGCACTGTGGCGGCCCCAAGAGGCTGCTTTTCTAAGGCTCACATATGAACATTTGAAAGGCACTGCCATGGGCCAGCTGCTGAAGGCCGCCCACCGTATATTAACACCTTATCCGGCGAGCGGTGTGCAGACGACTTTGGCAGTCTTGGAGTGAGGCGCTGGTGTGGCAGACCGCTCCAAGACTGCCAAAATCGTAATCAGGCCCAAAGTATTATTCCAATCAAAGGCTGGTGTTACCTCAGGCATTTTGGGCAACAAACCTTACGTTTTAGCATGGTAATAATGGACATCTCAGGACAGAAATGTTTTAATGGCCCACACAGGATACTGATGTTGGTAAATACTGTAAACTTTGCAATCAATGCATTTACTGGAAAACACTGTCACAATGATTCTTTCAATTGGATCACACTGCTCCTTATCTGCCCCGGGGATATCCAAGCACAACGCTTTCACCTAGGACTGCTAGGCATGTGAGACCTCATAAGTCACACCAAAGACCAAGTGGAGTCACTTTCTTGTCTCTTTGACACTTATAATAGAAACTAGATTGGAGATTGGAGAGACTCCATTATGAATAACTTTGTTCTAAATCCTCTCACTCTCTAACATTAAAAGTCATGCAAGAGACAGAATAAATATTGGCAAAAAATCTACATCAGACAGTTTGTGAAGCTTCCTGAGACAACAAAAGCCACAGAGACCCAAAAGGCCTGGAAATTGAAGTCAGCCAAGTCAATGCAAAGCATATCCCCAAGATTAAACTTCTTCCATTTCAGCGCTGGTCCATACTTATGTCATCCCAGATGGTGAATATTTTGATGTACAATACACATAATTTAGAAGAAAGGTCGCTGCTGTTTATACAATTTCTAGTACTGGAAGGGCGAGATTTTGATCGATACCTTATCACTATTGATCCAAACCTCGATCTGGTCGACTGAACCTTTGTTGCCTGTCTTTGAGGAAGAAAGTGCATCTCTTACCAAGCTAGCGCACCCAATAAAGGACTCCGCTCCCAAAGATCACAAACAACTTCTAGCTTTCAAAAGTTTATTGTAAGCTTAGGATAAGCTGCAAATACAGGCATCTCAGAATGAGATTCACGAGATACACAGGTCCAACTACATACATGTGCTCTCTGAAAGCCCTCAGACGAGCAACGGAAATTACTAACACAAGTTCTAAGAATAATAAAGCTATCAGCATTGACGCATATTGAGATCTCTCCTTCATTTAAGTTGGAGGAAAAACGCACAGGTTAGGCTGTCCCTACCCTGCTCTAGATGGTATCCCTACTTAACCAAATCCCAACCTAACAAAGGTGTCAGCAGTGAATGACCCCCAAGGGAAGTCACTCACTCTTAGTCTCTTGGTGAAAACCTATAGTTCTCCAGTCATGACCCCTCTCTGCCTACCCATCCGCTCTCTAAAGGGTCCTCAGGTATCTGCTCTAACTCCACCCAGGGGTGCTGTCCCTAATACAAAACAGTCAACAACATTTGAGACGCCCCTCGTGAGACGCCCCTCACGTGGTGTAGCTTCTGGCTTTTTCCATGCTGCTTTGTATTGGGCCTCATACGTTGGAGTTGACCTTGCTTCTCAGACTCTTCTCCGGCCCGCTGATACCCCTTAAACATTCCGGAACCCTCCTCCATGTCTGGGCCGTCTCCTGAACAGACCTCTATTCATTTTATTTATAATTGGATTCCCCCTTTTCTCTTGCAGACAGACATCTGCAGCCAAGATCCCAACTCTCATAGACTTCCAAAAAGGTTCGCAACATTTCTTGGCCCAGACATGTACGTGTAAACCAACGTTAAAACATTTCAGGCCTACAATATTTCTCATAATGATTATAGCATTCAACTTCTTCATTAATTAAAGCATGTTAATACTCTTATTCTATTATTCAGTAAACACATCTATAAATCATGGCCCATTAATGCAATGACCAAAACATTAGTACAATCTATGTCGTGAAAAGAAACACCTTCCCCTTCCCTTCTAGCTCTGGCCCTGAGGCCTACCACATTCTGCGTTTAACCACATGCCATCTTACATTTTAACAGCTACACGACATGGATTCAGGAATAATCACATCTAATAAAATCATATAGTGTCACACATTTCTGTATTAGTTCCACTTCTACTTAAATCTCTACATTAGCTATACATTCAGAATATAATTGCAGATACTATTAGCACTCATGGCATTTCTCCTCATGATTTGTGCTTACTACGGGTAAGTGTGATGCACTCATACATTTAGGTCAGTTTGCGCTCTCTCAGTTCCCCCCTTTGATGACCTCTCGGGGTCATCACTAACATTTAAACTGCAGTTATTGCTAGCATAACTTGTCTCTGCGCTTCCAGAGCCCTCAGACTCCTGTACTGATTATCTTGTATGGCAGCCAATCTCTGCAGCTGCTCTCTTTGGGCCCTTTCTGACCTTTTTGCTCTGTACCATTTGAATACCCTCACCAACCCCCACAATACGATCCCACAGATCAATATTATGATGATAGGTTTTAGTATATACCACACAAAGCTTTTGCCTAGGGTGGAAATCCACCCTCCAACTTCACTCATTCCGTGGCCCACCTTTTCCCAGACATTTTCTCTACTCAAGTCTTCGATCTCCTTGTGAATATCAGTTATGTTCCTAATAACTTTCTCAAGGGGCTTTGAATTGTCTGGAATGTAAGTACAACATTCCTGGACCTTCAAAGCCTTACAGACTCCGCCCTCTTTTGCTAGTAGGACGTCTAACGCAAGACGGTTCTGAAGAACCATAGCCCTTATCGATTGCATCTCTCCTTCTACCAGCATTAAGGACTGAGCAGTGCTGGCAGACAACCTGTCGACGACTGTTGCCAGTCGTCTAATTTTAACATCATTAAGGATTAGTCCCAAAAGAGGGAACATAGCTCCAAAGACATCTCCAACCATTTCTGCATCTCCTACATCTCTCCTTCCCCTCGATGATGCCTTGCCCTCAATGATCTCTAAGTCTTGTGCATGATATATTTTGGGGAAGACAATTGCTAGGTAACATGATCCATACCAGTTGTCAGGTAGTCTCACGTAGGCATTTCTTCCACATACAAAATACACATTTGGAATCACTTGCATTCCCTTCAGGAAATCTTTAGTATAGTACTCTATATTGAAAGCATGTTCACAGTCGACTTCTCCCACGTATACATTTTCATAATACGTTTTGGCTCGGTGAAGACATAGCTTTCCTCTCTGCGTCTTATCTAAAGCTATTGGACCACTACTACCCTTTCTCTTGTGTGCCTTCTCTTCCTCGGTCCAATCTGTTTTCCATTGTCCTGATTTTTTCAAAATCTTTTGTCTCCTGTAACGATCATCCACCTGCCCTATGAACTTCTTCTCGACTTCTGACACCTTGCATGTCAGGTTATTTCTACGGGCATGTGAAGTATCTAAGGTAATCCAAGGAATGAAGAACTTGGCCAATCTGTCTTCACTCTTCCAGTAGTCCCATTTGTTCATCTGCTTATAATTTGGGACTTCTGGCAACACTGAATCATAGTTGGAGAAATAGTATTCAAAACTATCTCTCTCATAAAATATACTAAGCAATAAGCTACATGTAATGCCATATGTCAGCGGGAGGTGATGATATCTAATGCCTTCATCTACGGACGCCGGCAACTGCATGCAGACGTAACAGTCCTTAACCTCCATGGCATCCACGTATTCATATAAGAGTTTAGCATAAGCATTTGACCTAAAGTCTCCTTGGGACTCATCTACGTGTAACCTGCGGGCTTCTGCAGCTAATAACGCTTTCTCTTGAGTGTTTTCCCTTTTCTCACCAGCAACAGTGGGTGTAAGCGTTTCTACAGATTTCACATCAGTTACCTTCGCCTCTTCCTTATGTCCCTTTACATAAGAAATTGTTACCACTAAAGCTATCAATATTATCACTCCTACTATTAGTGTACCTATTATACATTTAGCTCTGCGGTTCTGGGTGCCGGCTTCCATTTCGTCAGACAATATAGCTCTCTCTTTATCTTGGCACAAAGTTTCTTTCTTCTCGTTCCTTTACAGTCTCTTTTTACTCCTTTTGTCTTTAAAATCCACACAACTGGAAGCTGACAACCTTCTTCGCAAAAGTCCTTTAATAGTTCAATAAAGACAACCCTAGCCCTTCTCCATCAACTCAAGGGAAGTTCCCTAATATTCTCTGCTTCCTGGGCGCTAGGTAATCTTCTTTTTCTGCTCGCTTTATTTACAAAGTCCTTTAAGCATCTACTATCAGGTTTGTGCCTGCAGCTTCGATAGCAAAGTTCAGTATTTCCAAACGAAGATTGTGCTCTTCATGGGCTGTTATCGTTGTACCAAAGTCGGGGAATTGCAATTCTGAGAGAAACATATGTTTTAACTTGCTGAGGCGGGGAGGTCTGGGGAGCATGAATGTTAGTGACCCTTCTTGTTCGACTCCGGGTACCAACAGTCGTATTTCCACGGTGACGATGGGCTCAGAACTGGACACCACCACCGCTCGGATCCTCCCTGTCTCCTGTTTCACAGACATTTGTCGCCAGATATGTCCACTCAGGGGTGGAGTATCTTCTGCTAGGCACACGCACTCTTCTTGACCTTCTTCGGTCCGGTGCTTCAGCGCCCTGAACACCTTCTTCCGGGTCTGAGTCTTCTGATATCGGAGGAAGGGTTATCTCTGGAGTTGACCTCAAGCTAGAGCTCCTTCTTTGCGGCCAATTAGCTTCTCCACGTGCCCTTCTACTCCTTCTCCTTCTTGTCTGTTCTCGCTCTCTGTCAGACCTGTCAGTGTCTGATTCGTACTCCCAGCTACTTTCTCCTTCTGTAGCGTCGTCTGTTTCGCTGTTGTACTGACCGTCCTCAGCTTGGTCAGACTCGTTCCCTGCTTCCGCTGGCACCTCTTCAGCTTGGCTAGCCCCCTCTATGGCTTCTCGGTCCTCTGCTGGACGTCTATCCGAGAGAGGAGCTGTTTCTTCCAGAGGTGCTGGAACCCTTCGCGTATGTGACGCGTGGATCCAATTGGGCAGGCCTCCCACCTTCACAGCCGTGTTCGTGATCAGGATGATCTGGAAGGGCCCACGCCAACGAACATCCAGGCAGCTTCTTCTCACATGTTTTTTCACCAGGACCCAGTCCCCAGGGTACAGGTCATGGCACGGGCCCTGGCACGATGGAACCTCGGCAGCCTGCACCTGAAGGGACACAGAACGAATGGCGTCAGACAGCCCCTTACAATAGTCCAGGATCATATCATCTGTGATATTTAACAGTGCAGTAGTTGGGACAGATGGCAGCCTCATTGCTCTCCCCATTAACACCTCATGTGGTGACAACCCCGTTCTTCTGTCTGGGGTACTACGAAGGCTCATGAGGACCAATGGCAGGGCGTCAGGCCAACTCAGGGTCGTTGAGGAACACACTTTTGCAATTCTGGCCTTGATCGTGCCATTGATCTGCTCCACAATTCCTGAGGCTTCTGGTCGGTAACTGCAATGCAATTTCTGATCTATGTTCAGAGCCGCACAAATCATCTTCACAAGCTCGCTGTTGAAATGCGTTCCCCTATCTGATTCCAAAAAGGCCGGCACCCCGAAGCGCGGAATGAGTTCCCTAAGCAGTAACTTGGCCACTGTGAGGGTGTCGCACCTACGTGTAGGGTATGCCTCAACCCATCTGGAGAATACACAAACAACCACCAGGACATAGCGGAGGCGGTTGCACCTCGGCATTTCAATGAAATCTATCTGCATTCGATTGAATGGACCTCCAGACCTTCCTATGTGACTCAGTGCAACTGGTGTTCTTTTTCCTACGTTCAGCTGCTGACAGGTCACACAACGCTGGCACACTGCTTCTGCTGCTATTCTAAACTTAGGATTGTACCAGGTCTGTCTAAACACTCTCAGCATAGCATCTCTCCCTAAGTGTACGGGACCATGTATGAGTCTGGCCATTGGACTCACCATCTCATTGGGCAACACTGCTCTGCCGTCTGCTGAGACCCAAAAATGGGACTCACCCATTACACATCCTGCCTTTTCCCATGTTTCTTTTTCAAAATCAGGAGCATTTTCTTGCATGTTTGACAGTTCATCCCAAGTATCAACAGTTTCCAATATCATGGCTAATTCAGTCCTTACATTTATTCCACCCACTTCCACCTCTGTGAAAGAGTACCCTTGCTCCGCGCAATACCGCGCAACTTCATCAGCATATCTATTGCCTTTCGAAACGAAGTCCTCATTTCTGGTATGTGCGGTGCACTTTACAACTGCGATACCTGCTGGGCATTGCAACGCCTCTAACAACAGGCGCACAAACTCTCCATTGCGAATGGGAGAGCCTGAAGAGGTCATGAACCCTCTTTGAGACCATAACTGCCCGTAATCATGAACCACCCCATAACCATATTGGCTGTCGGTGTATATGGTGACTCGAATTTGATTGCTTGCCAAGCAAGCACGTGTCAAGGCAATAATCTCGGCTACCTGAGCGGAGTGTACTCCTTCCAGGCACCCAGCTTCCACAACTCCAGTAATTGTACAAACAGCATAAGCTGCTCTCAACTGCCCAACTTCGTCTCTTATACATGAGCCATCGACAAAGAAAATTTCGTCTGGGTCGGTCAGTGGCTCATCTACGATGTCGGGTCTGGGTTTGGTGCATAGTTCAGTCACATCGAGGCAGTCATGGTCTGTACATTCATCATCATCCTCGATATCATTTGGGAGTGGCATCAAGGTGGCAGGGTTCAAAACAGAGCATCTCCTGAGGGTCACATTCTCTGCAGCAAGAATAACTTGCTCATAGCGCGTGAGCCTGCTGTTGGTCAGATGCTGTGTTTTGGTCCTGGTCATCAACAGTTCAACAGAATGGGGCACGCACACCTCTAACGGGTGCCCCATGACGATATTTTCACATCTTTCAATGCTGACACCCGTTGCAGCAACGGATTTGAGACATCCGGGCAACGCTGCGGCTACTGGGTCTAAAGTAGCCGAGAAATAAGCAACTGGTCTGCGGGCATTCCCATGGATTTGGACTAACACAGACAACGCGCAACCTTCTCTCTCACAACAGTAAAGCAAAAATGGTTTATTGTAATCAGGCATTCCCAATGCCGGAGCACGACACAGGTCCTCTCGCAGCTGTAGGAATGCCATCAAACAGTCTTTGTCCCATGGTACCGGATCGCTCACCTCCTTGTGCGTCAGTTTTTGCAAGGGCTTTGCTTTCAGTGAAAAGTTCGCGATCCACTGTCGGCAATAACCCACCATCCCTAGGAACATCCTGACCTCTCTCTGTGTCTTAGGCGCATTCATTTTCATGATCGCCTCTATCCTGTCTGGTGACACCTTTCGTTTGCCTTTCTCTATTCTGTGTCCCAAGTACTGCACTTCTGTCAGGCAGTACTGCAATTTTCCCGGGGACACCTTGTGCCCATTGGCAGCTAGGTGATTTAACAAAGCAATGGAGTCCTCCCTGCAAGCTTCTTCTGTTTCTGACGCCACGAGGAGGTCGTCTATGTACTGGACCAGAACTGACTTCTGGGGCAGCACTAGACTTTCAAGATTTTTCTTCAAAAGCTGGTTAAAGATCGATGGGCTCTCTGTATACCCCTGAGGAATGCGACACCATGTTAGGACGCGACCTTCCAGCTTAAATGCGAAAAGAAAATGGCTTTCTTCGTCCAGAGGGATCGAAAAGAAAGCCTGACAAAGATCGATCACAGTGAACCACTCAGCTTGGAATGGAATCTGAAACAGTATCACTGATGGATTCGGCACCACTGGACAACACGAAACGACTATGTTATTAATCTTTCGGAGGTCCTGCACTATCCGAAATTTCCCATTTGGTTTCTGCAGACCCATAATCGGGGAGTTGCATGGACTACCCACGATTTCTTTCAGTATTCCCTGTTTAATCATGGACTCGATCACGGGTTTTATGCCTGCAATCGTTTCTGGAGTCAATTTATATTGGGGTGTTCTTGGGAACTCAGCATGCGGTTTCACTACAATTTTCACTGGGTCCACCCCTTTGACCAATCCTATCTCTTCCCCAGTGAAATCCCATACTTCTGGTGCCACTGTCTCTCTCAAGTCCCAGGGGAGCTCATCTACTGTCAAAGTAGGGTACAGCTCCACGCATATTCTTGAGTTTGCAACTTTGAAGTCTGCGTCATCATCATTGGTCAATACCTCCACTCCCTGAGGTGTACAGTATATAGTACAATTCAATTTACACAACAGATCTCTCCCTAGCAGACACACAGGACTTGAATCGCAAACCACAAACTGGTGCTCATCGCTGTACTTCCCTATTTTCACATGTACCGGTTCTGTCAATTGGCTGGTTATTCTCCTGTTTGCGACCCCCACCACTTGTATGGTCTCTCCAGACATGGGCAGGTCTGGAACTGCAGCTGATCTGATCGTGGACCTAGTGGCTCCTGTGTCCACCAGAAATGTCGTGGGGCACCCTGCTACTTCTGCTTCGACATAGGGTCCCCTCTGGTCCACCTCCAAGGCTGCCCCGAGGGTGCAGTCTTCTCTTTCCACTCTCTGTCCGGTTAATGGGTCCACATAATAGCACTCTTCTCCTTCTACAAACAGGGGCATCTGTCTATAGGTCCTACCCATAGTCCCTACTCGAGGAGGTTGCGGGAACTGGGCTCGGGGAGGAGCCCCCCCCCCTTTGAGCACCTTTCCCTGGTATGGCATCACCCCTCTTGTAGGCGCGCTCTGGACCTCTTCCTCCTCTATCTCTTGTTCTCCTATCTCTACATTGTAGGGACACTCGCGTTTCCAATGCCCCACCTCGTTACACTGGTGGCACCTAGTCGTTTTCTTCAAGGCAGCTATGTCTAATCTGGGTCTAAAGGTGGAACTCTCCTCATTGCCCTTGTTCTGACTGTACTGCTTCTTTCCTCCTGTACCTATTCCTTGCTGCTGTTGCTGCTGTCCCCCCTTTCCTGCTGCCTGCATCTGTACCACCATCAACTTTTCTTTTAGTTTCTTAGCCTTGGAGTCTATCTCATCACAGCAGTACCTGGCATACCTCAGTATTTCGTCTAGGGGTTTATTTTGCCAACAAATCGAGTGTTGCTGAATCATTAAACTAATATCCGGTCTCAGTCCCAGGACGAACTTGGACACGAATTGCCCTATGTCTTTTGGATCCATTACATCCAGGCCGCTATACTGTTTAAACGCCTTCAGCAATCTCTCGTAATATTCGTGGACGGTCTCTTTGGGTTCCTGTCTGGTTCGGTCTATTCTGACCCAATCTATGTCTTGCATTGGCACTTTCTCTTTCAGCCAAGTCATCACTCTCTCGAATTTTGCCATCACAATCTCGGACGGCCCATTAGTCTTAGCATCTCTCTCCGGCTCCGTTGTGGGCCACTCAGCGCTAACCTTGCATGCTGTCCACAGATCTCCTGGTACTACAATGTCGAACAGCGTGTTCAGATCTATCCATAGGACCTTTGAGATTTTTACAAATCTCTCGACTTGCTTGTACCACTCCACTGGGTTTTCCCGCAATTTGGGGAAGGAGGTGGTAAAAGCAGCTAAATCTCCCCTACTCCAAGGGACATGCACATAGTTCCCATTGGCGACTTCACGCAAAGGGTATGCTTCTATTCCCTGCAGCCTTCCTGGTGTCATACCAAGCGTGCTTCTCCTGACGGTCCCTTTCTTGGACCACCTCTCTTCCCACTTATCTAGTGCCCTCCATGTCCTTATTCCAGTGATCAGTTCCCTTATGTGCGTTTTCAGCCCAATCGTTCTCCTCTCATCTAGGTCTCGATCTGTGTAATGTAGCCTGTGGTTACCCTGTAATGCTTTGGTTCTTGACAGGTCCACCATATATTTGCCTGCTAGTTCGACTAACTTCTCATGGATTGCTCTCGCTTTTCGAGTGATGTCCTTTGCCATATACAGTATTTCATCCTGCTCATACATTTCTATTCTTTCTAAAGGCAGGGTACCATCTATCATGTCATCCAGGTCTGACCTTAAGCTGGCGACATCGAGTCTCTTAGCTTTTATCTCAGCTCGCAATATGTCTTTCGAAGGGGGCTCACTGGTCTCCCTACCATCCCAACTCCGAGCTCTACGTTTGGGCTCGGGAGAGTTAATGAGTGCTCTCCCTTGCTCCCATCTCTCCAGGTCCCATGCTCGGCCATCCGATCTTGGAAGGTGATGGAACACGGGCCTGTTACCCCCACTCTTGCTCTGCCCACTCTCTTCTTCTTCTCTCTTTTCACCGTACGCCTCTCTGTTATTTTCCCTCTGGTCGCTACTCTCCCTTTGCCTAGTATCGCTCAGTATCCGATACGATCCTTCCTGGTTCCCCATATTCCCTGGGCTGCGCTCATTTCCGTCATCACAGGGACTATGATGCGACCTCTCACAACTCCCATTCAGTTCTCTGGTGCCGGGCACACAGTGTGGACACTTAAAGCTGTTTCTGTACTCTTGCGCTCTCCTCTCCCCTTCACTGAGTATTGGGCGCGCCACCCCTCCACTCCCGGGGCCCCCGTTTTCCAGGTCTGTTCTATCCCCACTCCGGGCCCAATGGGTGACTCCCCTACTATCTCTCTCTCTCCCGTCCCACTCCGGGTTGCTCTCCCCAGCCCCGCAGTGAGTCCGAGCTCTGCTGTCCTGACTTTCCCTTTCAGCTTCTGCAGCTATGATGCTCTTGTGAGCCTCCACTGCCTCATCCCACTTCTTCATGTACTCATTTAGCTCTTGAAAGGATTTTCGTCCAGATCCCCTCAGATCCACTGGCCATCTAGGGCCCCCAGGGTCCCCTCCTGGATCCCCTGCTGTGTGCATCGGGGTGCTCCACTCTCTTGGTATCGGCATCTGACTTGGGGAATTAATCGTATCGTTCCTCCTTGCCGTCCCTGCTCTTTCTCTGTCCTTCCGTACCCGTTCTTCCCCTCTTGCTCTTTCTTGGTCATATATCGATATTATAGGACCTATGGTAACAGGTACCTGTAGTGCATCTGGTAATGCGTAGGATGTGGCGCTCTCCGTTTCCGGCGCTCTTTGTACCACAAACCTCCCGACTACCTGTTGCACCTGACTAGGCTGGGACAGCTCTTTCTTTGCCTCAGGATCCCACTCTGAACTGGGAAGCGGTCCATGCTCCCCTGCATTGCCCCCCTTTTCTCTTTCACTATGCTCGACCTCCCCCCCTGCTCTATTATACGGGGGTGGCCTGTCTGTCAATAATCTGTTTATCAGGCTGTCCTCTGTTTCGCTCTCATCATCTTCTTCTAGGGGGCTTTTATTTCCGGGCACCTCTAACACCGGGTACAGTTTATTTACTTCCATGTTATGCACTTTCCATCTTTTAGCATCCGCATCCCACCTGGCATCCTGCACTGCCCTTACCGATCGTTTCACCCTTTCTTGTCGTCTGTTCATATTCTTTTCATGCGCTGCCCTAATCCATGCATCAAGAGCTTCAAACTGGGTCGGTCTAGGCAAGGGTCTCATTGAGGTCATGACTGATTTTAATCGATGTAACACCTCTAATCTGAACGTCCCGTACTTCGGGAACGTCAGTTCCTCATTTCCTTCCGTAATCTTACTCCACTCTGATATCCAAAGGATCGTATGCAACCCAACATTCACTGCCATGTAACGAGCCGGCGTACCCTCCGGCGGGGCTTCTTCCCCTTCTTCCGATCCCCGCTTCTCTTTTTTAAACACCGCTCTCAGCCATTTAAAACACTTCATAATTATACGCACAATATCCAGCCTCGCTACTCTGTTTACTTCCTGATGACAATCCACCAATCCTAACGCGGCTTTGCTAACTTGGCCTATCGCAGCGCGGTCTTTCTCCGGTCGGCCAATCACGTCGCGACACTTTCTGACGTCTTTGCTAGCTGGCCTATCACAGCGCGGTCTTTCTCCTGTCGGCCAATCACGTCGCGACACTTCCTGACGTCACTTTTCTCCGCTTCGCAGCAGCACCCCTCCTTTCTCAACTCGTCTCCCGGTCATGCATGCGTCCCATTCATACACCGAAAAATGACTACTTCCGACCAAGCGGTCACTTCCCTCGACTGTACGTCCACAGTCTATATGTAATTGTCAACACAACTGACGAAATGTCTATCGTCTCTCTGATAGGTTGCTTACACACACAGTAACCTCCGACCAGCGTCCGTTACTCACGCACTCACTCTTACGTTCCCCCTATCTCGGTCTTTCGGGTGATCAATGGTACCTCATGACCCCCTTCACTCCAGTTGACAATTACTCTGGGTGTCCGATACACCCGAACCACTTAAGCTCTCCTTGAACTTAAGATTTCCACCGGTTGCGCGCGCTCACAACCTGTTCCACAGTCACTCTACAGACATTCAACTCCGCCAGACATTACAACATAGATACAATACAAAACACCGCAATCTAGCACGCATGACCCTTTATACTCACTCTCGACCGATACTGCTGCTTTTTCTGTCTCACGTCATCCGGATCTTCTTCAGCGGGCGGTTCTTCCGATCATCGATTTCTAGGGGCCTTGGGGTAAGCTAACCTGGCCTAGGTCACCGTCCTCAAGAAGGCAACCATCCTCTATAGCTACCAACTGGAAGGGCGAGATTTTGATCGATACCTTATCACTATTGATCCAAACCTCGATCTGGTCGACTGAACCTTTGTTGCCTGTCTTTGAGGAAGAAAGTGCATCTCTTACCAAGCTAGCGCACCCAATAAAGGACTCCGCTCCCAAAGATCACAAACAACTTCTAGCTTTCAAAAGTTTATTGTAAGCTTAGGATAAGCTGCAAATACAGGCATCTCAGAATGAGATTCACGAGATACACAGGTCCAACTACATACATGTGCTCTCTGAAAGCCCTCAGACGAGCAACGGAAATTACTAACACAAGTTCTAAGAATAATAAAGCTATCAGCATTGACGCATATTGAGATCTCTCCTTCATTTAAGTTGGAGGAAAAACGCACAGGTTAGGCTGTCCCTACCCTGCTCTAGATGGTATCCCTACTTAACCAAATCCCAACCTAACAAAGGTGTCAGCAGTGAATGACCCCCAAGGGAAGTCACTCACTCTTAGTCTCTTGGTGAAAACCTATAGTTCTCCAGTCATGACCCCTCTCTGCCTACCCATCCGCTCTCTAAAGGGTCCTCAGGTATCTGCTCTAACTCCACCCAGGGGTGCTGTCCCTAATACAAAACAGTCAACAACATTTGAGACGCCCCTCGTGAGACGCCCCTCACGTGGTGTAGCTTCTGGCTTTTTCCATGCTGCTTTGTATTGGGCCTCATACGTTGGAGTTGACCTTGCTTCTCAGACTCTTCTCCGGCCCGCTGATACCCCTTAAACATTCCGGAACCCTCCTCCATGTCTGGGCCGTCTCCTGAACAGACCTCTATTCATTTTATTTATAATTGGATTCCCCCTTTTCTCTTGCAGACAGACATCTGCAGCCAAGATCCCAACTCTCATAGACTTCCAAAAAGGTTCGCAACATTTCTTGGCCCAGACATGTACGTGTAAACCAACGTTAAAACATTTCAGGCCTACAATATTTCTCATAATGATTATAGCATTCAACTTCTTCATTAATTAAAGCATGTTAATACTCTTATTCTATTATTCAGTAAACACATCTATAAATCATGGCCCATTAATGCAATGACCAAAACATTAGTACAATCTATGTCGTGAAAAGAAACACCTTCCCCTTCCCTTCTAGCTCTGGCCCTGAGGCCTACCACATTCTGCGTTTAACCACATGCCATCTTACATTTTAACAGCTACACGACATGGATTCAGGAATAATCACATCTAATAAAATCATATAGTGTCACACATTTCTGTATTAGTTCCACTTCTACTTAAATCTCTACATTAGCTATACATTCAGAATATAATTGCAGATACTATTAGCACTCATGGCATTTCTCCTCATGATTTGTGCTTACTACGGGTAAGTGTGATGCACTCATACATTTAGGTCAGTTTGCGCTCTCTCAGTACTATAAGACTAGAAAACCTGCACATCTAAAAAAATGTGTGGATTAGTTACCCTCATAGACTGACACCTCAATCATTGAGCCTCCCCAAGAAACTGTTCATAACTTTAGGCCAAAAACTGATTCCAAATCGACCACATCTTCGGCAGACCATCTACTGGAGATATTTCTGTGCAAAGATTGTAAGGAGAGCCTAATTCTGACAGCTGACAATGGAAGTCACTCTAGAAATTGAGTTGTAATATTTTGTTTTTTACACTCGGTAGTGGCGGCTGGTCTTTAATGGCGATGGGGGTCGGGTCGTAGGGGGAGGGGGAAGGCCTTGCTGGCCTGCTCAATGGGGCGACGCCTTAGCGGAGGAGCCGTCACTGACACTAGGTTAGGCCATAAAGCACTCTAATTCACTTTTGGATCTTGGGAGCTCTTCTGGAGCACATGTATGTTCGGGTATCTGCATGGAGCGAGGCAATTAGCCCACCGGATGTTTCAGGACAATATGGTTGCCTGTATGTTTTTATGCATAATTGAAGTTACATTTATCGGGTAATGACCGGACCTAAGAATGTATTGTTCAGGTCTAAATTGAATACAGAACAGACCCTGTTGGGGGAAGTCATCTAAACTCAAGTGGAGGGGTGCCTAGTTATATATTCATTTATCCCTGCTATTGGAATATCACTCTTCATAGTGAAGCATTTACAAAAAAGAGTTTTAATGTCATATTGTGGTTGGGTGGTGGTTCTGTAAATACCTGGGTTAGACTGAGGGGGTATCTGAACCCTCAGTGAATTTTGGAAGACAGCATCAGTCCTTTGGGTTATTTACACCTGCAGTCTCCAGGCCTTTAACGTCCTCTTGGAATTCCATGGATTTTAATTCTGTTATTTCTGCTATCAAAAATTTAAGGTCTCGCCCAAAAAGTGGCAGGAGCAAATATTCTGAAAGGGAGTCTCCTAAGGGCAACACACCTACCTCTCAGCCTTTGTTTGGGTGTATTTAACTGCAGTGTTGTTCAGTCGGACGATTTGATGGGCTCTAATACTTTCTATCTAGTTATTAATGTTGGTTGGGGGAGACTTATCTCTCTGGAAGCCGTGTGTGTTTGAAACTGGATTATTTTTTGTGTCTTTGCCATCTTTCGCAAAGCAACACTGATGGTGTTTTCCTACAAGCAGGCATGAGATCTGGTTTAATCCTTTTTTTGGCAATAGTGCCTTAGCCTCATTTACTAAAAAATCTATTTTATTTATTTCTACTACTGTAAGATTCTTTGAAATTATCGTGGGTGTTGAATTAAAGCAGGCTGTTCTCTTTCCTTGCCTCCTTATAATTAAATACAACCAGCAACCAAAACGGTAACTAGAGTTGTGAGTATTTAGGGCTTCCTCCAATAATTTGTAGACTTCTCTTGCCTCAAAGTCTAACTAAGGCCCTCAATTATTCTCTTTTAGGGCAAATGCTTGCTTTACATTTAGCAGGCTTTAAAAATCTATATTCTGAAAGTCGAGCCAGTGCTTAATCTAAGGGCCAGGGGCAGGGCTTCAACTTTGGAGCTGGGGAACCAGGTTCGAATCTCGGGGTCGGCTCAATATCCTGTGATTCTGGGCAAATCATTTAATTTCCTCGTGCCTATCAAAAAATGAATATATCCTTTTGTAATGTAACTGGTGCTCATGTAAAGCGCTCCAATACCTTTGGGTCGAGTTTGCACCATATAAATCTGCAAAAAAAATTAATACATTGCTCCGCCCATAAACCCACATCCGGCGCTATTTCATTTCAGTGCGCTGAATACCAAGGCAGTATAGCCTTCAATCCACCTCGTGCCTCTTTAATCCACTCCAGACACTCCCTCCTCCTTTAATCTCACTCTTGCATGTTCCTGCTTTCTTCCTTTGTGACGGGTTTTCCGCTTTCTCATTTTCCATCTTTCCCCTTTGTGTCTTTTCTTCTTTCTTGCTCTTGGTCAGTATCTAATGAGGAAAAATAAGTGCTGGCCCCCTAAAATGAGTGCCAGTGGGCGCCACCACCAGCCACAGGCTCAAATTAAGCCTGCCTCTCAACTCTACTTACAGCCTGGAGTTTTGCATCAGGACGATCACTTTTTAATCCTTCAGGTACCACTGCAGTCACACACTGTATGGACAATGGAATCAAAATGGCAGAATGTTGTCCTATACAATGGGACACCTTAGCCTAAATATATGATATAATGTGGACATTTCCCTTTTACTTTCCTTTCCCCTGTTCTCTGTCTTCTCCTTCCTCGCTCTCCCTTCACGTATCATTCCTTCACCACGTTCTCACATCACTGCAGCTTTTTCCAGGTAAATGTCTTCTTCCTCCTCTCTCCTAGGTAAATACTCTCTCTCTAGTGTCCCCCACTCTTTCTTTGTTTCTTTTTCCTCCTCTCTCCTAGATAAGTACTCTCTTTCTAGTGCCCCCCACTCGTACTTTGTTTATTCTTCCTCTTCTCTCCTGGGTTAATACTCTCTCCCTGGTGCCCCCTCTCTTTTTTTGTTTCTTTTTCCTCCTCTCTCCTAGGTAAATACTCTCTTCCTAGTGCCCCCCACTCTTTCTTTGTTTATTCTTCCTCTTCTCTCCTAGGTAAATACTCTCTCCCTAGTGCCCCCTGCTCTTTCTTTGTTTCTTTTTCCTCCTCTCTCCTAGGTAAATACTCTCTCTCTAGTGTCCCCCACTCTTTCTTTGTTTCTTTTTCCTCCTCTATCCTAGATAAGTACTCTCTTCCTAGTGCCCCCCACTCTTTCTTTGTTTATTCTTCCACTTCTCTCCTAGGTAAATACTCTCTCCCTGGTGCCCCCTCTCTTTCTTTGTTTCTTCTTTCTCCTCTCTCCTAGGTAAATAGTCTCTCCCTAGTACCTCCGCTCTTTCGTTATTTCATTTTCTTCCTCTCTACTAAGTTAATACTCTCTCCCTAGTGCCCCCTGCTCTTTCTTTGTTTCTTTTTCCTCCTCTCTCTTAAGTTAATTCTCTCTTCCTAGTGCTCCCCACTCTTTCTTAGTTTCTTCTTCCTCCTCTCTCCTAGATAAACACTCTCTCCCTGGAGCCTCCTGCTCTTTCTTTGTTTCTTCTTCCTCCTCTCTCCTAGATAAACACTCTCTCCCTGGAGCCTCCTGCTCTTTCTTAGTTTCTTCTTCCTCCTCTCTCCTAGATAAACACTCTCTCCCTGGAGCCTCCTGCTCTTTCTTTGTTTCTTCTTCCTCCTCTCTCCTAGATAAATACTCTCTCCCTAGTGTGCCCCTGCTCTTTCTTTGTTTCTTTTTACTCCTCTCTCTTAAGTTAATTCTCTCTTCCTAGTGCTCCCCACTCTTTCTTAGTTTCTTCTTCCTCCTCTCTCCTAGATAAACACTCTCTCCCTGGAGCCTCCTGCTCTTTCTTTGTTTCTTCTTCCTCCTCTCTCCTAGATAAACACTCTCTCCCTGGAGCCTCCTGCTCTTTCTTTGTTTCTTCTTCCTCCTCTCAACTAGGTAAATACTCTCTCCCTAGTGCAACCCGCTCTTTCCTTGTTTCTTCTTGCTCCTCTCTCCTAGGTAAATACTCTCTCTCTAGTGACCCCGCTCTTTCTTTGTTTCTTCTTCCTCCTCTCTCCTAGATAAATACTCTCTCCCTAGTGCACCCCGCTCTTTCTTTGTTTCTTCTTCCTCCTCTCTCCTAGGTAAATACTCTCACCTGAGTGCCCCCATTCTTTCTTTGTTTCTTCTTCCTCCTCTCTCCTAGGTAAATACTCTCACCCGAGTGCCCCCATTCTTTCTTTGTTTCTTCTTCCTCCTCTCTCCTAGGTAAATACTCTCTCCCTAGTGCCCCCATTCTTTCTTTGTTTCTTCTTCCTCCTCTCTCCTAGGTAAATACTCTCTCCCTAGTGCACCCCGCTCTTTCCTTGTTTCTTCTTGCTCCTCTCTCCTAGGTAAATACTCTCTCCCTGGAGCCTCCCGCTCTTTCTTTGTTTCTTTTTCCCCTCTCTCCTAAGTTAATACTCTCTCCCTAGTGCTCCCCGCTCTTTCTTTGTTTCTTCTTCCTCCTCTCTCCTAGGTAAATACTCTCACCCGAGTGCCACCATTCTTTCTTTGTTTCTTCTTCCTCCTCTCTCCTAGGTAAATACTCTCTCCCTAGTGCCCTCACTCTTTCTATGTTTCTTCTTCTCTCTATCCTTATTCTACCTCTCTCCTTGCACACTCTTATTTCAACCATCCTTTCAGCCTTTGCCTCCTGTTTCAGCTCCTCTGGTTTGAGCTGGTCTTTCACTCTTTCTTGTTCTTATGGCAATTTTATTTCCAGCTGTCTTCTTTTTATTATTGCATCTATCTACACTTAGGCCCCCATTAGGATGGCGGGCGGACTTTGCCCGCCCACCACCCTTGCGGAAAACGGGACCGCCCGCCTTAAGGGCGGGGGTCTCGACGTTAGCATTAGGATGCGCCCGCCACAGTGGCAGGCGCATCCCTCATTTCTAACATTGTGGGGGGCGGTGCTCACTGCACCGCCCGCCACAATGTCAGAAATGCCTGCATGCATTTGCATACACAAAGCGGCAGGCACCGCGCGGTGCCTGCTGCTTCGTGTATGCAAATGTTGGGGGGTACCACAGGTACCCCCCGTGTGCAACCCCACCCCTCCTTCACTCTGGGGGCCCGTAGGGGGCCCACAAAGTGAAGACCGCATGCCTTATCGTGGCGGCAGCGCCGCCACGAAAAGGCATCTGAATTGGCCCATCGTAATATGGCTTGTGGTGTCTATTAGACACCGCCACCATATTAATCCTTTTCCGCCCCGGCCGCAAGGCGACTGGGGCAGAAAAGCGGCGGACGGTCTTTCCGTCCGCCGCAGTCCCCCCACCATACTAATATGGCGGGGGGAATTCACTTGCGAATGTCGGGCGGATTGCCCCCGCCAGGCCGGCGGTGGCTACCGCCAGCCTGGGGGGGGCAATCTGCCGGACATCCTAATGGGCCCCTTAGTTTTATGTACAGCCTGCTGACACCCGCTGGTTGAGTATGCTTTATAAGAATATATAAATAAATAAAGGAGTATTTAAATGAATGAATGAATGAATGAATAAACACATTCATGAATTAATTCAATTTAAAGACAAAGACAATGAGATAAAAAGGACTCTAAACAACCAGCCCCTTCTCCACTACTCCCTAGAATATTCTATGGAGTGATATAATTCTGCAAAACAGTCCCATGGAGAAAAAAAAAGGCACACAAAAAATTAGTACGGGTGGGAGAAAAGGCAAACCATGCCTTATCGGAAGATTTTGTTTACCACCGTTGTCGGAGAGAAAAAAAAATATATTCTAAAAATATGTTCACCCAATGTGTTCACGGGTAGAGCGTGTCCGCGAGAAACAGGCTGACGCGAGGAGAGGCAGTTGGTGCACAGAAAGACGGGAGGCTGAAGCTGTTGTTATTCTCAGATCAGCTGGCCATGTTTTCTTCTCTGGTTCAGTAATGTCGTCAAGGCTGCCTGTGCGAATGGGGCCGGGAATGCTGGAGGCTGGACCAGGGCCAGTGGCGTAGCAAGTGTGCCATGAGCCATAATGCAAGCTAGGAAAATGGGACTCATGTCCCCTGGTTTAGTGGTAAGAGATAGTCTTAATTGGGGAGCAGTGACCCCTTCAGACCTCTGGGCTCTGGTGCCACTGCACCTGCTTGCACATGTGATGACTACATCCATGATTGGCAGAGACGTTTTAACGCATGGGCAAAGTGGGCTCTGGTCCAGGGCCCCAGCCTTTCAAGTGGCCCCCTTACAGAGCCAGTTCTGTTCTGCACAGTCTTGCCCTGATGACTTTGACACATTTTAAAAAAAATTCTTTTAAATACAGTTTACCTTTAATGTATTTTAATGTGGGTGATGTGTGAGAGTCTATTACGGGCATTTTGCAGACAAATGTTGTGTTTAGGTTTCATCAAACATCCATAAATATTTTTCTTTTAGATCACAACCAGATCCCATGTATGAGAAATGGGAGGTGGTCTCAAGATATTATTTGCAGTAATATTAGTGAGCTGCTGCTGTGTTACAATATTGAAAACACATCACTGTCCCTGAATTTTAGAAATAAACACATTTAGAATTTGGATGAGTGAGTCTGTGCATTTGCAGTGACCTGGCCAAAGTTGGCATAATAGAGCTGAAACAGGATCAAGAATTCAAACCTGTTCTGAACAAGGGCCCCCAAAATCCATTTAGCCCTGGGCCCCCAAATTTCTTAAAATGTCCCTGATGATTGGGACAGGACTAAATGTTGTACAACCAATGCTGGTGCTTTCACGTCTGTCTCTCCCAGACGTTGTCAGACTTTTATGTTTTCTGAAAAATACTGAAAAGGCATGGAAATAGGGCCAAAAATCCAAGAACCTGATAATTTACTGTTCTAACTCCAGTCCTCGAATATTTTGGGAAAGTGTACTTTCGGGTAACTTGTTGCGGTCTCTGCAAACCCGAAGAGTTAACATATAGGCATGTCAATGCACACATATGTAAAGCATTTGCATGCTCAGGGGAGGTGGTAAAGACAGCTTCAAATTACAGCACATTTATTTATTTATTTTGATAGTGTTATATAGTGCAAACATGACCCCTGCGGGTATCAGAGCGCTTTACAGATATAGAGATAGCAGAGCAATAACAGCAATAACATCATATTCGGGTAAAATACAGGATAAAATAGTGATTAGAGTGGAATGGTAAGCTTACATTGTTCATATACTGGCTAAAATTCACTCCTAATAGTTGCAAACCCAACTATGATTGACTTAAGTGTTTCAACTTGGATTACCATGAAGATTTGTATTCTACCAACATGGCCAGTGTTTTCATGAGAAGGGCAGTGAGATATTTTGAAAAATCAGGAAACGTCAGATATTCCCCATTGAAAAGTATACTTATTGCAGGAAGCGACCTGGACAAAGCCATGGCTAGACCAAGGGTAACTGTAGATGACCAGAAAAAAACCACAGACAACCAATATTTGTCAATGAATATAAGATCGAGCAGCCTAATTCTCAAAACTCTGTGTGTGTGAATCAGATTCCTACGTGCAAATAGATTCACTAATGAGTAAAAAAAAAAATCCACAACAAAATAGACTTACTCGCACTGCGGTTTCATTGTGAGTAACTCTACTCTGGTGGGTGGAAAGCAGAATGCCCTGGACCGTTGTTCACACCCACAACCTTACATGTTTCTAGGTATTCACAAAACCTTTAAAACACCTTGTAGTCCTGTAATCTCTTCCCAGGAAGTGGACATGCCCAGAACTGCGAAGGGGATCAGTGTTTTTTTTGTGGAGTAAAAACGTTTGCATGTGTTATTTTCCACACCCATGAATGTAAACTAGTATATTCTCATATGTAAGAATTACATTTACAGAACATTTCGAATTCTACACCCGAAAAACGGTGTCTAGCGTGGGTTCCCAGGAATAACCTGGAAGAGTTTTGTGAATCACTGAAATTAGGAATTCTGCATCCAGGTGGTGTAGAGTTCCTCATTTCTTTACGAATAAAGCTCGTTGACTCTCAATATGAAGTGGATAAAGCCGACCCACATAAACAACCTCAAAATTAATAAGATCAGATAAGGAACTGATTTACGCTCTAAGGGCCAGATGTAGGTAATCCGATTTTACCGATTCTAAAATACCGAATTTGACCGAATCGGTATTTTAGAATCGGTAAATGGTATGTAGATAAAAAATCGGTAAAAAATACCGATTCGGTAAAATTCAGAATCGGACATTCGGAATTTACCGAATCGGTATTTACCGTATCGGTATTACCCATTCATTCCTATGGGCCCTGGCCCATAGGAATGAATGGGGAATACCGATTCGGTAAATACCGATTCGGTAAACTCCGAATCGGAAAGCAAACAAAAGTGAAACTTAAGTAGGCAGCCAATCAGGTGCTACCACCCCCCCCCTCCCTACCAGGAAGTAGCTACACAGACAGCTGCAACTAATTAGAAGCTTCTGGAAAGGCAGTTGGAGCTGAGCCGAGACCCTGAGCAGCAGAAAGAGTTTTGAGCACTTTTAAAACTGCAAAATGGCAAGCAGCAAAGAAAAAGAGCAGCATGAGAGGAGGAGGAAACTCAAATTCAGCAGCATGGAGCTGCAGATCCTTGCTGAGGAGGTGGTGAAGGTGTACCAAAAACTGTTTGGCAGGCAGTCCCTCACTGTGGCAGAATCTGCCAAAAGGAAACTCTGGCTGGACATACTAGACAAAGTTAATGCAGTTGGGGTGACTACCAGGAACACAGAGGACCTGAAAAAGCGATTCTACGACCTCAGGAGCCAAACCAAAAAAAAATTGGCTAAACACCACAAGCAGGCAACAAAAACTGGCGGAGGCAAGAACCCAGCACCCCCCCTTACTGACCTGGAGGAGATGGTGGCCTCAACCATTGAACCAGACAGCGGCTGCGGACTGGGAGAAGTAGACAGCTCAGCCAGAGCAACAAGCAAAAAATGTAAGACACATGCTGTCAGGTTCGCACCCCAGGACCCCCGCGCCCCCTGTACCTGGTTCTGTGGCCGGACGCACGGCGCTTGCAACAGCCGCCTTCCCGAACCTGCGCCTTACGACCGGCAGCGCGTGGAACAGGCAGCGTCACCGCCGCAAAGAACTACACTACCCAGAAGGCCGTACGCGACGCATGCGCGACGCATGTGCAGGCCTCTCACGGCATAAATGGCGCCCGCCAGTAAGGAGCGGCGTCGGATATTGCCGGACACTAGCGGAGCCTAGCATACCTCGGGAGAAGCGCGAGGCCGGCGCTTGTCTCCCTTCCTGCCATTTGGACCCTTGAGAGCTTCCAGGACCATATTTGCCCGCAACATTCGCGGAGCCATCTGCCCTGCATTGTTTTTCCCCAGTGCCTGCCTGCCTGCTTCCAAGGGGATTGGAACTAGCGGCGCTGACTGTGAGCTGCCCTCCCGAGCAGACAAGCCCCCATAGAACACCAAGGGGTTCAAAGCGGTGACGATAACCGCTGGTTCACTAACCCCGCAGCCTGGCTCTTACCCTACCGCAGCAAGCGGGACTCGAGCGGCATTTTCGGCCGCTACGTCGCACAGTGCCCTCCGTTGGTGAGCTACCTGGACGGGTGCTCTTGCGGAGGACGGTTGATCCCTACGGTTCGCTCGGCATTGTCGGCTGAGGAGGGGTTCCGCAAGGAGTTGCTGACCGGTGAAGGGTATCGTTGACCTTTTCTTTCTTTCTGTTACTTTACTGGATGTGTGCTCTTTCTCGGATGATGCATTAAACATCCTAACAGTTCTTTACCTCAATGTTGTCTGTGTGTTTGTACTTGTTGCACACATTGCTTAGGAACTGACGAACTAATCCTGTGCCTCTCTCGCACGCACACGGGGAACCCAGTAGGCAGCCTGTGCACTTGGGGCGCTGGTGGTTTCTCTCCGTGGCGGTCCTCACCGGCGCCAGGTCAACCCTGAAGACCCAGAGGTTCACACATGCACAGCATTCCCCCCCATGCCATCATCCTTACCTGTACCCTTTGTGGCCAAGTGAACCCCAGTCCAGTACTGCTAGCACTATACAGGAGCAATGCATCATGGTACATGTAGTCAGGAAATGTAAGAACACGTTATACCGCACAGCAACCACCAAGTTAGGGAAATGATTGCAGAGAGAATAAAGCTAAAGTGAGAAATATTTAATTGTAGTGGTTGTGAGACAGTAGCGCTTAGCTGATGTACGCTCATATGTCCACAGGTGAAACGTCTCACAGGCATTCGCAGGAGACTGAAGGCACACCACTAGAGAGGGAGGAGAGTCAGGAGCCAGATCCAACTACCCAGAACGTACAACAGGACACAGGTGCACCAAGTAGCCATCCTCCTGCACAAGACTCAGAAATGGCTCCACAGTTGCAGGCGTCCCCTCACAGATCTCAATCCCCTCTGTTGCTGTCATCACCAGAAATGCCTGCATCATAGCATGACACAACACCTGCATCACAACCAAGCAGGAGGCATGTTGTGGCCCCACTTCTAGAAATGGAGTCATCAGCAGCTGACATGGAGGGGGAAGAAACGCACAACTTGCCTATGGATGTTAGCTCTGGCACACTGCATTCCAGTGCTGAGGCGGGCCATGCTGGTGCAAGACGCCGCAGAGTCCTAGAAAGGGCTGCAGATGCACCTGTGGAGGGTCCAAGTGTGTTCCGTGGCCTGGAGGGGAGCATGGTGAGAATCCAGAGGATGCAGGGGAAGAGTCATTCAGGCATGCCAACGCCAAATGAGGTCCCTGAACAATAACATAGGAGACATAGGAAAGGGCATCAGGGAGCCTGTAGAAGGGAACAAAGAGATGGCAGCAGGGATGCGCGAAATGAGCCAACCGGTGCAGCTGCTATGCACCAAACTAGACACTGATTTTGTGTCAAGGTGCAAGGAAAGGCAGCGTGCTCAATGCCAAAATAAAGCAATCAACCGCCTGGCCACAGCCACATCCCTGCTATGCAGGAGAAGCAGTAACATGCAGGAGGCTATGACCCAAAACAGCAATGAGGTAACTAGGGGCATGGGCAGGATGACCAGTGCTCTTGAGGCGCTGTTAAATGCCCAAACTGCACAAACAGCTGCTCTGGATGTGCCTGTGAGTGAGGAGAGCACCAGCAGGAGCAGCATGGCAAGCTCCCTTGTCCCAGAGACAAGGAGGAGCAGCAGGCGCCACGCTGAGGCCACAGGCCAGCAAGAAAGTGAGCACAGTGAGCACCAGACAAGTGGCACTGGGAAGCGAGGACGAAAATGACTATTACAGTTCATGGTGAAGTGAACTAGGACTGACATCATTGAAGTTAAATACTTTTTGTTGCACATTTGTGCTTTAGAAACCTACGTCATGACACAATTAAAATACATTGGGTGCATACTCCACCTGTCTGTGTCTCTTTACTTGCCCGTCTGTGTCTGCCATCAGTTGGTGTTGCAACTCCAGATGTGTGTGGTTCCGGCAGTGCTTGCTCGTCATCATGGTCCTCATAATCACAGATATCCACTTCGGTGCCCTTCTTAACCGCAAGGTTGTGCAGCATTGCATAGGCTGCAATCATCTTGCAGCAGGTGATTGGTGTGTACTGGCGGGCCCATCCACTCTTATGTAGGCAGCGAAACCTGCTCTTACACATACCAAAGGTGCGCTCCACAATGTTTCGGGCTGTTTTGTGTGCCCTCTTGTATCTCCTCTGGCTTTGTGTTGTAGGGTTGAGGTAGGGTGTGAGAATGAAGGACCGGAGGGCATATGCACTGTCCCCTAATTGTAAGAAGAAAAAACATTACTCACATGCACACACACACATCCATCTGCAATACGTATCAAGGGAGTTTCACACAGTGTGTTACCTAGCAAGTATCCTTCTCCGAATTTCCCCGCTGTCAGGCGTGCGTAGATCCCACTGTTTTGGAAGATGTAAGAGTCGTGGGTACTCCCGGGAAATTTGGCTACTATGTCAGTGATCATGTACTTAGAATCACAGATCCCTGTACATTTATGGTGTGGGTGGACTTCCTGTTCCGATAAATGTACTCTGTGGCAGCAGGTGGGCATATTGGTATGTGGGTACCATCAATACAGCCAATGATATTTGGGAAATGTGCCATCTGATAAAAGTCTGTCTTTGTCCTGAGCAGTTCTGCATGCGTTGCAGGGAAGCTGATGTAATAATGCATTCTCTGCAACATGGCATCAAGGAATTTTTTAAAGAAACGGGACAGACAGCTCTGGGACACCCCATCTACCGCAGCAACCACACTCTGGTATCTCCCAGATGCAAGCAGGTGTAGGCTGCACAGCACCTGCACATGGGGTGGGATGGTGTGCGCCCTTGGGGTTGGATGGTCCAACAGTGGGTGGAGGTCCCTGATAAGGTCCAGGATAGTTTGGGGGGCCAGCCTGTACCTTTGTAGGATCTCTGGCTCAGTTAGCTGTAATAGAGTGATCCTCTGCCTGTACACCTGCTCCTCCGTCCTCCAGACCCTCTCTCCTTCTGCCTGTAGCCGTAGCTGCCTCGCAATGACATAGAATGCCGCCATTCTGGTGAAACTGTTGCATTTTGGGGGCTTTTTTATAGCCTGCACCTGGTTACCACCTGATTTCAATCCATGGTAAATACCGACTCTTAAATACCAAATTTCATGCAAATTCGGTATTTAAAAGGTTACCTACATCTCAAAATTCATTTTTTCCATTTCATAAATTTCGAATCGGTAAATTTACCGATTCGGTAAAGTTTCCGAATTGGTAAATTTACCGAATCGGTAACTTTTCCGATTCGGAAACTTTACCGAATCGGAAATTTTACCGTTTTGGATGTTTTTGGGTCCCCTACATCCCAAATGCCCAATACCCATCAATAACGGGCGAAATTCAGTAATTTCTGCCGTTACCGACCGGTATTGGGTGACCTACCTCTGGCCCTAAATACCTACGCAGCAGAATTTGCACCTATTTTAATTTGTCAGTACATGCGGCTGTAAGAAGCTTATAACATGACACAACAACTTGCAGTTCCCCTTCTAAACGTGATTAGATGTGGACCAAATTGATTTTTGCTCTGCATACTTGTTCAGAACATTTGACTCTTTTTCTCTATTTATATGGAGCAAATTGGAAGCTAATGACTAAGTCAATTTAAATAAAAGATTCTGTAGTACTTTCTGCAGAGTATCATATGTACAGTCATCAGTAGCGGCTACTAATGGACGGGGTGGTGAGGCATGCAGGCGGGGTTAATTAACACCAACAAAAAAACGTACCTTAGAACAACCGGCCGCCTCCTCCCCTGCGTCATCTTCCTTCCTGTAGTCCTGCCAGTTGCAGGAAGCACCCAGCACACAGGCTCCCCTGAGCCAATCACAACGCTGCAATGCAGTGTCGTGATTGGTCTGAGTGCTGTGGATCGGCGCTCAGACTCGAACACGAGCCTGTGCATGTTCCTATCAAGCTGTGTAATACAGCCTTGTAGGAACATGCAAAGTGTGCATGAACTGTTTGGTCGGGGAAACAGCCATTACAACGTGGCTGTTTCCCTGCATACCGTTACATCGCAAGCATTACCACGCATGCGTTGTAATAACGCATAGTCATTACTACACATTTTTATACATCGCATGTGCTTTTACCACGCATGCCTTTACAACTATTTTTGTTGTAAAGGCTGCTCTGACCAGCCTATCCCCACACTGCACAGAGGCTGCAATAAATTGGTAAAAGAAAGTGACAATAACGATACGTTATTGTCATTTTATTTTTCCTTTTTGCCAGTGGGGCAACACTTCTCCGCCTTACCGGAGGTGCCGCCACTGACAGTTACCCAACCCGCTGAATTAGTCACTAAGGGTCCATTATGATGTCGGCGGATTTCCTCCGCCAGGCTGGCGGTGGCTACCGCCAGCCTGGCGGAGGAAATCCGCCCGACATAATCAGCTCAATTCCCGCCGCCATATTAGTATGGCGGGAGGGACCGCAGCGGTGACAAACACCACCCGCATGTTTTCCGCCCCGGTCGCCTTGCGGCCGGGGCGGAAAACCAGTTACATGGTGGCGGTGTCTGTTAGACACCGCCCGCCATATTACAATGGGCTTTGGACAATGCCTTTCCGTGGCGGCAATGCCGCCACGGAAAGGCATGCGGAGACTCCCTGCGGGGGCCCGTTGCGGGCCCCCTGGGAGTCCCTGGCTTGGGGGGTTGCACATGGGGGGTACCTATGGTACCCCCCCGCATTTCAAAGTGCAACATGGCAGGCACCGTGCAGTGCCTGTCATGTTGCGCTTTGAAAAGCACAACGTGCACTTTTACCATAGCGGCGGGCGGAGATTTCTGCTCCGCCCGCCGCAATGGTAAACATACAGGATGCGCCCGCCTGTGTGGCGGGCGCATCCTAATGCCAATGTCGGGACCCCCGCACTGTTAGCGGGCGGTCCACTTCTCCGTAAGGGTGGCGGGCGGGCAAAGCCCGCCCGCCATCCTAATGGACCCCCTAAGTGTCAACAATTGAAATGATCTGTCTATCTATCTATCTATCTATCTATCTATCTATCTATCTATCTATCTATCTATCTATCTATCTATCTATCTATCTATCATCTATCTATCTATCTATCTATCTATCTATCTATCTATCTATCTATCTATCTATCTATCTATCTTTGTCATAAGATCTACGCCGGAGATGCTCCAGCTTGCGCAGTTCTAATTCACTAGCAGGTAAGCTTGAAGAGAACCAAGGGTTATCTTTCTTGAGCAGTATTTTCATTTTGTGTTGTATGGGCAATATAAGAGTCTTAGGGCATATGTATTAAAGAATGCATTTGTGATTCTCAAATAGCGATATTTAGAGAATCTCTATTTGAGAATCGCAAAACGATATGTAAATAAAAATGAGCTTTTTTTTGCGATTCCCTCGCATTCCTTAATTGCAAGTCGCAAATTGCGAGTCGTAATTAAGGATTGGCTTCCCATTCCTTCCTAAGGGCCAAGAGGCCCATAGGAATGAATGGGAATTGCACGCGCAATTTGCTAGTACACGATATGTACTCGCAAATTGTGCACGCAATTTCAAGGGTGCAAGGGTTCCAAAAAGACACCCTCTTGCATCCCTGAAATGTGCATATGTGCACATGTGATGCCCATACATGCCCTGAGGGCATGTATGTGTGCCACAGGGCACTTTAAAAAAAGCAAAAAAGTGTTTTTTTAAAGGAAACTAGAAGTTGGTGGTAATTTGCGATTCCTTTAGGCAATATTCCAATTTGCAATGCCTACTAGCATAGCATTTAGGGAATCACAAATTGCAATTCTCTAAATGCTTGCGCAAAATAAGGAATCACAATTTTTGTGATTCCTTATTTTGCGAGTAGGTTTAAACTTACCTACATAGCACACAGCTAAATTTCAGCATTTGCAAACACAATTTAGCTTGATGCACATGGCCCAAAGAGTCATTAAAATTTTAGATTGCCTTCTCTGGGATTTGGCGGGATTGGGCAGATTTTAAATGGCTTGATTCCAATTTTATCTCACTAGCAAGCTCATTTGCAGAACAAATGGGGTCTAAAGATGCCCTGCAGAGTGTGTGGGGTGTTTTGAAAAGAGTTTTAGGTCTCCATAGTATCTAGAAAATTAAGAACCTGGCCTGATTTTTGTCCCAGATACAGAAAATCACATAGACGAAATATGGTATGCTGGCGTAAATAGAAGAAACCTAACTCTTCCAGATAGTCAGCTAGATGATTTGCAGTGACTTGAAGGGGGTGGATGGGTGATGTCGGCATTAAAAAAAGTGAGTTCTTATTGTTTCACTAGTGTGAACAATACTATATAAAACACATTTTACAAGAATACACCTAGAACGTCATGTAAAATTAATTCCAGCAGATAATAGCATTTTACCCAGATAAAGCAATCTACAGGTTGTTATGTCCATTTGCCTATTTCGCTGTCTTGTGTTTTACACTTGGTCGACCGATATATGGGAATCTATCAGGTACATGCATCATTGTAGTCATTTGCGATTTCTTAATTGCGATTTTTAGGGAATTGCAATTAAGAATTCGCAAATGCCTATGCATGTAGAAATCGCAGAAAATGTGCGATTTCTAAACATTCCTTAATTGCGATTCGCAAATTGCGAGTCGCAATTAAGGAATCCCTCCCCATTCATTCCTATGGGCCTAGAGGCACATAGGAATGAATGGGAAGACATTTACACTCTGCGAATCGCAATTAGCGATTCGCAAATGGAGAATGCGAATTCAAGGGTGCAGGGGTGTCCAAGGGACACCCTGTTGCACCCCTGAAATTGATATGTGCACCCATGTTACGCACACACATTTCCCAGAGGCATGTGTGTGCTTAACATGGGACTTTAAAAAATGCACTTTGATGCTTTTTGAAAAAAAATCGCAATTTACCATCACCATACATGTGATGGTAAATTGCGATTCTTAATTGCGAAATCGCAAATCTTTTTACTTTCTTGCATTCCATTTAAGGAATCGTAAATTGCGATTCCTTAAATGCAATCGCAATTTCAGAAATCGCTAATTTTGCGATTTCTTAAATTGCGAGGGGCTACTTGTTTCATGCATTCCAAAAGCAATTTTTGCGATCGCAAACTGACGATTTTTGCGATTCGCACCGTTTGAGATCGCAAAATGCTTTGATGCATGTGCCTGTAAGTGTCTAAACTTCCCACCGGAAATACTACGAAGATGGCGACCTAAACTAGAGAGGACACAAGAACTTGCAAAGCTTTAAAAGTGCAATACAAATGGAGAATACGATTAATTGCCTAAAATAATGATGTAAACAGATTAAACAGAGCACATAAAAAAAATGAAAATGGGTTCTTATCTCTCTGCCCGATCCTTCTGATACACATGGTTTTTAGACAGATGCTGAATAAGAAATAATGTCATGACTGTAAAATGCCAATTATTTGGAAACTTACTGTTTAGGAGTACAAAAGTCAGGGCTCCATTTGATCATCACCTGCATATAAAAAATCCTCTGACAAGTCTGTCTGACTTCTAACACCCCGTATCTAAACAGCATAACTCACTATAAGTGGAGTGAGAGACACCTGCCAGTTCTCCTTTTCTTCTAATAAGGGTACCCTTCCCTCTGGGGCTACAGTGATCTACCGGGTGTGAGCCCAATAATATTGGTGTGACCACAACACTGTCCTACACAGGTAGAAGCTCAGTACCCCAGGGGGACTCATACACAACCTGGTGTTGTCTGAGTGAAGGTAGATCAACTTTACTCACTGACCCTAAATGCCCGATATAGGCTGTGACTCTCACATTTAATCTTTCAGTAGCCAAACTCCTTGTGGATGATGAGTTCAGCCAAGACAAGGCAAAGCATGGCCCTTGCTTGCCCCAAACTCACTTGTTTGTGTTTCTAAAATGGCAGAGCCCCGTTCTAATGAAGAACTAGAGTGCTAACCTCTCTCATAGTGTCTCTGTGCTGGGCGCCATATCACAGAATAAAACAGCTTTAGAGACCTCTGTATCCCTATGCAGAAGATTAAAGTTGTAGATGAAAATGTGCTACAAGGTGTAGAAATACTCCAAGTGAGGCTCTGGGGCTGGATACCGCTTAAGATGTGGCTTGATACACATGACACTGTACATTAAAAGAACTCTCCAGACATGGACACAACATTCCAGAGCTGGCCCCCAGAGCTGAAAAGAATGTGCCAAATGTGCAATCAAAAAGATGCCCCCTTCACAGAAAGTGATGAGGGGGGGGGCCGTGTCTTTCAGATCTCACTTATATTAATTGCCCTTGACCTGATTGGGGTGCACACTGAAGGTTGGTGGTCCCTGAAAGGGGGGTCGGGTGGGGAACTTGCATCGCATGGATGCAGGGACTTGTGTTACGCCCCTGTACTCCAGGTGTACAAAAGTACTAGGCACAAATTGCATATGTACTCTTCAGAACCAGAACCCATACCACCCCTAAAGAGGCCTTCCCAGTTTTGAGAACACTACCTCCCTTTTCTTCTGTTTTTGTAATATTATGAGGGCTTGCAGGATGCTTGCTGAAAAGGCAGGCTTCACTTCTACTCCCTGTGCTGTCACTGTTCTGAATGTGAAAGAGAAACATTCACTGCGACTGCCTGTGCTGTTACTGTTCTGTGTGTTTTTGTGTATGTTTTAAGGATGTCTGTGCTGCTGTTTTGTACCTGGCTCTGTGTATAGTGAAGCCTGCTCTGATGTCCATGCTCTACCTATGCTATATGTAAGTGAAGCTTGCTAACAGTCTTTCCATTACATATGAGCTGAAACAGTTGGCTTTGTCAGTACTTGGAATAAAACGGGTGCGGTTACTGTGTGCTGTTTTCCTGTTATACTTGTATAGTGTGTGCTGTTTTCAGATGCTTGTGGGTCACATGCTGCTATTGCACGCAAACACCCTATTTGCTTTACCATCATCTATGCCTAATATCCATAAGTGTGTTTCTTAGTAAATGCCCTTTTCTATGTTTTGCATTAAGAATGCAAATTACTGAGAGCAATGTTCAAGTCTCAGGTGTTAGTACATTGTCTAGAGTGTCTTTCACTTGTAATTGAGGCCATGGTATTAGTTGAGTAACTGAAGCCTTTTTTTCAACTTGTTTTTGCATCACGATAGTGAATTGCGCACTGCTGCTTTATCAGGCGCTGTTGCTTGGCCCCAGGTGTAAGGCTCAAGTTCACGAGATATGTCAGTGTGGGACGATTGAGCACATGCGGACTTTCCCACAACCAGTGGGTAAGGGTTAGGCCAGTGCTGGCACTTTATACATATTATGGTATGTTCTTTGCAGGGCTCGAGTCGGGGTACCACGTGGGTGGACGGCGTCCCCGCACTTAGTTTACCGGGTTTTTACCGGGTGGACGCAGTCCCCCTGCCCAAAAGCTGGACTTTAAATTATGGCCTTACTTGCCCGCACGGCCGTCCCGTCGATCTCCCTTTACACAGTGACTCGAGAGATCCATGCGATTGGAATTTTACCTGCATTATTACTATTATGATATTAAGCATAACGCAAAGCAAGGAGAGTTGTAAAACCAGAACTGGCTGACATCGCCCACATGACAGTGGAAAACTTGAGAGCTCGATAACTGGAGCAAATGGAGTCACACATTCACTCTTTGGCCTCTCTGGGGCGAGATCGGAGCTCATTTAGAATGCTGCTCATGCGTTAGCTTCTCTGATGCAATCGCATCTAAGGGGTGAGTGAGGGGAGGCAATGAGTCTGATGGTGCAAGCCACCTTTCGTGACGTCTCTTCCTGTTGTGATATCACTTCCAGTGATACCACCTAACTTGGAGCATCCCCCCACTTCTTTTTAGGTCTCCGCCTGCGAAGGCTGCACCTGCGCAGTCTTGCAGGGGGAGATCCTATGTTTTTCAGTAAGGGGCTTAAACCTGCCCCTCTTCTCCATTGGCTGGCTTCCTAAACGGAGGCCAGCCATTGGAGGAGAGGAGCATCACTCCGTTTAAGCCCCGTCTTTTTGGGATCCGGGGGTGTGTTTTTTACTTTCTTTCTCTCCTCTTCCCATTGGCTGGAATTTTACCTTCCAGCCAATGGGAAGGGGAGAGCACGAACAACACGCCCCCGAATACCAAAATGACGCTGCGTTTCTCCGAGGCATTTCTGCTGGGCCTCGGAGAAACGTGGTCGTGTGGAGCGCTCCTCTCTTAAAGGACGGGGCTTACAGACATGGCATGGCGAGCGCTTGTTCCTGTATTTCGAATTGTGGTGGTGTTTCCGGAGCTGTTACATGAGGTAAAAGTGACAATTGTGATCAAACAATACATGAGGTAGCAAACAGTGTATTACAGGAGGAAAGAGTGACAAGTGTGCAGGCTCTCCTCCGTCCCGCTCTCGACTCACCTCCCCCCTTCCCTCTGCCACTCCCCGGGCCCCCACCCCTCCCTCCCTCTCCAGCGGCCATGCTGCCTCGGCTTGGGCATTTCTGAGAGGAGGGCACTCACAAAACCCATGCAACCGTCACCTGTGACAGAAACGCTGAAATATCTTCCATTTGTATTTTAATCAAAATCTCCGTCAATCATAATATCGGGACAAACAATACAGAAAACTCTGCGGCCATCAGACGTGCTCGCGCCGCCTCAATAAAGTGCGAAGTTGGGCTGGAATCCAAGCCTATGTAATTATTGTTATTTGCAGGCCCAGCTTAGCCAAATAAATGTCACGCGCAGCTACGCACAGACTGAGTAAGCTCACGGCATTTGAAAGCATGAATTGGTTCATAAGCGGGGCACCCAATTATTGCAAAAGAGCAGTTGCTCTCAATTGTTGACACCACACGCAGTAAGTAAAAGCATTTATTCAGCCATATGTTTCAAAAACGTGACCGAATCCTACCGGGGGAGGCAAATTAGGCTCTCGTTGCTAAATACAAGTGTCCAAAGACGACACCATAAATTGGTCTGCCTGGGTGAAAGGCACCCGTTGCCAGGGCACCAGACCGTGCTTTTATGCCCCCCCACCCCCCTGATCTTCGTTGTGCTCGCTTTTCTGCCCCCCACCCCCTGTTCCTCATTGTGATTGCTTTTCTGCCCCCCCACCCCCTGTTGCCTCGTGCTCGCTTTTCTGCCCACCCACCCCCGCTTTTCTGCCCCCCCAACCCCCGCTTTTCTGCGCCCAACCCCTGCTTTGGGGGTGCAGGGACTGTATTCATATGAACTAATAATTTATTGCAGAAACTGCACGTATGATGCTCGAGTCTCGCACTTTGAATGAAGCTCGTCATAGAACAGTCTTCAGCTCTGCCAGTTTCAGTGGGGCATCATTATAACGCTAATTTTGATCACGCATATCTGTGAGTCTTCGCTTTTCGCTTTAATCTTACATTTTCCTTAGTCATAGTCACTTGTTTAGAGCAATGAATCCTGAAATCCAAAGGTATTTGTAAAAAAAAAAACTCGGCTCTTGATAAATGATAGAAGTATGTCTCCGCATTCAATTCCTCGTATGAAGTCTCTGTTTTGTGTGTGTGCCCCCCACCCGCCTGTTGCCTCGTGCTCGCTTTTCTGCCCCCCCCACCCCCCTGTTGTCTTGTGCTCGCTTTTCTGCCCCCGAACCCCCCGCTTTTCTGCCCCCACCCCCGTTGCCTCTTGCTCGCTTTTCTGCCTCCCCACCCCCGCTTTTCTGTCCCCCACCCCCCTGTTGCCTCGTGCTCGCTTTTATGCCCCCCCACCCCCCGCTTTTCTGCCCCCCACCCCCTGCCTTTTTGCCCCCACCCCCTGCTCCTCGTGCTCGGTTTTCTTTTCTGCCCCCCCCACTCCCCTGTTGCCTTGTTGTGCTCGCTTTTCTGCCCCCACCCCCTGTTGCCTTGTTGTGCTCGCTTTTCTGCCCCCCACCCCCCTGTTGCCTCGTTGTGCTTGCTTTTCGCTTTTCTGCCCCCCACCCCCCTGTTGCCTCGCTGGGATCGCTTTTCTGCACCCCCACCCCCCTGTTGCCTCGTTGTGCTTGCTTTTCTGCCCCCCACCCCCCTGTTGCCTCGTTGTGGTCACTTTTCTGCCCCCCCACCCTTCTGTGCCTCGTTGTGCTCGCTTTTCTGACCCCCACCTCCCTGTTCCTCGTTGTGCTCGCTTTTCTGCCCCCCACCCCCTGTTCCTTGTTGTGCTCGCTTTTCTGCCCCCCACTCCCCTGTTGCCTCATTGTGCTCTTTTCTGCCCCCCACTCCCCTGTTGCCTCGTTGTGCTCGCTTTTCTACCCCCCACCCCCCTGTTCCTCGTTGTGCTCGCTTTTCTGACCCCCCACCCCTGTTGCCTTGTTGTGCTTGCTTTTCTGCCCACCCGTTCCCTCGTTGTGCTCGCTTTTCTGCCCCCCCTGTTCCTCGTTCTGTGTGTGGCTCTGTGTGTGTGTGTGGAGGGGGTCTTTGTGTGTGTGTGTGTGGGGGGGCGTTGTGTGTGTGGGGGGGCTCTGTGTGTGTGGGGGGCTCTGTGTGTGTGTGGGGCTCTGTGTGGGGCTCTGTGTGTGTGTGTGGGGCTCTGTGTGTGTGGGGCTCTGTGTGTGTGTCTGTGTGTGTGTGTGGCTCTGTGTTGTTAGGAATCAGCTCTCAGTCCTCTTTCGGTGACCATGTTTTGCTATCACATGACCTACCAGTTTTAGATAAAGGCTAGTCCTACCTTTCTGTCAGTGCTTGTTATTGCTAACCTGTGGGTTCCTGTATCCTGGTTCCTGTGTTGCTTGGATCAGCTTAGCTGTTTCTCACGGGCTCGTGAGAACTGTTGGTATTTTTCCCTTTTTTTTGGAGCTCGATTCTGGGGTTCTATCCAAGGTCCTTTCCCTTCCTTTCCTTTGTTTCCCCTGTTTAGTGAGTTAGATAGAGTTTCCTTGTCCCCGTTTTGTCCCGTTTTTGGTGCTCGAGCATAATCAAATTTTTTTGTCGGGTTGGGGAGGTGTAGGGGCTCCTGTTTCCCTCCCGACCGGCAACCGCGTCCCTTTCATGTTGTGAGGAGACGCGGTGGTTGTGTCAGCGCTTTCTTTTGATCTGCCCGATTCCTTACAGCACCGCTCCACATCGTTAAACGCCGGAAATGACGTTTGAGGTCATTCCGCGAGCATGATTCAATCCTGATTGTAAAGACAGCCGGTACGTTAAGAAATCATCCCCAGTCCTTTACCAAGTGCCGGTGTTTTACGCATTATTATAAAACGTGAAGGTTTTTTTTGTTCATGTCTAAAGTTAGACATGTTTTTCCCCTGAATACGAAAAAGCACAAAGACACTCCCTGTTTTATCAGTCATTCGCTAGTATCCAAGAGACGTTATCTTGGAGGTGTTTTGCTTGTTGACTGAAGCCTCCACGATACGAGACCTGCACTCTCCACTGGTAAGCGTATGTGATTGTTTTAGCAGGATATGGTCATTGATGTTGAGATTCTGGGGACAGATTTGTGATTGTGAAGTGTTTCTTCCCTGTTTGTTCAGGTGCGGAAGCGTGGAGGAGGGAGCAGTTCATTCTTCGCTCAACAGGGGTGGAAGACTTGGTGTCTCCGCATACTCCACCCCCTTTTCTGGGTCATTGGTTCACTCATTGTTAATATCTTGTGAGTGGCTGGTGAGTCGGGGAAGTGGATTGGAACATACCTCGTTCCTGCAGTGTGTGGGCTGAGGGGGAATCCAACAGAATAACAAGCCCACGAATAAACACACTGCCCGGACGGGTATGGATGTGGATGCGGGACACATATCGGGGGGGGGGCGCCGATGCCCCTACCATGCAAGACGTGATGGGGGCTCTGGCAGCCTTACAGGCCCAGGTACATGACTTACGTCAGGAGAACGTGGGCTTGAGGCAGGAACTGGGGGCTGTGAGGGCCTGAGAACAGTCACAAATCAGAGGGCAGGGTCCTGTTATACAGCCTGCAACATTTCAGTATGGAGGGGCGGGACAGAGCACTAGTGGAAGTGGGGCTCCTATAGCGTTCACCGTGACATCTCCTGTTCCTGTTCCTTTGGCTCCTCCTGAGAGGTTTTCTGGGGACAGTGAGAAGTTTGGGATGTTCATGAATCAGTGCCAATTACATTTTATGTGAAAGCCTGGTGCCTTTCCCGATGACTCTGCCAAAGTTGCTTTCACTATCTCCTATTTGGCTGGCACTGCTGCTCAGTGGTCTATTCCCTTGGTGGAAAGTGGTGATCGGGTGTTGCACGATTATGCGGCTTTTAAGGAGTTGATGCGGGGGTTATTCGCTAAGCATGCTTTTATGCAAGCAAGCGATTCGGAACTACTGAAGCTACGGCAGGGCAGACAGGATCTCCTAACGTGTATTGCCTCTTTTAACTGGTTGGTATCCGAGACTCATTGGCCAGCGGAGAAGCGGACCTCCTTGTTCTACCAGGGTCTTTGTGAGGAACGTAAGGACGTGGTATCTCAAGTGGTGGATCCACCAGATGATTGTGCTGCGTTCATAGACCTTGTAGTGAAATTAAACCATCGACTATCAGAAAGGCGTGGTGATCGTAATCATTTCCAGGTATCCCGGGGAAGCTATATAAAACCTGATGCTAAGTCAACAGGGGAGCAGAAGACAGCGCCTGAACCAATGGAGATAGGGGGAGTAAGAGGGCCCTTGACCTCTGAGGAAAAGAAAAGGAGAAGAGAGTTGAATCTATGCCTATACTGCGGACAGGGAGGCCATTTTGCTAGGGAATGCCCTGTTAAACCATCAGGTGCTGGGTATGGTAAGAAGGTAGCATATGTTCAGGTGGACGGTTGCCCCCAACAGGAAGAAGAGTTGAGGGGACAGTATGAGGTACTGGGGGCAGTGGATTTGGCACCTACACATTTCGTCATTACAGGCTATCTTTTGCTCTCGGTGCACAGACGAGTACCGGTGCCTGTGTTGTTGGATTCCGGCGCCACCGGTAATTTTATTGATATATCTTTGGTGGATAAACTGAGGGTTTCCTGTCATTATAAAAAACAACCAGAGCCAGTAAGAGCCATAGATGGGACGGAATTGACGTCAGGGTGTATCACCCATCAAACCGTTCCTTTACGGTTGTTATGCGGGAATGGGCACTCCGAGATGGTGGTGTTTGATTTAATTGATGCTCCTTCCTTCGGTCTAGTGTTGGGGGTTCCATGGCTGCAGGAACACAATCCTAGGATCGATTGGGTGCAGCGTTTGGTGACGTTGGATTCCGCTTTCTGTTTGAGTCATTGCTACAGTGAGGCCAGTGAAAGGGTCCCTCCTCTGTCTTGTGCAGCGACGGGGGTAGGCGATGTTCCACCGCAGTATTACGCCTACAAAGATGTCTTCGATAAGGGATATGCTCAGAGTCTTCCCCCGCACCGGTCATTCGATTGTAAGATCGATTTGGTGCCCGGTATTCCTTTGCCATGCAGTCGCATTTATGCATTATCCGAACCCGAAGAACAGCATCTCAAGGAATATCTGGATGAGATGCTGAAGTTGGGTTTTATCCGCCCCTCCTGTTCGCCTGTGTCATCAGCGATCTTCTTTATACCGAAGAAGGAGGGGACGTTGAGGGCCTGTGTGGACTATAGGACTTTAAACAAGGCCACAGTGCAGAACAAGTACCCTCTTCCACTCATCCCCGTGTTGTTGGACCAGCTCCGCAAGGCCAAGGTGTGTACCAAACTGGATTTGCGGGGCGCTTACCATCTTATCCGCGTTCGGCCCGGGGATGAATGGAAGACGGCTTTTAAGACCAAACATGGCTTGTTTGAATACTGTGTGATGCCGTTTGGCTTATGTAATGCGCCAGCGGCGTTCCAGTTTTTCATTAATGAGGTTCTTAGCGAGTATCTGGACAGGACTGTCATCGTCTATTTGGATGACATTCTCATATTTTCGGAGACAGGTGCTGACCTGCACGAACATGTGACACAAGTGTTACAGAAATTGCAGGAACATCAACTATATGCTAAACTGGAAAAGTGTCAGTTCAGCACCTCAGAGGTGGAGTTTTTGGGTTTCCTTATTTCAGCAGAAGGTATTCGAATGGACCCAAAAAAGATACAGGCAATTGTGACCTGGCCTGTTTCATCTACTGTCAAGCACATACAGGTGCTTTTAGGGTTTGCCAACTTTTATCGGCGTTTTATTTCTCATTTTCCCGATATTGTGGCGCCCATGACCTGCCTGTTGAGGAAGGAGGTTCCCTTCGTTTGGTCTGTTGAGGCTCAGGATGCCTTCCAGTTGTTACTTAGGAACTTTAGGTCTGCACCTGTGTTGACGCATCCTGATCCTGCCCTGCCGTTTTTTGTTGAAACGGATGCTTCATCATGTGCGGTGGGTGGGGTATTATCCCAGCGGGAGGAGGGTACGGGCCATATGCACCCCATCGCCTTTTTCTCTAAGACATTGTTGCCAGCAGAACGCAACTACACAGTGGCGGAAAGGGAATTATTGGCTGTGAAACTGTCCTTTGAGGAATGGCGTCATTATTTGTGGGGCGCCCGGCATACTATTACGATCTATACAGACCACAAAAACCTAGAGTTTTTTCGGTCTGCCCGGGCTTTGACTCTGCGACAGATGCGATGAGTCCTGTTTTTCAACGAATATGACTTAGTCATAACCTACAGACCCGCAGCTCAGCAGATCAAATCTGACGCTCTTTCCCGGATCCATGTTGTTCCAGGCGAGGTGAGTCCAGTGAAGGAAGATAGACCGATGATCGATGGCGAGAGGATCATTGGGGTCGTAACAGCTGATGACTTCCTCTCTATGGTGAAAGAACGGTTACGTCAGATGGATCTAGCTCCTTGGTTAGCATTACCTCAGGTGGTATCCCAGGATGGGTTATTGTATTATGAGAACCGGTTGTGGAGTGGTGTCATTCCTCTGCATTGGTGGCACATCCTGGGATGGGTAAGACGAAGGAGTTATGCTTGAGATGGTTCTGGTGGGAGTCTTTGGCGCGAGATATCCAGAGGTATGTGACCGCTTGCCCTATTTGTGCCGTTAGTAAGCCCTCACACAGTAAGCCCTCTGGTCTTTTGCAGCCTTTAGAGGTCCCTCCTGCTCCTTGGCATACTGTTAGTATGGATTTCGTAACTGACCTTCCATCCGTATCTGGATTTACCGCCATTTTTGTGGTGGATGATCTGTTTACGAAGATGGCGCATTTCATTCCGCTTTCTAAGATCCCTACAGCAAAGGAGGTGGCCTTGGAGTTTATGACCTCGGTTGTGAGGATACATGGCTTACCGTCTGTAGTAATATCTGACAGGGGGGCTCAATTCGTGTCCCATTTCTGGACGGAGCTTTGTTTGGTGCATAAAATGGAAATACGGTTGTCATCTGCGTATCATCCGCAGTCCGATGGTCAGACTGAGCGCACCAACCAGACCATGGAACAGTATCTGAGGTGCCTGATTACGTCCCTGTCATGCGATTGGGTGACCGCTCTTCCCATAGCAGAATTCGCCTATAATAACAGTGTGCATGCCGCCTTGGGTATGACTCCGTTTTATTGTTCTTCAGGTTACCATCCTAGAGCATTAGCTATCCAACCCACTGGGCATGTGCCAGCCATTGATGACGTGTGTAAGCGGTTGAGTGACTTCTGGGAAGAGGCAAGGGTAAGGCTGCAAGATGCTAAGGCTTCTATGAAACTACAGGCAGACCGGCATAGGGCCCCTGCCCCCTGTTATCGGGTGGGCGATCGAGTTTGGTTGGCTTCCCGTAATTTGCGATTGCTGGGGTAGCGTAAGTTACAGCCACGGTTTGTAGGCCCTTTTCCGGTGGTTCAGGTGGTTAATCCGGTGGCGATGAAGCTCTTGTTGCCACAGGACTACAAAATCCATCCTGTGTTCCACACATCGTTGTTGAAACCCTTTGTTCCTTCAGACCAGGTGCTGCCCCCTCCCGCTCCTGTGGTAGTAGATGGACAGGAAGAGTTTGAGGTCCAGGCTATTCTTGATTCTAGGCGTAGGAGAGGCCGTTTATATTATCTGGTCGACTGGAAAGGGTATGCCCCGGAGGATAGGACGTGGGAGCCTGCTGGGGGGGTGCATGCGCCTCGTCTAGTCAGGTTGTTCCACAGACAGCATCCCCTGAAACCCCGGCCGGTGGGGAGGATCATGGGGGGGGGTTACTGTTAGGGATCAGCTCTCAGTCCTCTTTCGGTGCCCATGTTTTGCTATCACATGACCTACCAGTTTTAAATAAAGGCTAGTCCTACCTTTCTGTCAGTGCTTGTTATTGCTAAACTGTGGGTTCGTGTATCCTGGTTCCTGTGTTGCTTGGATCGGCTTAGCTGTTTCTCACGGGCTCGTGAGAACTGTTGGTGTTTTTCCCTTTTTTTTTGGAGCTCGATTCTGGGGTTCTATCCGAGGTCCTTTCCCTTCCTTTCCTTCGTTTCCCCTGTTTAGTGAGTTAGATAGAGTTTCCTTGTCCCCGTTTTGTCCCGTTTTTGGTGCTCGAGCATAATCACATTTTTTTGTTTGGTTGGGGAGGTGTAGGGGCTCCTGTTTCCCTCCCGACCGGCAACCGTGTCCCTTTCATGTTGTGAGGAGACGCGGTGGTTGTGTCAGCGCTTTCTTTTGATCTGCGCGATTCCTTACAGCACCGCTCCACATCGCTAAACGCCGGAAATGGCGTTTGAGGTCATTCCGCGAGCATGATTCAATCCTGATTGTAAAGACAGCCGGTACGTTAAGAAATCATCCCCAGTCCTTTACCAAGTGCCGGTGTTTTACGCATTATTATAAAACGTGAAGGTTTTCTTTGTTCATGTCTAAAGTTAGACATGTTTTTCCCCTGAATACAAAAAAGCACAAAGATACTCCCTGTTTTATCAGTCATTCGCTAGTATCCAAGAGACGTTATCTTGGAGGTGTTTTGCTTGTTGACTGAAGCCTCCATGATACGAGACCTGCACTCTCCACTGGTAAGCGTATGTGATTGTTTTAGCAGGATATGGTCATTGATGTTGAGATTCTGGGGACAGATTTGTGATTGTGAAGTGTTTCTTCCCTGTTTGTTCAGGTGCGGAAGCGTGGAGGAGGGAGCAGTTCATTCTTAGCTCAACAGGGGTGGAAGACTTGGTGTCTCCGCATACTCCACCCCCTTTTCTGGGTCATTGGTTCACTCATTGTTAATATCTTGTGAGTGGCTGGTGAGTCGGGGAAGTGGATTGGAACATACCTCGTTCCTGCAGTGTGTGGGCTGAGGGGGAATCCAACATGTGTGTGTGGCTCTCTGTGTGTGGGGGGGCTCTCTGTGTGTGTGTGTGTGGGGGGGCTCTGTGTGTGTGTGGGGGGGCTCTCTGTGTGTGTGGGGGGGCTCTGTGTGTGTGGGGGGGCTCTGTGTGTGTGTGTGGGGGGAGGCTCTGTGTGTGTGTGTGGGGGGGGCTCTCTGTGTGTGTGTGTGGCTCTGTGTGTGTGTGTGTGTGGGGCTCTGTGTGTGTGTGGGGGGCTCTCTGTGTGTGTGTATGTGGCTCTCTGTGGGTGCAAATGCAATAGGTCTCGCGTTTGCGAGAGATTAAGCTATTGACATTGTAAATGACAATGCCATTTATTTATCTGTTTTCAAAACCAACACATAAATAAAAATGTTGTCATTTACAATGCCAATAGCTCTAACTTTGGCAAAGGCAAGACCGTTGCATTGTAAATGCTTGTTTAGGACTTGTGCCCTGATTCTTTGGGTGGAAATCTGTGCACCCCCCTGCAATGCTCCCGTGGCGGGAGGAAGTAGTCAGATAGGGGAGAGCTGAGAGCATGGCATTAAGGAGGGAGGAAGCTAAGGGAATGCAGAAGATCCCGATTGCACTGGAGTGGGACGCATTGCTGGAACTTTTTATATCCTTTGAATCTTCACTAGAGTAACTATTTATATTAAGGGCACTATCCTATTGGAGCAGAATAGATACAGTAATTATTAACTGCTCCCTCTAAGTGTTAATAAAGCGGAGATAGGTACACCTGTAAGCTATGTAAAGAAGAAAACACATAAACAAAGACTAAACCATCGAATAATTGACCCAAGTAAACACTGGAGTGAGTCGGAGGGAGTAAGGGAGGGGGTTGGGTTCATTCTTTATTTTTAATAATAGGGAGACGGGAGGGAATGTTTATGTGGCATAGAAGTTAATATTTCATCCTAATCGCATTTAATTGTACGGGTTGGTAGAATCCTGTAACTAATGTTCTGGCTGTGTATGTACTCTGCTATATGATACACGTATGGTAAAATGGCCGCCCATTGATTACGTAACAATGTAACTATCAGCATTTTGAAATGTATGTTTCACAGACATTTTGGTCTATTGTTGGAGAAAACCAATAAAAATCTGTTTAAAAAATAAAATAAAATGGTATGTTCTTTGGATCTTGATTTGGTGCACAATTCATCCCCGTAGGGACATCTCGGCGCGAGTAGATGAAGTAGAAGCAGCAATAGAACAACCAGGTTTTGAGGTGTTTTTAACAGTCGGAAAGACTTGAGCATGCACGAATGAACGAGGGAAGTTTGTTCCAGTGGTGCGGGCCAAGGTAAGAAATGGCTCTGCCCTCATGTTTAGCAGTGCGGAAACGCCGGGGACATAAATGAAATTGATTGCTCGACCGCAAATTTTTGTTCAGAAGGTACAGAGAAAGTCTGTTCTGAAGTATTTTGGCCCAGAACCTGACAAGGATTTACAGGTCATGCAGAGCAGTTTAAAGAGTGCTATCATACGGGTAGGGGGAAAATGTAGGGCTCTGAGTGTGAGGGCTGATGGGGTGCTTGGAGGCAGGTTGTTTACCATACGGGCAGCAGTGTTTTGGACTGCTTGCAATTTTGATAAAAGAGATTCATTAGAGGCGAGGATTAGGTCATTGCCATTATCCAGATGGATGATGATTAAAGCTTGGATGAGTGTCCTCTGGGAGTTCAGTGGAAGCCATCAAAAGTTTTTCTAAAGAGGCGCACAGCACCAAAACAGGTCCCACATATGGAGGTGATCTGGTTCCTCATTGATAGTTGGTTGTCTAAGATTATGCCCAGGTTTCTAGCAGTTCTGCTGGGCAATGGGCGTGGGCCAAGTTCGACCCCTCACCAATCCTCCGCCCAATAGAGCTGAGCTTTGCCAAGCAAAAGGATCCAGTGAGGAGTGTGGTAAGGATGCTACAGGCCCTGATGCAAGCAAGGAAAATGGCTCTGTTAACTGCTGTTAGGAACTCAAGCGATCAACATGGTTCAATGGTCGTGTCATTGCGCCTGCTGATGGTAGCTATGCCCCTGCCGCCAGCGTTCGTTGGTACAGTCCAAAGATATCCCAGAGTCAGCAGGACAAGTGGCAGTGGTAGCTCAGTGATACCACCAGTTTTACAGTGCTGCCTGTTTCAAAATGGCGGTGATGCAAGTCGAGGCCGTAACTTGCTGCTGGCTCCCAAAGTGGACATGGTTGGACTGAAAAGCCATGGAAAGTGGAAGTGACCACACACTCTTTAATCAAAGTACAGACAGCAACGCTTGCTCGCGGTTTCCATGCTGTACTACCTGAAAATATCACCACTAACTCAGGGAAATATTGGGTTACATTAATTCACTTTATGCTCTGCAGACAGATAAAGTAGGCACTTGGCACTACACTGTTCCAGAAAATCCTCTCATGATACGGCCGCGGTTTCTAATGCAGTTTTCGAAGTCCACTGAGCTCGTCTGTCTGTGGCGGGACGCTCCCCTGACGCTGACCACGGCCTGTGCGTGTTATGTAAACAAGGAGACAGCGCCACAACTGTGGAGCGCAATGAATTTCAGCAAATACTTCAGATATTTAACACTGGATTTCACAGGCGTAGTGCCAGAAGGAAAAAAATATGAGAAAGAGGGTGGTTATAGAGAACAGTACCTATGGAAAGAGAGGCAAAGGGTGTGAAGGAGAGAAGGAACATTCACAAAGATAAAGAAGGGTAGGAGGACAGTAGAGTGATCGACAGAGACAATCAGAGAGAGTAATAGACTAGAGTTATATGTTGGAAAGAGAGATAACAAGGAATACAAAAGGAAGAGGAAGAGAGAGAGAAGAAACGGATTACAAGAGAGCGACACAGACAAAGAAGGAACAAAAAAAAGAAAGGGAAAGATAGAGGCAAAGAAATAGACCTACAGCTACAGCTCGAATAGCCAGGTCTTGAGTAGCCTCCTGAAGGTAAGTAGGTCCTGGGTCTGCCTTAGGAGGATGGGGAGGGTGTTCCAGGTTTTGCCGGCGAGGTGGGAGAACGATCTGCCGCCGGTGGTCGTTCTTCAGATGCGGGGGACGGTGACGAAGGCGAGGTCGGCGGAGCGGAGCTGGCGGTTTGGGGTGTAGAAGGTGAGTCGTCTGTTGAGGTATGCCGGTCCGGTGTTGTGGAGTGCTTTGTGTGTGTGGGTGAGGAGCTTGAAGGCGGTCCTCTTGTGACGGGAAGCCAGTGCAGGTCTCTCAGGTGGGGTGTGATGTGGCTGCGGCGAGGGATGTTGAGTATTAAGCAAGCAGAGGCGTTCTGTATGCGTTGTAGTCGTTTCAGGAGTTTGGTGAGGCTCCTGCGTAGAGGGAGTTTCCGTAGTCTAACCTGCTGCTGACGAGGGCCTGGGTGACCGTTTTTCTTGTTTCGTTGGGGATCCACCTGTAGATCTTGCAGAGCATGTGGAGGGTGTTGAAGCAGGAGTATGAGACGGCGTTGACTTGCTTGGTCATGGAGAGTGTTGAGTCGAGGATGAAACCTAGGTTGCGTGCGTGGTCGGTGGGTGTTGGTGCTGCTCCCAGTGTGGTTGGCCACCAGGAGTCGTCCCATGCTGAGGGGGTGGAGCTGAGGATAAGGACTTCTGTCTTGTCTGAGTTCAGCTTCAGACGGCTGTCGTCACCCACTCGGCGACGGCTTTCATTCCTTCGTGGAGGTTGGTTTTGGTGGTGAGGGTGTTCTTGGTGAGGGAGAAGATCAGCTGGGTGACGTCGGTGTAGGAGATGATGTTGAGGTCGTGCAGTCCAGCGACGTGAGTGAATGGTGCCATGTAGATGTTGAACAGTGTCGGGCTGAGGGAAGATCCTTAGGGTACGCCGCATATGATCTCAGTGGCTTCGGATCGGAAAGGGGGGACGCGGACGCTCTGGGTTCTGCCGGAGAGGAAGGAGGTGGTCCAGTGCAGTGCTTTGGCTCGGATCCCTGCGTTGTGGAGGCATGTGCATAGGGTGTGGTGGCAGACAGTGTCGAATCGGCTGACAGGTCCAGGCGGATGAGGGCCGCGGTTTTGCCATTGTCCAGCAGGGCCCTGATGTCATCGGTGGTAGCAAAGAGGGCAGTTTCGGTGCTGTGGTTGCTGCGGAACCCGGACTGGGACGGGCCAGGATGCTGTTCTCCTCGAGGAAGCGGGTCATTTGTCTGTTGACGGTCTTCTCGATGACCTTCGCCGGGAACGGGAGCAGGGAGATGGCTCGGAAGTTCTTGAGGTCCTTCGGGTCAACCTTGGGTTTTTTGACAAATACTACGGGCCCACAAGGGCACACACAGCCACATGCACACAATAATGACAAATTCAATGCATTCACATGGGCATAAAGGGACAGGAACACACAAAAAAATTCACAGTCATCGATAATCAGATGCACACACAAGCGCACACCCGGTAATAGATAAATGCGTGCTCAAAAGTACTTAAGACACAGAACGCTGCTCTCACAAACACACAAAGGGGCACAGAACCTGAACACACGCCACTATTGCACTCACATAAATACTCTTACCCCATACATGCATATCATCATAGTAATGAACACATTGCAGAATGTCGAAGCCCATCAGAAAACAAAGACATACAATAGAAACAAAGAAGAAGCATACATATAAACGTCCACACATGCAAACACACCTACGGCAATACACGCAACCCACACAATTATGAAACCATGAGTATACACGTACAAACGGAAAAAAGGGCACAAACACTTGTGCACATACATGCCAGCTAAACTCACAAACCGCAGGGAAAACAAACATTGGCTCACCCAAACACATGTACACTGGCATGATCACACACAAACACAGATACAGAGCCATTCTCACGTGCATACACGTATACACAGGTATGCTCACGCGCAAACACAATACACAGGCAAGCTCATGCACAAACACAGATATACACTCATGACCACAAACTCACGGATTCACTGGCATACTCACGCACAAATATGGTCACAGGCATGCTAATGCGTAAACACGGATATGCAGGCATGATCACACACAAACACGGGTACAGGGCATGCTCACGCACACACATGCCTTTCATAGGCAGACAGCAGCTGGTTTAATGAGACACACAGGCATATCGATTATTGACTGATTTCCTAAGATTGGCTTTGCCTTTGCAATTATTCAAAGGCGTGAGAGTTATCACCAATACATGGAAATCGCTGTGAATTTAAGGCAAGCACGAGTACCTTAAAAATCTGTGTAACCAAAAATATATAAACTCCACACATATTTAATGAATGAAAATGAAGCGTTGCGGTTTGGGAAAGTGAAAGCGGCAAGAAGATTTAAAAGGCTGCAAAAAAAAATTAGTGGCCGTGATGTGTAAAAAAGGAAGCGCCATGAAAATGGAAGAAGCCACACACAGTAGATCACTAGGCAGAACTGTAGCATGAGTCGACCTGAAACAATGCCTGGTGTTGGTAAAGCAAAATCGCTCTAAAGATCTAAAAGGCACAAACCCCAAATGAAGCGCTGCGGCTCGGAAAGTAAAATATAAATAAAGTGAGCGAGGGTGTCCCTAGCGGGTACCGCGCTCCTAAAAGTAATTAAAAAACATACAATTTTTAAATACAAGCTGTTGCAAGAGAGAGAGAGAGCAAGCCACTGCTCGTGCATGCACTAACTGGTGCCGTGCGCAAACAAAATCTCTAGTCTGGGTGGGCGGGGCCAAAGGGAGACAGGGCAGACAAAAATCCCGCTTCCAAAGAAGTGGGGCACTAAACCAACGACTATAGGTCTCGCAAAGGCAAGCAGCGCATGCGCTGCAATGCAGGCGAGACCTAAAAAAGGAAAGAAGAAACAGAGAGCTATAGAGAGCAAGATATAGTTAAAGAAACAGTGAGCGATGTAGAGAAAAGGGAAAGACATAGGTAAAGAAACTGGAGAAACACAGAAAAGCAACATGTGAAGTGCACATTTAGTAAGAAATAGGGTGGCTACCTCTTTCTAGGTCATTATGGAGACTGTCTTCCGACCTGAGCATTTTATCTATACATGATTGATTTCAGGTGTGTTAGTCTAATTAGTTCAACGGAATTAAAATAACACCATAACACCCAGAATGCAATAGGCCATCACACTAACGTCCGGGACTGGAAAGAGCACCCATAATGACCCTGAAGGTAAGCAGTCATCCTATAAAGCAGCAGACTTGGGACAATGCCATTAGGTGGCTCCACTTTACAAGAAAAGAGAAAGTAGATATAATATGACGAGGGGGAGCTCTACATTGGCAAAGTGCAGTATTGCCTGCAGCGCCAAAAATCCTTACACTATTCATATATTTGCAAGCAAATATATACATGCGTGTTTGTGCTCATATGGTGTGTGATGCACACAGGCCTCATGATGAAAACTCATCCACTTTTGCTTACTTTCACAGACATTCTTATAACCAGGTATCTGTTGTTAGGGACACTGGCAATGGTCTTGTGCTATTGCTGTGCAAACTCCAAGGCAGTGGCAGTGTATTACATGTGAGTGGAAAGTATGCCAGTCACTACTCATCTAAGAAGCACTTTACTCTCCACCTACCCATCCCTCATGCCCATTCATTAATTAGGTGGGGGCGGCAGGATGAAAGGGTTAAATATTAAAAATGCCTCTTTTCATTAGCTGTGGAACTAGTGGCTGTCTCGGCAAATTTCAAAGGTTTTTACGTTTTCAAAACAAACCTTGTCTAGTAAATCCCACACAGCTTTGTGCAATACTTTTATTACCTTGATACTAAAATATAAATACAAACAGCAGTTACATCATTTAGCTCGGCAGAGGCAGCAAAAAGGCTGCATCCTTGTAGATGTAGGATTGCCACAGGTACAGGAACTATGCTGCTGGTGTTTGCTTCGTTGTTGGGGGTGGGAGTGTGTCAGATGTGTGCATAGAGCTGGGCCATGATTAAACAAAATGAGAACTGACAAATCTGTGCCATGCTGCTGTCGAGGTCAAACCAATAAAAGTAATGTAAGTTTCCTTTCTCCTCATTCTCACTATGGGCCATATATATCAACACATTTTCCCATAGACACAGAATGGGCAAATCCCTTTGATACATCTGGCCCTATATCCCAATTCTTTATCCTCAAATGCAATTCACTTCTAAAATGAACATGTCAGTGGTATTGGAGTAAATTCTAGATGGGTAGAAGGATGTACCCTTGTGTTAACAAAAACAGCAAGAGTATCTGTGATCTAAGAAAAGTCTTGGGCTCGCCTGGATGGACAAGGGTAGACGGGTAATAGGGGCAGGTTGATTTACTCTTGTGTTAACAGGGCAGCACCCTACCAGGTGCTTCGTCTCTCAACCGTGCATGTTCAGGAGGCCAGTCTGCGTAGGGTCTGAACCATGGTTCGACTGGAACTTACACAACTGGTGTTTATCTGCCTTTGGGATCATTCAGGAGCATGAAAGGGGGGTTGGTGGATGGGCCTGTTAAAGATTGTATAGTTTCTGCTCAGCTTGTCGATCTTGATTGCTATTCTGTCTTCCTGAACCGCAACAGAAGCAACCCAAGACCTGTTTCGCCCTGATTGGGGCTCTTCAGGTGGGTGTAGCTTGGATCCAGTAGCACAGTGAGCATGGGACCCACGTCTGGTCATACCCGTCACACTTAGGGTGTCAACTGTCACAACAACAAGATGATGGATGGAATGTTTGAATTAATCTGAGCCACTGGCAATCGCTCGAGCCGCATCCCAGTCCCAATGTTTTTCACCCACCAAGTCACCTCAGCATTGGACCAGGCCTAATAGTTGGGGCTGGAGAGCTCCTATTGAAGCAAGGTCAAGACTGATTTGCATATGGCTAGATCCAAACTGAGGTTGCATGATGGGTGAAAAACAGTGGTCTGAGAGGCAGCCCGAGCCATTGCGACTTGCTGAAATTAATTCAAGCATCCCATCCATCACCTTGTTGTTGCAGACTACTCTCTTCCCTAACATCTCATTAATCTACCTGTTCTCTTTATCTCCACTCTCTCTTTCTCTCACAACTATATCTTGTCATCGCGTCTTCTTTCTCTTCCATCCATTCCCTTGTCTTTTTCCCTGACATCCTTATTTTTGCCCTTTCTCTTACTCTTCCCTATCCCCATTTGTTATCCTCATATCCTTTTTCATCACTGTTTTCTCTTGCTTCTGACTTTCACTTTTGTTTAAGGTCCCACCAACTGCGCTGCCTGTGGGCTTAGAGTCCCCCCATTGCTTACCATTGGTTGGCTTCATTGTCACTCTCATTTGCTTACTTCGTATTCTTTAGCTTGTCTGGGCTTTCATTTTTCTGCTTGTGTTTGTCCCTCCACTGGAGCATGGACACATTCTTTGTGTCGTTACACTACTCATTTTTCAGACTGTACTGATTTCTTTTTTGTTTAGGCACTCCACAAATGTGCATGTGCCTTCTAGCTGTCTTCCTAGCATGTTTCTCTTCCCTCCTGCACTCCATATTTCACTCTTCCTTGCCCATGTGCTTGTTGTCTCCTCTGTCTGCTTCCTATGTTCTCCCGACCTATTTACTTCCCTCGCTCCTAGTTACTCTACCTCTCCTGGCTAGTTTGCTTCTATACCTGCGTCCTCTGTGTTGCTTCCTTGCCATCCGCTGTCCCATGATGCTTCTGCCCTGGCCTCTGTGCTGCTTTCCCCACCCCATCCTCTGTGATTCTGTCCTGCTCTACATATTGCTTCTGTCACCCCCATGGTGCTGTCTCTCGTACATGTCTCTTCCTTTGTGCTTGCCTCTCAGAGAAACTGAGGATATCTGCTTCACCAGGGAGCAAATGACCTACAGGACCTTTGGATTGCTGGGAAACTAATACTGAACCTCCACTAAAGGGGCTCAGTGCACCAAGAGCCATGGACATACAATGACAGCCTCTGACACATTAACACAAGCTGTGCTCCTGCTCTCCCAGAAATGCTGCAGAGAGGTTGCCACAGAGGAGCAAAGTGGTCACTCTTTTATGCTCCACAAATTTTAGATTTGAATCCAAGGACTCTATAGTTTTTCATCATCTGAATTTCTAGGTGGTGTCCACGGGGCAGCTTTTAGCTGTCGGTCAGCAAAAGTCTATTGTGGACCACAGTGCTTTAAGTGGGTCTCTAAAAAGGGTGTGACTTAAAACATGTGAACTACAATCCTGTGCTTCACACAGCATAATACCTGACCACCACTTAGGTGCCTCTTTGTGATCTTTTTGCTATTGCATCCAGGCATATCACACAACAACAAACATAGGCGTAAAAGAAACCAGACATATTGGCTTTGCAAGTACTTATTAGCAGTTTGATATAAATGAGTAATGACAATGAGTTTGCAATAAATAATCAGAATTGGCAGTTCTAAATGGTACATATGTGACCATCCCTATGTGCCAGGGATTGGTTGAACATGTCATCTGAACACTGTTATTGCCCATTGACTCACACTGCCTTCGGCCTCAGCTCCAGACCGTTTAATCGTGCCCCATTAGGAACACCTTCTCACAATCAGAACTCACCTGCACACCTAAATATGACTCAGCTCATACGTCCCAAACAAGCATTGGAAACCCCTACAGCTCAGCTTTTTCAAGCAAAGACCTCTTGGGTTTGTGAAACCTTAATAAATGCAATATTACACTAAAGCAAAGAGAGTGTACAAATGTTAACACATTTAAAGCCTTACTTATGTAACATATCCAATAACATTTTGCTAAAATCTTTGGCAATGCCAATAGGTTCCAAAGGTGATTGGCTTTGCCACTGTTTGTCTTCCATTCCATTCCTCTCTTCTCAATTTCTTCTTTATCCTCTATCCTCTCTCCCTTATCCCCCACCTCACCCTCCCGGCCGCAAGAGTAAAACGCAGTGCCAGTGTCCAGACTGGGACTGTATTAAAAACATGCAGCCAGTAAAGGGCAGGCGGGGCCCCATCCCACCACTGGGCCTTGTTGCCACTCCACTGGCTGCACCACTGAAAAGCCAGTCCACTAAGCATCTGACACCCATGGCTGTCGCTGATTTAGGTCCATGGGCGGGGCCATATGTATACATTTTCATGAGATGCAAACATTTGTTTTGCTCGTTGGATTCAGTGGAAGACATTTGCATATCTACAGTAGAATAACACATGGCAAGGCACATTAATAAAAACTGGCATGGTAGCAGCAGTTGGCATTGTTTATGCATAACATTTCAAAATATTCCTCGTTTGGTAGGAGAATCTCAGTGTGAGCCTTATAATTTCTAATTGTGCATGTATTTTTCTTCTCCATCTCTTTTAAGACCAAGGGCCAGATGTACGACGTGATTTTGCATGCGCAAATGGGTTTTAGAACCCGTTTTCCGCATGCAAAATCAATGTTGGCCATGTACAATTCCTAAATTGCGAGTGGCAGAGACCACTGCCTGCCCTTAAAAAATGAAACAAAAACTTTTTTTTATTCTTTTAACTGCATTCCGTTTTCCTTTAAGGAAAACGGGCTGCATTTAAAAAAAAAAAAAAAACCCTGCTTTATTAAAAAGCAGTCCCAGGCATGGTGGTCTGCTGAGCCCAGCAGGCCACCATCCCTGGGAGGGCTGGCATTCCCAATGGGGCTTGCAAATTGCGAGAGGCTCCTTAATATTAATGAGCCTTGCAATTTGCAACCCCAGTGGGAATCGCAAAACAGTGAAATAACACTGTTATACATTTCATTTAGAGCCTCGCAATTTGTGAATCGCAATGAGTCGCAAATTGTGAGGCGCTAAATGAAAGGGTCGTTCATCTGGCCCCAGATGCTTTATTTTGTATAACATGGAACCAATGCTTCTTCCCCAAATATGGACCTGATGTGTAAAAATATTTTGTAGGGGGCATGGCTATGGCACCATAAGAGATGGCCATCCAGCAACGAGGCTTCGAGCCAGGTCAGAGTATTTATTGAGGCAGGCTTGGAGACAAATTCATGTTCTGATAGTAATAGAGAGGGTTATGTTGCTATTACCCGGGCCGTGGGGCAAAGCGGACAGCATTTTTATTATCCTTTTTTGAGCTTTGGTGCTCTGCTTTAAAGTGCTTTCTGTGTTGCACTTTAAGATTCAATGCTGTGCTGCCTCTCTCCCTTGGAAGCGGGTTGCTGCTGCTGTTGCTGTGACTCAGGGGATCACATTTATTCCGTCAAGTGAAGTATACTGCAAATTACCACCCTGCTCTCTGATGCCTCCTGGGTGCGGGTACCCCTTTAGACCTTGAAGTTGTGCATTGCATTCATCTCACACACAGCACTTACAACTTTTCAAACCTCAACATTTAAATAATTGTTGGTGTCACTGTGTGTTGAGGACAGTATGCTATCAATTTGTGTGTGGAAAGGAGTATTATATACTGGGTCCCACACTAATCTTGCTTTTCTTGGCACCTTCTGTATATAGTTGTCATTTTGAATACACCCTGAGGGAGACTTTCTGAAGTACAAAGTTGCTTGTAAAAACACCTACACTAATTTATTTCAGTTATGAAGAAGGTTATGGTTGTGTATAATCAGGTCTATTTGCGAAATATATGTGAAGACACAATATACTAGCTTCTAGGCATCAAATGATGTATTCAACTCTAAGAGCCCCAGCTCAACAGTTATTTATAATAAACCTAATACCGGCTTGTACTGAAGTCTCTTGTCTCTAATTCCTGTCATCTGAAATCTCACACAGTATTCATCATGCATCACGCACAAGGCCCTTCACTTTAACTCCCCTGTGTATCTTGCACAGAAGCTTGTGTTATCTGGAGGAAACAGAAACTCAAGATCGACCAAAGCCCTCCTACTCCGGCCTGCACGCTTTAGGAAAATAAAAACCTACAATCGGGCTTTCACCGTAACTGCACCAAGAATATGGAACTCCCTCCCTCCCGACATTAGAAAAATCCCTTCCTTTGCTCGCTTCAAAAAAGAGGCCAAGGCCTTTCTCATGTATAAATTCCTTGGCTAATCTCGTTCCCTCAGCCACCTGAGAGACTAGTGCCTTATCCTGCATCCTTGTACATTACCTTTCTTGTTCATTGTATTATATTTGTCCTGCTGTATAGCCTATCCTATCCCCCAGGTACAGTACCTGTTTACTACCCTGTCCCCCCTTCATCCCCCTGATTTTCTGTAAGCTCTCCTATGTACTACTTTTTATCGTTTTTACCTGTTTTTTGTTGTGCTATGACCAGCCATGACCCTGTATTACTCTATTGTATCTGTAAAGCGCTCTGATACCCTCACGGGTCATGTTCGCGCTCTATAAAACCTTAAAATATTAAATAATAAATTATTGGTTGTTTTCTTGATGGCTGACATTTTTCTCGCATATTCTCATTCTACCATAGCTTGCTGCTTGGCAAAACAATAAACCATGGTTATCCTCTTACAGACCTCTTGAACTGGAAGCAAATTCATGTAATTTAGCAAAAATATAATATTTCTTTCACACATGACATCTTGCCTTCTGCTATTCCTAAACTTGTTACTTCTGTGAAATATTTATACCCTGTTTGTGCTACCAAAAGACCGAAGCAAGACCCTTGATCTCCTGAGAAATCCACATCTTCAATATCAATGGAGGTTCTATTGGAGTAAAAAGGGTCTGCATGTGAAGAAACAAATAAAAGACTCCAGGCCTTAGATGAGAAGTAGTTATTCGTGAATAATGGGGTGTCAGAAGTAGAGCAATGAGTTATTAACATGAAGTGACAAACAGCACCGATGTATTACAGAGGAAAGTAAATTATCTTAATAACCAAGTAGACGGCTTAGAAAATAGAAACAGATGTAACAACCTAAGAATCTGTGCCTTGACATGGAAATTGAAAACAATGCCCCGATTTTTATTTTTTGAATTCTTCCTTCATAAGGCCTTCCTTATAGACAAGGTAAAAATCATAAATCATCTGCTTCTCCACCCAGACCTAGAGAAATGAGCATCCTATTTCTTGAGTTTATATTGAACTATTTAAAGTCATCAATACTGTAAAAGCAACAAACCAACCATTTTGGTTGGAGAAGGAAAGAAGAATTGCATTTTTGGATTGTCGATCATCACTTAGGTCCATGAATGCACGATTTGGATTAATTCCTCTTTGATACTTCGAAGTGACCTATGGGGATAGAAAAAACTACATTTGATGATCATGCAAAACCTAAAAAATGTATATCTGAGGGCAGAAGAGAGGAGATGGAAACATCTAGATGTGCCTCTTATTCATATGATTTGATAACAGGATGTTATTTTATTTTTCTTAAATTTGTTCATGATCTGCTCATGGTTTGTGACAATAAGATATTGTTTTTCATTTCTGGTCTCATCATCTTGTCTTGTTTTGGGTCTCACTTTGCACTTATCATCAACCCTCATGGATACATTCTCTTTGTAATGTACTTACTCTGCTCCCAAATCTTAAGTACTCATAAATCTAAATTCTTCAGTTGCCATTTATTTGGTATGCTGTCCACTTCTTTTCATCTATCCTCTCTATTTGCATTAAGCTTTTCTCTCCAGCTCCTTTTTTCCTATTTTCAATTGTTTCTTTTCCTCTGGTTAATTTTTCTCTTCTTCTTCAACAGTGGTGTAATGACCTCCCTGTCATTATGTTCTGTGCTAAAGGATTCTTTGTTCTAGAGCTTTTACTCTGTTCAAGTATCTTAAGAATTCTCATTGGTCAGTTGCTGCTGGCGCTGTGTGGATAGGACGTCAAGACTTAAACTAATTAGAATACTTAAAATAATTATACTTTCTTCAACTTCATCCAGTGTACCAGCTTTATTACACTGGCGACGATCCTGAGCTGAACCCTCAGCTGTGTTGTTTGGTGATCTATGCTATCAAGACGTCCTACCACACTCGGAGTTCTTCAAGTTGTCGTAAGTTCATCAAGCAGATCTGGGAGTTATGTTAATTCCTGGTGAAGATCCTTGTATTGTCTTAAAGGAAAATTTGTGTTCATCACCCCTTAATCCTCTTAGTACATCTGAACAATCCAAGGTTGCTCAAGTCAACAACCTACGGAGTGAATTCGAACAAGTTTTCAGTGAAAAACTAGGTTGTTTGTCTGGATATATGCATAAGATTTTGTTGAAACCTTTGGCTATCCCTGTTACTTGCAAAGTGCGTAGTGCACCATTAGCCACGAGGGAGTCCAGGGAGAAGTTACTACAGAAGTTACTAAAAGAACGAATTATTGTAAAAACTGAAGCGAGCGAATGGTTGGCTCCTGTCGTGCTTGCACGCAAAGCCTCTGGTGAGGTGAGGCTTTGTGTGGACTTACGCGCACTCTATCATTCTGTTGTAGCTGACAAATATCCTCTCCCAAATATTGCAGAAATGTTGACACAATTAGATGAAGCTTGAGGTCTTCTCTACTTTGGATCTCAGAGCCGCGTATCACCAGATTAAAATTGACCCAGACTCAATGAACCTCACTGCGTTTATAACACCATTTGGCACTTTCAAATTTACGAGGCTTCCTTTCGGACTTAATTCTGCAGCCTCTGTATTCCAAAGAGCTATGGAGGACGTCTTACAGGGGTTTTGACACTCCCGCTAGCTCCATCCTCATCACCAAGGGTCTTGGGGCTGTTCTCAAGCAGGTAAAGGATGCCCAGGAAATAACTATTATGTTTTTATCGTGAGCATTGGTAGGGCCTGAAATACAATACTCAGTCATAGAAAAAGAAAGTCTGTGTATCTTTTCGGCGATTAAGAAACTTAAGAAATTTCTATGGGGAAGTTCTTTCACTGTACAGTCTGACCACAAACCTTTAAAGGCTCTAATCACTAAAAAGAGTCTTGATGCTGTATCTTCAAGAATCGCCAGGTGGATTGTCGCACTTCAGGACTATGATTTTGTTGTACATCATGTTCCTGGTACTCTGAACAAAGTCTCTGATTGTCTTTCTCGCCTTGTCAAGAGTGATCCCATTCACGCCCTGGATGTCTCTGGGGACTTGTGGGAGGACGATGATTATAAAGTGTGTGAGGTCACAGCTGGAGTGAGGGTTATTGGAAGTTTGCCATTGAAAATTATCCAGTCATTCTCGAGGTCTGCAAGTTAGTGATTAATGGTTGGGAGAGTGGCATTAAAAGTTTGAGTGAGGAGACACGGAAATTTTGGAACGTACGTCATGAACTGTCTGTCTCTTCTGGGTTACTTTGGAGAGGTACTAAGCTTGTTCCACCTCTCTCTATTAGATCCAAAATTATACAACAGGCACATCAAGGTCATCAGGGTGTCTCTAAGACAAAAGAAAGGATTTCACTGACAGCATATGTAAAACCTAAAAGCGCATGTCCTACTTTAAAAAACACAGCACCCTGCCCTCTGAGCTGTCCAGAGCCTATGCTATTGGTGACTTACATGTATTAAAAAGGTTAGAGCCTAGCAAAGGGTTCATTGTGCCAGGTCGACATGCCAGTTTAAAACAGCATACAGAGAATGGAATGGTAGACCTGAAACATGCTGACGTCAGCAAAAAAGGGGGTTGAAGGCAAAAAGGTTGGTGGGGAAAGCACGTCAAGGATGCCAGGTCTAACAGTTTTCAATGGAATACATTCTTTCCCACAGAAACAGATACTAACGTTAGCTGGCCTACTGAGGAACACCCAGAATTTGAGGGAGAAGCATTCTTTGCACAAATACCAAACCAATCCTTGGAGGCTAACTCCTGCAACCAAGTCCCCTGCAGCATTGGAATTGAATTCTCATCTAATGCTGATTTATAGAAGATGATTTAGACATTGCCTTAAACCCATGGATATTCCAAGCGAGCTTCTTTGTTGCTGCGGGATGCCTACTCCCAAAAGGGTGATTTCCCTCAGAATACACTTTCTGGGCATGTGCATGTTCAGAGTTGGCCTTACAGTGCATAGTAAGCTCACAATGACCAGAATCAAATACGTCATGTCGAAATGGGATGTATGACATTACAACGCATGCTTTTACCACGCATGCTGTTACAACACAAGTATTACAACACAAACCTTTACAACGCATTACACTTGGGGGTGCTGGATAGTGAATAGTTTAATTTACTATTCCAACTCCAGTCCCCGTGGACACTAGGGAAGGTGTTGGATAGTAAATTAAAACTATTCCCTATCCTAGAGCGCCCCCCCAGTGTAATGCGTTGTAAAGGTTTTCGTTGTAATACTTGCGTTGTAACAGCACTGCGTGGTAAAAGTTTTGTTGTAAAGGATGTTCCCCGTCTAAATGAGGTTATATTACGGTTGGTACAAAAGGGGGTGGTGATGGACGGAGCATCTGAACCAATCAAACACTCACACCCAGTCAAAAGATCTGGTTTTGATCCATCACCGTTCTTTAGCCCACTCTGCCTCCCCAGTTCAGACATGGCTATATGCAAATCAGTCTGACCCTGTGCCTCATGGGAACAGTCCAGCCCGAACTGCCAAGCCATGCCTTCCCTGGACCGGAAGCAAGCTTCCGAGGACCGGTTTCTGGCATTCCAGCCGTCTTCAGCCCGGCTTGCTTGAATCCAGTGGCAAAGTGAGCAAGGGACTCACGTCTGAGCATACCCTGCCACACTTATGGCGGCCAAAGCGGTACAAAAGGGGGTGGTGATGGACGGAGCATCCGAACCAATCAAACACTCACACCCAGTCAAAAGATCTGGGTTTGATCCATCACCGTTCTTTAGCCCACTCTGCCACCCCAGTTCAGACATGGCTATATGCAAATCAGTCTGACCCTGTGCCTTATGGGAACAGTCCAGCCCGAACTGCCAAGCCATGCCTTCCCTGGACCGGAAACAAGCTTCCGAGGACCGGTTACTGGCATTCCAGCCGTCTTGAGCCCGGCTTGCTTGAATCCAGTGGCAAAGTGAGCAAGGGACTCACGTCTGAGCATACCCTGCCACACTTATGGCGGCCAAAGCGGTACAAAAGGGGGTGGTGATGGACCGAGCATCTGAACCAATCAAACACTCACACCCAGTCAAAAGATCTGGGTTTGATCCATCACCGTTCTTTAGCCCACTCTGCCACCCCAGTTTAGACATGGCTATATGCAAATCAGTCTGACCCTGTGCCTCATGGTAACAGTCCAGCCCGAACTGCCAAGCCATGCCTTCTCTGGACCGAAAACAAGCTTCCGAGGACCGGTTTCTGGCATTCCAGCCGTCTTCAGCCCGGCTTGCTTGAATCCAGTGGCAAAGTGAGCAAGGAACTCACGTCTGAGCATACCCTGCCACACTTATGGCGGCCAAAGCAGTACAAAAGGGGGTGGTGATGGACGGAGCATCTGAATCAATCAAACACTCACACCCAGTCAAAAGATCTGGGTTTGATCCATCACCGTTCTTTAGCCCACTCTGCCACCCCAGTTCAGACATGGCTATATGCAAATCAGTCTGACCCTGTGCCTCATGGGAACAGTCCAGCCCGAACTGCCAAGCCATACCTTCCCTGGACCGGAAACAAGCTTCCGAGGACCGGTTTCTGGCATTCCAGCCGTCTTCAGCCCGGCTTGCTTGAATCCAGTGGGAAAGTGAGCAAGGGACTCACGTCTGAGCATACCCTGCCACACTTATGGCGGCCAAAGCGGTACAAAAGGGGGTGGTGATGGACGGAGCATCTGAACCAATCAAACACTCACACCCAGTCAAAAGATCCTGGTTTGATCCATCACTGTTCTTTAGCCCACTCTGCCACCCCAGTTCAGACATGGCTATATGCAAATCAGTCTGACCCTGTGCCTTATGGGAACAGTCCAACCCGAACTGCCAAGCCATGCCTTCCCTGGACCGGAAACAAGCTTCCGAGGACCGGTTTCTGGCATTCCAGCCGTCTTCAGCCCGGCTTGCTTGAATCCAGTGGCAAAGTGAGCAAGGGACTCACGTCTGAGCATACCCTGCCACACTTATGGTGGCCAAAGCGGTACAAAAGGGGGTGGTGATGGACGGAGCATCTGCACCAATCAAACACTCACACCCAGTCAAAAGATCTGGGTTTGATCCATCACCGTTCTTTAGCCCACTCTGCCACCCCAGTTCAGACATGGCTATATGCAAATCAGTCTGACCCTGTGCCTCATGGGAACAGTCCAGCCCGAACTGCCAAGCCATGCCTTCTCTGGACCGAAAACAAGCTTCCGAGGACCGGTTTCTGGCATTCCAGCCGTCTTCTGCCCGGCTTGCTTGAATCCAGTGGCAAAGTGAGCAAGGAACTCACGTCTGAGCATACCCTGCCACACTTATGGCGGCCAAAGCGGTACAAAAGGGGGTGGTGATGGACGGAGCATCTGAATCAATCAAACACTCACACCCAGTCAAAAGATCTGGGTTTGATCCATCACCGTTCTTTAGCCCACTCTGCCACCCCAGTTCAGACATGGCTATATGCAAATCAGTCTGACCCTGTGCCTCATGGGAACAGTCCAGCCCGAACTGCCAAGCCATGCCTTCCCTGGACCGGAAACAAGCTTCCGAGGACCGGATGGGTACATCCTCGCTTTTCTCCCCTTCCATAAATAGTTTTTAGCCAAGTGGGAAAGTTCTTTCTGGCAGTAAGAACACAGTGTTAGAGCCTGAATCTGTATTTCTACAATCAGAGGGGTCAAGGTCTGTGCAAAGCTCTCTGTCGTGAGAAATGAACTCTGCTTCTTTCTCCAAAACAGCCGCTGTCACTAGAGTAGATTGAAATTGGACTTCAGTTCCTTCACTCACCAAAATCAAATAAAAATGCACCAGATACAGATCTAAAGAAGATGTTTGTTTAAATGTTATGGTATGTTTAAAAACTGCTAAACATCTAGAGAGGTTAAGGGGTGTAGGTTTGACTTTCTCTTCCCAAACTTCTGCGGTTTAATGTATAGAAACTTGGGATCTTACCTTCCGATAAGCATTTATGATTTTTTATTACTTAGTGCTTCTTCTTTTACTTCTGGATCACATAGAAGTTGAACACGCTTGCTCTTGGGTTTAGTGGGTGTGGAAGATTTTACTGGGGCTGCTGTCCAGAATAGTAACACTTCTTTTTTGACTGAGCCCACCCGCACTTTTCCTTTCCCCAGGGTAGAATGACCAGGAATTAAGACAGAGGGCGTTGAGGACAAGCACTTCTGGCAAATTGTGAACCAATATGCTAACACTTGCTTTTTGAAGTCTTCCTTGTCTTCTCCCTTGAGTGATGAGGCTAAACCTGGAAAGGGCCCAACTCTTGCCGTACCGTTCCCCAAGTCTGTAAACCAAACCGGGAAACCGGGAAACTTAAGTACTTCCAGAGTCACTTGGATTGAATTGAAGAACACCATTCGTGGGTATTTCGGTCCATGGTTGAGTTTAAATCACGGTCCAACTTGATACTTTCAAACAGTAGTATCTGTGTCACTTGATGAGAATTAGCTAAGACTAGAGCTTTCAACATTTCCTAGGGGAATGTAGGTACCATTAATGATAACAAGTCTAGCATGGTAAACTTCGGAAATCCCTCCACTGAATTAAGAAGGGAAGATCCAAGATGTAATGACTTTGTAAGTGTTGACTTTTCTATCCCGGGGTTGTGTGTGTGGAGGAGGTGGGGTTGGTGGAAGAAGGAGAGGGCTTGAAAAGAAAAAAAGATTGAGCTGTCTTCATGTGTCAGAGTCTGGGTAGAACGAACTTCGAGATGCGGTGAGGAAGAGAGATGCCCCAGCACCCAAACCATTTTCCACACACTCAGCAAAGTCGAAAATTATGTCTCTTATTACATTCAGCAAACTCAGTAGGAGAAGAATTCATAGATTGGCCACACATTCTAATTGGTTTGGGATCAACACAGCAAGAAACTTTCAGGAGGATCTCAAAATTCCCAACAATCTCTGCTAGATTCAAGGAAGGAACCATAATTGTCTTGGGTGCATTTGCAAGAGAATGGGTCCTTGAATTTAGAAACCAGGATTGACCTAAGTATCTTTCTTCAAAGTTGTAAGGCTCTACTCCAAAACCTTTAAATGTTTATTGTCAAAATTCTGTAGAGAAGCCGAGAGGGGTCGGCGGTCCCCTTTCTAATGCAAATTCAACAGCCTGCTTGGGGTAGAACCCAAACCTTGGCCACTGATCCCAGCTCAATCCTGCCATCTACCAGACGGAGACCCGGATTTTGTGGCACCCGTGCTGTAAGCAGGAATCTTATTTAAGCAAACACCATCTTCCCATTATTAATATTCTCCTTAAATCAATTTGAATCAAACCAGTTAGGCACAAGGTGGTGAGACAGCAAGCAAGACAAGCCTCCAACCAAAATACCAATGGATGGTCATGAAGTGAACCGGTCATTATCTGAACCCAACTTAACTGCAATAAGGCATACAAATGGCCACCTACGACCACCAGTAGTCAACAATAGCCACCAGTAGTCAACTCTGGCCACCTAAAACCTTTTGCCTAGAGCCGCTAGCCATCACCGAATATTGGTAATACAGGTACTAGCATTCATTCTCTCTACTCATTGAGCTGCTGGCTACACTACAGCATATTAACCATTTTACAACGGTTATTGATGCCTCCTGTGAACTTGCACGTACGATGGCACAGAAGAGAACAGTAACTTGAACCTATTGGTTACTAGCTAATGACATACTGGTTAAGCAGTGACTCTGCCTATTCTGACTAATGCTTACGGCCATTGTGAGACTATTTTCGAAAATGGTGGTTTGCTGCCCTCAACTTCTCGTTTCTCTTCTCTACTTTACTGCTCGTCCACTTAACCACTTCAATGCTTAGAACGAGGAGCCATAAAATCAATATAACATCAAATGAAGAGGCACTTGCACTCATGCCACTTTTCTAGGGAGTTCTGCAGCACAATTGCTCATCCAGCAATGGTGAGAGATGTAAGAGTATTTATTGTACAAACTTTGTACTGACATCATTGGGGCCAACCCTGCCAAAGTGCCTCTGCCGAGGCTGGACATCTATCCTCCCTGGTCCCCCAAATACCCCCACCTACGGCTCAGGCAAGTGGGAGTCTCAGGTAGGTCATAGGATTGTTTCAGCAATTAGCTTGTGGCGTTGGCACGAGCACACCAGCTGCCCTGTCTACCACCCTGCAGGCAAACTGGACCGCCTACACCTGCTGCACAAGCAGCAACAAGCATCCTCTACTGGGTGTATGCGTGAGCTAAGCACAGAATGCATGCGTTCCGCCTTGACGTTTCCTCCTCAGCATCTGCTATCTCTTCCTCAACGTCCACTCGCCCCTAGCAAAAGCCATTGGTATAGAAGATTTAAACTGTGAGAATCCCTGTTAGGCCCTGTTATACAAGATAGTATTTTGCTTTGTTGACTCTAACTTTGTACACATTTGCAATTTTATGACTGTATGCCTGATGATTGCCTTGTGGGAAAGATTACGCTCAGTATAGTAGGTCTGTGAGGGTTTTGGTGTCAAACCAGTGATAACAGCGGTAATCCTGGTTGGGGATGTATGATGTTACCACGTGATCAAAATGATCGCCGTACATCACAATGCAGCTTTTACAACGCAAGTTGTTACCACGACTTGCGCTGTAGGGTGCTGGACTTAGGAATAGTATGATTTACTATTCCAACTCCAGCCTACATACAGTAGGGAAGGTGTTGGAATAGTAAATCTACTATTCCTTAGTCTAGAGCGCCCTCCAGTGCAAGTCGTGGTAACGACTTGCGTTGTAAAATCTGCATTGTGATGGCACTGCGGTGTTTTGACCGCGTTGTAAAGGTTGTTTACCATCGTTGGGGTGCAGGCAAATATTATGTCAGGTGCCATCGGTCTCATCTGTTTATTAATACAAAGACAGTCAACATGCCTTATTTATTGTTAAACGCACATGATAAAGCCAATAGGGTACTAAGGGAGGATTGTTATCACATTATATCACAGGCTGTAAAAGTGTTCTTGGTTACACGTAATCTTACAGATGACCAAAGTAGGCACAGGTTTTGGTCAACCACTCTGACAAACCCTGGGAGTAGAATTTCACTGTAATGAGTCTTGTTACGCTCTATTGAGAGGAGCTGTATATTATTTTGCCAACTGTAACTTAGAACATATTTGTAATTTCATAAACGTAGGCTTGATGGCTGCCGGTTTAAGCACACATCAGCAGGCCACTGTTGTACACAGTGTCAAGCTGTTGGTATAGACCAGAGGCCTTATAGATTCACTGGGATTCCTTAGCTGTGATTTGTTTGAAATGAAAAGTTATGACAAAGCAAGTAGGCCTTACTTACCTATTGTGAGAATCTTGTGTTAGGAGTAATCGGCTTTTAAGTGTGGATTGTTATTACACTGTCCTAAATGATGTAGGCATGTATTTTGTAACGTGGAAACTTGCAGATTACAGTAGTAAGGAAAGGTTTTGGTATTGATGATGCACCTGAACAAACTAGGGGAATAGACGGTTTGCACTAAGGTAATTCTTATTAAGCTATTAGAGAGGGTGTTATATTGTTTTGATAGCTCAATTTCGTACATATTTGTAATTTTGTTACGGCATACCTGATGGTTGCCTTGTGGGATAGAGTCGGGTATGGTGACAAGTCAACGAGAAAGTTTATAGGCCTGCTTATTTATGATGAAAGCTTTGATAAAGGCAAAGGCCTGACATTTTGATTGTGAAAAGCATATGTTAAACTCAATAGGCATTTAGTAGTAGAATGTTATTACTCTGTTTTAAAGCATGCAGATAGGTACTTGGTTACATGGCATCTCACAGATTACTGTAGAAGGCAAGGGTTTTGGTGCTGGTTACCCCCTCTGACAAACTGTGGGTGTAGACGTTTTGCACTGTCAGATCTTTGTCAGGTCCTCTTAGGAGAGATAGTATTTTGCTTTGTCAATTGTAACATTGTATAGTTTGGAATTATATGATTGTGTGACTAGTGGGAAAGCTTAAACTGAGTACAGGAGGCCTCGTATGGTTATGGGGACAAGCCAGTGATAACAGCTGGTGGCCTGATTGGTTGGCCAGGAAAAAACAGTTCAGATTCCACAGGTCTTATCTATTTATTATCATGAAAAGTTATGATAAGCACAGTAAACCTGACATATTGCTTGTGTAAAGCAGATACTAAAATCAATAGGCATTTCATGGTGGAACATAATTTCTCTGCATTAAAGCCACATATAGATTTTTAGCTACATGAAATGTCACAGATCACTTTGTAGGGAAGGATGTTGGTTGCCGTCTGTGACAAACATTAGGTGTATAATATTTGCACTGTAAATATTCTTGCTAAAATGTCTTCTTGTCTGACATGATCTTGTAATAAAATAATAAATAAAAACATACATCTGTATATATAAATATATCCATATGTAAACATAGAGGGCTTTGGGCCAGTGCTGTTCTGCCATTGGTCTGTCTGAGTGTCATTTACACTCCGCTTCAAACTATGACATGTACTGCATGGGGGTTCAGTCAATGTCAGTCATTGGCTTTCTTGCCCTGTGAATGAAGGCATTATTCGATCACATGTGTATACCCGCCTGAAAATGAGAGTGCTTCCGTGCTAATCCTTTCACTTTTTAATTAGGGGTTAGTATGAATAAATATAGAACATATAGTTTAAAATGTATATGAGATATCCCCCTTCATGTACGTATTAGGTGCTTAATGTGTACACAAAATAAGGACTGTGGTATCTAAGTGTATTTCTTAGGAGACCACCACTTGCCTTGCTGGATTCCAGGATTGCTGGATGCCAGACTTGCAGAATATCAGTCAGGCTGCTCTATCTCATGCCTCTTACTTTGCACCACCCCCACTTCCTGTTTCTTTGTTTCACGGGCCCCTTTCCATCTCAGCAAGCTCCATTTGTCTCTTTCTCCAATCTTTCTGTTCCTCATTCTCTCTTTTATTTTCTGCCTTTCTCTCTCTTGCTCTGGGTCATAGGAAATCATTTCTGCCCCCAAAAACCAAGTGCTGGTGCCCACCACTTACACACACTGGTACAAATAATGCACTACACATAAAAAAACAAAATTCAACGATGATCAGGCAACACATTTCATATGTGCATTCCTTTTTACTTGTCGATATTCTGCTTTCCCATAACATTCAAATTAGATTTTTCTCCACTCACGTGATATCATTTGAATTTTAGGAACAGGTGGCACAAGACACCAAGGCCATATGTAAAAGTGTTTTTATTAATTAGAAAATTATGTAAATGTATGTGTGTTTAAGTTAGCATAACTAAGCTGCAATTTAAAAGTATTGGGCCTCAATCTGTTTGCACTTGCAACCATTTTAAAGTTGCTGGAGAAAATGTGGCTTTTAAAACTGCCTGTACATGTTTCCTAAGTGCATGTTTCTCTTTGTTTTTCTTTTTCATAAAATAGGCGAAATGGGATTTATATTCGTATGTTGTTTTGTTGTACTGAATAAAATGTATTTAACTGTGTGCCTTAGGAGGACGCAATGTCTGGATATTCTTGTATGTTGTAATAGTCAAAGGCTTTTGGCCAGACCTGTTCAATACTTTATTTAACTGTTAAGTGGTGCAAAGCTATTTCCATATGAGCTAATTCTTATTGTGTATGCAAAATAAGAGTCCCCAAATGTTACTTAATTTATGTATTGTGTTTTTATGATAAGTCATTGGCTGTTGTCGGTATTGCTTAATTTCACCCTGTGTCAAGAGGACCGTTTTCACTGTCTAAAAGCTATAAAATGTGCCCTTCCTGGGGCGTATCCTAGAATTCCTGCTTCCTTTCTCGCAGGCAGACTCCATGTTAGTCTGCTAGCCACTAGACCTTTCCCAGACTTTCAAATCGATAAGTCTCCACTTTAGACTGTCTACTAATTTATATTTTGACCTTTTGACTCCTTCCTCAGAGGCAGACTTCACATCTGTCCTCTTGCTGATTTATATTTAGATTCTCCCTTAACTTGTGAACCGAGTAGCTTTATGATAGCTCTTGGCTGAACCGTATTTTGGTTCTGGCTAATTGTCCCTTATGTTATGACCTCTCACTACTGGCTTTATTTTTATGCAGTTTAGATGCTGATTTGAATATGACTAACTACTTTTTGCCTTCTGCAGAATTTTTTCATTTTGAATAAATCATTATACTTTTAACTTTGAATTTTGTCCTGCAAAGATGTTCTTTATTTGCACATGTTTACCCGTCCACTGGGACTCACATTGCTCCAATCCTATGCAATTTAAATTTATTAGTGAAAAGCGCCGGCACATATTATGTAACAGGTTGCCCGTTTCTAGTTCAGACCGATTCACACTCTTGGTGGCGCTTTCCAATGCAAACCATGAACATGTGCCTAAATATAAGAAGATTTGCTCTCTTTAGTGCATTGGATACTATTCTGAGTCTATGCAAGTGCTCCAAAAATAGAGCAGTGAAACAAGAAGCTGTGACTCAAAATACTACTCTTTGGTACACAATTAAATACACTGGCTCGGCTTTGGAGGCGGTAGGAACTCTGCTAATCGGGTTCAGACAAATACAAAAAGAACAACTCACCCCCCCGGGACAGAGATCTGGGCCTAAATCTATCGATTTTTTACTCATCATGCCATTCAAGTTTGGATCCAGCCATATGCAAATCAGTCCTGACCCTGCTCTCCATGAGAACAATCCAGCCCAAACTGCCAGACCAGGTCCTTCTCTGACCAGAAACAAGTATCCTGGGACCAGTTTCGGGGTATCACCCCTCATCAGCCAGGCTAGCTTGATTCCAGTGGCATGGCAAGCACAGTACCCAAGTCTGGGCATACCTTTCCCACTTACGGCAACAAATGTAAAAAGAACAATTGATGAATGGAATGCTGAAAAATGTCAAACATTCACCCCCAGTACAGAGACCTGGACTAAATCCATAGTTTTTTTGCTCACCATGCCATTCCAGTTTAGACCCAGCTGTATGCAAATCAGTCTTGACCCTGCTCCCCAAAGGGGTTCAAACAGTGGCATAGCAAAGGTGCCATGGGTCTTGGTGCAAACAGGGGGCATGGGTCCCTAACCATAGTTTAGTACCAAAATGCAGCCCTAATTCTGGTACAAAGGGTCTCTGATACCCCTGAGCATCTGTCCCACTGCAGCTGCTGTACTATTGAAAAAATAATTTCCTGGAACTGAGCTGTTTCCTGTTCCTAAGCTTCAGGAAGAATGTACAGATAGCATAACATCTTCAGGGGATTGCAATAGGTGCCTTTCCATCCTGTTATATGTGTGTGATATTTGTAAAGTGAGATCTGAACTGAAAGGCAGTGGAACTATGTACAGGCACATAGGCACTGACACTGTTCTATTGAGTTGCAACCAAACCACCATAGCCTTCTTGTAGGAGCAACTGAAGACCTCGTCTGCCACAGCAGAAGCCACCTAATTAAACTCATCTGCAACAGATGTGGACATTTTCCCATTTGGGGGGCCACTTGTGATAAAACGTATCAATGATGGTGGGTCATCATCATGCCAGTATAGCGGAACTGCCACCATAAGTTATTCCTCGAAATAGACCACCAAAGTCAGGATCCACTTATATCCATAAAATAACTAATGTCCGCAATGTACATGGAGCCTTCTTCATGCGGATAAGGCGTATTGCAGGACATTGTGGGACCACCATGGCTTACACAGAAAATCTAGATAGAAAGAATGCTGGTGGAAATGGCATTGGAAGGACTGCCTGAAACTGGGTAGCCCTCCAACGCAATTTCCACTGACATTGAGTACACATTGAGGGGTTTGTCAATGGAAAAGTTGGGATATTGGGAACTTTGTGTAAATGAGGTGAGGAAACCAAGAGGAGGGAAGATGGGAAATCCACCTATTTTGACATCTGTTCTAATACTGCCCCGGTCTATATATTAACATCACCACTATAGTTTGAAGTGGGTAAGTAACCTTATTAAAGTATTTTGCTTCAAGACTTATTATACAAGAGCTAGACATAGATTTAAAGTATTTGGGCCCTGATTAAGACGTGCACAGTACTGGTGGCTTGGTAAATCTGCGTTGAAAATAACATTACTGTGCGGCAACACCACAGCAGTACAGTGTACTTATGAACTGAATCCCTTTGAATGGTTAACTACCTGGTGAAACCAGAATTACTGGACATAAAACCACACAGAATGGCCAATTCTGTGGAGTTTTTAACACGTACATTTAACTTCCCAGGTCAAAGAAAAAATGGCTCCTATTAAGCTGAGTGGAATTCTTCTATAGTGGCCAGGATTTCAGAGCCATGTGCATATGAGCAGTATTCTGAATATTTTGGATGAATCCTCTAGAGCTAGTATTCATATTTATTATTTAAACCCAGGTCCCTGCATGTTAAATGGATAAGCCCTGTTTTGCCCGACCTATACTGAAAGCGTGGCTCAGATCTGGCCATCCCAGGCCTGCACTGGACACAGAGGCGTTTTAAGGAACAGGCAAAGTGGGCAATTACCCAGGCTCCCCATCTTCCAATGAGCCCCAAAAGAAAGTGAACTTTCTCTCTATTTGATCCCTGTCTATTCTACTTCTCTATTTAAACAGCTCTCCCTCTCTGCATACCACCAGCACTGAGAATGTCTTCCTCACTTGTGCCATTCTGAGGATTTTTGGAGTGTTGGGCTAGATATATTTCAACTGTTATTGTGTGACCCTGCTAAAATTTAACATATAATATAACATTTTTTTTGCTGAAACTATGTCCCCTACGGAGCATTATCTTTTATGGGGTAAAAGTAGATATGATCGTTTTTTATTGACTAGGTTTCTGTTGAACCTTTTTCTATTCTTTTAGTTTACCCTCGAGGGGCAAATAGGGACAAAGGGGCAGATGTATCATCTGTTTTTTTTGTCGCAAACGCTGCGATTCGCAAAATAGCAGCGTTTGCGACAAAAAAACGGGATTTGGAATGTATCATGCAAAAAGCCTCGCAATATTAAGGAATCGCATATTTTGCGATTCCTTAATATTGCGAGGCTTTTAAGAAATGGCAAATTGCGATTTCTTATTTGAAATGTATTAAGCATTTCAGTGTTGCGATTTTTGACTAAGAATTCGCAAATTACCACCAACTTGTAGTTGGTGGTAATTGGCGAATTCTTTTCAAAATGAACTTTTTAAAAATTCTAAAGGTGCCATATGACGCTCATTTATGACCTTAGGGCATGTATGTGCGCCATATGTGCACACATGACAAATTCAGGGGTGCAGCAGGGTGTCCTTAAGACACCCTTGCACCCTTGAAATTATTCTCAATTTGCGATTAGCAAATTGCTAATGGCAAATTGAGAAAAATTTCACATTCATTCCTATGGGCCTCCTGGCCCATAGAAATGAATGGGAAATTATTCCTTAATTGCGATTAGCAATGTGCTAATCGCAATTAAGGAATTTTAAGAAATCGCTAAAAAATAGCGAATTTCTACATACATACCATTTTGCACTTCTCAAATAGCGATTCCTTAAAAATCGCTATTTGAGAATCGCAAAATGGTATCTTGATACATCTGCCCCTTAATCTCTGTCCGGGCGTTGCGACAGTCAGTCCACCCAGGACACGCTACACTTTACAATGTTTTGCAGTTATTATGGGGTGCCTAGGAAGTTATATATTCTCCACATCATAAAAAGGGCCCATTTTACCCTGTCGCTATTTATTTACAAATGCTCTCACTAGATATGTTAATGTTCTTAGTTTTTAAAAAGTCGTTGTCAGACTTATAAATAGCCGTGATTAATAGTTTTGGTGTATAGGTAATCTGTTGTTTTTGTAAGATCCTTTTTAAGAATTATTCTCTTAATTGTTTATTGTTGGCTCTTTTAATGGGTTTTTATATTCTGAGGACGACTTTTTATTGATGTGCATATTATGATTTGCTGTACTTTTATGGTTTTTATTTCAAAAGATGAATATAATCTATATTGATTGAACATATAATTTAATATTGTTTGGCATTATGCATGCTTGCTTGAATTAGCAGGAAATGGGTAACAAAATGTAAAATTGTTCAGTTCAGAGCCCTCTAAAATATATCTTGCCCGGGCCCCCACAATCCTGAAGATGATACTGATTGGACACCCCTGCTCTAACAGAACCAGAGGTACCACTGGATCCAGTTTCTCAGATTGGGCAATAACAGGCTCTTTGGTATGAGGTTAGATTACAAATTTAGCCCGCAGCAGGAAGGATTAGAGCTAACCTAACTTGGACCCAGACTGCTTCCGGAGGTATGCTCCCACGGATTCAACAGCTCTGCTAAATGCGGGTTTAAGAGGGGGATTAGCGCAGCTCTTCACTGAGGTAGCGTAGAGGGTCAGCTGCGGTTTCATTGAGTGCGCTGCGTGTAGGTGTGAGCTCCCACAAAGCCGCGCGCGCGGTCCTCTAGCACACTTCTGATTCCCTCGTTACCATGCCAGTTGGCTTGTTTCATTATAGCTTTGAGCAGGCGTAAGTGTTTGCCAAATAAATTCCAAAAACAAACAAAAGGGGACTGATGGGCACTTTCTTTATATAATGGCAATAATTAGCTGTTCAAGCCAACTGAAGGAACCAGTGCCATTTTGATGGTTGCCAGTAGTGTAGTGCAGGGGTCATGCTGCAGCCTAGGAAGCTTTAAAAGAGCTTTCACAAATATCTGGCGCCATTGTGACTATACGCCCGCTCACCAGCTGCCTCCTAGCATACTCTTCCTTCCTAAACTGTGCCTGGTCTTTTCTTGTCTGCACTACCCGGCCTGCGGATAGCTCACCTCCTCCACCCACTTGCTGCTCTCTGTTCCCGCCATCCTGGTAGAATGTTCTGAGAGCAGTCACCGCATTCCATAGTGACAGTCATCCAGACAAGAAACTCACCTACTCAATCTTGCCCCCCGACATCTAGCATTTAGAACACAGTGGACATGAATGTTCATGCACTCACTTACCCATCTAGGGCCCTTTCACTTCTACCTGCACTTTGACCCAAGTGGTGGTGGAATCCTTGCAAAATCAAACCTTAATGTGGCATGTTTGGTACCATGAGGATCAAACCTATAGTAGCTGGGGTGCTACCCCAGGAGAAGCAAATCACATTGTAGCAAAGGTGGTACCCTTGCAGAATCAAACCTTATCCGCTTCCGTGCGGCGCCGATTCCCCCCCTGTGCTGGACATTCCACAACAGGGTGCGGTCGTGACGGAACCATTCCGTCATCAGCACAGCTCAACCGTGACTGATGACGGAATGGTTCCGTCACAAGCATCGAAGGGGTTAAAGGAGCACAGGTGTTAACACTGGAGGATCAAACTTCACTGCAGCAGGGGTGGACCCTTAAAGAATCAAACTTCATAGGATCTGGGGCGGTACTCTTTGAGAATCAGACCTCATAGGAGCAGCTGTGGTGCACTGGAGGACCAAACCTTATTGTAGCAGGTGTGGTACCCTTGGAGAATGAAATCTCGTTATAATGAGGGTGGTGCCCTTGCAGAATCAATCATTTATGTAGCAAGTTGGTACCACTGGAGACAGGGGCATAACCGAACCCTTCATGGGGACCCCAAACCTTTAGGGGGCTGCCATTTGGGCCAAGGCCAATGTATATTTGTAAGATATGAGATACTCAGGAGCCCCTCTTCTATTGGAGCATTGCAGCAGGAAGCAAACCTCCTTGTGGCAGGCGTGGTACTTTTGGAGAATCAAACCTAATTTTAGCAAGCGTGTTTCCGTAGAGAATGAAACATAATTGCAGTAAGGTGGCAACTTTGAAGGACCAAACTTCATTGTAGCAATGGATGTTAACCCATTAGTTGACATCCTCGGGGCAAATGTCACTCACAGACATTTAGTGGGTAGTGAGCCAGTCAAAGTTTTGCCTATTTTACAAACAGGACCATAGGCAGTCCTTAATTCGTGCCCGTGGTTTCTGGTGTTCATCCGCACTTAACTGTCAACCCCCGGGACTTATGGCAGTCTGCCAAATGGTAGCGCTGTTTGTCTGATTTAGAGATCAGCACAATAACAGTTCTTTATTACGTCAAAATACATTATTAATTACTAATACCTGCTGCCTAAGCCTTTCTTATAGCTTTGCAGTCCTGGAATATTCTGAAATGTCACAATTATAAAAATGTGATAGTTAGTAGTTGTGTTAGTACTGGTGTTGGCAGCACTGGCAGGGGCAATGGGTAGTGCAAGCTCAGTAGCCTCCTGACGAGGGCCCTGGCACGTATAAGTTAAGCACTGTCCAGAGGAACCTACAAAATGATACGCAAAGGCTGATGGTTAAGACCATACTCTATTAACATACAGCACATCTCAAACATCTCGAAACGTCCAAATGTTACATAAATGCCCAGCTTGTTTTGTACTTTTCATGGTCTTACCTCTGGCAACACACCCATGCAGCATGATCTACCCACCCTGCCAAACGTCTTCTTCAATTGACATCACTGCCTTTGAGAACACATCTAGTGGATATATCCGATGATATCACAGGATATACACAGAGTAGCATCTTGTGTGTGTATTGCATGTCCACTGGCTCCCAGTAAAAGTACTTCTGCTCTTCGAAACACTTTGTCTTGTCCAAAATACCTTACACAGCCACTTTCCGTGTTAACTTGCTAAGCTATTTGTTCATTATGATCCAGCCAGGATCTAAGGACTGCCAACAAATCAACTCACAATTTGGTTGACCGAATACAAGACATTTGGAGGAAGATCTGTTCAATTCCAGAGTTCTTCTTTGTGCACCACTATACCACTGTTCCTATAGAAAATATACAGGATCTACGCGTTTAGACAACATACACTGTAGGATTGGTGTTAGACGAACTCTGTTCACCCCCACCGGGTATGCTGGCCCTTTTGTACCAACTAGCTCACAGTGCCACTAGAATCTCTTCTTATCAGGGAAAGAATAGTTCTTGGAAACTATCGACCATGACAACGCTGATCCCTCAGGACCGTGGAAACAATATACTACTTTTCGCTCAGTCACTTGTGCTTACTTCGTTTCTCTCAGAGAGATACACCAAATGAAACAAGCTGGGCGTTTTCAATAATCATTTATTGAACAGTTGTTATTCTGGTGTGTAGAATAGATGTGCTGCAACAACCGTTAGACAGTATACGATATAAATGATTAACAGTACTATTAAAGTAAAATGATGGTATAGTTCTACCATCTTACTAAAATCATGAATACATTCAGGTATATAAAACACATGCTAAAAGGTGCATACTCCTATGATGCCTCCCTAACTAGATGTACCTAAGTGTACCTAGCATGGGTGTAGGTGTTAAGCCAAGAATTTCTCTAGGAGTCAGTCAACCCCATTACCTTACGTGAGACTGTGGGACCCCGTCCTGGTCTTGAGCTGGACACCCCGCGAGGGATGTTAGACCACTGCGAGCTGGAGCATCTGCATGCAGGATCCTCAGCGTCGCTGGTCAGTGTGTTGGTCGGGAAGTCTCGATCTCTTCTTGCTATCTTAGCAAGATGTGATGTATATATACCCTTAGGTCTCCCCAGGGGTCCTATCTTGCTTTATTACTGTGTCAGCCTAAGGATGTCGTCGAGCATGAATTTGTACATAGATTTTATACATGAGATGGCAGTCCTGCTGTGCTTCCGAGAACCCTCCTGCATAATGTATGAGATTTTGAACTAGGGAAAAACCTACGTTCTGAATGCAGTGTAATATCTAGGTAAAAGGTCAGTCCCTGTAAACCGTGACAAGTGTAATGTAGGGAGAGAATATAGGTGAAGGGTAACAAGTTTACCAAGGCTTATATTATGGTACCTATTTGGAATATAACACTGCCAAACCTTACAGTCAAAAATGGATTCCTCGCATTCAGGAGATCCATAAAAATCCACCTAATTTTCCAGGAGTTTGTCCCATATGTGGATCCATACATTGGCTCTTCCTGTTACCTTGCTGGTCGAATGCCTAAGACTAGCTCTAGTCTCCACGACTGCAAGCTACTTACCAGAATTTGGGGACTTCTTGTGAATGATCTGTCATTGCTTATCAGTTTAGAGGTAGAGGGTTCGCATCAGCAGTGGGTATCTCTCTACTGCTTAACTGGCTTATTTTAACTGTGAAGATTGGTAATCACTCTCCCATATCTATTCATCCCTACGCCAAATCTCTCTGAGACTACAGCAAACTAGTAAAAGGCATTTTCCAAAAATCCAAATGAGATAAAATTCTAAAATCTTTTCCAATTTCACTTGAAAGAACCAAGCTTCGAAGGAACAAATACTGCACATAGCAATAACTATTGGAAGAGGTGGGTCTTTTGTTCCTTTCTGAAATGGATATGCGAGGGTTCTTGTGTCATGTGTTAAAGGATGTTATTTCAGAAGTCAAGATCATGTCTTGCAAGGAGAGCTAGTGTAGTTCCTTTAATGTGATAATGTATGGTCAGATTTCTTCAGCCACTTGATTAGCTGTGCTGCTTTATGAAGGATGCCTTTCAGGGGGCGAGAGTGGTAGTTGGGATGCCAATGAGGAGGGCCTTAACTCCATCTAGGACGTGAACCATCGTAGCATTGTCCCAGTGAAATTCATGCAAGTTTTTCAAGGTGTGGATCCATACGGAATGGTCAGTGTATTGAAAGCTGCGGGGAGGTCGAGCAGGACTAGAAGTCAGAGGTCATATTTGTCATTGAGGGAGACGGAGTTATCAACCACTTGGAGCATGACTGTTACAATACTACTGTATGATCTGAACCCTAATTGATAGGGTTGAGTTTGCTTATTCTTGCTGATGTGCTCCTGTGGTTGGGTGGTGACTGGGTGAAAGTTGGCAAAGTTGGATGGATCTTAACTAGATTTTGTCAGGAGGAGGAGGATCTCTACGGTCTTTCGGCATCCTGGAAATGTGGCTAGACATTGACAATGTGGAGAATGTGTGTAAGGGCCTCTCCTTACAGAGACTTGGTGGCTTTGAGTAAGTTCAGAATGTTGGCATGGTCTGTGGAGGAGATAGTGTAAGTTACTGGTGTGATGACTGAGTGCATGTGATGGTGTGGATGCAAAGATGAACTGGCGATGTTAGATTCTGATTGTGTTCATTTTCTCTGTGAAAAAGAGGCAGATAGCCTTTTATCTGGTAGCTGTTGTGAGATAACTGGTTCTGCTTTGTAGATTCTACACTATTTGATGACCTTAAAGAAGGCTTTGCTCCTGATGATTGCTTTATTGATGGTTGTCCTGTAGTAGGTGACTTAAGCGGTGGTGCTCATGGAACGACAGATGGAGCACAGTGCTTTTAGTATAAGGACATTGTGACATTTTGATATTCTCCATTTCTTCAACTGTTTTTGTTTGGTGTGCTTTTTTTTTTTTACCAAGTTCAGGGTGACTGCTTTGGCTTGGAGGTGCACGTTTTTAGAACAGCAAAACTTTTCACAAGGCCTTGAGAAACCCACATTATGCTGGTGTAATCTTGCATAATTTTGGTAAATTCATGTTATGTTTGTTGCCCAAATTTACACTATTATACCATATTGTCTCTTTGTACGCAGTTTGTAGCAACATTTTAGCATGACGCACGAGAACTATGCAAAAGACCAGAACGCAGACAGATGCTGTTTCCAGCATTTGTGTTTTTTGTGCTATTTTGTGTTTACTCCAAATCATTCCTTGCATCTAAAATGGAAGTGAGGACACAGTTTGCACTAAAATAAAGCACCAAATGCGAGTTTTACATTTTCAAGTAAATATGTGTAATTGTGTTGCATTTTTCAGAAATTTTGCATAATTACATGAAAGCAAATCATTCTAATTTCTCGGTTGTATGATGGTACAACGCATGCCTGAACAACACAAGCCTGTACCAAGTGTCTCAAACACAACTGCATCTTTACCATGCTTGCCTTTACCATGCATTCCTTTACCACCCAATTTCATGGTAAAGACATGATGGGTAAAGGGACATGCATGCTAAAGATCATGCCCATGCCCTGTAAACTGTCCCTTTTACCCCTGCCCTGAGCTCTAAAAATCAACCCCACGCCCCTAAAACTATCCTGACATGAGTCCTAAATACTGTTACCTACAACTCTAAAGTACCCTGACCCAGCCCCCTCCTGCCCCGAGGCCTAAAACTCCCCCCAGCATTTAAACTGTCCTTTTCCTCTGCCCCAATCTTAGCCCTAAAAACTGTTGCCAAGCCCTAAAAACTACCGCGATGTGCCCTAAAAACGGTCCCGTACACCTATAAAGTACCCCGACCCAGCCCCCTCCTGAGCCTTAAAACTTCTCCCTTGCCTATAAACAACCCTGACCCCCTTCTGAGCCCTAAAAACTACCCCCACCCAGAATAACTACCTCCCCACCCCCCAAGACACGGCGTCCTAGCCCACTTACCTCACTATGTCCTCTCCCGATCCTTCCTCTTCCTGTCTTCTTGTGCCCCCCCATCCACACTGCGTTGCTAAGGCATATGCATGGTTATGGCATGCGTGGTTCGGCTTGCAGGAAATGGCACCCGTGGCTCAGCCCACGTTGTGAAGGCTGTTTCCCTAATTTCTCACTCCCCTATATTCTAGATGGTTCTTCAACATGATGCTGCAGATGTTGAAAAGGGTATTGACACCTTTTGACGGCCATAGGTTGATTAGATCTTCTTAGGGTTCTCCTGGATGGATGTCGAAGGAGCGGTAGGTAACATTCTTCTTTTTCTGCTGCCCTTCATGCAAGGGGGTGGCATGTGTGATGGTGAAGAGGACAGTGAGATGGTCAGTCTTTTCCAGGAATATGAAGAGGGTCACCAGTTGATGATGGGGATGAGGTCCACTGTATTTCCTTTGGTATGAATTTGATGATGTTAGTTTATTTCTGGGGTAGAGAGATGAAGGCTTCTTTCACAGGTTTGGTGCTAAAGTCGCTGGACGGACTGAAATCTCCATGGAAGGCGCCAAGAGACCATATGGTGGTAAACAAAAAGTTGTGTAACTGCTCTCACTACTCAGACTAACTTCATAATTTGACTAAGTTGGTTCAGCTGTTTTTATATAAGTCATTGCATGAGCGACACAGAATCAAGGGTTGTATATCACACATCTATTAAATTGCCTTAAGTGGATGCCGTTGTCCTCCGATGTATCAACTCCCAATGCTATTGTCATCGGATGTAATGCCTGTAATGTTGCGGTCTGCGATGTTATGGTCTCGATGTAATGTGCCAAGCAGTGATCTTACCCTTTCAGTGTAGCCTCTGTGCAACAGCAGCAATTCTCTTTCGAGAAACCTCCTTTTCTGCTCGTGTCACCAGAACTCCAAGCTTTAGCTGTCCAAAATGGTCAAGGATAAACTAATACCATACTTCTAAAGTGTCCATGTTCTTTATATTTAATTGTAGTCCGAACTATGGCTCCGGGTCAAGGTACCCAAGGCACATTTCACTCATGGTTATCAATGTACTTGCAGAGGGATATGTGTCTGCTGGGCACTAGTTAGGTTGCCGGGCAGGCAGCTATAACTGTTTGTTGGCCCACCTTCATATCTGTTGATCTTGCTAAATTGTTGGTTCACTGAATCAATTGTTGATGGCCCTTAGAATTGCCCCCTCAGGACAATCTATATCAAATATATTAAAATGTGTTTGGTTCGCTCAGTTTTTGTTTCAAATTCTTGAAAATTGGTCAAATGTTTCAAATTTTTACAGAGGTCATGAAAGAATGCTTTCCATTTCGAAACAATGTAGGGTATTTCAATGCACATCCTTTAGGTTTCTCATTTTAGTTGTTTTTTAGAAGATCAGTTCTCATACTCGCCTATTTGTATTGCTGCCTTTGATCTTCTGACTTTAGTGACCTTGACTTGGCATTATAATCTCTTTTTTGAGCAACACAATGTCTGTATCATCCAGAGGTGGCCGGGTCCATGCTTGCAAGAGACAGGTATTTCATGAATCTACATACTATTACCAATTCTATAGGCTTCCATGTGTCAGTTTCTCACACTACAACCTATGCTGCATTTTGCAAATCCACATAAAAAACACTAAAAGAGTGTTTTATTTCTAATGTTGCTCCATATTGGGAACCTGTTAGTAATTTCTCTGACTGCCGGTGGAGGCCTGCAGTTATGGTGGCAGATACAGTGTTCCCCAGACCGTCTGGTAATATTCCAAATACTGGGAAAAAGGCTGCATGTGATGTTAATACCAGCCCACCTATTTCCACAATATCTTACAGACATGTCCTGCATCAGGACCACTCGGCTATACAGGGGTTTGTGATGTCATCTCACCAGCCACAAACACAGATGTACCTGCAGGATGCAAATTCATGATGAACAACCTTTACAACGAAACTTTTACAACGCACTACCATTACAACGCGGTCATTACAACGCAAACCATTACAACACATTGCGCTGGGGGGCGCTATAGGATAGGGAATAAGTTTAATTTACTATCCAGCACCTTCCCTAGTGTCCACGGGGACTGGTGTTGGAATAGTAAATTAAACTTTTCACTATCCAGCACCCCAAAGCGCTATGCGTTGTAATGGATTGCGATGTAAAAACCGCGTTGTAAAGGCAGGCGTTGTAATAGCCTGCGTTGTAATGTCATACATCCCAAATTCATGTATGTTTTATTTACTTGAAACTTTCAGTATTAGGCCTGGGCGAAATTTTAATTACACCAGAGAAATCAGAGTAATTGCAGTAATTACACATTGCCAAAATTGCACAATTACGCTAGCTTGAGTAATTAAGAGTAATTTGGGGCAAAAATCCTACAGAAGGAGCACAGTAACAACAAATCAAGAGAAAGTGAGCTGCTGCCGGCTACTGCTGTTCGTGTCCTGTAGCATTTAGTGCTATTTTCTTAGAATAAAATGAATCCTAGGGCACGTTTTGAAAGAAAATATCACTGAATGCTGGATTACACTTCTCACACAATTATGCATAATTTTGAGTACGTTTGTGGTAATTACGAGTAATTACACGAGAGAATTACGCCAGTTATGCCCACCCATAGTCAGCATATGCCTATTTGAATCAGATGTTTAGTTAGCACAACCTATTTATTACTATAAATATTTTATTCACTGGCTTTAGATTTGTTTGTCTCCTTGTGTTTAATTATATAAGTAAAATGGAGAATCTGCTATTTACTTCAAAATATAGAATCTGCATTTTGATATAAAGGCCGTACTTAATACTTGGTGAAGTGTGTGTTGTGACTTAAGTTTATGGCCCTGATTACAAGTTGGGAGGTTAATACAGCCGCGTACCTAGACCCCTATTTATGAATGTGCCAGAATTACGAGTTTGATTTTATTTAATGCATCTGATGATTATCAGGTGTGCCAAATAAATGACATTTGTTACATTTCGGCTGGTCAAACCTGCAGAAATGTAACAGGTGAAATGTGTACAGTATTTACCGTGCCATGCATATTTTAGAGCTTAAACACCAACATCTGCATGTTATTCCCCAGTAACTCGTAATATATGCTATTTATTGCACCCGATAATTAACGAACCCCAGGGTATCGTCATTTACCAGGTGTGATAAACAGCACCTTTTCTTCTTATCAGGCTCTAAGTGTTTTTTCTGAGTGCTAATATTTTTAACGACATGTTTTTTTTACTTAAAATGTCCCCAGAAACGCTCTGTGCCATTATTGGCAGAGATTTCAATCAGTTGTAAAGAATCAACACAAAGAATCTCCAGAGGTAAGGAACACTGTACCTCAAAATGTTTTTGTGAATGTTCGTAAGGGGCTTAGAAATGTCATCTTTGTTTGCTGTTCGGCTCATAGGCATACAAAGACTCAGAGCTGGGGGGGATCCATCTGCACCAGACTGGGGCTCATGTTAGGGGATTTTTAAAACTTGGGCACAAAGTTGGGCGAAAGTTGCAACTTTCGTACTGTGCGCAGTTTGTCAAATTTGCTGAGTTTTCCAGCTTCCTGCACCATCACTTACAGAAGATTTTTTTTGCAAAAAGGGAAAAAAATATTGCGCGAGAATTTCTTTACAAAAAAAAGGGAAAGAATTCCCCTGTTGCATGTGTGTTTTTGTGACATTTGTCTCCTGGAGCAATTACAGCGGATGTTCTATACTTGTCTGTTTTAAACACTTTACAACCGTCATGCGAACACATTTTTTAAGGAATCTTTTCGTAGGTTCAGAGAATACAGTGTAGTGGGGTTCCAGTGTGTAGCAAGGTCACCAAGCAGCAAGGAAAATGCCCCCACCAAGGTATGGTAGTAAAAAAATACAGCTATTATTGGGCCACTCACCAGTGTGGGCCCGGTGCCACTGTACCTGCTGCACTGCTGATAGTACGCAGCGGTATGATTCATCTAGCTCAAAGAGTCCTCTTCCTGCAGAGCTAGTGCTATACTGTGGGCGGAGGGTGGAGGGGAACAGGCTCGGAGAAGGAGTTGTGGAAATCACCTAAGGATGTCAAATAAAGAGGAAGGTATAACGAGCAGGTTAATACGAGCAGCGGTGCTTGTTACACCTTTGTAAAGCCCGTCGACGCGCCATTCTAGGCCGCATGACGTAGTTTGTTGACAAGGCCCCAGGGCGGGGCTCGTGCCCAGTACTCCTGACGCCCGCTACAAATTTGCAAGGGAAATTACAGGCGGATAATGCTCATTTCTAGAGAAAGCGCATGCTGGCATCTCAAGGCCAAGCTGGTCATAATTTGATGACATGATAATTTTCATTTGCATCGTTTATGGCATTGCATGCAGCTGCTGAGGCGTGGCTGTGTTTGCTTTAAACATAAAAGTGTGTGTCCGCCAATGGGGGGAGTGAAGTCAGCCATTTTGCATGCAGTGGCAAAGTCACTGGGTGACACCGGCCTAACTGTGTGGACCTGCCCCGTTTCTCTTTAGGGTTTCATCCCTTCAGGCTTCAGCAGACCCTGCAAAGAGGTGTGAAGAGATCCCGTGGGAAGTCCAGCTGACAAAGCAACACTTTTTCCAACAGCAAATGTGCATGGGTTTGTTTGTGCCTGGGATGCGGCAATTCTCACCTCCTTTTGATGGTGCCACGCCACTTAGCATGACACGTCCTATTTCCTGGCTTTTTATTTAATTACTTAATGCATTATGGGAGTTGTAGTTCAAAGAACCCATCAGACAGATGTGGATATTTTTTTAACTTACTGTATTCTGTTTATTACTATGCCACTGGCACTAATGCCCTAAATGTTGGATGCCACTAAAGAGGGTCTTACTGCAGCCGGAGGTGGTAGCAGCCAGAGCTTGGGGCATTCGTGAGGTTAGTCAGTACCTACTTTGTAAGAAAAAAAAAAGTACGTGCTGGGGCCCTCGTCATGTGGCCACAGCAGCTTGCACCATCCCATTGCCATTTCCAGCGCTGCCAGTAACAGGACCAACACCACAACTAACCATCATTTAAAAAGAGGGTGTCCCAGCACCCAGTTCGCCCCAATGCATCATAATAAATGCAGTGCCTGATAACACTTCCTTCAGTGACAGTCTTTAGTTTTTCACCCTTGTTGGTGCAGCCAGTACTGTGTATCTCTAGGCACGTCTTTAACCCCTTCCATGCTGCCGTCGGCCATTGGCCGACGGCAGCACTACCTCGCTGGTGCTGCCGTCGGCCAATGGCCAACGCGGCCGCGCCTGTTTTTTAAAACGGCCGCACTGCTGCGAAATCGCGGAAGCAGCCAACGGGTTAAGGATAGTTGTCCTTCTTCAGTAGAGAGCTACACATTTTTTGGGGAGTGCTGGAAATGCTGCCCAAAGTCTTCTCAGGTCTTTGTACCACTCATTGTGCGCAGGTGCGTTCGCCAGAACTCGTCAGCTCATTAGCTCGTGGGAGCACACTGCCTCACATCCCAGCACTCTGTTCCCCCTCCTGCCTACGAGTGTGACAATGCAGGCTGTTCCAGGCCCCCAAAACTATAAGAATAGGTTGGGGGCAGGCATTAGTCATTTTAATGCATATTTAATTAGTAAACAACTGTTGGTGTGCTCATCTCTAAATTAGACAAACAGTGCCACTGTATAGCAAACTATCTTAAGTGCCAGTGTTGACAATTAAGAATCAGTGCCCGCACCGAAAACCACTGGTTATAAATTAAGCAGTGAATTGTTATTAGAACATTGGAATGTTGGGAGCTCCATTGCAGACAATGGAGTGCTCCCTGCTTCTATGGGCCGGTAAAGGCCCGCAGAGCAACATTCCAATGTCTACAAAGGCTTCTCGAAGTTCGAGGGGATTTATATCCCCTCGAGCTTCGAGAACCCTTTGTTTAATTTGTTAGAACATTCTGCCCTCTAGTGGCAGAATGTTCTAATAGCCTTATAGCCCTTCGTAGCAGGGCTATACCGGCTATTAAAGTCCCGCTGTTTCGTTAAAGTCCCTCGCCTTCGGCTCGGGCCTTTAACGATTCAGCGGGCCTTTAATAGCCGGAATAGCCCGCTACGGCGGGCTATAAGGCTATAGTATAGAATTACGCACACCTTTCTCTACAGTTCTGAACATTGCATTTGTATGTGTTTGGGGATTAGTCCAGTCGGGGAAGCCCAGCGGCCCTAGCAGGAGCGGGAGAAGCGGTGCGCACATTGGGCCTGTCTTTAGGGAAGATGCTGGTCCAATACGGCATACAATCCCTCTCTTTTCCCAGGACCTAGCAGCAGCTACTCTGCTGTAGCCTGGTGACTGGCTGCTGCTGGACAGACTAACGACTGGCCACCGTGATGGTGTATGAACTAGGGACATCCTGTGCTTAAAGATTGTTGTGCTCTGCTAGGTGAAGACCTGAGCACCAACAAGCTGGGCCACCTTCTCCCCATGCCTTCCTTACAGCAGTAAGCATGATGGTCAGCATCCACGAGCATGGGTGTCGATATCAATAGTGCAGCAGGTGCGGTGGCACCAGAAAACGGGGGTCTGAGGAACTGTTTGTTTTCCTGACAAACAATAGGATGGGGTCCATTTTCCTTGCTTACACTAGGGCCCATGGGTCCCTTGCCACGCTATTGCTCATTGGAGATGTCTTTCCTCTGACCAGCATGTGGGAGTTCCCCAATGAGGGGTAGTAGAGTGAGGGTGGTTTTTAATACACCGGAACTCTCAGATCAAGGATAGGTTATGAAAAATATTCTATGATCCACTTATTTCCCTGACCTTTTGTCTTTGTAATGTTAAGTTCCAAATAACATGCATCTTTTATTGCTATCATTTTCTCATCATCAGGGATTGCACCGTTGACTCCCCACTTGCCTTCTTCTAGTCAAAAAATGAAAATGTGCAGAGGTATGGAGGGTTCAAGTGTAAGCCGGCGAGGTATAGATATACCTGGCAAACCTCTATTAAATACAAAATAACAGGAAAATAAAACCTGGACGTAGGAAACAAAGAAGCCAACCACAACTTTGCTTCCGGGTGGTAAGCCTGCTTGCACATTTTCTGTCTCCCACCTTCATGCAAACCTATAAAACCTGTCTGGTGGAAAACTCATGGACAAAAACAAGCATTGGGAAAGCCAAAAGGGCTAGGTTTAATGTGTCAATGAAAGATGAGTTAGCTCATTAGAAGTGAAAGGGGGAGCTACTAAGTGCGGACATTGAGGGCTTTAGCTGTAATGTGGTCACTCGTGCAGTTCAATGCAAGCATGCGAGTGGAGGCAAAAGGGTATGCCTAAACTGCTATTAGCATTAGGTGAGAGAAGGACACTCCACTGTGCTGATCGAAGATGTGTTTGATAAAGTCTCATGCGAATGGACAAAAGAGGCTGTTCAAAGAAATCCAGTGGTTTAAAGGGGTTCTCCCAAAGCCCACTCTTTGTGTATTGTTAGCAATAGGTTGTGTTTGGAAGTAGACTGCATTATGAGCAGGGTCACTGGAATTATGCGGCAGAGGAGGATCAAATTATGCAGCAGAGTTGACTAAATTATGCATTAAGAAAAGGAAAAATAATGGCACGTAATGCAACACAATTTGTGGAAGTATCACTTTATTATTTATCCTTTTTACACGTTAATACTACGAGGTCAAAAGTTAACTTCAACAGTATGAGTTTAACTCTTAAATAGACAATCAGTAACTGAAAGATGACCAGTTAATCTTTGCAAAGTGTCTTCCATTGTCTGGGTACACAGGAGGTAGCATTTTTTGTAACCATTGATCCACTTGAGACGCAAATCCTGCACATTATGCAGCAGATGATGGATTATGTGGCAAGTGCGGCAAATGCTTAATTATATAGAAAATGCGTTGGCAACATAATCACATAATTCCAGTGGCCAAGATTATGAGCGAAGGAGCAACACAAAGACAACATCTTATTAATTTACCACAGATTGTCTTTCTACATGTGAAATAATAAAAAATGGTGAAGGCAAGGCATTGAGGGCCAGATGTAAGAAGCAACAAATGGTTCAAATTGCAGAATTGGGCCGTTTGTGATTGAAAAAATGTGTTTTCTTATGTACACGCCTCAAATTGTGATTCAGTAACAAATGATTGAATCACAGTTTGGGTTTGCAATACGATATCGATTTGGTATCTGGAAGGGGTGTATTGTTTGCATCCTTTCCAAATACCATATCATAGTGGTATTTATCAATGTTTTGCAACCAAATCCAGTCGCAAAACACGAATCTTTTACCATTTTCTCAATGGAGGAGGTAAGCCATTCGCAGGCCTAGGAGACCGCTTCTCTTTTGTGAATGTTGACCAAAACATTTTTTAGGAGTTGGCAGTGGTACCACTTACATGTTTTTTTTTTATTGCCTTAAAGCAATTACAGACACCGTGGTCTGCTGACCCCAGCAGGCCACCGTCCTTGTGATGGCTGCCATTCCATGTGGGTCGCAATTTGTGACCTACTTTATTAATATTCATGAGGTAGGTAAAATTGCGACCCACTAGGATTTGGTGATTTGAAAACCAACCTATTAATACATAGGTCAATTTGCGAATTACCACACTGGTCGGAAAAATACTGGTCGCAATTGCACCAGTACATCTGGCCCTTATACTTCTGGGGTGAAATTTTGTATGACCACGTTTCAACTGCCTATTATTACTGTACTACTCTTCCATTTTCCCCAAGTATTGAGTCAATAACTAAAAAACATATTAATTTAATCCCGGTGTAGAAGAATTACGAGTGACTCACTTTTTAGTACATACAAAATAAGACTAACCCTTTGAAATGGATTTGAACTCTGCAAATCATTGCCTGACAACACAACAGTAGTCCAAGTTGAATTCAGTTTCTACAGGAAATAGGGAAGACAGAAGCATGAACAGAAAAGTTACACAAGACAATGTGAGCCAAGATGGTGCAAAGCGGGATAAGCTTTGATCTAATAGATCAGGGACGAAGGAAGGGAGATCTTTGGAGTAGGCAAAGAACAAAGTTAAGATGGGTGTACTGGTGGTCTTCCTCTAAAAAATGCACGATATCAACTCACTTCAAAAGTGATGACTCAATGACAGTAAAAATCACATTGGAGCATGGAAAGTAGGTGAGAGATAGGATCAAAAGACTGACTCTAAAAGCAAACAACTGGTGGAGTCAGGGCTCATAAAACACATTAGTCCGCTTCTAGAGGAGTCCATAGCTGGCCTGGAGAGTTTCCCAACTGTGGTGACCCACAGTATCTGACTAGAGATGCAGGCTCTTCAGTCACCTGTGTACAACAGCAGTTAAAGCAGAGCTAGGAGTTATTTACCCGGTGCACCCTCTCCACCAATCAGCCACAGGGAGTCACTCTTCTCTAGACTGGCTCCTTGAGATTTCCTGATCATTCCTATAAATTTGCATAGTAAATTCCTGAATTGTGTCCTTGTATGCCATTCATAGAATCGTTGAATGCCCTGCTTTAACTTTTGAAGAGGTACATTTTATGTCCCAAAGTTTGCAACCTTTCTGTGCCTGAAATAGTATTTTCATAGATTTTCATTCTTAATTTCAATTTAATAAAAGTGTCTGGGCATTCCTTATTGAGTCTCTTCTATGCTTAACAGTGTGCTAATTACATTAAGCCTCCCATTGTATTCAGAGAGATGTTATGCCTTTGGCTGGCTACCAGCTTAAAGTGAAATTGCCATTGTGGGGCCTCTTTGTGCTGGCTGCAACCATATTTCTTTAGTGGTAGATTTGACGTATTGCTTTCTAACTTTAGAATAACCTCCTGTACTTCAATCAATGAAAATAATCTTTATTCGGTCAAAATCGACAATAAAGGCACATGTTAAAAACAAGTTACAAACAGATCACACACATTAAACTCACAAAAGTCAGTTACTGAACTGTACATCATCATTGCCCTTCCATGGCATTATAGTTGAAGGTGACCAAGAACCTTGCAGGTTGGCCTTCGTCGCTTCAACGTAGCCGGACTAAAATATTTTGGCTTCAAAAGTGTGGTACAGGAAATACAAGGACTGGAACCTCTGGTCACTGGTAACATGAAGTCCTTTGGTAACCCTGTGTAATCCTAAAAACAATAGTGTTCCTCATAAATAAGGGAATGATGTACACTGTTCAAAGAAGATGATGTTTTGTGATATTGAACATTCTCTAGTCTCAGGGATATGACTTCTTGATCACGGTTCCTCTTCACTGATTTTTTATCAATAAGCCTGGCTGCTGAGAGAGTACACCTTGTTGTCAACACTTCTGTTTATGTTTCATCACTCTGTGCCCTCATTACTTTGTATTTTTTCTCAGTCACAGGAATATGTCTGGAAAACTGACCTGCTCTCAAGGTATATGAAGCAGATCATTTCAAGATGGTCGATAACTGGCGGGACAGACATCGTGCCTGCAGTTACCAGTTCCGGCTGGTATATCCATCCTCGTTCCCAGCCCTCGCGAGTTTCCGGACATGGAATAGAGAATAACATGCTGGAGATGGAATTACTGAGTCTGTGGCCACACGTGATTCACTTTTTCACTGCCAACAGAAGGAAAATGATGTCAGAAATATTACATTTTTATCATAGATGATTCCTTATCAGGGCCACAGTCACTTCCATATGAGCTTACAGGGGCGGCTTCTCCATTAAGGGGGAGGAGCGTCGCCCCACTAACTAAATTGCCCCCAGAGATGGAAAAATAAAATGGTAGTAAAGTTAATTTATTACCATTTTATTTTTCAAAACCTCTTCCATAGCCGAGCATCAGGACGTGGGGGCGGGGCTTTCTGCTGCTGCCAGTCAGGCAGCAGCAGAAAGCAGTGATGGGCAGGACACTTCAAGTTTAAAATGTACATGTCTCTTTGGCCGGCCGTCTTGCTACCGAAGCCAGACATCGCATTTTAAACCTCTCTAACCTAGCTGTCTATTCCTCCATTCCTGGCGCTTCTTTCATGCTGCATGAGAGCAGTGCCAGGATTGGTTACTGCAGTTTCCTGGTCCCGCGTTAGAGCCTTCAAGCCAGGCGAAGACCCGAGCGAGAAGGACATCCCGCCAGGAAGGTAAGTGTAATTATTTTTTTACATATGTATTTACTTTTTTTTCTGTCTCATCCGCCTCACCATCCTCCATACATGCAAGCCGCAACTGTGAGCTAAAGATGTCTATTTTGTTTTTGCAAACTCCTGTAGAAATTAGATGACTGTCAGGCAACCACATGGGCAGTTCCACATGCTTTTCGCAAGAAACCCTCTGCACACCAGTTACAAAACGAATTCTCAAATAAGCTACAAAGTTACTGTATCAGCATCACTGTGAAAAGGAATGAGCCTGCCTTTGGCCTACCGCAGAGAAAGAAAGAAAAGCAAACAAATGGGAAATTTTTGTGAGGAAACCAATTTCAGGAAATTCTTTTAATGCAATAGGTAAATATATGCATAGTAATTTTTTTTTTAAAGAAAACCTTTCTGTTTCAGTGATTAATGTTGACATTTTTATTAAAATATGATTAATACAATAATACCCTTTAAAATACGTGTTAAAAGATTTATGCAAGTTCCCCAAGTGAGTGCAGACTGTGATGCTGCAGCTGGGGCTGTGGTAAGGAGCTTTACTTCATAACTTGCTATATAATTATTCCATCTATATTCCTGAATATGCAAGTTTCTACGAAAATAATCCACACAATCTGAAAATACAACCACTTCACTTTGGCAAGTAGTTAGTAGATATAAGATCTTCTGGGTGGAGCTAATTTTGTTGGATACCTGAACATCATGGTCACAAATATCGACCTACAAAAAATCATCTGCACAATATTGACTACTACTGTATCGTCAAGGTAATGTACATAAGTAAGATTGACTATTTTTAACTCCACATCTATGTACCCTGAAGATATATGTAACTTCAGGTATGTAACGGTAGGTTTCAGAATAGTAAAATCTGTCATTACCTAGATATACGTACCTTGGCAATACATTGGTTGTCGATATTCTGGAGTCCACAATTGTTGCAGCATGATGCAAACATTTGCTATTCTAATAGTACACCGCTACTTTGCACAGGCACTATTTACATCATATTACATATTGTAGTAGATAAGCTTTATTCGATAACATTTTTATCATAAAAGCATTGTATATATAGAATCCATAGCGATAAAACATCCACGCTTTAAAAACACCATAATTATCAAAATAAATTACAACCATTAAAAACCACAATATATACAGCTTAAAATGATGATTAAATACATAGATCCATTATCACAAACATTAAAAAGAAGGAAATAACAGCTTAATATTCTTATTCTAATAAGGAGGAGATATTACATCATGTCTATCACCCCATGTCTGTCGGATTTAAAGGCCTGTTACGTTCTTGCCTGTGACTTTGTTGGTATCAACCAAGCACATCCCAAATATTTGGCTACTCCACATACCAATGTCAAAGAGGAAGTGTCTGTTTTCAAGATGCGTAATGCAGCGACATGGCTCATAAGGCCCAGCACTTTGCATACTGGTTTGAGCCATTTTTCTCTAGCATTCTTATAGGCCGGGCATGCTAGAAAAAAGTGTGCAATAGACTCATGGGGATGTGCACAGCTTGGACAAGGGACAGGGACTGAATTTGACCCTTTCCATGATGCTATCACGTTGTTAACTTGCAGGGTTCCAAATCTCATCTTCATATATAGGGTCCTGTCCCTAGGGACCTGAATGAAGTCAAGATAGGATTCTAATCTACAGATGTTCTTATGTTCAAAGAATCCCTCGGTAAGTTTCCCTGCCTTTAGATTGGATAGATCACGCTTCTGCACCCAGTCCCAATAGGCACGCTTTAAATCCTGCTTAGATGGCGGGATCTGGCTAGCCCATGCCTCACTTAATCCAATGACACCAGCAAGCTGCTTAAGGTCAGCTAACCATTTTATCCTGTTCCCCGTATCAACTGACAACAATTCATCAAAAGCAGCAACATATTTGGACAGCTCAGTAGTCCTCCTTAATCGGGCCCAAAAGAGCAGGGGGCGTAGCCGAGCAATGTCTTGAATGGACCTCCTTCCCGTATCATAAAATAAAGGCTTCAAGGGGGTAGAGGCGGGGAGCGAAATAAGGTCTCTTAAAAATGTATTTTCAGACCTGGCTAATTCTCCAATATTCTCCATACCCCAGAGATCTGCCCCGTAAAGGGCCGAAGGTAATGCTTTTCCATCGTAGATTGCAAGCGCCGGGGCGACTGGCCTGCTCGCAGACAGATGTTGTTCTCTGACAATCGCCCCGGACACCCGCTTGTGGTTTAAAAGCATCTTGTCCAAATGGGAAATCCACTTCATGTTTTTCGAAATTCGGATTCCCAAATAGTCAAAGGACTCAACCTCATCCAGTGGGGCATCATTTAGGGTGATATTATTCCTAAAACATTTGGAGGGGTTGATCGTCATCAGCTTGGTTTTGCTAGTATTAATAGTTAACCCCTGCTCCTTGCAAAATGAGTCAAATCTGTTCAGAAGCTTCTGGAGACCACCTGGTGACTTGGACATCAGAAGAGTATCGTCGGCAAACAAGAGGGTAGGTGTTTTCTCCCCTGCCAACATGGGAGCGTCTGTTGGTTCCTCATTGAGGTAACCCACCACCCCATTAATGAAGAGTGAGACTAGGGTGGGGGCCAACACGCAACCCTGGCGTACCCCTCTGCTTACCACGATCCCCAGATGATGGGGTTCCGTGAGCCTCGTTCGGAGGGTGGGGGCAGTCGAAGAGCCAGGTCTTGAGCTGTTTCCTGAAGTACTTCAAAGATGGAGAACTGCGTAGCTGGAGTGGGAGGTCCTTCCAGGACTTGGTGGTGAGGTAGGAGAAGGAGCAGCCTCCGCAGTGGCTGCGACGGATGCGTGGGACTTGGGCCAAAGCGAAGGTGGAGGATCAGAGCTCTCTGGTTGGTTTGTGGAATGTCACTGCTCATAGTTCTTCTAATCTATGTAGACAAAATACAAACATGGATAAACACATTGATATTTTCCACCGCAAGCGCCCAGTGTAGGATACAATAATTAACGCTCCTGATTAAATCTCACTCCAAGGTATTTGGCATTTATCGGGTGCAATATTAATTGCCTATTTTGAGTTTGGCCCTAAAACACGGGGCAGAACAGATGGATTTGGGCGCTTACTGCACCAAAATTTCCATATCCCATTACTTTCTGCGTATTTTTACCCTGTTAAATTCTGGCAAGCTTGACTTGCTGAATTTTAATTGTGATCTCTGCACAAACATGTGTTTTCACAATCATCATATTTCAACAGAGTCCTTGTGATCAGGGCCCCTGTGTAATATGGTGCCAACACGCAACTCAGTGCAAATGAATGCCACCGGATTGCTTCCCTTCCTTGAGAGTTTTTTTCCCCACTCAAAAGTGTGTGCCTTTAGCCCCCTTTTCCATGACTTCCTCCAAAATATTTAATAGTTCCTAAACTACTGTCAGCCTATGGGACATCCCTTCAAGTGTGGGGCCTCTGCCCCCATAAACTTAACTGATCATTCTGTGTTTATGGGATTCTTCTCATTCAGTGTCTTCAAGAGCATCAAAGAAGAAACGTCACCTGGAGGCACACAACATGTTTGCTTTTAGTTAACAGGGCTGCAGAGATATGTTCTTTTTGGTGCAAGAGATATCATGGTTGTATAATCATAGAGTCTTTGAATATGGACTCTTACTTGACATGGAGTCTTTTGACTGGTTGCACTGGAAACATTGGCAATTATCATCTCTTTTGCAGTGCTTTAATAATAATAGCAATAATAACAACACTAAAAGCAGGAATTGTCATCCTCATCAACATCATCATCCTCATCATAGGAATCTGAAGCACACGACAGACAGATTGGGCGGTTGTTGTGTTCTACGTAGGGGTGGGGTGGTGAGTGTTGCAGCCGTACTCCTAAAGATTGGGGGCAGGCTTTTGCAGTGGTGTATGGCTACATCTGGTACATTACTGCGGTGTTTGATACGACCCATTGACAGCTCAGGCACGGCTTATGAAAATGGTCTTGGGAAATGTCGTGATGTCATCTTAAGGTGATTTTGAATACTGTATGATGTTTCGAAGTGTCCTAGAATGTGTTGAGAATTGAAAACTAGCTTGGTTCAAGTGGATCAGCTCACAGCGTCAACATGATAGGCAGTCAATTGTAAGTTGTATGTAGCCAAGCATAAGTTGTAGATAGCCAGTCATAAGTTGTAGGTAGCCAATCATAGGTTGTAGGTAGCCAAACATGAGTTGTAGGTGCTGTAACCTGCACCTTTTCTGTTGTGAATACCTTCCTCAACTGAGTCCTTAATGTCTTGTTGGTGTGACACATGCCTGCTTTGCCACATAGTATAGATTTCACTTTTTATTTAGGCATAACAGAAGGTGAACTGTGGAAAGTGCTTGGACATGTAGGCATATTTTCTGTTTTCAAAAACCTTCCTGACCATCTTTTCAAAGTCTTAGTCAAGCAGCATTTATCCTCAGAAACAAATATGTAAAAGAAATGCCTTCTGGCACACATCAGTATCCAGTGCTTAATTTGTAAAACAAAATAAGTGACAGGGCGCTCATCAGGAGGCCTCTGAAGATGTCAACACCCATTGCCCCAGCCAGCTGTGCCAACGACAGTACATACACAACTACACTAGCCACCACACTCCTACAAGTGTGATAATTCAAACTATTCCAGGCCCCCAAAGCTATAAGAATGGCTTGGGAGTGAGGTATTAGTAATATTTTAATGTATATTGAATTACTGAACAACTGTTGTTCTACTCCTCTCTAAATTACTCAAACAACACCACCATGTGGCAGACTGCCATAAGTGCAGGTGTTAACAATTAAGTGCCAATGTCAAGCACCGGAAACCACTGGCACAAATTAAGCACCGAGTATTCCACTCACATAATCACACAGCGTTACATGAGAGCCCTGGTAAATGCAGTGACACAAATGGAATTAAAGGCGGCATCTGCCATACAGTCCGCTTACTGTTCCACCACAGAGGGCACCTCCAGACAGGTCAACCCGTTGCATCATGTCACACAGTCACTGTATGTTTCTATTCTACGACTTGGCCATATACGTAGGCCAAGCCTTAGCATGCAATGAAGCAATGGAATTGCCATAGATCTGCTCCCGCATGACATCCATCTTGCAATCCCCAGAATCCTTTGAGCCTTTAGTGTCATGTCCGCAGCAGCCATTGGCACTCTAGAATGATCCTGCCAGGAAAGTAGCAAAAAGGATTTTTAACAACAAGTTATTTAGTATGGGGTCCAAAACCCACCATTCAGATTCTGTAGTGACTTACAACAACACACCACTTATATAAAACAGACTATATTTAAGAATTGTAAGACAACACATTATATACAGCTGTTCTATACAGTGAGATTGGTACAGTGCTTGTGAAAGTGAGATCACAAGAAAACAATGTATAACATGTATTACATCAATAAGAGCCTGTGAATTATTATGTTCAAAGTTAGTAAAAAAGGGGGAAGTTTGTTAACTCCTTTTTTTGCCCCCAGCCCATTCTCTCTCTCAAAATGACATGCCCCATGCACTTATGAACGAAAAACTGTGAGGTCTAAAGCAAACCACATTTGTTGTATATGTTGTTCCCTCCTCCACGGGTGGTGGAGATTAACATTGTCCCAAACATGAGCAGTAACCCTCTTGACTTCATTCTTTGCGGCTAGATACCCTATCGGGTGATTAGCTGTGCTTTGTAAATCCTGATTGAGTGATCCTTTGACATGGAAGAACTGGACAGAGGTGTCCTTTTCCTCTTGTATCCCTGACTCAGTTAAGGAGGGCTCTTTTAATTGTATTTGAATATATTAATGTGCTATCGAGCACACAATGCCAATGACTATCCAGCTTTAAGGAACAAAATTACAAACAATAAAACAATATGAAAATAAAAAGTATAACGCATAAAATACCGCAGCGCATGAACTTGAATGAAGGCGAATAAAACAAAAAACACCATCAGTCAACATAAAAAGTACAACACAAGCTACTTGATGACCTCAAAAAATTCTTTTTTAGATCGACTTAAAGTCTCTGCAAATTCATCAGATGTCTTAAATCGAACTGAAGTACATTACCACTTACACTCTCTAGAGACCATTTAAGAATGACTAGGTTTGATTCAGCGATTAAGTGAAGAGTCATGGTGTCTTCCTGAAAATGGAACTGGTTCCTTGGGATTTGCTTTTGTTCGCTCTAGACTGGAAGCATTTGTGAACTTTACCTTGAGGTTTGGGTTTCTAGACAGGGGAGAGTAAATGATGGCCTATTGGCTTGTCCTTTAATGAGTCCACTGTGCTTGTGTGAGGAGGTGGTTTCACGTCAGGCTTCTAGGGACTGGGGCGACCATGAGAGAATCAGTTTAAGAGGATTACCATTAGGTACTCAACATCTTCACGTGTAAAATTCAGCAGAAGTGCTCAAAGGATGACTAGTGTAAACATCATATGCAATAGGTCTCGCAATTGTGAGCCTTCGAGCGATTGGCACTGTAAATGGCGATGCCTTTTATAAAAAAATTAAAAGGCATTGTCATTTAAAATACCAACAGTCCAAAGTCCCGCAAAAGCAATACCCATGGCATTGCAGAGTGTGGTGTGCTTGAAGTGGGCGCCGCGCTCATTAAAAAAGTTTAAAAAATAAAAAACAAAAGAGCGCGATGTCCCTGAAGCGGGCGCGGCGCTCAGTATTAAAATTTAAAAAAATAAACAAAAAACAGAACGCAGTGTACCTGAAGCGTGTGCCGCGCTCAACATCAAAGTTTTAAAAATACAATTTAAACTGAGCAAGATGTCCATAAAGCGGACGCCACGCTCAGCATGCAAATACCAAAAAAAGCAGCCGCCATTGTCCCCATCAGTGTTAATAAATAAAATAGTGCTCACCCACTTATAATGCAGACTGTGTAACAAGCCAAGTAAAAGGTCTAGTCCTTATGGGCGGTAACAAATGCAGACAAGGCGGGACCAAGGAGGGACTAACAAATCTATTTACGAATCAGAAGCCAGCATTTAAGAAGGACAATGATACAAGCCAATGACAAATATGGGCGGGAGTGGGTGGTACTTCCACTGCATACTCTACTCTAGGCTCGACCTAAAATCGTCCTCCCTTTAGGGCCCTTCAGACGTCCTGCCCTGAGGGCACTTCGGATCAGTTCTTACGCCCACAGTGATGGTGCTGCTAAATGGCCCCAACATCCAGCTCTCCTGTAGGGCAATAAAGTTCCTACTACAAGTAAAAAAGCTGCTTCCACCATCAGACGGCGACTTCCAGGGTTATATATATATTTTTTCTTTTTCCCTATTTCTACTTTTTCTATTTTAGAGACTTCCCTTTGTGCTTCGTTCCAAAATCCTCCAAAGTAACTTGGGCCGGACTGGTATCGCAAGCCAGCCCTGACAATTCTGACCGGCCCCGGGGGCAATGGGGGTGGCTGGTGGGAACACTGCTGCTGCGCTTTTGTTACAATGGCCCGATTTTGCAGCACTGCTTCAAAACCAGCCCCCAGAAACACTAACAGCCCCAACCGGTCCAAATCCGGTCCCCCCCCTTCCAGCCCACTGGGGAAACGCTCAGTGCCCGCAACGGCCAGTCCGTCCCTGGGAGTAACATGACTTACGCACTACATCGCCTCCATCGCAGGTTTTTCAAATGACTTTCTATTATTTAATGCTTTTTTACTCCTAATTCATTTTGTTTATTTTATTGAACTAATTGCACCTTTTTTTAACCTAGGCAAACAAGAAAATTCTAAATTCCTGTACTTCTTGCAACTACTTTTATTAATGTGCAAATAAAGATTACTTTACAGTGCAAATGGACGCCCAAAAAAAAATTGTCCAAACGTTTGAGCACTTTGTGGCGAACTTAAGACATCTAATGAGATTTGGAGGCAAAACACACAGACGTGCCTGGGCACAGGCCAAAAAAGGACCGAATGTAAGTGTAACATGTGCATTTCCCTCACAGACCCTGGCTGGAGCCTGCAGGTGGGTTTGTTTTTCCAAGCTGCTGGTTTGGGCCTGTGCTGGCTTCGAGAGAACTCGCAAGACTTTTCTTTGGCACAAAACAGAGCCCTCGTGTTATAATCAGGCCTAACACCTCACCAACATCTGACCGACAGCAGTCATTAAGTTACCCTTTGCCAAGAGCAGCTGCGTGCAGGCAGTTATTGGGTTGGGACTGGAGGCGGGGGTTGGCATGTGCAGGTGCGTGTTCTGCGTATGTTGTGGGTGGCTTCTGGGAGCTAGAAGCCACCTCGGAAAATGAGTCAGTGCCTCGCCCATGGGGAAGCTTCGATGAAAGGTGTGCGGGGGCAGGTGATGGGGGGTAGTCTTTCGGGAACATTATATTTTTAACATAGCAAAAAACATATATTTTTATAGACGTTTTTCGAAATATATTGACTAAAAAACTATATATTGTATACGAAGTTCTGAGGAGAAAAACATGACAAATCCCAATATTTCAAGGGCTGGCACACTGCCGAGCAGGGTTATTTATTTATTTATTTTTGGTTTACAATGTTGAGTGGAGTGCCCCCTTTTTGACTGTTTTCCCTGCAAAGCTCCTCTTTGGTAAATGGGAGGGTTAAATGCCACCCCTGGGGATGTCCCACAAGACCCCAAGCTAAATATCTTCTTACGCCATTGATCAAGAAAGAAGATCCTTGCAAAGCTTGCTGTAGATGGAGAGGGTTGACTTGGTCCCAACAAGAGGGATGCTGTTGCCTAGTCACGGAATGGGAGTTCCCTCCTCCCAGGGACAGGTGTCCTCAGTAGCCAGTCTGGTCCAGGTGGGGAAGCTCAGGAATCCTCCCCCTCCCTTGTGTTAATTTCACTTGCATTTCATTCCTCGATGAATTATCCAAGGACCCGAAGAGAGACTACTATTCTTATGACCACCAAAATTTGGATTTTAGTTACAATGTCCCATTACTAAACTGAAAATGCGCAGACTCATCACTGATACCATGATGTTATAATATAAAGACTAGCCTTGAGAAAGCCCTGGCTCTATCAGCCACATAAGGCGAAACACGTGTCGGCTGTTCACTTTTCCTAACAGTTTGCTTTACGAAAAACTAAAAATGAGTGAAATTAACACAATAATGTGGTAAATAAAAATAACTATTTTCACTCAAACCAACTTGGATCAATGTGTGTTATTTGAACGAGGAATTACCCTTTGACCATAATATTTCTTTGGAAAAGAGGAACACCTGCTCACAACCCTTCTCTCATTATGAAGAAAGTGCCTGATGCTTTGTGGGAAGGAATTCCAAATGGAAGAACCTCGACCAGAGGAAGCCCTCCACCCTTTAGAAGTAAGTTTATAACTAGGCATGACTAGACGCATGCACGGTTTTTGTTCCACAAGAAAAGTCTTGTGAGAATCATGGTTATTGGGCAACCCATAGTTCGTAGAGTTTCTAGTGTTTACCTTTGTTTAGACTCTGGCATACTGTTTCTCACAGACTGGCAACATTTCTTTGTGAATAGTATCTGACTCTGAAAATTAATATATTGTTCTCTGACGAGTTAACTTGTAACTTTGATTCTGAATAGATGGTGGTGATCCTATTTTTTTTTTAATCCCGAAAAAGGATAAAAAATAAACATTTCACCTGAAAATCCACACATGGAAAATTTGATGACTTACAAGTAGTAACTGCAGTTTTCATGAGAATTGCCAGATTCCAGAGAAAAAATTATGGGTGACTTTGGACTCCCATACGGATGACTATGAAGTTTTAATTTTCAGCCCGTAAATTAAGGTTGTGGATAAATGGGACTACCTTATTTCGTAAGTAGGAGGGGGATTAGTATGACTTCTGAAGGCATGAATTTTATAAGAAAATTCTGTTTCCAACTGGAGCTAGTGTGTGGATTTTTTGTCCAGCATCATGTCACCCCCCACCCTAAGACTAGAGTTCTCAATACGAGTTTGGCAGTCCGCCTGCCCAAACACCACATCCGCCAGGATACCGCAGCGCCAGTGGTCTTCGACTGCCGTATTACAAGTTTACTGCCTTGCCCGCTGTGTGGCTGCGGAGATTTTACAGCAGTTGTGATTACTTTTCCATATGTATTAATGCCTGTGCATTTTGACTGCATATGTGTTGGATGCACACATATGAATGATACACCTACCCATTGCCAGAGTCAGCCCATATGTGGGCAGTTTAGGCAATGGGGATATGGTACAAAAGGGACTCACCTGTACAGCGTCACAAACAGGGTCGGAATCCTTGGGGTGAAGATGCTGCTGTAAAGGGGGGACCTAAAGAAAAGGGATACATGTTGAACTCTAACCGAAAGAACAAGAAAGGGGTGAGTATGCACCCCGAATCCTTAGTTTCCGCCAATTTGAAGCAGGCGGTCCCACAGCCGCGGTCAGCTCATGGAAAAGCAACACGTAATGCGGACGGCAGTGAAACTCCCTCTACCGCCCTATTTTCCCCCACCGTTGCAGTCTGCGGTGTGCTGGCGGTGTCGGCGGATCAGCCATGGTCTTTCCTAATGCAATCTGCACATCTCGTAATACAGCAGTCGGACCGCCGAGCTTACGGCGTTCAGACCGCAACCGCAGGTACTGCGGGTCACAGACCACCAAACTCATAATAAGGCCCTTAGTAACATGTTGACCGTGGCATTCCCTCTAATATTACCCCACAGAAAGACCACCAGAATAGTGTAGGTAGTATGAAATTGCCACTGGCACTTGTGCTAATGTCCACCGACAGTGCTAACACAGTTGATGAACATATTTCTGTGCATTTCAAGGTGGCAAATAAACCCCACAAGGGGTATAAATTCACCACCGGTGCTCAGTTATGTCACTGACGATTAATTGTGTCTTTTCTTTAGCAGATAAACAAACTTATATGACATAAAACGACTCGTATAAAAGGTATACTTTGTCAAAAGCGGACACGCTTGAAAAGTATCAGGTGCACAGCTTATGCCAGAGTAAATTAATAACAAAAATATATTATGCAGTTTATGTAGCTCAAAACGGGTCTGCCTGTCTCTCTCGCTCAGTATTAAAGATACAAAAAATGTGTGCCTCGCAGTTTATGTAATTTGAGTCCTTGCATGCCTCACTTTTCACTTCAAAAACATTCATTTATACATTTTCTGGACAGTGAACCCCTCAGCACATTTTGGAAATCACTGTAGCAAGTACATCTTGCTCTAAAATGCTTTGCAGAACAGCAAGTGGAAAGCAAGGCACAGAGTTATGTGCATTAAAAATATGTAAAAAGTGCTAGAGTAGAAAATCCAAATTTAATGAAAAAGGAAGTGTCGACACCTGGAAGGGTTTGTCACTAGTCTATCACATTGTAACAGATGTAGATTGCAATGACATCGACCTAGTCAAAGTACAACTTCACATGTATAATGAGGTGACATAGAGATTATAAAACTCTACAGAGGGCTCACACGTTCTGCTAGTGCAGGGCCTGCAAACCTTGGCCTGACCCTGCTTCTACTGCCAGAGTACTGCAACAGGGTCCTCGAGCTCCTGGATTCTTGTTGCTTTCGCTTTTGTTCTGCTTCAGTCTCTTACCTTCACTGTTTCCAACACCTTAGAAGCTTCTAGAATGGTGAAGAGGCGTTGTTTAGAAGCATGTGAAACTTTGAAGGGAGAGAATTTGCAGTAAAAAATAGAATTAAAAGATAGGGATAAAAAACAGAAAAGTAGAAAATTAGTGTGTAAAAGTAGAATATGTAAAAAAAAGTCATAAAAATACATGGCTTAACCTCATACAATTAGCAGCATTTCACATTACAATTGTTAAAGGAAAAGTCATATGTTGGGCTTCCGTATTTATGGTATTATTTTTTAGACATTTCCCCTGATTTTATCCATATTTATTTTTTGCACTTTTATCTGTATTTACTCTGTGTTTTGCGAATAAAATTGAAATTAGTATATTTCCAAATGTATTTAACCGCTAAAGTGACACCTTCAATTCGATGCCTCATGGGTTTTAGTTCTTTGGAAGCCATATATAATGCATTACTCATGCATCCAAGGATTTCCTTGATGTAACCTACGCAATGTGCAATGTCTTGTATCATTCAAACTTCACTGTCACTTTATAGGCCAGAGACTGGTGCCGCTCAGCCAGCCTTGCTCCCGCTAAGGTTTGATTTTCTCTCTCAAGTTTTACCATGTTCGCCTATTCCCTCTCATTGCAATATCCTGTTTATCACGGGATAACATTCACTTGATCCGTCTGTTCTGAATTTTTGTAAACATCCTGTTTAGCCTTGTAAAGTGCTCTGATACCCTAACAGGTCACGTTTGCACTCTATTAAACACTAAACAAATAAATAAATAAAAATACAATTATTATGTTGAATTGAAAACAAATAATTTTAATAAATCCTTAGACTATTATAAATTTAAAAATAAAAACGTAACAATGACAAAATGAATTATTGAGCATTTATTGAACTAATTTACCATCCAACCAATTAACAATTAAAACCAATTACCAAATATATATATATATATATATATATATATATATATATATATATATATATATATATATATATATATATATATATATATATATATATATATATATATATATATATATACATATATATATATACACTCCACCTTTGCCAGCCAGAGCGATGCCGCTGTCATGAGCGGTCCAGGTAAGGTTACTGGCCAGCCTTCAAATTGTCTCCAAAAAAAAGACTTTTTTCCTGTCAAAGAATAAAGGATTTACTGCATACGCTGGGTGTCCAGGTTGACTTCTTAATGCGAGAGGTGTTTGGAGACAATATATATATATATATATATATGAGTTATATATATATACAATCTCTTTCCTAGAAACCCACTCACCAGCCAAAAAGGTAAACATTTATACTAAAACAAGAATTCATTAAATACCGTAAATATAATCTAAAATGAAAAAAAATCTAAAATAAAGTTTAACAAAAAAAAACACTAATAAAATGAAAGTTAGTTAATAAATACAACAGTACTGAAGAAATCAGTATTACTTTCAAATATATGTTCTAGAAAGTAAAAACAAATCTTACATTCGATATATTGCCCTACAATATTCTTGACATCATGATATTTTTACTGATGATATGGCTGACCAACAACATTACTGAGTTGATATTAAGATGAAACATCAGTAAATCAGGTTAGAGAGGATTTCCAAAATTGACCGCTTTCCTCTCTGCCTGGATGGGTGATAAACAGGGGAGTTTGACTCACTGGACTGTTAGCAATGTGATATCTGCTAATGCTTCATTGAAGAGCTGTGCAGAAATTACATGGTTGGTCAGAAGGAGGGCTGTGGGGTCACTGATTCCACACCCCATACCTCACTGTTGCCTCCCCTGCACACTGGCCAGCAAAACACAGATTTTGTTCTAGATGGTGTGTGCCCTGCCTCTGTCTGCATTATAAGCCCAACATTGATCACAGCTCCGTCGAAGACAAAATGCGCGTCTTAAAAGTATAGGTCACCCCCCCAGATGATTTGTCACCATTGGTAGAAAAGTGGTGATTGACTAATTCGGCGTAGGATTCCACGTGCAATTGGTGCACATATATTACTTGCCAGAAGTGTCTTCTTCCATCAAGCGATATCCTTATACCCAATACTGATTTGGGAGATGTTTGAAATTATCATACATTTTCAGGAAGAGGGTTTGCTCAGTAGCTTCCAGAACTAGCAAATGGCAATCAAGAGAGCCAACCACATACACTCCACGCGGTTACTCATGAAGGCACTCCACAAACTCTTGTGCAGTAACACCCCATAGAGTAGGAAGTCCTACATCACCCCGAAAAACAGATTTTCAGATGACATAAGTAAGGAACAATGTCAAAGAACTACATTTCCCCTGTGATGAAACCTACAGAGATAAGCCCTGGAATCTTCAACCCTGCACAGGTTTGGACAGGATGTCTCATCACCCACATCTTCCCTTCCAAACACAACTGCTGGAAAAGATTAACAACCAACATGACACCCTACTTATTAGATGAAATAAGGTCTGTCCTCAACTCCTTTCTGGACACACCTCAACCATCTTCACATATGTTTGCATCCAAAGGCGCTAAGAGTCCACGGAATTGGCAGATAGGCACTACGAAAAAAATGTGCAACAAACAAACATCAGAAACCATTTGCTCTGCCAAGAGAAGTTCTCAGTGGATTGCAGGACGTTTAGGAGAGCTTAGAAGGTTCAGAATCATATAAAGGCACACTCAGTGGTTCCAGAACTGTATATGGAAAGTGCCTAGAAGCATCTATAAGGAACTCTTGAAAGTTTTATTAATATGACCATTCATTAGACCGAGCGTGCTTCCACACCCCCATGCTTCAGGTAAGGGGAGGCCCAGATGTCACGAGAGTGTTTTATGTGCTGTGTTTTATGGGTCTTAAAGCCATCAGTCAGTTAGAGCCCCCCTTGAGACCTGCATACGTGTAACATGCCAACCAGGCCAGCACCTTCTCACTGGGCCCTGTATTCAGTGTCGTATTTTTAAGCCCCCGCAGACTTCTTGCCACACTGCCAAGTGTTGTAAAAATATTGCTGTACGTGCCAAGACGTTTAGCACTCCACTTATTTCTTTGAGGTTAGAGGTTAAACAAATTCCTCTGCAGAATTTACAGCGCACATTTGAAGTTTAGACGGCAGCCCTGACACTCAGTGCGTTTTACACACACCAGCTCCCCTACGGATAAAAAAAGAGCAAGGGGGGAGGGGGAGAAGTGTGGAGGGAAATTTGATTCCAGTGTTTTACTTGAACAAAGAAAAAACAATGCTACTTTGCTAGAAAGTAAACCTTGACAACACAAACAGTTTGTATGAAAAGTCAAGCAAAAAACCGATTAATATTTGATGGTTATTACTAAAGAAAAGATTTTGGAAATAATTCCAAAACCCACTATTTTGTCAAGCCTTCCTCTGTTACATGCTATCAAAACTTTTACAACAGTCATGCGCTCTTCAAGCTGTCTTCTGTTAATTACCAGTTGCACACCGTGAATGGTCCATTATGGTGGCAGGAGGCCCACTCGAAGCCACCTTCAAAAATAAAAATCATGCTTATGCTTCCTTCATGAGGCACAAAGATGCTAAACTAATTCGCCTCCAGAGCAAGCTGCAAAAAGAGGGCATAAAATAAGACATGTGAGTGGGTCTGGATTAGACCAGTAGGAAGGCTTTTTCTAAATCATACAAAGGCCATGATGGGAAGGGGTGTTTGGATCTCAGCATTCCAAACTTTGGGATCAAGATCTGTGCTCCCATAGATTGATGTGGAGTCTGGCAGCATGATCCATGAGATGTGATCAATGCTTCATGTTCCAATCTGGCTGATAGCCAGGCCATTAGCTGAAGGTATCAAAGGATACTGGAACAGGGGGGCGTGGCCTGACTGAGCATGGCGCAAGACATGAGTGCTCGAAGCTGATGCTGCCTTCGGACCCCAAAGCCTTTCACAGCTCCTCCATTGCCCAGAAATTGGCTTGATGGAGACTTGAGCGCCTCCTGCACTGTCGGGTGACGGGGGAGGCATAGCCACTGTCTCCTGTACTTCCGGAGCACCAGTTTTACTGCCGCCCCTGGGGTTGCTGAGACTGCGGACGCCATTTTGCCTCGGGCGGCCCCAGAGCACTACGCCACCGTGGGAGCGCCTGACAGATGCTGGGCCTGCTGCTGGCTGATGTTGTCCCTGGGGCTTCCCGCCTGGATCTGGGCCCCCGAGGGACGCCCGCCTGCAGTGTGCTGGGATCCGCTGAGCCTTTCCACCCTGGTGAGGAGCGGCCTGTCGGCCCTAAACAGGATGTAGCAAGGGCTGCCTTTGACATGGTGCGCCCTCCTGCCTCCTAGCCCCCAGCCCGCTGAGATCGCCCCTGCTGGTGGAGTGCCGAGGTAGGGGGTCGCCTTTCTCGAGCCCCACCACCCCCCCTTGTGGGGACCCGGGTGTGCTGCCGGTGGGCCTTGCCATGTCAACGGCTGTCCGCCCCTTGGGGCAGTGCATTTCCGTGGACTTGGCTCAGCCCTAGGGGCAGGGGTCTCCCTCCACTCCGGGACAAATACCAGTATTTGTAAAGCGCGAACAATTACCCAAGGGTGTCAATGCGCTGGGGGCCATCGGGAAGATTAAGCAAGCTATTACCCAGATTCACATGGTGCTGGGCAACCTGCCATCGGCAACGGGGATTGAACTTTGAGCCCCTGTGTTCTGCAGTCAGCGACCCTGGCCTCTGTGCCACACCTCTTCCAGCACTGGGGACAGGGGCCCAGAGGGGATTTGCCTGGGTGCTCCGGCACCACAAGACTTTGGCTGCAGGGCTTGGGGGACAGCGTGGGCTCACTCCCCTGACCCCTTCCTCCTCTTTTACACAAACTGGAAACTGCTGCTCCACCCCCATGCTCCTAGCAGACCATAACCCTCTACTGTTATGGCCCTCGCAGCCCTCGAACCGGACCTGAGCAGCGTTCTGGAGTGGCCCCTGTTGACTGCTGGGGAGGCAGACTGAGAGGAAGTCTGCTGCGGTTTCGCCTCCTGTGGCACTCTCGGCGTCTGTGCAGTCGGGCACCCCTGCCTTGGACGACCATGGCCCTGGTGGGTCTAGCTTTTACTCTCTAGGGACTGGGAACTGGGCCTCCACCCCATGGAAATCCTGGGTGAACTGCCGCCCATACAAGAGCCAATGGACCGAAACCCTCTGCCCTCAGGATGCCCGTTGAAAGCCCCTGGCCGCTCTTGTAGCTCTTGGGTAAAAAGGACTTATGCGGCTCCCCAGACTGGATGCACTACTGAAGTAACTGCGCACTGGAAATGTGCTGGACGGCCTTTCTGGCCTTACTCCCTCGACAGGACTCCTTGGGTCCCCGTGGTGCGCCAACTTCACTTGGCTCTGGGCCTGCCTGCCTCCTTGCATGGGGGCCTGCTCCTGACCTATCTACTCTTTTCTGTGCCTTTTCTGGGGTACCTGGTCCTCCTGCACCCGCGGGGGTGCCTTTTGCTGAACTGGGCTTTTACTGAATTCTCCTCCCACGTCCTGGTGCCAGCTCTTCACCACTGATCTCTGAACTGTGTTGTCCTGCTATCTCGCCTCCTCCTGCAAGCCACCATGCAGTGGTCTTGCCTGACATGTCCAGAGGTAGGGCTGCCAGGAATAGCTTGGTGGTTTCTCTCTAGGCCAAATCAGCCACGTCAGACATGGGCACCAAAAGAGAGTTGGCACCACAGCCCCCTGCGGCACCCCCGCCTCCCTATAAAAGTTCATGTCAGATATACGCCAAGAGATAAGCTCCCCCATGATGATTTCAAAAGCTGTCTCAATGAGTTACGCAAGGACATCACGACAGTGGGAGATTGGGTCATCGATCTGGAACGCATTGTTGACTCTCGAGCAGATTACCAGGAGGCCCTGTGGAGAAGAGTCAACGCATTGGAGGAACAAAATATCGAACTCCAAGCCAAACAGGAGGACCTGGAAAATCAGCGATGTCGCAACAATCTACGCATCAGGGGCGTCCCCCGCGGGGCAGAGGGGGAAGGGATCATATCCTAGGGGCCTCATGATGGCCGTTCGAAGGGACCCAGATGTTGCTCCCCTGGTCTTTGACAGAGCACACTGTGTAGCTGCTGCCCCGGGTCACCCTAATACGCCCCCAGATAAACTTACCAGAGACCATTTCTTCCATGACAAAGAAACTGTACTCCATGTGGCGCAAGGTAAGGTGGACCTGGTGTTTCGAGGCCACACAGTGCAGCCTTTTCAGGATCTCTCCCCTCTGACCCTGAAGAAGAGACAGGACTTCAAGTTTGTAACTGTAACTGAGTACTAATGGGCCCACCCCTTTGGATTGATTTTCACCTGGAATAGGAGTCAACACACGGTCCGCTCTCTCACAGAGGCCAGGTCCCTCCTCGACCTTCCCGGAGACCCTGGGGATGGGAGCTCCTTGCCCCCTTCCTCCACATGCTTGGACTCTTGGTGACCCAAATGGTGCACAGTCTAGCAGACAATGCAAAAGCGGTTATTATTGCGCACCTCAAGAATTTGAAAACAGAGCAGGCACACTCCTTGGTAGACGACACCTGACTCAAGCAATCCGTGCCTGGCTCTCCATCTGCTGCTGTCCTGCTAACCTACCAGCTCTGTGAACTACAGCTCATGTAGCAGGGCCCTGGGCATGGAGCCTGAACTGTTATTGCTCATTGTCTGCCTTTTCTGATTTCTGAATGTGCACACTGTTTAAAAGAGTCGCCTCTGGCCACCCTCCTCTAAATATGAGCTCTCCTCCATTGAGGGTTACACCTCGCTAGGGTCCGGTACTTTCTTCTTGACCCTCTATGGAGTGGTTCACATGGTTGGGCCCTGTCGGCCCCGTTCATCCCTTCCAACATATTCTTGAGCCCTTCCAGGCCCCACAGGGTCTCCTTCTCATTGCAGCATCCATGTTCCAGTCTTAGCACTACGGGGGGACTTCTTTCCCGCCTCCACCTGATGGGCTGTTCTTTGCATCTTGCTGACTCATGGTCCCTTATCATAGCCACCACACAGGATTTGAACCGGCTTTAACTTTATGCTTGTGGGCTTAACTCCCCTAACAAGCGACGACAGGTATGGCGTGATCTTCTGCAACACGATACTGACATACGTTTTTTCCAGGAGACCCACCTTGTTTGGGCTGATTAAGCTCCTATGACTCACCTCAGATACACACACCAACATTGGGCTTATGCAGCCACCAAGACTTTGGAGTCGCTATTCTCTGTAAGAGGGGCACACACACAAAAGTTCTTAAATTAAATAGGAGACCCATGTGGGAGGTTCCTCGCTTTAACGGTGGAGTGGGGGCGGGACACCCTGACGCTTCTCAATCTCTATGTGCCCAATCAAGCACAAGCACATTTATACGCTGTAACCTGTTTGACCAACTTAGTTATGTGAGAGGGTACATAGTTGTGGGGGGAGACTTCAACCTGGTATGGGATCCCACGCTCAATAGAAACACACTTTACATACAGGGCACGAGGGATGTCTGGGATGCTCAAGAAAGAACTGCGAGAATCACGCCTAGTTGACGCCTGGCGATACTTACAGTCAGACACGAAAGACTTCTCCTTCTGTTCACATGTGCATCAGTTCTACTTCTGCATTGACCATCGATTTCCCTATTGAATGACCTACCTCGGCGCAGACAGCTGACATCCCTATCTCTGATCATGCACACTTTGACCTTACATGGACACCTCGCATAGGCCAGCCCCACGGCGCTGGTACTTTCCCCCCAGCTCCTGAGAGAACCAGTTGACATTGCAGCGGTACAGGATGCCATCACAGAAAACTTCATGATTAACTCACTGCCTGACACTCCACCTCACAACCTATAGCACGGCTTCAAGGCCACCATACGCGGAGTACTGAAATCCATCTCCACTGCCAGGACTTGTGAGGGGCGTTTACTGGAGGACAAACTCACGGAAGACATTGTTGCGCTAGAGCGTACGATAAACAGCATCCCACGCTCAGGCAAAGCGTCAACTGGCCATTTTGGGGGACAACTCTGGGCTCATCAAGTCAATAATACCGAGCGCTCCCTATTCATTCTGAAACAAAAACGAATGAGGGTGTAGATAAAGTAGGCTCCCTCTCTGGTGCCGGGTGCAACACCAACAAGCGAGATCTCACATTGTAAAGATTCAGCAAGGCGATTGTGAATGAGCAGTCTGAGAGGCAGATAAACACAAGGCCTTCCAAGATTATTATTGGAACCTCTATGCCTCTGGGGGAGAAGACCCGGCTTCGATCGCTATGTACCTCCAAAACAGCCCCTGGTCCTCTCTGGACCCTGCACACACACACACCGGAGGAGCCCTTCACAGCTGCTAAAGTTCCGCAGAGTGCTTCCGGAGCTCCGCAAGGGGAAAACGCCTGGCCCGATGACCTCACACCGACCTTCTACATGACCTTTCTGCCCCAGCGCCTTGCCCACACTCTATAACTCTTTCACCCACACCACAGGCCTCACGCTTTCCATGTCCAACTCTGAAATTTGTTTGAACCCTAAACCAGGCAGGAACCCGGTGCTCTCTTCATCCTATCGCCAGGTCGTCCTCTTAAATACAGATGCAAAGCTCTATACCAAAATTCTGCCCAACCACTTAGAGAATCTCCTCCCTTGGTTGACACTAACAGGGATCCAACAACATTCGCCGCCTGGCACACCTAGTTAGGAAAGCTCAGAGACACTCCACTCCTGCTCTTCTCTTCTCATAGGATGCCGAAAAGGCTTTTGACCGGGTGGGCTGGGCATTCCTGAGGACGGTTCTGTAGAAGATGGGGTTAGGGACTGTCATGATCAGTAAAATCATGGTCTCTAATCTGGCACCTACCTCCTCTATTCGTATCAACGGCCAATCCACTCAACCTTTTTCTCTGTTCCGGGGCACCCAGCAGGGTTGCCTGCTGTCCCCACTACTCTTTGCCCTGGTGGTGGAGCCCCTCGCTATTCAACAGCGGTGTTCTTGGGAAGTCAAGAGCATCTCCTTCGGGGGTCAGGAACATAAGGTTTGACTGTACGCAGATGACATTCTCCTAGCGCTTAACAGAGCGGGATACCTCACTCCCGCCGATGGTTCACAATCTGGATGCCTTCAAGTGAATCTTTGAGTACAAAACCAATTTAGCAAAATCACAGGCACCTAATCTCACACTCCCACCACCCCGCCTCCCCATTTGCAGGCATTCTCCACTTTCCAGGGGGCTCGGCATTCTATACAAAATCTAGGCCTTACAATCACAAACGCCATATCCTCCTAGACAAAGACAAATTGGCCGTGCCTTTGCAGGGCACTCTTGAAAGGCCTCCCGTGGTGGAAACTGCTCTACATCTCCTGGTTGGGTCATATTAATGTACTGAAGAAGAATATTCTCCCCAGGATTCTGTATTTATTCCAATCACCACCAACGCCGATTCCCTACTAAGACAATACCAAGCTTTAAGCGGAGCTCATCTGCTTTATATGGAATGGGAGGCGTCTCTGTGTATCTGCTGCGCTCCTAATACTTCCCCATAGTGCGGGAAAGTGAAAAACACTGGGTTCACATGAATAGGGCGGGTGCGTGCAGACAGAACTGGGACCTTGCATGGCTGCCTAGACTTTTCCGCATATGTAGCATTTACATTGTAACCCCGACACGCATGGTGTTGGAGATCTGGGACAGACTAGCCATCCGACGAGGGCTGACCAACTTCCGGTCGCCAAGCACCCCAGTAGCACATAATCCCAACTTCTCCCCCGCTCTCCTTATATACATATACATACATACATATATATTTATATTTTGGAGGGCCAGACCATTTTATATGTCAACACAAAACAACAGACAACGAATAGCGTTGGACCTTTTATGACATCATCAGCCATACCAAAGTCATGCTAAATATATTGCATTTCTGCCCACACATTCCTCCCCCGCAGTTTTCATGAACCTAGGAATGATTTGACCAATCCCAAGGTTGTACCCTGCAAGCTGTATAACACTTGCCAACTAGAAAATGAAAACTGCCCATGATGCGTTAACTGTGCATAACTGAAACTAGCTATGATGAGCTACCTGCTCAATAGAACTAGGCATGGTAAGCGACCTAGGCACAATTGAAACTGACCTGAATTAGCAGTGAAGTTCTAAGTGGGCATAATGGAAGGTGTCATGAAGTCATAATGGGGCATAAAGAAAAAGTGGTAATGGTGCCCTAACTGGGCATTGTGGAACTAGACCATGGTCAGCAAATGCTGCATGCACGAAGCTGGACAATGTATGCAAACTGAGTATAGCGAAGAGCATTCATTATGTGCTTAATGGGTATAACAAGGCACACAGTGAGCTGGCTGGACGCAATGGACAGTGTAAATTATGTGCAAAGTGGGACTATTGGGCACTGTTACATAATAGAATCCTACCCTAATAGTTGAAATGGGCAGTACCGAAACCCGTTCATATAAACTGGAGGCGAGCAAAAATATGATTAATATCTTGTTTTTTTATATTCCCTGCTTCTTGACACATCTATCCTTGGTACTCTTTCTTGCACCTGTTATCAGTGAAACTTGTCCAGTGTTATAATATGTGGCAATATCCTCCCATGAAGCACAGGAGAAAGAAATAATGTAAAAAAAACAGTTGTATCTGCCTTGTATTGGATAGCAGTGACATCCATACATCCATACGTCCCTCCATACAGCCCTCGATCCATCCCTCCATCCATCTATCCATCCATCCAACCCTCCATCCATCCCTCCATCCGTCCCTCCAACCAACCATCCATCCATCCAGCTACCCACCCATCCATCCATCCATCCATTCATCCATCCATCTATCCATCCTTCCATTTATCCCCCATCCATCCATCATTCATCCATCCCTCCATCCATCCATCCCTCCATCCATTCATCATCCATCCATCCATCCCTCCATCTATCCATCAATCCATCCATCCTGCCGTCCCTCCCTCCCTCCATCCATCCATCCATTCATTCATCCATCTGTCCTTCCATTCATCCATCCCTCCATTTGTCTATTCATCCATCCATCTATACATCCATCATTCATCCATCCCTCCATCCATCCATCATCCATCCATCCCTCCATCTGTCCCTCCATCCGTTCAACCATCCCTCCACCCGTCCCTCCATCCGTCCATCCACCCCTCCATCTATCCATCAATCCATCCATCCAACCGTCCCTTCATCCATCCAACTGTCCCTCCATCCATCCCTCCATTCATCCATCCATCCCTCCATCTATCCATCAATCCATCAATCCATCCATCCAACCACCCCTCCATCCGTCTATCCATCCATCCCTCCATCGATCCATCATCCATCCATCCATCCCTCCATCTGTCTCTCCATCCTCCATCCATCCCTCCATCCGTCCATCAATCCATCCAACTGTCCCTCAATCCATCCCTTCATTCATCCATCCCTCCATCTGTCCCTTCATCTATCCATCAATCCATCAATCCATCCATCCAACGGTCCCTCCATCCATCCATCCCTCCCTCCATCCATTCTTTCATCCATCCGTCCCTCCATTCATCCATCCGTCTGTCCATCCATCCGTTCATCCATCCATCCATCCGTCCATCTATCCATCCATCCATCAATCCATCATTCATCCATCAATCCCTCCATCATCTATCCATCCCTCCATCCGTCCCTTCATCCGTCCCTCCATCCGTCCATCAATCCATCCATTCAACGGTTCCTCCATCCATCCATCCATCCCTCTATTTGTCCCTCCATTCATCCATCCAGTGGGTCTCATGCTTGGTTAAGCTCCTGAAGCTGGACCCTTCCATCTTCGTCAAAAGATCAAACGCAAGCGCACATTGTTCCTTTTTATATAAACTTCTCAATTGTCCTTTTTGATAAGAAAATGGAGTGTCAGTGTGTGACACTAACAATCAAAAGTCGGCATGGGTTTAAAAGATACTTTATTTTACCTCGTTTTATCACTAACTAAACAGGTTTGTCATACACAGCACTGCTAGTGACAATGCCGCCTAGAATCCGTACTATAAGAAAATCACACACTCTCATCAGGACCAGGGTGTCCCATGCACCAAACCCTCTCATCTCAACTTCATGCCTCAAATATTTTACATGAAAGGATGTCAATCAGCAGGGCGGCTTTAGCATCCTACCGTAAATGTTGCTACAGGAAAAATAACAAAATCATTTTTATATCTTAATGTCACAGTGCCTTGCATGTTCTCATTCAAAGACACCTTTAAGCTCTTAGAGCAGCAGTCATCCAACTATTTAATGAGTCTGGCAAATAGATTCCTCATGGATACAGAGCAGAAAGTGACCATGAAGTACTCACTTACTAAAATAGAAACTGGCTATGATGTGGTAAGTAGGCATAATGGGGTTTAATGTAGCCAGGATGTGCTAACGAGGCATAATGTTAGGATGGATGTGCTAAACTGCACAATGGAAACCGATCCTGGTGTGCTAATAGGACTTAATATGTTATGTTATGTTATGTTAATTGGGTTCTTCTATAGCGCAACGGCTACTCGCAATGGAGTGTCCCGGCGCTTTGGCGAAGAGGACCTTTAATGGAAAGGAAACATAACTGAGGTTAAAAGACTTCACAGTTCATAAGTAAAAAGCCAGGTTTTTAATGCCTTCCTGAAGGACATCAGGCTGGGGGCTTGTCTAAGGGCAAGAGGCAATCTATTCCACGCATGTGGGGCCAGGTAGTGAAAAGAGCGCCCCCCTTGTCTAGTTCGTTTGATGGAAGGAACGGACATTAGAAACAAGGAGGCAGAACGAAGAGCTCTGCTCGGTTTGTACAAAGCAAGACGCTTTTTGATGTACCCAGGGCCTGAGTCATGAAGAGCCTTGTAAGTTAACGTCAAGCTCTTAAACAGCACCCTTTTGGCTATAGGGAGCCAGTGCAATTCCCTCAGCAAGTTAGAGGCACTAGCTCTTCTCGGGAGACCATAGATAGCCCGAGCGGCTGAGTTTTGCACAACCTGAAGTCTCCTTACTAGGTATTTGGGGAGACCCAGATAAAGGACGTTAACATAGTCCATACGTGATCCTACCAATGCTTGGACGATGACCCTGCGATGGTTCACGGAAATCAGAGGGAGAAATTTCCTGAGCATCCTCAGGATGCCAAAGCATTTCCCAGCAAGACAGGCTATTTGGGGTCCAAAAGTCAACTCGTTGTCGACAATGATGCCCAAATTTTTGGCCTTGGTGCTTGCGTTGGCAGGGGGAAACAGATCCTGAGGCCACCAATTCTTCCAGTTAGGTTCAGAGACACACCCGAAAAAAAGCAGCTCCGATTTGTCGGAGTTGCATTTCAGGCCGTGTCTCTTGAACCAATCAAAGACTGCTTCTAGGCAGCCTCTGATACGAGTCCCATCAAACATCTCGTTCCTGTTCTGAGTGAACAAGAGCTGGGTGTCATCAGCGTAAGACACGATCTGAGCGCCAAACGACTCCGCAACCTCTGCAAGGGGGGCCATAAAGATGTTAAAAAGCAGGGGACTAAGAATAGACCCCTGAGGGACCCCCACTTCCAGGGCTGACATAGCTGCGGAGTGAGGTGGCGCCCAGATCGTTTGCCGACGGCTGGCTAGAAATGACTTAAGCCAGTTCCACACCGTCCCCCTAAGACCACACTCCCAGAGTCGAATTAGGAGGGTATCATGGGGGACGGTGTCAAACGCCGCCGACAAGTCTAACATAACCAACATGGCCTTGCCATAATAATAAAAAGTAGCAGTGATGTGTTAACTGTGCATAATGGAAAGTTGGCTTGATATACTCTGTCAGCATTATGGAAAGTACCTAGTATGTGCTATTAGGCAAAAAAAACACAAATCTGGTGGAATAAACCAACCCCTGTCATACTCCAGGATATAGCCACTTGCTGAGTTCTGTGACCATACTGAGTTACAAGAATGTAGTGACTGTGTCTGTAAGTGCAGAGAGCACAAGGTACCAAGCAATACGCATCTTACATATGGTGGGACATATTAATCATCATAATACATTATTTTATGTTAATTATCACTTCTTGTGCGATCTTTCGCCAATGGCTGGTGGGTGACTGTGCAGTGGAGCCAAAACCTTGGGGAATGAACCCCATAGACTTTCTGCAGGGAAAGAGAAGGAACTATTATTCAGGGCCCTAAAGATGAGACATTGGGCCCCATTAGTATGTTGGGCGGTTCGCCACCGTTGCCAGGGCGGGGGGGGAACCCCGGCGGACGGAAAGACCGTCTGCTGGTTTTCCGCCCGGTCGAAGAGTCGACCAGGCAGAAAAGCTGCTAATATGGTGGCGGTGTCTGGTAGACACCGCCATCCATATTAGCATACATGCGGGGACATGCCTTTGCGTGGCGGCAACGCTGCCACGAAAGGTATGTGGTTCTCAGCATTGGGGGCCCGTAGCGGGCCCCCAGGGATTCTGGGGGGTGCACATGGGGGGTACCTATGGTACCCCCCTTCATTTGACAGTACAACGTGGCAGGCACCGCGCGATGCCTGTCACTTTGTGCTGTCAAATGCACAACGTGCATTTCTGGCATTGCGGGCATTGCGGTGGGCGGTGCGCAATGTCAGAAATGCAGGATGCGCCTGCAAGTGTGGCGGCGCATCCTAATGGAATGTGTGGCACCCTTAGCGGACGGTCCCATTTCCCGGGGGTATGGCCGGCGGACAAAGTCCGTCCGCCATACTAATGAGCCCCATTGTATTTTGAACTGAATGCACTGTGGGATACTAAGCCAATGCTGTTTCTGCAGAAATGGCTTAGCATGAAGTAGAGGCTGCTACCAGACGGTGGTGGTGAGCCGGGGGGTGTATGGGGTTGGGAATGAAAAAATAAGCAAACTTAATAAGAAAACTTACCTTGAATGGTCTGCCACCTCCTCTCCTCTGTCCTCTTCCTTCTTCCTGTCTCTGGTCCCGGCCATCAGCAGGAAGCACCTGGACACACGGGCTCCCCTGAGCCAATCACAACGCTGCAATGCAGTGTTGTGATTGGTCTGAGCGCTCAGATGGGGACAGGGAGCCTGTGAACGTTCCTCACCAGGCTGTGTAATGCAGCTTGGTGAGGAACGTGCAAAGTGCGCATGACTGCTTGGCCGGCCTAGGAGGGCCAAACAGTCATGCACACTTAGGGAGTGCAAACCACTCATACCCCTGCTCTGGGAAGCCCTGCCTGCCACTGACTACAATAGGAAAAATAAAATGGTAATAACAATACGTTATTATCATTTTATTTTTATTTTTGAGCAGTGTGGCAACGCTCCTCCGCCTTAGCGGAGAAGCCGCCACTGTTAGCATGTGTACTTCTTTGCAAATGTGATGGAGTATCCTGTCCACCATATTGACAGTCAGTCTGTCCTATATATGGTTGGGTGGACTGCCACGTTCAATCCATGGAGCCCCCCTTTGGCTCTGTCGATGGAAAGCTTCCTCTAATGCCCAGTGGCGTATGGGTTGTCAGAGTCGGAACATAACACCCCCACTCTAATTTGAAGAGGATAGTGTCATTGACTTGGAAAAAACTCCCTGGCTAAGGGGGTCATTAGTTTTTTGTTTTTCAGTATTAAAATCCCACTTTGAGAGTTCGTTTCTGAAAAATAAAAACTTTGTGAAGGTTTGGTGGAATGCCATAAAAAAAACATGGCGGCCATCCACCAAACATTTTGTACCTTGACAGAAACTGCCTTGTCGTTTCTTTCCCCCAAGGTAAAGAGTCCACTGCTGGGCCAGCGATGACCTCTGAATTTGGTGCCCGGAAGTTCACCGGGTTGGGAGATGTAATGTACTCTGCCACCCTCACAGATGGAATACTGTCCACCAAACAAAAGACCAACCTAATATTTCCTGAAGGGTTAATGCAGTTGAGTAGCTCTCCGGTTTCTCTTCTTATTCCTTGCTTAACTTCCTCCCCCGCTAGGCCTCTCAGTTCTTCCTTGTTTATCAGGTATTTTTTTCTTTTTACAAATCGGGTTCTATATTGATATTTTTTGCTCTGCAGGTTCTCTTTCAGACTGCATACCACATTGTGTTTTTCTGGAAATAGAATTGAGGAAAGTTGCTGTGGAGAACTGAATGGACTGTTTCTGTGTCACAGAAGGATTAACGGGGTATTTTACACCCTCTGCTCTGGCAGAGAGGCAGCCCTAGGGCTACTCAGCCCCAGATTCATCTCACGCTGTGAAGGCAAACGTTTGGCAGGGCGGGTGCACAGCCATATCCCTGGTCACCTGTAATACAGTTTCACAAGCGACTAAGTGTGTCCTTTTCTAATTACTACATATGCTGATGTGTCAGATTGCACTTATAGTAGGAAAGTAAAACAAAAGGCATTGTATGGACAATATAATATCCTAATATATAATATTGTATGAGGGAAGTGGGACAAGGCATGCTTGGTGGTTATCAAAGGGATGAGCCAATGTGAACTGAGTACACTGGAAACTGGCCAGCACATTCACTCTGTGCATAATGGATTGTGCCCTTGGTGTGATAAGTGTTTATGAAGTATAGTTGGCATGGTGTACTAACAAGGCATAATGATTCTGGCATAATATGCTAACTGGATTTCAAGCAAACTGGCTAGAAAAGGCTAAGTGGGTATAATGAGGAGTGCTAAATGGACACACAAGCAAGTGTCATATTGTGCTAACTGGACATATTGATTCTGACAAAATATGCTAACTAGGTATAAAAGAAACGGACCAGAATGGGTTAACTTGGTATAATGCGGAGGGGCAATCATGTGCTAAATGGATGCAAAAGCAAGTGTCCTGGTGTGATAAAAGGGTACAAAAGTGGTTATGATGTCCTAACTTGTAGAGGAAACTGAGAATAAATTGTCAATTCTGCATAATGGAAATTAGTAATGATATGCTAACAAGGTTGGATGGGATCTAGTCATGTGGTGATAATAGCATATAATGGAAATTCGTTTTGATGTAGAAAATGGGCATGATGAAAAATTGTGATGTTGTCTGTTGGGAAGGAATGTCCCCTGCATGGTGTGCAGTCGTGTTGCCCTGACCCAAGTGCCCAACTATGTGTATTTGGGATCCTGATTTTTTTATTTTGGCCCTACTAACACATTCATCTGCCCTCTGCATAAAGGCCTCTTTTCCTGGTAAGGAAAAGAGGCCTTTTCCTTACCTGGTGTAATATCCTGGACTTCTCCTGTGACCAGGAGGTCATCAAGTGTGTTATTATTGACAGACAGTAGAGTACTGTCCCTGTCATGGGCTTAGCACATGGAGTGGTGGTGTCAGCATGCTGTGTTTTGTGAATCCACAGTAGAGAAAAGACCTTTCAATCTGTGTGGCGGCCAGGGCCGGTCTGGCCGCAGCGGGCACCAGGCGTTTTCCTGGTGGGCTGGCAGGGTGGTGGCCAGTTTTGGAGTGGAGGGGGCCATTGTTTTGTTATTGGGTGCTACAATATCACCCCCTGTAACAAAAGCAGCAGCAGTGTTTCCCACCAGCAAACACTCCCCTCCCCCCCCCCCAGACCCCTCTCCTCTGCCCCTGGGGCATGTCTGACTTAATTGCCAAGGCTGGTTTGTGTTCTCAGTCCAGCTGTGGTGGCGGGCCACTGGACCACTCACTCTTCTATGTGCTTTCCCAAATGCTAGCGCTGACATCCGATATTTTATGTGTTACGTGTACGTGTGTGTAGCCCGTGTATTACATGTATGGTGTATCTGTTTGAGAGTACTGGAGGCCTGTGAGATCCATTTTGGATACCCTAGACGTGTATTTTGCAAAAGATGGAGATGAGAATGTTTTTCCGGTCAGTGGAAGTTCGTTGCTATAGGTGTACAGACTGTTATGCAATGTGGGGAGAACCCTTAGGGGAGGCCTGCCTTTTGTCTTTCCTTCATTAAATCTTTCAGGTGGTTGGTAACAGCCAGGTGCAGAAACTTCACACCTCTTTGTGCCTCTGTCCTGGGTGCTCCAGGCGCACACTTAGATTTATAGATTATTAGATACATCGTTTAGAATTTGTTTGTTCCTTTTTTTAGACTCATAATAGAAACCAGCCATGATGCACTAAGGGCCTTATTACGAGTTTGGTGGTCCGACCACCTAAGAACCGTGTCCGCACCTGGCAGTAGCCCACAGCACTGGCTGTCTAAAGACCGCCATATTAAGAGTTGGCCAAGGTGCCAGCATTGTGGAAGCAGAGATCTTGCGGCCGTGGTGAGTATTTTTCCAAATATATCGATGCCTGTGTGTGCATTTCGACTGCATATATGTTGGATGCACTCATATGCATTACACATGTGGAAAAATACCATCTACCCATTGCCGGAGTCCGGCCCATATCTGTGCAGTCCTGGCGATGGGTATATGGCACAAAAAAGACTCACCTGTAGATCGCTGCAATCTGGGCTGGGGTGAAGATCCTGCTGTGAAGGGGTACCTGAAGAAAGGGATCCAAATCGGACTCTGCTTGGTAGAAAAAGAAAGGGTGAGTACGCACCCTAAATACTTTGTGTTGGCCACCTTGAAGCAGGCAGTCGGACTGCCGTGGTCAGCTCATGGAAAAGCCAACTCATAATACGGACGGCAGTGCAGTTTCCCTGTACCGCCCTATGCCAGTTGCCTTTCCCCAACCACGAACCTTTTGGTCAGTTGGCGGTCTCAACGGTCCAGCCGCAGTCGTCGCAAAGACAATATGCCCAACTTGTAATACGGGGGACAGACCGCCGAGCTCGCCATGGTTGGACCGCCACTGCTGCTACAGCAGTCCATCCACAGCCAAACTCGTGAAGAGGCCCTAAATGTGCATAAGGAACACTGACCATAACCTGCTAAATAAGTGCAATGGAATCTGCTCATGTGTACTAACTGAGCATAATGGTAACTGACTATTAGTGTGATAACTATGCATACTGGATGCTGACAACGCCTTGATAATTATCGTTAATAGAAAGAGGCCATTATGTGCTAACAGGGCAAGCTCTATGCAACTTTGATGGAATGGAAGTTGACTATGATGAAATAACTGGAGATGAGCCAAAATGGCAATCTTGTGCTAGTTTGGCATAATAGAGGCTAGCCATGGTGCAACTGGGCATAATGTAAATTGCCAACAATGTTCCAATTAGGCATATGTCAAATGAGCTGTATTTTTATCACCAATTTTAATTCATTTAATCCCTATCACCTCGGAAGAAATATCTTGCTCTGCATCAGCAACCAAATAGGGAGCCTTAGCAACTTTGAGAATTGGAAGTTATCTTCTTGTGTGTTACTGTCAAAGGTTTATGAGTGATTTTGGTGGTAGTTCTGGATTAGAGCTAATCTGTACTTGAACCCATTCTCCTTCTTACTGAAGGTGAAGAAAATACATCACACTGTGAAACACATGGCAGGAAGCCAGCTCATGTGAATAGGTCGCAACCAGACCAATGGTATTCAGAAGGATGTAGACAAGGACATCCAAATCAGATCAGAATTCCAGATCTGAGGAGTCCAATGCAGATATGCAGATGGTTGGTGGAGAAAATCTGTAACTGGTACCAGACCCAGCATACTGGTGAGTGATAAGGAGTAAGGAATTTTGATTGAGACAAATTCCATCTACTTCGGTATTTATCCAGATGTCTTTACTCTTTGGACCTCTGAATTCATGACGTCTTCTGTGGTCTGAGGCCTCCTGACGAGGCATCAGTAGCATGGTTCTTTTAAAGTGGTTCTTCCTTCTGCCTTGCATGCAATCCATGCAAGTTAATTTGTGGGAAACTGAGCGACCCATTTTATTTACCAGAGATCCATTTTCCTGGAACCTAATTTTTATGGAACATTTGTAAAGAATTCAAGGGCAGATGTATCAAGGCAATTTTTAGTCGCAAACGCTGCGATTTGCAAAAAAGCAGCATTTGCGACTAAAAATTCGCTAAATGGTATGTATTAGGGAAATAGCATCGCAAAATTAAGGAATCGCAAAATTTGTGATTCCTTAATTTTGCGTAAGCATTTAAGGAATCGCAAATTGCGATTCCTTAAATGCTAGGCAACAAGCATTTAATTTTTGTGAATTCTCCTTAAGGAATCGCAAATTACCACCAACTTCAAGTTGGTGGTAATTTGCGATTTCTTTCACAAATGCACTTTTTGGCGTTTGTGAAGGTGCCATATGGCGCACATAAATGCCCTTAGGGCATGTATGTGTGCCATATGCGCAGACATGTTCATTTCAGGGGTGCATCCGGGTGTCCTTATGACACCCTTGCACCCTTGAAATTATTCTCAATTTGCGATTATCAAATTGCGAATCGCAAATTGAGAATAACTTCCCATTCATTCCTATGGGCCTCCTGGTCCATAGAAATGAATGGGAAATTATTCCTTAATTGCGATTCGCAATTTGCTAATCACAATTAAGGAATTTTAAGGAATCGCAAAAAAATTGCGATTTTCTACATGCATCCCTATTTGCAAATCTCAAATAGCGATTTCTAAAAAATCGATATTTTAGATTCGCAAATCAGGATGTTGATACATCTGCCCCTACGTTCAGAGTTAGCACTACACAAAACAGACCCCTAGTGAAAATATGGTGCAATCTGTGCTCAATTTGATTCAGTTGTTGCACCGGGACTCAATTTTGGGGACTGAGACTTATTTCTTCTCAATGCACTTTTATCCAGAGCAAGAGAGAGAAAACCATAAAAGGGGGAAAGAAGGAGAAAGAGAATGACGGAAAACCAGGAACAAATGGGGAAAGCAGGAATGAAAAAAACTACAAAAAGTGAGATAAAAAGCCAAAGGTTGGCTCGTGACGAATTAAGGAGTCCTGAGTTGGAATCAAGACTTCGCAGCCTTGGTACTCGGCGCTCTGACCGTCAATAGCTTTGGCCGCTGGCTTCTGCGTAAAACATTGGGCCCTGGCACTAATTCATTTCCAAATTAACCACTTGGTGAAATATATAAAGATGTATCTCTATGTGTAGTGACAGTATTTATCATGAATGTAGGGCATGTCAAAAATTGCAATTCTCGCTTTGCCCACTGAAGGAAATTTCACTGGAGCATTGTTTTGTAAATCGTGCTATGGTCAGAAATATTTAATTTCAACGAATGTCCCTCAAAGCAGTGCTATAATTTAATATATCAATTAAAACACTCATGTCAAAAAATGGTCAACTATTTTTGTATTTTAACTGGCTTGTTATATTGTTTCAGGATTTATGTTCCATTAATTATATAATTAATCTTTCAAAGACGGCTCATACTCTGGCTTTAAAGGCCCAGACAAATCTAAGGACCTACTTCAAAAATAGATGATGAAATGCCTAGTAGCGAGTCAAGAAGTATCAGCCATAACAGGAAATGCCTTAAGGCAACAAGGAACCTTTATCAACATTCTATTGAAATTAGCATGATAAATCACTCACATATTAGATTTAAATATATTTTGGAGATCCAGTAATTTTTCCTCCAAACATTTGCTTGTTTCTTTCTGGCAATAAAAATACTTTGATATTAAAAACAAGTTCTGGCTAGTCACCATTACGCCACCAATAAAAAGCTTTCCTACTTTTCGAGATTCACTAACATGCACAGCAGTACTCCTGAAAAACTGTGCCATCTGCAGGTTCACATGTGTGCCTGAGAATGTCACATGGCTATTTCCAAGGGCTCATGGTTTACCCCTTTGGAGTTTGGCATAGAAGAGAAGTTTGCACAGGGAAACCGGAATCCCCTTGCAAATGAACATTTTAAAAATTGTTATGTTTTCTCCACAGGGAACTATTTCTCTCTGTGAAGAAAGCCCTTCCACTACACCGCTACCACGCGTGGGAGCGATCAGTACCCCTTCCCACTCTGGAAAAGGAGTGTCTTCATCCCTTTGCTGATATAAATCTCCAAACATTTCTAAGGTTTTAACAGAACTGAGCAGGGTTTTGATATGGCCACAAATGGTAATTCTTGAGGGAATTACCAAAGTTCTAAGGCAAACCACACCCTGGAATGCCCATTTCCCACTCCCTGAGTAGGGGTGGTGAATGGATATTTGCCCACACTAGTGGTAAAGAAATCTGCACTTATGAATGGATACATGATAGGCCAGAATGCTTTTGTAGGCTTTTGGTAGGTGTGGAAAAGGTACATTTGGTTGTACATTTGAATTTACCTTTGTGAATCAGTCCACAAGTTTATATGTAGGGTGTTTGTCTGGTTCATTCCCATGTTCCCAAGGGTTATGTTGGTAAGCTAACATTGTTTACAATACCGGGGACAGAACAATCTGAGCAGCCCATCAGGTTGTAATTTCCTTTCTCTCATTAGCTGTTCACAATAGCTGTGGTGATATAGGGGTAGGTTTGTCTATCTATCTATCTATCTCTCTCTCTCGCTCTCTCTCGCTCTCTCTCTCTCTCTCTCTCTCTCTCTCTCTCTCTCTCTCTCTCTCTATATATATATATATATATATGTCACGTGGCATTTGAGGAAGGTTGATTACCGAAACGCATCATGCCAAAAAGGATATTAAAGCTTTCTCACTGAGCCCCGCTGTGTCCCTCTTGTCTTCTTTCGAATGGAGGAGATTCTTTGTTTGATGTTGAGCGTGCAGCCAGTGGTGCGCAGAGGAGACCCTTCCCTGAAGTGTTCTTGGATTACAATGGCAAAACAAACAGTGAGGACCGAGGTATCGAAATGCCAAGAACCGCCACCTGACCCAAAGTAGCAGAAGACAGCTGTCAATTGATGGTCCATCACTGTATGGAGAGACGTGGTCACGGCACTGGTGTTTCCAGTAAAGCTGTGTGTTGTATTGCTTTATTTTGTATCTTTAAGTGCTCATGAGCTTAGAACATTAGAATGTTAGGTTGTGCATTATTCTAGTTTGTGGTCACTTAGTGAGCTGCCTGAAGACTGCATGCATCTTTTCCCTGGCGCTCACCTGTTGCATTTATTTGATTGGATTAAATCTAATAAAGGTATTTATTAATACTGCTGTGATTCATCTACTACACTGTGAAATTGGGATAGTGAGGCTGGAAGTAGGGGCAAGGGCGAACGTTTTTTCAGCCTTCACATCAGTGTTTTACCTGAATATGCTCGAAATTGGCCGTCAACACACTGTGAGCCAAAGAAAATCCAGGCCCAAGGGGACATTCTGTCCTGTTGAACATCAAGCTGCATTATGGGAATTGTAGTTTTTCAATCTAAAACTGCATGTGATGGAGCAAGATTTCGCACGTTATGCGACTTGCTCGTACTCATGAACCTCGAATAACTATAATATATTAATTCAACCTGTTTGTCTTACTAATTTCCCTTTTATTCTGACATTTGGGGTATCCAAGAGATGCTTGCTTATGTGTGTATTAACCTTAACAACGCTTGTCATTAAAAATGGCCACTGCTTGGCGGGGTTTTCTTCTGCGCATGCGTCGGTCGCAATCACGTGATGTGACGTACTCACAGTTCTAGTGGGAAACTTTGCGCTTGCGCACTAGCATTAAGATGGCCGCTTTGTATCCTCACATGGTGAAGCTTGCTCTGCTGTTTCTGTGTTATTATTTGTTTGCACTAACCGTAATGCCATAGTTTATATAAAGTAAGGGGTATAGAGTAGCAATTCATGGTATACAGTGTAATCATTTATTTCTGTGTTTTAATTTGTTTTCGCTTACTTTTCATGTACTGCGTTCTTGAGGGCCTGAGAGACACTCGTGAATCCATCTTGAACAACCTTTCTGCGCATGACAGTCTTTTGCCGGTGGCATTGAATCCCTGCCAACCAGAGGTCCCAGCCAAGATGTGCCTGGGAAGATGCACCCTCACCTAGCAGAAGAAGCTAAACTGTCCTGCAAATGCAACAAATGTATTTTATTTCATTGTATTCCGTAGAGTATGTCATGGGAACCCCAAAATCAATAGGCGGTCCCAGAATATGTTAATATAGGCTTGTAGAATTGAAATGTGATTGGTGTGTTGACCTATCCTACTTGGGAACCAAACGAAATTGGGGATTCTTACACTTGCAACATTTGGGGGATGGTACACCGACCCGAAAACAGTATAACTAGCCTAGGTTTAGCTAGAGAAATTGTCCGACTTGTCCGAATAGCTGACCTGTCACTGACCCAACGCACTCAATAGGTGACTTGATACAGAGGGCTGCTGAGCACTCTGTCCGAAATTTACATAGACTCAAGGGTTTTGTTAAAGAAACCTTAAGTGCTGGCGGAGCACTTTGCTGGGGAGATCGATAACCCAATCGGGGTTCTGACTGATAGCTGCAGAGAGGGTGGAGCGCAGGCGTTGCTTCCAAACTGCGGGTGCTGGTCGTGCCTTGGTGGTCCTGTCCTGATCCTAATCTGGGTTTCCTGTTCTGTCCTGGGGTGTCGCTTCTGCACCTGCTGTCCTACTGATGACTGTCCTTCCTTGGGGTTCCTCCCGTCCTTAACTGACCCGTAGCCAGGGTTGGTCTTCACACCACTTTAGGTAAATATAGTGCTGAAAGTCTACTCTGCACCTTCTATAATTTCCTTTCTTTTGCTTTAATAAAGTCATACTCTTGTAAATTGATTTTCCATGCTTTTTCACATCTCTGAATGAACCAGCCATACATAAATTGTCGTTATTCTAGCATGTTCCTCTTTTTACCCATCCTTTAAGTTCATTTCCTTTTCAGGTCCTAATATATCGATGTTCTTTGTTTTACCCATCTTTTAATTGATTCAAGTAATTGCACCAGTTTATTAGTATGGTCTATTTGCACCTTACCTGTAGTTCCTCTGTATGGGGAAATATTTCACTATGAAGTTCTAGTATGTTCTTTATTCTTTCCCCCGTCCTTTAGACTCCCTTTACTAAGTTAAAATTCCGAATTGCTGCCTAGCATGTTCCTTGTTCTTACCCTACTGTAGACTCATAAATGGTTGGCTTGATCTATTTCCTTTATGGATATGTGCTCTTTATGATTTTGGTTATCGATTGCTTGCTTATTGTAAACCTCATGTTTTCTGAGCTTGAAGAATTTTAGATAAAGGTTTTCAAAATTTCTTGAGTTTGTGGTTATTATAAAAGTACAAATAGAAAATATAAAGTATAAGTATTTTGGTGTCTGCCTTTCTTTTACAGCTAGCTCCCTGATCCATTGTGGTCATTAGGTACCCGTAACGGTGGATTGGTAAGTCGGGTACAATAGGATTAATAGGAAGGAACTGGGATACTGATAGTAGAGTGTATGGTCACCCGATTAATGGTAAATTGAAGTTTTATGGGCCCGATACGTATGTGATAAAATTTGTTGGCCGGGAGAACTGCGCGATCTATCAATATTTTTCTGGTAGCCAGAGGATGGTTTTAGGGACTAGTTAAAGTTAGGTAGGACTAGTTAAGATAGGCAGGTAGGTTGGATGTTGCTAAAAAAAGTTATTACTGCTAATTGTGAAAATGTTGCTGCTAAACGCATTTGCAAATGTTGTATTGCTTTGAAAATTATGAAATGTTTTAAACTGCTTTTCTTGCTTTTATATTGATTTATGTTCTAACAAAACTCGTTAGTGAATGTTATATGTTGTCTGGAATCCCCGGGGAATTGAATAGCGAGTGGTGAGGAGAATCCACTTCGCTTTGAGGTCATTGGCTTGAGGAAAATTGGTGCAGGTTAGGCAGAACTGGAAGCACTAATTAGGGTTTTCTGAATGTATCTTGAATAAATGATAGCAAAGAGTTCGCTGGCAAAACTTCTATTGTGATATAACCTAGTAAGGGTCACACGGGAGGAGTAGTAGGTTCATCTAAGCTTGATTGATAGCAAAGGAGTTCGCTAGTGAAACTTTAGACTTAGTATATATCCCGGAAAGAAGTGGATGAGTCAAAGAAGTAGCAGGTTCTCTAATGCTTGAGTGAAGGGTAGGCAGAAGAGATCTACTCGTAGTACATGAAAAGTAGACAGAAGCAGTTTACTTGCAGTAAAACAAATCTTTCTTTCTAGACACTCGAGTACAGTGGCGAATGTTTCCACGTTGTAAATTAAATTACACACTTGCACTTTAAGAAAGAAATAAAAGTTTCCGTTACCTTGTGAAGGAGGGAGTCAGTTGCGGAGCTGCTCTGACGTCACTCTGTGCCGCGCTGGGATTGGTAGAGACAGCGGGTGTGTAGCGGAGCTGAAATTTTAAAGGAGGGGTGAGTGCCGAAGCGTGAGAACTTGTCTCGCGAAAAAGGCCGCCCACCCATTGGTCGAAATTATTTGAAATCGTGCGGTTCATTGGTTGCACGAAAATAAAAGACGCATTTGGATTGGAAGTGATTTTGTAAACAAAGTCGCTTTCAGGAAATTTATGTGGCATACGTATAGGCTAGTGACTAGACCTGATCCAAGACATTTGGGGTTTGAGAACGATCAGTGGAAAGGTCATAACACCAGCATCATGTACGGGAATAAGAGAAAATTGACCCTTGTAAATAAAGTAAAGAATTATTTCAAAAAAGACAAGCCGATTAAAACTAGAGAAGGAGTTTTCATTCCGCCACCTAATACTCCCGCATCTTTCATGATGTTTGATAAAGGCTACCACTCTTGTGTGTGGTTGGAAAATTGGGTGGAATATACAAAGAATGACGGAATTTTGGCTTTCCCGTTAGAAGGTACATTTAATGGCAGGATTCTATTTAATTTGAGAACCCGAATGAATGATTTACATCCCAGACCCAGATTAACGCAATATGAAGCCTTAGAAGAGTGGGAGATAGAGGCTTTTGAGCGAGACAAACCTAGACTGGACAAAGGTTTAACAAAGTGGTATCCAAAACTAAAACAAGAAACAAGAGAGAAGAAAATGAAACAATGGAGGCAGAATATGATAGTAAAGGGACTGTACCCTATGATGGCCCTAGAAGATCCCATGGGTGGGAAAAGAACCGAAAAGACTAAGCATCTGATGACCGGAGGGGATTCAGATGACGATTTACTGGATGATTTGTTCATGAAAAATCCACCTCCTTATAATGAAGGATCCCGATCCTCTAGTGTAGGGGATGTTTGCCTGAGACCTCCTTACCCGGAAGGGTCTAGACCTGCAAATGTAAGAGACGGCTGTCAAATACCTCCTTATCAGGAGATGCCGAGACCTTTTAGTACAGGAAATCCGTTCATGAAACCTAATTATGGTGAGGGACCAAGTATGACGCATCCCACGGCCCCAACCCTGACCCCACAAATAATACCTGAAATAGGTCCGGAAAGAATATTACAGGAAGGAGAGCAGGAGGTATTGAGTAAACAGAGATCAGAGTTAATTCAGAAAATCTCCCAGTTAAATTCCAGTCCTGAAGCCCTGACCATCCCAGTAACTATTGGACCAGTCGTTCCTCTGTATGGTGATAAACACCGATTATTACCCCGGCTATAGTACAGCCAAGAAAAGAGCCCTTAATTGTAGATGATCAGGCAAGCGAATGCGAATCTGTAATTTCCTTGATGGATTTGCCAGTGAGAGAGCTGGAAAGGGGTTCGCAGAGAAGGAACACTCTTTTTAGTTCAGGAGAAGTGCAGATTGAATCCGCTTCTGGTACTAAACGTGCCACTGTAGTGACTTCTGAAGAAATCGAGAGATGGAGTCGAGAATTAGAGAAACCAAATTCTTCGCCAAAACCATTAGATATTTACAAATTAAGAATAGAAATGGAAGAACTGATGGCTGGAAATGTGGGGTTGGACAGACTAAATACCTTTTCTGAAGAAGAACTGCTGTTTATCTGTAAGAGTCTTACCCGTAATACCAGAGTGTTTTATGAGAAATTAACAGACACGGCGGCTAGTATGGGAATAGATATTTTGAAATCAAAGCCATTACAGAAACCCTACAGAGCAGAGTTCTCAGACAAAGATCTGGAAAATATGAATGTGTCAGGAAAGAAGGTACAGATCAAAGAGTTGTTGAACGTGTTGCAAAAATGGGGAGAACTAGAAAAGTGGAAAGCCAGGTGGGCAAAGAAAAAGAGGAGGTTAGGTCAAAACAGGTGACTTCTGGGTATATCCTAAAAGAAGCTGACAAACCAGAACAGTTATATCCCATGCGAGAGGTACCAGGTGGAAAGTATGTGCACGTTCCATGGTCAAGACAGGATATTGTATCCTTTACCAATGATTTCCCGAAATTACGAGAAAAGCCCGTAGAGTGGTACAGACAGGTAGAAAGGTTTATGAAGGTCCAAAAATGTCTGTGGAAAGACTTGGATGGGTTTGTCGATATCGTAGTCCCCGTAGATTTATGGACAGAATGTAAAATTGCTGTTGATTGGCCTAGCAAAGAATACCCGAGGGATCCTATTTCAGGGGCTCCTTCTGATGACGTAATGAAAAAATACAATCAGGTAATATTGCATCTGAAGGGAAAAGTGCCTGCAAAGGAGACAGATTGGACCAGAATAGCTAGAACTACACAGGAAAGAGATGAGACTGTGCATTCCTTTTATGAAAGATCGCTACAGGTGTTTAAAACATATAGTGGCATAGATAACATTGAGATGAAGGATATGACCCACTTCATTTACAGGTTTGTAAACGGTTTAAGACCTGAAATTTGTCAATGGATCAAAGACAATAAAATCTGTTGGCAGTCTAAGAAAATAGATGAAGTCTTGCGATACGCAAAGTATTGCGAGGATGAGATGGCTGACAAACGAAAAGCCTTAAAAGAAAAAGTCATGTGGGCTCAAGTAAAATTGGCAGAGCAACAAGAAAAGCAGTTAGGTAAAATGAATAGTACTGCCCAAACCCAGGGTTCTGGGGGTGGAGGGAAGCCCAGAGTAAAAATGAGCCGAGAAGAAGCCAAAAAGAAATTCCCCTGTCACGGGTGCGGACAGATAGGGCACTGGAGAGACGAGTGTCCATATGCACAGAATAATAACCCCCAAACCACTGATTTAAATCCACAGACGCAGAATGAAAAACAAAGAAAGATCCAGCAACAGGTAAAAGCGAGTCAGTTGCCTCGTGCGCCTAGACCGAATTTTAAAGGAAAGACACCGCAAGGTGAAGACATAGAAATTTGGGGAGGAAAGGAGGATAGAAATACAGCAACTTCGCAATTTCTGTTGAATGACACTTTCCTCTGTGAGGAACCTTACTGATAGTGCCTGAGGGGGAAGGACAAGGAGTGCGTACTTGGCGCCTCCTTGCCGGTAGACCAATCAGGGCCATACATTGAAGGAAAGGTTGAAGGCAATGATGTCACCTTTCTGTTGGACACTGGAGCTACCCGTTCTACTGTAAGAACAGCAGATGTTCCAAACCTACCCCTCTCGGGAGAAGCAATCCAAGTAGTGGGTGTATCTAATCAATTGATTAGTACCCCAGTTACCGAGCCCATGGAAATTACCATAGGGAATTTCAAGGAAATGCACAGATTTGTAGTCTGTGATACCAGTCCTGTAAACCTATTGGGACGTGATTTGTTGTGTAAAATGAACTGCACCATCTTTTGCACACCAAAGGGCGTCGAAATTCAAACCCCAGACGAAGATGGAATATACAAATTAATGCTAATAAGACCTGACTCAGATATTAAACGACTGACAATACAAGACTTACCTGAAGAACTCCAACAGACCGTGAAACCAGATGTATGGGACTTTACTGGAAAGGATGTAGGACTAATGGCAAATGTAGACCCAATTAAAATAGCCATAAAAGAAGATGCAGTTTACCCCAATACTAAGCCATACAAAATGAGTGCAGAAGTGAGAGCAGGAGTGGCCAGTGAAATAAAAAGATTGCTAGAAGCCAACATCATACAAGAAGTGATGAGTAGCCCATGTAACTCACCCATAATTGGAATCAAGAAACCTAGTGGCAAATACAGGGTAGTACAGGACCTGAGAAAGGTAAACAAAATTGTTGTTCCTTGCTGTCCTATTGTTCCGAACCCTGCAGTGATCCTGTATCAAATTCCCTGGGATGCTGAGTGGTTCTCCGTGATTGACCTATGTCACGCATTCTTTTCGATCCCATTGCATCCAGACAGCAAATTTCTTTTCTCATTTGCATTCGACATTCACGTGTTCGTTTGGAGTCGCGTCCCCCAGGGGTACACAGAAAGCCCCTCAATCTTTAATCAGATTCTGAAAAAGTGCCTTGAATCCCTAGTCTTACCTGGAAATTCAGTTTTGGTGCAATATATAGACGACCTCTTGGTGGCGTCTAAGAGTCAGAAAGACTGTACTGTTGACACCATTGCCTTACTGAACCACTTGGGTGAAGGAGGACACAAAGTATCACCTGACAAACTACAGTTCTGTACCAATTCAGTAAAATATCTGGGGCACCAGATAGAGAAGGGTATCAGGAAAGTTACTTCGGAAAGAATTAGGATAATTCGAAACATGCAGTTACCTAATACTCAGAAAGAAATCAGAATGTTCCTTGGGGTTGTAGGATACTGCAGACAATGGATTGTGGGATTTGCAGTACTAGCAAAACCATTGATAAAAATGACAAAGAAAGGAGCAAAAGACCCAGTGGAATGGGACGAGGAAAGCCTGACAGCATTTACTAAATTACGAGAATGTCTATGTACAGCTCCAGCATTGGGAATGCCTGATTATTCAAAAGAATTTGCACTGTTTTGTGACACACGAGATAATTGTGCGTTGTCAGTCCTAACTCAAGAGCATGGTTTGACTAGACGTCCAGTAGCATATTTCTCTGCTACTTTGGATCCAGTGGCTGCTGGATTACCTGGATGTCTGAAAGCAGTAGCTGCAACTTGCATGAGTCTTGAACAAAGTGAATCCATCGTTATGGGACATCATGTAACTGTGTATGTTCCACATGCAGTTGTAATCCTACTGACCAGAACTAAGACCCAGTATCTCACACCTAGTCGGCTGACTAAATATGAGAGGATTCTTGTAGGTGCTGCAAATGTAGTCATTACTCGGTGTAACATATTGAATCCAGCAACATTATTACCTGAGTCACTGATTGCAGAAGCAAAGGGAGAGGTCGAGCATGACTGCATTGACCCGACTGAATTTAGTACCAAACCACGTCCAGATATCAAGGAAATGACCCTGCCTGTAGAAGATTACGAGCTGTTTGTTGATGGCTCATGTCTGAGACATGAAACTGTAGGCCTAAGTGCTGCTTATGCTGTAGTCACGGTATCACGCACTATAGAAGCATCCTGTCTATTTGGAGTAAAGTCTGCACAAGTAGCCGAATTGGTTGCATTAACAAGAGCCTGTAAAATTGGGAAAAATAAAAGAGTAACAGTATATACTGACAGTGGATGTATGACGTTACAACGCATACTTTTACTCCGCATACCATTACAACGCGGTATTTACAACGAATACCGTTACAACGCATAGCGCTTTGGGGTGCTGGATAGTGGTAAGTATAATTTACTATTCTAACTCCAGTCCCCGTGGACCCTAGGGAAGGTGTTGGATAGTAAATTAAACTTACCTCTTATCCTAGAGCGCCCCCCAGCGCAATGCGTTGTAATGTCATGCGTTGTAATGCCCGCGTTGTAATGGTAGTGCGGAGTAAAAGTTGCGTCGTAACGGGTGTATACCACTGACAGTCAGTATGGGTACGGGGTTGTGCATGACTTCGGCCAATTGTGGCTACAAAGAGAGTTTCTGACTTCTTCAGGAACTCCCATCAGAAATGGAAAAGGGATACTGGAATTACTGGACGCCATCCAGTTACCAAAAGAATTGGCAGTGGTCAAGTGTACTGCTCACAAATCAGGTGACGACAATGTGACAGTAGGTAATCGATATGCTGACCAAGTAGCCCAACATTGTGCCAGACATCGAATGTCTGTCAATATCAAATTGGGGGAATATGGAAACAGCTGCCAACTTATGGTGTTTGAGGATGTGCCTACATGGGAAGAATTGAAAGATTTACAGAATGCAGTGACACCAAAGGAAAAGGGACGATAGAGAAAATTTGGTTGTTACCAGAGAGGCGAGGATGGTGTCATTGTTGGCCCTGATGGTATGCCTGTGTTGCCTGACAGCCTGCTTGCTTCTGTGGCCAGATTGATACATGGAGATACACACATTGGTAGGGATGCCATGACTCGTGTTTTCCAACAGACATGGTATAGCTCGAAGTTCAGGAAAATAGCAGAGTCACTCTGCCAGAGGTGCTTGACATGTCAACAGTTCAACGCTGGGAAGAAAACAGTAGTTGAGATGGGAAAAATTGGAAAGTCAGGAGGTCCTTTTGTAAGATTACAAATTGACTTCATCCAGTTACCCATTTGCAAAGGAATGAGATATGTTCTTGTAATTGTCTGCCTATTTTCAAAATGGGTAGAAGCTTACCCAGCCAAGAAGAATGATGCCATCACTGTAGCCAAGTTGTTACTACGAGAACTAATACCTAGTTTCGGGGTTCCGGTCACAATTGAATCAGATAGAGGTGGGCATTTCCAGAATGAAATAATTGACCAGCTCTGTAAAGCCTTCAAGATTACACAAAAGCTGCACTGTGCATATCGTCCAGAGGCTTCTGGAGTGGTGGAACAAGTAAATGGCACTATCAAGTCGAGATTAGGGAAAATGTGTGAATCTACTGGCATGAACTGGATAGAGGCTTTACCTCTTGTCCTGATGGGAATACGAAGTATTCCAGACCGAAATACAGGCCTGAGTCCCCATGAGATCCTGATGGGAAGAGCAATGCGACAAGCATGGGTACCAGGACACAACTGATAAGCATTTCTGATGATTTGGTACTTGAGTACTGCAAACAACTGGGTGACCAAGTGCGTTCTATCTCTCGCCAGATTGGGGAAGACGCCATCGCCAGTCCAGCAACTCCAGTCCATAAATTGATTCCAGGTGACTGGGTGGTACTCAAGAAGCACACCCGATCGAATTGCCTTGCACCGAAGTGGGGAAAGCCAAGACAGGTGATCCTGGTGACCACGACAGCGGTGAAGTGTGCAGGAGTACCAAAGTGGATCCATGCCAGTCATACAAAGAAGTTAACCGGAGAAGAGAGAACTGACGCTGAAGGTTGTCCAGCTGAGGGGTCTCCAGATGGTGGTCCTGAAGTAGCTGATGATGAACAACCGAGCACCAGACAAGATGAATGGATCCCAGTAATCGACCTGACCGTTGATCCAATAAGAACCAGGAGCCAGACCTACCCAGACAGAGAGTGGGATAGTGAGGAGGAGACAGGAATAGAAGGAGAAAATCAGATCATTGAAATCCATGTTAAATCTGATGAGGAGGAAGGTCAGATAGGGACAGAACAGGTTATCGACACACCTCCAAGAACTCCTGAGATTGAAAAGGGACAGACAGGAATTAGGGCGAAAGTTCAAGCGGAAGAAAATCAAAGGTTCGAAGTGCTTGAACAGGAACAGATAGAAATAGACGAAAGTGTTCAGGATACAGGAAGCGAAACATCAAAAAGTCAAATTCAGTATTCACCTGAACAAGGCCAGCTTAGCAACCAGGCAGAAGAAACTGAAATAAGACCTGGGACTAGTCAGATAGAAAGAGAAAAGGAAACAGAAGCAGAAGTGCCAAAACAGAACGAAAATAAAAGAACATTAGACGAAAGCCAAACAACAGTGCCAGTTAAATGACTCAAGAAGAAAAAGACAGAACCAAGGTACATTAAAAGACTGAGACTGAGACTGAAAACAGTGGAAGAGAAACTTGAGCAAAGGAAACAAGCTTCCAGTAAACCAGAGCTACCTGGAGAAAGCAGTAAGCGAAGAAGTGCCCGAATAAAAAGACAGAACGAAAAATACCAAGATCCTGAATGGACGTACCTGGTGTTGGAGGAGTTTGAGGATCTTGAAATAAGTGACGAAAGTGACGAAGAACAGACTACTGACCAGTCTGCCGAAGAAGACGAACCAACCTGAAGTTGCTCAGTGTAAGCGACCTGTGCAAAGTTACAAAGAGGGGTTGGAAAAGCTTCTTTTGAGCAAAAAAAGTCTGATTCAAGTGTGAATGGAAGACCGAGACGAAGCTGTTGTAAAACATGCTGCCAAGTATGTTTATGTAATGTAGCTATAGTACTGATCCTCTGGATAGGACTAACAATTACCATTCCTTCTATGATGAGCAAGAACCCAAGTTTATACCCAAATAATAATTTACCTGACGATACTGTAGAAACGCATACTAGAATGACACCACGAAGAGCAGACTCGTTGGACAAACCACTTAGTCTAAAACAAAGACAATTAAACTTAGAAGCACCAGATGAGGAAGGATTACACTTTAACAAGATTAAGAACAAGACGCATTTAAATGTTTTCGCAAACCTGTTATTGCATTATGTAGATACTATGGAAATAGACGACTGTTATGTTTGCATGAAGCTACCTACTTCTGTAGCTGAAGGCGTGACTTATCATCACTTGCCTTTAACCTATGGAATTTCTTGTCGTATACTAGCTAGCTTATTTTACAAAAAAGGACCTTTACAGTATTATTATTCAAACTCTGACGTGACATTTTCTGAACTTTCTGTTCGACGAAACCTGAATCCTGTACATACGACAAGGGACGTAGCTAAGTTCATGAGTGATTATTTTCTAACTGTAGGAAAAATTAATATAGATGATGCACACAAAAATAACCTGACCTGTTCTTTACATGAGAAGGAAAAGGAGTTTCTGGACATGGTAGAGAAAAGAAGAGAGAGTTTCCAAAAGAAGGCCAAAGACAGGAACCATAAAGTTCCTAAATGGGCAGAAAATATAGGGAGCACCTCAAATGGTGGAGCAAATGCTGCTATGCTCCTTGATTTCGAGAAGAAGGGTAAGCTCTGTCTAAAAAGGGAAATGACTAGTTATTATAACAATGTTTTCATTGGTTCCAGTGAATGCGAACATAATTACAAGGTAATTGGAGGGTGGGGTTTCAAAGATGGGACAGAGCCGGTGTTTCCTGGAATTAATTTTATTTGTGGGAACAAGGCTTACTTCAAATTACCCGACCATTGGTACAGGAGTTGCTATTTTGGTATTGTCTTCCCAAAGATATACCATGTGGGAAAAATCACTGGAAGCGCTGAAGAAACTAACAAATTAGTACGCATTAAAAGAGAAACTGCTGGTGAGATTGTAGGAGATATTTTTAGTGCAATAATACCTGCAGTGGGAGTGGTTCTGAACACACACAAAATTTGCAAATTGTCTACAGTAGTAGATCGGTTATCTACCGACACTGCTGGAGGTTTCCTGATGGTCAATACCGAAATGGTTGCGATCAGATCAATGGTTTTACAGAACCAACTTGCCCTTGATACTCTATTAGCGAAAGAGGGCGGAGTCTGCCGAATGTTGAAAGCGCAACATTGTTGCACTTACATACCTGATAAAAGTGTGGGAATCCAAAGGTATGTAAGGAACATTACCAATTTGGAAAAAGAACTAAAACCACTGGAGGTTGACAGTGCCTGGAAGAGACTTACTGATGGTCTCTCCGCTGTAGGTCATTGGTTTGCAAATATAGGTAGAGGTTTGTTGTACAAGGTACTGATGCCAATTGCCGGAATAGGTTTTGTCATATTCCTCATATTTGTCTGTTGCAAATGTCGCAAACACCAAAAGAAATATACTGTGAACAGGAGAGGCATGAAACGGAGTGTGGATGAGCTTGAATTGGAGGAAATGAATAATCAAATTTATAAAAGGGTGAAAAATTCTCACCCTAACAAAGAAACGAAGGAAAAATTGAATAAAATGTTGGAAGAGATTTAATTGGGCAAATTGTGAAAGATGGCATCTGATTCTATTGTTTTGTGATGATAGTAAATATCATCAAAGAGGGGATTGATGGAGCAAGATTTCGCACGTTATGCGACTTGCTCGTACTCATGAACCTCGAATAACTATAATATATTAATTCAACCTGTTTGTCTTACTAATTTCCCTTTTATTCTGACATTTGGGGTATCCGAGAGATGCTTGCTTATGTGTGTATTAACCTTAACAACGCTTGTCATTAAAAATGGCCAGTGCTTGGCGGGGTTTTCTTCTGCGCAAGCGTCGGTCGCAATCACGTGATGTGACGTACTCGCAGTTCTAGTGGGAAACTTTGCGCTTGCGCACTAGCATTAAGATGGCCGCTTTGTATCCTCACATGGTGAAGCTTGCTCTGCTGTTTCTGTGTTATTATTTGTTTGCACTAACCGTATTGCCATAGTTTATATAAAGTAAGGGGTATAGAGTAGCAATTCATGGTATACAGTGTAATCATTTATTTCTGTGTTTTAATTTGTTTTCGCTTACTTTTCATGTACTGCGTTCTTGAGGGCCTGAGAGACACTCGTGAATCCATCTTGAACAACCTTTCTGCGCATGACAGTCTTTTGCCGGTGGCATTGAATCCCTGCCAACCAGAGGTCCCAGCCAAGATGTGCCTGGGAAGATGCACCCTCACCTAGCAGAAGAAGCTAAACTGTCCTGCAAATGCAACAAATGTATTTTATTTCATTGTATTCCGTAGAGTATGTCATGGGAACCCCAAAATCAATAGGCGGTCCCAGAATATGTTAATATAGGCTTGTAGAATTGAAATGTGATTGGTGTGTTGACCTATCCTACTTGGGGACCAATAGAAATTGGGGATTCTTACACTTGCAACATTTGGGGGGTGGTACACTGACCCGAAAACAGTATAACTAGCCTAGGTTTAGCTAGAGAAATTGTCCGACTTGTCCGAATAGCTGACCTGTCACTGACCCAACGCACTCAATAGGTGACTTGATACAGAGGGCTGCGAAAATTCCATAGACTCAAGGGTTTTGTTAAAGAAACCTTAAGTGCTGGCGGAGCACTTTGCTGGGGAGATCGATAACCCAATCGGGGTTCTGACTGATAGCTGCAGAGAGGGTGGAGCGCAGGCGTTGCTTCCAAACTGCGGGTGCTGGTCGTGCCTTGGTGGTCCTGTCCTGATCCTAATCTGGGTTTCCTGTCCTGTCCTGGGGTGTCCATTCTGCACCTGCTGTCCTACTGATGACTGTCCTTCCTTGGGGTTCCTCCCGTCCTTAACTGACCCGTGGCCAGGGTTGGTCTTCACACCACTTTAGGTAAATATAGTGCTGAAAGTCTACTCTGCACCTTCTATAATTTCCTTTCTTTTGCTTTAATAAAGTCATACTCTTGCAAATTGATTTTCCATGCTTTTTCGCATCTCTGAATGAACCAGCCATACATAAATTGTCGTTATTCTAGCATGTTCCTCTTTTTACCCATCCTTTAAGTTCATTTCCTTTTCAGGTCCTAATATATCGATGTTCTTTGTTTTACCCATCTTTTAATTGATTCAAGTAATTGCACCAGTTTATTAGTATGGTCTATTTGCACCTTACCTGTAGTTACTCTTTATGGGGAAATATTTCACTATGAAGTTCTAGTATGTTCTTTATTCTTTCCCCCGTCCTTTAGACTCCCTTTACTAAGTTAAAATTCCGAATTGTTGCCTAGCATGTTCCTTGTTCTTACCCTACTGTAGACTCATAAATGGTTGGCTTGATCTATTTCCTTTATGGATATGTGCTCTTTATGATTTGGTTATCGATTGCTTGCTTATTGTAAACCTCATTTTCTGAGCTTGAAGAATTTTAGATAAAGGTTTTCAAAATTTCTTGAGTTTGTGGTTATTATAAAAGTACAAATAGAAAATATAAAGTATAAGTATTTTGGTGTCTGCCTTTCTTTTACAGCTAGCTCCCTGATCCATTGTGGTCATTAGGTACCCGTAACGGTGGATTAGTAAATCGGGTACAATAGGATTAATAGGAAGGAACTGGGATACTGATAGTAGAGTGTATGGTCACCCGATTAATAATATGGTAAATTGAAGTTTTATGGGCCCGATACGTATGTGGTAAAATTTGTTGGCCGGGTGACCTGCGCGCTCTATCACATGAGTGTGCTCCGGAGCGAATTCAAATCAGGTGTGCTCCCGTCACTTTGAAAGGAGGAGCAGAACTATTTAAGAGACTTTTTTGAGCTAATCCAAACACCCGTGGCATTTGAGGAAGGTTGATTACCGAAACGCGTCATGCCAAAAAGGATATTAAAGCTTTCTCACCGAGCACCGCTGTGTCCCTCTTGTCTTCTTTCGGATGGAGGAGATTCTTTGTTTTTTATATATATATATATATATTTATATCTCTCTCTGAGACAAATGGCTCACCCCAACCTGTTGTGACGCGTTTTTTCCTCGAAAGGGCTTGTTCACACAACATATTACAAAGTGTTAGTCCATTATATGTCCATGGAAAAATAAAGACAACTATCATGGAAAGAGGACTGTGAAACAACAACATAATGTTTAGCGCCATCTTTGCACGGTGGAAAAATCATAGAATAAAACAACATCATAGATGTAAATTACATTTTATAATGCGTGTAGGCAAAACATTATCAATGTATGTATCTGCTTAGTATTTTAATGGCATAAATAGCTGCAAAACAAAAGAGACACTCGGTTTGACATGAAAGCTATGTCCGTAGTCAGTGTGTATGAAAAACTGTGGGACATACATTGTCAGGGTGCTAGTGTCCTGTCAAAGTGGAAAACGAGCCAAGTAGAGACTCGAAGACGGGAACCCGGAAGGGTTCCTCTTCACAGGGCTTGCGCATGGTCTGAGGTGCCTGGTGGGAAATGTAGTCCGACCAAGTGTGTGCTCAGAGAGACATCTTCTTAAAATATGTAAGCGCGTCGGGGGTGATGACAGTTGGCTGCCGGGAAAGGTGTAGAAAATAGTACAACTAATGTTTGATGCGCATCCCTTGTTAGTGGGTGAAGTCTAATGAGTGCCCCTGTGGGTAACAGCTAAGTGTAAATCCCTGGTTAGTGGGAATGTGTTGCTTGCGTCAGTCTTGTCCTATAAGGTCATGGCTAGGGAACGAACAACTTCAGAAACCTCCCATTCTCCCAAAAAGAAGTGCATAAACTCACGAGTGATATGAAATAATAAATGTGAAATACCATAAGAAGAATATATACATAAAGAGAAATACACACATCCTTGTATATTACTTGTCTTCGTAAGGAGAAATAGATGGAAGAATTGTGAAAAAAGGTTAGGGAACCGGTGCCGCAGGCCTGAGACATAATCCCTTCCTTTCCTCCTGTGAGAGAGAGAAAAGAGAATAGAAGATTTGTGTTAGATAGGGTACCAGAGACAAGTGCGTGCATAAATGTAAATATAATCACTGTAAAAGAACTACCAAGTTCAGGGCTTCTGTCCACTCCATTTATCAAATTAAGACGTCTAGGTGGGCGTAGGTTTGCCTATTTGGCCCCCAGACTCTGGAACGCATTTCCTCATCAGTCAGGAACTGTGATAGCCTTTTGGCATTCAGGAAAGCCTTAAAAACCTGGCTTTTCGGACAAACTGGGTAATCCGGCCCCGGCAGCAGCTTATGTAGGATCAGCGCCAAGAGACCTATGGTGTAAGAGCGCTTTATAAATCCCCTAACATAGAACACACATAGGGCTATATATTAATGCAATACACATTTGATCAATGCGTAAATATGCATATATCACTGTAAAGAACTCTGTTGTTCATGGGCTATAAGCTAAGACAGTACCCATTGTGTGCCATCTAGGTGGTGCTGTTCATATAATATCAAGTACCCAAAGAATATGGAAAAACCCCTGGAACTATAGTTGAGGCACAGAGGGGGCTCAACTGACACATAAGTTGGGGTCTATTCTTCTTGTAAGTGAATGGCCATCTCTTCATCCATGTTATGCCCATTGGGATAACGAGTACACATACTAATGATGTGCCTGGATTCCTTTTGTCTGAGTTTTAAAGTACGATTACCTCCCCTTGGTTGAGGGTCACTTGTTCAACGAAGTAGTAAGAGAGTTTCGTATAATCAGAAAAATGATGAGATTCAAAATGGCGGCTATGGGATATTGTTTGTCATTCTTATTTATGGCCCTGATGTGTTCCAGAATGCGATTTTTTGCCGTATGTGTGGTGCGCCCTACGTATTTCAAGTCGCTAGGACATTGCAATACGTAAATGACAAACGTGCTGGTACAAGTGAGGACCTGTTTGATCTTTAACATGTTATTGGTGCAGGGGTTCCAGTATTCCTTCACCATGTGGCTGTTACTGCAGGCTTTACAATGTCCACATGGCATTATTGAATTCATCAATATTTACAAATGGCAGTGGTGGTCTGATTGGTAGCACATCTATTCTCTTTGTGCATTGAATATAAGCATCCAAATGTTGGTGCCCCTCGAGGTTAGGAGAACTACACCTCACTACCTAAGGTGCCAAATTGCTAAGGCCCAAATGGACCCAGTGAAACCGTTAAACAAATATATAAACCTCGGCACTCCCATTCAATTTTGTATTAATTGATACAGTTGTTCATACAGGACAGTTTAAAGTACCAGCAGGACATAGGATTTGTTCTTGCCGTATCAATTTAATATGAATAAATAACAGAATTTTGAATCATACGTTTAAAAACCAGTGACATTATAATACAGGAGTAGACAACTTGGTATAACAATCCTCCTTTCAATCGTTGAACCGGCAGCCGACACATGTTTCGTTTCATAGAAACTTTTTCAAGGCTTCGATAACTGTTTATGTAAGCGATCAAGAAGCTGTATAGAGATATCCAAGTATTATAGTTGGGAATCGTCTGTCTCTAAATGTGTTTAGGCTCTCTGTCAGAGCAAAAGCTGTGTCACGTATGTTTTTATATATATTGAATCCACTAGTTGTATTGCAGTGTTAGTAATCGCCGAGTCTAGGTCTATGATATGCCCCTGTAGTAAACATGTCTTCCTCACGGCGCAGTCGTTCCAAATGTATTCGCTTATCATAATTTATGGCACTATGTCAAAAGAATACATGGACTGAATAGAACCATATGTACATATAATGTTTTCTGTTTGACTGCACTATGTAAAAAGAATATATGGACTGAATAGAACCAAATGTATATATAATGAGTTCATTTGACTAGCTTAAAATGGCCGCCAACTTACATGACTGTTGTAGGAATATCCTAATGAAGTCCTTTCTCTGCCTTTCTAACAACAGCATATACGTAACTGCAACCCACACTTCAGTGTGTGATCAACCCTTCTGTGACAGGCGAAACGCGTAACTGAAATTAAAAGAGACCTGGTGATGAAAGGATAGCACTTGTGGGACACCCCCGCGCCGCACGGCCACCAGCTGCTGTGTGTGCCCCAGTGCCCTGCCCTCTGCCTCGCTGCCGGCTGCCGGCTGACCCCGCTGCTGTTCATTTTTGCTTCGTTTTTACCGTCATTTGTGCCGGTATTTTTTTCTTACTGTTGTGCCCGTGTTTGTTTTTGCTCCGTTTTTACCTTAATTTGTGCCTGTATTTTTTTCTTACTGTTGTGCCCGTGTTTGTTTTTGCTCCGTTTTTACCTTCATTTGTGCCTGTATTTTTTCTTACTGTTGTGCCCGTGTTAGCGTTTTCCTTCCTGGTTTCCCGCCTATCTCGCCGCCCTCCGTCTCCCCTCCCCGCTCCCGCCACCACCGCTGACCCCGCCCCTTTTTTCCTTCTGTTCCCTCCCCGCTCCCGCCTCCCAGCTGCTCCGCCCACCCGCGCACTTCGCCTTATATGGCGACCGTGCGAACGCGCAGCGTTGACGCGCAGCGGGCGCGCCGATTGTGCGCCGAAGGCGCGCCAAAGGTAAGCCCGTCTGCGCCCGTCCGCGACCGGACCGCGCCCAGCGCCAGGAACCCTGTCCCCCACCGACGGAAGCCGACCCGACGAACCTACAACGCCGCCGATCTCATCGCACTCAACACCGGCCGCATCCCAGGATGTCATCGAGCCGCCCCGAAGCACACCCACGGACCCTTCAGCTGCCACGCCTGCAAATTCACCTGCATCCGGACTCATCCTGCACCAGCACTCGCCAAGCCGAACATCAGCAGCAACCACCTCAAGTGCATCCTGCTCAACACCCGCTCCGTCCACAGACACGCCGTAGAACTCTGGAACCTCCTCGACACCACCGCCCCCGACGTTGCCTTCCTCACCGAGACCTGGATGAACGCCTCCTCTGCCCCAGACATCGCCATCGCCATCCCGGAGGGCTACAAGATCATCCGGAGGGACCGCACCGCCAACCTGACGGGAGGAGGCATCGCCATCATCCACAGAGACACCATCCGCATCACGACCAACACCGACGACACCCTAACCACCGCTGAACACCTGCACTTCCAGATCCACACCAACCCGAAGACCACCCTCAGAGGCACCCTGATCTACCGACCCCCGGGTCCACGCACACGATTCAGCGAGGACATCGCCGACTTCATCAGCCCGCACGCCCTCCCCTCCGCTGACTACATCCTCCTGGGGGACCTCAACTTCCACCTGGAGAACAACAGCAACCGCAACACCATCAGGCTGCTCGACAACCTCGCCAACCTCGGACTCAAGCAACTGGTGACCACCCCCACCCACCTCGCCGGACACACACTCGACGCTGTCTTCTCATCCAGCAAAGACGTCACCTTCAGCCACGCAACAGGACTCCACTGGACGGACCACAGCTGCGTCCACTTCACCTTCAAAAGAACGACGATCCACCACCACCAGCAACAGGTTGCCCGAAGAAGCTGGAACAAGATCACAGCCGACCAGCTCACCGCTTCCCTGAGCCAGCACCCCCCCGCCAGCTCAGCGAACCCCAGCCAGGCCGCCGACAACCTCACGAAGTGGATCAACAACTGCGCGGACGAACTCGCCCCTCTGAGAACCCCACCCAGCAGACCCTGCAGCAGAAAAACACCATGGTTCACCGACGAACTCAAGAGCTCCAAGAAGAACTGTCGAGCCCTCGAGAAAGTCTGGAGAAGGGAACCAACAACGGACAACATGACCACCCTCAAGCTCGCCACTCGTAAACACCACCAACTGATCCGCGCCACCAAGAAAAATACATACAAGGACCGGCTGGACAACAACGCACACAACTGCAAGGAACTCTTCAACATCGTGAAAGAGCTCTCCAACCCCAACGCCGGAAACAATGACATCACCCCGTCGCAAGACCTCTGCAACTCCCTCGCGTCCTACTTCCACACCAAGATCGCGGACATACACAACAGCTTCAGCAACCAACCAACGCAAGCCACAACCGCAACAACGCCACCCACCACCGCCCTCCGCACCTGGACTCCGATCAGCACCGAAGACGCCATCCGCACAATGAACTCCATCCATTCCGGATCTCCGACTGACCCCTGCCCTCACCACGTCTTCAACAAGGCCGACGCTGTCATCGCACCCCACCTGCGGGACATCATCAACACCTCCTTCGACACCGCCACCTTCCCTGAGAGCTGGAAGCACGCCGAACTCAGCGCTCTTCTCAAGAAACCCACAGCAGACCCCACCGACCTCAAGAACTACCGCCCCATCTCGCTCCTCCCGTTCCCGGCCAAAGTCATCGAGAAGACCGTCAACAAACAGCTGGCCGCCTTCCTCGAGACGAATGGATCCCTCGACCCCTCACAGTCTGGCTTCCGAGCGAACCACAGCACCGAGACCGCCCTCATCGCTGCCACCGATGACATACGAACCCTGATGGACAACGGTGAAACAGCGGCCCTCATCCTCCTGGACCTCTCCGCGGCTTTCGACACTGTCTGCCACCGTACCCTAGTACAGCGCCTCGGCAACATCGGAATCCAGGACAAGGCACTGGATTGGATCAGCTCCTTCCTCGACGGAAGAACACAGAGAGTCCGCCTACCACCGTACAAGTCAGAGGCCACTAAAGTCATCTGCGGCGTCCCTCAAGGATCCTCACTGAGCCCCACCCTCTTCAACGTCTACATGAGCCCCCTCGCGGCCATCGCACGCCAACACAACCTCAACATAATCTCCTACGCCGACGACACCCAGCTGATCCTCTCCCTGACCAACGACCCCGCCGCCGCCAGAGCCAACCTGCACGAAGGGATGAGAGATGTAGCCGAATGGATGACGACCAGCCGCCTGAAACTTAACTCAGACAAGACGGAGGTCCTCATCCTGGGCTCCTCGCCCTCCGCCTGGGACGACTCCTGGTGGCCCCCCGCCCTGGGCACCGCACCCAAACCGACGGACCACGCACGCAACCTGGGATTCATCCTGGACTCCTCCCTCTCCATGACCAGACAAGTCAACGCCGTCTCCTCGTCATGCTTCAACATCCTACGCATGCTACGTAAGATCTTCCGGTGGATCCCCTCCGAGACGAGGAAGACGGTCACCCAGGCCCTCGTCACCAGCCGACTGGACTACGGCAACGCCCTCTACGCCGGAACCACCGCCAAGCTCCAGAAGAGACTCCAGCGGATCCAGAACGCCTCGGCCAGACTCATCCTCGACATCCCCCGACGCAGCCACATCTCCGGACACCTGAGAGATCTGCATTGGCTCCCGGTCAACAAGAGAATCACCTTCCGTCTCCTCACCCACGCGCACAAAGCCCTACACGACCAAGGCCCGAGCTACCTCAACAACCGGATCAACTTCTACACTCCCAAGCGCCTCCTCAGATCAACCAGCCACGCCCTCGCCGCCGTCCCCCGCATCCGAAGAGCGACAACAGGAGGAAGGTCCTTCTCCTACCTGGCCGCCAAGACCTGGAACTCACTCCCGACCGACCTGCGCCTGACCCAAGACCACCTCTCCTTCAGGAAGAAGCTCAAGACCTGGCTGTTCGAGCAGTAACGGCACCCCCCCCCCAACCCAGCGCCTTGAGACCCTACGGGTGAGTAGTGCGCTCTATAAATGACCTGATTGATTGATTGATTTGCGTGATCGTCTAATTTAAACTACAACTGGGAGAATCTGGAGTCGGCGTGCTCCGCACGACATTTGACGATCAGCCTGCCACGGGCGGGGAGAGACAGAAGGAGCAAACTACTGGGAAATATATATAACTATATATATATATATAAAACTATATATATATATATATATATATATATATATATATATATATATTACCTACTGGCGGTCGCCAGTAGGTATATATAGTTAGGATTTTTTCCCTATGGGATTTTTGAAAATTCTATGTCTAATAACTTTGGCGTTTGTGGACGGAATTGGCTGAAATTTTCAGGAAAATGGCACATTTTGTTTCTGAGCAGCCCTTGAAAATTTGGGGGGGGGGTTCGTCAAGGGGGGGCCGAGAAAAAAGGGGGGTCCCAAAACGTGTTTTTAACATTGAGTTTTCCATAGGGCGGTTGGCCTCACTTTTAGCCCGAACGGCTGAATGGATTTGCACGAAACTTGGCAAAATTGTAGGGACTGGTAGCCCGATGTGCCTTTTGTAGGTCTCAATATATGTGCTTCAGTGGATTTTGAGAAATTAACGTTCAAAAAAAGATATATATCTGTAACAGCGGACCGGGCAGCGCTCCAGTTCGCGTACTTTTCGCGCAACGGAGCTTTGTGAAGCGAAGCTGATTGGTTCTCCGGCATCTGTAAACATTCCAAACAGTCCGTAGCGGCCGCCATCTTGTCTCTCGGTAGGATCGAGAGACAAGAGGAGGCCAAAGCGAAGGGGCAAATGACCATAAGGGGGCATAGTAGATTCTCGCTGACCCCCTAGGTTTGATGTGGAGGTTTTAAAAGGGCCCCGCGGGGCAAAAAAAATAAAAAATAATAATAATCGAACGGCTGAATGGATTTGCACGAAACTTGGCAAAATTGTAGGGACTGGTAGCCCGATGTGCCTTTGCTAGGTCTCAATATATGTGCTCCAGTGGATTTTGAGAAATTAACGTTCAAAAAAAGATATATATCTGTAACAGCGCTCCGCTTCGGAGCTTTGCGAAGCTGATTGGTTCTTCGGCGTCTGTAAACATTCCAAACAGTCCGTAGCGGCCGCCATCTTGTCTCTCGGTAGGATCGAGAGACAAGAGGAGGCCAAAGCGAAGGGGCAAATGACCATAAGGGGGCATAGTAGATCGTCCCTGACCCCTAGGTTTGATGTGGAGGCTTTAAAAGGGTCTCGCAGGGCAAAAAAAAAAAATATCGTTTTTTTAGTTTTTTTGCGTGGAGTGCGCCCGGTTCGCGAACCGGGAAGCGTTCTGGGGAGCGTACTTTCTTGAAAATTAGTGAAAAAAGTTAGAGTAAAATAATAATTGTGAGTGATCAGATGTAGGGTAGCTCTGAGAAGAGCTTTTGGGTTTATGGTACATTTAGGTACTTATAAGTAGGTACCAATGCACAGTCTTAAATTCAGAGTGAAAATTCTGTTGCCCTCATCTGAGAAGTGAACTCCATCTCCTCTGTAGATATCTTGCATGTAGTAACGCAAGTTATTGTTGTACAGGGAGCCCATTCCATGGTCTCTCATGTAAGCTGAAACAGATTTGTTTACATGCTTCCTCGATTTCTCAATTTGTGGACAAAATTGGTTCGACCACCTCCATTTTTGTCTTTGGCATATATTTGAATATACCAAGGCAGTCTGAGGAAAAAGTGCCATCAATTGCTCAAAGGTGTCCTTTAAAAGCATTTCCAGACCTACCCCAGTCAAAGTGCCCAAATCATTACCTCCACAGTGCACAATTAACAGGTCAGGTTTTGGCAAATGCATAAAGGTTTTCACCAATGGTATCAATTGGTGACATTTTAATCCTCTGTGGCCAAACCACTTAATTTCCACATCTTGTAAATTGAGGTTAGGTAAATTCCTGTTTTCAGCGTACCTCTGAGCCCAATAGATGTAACTATGTCCAACAATCCAGACAGAAAACATGGCGAGAGAAGGTTCTCCTGCAGTCAGATGAAGTGTGGCAATGAAATGGCAGTTGAAAAAATGAGAGTGTAAAATGAAAAAAACTGAGGAGTTTCTGTGTTAATGAAGCAGTAAGAGTGATTGGTGGATTTTGATTGCTGAAAACAGAAAGTTAGGGTGCATGGATGAGTTCGTTGAAAGATGTATTTTGAGTGGCGAAGAAAAAATCATTAAATGAAAGATTGCACTGGATATGCAGGTGCACTGAGAGTTCAGAGTTCAATTGCAACATTGTTGTGTGAACTTGGAAACACCAGAGGTCTTGCAAGAGGTGGTTGCTATGCAGAAAAAGCAGAGAGGGGGAAGAGGGGGGAAGGGTTTTGATTTGAAAAAAAGTGAGGGAAGAGTTTTGATTGGGTGATATGAGAGATATGTGTGAAGAATTACAGCATTTCTGTGCTTTTGATAGCTGCAGACTCTGGAGTGCATACCTTTTGCCCTGCTGAAGACAAATTGGTGTGTTTCTGAGACTGTTTTGAAACTCAAAGTATTTGCTAAGGTGAGAAAAGATTTCTTTAATTTAGATAGAAAATAGTGTGCTTTAAGGAGAAAATTATGAAGAAAGTTGTGTTTTTCAAATGTTGCTTTGTCTCAAGTGTTTTACAAATAGATTTTGTTTCTTTGAGAAATTGTAATTGGAGAAAATGTGAAGTATTAGTACTGACAGGGTTTTTATGTGCATAGGAGCTGTGGAGTGTTTTCAAATTATGACTTGTAAATCGTTTTTGAGAAAAAGCAATGGTTTTAATATTGATGACAAGGACATAATGGTGTCTGCTTCTTTATAAGGTAATTGAGAGTCTCTGATGTTATTTTTCCCATTTCAATGTAAGAAGTTTGTCTGTGGAGCAAATTGCTTGTAAATATGCTCCCACCTGTGCATGGCAAATTTAGATTTTGAATGTTTGCGTTACATAGGCATGTTAAAGGTGACTGAAACATGCTGCAAAGGCAATCAAAAAACGCTTTTATGTGTCTTAAGGACATTTTAAGTCATTTCCCCATGTGCAGTGTTTTCAAATTATGAGTTGAAAATCGTTTTTGAGGTAAAGGAATGTTTTCAAAATTTATGTGCGCCATATGCCCCCAAATTTCTTTTTCAGGGGTGCAGCAGGGTGTTCTTGAGACACCCCTGCACCCTCGGAAAAATTCGTAATTTGCGATGAGGTAATTGCTAATCGCAAATTGCACCTTCATTCCTATGGGCCTCCTGCTGCATGGAAATGAATGGGTAATTTGTAATTAGCAAATAGCTCATCGCAAACTAGGAATGGTAAAGAATCGCTATTTATTCCTTAAAGTTCGCTATTTAGGAAATGCAAAAAACTTTGATGATACATATGGCGGTTCATCTCTAACAAGATAAGAAGCATAGGGATAGATTTATGATGACTGGCGCATCACCAGGGATGTGTTAGTCATTCTGTGCCGCTGTTCCGTCACCTATGGTGTGCTGCATTTACAATGCGGCGCATCATGGGGCAAAAACAGCACAGATGCGTGACGTATCTGTGCCGTAAAGGTGGCGCATTGCTGGAGTTGTATCGCAAGTGTGATGAAGCTCCAGCAAGGCTCAGGGGTGCCCCTGTCGCAGGGTTTCTGTTCTCACACAGAACTGTGGACAGAGGATTGGAACCTCGGCGAATTAGGGTGCCCCAAAACTCACCTTAGTAATCAAAAACCCCTTAGCAAGCTAGGTACAGTGTCACATTGGATATAACAAACTCTCAATGTTTAGACAATCCAGAATATGAACTTATAGTACCTCAGGATACGTGGAACTCATGAACAGTCGGTCGTTATATATTTCTTAGAAACCAGAACATGGAGTTAAGAAGAACACATGTGTATTTGAAATGTTTATTTACTAATGCCGTCTTCTCAGGCGTAGTATCTTAGATAATACAAGTACACATATTATCAGTAGCAAAATTACCAGCATAGTTACTAGTACATAAAAAGCGAATGGTGACAGTATGTTAACATGCTGTAAATGAATAAGAGTTAGCAACACTTATAAGCAGCCGCGGGCCGTGGAGGGAGTTACGGTGGGGCAGGGAGGCGGGGAGGGGGAGGGGCAGGGTGGAGAGGGCTCCACCCTGCCCCTCCCCCTCCCCGCCTCCCTGCCTCACCGTAACTCCCTCCACGGCCCGCGGCTGCTTATATCTGACCCTCCCTAATACACATATTATATTATTTGCTAAGAAGGTCTCTTTGTGTTGGTTTAGGGCGTGCCCATACTTTAGTGTCTTAGATTTGAAGGAATCACATCAGCATACACCAGCTCTCTCTTCATGTGAACCGCATCAAGTGTTGTGTATGTGTGTTCGGCAAAGCAATATAAAACCCGCCTCATGCCCAGAATTGGCAGAAGCTGCACTTATGTTATGAGTATGAAGTCGTGGAGATCAGACCTCATAACAATTCTGTATCGTGTTGTTCTTGAAACTTCAGCACTCGCTGTACAGATATAGTTTAACAAGCAAAGCAGGTAGTAGAGCAATAACATATTATTCTCATGTAAACCACGATGAACTACTAGGTTGAAAGCTAAAGCAACAACTAAGTGTCGTGTGCAGAAGTTGCAAAAAAGGAAAAATGGCGTTTAAACCGGTAATGAGCCCATGCTAACTTAACACGGTGTAAAGATATCCAGGATCTAGATGACACCTCCCCATGATCCGGAAACGAACTGAATAAGATAATAGAAGTGGCATCTCATGAGAGCAGATTGCAACTTTATATGTGGACGGTCCGCAAGGTAAAACATTAAAAACTAGGAAAATTTAATGCTAAAGAAAAATAAAACAGCCAACTACTTTATCGAGGCTTAAGCCAATAGGCAAGCTAAATAATAAAAACTTGACAAATAAGTCAATGAATTGTCAATGAAATGCTAGTACTCAGCATATCAAACATGAAAAAGGTCTATGACATAACTGTGTATGCAAAATAAGCTGCAACAGCCTCCAATAGGAAGTCACCGTCTTCATCCGAAAAGAGTTCAGCCATCCAATTTAAAAGCGGAAAAGAACATACGTGCTCTCCCAGCACCGGATCCTCTATCACCATCAGAGGACAGCTCGGTGGGTTTTCAAGAAAGCTCTGTTCCAAGAAAGACTGTGTTGCCGCCAGTAAATTCCAGGGACCATTTAGTCCATGCATCAATGCCACAGCCATAATCCTTTCGCCAGGACAAACCAACTCGTGAGTAATGATAGGAGTCATCAGCTGATTAAAGTCGACGTCAGGAGAAACCGGTCCGCAGAGACACAAATCAATGGCCCAATCGAAATCACAGGTCAGGCAGTGAAATACAGGCTGGACACAGGTGAAGTAGGAGAATCGAAAAGATAATCCATATGCCGTGCTTAATATCGCCAACGGCATTGTGCCATAATATTCAAGCATGCGATTGCGGAACAGCGTCAGCAGCTGCAGGGCAGGAGCTTGCACAGGAGGGACATCCATATTTAAAAATGTAAAAAAGCACAAGAGCGTCCGCTGGTAATGCAAGTAAAAATGGGAATCCACCAAGCACAGTGGAAAAAATAGAATGAAAGAAAGCAGGGATGACTCCAAAGATTTTCTCAAATGAAGTCACGAGACCACTGGTAACAACTTTAAAAAAGTGCGCCAGGCCCTTTGTGGAGGACGCGTTAAAGATAGTCCGAACCATCTTGCTGAAATGGAAAGGCAAATCTGTATTTAAAAGGGTCTGCACCTCTGTACGGGTGTTCGCTATGTGAAGCACGAAAGTTTCACGGGCTGAACTCAAGGCCACCTCTCTCTGAGACAAAAGAGCTCTTATTCTTGCCATGCCGTTGAAATCTGCTCCCAAGGTTGGTATTTGTGGCCAGATTGAAAACTCCCTATGTTCATGTGTGGGAGGAAATAGAACATTTCTGCAGCAAATAACCCGTTCACTTACTGTTACGATAAAAGGAATACTTTTAATTAACCCAGAACAATCTTCATTATTGAGCATCAAATAACTACCATTTTCCAACAACTTGAACGTGGGGATGATAGCAGGAACTGGCGTGCCTTGCAACACGCAAGCCATATTTGGTCGGTGTTTGTTGCATGAACCGTGTAACTGTATGTGCCTACACATTAGTGAATGATCTGGCGTCTCAGTGCATTCCTCTCCATTCAGATAAACTTCTTGATCATCTTTGAAACATCTGTATGTGTATGGAAGCGACCAGACCTCATGAAGAAAACCACTACCTAAAGGTGCATAACGACCTATTGGTATATATTTCATACAATTTGAAAACTTATATAAAGCAAAAGGCAGCGTTATTAAACCGTGGATAAGGCATGTTGCCAAAGCAGCCAACCTTTTGGATTTATACTGGAAATGTTAATGGAAGAATTATGGAGTAGGGCCTGTAAATCTTTAATGGACAACCGAGTAAAATTACTCCAACCATCATATTCCTCTAACTCCGGGATAGTAGGGGTGTTTAATTTTTTAGAAGTAGCCAATCCAAAGCATTTGGTCTGGGAAATTGTTTCATTCACAAACAACATATGATTTGGGATGAGATATGCACGGTGCAAAGCCTCAGTGCCTTTTACCTGCCAGGTTCGTGAACCCCAAACTGATGTAGATCCTGGATATCTTTACACTGTGTTAAGTTAGCATGGGCTCATTACTGGTTTAAACGCCATTTTTCCTTTTTTGCAACTTCTGCACACGACACTTAGTTGTTGCTTTAGCTTTCAGCCTACCTGCGTCAAGATCTATGCCTGCTTCAAGCAGGCGCAGGGTTTTGATGCAGCTTTGTCCTATCTGATTGTAAATGCGGCAGACTGTGGGTGGTAGAGCAGCGGTGCACGTTAACTGGTGCATCTCTGGGGATGTGCTAGTTAATATAAATCTGCCCCTTTCCATACATACTGAGCATGTCATGAATGATGTAATATGTGACATCATCAGCAGTGGATTACGGGTAATAGTATCTCTAGTTTACTCCCCTATAGCTGTCTTTCTTTTAACATAACTGTCTGTTTCCTTCCCTTATACTTACTGTTTTTTTGGTTCGCTTCCGGTTCGCGTACCGGCGAGCGAACTGGGAAGCGAACTAAGAGAAATAGAGGTTGGCACAGTTCCAAATATTGTACCAATTTTTTAATACCGGGGAGGTAGTTCTGAAAAGAACTTTTTTTTTATTGTTTTTGTTGTTTTATATTTTTTTAATTATTTTTCTGAACATTTTTTTACTTTTTTTGAATTTTTATGAACAGTTTTATATTTTTTTTGTTTTTTTTTGGAGGGGGCAACGAAAACGATTCATTGTAAAGGGCTCAACAGGAGCAACAAAAAAAAAAAAGAATTTATTGTTTGGGGCGTTTCGGACAAACATGAGCATGATTGTCAATAGCTCTGTTGATCAGAGTGATGCTACTTTCTCCGTAGCAAATGAATCCACTGCAATGTACGCAGACTTGTTTTTCTTCACGAAATCTCGTTTGTATATTTGGCACCATCTCCCTGCCCTCTGGTCCCGTTACTTCCGGTACAACAGATCTTCTGGCCATAATAGGGAGATTATCTAGGTCGTTACGAAACTGTGCAGCACTGTAGTTGTTAGGATGCCACCTAGTCATATGGCGATGCATTGTGTAGTTTCCGAAACTGTATTTTTTGTCGGTCCCTCTGGACAGTCTATCTTGACATATAAGGCAAGTTACGTATCTTGCATTTACTTTTTTCTGACCTTTGGGAATTTTAAAAAATTGCCAAATGAAGTTTTCTTTCCGGTGAGACGTCCTGGGCTCCTCAGGCAAAAAGTGCCTCTCTTCGTGCTCTTCGTCCTGTTCTTCTTCTTCCTCTTCTTGCTGAATTATAACTTCAGCAGGTGGTCCACTCTTCCTTGGATGTGGTGGAGGTGGTGGGGAAGCACCAGCCAGCTATAGCTACTAAAGAAGCCATTGCTCACTGGTAACAAAGGGTCTTTCTCTCACAATGATGAAAGTCAAAGTGAGGAAAGAAGGAGGGATTTTCATCATTTGGGAAAAACAATAGTTCTCAACCAATGAAAAGTGTTCATTTTAGATTATATGACCTAGTCTTACAGCATTAGGAAACCAAAAGTGAAATGAACCAATGAAAAGTGTTATTACCAAGTCACATGACCTGCTGTGTTTACGTTACGCGCTTTGCAGGGCCTCCCGGTTTGCTTCCAGAAACCTGCGCTTTGCGCCTCGCTTCGCGTACCAGTTCGCTAACGTAGCACGTCATATGACGTATCACGCGACAACGCGAAACGTCATGTGGACGGGAGGCGTCACGATGTTGTTTTCTAACGCGGCAGTTGCGGTAAAGAAACGTTTACCGGCTCGCGGTCTATTTCGCGGCATCAAGGTCAGCTAACGGGAAGTTTCCCGATTCGCGAAGCGGGAACGAAGAAAAAAAAATATTTAAAAAAAAATTATTAATAAACATATAAAATATATTTTTGGATTTAAAGAAGAATACATTTTACAGCTACAGATATTAGCTGTTAAAAAACCAATGAAATTCACTGAAAAAACCATAGGTTATAGACCATATATAGTTAGGAATTAGCATTTAGAAAACCTTATTTTACTCACACAAAAACATTGAAATTCCATATATAGTTAGTTGCACTAACTATATATCGCGCACCCGCAATCCACTGCTGATGATGTCACATATTACATCATTCATGACATGGTCAGTGACATCACTGATGACATCACTGATGACATCTCAAATGACATCACTGATGATATCTCATTTGACATCAATGGTCACATCAATGATGATATCATTAATGTGACAATACAATGCATCTCCTCACACTTTAATATAACCTCTGTTACACCCAGTGTTAAATACAGAGTATAATTTTTGAAACCATTGACACACCAATACTAGTTACTACATACGCACTCACTGATTCCTACGTCTACACACACATTCACTCATTCACCCATACAATCATTCATACATACAATCACTCATCTTTACAACACTATCATATGCACTCATACACCTATACAGACACTCACACTCTGCCACTCATCCATGGAGTTACTCACACACCTAGTCAGTCCTGTAAAGAATCAATCACACTTCCATTTTCTAATCTACACAGTTAAACATAGAGTACCTTACATTTTCAAACATATACTAACACATACTTACTCTCTTATAGAATCACTGATACAAGTACACATTGATCTGCACAGAGTCACACACCTCCCAGCCAGCCATACACACACTCAGTCTCCCATACAAATACTTGTGCAACCAATCAATAACCCATATAGCTACTTATATAGCTACTGATCAACACATGCAGCAGCTTGCACAACAACAGACATACTGATGCACACTTTCAGACAGTTTAGTCACTAACCCGTGCATTTAGTAAGACGCATTTAATCACTCACTCATACAGTCAATCACGCACCTACTAAAACCTTCATTCAGACACTTATACATCCACTCATTCTTCAATATGTAAAACATATTTAAACTTTACAGAAACACATAATCACTGGATGTTGTCATCAGTGATGTCATTTGAGATGTCATCAGTGATGTCATCAGTGATGTCACTGACCATGTCATGAATGATGTAATATGTGACATCATCAGCAGTGGATTGCGGGTGCGCGATATATAGTTAGTGCAACTAACTATATATGGAATTTCAATGGTTTTGTGTGAGTAAAATAAGGTTTTCTAAATGCTAATTCCTAACTATATATGGTCTATAACCTATGGTTTTTTCAGTGAATATATATATATATATATATATATATATATATATATATATATATATATATATATTCACTCAAAAACTATAAGTTTTAGTGGTGTTATAGTTAGCTGGACATTTTACTCATACAAAACCATTGAAATTGCTCCTATATAGTTAGTTGTACTAACTATATTTCGCGCACCCGCAATCCACTGCTGATAAATTCACATATTAGATCATTCATGACATGGTCAGTGACATCACTGATGACATCTCAAATGACATCACTGATGACATCATCCAGTGAATGTGGTTTGCTTCGTTATTTAAATATGCATTATATATATAGCAATTTGCATTGAAGAATAAGTGGATATATATAAATAAATATTTGGATGGAGGATTTAGTAGCAGTGTAATTGACTGTTTACTTGACCAATTTATAATGTCTCACTAAATATAGTGGATAGTGACTAAACTGTGAATATCTGTATCACTTTGTCAGTTGTTGTGTAAACTGATTCTACAGTTGGTTACTAGCTATGTGAAAGTCTATATTAGTTATTGATTAGTTAACTGAGTATTTGTATGGGAGTGTGAAAGTGTGTGTGGTTCGGTGGGGGGTGTGTGACTGTCCAAAGATGTGTGAATAGTTGATTCAGTAGATATATGAAGTTAAAACTACATGTTCTAACAGTTGTTTGGGTGAGTGAATATCTTTATGGGTGTGGTGATGAGCAAATATATTTCTCAATGGTACAGGTCCAACAAACTAGAAAAAATAAAAGGCAGTGTATGTGTCAGTTGTTGTATATAAATAAGTATACATAAGACACAATGATTGTGTGAATGACTGTATGGATAACTGTATACTTGTAATAATGATTTTATAATTCACTAAGTATGACTTACTATCTAAATGAATAGAAGAAGTGGTGTTTGTATAAGTGTTTTGCTAAGTAAATATGTAAGTATGATCCATTGTTTGCATAAGTGAGTAGGATGACTTCATACGTGAATAGGATGCGTGCTATTGTTTAATGTCGATATAGATGTATAAGTATTTTTGATAGTGTTCTATTGTTCATTGACAGCATGTATGAGTGAATCCATAGGTAAGTGATTAGATGTGTGTATACATCTATGAATCACTGAGTGGATTTTTAGAAACTTGTATTCCTGTGACAATGGATTTAAATATGATACTCTGTATTTTACAAAGAGTGATGAAAAATTGTAATAGTGTATAAAAAGGTGTATGTGATTGTCACGTGGATGATGTCATCAGTGATGTCATTTGAGATGTCATCAGTGATGTCACTGACCATGTCATGAATGATCTAATATGTGACATCATCAGCAGTGGATTGCGGGTGCGCAAAATATAGTTAGTACAACTAACTATATAGGAGCAATTTCAATGGTTTTGTATGAGTACAATGTCCAGCTAACTATAACACCACTAAAACTTATAGTTTTTTGAGTGAATTTCAAAGGTTTTTTAAAAGCTAATTCCTAACTATATAACTCCTGAAACCTATGTTTTTTTCGGTGAATTTCAAAGGTTTTTTAAATGCTAATTCCTAACTATATAAGGCCTGAAACCTATGTTTTTTTCAGTGAATTTGCAAGGTTTTTTAAATGCTAATTCCTAACTATATAAGACCTGAAACCTTTGGTTTTTTCAGTAAATTTCAAAGGTTTTTTAAATGCTAATTCCTAACTATATAAGACCTGAAACCTATCTTTTTTAGTGAATTTGCAAGGTTTTTTTAAATGCTAATTCCTAACTATATAAGCCTGAAACCTATGGTTTTTTCAGTGAATTTCAAAGGTTTTTTAAATGCTAATTCCTAACTATATAAGGCCTGAAACCTATGGTTTTTTCAGTGAATTCGCAAGGTTTTTTAAATGCTAATTCCTAACTATATAAGGCCTGAAACCTATGGTTTTTTCATTGAATTCGCAAGGTTTTTTAAATGCTAATTCTATTAGCGGATGACGTTTTTATATATTAAAACGTTTTTTAAATCTCAAATGCTTGCTTTGCTAACAGAGTTTTTAAGCACAGGCTCTTTTGTCTCTGGCCATCTTGGGAGACTGCATATCAGAATTTTTTTTAATGAAATATAAGAGGATTTGAGAAGTCACTCAAAATGCGTCCTAATTTTTCTTTCTTCAGCACTAATCATAATTTCTATGGCGAAATGAACCCCCTCATTTTGTTCCTTTGCAAATTAAATGTTTTAAGTGTTAACACTTTATTCCAATCAAGATGACTTCAGGTGTGCCATACTTTTGTCATAAGTAAGACTGTTAGCGCTCTAGTTGTTCTTTAGAACACTATGGGACATTCTGTCATTGGGCTATAGTTGGGCTACATCTGGCTGATATTTGGGCTACATTTGTTTTTTTTTGTCTCTGGTGGCCATCTTTGGGCTACATTGGGCTACATTGGGCTACATTGGGCTACATTTGGGCTCTAACATATATATAGCCCAATGTAGCCCAATATATATTTTTTCAAAGTTAATTTTCGTAAAAACCACTGGAGCACATATCTTGAGACATAGCAAAGGCACATCGGGCTACCAGTCCCTACAATTTTGCCAAGTTTGGTGGAAAACCATTCAGCCGTTCGGGCTAAATGTGAGTCCAACCGCCCTATGGAAATTAACATGGGGAAAACACGTTTTGGGACCCCCCTTTTATCTCGGCCCCCGCTTGACGAATCCCCCCCAAACTTTCAGGGAAGGACCAGAGCGCCGCGAGGCAAAGTTAAGGAAAATTTCAGGACGATTCCTCAACCGGCGCCAAAGTTATTCCCAATAGAATGTTGCGATTTCCCTATGGAAAACAATCCTAACTATATATACCTAGGTAATATATACATATATATATATATTCACTGAAAAAACCATAGGTTATAGACCATATATAGTTAGGAATTAGCATTTAAAAAACCTTATTTTACTCACACAAAACCATTGAAATTCCATATATAGTTAGTTGCACTAACTATATATTGCGCACCCGCAATCCACTGCTGATCATGTCACATATTACATCATTCATGACATGGTCAGTGACATCACTGATGACATCACTGATGACAACATCCAGTGATTATGTGTTTCTGTAAAGTTTAAATATGTTTTACATATTGAAGAATGAGTGGATGTATAAGTGTCTGAATGAAGGTTTTAGTAGGTGCGTGATTGACTGTATGAGTGAGTGATTAAATGCGTCTTACTGAATGCACGGGTTAGTGACTAAACTGTCTGAAAGTGTGCATCAGTATGTCTGTTGTTGTGCAAGCTGCTTCATGTGTTGATCAGTAGCTATATAAGTAGCTATATGGGTTATTGATTGGTTGCACAAGTATTTGTATGGGAGACTGAGTGTGTGTATGGCTGGCTGGGAGGTGTGTGACTCTGTGCAGATCAATGTGTACTTGTATCAGTGATTCTATAAGAGAGTAAGTATGTGTTAGTATATGTTTAAAAAATGTAAGGTGTTCTGTGTTTAACTGTATAGATGAGAAAATGGAAGTGTGATTGATTCTTTTCAGGACTGACTAGGTGTGTGAGTAACTCCATGGATGAGTGGCAGAGTGTGAGTGTCTGTATAGGTGTATGAGTGCATATGATAGTGTTGTCAAGATGAGTGATTGTATGTATGAATGATTGTATGAGTGAATGTGTGTGTAGACATAGGAATCAGTGAGTGCGTATGTAGTAACTAGTATTGGTGTGTCAATGGTTTCAAAAATTATACTCTGTATTTAACACTGGGTGTAACGGAGGTTATATTAGAGTGTGAGGAGATGCATTGTATTATCACATGAATGATATCATCAGTGATGTGATCATTGATGTCAAGTGAGATGTCATCAGTGATGTCATTTGAGATGTCATCAGTGATGTCATCAGTGATGTCACTGACCATGTCATGAATGATGTAATATGTGACATGATCAGCAGTGGATTGCGGGTGCGCAATATATAGTTAGTGCAACTAACTATATATGAAATTTCAATGGTTTTGTGTGAGTAAAATAAGGTTTTTTAAATGCTAATTCCTAACTATATATGGTCTATAACCTATGGTTTTTTCAGTGAATTTTCAAGGTTTTGTAAATGCTAATTCCTAACTATATATGGTCTATAACCTATGGTTTTTTCAGTGAATTTCAATGGTTTTTTAATAGCAAATATCATAAGCTGTCGAATGTCAAGTACGTGGTAAGTGAAAACATTTTCGTGTTTATGCACACTGATCTGCTTTGAATGGTGCCCCCCCCCCTCATTTCTATTAGGAGTACTCTCTCTTTGCAGATAGTGAAAGGTAGTTAACGCAGGCCTTTGCCCCCGTTGTAATCCGTCGTGCCTGCTTCTCTCTCCATTTGATTGATTGTTATCCAAGTATTTACTGTTTTAGAATTAGTTCTCTTTGGTTCATTCTCTATTTACAAACAAACACAGAGTCGCAATACTCTGTTTAGTCTTTGCAGATAACGAAAAATCGTTTAAAAAAAAAGAAAAGGAATCGAGCAAAATCAGTAGGCCACTAATGGGATCTCTTTTTGACCTCGCTAAAATAGAAACATTAGGAACAACCCCTCATGACAAATACAAAACTAGTGAGATGAACTGAACTCCACACAATGATGGCTGCAAAACAGCTCGGCTCCGCCACCCACCCCGCCCAAAATAACGATAAAGAGCGGCTGCCATGATTGGTTGCGGAATGGCCACGACGGAGCTACGAAATGATGCTGCTCTCATGCTAACCCCAGCTTCAGTCTGAAACATCCAGAAACACTGTAGACTACCAATTCGATCAGTTCCGGTAGCGCCCCAATGTAACCCGGTAGAGAAGAACTAGCCCTCCCCTCTTTGACTGATGGTTCTTGTTGCCTGTCCCTTCTGTTCTCATTTAACAGAACTATTTAGCCTGCTGAAAGGGGTTGTGTTCCGACCGCTGGTTGGTGGAGACATTTTGACTATATTCTGGACCTGCGTTGTCGCGTAATGCGTCATATGACGCTCCGCGTTAGCGCATCCGGAAGTCATCCGGGGCGCGCAGCGCGTAACGTAAGCATAACAAGTCATGTGACTTGTTAATAAAACTTTTCATTGGTTCATTTTACTTTTCTTATTGTAATGATGAAAGGCTTGGTCATATGACCTAAAAATTATGCTTTTCATTACTTCCGAACATTATTTTTTCTTAAATATATGTTATAATGTTCCAGGCTAATGTACTTTCCCGGAAATTTTACAACTGTCCTGCAAGTAAAATATATTCTTTTTTCGAGAAAAAGAGCGTTTCTTCGTCCCATGATGGAGCCGTTGAGCAAAAGAGGGTCGACCTGCTGTCTTAGTCGCCGATACGCCTGAATATGAGATTCTTATCGATCACTTTATGTTGCAGGAATAGAAAACACAACAGCCCTTGACCATTTATCTTTACTGCGTTCCTTCGTATTATACCTTTTACCCTTCATGTAATTGGTCTGCTTTATTTCACTTGCCTTTTAATGATTCTAAAACAGTGACTATTATTACAAACTTTACCAATGTATATACTACTACCATGTTTTCTTTTAAAAACCTTTATTGTGAAAATTTCATTATACAAATACGAGCCTATAACCACGTGGGCCGGCCACGGAGCAAACTGTAATCGTATGTGATGAGTAGACATTTACACTGTAGAGGAACGTAACGGGCGGGCCATTAGGTTGCAAGAACTAAGGTGTCTAACAGTTACGGAATCGGTGGACGTACATTTTATAATTAAAATACGACAGGGCCAGTTACAATAAAATTATCTAGATATACATTTGCGGGCAAGTACCATGGGTGACGTTAATTCGAACTTTCAACAGTACAGTAATCAATAACACATCAGAACTTAATATCAATAGGGATGTCGAAATATTCAATCAATTCTCGTCCCCGCCCGCCATGTGCTTCAAAACTGCATACGTATCTCGTGATTTCAAGGTTCTGCAACCAGTACACAACAAGGAGTTACGAGTCCCATTTATTCCGGCGCCATTTTGGGCGAGGACGGGCAGGTCCAGGATATAGTCAAAATGTCTCTACCAACCATCGACTATGATGATGTTCATATGCTGTATTTATTAGAGTAACACTCATCTGTCCACATGAAATTAATTTGCCACAATCTAAACATGTCATTTTAATCTTTCCAAAGTTCTTCTAAATATTTGGGACCGTTTCCCTTGCCTCTGAAGCTCTCAGTGCCACTTCTTTGATGAATGTACTAGCAGGTCAGGGGTTCTCCTCCAAATCTCTCTTTTATGCAGCACTATAATTAATTGGTGCCACCTCTCCATATGACGATGCATGGTATAGTTACCACAACTATATTTTTTTTCGGTTCCTCTGGAGAGTTCATCGTGGCAGATGAAGCGTGTAACGTACCGGGCATTTACCTTTTTTTGCATGTACAGGAAAGGAAAAAAAAATCGAGCGTCCGAGTTCTAAGGTGTCCCAGGGCCATTTTAGTGGAGGACATGATACAGCGATAATGCCCTGGATAAGGACACTTCCTTCGGGCACCCCACGCCGTCTTTCGGCGCAGCATTGTAGGATGGCCACACCAGTGCGGCAACTTGCTAGACACCACCTCGGTGCCATCCGGATCTCGGCGCCCCACTGCAGATGAACTGCCTCCACATGGAGAAGCGAGAGAGGCTCGTTTGCGCCGCCTCCCCCCCCTTCGGGCACCCCACGCCGACTTTCGGCGCAGCATTGTAGGATGGCCACACCAGTGCGGCAACTTGCTGGACACCACCTCGGTGCCAACCGAATCTCAGCGCCTTGTGTTGTCTTCCATTCCGAAAATATTGTTGGCAGCATTTTGAAAGGAAAGACAAACAGCCGTTTGTGGCCCTCACTACACCGTTCTCCTAGTGAGTCTCACATTGTTACATTTAGGAAGAATGTTGAAGAGTAGTATGTTGAAAATCTGAAGCCATTGTTATACAAACTCTCAACCAGCCTTGGATGGAAAAATCCTGAAGAATGTACAAACTGAAAACCAGTTTTTCTCTGTATAGCATCAGCAGCAACGCTTGAGTCAGCTTTGTGTGAAGCCGCCATTTTGATTCAATCAATAGCGTCCCCCTGCACACATTCAGGGACCTGGTCGTGTCTTCAGGTCAAACGGATTGTGGGACAAGATGCACAAAGGAAAAGGAAAAAAGTTCCGCCGGACCCCGGGAGGTGGCCGCCTATGTCATGGGCGATCTTAGGCCACACCAGGGCAATAGTGAAGCTGCACAGGTGCAAATAAGCTTCAGACAGTGTTACAAGCGCTGCTCAGAACTCTCAACTATGACACCACCTCGGTGCCATCCGGATCTTGGCTCCTTGTGCTGGTTCCGGCCTATTCACACATCGGTCCGCTACTGACGCCACCTCACAGGCCAACGGGGCATCCCACGCCGACTTTCGGCGCAGCATTGTAGGATGGCCACACCAGTGCGGCAAATTGCTGGACACCACCTCGGTGCCATCCAGATCTCGGCGCGTTGTGCTGCCTTCGGCCTATTCGCCACAAGTGCGCACGCAACTCAGCTGCATAGCGAGTAAAACACCAAGGGGCGCCCCACTGCAGCCGAGGAACCTCCATCTTGGGGGCGACGCACAGCATCACATTGCTTTCCAATGCAGTCAGATCCTCAAACAGCCCCCACTGACTGACGCGAACTCACAGGCCAACGGGGCGCCCCACGCCGACTTTCGGCGCAGCATTGTAGGATGGCCACACCAGTGCGGCAAGTTGCTGGACACCACCTCGGTGCCATCCGGATCTTGGCGCGTTGTGCTGCCTTTGGCCCCATTCGCACATCAGTCCGCTACTGACGCCATCTCACAGGCTAATGGGGCGCCCCACGCCGACTTTCAGCATTGTAGGATGACCACACCAGTACAGCAACTTGCTAGACATCACCTCGGTGCCATCCGGATCTCGGCGCCCCACTGCAGATGAAGTGCCTCTCAACTATGAAACCACCACTGTGACATCCGGATCTTGGCGCGTTGTGCTGCCTTCGGCCTATTCGCACATCGGTCCGCTACTGACGCCATCTCACAGGCTAATGGGGCGACCCACGCCGAGTTTCAGCATTGTAGGATGACCACACCAGTGCAGCAACTTGCTAGACATCACCTCGGTGCCATCCGAATCTTGGCATCTCAACGCCTAGTGGTATCTTCCATACAGAAAATATTGTTACGCTACCTTTGGCCCCATTCGCACATCAGTCCGCAACTTAGACATCACCTCGGTGCCATCCGGATCTTGGCATCTCAGCGCCTTGTGGTGTCAGTCAGAAAATATTGTTGCGCTGCCTTTGGCCCCATTCGCACATCAGTCCGCTACTGACACCATCTCACAGGCCAACAGGGCGCCCCACGCCGACTTTCAGCATTGTAGGATGGCCACACCAGTGCGGCAACTTACTAGACACCACCTCGGTGCCATCCGGATCTTGGCGCGTTGTGCTGCCTTCGGCCTATTCGCACATCGGTCCGCTACTGACGCAAACTCACGTGCCAACGTATTTTCTCCGCATTTTATACCCTATGCCGCATAACAGGTCATGTGACTTGTTTATAAAACTTTTCATTGGTTCATTTTACTTTTGGTTTCCTAATGATGGAAGGCTTGATCATATGACCTAAAAACAACACTTTTCATTGGATGAAAACTTTTTTTTTTTCCAAACGATGAAAGCCCCACCTTGTTTCTGGATGTTTCAGACTGAAGCTGGCGTCAGCATGAGAGCACCACCATCTCGTAGCTCCGTCGTAGTCATTCCGCGAGCAATCATGGCAGCCGCTCCCCACCAGAAGCCTGCAGGAGTCGGGGCCCCCAAAACTTTTGATGAATTCTCAAGGCGGAGGGGACGCTTTCGAGAATGGGGTCCAAGACCTAGCAGACAAGCGTCCGATTTCCAAGGTGTCCCAGGGCCATTTCAGTGGACCAGGCCCAAAAAGGAAAGAGCCTGCCGCCATTTTGAGAGTCCTGTGACAGCCGCCTATCGCTGCACCGCAAGAGTGGGCGCAACTCAGCTGAATTGCGGCTTTTGACACAGTGGACCAAAAACGGACGGAATGGCAACTGAAACGGTAAAGGGGCGCCCCACTACAACAGATGACACTCCACCTGGAGAGGCCCGTTCACGCCGCCTCCCCCGGGGCGCCCCACGCCGTTATTCGGAGCAGCATTGTAGGATACCAAAACCAGTGCGGCAACTTACTGGACATCACCTTGGTGCCATCGTTCTGCTGCCTTGGAACTATTCGCACAACAGTTTGCTACTGAAGACCCACCCCCCGCGACGCCCCACGCCGTTATTTGCTGGGTGGCAACTTACTAGACATCACTTTCGTGTCATCTAGATTTCAGCGCGTTCTGCTGCCTTGGAACTATTCGCACAACAGTTTGCTACTGATGACCCGCCCCACGCCGGAAATCTGGACGTTGTGCTGCGTTGGGACTATTCGCACAGCCGACCGCTACTTCGTTGTTTTTCCCTAAAAATGTTTATATGTTATTACTATTTTTGTTTTCTTGTATATATTTATAAATTATTAAAGTTTTATAATCTTACTACTTTGTCGGAGTGCTATATATTTTTAATGTGACACATAATTGTAAAAACTTTGATGTACAAAGAGTCATCCCTGGAATCTTCCGCTTCACGCTCGGTCCCCTCCCCAATCACAATACAGGATGGTTTTCAGATAATAGCAACGCTTCTGCTGTGACGGATCTCATCGAGTGTGGGCCTTGATCTACTATAACTCCTTTGAAGAGGGGTGAATCTTTACAGCTGTGGCCATAAACTACATCTGCAGGGCTAGCTGATACCCTAGGACCAGCCTGGACAATCGGACACAGAGGAAAAAGAGTGTCAGAGGGTGCAGTAGTGAATAGGGCGAAAGGGAGGTGTCGGGCGGGCACAGGGTGTGATTCTCAGGAAAGAGCAGCGCAGATGGGGGGAGGTTTATTACCCATGCATAAGACAGAGAGCGGGGGTGACCACTGCCTGAGGGAGATGCTTGCGAGGGTGGGGAGCCATGCTAAGGATCGACAGCGTGCACAGAGTGGGTCTGGTCAAGGCATCTAAAATGGCTGCCGTGCACGACAAAAGTGTGGCATTTGAAAAAAGACAAGATGGCGCAGACAATGTTTTTCAACACTTCCTGATTTCCTTCGAATCGAACGTTAACAGACGTTGGGGCATATTACCAAAGTTAAGCGATATTTATCCCTAACGATGCATTGCAAAGATTTTTTTACCGTCAGAAATTATCGCAGATAAACCTTGCTATTATCAAAGTTTATCGCAAATACGATAAAAACCGACCGCAATGCATTAATATCGCTGAAAACTCAGCGATATTCATGCATTACCGAGCTAATCCTCTTAGCCATGTTATCCACCTCCCATAGGATAACATGGCTAAGAACTGCTCAGGGCAGCTGTTACTTTTTGGAGATATTCGCGCTTATCTCGAATATTTCCAAAAGTTGATAATAGGAGATAGCGATGTTAGCGACTGTTTCCAGTCGCTAACATCTTGGCATGCCCACTTTGCATGTCATTAGTGATAAATATCACTCACATGCAAAGTGGGGCCCAAGATGGTCGCTATCTCCTACTAGCCGTCGCTAACTGGTGTTAGCAACAGCTAGGTAATACAGATATAATTTTATCTCCGCGAAGCGGAGCGCTGTTACAGATATATATCTTGTTTTTGAACGTTAATTTCTCAAAATGCACTGAAGCACATATATTGAGACCTAGCAAAGGCACATCGGGCTACCAGTCCCTAATATTTTACCAAGTTTCGTGCAAATCCATTCAGCCGTTCGATTATTATTATTATTTATTTTTTTTGCCCCGCGGGGCCCTTTTAAAACCTCCACATCAAACCTAGGGGATCAGCGAGGATCTACTATGCCCCCTTATGGTCATTTGCCCCTTCGCTTTGGCCTCCTCTTGTCTCTCGATCCTACCGAGAGACAAGATGGCGGCCGCTACGGACTGTTTGGAATGTTTACAGACACCGGAGAGCCAATCAGCTTCGCTTCGCAAAGCTCCGTAACGCGAAAAGTACGCGAAGCGGTGCGCTGTTACAGATATATATCTTTTTTTGAACGTTAATTTCTCAAAATCCACTGAAGCACATATATTGAGACCTAGCAAAGGCACATCGGGCTACCAGTCCCTACAATTTTGCCAAGTTTCGTGCAAATCCATTCAGCCGTAAGATTATTATTATAATTTTTTTTTTTTTGCCCCGCGGGGCCCTTTTAAAACCTCCACATCAAACCTAGGGGGTCAGCGAGGATCTACTATTCCCCCTTATGGTCATTTGCCCCTTCGCTTTGGCCTCCTCTTGTCTCTCGATCCTACCGAGAGACAAGATGGCGGCCACTACGGACTGTTTGCGGCCACTACGGACTGTTTGGAATGTTGACAGACGCCGGAGAACCAATCAGCTTCGCTTCACAAAGCTCCGTTGCGCGAAAAGTACGCGTCCTAGGCCGCTGCCCGGTCCGCGCTTACAGATATATATCTTTTTTTAAACGTTAATTTCTCAAAATCCACTGGAGCACATATATTGAGACCTACAAAAGGCACATCGGGCTACCAGTCCCTACAATTTTGCCAAGTTTCGTGAAAATCCATTCAGCCGTTCGGGCTAAAAGTGAGGCCAACCGCCCTATGGAAATTAACATGGGAAAAACGCGTTTTGGGACCCCCCTTTTTTCTCGGCCCCCCCTTGACGAACCCCCCCCAAATTTTCAAAGGCTGCTCAGAAACAAAATGTGCCATTTTCCTGAAAATTGCAGCCAATTCCGTCCACAAACGGCAAAGTTATTAGACATAGAATTTTCAAAAATCCCATAGAGAAAAAATCCTAACTATATATACCTACTGGCGACCGCCAGTAGGTAATATATATATATATATATATATATATATATACATATATATATATATATATATATATATATATATATACAGAAGGAGCAAACTGGGAAATATATATAACTATATATATATATCTCCATATAGGTATACAACCTTTACAACACAACCTTTACAACGCACTACCAATACAACAAAACTTTTACAACGCAAAATCCATTACAACGCATGCATTTATAACGCAGTCATTACAACGCATGACACTACAACGCACACCACTACAACGCATGCCATTACAACGCAGTCATTACAACGCATACCATTACAACGCATAGCATTACAACACATAGTACCCTACACTATCCAACACTTACCCTACTGTTGCACCCCCTGGAGTTAGAATAGTAATTTTTACCCCTACACTATCCAACACTTACCCTACTGTTGCACCCCCTGGAGTTAGAATAGTATTTTTTACCCCTACACTATCCAACACTTACCCTACTGTTGCACCCCCTGGAGTTAGAATAGTAATTTTTACCCCTACACTATCCAACACTTACCTTACATGCTATGTAATGTAATGCGTTGTAATGGTATACGTTGTAAATGTAGTATGCGTTGTAGTGGAATGCGTTGTAAAGGTAGTTTCAAAGAATTCGTTGTAATGGTATGCGTTGTAATGGTGTGCGTTGTAATGGATGTTGTGGTGTAAAAAATGCGTTGTAAAGGTAGGCGTTGTAAAAGTATGCGCTGTAACGTCATACATCCATATATATATATATATATATATATATACATATATAATGAAAAAATTATAGATTGTTTATAATGCAATTATACATTATAATTATTTCATTATTTTAAAATGGTAAAAGAAATGTAATTACATTATTTCTACACAATCTTAAACAATTTATTACATATGAAATAAAAATGAAATTGTTATTGTGGGTGGGAGTTTTTTTATTATTCTTTAAGAGATATCATTTATTAACTATATGCGTATATTTTAGTAAATTAATTTCTAATACACATTTCATTTGATAAATTAATGTGCTCTAATAGTTTTGAATAGTTCTAGCTTTAAAATAAATTGTTTAAACTAATATACATATATAGTCTATATTAAAATATTTTTCATATTTTCTTTTTCAGAATAATAAATAAACTTTAATATTTTTGCCTGTACTTTCCCTTTGAAAAGGTACCACTAGTAACTTTACACTCGTAAATCATGCTGTTGGACACTCCAACTCTCGCTGTAGGCTTGAAAGTCTACACTTGAGCATAAATGTACACTAGGAAATGGTGAATAGCAAAACTGTGCAGAATTACACCTCAGTGCAGTAGTCGACTTGCACATGAATATATTGCAGTGGCGTAGCAAGGGGGGGGGTGGCACAAGTTTTGGGGAGCGGTGGCCTCCCCCAGCTCTTACCTGCAGCCGTTGTGTGGTGGCAAATGCAGAAATCGTCAGCAGCCCCCGCTCTTACATGCAGAGGCCGCAGGCGGTAAACGCATGGACCCCCGCGGGCGGCCAAAGTTCTAGTTATGGCACTGATAAATCGACACGTTCATTTACCTTTGTGAATCTGCCCCAAAAGGTTTCTCTGTAGAATAATTTTATTTTGTTAGCTCATTCTCAAGGACTATCTCAATGGGCCAAGGATGGGCATTTTGAGAGGGGTGGGCACCATAACAATATGCCAAGAGCTATCACCAAGTTGCAATGGTCAGCATTATGCCAAGGGTTAGCATCAAAAAGTCAAGGATGCCTGCAATATTCTCTACATTACCACCAATGTGTATGGCTGGCATTATCGATTGGATGGGCACCAATTTGGCAGGAATGCCCACATTATGGTAAGAATTGCAACCTTTAAGCTGAATATCATTATATCTTTAATGGGAGGTGTTTACTTCCCACCACTTTCAACGTTCACCAGTTCATCAACCACAACTGGAAAAATAAGCAATCATATTTGTCTCATGAAGTTATGAATTATGATTTATCGGTTTCTGGTGGTATTAAATGAACTACATTTCTAATAGTCTGAGGTCACGATGGCACGATTCTTGCTCGATTGACCCTAGATTTAAAAGATGTAAATATGATTTCCCACCCTGCAAACCGTGATGTGCCCCCCAAGAGATGTCGATGAAGTGATGTGTGTATATTCTGATACAGATATAAATTAAAACCAAACGTTATTAAAAACCACAACACCTTCTCTTGGAAACAACTAGGTGTCTTGTGCCTGAGCTAATAAAACCTCGACACCATATGGGAGACGAGGAAGGGGGTCTTTGAAAAGGGGGGTCTGTCTATGTCCTGCTCACACAGAGTCAGAGGTGGCGTTGATAGTAACTCTTATTAAAAAATTCTGCCTTGTCAACAAGAGCGAAACGACGTGGCTGAAATATGCACGTGTTTTTCAAACCAAGAAACCAGCTGCGTCTTCACGTCATAAACGTGTAACGTGAACTTGTGAACAAGATGTCAACCCGGAGTTTAAAGAACACACAGCCACCGCACTCTCCCAGGCTCAGTTTTAAGAGTATCCCTTGCTCGCATCCATCCGAAGGCAGGCTGTGACGCTATGTCCAGGTTGTAAAGTTTTAATGCAAACAACATCAATCCCTCGGTCCACGGCATAGGGAGGGAGGGGACGCGAAACTGGATCAAATTTTCTCTGATCAAATTCTCCCTGGCCCTGGCTTTGCCCTTCCGGCCAGAGGGGTGTTGGGAATTTGATGCAAAGAAGGGGCGGGGCAGGGGGGTGGGGGGATTACTTGAGGATCAATGTGAGGTTTTAGAGATGTATGCACAGCTGGAGACTATGATGCAGCAAAGATACGTCCTCAGGTTCTTATGCAAGAGCATAGGCGCTCCAGCGGGCAATGTTTGCAAGAGATAAACAAAAACAAACGAAACCTAACATAGCATGCCATTACAACAAAATAAGCAGTGCTGCAACAAGGATTTTTTGGCACCACAAAGAAATCTATATTTTGATTCATTGGAATGATTTTTATGCTTTTACAGTCAGTCTGTTTTCCAAAGCTGGTGGCCATTGAGGCTCCAAGTATCAAAAAAAAAAATAGTACATTTCCGATATATCACGCTGTGCTTACAATTATTGCGGCTTTACTAAATTTTTGGTTTCCCAAAAGTCCCTGGGAGTGTACTTGGAAATGTAAGAAAATCGTAGATTTCCGGGCACACACTTAATTGCAATAGTTATTTTCCTAGAGGGTGTCAGTTGTGCTCCCTGTAACTGTTATCTCCTTGGAACACGGCTCTTCCTTCTTTTCCAACATTCAGCATAGAATAACCCTATATAAAATATACTAAGTGGCTGATGTAAAGTTTAGCAGACAGGGTATTCCGTCGCAAAAGTGACATAGGGTCTTATTATGACTCTGGCGGCCGCCATGCCAGTGCCACGTGGTAGGACCCCCAAAGTTGCGCCCACTGGAATACGATTGTAATCTGTGGCGGGCAGTGGCAAGGCGGCGCTGCAATGGCAGCAGTCTGTAAGACTCATTGGAGGGGCTTAAATGCAGACCTCCGCAGTGACAGCCCCATCTGCAAGTTCCTGCACGGTGCGGCAAACACCATGATGCACCATGCAGGAACTGGGGTGCATAAACACAGGAGGGCACTACATGCGCCCTCCTGATTGCACCCACAGGCCCTGGAGCGGCAGGGGACCCTATTAGGACTCCCTTTGTTGCCTCTCCACCACCTTTTTCATGGCGGTCGCACCGCCATGACAAGGGTGGCGGTGAGCCAACTCAAAATATGCTCGGCAGTGCCAGCTGTAGCACTGCCTGCATATTTTTCCCTGGGAACGACCACTGGCCTAGCGGGATCCTTGATCCCGGCGGTGCAGGCGGTCTGGTAGTTGTCCGACAGCCAAAGTTATAATACTGCAGGCGGTCCCCCAGTGCGGAGGTCATTGGACCACCACCACTACTACGGCAGTCAAATGCACTGTCGTAGTCGTAATAAGGGCATAGTACACTGTCTGCCGAACTCTCTCTCCCGCCCACCTCATTTAGAGACGTGTGATCCATAAGGTTTTGGTTGATGGAGCCTCATTGAGCCAGTCGACGAAAAGCTTTCTCTGGCAACCCGATGGAGTAGTGGGCTGTCGGAGCAAGGGCATTACACAGGCCATCCAATCTAGTTGTATGGTGTAATGTCCTTTTTTCTGTCCATCGCGGACATAAAAAAATTAATCACCCCCTGTCACGCACCCCACACAGAAATTCCTGTCTCTAAAACAGCACACCTTATTTTCCAAAAAATACTAAAATCTCAAATGCTCAAACCTTTTCCCCTTGCCTATATAGGCAGTACATTTTGATGCCAGGTTGCACTTTCCAAGAAAGTGCACAAAGTAATCCTAATGCTGCTGCATCTTTCCTCCCAGCCTTCAAAGTATGCTCACAGATTGGCTGAAAAATGTATTATGCTGCCTACCTCTAAAGCTAGAGTAAAAGTGGGTGTCCCTGACACTGCTCTTTACCCTTGTGGGTTTTGGTGAGACGTGCAATGGCACCTGGGCTCAGCTGGCAGAATTCCGACAACAAAATGCTAGTCTGTTTATATATATTGTGTACTCTTCCACAACCAGATCTCCAATAGATGTGCCAGTGTTGAAAGGAACTTTTATAAAAGTAACTTCAAAGTTGCACAATGTAAATGTACATTGGCATAACACAATACATTTTCTTATTTTTAAAAACAGTATTTTTTTCATATCTGCTTAAAATAACATAATTCTTTGTAATTCATCATTAAGATCTATTTGCTTCAAGTTATGATGTAAGCTTGTCTTACATTTTGTAATACACATTGCTCTACACTATTGATATAGTATGATACGCAAAATGGTAATTATAAATTGCAAAACTTCAAATGGCCACTTAAATTATAGAACCTTATATGTTTAAAAATGATCTATGTTTTCATATACCACCAGTGATCTTAAATTCAACATCCTCTCATGCAACATTTCTTTTTGTGCCAACATATGTGTGTGAAAACTGACATTGTATAAGGTATTCTACCTATAACAGATACAATGGGGTTATTTTTCCATGACTACAATATTTTAGAAACTTTGTTGGGGCACGAATAGGTAGCGTTAAGATGTATGTTCCTTTTTAATATATAAACTACATTTCAGAGCCAGTGTTCACTCTCTAACATTACCATCTTAGACAGCATGCTAAGGGAACTCCTTTCTGAGGTGGATGGATGCCATGGCTCAACGGTATCTGTATGCGTCAATTCTAAGGCAGAAATATGCAAAAAAGTGATGGTTGAAATGGTTGAATTAATCTCAGCCACTAGTAATTACTCAGGCCGCATTGGGTAAGATATGCCCAGATGTGTCCCATGCACACTGTTCCACTAGAGCCAAGCTATACTCCACTGGTTATCCCTAATAAGGCTGAAACTGTTCTTGGGTTGCTTGTGTTCCTATTGATGGAGGACCTGGCCTGGTGGTTCAGGCTGGAGTGCTCCTATTAGAACATGGTGAAGATTGATTTGCATATGGCTGGGTTAAAACTGAGGTGGCATCCTGTGGAAAATAAAAATGGACTAGGATGCAGCCTTAAATAATTACAATTGGCTGAGATTGATTCGAACATTCTATCGCATTTTTGTATACGTCAGTGTGACTACCTAGATGCCAGGCTATACCCGATTGAGGAGCCCTAATAAGGCGGGAGCAGCCGCTTCTCCTTTCCCTGCCAGCAAGAGCGCTGACTGGGAAATAGAAGTATGCACCCACCCTTCTGGACCATTTACACTGCTCCTTCCATGGCCCACCTGTGGCTCGGTGAGGGGGGCCGCATGTCCCCATCTCTATTATTGTGTTTTCTAAAAAGATTAGTGATCCCACTAATCTGGGGCCAATATTAATTTTGGCCCCAGGGCGGTCCCTGTGGGAGCCCTCCTCAGACCCTAAGGGGGCAGGGTATCCCTACCATTCTCCTTTATATTTTTTTAACTTTAACTCAGGACAGAGTACAAAGTCTCGAGTTCTGTAATTGCGAGTTTTGTAATGACTGCCAGCAACATTTTTCGTCATGTTGCTGACAGCCAATCAGAATGCTCATCCCGTGGGAGCGTGTCTCCAGTGGGAGCAAATTAGCCCAAAGGGAAAAAAGCTCCAAACAAACTATGGAAAATGCATGGGAATTCTGTTTTGGGATATATATATATATATATATATATGCAAAGCAAATCCTCGAACCTCCACGCCAACAGCGTAGCGAAAGAAGAGAACAGACCCCACGAATTCAGGCAGGATGTTAGATTTATTTGAGGCCTTTCAAATGTATATATATATATATATATATATATATATATATCCAACAAAAAGTTGCCTGCAGTGAAGGAGCCCAACACAGGTAAGTAAGGATTCGCCACAATTTATTGGAAGATAACAAAATTCAGCACAACGAAAGTTGCCTTGTTAGAGGTGTAAGTCCTTGCCCAACGCGTTTCGTGCTCAGCTGCACTTCCTCATGGGCTGCGGGCCATTGGCTTGAATCCAGGTTACAGCAGTTTTTCACCAAGCTCCGTTATTTAAAGAGATTGAACCGCCTATGTGGGCGTGGCCACCAATGTGGCCCGATGGTCTTTGTAGTCCTGGTGCTGTTTTTTCTCATGTGAGTTGCTGTGCTGGTTCAAGAATACTTTCAATATTATCCCCAGTGGGTTACAGAGGCAATGTCACGATGTCTGTGATGTGTTACAATCTTCCAACAAGCCTTTCCTGTCCCCATGCCACAACGTCGATTGGCGCTGCAGCGGGGGCCGTGTAAACACGGCGGGGCTCTCCTCGCGGCTCAGGCGGTGCCGCTTCCAATCCAACAAAAAGTTGCCTGCAGTGAAGGAGCCCAACACAGGTAAGTAAGGATTCGCCACAATTTATTGGAAGATAACAAAATTCAGCACAACGAAAGTTGCCTTGTTAGAGGTGTAAGTCCTTGCCCAACGCGTTTCGTGCTCAGCTGCACTTCCTCATGGGCTGCGGGCCATTGGCTTGAATCCAGGTTACAGCAGTTTTTCACCAAGCTCCGTTATTTAAAGAGATTGAACCGCCTATGTGGGCGTGGCCACCAATGTGGCCCGATGGTCTTTGTAGTCCTGGTGCTGTTTTTTCTCATGTGAGTTGCTGTGCTGGTTCAAGAATACTTTCAATATTATCCCCAGTGGGTTACAGAGGCAATGTCACGATGTCTGTGATGTGTTACAATCTTCCAACAAGCCTTTCCTGTCCCCATGCCACAACGTCGATTGGCGCTGCAGCGGGGGCCGTGTAAACACGGCGGGGCTCTCCTCGCGGCTCAGGCGGTGCCGCTTCCAATCCAACAAAAAGTTGCCTGCAGTGAAGGAGCCCAACACAGGTAAGTAAGGATTCGCCACAATTTATTGGAAGATAACAAAATTCAGCACAACGAAAGTTGCCTTGTTAGAGGTGTAAGTCCTTGCCCAACGCGTTTCGTGCTCAGCTGCACTTCCTCATGGGCTGCGGGCCATTGGCTTGAATCCAGGTTACAGCAGTTTTTCACCAAGCTCCGTTATTTAAAGAGATTGAACCGCCTATGTGGGCGTGGCCACCAATGTGGCCCGATGGTCTTTGTAGTCCTGGTGCTGTTTTTTCTCATGTGAGTTGCTGTGCTGGTTCAAGAATACTTTCAATATTATCCCCAGTGGGTTACAGAGGCAATGTCACGATGTCTGTGATGTGTTACAATCTTCCAACAAGCCTTTCCTGTCCCCATGCCACAACGTCGATTGGCGCTGCAGCGGGGGCCGTGTAAACACGGCGGGGCTCTCCTCGCGGCTCAGGCGGTGCCGCTTCCAATCCAACAAAAAGGCAACTTTCGTTGTGCTGAATTTTGTTATCTTCCAATAAATTGTGGCGAATCCTTACTTACCTGTGTTGGGCTCCTTCACTGCAGGCAACTTTTTGTTGGATTGGAAGCGGCACCGCCTGAGCCGCGAGGAGAGCCCCGCCGTGTTTACACGGCCCCCGCTGCAGCGCCAATCGACGTTGTGGCATGGGGACAGGAAAGGCTTGTTGGAAGATTGTAACACATCACAGACATCGTGACATTGCCTCTGTAACCCACTGGGGATAATATTGAAAGTATTCTTGAACCAGCACAGCAACTCACATGAGAAAAAACAGCACCAGGACTACAAAGACCATCGGGCCACATTGGTGGCCACGCCCACATAGGCGGTTCAATCTCTTTAAATAACGGAGCTTGGTGAAAAACTGCTGTAACCTGGATTCAAGCCAATGGCCCGCAGCCCATGAGGAAGTGCAGCTGAGCACGAAACGCGTTGGGCAAGGACTTACACCTCTAACAAGGCAACTTTCGTTGTGCTGAATTTTGTTATCTTCCAATAAATTGTGGCGAATCCTTACTTACCTGTGTTGGGCTCCTTCACTGCAGGCAACTTTTTGTTGGATTGGAAGCGGCACCGCCTGAGCCGCGAGGAGAGCCCCGCCGTGTTTACACGGCCCCCGCTGCAGCGCCAATCGACGTTGTGGCATGGGGACAGGAAAGGCTTGTTGGAAGATTGTAACACATCACAGACATCGTGACATTGCCTCTGTAACCCACTGGGGATAATATTGAAAGTATTCTTGAACCAGCACAGCAACTCACATGAGAAAAAACAGCACCAGGACTACAAAGACCATCGGGCCACATTGGTGGCCACGCCCACATAGGCGGTTCAATCTCTTTAAATAACGGAGCTTGGTGAAAAACTGCTGTAACCTGGATTCAAGCCAATGGCCCGCAGCCCATGAGGAAGTGCAGCTGAGCACGAAACGCGTTGGGCAAGGACTTACACCTCTAACAAGGCAACTTTCGTTGTGCTGAATTTTGTTATCTTCCAATAAATTGTGGCGAATCCTTACTTACCTGTGTTGGGCTCCTTCACTGCAGGCAACTTTTTGTTGGATTGGAAGCGGCACCGCCTGAGCCGCGAGGAGAGCCCCGCCGTGTTTACACGGCCCCCGCTGCAGCGCCAATCGACGTTGTGGCATGGGGACAGGAAAGGCTTGTTGGAAGATTGTAACACATCACAGACATCGTGACATTGCCTCTGTAACCCACTGGGGATAATATTGAAAGTATTCTTGAACCAGCACAGCAACTCACATGAGAAAAAACAGCACCAGGACTACAAAGACCATCGGGCCACATTGGTGGCCACGCCCACATAGGCGGTTCAATCTCTTTAAATAACGGAGCTTGGTGAAAAACTGCTGTAACCTGGATTCAAGCCAATGGCCCGCAGCCCATGAGGAAGTGCAGCTGAGCACGAAACGCGTTGGGCAAGGACTTACACCTCTAACAAGGCAACTTTCGTTGTGCTGAATTTTGTTATCTTCCAATAAATTGTGGCGAATCCTTACTTACCTGTGTTGGGCTCCTTCACTGCAGGCAACTTTTTGTTGGATATATATATATATATATACATTTGAAAGGCCTCAAATAAATCTAACATCCTGCCTGAATTCGTGGGGTCTGTTCTCTTCTTTCGCTACGCTGTTGGCGTGGAGGTTCGAGGATTTGCTTTGCATATATATATATATATGTATATATATATATATATATATATATATATATATACATTTGAAAGGCCTCAAATAAATCTAACATCCTGCCTGAATTCGTGGGGTCTGTTCTCTTCTTTCGCTACGCTGTTGGCGTGGAGGTTCGAGGATATATATATATATATATATATATACATATATATATATATATATATATATATTGCGCAAACAAGGCACAAACCCATTCGTAGCCCAAGATGGAGAGCACATACGGAAAGTTATTCAAACTTGATGCTTTATTGTGCAGACCCCCCCTGACAGACGCGTTTCACCTTCGGCTTCCTCAATTTCAGTTTCGCTGTGCCTCACAGAAGTATTTAAAATAGCAATACATCACGTATTTTCACTAGGCATAGAAGACGGACTTACGCAGCATTGGAGGTACAATTCATGGCGGCCATCTTAGAACGTGCTATTTGCATAGTGATATTACAAAAGTGCTTGAGTGAAATGTGCATAATTCAAAAACATGATTGTAATTTTGATCGGTTAGGAAAATTCATATATACATATTTTTAGATAAGTTCCAAAATGTGATTGTTTAGCAATTGTAAATACAAAAATCATGTGCTAAAAAGCAAAGGTATTTGCTTTTGTTTGTATACAATGAGTATCCGCTTGGTTCATGTGTACATGTAAATGGATGGTTTCCAATAGTTAATTATTCAGCATTCTATAAATACAGAATTGATATGCTACAAGCAAAGTAATTTACTGTTGTTTGTGTTCACTGAAAATCGTCATAACCCCTTTATGCCGACAGTTGAGCCCTGAATGGGCAATCAAAACGTCAAAGCTATGAGAGTGTGGTGCCTCTGACTGATATGTTCCATATTTCAGTTTATGAAGGAGTAAGCTTGTATGTTCTTCTTCTCTCATCAGTCTAAGAGCACCCACATCTCCTCATCATTGTTGAGCCCTGTCAGGGCTTTGGTTTGGAGGTCGATAATATATTTCGACTCCAAAATCCTAAGCTTTCACACCCTATCTCCATCTCTCTCATGTTTCTCTACCTGGTCTATACAGCAGAATTTGAGGCGGTTCCGATTGCTCTGGTGGAATTATTCAAAATGTCGAGCAACGGGATATGTTGCATCTTTGTTCGTGATAGACGTATGTGCTCAGGATGCGTTTTTTTGTCGGGTGGATGGTGCTCCCAATGTATCATTTAGAGCAGGGACATGTCAGGCAATAAACCGTAAATTCAGAGTTGCAGTTAGGAAACTGCTTGATCGTTCGGACAGGCCTAGGATCCCCTGGTCTACCCTGGAAGTTGGTCATTTTGCTATTATGTTTGCAGGCCTTACATCGCTTACAGGGGAAGAAACCTGCAATGTTTATTTGATTTTTAACCCTGGGGATTGTGCTATAGTGGCTATGGATCAGATGGTCCCCCAATGAGGGACATCGTTTGTATGTAACCAGTGGGCGTGCAGGAAGATTACTCCTAATGATATTATCTATTAGCAGGATATGCCAGTTCTTTTTGAAGATCTGTAGGATACTACTTGACTTTTCATTGTAGCTAGTTATCATTCTCACAGGGCCCTCCTGTATGGTTTTACTGAGTCCCTTCGCTTCTAGCAGGTCTACCCTATTGATCTTCTCTACCCTGGTTTCTGCCTGATGTAAATTAGCCTTGATGTAGCCTCTCTCTTTATATCGTTGCAGTGCCTGTTCTTTGGCCTGACCGAAGTCATGAACGGTGGTGCAGTTGCGCTTAAGGCGCAATAGCTCCCCAAATGGTATGTTCTTTATAAGACTTCTCGGGTGGTGGCTTCCTGCATGTAAATCGGCTTTTTCCAAAGTAGGTTTCCTGAACAAGCGAGTCAATAAAGTAGCATTTTCAATGTATACCTCCAGATCTAAATAAGTCGCAGAGGTGTCACTGGTGTGACTCGTAAATCTTAGATTCAGATCATTGTTGTTCAGCTAGGCCACGTACTCCTCAGCCCAGGAACGGCTGCCGCGCCAAACAACAAAAAGATTGTCTATATATCTTGCCCACAAAGTTATTTTATCAATCCATGGGTCATTGGGTTCTCCCAGGCCACGTGCTTCTTCCACCAGCCCACAAAAAGATTTGTGTAGCTGGGGGCGAAGCACGTGCCCATCTCGGTCCCGCGTTGTTGTTGATAAAGTTGGCCTGCAAATGTAAAGTTGTTATTAGTTAAGCAAAAGGTGATCATATTTAGGAGCATTTTGTTATGTTTCAAAAACTTCAACTGTCTCTTATTCAGGAACCATTCAACAGCTTTGAGTCCATCATCATGATTAATGCACGTATATAAACTCATATGTCCAGAGTAATCAGGAGCATTTCTTGTTACCTTGTAATGCCTTCAATTAGTCTTAAAAAAATAAATATATATATATATCAGAAGGATAACGTTTTATGAATAGGTTGTATAAACACTAACTCTGTATAAATATCAGATGATCTATTCTGTCCAGATGACGTAAGTAGTTACATCAAATAACTGCATTTTGTAACTTGTTAAATATACAAATGTGAGCCACTGTTTTTATGCTAATGGACTCTATACATATTAATGTCAAATATATCCATTAGTATTTCAGTAACACTTAGCAACAGTATGTTTTTTATTTTTATGAGCAATGCATTTCTGTTTGTAGCACTTGTGGTAGTTGTTGTTATTTATGTCAAAAATATGGTGGCGTGTCATGTGATCAAGACCGCTTCTCTGCGGTCAAAAGGCGTCATCACAGGCACTGTCGTGTATTAATTTGTTATGCCAAAAATAAAGCACTTTTGAATTTACCATATTCAGCCTCTGGAGGTCCGTACCTGGAGGGTCCCATCGGGAGAGCGCTGAGCCAGGATTTTGTGTGCTCATTCAAATTGATTGGAGCAAGGCTGTCTCCGATATTATGGACCCTCTCCCCATTTGTAGCGAACCACTGTGCAGCCGACTTTGTCGAAACAACAAAACTGACCCGGAAGGAGTATGAGTTGAGTTCGCCCCCTGCCTGTTTAGAATCAGATATCAGAAGACGGCTGATCCAGTGAGGAACTGGTGGCGCCTGAGCGGTCGGAGGACTCAAGGGACCGGACGATTGACATCTGAAACGATTTACTCAGCAGGGGGAGAGATTCTGCGCTTTGATAGTGAGGTGGCGCAAGAAGGGGGCAAGCACCTCAGTATACAGTGCAATTAAGGTGTATAGCATCATGTCAAATAACGCACTGTGAGAACGCAAAGCTGCAGCGGAAGCTCTATTTTTAACACACCTGAAATGAAAAGTGAACAGAGTGGCCAAAACAATAAAACCATGAACAATGATGTAAAAAGCCTATTAAAAACTTTAGAAAAATTACTCAAAACCGAGTTCACCAAATGGTGGGAAAAGAAATCACTGGGAAAATATAGAGACGCTAACAGAGTACCTAGGGGGCTAAGAGTGTCGATCGCGCCGACATTTGAAAATTCGAACCCCTTAATGCTAGAGGAGTGGGCGTAAAATAACTTACAAGCCTCAATGAATATGATTCTAATGCTCATAAAATATGCTGAAATTGACAGCGAAACGACACTCAAAGAAATTGACAGGATCAATGGCTTACTTGATGGACTAGAACAAAAGCATATGGTATCCAAGGGCCATGCAGAAATTAAAGAAAGGATAAAGAAACATGAGGATGTAATTAAGGCATGAAAAATCTTCAAATTCGGACGAGATAAAAACGATTATGAGACTGGAAGAATTTTTACGTTCTCCATAAAATTTGACACGTTCAAAAGACAAGCACTAACAAATAAACTGCCTGAAATTAAAAAAACATCACAAGTAGGCAATGCCATCTCTGTTTTAGATTCAGAAATATCACAAGCAACAGTGATTCAGATGACAATAGGGAAGACATATCAGGCTTGCAAACAATGAAGGCAACTAACCTCACACCCGCAGAAGAACTCAATTTTTTATGCCAGGATCGGCGTCAAACTCTACGCCCACAGAATCCTCAAGTGAAACAAGTAGAAGGAGGAACCAACGTAGGATGGAGAGGAAGAGGAAATTCAAACAGCAATGCAAACAGATGGCTACAAGCCAAAAAGTGAAAACGCGCAAAGCACCAGCAGATAATACCTTAATCAACTTAATGGACATAGTTTTAACAACAGCCGAATCTTAACTACTATCTTTGGGACTCACCTATTGTCCAGAGAGCAACTTTCGATATAACCAGTCAAGAGAAGACGTGTTCATATTTATTCGAAAATTTAAACTCATAAAATTTCGGATGTACGTTGTTACAGCGCATGCGTTTACTACGCATGCCTTTACAACGCAGGTTTTTAAATGCAAGTCATTACAACGACTCGCGTTGGGGGGTGCTAGATAGCGAATAGTTTAATTTACTATTCCAACTCCAGTCACCGTGGATAGTAGGGAAGGTGTTGGATAGTAAATTAAACTATTACCTATCCTAGAGCGCCCCCCAGCACAATTCGTTGTAATGACTTGCGTTGAAAAACCTGCGTTGTAAAGGCACTGCGTGGTAAAAGTTGCATTGTAAAGGATGTTTCCCTAAAATTTCACCAGCTCAAAGTTTCGACGGCCAATTCCACTGACGACCCAATATCTCAAGAAAGTGACACCAATTTACAAGCAATCGATGTCACTACATTAAGGCTGTTATAATCTGTAGGCAATGATGACAATGACTCCTCAGACTCCACACAACAGGACATGTCTTTAGCCGGGATGAATATCAGCAAAGCAGCACAAAGTCCTTTTCGCCCAGCTTCAACATACGTTCCAATGATGCCAAAGGATGCTACTGATATATTTACTGACATTGTGACAGAAGAGCTAAAACAACTCAACAGGATCACTAATAGGAAAAAACATCGGAACAAATATCACCAAACCCAGTACTTTAACCTGATGAAAAAATTAGGCAGTAACAAAGATATAATAATCAATAGGGTGGATAAAGGTGGCAACATCCTCCTTTGGACTAGACAACAATACTTAGAGGAGGCAAATAGACATTTAGAAGACCTAGCTTGTTACAGAAAAGCGTCAATACAGGATCTACGTAAAACAAAAGAAACTGTGTTAAAACATCTATCGCAGTGGAAACGAATGTGACTATTAACTAAGAATGGGACTATTAACTAACAATGAAATGATTTTTTTTTTTAATGAACATCCCATTACACTAATCCTCCATTTCATACCAAAAGTCCATAAAAATATCACTCCAATCCCCAGCAGGCCAATCATCTCGGCTAGAAAGAGTCTACTAGAATCCATGTCAAAATATGTAGACTTCTTTCTACAGGAGTTTGTAACCAAGTTACTATCTTTCGTTAAAGACATCAGTGATTTTCTAAGAAAAATAAAAGAAATAGAATGGGACCAAGACTATCTCTTTATTGTGATGGACATAACATCTCTATACACAAGTATTGATCATGACGACGGGATTGCAGTGATCAAATATTATCTTGACCAAAGATCAATTCATTTTCACGGACACAACTGCATGATAATAGATATGATAAAACTGTGTTTAAACAATAACTATTTTCTTTTCAACCGAGACGTATACCAGCAATTGAGGAGAGTGGCAATGGGGGCATGCTTCTCCCCCAGTTATGCATGTCTTCATGCATGCTGGTGGGAGGAGCATGTCCTCAAGGTGCAACATAAAACCACCTGTGACACCCATGTCAATCACTGGTGGCGACACATCGACGATGTTTGCGTAATATGGAAGGGCACAATAGAGGAAGCACAAATATTTGTATCCTCTATCAACAACAATGATTTAAACCTGATTTTCACATCCCACATTAGTGATCAAAGCGTTGAATTTTTAGATGTGCAAATCTATGCACAAAACGGTGAGATTCATTACAAACTCCACCGGAAAAACACGCAGGAAACTCGGTTCTCCATGCCAGTAGTGCACATCCTAAGCACCTCATATGCAGCATCCCTTATCGGGAATTCTTAAGAATATGTTGCATCTGCAGCTCTGATACAGATCTTGAGCATGGCCAACAGGAAGCAGTTCAACGTTTTCCAGCCCGAGGTAACAAATATGTTGAATTACAAAAGGCCCTCACCAAGACAAACTCACATACTAGAGAGGCTTGTCTAATATCCAAAGCAGACAACATTAAAGTCACCACTCCTTCCATCATTGTAGCTGAACCCAATACACAGGAAATCAGAATGATCACAACACATAGTAGACAAGAGAAACAGATCCGACATATTATAAACTCCCACTGGCCAATTATCCTTACAGACATTACACTAAACCAAATCCTCACAGAGCAACCGTATATTACATTCAGATGAGGACCCTCAATGAGGGACGCACTAGTAAAGAATAGCCTAGTATATATATCAAGTAACAACATGGTTATCTAAAAAACAGTTTTTTTTCAAATGCAGCTCTTGCCGAGCCTGCAAATTCGGAGAAAATACTACTGAATACAGAATAGCGTTCAGTTCAAAACCTGTCCAGATCAAAGGCCACTATACATGTCGCACTGATCATGCAGTCTATATTTTAAAATGCGCATGCGGGCTCAAATATGTGGGTAGTACAAAACTTCAAGTGTTTAATAGAATTTTACAACACCTTAGGGCAATGGTCAATTCAGATCCCAATTATCCTGTGGCAAAAACCTATATGAGCTCAAATACTTTGTTATAGGGGCAGTCCCAACGGCTAGGTGGGGAGGCAATAGAGAAAAAAACGTCTACGACAATTGGAATCACAATTCATTCTTGATCTGGATACCCAAATGTCAAACGGTTTGAATACTAGTGAGGATCTACATAATTTCCTATAATGTCTGATTTAGCTCACGATATGGTACACATCAATGATCTTTTATCTTTCATACTATCCCTCTTTATTAATCTTGAATCATGATCAAACAGATAAGAATCACCTTGGCCCTCTTATAAGGGTTAAATGAACAGTGAAAATTTGAAGTTGTGTCCAATACACCTTGATTATGTCCTCTAATTGTCGAAGTTTAAGGAAGCATCAAATGAGAGCGGTGGATTGTGTGCTCATATATATATTCTCTCCAAGGCGATCCTCAAAGGCAGTAATGGAGCACTTGCTAGTGGTGCGGACTTGCAGAAGGACCACGCCGCTAAACATAAAACAAGTTTCCCTCCCGATGAAGAAGAGAGCCTATACTCACGATATGGCCACATCAATCCTTTAATTCAAATCAGGTAACTAGCTGTATTTCCCCGACGTGTTTCGGTCTTGTCAGACCTTGTTCACAGGTGATAGCAATCTTGCTCAACTAACACCAAAGTTCTATTCCACATTTATATAGTGTTTGACCCCTTGTGGCTCCCCTGAAGGGTTGCAATGCATTATGGTCTTTGTAGTGTCACAGTTTTTAAAGCCCCATCAGATAATTTGCTGTAGACAGCCACATGCAGTATTTTTAAAGAGAGCAGCCAAAATATCGCTCTGTTACACAGGTCCGTTCATGCTGTCTAAACAGACCCATGCTGTGATTATTCATGGCGACTGCTCTACCTTATGTCACTTCACAACTTCTCTCCAAGGTGGTCCTCAAAGGCAGTAATGGAACACATGCTGGTGGTGCAGACTTGTGGCAGGACCATGCCGCTAAACATAAAACAAGTTTCTCTCCAGACGAAGAAAAGAGCCTGCACTCACGATATGGCCATAGCAATCCTTCAATTCAAATCAAGTCACCGGCTGTAATTCCCGGGCGCGTTTCGGACTTGTCAGACCTTGTTCACAGGTGACGGCAATCTTGCTCAACTGACACCAAAGGTCTATTCCACATTTATATAGTGTTCACCCCTCTGTGGATACCCTCGTAGGTTGGATCCAAGTTTTTCTAAAAATCCAGCAAAGATCATTGATTCTGTACCTGGATATTACAAAATAAAGTAATGCATGAAAGTACATTGCCTTGTTTCTGACCGTCAGGCATGGAGGTTGGATATATTCCTATTTAGCAAAGAATGGGATGAGAAACTGATCCCAGGAGGTAAAACCTTTATTACGTACGTTAAATCTTCCTCAATTCCTTCCAGCCTGGTGCTGGGATGCCCCAGACTGTATACTGCTGAGTTAGGACATACAGGAGAGTTACTAAGTACTGGACATATTACTAGCCCTTTCAGCTTAGATGCGGTGTGGTGCGTTGCAGATTTGAAAGGTTTTCAGTTCAGAGGAGGAGTGTCTATCTTAGGAGGTGCTTACACATCTTCATTAGTAAATATTTGATGACAACCACTGTAAATAATTGAAAACAGATGATTACAGTTTATCTTTCAGAAGTTAATTAACTGCCAGTTGTATTTTGTGGACCATTTTGAAAAATGGTCTGATATTTATTGATCTTTTGGGAGATTGAAGCCTCGTCAGCCTTGGTTCTTTTATTTTTACTTTGTTGAAACATGTTTATGTCTACCTGATAACTGCATGGAGATTTGCATGAGAATTTCAGGATCTTTAATTATGTACATGAAAGTTCTTGTTGGACGGGATTAAGTTATTGTGTTTTTTGCCTACATTTGTTAAAATGGTGGAACTTTGATCAATTGGCAAACCGGTTCATTGGATTCATTGATTTATTTTTTTGTAATCTGTTGTACAATGAAAATAAAATAGATTTTTCATTCTTCCCCCACACGTTTACGGGGAGGAAAACACCATCATAATCCACGTCCACAGATGCAAATTCAAGCATCCCTCAAAAATCTTAGCTGATTTACTTTTTCAGGTCTTTACTACAAATAGCTTACAAATCTGTCCTATTGTATCTAACCCTTTAACCTATGCATAGAGTACTTGTATTTTTCACCTTCCAGCTGTTGGCTTGAGACATTATAAATCACATCTCAGATAAGCCCACATGTGATTTTTGTCTCTCACCAAATTCAATGGCTGTTTCTGGGCAATCCGTCTCCTATGGAGAACTTTGCAATCCAGTGTAACGTGCTCTACCTCTCTTGCTCTCCTGCCCCTCCCCGACACTGCTCTCTCTTTTCCCATCTTCTCTCAGTTGTACGGTGTACTTCAAACCCCCATCGAAAACCTAAGAACAGGCAACTAAGAATAAAGTATAACACACAAAGATGCCAGTCTGATGGATGCAAAAGACACACAAATGATGGCCGGAATGCCGAACGAATAAGGATTCCTCTCCATTCAAGAGATCTGGGTTAAATCCATTGTTCTATTGCTCACCATGCCACCCCAGTTTAGACTCAGCAATATATATCAGTCTTGACCCTGCTCTTCATGGGGACAGTTCAGCATGAACTGTCAAGCCAGGTCCTCCCTGACCCAGAAACAAGCCTCATGAGACTGGTTTCAGAGTATCACCCCTCATCATCCAGGCTAGTTTGAATCTGGTGGCACAGTGAGCCGGGGACCCACGTCTAGGCATACCCAACGCACTTAAGGCGAGAAAGCAAAAGACACAGAAATGCTGGACGGAATGTGGAACAAATCAAACATTCACCCCCAGTCAAGCGATCTGGGTTAAATCCATTGTTCTTTTGCTTGCCACCTCATTTTAGACACAGCCATATGCCAATCAGTCTTTACTCTGCTCCTTGTGAGAACAGTCCAGCCTGAACTACCAAGCCAGGTCCTCCCATGACCAGAAACAAGCATCCTGGGGCTGATTTCAAGGTATCACCCATCATCGGGCTTGCCTGAATCCAGTGGCACAGTGAGCCCGGGAACCACGTCTGGGCATACCTGCCACACTTAGGGCAAGACAGCATAAGACACACAAATGATACATCCGTGAGCATGTGTGGCAGCCATCTTTTAATAGTTTTTGTTATGCTTTATTACCAAAGCTGCTCTTGGATCTTTTTTGTGCTTGTGCCTTCATATGTACATGGAACGGCCATCTTGAAGTGGATTTCGTGATAAAGTATAATAAAAAACATTGAAATATATCAACCACTCACATACACATATGCATGAGTAGCCATAGACGACAAGAACAAACAAGCCTTGGCAAATTTATTCATTTTATTCCCGGGTGTCACAGGAGAAACTAATTTGCCAATACTTGCATTACAGGGCAGGATGATGGGTGGGCAGAGACAGAGGTGGGGGATGTATTGGGTTACCGAAAGGAACAGAGGTAAGCCCCAGTTTAAAGGTAGGACTAGACACATTCCATTATTATAGAAAAATAAGCATTCAGATAATTATTATATATATATTGTGACATTTCCCCCCCCCCACACTTTTCATGTTTTGGGACGTCTTGCTTCAAACGATTCAGAAGTCTTCGAACTGTTTTTTTTTTGCTTAAAAAAATTAATATATATATATATGTACTTATGTTGGTTTAATTTTTGAATCGGGGTTTGTGACGTAGATCTGCTCAAGGACTACATCCATACCATACCCCAAAATGCCCTCTCGTTTATAAATAGTAAACTGTAAACCATACGCTTCACCCGTGAGTGACATAGGCCCCCACACCGCGACTGAACAGCTTTATCGTGAGTGCTGTCCCACAAAAAATAAAACTAACACACACAGAAATTATCATATTTGGCTGTCTTTGAACGGTACATTAACGGCAACGAAATTCAAACTAGTTTTAAGTGAAGTTTGTCTCTTTCTTCAGGGCAGCATTGGTTGCATTTTTGTTCACATGAAGCGACACAAACTAACGAGCGGCCGAGGGCCCGTTTATCACACTTCTCGACACGGACTCACGTGGGGCGATAAGGCGGGTTGCTACATTGGGGCCGGAGAGAGAGTCCCACCGAGGCCTTCCCGCTCGCGCTGCGCTGGCTGCTCGCGCGCTCCAGTGTGGGAACGCCTGCCTGCCAAGTTCTTCCGAGGAGATAAATACAAGGTTTCCGCCTCCAGGGCTCTCAGCCCCTCTTCCCCCCCTCCTGCCCTCCCCGTGTAAGAGCTATCTTCTCTCTAGGCACATCAAGGGAAGAGAGCTGGGGGCCGCTGCTTGGGAACCGAGGCCTAGTCACCAGAGCCAGAAATGTTATGTTATGTTATGTTATGTTATGTTATGGGCTGTGCTGTGTCGACGAGGCCCGTTGTGGCGGGTCCAGATGCATTTAGTAAAGGCTTTACCTAAGTGTTGCAGGCAATGGTCAACAGCACTCATTTTTAGGGATGGGATATTATTTTTCAGCGTCATAGGCTGTCAGTGCAAGAGAGATGGATACTGGATGTGAGACAAAGGACAACAGAAAAGGAGAAAATAAGGATGAAAAAAAGCTGTTATGAGATAAACAAAGATGATGGGGTAGATTTTCAAACATTTTGCGCTAGGTTAGCATCACAAATGTGACAAACCAGCACAAAATGCTATTTGACCAATTTACTTTCAGCACAAAATTTGTTTTGTGTTGGAAAGTACCCTACAAGGTAAAGTAGTGCCAAGCAGTGCTTTGCGTTACTTAGAGCCAAGGGGGCGTTACATGGGTGGTACATGGGCGTTCCCATGCTACCACCCATGCTCTTTGACGCAAAGCTCTATCTGCAAACAAATGTAGACAGGGTTTAGCACCAACATTTAACACCGTCTGAAAGGAGGCGTTAAGAGGAGAAATGTTTTCATTTCTCCTTTCTTTTCCTACTTTGCATGCGAGCTGCACTGTGCAGCACACATACAAGGTGGGGAAAGTGTTTGAACTTGTCTTGGCATAGTATTTTGTACAGGAAAGGTACCCTCACTGTAGAAAATCTATGCTAGACTCAGGCACGTACCCAGGGCCGGACTGGGAACCACAACCGACCCCGGCAAAGTGCTCAGCCGACCCCCCCTACCCACTGGGGGGTGAGGGGGGTGGAGATGCCACCGAGCTCTTTACCGGCCGATTTTGGTACAGGGCCGATTTTGCAGCTATGCTGCTAAACCGGCCCTGTAACAAAAATGGCCCTCAGGGGCCCAAAACCGGCCCCCACCCGTGCGGTGCACCAGGGGATTGCCCGGTGCCCGCTATGGCCAGTCCGGACCTGCACGTACCTCAGTGCTAAGGCGCTAAGCTGTGTGCCTGGGGCACAAAAGCTGAATTCAGTGCCGGTGAGGAGAGAGCCAAATCTCTATAGATATGGCGCTCTCCTTCTCTTACCCTGTCACGCAGCACTCTATATATATGGCGCTATCCTTCTCTCTCCCTGTCACGCAGCACAGCATTTCTGCTGCTGCGCTGCATTGCATGACTTCTTTGAAAATCTGCCCCATAGGGTGGTATGAGGTGTAAACCAGACTAGGCAAATTAGGCAATGAAGCAAAGTGATATATTTACTCTAGTTTTAGGTTAGTGCCATTTGGACAAACATCCACTGTATTTTATTAAGTGTGTTGTCTCACAAGGCACTACATATTCCAGTCCTTACTTTACATTTAATCGCATAATGCAATAATTTTGGTTCAGATCACTGAAACCAATTGGTCTAATACATGTGGAAACAATGATTTGTGGAAGGAATGCCCTGTGCTGCAATATGCGTCCCCTGGTGACATGGAGCATTAAGCAGCCATACTGGGGACAGTCAGTGATTGAATAAGGAGAATAAGTCAATGTGTACACAGAAAGTCAGGAGGTGAGAGTTACTGTTAATTTTAATGATATTGACAATAGACAAGATAGCTTAAAATAAAATATTGATACACTAACGGATTTTGAGCGACACATGCGATTCGTAAAGTCCCAAGGCAAATTCAAAGTCGCAATATCAATGGCACATCGCAATTGGTACCCAGCAGTGGCCGGTAATAAAACAAATTTCATTGCGTGCACTGCATCACCAAATGCGATGCAGTGCGTGCAACGAAATTAGTTTTATTTATTTATATGTTTACTTACCTGTTAAACTCCGTAATCCATACATTACTACCCCCCACCCTGCCCCTCCCCTTCCCCACGTCACCGCCCAGCCGGTACTCCCACTACCGGCCGCGGCTGTTGGTAACTATCTTTGCGAGTCAGCGTACACTTGGCCACCCATAACCAATCGTTAAAAAACAAAGAGCATGAAACAGGTATTCCTTCTTCCTCACGTTTGGCAATGGTTTATGACGGCAATTACTCTTCTCAACTATTGATTCAACACTGGCACCAGAAAGGGAGTGATATCGATTTGCAAATGCCTTCAAGAACTACTTCCACTTTTGGAATGTGGAGTATAGGGAGAGGACAGAGCGATTGAGGAGACCCCTTCATGCTCCCTCGATTGTCCTTCTCATCATGCCAGTTTTTTTCTGATGGAAAACACTACAGTATTTTCAATTTGGCACTGCTTAATTTGTAAAAAAAAGTGGGTGCCAGTGCCCAAAACTTTACTCAGAAACCTGGAGCTGGCACTATTAGATTACTCCAAATACCAAGGCTGGTAGTCTTAAATCCACTACATGCCTCTTTAACCTCTTGGCCGCGGCAGTAATTCCGCCGCGGCGCTAGGGGCGCCGCGCGGCGCCGCCATGCTCGTGACGGAACCACTCCATCACGAGCCGCGGTGGCGCTGTGCTTGTGACGGAATGGTTCCATCACGGCACCGCCCGCCTAATAGAACCCTCAGGGCCGGCGCGAAATCAGCGCCGCGCAGGTGCGGCGGCCGGGCCGTGACGGAACCATTCCGTCACCAGCACAGCACCACCGTGGCTTGTGACGGAATGGTTCCGTCACGAGCATGCATGGGGTTAATCCACCACCAGACACAACCTTCTCCTTTGTCTCAGTCTTGCAGGCTCCTGTTTCTCCCTTTGTGACTTTTTTCCCGTCTTTCTCTTCCTCCTCCATTCCCCTTCGTGTGTTTTTCTCCTTCTTGCCGTCAATAAATGTCTCAATCAATGTCTGATGCGGAAAAATAAGCGCTAGTCCCCAAAAATGAGTGCAGGTGATGTTTGCCAGCAACCACCGGCTCAATTAAGCAATGCAATTTGGAATGCAGAGATGGAGGTTTGCTGTCCCTCAGAGGCCTATATTCTATGTGGGATGATTTGAAAAGAAAATCCTGCCTTATTAATATAAACAAACAGGATTCTGCAAATCGTACTAAAAGTCCATTTTGTGCTGGTACAGATCTGTACATCTTTCGCAGCACAAAATAAGCCCAGGGTGATAAACCAGTGACGATGCAAGCACAGCTATTACTTTGCGACTCAGGACTTTGTGCATCAGGGCTTATGTGTGTTGCTACATTAAAAATGCAGTAAGTCTTACTACTTCCATTGCACTACTCAATTCAGCTCTCTTAGCATTTGACCTTCTAATTATTTATTTATCTATTTATTTTGTTGCCCGAACTCCTCCCCCTGCTCCCTTCTCCGGCCCGCCCACCACTTTGGCAAGGGAAGGGCCGCTGTTGGTCTGCCTACTTCAATTTGCAGTAGACGGCACCATCTTATCGCTCTCCATGGTGGGCATATGGGGTCCTTCGCTTACGGGTGACTCAGAGGTCCTATGGGCGATTTAGGCCTATGAGAGTGCCATTGTGTGGTGTGGCAACGTGATGCATCTCTGTGGCCTCATCAAAACCATTGTTTTAGACAGTAATCCCCAAGTGTCCTGACACTAGCTATAACCTTTGATGTCTTCTGGGGCATTCACCTCCAGCCCTTCCTCTAAGCGCTTGTTGGACATTCATAATGCCCGCAGCATCCTCTTGCGCCCGCCAACAATTTCGGGTCACCGCCCTCTCCAATGTCTTCTTCCATCCTCCTTCTCTGCAGCTGGTTTTCTCCCTGATCGTAAATGTACACTGTCCTGGAACAGTATAATTAAGGTGTTTTTCAGTGCTCCCTTAAGTAGGAGCACCGTCACATCATTACAAACAAATGATGACGTCACTAGCCACTGTTCATTCACATATTGCCTCAGGGGAGGACGAATAGCCTTGATGCACAATAGCTACTCTCCCTGCACCAGATCCCCAAGATATACAAGTGCATACTTTTTGATCTGTCTTAAGTATTTTACCTTAATCTACATCTATATCTATATCATATAATATGATATAGTTTTAAAGTCTGACTTGACAGCACTTCTGTAGTCAGACTTTAGGTCAACACCAGGAAAGGAGCTTTGATACACAGTACTGGGAGGGGCTCAGGATCCGCCCACATTTTATTCTTCTTCTCTACTAGCTTTTGATTGGGAAGAAGGCGTGTGGTTTTGCTGAGAAGGGATCTTTGCATTGCACTTTTTGCCTTGTTGGAAAGATCATTATCAATACAATATGCTTCTTTGTTTGTTTTGACAAGCCAATTAGGAAGCCTGTAAGTCAGAAGTCATAGGTTTGATCTGTATATTTTGAAAAGTTAGGACAAAGGCAGTAGGCATGGAATTTTTTGTGAAAGGCATATGTTAAAATCAGTAGAACTTTAAGAGCAGATTATTACCATGATAAACCCCGTAGACATAAATGATGTTACCTGGAACTCAGTTTCCCATTGCAGCCAAACGTTTTCTGTAGTGGTTGCTCCCTCTGGCAAGCCCATCTGGTAGAAGATTTATACTGCAAGAATCCTTGTTAGGCCTTTTATGAGATGGTGTATATATATGTGACAAATGTAATTGTGCACACATTTCTAACATTATGAACAGATTCCTGTTGGTTGCCTTGTGACCCAGTAGGTCTGAGTCAGTTATGGTAAAGGGGGGATATGGGAATAATGTGCTGCAGTTCATAGAGGATTAAGCGCCTAGACACCCGAGGGTATTAGTGTGCTCTACAAATTCTATGTTCATTTCATTTGTTCATTTCGAATTTGTAGGTCATATGTCATAAGACTGATCTGTTTATTATGAAATGTTATGGCAACAACAGAAGGAATGTCTTATTTACTAAGAAAAGCATATGATAAAGCCAATAGACCTGATGGATTATGGTAAAGCCAGTAGACAGGAATTTTGTTACAAAGAATCTCATAGATTACAATAGTAAACAAGGTTGGGTTTTGGTTCCCTTCTCTGACAAACCTTGGAGACAGAAGATTTGCACTATGCTAAGCTTTCTTAGGGTGTGTTAGGAGGATTGTATATTGTTTTTCAAACTGTAATTTTGTATACATTTGTAATTTTTTGCAATGTATTTAACTGTGTTCATATCAAAATATTTTTAAGATACGGCCTCGCAGCTAAAGCTGTCTGCTGCTCTCTTGTGATCAAAATAAATCATTTAAAATATTTAAATTATACAAATATAGAGGGGCTGTGAGTCAGTCCACTTCAGCCATTGTTCTATTCAAGTGTCATTCCCATTCTGCTTCCGCCTAGACAAAATACAGTATGGGGCAATGGATCAGCCCAACTCAGCCATTTTCTTTATTGCCCTGTGAGTGACTGGATTTTGTCTGTTCACTTGCGCATATCTGACAGAAAAATGAATATGCTTCAGTGCCAGGGCTAGTGAGCCAGACCCTCAGTTTTCCACTTTCTCTTTTTGTAGGACCCCTTTCATTTCACTACTTCTCCAGTGTTTATTGTTCTTTTTCTTTTAGGGGGCCAAACAACTTCCCAGATGGATGGATAAACATGGATAAAATTATCGAAAAATAAACAAAGATAAATGCCGACTGAATGTACAAAAACATATATACCATAGGGCAGATTTACAAGAACTGGTGCATCTCTGCATATTAGCAGAGATGACTCAGCGAATTTGCGTTACGTAAAAAAAACCTTGCGCCACCATGGATGTGTTGCATTTACAATACAACAAACCGTGGCGTAAGGATTGATAGATGCGTGACGCATCTATTAGCATAAAGGCAACGCATTGCTGGAGTCGTGTCGCAAGCACGAAGCAACTCCAGCAATGCTTCAGAATACATATTTCTATAATGCTGCGTCATTCCTTACGTCTGCTTCAAGCAGGCGTAAGGTTTTGACGCAGTTGCATCATAAAAGTGACTCAGTGAAATCTTGTAGATTTCACTGGGTCACTTTTACAAGGCTTTCTTACGTCAGAACGCCCACCCTACATACATTATACCTGATGCAGGTATAATGTAGCTCAGGGCTTTACAACGTGTGCATCTCCCTAGGTGCGTCACGTTGTAAATATGTCTCAAGTTGGTGCATTGTTTACGATGCCGTGGCGACCCAGAAGTGAGGCAACAGCAGCGTAAAGTTGACCCATGGGGCTTGTATATCTGCCCCCATATGTCTAGGAACCCTAGTTGCAAACCAGACTTATTGGCATTGACAATGCTTGTTGGTAAGTATATACCTGACCTGATAGAAATGTACATTTCTTCGTCGTAGTTCACATAATTCCAGGAATTTCACATTAAACTTCTTTTGCAAAATTCCCAAAATTACGCCATTACACCACTTTGCGTAATTATGCGCCATTTGAGGTAAAAATGTCCTGTCAATGGCACAATTCACAGTAAACTATTTCTAGAAATTGCTCAATTTATAGTAAAACTGTTAAAAAACAGGACACAAGTGACTTTTGTTCGTGGCCCTGTTTTAATGCATTCTTGTGCCAAAAACTAATGTGAGCACACACTTTGCATTAAATTATAGCGGGAAAGGACAGATTTGCATTTCGATTAATTAAGCGCAAATTTGCTATAATTTCACGTAATTGCATGAAAGTAAATTACGCAAATTTCATACACCCTCTAACATATACAATATGTGTATACAATATAATGGTAAAATATGTTGCAGACATGAACAATATAAGAGTACCTCAAGTCCTAAATTTAGCCCTAGCCTACCTGTAGCCCTGAACCTCAACCCTAGCCTGAACACTAATCCTAACCCAAGGCCTGGTCTGAAACCTATCCCTGAACACCAATCCCATACCTAGTCCTACCCTCTCACTGAACCCAACTCTAGCCTTGAAACTAACTGCAGCCCTGAATCTAAACCTAGACTGGAGCCTAACCCCAGCCCTGAACCCAACCCTAACCCCATCTTCAGTCCTGAACAGAAACCTAGCCCTGAACGTAACCTTAGACCTGAACCTAACCCTATACCCAAACATAATCCTAGGTTTGAACCTAACTCTAGACCTAAACATAATCCTAGCCTTTAACCTAACCCTATCAATCAATCACTCAATCAATTAATCAGGGAATTGAAGGTACGCTACTCACCCATGAGGTCTCAAGGCGCTGAAGGGGTACGCAGATCCGGTCAGCCGAACAGCCAGGTCTTGAGAGTCTTCCTGAAGTTGTTCAGGGAGGGGGCACGTCTGATGACTGCTGGTAGCTCGTTCCAGGTCTTGGCTGCTATGTGAGAGAACGATCTTCTGCCTGCTCTGGCTATGTGGATGCGCAGGGTTTCAGCCAGTGCGAGGTTGGAAGACCGGAGGTTATTTTTGGGTACGTGGAAGTTTATTCTGTCGTTGAGGTATTTGGGTCAGTTGTTGTGTAGGCATTTGTAGGCGTGAGTGAGGATTGTGAAGGTGACTCTCTTCTCCACGGGGAGCCAGAGAAGTCTCTGCAGATGACTGCTGATGTGTTAGTGCCGGGGTATGCCGAGGACGAGTCTGGCTGCAGTGTTCTGTATTGACTGGAGTTTGCGGGGTAGGGACTTGTTGTGGCTGGCGTAGAGTGTGTTTCCATAGTCCAGTCTGCTGGTGATGAGGGCATGGGTGACTGTCTTCCTTGACTCAGGGGGGATCCATTTGAAGATTTTGTGAAAGGTGCGGAGGGTGTTGAAGCAGCTGAATGTGGCGGTGTTGACCTATCAGTTAATGGCAAGTGAGGAATCGAGTACGATGCTGAGGTTTTTGACGTGGTCCGAGGGCGTCGGTGGGCTTCCGAGGGTGGGGGGGGGGGCACCAGGCATTGTACCATGCTGAAGGGGTGGTTCTATGGATGAGGACTTCTGTCTTCTCGTCGTTGAGTTTTGGGCAGCTGTTGGTCATCCAGACTGCGACGTCTTGCATTCCTCTCTTGAAGTTGAGTTTTGCTGTGGTGGGGTCTCTGGTGAGGGAGAGGATGAGCTGGGTGTCGTCGGCGTAGGATACGATGTTGAGGCCGTGTTGTCAGACGATGGTTGTGTGGGGGGCCATGTAGATGTTGAAGAGGGTCGGGCTCAGAGATGACCCCTGTGGGGGCCTTGAACTTAACCCTAGACCTAAACAAAATCCTAGCCTTGACCCGAACCCTAGACCTAAACATAATCCTAGCCTTTAACCCCTTCGCTGCAGGGCCGATTCCCCCGCTGTGCTGGGGGCAGGGGGGGGGCGCGCACAGCACCCCGGTGCTCATGACGAGCTGGTTCTCGTGTGCTCATGACGAGCTGAGCTCCTCACGGCCATACCCGTTTCCATAGAACGCTCAGCACAGCAGGGGAATTATCCCCGCGTGCTTGCGTTCTAACGGCCGTGACGAGCTCAGCTCGTCAAGAGCACACGAGAACCATGGCTCATGACGAGCTCAGCTCGTCATGAGCGTGGGAGGGGTTAACCTAACCCTAGACCTTAACATAATCACAGCCTTGAACCTAACCCTAGACATAAACATTATCCTAGCATTTAACCTAATCCTAGACCTAAACATAATCCTAGCCCTGAACCTAACCCTAGACCTAAACATAATCCTAGCCCTGAACCTAACCCTAGACCTAAACATAATCCTAGCCTTGAACCTAACCCTGGACCTAAACATAATCCTAGCCTTGAACCTAACCCTTGACCTAAACCTAGCCCTGAACCTAACCCTAAACCTAAATCTAACACTAACCCTGAACCTAACCCGTGATCTAAACCTAACCCTAGTCCTGAACCTAAAGCTAATCCTAGTCCTGAACCCAACCTCCTGAACCTAATCCTAGCTCTGAATTGAACCCCAGCTCTGAACCGAAACCTATCTCTGAACAACACCTAATACGTACTGTAAGTGCAAATGATATTATGATTGTTGGTATCTTTGTCCCTATGATATAATGCTGAAGATATTTTATAGCACAATAATTTGCATGTCATATTTCGGTAGCACACCCATATGTCGCCCATTACGCGTAGTTTTACAAAATGTTCACAACTCAGCATATATAAAATAGGCTTTCATTCTAAGCGCAGCATAGTTTTACATGGTAATTGTACACCCCGGGGTATAAATACCATTCAGAGTCTTTGAACTCGAAATAAGGGATAAAATGTTAATTTAATGTGTTTTTCCTAATTCTGAAGTGTGCAAATTTGGAATGTGCAGTGTTTGACTTTACAATGTGTGCCAGATTTTACCTGATGAAAATTATACAGGGAAACGCCATTGGGGTGTCTATCAATGCCTCAAAAATATTCCTGAATCGAGGGCAAACAGAAGTTTATGCCTAAATCAAGATTTTCTCAACGCTAAGAATGAGGGCCTGAGACGTACTCGCCGGCCCTCGGATACACATGGGTGCTACGCGGTGATCTTGGGAGAACATGAGGGAGATGCAGTGTTGCTGGTCATTGTCTATGCTCCTTGTGGACTCCAGTCCGGAACGCTACAGAAAGTGGTTAATATTGTACTGGAAGACCCTCCGGCACTGGCGGTGAGGAGTGGAGACTTTAATTTTGTATTAGATACAAATTTAGACAGGTAGAGCTCTGGAGTAGGAGAGGCAACCAAAGGGAAATTGGAGGCTTCATGCAAGCACTGGGGCTGTGCAGCGTTTGGAGAACTCCATAGTGGAGAGAGAGGGTATTAATTCTACTCCAGGGCCCACAACATGCACTCAAGACTTGACTATTTTCTCACTACAGGCGATTCACTCCCTAGATTTTGTGAAGTCATATACCTAGCGTGGAGAATCAGTGATCTCTCACCTTTGAAAGTGACATCCAGTAGAACTCCAAAACCAGGGGGGATTTGGAGAATGGAAACATGGTGCCCCGCCAACGAGCAGGAGGTTAAATGCTTAGGTAAGGCACTCAAGCACTATTATGAGATAATAAGGATTTGGTGAAGAGCCTAATTACACTGTGGGAGGCATACAAGGCTACTATCAGGGGAGTCATCATCGCAGGGGCAATAGAGGACATATGGGAGAGACATGCTAGGTTGGCTACCTTATATGGGAAATTGACTCAGTTGGAGAGGGAATATGTGGATACCCGAATCCCCATGGCAAGATAACCATGGAGTTAAAGAGGGCTGAGTAGCAGACAGTTGCCAACCACAAGTCCAAAATGGCCTATCTGGCAAAACAGAAAAGGATATATAAATGGGGAAATAAGACAAGAAAATTGCGAGCGTGGATAGGAAGTAAAGAACGAGATAGCAGGTTTCTTAGAGAATTGAAGGTGGGGTCCGGGAAACCAGTGAGAGGTAGCAATGAGATCTTGGAGGAATTTTCAGGGGATTTTAAAACATTTTACAATTCCCACATGCGGGTCCCTGACTGATAAGTACTAACTTTTATACATGTCTTCCCCATGAGATAGAGGAACATACGTTAGACCTGTAAATGGATATTACAGGTATCCATGGGTCCCATGCAATTCAGGAAAGCCCCGGGATTGAACTGTTTCGGCAATTGCACAGGTAGACAATAACCCCTCTACACACAGCCTTCACAAAGGTGTTTCAAGAGGGTGAGCTACAGGACAATATGAGCTTGGCGACTGTGGTGCTCCTCCCAAACCCAGATAGATGCAACTCATATTCCTATTAAATGTAGATGTTAAAATCCTGGTCAAAATTTTAGCGACTAGACTAATGGTGGTAGTGAGTTGATACACCCGGCCAAGAATGTTTTCATGACGGGGCGCACAACTAGTCTAAACCTGAGACGCCTACATAACAACCTGGCGGCAGTGGGGTCCTTGCTGGCGGGAAGGGTGATCGCCTTGCTAGACGCAAATAAGGCCTTCGATTTGGTGGAACTGAAATACCTATTTGAGGTGCTGGTTAAGATGTCGTTTGGGCCCAAATACATTTGGTGGGTCAAATTACTTTATGATCCACCAAAGGCCAGGGTGCGGGTTAATGGTCACACTTTGTGAGCATTTCGAGTGAGGAAGGGCTCGCATCAAAGGTGTCCACTCTCGCCGATCTTGTTCGCTTTGGTAATTGAAGTCTTGGGAGAATGGGTGTCACTGGACACTCAGGTCTAGGGATGGTCGAGTGGCGACAGAGGAGACAACTGACACAACGTTAGTGCATAACGTTGTATGCTGATGATATCCTATTGTATCTGACGAATGTGGCCCAAACACTGGACAGGCTACGGGATATTTTCCAAGTGTTAGGGGAGCATTCAGGCTTTGCTGTAAACTGGGACAAGTCTTTGTTATTCTGGACGGGAGAATGGAGGTAGAGGGAGACCCTCGCTCTGCCGCAGTGGATAGAGACAAAATAGTTTAAATATTTGGGGATCTGGATAACTAAATTTACACACTTGTAGTATGTGGCAAAATGTGGCTCTCTGCTTCAAAGGCTGGAGCAAGGCATGAAACATTGGCTGCCACTGCCACTTTTGTTAAAGGGGAAGGTGACGATGTTTAAAATGGCAGCACTCCTCAAGTTCATGTATGTCCTTCAGAATAGCCCTTATAAGATCACGGGCGGGTTCTTCAACAAGGTGGGCGCACTAGTGTGAAAACCACTCTGGGCGGGGGAGGGGGAGGAAAAGCCCTGTATAATTATGAGAGCCATTTAAAGGTCTAAATATGAGAGCGGCATCACCTTACTGAATGTGAGGAAATACTATGAAGCAGCACAAGTGAGTGTGGTAAATGACTGGCTGGGCGTACGCAGACTGTGCTGACCCTGTGTTTCGGCATGACAGGTTAGGAATGGGAGATAGGAGTTACCTACACACGCTATACCGGGGTGGATAGCAGCATGATGCATGCCCGGGGACTGTGGTGGAAATCTGAAGGAGACTAACCATGGAAATGGGATGGGGCCGCAAGCTGACCCCAAGGACACCATTGTGGTAGGGCTCCAGATTGCGACACGTTGTGGCTCTGAGAGGGTTTCGGGGGTTGAATGACATTGGCCTTTCCACACTGGTGGATGTGCGGGATGCGAACGGAGTGGTTCCCTTCGACTTCCTGAAAAAGGTGTCGCGGATATCAGGGACGCAATGGCTGCGATATGGTCCACTGACACATGCCCTCAGGGAATGTGTGTCTCTAGAAGAAGAAACACAAGAAGACTCTCCACTGGAAAGTAGACTCCAAGATGGGAGGGTTAAAAGGATATTAATCTCGCAGACATATGGATCGGTGATGAGAAACACACAGCCCCCTCTGTCGAATTTGCGGGCAACATGGGAACAGGACTTAGGGGAGCTAGATGAGGATGACTGGCGGGAGGCTTTAGAATTCCCAGCAATGGTGGCAATAAAGGCGAGTCTTCACCTGATCCAACTAAAGATACTGCACCAGGCCTACTACACACGCACCCTGCTATGTAGGCTATGTAGGACGGAAGATGCCGACAGCCTTATGAGCTGTGGCCTGGCAGGCACTTTTTTACACACACTCCGGCGCTGTCTTTGCATACGAGCCTTTTAGGAAGTGGTTGGAAGTTCTCTGGAGAAGGCCACAGGGAGTTACAGCCACGACTGGCGCTGATGGGTAGATGGGGCCCAACAGATCATTCCTGCTATCAGAAGCTAATAGTAAATTTGGATTGTATAGTGGCAAACATTGGATATTGCTCAGAAATGGGGTTATGGTACTCCCCTATGCATCAAGACGGGGGACTTGGCATGGAGTTTTGTGACATAATGGAAAAGGTAATCTACAGAGGAAGAGGGTGACTGAAGAAATTTGTTAAAATATGGGGCGGGTGGGACATTAAAGTGGGTTGAGAAAGGGGTGAAGGTGGGCACGCACTTCAAATACTAGTTGAGGGGATGGTGAGTATTCAATTTAGTTGCCTCCACACATAAAAGCTGGGGATGAAGGGAGAGCCACGGAGATGAAGAAGACGGAGGGTGCCGATGTGGCCTCTGTACTTCCACTATGTACTGACTTTGTGTTTTGTATGCTAACCTACTTGTTGTTCTGCATAAAACAATAAAAATATGTATACAGGTGAGAGGATGTAGCCTTACGGTTAGAGCGGTCGACATTGAAGCTGGGGATCCGGGTTCGAGGCTCGGCAACGACGCTCAACATCCTGTGATTCTGGGTAAATCACTTAGGGCCATATGTAGGTGGCCAAATACCGGTCGGTAACGGCCGATTTCGGCCGATACCGACCGGTATTTGGAGTTTCAGATGTAGGGTGCCAAAATATTACCGAATCTGTAAATTTACCGAATCGGTAAATTTACCGAATCTGTAAATTACCGAATCGGTAAATTTACCGAATCTGTAAATTACCGAATCGGTAAATTTACAGATTCGGTAATATGGGATGTAGGTGGCACTGAAAACAGTGTCACAGGCCCTTAATAATTCGTTATTTACCATCAAATTCTATTTGATGGTAAATAACGAATTCCTGTGTACATGCACATCTGTGCATGTACACCTGTGCCATGTGGCACACATACATGTCCTAAGGGCATGTATGTGTGTCTCATGGCACACAAGCCTGAATTCGGTGTGCAACAGGGTGTCAAAGTGACATCCTGTCCCCCTTGTAAAATCGGTAATTTTACCGAATCGGTATTTACCGATTCGGTAATTGCCATTGGTTCCTATGGGCCTCAAGGCCCATAGGAATCAATGGCAATTACTGAATCGGTATTTACCGATTCGGTAATTACCGAATGTTACCGATTCGGTAAGTATTTCGGTAAAACTACTTACATAGCATTTACCGATTTGTAAATGCCGAATCGGTAAAATTCGGTATTAACAAATCGGTAAATGCCATTTACCTACATATGGCCCTTAATCTCCTCGTGCCTAACAAAAATCAATGTGTCCTAATGTAACTAAACTGGTGCCATGTAAATCGCTCTGATACCCGATATCTTCGGGTCTAGTTCGCGCTATATTAAACTAAAAAAATAAAAAGAATAATAAAAAAAATCAGGCGCACAAACCTTAATGATGCTTCTAATTTGCACATCATATTTTCCAGCAAAAATGCTTTCCCTTCATGTCTTTTCCTGAAAACTAGCTTTTGTGGTTACCAAAGAGTTAAATTGCATGAACATACTTGTGTTCTTCTGGTGGTTTTGCACAAATTGTCATTACAGCTGGAATAAAGCAGCCACAGATTGGTGTGTGGTTACAGAGGTCACCAGCGTTTTGAGATACTGGCGCCATAGCCAGGGAAAGGATTGTGAATTCCCTCATAATGGAGGCGAGGCAAACCCCACGTTGAGTAGGTTACTGAAAAATCCCCGCATTGTGTTTTAAAAGCAAAATGTATTCGATGTGCAGGTCCGGGATTGTTAACATATGGATCACTTGAATATGTACTCACACCATCTGTGTGTGAGTTTATGAACTTTTTAACTTTGATGCAATACGAAAAAAGTTGTGCTGCTTCGAAATAAGCGCTGAATGTCTCAGAACAAGCCCTGGCAACGCTAATAGATCTGGCATTGGGTGTCAGTCTCTTTTGGCTTTCCCAGGGCTTGTTTTGTCGCAGTTTTTGCTAAACTTTAATTTGGGAACGCTACTGAACACTCTCGAATCTAAAAAGAAATTGGCAAAAACAAAAGCTATTTTATTGGTCTCAAAGAATCACACAGTGCCATAGTTGCCCCCAGCCATGCAGAAGTGAACTACAAATGCAGATATTGCCCCTTAAAAAAGATTACACCTTGTTTTCGAATACTATACTCATCTGTATAGGCCGTAAGGTGAGATTTTAGTGCTATATAAAACTCCAAAATAAAAAAATAATTAATAATTATAAGTGTGAAGGGACTGTTGGGCCTTCTTGGTTAAACAGCCCATCATTCAATGAACAAATGGGGGAAGTGACAAAGGGCAAACGCATAATTCACTAAAATGTATTAAATCCTCACCAATAATAGTACTCATATGACGAGGTGTAGATTTACAACTTTTGGCAATTTACAATGTTCCTGATTACATACATGGAAAATTGTTCAGGCTTAGGTTTCTAGACATACTAGTGGGACCTGGCTTTTTGCAAACTAGCTGTCCTGCCCCTCTGGTCAGAGCCGTCTGCCAGCGCCATGAGACTCTCCGGATGTGATTTGTGCGCTATACAAATGTTCCTGACTTGACTTGACTTGAATGTCATGTGACCTGTCCCACGGGTTTCCAATTCCCTTAAAGTTCAATTGTACATAGAAAGGCGGTTGTACAGGATTCACCAGCATCAACGTGTCTGAGACTAAGGTGATACCACCTCATCTGCATGATCCCTCCCACGCTTGAAGCCAAACTAATTTCACAAAAAACACCAGCACCGAAAGGACTGTATCTTGGGGAAATAATGCCTCATTTGCATGAACACTCCCATCCATGAAGCCAAGTACCACGCTAAACTAGTGTAATCATTATCACAGAGTACATCATTTACTGATTAAAAATAACTGAAAATCCTCCAATTTCTGGTGGAAACTCTAAGGGGCATATTAACAACAGCATGCGATAGTTATCGCAAATCACGCTTAGCGCGTTTTCTATTATCGCCGCCTATCGCTGGTTGACATCGCCGTGTTAGCGGCTTATTAGCAATGCTTTGCACAGAGGCGATGTCAAAACCAGCGATAGAGGCGATAAGCAGAAATATTGTGTGAAATCCTGCGATGATCATGCATCGCTAATGTAAATCTTGATAATAGGCATGTGTGTACTTAACCATTTAATCCACCTCCCATTCACAGGATGCCTAAGTCAAGTTTCAAACAGGTGTTAGATTCCTGAGATAAACGCGATTAGCGCGAGTTTTCCTATCGCTTCGCGGGTCCGGGCCGGTATTGCTAATAGGGCGAAGTCATGTTTGGGACTGTTACCATGAAGTTTAGGTGAGGAACACCTACTTTGCATGTCATTAGCGATAAATATCGCTGACATGCAAAGTAGAAGAAAAAACGGCAGGACTCCCAAGGAAGCAAGCGCTAACGCATGTTAGCGAGTCCTTGTAAATAGTGCGATGGAAAATTCACTGCTTTTTCAGCGAATATCGCCAAAAAAGCGGTGATGAATCTCTTGAAAATATGCCCCTAAATGTGGAGAATACTCAGTCAACTTAATTTCCTCCCCATTGGAATATAATTGTGGAGACAGTTCAGCGGGTGGAGTGTACTCCATATTTAGAGCTTCATCCAGAAACTGGAGGATTATCCGTTACCTGCAAGCTCCATGTAGGATCTTGTATCTTGAGTGAATACCATCTCATATGCATGAACACTCCCACACATTAAGACACTTGCTACATGAAAGAAATTTCACAGTATCCACCGGCACTGGAAGGACTGTGCCCCAAGTGAACACCACCCACCGCATTGGTATGAGCATGTGCACCGATGAAGACAAGCACTGCACCAAAGTAATTTCACATTTAATGAACAGCATGATAAGGAATGTTTCTTGAGCGACTGCAACCTCATTTGTTCAACACAGTGATCTATAAAGAGAAGTAATTCACTCGAGGATAAAAACATGTATGAGTACAATAAGCTATGTTGTAATCACACAGTTAGGGGCCGATTAGGATGGAGGATTTTCCGCCTCCTCCGGGGCGGCGGAAGCCACCTCCGGCCCGGAGGAGGCGGAAAATCCTCTGCGGAGTCACCAAAGACCCACCGCCGCATTACGATGGCTGGTGGGTCTTGGTTTCTGTCCGCTGCTTTTCCGCCGCGGTCGGATTACAACCGCGGCGGAAAAGCTCTCATTTGGCTGGCAGTGTCTATCAGACACCGCCAGCCAAATTAGAAAACATTTGTAAACATGCTTTTCCTCGGCGGTTTTTCCGCCGTGGAAAAGCATGTGTACTTTTGATTTTGGGGGCCCGTTGCGGGCCCCCAGGGTGTAGGCGGGTGGGGGGTGCACATGGGGGGTACCTATGGTACCCCCCAGCATTTACATGCACAAAGCAGCAGGCACCGCGCGGTGCCTGCCGCTTTGTGCATGTAAATGTTAAACATGCACTTTTTAACATTGCGGCGGGTGCTGCTTGAAGCAGCACCCGCCGCAATGTTAAATATCCAGGATGTGACCGCCAGGGTGGCGGTCACATCCTAATTTGCACGGAGGGACCGCCGCAGCCCATGCGGACGGTCCCTCCACCTCTGGGATGGCGGACGGACGCAAGTCCGTCCGCCATCCTAATCGGCCCCAAAGTGTGCAAATCAAAATCTAAAATATGCTGAAAGTAGGGATGGGTATGGGTGAAAACGTACCATCAGGTTTATAACACTACCAGCTTTTCTCCACTGGTTTTAGGGCCCAAATCCACACAATGCCTTTACTGCAAAATGAAATATAACAATTAGTAACTTGCTCTGATTGACTTCTACAATGCTGAAATCTACCACATGCGCCCATGAATGCACCTGAAATGACTCTAGGAAATTTGCTTGGACCTCGGTCCCTGCGGTTTTCTGAATCCATCTGGCTAACAAATAGACAAAATATCCCTAAACCATTTTTTTTGTTGTTACAGGGGACCGATATTGCCGCCCCTGGTAACAAAATGGCCCCCCCAGGGGCCTAAAACCAGCCCCTACCTGGCAGCCCACGGGGAAACTCCCGGTGTCCCCCACGGCCAGTTCGGCCCTGATTGTTGGAATGTTCATTTCTTCACTGATTACTAGGTAGCTGTTATGTTGTGCCTATACTTATACTTTGTCTACACCTACATGAGCGAGGTCAGTGTTTAGAATGTGTTATGCGAGTGGAAAGTATGTTGTGTGCATTGCATATTTGTCAGCTGGTTATAGATAATTTCTAGCTGGGTTGAGCAAGAGTGGGTTGAGCAAGAGTCGTCATGCTCCTGGTGTGCATTTCTGAGACAGCCCAGCCAAGTACCATGCATCAGGCGTTAGACTAACGCATTTTAGTGTAGTGGCCCGCATCACCGCACTGATATGCATTTATAGCACCTCAGCTGTCTGCCGGGGCGCTGCTATTCAGCTCCACTGACTGTCAAAGCTCTTAGCTGGCAACTTGCGACAGGCTGGGGGCTGGCTCAGCCTGCGGTAATCACTGACTTCACATCACAAGTCTTCAGTCTCGTGATTTAATTTGCCCAATCACCATAAGTGGCCCTGCATAGTTTAAAGTTCTTTGGCAGCCCCAGGCAACGCCGCAGTCCATGTCAGACACACCGATCAACTCGCACGGCACTGGCTGCACTGAACTGCAGTGCAGGTCATGGCGGCTGCTAAGCCAGTCACGCACCACCACCCTACGGCCACGGTCCGAACCATTACGCCGGTCGGGCAGCAGATGAGCAGTGTATCCCAGGCTTCTCCACTGGAGCTGACGGGCTTCCAACAGGACTTGAGCAGCAAACTTACCCACTTACATCCTCAAGTGCATTTTGAACCTCTCCTTTACCAGTGAAGTGAAAAGTGTATAATGTCCCTATCTTAGACTCTGCTCCTCTCTGTCCGCAAATAAAGTGCACTTTGCAACACTTCATCTTTCTTAAATGCATTTTCCTCCTAGTCCTTCGATGAAGGATTTACTGTTTTCCATTTGTTGCCTCTGAAGTGCAACCAGTCCTCTGCTTCATTTGCTGGATTGCACCCTGCCTTCTCCCACCCTAAAACGAACTTTACCCTTCTCCACTTACAAGCTTTTTATTTTTCCACCCTCACCCCTCCTGGGAGCATTCTCTCCTTCAGCTTCTCTAAGTGCACCCCGTGCCACTGTCATACTTTTACTTTGCACCCTCACACCTCCAAGAGCATTCTCCATGTCCCACTCTGTTATGGTGCTCTTCCCTTCTCCCTGGAATGCTCTTCCCTCTCTGGAAGCTAACACTCTGCCCCCTCTTGGCTGCTTTTAGGTGTCTGTGCTCATAAGTGTCTTCTCCAGGTGTTCCTGAACGAAGTCACTGTGCAGTTAATGGCTGGAGGGTCACCACCTCTCCTAGAGAATAATGTTTTAAGATTCTGCAAAGACCCCAAAAATAACCTGGGGCTAAAACCAACTGACAGTGGGGCTGAATTCTTTGTGTGTCCAGGAGTTTTCATGCAACAATAAAAATGTCAAGATAACTCTGGGGAATAATGAAGTGCTGGAGCGAGATCAGAGTATTGCCTTGAGGCGTTTTTCACAAAATAACATGAATCACGCATATTCGCAAAACTGTATTTTAAGAGGATAAGCTGTGAGTTACCACTTTTTACTAGGTTAGTGCCCTTCCATTTCTGTTGCTTTGCAGCAGTTTTAAGATCCTATCGTTTATTTTTGCTTCAATGGGTGTTATTTTTTTATATTTATATGTCTCCTTTGTCTTCATTGCTTGCGTTTGCTCACAAGAAAGTGTCACTCATAGTGGTTGAATGTCACTCATAATTACACTGAAAGTATGTAAAAGGCACACATAAGCAATCTGAAACCGTGGCAGCTATGCTGAGAGTAGGAATGGTTCTGCATTTTAAAATAATCGGTATCCTTATATGCACTTATGTAGATAAAACCATTTGTTAGGCATGCCTCTCGCTGAACACCATTTGCGTGAATACCCAATTCTAAATCTGATTATTCACTCCTTTGAGGATGGAACAGTAGGAAGCAAAAGTTGTTTTCACCTGTTGCTATCATAAAGGAGTTCCAAGCTGCTCTGTCCGGGTTCTCTGAGAGGCTGTTAGTGCAGCGCTAGCTCTCTGAATATCGAAAAATAACAAGTACCCCCTGTCGAATTATTACAGCAATTCCTAGGGCAGGGCACTATTCAAGTGGAAAATAAATCCCAAGGCAATTTATAAGTTTATAGTGTGAGAGCAGAGAGCACAGCTTCGGGGTAAGGAAGGCACAATGGGTGATGGGGTGGACGACAAGCAGCATCTTTTTTTCACATTTGGGACAATGGGGCGAGGCCTAGTTATATACGGCTCTACCACTGCTCCTCTGCCCAAGCGTAGCACTTGATTAAAGGGCCAGACCATTTGGTGGGGGGTGGGGGGGCTATACATAAAATTGTAGATTGGTAAAAAGAGAATAACAGGGATGTTTTTCACCTCGGGGTTTTGAGTGACATAGACAAATTGAGCTTGGCTCTCATGTATTTCATGTCACTCAGAACCCCCTTGTTATTCACAGTTACACATGTATAATTCCATGCAATGTCCACCTTGTACGTGGACCAATAGGATGCCCTTCGACTGCCCCACCAATGGACATTCTGAGCATCTTTGTCTTGGATGTGCTGGGACAGGAGGCCTCATAGGCCTGGTACCTAATGTGTAACATCCGTCTCAGCAGAGTTTTTGAAGATGGAGGAAGCTGTGACATGGGGTCACGTGACTCTACCTTCAACACTCAATCAGCCACCTGTCGCGGCGCAACATTTCTAAATATACGTATTAAATAAATAAAGCGAGTCCCACTCCCCAGGCATATCAGGTTACTGGGCGTGCCATGCTGCGAGAATGCTAAACCTCGTCTACAGCTTTCTTGTAGGCGAGTCAACGATGTTTTTTTGGGGAATGTTCAGCCTTTTCCAAACAGCAGTGCCAGCTCGGGTTTCTCGGGCCCAGCCCTGAAATTTGCCTTTGCAATTAGCGCCGAGCCTTTGTGTACAGTGGGAGTTGGGACCCGTTCAAGAACTGAGGTTCTCTCAGCCCAGAATCCCAAAGTCTTGCGAAAGCATCATGTCCGCGCCTCCCCTTTGAAACGGACCCGGAGACGTGTTTCGTCCCCAAAGAGTGCGTTAGGGATCGTGTTGCCGATCGCAGAGGCATTTTCTTGGAAGGGATGTCTCGGGCCTTGCATAGCGTCTGCAGACGCGGTGCCTCTGCAGACACAAACGCGACAGAGGCCCCCGTCTTGTGGGGGGTGTGTCGGTCGGGGCCAGGACACCGTGTTCCTCCTGCCACGGTCTGGCCTGGCCTCGGGTCCTGCCAGATAATGCTAAGTTACTCAAGGGGTCCGAGCACAGACCGCCCCCCGTTCATTTTCATCTGGGAGGTTGGCAGGCCGGCCGGCATGTGCGTTTCCGCTCTCTTTTAAAGTTCGTTCAGCATCTTCTTACGTGAGCCGTCTGGCTTCCTCACGTCATTTCCTCGGGGCACGTTTCTGAAAAAAGCAAGCACGTACCTTTGGAAAACGCTCCGTTCATCGTAGTGCATTCATTACAAGACCCACTGATTTGTGCTAGGAAGATTGCACATAGCGCTATATTGAAAACAAAATAGTTATAGTCAATAAAGACAAAGTGAAAGGGGTAATAGTGGCTACAAGTCGTTTTAACAAGCATTAATGATATCTCGTTATAACGCAAGGGGGTGAACCCAGACAAAACACTAGGACCTGGGTAGAGTATGGTACCAAGATAGGTGGCCCTAGTGGACATAGTATATTAAGACAAACATTTTAACATCTCCTGTAAAATTAATCCAAAAACAATTTAAAGATAAATTCAGTACATTTGTTCACATGGAACACAGATTCTCATGTCCACCGAGAATCCAAAAGTACATATTCACAAAATTCACAAAATTCAAAGTCGGTGCCCCACTGGAAAAGGTAGGGTAAGTGCAGCGCAGTGCGAAAGTGAGGGTAAGTGGGATAAGGAGGGCAGTGAGCAATATATACATCCAAATCATATAAAGTGCCAATCTGGCCTGAGGTACATGGCCAAACTATTTACATAACCATATATGAGGACACATAAAAGATCTATCTCTGTTGTCCACAATGGTGAATTCAATACATAAGGCTATCGACGTTTCGACCCGGGGGAAATTGTAGATAGTTCGAGATCTTACAGAAGGGTCTTCATCAGGACCAACTGTGGGACACCCTGAGACCACCGGGGGTATATGGTGGTAAGTTAGAAGATGGGTCTTCAAGCTCCGATGTCAGGAAAGTACGTTGAGTAGTGGTTCTAAAGACAGTATAATTAATTCTTCTGGGTTTGAACGGATCTAAATCCCAAGATCTGAAAGGAGCAGCTTACATCAGTATAGTTTATCCAAATAATACGATATACCCCCGGTGGTCTCAGGGTGTCCCACAGTTGGTCCTGATGAAGACCCTTTTGTAAGATCTTGAACTATTAACAATTTCCTCAAGTCGGATTGGCACTCTATATGATTTGGACGTATATATTGCTCACTGCCCTCCTTTTCCCACTTACCCTCACTTTCGCACTACGCTGCACTTACCCTTTCTTTTCCAGTGGGGCACCATTTTTGAATTCTGTGATTTTTTTTAATAAGTACTTTTGGATTCTAGGTGGACATGAAAATGTGTGTTCCATGTGAATGAATGTACTGAGTTTATTAATGATTTCTCAGCAAACGTTTCGCCTCATTAGTACTAGTTTAACATCCGAATATAACAATAAGCAACTAAAAGGATGCCAGTTAAGTTTTGCTAGGAGTCTGCAGTACCTGTTGCGCACTGTTTAGTAAGTTTCAGTATCGTTGCACTACAAGAGTTGCTTAATTATGTGGCATGTACAGTACATCTATATCTATGCAGAAAATAATTTTGTACAAGTTTCTGATGAAGTGTGTGTTAGTGTATTTGATGGTATGCATGAGTGTGCAGTATGTATTACTGTCTGATGGTTCGGCTGTGGTAAATGGGTGTCTACTGCGGTTGTGTGGTTGTCTTATGGTGGATGTGTGGGGGCTTCTGAGGGTGTGGTGTCGGGCATCAGATAGTGTGTAGCGAATCCCCAGTGTGTATCAGATGATGTGTGTGTGGACATCTAGTGGTGGTTGTGTGGGGCTCCTCCTTCTGGCTGTATTAGTGTCTAATGGTGTGTGTGAGCATGTCATTAGTGTGTTGAGACGTTGGTGTTGCCTTTGTGTAGGAGGTGTGTGATTCCTTGTGTGTGTATCAGATGCTGTGTGTGTGGGCATCTAGTGGTGGGTGCGTGGGGCAACTCCTGCTGGGTGTATTAGTGTCTAATGGCATGTGTGGGAATGTAATTAGTGTGTCTAAGTGTGTGATGATGTGTGTGCTGCCTTCCCTTGAGTGCTTTATATTGTTTCAGTTTATTTTGTCCATTTGTAATATACATGGAATAAAATATGGAGAATTTGTCTTTACCTTGGACAAAATGGAAGTATGTTTCATGACGTGACTATGGGGCATCTATACTTTTAAATTATCTCAGTACATATGGTTATTAGTTCTTAACAACACAGTTTGATAGTAGTGCTATGTGGCCACAAATACTCATTGAAACATGTCTACATAAAATTATTTTTCTTTGTGGCATTTTACTGCCAAAGTAGTGAGCATCTTCTTTTAGTTCTTTTACTAATCATAATCAGAAAGTAGGGTATTTATAATTGATGCAATCATTATGTACCTCAAGCAGAAGCATGAAAGTATAGGGCAGGGACATGTGGTGATACACCTGGTGTTACATACCCCTGGAATACCACATACCATAAACTGAACATTTTCCAAGTGTGGCAAGAGCCCAGACATGCATAAAATAGGATGTTGTCATTAGTTATATCCTAATTTACTATGGATTAGATCACAAGGTTGCTCTACTGGGAATTTGAGGCTAAATATGCATATGGAGAAGCCTCACTGGATAATTGGAGTTAGAAATATTAATTATGAGCCACACAGGGTATCAATATAATATAAAGGGGTCCCAGTGAAAAAGGTATTATTTACAATAAATCAAGATACAATGTAAATTATCCGGCACACTGTCATTTAATCACAATGGGCTTCAAACATTTATATTCATATATAATAGCAATATAGACAACATAGTGCCCCAAGGTAGAAAGGGAAAGGGGTGGAATGGAGTGTTGGTGAAAGGATAAAGTGCCAGTGAAAAAAAGTAGAATTGCAATATATCACAGTTTGTAATATAATCATTCAACTGATCTCAGATCCCCGAGTCAGTACACAGAATCACTAATATTCAATAATTTTAGAAAAACTCATGCGCAAGACGCTACTAATTAATAAGTCATATGATGGTAACGTCATATGTGTACTCTTGGGTTCCTTTTGTCCTGATGAAGACCTCGTCGTAAGGTGTGACATTCACCTACATGTGTAGTTTCTGGGGTCGAAACGTCGACGGCTACTACCTGATACCAGCGGACGTTACCATCATATGACTTATTAATTAGTAGCGTCTTGCGCATGAGTTTTTCTAAAATTATTGAATATTAGTGATTCTGTGTACTGACTCAGGGATCTGAGATCAGTTGAATGATTATATTACAAACTGTGATATATTGCAATTCTACTTTTTTCACTGGCACTTTATCCTTTCACCAACACTCCATTCCACCCCTTTCCCTTTCTACCTGGGGCACTATGTTGTCTATATTGCTATTATGTATGAATATAAATGTTTGAAGCCCATTGTGATTAAATGACAGTGTGCCGGATAATTTACATTGTATCTTGATTTATTGTAAATAATACCTTTTTCACTGGGACCCCTTTATATTATATTGCATTGCACCCAGGTCCCTAGTGACTTATTTGGGTTTACCCCTCTAGATATATATACACAGGGTATCAAGGACTATACTAGAGCATCATAAAGTTATACTGTTGCATGTGTTGGTTGTGCTTAGACATTTTAAGCCATGCCTGTACATTTGGGGCAGTGCCTACACATGTGGACCTATAAATAGGTATTTGGGGCAGTGCCTGGACACATACATGTGTACTTGGGCCTATGTACCTGTATGTGGATAAGTGATAGTTGCATCCTAGCATATTTTGGGCTCACCTATCATACCCTGATAAAACTCTAGGTAACGGATATGTGGGAGAGTAACTAAACTAGACTTTTCTTTAACTAACTTTTTTAAATGTTATCTTCAACTTCATGTATGATTTTGTTACTTGAATCAGGTCTCCTATTATAATATCATCAGGGTCAAAGGTCATTTGAATGATCTTCCTGTGATCTTGTCAGGCTTGTAGATCAAGTGATATCACTTCCTGTGTTGTCACTGGAGGGATAAATTGCGCATAATGTCACTTCATGTTAACTCTGGTATGTTGGTGAATCGATGTCACAGTGTATTTAGATGACTAAAACCCTATGTTGTCTCTCCAAACACTGGAGGCTTTGGACTGACGGGGTTGAACTGGGGCAGAAAATAAGTCCGAGCCCAAAAATAAAAGTGACACCCATCATCATCATCAATAAATGTTTATTCGGCTTAAGCAGCCATAAAAGAATTCAAAGAAGAAAAACATTCTGTACATTAAAAACATCACATAAGTGATCCATGAGTCTTGTCAATAGATAGGATAAAGTGCATTTCTAGTGGGATTTACAGCAACTGAATAGACCTCCAGAGTTTCCAGGTTAATTAAAAACCATGTCCTTCAAATGTGCACGATTCATAAAATTCAGAATCTGGTGACAATTCATAACACCAATTCAAATTTGCATAGACATTATCACAGTATATAAATAATCTAATCAATGTGTTAAAAACAAATCCTTAAAAACCAGGGTCATACAACTCTTTACATACAACAGTTTCACTGGGACAACTCATTGTGCTCTAATTAATATCTTTTCCCAATGGCCAAAGATACTTTTATGTAACTGGCTATTGCACTACAAATGTCTGGGGTGGCCAATGATTGCAAATATTTAAAACCATCAACATATGTACAAGAGCGGATTTTCTTCAATAGTGGAATTATAAATCTACTCCTTTCTGGTTTATATAAAGTGCAAAATAAAATAAAGTGCAGAGTGCTTTGGCTTGAGAGGTTATCACATGGACAGAGAGAGAGAGATCATTCGCCCAACCACACTGGCGTGGAAACCCCAGCAAAAAATGCAAAATACCTAACCAAAATCTAGTTAGGTAAAATATAATCTGCGAGTTAGTGGTGATTGTTAAATAATATTGCAGTGGTGCTGGGGACAAATGAATCGGACCGATTTCATCTTGATGAAGATAACACGTTTCCCCTTGAGTGCAATGGCTCTTTGATGATAACTTTGGCGTTCAATGGAATACTTTCAGGCCTATCATAAAAATGCCCCAGTGCTATTTCATGATATTTATCTTTCAGGAAGCGAAGCCATGGTATTTTCAAAGAATTGGCCACGTTTTGACAGTCTTTTATTATTTCTCGTGAGAACATTAGTTCTTCAGAAAGCCAATTTTTCGCCCATAATAGTTGAGGGTCACAAGATATACAGTCTTCTAACTGTTCTAGACCCAATTCATCATGACATAGGCGGTTAGGGGCACTATTAGGCATCATCAGTGACACCCATTACTGAATTAGATAGCTAAAAAAGTTCCCCCATTTGCAAATGGATTTAAACCAGATATATTGACTGGGGGTGAATGTTTCATTTGCTCTGCATTCCGTCTATCATCTGTGTCTATTTTGCTTCCTCGCCCTAAGTGCTCCGGATATGCCTAGATGTGGGCCTGGAGAATAAGTTAAACCACTTCCCTACTCTTTTTTGTTGTTGTAAATCTCCCCTAGTTTTGAGAAGACGGGAGATATTAAATGATTTAGAGGGCATATTTACAAGGGTGTTGTGCCACCGGAACATCACTTTTTTTGACGTTCCGGTGGCGCAATGCCCTGCACCATATTTACAAATCAGTGTTAAGCCACTTTGCATGGGTTAACGCCGCTTTGTAAATATGGTACCCTTTCACACAGTTTTCTGCGTGCAACGTGTGTTGCTGTGGGCGTTCCACCACAACACCCATTGCTTTTGATGCTGCCCCTGATTTTCAAGGATGTGTAAATTTGAGGCAGCGCCAAAAACTAACACCATACAAAAGCAGGCATTAGATTGGCGCAATGAGGAGAAATACTTTTATTTCTCCTCTTTTTTGCTCTTTCTATGTGTGCTGCATTCTTCAGCTCACATGCAAAAAAGCAAATCACCTTCAAATATTGTTTCTGAGCGGAATAGTGTTCCTGCCTGCACATAAACAATCATTCCCTGCAACACAGGCACCCTTGCACTATGGCACAAAGGTGTCTGTGATGGGGCTAAGCAGCTTTTTTAGCGCCAGCGCAAGGGAAAACACAGGGGTGCGCTGTATTCTTGTGACTACAGTTCATCCCTGTATTTTTAAAATGACACAGAGCGGTGCTGCAAAATTTGCCACAGCGCCGCACTACACCATTTCCTTGTGAATATACCCTAGGTGTGGAAAGGAGGTTTAACTATCCTCTGCCTTAGCCAATAGTAAGAGGGCCATTAGGACCCTTGAACTCCCCACACATTACCACAGGGGGAGGGGTAGATATATAATATGCCTCAGGGCAGGTGGTTACATTTGTGTCTCAAACTTCACTGCCTTGTCCAAGGACGAGGTGGGATACAAAAAGGTTGGGGCTTATTTACGAGTTCCTTGCGCTGTCAGTATGCCACTTTTTCCCATACTAAAAGTGACGATCCGAAGTGCAAGTGGCTTGTAAATAATCCCCAAAGAGAGAGAAAATGGGGCAGAAATCAGCTGCCTACTCCATCTAGCCTATATTATAACGAAACAGTGGTTCAACAGTGGCCAAACAAGGTCCCATATGAAAAAAGCAAAAGCTTTTAGTAAATTCACGCTAAGGAGCTAAATGCGTAGGGAATTTGTACAATATTAATTTATTTATAGTTTTAACTTTTCATAGAAAACATTTCAGGTGCTCACATGAGTGACAGTGTGCAGGACGTGACATAAGTGTCCAAAGTGAAACAAGACATCACATAACAACAAGATAGATCCACATAAATATACAATAAAACAGGGGAATTTTCTTGTGTAAGTCGACGACGTTTCGATCTATATAATTTTAGATCATCATCAGGACATCTACTAGAGGAAGTAGAACACCTCGGCGTCGCGTATTGCGGACACGAGACGCCTCAGGATTGAGAACCCCAAGTGCTGCCCCCGTCTAGGGAGATTAGTTTGTGGCAGCCCAGTCGGCTGTAGAGGGAGGACTATGGCTCCGTGCAGCTTTATTTTGAATAACAAGTTACATTTGAGAAGTCGAGCTGCTCCTTTAGGAACACAGCCTTCAATTGTTTTTTGACAAAATTCCGACAGTTTATGTAAATATCCATGAAGTTTATTGCGTAATTTGAATGCAAGTCAGGAACAATCTCTGATTTCAGGAAGCTCTTTTCCGTCCTGATGATGATCTAAAATTATATAGATCGAAACGTCATCGACTTACACAAGAAAATTCCCCTGTTTTATTGTATATTTATGTGGACCTATCTTGTTGTTATGTGATGTCTTGTTTCACTTTGGTCACTTATGTCACGTCCTGCACACTGTCACTCATGTGAGCACCTGTAACGTTTTCTATGAAAAGTTAAAACTATAAATAAATGAATATTGTACAAATTCCCTACGCATTTAGCTCCTTAGCGTGAATTTACTAAACACTTTTGCTTTTTTCATATGGGACATTGTTTGGCCACTGTTGAACCACTGTTTCTTTATAATATATGTTAACCCCAGGGTTCTATTTATGGGGTACCCTTGTTCTTAGAACTATACTCCATCCAGCCTGGCATATGCTGTAGGCCATGGAAAAACAGGGCACCTCAGAGCTTTCCCAACGTTCTGTCCAGAGCAGACTGCAGGGACAGCTCAGCTGTCTCTCTTCTCCATGGCCTGCAGATGTGGCAGGCCACAGAGGAGTGAGGCAGCTTAAACTCCCTCTTCACACTTGGGTTAGATGGCACGGAGTAGGGATAAAGTGCTACCCCACCACCTTGGGCAATGATGGTGGGTTAGTAACCACCCTTACCCTTATGGAAGGTTAGATGTGTTGGTTTGTAATGAATACCTTACTGCACTCCAGGAGTGCTGGCACCAAGCACGTGCGCTGGTTGGCCCACACTGTATGGCGGCAGGTCATAGAGAAGCAGCCAGCGTGAACATAACAACTAAATAACGTCAGGAAGTGATAGCCATCTTCCCTTGTTTTGGCAAAGAACAGATAGATGGGTGAAAGGGATGTTTTTTTCATTCCCTCCGGCCCCACCTGTATAACAGGTTTGGGATAGATTTAGCATAAGTGGTTGGGCCAAGGCCTGTTGATTTATATGTTATGTGGATGTATGTCAGTACAACGCGATCTTTTAGATCGCGGTACTTGACATCGCAGGTTTTACAACGCAAGTTGTTACAACGACTTGCGTTGGAGGGCGCGGATTTAGGAATTTTTAAATTTTATATTCCAACACCAGTCACCGTAACAGTAGGGAAGGTGTTGGACTATAAAATTAAAACATTCCTTATCCCACAGCTCCATCCAGCGCAAGTCGTAGTAACGACTTGCGTTGTAATAGCTGCGGGGAAAAGGTCGTGCAGTGTAAACACCACGTTGTAAACGACGTTTCCCACGTTATGCACCATTATCTCCTCTGGTGTGCTTCTTTTCTTTTCTTTTTTCTCCCCCCCCCCACACCTTCCTATTATTGCACACATAGGAATGGATAAAACCTGAGTGTCTACTGCACATGTGCCTATGCAGGTTTTGATTGATATTTAGCACACAGGACTGGGGAATGTGAGTTAGACAAACGCATTTTGCCTTATGTTTCAGTAATGGTTGAAAGAAAACTCACCACTGCTACAAAAAGACAACAAATTATTGAAAAGCTAGTGTACCGTCATGGTTTGGTCCGGTGATTTCGATTTTCTGTGCAATTAAAATGTGCTATGGGTAAAGATGGTGCACTAAAATATATGATACATGAAACATATGTCTGAAGCACTCCCTTCTTTAGACTTTTATCTGTTTCTGTAACATTTTGTCTGGTTTAGCATGCATGCACTCGAGTGTGCTCCGCTCCTTTGCACACTGATACTGTCCATATTTGAACGATGACCAGCTCTGTGCTGGTCATATACGAGTTGCACAGCCTTATAAACATAGTGTTCCAAATTATTCACTTTAGCCATAGTTGTATCTTTTTAAATCCATTTTATTTCCAAACTTAATCCAAACTTCATTGTCACGCCAGGGATACGAAATTCATTTCAGTTTCTGCGTGTAAATATTACATGATTGCCTATCCAGGCTTAAACATGAACATGTGTTGAATCTCGAGTCCTCTGAATAATACAAACATCGCACCCAATGCATTTCGCTTTACGCTTCGTCAGGGGTATCTGCGGTATAGAAAATCACATGTTTCCATCGTTTTAAAAAAAAAAACATATTCAACATTTCAACATTGCCATTTACATCCCCTCCCCATTCTGTGATTATAATACACCCTTTCACATGCTGTCTAATCCCCACCGTGTGTTGTGCTTGTTTAATCACACCTCATTGCCCTACTCTGAATTCTCAAACGTAATTTGTACCGTGACTCAAACATAAGCTGTAAAACGTGTCTCTTAATTTCCCGCCCACTTTAACCTTCTTCCTCTTGTCATCCCCCTACCACTCTCTAATACCGTCTCCACCCGTTCTGCTCAAAAAATGATTCGTGCCGTGACTCCAACATAAGCTGTAAAAAGTGCCTTTCTCGTTTCCCACTCCCTTTGACCTTCTGCCTCTTATCCTCCCCCTGCCTCTCTCTAAAACCATCTCCGCCCGTTCATACCTGATGTCATCCTTCTGCAAATCTCTTCCCGTATTAACCTCCATTACACCCGTCCACCATGCAACTGCTCTTTTTAAAGTCATGCGCCCCACCCACCTGTGGCTCCTTAGTGCGTTGTGCGCGTGTGCGTCTTACCACTCCCCTAGAACTCCCTTCACCCAATGGTATCGCTACCCTGAAAAAAACATGAACCCCTCATTCTTGACGTCACCCGTGTGTTTTCCCTACATATTTTTTGGTAAATGTCCTTGAAATGTTAACGTTTTGACGTTGTCTGCCAATGTCCCATTGTGTTATCCACACGTGATTGTTGTAGATTCTTGCCATTTAACTCAGTAGGTGATCCTCGGCGTGACTTTGCTGTGATCCTTTTTACTTGTCAGTTTATTCGCGGGGTGCTGCCAGGTTAGAACGGCTTAAACACGATACATGAAACATATGTCTGAAGCACTCCCTTCTTTAGACTTTTATCTGTTTCTGTAACATTTTGTCTGGTTTAGCGTGCATGCACTCGAGTGTGCTCCGCTCCTTTGCACACTGATACTGTCCATATTTGAACGATGACCAGCTCTGTGCTGGTCATATACGAGTTGCACAGCCTTATAAACATAGTGTTCCAAATTATTCACTTTAGCCATAGTTGTATCTTTTTAAATCCATTTTATTTCCAAACTTAATCCAAACTTCATTGTCACGCCAGGGATACGAAATTCATTTCAGTTTCTGCGTGTAAATATTACATGATTGCCTATCCAGGCTTAAACATGAACATGTGTTGAATCTCGAGTCCTCTGAATAATACAAACATCGCACCCAATGCATTTCGCTTTACGCTTCGTCAGGGGTATCTGCGGTATAGAAAATCACATGTTTCCATCGTTTTTTTTTAATTTTTATTTTTTATTTTTATTTATTTATTATTTATTTTTTTTTAAAACATATTCAACATTTCAACATTGCCATTTACATCCCCTCCCCATTCTGTGATTATAATACACCCTTTCACATGCTGTCTAATCCCCACCGTGTGTTGTGCTTGTTTAATCACACCTCATTGCCCTACTCTGAATTCTCAAACGTAATTCGTACCGTGACTCAAACATAAGCTGTAAAACGTCTCTTAATTTCCCGCCCACTTTAACCTTCTTCCTCTTGTCATCCCCCTACCACTCTCTAATACCGTCTCCACCCGTTCTGCTCAAAAAATGATTCGTGCCGTGACTCCAACATAAGCTGTAAAAAGTAAAGTTAAATGGCAAGAATCTACAACAATCACGTGTGGATAACACAATGGGACATTGGCAGACAACGTCAAAACGTTAACCTTTCAAGGACATTTACCAAAAAATATGTAGGGAAAACACACGGGTGACGTCAAGAATGAGGGGTTCATGTTTTTTTCAGGGTAGCGATACCATTGGGTGAAGGGAGTTCTAGGGGAGTGGTAAGACGCACACGCGCACAACGCACTAAGGAGCCACAGGTGGGTGGGGCGCATGACTTTAAAAAGAGCAGTTGCATGGTGGACGGGTGTAATGGAGGTTAATACGGGAAGAGATTTGCAGAAGGATGACATCAGGTATGAACGGGCGGAGATGGTTTTAGAGAGAGGCAGGGGGAAGATAAGAGGCAGAAGGTCAAAGGGAGTGGGAAACGAGAAAGGCACTTTTTACAGCTTATGTTGGAGTCACGGCACGAATCATTTTTTGAGCAGAACGGGTGGAGACGGTATTAGAGAGTGGTAGGGGGATGACAAGAGGAAGAAGGTTAAAGTGGGCGGGAAATTAAGAGACACGTTTTACAGCTTATGTTTGAGTCACGGTACGAATTACGTTTGAGAATTCAGAGTAGGGCAATGAGGTGTGATTAAACTAGCACAACACACGGTGGGGATTAGACAGCATGTGAAAGGGTGTATTATAATCACAGAATGGGGAGGGGATGTAAATGGCAATGTTGAAATGTTGAATATGTTTTTTTTTAAAACGATGGAAACATGTGATTTTCTATACCGCAGATACCCCTGACGAAGCGTAAAGCGAAATGCATTGGGTGCGATGTTTGTATTATTCAGAGGACTCGAGATTCAACACATGTTCATGTTTAAGCCTGGATAGGCAATCATGTAATATTTACACGCAGAAACTGAAATGAATTTCGTATCCCTGGCGTGACAATGAAGTTTGGATTAAGTTTGGAAATAAAATGGATTTAAAAAGATACAACTATGGCTAAAGTGAATAATTTGGAACACTATGTTTATAAGGCTGTGCAACTCGTATATGGGATCACTGAAAGAATATCGACTACCACAATATCGAGTACCCAAAATATCGAGGTGAAAATATCTACTACAAAAATATCGAGTTTGTATGTACAAAAAGTAAGTACAAAAATATCGACTACAAAATATCGTTTACAAAAATATCGTTGTAAAAAATATCGACTTTACTAAAAACAATGTTTAATTACATTAATATAAAAAATTAATTACTAAAATATAATTAACAATACTTAAAATAACTTTTAATAATTAAATATTTAATGAAAGTAAAAAAAATATATATTTTTAATCATATTTCTTAAAACATATATATATAGTAACAACATTTAATTAAATAATAGGCAATATTGTATATGTACCCCAAAAACCCAAAACTGACCCTGAACCCTAAAAATACCCCTTTACCCAAAAACTAAAAACTGACCCTGAACCCTAAAAATAACCCTTTACCCAAAAACTGAAAACTGACCCTGAACCCTAAAAATACCCCTTGACCCAAAAACTGAAAACTGACCCTAAACCCTAAAAATACCCCTTTACCCAAAAACTGAAAACTGACCCTGAACCCTAAAAATACCCCTTTACCCAAAAACTGAAAACTGACCCTGAACCCTAAAAATACCCCTTTACCCAAAAACTAAAAACTGACCCTGAACCCTAAAAATACCCCTTTACCCAAAAACTGAAAACTGACCCTTAACCCTAAAAATACCCCTTTACCCAAAAACTGAAAACTGACCCTGAACCCTAAAAATACCCCTTTACCCAAAAACTAAAAACTGACCCTGAACCCTAAAAATACCCCTTTACCCAAAAACTGAAAACTGACCCTGAACCCTAAAAATACCCCTTTACCCAAAAACTGAAAACTGACCCTGAACCCTAAAAATACCCCTTTACCCAAAAACTAAAAACTGACCCTGAACCCTAAAAATACCCCTTTCATTTAACATAATTAGCAATTAATCAATTAAATAAAATTAATTACCAATTACATTTTAATTAATTAACAAACATTTTTTAATTAACAATTAATTAAATATTACTACCAATTATTAAATTAACATATTTAATTAATTATAATTAAATTACTTCCCACCCTATTCCCCTATAAACCCACAACCCGCTAGAGAAAATACATTATTTTAATTGACATAATTAGCAATTAATCAATTAAATAAAATTAATTACCAATTAAATTTTAAATAATTAACATATATTATTTAATTACCAATTAATTAATTATTACTACCAATTAATAAATTTACATATTTAATTAATTATAATTAAATTACTTCCCACCCTATTCCCCTATAAACCCACAACCCGCTAGAGAAAATAAATTATTTTAATTGACATAATTAGCAATTAATCAATTAAATAAAATTAATTACCAATTAAATTTTAAATAATTAACATATATTATTTAATTACCAATTAATTAATTATTACTACCAATTAATAAATTTACATATTTAATTAATTATAATTAAATTACTTCCCACCCTATTCCCCTATAAACCCACAACCCGCTAGAGAAAATAAATTATTTTAATTGACATAATTAGCAATTAATCAATTAAATAAAATGAATTACCAATTAAATTTTAAATAATTAACATATATTATTTAATTACCAATTAATTAATTATTACTACCAATTAATAAATTTACATATTTAATTAATTATAATTAAATTACTTCCCACCCTATTCCCCTATAAACCCACAACCCGCTACAGAATTAAATTACACAATAATTAAAAAAATAATTAATTAAAAAAAATAATAAAATAAATTGACACTTTTCACACATATTATAACATAAACACACTATAAATAATTAAATATTATTTAAAAAACTATATTTTTTACTATCTAGATTATATACTTGGATATTTTCACTGTCTATATTATTTACAGTCGATATTACTTCACTTACCTTAAAAACAATATTTTGGCTGTCGATATTCTGTCTAGTCGATATTTTCTCCAAACGATATTTAAAACTCGATATTCTGTCCAGACGATATTTTGGAGTCGATATTATGTCTGTGCACCTCGTATATGACCAGCACAGAGCTGGTCATCGTTCAAATATGGACAGTATCAGTGTGCAAAGGAGCGGAGCACACTCGAGTGCATGCACGCTAAACCAGACAAAATGTTACAGAAACAGATAAAAGTCTAAAGAAGGGAGTGCTTCAGACATATGTTTCATGTATCGTGTTTAAGCCGTTCTAACCTGGCAGCACCCCACGAATAAACTGACAAGTAAAAAGGATCACAGCAAAGTCACGCCGAGGATCACCTACTGAGTTAAATGGCAAGAATCTACAACAATCACGTGTGGATAACACAATGGGACATTGGCAGACAACGTCAAAACGTTAACATTTCAAGGACATTTACCAAAAAATATGTAGGGAAAACACACGGGTGACGTCAAGAATGAGGGGTTCATGTTTTTTTCAGGGTAGCGATACCATTGGGTGAAGGGAGTTCTAGGGGAGTGGTAAGACGCACACGCGCACAACGCACTAAGGAGCCACAGGTGGGTGGGGCGCATGACTTTAAAAAGAGCAGTTGCATGGTGGACGGGTGTAATGGAGGTTAATACGGGAAGAGATTTGCAGAAGGATGACATCAGGTATGAACGGGCGGAGATGGTTTTAGAGAGAGGCAGGGGGAGGATAAGAGGCAGAAGGTCAAAGGGAGTGGGAAACGAGAAAGGCACTTTTTACAGCTTATGTTGGAGTCACGGCACAAATCATTTTTTGAGCAGAACGGGTGGAGACGGTATTAGAGAGTGGTAGGGGGATGACAAGAGGAAGAAGGTTAAAGTGGGCGGGAAATTAAGAGACACGTTTTACAGCTTATGTTTGAGTCACGGTACGAATTACGTTTGAGAATTCAGAGTAGGGCAATGAGGTGTGATTAAACAAGCACAACACACGGTGGGGATTAGACAGCATGTGAAAGGGTGTATTATAATCACAGAATGGGGAGGGGATGTAAATGGCAATGTTGAAATGTTGAATATGTTTTTTTTTTAAAAACGATGGAAACATGTGATTTTCTATACCGCAGATACCCCTGACGAAGCGTAAAGCGAAATGCATTGGGTGCGATGTTTGTATTATTCAGAGGACTCGAGATTCAACACATGTTCATGTTTAAGCCTGGATAGGCAATCATGTAATATTTACACGCAGAAACTGAAATGAATTTCGTATCCCTGGCGTGACAATGAAGTTTGGATTAAGTTTGGAAATAAAATGGATTTAAAAAGATACAACTATGGCTAAAGTGAATAATTTGGAACACTATGTTTATAAGGCTGTGCAACTCGTATATGACCAGCACAGAGCTGGTCATCGTTCAAATATGCACTAAAATATATGGACATATAGGGCCTCATTTATAAGAAAGTCATGCAGCGCAGCGCCGGAAGTCACCTTGCTGTGCTGCGCAACAGGGAGAGGGCAGGAATGCACTGTATTTAAGTCAATACGGCTCCTTCTTGACCTTTCTTTTGGACTGGCAGCCTAGCGCCAACACAGACACCCTAGTACCGTGGTGCAAGGGTGCCTCCGTTGCATGCAGGATTGTTTTTGTGCAAGAAGGGACACCTTTCTATCCAAAACCAATCCTGGGAGGCATATTCCTTTGACTATGTGTGCAACAGAATGCAGCACACATAGAAAGAGGTAGAAACTAGGAGAAATGGACATATTTCTCTTTGTTGAGGCTCCCTTGGGAAGGTGTACATTTTTGGCGCAAGCCCGGGTTTACAAGTTTTTGTAAATCTGGGGATGTGTTAAAATCCATGGGAGGTGCGTGGGAACACCCGCACAATGCCCATAACGCCTACCCAGGGCACAGTAACGCAACTCAGTGATTTGTGCTGCGTTGCGTTACTCCAGATTTTATAAGCCACTCAGAGTCACGCAAAGTAGCTTTGCGTAGCTTCAAAAATCAGACTTTGAGGTTTGCGTCACGCATGTACACATTGCGTGGTGGAAACATGACACAAGCCACTCATAAATGAGGCCCACAGTATATATGTATTACTTTTTACAACAGTTTTTTCCAATTGCAGAAACCGGTGAAATGTATAAGCAGAGTTCGGAAAGTAAAAATCAGTTTCCTAAAAAAAGTAACAAGCAAAAAGTTAAAAGGCAGGGTACCTCTGAATCGCACACACTATTGTCACTGAGGGGCGGGGCATGTATTTTCTCCTGCAACTGAACTATTTTAGGGGACTCTAGTGGAATACGTGGCACCCTCACGCTGTATATAGAGGAACCGTTTTTTTATGAGTGTAGAAAAAGCTAATATAATATAAACAGTATAAACTTCATCATTTGCTGTTACTTTTGTTTTTGGGAAACTGTGCATGTGCTGTTAAAAACGCATTGGCTTATCTTTATTTGTCCTGCATTGTCAAGTAGTAGTCTTTCTTCCATGTATATTAGTTGAGGCTTTGATCGCTTTGCGACTCCTACCGTCTTACACCCAATACCACACATACTATTATACAGGGTTGTAGTGTGTTGAGCTGTGCCTCTGCCACTTCAGGGTCCTCATTTCTAACAGTAAGGGGCCTATTAGTGAAGACATCACTGATGACATCATCCAGAGGTACCAATGCCCTGCCTTTTGCGATGCAGAGCAGGGGTTAGCTGCAGGACCAGGCTCTGTGCCCAGCCGTCTGTGTGCAACTAGCGCACACTGCATGTGGCCTTCAGCCTTGCAAAGTAGGGGTTGGCTGCAGGGCACTGGCTTTGTCCACCCCTTGTGGTCAGTCCTCCACAGATGGCCACCTCCCACGGTGTATCACCTTCTGCTGTGCACAACAGGGGCTGCTTGCAGGGTCTGGCCTACATTTGGGCCCTCATCTCAGGTCTTCAAAGAAACCTTGTGCATCATGAAAACACATAGGATCAGCGACACATTGAGAATCTCTGGCATAGGGCAAATCAGACTTATGTAAGAAAGGTGACTTTGAGACATTCGAGTATAGAAAGGAAGAAAAGACTCGCAGTAGAAGGTATTGTTAAGGATGATGAAGGAGATGTAAATGAAATGACCCCAGACAGATGGCCGTATAAGATAAAACAGAGAATTGTATGTCAAGTGGTATACATACCCTTCTGTACAGGCCTCAAATGTCAGCTGTACCTTTTCTTTTACAAGTGTCGAACCTATCGTCCATAAGGCAGTGCCTCTACAACAATGCAAATTGTTAACTTTGAAGATGTATGTTTGAAATTGAAATTGAAATTGAAATTAAAATACTTATAAAGCGCACGTTCACCATGCGGTTTCTTGGTTTCTTGGCGATGTTTCATATTGCAAAATTTTCATTCAGTATATAGTACAGTTGGGGGAAATATGCCTTTGGTCGTCATGCTGGGCAAACTCCTTCTTTCCCTTAGTACATATTGGCTCATGTGTCACTATTGATCTTAGTGGAGTGAATATCATTGCTTTCAGTGGAACCCAGGACTGCGGTTCCAGAAAAAGGGTGGAGATGGAACACAAGGAGTTAATGCGGTGCAAAGAACCAGGCCCAAGACGTGGTTGAGAGTACAGACTACTGACAGTATATATACATAGGCTCGAACTCATATTATGGGAGCTGGAAATTCGCCAGGCGATCTGCTCCGGTTAAATTTCCAGAGATTACATGAACGGTTACACCTGCAGAGGGGAAATCCCCGCAAACACCACTACTTGCCAGAAACTGACCACAAGTGAGGATAACAAAAAATGGAGGCGATTCTATGATAATCTGTGCAAATATATGTCATCAGTATTACCATAATGTCTATAGACCTCGGCTATTTGTATTCAGTGCTTCCTCCCCGAAGAAATTTTCAAGAAAATTAGCAAAACACCATAAGGTTAACGGAGGATCCATCAAAGCAACAATTTAACAAGACAAAAAACTTACTACCTAAATTACAGAAGCTATGAAGACAGGTCTGTTGTCTTATTATACTGTGGTGTCCTTGACATCACTTCTAGGCCAAATTCGGAACATGATGTAACGCAGTCCGCCATTTTGGATCTGTATCTCTCCATTGAACTGCAATCCCCTGCTGCCACCTTGGAATGGCGTTACACCCATGGAGCTCGTCTGTGCCACACTAATTGCACACTGGCCTCTGCAGTGGCCTGGAGTCTCTGGTTTCTGGAAGGAAAGACCCGCTCTTTGTCAATATCCAAATAAACTATCCAAATGAATGCAATTCAGCCTGACCCAAGTAACACACTCAAAGGAAACGTATTAAGGACCTGCATGGTTTGTCATATGAATGTCTTAATGGGCGTAGGGGCCAATTACAAGTTTGGCGGTCCGATGGACCTCCAAACAAATGGTGGCAGTGTGGCTACCTCCGCACCAGCGTTCCAACTGCTGTGTTCTGAGTTGGTCTGTCGGACCGCCATAGAACTGCTGCTTCCTCTGAGGATCCGTGATCCCTGGTGTTCTTGCAGGGGTCTGAGGCCCGCAATATGCTAGCAGCGCCGTCAAGCATATTACAAGTTTCCTCCTCATCACAGTTTTCATGGCGGTGAGCCCACCATGAAAAGTTTGGCGGTGAGGAAACTATGGGCCCCGCCCCCTATTGCCTCAGGCAGTTCCTGCATGGGCTTAACAGTCCATGCCATGCGGGAACGTGCTGTGGCGCTTCCAATGTGGTGCCTTTCTAAGGCTCAGATATGAGCCTTTGAAAGGCCCCGCCACCGCAGGACCGACCAACCTCTATTCCAATCGGAATACGGCAGGCGGCCAGACTACGGGTTGGTGGTCTTGGAGTAGGGCGCTGGCGTGGCGGCCTAACTCATATCAGGCCCTTACTCTAAGGGTTACTAGCAGAGGGCCAAAGGACTAGCCAAGAGGGGTAGATATGGCCTACGACTGAGGATCAGGGTTGCCCGAGGCACGACAGTAGCAAGGAACTGTGTATGTGAGTTAGAAGTAGTGGGACTAGAGTGGGAAAAATGAGAGCAGCAGCGATAGTCCAGGGGGAATTATACGGTTGGAGTCAGGTTGGAGGGATGTGGGAATAAGACCGAAGACTGGCTAACTCAAATTAGGCTCACCGCTATAGAACCTTTCTCGTTTCCTCTCTTCACCCTTTCTTTCCTATTCTCTCTCCTTCTATCATCCTTTGCCTAATTTCTCAGCAAGTCAATGTAGGGGGGATTAGCTAAACATGTATACCAATGTACCTGTATTTACTGAAACACAAGTTAAGGATGGCTAAACCTCGAAACTGAAATGCTAATTTACTTGTTTATAAAAATCAATAAAATACTTTGATTTTTAAAAAAATAAATAAATCGAGGACAAAGAGTTTTGCAGAAGTATGGGGACCTAAATCAGCACATTTGATGTATCCCACGGTTAACATTTTCTACTTTTGCATTTTGCATGTTAGCATTTGAAAAATGTTGCAGTCTGTTTGTGACCTTCAAAACAAAGTCACCCTTCTATACACTCTTCTCCTCTCGACAACTAAGCTACTTTATTCTTCTCTGTGCTGTGAATATATAATTAGTGGCTGGAGGTGGGGGCCAAGTGGTGCCAGCGGAGGGCAATAATTGCCTCATAATTTGAGTTCCCGTTTTCTCCCTGCTCCATCAAGCTGGAGCCCATCAATCAACACAATTAAATATGAACCCGGTGCATGCGCCTGACAGCGTGACGAGGAGCTGTGGGCCCGGGCTGAGTCCACCACCGTGGCCACACCGAGGGCATCAGAGGCGGGAGAGCGACACAACCCGTCGGGGGTGGGGGTAGGGGTGGGGGGGGTTAGTTTCAGTTTTAAACCTGCACCAGGGGCAGTGGATATTAATTGCAGCAAGTGGAAATGAATATTCAGAAGCTTGGCCTGGTAGATGTCCCTCAGAGAAATGCTTCATTAGGAAACCAGGGGCATAAAAGGGGGCTGGGTGACGTTAATGTGATGCCTGTCTTGGAAGTAACTGCCTGCTCACTATGACTATGTGCCCTACTCTCACTCTCTTTGTCTCTCCCTCTCTCTCACCTTCTGTCTCTCTCTCTCTCTCTCTCTCTCCTCTCTCTTGCTCTTTCTCTTTGTCTCTCCCTCTCTCTCACCTTCTGTCTCTCTCTCTCCTCTCTCTTGCTCTTTCTCTTTGTCTCTCCCTCTCTCTAACCTTCTCTCTCTCTCTCTCCTTCTCTACATCACCTTCTCTCTCCTCTCTTTCTCTCTTTCTTTCTCTCTCTCTCTTTCTCTCTCTCTCTCTTTGTCTCTCCCTCTCCTTCTTTACTCCTCTCTCTCTCTTTCTCTCTCTCTCTCTCTCTCTCTCTCTCTCTCTCTCTCTTTCTCTCGGTCTCCTCTCTCTCGCTCTCAATTTCCCTCCTTCTCCTCTCTTTCTCTCTCTCTCCTTCTCTCGCTGTTTCTCTCTCTCTCCTCTCTCTCTCCTTCTCTCTCTCCTTCTCTCTCTCTCTATCCATCTCTCACTGTTTCCCTCTCTCTCTCTCTCTCTCTTCTCTCGCTCTCTCTCTCTCTTTCTTTTTCTCTCTCTCTCCCTCCTTTTCTCTCTCTCTCTCTCCTTAGGCCCACTCATCAATACATTATATTGAGTAGGAACTGAGGTAATATAAGAGTGGCTGTAAATCCATGAAACTACTTCAAAGTCGCATTTTAAGACATTTTAGCTGTGGTCAGAAGGACATATGCAAGAATTTTTGCCACCTTCAGTGTGGTACCATTCTCAGTTGTATGTGATTTCACAAATATGCAAATTTATAGAATACCAGTTCTGAGAAATAATTTCACCTAATCTATTTAATCAAAATATTCAAGGTGAAAGGCATTTGCGTTTTACAAGAAATCAATTAATAGAAATCCATTTTTTGCTCGTAATTGACTTGTGCATACTACCTTAGTGTGTAAAACGCGTTCTCTTGTTGTGTTTTCCTGGAATGATTGCAAAGATCCTTTTCCCTTTCAAACCCCTTCAAAAGTCCTGTACCTTGAAGAAATTTTACTTTTTATATTGCTCTTTTTGAGGTTATTACTGCAATTCATATTCCTTCTCTACACTCATTGCTCCAGGGACATCTTAAGGATTTGGGGGTCCTTTGGTCAAACGTATTTGGGGGGTGGTGGTGGTGGGGGGGGGGGCTGTTCAGAACATCTTTTAATTTGTAGTCCAATTTCAGTTCTTTCATGCTTTCTTAGGCCAGGTCACTGGCAATGCGCAGTCACACTCGTCCACATTCTAAATGTGTTTACATCTAGGGATAATGATGTGTGTTTTCAATATTTTAACACAGCAGCAGCTCACTAATATTACTGCAAATAATCCCTGTTACATTCTGCCATTTCTCATATGTGAGACCCTGATTTGATCTAAAATAAACTTTTTTATGGATGTTGCATGAAACATAAACACACTTTCTCTGCAACATGTCTGTAATAGACTCTAAGGGATCACCCGCATTAAAAATAAATTAAAGGAAAACAGGGTTTTCAAAATCTATTTGAGAAATATTAAAGGTCACCAGAACAAGACTCTGAATACCAGATCTGGCTCTATCAGGGTCCCCCTAAAAGGCTGGGCCCCTGGACCAGAGCCCACTTTGCCCTTGCCTTAAAAAATCTCTGCATGGCTCCACTCCCATTTTTCTTTTCCCACTCCCCTCCTCATTCTCTTTCATCTCTCCCCACTAGGCATGGCAGGGAAACCCTACAAGCCCCTTCTTCACTAATTTTGTAAATACGTTTATTTTTTCCCATGCTCCGTTTTTCAACTTCTTTTGTGAGGGTGCTTTTGCGTACTGTCATTTCTTCTCTTAACCATCTCCTTACATTGCCCCCTCTACCTTTGTCTCCTTGCGTTTTTTTCCTGTTTCACATTAAACCTATATTTCTAAACTGTGATTATTATTTTTCATATTTTTCTCTCGATAACAGCTTTTTTTTAAAGATGTTGCTTTAAGTAATAATTATTTTTTAACTGCTCTTAGGTGTTTGTTTTTATTGAGCAATCTGTATTTGTATTAAAATGTTTTTCCGATAGATCGCTTTTAAAATATTTTCATTATACATTTTAATAAACATTTTTTAATTTCCCTAATACTTTACCATAGGGAGATGCCCAACCCTACTGTGGAGTCTCCCTATGGTAAAATATAGGGAAAAGTAAAAACGTCTATTAAACTAAAAAAAAGTCTACAAGTATTTTTATGTTAAATATTAATGTAATAATAATTCCATATACCATAAAAAAAATCCTGCAGCACTATTAATTTAATTTTGATTAATATAAAAAAATTGAATTCACGCCTGAAGCAAAAAATTAAATATTTTTTAATGTATTAGTAATTATTAAAAGGAATGTATGGAAATCATTAAAAATAATCAAATTCTATTTTAGGTAAAAAAGTGACAATTTATCAAATTAAAAAGGTTGTTAAAATATTGTAAAATTAAATGATAAATGTGCTTTTTTTTATATTTTTGCAACACTAAATACTATTTATTTATATTTTAAGCTATTGTATATAATCTAATTTTATTTAACATTATTTACAATGGGGTTTATTTTAAGTCCCTACCACTATTATTTTCTTTGCGAGTATATTGCAGTACCAGTGGTTGGCCATGTGTGGAGCTGGACTTACTACAGCTGTGAGCTGGCGTAATTTACTACTGTTTTGGGTTATTTTTTTGGGCTCTAGTAACTTTAGAACTGCAGTTTGTGTATAGCAATGGACTTGATCTTTTGTGGGTGGGGGATTGACCCTCTCTAAACCCCTCCATAACTGCCCCTAAACCATCCTTACTCCTTCTTAAGCCCCCTCCTGTTAAGTGGTAAGTATGCCCCTTTTTCTGATACTCCCCCTGCTCCCTCCCACATCTACTACTAAGGGGCCGATTACGATGTCACTAGGAAAGCATTCCCACCGAAATCGTTCTGGAATGCTTTCTGAATGACTTGGATCGGGAGAGTCCAACCAAACGATTTGGATGCACCTGGATGCATCCGTATACGATTAGGTCGGGCTCCTATTGACTTCAATGGGAGCCTGTGTTCCAAACATAAACGCAGGCACCCAATAGGTGGGGTTGGGGAACGTTTTGCACCCTATGGCAGCCACCCCATGGTGTCTGCCACACTGTGCATGCATGTGAAGGGGAGACCCATTGGTACCCCCACGAGCCTGATTTGGAGGGCCTCGGGTGAAAGGCGGCCTGCTACAGGCCCCCAAAGTCTAATTCCCACAGTTGTTTTGTCTCAGCCAAATCAATTCGGAACGGCTGTCCGAATCGGTCATCGTTTTGGCTCGTTCAAGAACCGTCTCCATTGGACTATACGATTCGGCTCCGAACGACTCGGGCTGCCTGAATCCCATTCAGAACAGATTCGGACAGCCCTGTCGGCTCCTTTGCATCGTACTCGGTCATCCAGAAAGGTGACCGATTCTAACTGTATAGACCAGGGGTACTCATAGTACCGCCCGCGGGCCAGTGGTGGCCCGGCAAGCCTTCTTGGGCGGCCCGCGGACATTGCAGACACCTGTATTTAAAAATAAATAAATTAAATAGTGTTCGCAAATACAGCCGCAGCAGCGCGGACTCAGACTCTGCTCTGTGTGGGCCCGGGGGATTCCAGTGATTGTCAGAGGGGAGCTGCAGGGGCCTAAGAGGTGAAATTCGACAAAGCCTAATTAATATGTAAATGGTCTTTTAAAGACCCATGAAGTACTTGGTGGGGCTGTGTGCGCGCGGCCGGGGAAGCTGTCTCAGCCGGGCTGAGGGCTGACACACACACACACAGGTGAGAGGACAGAGAGGGAGGGAGGGAAACACAGAGGGAGGGAGGGAGACACAGAGGGAGGGAGAAGGGAGACACAGAGAGAGGGCAGGAGGGAGACACAGAGGGAGGGAGGGAAACAGAGAGTGGGAGACAGGGAGGGAGACACGGAGGGAGGGAGACACAGAGGGAGGGAGACACAGAGGGAGGGAGGGAAACAGAGAGTGGGAGACAGGGAGGGAGACACGGAGAGAGGGAGGGAGACAGGGAGGGAGGGAGATACAGAGGGAGGGAGGGAGACACAGAGAGAGGGAGGGAGACAGGGAGGTAGGGAGACACAGAGGGAGGGAGGGAAACACAGAGGGAGGGAGGGAGGGAGACACAGAGGGAGGGAGGGAAACAGATAGTGGGAGACAGGGAGGGAGACACAGAGGGAGGAGGGAGACACAGAGGAAGGTAGGGAGACACAGAGGGAGGGAAACAGAGAGTGGGAGACAGAGAGGGAGACACAGAGGGAGAGTGGGAAACTGGGAGGGAGACACAGAGGGAGAGTGGGAGACTGGAAGGGAGACACAGAGGGAGAGTGGGAGACTGGGAGGGAGACAGAGAGAGAGTGGGAGACTGGGAGGGAGACACAGAGGGAGAGTGGGAGACATGGAGGGAGACACAGAGGGAGAGTGGGAGACAGGGAGGGAGACACACTGGGAAGGAGGGAGACACAGAGGGAGGGAGGGAGACAGAGGGAGGGAGAGAGAGGGAGGGAGACACAGAGGGAGAGGGAGGGAGAGAGAGAGAGGGAGAGAGAGAGGCTCAGTGGGCGAAGGTGTCTGCTGCAGGGACCTGTGTTTAACCTCATGGTCACAATTTTTGTTTGCTTTAGCCCTGCCCCCTCCCCCTCTGACCCCGCCTCCACCGGTGCGGCCCTCAGCCACAAACCACACTGTAAATTTGGCCCCTGAGAGAAAGTTTGTGAGTGCCCATGGTATAGACCAATGCTCAATTTGCAAACAAATAGGTGCCAAAGGTCTTGTCAGGAGGCCACTGCAGTTTCTATCACATATTCCACCATGCCAGTGCTGCCAATGATAGTAACAACACAAGTACTAACATTCCTACTCCTACAAGTGTGACAATTCGGATATTTCAGGCCCCCAAAGCTATAAGAATGGCTTGGGTGGCAGGTAATATTCATTTTTAATGTATATTGAGTTAATAATTAACTGTTGTTGTGATCATCTCTATATTAGCTAGACAGCGCCACCTTGTGGCAGACTGTCACAGGCCCTGGTGCTGACAATTATGTGCAGGTGCCGGGCACCGGAAACAACCAGCTCAAATTAAGCACTGGTATAGCCCCTGAAAATATGGAAAGCTAAGTTGGTTTCACCAGGATTCAAACCAGTGACAAAAAGCTGTTAGTGGCGAGACCTTGCAAGTGAAAAGTGACAGGCTAGGTGGGGTCTGTAGGGGCCTCAACTGGTTGTTCATACTTTATATACTTCTCCGAAAATTGGGAATGACCCCTAGTAAATAATGAACCAGATATTGAGAGCCTGATTTGCAAAGCCATTTGCATATCTAAGGTTAACTTACATTGACAAGTGACTTGATTTACCAATACAAGGAGCTTGTAAAAGACACTTGTAAATCAATAATATTGTATATGGGTAAATCTCTCACCTGGGTCAGGGTGTGGGAAGATGCCATGGAAAGTTGGAAACTCAAACGTTTGTATGAAAGACAAGTTTAGACGCAACCCATTCCCACTCTGGGAAGGTTAGGTGGCTGGTGTAAATTCCTGTACATGGTGGAAATGAACACAGTTGTGAGCGTATAGGTGAAGCTAGTTCTCTAAGTAGTAAAAACAGGGTGCTTTTAAATATGCCAAGGCTTGTTCGAATGTGCATTCAGAAAGCCCTTCACATGTACGCAGGTAGAAATGTATTCGAAAAAGCTTTCTAGGTCTATCCTGGATACTTTGGTGAATTCCTGCATTTAGAAATCCTAACCTTTGTGAGGTAGTAAAGACAGTGAGAGGGATGTTTACCCATGTCTATTTACATAATTACATAATTAATTCCTCGTACAATATATTTTTTAAAGAAATAAAATAAATTGAAAAAAAGCAAATGTATACTTTTCACAGGAATTACGCTTACTATGAAAAAAAATGTCACTGGTCATCTATGAAAAATGTGCACAAGGACAAATCTTGCAAACAAAAATCACTTGTGATAACTGACATCACCTGTTGGGGCAGAAAACGTTTAAGGCTGCACACAACAGTTTACGTTTCATGCTAAATATTTTTTGCTTGAGCCAGTCTTCCGCTGGTGAAAATTATATGAAAAACCAAAACTGGGGTAAAGAGTAACAGTTTTAGGGCTTTGAGAAGTCCAGGGGTAATTAATTCTGACTTAAGAAGCTGTGTTAAATTGGATAGAAACTTCTGAAAAGGGGATTATGGTTTATTCAAGTGGCAAAGGGTCTGCGGGGAAGGGTGGAGGAGATTATGTCACAGAGGCAATGAGAACAGACAGCCTTGGACATTTCTGACTTCTCTGCTCCCAGCAGAAGAGATACAAAAACACAACCCTTCAAGGCTGCTGAGCTCTGTCCTTGATCTGCTTCTGATGCAGCGGTCACAGTAGCTCGAGTACATGTTTTGGGCGAAGAGAGTCAATCAAACGAATTATTGCACCCAAATTCACAAAAGGCAAGGGGACTATGTCAGAAATGTGCTTTCATGGGGCTACTCGCACAGATATAATTTCTGACTTTATGGTATTCTCAAAGAATTATAGGGGAACTCCTACACAACTTTGAAATTAGTAGTTTTTTTTGGAGGGCATGTTAAATATCCACCATTTTGGAATCCTGCAAATTCTGCAAAGGCTATTTTGATACAAAAGTTCTGAACTACTTCTAACTTTCCAAGTACCCACCCCACATTCAATTACAAATGAGGCTGTGACCTCCCCACTCTTGAGACACACTTCTGCTCTTGAAAGGAGATTTCAGCACGTTTGCAGGTTGGGAAACTACCTGCAGATTGTGAATACCCACAACCATTTCAATTTGAGGTGTTCACCAACTCAAAGAAGTCGTCCAGCAGGAAAGCCTACGAACCTACCCTTGTAAATAGTTTACTTAAATTCTACCATACAGGTAGACTTAAACCCGTTGAGCACAAAAACGTCTGCCAATGCTGCTTCTGTGAATCCGGTTTGAGAATGATAGTGAGCAAAGTGAACATTTAGCAAAATATTTCAAGAATCTCTCTACATTTTTTTGAGCAGTGAGCGCTCTTTAATTTTTTTTAATTTATTTGCTTGTATTAATTTACCATTCATTTTTGTGATTTGCCTAGGGCAAAACATAGTCTCAAAACTGGCGCTGTGCTCTGGAAGTTACATACATGTGCATGGCGTGGTATGGTGAAGGACACCACTGGATTACCACAGACATAATGCAGTTAAAACTGACAGAAAGTTTTCAAGGAGTTAAGTCAGTCTTACAAGCCTGTCTTAGTTTGTGTATCCGTGTTCTGTAGCTCATTTGCAGAGCCAGTGATGTCTAATTTATGCATTTGTAAAATATTTAATTTGTGAATTATTCTAAAACGGCTTAATTTATGCACTCATGGAATGCCAGAAATTGTTTGGAGATGACCATTCCGAGGAACGTAAAAGGCAAACATGGAATGAGCAGAGGAGTGGGCTAGAATCTGAATTGCAAATTTGTGTGCGCCTACACAATACCAGAATTCACAAACGTTTTCCAATGCACCAGTTATGCAAATGGAAAGGTCCCAAGTGCACCAAAGTGAGTCTGACACAAATAGGGTAAAATGTTAGAAATGCACAGGCGGTGAGCAACATGGCTGTGCACTGACCAGTAAAACTAAATATTAACATCTGTGTAAAAAGGAGCAAATGTATGGGGAAATGTTGTGATAAGAGTTAAGAAGACAAAATAGAAATAAAAGTAACATTTTATAAAAGCCGAATCCTAAAAGTGCACAATTTACACAATGAAGAAATTACAAACGAGCACTGTAATAAAAATAGGGGCACGTTAGCTCTCTTTATAAGTGCGCCAGACTGCAGGTTATACTTACGTATTTCGGAATTAATGCAAGTGTAAGTGATGTAAAAATGGAAATGTTTTTAAATAGTCTTACATGCATAGGTGTAACTTACACAATGCATAAGGTCGGACTTTATTTCCAGAACCTTTGTTGACCAGGCTAATAGTCATCTTTGTTGTACTCTGTGCCTTGGACCTACTTCCTGGATTCTAAAGTGCTCACTAGTGTACTGGCTAAGGTTTTTGGAGCATTACCAGCTGATTTGTAGCTCCTAATGCTCTAGGCGCTATGATGGTACCCAAAGGTGCTAATGCTTAATTTTGGGGTATTCACCAAGGAGGGTTGGGAGTGAAGGCTTACTCGCTGAGGGAGCTGTGCGAGTAGGAATTTGGGTCACTAAGAGTTGACTATTACAGTTAAGATGAATGTCCAGCCACTCTTGTGCACACCGTGCCACGGGATCCAAGCTATACATGGCTGATGAGCCCTAACTAGAGCAAAACTGGTCCTGTGTTCCTTGTGCTCTGGTTTAGGGAGGACCTGGCTTGGTAGTGTGGGCTGAACTGTTCCCACTGGAGCAGCGTCACAACTGATTTGCAAACGGCTGGGTCTAAATGGAGGTGGCACGGTGTGCATAATAATGATGGATTGGGATGTGGCTCCAAGTAATCACCAGTGGCTGGGATTACTTCAAGCATTCCATTCACAGCAATCGGTCCTGGCACAGCAATCCTATCGACCTTAGCCCATTCAGCGACAAAGCGGCAGGAGACTACCCACCACTTATGCCCAACACTGAGCCAAGACTTGGGGCAGACGTTTCTGAGAAGGAAAAAAACTCTGCCAGAACAAAAGAAGGGCAGCACAGAGGGGATGCCATGATGAGCTTTTCTATCCACCCGTCTATTAAATAATCCAAGGAAGGAGAGGGCTTGCTCCCAGGAAGGTTGGCTGATTAGGAAGGGGTTATTGCATACTGTTGTTGGGTAACGGGGGCGGTGGTTTAAGTCGGTTTTAAAGCTCATGTGCAATTGGTGGTGGAAGACATTGGAGAAGATTCTGCAGTGAAGTGAGGGAATTTGTTCTTCTCTTGCCTCTTCCCACGTGTCTTGATTGGTGGTGAGGAGCATTGATTAGGGAGAGCTGAGTGAAGATTTTAGTGGTTTGGGAGGTAAAGAGTTACAGCAGTGTTCAAGAAGTGAGTGCTGGGTAAGGCAATGACAAACATGATCATTGTAACCTTCCACCATCGCTTCCTGCTTCCAGCAAAACAGCGCTCCCTTTGCATTGCTGTCCATGCCTGCTGTAGAGTCTACTGGCACAGTGGTTCTAATTAGGCAAATTGGCGGGCGCCATCTTGGAATGGAGCTATGGATGAAGCAATGACTGGACAAACCAATAGTAAAATGTTTATGTTGTGTAAAACAGCAGCTCTGTTTCACTGACATTGTGTGCAAGAACACAGCACCCGTGTTGGCAATGTCATTTCACGTAAAAACACTGAGTGGAACGTTTTGATAACTTGGCTGCAACTTTGAACCATATCTGCTTGCATATAGAACTCTCCCCATCAACCGAACACCATCACACATCAGCAAGACAAAAAAACAGAGACAAGTGGAGAAAGTAGAGTGAAGGGTGGTGGAAGAAAGAGGTATGAGGTGGAAGTAAAACGAGGATGATTTGCTATTAATCAACACCAGCATTCGACAGTGAGCACCAGCACCGGGCTCCTAAGAACAAATCTGGGCTCCTGAACTTATTGTTGGGCAAATTAAGCCCTGCTAACATATTTCTAAGTAGCGATAATGGAAAGAAAGCAATGAGAGACAACTGGGATTTACCAGGATCATGTTATGGCTTCAAATGGAGAATTCGGCTTAATGTAGGGCTTCTGGTTTCTTCTGATTACTGAACCACTAGACTGCCTCTTCCAGCCAGGCCTGTCCTTTTCGGTTGTAATAACATTGGTGAAAACAAAATGGTTCCTTGTAACTCATCTCCATTTTCCATGGTATATCACAACTACTTCTCGCTTCACTTGCTAAGCAAAAGAACTTAGCAATGCAACCAGGACATTAGTCTGTATAGTGCATGCAACCTGAGTGATGAAATTCGAGTATGGGAAACTCCTTTTCACCAACTATTTGAGAAACCTCAACATGTTATGCTTCACTAAATATAGGTGTCACAATACTGTATCCATTTCAAGCTAACAATAGTCTTTACAATCTATGATACATACAATCTAACTTATATGCAAGGGTATGAGTTTGCCATTCTGCCCATAGGGAGGCATGGTGTCTAATGTTTTTTTTCTATTGTTATGAAGCCACACCCATGTACAACGACTTTGTCTCTGCTGTTATGTGCAGAGGATAACGCCTTTGTAAGAGAGGCCTCAGCCTGCAGCCAGAGGTCCCCGCGCATGAGAGGGAGGCAGCTGCCTGCACAGGATGGGTCTGGTGGCTTGCACTGTTCAGAAGATGAGAGTGTCCAGAGCTGTATGTAGACCAGGTCCTGCCTGCCCTGTGGGTATTCAGCACTAGCTGAGCACAAAACAGTGTTGAGATGGGTCCCTGTGGATCCCTCTGTCTAAATAGCCTACTGCCAGCAAAAAACTGCAAGCCAGCTAAATAAGAAAAAAAACCTGAGTGATGAGCTTCAGGGTAGTACCTGGCTGACCTCCAGGCCCCCACTGAGGTGGTGGAATGCGAGGCAGGAAGAAAACCAGCAGGAGGACTGGAGAAGGGGATAAACTTGGAGGACCAGTTAGAGAACCACTAAGACCAGCTGGAGAATAAAGAATATCAGGGGCAGCAGGAGAATCAAAGGAAGGAGGTGGTGAAGGATGATGAGGACAGGGAGAAAAATGGTCAAGATCAAGAAACCCGGAGGCCCGGGTCAAGGAAGGCCAAGATCAGGAGAACGAAGGCCAAGAGAACCATTACCAGAATGATAAGGACTATGAGAAGGAGGCTTAGGATCAGGAGGTACAGATGAACCAGGACCAGCAGGACAATGAGGAACTGGAGCAGGCCTGCAAAGATCAGGAGAACCTCAGTAATTACGAATATTAGGACCAGGATCCAGAAAATGAATATCATGAGGAAGACCAGGAAGAGGATGAGCGCCAGGAAGACTACGAAGAAGAAGAGGTTGAGGAGGGGTAGGAATATCAAAATGAGGTAGGGGAACAAAAGAGAGTGGAGGAAAATAAGAAACACCAGAATGAACAAACTAAAAATCAGGATCACGACCAGGAGGACACCGCCTAGGAGGACCAGGACCAAAAGTGCCAGGATTAAGAGAGTCAAGACCAGGAGTACCAGCAGGAGAAATTCTAGAATCAGAAACATTAAGAGTACCATGACTAGAAGAAGGTTCAGGAGAATAATCAAGACCAGGAGGACGGAAGGATGAGCAGGAGGAGGATCAGAAGGAGAAAGAAGGTGACGATGTGGAGGAATGGGAGCAGTGCGACCAGGAGGAGGGTATAAAGGCATGCCAGAAGGAGGAAGAGGACCAGAAAGATGAACTTAAAGAGATAAAGGGGACCAAGAGGAGGACCACGATTTATAGAATTGTGTTTGCTAACAGGAACTATAGTTATATATGCTGTGGGTGCTGAGTTCTTCTGATCCAGAACAGATGTCTTAATCCCATGCACCCATCTACAAAGCAGCATTTTGCAGCAATGCCAATAGCAGAAGTTTGGCTGTCAAGGCCTTGCACATGCTTGAGTAGCCATCTGAACATTGAGATAGTCAAGAGATCACATCATAGATGTGCAGGTTAAAAGATAGGCTTTCCACTCCAGTGTGTAGAGTTGTCTACAAAATGTTAAACTGCTTCACATGGATTTAGGGACATCGCTATCAATTACCATGCCAAATGCCCAACATTACACAGTCCCAGCAACTGCTTCTGCAATTCCTTTGAGCATCTCAAAGGAAGGTCTCTTCCAGGCTGCTTTGTCACTGAAGTCCCTATACCCAGCCCTACTTAACACTACTTAATACTGCAGAAAGATTGTTCTTTTGTAAACAACCCAATGTCAGCCCAATAATAATGATAGCTGACCTTTATTATATCTCTACCTCTCTGAAGTCTCAGAACCCTGATAATTTGTGTTGTTATTGCACGTTGTACCACATAAATAGGGATGTTAACTGTGAATAATGACCAGATTTGACCTGTAACCAACAGGTTTTCCATAGCTATGTCTAACAAGTGCATTAACCCACTGACATGTTTTACAAGTCAGACACACAATGGTTTTGATAATTGACACTCGGCTGTGAATAATAATAGGCACCCATCCAAAAGGCATCCATTTAGAAAACTGCAGAGAAAATAAGGAAAATAAACGATGGCTAGCATTCACTATAGAGGGCGCCAATCATTTTGCAGTGTAAGGACTCCAGTTGGTGCTGTTTTTTAGCAATACAGCCAGCAAAATTTATAAAATAGCAGGACTTTTGCATGCAGGGCCAGACTAGGCAATTCTATCAGAGAAATACATTAGCAGTGCTGAGTGAGTATGTTGCCAATTTGCGAGACCAACTCTCTGCACCCATACAAACCGCAATCTTGTATTCATACACCGCACTAGGCCTCGGCAGAGCTCTCAAAGTTTCACTCCCTGGAATTCTGTGGAGTTGCCAAAAAACTCCGCGGGCAGAGTATTGCTCGACCACTCCTAATGAAGTCCCCTTGGCTGCTGAGGGTTGTTGGGGGCCAAGAACTCATATTGTTGAGACAAGTGGGATTGCTACGATGTCGTTGGAGGCCCCTCCCCCTCTCTCAACCACTCTGCACAGGGGCCTCCTGGTGCACTACTGGTTGGGGGATGAAGTACCCTCGACTGCTCAGGGTCGTTGGGGGCCAAGAACCACTTCTGTTGTGACAAGTAAGCCCCCCACAGCGGGATTGCTGACATGTCATTGGAGGCTCACTCCCTTACTCAACCACTCTGCACAGGGGCCTCCTGGCTCACTAATGATTGGGGAATGAAGTCTGCTTGGCTGCTGAGGGTCGTCGGGGCCCAGAACCCCTATTGCTGCGATAAGTAAGTCCCCCACATCGGGACTGCTCAGATGACATCGGTGGCTCTCCCCCTTTCTCAACTACTCTGCACAAGGGCTTTCTGGCGCACTACTGGTTGGGGAGTGAAGTCCCCTTGGCTGCTGAGGGTCGTGGGGGGGCCAAGAACCCCTATTGTTGTGACAAGGAAGTCCCCCACAGCTGGACTGTTGAAATGTCATCGGAGGCCATGCCCCCTTTCTTGATCACTCTGCACAGGGGCCTCCTGGTGCACTACTGGTTGGGGGATAAAGTCCCCTTGGCTTTTGAGGGTTGTTGAGGCCAAGAACCCCTATTGTTGCCACAAGTAAGACCCCCCACAGTGGGATTGCTGAGATGTCGTTGGAGGCCCATCCCCTTTCTCAACCACTCTGTACAGGGGCCTCCTGGCTCACTAATAATTGGGGAATGAAGGCCCCTTGGCTGCTGAGGGTCATCGGGGGCCAAGCATCCCTATTGCTGCGATAAGTAAGTCCCCCACAGCGGGATTGCTGAGACGTCGTCAGAGACCCTGCCCCCTTTCTCAACTACTCTGTACAGGGTCTTTCTGTCGCACTACTGGTTGGGGGATGAAATCCCCTTGGCTAATGAGGATCGTTGGGGGGCCAAGAACCCCTATTGTTCCAACAAGTAAGTCCCCCACAGTTGGACTGCTGAGATTTAGTTGGAGGGCATGACCCCTTTCTCAACCACTCTGCACAGGGGCCTCCTGGTGCACTACTGGTTGGGGGATGAAGTCCCTTTGGCTGCTGAGGGTTGTTGGGGGGCAAGAACCCCTATTGTTGCTACAAGTAAGACCCCACAGTGGGATTGCTGAGACGTTATCAGAGGCCCTGTCCCCTTTCTCAATCACTGCCTCGAAGCCTCGCCACCCGCACAAAATGACGTGATGAGCGGAACAAAAATTCAGCTCTCTCCGGATTGTGGAGTTAATCCGTAACACCGCGTTCTCCGTGGAACGCGGATTTGCCGAATTACACAAACTCCATAAGCGGACTGGAATTTTACACCCAGGCCTACACAGCACATACATCTTGAATTCACATGAGTTAGATGTACAAATTATCAGCTTGTCTGAAGAGTCGGATATGCAGAAACACATTTATCAGTGGAGACGGGGCAGTGCCTTGAGGACCCTTGGTTGTGAGGGCTCGCTGCAGTGAAGTTATTTATTTATTTATAGGTTTGTACCGCGCTAGAATCGACTCCCGAAGGAGTATCTCTGCACCCAACGTAAGTGAGTATACCGGATGGAAGAGCTAGGAATAGATGTCATTACTGAGTCTGGAACAGAAAGGTTTTTAATCGTTTCCTGAACATCATATGGTCCGTACATAGCCTAAGAGATTCAGGAAGTTTATTCCAGAGGCATGGTCCAAGGTAGGACAAGGCTTTACTGCCCTGTCTTGCCTTTTTGACAATAGGGACTTGAAGCAGAGATTGATTGCTAGAACGCAGGAGGCGTGCTGGTTTATAAAGGATAAACTTCTTAGCCAAATATAAGGGATCCAGGCCATGGATACCCTTATGGACTGTACAGCAGGTCTTGAACTTAATACGCTGGCGAATAGGTAACCAGTGTAGTTTGTCTAACAGCGGGCGGGAAGGGGATCTGGGTGGGGCATTCAGGACCAACCTTCCCGCAGTATTTTGCACCACCTGAAGCCTACTCTGTGCACCATCATTTGCTGAAATCAGCAGCCCATTGCATTAGTCCAAGCGACTGAGCACCAAAGCCTGGACCAGCATCTTCCTAGTTGTATCTGGAAGTAGAAGAAACACTTTACGTAAAAGCCCAACCACGTGAAAGCAAGACCCAACGGTCTGGTTTATGTGGTCTTTCAAAGATAGGTCACGGTCCAACCGCACACCCAAGTTCTTTACCACCTCTTTGGGACTAGGGACAGGGCCCAACTCTGGGGCCACCAATCTGGGGCCCACAGCATTGTGGCTTCCCCGAAGAGCATGACCTCCGTTTTGCCTACATTACACTGTAGGAAGTTCTGAGCCATCCACTGGGAGACCACTTCATGCCTTCTGAAAAGGACTGTTGGACTATGACACTTGGTGACTTAACTGGGAAGAGGAGCTGAGTGTCATCAGCATATGACACTGGGATAAATCCATACGATCTCATAATACTGGCCAGGGGTGCCACATAGATGTTGAAAAGAGTGGGGCTTAAACAAGACCCCTGTGGCACCCCATTTGTGAGTTTTGTGGAGGCAGATCGAAATGTGCCCATAGTGACACTCTGTGTGCGGCCAGTTAGGAAGCTCCTCAACCATTCTAGTGCCAAACCCCCAAGCCCAATCTCTGTCAGCCGCCTGAGCAAGATGTCATGAGATATAGTATTGAACGCTGCCGATAGATCCAATAGTACCAGAATCACTGAGTGCCCTTTGTCCTGTGACATACGGATGTCATCTGCCACTGACAAAAGAGCTGATTCGGTACTATGGCGTGGCCTGAAGCCGGACTGAGAATGGTCCAGCCTTCCTGTTCGTTCGATAAAGTTTGACAAATGGGTATTAACGTGTTTTTCTGTTAATTTTCTCAGATACGGGAGGAGCGATATGGGCCTGAGGTTGGACAGCTCTGTCCATGGAATGGAGGAGTTCTTCCAGATGGGTCTCACCATTGCCGTCTTCCACTCATGTGGGACCCGGCCGTCGGACAAAGAGATATTGAGAAGGGACTGGATCATAGGACCGAGTGTCTTCCCAACCAACGCCAAGGTTCTAGCCGGGATGAGGTCTAATGGTGACCCACTCTTAATTTGGCCAATAAGGTCCTCAATCTCATCCAGGGAAATAGTCGGGAAGTTGGTAAGAGTGATGGAATTAGCTACCCTAGTTTCCTGAGATAACACCAAGGGCTGGCCCCCGGAAAGGCTAGAGCCAGTGATTTTATCATAAATTATGTCTATTTTGTTAGAAAAATAGAGAGAGATCTCATCACATAGTTGTTGTGAGGATGCATCAGGGCTCTCACAGGCCACAGGTTTAGTAAAGGTCTGAAGAATCCGGAACAAAACCTTGGGGGCATTACCTGCCTCCGTGAGTTGTGTGGCAATATAGTTCTTACGGGCCATTCTGATGTTCTTGTGGTAAGATGCCAAAGCTGCGTGATAACAGTTCTTATCACTCTCAGAGTGGGATAGTCTCCAGATTTTTTCAAGCTTCCTACAAGCCTGTTTATGGGATCGTAGTTGGTCTGTAAACCAAACTTCCTGCCCTCGTGCAGGGTTCGGCTTACATAATTTCAAGGGGGCAATGGTTTCTACCACAGAGTGGATTGAAAGGTTATATTTACACAGGGCCTGCTCAATGTCATCACAGGCGGCAAATCGAGGCTCAACAAACACCCCCTGGAAGGCTTCTTGAGAAATTTTATGCCACTGTCTCCGCGACAAGGGCAAAAGTGCTGGCTGACTCGGGTTTTACTTGAGACGGGCATGACAAATTCTAAGACTGTATGGTCGGTCCAAATTACCTGTTTGGGAGGGAAACATACAGCTATCTTTTAATAAGCAGCCTTATGGCAGAGGGCATTTTCAGTGTTTGCACCGCTGATATACTTGTGCTTATATAAAAGTATGAATAATCATTAAGAATGAGCTAATGGTGGCCTAAAAAGACTAGCCTCTCATCGGTAGTCTCCCTTAAAGAAAACCCATTAGGTTTTTAGAAGAACGCTCACCCACCAACCTAGCTGATGGCATGCTTCATCATTGGGTACCCACCTAGGGGGCCAAATGCCTCCTAGGTGAGCTTCGAAGCCTGACTACAGTTGCAGGATTTTTTTCTGAGTGAGTAGGTGAGTGTAGTGAGTGCAGACCTTAAAACTACCTCCACGATACTCAATCAAATTGCGAGAGAAATTTTTATTAGAGTGTTCCTGGGGCTGGGTTAAAATTAATGATGAATGTGAAGGGGAAGAAATTATCTCACACATCCCAAATAAAGTGAAGTGGTCTACATATTTCCGCCAAATCGTCAAGGGCTGTACTACACATTATCACTGTTGCCGCCCGGCGCACCTTGAAAAAGGTGCGTCGGACGCAAACAATGATAATGCGCCCCATTATGGTGTATGCGCTGCCTCCAGGGCAGCCGTGACCTCGGGCTGCCCTGGGGGCAGCGCATTCATGTGAAAACACAGAGCAGCTGCACCGTGTTTTCACAGTGCAGGCAGCAGCCGCCTGCACTTTCAAAGGGGATTAGAGATTCCCTTACAGGCGGGTGCAGTCAGTGACTGCACCCACCTGCAGGGGGATGTCTGGGAGGTCCATGGGACCTGCTTTACCCCCTGCAGAGGGCTGCTTTCAGGGGTCGCACTGACAGTGCTCCACCTTTTAAATGGTAGACTATCAGTGCACCTCCTATGGGTTTCTTTGACTCGGTGCCCACATCTGTAATATGGAGCGGGCACAGAGTCAAAGGAATTTCCTAATGTGAATGGGGCACGCCCCATGCAAATGAGGGCACACTCTCTGAAGAAAGCATTGGCACATTAAGTGCGCCATCGCCATTGGTTTTATAGAAGGGGATGCACAAGCATCTGCGCCCCCTTCTTTAATACTAAAGTGCCCCGGGGCACGCAAAGCGGGCACAAACGCCCGTTGTGCCCCCGGGGCACCTTCTGTAATACGGCCCCCAAATGTTAATTGGCTTTCTTCAGGACCCATGGTGCCCGGGTCTCTAAGTATCCCAAGCAGTACACACACACCCTAAAGTGTGCGAAAGCGTTAAGTAGTTCCGTAAATTACGTTATCCACCTAGAATTAAATTATTATTTGTGTTACAGTAATTAAGCGTAACATGGATCCTGGTGGGTAATCACACTTTCGTTAAGGCATACCGCCTGCCCTGGTTACCTACGTTTCTCGAATTTGGCAAATGTTATAAAGATAAAAGTGACAAGATTTGGGAAAAAAGACAATTGAGACAGGGGATGATGTACGAAATCCAAAATCAAGATTTGTGAATCAATATAAATCATGACAGCTGAGATGGCAGAAAACAGGAGGAGGAGAAAGGTGTAACTCAGTGAAGAAGAGAGGTAATGATGTAGGATTCTGTGGAAATTTTGTTTCATCAATCCCTTCACCTCCCCTCCCGGAAGTGGTTGGCATGTCCAAAATGGCAGCCAAGCAAGAGATAACCGGTGTGGGCTCCCCATATATTGATGGGCTTGGCGGCACACCTCTTCATCCACTGGTCTGTTTAACGATCATTCACATTTTGCTTCTTCCCACCACAGAAAGGGACAATGGATCTGCCCACTTTAGCTATTGCCTCTCTTGCACCCTCACCACACTGGGTTGCATCCGGCATAGTGGACTGGCCCTTTGAGACGCACTGAGACACAGTTACCACAGTGGATCACCTCTACACAGCTCCTTATTGACATGCATCTGCCAACCTGCTTCAGCTCCATTTTCATTTGCATTGGGCACAAGGATGGACTTGCTCTGGCTCCACATAGAGATGGATTGGAAGGCCCACTTGAGTGCATCCTTGACTTGCCCAAGGTGAGGACGGAGTGGACTTCTTCCATATGGTGTGGGGCTGTTCGATGATCTCCGATTCAGAGCCGATGTCGGGTGCTGGAGCGTCCCATTGAAATTTTTCTGCAAACTGCACTATTGGGTCTACTTGAAGATGTTGGTGGATCCAGAGGCGAGAGGATATTTGTGGGTCTGGGTACCCTCATTGCTAAACAAGACATTGTCTATGCCCGGACTGACCCTGAGCCTCCGTTAATAATGGCGTGGCAAAAAGAAATGGACTGATACGCGAAGCTTGCAGAACCGGAGTATATGGCCGGAGGATGCCCTCACAAGTTTAAGAGAATATGGCCACAATGGTGGGCGGAATCTGGATTAGGATGAGTGTAATTGCTGCTTTGATTTGTACGGGTCTTGAAGTCACCTGCATTGACCGTCCACAAACTAGTTGGCTTGTTGTATTCCATGTATCTACAATAAAAACTTTTTAAAAATTTGTTGTGAAAGAGATGGTTCTTCAGTGTATCCATCACAAGGCACTGTGATGGGATTTCTCCATCTCTAAAGATATTACTGCATCACAGATGTACTTTGAAGTGTCCCTTATTAGGGAAAATGTGCAGCATCTAAGTCACTCCATGCAGAGTGGTGTGTGTATGGAAGTGCGCCGAAGCACTTTACCGTTTGTTTCTCTTTGTTGGGGTGCCAGTTGCTTTACATGCGGTTGTTGTTCAATTTTACGATATCATTGCCAATTATGCGGCCTTGATACACTGTTGCGTGTGTCTTGTCGTGCAATAATTTACCATATCCTCTAACCTGTTACCCTGTAGATTGGGGACCGGAAATAGATGTGCTGTTGAGGTGGCAACTCTAGGAACTTTTTTTTTAATTTTAACATAGGAGGCATTTAAAATGGCCAATAAGTCTTACGAACTGGGGGCCGATTGCGGTGAGGGTCTACCCTCCTGGTTGACTTTATTGCCCCCTTGGGCTGCACGCGGGGGTCTACTGGGCTCGGCCACGCACCCTCGTCTGCGAGCCGCTGGCACGTGATCCGCGCCGCACCTGCTGAAATATGTGGCACATGTGCGGCTCGCGCATCCGCGTGACAAAGCAATCGGTGCAACATGGAAACTGATAGGGCACGGTTGCCATGACTACTGGGCGCAGGCCCAAGAAAAGTTGCTGACTGGTCTTAGTTGCTCGTCGACTGAAAAAAAATAGTTCCTATTGTCACTTAATTTGCAGGTCCCTTCCTCCCCCACGAGTGATCAGACCGCCCCCCCGCCCCCTCTTCTAGCAGCACCTGCATAGCAACCAGAAGTGAAAGCGAGACAGGGCCAGAGAGGGAGATGGGGGCAGAGAAAAGGGGGTCAGAACATGACAAGCGCTCTGAATGATGTAATTAATGGCGGGGCCGTCGGGCCGGGCCTTTCTTTTTTTCCCTTTCCAAAAGTGTTTTGAATGACAAGTGGGGGAAGTGAGTGGGGTCAGTGCTGTGGCGCTTCCTGTCCGATTATTTCACTTTCAGTCGGTGCTAATGAGCTTCACCCTTGACCCTGTCGGAGTGATTTGCATATCACGCTCACCCCGCTGCCAGGAAAGGTTAGTAGGGAGTAACCAGGGGAGGGAAGGACGGCTCTGCCAGGGTTATCGGCTGCACAGGATGGGTTATCCAATAGTATTTATGCTATCTGGACACAGCACAGCTGGTGGGTCACAGCACTGAAGCCCGGGGGCACATTCCAACGAGCAGCCGGAAGGTACACACTGACAGGCAGGTACTAGGGGCATATGCCTGTAACAGGCACCTTGCTTTTTTTCCTTTTTTATTTTATTTTTTGAGACAGAACATAGAAAAAATTCCAAGGCGTCTTTAATGTGTCTAATATTACCGAGTGGGGAAAGGTCCTGGATTTTAAAAGCATTTTAAAATGACTTTGGAAAACCGGGCTTTCTCCTCCCCTCAGCATTGTATAAGGGTCGAGAGGCCTCTCGGGTAAAGAAAGGGAAACACAACAGTTTATCGACATTAACATTTGTTTTGACAGAAGCAGTGGAGGGAGATTTTTGGAGGTTAATTTTTATTTTTTAATAAACGTTTGTTTTAGTTCCTGCCTCACTTTAATTAGGGAATTTCCAGCCTGTATGTAATACAAATTGGGTGTTTCAGAAGGCTGTACACAGGGTCAAACTAACCTATTGGACCATCTATTGACATACCCCCGCTTACGAAAAGCAAGGATGACTAAGCAAAGGCCAATTATCTATCTATCTATCTATCTATCTATCTATCTATCTATCTATCTATCTATCTATCTATCTATCTATCTATCTATCTATCTATCTATCTATCTATCTATCTATCTATCTATCTATCTATCTATCTATCTATCTATCTACCTATCTATCTATCTATCTATCTATCTATCTATCTATCTATCTATCTATCTATCTATCTATCTATCTATCTATCTATCTATATGTCTGTCTATGTCTCTGTCTGTCTATCAATCTATCCACATTTAGCTACATACTTTATTGGTACTATGCAGAGACGTTTTAAGGCCCGGGAACAGTGGGGTCTGGCCCAGGGTCCCAGACTTTCAGGGAGCCCCCTGATAGAGCCAGCTCTATTCTATGCAAACTCTTAACCTGATGACCTTGGATAATTCTTAAACAGATTGCTCTAATACCGTTTTCCTTTAATTTATTTTTAATGAGGATGATGTGTGAGACGTTAATACATATTTTGCAGAGAAATGTGTTTGTTACATGCAATATCCATTCAAAAACTTAATATAGATGAAAACAAGACTTCACATATGAGAAATGAAAGGGGGTCACAGAGATTATTTGCTGTAATATTAGTGAGCTGCTGCTGTGTTACAATATTGAAACCACACATCACTATCCCTGAATATTAGATGTAAAGACATTTAAGCAATTGGACGAGTGTGCCTCTGCACTAGCAGTGACCTGGCCAAAGAGGGCATGAAAGAGCTGAAATTGGATTATCTATTCAAAACAGTTCGGAGCAGGGGTCCCCAAAATATGCTTGGCCCAGGACCCCCAAAGATTTTAATATATATATTAAGCATTTAGCCACATATGATGTAATGTACCTCCTAATTAGTACGTAGAGTGTTTCTCTAAGAAATGCTTCGCTCAAAACTCGTGCAGTAGAGACTGTGATAATGTGGCCGTATATCTTGTATTATACATTTTAGGCGTGCAGCTGTGGTCTGTTAGTTAAATTGATAAATCTGCGACTCCATACTAGTAAGACCACTTCCAACAAGTTAACATGTACAGCATTGTGAAAGGCCTGAGCAAAGTGCTCCGTATAGGATGAAACACGCTGTCTAGTATATCCACCACCATTAGTTGAACTATGTGCATTAAAAAATAAAGCATGTACAATAGAAATAAATCATCCTAACAAAAGATATATCACAACTCGAGGTTAGTGGTGTGCTTGGTCTTCCATACTTTTGTATTGTTATTTCAGAAGTAGTTGCAGCTTTACATTTTATCGATATTAGGATGGTGTAATCTGACTCTCTTTTTAAGGCATGTAAAAAATGTAACTCCTTAAGGCTCAGAAAGGGACAGGCAGGCACAAGTTAAGGTCCTTTTCTCTTAATCACAGAAAGCCTTCTGCTTCGGAGCCACAAACACTTACCTGGGTTAATGTCAACCTATGAATATTTCAGTACCATGGTTAGCTCTCAGACTTATCCTGGATCTTAAGGTGGTAACATTGGAACTTTATGGGGAGGCATGCTGGTGGTGAAAACATGCCTCCTGTGGAAATGTGGTACTGCAGTTCTCCACTAGACATTTTTTCATGATCCCTGCAGGTTTACATGCTGCTTCAACCCCACAGTTGGAGAATTAACGTCTGCAGACATTTTGACATTAATATGTTTTTTTCTGGTGGCCTTATCTTGATCAAATGGATGTGCTTGACATTATGCCTGGTGGACTACCACAGAGTTAGCAGTGGGAATGAAATGTATGAACAATCCCCAGCTACAGCAGACTACACTTATGCTACCAAGAATTGTGTATATGGTGGTATTGTGTGCTCCAGACAAACCAGGTCTAATTTATTTGGGATTGCTTATGCAACCACAGGTGTGCTATGGAGCAGGGCCTAAGTGGGCATCCTTCACCAGGGAGAGAATGCAGGGCATCTGCATCACCCATAGAAAACTTCAACAGGTTTAAAATCAGAGTATTCATTTAGGTCAGATTGAATTAAAAAAGCATTTGTTGCCAGCTATAAAATGGACAGGTCTCCACATGTCCTTACATGTCACTAATGTTAGAGCATATATCTAAACACTATCTTCAGGAGGTCCCCCAAATGTCAAATCACTTACTATGAAAAGTCCTACCATCTGGATCTTTTCACTTTTTTTTTTCGTTTTTTTTTCATTTCTGTAATTTTTTATTGTAGAAAAAATATATATATTTATATGGAGCATAACAAATACATGGGTGGAAGAGAAAAAGGAGAGAGAAAAGAGAAGGAAAGAAAGGAGGAGAGATGAGACGCGCCCGTGGGGGGGGGGGGTGGGGGGGTGGAGGGTGTTTGTCTAATTGTTCATTTCCTGCTTCCAGTCTTATGACGTTAGTCCAGTTCTCATCGTGCGAGCGCTGTTTGTCCCTCGGTCCCCCTTCTCGGGGTTGCGTTGATTGTTCTTCTCTGCCCCGCCCCCCGGCCACAAGCGGAGGAGATAGAGTAGAGGAGATAGGCGAGGAGGAGTGGTAGTGTTTTGTTTCTCCGGTGTGTGTGTTTGGAGGTCTGCTTCCCTGGCTGCTGTTGGTGGGTGGTTGGCCTTGCTGCCTATGGCGGTTTGTGTGATGAGAGGTACCTGTCTAGGGACTCCCACATGCATGACTGTCTGTGTGTTTTTGGTGAATGTTTCGCTGTGATGATGTCCGCCCCCCTTAGGAAGGTAACCCAGTTGAGCCATGTCTTAGGTGTGGCTTTCCCTGTGTCTTTCCAATTATACAGAACCGTTTTGACTGCTGCTGTCAGCAGAAGATCTGTAAGGTCTCTGTCTTCTTTGGTTGCTATTGAGGGAGATGTGAACCCTAGTGCCAGGCTGTGGAGGTCAAGTTGTAGGTTGGCTCCCGTGATCTCGTTTATCAGTGTTTCTATTGTGTCCCAGAAGATTCTGACTTTGGAGCAATGGAAGAGTAGGTGTGCCAGGTCCCCCTTATCTTTGTTACAGTTCCAGCACCTGTCACTATCGCGGACTCCTATGGCTGACAAGCGGGCGGGGGTCCAGTATGCCTTATGTATGAGCCAGAATTTTGTCTGGTTCAGAGTTGAGGTGATCTTCCCCCTGGATGTGGACCTCCATAGCTCCGCCCTTTCCTTCTCGCTCAGTGCTCTGCCCACTAGTGTGCCCCAGTAGGTGTTCACCTTGTCGTTCAGTTTCGTGTGTTTTGGTCCTAGGGCTTTGTAGAGGTGTGCAACTTGGTGTCCTAATTTGTTGAGGTTAATGGCGTATTGTATGATGGAGGGTGTTAGTCCGTTCAGGTTTGCCTTACTGATGGCTACCTTAATCTTCAGGAAGTTGTATAGCTCTATGCTTTCTAGATTGTGTTCGGCTTTGAGTATGTCGAAAGTTGCATTTGTGCCTTGTTTGAGTAGGTCGCTAGTCGTCGTGATGCCGTGTTTATACCATGTGTGCATGTTTAAGGTCTTGTCTCTATATTTTATTGTGGGGTTGTGCCATATGGATTCGAGCCGTGTTTTTTTATGCTTGTGCTCATTATCTTATCTATGCCCAGGAGCGCTTTCCTCATGTTGCTTAGGATGGGATTTTCTTTTATTGCCGGGTGGCGGGTGGCCGTAAGTAAGGCGATGGGATTCATTCCTTTCAGTAGTTCCCTTTCTAGTGTTAACCACGCCGGGGTGTACTCTGTGCTAGGTGTGAGCCAGTATAATCCCTGTCTTGCTATGCATGCTGTCTGGAATCTTCTGAAGTTAGTTACGTTTAGGCCTCCCTGGTCTTTTGTCAGTCTGAGTTTGTTTAGGCTTATTCGGGGCTTTTTCCCCTCCACAGAAAGCTGTTCAGCATTTTGTCTAGTTTCTCGTGGAAGTCCTCTGTGTTTATCAATGGTAGCATATTCAGCATGTAGTTCACCATTGGTGTGAGCATCATTTTAATCGTCTCTACTCTACCCCACCACGTGGTATACTTGGGAGACCAGCTCTCTACTCTCTCCTTTATTTTGTGTAGTACGGCTTGCTCATTATGTTCTAGTGTTGCTCTGAGGTCCCTTTCGAAGAGGAGTCCCAGGTATTTAATGGGTTTATGTTGCCAGGTTAAGCCGGACTGGCCTAGTACCATCTTGGTGGTGTGGACGTTCAGAGGTTTGCACTCCGATTTGTCCCTGTTTAGTTTATATCCTGAGACCTGTGCGTACTTTTCTATCGTCTCCATCAGTGCTTTTATTGATCTCTCTGGGTCTTCTGTGATTATTAGCACATTGTCTGCATATGCCGCTAGCTTGAAAGTTTCCCCCTCTACTGGTATGCCCTTTATGTCTGAGTTGTTCCTGATCATGCTTAGGAGGGGTTCTATCGCTAAGAGGAACAGGAGCATCCTTGCCTGGTCCCCCTTTCTAGGTGTAGTATTTGTGAGGTCCCTCCGTTTAGCACAACTCGTGCTTTGGGGGCATTGTAGAGTGCCATCACCATCTTCCTGTATTGCGGGCCGAACCCGAATTTCATCATGCACTGGTTCAGGAAGGGCCAGGATACTCTGTCGAACGCCTTCTCAGCGTCAAGGGCTATCATGACCGCTGCGTTGGTGCTCTTGGAGGAGTGATTTATTATATGGCATAGCAGTCTTGTATTATCGTGGGACATTCTGTTCCTGAGGTACCCTACTTGTGAGCAGTGTATGAGCTTGGGTGGGTGTGCGTTCAGCCTGGTGGCTAGAATTTTGGCATATATTTTACAGTCGATGTTGATAAGAGATATTGGTCTGAAATTCTTTGCCTCAGTTGTGTCTTTGCCCTCTTTCGGTATCACTATTATATTGGCTTCTGCCATAGTCGGAGTCATGCGTCCTTGCTGGACACATTTTGTGTAGACCTCTTTCATTGTCGGTCTTAGGATGTCTAGGTAGTGTTTGTAGAAGCCGGCCGTGAAGCCGTCAGGGCCTGGTGCCTTGTTGTCCTTGAGGCTCGCTGTGGCTTTCCCTATCTCATCCTCTGTTATGTTCATTTCTAGGGCGTCCCTCTCTTTATCTGATAGCGTTGGTGTGGCAAGGCTTGCTAGGAGTTTTTCCCCCCGTCTCTCTGAAGGGTGTCGTCTTTTGTATAGAGTTCCTCGTAGAAGTTTTTGAACACTTCCAGGATCTCTTTGTTTGCAGTCTGGGATTTGTTGTTCTTGTCTTTGATGGCCCCTATTGAATGCTGTTTCTGTTTCCCTTTGAGGTATGATGCCAGGTTCTTCCCCGCTTTGTTGGCTGTACATAGGTTGATGCTTTTGTATTTATTAATCCAGGTGCCTGCCCTTTCGCTTAGGATTCTGTTTAGTTCGTACTTGCGTTTGGTTAGGGTTGTGAGAGTGTTCTTATCTTCCAGGTCGGTTATGTGTCCCCTTTCTAGGTTCTTAATTTCTGTTTCCAGTTCAGCAATTTTTTTGTTCCTGTCTTTGTTTATCCTCCCTTTTATGCTCATTACTGTCCCTCTGATGGTGGCCTTTATAGCATCCCATAGCAGGTCTCTATCTGTCTCGGGGGTGTCATTAATCCTCAGATATTCTTTGATCGCTGTCTCGATCTCTGCCCTGGTTGAGGTCTCGCCCAGCAGACTGTCGTCAAAGCGCCATCTGCGGGTCGGCCTCTCGTTATGTTTCCCTTAAAGGGTGGTGCTTATGTGAGAGTGATCTGAGATACTCCTCGGGCCAATTTTGGTGTGGTCTATGAGGTGGGTGTGCGTGTCGGATATGAGGATGTGGTCTATCCTGCTGTAGGAGTTATGGGGGTGCGAATAGAAAGTGTACTCTCTAGCATCTGGGTTTTGGAGACGCCATGGGTCCCTGAGGTTGAGTTTGGCGCAGAGGTTTTTCAGGATGTTCCCCTTGTTTGACTTATGGCCTTGTCTGTGTGGGTGTTTGTCAATGGCTGGGTCTAGGACCTGGTTCATATCTCCCACAACCACCAGGAGTTCTCCTAGCGGGAGGGTGTGTAACTGCGTTTCCACCCTGTCCCAGAAGTCTCTGTCGTCAGTGTTGGGGCCGTATATGTTGGCCACATGTATCGTTTCTCCTGCTCTGCCTAGGCTTGTTACTAAGATTCTCCCTTCTGTGTCTGCCTGCGTGTTTACCAGCGTTAGTTTTGATTTCTTACTTGTGAAGGTGACCACCCCGTTCTTTTTGTTCTGTGCAGCTGACCCCCATATGTCACCTATCCAGCTAGTCTTGAGGCGAGGAATATCCTCCGATTCTAGTCTGGTCTCTTGCAGTACGTAAATATCGCCTTTGAGTTTCCTGAGGTGCTCTAGTACTTTCCTTCTTTTCACTGGGCTATTGAGACCCTTGACGTTTAAGGATACTATCTTGAGATCAGTAGAGAGGTTGGTGTGCGCATTGTGTGTCATCTATGATGTCTTGTGTTTGGCATTCTGTGTGGCCTTGGACACTGCAAGGCTCGGTGTCTCCCTTTCCTTGGTCCTTGGCTAGCTTTTGTGTTGTTTCGTTTGTGTCTGTGTTTGTTGCTCCTCGTTGAAGGTGTGGAAGAGTGAAAAGTAGAGTAGTAGAGATAGAAAAGAAAAGTGACCCCATGTGTGTGCTCCCAGCCCCTCCCTGCCCCCCGTGTTCCCCCCACCCCACCCTCCCCCCCTTACTTGCTGAGTGGGAGTGCGACGACAAAGTTCCTTTTGCTCCGCGTCCTCCCTGAGGTAGAGTTTGTGTGTTGTCCATGGTAAAGTTTCCCTTTGGTTTTGCGCTGTTGAGATAGATTCTGGCGGGCGTGTAAACATGTCTTGAGGTAGTTCCGTCTTTTTTTTTTTCCCGGTAGTCTCACTCCAACAGGGCTGCTCCATCCGGTGAAGCACTCCTTTTGGCTGCTCCTGTGGGTTTGGTATCCATCTCCTCCGTCTGCGGCTTTCGCATGTAGCGCCTCAGGTCCTCTGGGCTTTCAAATGTCATTGTTTTCATTTTGTCTGTGATCCTGAAGCGGGCCGGGCCAGCGAAACTGAAACTGATGTCTTTTTTTCGCAGTGCATCTCTGAGAGCTAGGAAGCCTTTCCTTGTTTCGACAGTTTGTTTTGAATAGTCTTGGGTCAGGACTATCTTGCTGCCTTCCCATGACAGGTTTTGATTCTTTCTGGCAAATGTGAAAATGGCCTCGGTGTGGGATGTTCGCAGTGGGGTGCATATTATCGGTCTAGGACCCCTCCCTGTTGTTGGCTTTCCTGCCGGCACTCTGTACGCCTTCTGCACCTCGAACCTCCTGTCGAAACTGATGCCTGTTAACTTGGGGAACATGTCTTCAAGCATAATTGCGCACGACCCTGTCTTATCCTCCATCCCTTCTGGCATTCCTAGGATTCTCACATTTCCTCTTCTTGCCCTGTCATCCTGCTCCGCAAGTTGTTTTTGTATGGCTTTTGTTGCTTTTTGACATTCCGCTATTACTTTGGAGTTCTCTGCATTGGTGTCCTCCACGGAGCTGATGCGGCCTTCCGCTGCTTCCATTCTCATGTTGGTGCTGTGCAGGTCGGCTCTTATTGCCGCCAGTTCGAGCTGCATATTGTCTATCTTAAGTTTAGTTTCCTTCGCCACTGCGTTGCCTTCATTAATTTTCCTGAGGATTGTCTCCAGGGTTGCTGTTTCGCCTTTTATCTTCAGAGGAGAGTCCGGCGTCTCTTTCTTTGCTTTTTTGGGGTCCCCCGCTGTTTTCCCATCATTATTGGCCATTGCTCTGATCCCTCTCCTTGACAAGATGCTACCCAGGCGTCCTTCTTTCTGAGCGTAGGTAGGGTTGATCGTTGGGGGTGCCCTGGGTGGGTGGTCTCCTGTGTGGGTTCTATACCTGCTCGGTTCTCTTATTTGCCTTGTTCTTGTCTTAGCCTTAGGTCCTGCCAGCGTGTGCTTTGTCTCGTCCGCGGCCGGTTTCGGCTGCTCTTGCTGAGTCTGGTACTACATGCAGCTCTGTGGGCTACTGCGGTTCTTGGCTGCTTGAACGCTTGCTCTCAGTGTCCGTTGCTATTATGTCGGGACGGTGTGTGCCTGCGGGCGCCTGTTCAGGAAGTTCTCTGGCAGGTGAGCAGTGCCTTGCGCAATTTTACAGAGAAAGTTCGCTTGTCTTGGCTTTTTGGGCACTTTCCTTCGTGCTTCCACTAGCCCGTTCTTCCTCATCCTTCGCTTTCCGGTCTGACTTACTTGGCATGCCTGTGCGGCGCCCTCCCTCGCTCTGACCTTCTTCTTCTTTGACCCTGGCTTTTTGTTGCCGAGTGGGTGCACAGGTGGTGCGGTCTTGCGCCCGTTTTCGGCGTGCTCATGCAGCAATACCTCTGCCTCCTCTCGCCTTGTCCGTTACCTCGTTCCTTGTTGTGGCACCGCCCTTGCACGGGTTGGTTTCGCTTCCCGCTTACCTCTGCGCCGTCTTGCCCCCTCCTCTCGCCTAGCTTGGGGTTGCTTTTTAGATATTAGACCAAAAGTGATCCCACCTGCCTATTTTAGTATTTGTCAGTCTTTAGAAACTGCCAGGGGGTTCTGTCCCCCTCTCATTGCTGGACCAGTCTCTGCCCTCTGAGAGTCTATCCACTCTGCCATTTTCTCACGATGAGTCGCATCAGTCCATCTCGCCAGCCTGTCTCTGAAGTGTTGTCTGTATGTCTGTGCTACTACCTATCTCTGGCACCCATTTCTCTGTCCTCCTCATCTCTTCATTCTACTCATCTATCAAGAGTTCAAACCTGTGGCGTAACACAAAATGTTAGAATACAATAAGGGAGCCCTAATTCTCCCATATCTCACGGTTATTCATTCGCCTTAGGCTGAATGGGGGCTCCAGATGGGTTTGGGGCCCCCTTGAAGAGTTGCGGTCCGCTGTGCATAGGGGTGCAGGGGCCTGTGTTATGCCTCTGGTCCGGAATGACTGTCCCTCTTTTTGGAGTTGATACCAGCTATCTCTGAAGTCTATTCTGTCTGTCCTTTGTTGTGGCTATCAACCAAACTGTACTCAAGATTTATCTCGTGATCACAAATACCGTTTTTTACTGCCATTTCTCCGCCAGTCAAGTGTGACTTTCTGTACAATATGCTTGTCTCATGAGTCCATTTGGACTTTCTACAAAGAGGTCTGCATATTTTGCCAGTATTTGTAGTCTCCCATGTGTCTGCTTATTTTACAATGGCCTTTCAAGTCTAACTGTCATACCCTGGTCTGCCTGTGCTGTTTGTTCCTCATGGCTACCACTGTTTTCTATTTGAGCAGGTGCCATGTTGTGTTCTAGGCATGTTTCACTGTTTTCTAGGTGGACAGGTGCCATGTACTCTGCTTTGCATTTTATTTAGGCATGCTACGTACTTTAGTTTGAATGCACAGTTTCAACTTCTGTTTAACTAAGTGCCAGCCAGAGACAGAATTCTAATTGACAGAAAACGCTTTGTAATATGCAAGAAGGCTTCAGATTAACACTTGCATGACATGCTATAAATACTGCTTTCAAACTCATTCCACTGCTTGTTCTCGTCAAGCTGTCTTGAGAAAGAGCAGTTGTTAGATCTGCCAGCCTTAGAGTGGTCTTCTCCCAGGTTTTTTGCCTTCCACCTCCATTTTTCTGGCCTAGTTTTTGCTGGCATTAGGACTCTGAGCACTTAACCACGGCTAACCAGTCCTGAAGTGCATGTGCTCTCTCCTCTATAAACATGGTAATAGTCACTCATTCTCAATTGGCATATTTAATTTACTTATATGTGCCTTGTAAAGTGCTCTACATGTGCCCAGTGCGTATACATTAAATGCTACTAGTGGGCCTGCAGCCCTGATTGTGCCACCTACTTAGGTAGCTCTTGAAACATGGCTCAAGCCTGCCATTACAAAGCCTGTGTGTGCAGATTTAAATTGCCATTTTGACCTGGCAAAATACACATTTTGCTAGGCCCAAACCTTCAGTTTTAATACATATGTCACCTCTATGGTAGGTGTGTGATAATCAAAGGAGAGAGTAAGGGTTTGTCCACAAACATCCAGTTATGGACCAGGATTACTCCTATTCCCCTTGGGCGAGTATTTTTGAAACAAATAGAGGAGTATCCCCTGCAGATTATAGGGTCAATAGTCTGGAGGGTAGATTTAATGGCATAAAAGGAATTTTTTTTTCCTTTTCTTTAAAACCCCTCACTCACCAGCCTGGCGGTGACATGCTTCATCATCGGGGTCCACCCTGGTGGCCTAGCATCACCAGGGTGTGCTACAACACCTGAACTACAGTGGAGCGGGTTGTGACTGTAGGTGCAAAAAGAAATTATGTTAAAAATTGTCCTGGTTTAACTCAAAAATGACTTTATTATAGAGTAACTGAACAATGTTAAAAATAATAGTGAGATGGTAGTAGGCAAGTTACGACCGACTCATCTCTGTATGTGTTGGTGTGCATTGGTCGACATGTTTCTACCAAAGGGACAGTGCCCGGTTTCTTCAGGACCAAAAAACAGGTGGACGGGAGGTGTGGGCCCCCTAAAAGGCTCACCCTACCCTGATCCCCTGTTGAACCCACCGGCAAATTGCTCGGGGTGTGTGTGCTCAACTAAATAAGTGAGCAGGCAAGAGAAAAAAGAGACCTGTGGAGAAAAAGGGATAAAAGCAGGTTTCAATTGTGAACATATTTACTCTCCTGTTACGTCGTGGAGTGTCTCTATTTAGTGAAATATCATGCCATATACATATCATGTTAACCCTCCGGGTGAGATAAAGTGGCATCCAGAGATGCTGAGCATAATCGAATGATCAATATGTGCGTGCATCGCTGCATGCGTTATGCTTGTCGTGGTTATATGCCACCTAGGCGGCGTGCTTATCCGCTGGTAATTAACACAGCAATCGGGGTGATGGGGCTGTGCTTTGGTCAGACTAAACACCTTGGTGCGCGTAGTAAATAGTGGCTATTAGAAAATGGTGCTATGGTAGCGTGCGCTTTAATCATATTTAATCGTTCTGTTTCGTGAAATTGACCGTAACAATGAACATACATGACTGACATACATTTAACATTTAGAAGTACACATGGGCATGGTGGCGTGAGTTCAGGCTTACTTAATTGAGAGCTCTGATGTGCTTCATCGGGCAGGGCGTAGGCTCTTCGCAACAGATGAACACATTCTGCAATTGCGGAATATATAGGAAAAAGGTTTGAGCGTGTGGCCCGGGTAGCGGAAAGAGAGGCGCAAGGGAGAAGCCGTTCCGAGTGGGAGTCTCGGATGGTTCAGCGCGTCCGCTAGGAGGGGTATGGATTACTTACAGTTTTCCGGCGTAGCGATTAGCTAGAGACCTACTGCCATGGTTCCCTGCCCGGCTAGTAGAGCCGTTTGCTGCAAGTTGTAATTGTAGGCGTCGGCCGCTTCCGGGGTGGGCGCGGCCGAGCGCACGTCTGGGGGCGTGGTTACGTGAGCACGCGTGATGACGCTGCTGTGTGCTTGGGTCCTGGCACACCCCTTCAGGAAGTAAACAATCACTCGTGTGAGCGTAGGTGAAGGCGCACCTGGGGTGTTGGAACAAAGGAGTAGCTGCCCTCTAAGGGCAGGGGTGAAGAGAAGAACTGGCTGACAGGCAGTGCCCGTTAGGGAGATGGCGCGAAGGTCTGAGGGCATAGAAAATTACCAAATCGGTGCATGTAGCACTAGGGATGTTAAAATCAAATTTTCAAGTTGGTGCATGTTGCACTAGGGATGTTAAAATAAAGTTTTTGCCCAGTTCTATCAGGGAAAAGAAAGGGCTGGCAGGTAGTGCCGCTATGGAATTGGGGCAGTGTCTTGGCCCATATTACAAGGGAGAGAGAGTGTGTCTCAGCTTGGCAGACTCAGAGTCTTGGGGTTTGGAGCCTATCTCAGGGTCGTAGTAGGTTAACAGGTGGGAAGAATTATGCGTACTTTGGAGCACTGGGAGCTCGTAACAGGTGATTAGTTATTTCAGGACGGTGGCCCACGGAATATTATCGTTAAGGCCCGTCTTGTGGCTAGAAAGTCTGTAGATCCAACGCTGTTCCTTCTCAAACAGTCGTGCTTGCACATTGGGACCTGGTTGGATTTGTTCGATGACAGTCCATCGCATGTCATTAGGGGTATGGTGTGCCGTCAGAAAATGGTCCGTTAATCTGGTGTTATTCTTCTTGCATCTCACTGTGCTTCGATGTTCTGATATGCGCAGTTTCACTTTCCGGGTTGTCATTCCTATGTAAGGAATCCCACAGGTGCATCTGATCAAGTATATAACATTTGTACTGTTACAGTTTGTGTGTGATCTCTGTACCCATGTTTTTCCTGGTTCGAGATCCAGGGTTTTTGTGTTGGCAGTAAGGTGGCAGACGCTACAGTCCCCGCATCTGGAATGTCCGGTAACTGGTGGGAGGCCCCATATTGCAGTGATAGTAGGGTTCGTGTCGTTGGCTGTAGTTCTTGGCCGGGTGTTGACCAAGCTGTCTTTCAGGCTGCGTGCCTTTTTGTACGAAAACAAGGGTTTTTCCCAATTGAATTTGCCAGTGCAGAGTATAGACCAGTGTTTTCGTATGCTTTTACTCACTTGATTTGATGCTGCATTATATGTTGTGACACATGTGAGTGGAATGTTTTCCATATTTCTGGGTGTGTCCTCGAGTAGAGCTTCTCGCGGTTGGTTCCTGGCTCGTTTCTGACATTTGTTGATGATTGTCTGGGGGTAGCCTCGATTGGCGAGTTTGATAGTGAGATCTTGCGCCTGTTTCTTGTAATCAGATATTTTGCTGCAGTTCCTTCTTAGTCGCAAGTACTGTCCATAGAGTAAGTTTTCCCTGAGTGGGCGAGGATGGAAACTGTCAAATCTCAGGAGGTTATTTTTCGCAGTTGGCTTGAAATGTGTTTTGGTTATCAAGCTCTCATTTTCTTTTTGGATTACTATGTCCAGGAAGACCATCTTGTTAGTGTCTATACTGTGTGTGAATCGTAAGTTTGGATCACAGGTGTTCAGCCAAGTGATGAATGACATTAGTGTCTCTCGTGGCCCTTGCCATATGGTGAAGACGTCGTCTATGTATCGCCGCCAGAATTTTATGTGAGAACCGAAGTGCCTTGTACGATTGTTTTCAAAAAGAAGTCGCAGTATCTGGACAGTGGTTCTAGCAACGATCCTATTCCTGATACGATCGGCCTTCCTGGTGGTGGTCAAATTTGACGAAGGATAACAACATCGAAAAATAACCTCCTGAGATTTGACAGTTTCCATCCTCGCCCACTCAGGGAAAACTTACCCTATGGACAGTACTTGCGACTAAGAAGGAACTGCAGCAAAATATCTGATTACAAGAAACAGGCGCAAGATCTCACTATCAAACTCGCCAATCGAGGCTACCCCCAGACAATCATCAACAAATGTCAGAAACGAGCCAGGAACCAACCGCGAGAAGCTCTACTCGAGGACACACCCAGAAATATGGAAAACATTCCACTCACATGTGTCACAACATATAATGCAGCATCAAATCAAGTGAGTAAAAGCATACGAAAACACTGGTCTATACTCTGCACTGGCAAATTCAATTGGGAAAAACCCTTGTTTTCGTACAAAAAGGCACGCAGCCTGAAAGACAGCTTGGTCAACACCCGGCCAAGAACTACAGCCAACGACACGAACCCTACTATCACTGCAATATGGGGCCTCCCACCAGTTACCGGACATTACAGATGCGGGGACTGTAGCGTCTGCCACCTTACTGCCAACACAAAAACCCTGGATCTCGAACCAGGAAAAACATGGGTACAGAGATCACACACAAACTGTAACAGTACAAATGTTATATACTTGATCAGATGCACCTGTGGGATTCCTTACATAGGAATGACAACCCGGAAAGTGAAACTGCGCATATCAGAACATCGAAGCACAGTGAGATGCAAGAAGAATAACACCAGATTAACGGACCATTTTCTGACGGCACACCATACCCCTAATGACATGCGATGGACTGTCATCGAACAAATCCAACCAGGTCCCAATGTGCAAGCACGACTGTTTGAGAAGGAACAGCGTTGGATCTACAGACTTTCTAGCCACAAGACGGGCCTTAACGATAATATTCCGTGGGCCACCGTCCTGAAATAACTAATCACCTGTTACGAGCTCCCAGTGCTCCAAAGTACGCATAATTCTTCCCACCTGTTAACCTACTACGACCCTGAGATAGGCTCCAAACCCCAAGACTCTGAGTCTGCCAAGCTGAGACACACTCTCTCTCCCTTGTAATATGGGCCAAGACACTGCCCCAATTCCATAGCGGCACTACCTGCCAGCCCTTTCTTTTCCCTGATAGAACTGGGCGAAAACTTTATTTTAACATCCCTAGTGCAACATGCACCAACTTGAAAACTTTATTTTAACATCCCTAGTGCTACATGCACCGATTTGGTAATTTTCTATGCCCTCAGACCTTCGCGCCATCTCCCTAACGGGCACTGCCTGTCAGCCAGTTCTTCTCTTCACCCCTGCCCTTAGAGGGCAGCTACTCCTTTGTTCCAACACCCCATGTGCGCCTTCACCTACGCTCACACGAGTGATTGTTTACTTCCTTGCCAGGACCCAAGCACACAGCAGCGTCATCACGCGTGCTCACGTAACCACGCCCCCAGACGTGCGCTCGGCCGCGCCCACCCCGGAAGCGGCCGACGCCTACAATTACAACTTGCAGCGAACGGCTCTACTAGCCGGGCACGGAACCATGGCAGTAGGTCTCTAGCTAATCGCTACGCCGGAAAACTGTAAGTAACCCATACCCCTCCTAGCGGACGCGCTGAACCATCCGAGACTCCCACTCGGAACGGCTTCTCCCTTGCGCCTCTCTTTCCGCTACCCGGGCCACACGCTCAAACCTTTTTCCTATATATTCCGCAATTGCAGAATGTGTTCATCTGTTGCGAAGAGCCTACGCCCTGCCCGATGAAGCACATCAGAGCTCTCAATTAAGAAAGCCTGAACTCACGCCACCATGCCCATGTGTACTTCTAAATGTTAAATGTATGTCAGTCATGTATGTTCATTGTTACGGTCAATTTCACGAAACAGAACGATTAAATATGATTAAAGCGCACGCTACCATAGCACCATTTTCTAATAGCCACTATTTACTACGCGCACCAAGGTGTTTAGTCTGACCAAAGCACAGCCCCATCACCCCGATTGCTGTGTTAATTACCAGCGGATAAGCACGCCGCCTAGGTGGCATATAACCACGACAAGCATAACGCATGCAGCGATGCACGCACATATTGATCATTCGATTATGCTCAGCATCTCTGGATGCCACTTTATCTCACCCGGAGGGTTAACATGATATGTATATGGCATGATATTTCACTAAATAGAGACACTCCACGACGTAACAGGAGAGTAAATATGTTCACAATTGAAACCTGCTTTTATCCCTTTTTCTCCACAGGTCTCTTTTTTCTCTTGCCTGCTCACTTATTTAGTTGAGCACACACACCCCGAGCAATTTGCCGGTGGGTTCAACAGGGGATCAGGGTAGGGTGAGCCTTTTAGGGGGCCCACACCTCCCATCCACCTGTTTTTTGGTCCTGAAGAAACCGGGCACTGTCCCTTTGGTAGAAACATGTCGACCAATGCACACCAACACATATAGAGATGAGTCGGTCGTAACTTGCCTACTACCATCTCACTATTATTTTTAACATTGTTCAGTTACTCTATAATAAAGTCATTTTTGAGTTAAACCAGGACAATTTTTAACATGATTTCTTCTTGCACCTACAGTCACAACCCGCTCCACTGTAGTTCAGGTGTTGTAGCACACCCTGGTGACGCTAGGCCACCAGGGTGGACCCCGATGATGAAGCATGTCACCGCCAGGCTGGTGAGTGAGGGGTTTTAAAGAAAAGGAATTTTTTTTTCCTTTTATGCCATTAAATCTACCCTCCAGACTATTGACCCTATAATCTGCAGGGGATACTCCTCTACCTCTATGGTAGGCCCTCAATAGCCCAGAGAGCAGGATACCATGTATTTAAAAAGCAGAACATGTATTTTTCAGTTTAACATGTCCTGGTAAGTAAAAAGTCCTAAATTAGTTTTTCACTGCTGCAAGTCCTATAGCTCCAATAGGATAACATTGGGATTATCTTATTACATTCTATAATTATAATTTCCAAATGGGAAGATATAAGTGGCCCAAGTTTGGTATCTCTGGAATACTAATTTAAATCCTTAATTTATGGTGAAGTTCGATTTTAAATTACATTTCTGAAAATGCCACCTTTATAAAGTTGATATTTTCTTGCCTTAGCCATTTGGTACCTGCCGCCTGTCTCTGGTTATCTGACTTGGTGTAGTTTTTAGTTGGGCTTTGTGTATTCTCCCTAGACAGCCACACACAATAGGAGCTTAGGTGTGACTGAATGGGCCGTCACTGACAGGACGGGGAAACCCTTCTTGGGTAGCTGCGCGCCCTATAAGCTTAACAAATAAATAAATTAATAAATGAGAGGGAGGACCTGGACCTGGCCACACTCACACCTGAGTAGGCAGTGCCCAGTCCCCACACAAAGGGCTGCACACCCCCTATAGTTAGTCTGAAGCCAGGGCTGGTGGGCAGAGCATATTTGCACTTCAAAGGCCTGCCTCTAGAAGTCTCTCCTCCACTCCAAAGACACAATTGTGCATAAAAGAAGGACCTAAGACATCACCACTTCAGGACACTTTTGGACATGTGGATTCACTGTTAAGAAGAATGACTGTTGTGTTGCTGAAGGACTGCCACTCTGTTGGACTGCTACTCTGATGGATTTTGGCTTTGCTGTGCCGACCTGCTGCCCTCTTGCCTGGGTGAAAAGGACTGGACAAATTGGGTCCCTGTTGCCGGCCTGCACTCCATCGCGATTGGCCTGAACTTGTAACTTTGTCATTTTATGGCGACACCAAATATCTTGAATAGCACTTTATGCTTTTTGGTGCTATTTCTCACTATAAACTTTAGCATTCAATTACTACTCATTGGGTTTTTATCGTTTTATTCTAGTTTAATTCAATACATTCAGATCTGTTTTCTAACTTGGCTTTTTGAGTCGGGTTTTAACTATTTTACTGTTTAAAGTGTTGCACAAATACTTTACTCATTGCCTCTAAGTTAAGCCTGACTGCTCTGTGCCAAGCTACCAGATGGTGAGGCCAGATTAATTTAGGGATTGCCTGCACCTTACCCTGACTAGGATTGTGGTTGCTGCTTGACCAAGGCTCAAAGTCCAGCCAACCAGTAACTCAATTTCTCACAGCAGTGTTTCCCATCAGCGCCGTTCTTGGGTTCCAAGCCTAGACGCCTGCAACAAGAATAACTTAGACCCCTTTGACTGGAAGCTGGGGGCTAGCAACCTCTCTTGGAACTTCGACCCTTCGAGACAGCTTCCAATAATATTGAATCCTGGAACCGCTGTGCCCCCATCACCTAGCCTACGACCATCTTTTCACTGTCCGCTATTCCGGCACATTACACGGCCCACGAGTTAGTGCACTTACCTGGTGCTTCTAGTTTGGTATCTTCTTTTTTTCTTCAAGGAACACCCTAACAAGCTGAGTTTGAAAAAGAGTCTTAGCTACAGAAATATAAAAAGTTGTGTGAAGTAACAACATTAGGGAAAGATAAAGATTTTGGAATCATATGAGCAGAGGCTAAATGATACACACTCAGTATTCAGAGCAGGGGACAGTGCTCTGGGGCCCTTTTTTCTCTCTCTCTCTCTCTCTCTCTCTCTCTCTCTCTCTCTCTCTCTCTCTCTCTCTCTCTCTCTCTCTCTCTCTCTCTCTCTCTCTCTCTCTCTCTCTCTCTCTCTCCCCCCCTCTCCTCTCCTCTCCGCTCCTCTCCTCTCCTCTCTCCCCTCTGATACTAAGGATTAACCTCAAGGGGAACTGGTGAAAGATCTTCACGTCTGCAGTAGTCCTGGGAATTCATGGGAGTGGCCCTTGGTGTGACAGAAAGCCAAGCCCATGATATATTAGTCTGCCCCAGCGAAGATGGAGTCTGAGGTCCCAATTGTCTCTCGAAATGAATCCCAAGCCATTTGTGTGACACTAACTATTCTGGTGTTTCTGTTGAGTATGTGCTTCTCATCTACTCTCTCTCTTTTTCTCTCATCTAGATTTACTGCTTCTCTGGACTGTTGACTTCCTATCTCTGACGCCTATCTTTGACGCCCTGTCCATCTTATTTCATCTGTTCTTTTCTCATTTCTGCCTGTATCCGTATTTAATGTCATTAATGCAAAGATTGATAGAGAAAGAGGCGAGGTGACCTGCTCAGTGAACATTTTCTTCTACAATCGACTACAGTAAATTCTGTTATTCCACATATTGGAATTATGAGTTTTGTGATAAATATCAGTAGTGCAAACTTGTCAATATTTATTGCGGGGGTGGGAATGCCCAATACTTACTGAAACATGCAGATTTTGTTGTGGTAAGCACCAAAGTCCTCATGTTAGTACGCACATTTTTGGTGCTAAGCGATAATTATCTAACTCAAAGAATACCGAAGACCTCAGTGTCCATTTTTATCAGATGCGATGATTATCATAGCCTGATAATGGCCTTGTAATGATGACCTTTGTAGCATGGTAACCTACTCTATGACTCCTTTCGTTGTACCCCATTAGATTCCACATATTAGGCTAATGTTCTGATTTGTTACCTTTGCCTCAAACTGTAAAGCGCTCTGATATCCTTCGGGATCAAGTTCGCGCTATATAAAACTTTATTAATAAATAAATAAATACCCTGAGAAGAGGGATTTTTCAAAGAGCAAAACAGAGAACCACAATCCTTCCCTGAGGAAGAAGAGGAACTTGGTGAGCATCAGCTGACACCGCCCACTGTAGCTGCTTGAATGAGCCAAGACAAGGTGAGGTCACAGCCGCCTGTGCCACTTCCTGATTCGGCTGGAAAATAACCGGATTCCTGCACACAACAATCACACATTCTTCCTCTTATGAAGGCAATAAACACAAACTGGTCCCAAACACCTACCAGTGAAAGGAGAAATGAAATTCCCTAAAATATCAGCAGCAGTGACCTCTTCAGTAAACCTGAAAAGTATGTAACTACCAATGGTGCAGCAGGTGTAATGGCACCGGGGCATTGGGGTGTGAGGGGCCCACTGAGCTCCAATTACAACTGTGTTTTACTACTTAGCCAGGCCTGGAGTGGAGCATGTTCCTTCCTTGCTTTAGGGCCTATGGAACTCTTGCTGTGCCACTGGCATCTGATGCTCAATTATGCCTTTATGGGTGGGATTGGCAAAAACCTGGGGGCATATTATCAAGAAACAGCGTTAACATAATCGCCGCTTTAGCGGCAGAAAACAGCCGCTAAAGCGGCGATAATGGGCTTGATAATACGCCCTTGTGAATTCCCATAGAAGCCCATGTTCTGGTGTGAACATGGGCTTCTATGGGAATTCTCTACGGCATATTATCAAGCCCATTATCGCTGATTTAGCGGCAGTTTTCTGCCACTAAACAGCAATAATGTTAACGCCGTGCTTGACTATATGCCCTCAGGAACCTTGCTGTTTGGTGGGCTTGCCTCTTGTTTGGTACAGAAAAAGAACTTTTAAAGATAATTTGTGGCTCTTGGTTGCACTGCCTGCAGTTTTTGCAGCCTGTTCTTAGAGGAGGTTGGGGAGGACATTTTGTTTGCTTGCTTGCTTGCTCCTCTACGGCATCTGCCTGATGTGAAATTCATGATGTTACTATGTGTAGAGCAATGGGCGCCGTTGCCAGTCCTTTCGGCCGCCATTACTGAGTTCATAACGGCAGAGCTGCCAATTGCCCCCATGTCAAGAGCGTAACTTTCAGCCTCCCATGGCGTTTTTCCCTAATAGCATAAGGCATGCTGGAACATGTAGCACTATACACAAAACAGGCAATGTGAAACTACACGTTACAACCCTCATCATGCTAAGCACTGAAAAGTGGGGGGCATATTTACAAAGAATTGCCGTAGAGCAGAGCTTCAAGTCATTTTGCTGTTCTGCCCTACACCAATTCGGATGGACAGAAATGCACAGTATTTATAAGATACGGTGCATTCCTGTCCGTTCAGCTACCGCAAAAATTGCAGAACTGTGCCAACGCACGCATTCTTTCACCATGGTGCAAGCATGTCTGTGTCGTTGGCATGATTGTTTTTGTGAAGGAAGGAGCCTCTTACTGCCCAAAAACAATGGCAAGAGGCGTTTTCCTCGTTCTATGTGTGCTGCAGAATACAGCACATGTGGAAAGTGGCAAACACAAGGAGAAATGTAAACATTTCTCCTCGTTACACCTGCTCTGGGGAGACATACGGTTTTGACGCTGCCCCAGATTCATGCTAGTTGTAAATATGGGGCAGTGTCAAAATCGTTGGGTGTTGTGTTGGAATACCCACAGCAACACTCATGGCATGCCTCCCTACCGCAATGTAAGGCAACGCAGCCTCTTGCGCTGCGTGGCCTTACACCTTATCTACAAGGCCATGAAAAGCTAAGCAGGATGACTTAGCGTGGGCTTGTAGATATGGGCTTGCACTGTGCACCACTGGGGCATCATAAAAAGTGACTCTCTGGTGGTGCAAGGGGCTTGTAACATGTCCCTAAGTTTGACTAAAGTAACCTCATGTTACGAGGCTAGTAAACTCTGATGCCCTTGTTCATTTCAACTACACAAATGATTCTTGCCCCTCAGGCTAACTCTCAACCATTCTTGTTTATACATTATAGATTTTCTGTTTGAAATGTTTACATCATTTTAAAGTCAGGCTTGAATTAAGTAGTCTAATTTTCACATTTATTTTCATATATATTTTCACTGAATTTCTTTCTTTAAGAAGGCACACTGAATACTTATTTGGAGTCGATTATGAGCCATAGAGAGCGGTATCACTGCAGGAGATACCACACAAAACATTTTAAAATGTTACTGGTCCTGGGAACACACCATGGAAAACCTAATGTATTTCCTCCTGAAAGCAGGATAAATATGTCCTGCTTTCAGGAGGAAATGCGTTAGATTTTCCAAGTCAAAATTGTTTCATGTGGTATCTCCTGCAGAGATGCTGCTCTCTATGACATGTAATGAGCTCTAAGACGTTATCGCCCGCAGATACAGAACACTAAGTGCACAGCTCTTGCAGATCGCATCAACACCAGCACTAACAACATCAAGGAAATCTTCCTCATCATCGAAGATTTCACAGTGCCTCCTACCGCCGCCAATACATCACCCCCAACAACATCTTTGAAATACGTTCTCGCAATTCTTCTGTCACAAAATTACCTCCATATACAACATCTTCGACTACCAATCGGACCTAGTCCCTGTCGCAACTCAACATCCCATCAGGACCGAAGAGCGAACCTTGACCGCGTGGCTCACTGAAACCACTTTTGAAATTGCTGCTACAATGAAGAACATCCAATTGTGGGCCCTTATGACTCTTGCCCCCACCACTTCTTCACCACAGGACTCCTACTGATCATGAAAACAGTAACACATCCTCAATACCTCAATTGACTCAGCCACATTCCTGGACACCTGAAAACATTCCACCGCCATGCCTCATTGACAGCCTCAGCAACTATAAGCTCCTTGACACCCTGCAGTCCATATTCAAACCCAACCACAATACAGAAACAGCACTCATCTCCGCCACAGATGACATCTGCATGATCTTTGACAGGGGAGACACGGCAGCCCTCATTCTCACACCCATCCTCATCAGGCACCTGCACAACATTGCCATTCAAGGACCTGGTCTCTGTTGGATCTTCTCCTTAATGGAGAGAACACAAGCTGTCAGCCTTGCATCACACTCCTCGGAAGCCCATAAATTCATCAGTGGAGTGCCTTAAGTTTCGTTGCTCAGCCCCACCCTCTTCACTCAGGCCAACGTAATCCGCACACACAACATCAACATTCTCTCCGCTGATGATACACAACTCATTCTTTTACTCAATGACAAGACTGCCAACACAAGAAACATGTTCACCGCATGCATGACTGAATTACTAACTGGATGAAAGCCAACTGTTTCAAGCTCAACACCAACAAGACAGAAGTAGTGAGGACACTTTCGTATTACTTGTTTATCCTTACATGTTCTATCACCTAGGAGCCTTATCCACTGCATACCCATACAATAATCATATACATTAAAATCTTGGAGAGAATAATAATTATCATAATAGTGAGTTTCTTCACACCCTGGTTGTGTGTCTGAATATAGGCGCATATGCATCCGTCCGCCACCCCCGAGGTGGAGGGACCGTCCGCAGGGGCAGTGGCGGTCCCTCTGTGCGAATTAGGATGTGACCGCCACCCTGGCGGTCACATCCCGTATATTTTACATTGCGGCGGGTGCTGCTTTAAGCAGCACCTGCCGCAATGTAAAATATGCATGTGTAGCCTTGGCATGCATAACTTGGCAGGCACCGTGTGGTGCCTGCCACCCTGTGCATGCCAAAGCAGGGGGGTACCATAGGTACCCCCCATGTGCACCCCCCACCCCCCAACACCCTGGGGGCTCGCAACGGGCCCCCAAACACCAAAGACCACATGCTTTTCCACAGCGGAAAAGCGCCACGGAAAAGCATGTATTCTGCCCCATCCTAATATGGCTGGCGATGTCTGATAGACACCGCCACCATATTAGAGCTTTTCCGCCGCGGTCGGAAGGCGACCGCGGCGGAAAAACGGCGGACGGTCTTCCCGTCCGCCGATGACCCCGCAGCCATCCTAATCTGGCGGGGGGTCTTTGAAGGCACCGCAGCGGTGAATGCGCATCCTCCGGGCCGGCGGTGGCTTCCGCCGGCCCGGAGGATGCGGATTCATCGCAATGCTAATCGGCCCCCATGTTAGCAAAATTAACCACTGACTGATATAATAGGTCCTAAATATCATAACAGAAAATTATTGGGTTCAGATTTTCTATTATTAACATTAGTAAGGCAATATTTTTCTGAACTATAGCTAGGACATGACATATCTTTTAGACAGTATTTTAGGTAAGATATTCTGGGACAGTATCCACATTTTCGCTTGCAATATGTTTAGACTGAGAAAAATCCCCTGCAAGACTCTGTAAACATATGCTACCATTATTTAGTTGGCCTTACATTGGGAGTCTTTTCATTACAAGGTTGTGATCACATTGGAAGTAATTACATCACAGGTACATTTTATTACCTTTCCTAAAATGTTGGTTTAAATTGTAAGTTTTGAATATTCATTATAACCTGGCTGGTGTGTGTTATTCCTCAGTGACGCGTTGTAGATTGTTTATGTCACCTTTACCATTTTGTTTCAGTATTGAAAAAACTCTGACACCTTGTAGATTCTTTATGTTAAGTTTTGTCTTTGGAATTTTACTTCTGGTTGGAGAAAACTGACACATTAAACTAGTGATCAGTATAAAAAAAACTATTTGTTTGTTAAACACTGAGTCATATAATATGCCCACATTATTTATCTTTTACATGTATGATTAATGTCATTCACTTGTGCACATTTATTGTAATAATTACTTATTGGATCGTTGGTACCTATCAGTTCAAGTAAAATAATTTTGTTTTTTGAATAATTCCTTCAGGACTGCTATTGGTGAATTATATTGTCTGTACCCAGTTCCTGAGGGACTATTGGGTTGCCCTACTGTGGTTCTAGTATCCATCTGAATTTCAGCTGTCAAGGAACTGCATGTCAGCCCACTTTGTTAACACATAAATATGTACCATATGGCAAAGACTGAAACAGCTTTATTTGAGAGATTAGACAAATGCCACATGTTGCACTCCCAAAAGGAAAATTTTTGGATTCTTCTTTGTAAGGATGAAATCCCCCAGACTTTGCAAAACTGGCCTGTGGCCATACAGCATAAGCATCCAGATAGTAGAGAGTAGAGGACTGAATAGCTCCTGCTGGCCTCTATAGATATAAGTCACAGGACACCGAGAATAGGGACTACACTTCACATCTGACTGCTTCTTTTTCTGTGCCAGACAGCCAAGCCTACCATATAAACAGGCCACTGGAATTATGCTGCAAGGGTGAACCAAATTATGCGCCAGGAAGACAAATTATGCAGCATAATGTGGCAAATCTGTGATAGTATTGCTTCATTATTTTGACATTTTTATACATGTTAACACTGTTTGGGCAAAGGTTTCCCCCCATTAGTATAACTTTAATACCCAAATGTAGCAATAAGCAACACAAGGGTGACCAGCCACCCTTTCCAAAAGTATTCCTCTGTGTGGTGGTCGTCATGTTTTTAGTAACTTTTGATACGTGTGAACTATAAGCAAATATTGTTTTTGTTAAAATCTGAAGACTTTGCAACAGATGATGTGTTATGTGGTAAATGTGGCAAATCTATAAGTTGGCCTAAAAACAGCAGCTGCTAAATCATATACTTTCAGTATCCCTGCTTATACAGTACACTGCAATCTTAAATACAAGAAGAACATATTTTTGAGCTGGAGAGGTTGGGGATCATGGATCTACATCAAGAGAAAATAACGGATGTATGACGTTACAACGCATGCTTTTACCACGCATGCTGTTAAAACGCAGTTTTTACAACACAAACCTTTACAACGCATAACGCTTTGGGGTGCTGGATAGTGAATAGTTTAATTTACTATTCCAACTCCAGTCCCCGTGGATACTAGGGAAGGTGTTGGATAGTAAATTAAATCTATTCCCTATTCTAGAGCGCCCCCCAGCGCAATGCGTTGTAATGGTTTTCGTTGTAAAACCTGCGTTGTAATAGCACTGCGTTGTAAAAGTTTTGTTGTAAAGGATGTTTCCCGAAAAGAACCCTCACTCTCCCTCTCTCTCCCTCTCTGTCATAATGAATGAACAACTAGGTCACCAATACCCCTCAATCCGGATGTGTCTAGCTCTTTAGTTCGATTACCACTCGAAAGAGGGTCCAGCAACCCCTAACAATTATATCAAAGCAGATGTTCAATATACAGACAACACCAAGAGGGTTTATGGCTGAATAGTGGTGATTCAGCATGCGTATTTGCTGCTCTTTGTACATCGTCCTAGGTACTAAGTAACTGGAGGTTCAGTGCAGCTCTGTACTATGCAGTGCTGGATGGACCAGGCTGCCTTAGGAATACACCATCCAGTGTGAAATGGATCTCTTGATCACTTATCTTCCTTTTTCTGTCATTCAGGGACCTTTCCAACATCTGGTTTATGAGATATGTTGAAGCTTAGAACCGTCAAAAATAAGTGTAATTAAAAGAAATGATTGCATAGAGGTTATTGGTTAATGTCTTTGTATAAGAGATATTCAAGGCTTTTAATTTATGTACCACCGCAATTACAAATCCACCGTTTTGAATTGCAATTATTTCAGATTCAAGACTTTGGATTCACCACAATGTCGGATCCATTAGTTTTGAATGTTGTACAAGTAAATGATAGTATATACTGTGTAGGATATTAGGGTAAAACGTATATATATATGTTTGTATGTGTGTGTGTGTGTTTGTGTATATATATATATATATATATATATATATATATATATATGTATATGTATATGTATATATATATTCAATGAAAAAACAAAAGGTTAAACCTTTGTTAGTTATTTTTATTTATTTAGATTTATAATACGCACAGATTAGGAAAACTTTATTCTTTCTATACAAACCGAACAAACGACCTACATTTTAGAAATTCGAAACACAGGGTTTTCGCCACACTACATTAGCTATAACTCACGCCTCCTCCATGCACTGGTTATACCATTACATATTTCATCACTTATACCATGTGAAATCATGGCATTGATAACAGCACTTATGACATTGCAAATCACTTTATTTGTGAGAAAGCAGTGCATCGGAGAGTAGAGAGTTATAGTTAATGTAGTGTGGTGAGTGAGAAGACAACACTGTGTACAGAGGTGCGCCACTTATAGTAATTTGAAGGTGTTGCGTAAATTATAACTATAAGGTATAAGTTTTGCATTTCTAAAATTGCCGTAGTTTCAATTTTGTATAGAAAGAATGGAGTGGAGTAGCCTAGAGTGGAAGGGCGTACAGTGGAGGTGCGTACATTGGAGTGTCATAGAATGGAGAGGCTTAGAATGTAATAGCATAAAATGGAGTAGCATAGATTGAAGTAACGTAGAGTGGAGTGGCGTAGTGAGAAATAGTGTGCAGTGGAGTGGCACAGAGCGGAGAGGCATAGAGAGGAGTGTGGTGCTTGAAACAAATATAGCATGAAAGTGGGCAAATGTATGCAGATTTAATATGGCAGGAACATAGATTATGAGGTGTAAATGGTCATTTATGGTAGTAGGTGTAAATAGTGTAAGTGGTGGTAAAGTTATAAGCGTTAAAATAGTTATATATGTTCTGTCACGATTACCTTTGTAACTTTCCAGTAGACTGCAGTAGATGCCACTGAGAAGGCTAATGGCTGTCCTTACAAAAAGTAAAAGGCAGCCATATAGTTTTAGGCACACTATCACTACGCTCTGGGTTAGGGCCTTTGAGATATGTATTTCTATGTTTCTGTTTATATTTTCAGCAGTTTATGGAGAACCCCACTGTACATTTTAGGTATTATTGCGGTACTCTTCCTTCGGGATTGCGATGTCAGTTGCAGACAGCATATCCATGTCGGCCTTTCCGACATGGATTGGCTTTCCCCTGGTCACCTTCAGGAAGGGGAGGTCATTGAAAAATGACCTTGTCCGGAGTCATCTGAAGAACCGGGTTTTCTTAGAACCCAGCGGTGCCAGGGACACACCCGAAGTCTTCGAGTTCTCCTGTCTTGGAATACAGAGTCACGGAATACTTCTAGGTGGCGTCAGAGATCAAATTTATTAGCTGCAGCTAGTAACAGTAATCCCAGCAATACAACACGGTGTACAACTCAGGAAACTGCTCAATTTTCGTAGAGCAAGACATTACCTTTTATCCTTAATTTGCTCATTACAAATGCACACCCACTGCGACAAAAACTGACAAATGAAATACATTTTCCCACACATTATAACATCGTAAAAAGCTCACTTTACATTGTACTAACCCACAAGTTAATTATTAGGACTGTCCCAAATTCAGTTTCCACAAGCCGGATAAACCCATAATTGAAAGCACTACCCATGTAATGAAAAGACATAAGAAAAGGAGCAATTCAGATGCTGAGTAGGATAGGATATGTGCGAGCGAACTAAAAGTTAACGATATCCTGAACATTGATTGGCAATTTCAGACAACGATCAGCAAGGGAAATCGGCTTCGCGAAGGGTCAGTTTCAGGTGATGGGTTCAGCGTCTTGCAGTTCACTCACAAGTCAGAAAAGGCCTAGTTAATGCGTACATGAACAACGAAGCCCATGCAACTTTGTTAGTTCGGTTACCTACACAGGCCTACGTGAGGGCAACACAAAATGGCGTCACGAACAACGCAAACAAAATGGAGTCGGGTTCGGAAATCACGGAACCTCACACCCTCCTTTTGCCATTACGTAGGCAATAACCTAAACTCACGTCAATCTGAATCCAGGTCTATGTCTATTCTCATCAGGTCATCAAGGTGTTGCTGTAGCATCATCTTATTATCCTTCACTTCTCTCGGGACGGGTCTTCTCACACAGATCGTAGCACAAAGACTACAAATGGCAGGACCACAATGGATGCATAAACAACACGAGAAAAGGATAACTAAAGCCATACCAAGGAACATCAGAATCTTCCATCCCCATTTAGACAACAGTCCCCAAATCCATCCCATCAATGACCAGTTCCCTTTGTCTACATGTATGGACTCAGCGGACTTATGTAACTTCAAGATGGCTTGGTACACTGTCGGGGCGTTATCTGGTATGAAAACACAGCAACTAGACCCGATCAATTTACATACCCCACCTCTATCTGCAAGTATAACGTCTAAAACCATACGGTTTTGTAACGTCATAAGACGATCCGCCTGAAGCTCGGCAGTAATATTGCTAAGGGCACCAGCAGTTCCATTTATAGTAGCCTCAACCACTCTCGTAAGCTGGCGAATATTCCTACTATTGGCCATAGGACCCCAAAAGGGCACGAAACCCCTAAAGAAGTCTCCAGCTTCTTGTGCGACAGTATCTTTCGCATCGATGACACCTCTACCATATCTTGTCTTATGGTAATTGAAAACAGCAGTGTATGTAGGGGGAAGCAAAAATGCCACATAACATGTACCTGAAAAGTCAGATGGCAACCATGTATATACTCTGTCGTGACAAACAAAATATGTGCCTTTAGCTGGCACGAACGGTGGAGATTTCTGGGACGTATAGACATAGGTGTGAACACACACACTCTTACCAAGCTAAGCTCTCGGATTCTGACCATTACCTTGCAGACAAAGGTGACCTCGGTGGGGTACAATCCAAATAGAGGGAGACCTTTTCCGTCTCTCCTTCTCTGTCAGGCTAATGCTATATTCAGTCTTGTTCCAACCAATATATGCTCGTACCTCATCCTTAGGGATAGCATTATACGCATCGATATCTCTGATCATATCTACTATTCCCTGTATCAAGGCATTGTTACTCGCATTATCTTTGACGGAACGTACAGGAGATGCTTCATTCGCATAAATAAACATCGCTTGGAGTGCCCACACTGACCCTTTAGGCGAAAAAGGCAAAACCAAATATGGCATTCCCTTATCTGTTGTATGTGGTATAAGACCACATACCCAGCAATTCGTAGTATTTACTACTAGCTGATGCTGATGCAATAACTGTATAAACGAATTGTTAACAAATTCTGATCTTCGTGTCTGTTCATGTTCAGGCAACGTATGAAACTCATGTGGGGAAACAGTAGAAAAAGAAAGAGTAGTTTGGGATGTAGATGCAAATGTCTGTTGTGTAATATAGACAATCCAACCCACACAGGCCAACATAATATTCAAAAGCATCAAGAAACACAATATCAAAAAACATTTGCTACGGACCAATATACACATTTTCATTTTAGCATTAATTTTCTCAACACTCTTATCAGACCCAAAAGACTCCATCCTCTAACGTGCTGCTCATGGCTATTACCTTTTTCACTTAAGTGTGCGTCAAGATCGTACTAACGACCATGAACCACAGACCTTTCGTCAATTCGCGGCTCACCCCTTAAGGCTGTACCGCGACCCTGCAGCGGAGTCCGGATGGTTACTCGAAAAATAAAAATAAAAAAAGTCTTCGGTCTGAAAAGGTGTAACTCACAACAACAAAAAATTCAAGTTTATTTGTCCATTTGTTTATCCTTTCTAGGTCTTAGATTGTAGCGCTCTTTGCCAGGCACAGTTTGCTCTTGAAAAAGTGTCTCCGGATCTGTTGTATCAAGTCTCAGATGACGTGGCACAGCAACTTGAAGAATTTCATCATCCGCACGTTCTGACTGAGTCCATACCAAATGTGCATCACTAAAAGGTACAAATCTAGGAATTCTTTCACATTCGGAATCAGCTATGCCTGCCCTCACCCACTTGTCATACGGTTAGGGCAACAGAACTTTTTTACAATGGGTGGCATGCACCCAATTCTTTTTACCAGCTACTCTAACTGCAGTCCGAGTTACTAACAAAACCAAATGCGGACCAGTCCACCTCGGTTCCAAGTTCTTAGTTCGTTGAAAATTCTTCGTCAAAATGTAGTTTCCAGGTTGAATCGTGTGGCCTGGATCCGCATGAGCTGTCGGCAAACTGTCATAGACCTGTTGGTGGAGAACATGTAATTTAGCAGTCAAGTCATGTAAGTAATCCACCAACATAGGGTACTCGATGTCGCTGTACTTCTTGGGCCTTGGGACACCCCAAACATTGGCCGGGCGACCAAACACAATTTCATATGGGTTAAGTCCCACACGAGAATGTACTGTCATCCTCGTTGACAAAAGAGCCAATGGCAAGGCATCTGGCCATGTAAGACCAGAGCTCGCTTGTATCTTAGCTAACTTCAGCTTCAACGTGCCATTATAGCACTCAACAAGTCCAGCTGACTGGGGGTGATTCGCAGCATGGAATTTCTGATTGTTACCCAAACCCGCACACACTTTCTTCATGATCTGGCCCACAAATTTACTCCCATTGTCGGAGCATACAATTCTCGGCAAGCCATACCTGGGGAAATACTCTTTGAGCAAAACCTTGGCTGTAGACAAGGCAGTATTATCCTTTAGGGGGTAGGCCTCTATCCATCTGGAAAAGGCGCAAACAACCACAAGGACATACTTCAAATTATTGCATCTCTCCATGTGAATGTAATCTAGCTGTATCACTTCAAACGGATACGTTGGAGGATCAAAATGACCAGCTGGAGTTGGAGTTCCCTTTCCAGGATTATACATCAGACAAATCATACAATGCTTCACCACATTCTCAGCACATTTAGGAATTCAGGCATTCTGCCATACCGGAGCCAACAACTTGCATATCCCTTTCAAACTTATGTGAGCCATTCCATGAGCCATAGTAACCACTGGGAGCACATACGCATCAGGCAACAACCATCGCTGGTGCTCCGACAACTCAACCCAACAACCTGTCGAGTCTAACATACCCGTAGTTTCTCTCCACGTACTCACTTCTTTCTCAGTAGCTTCAGCCTGAATCAACTTCTCACTTTCTATTGTGTCTTCACACATTCCACCTGCCATGACCCAGTTAGCAGGGCCCGCAACATACATTCGACTCATCATGTCTTTCGCCGTTTCCTTCGCAACTACATCCGCAAACGCATTTCCTCGACCCACATCGTCCACAACCTTCTTATGCACACTACACTTCACGATTGCAATCTGCTTTGGCAAAGTAAGTGATTCAAGAAGTTCATTCACCAATTGCCCATGCTGAATTTTCCTACCATGGGAAGTAAGAAATCCTCTCTCTCTCTCCACAAGCGTCCGAAACTATGGGCAACACCAAACGCATACTGGCTATCAGTATAAACATTCACTCGCTTTCCTTCTGACAACACGCACACTCGAGTCAATGCTATTAGCTCTGCTGCTTGAGCTGAATTCTGTGCTATACGTGCTGTTTCAACAACTGTATGTAAAGTTGTGACGGCATATGCTGCAGTCGTTTCTCCATTCGAAAGCTTAAAACATGAACCATCTACCCATAAAGTACCATCAACATTCGAAAGAGGAGTATCTTTTAAATCAACTCTAGCCTTCGTTTCTTCCTCTGTCCGAAGAAAACAATCATGCTGTTCCTGAACATCTGTCTCTACAGAAATCGGCAACAACGTAGCTGGATTCAACACATTGCATCTTTTGATGTGCACATGGCTAGCCAAAAGTGTCAACGCATAACCTGACAAACGTGCACTAGTAAGGTGCTGTGTCTTAGCCCTATTCAATAAGTTATCCACTGCATGTGGGACCATCACAATCAACGTATTATCCAATACCAAACCAGCAGACTGTCGGATAGAAACAGCCGCTGCCGCTGTAGCTCTCAAGCAACTCAGCAACGCTCTAGCTACCGGATCTAACGTCGCTGAAAAATACGCACATGGACGTTGCTTGTCTCCAAATTGTTGTGTCAACACTGACAACGCACAACCCTCTCTCTCGTGCACATACAATGTGAAAGGTTTACTGTAGTCCGGGGTACCCAACACCGGAGTGGAACACAATGCATCACGTAATTCAGAAAAACTCATCTGACATTCGTCAGACCAAGGGAGAGGATGCGGAGTATCTTTAAGAGTCAATGCCAACAGAGGTTTTGCTAACAGGGAAAAATTTGGGATCCACTGTCTACAATACGAAGTAATACCTAAAAAGGCACGCACTTCTTTCTGCGTGGAAGGCACATTCATTCGAGCAATCGCTTGAATTCGTTCTGGGGTCATTCGTCGTCCCTCCTTCGACAAGAGATGACCTAAGTAGGTCACTTCTTGGTGGCAATACTGCAACTTTGAAGGCGACACTTTATGATGAAGGTCAGACAAATGTCGTAACAAAGAAAGAGTAGCTGCTTTACAAATCTCTTCATTATCAGCAGCAATCAGCAGATCATCAACATACTGAATAAGAGTAGCACCAGAAGGCAACACAAAATTATCAAGCTGAGTTTTCAACGCCTGACTATGGATTGAGGGACTTTCACAATAACCTTGAGGAGCACGCTTAAACCGGAAGCTTTGGCCTCCTAAAGAGAAGCCAAAAATATCTCTACTTTCCTCAGCAATTGGAATACTAAAGAAAGCATTCTTCAAGTTGATAACTGAAAACCAAGCATCTGAAGCAGGAATCAGAGTCAACAAAGCAGTAATATCCGGGACAACAGGAAACTGTGGCAAGAAAATCTTGTTAACCTCTCGAAGGTCGATCACAAACCGGTACACAGGTGGCTGAGAAGCATCAGTACGCTTAAGGACAGGCAAAACAGGACTGTTACACACATTACCTCTCGTTTCTTCAACTACACCCTTCTCAACCAAATCATAGATAATCGCTAAAAGAGCTCTCTCGCCATCACTAGAGATTTTATATTGCAGAATACGAGGTAGCCAAGCATTCGACTTGAGGGTAACAACGTAGGGTGGAATCTGCAAGAGACCAACATCATTCGGACCTGTAGCCCAAAGTGTATCAGGAAGAGAACACAATTTCAGTGGAAGACAATCTTTAGATAAATACATCGGAGAAATCACTTTCTTACCCATCGTAAGATATACTCCCGAAGGAGAGCAATGTAATGTCGCATGCAATCTTTTCAGCAAGTCCAAACCCAACAGATTCTCACCACAACCAGTCGTTAGAATAAGAGGAGCTTCCAATTCACAAGGACCAATAGAAAGAGGCAAAGGACTAGAAAATGGATTACGAACTGGGGCGCCAGAAAATCCTACGGAAACATTAGTCAAGCCAGACAAAGGTGCGCCAGGAAGTTTAGAGTGCATAATAGAACTCTTCGTCGCACCAGTATCCAAAAGAAAAGGTTCTGTCACACCTAATGTAATCACTTCAACATAAGGTCCACTCTGGTCTACTGGAACTGACACTACTCCCTCTCTTTGTCCATGGCTGTCCTAACTATCATTATAACCAGCACTCTCACACTCGACACAGTAGTCGTCAACATAGTACTGAGCAGACTGAACATTCGGAACATTCTGTCTGTCAAAACAATTCGTAGAATTCTGAGGGGGAAAGGAACGCTCATTCCGGGGAAACACACCACGTCCCCTAACCCTAGGAGCTTGTTGAAAACCACCACGACCTCTCTGATCAGATACACCATTCGCACGCTGTAGCAAAACCGGACAACTTTGCTTGAAATGGCCTTCTTCTCTACAATAAGCACACTGCTTAGGGCCTGGCAAAAATCGCGGAGCAAAATACTCGGGCTTCTGTAGCAATCTCTGAAACTGTTGGGGTTGCTGAAACTGAGGCTGATTCGTACGAGGCGGATAAGCTTGCTGCAAAAGAACTTTCGTCTTTAGGTCTCTAGTCTTCTTCTCTACTTTATCCTTCTCATCTTTATCCCTATTCTCGTAATATTGGGCAGTAGCCAATATCTGGGCCGACGAAGAAACAGCCCATGAACTCTCAGAGTCCTTTAACTTATTACAAAGTTCAGGAAGCAAATTAAAGACAAATTTGTCCACGAACAACCTTTGACCACCTTCAGTGCTCATATCCTGACCACTATGATCGATAAACGTTTCCTCAAACCTAGTGAAGAAATCAGACATACTCTCGTCTTTCTTTTGTTTGCATGCTGCTAACTTGTCCCAATTCACTCTTAAAGGAGGCATCATCGTTTTCATCAAATTAATAATCCTACCAGGTAATTCTGCAACTAAAGGTTCAGGTTTGGCACCTCCTACCTGTCGACCATCCGCAGCAGTAATATTAGCCCACGTATCTCCTAATTCTGGCGCATGATCCTCATGACGAATCTTCGCCCACAAAGGTTGAGGGACTACATTACCCATCAACATATCTATGTCAGCTGAATTCATAATACACGCATCAACTGTCTGAGACAACTCCTTGTAATAACCAGCAGGATTTTTACGGGGATCAGGTAAGGTCAGCTTAAGAGCCAAGACCTCTGCTCTTTTCTAAGGGACATGTACCCATACTCGCTGAAAATGAGCCGGTTCGGCTTGAATACCCTGATTAACATTAGCAGCAACTGCTTCTCTCCATACAGGAGGAACTTCTCTCATGGGATACTGCTTCACTTTCCTCCTAACAAAGGAATCAGGTTCGTATAATGTCTGAGGCGGTAGCCTAGACCTGTAGACAAGTATCGTCTCTACGGCATCTGTAACATCGGACTCCACTATCGTCCCTTTAGCAAATTCTGACTGGTCCGCAAGCACTGCCTGCGGAATCGGACCCAACTCATTATTTTCCCATTCCTGACGAAAAAAAGTACACATTACATCAAAAACATACCTTTGTTTCGGTGGTTCCCACTGAAAGAAAACATCCATAATCGCTTGCAAATTATACCTCGAAGCATTTAAAACCCATCTACGAGCCAAAAGATCCAACACTGCTCGTTCTTCAGGACTAGGAAGCTGACTACGACTCTGTCTACGTTCCGAAACAGGGGTCATAGTCAGTGACCCAAAAAGTGGAGACAAAAGACTAGCAACTGTCTCAGTCATTCGTTTTCGAGCAGAAGGAGAAGAAGTAGCCATAAGAACAGGAGAAAGAGTATTTTGAGGCAAAAGAGGCGTAGGGACAAGAGTAGCAGAAGTCGGAGATACAGAAGTAGAAGGCAAAGGAGTTTGAGGCAAAGCTGGTAGCAAAGCTGGCGGCCCTAGAGAAGGCTGCACAGTAGGAAGGAGAACCATCTGTGAAGCAACGGGTGGCTGAACAACAGCAGGAGGCTGAACAACAAGGGGTGCAATAACCGGGGGTAATGGAGGCGCAGTAGCACCCCGCACATAAGGGGGTGGTAATCTCAGTAAATGAGAGATCAAAGGATCTTTTTCAGGGTCCTCATTCACTTTTGAAAGAGAAGGCGGCAAAGCCGGATAACATTTATCGATAGCCATGCAACGTTGTCTATCTGAGACTTCACTCGCACGCTCTTCTCCATCTTCCTTAAACTGCCTAGCAGCTTGTAGTACTGACATATTCTTATCTTTCTTATCTCTTTTAGCTTGCTTAATTTCTCGCTGTTTGGCTTCCTTACGCCAAAGGCGGAAAGAGTCAAACATCGCCAGCCGGGCTTTCTTCTTAAATAGCGCAACTTCCAGATTATCTAAAATATTTAATTTGAAACTACCATGTTGGGGCCATCGTAAAACACCATCTTTCTTCGTATAGCGAACCCACACTTCATTATAAGCGATAAGACCCACTCCGTGTTTTGAATAGAGCTCTTAAGTTGGAGTTCCAACCGGAGGTATCGGACAAGAATCCTCCAATCGGGAATCCCTGTTGCAACCACAACTAAACCATTTCCTAATTTTGCTAAGACCAGGCATCTTATAGCTCACTAATCTAGCTTCAAACTTCAAGGGGTTATCAACTATCGATACACTCGTAAATATACGAGCCCCTCGGCTTCGACTATTGCAATAACCGAATCAAAACCAAGGACCAAAACAAAGATCGTGGGAGCGACCCACTTATACTTAACTAAAGTATCTGTCACGCCACCAGAAGACGTCTATCGTCTCGCTTTACAAAGGATCAATCAAGGGTCCAAGACAGGGCGACAGTCAGGGCAGCAGTCCTTCGTAGCCGTCGGAAAGCGGGAAGCCTCGCAGCAAAAACCTTCGGTCCACGTCGACATACAGGGGTCGATGAAGTGGCGGCCTTCCTCCAGAATTTTCTCACGTGGCTCCTCACGATCCTCGGGCTTGGACCGGTACCGCTTGATGTCGCCCCACGTTGGGCGCCAACTGAAGAACCGGGTTTTCTTAGAACCCAGCGGTGCCAGGGACACACCCGAAGTCTTCGAGTTCTCCTGTCTTGGAATACAGAGACACGGAATACTTCTAGGTGGCGTCAGAGATCAAATTTATTAGCTGCAGCTAGTAACAGTAATCCCAGCAATACAACACGGTGTACAACTCAGGAAACTGCTAAATTTTCGTAGAGCAAGACATTACCTTTTATTCTTAATTTGCTCATTACAAATGCACACCCACTGTGACAAAAACTGACAAATGAAATACATTTTCCCACACATTATAACATCGTAAAAAGCTCACTTTACATTGTACCAACCCACAAGTTAATTATTAGGACTGTCCCAAATTCAATTTCCACAAGCCGGACAAACCCATAATTGAAAGCACTACCCATGTAATGAAAAGACATAAGAAAAGGAGCAATTCAGATGCTGCGTAGGATAAGATATGTGCGAGCGAACTAAAAGTTAACGATATCCTGAACATTGATTGGCAATTTCAGACAACGATCAGCCAGGGAAATCGGCTTCGCGAAGGGTCAGTTTCAGGTGATGGGGTCAGCGTCTTGCAGTTCACTCACAAGTCAGAAAAGGCCTAGTTAATGCGTACATCAACAACGAAGCCCATGCAACTTTGTTCGTTCGGTTACCTACACAGGCCTATGTGAGGGCAACACAAAATGGCATCACGAACAACGCAAAGAAAATGGAGTCGGGTTCGGAAATCACGGAACCTCACATCTGATTGACGCCCCTAGCTCAGCCTTTGGCTCGATGCAGGGGTTCTTCCCATGTGGGAAGTGTAAAGCCTGCAAAGGGAGCAAGAGGGTCCTTACCTATGAAATTCCCACTATAGGGGTCCGGAGAAATATAAAGAAATTTCTGACTTGTACCACCCCCTATACAGTGTATTGCCTCATGTGCCCCTGCGGCCTACATTATGTAGGCAATACAAAAGGGGATGATGGACGGAGCATTTGAGCAAATCAAACACTCACCCCCAGTCAATTGATTTGGGTTTAATCCATCACCATTCTTTAGCTCACTCCGCCACCCCAGTTCAGACATGGCCATGTGCAAATCAGTCTGACGCTGTGCCTCATGGGAACAGTCCAGCCCGAACTGCCAAGCCATGTCTTCCCTGGACCGGAAACAAGCATCCTGGGACCAGTTTCAGGTTCATAACACTCATCAGCCAGGCTATCTTGAATCCAGTTGCAAAGTGAGCAAGGGACTCACGTCTGAGCATACCCTGCCAACTTAGGGCGAACAAAGCGATACAAAAGGGGATGATGGACGGAGCGTTTGAGCAAATCAAACACTCACACCCAGTAAATTGATCTGGGTTGAATCCATCACCATTCTTTAGCTCACTCCGCCACCCCAGTTCAGACATGGCCATATGCAAATCAGTCTGACCCTGTGCCTCATGGGAACAGTCCAGCCCGAACTGCCAAGCCATGTCTTTCCTTCCCATATGTGCATAGAAAAGCACATATGTATAGTCATTACCAGAAGACTGCACTAAAATATCTACTTAATAAACACAGTAGCTAAAGTAGGTACATATATTAATTCATAACAATCAAATTCAGTTATTTTTTACATTTGACTCTGCAAAATGTCCTCAATCCAAGGTTTGAGGACAGTTTGCTGGTTAACGGTCCGAATAGATCAAAGTTTTCAATCCTTTCAAGCCCATATAATACGTTTTCGTACCACTAATTCCTCACACAGGGCTGAACAGATATATATCAAACAAAGCAAAATCACATTCTTATCTAAAGTTCTAGATTTCTGCCAAATTTGCTACAATTTCATTAAAAAAGGTTTTGTGCATAGTTATTAAACGCTAACAAAGTAATTAAGAAAAAAAATTCCTTTGCATCGAAATCCTGACCTGACATAAAAAAAAGAAATATATCTATATATTTATTTATTTTAGAGGTTTTATATAGCACTGACCTGACCCGAGAGTATCAGAGTGCTTTACAACATTAAGACTTAAGAAATTACCATACGCACGCAACCTGGGCTTCATCCTGGACTCCTCCCTCTCCATGACCAGACAAGTCAACGCCGTCTCCTCGTCCTGTTTCAACATCCTGCGCATGCTACGGAAGATCTTCCGGTGGATCCCCACCGAGACCAGGAAGACGGTCACCCAGGCCCTCGTCACCAGCCGACTGGACTACGGCAACGCCCTCTACGCCGGAACCACCGCCAAGCTCCAGAAGAGACTCCAGCGAATCCAGAACGCCTCAGCCAGACTCATCCTCGACGTCCCCAAACGCAGCCACATCTCCGGACATCTGAGAGACCTGCACTGGCTCCCCGTCAACAAGAGAATCACCTTCCGTCTCCTCACCCACGCACACAAAGCCCTACACGACCAAGGCCCGGGCTACCTCAACAACCGCCTCAACTTCTACGCTCCCAAACGCCACCTCCGATCGACCAATCACGCCCTCGCCGCCGTCCCCCGCATCCGAAGAGCGACAACAGGAGGTAGGTCCTTCTCCTACCTGGCCGCCAAGACCTGGAACACCCTCCCTACCGACCTTTGCCTGACCCAAGACCACCTCTCCTTCAGGAAGAAGCTCAAGACCTGGCTGTTCGAGCAGTAGCGGCCCCCCCCCCCCCCCAAGTGCCTTGAGACCCTCTGGGTGAGTAGTGCGCTCTATAAATGCCTTGATTGATTGATTGATTGACCATAGAAGAAGAGTCTTGAACATAGAGATTTCGGATTCAGCGAGTGTTGAGGGTTCCCGAGGTAGTAGATAGGTCGTGAGGTAGCTTTGTTGAGTGCATTCTTGAGGTAGTGCGCGAGCACTCGCAGGGTGGTGCTTCTAGATGCGGGGATGCTCCCGCATATCAAATACTGCCACAACTTGCCTCCTCCTGTCACTTTCACGTTAAAGCAAGAAAGCACTCCCAGGGGATTGTTTATGTTGCATTATTCACAGAAAACTCGCACAGCCAAACAGACGCGTTTCGGTATCAACCTTTCTCGATGTTTACAGAGGCGTTGGGCAGTCGTGTTATTAAACATTTCATTTTCTGCAACAACATAGAAAGCGGACTACTTCTCCAAAACATCATCCTTCCCAATAAGGCGCCATCTTTGAAGTCCACAATGGAACACAAGATAAAGCAAAGCATACTGCAGGGCAAACGTACAATGCAGACATACAGAAAAGCAAATCCCTGTTCAAGTAGTCGCAGGCTAGGATTGCTGTAAGAGAGCTGAACAGGGGTGTGGGGCTAGTCTGATACTCAGCACATTGTCCAATGGACACAACAGACAATAATGCAGGGCTGAAACTAATCAAATTCACACAACATATAAAAGTAAAAAACGCTAGTACTAAACTGATTAAAAATTTGTACACAATTTATTAGGAAACCTCCCAACTGGGTTACAGTCTAAAAAAATGCAGCAGCATATACAAAATAAAAAACCATTAAAAAATGGCAACCTTATAAAATTTATACAAACGTACAATGCGCCACATGTATAAATGAATTCTCTCATGAAAAAATAAATATTTAAACATAAGTCATAATGCCCTTAGATGGGCTTTAGCAAAGCTCTGCCGGCCAATTTCAATTCCGTTAATTAAGCCCTGCCAACAAAGCCTCCTATAGTCATTGTAAAGTTCAGAATTTCTTAGAATCTCTAACAACAACCTTAAAAAAATGTAATGCATGTAAACGTATGCAATAAAATAACACTTTAATTGGGTCATATAATTTTTTTTTAAGTAGGAGATTAGTTAAAGTCTAGCTAGGAGATGACACTGACCAGTGGTGCTGGGAGACAGTTCAGAGTGGTAGGGCAGGAAGGTGGCATTAGCTCAGTATATATGCATATGTATATATATATATATTTAATAAAACTTTGATATAGCGTATAGTAATTGATGACGAACACCTTATCCACAAAAACAATGCTGTGTGGCTGATACTTGACCAGAAACAATTACTGAAAAGTCACCAAGGGCCGAAAGATAGGACGTATTGCTTTTCCCAACATATAAAGGTTTGTGTTGAAAGAAGATTCATTGAAGGCCTCATCTATTATTCACAATTTCCAGCATTTACCACAAAATGCTATTCTTTTATTGCTCAAAAATCTTTTATTATCTACGCCAATACTGAGAATACTGGTTACACTACAGGAAACGTTTTTGAGTACTAAAATACAACAAGGAGTTAAATATTTATATAGTACTATTTGGACCGGCCTTATTTTCAGATTACACCTATTTCAGGTGAGTAATTTCGATTTAGCATTCAAGGTAGGTGCCTATACATTTTTTATGCCTTCATTTATTTTCACTTTTTAATATGAAATTCTTTTTGCTTAATCTTTTACTCTTTACTAATATTCATTATTTTATTTATCTAATGTTATTTAAGTATTAACACAACACCTGTTTTATGTTTTATTACCATATACACAATCACACACACAGGTTTCATTCAATCTTGCTTTCCATGGCACATCAACCCTCGGCGCTGATACGGGAAACATCCTTTACGCCACAACTTTTACCACGCAGTGCCTTTAAACGCAGGTTTTTCAACGCAAGTCATAACAACGAATTGCGCTGGGGGGCGCTCTAGGATAGGTAATAGTTTAATTTACTATCCAACACCTTCCCTACTATCCACGGGGACTGGAGTTGGAATAGTAAATTAAACTATTCACTATCCAGCGCCCCCAACGCAAGTCGTTGTAATGACTTGCGTTGAAAAACCTGCGTTGTAAAAGCATGTGGGGTAAAAGCATGCGTTGTAACAACGTACATCCGCTGATACGCATCAATGGGTATAAGCAGTGCTTAATTTGTAAAAAATAAATAAGTACCAGAGCCCTTGTCAGGAGGCCACTGTAGCTTGCACCACCCATTGCCTCTGCTAGAAGTGCCAGTGACAGCACCAGCAGGGGCGTAGGAAGAGGGGTGCGGTGGGTGCGGACCGCCCCGAGTGTCATCCCTGTGGGGCATGACAAAATGGCAAAAATATGTGTTTTAAACACATATTTTTGCCATTTTGTCACCCCCCTCAGTGATGACACTTGTCACCATGAAGGGATATGATTTGAATGAGGTACAAATTGTAAGTTACAATTAATTCAAGAGGAGAAGTCAATCATCCTAGTGTGTAGCTAATACATCAGAATCGAATAGATCAAAATCATGAAATCACATGTAACAAATTGGAACACATACACAACATATAAACAACAAAACACAAAGGTGTATATAAAAAATGAATTTTATCAAAAGTTTTTTAAAATAATTCAACAGAGCAGAAAATAGGAGATGCAGGTACACCAAAGTTGATGCCAAATTAATAAGTGTCACAGCAAAACCTAAAAAAACATCTATCCCAAATCAAAATGAATTAAACGCTGCAGGGATAAGATGGTAGTGTCGACGTTTCGGTCTCTTACAACACAGTTTCCGAGACCATCCTCAGGACTGATGTCACTTATATACTGCTAAGAACTGTAGTGTAATCTGAAACATAAATGTTTACAATTACACATCCATCATAATTTACAAGAAATCATACACCTAGGTGACAAAAAACATAGACAACTGAATCACTAATCTTACCACTACAGACATATTAATGATGTTTACAAAGAACACAGACAAAGAGACATTTATAAGATTTACAAAAACACAAATGGAACCCTATTATTCAAGCAGCTTGGCTGTAAATGTAAAATATGCACAAAACAATATAGACCATTTACAAATGCTGGGCCTAAGTCATTAATTCTAGCTCAAAGACATATGTGCAAAACAGATTTGAAAGGTATTTGTGCACATGACTTTAGTCAAAGAAAACATAGGCCACCATCTCAGATTTCGATTGGCTCATTACATATTAAGTGATCAGTTTGACTTTAATCAGATTCATACTTAGTTTAACATTTTTTATTCACATATCTAGTCTTGTGTTTGTGGCGACATATATCATTGTCGCTTGAAATTTGCACAGGATTCCAGATACTAATCAAAACAGTTCTCAGCAATAATGCACTGGTTGAATTGCTTGGACGCAAATGACCACTTCTAACTTAGCTTAATCTGAATCATCACAGCAAATACATGTGCCTACCTCACTAGCATTGACATAGTAAATAAACACGCTTGCTTTACCAACGTACCAAGGTAACGGATATTGTAGAAGTACAAGTATCGCTGGGACCTGGCAAAGGGGAGTCCTCGATCGAGTGCTGAGCCTAAATATAACAGAACTCAATATTTAGCCCCGTGTATTAACAGAAACTGACAGTGCTATAGGTAAACATAAGTTGATAAATACCTAGTGGTACAATAATCGCGTGCCTCCTGTTGGTGCTGGCAAGCAACTAGGAACGTGAGCGACGGACGTAATAGGTGCTAGTCCGATGGGACCAAGTGTGAGCCACTAAAAAGAAAGGAAAGGCCAATAGGTATGGGTCTAAAAAACTAATCGTAGTCTTGGAGGCGGTTGTAACATAACAAATCTTAACGCACCTCTAATTTGGAAAATATGGACCTTTAAATGACGAAACCTCTTAGCATCAGGGGAGTGTTTGGAACGATGTGGTTTTAGCCTGAAACAAAAATATAAATAATATACTAGTAGCACGTAAAGTTTTGCCAACAAACACACATGGGAAGGGAAATTACCTTTTAAAATGTAGCCATATCCTGAATTGAAGTTATTTAAGGCTGCTTGACTCAATTATTGGGCAGTTACTGAAGTAAAAAAGAGAATAACTATCAGCATAAATGCTTCAGGTTAAAGCCAATCCAGCTGTATGAAACCACTAAATCGGCTCAGTTGAACTTACCGCTGGTGTCTGTACAGGTCGAAATCAATCTGACGAACAGCACGGCTGGAGCAAAGTTATTAGTTGCCTACAGCCGTCTAATTTAAAGCGCTGTTTGGAGCGCGAAACAGGACTACACTTCCTGTCTAGCCAACCGCGATTTTTGGTCGCCATCTTTGAATGGTCATTAATGAATATTAAATAGGCACTAATCGGAAACTCGGATCTAACTGTGTAACGAGGCGGCTGCCGTCTTGGGATATTTGTCGCACCTTGCAAGATGTGGCACAGTCAGGAAACTTTGCCATTTAGGAATAACTCATATGGACAATATATCTTAGGGGCATCTATTATCTACTACTCAGAAAGTATGAATAGAGTAAGTGGGCGGAAGGAAGGTCTTCATGTTGGTAAAGCATCCGTAACATTTATACATTTATACATTAGAACAAACCTATCATATATAAGTAATCTGCACAGTACAAGGGCAAAAAGAGTTAACCATACAGAAATTACTCAGGGCTTACTCAGATAACTGAAATGACAGGTCTTTCAAACATGCACATAGACCATTAATTAGGAAAGACACGCCAAGGCATGCCACTCGGTTGCAGAGTTGAGGCCTCTTTTAACTGTATCAGTAAGGCAAATTAATTTGCCCTCTCTCAGTGAGAGGATCCTGTCCACGTTATTTTGTCGTATGTTGGGTCGGATGACTTCAAGCACCCACCACAGCATGTCTGTCTCTTTATGGCCCAATTGTCGATAGTGTTCAACCAATGGGGCATTCTCTTTTTTACAACGAATTCGCGACTGGTGTTGTAAAATACGCTTTTTGATGGGTTGTATAGTTTTGCCCAAATAATGTAGTGAGCAGGGACATTGAATACAATACACCACGTTTGTGGTATTGCAATTCGAAAAGTTCTTGGCTGTAAACTTCATGCCATTGATTGTGGAAGTTTTCACAGTCTTGGTAGTCGCACAAGCAGAGCAATTGTTGCATCTATGATGGCCAGTTAGTGGAATTAATTGCCTCATATTATCAACGATGTTATCTTGTGGGGTATTGTCATATGCATGGATCAATCTATCCTGCAGATTGGTACCCCGTTTAAAGGCAAATAGCGGTTTTTGTGCAAATTCAGGTAGAGAGTGAAGTAAATTCCATTGTCTGGACACGATTTTTTTGATTGCATTGGAAAGTGTCCCGAATGTAGAGACACATACAATGTTAGATTTGTTTGGGCGTTTGTTAACAGTTAACAAAGCCTCTCGGTCATTATACCAAGCCCTTTTCATTGATTTTCTTAGGAGTCTTGAAGGGTAGCCATGCATTTGTAGTTTATCCTTCAGTTTTCTGGCCTCGCAAAAGTAGTCATCTTTATATGTACAATTTCGTCGTAGACGGAGAAATTGTCCAAACGGCAATCCGTCTTTTAACGCTTGCGGGTGGTGACTGGTATAACGCAAGAGGGTATTTCTTGCAGTTTTTTTGGTGAATAAAGTAGTGTATAAATGGTTGTTGGAATCAACTTTAATTGTGATGTCCAGAAATGGCATTTCTTCAGTGTGGTGTTCCAATGTGAACTGTAAATTCACATTCCTAGAGTTTAGCCAGACATGAAAGTCATGTAATTGGTTGGCAGATCCCTTCCAAACCATAAAAACATCGTCAATATAACGTAGCCACTTCAAAATATTCGCAGCGAATGGATTAGATAGGTGCCAGATATATTGATCTTCAAAAGCAGCAACATAAATGTTAGCTATATCTGGAGCAAAAATGGCGCCCATAGCCACTCCTTTTCGTTGTAAATAAAAGGAGTTTTGATAAAGAAAGAAGTTCTCACACAAAGGGATTCTAATACATTCTAGAATGAAAGATGTTGGAACAGAATGCGGTCTTGGTCTCGATTCCAAAAGAGTGTTCAAAATGTCTAGTATTTCAGTTTGAGGAATATTTGTGTACAAACTTTCTATGTCCATAGAAACAAGTATATTGGTTGTAGGATCGAATTGGAAGTTCTCTACTTCATTGATGACTGCTGTTGTATCTCTGATGTATGAAGGCCGCTCAATGGCGAAGGGTCTAATAAACACATCTGAATATGTGGCAAGGGGCTTTAAGATGGAATTGCAGCCCGAAACGATTGGGCGACCAGGTGGATTATTTAGATCTTTGTGCAGCTTGGGGAGCATATAGATCACAGGCACCGTGGGGGTTTTATTCACTAGAAAGGAAACCTCCTTATCATTCAGCCAACCTCCCTGGATACCCATTTTACTTAGTGCTTGAATTTCCAATGTTAGTCTTTTAGTTGGATTGCATGCAAGTTTCTGATAGTGTGTGGGGACAGATAGTTGTCTCATCATTTCTTCATCATATTTCGATTTTTCCCATAGGACTATGCCGCCACCCTTATCTGCTGGTTTTAACAGGGTATGCGGCAACTTTTGCAGATTTTGAAGTGCTAGTTGGTGTTCCTTAGGTAAGTTGGACTTATATTTGCAGGACTTTTGGAACAAAGATTCAATTTCAATGAGCGTGGCATTCTCAAAGGTGATTATATCTCTGTTTACCATCGCGTTGGATGGATAAAAAGTAGATGCATTTCTAAGTCCCGTGAAACCTGTTTTGGGGTCTGATGGATTGTTAGCAAAAATGTTTTTGAGCCAGACTGTACGAAAAAAGAGGTACAGTTCAAGTTTGGTTTGAAACAGATCGTTTCTGTAGGTAGGGACAAAACTAAGACCATTAGATAGAACTGCCACTTCATGTTCAGATAGATTATGCATTGAGAGATTGAAAATAGGTATCGTCAGATCCTCATTTACCATTCGTAGTAACGGTTCCGGGTCTGGCGGAACCCCGGAGTGTATTGCTTGCGGAACCATCCTCGTCTCGATTGTTGAGGTCTCCCTGGTGGTCTGGAGCCTCTTTGGTCCTGAGCTAAAAAAGGCTGATGGGATGTAGAAGGTTGAGGATCTTGCTGACGATAGTTGGAATTGAATGATCTGTCACTACCAGATTCAGAGCCGGTATCGGAGAAATTAACCCGTTTAGCTTGTGGCTGGTTAGAGCCTTGAGTAGTATAGAAATCTTTTCTCAAGTATGGATATGTTCTCTCTTTATTATATCTCCTGATGTCGTTTTGGAGTTTATCACATTTCTTTTGGGAATTAAATTCTTCAAATTCTTTGATAGTTTGTTGAATTTTGTCTAGGAGAACTTTGCTGTTACTGATAGAACTATCACCTGAGATCTTATTTTCCAGGGATTGGATTTCTTTTGTAAGAATTTGAATCTGTCGAAGAGCAGTTTCTATGCTCAGAACCATCCAGGTTCGTGAGCACCTATTTGCGGAGAAACTGAAGCCAATTTTAAACTCTTCGTCGTCCACAAATATAATTGGTACGTTCCGTATTTGTAGACCTGCCGGTATAATATTGGCGTTTAGACAGTCTGTCAAAAACTTCGCATGCAGTTCAGTGCGAACAAGTTTCTTTTTCAATCTCTCAAGTTGATTAAGGTCTGAGTCATGCGATAGGTTAGATATGGGCCCTTTATTTCCTAACAATGAGGGGCCAGATGCAACCTTCAGAATATATTCATCTGAGTACACCAAGGTTTCTGCCTCAGACATAGATTTAACGTTGGTTTTTAAGAGCAACCACTGGTTAAAGTGGCTCACAACAGACAACTGTCGGCGCAAGAATGATTATCAAAAAGTGAGCGACCCAAAGTAACCCTTGAGGGCTTGGGTAATTTAGTAGAGGGGTAAAGGTGCCTTCAAGGGATATGATTTGAATGAGGTACAAATTGTAAGTTACAATTAATTCAAGAGGAGAAGTCAATCATCCTAGTGTGTAGCTAATACATCAGAATCGAATAGATCAAAATCATGAAATCACATGTAACAAATTGGAACACATACACAACATATAAACAACAAAACACAAAGGTGTATATAAAAAATGAATTTTATCAAAAGTTTTTTTAAATAATTCAACAGAGCAGAAAATAGGAGATGCAGGTACACCAAAGTTGATGCCAATCATTGTTAGGAAATAAAGGGCCCATATCTAACCTATTGCATGACTCAGACCTTAATCAACTTGAGAGATTGAAAAAGAAACTTGTTCGCACTGAACTGCATGCGAAATTTTTGACAGACTGTCTAAACGCCAATATTATACCGGCAGGTCTACAAATACGGAACGTACCAATTATATTTGTGGACGACGAAGAGTTTAAAATTGGCTTCAGTTTCTCCGCAAATAGGTGCTCACGAACCTGGATGGTTCTGAGCATAGAAACTGCTCTTCGACAGATTCAAATTCTTACAAAAGAAATCCAATCCCTGGAAAATAAGATCTCAGGTGATAGTTCTATCAGTAACAGCAAAGTTCTCCTAGACAAAATTCAACAAACTATCAAAGAATTTGAAGAATTTAATTCCCAAAAGAAATGTGATAAACTCCAAAACGACATCAGGAGATATAATAAAGAGAGAACATATCCCTACTTGAGAAAAGATTTCTATACTACTCAAGGCTCTAACCAGCCACAAGCTAAACGGGTTAATTTCTCCGATACCGGCTCTGAATCTGGTAGTGACAGATCATTCAATTCCAACTATCGTCAGCAAGATCCTCAACCTTCTACATCCCATCAGCCTTTTTTAGCTCAGGACCAAAGAGGCTCCAGACCACCAGGGAGACCTCAACAATCGAGACGAGGATGGTTCCGCAAGCAATACACTCCGGGGTTCCGCCAGACCCGGAACCGTTACTACGAATGGTAAATGAGGATCTGACGATACCTATTTTCAATCTCTCAATGCATAATCTATCTGAACATGAAGTGGCAGTTCTATCTAATGATCTTAGTTTTGTCCCTACCTACAGAAACGATCTGTTTCAAACCAAACTTGAACTGTACCGCTTTTTTCGTACAGTCCGGCTCAAAAACTTTTTTGCTAACAATCCATCAGACCCCAAAACAGGTTTCACGGGACTTAGAAATGCATCTACTTTTTATCCATCCAACGCGATGGTAAACAGAGATATAATCACCTTTGAGAATGCCACGCTCATTGAAATTGAATCTTTGTTCCAAAAGTCCTGCAAATATAAGTCCAACTTACCTAAGGAACACCAACTAGCACTTCAAAATCTGCAAAAGTTGCCGCATACCCTGTTAAAACCAGCAGATAAGGGTGGCGGCGTAGTCCTATGGGAAAAATCGAAATATGATGAAGAAATGATGAGACAACTATCTGTCCCCACACACTATCAGAAACTTGCATGCAATCCAACTAAAAGACTAACATTGGAAATTCAAGCACTAAGTAAAATGGGTATCCAGGGAGGTTGGCTGAATGATAAGGAGGCTTCCTTTCTAGTGAATAAAACCCCCACGGTGCCTGTGATCTATATGCTCCCCAAGGTGCACAAAGATCTAAATAATCCACCTGGTCGCCCAATCGTTTCGGGCTGCAATTCCATCTTAAAGCCCCTTGCCACATATTCAGATGTGTTTATTAGACCCTTCGCCATTGAGCGGCCTTCATACATCAGAGATACAACAGCAGTCATCAATGAAGTAGAGAACTTCCAATTTGATCCTACAACCAATATACTTGTTTCTATGGACATAGAAAGTTTGTACACAAATATTCCTCAAACTGAAATACTAGACATTTTGAACACTCTTTTGGAATCGAGACCAAGACCGCATTCTGTTCCAACATCTTTCATTCTAGAATGTATTAGAATCCCTTTGTGTGAGAACTTCTTTCTTTATCAAAACTCCTTTTATTTACAACGAAAAGGAGTGGCTATGGGCGCCATTTTTGCTCCAGATATAGCTAACATTTATGTTGCTGCTTTTGAAGATCAATATATCTGGCACCTATCTAATCCATTCGCTGCGAATATTTTGAAGTGGCTACGTTATATTGACGATGTTTTTATGGTTTGGAAGGGATCTGCCAACCAATTACATGACTTTCATGTCTGGCTAAACTCTAGGAATGTGAATTTACAGTTCACATTGGAACACCACACTGAAGAAATGCCATTTCTGGACATCACAATGAAAGTTGATTCCAACAACCATTTATACACTACTTTATTCACCAAAAAAACAGCAAGAAATACCCTCTTGCGTTATACCAGTCACCACCCGCAAGCGTTAAAAGACGGATTGCCGTTTGGACAATTTCTCCGTCTACGACGAAATTGTACATATAAAGATGACTACTTTTGCAAGGCCAGAAAACAGAAGGATAAACTACAAATGCGTGGCTACCCTTCAAGACTCCTAAGAAAATCAATGAAAAGGGCTTGGTATAATGACCGAGAGGCTTTGTTAACTGTTAACAAACGCCCAAACAAATCTAACATTGTATGTGTCTCTACATTCGGGACACTTTCCAATGCAATCAAAAAAATCGTGTCCAGACAATGGAATTTACTTCACTCTCTACCTGAATTTGCACAAAAACCGCTATTTGCCTTTAAACGGGGTACCAATCTGCAGGATAGATTGATCCATGCATATGACAATACCCCACAAGATAACATCGTTGATAATATGAGGCAATTAATTCCACTAACTGGCCATCATAGATGCAACAATTGCTCTGCTTGTGCGACTACCAAGACTGTGAAAACTTCCACAATCAATGGTATGAAGTTTACAGCCAAGAACTTTTCGAATTGCAATACCACAAACGTGGTGTATTGTATTCAATGTCCCTGCTCACTTCATTATTTGGGCAAAACTATACAACCCATCAAAAAGCGTATTTTACAACACCAGTCGCGAATTCGTTGTAAAAAAGAGAATGCCCCATTGGTTGAACACTATCGACAATTGGGCCATAAAGAGACAGACACGCTGTGGTGGGTGCTTGAAGTCATCCGACCCAACATACGACAAAATAACGTGGACAGGATCCTCTCACTGAGAGAGGGCAAATTAATTTGCCTTACTGATACAGTTAAAAGAGGCCTCAACTCTGCAACCGAGTGGCATGCCTTGGCGTGTCTTTCCTAATTAATGGTCTATGTGCATGTTTGAAAGACCTGTCATTTCAGTTATCTGAGTAAGCCCTGAGTAATTTCTGTATGGTTAACTCTTTTTGCCCTTGTACTGTGCAGATTACTTATATATGATAGGTTTGTTCTAATGTATAAATGTATAAATGTTACGGATGCTTTACCAACATGAAGACCTTCCTTCCGCCCACTTACTCTATTCATACTTTCTGAGTAGTAGATAATAGATGCCCCTAAGATATATTGTCCATATGAGTTATTCCTAAATGGCAAAGTTTCCTGACTGTGCCACATCTTGCAAGGTGCGACAAATATCCCAAGATGGCAGCCGCCTCGTTACACAGTTAGATCCGAGTTTCCGATTAGTGCCTATTTAATATTCATTAATGACCATTCAAAGATGGCGACCAAAAATCGCGGTTGGCTAGACAGGAAGTGTAGTCCTGTTTCGCGCTCCAAACAGCGCTTTAAATTAGACGGCTGTAGGCAACTAATAACTTTGCTCCAGCCGTGCTGTTCGTCAGATTGATTTCGACCTGTACAGACACCAGCGGTAAGTTCAACTGAGCCGATTTAGTGGTTTCATACAGCTGGATTGGCTTTAACCTGAAGCATTTATGCTGATAGTTATTCTCTTTTTTACTTCAGTAACTGCCCAATAATTGAGTCAAGCAGCCTTAAATAACTTCAATTCAGGATATGGCTACATTTTATAAGGTAATTTCCCTTCCCATGTGCACGGTGTTTGTTGGCAAAACATTACGTGCTACTAGTATATTATTTATATTTTTGTTTCAGGCTAAAACCACATCGTTCCAAACACTCCCCTGATGCTAAGAGGTTTCGTCATTTAAAGGTCCATATTTTCCAAATTAGAGGTGCGTTAAGATTTGTTATGTTACAACCGCCTCCAAGACTACGATTTGTTTTTTAGACCCATACCTATTGGCCTTTCCTTTCTTTTTAGTGGCTCACACTTGGTCCCATCGGACTAGCACCTATTACGTCCGTCGCTCACGTTCCTAGTTGCTTGCCAGCACCAACAGGAGGCACGCGATTATTGTACCACTAGGTATTTATCAACTTATGTTTACCTATAGCACTGTCAGTTTCTGTTAATACACGGGGCTAAATATTGAGTTCTGTTATATTTAGGCTCAGCACTCGATCGAGGACTCCCCTTTGCCAGGTCCCAGTGATACTTGTACTTCTACAATATCCGTTACCTTGGTACGTTGGTAAAGCAAGCGTGTTTATTTACTGTGTCAATGCTAGTGCGGTAGGCACATGTATTTGCTGTGATGATTCAGATTAAGCTAAGTTAGAAGTGGTCATTTGCGTCCAAGCAATTCAACCAGTGCATTATTGCTGAGAACTGTTTTGATTAGTATCTGGAATCCTGTGCAAATTTCAAGCGACAATGATATATGTCGCCACAAACACAAGACTAGATATGTGAATAAAATTTTTTAAACTAAGTATGAATCTGATTAAAGTCAAACTGATCACTTAATATGTAATGAGCCAATCGAAATCTGAGATGGTGGCCTATGTTTTCTTTGACTAAAGTCATGTGCACAAATACCTTTCAAATCTGTTTTGCACATATGTCTTTGAGCTAGAATTAATGACTTAGGCCCAGCATTTGTAAATGGTCTATATTGTTTTGTGCATATTTTACATTTACAGCCAAGCTGCTTGAATAATAGGGTTCCATTTGTGTTTTTGTAAATCTTATAAATGTCTCTTTGTCTGTGTTCTTTGTGAACATCATTAATATGTCTGTAGTGGTAAGATTAGTGATTCAGTTGTCTATGTTTTTTGTCACCTAGGTGTATGATTTCTTGTAAATTATGATGGATGTGTAATTGTAAACATTTATGTTTCAGATTACACTACAGTTCTTAGCAGTATATAAGTGACATCAGTCCTGAGGATGGTCTCGGAAACTGTGTTGTAAGAGACCGAAACGTCGACACTACCATCTTATCCCTGCAGCGTTTAATTCATTTTGATTTGGGATAGATGTTTTTTTAGGTTTTGCTGTGACACTTATTAATTTGGCATCAACTTTGGTGTACCTGCATCTCCTATTTTCTGCTCTGTTGAATTATTTAAAAAAACTTTTGATAAAATTCATTTTTTATATACACCTTTGTGTTTTGTTGTTTATATGTTGTGTATGTGTTCCAATTTGTTACATGTGATTTCATGATTTTGATCTATTCGATTCTGATGTATTAGCTACACACTAGGATGATTGACTTCTCCTCTTGAATTAATTGTAACTTACAATTTGTACCTCATTCAAATCATATACCTTGAAGGCACCTTTACCCCTCTACTAAATTACCCAAGCCCTCAAGGGTTACTTTGGGTCGCTCACATTTTGATAATCACTTGTCACCATGGGCTTGACAAAATGGCAAGAATATGTGTTTTAAACACATATTTTTGCCATTTGGTCAAGACGGAGGTGACATGAAATTTTCCGCACCGGGTACCACCTGACCTTGCTACGCCACTGATCACCAACACACTACTAATCATCAAAGTCTTAAAACTGTGACAATTCCAGGCCCTTAAAGCTATAAAAACGGCCTGGGTGGTAAGTAGCAGTAATTTTTATTGTTTATTGAATTAATTTACAGCTGTTGTCCTTATCGCTAAATTCGACTGACAGTGCCACCTTGTGGCAGACTGTCATAAGTGCAGGTGCTGAAAATTAAGTGCTGGATGCAGAGCACCGGAAACCACTGGCTCTAATTAAGCACTGTTTGCTGGTAATATGAAAATTGTACACAAAAGCCAAACTTTAAATTGCCTTTAACATTCCCTTTGCTTTAATAGTTGTTTTTTTCGAGGGGGTGGGGGTATGATGGGGCTATGGAGCTGCTGACCCTGCACGTTTCACTTCTTCCCTTGCAGTTTCTTACTCAATTATCTAGGAGCGCACACATCTGAAACATGGTCAAAGGTGTGTATTCTTTCCCCTCAACATTTACAGGGTTTGTCATCACAAGAAAATGGGACCTTTGCTTTGGGAGTCTGCAGGCTGGTTCCTAGCCAACCGAGTGCGGCTTCCTGGAAAGAGAGTATGTGATTGGATAGATAAAATTACACGACTACAGGTGAGAGTTCCATTGAAAGGATTCAGCAGTGTTCTGTTGTGTGATATCCCTGAGAAGGCCGCCTTCACTTAAGGGGCCTTTGCGGAAGGGGAATGTTGGTCGCCATGGAAACCGAGGACGGGCTCACAGGTACAAAAGGCCTACTTTGTAGCAGAAGACAGGCGGGAGGAGGGCAAACGGCAAAGGTGCTTGAATAGAGTGCTGAAGAGTAAAGCATGCAGCCTCAAAGAGGAGTCATTTACAATATTTTTTAAAGGATTTTCCCTAGATAGATTTTTTTCCTAACTGCAGCTTCTGCAGCAGTGTAGTTTCTATCATGGCTATGGAGTTGTGGTGTACACAAATCGCTTGGAGAGAACTCAATTAGAATTTTTTTACCTAATGTTGTCTATGCGTTCTTTTTTTTTTTAGCAAACTGGAAGACGATTGGAGATATTTCTGATTTTATGTGCTATAAAAAAATGCCTAGCTGTTGTAGTGAAATGTATAGCCCCAAAAGATGTGTGCCCTCATTACACACGTCCCGGTTAATTGCAATTTGTGCAATAACTCCTGTTACCGAACAATTCGCAGGAGTTTTGTGGTAAAGATTGACAGGTTAACTCTGCCGTTATTTATTGGGGGGAAATGGCTAATATTAACCAAAATATTCAGATTTTGGTGCGTGAAGTAATAAAATACGCAAGTTATTTCACAAAAACTCATACCTGGTAGGTATTTGTTCGCAGGTGATAAATTCCTACCGAGCAGTTGGATTTTTGTCCTGTGTGATTGATATCTCACCAGTTACAAGACCACGCAAAATGAGGGCCTTGGACCTAACTGGTGACCAAAAGTTGTTCCTTTTTCTCAAGAGTTTTAAGTTTTACAGTCTACAGTCATCACTCCACAAAACACCGGGCTCACACTAACATGGCAGTGGAAGTGATATCACATGGGCCTATGCATTGCGCACAAGATGTTGTATGGCATGGTACCAGCCTATATTGAGGAGTGGCTGAGGCACTATGTGCCTGGATGCTGTCTTCGCTCCTCTGAGGCGATCTTGCTGACCTGCCCCCGCTTTAATAAAACTACCTTGGGTGGTTGGGCATTTTCAGTTCTGATACCATAGATCTGGTACTGATTATCGGAGAGTTTGAGGAGAGAAACATATCTCCTCCCCTTTCAGAAGAGACTGAAAACGTTCTTATTTGAACAAGCTTTCAGAAGTAATTGACTTTCCCATTTTAATGATATCTGTTGCAACATGTTATCCTAACCCTGAGATAAGCACCAAGAGACCTGTGGTATTTGTGTGCTATACAAGTGTTACTAACATAACATAACATGCTCTTGGGCGCCGGTGATATTTCAGGAAGAGAGATCAAATAGCGATTGATGTTGGGGAATTTTAACACCTTCCATGCTCAGCTCGTCATGAGCCATGGTGCTCATGTGCTCGGGTGCTCGTGTGCTCATGACGAGCTGAGCTCGTCATGACCGTTAGAACGCTCGCACGCTGGGCAAATTCCCCTGCTTTGAGAGCGTTCTAAAGAAACGGGTGTGGTCATGACGAGCTGAGCTCGTCATGAGCACACGACCAGCGTGGCTCATGACAACCTGAGCTCGTCATGAGCACCGGGGCGCTGCGCGCGCCCCCCCGCCCCAGCACAGCGGGGGAATATGCCCCGCAGGGAAGGGGTTAACTTGTTTGGCAAGATCTCTGTAGTAGCTAACAAGAGTTTTAAGTCTAAAACATCTATGTTTCTTATCCCATCCCTGGTACCATTTGTGATAATCAATGTTCACAACACAAGCAGGTACATAGCAAAATGTTTAATATTATAGATCTGCACTTGTACAATTATTCTAGCCTCCAGGGTGCTAGATAAGTAGGGAACACCCAACTATATGCAGAGGAAAGGGGAGGGGTGAACAGTAAAGTATCCTCCAATCTTTTTGAATACCAGACTGGTGGACCAGTTAAAAAATGAAGACACCGTGATACATAGCCGAAAAAGAGTCATGTAATGGATGGTTAGTAACCTCAGGCATTCGAAGGAAATACATGGGCAATGCCGAGGACCTTTAAGGAATAATCAGATGAATGTAGGACAGCAGTGGTAGTGATCATTGACATATTGGTAGCTACCTAATAAGCAATAATTGCTGGTTGAAAAATGCACAGATTACTTACTGGTAATATTCATTACACTCCTGAACTTCTACTGTTTCTTGTCAAAGTCATATGTAATGGGTTTAACCTTCTCATACAGACATTTGAGCAAGCAGATAGTGTGCTTTACACAAAAAAAATACTTAGAGTTCAAACAGTCTTATCAAAACCACCGACACCCAGGATTATGAACTAGCTAACCAGACGAAGAGGAAAATGTAATAGCCAGGCCGCCTCAAAGCAATCAGCAGACAGATTCAATTTATAGTGCAAGGCAATAATAGGTGGGGATACCCAAGTAGCAGTGGAATGGCAGTCACCCCCCTGGTAAAACACACTAGAAGAGTAAAGCAAAGATGAATCTAACAGCCAGCATATGCCGAAAGAAGTGCTGATAGATTTCAGGGACTGAATGCAGACAAGGGCACCCTATTCACAAAGGTAAATTCACATGTTTAGAATTACTAGTAGTAAATACACTCTTAAACTTGTGAGTAACTTTACTACTTAGACAGTTTACAAAATCTGAGTGCAAAGTTACTAAAAAATGTAGACTTACCTGTCTCTGTACTCTGGAACAGGGACTGGAGTCATATTTATGGGTGTAACGTTACTACTGCCAACTAGAAAGACCAGCACCGGGGGCGTGGCTTGGCGCCCGACGGAGATGGCGGCGCCCGGGTGAAGCTCTCCGGAGACCTCTGCAAGCCGGCGACTTTTCGTGCTCCCTCAGCGCTATTTTTGGGATGTGAGGATGTCGGACCATCTGCTCCTCCTTCTTGGACATTTGCGGTTCCTCCCAGCAGAGAATTCACGACTTTCTTGACGATGTGAGTTTCTTCTCTCGCTGCTGCCTTGCGACCGCCATTTTGTTTTTCCTGACGCGCTGAGATGCCGATCTGTTTTGTTTCCCCGGAAAGACTGTGGCTTCTTTTTCAACGATGATAACGTTCTTCCTGGCTCACCTCTTCCTCTTAGTTGCGCTTTTGCCTTCCCCCATGCCTCCAACTTTATCTCTGTTGCCCCTTCTTTCTGACTGACTTTGAACTTGGCGGCCATTTTGTGATGCTTTCTTTCTCACAATTTATACGTCATTTTGGACCGCACTTTTGCCAATTTTTCTTATGGGCAGATTAAAGGGCACTCTCTCTTCGAAAGCTTCTCCAAGGCATATCTTCATCAAGAATTCGAAGATATTTACTGAATTCTCCCGTATTCAAGACTCGATATCTCCTCCTCAGGCAGTCAATATGGCGGCGGCGGATTCTGCTGCAATGGCGTCAGGGAAATCTCTCACTAAACGCCACAAGCACAATCCTCCTTCTCCCCCTAAACCTGCCTCCTCTGTCTCTATGGAGATTTTATTGGAAGAGATCAGAGCACTACGACCCTTTATGGAAGAGACGAACGCAAAACTCCAAGTTCTCACCGACAACTGGTCGCAACTCGACAACAGAGTCACTGAGGTGGAACACTCTATTTCTTCTCTTACGGATACTTGTGCTAAGCTTTCTCCTCTTCAATCTCAAGTTCTCACGCTACAGAGACAGGTCGAGGAACTTGAAAACCGTAATAGGCGCAACAACCTCCGTATTTACGGCCTTGAGGAAGGACAGGAGGGGTCAGACCCCCTTACTTTCTTCAAATCTTTCATCCCTAAGGTCCTCCATATGCCAGAAGGCACCACTCTGAACATTCAAAGAGCGCACAGATTGGGCCGTCCTTCCTTTACTGCCTCCCCCTCACAGAAGCCAAGAGGGGTAATCCTTTATTTTTTGGAATATACAGACTTGTTAAAAGTTCTGTCTGCAGCTAAGTCATCTCAGCGTGTTACTTGGTCTGGATCCACCTTATTTTTTGCCCAGGATTACGCCAAGGCCACTGCGAGCAGAAGGAAGGCTTTCCTCAACATGAGACCTGCCCTTCGCGCTATGGGCGCTCGCTACGGACTCTTCCATCCTTGCCTTTTCAGGGTCACCTATTACAACAGGATGACGACCTAAGAAGATCCTCTTCGCCTTCAGAGTTTCATCAACGCTCACCATTCAGATGCTATGGATTCTTCGTCTTCAAATGCTGGCTGATTCTTTGTTCCGAAGTAACACGAAAAATTGGAGGGTCTGCAAGACCAGAAGCTGAGTCCGTAAGATCCTTACTAAGATGCCAGACTTATTGGATTGCACAAGATCAGTCCAAGTGGTCACATGACACTAGCTGTGTAGTCGATATCCTATCCGACCACCCTCTTGGCGGAGCTTCGTCATATAGGACAACTGGAACCAGGGTAGTGCGTCAAGGCCCAGGTGAATTGGCCATAGAGCCCGTACTTCTGGTTCGAACGGTGTGAGTGTCCATGCCACTACATGGTACTGGTCGTGTGCAGTGCAAACAAAAATAGTGAGTGAGTGATGTTAAAATGGCGTTCCTGGCAAAAAATTTTTTATTAGTATTCACCAGGACGTCAGGTTAAGAACAAGTGTAGAACAGTGTGAAAAAATCACTGTTGCTTAGCTATGTTGTAGAGGCGGCCAACATGTTTCTGCCAACTGGTGTGACTACACCGGCATTCTTCAGGGCCTAATAGATAAGCTGTTGCTACTGCATGAAAAACACGCTAATATGCTTTTATAAAGTGAAAAAGACAGACCTAATATCCTAAGAAGACTGTCAAAACTACTCGTGTGGTCACATTGACCATCCTACCGTATCCCCTTGTGCAGATATCTCGAAGGTGGATACACTCCTGTAAAGAAAACAGAAAAAGACAAAACTATTTTGTGTTCATTACACTATGTAAACTCAAAGTGTCATAAGGAACACACGGGCTCAGCAAGACTAGTCCCTATTAGAACCGTCAATTATTTTAGGTTGCCAGAAGAGTAAACCATAGCCATTGCTACATGTAATTCAAAAAATAATATAAACACGACTTACCCATCAGTATGTGGGAGTCACACCTCACCTCACCCGGCAACGGCTCGGAGAATGAGGCCCCGCTCTAAGCACAAAAAACATATATCAAATAAATATGCCTAGATGACTCAGAGGGCTGAGATAGTGTCCTGAGTCAAAAACAAATTTAAAGGGGTTTGTGCATATATACAACTGGTTGTTAAATTGCCCACCAAGATCAGGAGTCCCATGGAGAACAATGTAAGGCTGGTGAAGTAATAGACTAATATAACAAAAACTGGACTGACTGAAAAAATCCTATGTAAAGAAATATTCTTCATAGGTGACAATTGTCATATGGCAATGTACCGTGGGATGTCTAATCCACTATACAATTACAAGTTTTTGCGCTGTGAGAAACAGCCATAGCTAATGTCTGCAACTAAGAGTTTATTGCAATGTTTTCTGGTGCAATACCCAGGCCTCTGTTTGCCTTCAAACGTGGACCCAGTATCAGAGACAGTCTGGTTCACACGAGACCAAGGGCACGGAGGAGAGAGACTATTACCACTTTGGACACCATCTGGAATACGACTCCGGTACAGGGGCACTACCCATGCGGTAGCTGTACGGCTTGCCCGCAGACCCGGAAGACCCTTTCCATAGACATCGGTACATCGAGGCCATGGAAACTGATGAACCATACGAACTGTAACTCTGAGCGATTGATCTATATGATCACATGCCCGTGCGGTCTGGCTTACATCGGACATACTACTAGAAAAGTTAAGCTACGTATCGGCGAGCACAAGAGCACGATAAGGTGCAACAAACAGTCCACCTGCCTGACGAACCATTTTTTAACCAAGAAGCACAAAGCAGATGACCTGAGGTGGGTGGTATTAGAACAACCCTTCATCCCAGCGCACATAACGGATGTCTCACGATTCCTATTTTTGAAGGAACAACGCTGGATTTTCAAAATGAAGACTGATATATCAGGGTTGAACGACAATATTCCCTGGGTCTCCATATGACCATCCTTGATTTTCCATGTAAAGCCCCTGGGAGTTGTAACTTCTACACATCTTGAACTGAAATATAATTGTTTGTTCACCACCTCCTCCTTTGACCAAAAACCATTTCCCACAGACACTGGGAATACATGATATTGATCCCATCGGTATCAGTATGGGGGTCAGTATGTACTTCGTGGGTGCCCTACTCCTGTAGCCACCCATGAAGTTTTCGCCTTGTCTATCAAGGAGCTATACTCATGGTTTACAGTCCAGTTTGTATCCCTGGTGGCTCACACTTGGCCACTTGACCCATATCAGTGTTAGGGTAGTTCTTACCTCTCACCCCTACACGGTCTCTATACTTTGCAATTAGCACTTTGCTAATTCCAAACCACTTATGTAACTTGGGCACATCACAAACTCCACTATGCCCTTTATAAAAGAGACTGAGGCGAAGACATTCTCGATGTCCAGCTGTACTCACATAGTGTTTCTATCAAGTCTCTTGACCATGTACTTGACACTATTAGAGTTTCTCTTCGCCCCAGTGTTTGGGTAGCTCTCACCTGTCACCCCTACACGGTCTTTATAGGTTACAACTAGCCCTGTGCTGTTTTCAAACTAGTCATTTCACCAGGTTGTGTCATAAATTGCACAACGTTCTGTAGACATAGAGACCTTTTGTGTAATATTTGCCATATGAGGCGATGTGTTTCTCTCGATGTTTGTCTCTTGATCGAGTTAGTATTTACATAGTGCCTCCAGTAAATCTCCAGACTATGGAGACGACTTGATGATCTAGAGTGTCTTCCTGCCATCACGGTATGCTTCACTGATGGTTTTTTGAACAATGCCCAGCCTGACGAGCGATCACGCTCTAATTTCAAGCCACTTCTCCCGTCAGAGACAGTGAAATATCAGTCGCGCATGCGCGACCGAGCGGTGTTTGTTTACACCGCAGTGGCATGCCTCTGCGCATGCCCCGGTGTCTGCACGCATCGTGGTGCGCATGCGCGTTGTATCTGACGCGCGTAGATTAGCATTCCCAATTTTTGAGCAGCTGTTGGTTATTATACAATTGCTCCAATCAGAGCAGGTATTTAGCCTCGCGCCTCGCCTCTCGTCGTCGCCTCCCCTTCGGCTTCACATTCAGCCAAGAGGTACCGACGGAGAGGTAAGCGGGAGCGTCGCGCTGCGCTAGAATTGGTGTGGGAGCCTTGTCTAGCGACTAAGCTGTGATGAGTTCGACCTGTTTTCTTAATCACTAGAACTTATAAATGAGTAAGGATTTATAAAATGCCTAAAACATTGCAATAAACTCTTAGTTGCAGACATTAGCTATGGCTGTTTCTCACAGCGCAAAAACTTGTAATTGTATAGTGGATTAGACATCCCACGGTACATTGCCATATGACAATTGTCACCTATGAAGAATATTTCTTTACATAGGATTTTTTCAGTCAGTCCAGTTTTTGTTATATTAGTCTATTACTTCACCAGCCTTACATTGTTCTCCATGGGACTCCTGATCTTGGTGGGCAATTTAACAACCAGTTGTATATATGCACAAACCCCTTTAAATTTGTTTTTGACTCAGGACACTATCTCAGCCCTCTGAGTCATCTAGGCATATTTATTTGATATATGTTTTTTGTGCTTAGAGCGGGGCCTCATTCTCCGAGCCGTTGCCGGGTGAGGTGAGGTGTGACTCCCACATACTGATGGGTAAGTCGTGTTTATATTATTTTTTGAATTACATGTAGCAATGGCTATGGTTTACTCTTCTGGCAACCTAAAATAATTGACGGTTCTAATAGGGACTAGTCTTGCTGAGCCCGTGTGTTCCTTATGACACTTTGAGTTTACATAGTGTAATGAACACAAAATAGTTTTGTCTTTTTCTGTTTTCTTTACAGGAGTGTATCCACCTTCGAGATATCTGCACAAGGGGATACGGTAGGATGGTCAATGTGACCACACGAGTAGTTTTGACAGTCTTCTTAGGATATTAGGTCTGTCTTTTTCACTTTATAAAAGCATATTAGCGTGTTTTTCATGCAGTAGCAACAGCTTATCTATTAGGCCCTGAAGAATGCCGGTGTAGTCACACCAGTTGGCAGAAACATGTTGGCCGCCTCTACAACATAGCTAAGCAACAGTGATTTTTTCACACTGTTCTACACTTGTTCTTAACCTGACGTCCTGGTGAATACTAATAAAATTTTTTTTGCCAGGAACGCCATTTTAACATCACTCACTCACTATTTTTGTTTGCACTGCACACGACCAGTACCATGTAGTGGCATGGACACTCACACCGTTCGAACCAGAAGTACGGGCTCTATGGCCAATTCACCTGGGCCTTGACGCACTACCCTGGTTCCAGTTGTCCTATATGACGAAGCTCCGCCAAGAGGGTGGTCGGATAGGATATCGACTACACAGCTAGTGTCATGTGACCACTTGGACTGATCTTGTGCAATCCAATAAGTCTGGCATCTTAGTAAGGATCTTACGGACTCAGCTTCTGGTCTTGCAGACCCTCCAATTTTTCGTGTTACTTCAGAGTCTTAATAGGGGTGTTTGAATTTGGAGGGTCTATAAATATTAATCCCCTTGACCCTTCTCAACTTGTTGTTTCTTGATTCTTTGTTCCCCCTGTTTCATTGTTGTTTGCCTTGTCGGTTTGCTGACTGAATTTTATCCTTCTGTATTTTTATTGCCTCCTTTCATGTTGTTATTTTTCCTCCCACAGTTCTTTCCTTCTCATGACGTGATGCCTCCTGGTCCTCCGTTTTGCTCGTTCCCGGTTTCTGCTGTTCACCTCGTCTGGCTCCCTCCCTCCCCATTTCTCCTTGAATCTTCCCTCTGTAGGTATGTTTTTGGTTCCTGTTTCCCTTTGGTTGTTCATGTGTAATATTCTCGTTTTACTCTCTCCAGTTTCTTCTCCTTCTATCTTTTCCTATTTCTTCTTTCATCTGCCTACCTCCCCTTTTCTTACCTCCTTTCTTCCTTTCATTACATGGTACTTCTTCATCTATTCCTCTTTTACTTTCACCTTCTCCTCACTTGTTTTTCTCCTTTTCCAGTTTTCTTCTTCTTTTTCCTACGTCTCACATTTTACCTTTTCTTCTTTCCATCAGGTTACGATTTTGCAGTTTTGTATTACATTGTATGCTGTTTATATTCATATGCTTGCTCTTAATCTGTTACATTCAAAGTTACCTCATGGAATGTTAAAGGATTAAATAATCCTATTAAAAGGCAACGTGTTTTATCCAATTTGGCTCGATTGAAAACAGACATTGCCTTTCGGACACTGAAGCCTCTAAATTAAAACGACTTTGGGTCGGAAATGTTTTTTCTTCCCCAGCCCTGGGTAAGAAGAATGGGGTTGTTATTTTAGTTCACAAAAAGTTTAATATTTCTGTTACTCATCAGGATATTGATTCTGATGGTCGTTGGGTCATTACCAGACTGTTGATTGACAATATACCCCTGGTTCTTTTTAACATTTATGCCCCAGTTTCAGTTGATAATACTTTTTGACCACTTGTCTCTGACAAATTGATTTCTCTTGATGATGAGTATATTATTTTCGGTGGGGATTGCAACCAAGTTCACGACCCTATCCTTGATAGACATTCCCCCGTTAAATTTGTCCAGTCCAGAATGCATACTCAATTTACCACTGCAGTCTGACGCAAATCTCTTACTGATATTTGGAGGCTCTGTCACCCTGACCTCCAGGAATTTAGTTTTTTCTCTCCTCCTCACAAATCTCAATCTCGCATTGATTATCTCTTTCTCAGTAAATCCCTCACCCAATGTGCCCTTTCTTCAGACATAGGTTATATCCTCATATCCGATCATGCCCCTGTCAGTGTTGACCTTGACCTCATCCCCTTCTCCCTTTCCTCGGGTAGATGGCGTTTCAATAACTCTCTCCTTGCGACCCTAAGTTTTCAGGCCAATTCAGTTCCTTTATTGAGGATTTTTTCAATACCAACACTACTTCTGACTCCTCTCCATCTATCATTTGGGATTCCTTCAAAGCGACCGCCAGAGGATTTATAATGAATTACGTTTCTCAAAAAAAAAAGAGCTTTGAATCCCAATCTTCCCAACTCCTTTCTAAAATTAAACAGTTAGAATACTCCTATTACCGCTCCTTAAAGGAACTTATCACTGCTAAAATCGCTTTCAATAAAATGTCCACCGATGCTGCAGCTTCCTATCTTTTGAAAAGTAGCGCTCGCTATTACGGCGGTCAGAATAAAATAGGAAAACTCTTAGCCTCATATCTGAAAGCTCGTCAAGAACGCACCCGCATTGCTTCCATCATAGACTCTACTGGCACCTCCCATTTTAAAGGTGAAACTATTTTGCAGGAGTTCGTCGCCTTTTATAAACAACTTTATACGCCTGAGTCTCTGCCCCTTCCCTCTGACTTATCCGCCTACTTTCATTCACTTGCCTCTCCACCTTCTTCTCACGTTGATTTTACTCCCTTTGAAACCGATATTACCCTGGCGGAACTCTCCCGTACAGTCTCTGTCTTAAAACGCGGCAAAGCACCTGGTCCCGATGGTTTTTCTATCGAATTCTATGCTCATTTTTCCAAATTTCTTCTTCCTCACATGCTCCTTCTATTCAATTATTTTATTGCGAATGGTTCTTCCCTTGGTACTTTTCAAGAAGCCATGATTTGTCTTATTCCTAAAGATAATAAAGACCCCTCTTTTTGTAAGAATTATCACCCTATCTCCCTTGTAAATACAGATTATAAGATCTTTGCCAAATTGCTTGCCTTGCGTATTGATCCCATCCTTCCTGAACTCATTGGCCCTGAACTATCCGGTTTCGTCAAAGGTCGTCTAGCATCTGACAACTCTAGAGTTTTCTTTAACATACTTAGTAAGGCCTCTTCGTTACAATATCCGCTTGCAGCCATTACTTTAGACGCTGAAAAGGCCTTTGACAGGATCAGTTGGGATTTTATGTTTCATGCCCTCACTTGGATTGGCTTCCCCCCTAAATTGATTTCTCTAATCTCCCTTTTATATTCAGGCCCTAGAGCTTCCATTTTCGCTAACGGGAAAATCTCTGATTACTTTTCTCTCTCTAGAGGTGTTCGACAGGGTTGCCCCCTTTCTCCCTTATTGTTTATTGTAGCTCTGGAACCATTTCTAACAAAATTACGGCAAGATTCCCAAATCACCGGCTATAATCCAGGTCCAAATCAAATCAAATTGTCTGTTTAGGCAGACGATATTTTTTTTGTATTGTTCTAACCCGGAGTCCTCTTTACCTGCCTTTCTTCGTCAGGTTGACGCCTTCTCCATGGTCTCTGGTTACCGCCTTAATCGCGACAAATGCGAAGTTTTACCTCTCAATCTCCTATGTCTTCCACACTTTTTCCATCAAACTGGTTTTTCCTGGCAGCCTCTCAAAATCAAATATTTAGGGTTATGGTTTTCCCCTACTATTCCCAACACTTTGAAAGCTAATTTCGACTATATCACTAAAAAAATTACTGATTCAGTCACTGGATGGCATCCTCTTTTTCTTTCATGGTGGGGAGATTAGACTCGATCAAAATGATGCTTGCCCCTGTCATTCTTTATTCACTCTCCATGATACCTGTCCACATACCTATTTATTATTTTAAACGATTAGATGCTCTCCTACAGAAATTTCTTTGGAAGAACAAACCCCCGCGCATCGCTTTGTCCTCTCTCAAAAAGGATAAGACGATTGGTGGCCTTAAGTTCCCTGACTTTAGGTCCTATCATTCCTCTTTTATTCTTAAACAGGCTTCTCGTTGGCTCTCTTCGGATACCCCTACTTATCCTCCAGTCTGGTTGTCCTTGGAAAAATCTCTTATTTTACCATTCGATCTTCCTGAAGCTCTTGCTTTCTCTGCTAATACCTCTTTCCTACACTCCCCTGTCATTGCCCATTCTTATCATCTTCTCTCTCCAGTTTTACCCTCCTCATATCCCTCTCTTCTCTCTTTATCTCAACAACCTATTTGGCACAATAAAGCACTCCGTATCAAAAATCGTTCTTTCTTTTGGAAGTCATGGAGATCCAAGGGTTAATTGTGGATCTCTCAACTTCTGTCCGATAACGCTCCTTTATCCTTTCAAGATCTTCAATCCCAATTTCTTCTTCCCACTTCTTTTCGGAAACAATATGATCTTCTGCTTCCTTCTCTTCTTCAATATCTTCAATCTCTTCCCGCTTCTTCTGACCTGCCTCCGTCCTGCTCCACACTCTTTCCACTCTTGCATACTTCTCCTCTGGCTTCTCGCATTTACAGATGTCTTATATCCCCCTCTGAACGTCTCAAATCGAAAACTGAATTGGCTTGGGAACGGGATCTGTCAATATCCTGGCCGGTCTCCTTGTGGGACAAACTATGGTTAAAAATTCATAAAACGTCAAGAGCTGCCAATACTACCAAAACTCTTTATTTCCTTTACCAACGTTTATTGTTTACCCCGACAAAATTGGCCCCGTTTTCCCCTGACCTTTCTTCCAAATGTTGGTCATGTCCTTATCAAAATGCAGACCTCCTTCACATGTTATTTCATTGCCCCACTATTGTTGCTTTTTGGGGTTTAGTCTGGTCCCGTATTAACATTATCTTCAACATATCCCTTTCCTTCTCCCCCTCTAATGTCCTCTTAGGTTCCTTATCCCCAAACTTACCTCAGTCCCCTTCTCACTTTAAACTTCTTGACCTATTTCTCGCTGTCGCCTTTCATTTGATCACCTCCAATTGGAAAGACCTTACAAAGGTCACTTACTCTGCTTGGTGGAACGGTATCTGTTTTCATCATAGACTTGATACCAACTATGTCACTCCTGTCTCCCTTGCAATAAAAAGAGACCTATTATGGATCCCACTTACTACTTACCTTTCCACACTTTCTTCCCCTAATCCCACCACGATTGTTGCTCATACCAACCCCTCAGATAATGTTCGAAAACCTCCATGATTATCTATTAGTTGTCTTTTTCCTTCAACTTTTTCCATATATGACCATTGCTGTGTATTTTCAATTTTATTCTTCTCTTTTTGCTGATTTTTTATTGCATACGATGTTTTACTCTTAATATGCCTTATTTACATTTCACTCTGTTTAAATTTAATTCTGTTTTATTTTCTCCCTCCTTTCCCTTTTAAGATTTAGTTATAAGTGTTTATTGATTCCATTTTTTATGCACCTTTTATATTATTCTTACCTTGTTCATTATCATCCCATTCTGTTTGCTGCATTGTTTCTCATATCTTTTGTTATGCTTGGTTTCAATAAACTTGAACTTAAAAAAAAAGAAAGACCAGCACCACACATGGCCTCCCACTGACACTGCTAAACCCTCTAATAGAAAATAATGGACGTAGGAACGTAAAACCCCATAAGGAAAAATGTTAAATTACAATATTTAAAAAAGTTAAACATATAAATAATTTTAATTTAATGCTTAAAAATAAATCTAACCATAAACCCTTTTTTTTATTTTAACATCCATTTTGAATGAAATAATGTAATATTAAAACATACGTAAATTACTTTAATTCTATGTATCCCTTTTAATAATTATTAATACATCACAAAACCATAGTATTTACTTTAGGTGGAATTTGTTTTGCTTAAACTGCAGGAAAATAATGTTCATTTGGGATTATGTAGTAAGTATTACTACTGTATAACTATTTCACTCTCTACAATATGCAGTTTGTGAATCAGGCTCAATGAATATTTCCCCCATGACAAGTCCATGAGAAACTCAAAAAACATGTCTTACAGAATGCAGTGGTAAAAGTTGACCTGCATGGTCAACATCCAGAGAAGGAAAGTCCTCTCCAGCCAAATCACAACCCTTAGGCATAGTTTTGGGCAACACAATATCCTGTGAAAGGTGAAAAAGTGGCATGACATTAGGCCAAAATATTGGAGAAGGCTTCAACATGAACCCACCAGGAAGAAGACATAAATTGAAGTCTCAACGCCGTAAACTCCTAATTCCTCCAGGCACTCACATAAAGCAATAGCAACCAGAAAGACTAGGCCATCTTCCACATTAAGACCAGCTTTCTCAAATACTCGCAGGGAACACTCAGCTGTCCGTAAAGTTCTACAGGAAGATCCCAGGAAGGCACCACAGACCAACCTCTGAGACAGGCCAGCTCAAATACTCTGGACACTCTGATAGTTGTCAGTTAGGCATACAGAGATGAAGTGACCAGATCCAATCTCAAATCTGTCAAGCATAAAATCCAACGTATGTGACGTGTCACAGACAAGGGGAGAAGGATGATGTACCTCACACCAAGAACGGAAAGGGTTCCAATTACACGTGTATGCCTTCACATTACCTCCTATGAAAAAGGCTGGAACAGAGTGTTCTTGTTGGAAGCAAACACGTCTATTCACTGAACTCTTAATCTCCAGGAAGATATCTAGATAGAGAGAGAATCCACCATGAGTGAAAGCCCTTGACTCAGGGCGCCAGCATGCCCATTAGACAAAATCCGGAGTTAACCTTGAATTAAGTGTGGAGCATTTGCCTAGATGCATCAAACGGAATTGCTTTCGCAAACGGTGCGAATCGCTTTTTTCGGCCGTTTGCGAATGCAATTGATTAATTTGGAATGCATCATGCATTTCGCAATTTTAGGAATCGCAACCATGTTGCGATTTCTAAAATTGCGATTGCATTTAAGAAATCGCAATTAGAGATTTCTTAAATGCAATGCATGATTATTTTTAAATTGCAAATTCGCAGTTTGGAAGGGGTAAAATAGCATGAAATTGAACTTCATGCTAATTTACCTAAAACTATCAAATATGCACAAATTGCATTTTTGGAAGTTTAAATTTACACACACACATGCCCTTGGGGTGTGTGTGTGTAAATTGGATTTAAAGGTACATTTCAGGGGTGCAGGGAGGGGTTCTTTGGACCCCCCTGCACCCTTGAAATTGCATTCACATTTTGCGAATCGCAATTTGAAATTCGCAAAATGTGATTGCCTTCCCATTCATTCCTATGGGCCTTTTGGCCCATAGGAATCAATGGGAAGGCTTTTCCTCAATTGCGATTCGCAAATTGAGAATCGCAATTAAGGAAAAATACCGATTCGCAAAAATAATTGCGAATTGTTCATGCATTGCCGTTTGCGATTTCTAAATTGCGATTCCTTAATTTACGCAATTTAGGAATCGCAAACGGCAACAATGATGCATCTACCCAATAGTTTTTTGGAACTCCGCGTACTACTTGGAGTGCGGAATGGGAAAAACTCTGCAAACTCAGCGAACGGATTGGAATTTCATGCCCAGGCCTACTTGGAATTCGAACAGCCCAGAGGGAATTGCAAATCGCAGGAATTTCTTATGCCTTGGATGAATTGGTACATGGAAACAGCTAGCCTGTAGAATAATGTAATTCATGAAGTTGCCCAGAGGAACTGAAGTTATGATCTGTAAGGATATCAAATGATGCATTCCTGATGAAACAATTTACCCACATCAGATACACAATTGTATGAAATGCCTCCCTCTGGACTTGGACACCAGGAAAGGGTTGCATTACACCTTATGTCCCCACTCCTTCATGTGCACTGGAGGTCTTTGAATCACTTCTACAAGGCTACTTTCTTGACAGGATCTAGTGGCTGGGAATCATCTGGGTTCCTGATTCTCGAGAAACATACAGAAATTCTAGCGTAAGACCTTTGTGGATCACTTCCAAAACCCAGGATTTGCAAATTAACTCCTATCAAACTTGAATACATGATGAAAGGTAACATCCTACAGGGAAACCTGGTCTTGCTCAACGGAGGTGTGTCCCTATAATCATAAAAGCATCTACTTGAGTCTCATCGGCAGGATTCGCAGGATCCCCTACATGCTCCTTGATGCGGGAGGTGATCTGGCAACTGGGTGAAAACTTTTGAGCCAACTGCTTTGAGGACAGAATATTACGCTTGGCATCCTCTGCTACCAGCTTCACCAGCAACCTGATTTTTATTACCAAAACCTTTGCCCAGAAAAGGACACCTGAGCAGTAATGACTTCTGTGAGGCTACCCCTACCAGGAATTCATCCTATATTGTCTACACAATGTTCCCGGCTCGCAAACTGCATTCTGCAGTGTTTAAAGTAGTACTAAAGTAGCACTACGTATGTACTGCATAATGGATAAGGAGGGCTTTCGCACCCGCCACCTGCGTAGGTAAGAGGGGCGGCGCCTTATTTCTACAGACAACGACAAGGGAAAATTAACTATATATTTAATTTTCCCTCGTGGTCATCCGTCGAAACCCCACAACCTGGCCCTACCGCTCTTACATGCACAGGCCGCGACTGGGCTTTAGTTAGGGCTATCCAAAGTCCCCTTTCCGACGCTGCCTCTCCCATCTTGATCGGTGCATGGCGGCAAAATGATGTCCCCGAACACTGATCACAGGGAAACCAGTCAGCGCATCATAGCGCCAACAATTTCACTTTACTCACTGTGACGTCATCACGCTGCACGCACTGCATGTCACAGTGATTAAAAATTATATATTGCAGGATACGAGCAAAGTTCTTCCCTTATGTTCTGTAATTAAATTTCAAGGAGAACATCATTGTTGTGCAAACACCAGTATGATTTTCTCATGGAATGTAGAGGACGAATCATTCATATCCCCTGTAATCCAGAGGTGATGAGCCTGGAGGATGTGAATGGTTCATCCTCTGTGTTGTAGAAGTTAAATTAGATTCTTTGAGCTAAATATTGTTAGAACCTTAATATCACAATGATATTCGAGTACAATTATTATTCAGAATGAAACATAATTTACCGAAAATTATAGGACAGTGAAGGTTATGGAAATGCCATACAGTGCTAGTGAATTTGGTAGCATAAGGCCATTTTACAATGCATGGATTTGTGAATTTTTCATAATTTGCCTTTTTCGTAATTATGCAAATCTTTGGAAAAATTATGAGCAGTTACACAAACTTGTGTGAAATGCAGAAACAAGATTTTGTGCTATATTGTTGCACATAAGACTTCCTTCTATTCAGTTTGTAAGCAATGATACATTACATTTTGTGCTGAAAAAAAATTGGAGGCAATGATACATTTTGTGTTAAAAAAAAGTGCAAAAGAAAAGCTACCACAAACAGCAACCTCATGCGTTCTGGTCGTTTGCATTTTCCCTTATGCATGTATTTATCTATGCCATGAAGTGCCCATAATTAAGCAATGTGGCGTAGTAGAGTAACCTTGGGAATTTCACGGAACAAGCAAAACACAAAATTCTGCAAGATTATGCCCACATAACTTAAATGTCACCTGGGCCTACTCCAGCTCCAGCTGTAGGAACCAATTTACTTAAAATACTGACTTTATAAGAGGAAGAAAATATGAAAACGAATATTCAAAACCTCAACTTAGTTAAAGATTACGGGCCTGATTCACAAAGGTAAACTGAGACGAAAGTATACCTTTACGACTTTCGGTATTCGCAGTTACAATTCTTAAAGTTAGACTTTCGTCTCAGTTTAACTTAGGGTTTGTCTCAGTTAGACTTAAGACCAAAATGTATTCATCAAATAAATAATTTCTCCTCGTATCACCAGTCAAAGACCAGGTATTCCCAGCGTATAGGGCAGCGACAAAAAGCACTCAGTGTTGCGGTGGAACTCCCAATGCAACACCCATTGCACGCCCCTTTCACGCTAAGTGAAGCGTGAAAAGGGATGTTATTTTCAAGGGGGCGTTAAGCCACGTTTAGTGGCTTAACGCCGCCTTGTAAATAAAGAGAAGGGGATATCGCCACCAGAACTTCACTAGAAACTGACTGGTGGCGATATCCCCTTGTAAATATGCCCCTAAAAGGTGTTTGGTACTTCAGCAAGTTTCCACGCTTCTGGTGATGCTTCAACAGGGATGATTTTGTAGCGAAATGCAACTTTTATCCCACATATGTTTTTCTTCATAATGTAATTAGTTTTCCATAAACTGTTTCAAAATCCAGCTAATATTATTTGGGGGATTTGGTACTTTTAATCTGATTTTGCACCTGAAGTGGTGAAGCTTGCACCAGCAGAGATGCAACACTCATTGATGGGTTAGGATTTTACTCCTAAATCTGATTTTGTTCCCAAACGCGATATCACAATCCAGCTTACTTTGCATCAAGGGTGATGTTGCACCCAAAAACGCTTTTTGTGCCTAATTGTGATTTGCACATAAACGCCATTTGGGCTCTTTAGTGTTTTCCACACTCATTGAGGTGCTGCACCAAGGATGATTTTGCACATTGAGTCACGTCAACCACATATATGGCCTACAGATGCACGCCTTTGACACCTAATGTGACATCTTACTACCATTTTCTCTCTTTACTGTGAAGTACCCTATGGCTGATTATTGTCGTTGCCTCAAACTGAATCTGCTTCTGGAGATTCATAGCCCAGACATTTAATGCATGATCTTTTTATGGAAACCAACAGAAAACAAATAGGGCTTCTTATCAGGCACGATTCCATTATACATGTATTAGCAGCCCATGGATCCTTTCCCCACAACCCATCCAAAACTACCTTTAAAGACTGCAGCCATAGAGCACCTATGGCATTCCATGCCTACCCTCATTAATGACTAAGGGCCAGATGTAGGAGCCGAAATACCGGTCGGTAACGGCCGATTTCGGCTGTGACCGACCGGTATTTAAGATTTGGCATGTAGGGGCATTCATTTTACAGAATCGGTAAATTTACCGATCGGTAAATTTACCGATTCTGTAAAATACCGAATCGGTAATTTTACCGATTCGGTAAATCCAAATGTAGGTGGGACTCTTCTGAGTCCCAAAGTAAATACAGATTCGGTATTTTACCACCCAATTCAATTGGGTGGTAAAATACCGAATCAAGGTCTGCATGCACATCTGTGCATGCACACCTAGCCATGTGACAGACAGACATGCCCTTAGGGCATGTCTGTGTGCCACATGGCACACATGCCTGTATTTGGGGTGCAAGAGGGTGTTAAAGTGACACCCCCTGCACCCTTGCAGAATTCGGTATTTACCGATTCGGTAATTACCGAATTGGTATTTCCCATTGATTCCTATGGGCTTCACAGCCCATAGGAATCAATAGGAAATACCGATTCGGTATTTACCGAATCGGTAAATATCGAATATTAACGATTCGGTATTTCAACATCTGGAAATACCTACATCTCCCCCCTTCATATTTACCAATTCATAAATACCGAATCGGCAAAATTCGGTATTTATGAATCGGTAAATAACATTTACCTACATCTAGCCCTAAGACACCGCGTAGATGACCCTCCCAAACTCCCCAACTCCAGTTCTTGAATTTGTTGGGATTTTTCTGGCCTTAAATTGCTCTTGGAAGTAATCGAAGTAATGTCACCAAGTTATTATATAGGTGTTGTTGCCTTCAGAGCATCCAATATACTTCTACAGGGGCTTCAAGTAGCCAGCAACAGGTTGAAGATTATCAACGTAACGAAAAAAAATAGTTATTTGCCTTTGGAGCTCCCCTCATCTCCCAGCACAAGGGCAGGTATTACTGCTCCCAGATGCAAGATGGTACTCCTTGCTGCTCACTGCTGGTGGCAGTGGAAAGCAGCTGCCCTACCTTGCCTTATGGATACACAGCCCTTTAGGGACCAACACCAGAATCTCCCAGTTGTTTTCTCAGAATATTGTGAGCAAAAATATGGTCTGGAATAAATATTGTGCCCTAAATATTATGTACAATCTATTGTCCCAATATGTGTAGATTTTCCATTATTTGCTTTAATGAGGCGGTATTTTTGTAAATGGTATTTATAGCACAATATTTCAGCTAGGCGCCATTTTGTCTGCAGTATTGTTTTGCAGATTTGATGGAAAGGGTTGGAGCGCCCGTTCTTACAGTGGTTATTATGGAGTTGAAGGGAAAAATAGATGGGTAATTTTGATTCGCCCAAGATCACAGCATGTGTTCTAGTTGGGAAAATCAAATTATAGCTTAGGTCTCCTAGTTGGAAGCTGAAATCTTAAATGCTGCTGTAAATGGTATAAAATGCGTGGCTAAGTTCAAGGCCAGGAAGTATTCTTAGGAAAAGGGGAGGATTCAGCCGAATGCCTGTATGAAGGGTTAGTTTGGTTTGCTATGTGTGTAACTTTTATCAAAATCAGTGCACATGTTTGTGTACCGAAAGAAATTAGAGACCTTTTGTTCTCAGCAAATCCGATTCTCCCTCTGAGGGAATGAGGTGACTGATGCTGGGAGAGAAAGATACTGAACAGGTGTCCAGTGAGTTGTGACTCTGACAAAGCCATACTCAGTGGCGGCTCCTCCGCTAAGGCGGAGGAGCGTCGCCTCACTGCTTAAAAGCAGTGCAATGGAAAAAATAAAATGATATTAACAGAAGTTATTATCATTTTATTTTTAGTATTCCAGTTGCCGCCAGGTTAGGACGGGGCGAGGGTAGGGTTCCGTGACGTCGGGGAGAAGGAGTGGCTGCTACTGCATCTAAAGTGTGCATGACTGTTTGCACCTACAGGCTTATAAGAAGTCGTTCACTGCGTCACTTATCATTGTTAGCTTCAGCACCTGGGTGGTGTTAGGCCATTGTTAATCATCTATGCTGTTAATCTGGGCCTGCATGCATAGCTTGTATGCACTCATCTTATTCTGGTTAGTATCAGATGCATGCAGTGCATGCAGATCTGTTATGTGCCCGTGTTACTATAGCACATAGGGTGCATGCAGACCATGTATGTATTCTCCTAATTGCTTCTAATAAACGACGGTGTATAGCACATATAAATATTGTTTGTGCTCTCCCTCTGATGAATTCAGTCATTGACTGCCTGTAGTACAGAAAGGGCGTGTATCAACTCTCTACGAATTCAGTCATTGACTGCCTGTCGTACAGGAAGAGCGCATATCAGCTCTCTGTGAATTCAGTCATCGTCTGCCTGTCGTACAGGAAAAGCATGTGTTAACTCTCTGTGAATTCAGTTATTGCCTGCCCGTCATACAGGAAGAGCGCGTATCTGCTCTCTGTGAATTCAGTCATTGACTGCCTGTCATACAGGAAGAGCGTGTATCAGCTATCTGTGAATTCAGTCATTGACTGCCTGTAGTACAGAAAGAGCTTGTATCAACTCTCTGCGAATTCAGTCATTGACTACCTGTCGTACAGGAAGAGCATGTGTCAACTCTCTTTGAATTCAGTCATTGACTGCCTTTAGTACAGGAAGAGCGCATATTAACTCTCTATGAATTCAGTCATTGACTGCCTGTCGTGCAAGAAGAGGATGATTCAACTCTCTGTGAATTCAGTCACTGACTGCCTGTCGTAAAGGAAGGGCGTGTATCAACTCTTTATGAATTCAGTCATTGACTGACTGTCGTACAGGAAGATCACGTATCAGCTCTCTATGAATTCAGTCATTGACTGCCTGTCATAAAGGAAGGGCGTGTATCAACTCTTTATGAATTCAGTCATTGACTGCCTGTAGTATAGGAAGAGCATGTGTCAACTCTCTGTGGATTCAGTCATTGACTGCCTTCTAGTACAGGAAGAGCGTGTATAAACTCTCTATGAATTCAGTCATTGACTGCCTGTTGTAAAGGAAGGGCGTGTATCAACTCTTTATGAATTCAGTCATTGACTGCCTGTAGTATAGGAAGAGCATGTGTCAACTCTCTGTGGATTCAGTCATTGACTGCCTGTCGTAAAGGAAGGGCGTGTATCAAATTTTTATGAATTCAGTCATTGACTGACTGTAGTACAGGAAGAGTGCATATCAACTCTGTGAATTCAGTCATTGACTGCCTTCTAGTACAGGAAGAGCGTGTATAAACTCTCTATGAATTCAGTCATTGACTGCCGGAAGAACAGGAAGACCGTGTACCAGCTCTCTATGGATTCAGTCACTGACTGTCTGTAGTACAGGAAGGGTGTGTATCAACTCTCTACGAATTCAGTAATTGACTGCCTGTCATACAGGAGAGCGCGTATCAGCTCTCTATGAATTCATTCATTGACTGCCCATCGTGCAGGAAGAGCATGTGTCAACTCTTTATGAATTCAGTCATTGACTGCCTGTAGCAAAGGAAAAGCATGTGTCAACTCTCTGTGAATTGAGTCATTGACTGCCAGGAGAACAGGAAGACCGTGTACCAGCTCTCTATGAATTCAGTCACTGACTGTCTGTAAATGTAAATGTAAATGTGGGTGTACTTGTAAAGCGCACTGCGACTCCATGGAGTATCCTGGCGCTGAAGACCGCTGGGGAACCCGTCCTGGTTTTTCCTGTGAGATGGTCCCTTTCTGGGTATCTCCAAGGTGAAACCAGGCATCCCCGGCGCCTGTGGGGGGCCGTTGTAGAGATGAGGCAAGCTTAATGCCCAGAGTTGCCGAGTGTGTTCCCTGGTTAGAGTAGGCACGAGCCGAGAATTATCGAGTCCGTTTTGACCCTGGTCCACGACCCTGCCGCGTTGGGAATTGAACCCTGGTACCATGCCGTTCTCTGCTTAAGGGTCTGCCACCTCTAACCAGTGAGCCACACGACTCCACGTCTGTAGTACAGGAAGGGCGTGTATCAACTCTACGAATTCAGTAATTGACTGCCTGTCGTACAGGAAGGGCGTGTATCAACTCTTTATGAATTCAATCATTGACTGACTGTAGTACAGGAAGAGGGCATATCAACTCTGTGAATTCAGTCATTGACTGCCAGTCGTACAGGAAGAGCGCGTATCAGCTCTCTATGAATTCAGTCATTGACTGCCCATTGTGCAAGAATAGCATGTGTCAACTCTCTGTGAATTCAGTCATTGACTGCCGGGAGAATAAGAAGACCTTGTACCAGCTCTCTATGAATTCAGTCACTGACTGTCTGTAGTACAGGAAGGGTGTGCATCAACTCTCTACATATTCATTAATTGACTGCCTGTCGTACAGGAAGAGCGCGTATCAGCTCTCTATGAATTCAGTCATTGACTGCCCGTTGTGCATGAAGAGCATGTGTCAACTCTCTGTGAATTCAGTCATTGACTGCCTGTAGTACAGGAAGGGCATGTATCAACTCTTTGTGAATTCAGTCATTGACTGCCTGTAGTACAGAAATCGATACTAAAGGGGACGATGGACGGAGCGTTTGAGCCCGAACTGTCAAGCCATGTCTTCCCTGGACCGGAAACAAACATCCTGGGACCGGTTTCTGACTAATCAGCCATCATCAGCTAGGCTAGCTTGAATCCAGTGGCAGAGTGAACAAGGGCTGGACTGTTTCCCATGAGGCACAGGGTCAAGACTGATTTGCATATGGCTGGATTCAAACTGGAATGACATGGTGAGCAAAAAAATGATGGATTTAGGCCCAGATCTCTGTACTGGGGTGAATGTACGACATTGTTCAGCATTCTGTCCATCAATAGGACTTTTTGTAGTACAGTAAGAGCATGTGTCAACTCTCTGTGAATTCAGTCATTGACTGCCTGTCGTACAGTAAGAGTGCATAACAACTCTCTATGAATTTATTCATTGACTGCCTGTAGTACAGCAAGAGCGAGTATCAGCTCACTATGAATTCAATCATTGACTGCCTGTAGTATAGAAAGAGCTCTTATCAACTCTCTAGAATTCTGTAATTGACTGCCTGTAGTACAGGGAGAACGCATATCCACTCTCGATGAATTCAGTCACTGACTGTCTGTAGTACAGGAAGGGCGTGCATCAACTCTCTATGAATTCAGTCACTGACTGCATGTATCAACTTTCTTCACTCTTACATAGAATCTGAGCAAGTCTGTACTTGAAACATACAGTACACTTAGAGTATGCAGTGCTCTTATCATGACATCTACTCTCATATGTCCATAGTCTCTATTGGGCATATATGTCTTCTCCATACTATGTCTCCAAATAAACATTTGTGAGCAGTATTTGTATAACGTGCATGTATCCTCTGTACCATGGCTTCTAAGGCTGGAGCACATTCAGTACACGGAAGCATGTGTGGCTCCAGTAATCATGTACCGTGCATACAGAGCATGTATGGACTCTCCTAATAATCTGTGTACAAGTCCTGCCTCCCTTTGAAACAGACCACTGAGTTGTGCTTATCCAACAACTAGTCATGGTCCAGCTAGGTTACTGTGGGTTGTCCTACAGGGGCCAGCTCGAAGGGTCACTTTTAGGTTGCACCTACAAAATCAAGCAAGGCTGGTCATCAATCAGATAAAATTAGACCACATCACACAGACCTTAAAAGTACTCCATCCGGCACTAGGCAACCAGGATCAAATTTAAAGCTCTAGCCACCAATCAGGCTGCTTTCTGGAACAACATCCCAGAATACATGTTGAAGCAGGCCATGCCCTGCATCCCACCATACGTGTTGCCTACTGATCACATGCTCACAGTACATGTGAAGTATGCACGTTCACGCTTTACATGGGAAGATGATATTTTGACACATAGAGTACATGTAGACCTTTTACGTCCTCTTCGTACCATGGCCTCCTATCTTGAGGTTCATGCAGTGTATGTAAAGTTATATGTGCATTTGTGCTCTCTTTACAATGGATGCTAATCTTCTGGGAGGTATCCTACGTGTAGTGCTCTCTCTACATGAATTTCTACAATCTAGCTTATCCATTTGTTATAGAGCACACATGCACTCTCCTTCCCAGGTCTTTTATTAATCATTTTCATACAGTACACGAAAATCACGAATGGACTCTTCAGCTGGGGTCTCTACTGTCTGGGTGCTTACCGTTGACGTGGAGCCCCTTGCTACGTAATATTAGACTATGTGTGATACATATAGAACACTTGTCTCAACTCGACTTAAAAAATTAATGTACACAGGTAGAACCTGGACATACTCCCTTCACCATATCTTCTGTTCATTAATTGGGCACAGTATGTGCAAAACAAGTATGTACTCTCCTTACCACAGTGTCTATTAATGGGGCACGTATCATGTATTTCCAGTATGCATACAGCGGCTTCTAATACACAGTAAATACAATAACAGTAGAACATGCTTATGCGTGCCCCATCATGGTCGCTTCTAATAATGTTGTGTGCGTGGTATGTATATATATTTATATATTCACTGAAAAAACCATAGGTTATAGACCATATATAGTTAGGAATTAGCATTTATAAAACCTTATTTTACTCACACAAAACCATTGAAATTTGCATATATAGTTAGTTGCACTAACTATATATTTCGCGCACCCGCAATCCACTGCTGATGTCACATATTACATCATTCATGACATGGTCAGTGACATCACGGATGACATCACTGATGACATCTCAAATGACATCACTGATGACATCACTGATAACAACATCCAGTGACTGTATGTTAAAGTTAAAATATGTCTTACATATTGAAGAATGAGTGGATGGATAAGTGTCTGGATGAAGGATTTAGTAGGTGCATGACTGACTGTATGAGTGAGTGATTAAATGTGTCTCACTGAGTGCATGGGTTAGTGACTAAACTGTCTTAATTTGTGCATCATTATGTCTGTTGTTCTGTAAACTGCTGCATGTGTTGATCAGTAGCTATATGAGTAACTATATGGGTTATTGATTGGTTGCCCAAGTATTTGTATGGGAGACTGAGTGTGTGTGTGGGTGGTTGGGAGGTGTATGACTCTGTGCATAGATGTGTGAGCAGTTGATTCACTAGATGTATGGGTTCAAAAGTGCATGTGGAAAAAGCTGTATGGGCGGTTGACTGTGTGCATGAGTGTATTGGTGAGTGAATGGATATCTCAGTGCTACATGTCAAAGTAAGAACATATGTAAAACACAGTATATGTGAGAGTTGACATATATAAATAACTGTGCATAAGAGCCAGTGAATGTGTGAGTGGCTGTATGGATCATTGTGAACTTGTATCAGGGATTGTATAAGAGAGTAAATATGTGTTAGTATATGTTTGAATAAGTAAGGTGTGTATAACTGTATAGTTGAGGAAATGGAGGTGTGATTGATTCTTTGCATGGCTGACTAGGTGTGTGAGTAACTCCATGGATGAGTGACAGTCTGTGAGTGTCTGTTTACACTAAGTGTATATAAGGTTATATTAGAGTCTGAAGAGGTTCATCGTATTATCACATGAATGATGTCATCAGTGATGTGATCAGTAATGTCAAATGAGATGTCAACAGTGATGTCATCAGTGATGTCATTTGAGATGTCATCAGTGATGTCATCAGTGATGTCACTGACCATGTCATGAATGATGTAATATGTGACATCATCAGCAGTGGATTGCGGGTGCGCGAAATATATAGTTAGTGCAACTAACTATATATGCGAATTTCAATGGTTTTGTGTGAGTAAAATAAGGTTTTATAAATGCTAATTCCTAACTATATATGGTCTATAACCTATGGTTTTTTCAGTGAATTTTCAAGGTTTTGTAAATGCTAATTCCTAACTATATATGGTCTATAACCTATGGTTTTTTCAGTGAATTTCAATGGTTTTTTAATAGCAAATATTAAAAGCTGTAAAATGTATTCTTCTTTTAAAGGAAAAATATATTTTATATGTATTTAATATAATTTTTTTATGTATATAATTTTTTTAGTTTCGCTACCGGTCCGCGCACCGGGTAGCTTCCCGTTAGCTCAATTTGGTGCCGCGACCCGATCCGCGCACCGGGAAACATTCTGTTTGCACAACTGCCGCGTTCGAGAACAACATCGTGACGCGTCGCGTAAGCGCGACGTATCGCGTTGCCGCGTAATGCGTCTTATGACGCGCCGCGTTAGCGCACTCGGAAGTGCTCCGGAGCACGACGCGAGGCGCGAAGCGCAGCACCCCGGAAGCGCTCCGGGCGCGGAGCGGGACGCGTAACGTAAGCGTGACAGGTCATGTGACCTGAAAATAACACTTTTCATTGGTTTAGAACATTTTTTTTTCCCAAATGATGAAAACCCCACTTTTTTTCCTCACTCTGACTTTCATCTTTGTGAGAGGAAGACCTGTTTCTGCTTGTTCAGTCATGGCATTTGTAGTAGCTGCAGCTGGTGGACCCCCACCACCACCACAACCACCTAGGAAGGAAGGACCACCTGCACAGTTCCTTCCAAACCCAGAGGAAGAGGAAGAAGAAGAGGAAGAGGAGGTAGAGCCGAGGCAGTTCTTGCGTGAAGAGCCCCGGCAATCCCACCACATAGACCATTTTATATGGCAATTTTTTTCTTACCCTCGAGAGCAAAAAAAGGTCAATGCCCGGCACATGACATGCCTCATTTGCAATGCAGTTCTGTCCCGAGGCACAGACAAAAAGTATAGTTTTGGAAACTATACTATGCACCGCCACATGCAGAGGTGGCATCCAATCAATTATAGCGTTGCTGAGATGCGTCACCTCCAGGATAGCCCACAAACTCCTGTGGCCAGTATATCGTCACAGGAAACTCTATCGGGACCAGAGGCGAGGGAGACGGTCCCAAGTATTCAAAAGAATTTTGTGCACCTGAAGCTAGTGTGCATTTATTGTGGTGCACTAATTTCTTATGGGGAGAGGAGTATCATTTTAATTAATAGAGCATTTGAAAACCACAAGTGCTCAAAACACCCCAAGAAGTAATTTTTTTTTTTTTTGCTCCTGTTGAGCCCTTTCTAATGCCTGTTTTTCGTTGTTCCCCCCCAAAAAAACAAAAAAAATATACAATTGTTCAAAAAATACAAACAAAAAAAAATGTTCAGAAAAATAAAAAAAAATATAAAACAACAAAAACAATAAAAAAAAGTTCTTTTCAGAACTACCTCCCATTTATAAAAAATTGCTAAAATGTTTAGCACTCTGGCAATCTCTTTTTTTTTTGATTCGCTTCCCGGTTCGCGCGCCGGTGCGCGAACCGGAAGCGAACCAAAAAAAAAAATGAAAAATAAAATAAAGAGTGAGTATAAGGGAAGGAGACAGAGAGAATAATGTTAAAAGAAAGACAGCTAGAGGGAGTAACACAGAGATACTGTATAATAGATAATTAGACAAAGAAAATATGTAAGAGGGTATAATTGAGAAAAAGAAAATAGATAAGGAAGTGAAAGAAAAACAGAGAGTAGAAGAATAATAAGCAAGAGTTACTTTGAGAATGTGAGTGAATGTTCAAATTAAAAAGAAAGAGAGTAAAGGATGTGGAATGAGAGGTAGGGATAGAACCGGACTAAAACAACAACCCTGAGGGAAGGTGTTAAAAAAACAGTGAACGAAAGTAAATAGGAATAAAACAAGGTGTATGATAGTGAATAAGGTTAAAACATGTGGAATGACAGAGAGAAAAAGCAGAAAGAAGAAAAGAAGAAGTGACAGAAAAGTAATTGAAGCAGCAAAGAAATGTAAATAACATAGTGTGCTTGAACTACAGGGAGAAAGCATAATGAACAACTAGTAAAAGAGTGAAGAGACAGTGAGAGTAAGAGAGGCGGACTGAGTGAAAAGGAGTGAGGAACTGTGAGAACAGAGGGACTGACAAAAGGAGTGGAAGGAGTGGAGTAAGTAAGTAATAGAAAAGGAACGAGGGAAAAAGCAAAGGAAGGAAACTGAGGGTTAAGGAAATAAAGCAGTGGAACTAATAGAAGTTGAATGTGATAGAGATGTAAGGGAAAGAGTACTAAATACTTACCTTATAGTTGTCTTGGTTTTCTAAATTCAACATTTTGTTGTTGAAGATGGAACATTCTTGCAGAGTTGGCATCAAACATATCCCAGATTTCTTCTCAGTAATTTCCTTAAAAATATTCTCTGGCAGAACGTCTTCATCTGGATACAAATTTGACAGTAATCGTGCATGTAAAGCTTCCTTCCCTGTTGAAGATGGAACATTCTTGCAGAGTTGGCATCAAACATATCCCAGATTTCTTCTCAGTAATTTTCTTAAAAATATTCTCTTTCAGAACGTCTTCATCTGGATACAAATTTGACAGTAATCGTGCATGTAAAGCTTCCTTCCCATGCTCGGTCACTTTTCCAATTCTAACATCTTGTAGAATATTCTTATAATCTTCATCCTTCGCCTGACGCATATTTTCACGCAGTTCAGCATAATTGAAGTTTAACCATATGTTAACGTTGCCAATGCTCCCTGGTATCTTCATGCGTAAGCAGTTTAAACACTGGTTGTCCTTTCACTGGTGTCAGCTGCAGAAGATCACCGAAAACAATGATGTGTTTGCCACCAAATAACACATCATACTCTGTTTTAAGAACGTCTTGCATTCTCAAATGCAAAAAGGCAAGCATGACATTGGAAACCATGCTTACTTCGTCAATGATAAGAAGTTTCATCTTCTTTAGGACTCTTCAAACTTCACAAAAAGCATCTCCAGATAACTTATGGTATTGTAATTTGTTATCATGCTCCACTGGCAGCATCAGTATTCAATGCAAAGTAATACCTTTAATGTTATGTGCTGCCAGTCCAGTTGGAGCGGTGACAACACAAGACAGCAATGACTCAGTCCTTTTCTGCAGATAACATGAAATTGCTTTAATGAGGAAACTTTCTCCAGTTCCTGCTTCTCCACTCACGTACAGTCAGACAAGCTTCAACGACGTACATAGGCACTCTTTCTTCTCATGACTTAATCCATGATCAATTTGGTTGGTAACTTCGTCATATATTTTCCTCTGCTCAACGTTGAGTTGTCTTTCCAAATCTTCGAAGTTAACCGCATCCTCCTGAGCATGTGCCATGGCTCTTTCCACTTCAATCATGGCAGTGGCAGCTTCATTTTCGATCCTGACTCAATGAAGTGGAACTCTGACTATCCTGAGAACTGTCTCTAGCAATCTCGGCTGCAATTGTTGCTTCCTGATCTACAGAGGAGACGGTGTACATTGAATTTTAGACTCTTCATTGGTACCTACATGTTGGTACTTACATCACCCACACAACACAACACAACAGCTCTATTCAGAGCTACCCTACCTCAAAGCACTCTAAAATATTATTTTACTGTTTCCCTTGGTTTTCCCCTTGTTACGCTTTCCGGAACGCTACCCGGTGCGCGGACCGGGCGCTAACCGAGCGAAAATTTGAAAAAAAAAGGTGTTTTTTTTTACATATATGGGCCTCCTCTGCCACCCTCAGAAAACCTAGGAGGTCAGGATATGTCTCCCATGCCCCCTTATACCCATTCCTAACATTGTTTATCCTTCATCTTGTGACTAAATTCGTCCGAAACACAAGATGGCAGACTCCCGTTACGCTACCGGTGAGCTACCCGGTTCGCGTACCGGGTAGCGCTTCCACCGCGAAAATTAGAAACTTTATTTTTTATTTTTTTGCCCCGCGGAGCCCTTTAATAGCCCCCACATCAATCCTAGGGGGTCAGGAGGGGTCTACCTTGCCCCCTTTCATTCATTTCCCCCTTCGTTTATTTCCACCTCTTGTCTCTCGATCCTACTGAGAGACAAGATGGCGGCCGCTCCGGACTGTTTAGAATGTTGACAGTCACCGGAGAGCCAATCCGCTTCTCCTCGCGAAGTTCCGTTACGCGTCTGGTACGCGAACCGGGCGCTAACCGGGACGCTGTCACAGATATATAAATTTTTTTGAACGTTAATTTCTCAAAATCCACTGGAGCACATATCTTGAGACCTAGCAAAGCCACATCGGGCAAACAGTCCCTACAATTTTGCCAAGTTTCATAGAAATCCATTCAGCCGTTCGAGCTAAAAGTGCGACCGACCGCCCTATGGAAATTAACATGGGGAAAACATGTTTTGGAACCCCCTTTTATCTCGGCCCCTGCTTCACGGATCCCCCCCAAACTTTCAGAGAAGGACCAGAGCGCCGCGAGGCAAAGTTGCTGAAAAATTCAGGCAGATTCCTCAACTGGCGCCAAAGTTATTCCCAATAGAATGTTGCGATTTCCCTATGGAAATCAATCCTAACTATATATACCTACTGGCTATCGCCAGTAGGTTATATATATATATATATATATATATATATATATATATATATATATATATATATATATATATATATATATATATATATATATATATATATATATATATATATAAAACACACCGTCACCTTCCTCACGCTCTGGACCACCTCCAGCCAAGAAAAAGGTTAACGGACACGGACCATCTGTAGTGCTCCAAAGTTTTAATTAGGTGCAGAAAAAAAGCCTCATGACGTTTCGGCTCACAAGAGCCTTGTTCACATGACAATGTCTATTTACAACAAGCACCATTTTATATTGTCAGTAATTGGATAACAGACGTCACATGGGAGGGAAATGTGATGCAACGAACATAGAAGAAATACTTGCTTGGTAATTCCAACGTAAAATACATGGAAAAACACACCCACAAAAGGAGAGAATATAATATCAGAACAGGGATAGTGGTCAAATACCAAAGACAATTTAAAAAAATGTAATGATAATATTATTATGTACTTCAATAATAACTGAAGTAAATATCAAACAACAAGTACATATGCATCATCAAGAGGTTTATAATAGACCATAAGGGACTGAGGATATCAGGTCATGGTAAAATACCCCATTGTATCTATAACATGATACTGCATGGATTACATATTCTTGAGAAAAAGTGCAAATGCATACTCGATCACAGTTGTGCAAAATTCGCAATAGTGCAATATTCAATGTGCAAAATAACGCAAGGCGAATGTGCAAAGTAATCAGCAAAGTGCAAGAGTGCCGCACAATAGTACACAAAATATAGGCGTAATCCAGTTATCCGTATCCCTTACAGATATAGGGTCCCTTCACATAATGCTGTATCTTAATTAATATAATTCCTCATTCCAACAAATTTCATAATCATATTAAGTAGGAAATAGAAGTACTCACATCAGTAGTCCCTACTGATTGTCTATGATGAAACATACATATCCCTGAACGATCATACATTAATACTGTTATGAATTACTTTCAACTACGTTTTATTGCATAAAATTTAAACACCGTGAATCAAGTGCATAGAAAGGATGAGTCAGACAGACTATCAGGGAACAAGGACCCAACTAGTCTATCATGCTCAACCATACCCATCATGGTGATATCAGCTAATTACTAAAGGCAGAATGTACAGGTCAGTATCAGATCCAATTAAATAATCATTTGAACATTCGAGATGGAATAAACATATAGAGTTACATAGAAAAAATTCCCAGCCGGGCTAAAATTATCCTGATATCCAGCATCTTCTCTCATTTGGAATATATCAAGGATAAATTATGGTAAACACGTGTAAAGGTCCTCAGTGACATTTAGCCCCCCCGACTCTTGGTGTTAAGCAAAAGGATGTATTTAGTTTCCAGTCTCCTCAATTTGGTTTCCCTATCACCACCCCTTCTGCTAGCTAGGATGGAGTCGATAACCCAGTATTTGAGTAGGCTGTTGTTGCTCTGATGCCTATCTCTAAAGTGCCGGGCGACTGGATAGGTGTTATCCCCATTGGAAATTGCACGAAGGTGTTGCAAAATACGCTTGTGTACTGCAAGTTTTGTGCTGCCCACATACCGAAGTAGGCACGGGAATTGGAGTATGTAAATAGCAAACTCAGTTTTGCAGGTTAACACCTGTGTAATAGGGCGAGGGACTTCAGTGAAACCGTCCATGTAAGATTTAGTATTTATTCCATGGACACATGCCTTGCATGTCTTGCAACGGTAAAATCCTTTATTCTGTTGCCACCATGACGTCTTTTTAAAAGGATCCGGGCTAGTATCAACAACCTTGTCTCTAAGGGATGGTGCCTTACTAAAGGTCAATGATATTCTTTTAGGTAGGGTAGCACCGATTACAGGATCTCGAATCACCAGAGGCCAGTGTTTATTCACAATCTTATATAGCTCCTGATGTTGCCTACTGTAACTTGTTATCATGCGTAACTTTTTGTTTTCCCTTCCTTGATCAACTTCGTTTTCCACACTTCCCCTCGCTGGTACAGACTTCCTCTTGGTGCCAGTTAGCAATTCCTCCCTAGTTGATAGCATCGATTTTTCAATGGCTTTGTGGATTATCTGCTTAGAATATCCACGTGCTAAAAATCGTGCTTTACTGTCATCTTGAGCTTTCTTTAACTCTTCGAGGTTGCTGCACACCCGACGTATTCGAAGCATCTCCCCATATGGGATGCTTGAAATGAGATGCGCCGGGTGGGTACTGGCTGCATGTAATATGCTATTTCCAGAGGTTTTCTTCCGGAAGATTTTACTTTCCAGATGGCCATCATGGATATAAAGTTCAGTATCCAAGAATGTGATGGATTCTTGACTAAGGGTGGCAGTGAATCTGAGGTTGAGATTATTGTTGTTGAGATTATCAATGAATCCCAAAGCTTCCTCCTTGCTACCTCTCCATATAATCATCAAGTCGTCGATAAAACGATACCATCTGATTATATTATGGGTGATGTTGTCCTGATAATTAGGTTTGAGGACCAGCTCCTCCCGCGAGGCAAAGTTGCTGAAAAATTCAGGCAGATTCCTCAGCTGGCGCCAAAGTTATTCCCAATAGAATGTTGCGATTTCCCTATGGAAATCAATCCTAACTATATATACCTACTGGCTATCGCCAGTAGGTAATATATATATATATATATATATATATATATACACCATGCCTATACTCCTATTAAGAAGGCTGAATATGGTACATGCACTGATTTGTGTTACTCTCCTGAGCATGGCTTCTAAAACTGAGTGTGTATGCTACATGTAGACCATTTATGCACGCTCTCCTTGCAATGATTACTGCATTTTACTTCGTGCATAATGGTTGCTTTTGCAAAACAAGAATGCAAATTCACAAAATAAGCTGAGGATGTAGAAAATAAGTTGAGCACACGCAATGAGTTCAACTGCAATGTCTGCACTTTTAGGCAGTTCAAGGATCTGACAGTCACCTAGCCTTGAATAGCCCTCAGTCATAAAGGGTTGCCCAGGCTTTTCATCTGCCAGCTCTCATCTCCTTATGTGTCTTGACCTGGAGAAAGGGGAGGTGCATGCAGTGTAAGCCCAATCCTCTTTGAGTGCATGGCCATTGCTGCATGGGACTCCATTTCTGCATGGCCATTGCTGCATGGGGCTCCATTTCTGCATGGCCATTGCTGCATGGGACTCCATTTCTGCATGGCCATTGCTGCATGGGACTCCATTTCTCCATGGCCATCACTGCATGGGACTCCATTTCTGCATGGCCATTTCCGCACGGAGTTCCATTTCTGCATGCTATTGCTGCATGGGATTCCATTTCTGCATGATCATTGGTGCATGGGATTCCATTTCTGCATGGCTGTTGCTGCATGGGATTTTATTTTTCCTCTTAAGTGAGGCTGACCAATGAAACCCATCATATTTCCTTTTAAGGCCCATCTGAGGAAACACGTGCCTCGGACTGTGGCTATTGATATCTCAGGGATCTAGTGACATAATATATGCACTCATTGGTCCATTGAGCGAATGGCATGCTAAAGAAACTTATTTGCATGCACTTCTTTAGTAATCCTGGAGGCAGAGCTGCAAGAGTTTTCAGTTCCACAACGCATGTCCTGGCAGCCCAGTCACGCTCTTGCAAGCAGGGGTTGTGAAGCAGTACCTGCATATTAAATAAAGTGAACATGAACGTTTATATCATCCAAAAGGCATATTGCAAATGTACATGCCACTGTTTGTGGCTCAGCTCACACATCTCAGGCTCTGGATTCTCCTTGGAGAGCCCTAGGCATTGTGGGACGCGTAGTGTGGATCATTTGAATTTAAGCAACTGGACTAAGACACTTCAGAAAAATGATTTGTAAACGTTTTGGGCAACACAAGCAAGATTACACTGGAAGTGTAATGTCCCAGTTACTTACCTGTAATCTTCATTACTCAGAGTGTAGTCTCCCTCGCCAAATGAGTTCCCACCCCTCCCTTCCCTGTTTGGCTATCGGCTTCATGTTTTTTGGGTGCTGAGATTTGGTACTTGAACAGGAAGTGGGGTGGGTCGTGTCTCCTCTTATGGTAGGTCAGGGGTGTAGGAGGTCGGCCATGTTAGGAAGGGATGGGAAGGCTAGAGCGCTAATTTGCTTGGAGGGTTCTGTTGGGGGAGCGAAGCTACCTATGTTAGTCATATGGCGAGGAAAACCTAGGAGGCGGTAATGACCACTTAAGCACGTTTTTGGGATCCAAAGTTAGCGTTTCCATTGTGAGCTCCATAGCACTGGCCCACAAACAGGATAATAATAACTAGGGCTCTTGTAAAGCTACACATTGCACTACCACTGAATAATACAGTAAGGCGGTTTGCTTTCCTAACATTGAGGTGTGATTTAGTTGTTAGATGGACACAAAAATCCTACATTCATGACTCCACAACCTGAACAATCGTGTGAACTTGGAGAAATAATTTAGGGCCTTATTTAGAATGTGGTGGACAGGTCACCCCTCCACAAATATGATTAATATCTCTTCCCTCCAAGTTTGTGTTCAGTGTTGTTGGAACTGCCATGTTTCTGCCGGCTGAGCCTCCATTGGCTCCAACTGTGGGAAACCTTTGACTGACAGCCCGATGGACTGTGAGCAGTCACTCAATGGAAGTCAGACCACCCACGTGTGGAGGGTATTCGTTGCAACATCGTTTTTTGTGCTGTTAGAAACTGCCAGGCCAGTCGTCCAAAAGTATTGTTTTTCTGTTTGAATCTGCCGGGGAAATCCCAATGGTCATAAACAGGAAAACCAATACATGATTCCTCACCCTGGGAGAAAACTCCTGTGGTTCAGGGACATTTTTGTTTTGTTTTTACTGGCACATTGTGTCTTCCCTTTTGGGATTTCCGTATACAAAAAAAATACATAATCTGGCATTTAAAAAAATCCAAATATTTGATTCAAACTTGAACCTGGACTTGCACTCCCAGAATGCATTTTTTCCATTCTAACACAACCCAGAAGTGAGTACATCGTACTATGCACACTTATATGCACTCTTTTGCAATATATTGGGAGTGTTGACAAACAGGATATTTCACAGTATTAGGCGCGATAGAACTAAATGGTTATTTAAGTTTAACATTCTGAATCATCTGTGTGGGTTACATGAAGACACATGTCCTCCTATGTCCCCAGTGCTTCATTTGTGAAAGAATAAGTGTCAGGACCAAAGGTTTTGTTCAAAAGCCCAAGCTACTTACAGGCACATGCATCAAAGAATCTGCCCCTTTGCGACCAGTATTTTTGCATTTCGGATGCATCATCCCAAATGCAAAAATCACAATTTAAGTAATCTGTAAATTGCGATTGCATTTAAGATATCCCAAATTGGGATTCCTTAAATGCAATGCATTAAAGTAAAACATTTAGCGATTTTGCTAATAGGGGGAGCAAATTACCATGAAGTTGAACTTCATGATAATTTGCAAAACTTTTGAAAAAAGCACTTTTGAGCATTTTTCAAAGTTTCATGTTGCGCACACACATGCCCTTAGGGCATGTGTGAGCTTAACATATGTGCACAGGCCAATTCCAGGGGTGCAACCGGGTGTCCTTTTGACACCCTTGCACCCTGAAATTGCATGCGCAATTTGAGAGTACCTATTGGTACTGGCAAATTGCGCTTGCAATTTCTCATTCAAGGAAAGCTATTCCTTATTTGCGACTCGCAATTTGCGAGTCGCAAATAAGGAAAGTGTAGGAATCGCTATTGTTATAGCGATTCCTACATGCATAGGATTTTGCGAGTCCTTCATTGCGAATCCTTAATATTCGCAATTAAGGACTCGCCAAACCCTAGCTTGATGCATGCCAGTTGGTCTTTTAAAAAAAGTTTTATTTTAATTTTTTATTTCATTTTCATAACTCGTTAAAAAAGAAAAACAGACATTGTACTACACATGACAACGGCTCGAGTGGGTAAAGACTCAATAGGCTATAAGCACTAGAACAATGCACAACATATATGCAGCAGTCTTATGTAATCATTTACAGCCAGTATGGCAAGCAAGTCTTAAAGGGCTAACTCACAGAAATCTTGGGCAAATTTACAATCCCCTACTGCCACTGGAGCGTCACTATTGTTTTTTAAGCTCCAGTGGCACTGTGTGCTGGCCCATATTTACAAGACCACGAAAAGCCACTTTGTGTGGCTTCTCACAGCCTTGTAAACATGGTCTTCTTTTACATAGTACTCTGCCTCAAAGGGGCATGTCATGTGTGTTGCTGTGGGTGTTCCCACCCAACACCTACGGCTTTTTGACACTGCCCCAGATTTGCAAGAATTTGTAAATCTGAAGCAGCTCCAAGAACTAACACATATCCAGAGGAGGCATTAAAGTGGCTCAACAAGGAGAAATACTTTTGTTTCTCATCGTTTTCTGCTCTTTCTATGTGTGTAGCATTCTGCAGCACACATAGAAGGAGCAAAATGCCATTAATGATCATATTTGTGCAAGAAGTTGACCCTTACTGCACAAACACAATCATCCCTGCAATGCAGGCACCCTTGCACCATGGAGCAAGGGTGTCTACGTTGGCGAATGGCTGCTGTTTGTGCGCCGGCACAGGGGAGAGCACAGGGGTACGCTGTATTCTTGTAAATACGGTGCATCCCTGCATTTTTTAAATGATGCATCTTGGCACAGCATAATTGCTTACGGCGCAGCGCTGCACCATGTCATTGTAAATATGCCACCCAGTGTTATAACTGTTCCATTGTGGGGCAGATGGTCCTAGATATACCAGGTCTCTAGTTCCGGGTGGGAGGGGTTGTGGCAGAATGATCCAACTCCCCATTCTGTGATTGCATCAAATAGTTTCGTAATGGGCCCCATATATCTTTAGGCCCAGATTGGGGTCTTTGGATATTTAGAGCTCCTTAGTATTGATTCCACCTCATACCTCTTCCATTCACTACAAGACACTCCCTACCACTTTTATCTCACTCTTACATGTTATTTTTCATCTTTGCTTTCTTTACCTCTCACAATTTTACCTCCTTATTTTGCCCTTTTGTGTGTTTGTGGCTCTTGCTCAGGGAAATAGTCTGATGAGAACATATAAGTGCTGGTCCACAAAAATTAGTGCCTGTGGGCCCCACCTGTAATCACCGGCTCAAATTATGCACAGTATGTCCCACACAACCCCTCTACAATTCTTCAAATGAGAAAGTCTTTAATGGTTAGAAATGAAGAGAGCATAAAAGCATAAAAGCCCCCACCTGTGGAGACCTTTCATAGAACTATGGAGTTTCCAGCCGTGGGCTGGCAGCATATTTTGAGCATATTCCAGAAAACCTTTTACATTTAAGGGAGCCAAGAGCTTTCTTTTCTTTTCTGCTCTTGCTGAGAGAGACATGCTGTGCTTACAGAGTAGCTCTCCTTTAAGGAGTGAGGAGGCGACCAAAAACCCAAGCAAGACATTTGTAAGCTAGTGCAGAAACAAACAATGTCACACCAAATGCATGGTATGAATTGAAAAATGCATTTTCAGTGAATGTCTGTGTTCCTTATGTCTGCATTCGATTGACTCCGATTTCACTGGGGAGATGGAAGCCTGGGAAACAGATCACCTCACAAGGGCTGGATTGGGAACACAAAGCAGCCATGGCAAATTTTGTCAGACCAGCCCCCATACAGTACCTAGTGAGTGAGACTGACCACTACAGGAGAACTTAGGGAGGGGGGGGGGGGTTCACCCCCCCAAAAAAATTGCAAAATTTTCGCATTTTGCAATACATTTTTCATTATTTATTCAATTGTATTCATTTTTAAAGCACAGTAAATGATGACCTTACTGTGCACCAGGATACAGCAATCTTCAATGTTTCCCTCGCTATCACCCTCCAAGAGTTCCTCTCCTCTCTCCATAGCCCATCTCTCACATCTATTTCATTTGTTTTATAGTGCCTCTCCAGCCAGTGTAGGGTGTCGGAGCATTTTACATCACACACACATAGAGAGGCATGCTGGTCTCTTTAGTCCTCCTCTGAAAGTTGTATGGTCTGGTTTCAAAGTGGAAGTGCTGCAGCAGGAGCTCAAGAGGGAGAAGCCTTGGCAGTGAAGTTAATGGGATGGCATTGTGACGTGTATAAAATTGTGTAATGTTGGTGCGCTTGTGACAAAGGTGAGCTCAGAGGAGACCGAATGTTGTGGTGGAATGCAGAATGTGTAGAAGCACATCGGTTTGAGAGGGTGTGGAAGATAGAAAACTTATTTATTACTTAGCTTAAAAATATTTCAATATTTTAATAATCTTAACCGTTTTGGAATTCTAAATTTAATGTAACATTAATCTATGTATATATATATATATATATATATATATATATATATATATATATATATATATATATATATATATATATATATATATATATATATATATATATATATATATATATATATATATATATATATATATATATGTCCACCATCTAGCCGGGTTCTTAGAATCACCAGACCGAGGGCGTGTCGGTGTTAACGCTTTTCCAACAGTCAGCGGCTCAACACAAACTCCAACTCCAGTTTCCTCAATCAGAAACAGACACCAACACAGGCGCTAGATTAATAATCTGTTCCTTGTTTATTGATTATGCTGTTACGCGTTTTCGGCATTTCCTGCCTTGCTCACACAACAAACGTCATTAACAGTTAACCATTATAATAGCAGAGCTGCAGGTCACATGTTTTTCTCCTCACATAGGCATAGAATAGAAAGCAGACTCAACGCCTGAATCCCCTCACACAAGGGTTTGTATTTCATAAATCCTCGCGATTTGTAATACATTTACATAATTTAAAACCATTGGGGGCTTATTTTCCACTCATAACGGAGATGATTGTAATTCTAATTCATTATCATTCACTTGTTTTCATCATATTGTTTGGGAATCAAACTAACATGCAGTACTTCTATTACTGCCTCCCTCTGCAAAGAAAAGTGCAAGTGCTTACGTGATCATCATTACAACGTCTGATGATCTCTACAACATTCAGGTTAAAAATAAAATTTAAATTCAAATTAAATTAATAAAGGATATAGGTAAAACCTGAACTTTTGCTATGAAAATGTTATGTCATCATTACATTGCAAGCAAATATCGTTGAGTTCCATGGTTGTTAAGCAGTGTGTTCTCACAAATTGGAATCTATTGTGTGCATCGGCTCTGCCACAACCAAGATCAACAATAGAAAAGATATAGTTGTCCGACAATCTGACTGACAAAGGAGGTAATGAAGCCCTTTGGCCACTCTAAATGTATAATGAGGAAGCTAAGTCCCAATTGAGGGACAGTAGATGCTGGATAAGGTAACTGCTTATTAACGCTGCATTGCGGTCATTTTGCGCTTTTGAATTTCACTTGCGGACGCGAGCGCTGTATTTTAAAACTACCCGTTTTTTCCTATTCCTTATTTGCTAAATTCTGTTTTTATCCCCTGCTTTTAAATTGTTCTTGTAGCGCTTACTTGCACTATAATAGGCCTCCTCACCGCCGCTTGAGCGGGTCCTTAGGTGTTTGTCATGCTGGATTAGCAGCCATTTTGGGGGTAGGTTGGGACACCGGTTGGGCGCCATTTTGGGCAGCGCTCTAGTGTTCCAGGAACACTCGCAGGACCTCTATTTAAACCTGCCAATGGTAACGCGCAGCGGGCGCGCCGTATTCGCGCCAGAGTCGAGCCAGAGTCAGGCCCGTCTGCGCCCGTCGGCGCTAAGGAGGCGCAAGGCGCTAGGAAGGCCTCCCCTTTATTGACAGGAGGTTCGTACTCTAGGAAGGAGTTGCTGAATGTTAGACAACTATTGCCTTGCTGTGTGCGTGGTCCTTTTGACCCGCTATGCGGTCCTTTCAGCTGTCCTTGTGGTAATTTTTCCCTTAGTTCCCCTACTCCTATTTTAGCTTTTTCTGAGCCTCTTAATGCTGATCCCCCTCAGGTGGGGTCTTCTATCCAGAGTGTTCTACATCTGAATGTGCGATCGATGGTAAAAAATCATGCAGCAATCCATGATCTCATTCTGGAGGAGGCTCCGGATGTTCTCCTTTTGACTGAAACGTGGCTGTCGGATGAGGCGACTGCCATAGTAAATCTGACACTCCCGCAGGGGTATTCCATCTATACCCACAATCGTAGTTCGAGGGGAGGGGGCATTGCTATGGTAGCTAAGTCGTGTTACTCCTGTGTCTGGAAGGTTCTGAATTGGTCGGCTGTGAGAGCGCACATTTCAAGGTTATGATCAGCCATCATTTCTCTTTTTCTGGACTCCTGGTTTACCGCCCGCCCAGCAATGATACTGCTTTCAGGAAAGCTTTCCCTGAAGCAGTTAGTTCTCTGGCTATGAGCTCAGCTAACTTCAACATTTTTGGAGATCTTAATCTCCATCTGGATTGTAACATCTCTTCATCGATCAACAGCTTTATTGTAGATATGGAGGCCTTACAGTTAATCCAGCTGGTCACTCTTCCTACACATGTAGGTGGCCATATACTGGACCCCATATTCTCTAATTTGGTGGGGGCCAAGGTGCCGCAGCCATGCCCGGTTGCCTGGTCCGATCATTTCTTAGTGAAACTGTACTTTGTGATCGGTGACTCTCCTTTTAAACCTTCAGATAGGGTCCCGTTTAAGCGCCCTTGGAAAAAAATGAAGCTGGGCGATTTTCATCGTTTTCTTGTTGAAAATCCGCTGGGGTCATTTAATGAGGTGGAGTCTGGTTATGAAATCTTATGTGCTTGGATAAGCCGGGCCTTAGATATTCTAATTCCTGCCGCGTGGAGCAAATGTCGTTCCTCTGAATCAAGCCCTTGGTACGATAGTGCTCTGTCGCTACTAAAGAAAGAATGTAAACAAGCCGAGAGGGCCTGGCGGAAATCCTACGAAGCTGGGAGGAAGGCCTTATACCTCGCCAAACTCAAATCTTACCATAGAGCCATCTGCAGAGCCTGGGCGGCCTTTTACTCTGAGGAGTTTAAAAATAGCTCTAATGAGTCGAAACTGATTTTTAAAGTCTTGAAAGATTTGACTGGGAAAAGAGCGTCTGTAGTAGAAATCTGTTCTGAATCCCATTGTGAAGACTTAGCGGCCTTCTTCTTGGAAAAGGTTCAGACTATTTACCGTTCCTTCCCCTCCTCTACTCTCTCGACCGAGACGTCTAGAGCTATCTTGCCTACGCATGCTGTGCTCTCTAATCTTCCCTGTTTATCGGAGGAGGAATTTAACAGATTGGCTATTAAAGTAAAATCTGTCTCTCCTGCGGACCCTCTTAGAGCGGCGCAGTTCAGGGAATCGTCCATTCTTTTTTTCCCTCTCCTGCGTCAGCTCATCAACCTGTCGCTCTCCTCGGGTATTGTACCAACCAAATGGAAACAGGCGGTAGTCACCCCGATTTTAAAGAAACCCACGTCAGACCCTCTCAAATTGGAGAATTATCGTCCCATCTCCTTGTTGCCATGGGCAACAAAGGTGGCAGAGGCCCATGTCAACGGCCTGCTGTCGGAGCATCTCCATAGGGCCGAAATCTTAGATCCTACCCAGAACGGTTTTCGGGCCGGTCACAGCACCGAGACGGCTCTGCTCTCTATGACGCAACATCTGCGGTCAGTGCTCGATTCCGGTCAGACTGCGGCACTGGTGTTACTTGACCTCAGTGCCGCGTTTGATACGGTTTCGCACTCGATCTTGCTGCAACGTCTGGAGCGGGCTGGTATCTCTGGTGCTGCCTTAGACTGGTTTCGGTCATTTCTAGCTGATCGTTCATTTAGGGTAACTATTCCACCCTTTCAGTCTAAATCCTATGCTCTAGAACAGGGTGTGCCTCAGGGGTCGGCACTGAGCCCCACTCTGTTTAATCTATATGTGCAACCGCTGGCTGCGGTCGCAAAGCGTTGGGACATGAATATCGTCTCTTACGCTGACAATACGCAGCTGGCGGTGACACTGAGTGGTAGAGCCGACCTCGAGGCCCCTAGGTTTCGGGCTGGACTTTTAGCAGTAGCAGGCTGGATGACAGACAACTGTCTCCAGCTTAATGCTAAGAAGACAGAGATGCTGATCGTGGGCAAAGAGAGCGGCCTTTGGGGTGACGAATGGTGGCCTCCGGAGCTGGGTGCTACTCCAACCTTCGTGACGGAGGTAAAAAATCTGGGTGTCTGGTTGGACTCTGCTCTTAGCTTCGATAATCACGCTAAAAAAGTGGCAGCCACTTGTTTTGGAATCTTGCGAGGGCTCAGACCTATTCTGAAATTTTTTGACGCCCCTACTAGGCAGCTGATCCTGCAGGCCACTATTCTATCTCGGCTTGACTATGCCAGTTCGCTCCTGCTGGGGGCCAATCAGGCTGTAATCACCAGGCTGCAGCGCGTTCAAAACGCTGCCGCTAGAGCCTTGGTGGGCCTTCCGAGGTTCTGTTCCGTGAGGGACACTATACGGTCACTACACTGGCTGCCTGTCACACAGCGGATTGATTTTAAAATCTTGTGCCTGTCTTTCAAGATTCTTAAACAATCATCCCCCCAGATACTGGAGAATTTGCTTATTCCCTATGTACCATCGCGGTCTCTTAGGTCTCTGGGCCAAAATCTAGCTGTAGTTCCGCGGTTTAAGCTTTGCCGGGCTGGGGGACGTTCTTTTCGAGTTCTAGCTGCTAAGCTATGGAACTCACTTCCATCTCAAATTCGGGCACTGGATAATCTGTTGAAGTTCAGGAGAGCTATAAAAACCCACTTGTTCCCTTCTGTATCTTAGGTTCTCTGCTTTCTGTCATCCTGCCTTCTGATGTTCTGTTGTGTTGTGCCTTTGCCTGTCCTAAGCGCCGGGACGCCCCTTTGCTGGGGCAGCCGTGCGCTATAAAAATATGTATAACATAACATAACATAACCGAAAGGTGCCGCAGAGTAACCTCCTAGAAGTGAAAAATAAGTACTATAAAGAACCTGCAAGATGGAGAGGGTTGGGCATGTCATGTCAGGGGGAATATATGTACTTAAAGGTAGAAAACCCTGTTACACTAATCTTGTACCTCATCCCTAAGGTGCATAAAAACAAAGAGACACCACCTGGCAGGTCCATAATCTCTGCAAAAGGTAGTTTATTTGAACCTACGTCTAGATACTTGGACCACTTCCTGCAGGAGTTCGTTAAAGAACTGCCAGCGTATATTCAATACACGAGGGACTTTTTTAATATGATACAAAATTTGATGTGGAAGGATTCATTCCTGCTGATCACGCTTGATGTAACATCTCTCTACACAAGTTTAATACCTCATGATGGGCTACCATTCATGAGACACTACCTCAATACACGACCCATTACACTATACTAGCACTCAGGGATGTTGGTAGAGATGGGTAGACAACTTTCTCAAGTTTGGTAGTGACACATTTAAACAGATGCAAGGGACAGCAATGGGCACTTGCTTCGTTCCCAACTATGCTAATTTGCATATAGGCTGGTGGGAGGAGCAGGTGCTCAAAGTAAAAAATGCCAGAGAATGAAAGGAGAACATTATTGTATGGATGAGACTCATCGACGATCTCTTTGTAGTTTGGGATGGTACACATGAATTAGCCCAACACTTTGTTTTGGAATTAAATAACTCACTGAGCCTCAGATTTACAGACACGATCAGTAGGTCACAAGTCTCCTTTCTTGACTTAGAAGTGTATGTAAAAGATAACACACTACTAACTTGCACTTTCAAAGCCAAAGGCTGCAAATTCCATTCCGCATACCAGAACTTTCACCCTCAGAAACTGAAGAAAAGCATACCCTATGCTGAGCACCTCAGAATGAAAAGGAATTGTAGCGAGGTATCAGCTCTGACAGAAGCCCAGGAGAGCCTGACTAAGAGATTTATTCAGAGGGGCTATTGAACCCAAGTTTTAGATCGGGTATTGCATAAAGTAAATGAAATCAAGAGGGAGGCCCTGCTTCAACTTAATGAATCAAACAGAGTTAACAAGAAGAAAACCAATGAGCAGATAAGGATGATCACTGTATACAGTGCTTACCATTCTAGGCCGAGAGACTGTTTGAGCAAGCACTGGTATTTGGTAAAGAGGGATCCCATCCTTAGTGCTATGATGCCCCATAAACCACTGATTACTTTCAAGAAAGCAAGGTCAATGAGGCAGGATCTGGTGAATAGCAGCCCAGAAGTTGGTAGTATGGAGGAGTGGTTAAAAGCAAGTCCTGGCTTCCACAAATGCCTAAAGTGCAAGGCCTGTAAGATTGCCTGCAATGAACTGGGCCTTGGGCACATGACCCTAAACTACAATCATAGTCTAGTTAGTCACTATACATAAAGAAAAGACAATAAATGAAATACAGGTAGTGTATAAAGGGTACCATCTTTGAATGGTGTTGTCGTGCACCCGAGCACTGAAACAAAATGCAACATTTTAAGAGCAGGTAGAAGACAGGTGCCAACAAGAAAGAAGTCAAACCCACATGAGCATGTTTGATAAGAGCATTCAAAATCATGAGTATGCATGGTAGTGTCCCCGGATGCAAAATTGTAATGGATAGTCACGCCCCATTGGGCCAAAGCAATCTCGCATTGTAAATCGTGACCTGTCCTTAGGCACCATGTTGGTGTGGTGTCAAAGTCACGGCTAGTATGTTAATAATATAGAATACATTCAAGCGGGAGTATGGCCTCCTTTATTGAGAATCCCTCAACCCATGCACAGTGTCATGTCACGAGTGGCACTGGGGTACTGGAGGGATACATAATACATAAACAAAGATCAAATCAAATACCTGGTCCTTGTATCTTTCTAAGAATATAGTTGCGCCCCAGTGGGCTACATACATAGGGGCAGATGTACGACCATTGAATTTTGCGACTCACAAATTGTGACAAATTGCGAGTTGCAAAATTCAATGTACAACAGTGTCTCAGACACTGTTTGCAATTCCCAATGGGGTCGCAAATTGCATGCCTCATGAATATTAATGAGGCTTTCACAATTTGCGACGCCATTGGGAATGGCTGGCACTCCCAGGGATGGTGGCCTGCTGGGGTCAGCAGACCACCATGTCTGGGACTGCTTTGTCAATAAAGCAATTTAAAAAAAAATGCAGCTGATTTTCATTAAAGGAAAACGGGATGCATTTAAAAAAGAAAAATGAAACCTTTCAGCTTAATTTTCTAAGGGCAGGCTCTGGTCCCTGGGAACACTGTCTGCTCTTAAAAAAATATTTGCACATCCATTCACAAAGGGGAAGGGGTCCCGTCGGGACCCCTTCCCATTTACCAGTGGCTTACCACCCTTCAGAGAAGGGTGGTAAACTGCAAGGGTTTTGCAACTGCAATTGTGGTCGCAAAACAATCATACATTGGGTAAGGACTTGCTATAAGGGACGCCATTCCTAATAGCGAGTCGCTAACCCTATTTTACGAGTCGCCAATAGATTAGCGACTCGCAAAATAGGGTTAGTACATTGTGCATCCGCTTTTTGCGGTCGCAAATGGCCAAATGCCTCTTTGCGACCACAAATAATGGTCGCACATCTGGACCATAATATTTTGTATCACTGAGTGGCATGAAATTAACACAGTGAACATACTCGTCTGGAAAAGTATACCGGCAGTAACAGTATGAACTGGACAGAAGTCCTGAAATCAGGACATTTTGATGCCTTGTGAGCAACTGCCTCAACAGTGGAGCCCAAGTGGGCATGCTGTAGCTTCCCATATTTTCTTATAAAGGCAGCTGCCCCGTGTGGGACAAGATATAAGAAAAATGTGAAAAAACAGTACAAAGCAAAAACAACTATAAAAGGGTGTGAAATCAAAATAGAGGTACCAAAAAGTGTCTGAAATGTTCTCAAATTAGAAAATAATACCAGTAGCAGAAAATAAAGAGGATACAGGTGTTGGATCCCAGGGAATTTCCCAGTTTTAAGATCTGGAAAGGACAAATATATTTGGCAAAGTATTGCCAGGTGATGAAGAAGGGTTCCTTATCTACAGACTACCGGGTTTGGGTCTGCTGCACGTGCAAACTTGGAACTGACAGCATGCTCATCCTCTCTGTCGGTTACCCTTCTTCGTTACCTGGCAATACCTTTGCCCAGTAGATTTGTCCTTTACACATCTTAAAATGGGAAATTCCCTGAGATCCAAAACCTGTATCCCCTTTTTCTTCTGCTACTGTTAATATTTTCTCATTTGACACTTTTTTGGAACCCCAATTTGGGTTTCACACCCTTTCATAGTTATTTTTTTCTCCTTTTTTTGAAAATGTCTTTATTGCTTTTACAATGTGTACAAGTAACAGAAACGCATGTAGGACTCCATTGGGGCACTCTGTATCACAAGAAGGAAGTCCAGTACATTTCAGTCTCCAGTGACCTTAGCTCCCTTTTGTGCGGCGTCTGGGGGTTGTGTATTCATTTGCTTAAGTCCATCAATACTGGAGGGCCACAGCAGCTCCATCAGTAATCTGAGAATACTTGTCAATAACAGTTATGCATAACAGCACCTCTTCATCAAGATGTCCGCTTGCTTAGTACATAGATTGATCATGAATGATGTACAAAATAGTGCCACAAAAACTTTAATAGTAACCTCCCCTCAACCCATGTGTAGAGTTCCTTGGAAGTAATCTCCTTGTATCCTACATTCACTGCTGTCCTTGTGTCCCTGTGTGGTATATAGGTATTTACTATGGTGTTCCAGGTCTAGCGACACTATTGTTACCTCTCCGGGGGAGGGAGGGGGTCCGGTGTCCCTACCTACCCCACTCTGCGTGTGCTCCTGGCAGTTGCTTGTGCCCTAGAGCAGGCGGGGCCGCAGTATCACCCGCGAAAAACTACTGTAAGGGCTATCAGGGCAGACGGTCATTTGATCGTGCTTTGAGCTTCTCTAGATAAGTATCCCAGGCCCTCAGCGGGTCCTCCCCATCACCTCTCATACATAGTCGTCTATGAACTGCTAACTCGGCTGGTGCATCTACGCATATCTGCCTGCCTAAGATGTAGTGCAGGTGCTGTGGCTGATTTCCAGGCAATGGTAATATAGCGTTTAGCCAGTATCAGTGCCAGATTCTGGAATCGTATCAGCCCCTTTGATCGTTTGGTGTTATGTCCGACATCCAGCAGGCACCAGATGGGATCTAGCGGAAACAGGCAGGTTGTCATCCCCGAGAAAGCTTGCACTAGCTGTTCCCTAAAGGAGGTAACACAACACACATCCACACCATGTGGTGGAAATCCGCATTCGCTGCGCCACACTCGGAACACGCACCGCTGGCACCTGGTTATATTCTGCCGATCTTCTGTGAGGTGAGATATGCATACCGGAGCTACTGAAATTGAATGAGGTGGAACCACGCATTGCGGGCAACTTGCCTAACTGATTGGAGGCACTGCTCCCATTGTTTAACTGGGATGACTACTCCTGATTGTTAAGTTCCACCAGTTCCGTAGCTTCGTGCCTTTCCAACGGGCCACCGTCGTAATGCCACGTGCAGGCGTGTGATGGTCTTCGTGGAATTCCCTTCCATCACACTGTCTCCAAGGGTGCCCCTATAGGAGGCTGCACCCGGTCGGACCACCAAATCCCTGCATCACTTCCCGAAGTGTTGAGTACAGGCAGAACTAGTTTTTCCCTAACCCGTGATCCATCGTCGGGGCCTCAGACATGAAAGTCCATCCTTTGTGACCACCTCTGTCCAAAAACTTGATCCCAGCTTCCACCCGCACCCGTGTGCGGTACGTGCTCTCTATTCCTGTGTATTTAGGTGTCACCCAGATTGATAGACTTGGGGCATATGCCGTAGAGTGGGAGCCATAACAGACGTATTGCCTCCAAACATGTAAGGCCGTATGCTAAAGCACAATCAATCAATCAATCAGTGAACTTGTAAAGCGCACTACTTACCCGTGAGGGTCTAAAGGCGCTGAGGGGAGGGGTGCCGCTACTGCTCGAAGAGCCAGGTCTTGAGGAGCTTCCTGAAGGTGAGCAGGCCTTGGGTCTGCCGCAGATGGGTGGGGAGGGTGTTCCAGGTCTTGGCGGCGAGGAAGGAGAAGGATCCGCCGCCGTAGGTTGTTCGTTTTATGCAAGGGACGGCGGCGAGGGCGAGGCATGGCGGAGCGGAGCTGGCCGGCAGGGGTGTAGAAGTTGAGTCTGTTGTTTAGGTAGGTTGGCCCGGTGTTGTGGAGTGCTCTGTGTGCGTGGGTGAGGAGCTTGAAGGTGATCCTTTTGTTGACGAGGAGCCAGTGCAGGTCTCTCAGGTGGGGGGTGATGTGTCTGCATCGAGGGACGTTGAGGATCAGCCGGGCTGAGGCGTTCTGGATGCGTTGGAGTCGTTGCAGGTGTTTGGCCGGGATACCTGCGTAGAGTGCATTGCCATAGTCCAGCCTGCTGCTGACGAGGGCCTGGGTCACTGTTCTTGTTTCGGTCGGGATCCACTTGTAGATCCTGCGAAGCATGCAGAGGGTGCTGAAGCAGGAGTAGGAGATGGCGTTGACCTGCTTCGACATGGAGAGGGAGGAGTCGAGGATGAATCCCAGGTTGCGTGCGTGGTCTGTAGGAGTCGGCGCTGCTCCCAGTGCGGTAGGCCACCAGGAGTCGTCCCAAGCGGAGGGTGTGGGACCTATGATGAGGACCTCCGTCTTGTCCGAGTTCAGCTTCAGGCGGCTGCTTCTCATCCCATCGGCGACGGCCTTCATTCCCTCGTGGAGGTGGGTTTTGGTGGTGTGCGGGTCCTTGGTGAGGAAGAGGATGAGCTGGGTGTCGCCGTAGGAGATGATGTTCAGGTTGTGCTGTCTGGCCACTTGTGCGAGGGGGGCCATGTAGACATTGAACAAGGTCGGGCTGAGGGATGAGCCTTGGGTACGCCGCAGATGATGTTGGTGGCTTCGGATCGGAAGGGCGGGAGATGGACTCTCTGGGTTGTGCTGGAGAGGAAGGACGAGGTTCAGTTCAGGGCTTTATCCTGGATTCCGGCTTTCTGGAGGCGTGTCCTTAGGGTGCGGTGGCAGACCGTGTCGAATGCGGCTGACAGCTCCAGGAGGATGAGGGCTGAGGTTTCGCCGTTGTCTAGCTGGTGACAGATGTCGTCTGTGGTGGCGATAAGGGCAGTCTCGGTGCTGTGGTTGCGTCTGAATCCAGACTGGGATGGGTCTAGGATGCTGTTGTCCTCGAGGTGGCGGGTGAGCTGTATGTTGGCGATTTTCTCGATGACCTCCGCTGGAAAGGGGAGGAGGGAGATGGACCGGAAGTTCTTGAGGTCTTTGGGGTCCGCCTTGGGTTTCTTGAGGAGGGCGTTGATTTCGGCGGGTTTCCAGCTTTCTGGGAAAGTCGCAGTGTCGAAGGAGATGTTGATGATCTTTCGCAGCCGGGGTCCGATGGTTGCGTCGGCTTTGTTGAAAACGTGATGGGGGCAGGGGTCTGCTGGAGAGACTGAGTGGATGGAGTTCATGACCTTGGTTGTCTCTTCGTCGTTGACGTGGGTCCAGGAGATCAGTTTGTTTGTGCGGGTGGTGTTCGAGGCGTGGTCTGTTGTGGACAGGGTGGATGAGGAGTTGAAGCTGTCGTGGATGTCGGCGATCTTGCGATGGAAAAAGGAGGCCAGTGAGTCGCCAGGTCCTGTGAGGGTGGGATGTCGTTGGTGTTAGCGCTGGGGTTGGAGTGTTCCTTCACTATGTTGAAAAGTTCTTTGCTGTCGTGTGCGTTGTTCTCCAGTCAGATTTTGAAGGATGATCTTTTGGCTGTTCTGATGAGGTGGTGATGTCTGCGGACGGCGTCTTTGTGGGCTGCGTGGCTGTCTGGTGTGCGGCACACCATTCGAGTGTTGGGGGTGATGCGTCCAAAAGCCTATTTAAAAGGGGTCGACCCACTAATTCGTGTACAGTTCCCGTGTGATCGACAGATGGTACGCCTATCAACCATCTCATCGGCCACTGCAGCTGGGCAGCTGTGTATTAGAGTTAGTAATCAGGGGTGCCCTGCCCTCCCTCGTCCAACAGGGCAAATTGTTTTCTAAGTGCTACTCGACACTCGCCACCAGCCGGTACTCCATATCAGGCTTGTAAGAAAACTCAGTAGGTCTTTTTGTATGATCAATGGAAGGGCTGCGAAGAAATAAAGCTGTAGAGGCAGGATCACCATCTTAGCAATGGCAATTCTGCTCATTGGTGACAGCGGCAGTCCAGTGCAAAAAGGAACAAGCGACAGATGGAGGCCACCGCCTTCCCCAGGTTCCCCACCATAAGACTATGTGTATCGTCACACCCATTCACAGTTGTTTCCGCTTTGCCCTGTTTTTTCACATTTTTCTTGTACCTTGTCTCACATGGGGCAACCACTTTTATAAGATAATATGGGTAGCTGCAGTATGCCCACTTGGGCTCCGTTGTTGTTGCAGTTGCTCACAAGGCATCAAGCCGTTCTGATTTTACACAAGTGGACAATTTTGTCTGGTTCATACTGTTACTATCAGCTTACTTTTCCAGATGCATATGTTCACTCTTCATATCCTGCCGCACCATGATATAAAATGTAATGTATATTGCCCACAAGGGCACAATTATGTTCTTAGAAAGATACAGGGAACTTGTATTTTATTTGATCATTGTTTGTGTAATGTGTATCCCTACAGTACCCCAATGCCACACATGGGGGTTGATAACGTTCATGACATGACACTGGGCATGTGTAGATGGATTCTCGATGAAGGAGGGCATCCTCCCGCTTGAATGTATTCTATTTCATGAACATACCATCAGTGACTTTGACACCACACCAAGACAGGACATGATTTCCAATGTGAGATTGCTTTGGCCCACTGGTGAGTGGCTAACCATCACAATGTTGCAATCAGGGACGCTACCTTGCATACTCATGATTTTGTATGTTGTTATCAAACAAGCTCACGTGAGTTTGACTTCTTTCATTTGGCACCTGTCTTCTATTTTCACATACAAATGTTGCATTTTGTTTCAAAGCTTGGGTGCACTACAACACCATCCTAAGATGGTGCCTGTTATGCACTACCTGCATTTCTTAATGTCTAGTGACTATAAGTTGACCATGTTTGTAAATTGAAGTCATGTGACCAAGGCCCGGGTGGGCTGAAATGTGTCTGGTGTGGTGAATGAACACTGTATTTCACCTCCACCCGCATGAGCGCTTTTGACTTATGTTGTGTTTGGTTATAAATATGTGTGTGTGTGTGTGTATAAATATATATATTTTATATACTACTTTTAATTATTTATATATATTACTATTAATAATTATTAATACATAATGAATATATATATTTTTTACTTAAGGATGGAATTTTCTTACAAATAAACTTCAGAAAAATTATTTTGGTTACATTTAATATGTTGAAAATGATTACATTTTAAACTACAATTAAAATACTAGGGCTTAAAAATAAATATACAAACAAAAAAACGCATCTCGATCCTTCTCGGGAAATGCGCCCAAAATCTGGAACTTCATCCCAGTCCATATCAGGACCACCCCCTCCTTTGTAAACTTCAAAAGACAACTCAAAGACCTCTTCCTCAACCGATCCCTTCCAAATGGATAGCCGCTGCCCAAACGCAAACTCCTGCACACTGCAGCTCTCAGCCACCTGAGCATGAAGACTTCTACATCTTCCGCCACCCGAACAGTACATGGGCCTCCCCTCCTGAAAAAGGCCCTCACTCAAATCGATTTGTATACCACTCCTATATAATGCGTTTTCATCTCAATAATGTGATACTATACTCTCAGATTCATAATTCGCCATGACTCAATATGTAATATATTGTTTGTGTGTTAATATCTCAATATTTATGACATTCTTTGACTGATTTCACCATTACTTATGCTGTAAAAGGCTTCGATACCCTCGGGTCTGGCTAGCGCTATATAAAACTCCTAAATAAATAATAAATAAATAAATAGATATAATTATTTTTATTAATTTAACATAAAATATTTTCACTATTTTTTTTCAAGTTTTACTTTTTTCCAGACTTTACCATAGTGGAGATCTCTCTCTGAACATGTGTCAGTCTTGTAATAAGGAGCTTTGGGCCATATGTATCAAGGAAACAATTTGCGATTCTGTAATAGCGATTTTTAAGAAATCTCTATTTCAGAATCGCAAAATGGTATGTATCAAGAAAAACACACTTTTTTTTCAATTTCTTGATATTCTTCGCAATTAAGGAATACTTTCCTATTCATTTCTATGGGCCAGGAGGCCCATAGGAAGGAATGGAAATGTTTTCTCAATTTGCGATTTGCAATTTGCTAATCGCAAATTGAGAATAATTTCAAGGGTGCAGGGGTGTCCAAAGGACACCCTGTTGCACCCCTTAAATAAGCATGGGTGCACATGTGGTGCACATACATGCCCTAAGGGCATATGTGTGCGTCACATGGCACTTTGAAAAATGCTGAAATGTGCATTTTTCAAGGAAATCACAACTTACCACCAACTAGAAGTTGGTGGTAATTTGCGATTCCTTAAGGGCATTTTGGAATTTTTTTTGCTTAATACATTGCATTTAGGGAATCGCAAAATTTGCGATTGCTTAAATGCCATCGCAAAATAAGGAATGGCAAATTTTGCGATTCCTTATTTTGCACCCAAATGCTTTCATACATACCAATTTGCGAAAATGAGTTCGCAAACGCCAACATTCTGTGAATGTCGGCGTTTGCGAACGCATTTGGGCATGATACATATGGCCCTTAGTCAAGGACATTGTCACAACAAAGTGTTAAATGTATTTTCATACACACAGCAACAATAACATGCATCATTTATGGAATGCAGAGCACAATCTGACTTGTCCCAGGCACTGAAAGTGTTAGCACTGTCAATGTCAACAATAATTATTTTCTTAACCTCTCTAAGATGAATCCCCTGGCTGTCCTTGTCAGGATGAAAACCTCTGTCTGACCCACAAGGAGCACACATATCTGTGCAGAAGTTGTTCAACTAACCCTCTTGACAACTATACATTCAATAAATCGGAACTTGCAACTACAAGTCTGTGGAATCATTACAAGTGTCTTAACCACAACTCCTCTCCATTTTATTTCTGTTGTTATTTCCTATTCATCACCCCGACTGGCTCTGGAGACAGTGGATTCACTTGACACCTAACCACAATGTAACCAGTCTTGTTTTTGAAACATAATAATGGAGGTCAATAAAGAAGCTTCAATTTCAGGAACTTGCATCTTTATTGCAAGAGCTTCCTAGAGGCTACACCTGACTCCCTCTTTCTGGGAGGAGCACTCACTTCCCATCCCATCAGCCGTCTCAAGTTCCACCTTCGAGGGCCCTATACTCCTTGGCCCTGGCTTCTTGGAAAAGCAATATCATCTGGGCATTTAATAACTTCCTTTATTTTTATTTCTAAGCACCCTCTTTAGGAACTCTTCATGGTTACAGTGACACTTGAGACCCAAAGAGCTATACTGGTGTCCTCCAGCATTTCCTTTAGGAGAGTGATTCATACCAGTGAGCTTTTGTGTCTTCTGTTTTTTTCAGAATATGTCAAGAAATGCATAAATCACACACACCCACAAACACAATAGTTTACATGTATACCAGATTTCACTCAAATGCTGATACTAGGATGTTTGGCCTCTGTTTGAGTAGTTTCATTTTTTATTAAAAAAACTTTATTGATGGACAACAACGAGGGGATGCAGAGGTAGTGGGGGTTGGTACCCCTGGCGCTGCCCTTGACAGTCCCGCTCTTAGGGATCATAAGGGTTGCAGCAGGAACAGAAAGTAAACAAGAATGTCCCCAATTACTATTTCCTCAATGACTATAATACATGTGAGTTTTAAGAAGGGCCTCACTTGTGCCTGAGTTCTGGGAGGCTCCGTGACCACAAAAGGCTGAGCCTTTTACTCAAGGATGCTGTGTCCTTCCACTGCCACATCAGCAGCCGTGATGGACTGCAAAGCCCAGTCATATCTGGAAGTTTCTCTTGGAACCACTTCTCTCAACGAAGACCCTAGTGAATGTCTCTGAGATGACAGGGACAACCACCCACAAGGAATAATACTTTGCAAACAATAAAATGCAGTGTGTCCTAAAAAAGAATGTCCTAAAGGGCCAATAACGTCAATGACTAATTTGCCATGTGGCCTAGGTGATATGACCCTTTGGACAATGGTGGTTTCTTCATTACCTTTAACCAATTACTGACAGCACCACCCTAGCATTCCAACTTGCTACTCACTCCAACATTCATCTGTGGCTGCCTTTCCCTAGATGCCTCTACCTGGATGTAATCCCTCTTCTCACTGCCACATATGTGATAAACTTACTGTGTGCACCCTAATAGCCACAGGTATAACCAACTTTACACCCTTCAACAACATTGCATCAACTTTCCCAACTTCTTCCGCGCGATTATTCCAGCCTCTGGTAAAGCCGTGTCCTTACTAGAGCACCTCTCAGTCACCTTCTCAATAGCATCCTTCAGTATTGTAGCGCTATTGCCCCCCTTGTACCAGTCCTCAACTTCAGCAGAGTCAATAATTATCACAAAACTGCTTTAGTCTCCTTATTGCCTGGCAGTTGCAACCTCAATAGGCAATTGACCATAAGATTGCACTATCTGGTGACAACTTTTATTTCACATTTCTAGTTGGTACACCAACTAAAAACTAAAGAGGTAGATGTGAGAAATTATTAGTTTATTGTGCCAAAAAACAGATAGGGGCAGATGTATCAAGCGTTTTGCGACTCGCGAATTTCCGCCTTTGCGAATGGCAAATGGTCGTTTTGCATGTTTTTGAATGTATCAAAAATTAGCAAATTAAGAAATCGCAAACATTTGCGATTCCTTAATTTGCCATAGCATTTAAGGAATCGCAAATTACCACCGACTTGTAGTTGATGGCAATTTGCGAAGTCCTCAACAAATGCACAAATTTGCATTTTTTAAGGTGGCAAGTGACGCGCACACATGCCCATGGGGCATGTATGTGCACCATATGCACACATATGTACATTTCAGTGGTGCAGCAGGGTGTCTTTCAGACACCCCTGCACCCTTGAAATAATTCTCAAATTGCGATTAGCAAATTGCGAATTCGCAATTTGAGAATTACATCAAAATCATTCCTATGGGCCTCCTGGCCCATAAGAATGCATGGGAAATTATTCCTTCTTTGCGAATTCGCAAATAAGGAAATGTTAGGAATCGCAAAAAAATAGCGATTTTTTTCATACATTCCATTTTGCGATTTCTAAATAGCGATTCCTTAAAAAATCGCTATTTAGGAATCGCAAAATGGAATCTTGATACATCTGCCCCATAATTTCTCACCTCTACAAGTACTCAGCCCTTTTCTCACTGTGGGGAAGCTTTTTTGTTTGTAATGGCGCCAGTGGTAGCGCTGTGCGGGCACCACCAGTTGTCAGATGCAGGCTGGCACCGCAGTGTTTTTGGAATATATATATATTACCTGGTGAGGCTCCAAAGGAAATACCTTTAGGTATTGCTAATAACTTTAGCACTGTTTGATAAATCTTCACAAAACATTACAAAGAAGTGCTCTGTTTACCTAGTTTGTGCATGGAAAGTTTAAGGGTGATCTAGTGGGGTTCGAGAAAAAAGGGGGCCCAAAACAAAATCCCCATACATTTTCCATAGACGTTTTTGAACAGAGCTACCACAAAAACAGCTGAATGGAACTACACCAAATTTGCCAGAAAACTAGCTCTTGGTCCAGAAAGCGTGCTTTTTGTGATTTTTTGCGATCCGTTCAGTCGTTTTTCAATGAATGGATGAATTAATTAAATAAAATGTATAGAGTGCAAACGGCTGCTTAAAATCAAAACATCTCGGTGCTGTGCTAAAATAGAGAGCCAGACTCAGCTAGTTACACCTCATGGAAGACAAAGGTCTTCAAGTGTGCCTTAAAAATGCTTACCTTGCGGATAGAATAGAGATAATCTGGTTAGGAGCTCCAAAGTGTAGAGGCAAGAAAAGAGAATGATCTGTCTCCAGCTCTGCTTTTATGCACTGTTGGTATATGCAGCAAATTTAAATTGGCAGAGCGTTAGGATCTTCAAGGAAAATGTCTAATAACTTTTCCCTGAATATAGCTTGGAGCGATTATATGGAATGCCCTGTGGGTAAACAACAGTGCTCTAAACTTAATTCTCAAACTAACTGGCAGCCAGTGCAGATGTTTTAAGACTTGTTGAATTGGTTGTCTTTTGGGGCTGTGTAGAACAAGATGTGATGCTGCATGCTGAATACCCTGTAGACGGTTTACCAACTTTTGTTGTGCTCCCAGATAAAGTACATTGACATGAGCGAATCGGGAAGTAAGTAACTCATGCACAATGTCTTTCTGGGTAGCCAGAGGGAGGTATTTCAAAGTCTTCCCGAGGCATTAAAGAAGAAAAATACAGGTGGAGGAAATAGCCAGCACATGAGCTTTAAAAGAGAGAGACATATCTAATTGAACCCTAAGAGTTTTAGCAATAGGGCTCAGTGAGGGGGCAGCCCCCAGCTCCTTAGGTCAAAGTTATGTAGTGTCTAGAGGGGAGGATATATCAAAGTCTAAGATTGCAGATTGTTCAGAGTTTAATTTTAAACAGCTGCTGTGCATCCAGCTGGCTACAGCTGAGAGATATCCCTGGAAGTTGTCTACCATGGCGTCATTAAGCTGTTGAAATCATTACGTAAGCTGAGTATTGTCTGCTAGGACATGATGTTAAATCCCCTGCCTTGGGCTATAGGGGGCAAGTGGAGCCATATAGATGTTAAACAGAGTAGAGCTTAAAGCTGAGCCCTGAGGGACCCCTCAACACAATTTTCTAAACTGGGAGATGAAAGGTGATACAAAAAACACTTGATGCCTACCAGAGAGATAGGAACTGAACCAGTTCAAGGCGTTGTACACAATCCCAGCTTCCTCAAGTCTCTGTAAGTGTATTTCGTGGTACACTGTATCAAATGTGGCTGACAGATCTAAGAGAATGCCCACTGATTTTTTTCCTTGATCAAGATTGCACCTGATAAACTCAGTGGCCTCCAAAAGAGCTGACGGGGTGCTAAAATCAGAGCAAACGACTGATTGGGATGGGTGGAGGATGCTGTTCCTTTCAATGAGTCTGGTAAACTGACCATTTGCCAGTGCTTCCAGCATTTCTCCCAAAGCGGGACATAGTGAAATAGGCCTGTAGTTGCTTAGAATGGAAGGGTCTGCATTTGTTTTCTTAAAAAGTGGCACAGATAGCATCTTTTTCCAAATTGCAGGCATAGTGCCTTGTTCCAAAGAAATATTAAATAAGGAATTAATCTACGGGTTGCTGAAAGCACCTGACTGTGACCAAAACTGTGGAGGACAAAAATCATGGGGAAAACCAGATCTAACTTTTTGAATATTTTTTTCAGAGTCATCTAAGGCAATCCTCTCAAAGGATACCAGCAAAAGACCCTTCTTATCAAGCTTCAAAACAAGGTGCACCATAGAGTGGGAAACAACTGGACCTTCTGCAACATAAGATACGTTTTATCAACTTTATCGTAAAAAACAGAGGATAAGTTATCAGGGAATGATTGAGAGGCAGGACTAGTCTGTTCGCTATAGGATTCAGAAATGGCTTTTACAATCGAAAAATAGTTCTATGAGTATTTTTTTCAGGTTCCAAAATTTGCTTGCAAACAAACTATCTTTGCCTTTTTTATATTTGTACAATACTAATTAAGAACCATTTTATAGATCTTCTTATCCTCAAGGTCATATTTGCGTCGCCTTTCCTTTCAAGCTGTTCACAATTGGGTTTTCTTCATGCAAGCTTGGGGAATGTCACAGGGGGCACACCTCTCTTCATTTTGATTTTTTAAGAGATGCCAGCTTACCTAGGCCCTGCAGCAGAGGGAAATTAAAGAGACTGGCAGCTCGTCAATTCCCATAGTTGTGTTAACATCAATTTGCTAGCATATATCTAAAAGACTCAAGTTAGGAATGGATTGCCAAGATCTGAATATGTCCCCAGGCCAAGTTGTCTCAGAGTGAGCTGCATCATAGGACAGACAGAAAGGTACCAAAAATGATCAGTCCACACAAACGGGAAAGGTTTTCCTGTGACAAGAGAAGGGTAGTTGGAGAAAATAAGGCCCAGCGTGTGGCCTCCTTAATGAGCTGGGCCTTTGACTGTTTTTGAAAAATTAAGGTTCAAAAGTATTTGTATACCTAGTTGCTTAGGTTCAAAGGACTCTTCCGAGAGTCCCACGAACCCAATTGTAAAAAATAGAGCATACTGATTGGCCACTGGGCTTTTTTCCTTTGGGCCAATTCGCTCCCCTGGTAGCGAGTGCTCTGATTGACTGACTGCAACATGGAGAAAAATGTTGCAGGTAGCCATTATAGGATTCGGGACCAGGGGCCAGATGTAAGTGAGGGACATTTACCGATTCGAAAATACCGAATTTTACTGATTCGGTATTTTCGAATCAGTAAATGCTATGTAGCAAATTATTCGATAAAAATTACCGAATCGTTAAGATTCGGTATTTACCGAATCGGTATTTATCGATTTGGTAATTGCCATTCATTCCTATGGGCCTGGAGCCCCATAGGAATGAATGGCAATTACCGAATCGGTAAATACCGATTCGGTAAAAGGGGGAAAACATTGAAGGGTGGCAGGGTGTCACTTTGACACCCTGTTGCACCCCTCATTTGTGTATGGGTGCACATGTGGCACACATACATGCCCTAAGGGCATGTATGTCTGCAACATGGCACTGAAGTAATTTGCTTGGAAATGCTTTTTTGGGGGTTTTCGTTATTTACCACCAACTTGTAGTTGGTGGTAAATAATGAATCCTAACATGGGATAAGCACTCATTTAAGTGCTCCCTACATTAGGAATTCGGTAATTTACCGAATCGGTATTTAAGAATTCGGTAATTTACCGATTCCGTAAATTACCGATTCGGTAAATTACCGAATCCTTAATTTGAGCCCCTACATCAGAAAAGCCTATTACCGTTCGGTAACGGCCACAATTCGTTAATTTCAGCCGTTACCGACCAGTAATAGGCTTCCTACATCTGGCCCTAGTCCCCTGTCCTGTGTTTAAATTATTTTTTAAATACAGGACAGGGGATTGGTAGGAATACTCTGTTCCCCCTAGCCCTTGTGGGTGGGTCCCAGAGAGACCCGCCCCCGCTGGGGCCAAAACAATGTCTGCGGTATACCGACTTAAAAAAAAAAAAGAACACGCCCGCCTGCAAGGTGGGACGGTACCCGAGGGTCGTTTTCATAAAATATTCTGGAGAGGGGGGAGTCAGTGGGGCTCCCGTCCCTGAGCCAGTCCAGGCCACTGGGACCCCATTTCTTGAGGCCAAATTCACACCAAAGGCGAGGGGCACATTGCACCCCCCCCTGGGCTGATATTGGCACAGGGAGGTGGGCTTGTGGCCCCCCTTCCCGTCTGTTACCATTTTGGCCCCAGGTGATGGGGTCCCTGAGGCCTAAAAGTGGCTCTGGAGGGGGGGGGGCGCATGCCTCCTCCCATTTTTAAGTCTATGGCCCTAGAGGACAGGGTCCCAGTGGTCCAACAGTGGCATGCAGCCCCCTCCCCATTATTAAATAGTTGTCCCGGGGGATGGGGTCCCAGGGTGGGCCACTATTGATTTGTAGGAGGGCTGCACTCCCCACTACCCTTAAAGGCACCGAGGGATGGGGTCCCTCGGGGCACTTGGGGTTTGGGGAAGGGTGCGAGGCACCCCCTGCCATTTACAAATATTGTTTGACCCCAGAGAATGGGGTCCTGGGGGACACTATTGGCTCGGGCCGGTCGGCGTGCTAACCTCTCCGCTTAATTTAAAATAATGCCCCAGGGTTGGGTGTCTGTGAGACCCTTAGTGGCACTGGGAAGGGGCTATGCACCCCCCTCCTCTTAATAAAAAAGAAAACCAGCCGGGGGATGTGGTGCCAGGGGTGCTTAGTGGCTTGGGGAGGGATACCTTGTGCCCCGTCCCTTAATCAAAATAGAAAGGACTCTGGATGGGGGATGATGTCCCAGGGGCCCTTAGTGGCTTGAAAAGGGGGACCCTGTGTCCTCTAGCCTTAATAAAAAAACAACGGCCCCAGGTCCCAAAGTTGCTCGGGGAGTGGGGCCGTGTGCCCCCCTCCCTTAAAAAAAGAAAAGGCCCCGGGGATGGTGTCTTGGGCTTGGAAGTGGCTTAGGAAGAGGTGCTGCATCCATGGGTTGGACACAGGGCCTGGCCACAGGCGTAGGATTGGTTACCCGCTCGTGTTGGATGGAGTGCCTGGCCACAAGCCAGGTCAGTGTGCAGTGGGGAGTTTGTTTTTACGTATGTTCATAACGAATTACTTATGGATACAGAGAATATATGTGATCACGGTCCAGGTCGGGCTGAAATGCGTTATGGTGGAGATGCAGGACATTTAAATAAACTCATGATTGCACCAGGAGCTTTGGGTCCGCGCTCGTCCTTTCATAGAAAAAGTGGATGTTTGTGATGATGGCAGCAAATATATATATATATATATATATATATATATATATATATATATATATATATATATATATATATATATATATATATTCACTGAAAAAACCATAGGTTTTACACACGTTATAGTTAGGAAGTAGCATTTACAAAACCTATGAAATTCACTGAAAAAACCATAGGTTTGACACCAGTTATAGTTAGCTGGAAATTTTACAGATATAAAACCAATGAAATTCCACGTTATAGTTATTTGGACTCACTATAACTTGCGCGTGTAATTCACTGCTGATGACGTCACATATTACATCACTCATGACATCACTGATGACACCATCCAGTGAATGTGTGTCTTTCTGAAAAATAAATATGTGTTATATATGTATATATTATTGAATATCTTAGTGAATACATATATTACTGAGTAATGCTTAAATATTTAAATATATGTATTAGTGTTTCACTTTGTGTATAAGTGGCTGCATGGGTTGATGAGTAGGTACATATGTATGTATGTAGGTTATTAGATGTTTTTCTTAGTATCAGTATGAGTGTTTGCATGGTTTGGTGGGGGTATTACTTACTACATAGATGCAAGAATGACTGAGTCTCTGTTTGTATGTGTTTTGAAGACAGCATATGTGAAGGACTGTATGGGTGGATTAGTGTGTATATGTCTGTGTTAGTGAGTGAATGACTGTCTTATTAGTGTCTTTATCAGTAACTACATTTGTTTTAATGTAGTATATGTGAATATTGATGTATATAAGTGAGTATATGTGAGAGTGAGGGATTGTAAGAGTTCCTGTTTAAATTAGTATGTGTTTCTATAAGTGATTTTTTAAGAGAGTAAGTATGTGTAAGTTTCCTTAGAAGTAAAGTGGTAGTGTGTGTATAGCTGTTTATGCAAATAAATGGATGTTCAATAGTTTATTTGCATGTGTGAGTATGTGTGTGAATAACTTTTGGATGACTGTTGGTGTGTAACACGATGTGTAGGTGTATCACTACATATGATTAGTGAATATATGTATGAGTGACTATATAGAACTGTTGGTGAATTAGTGCATGTGTATATAGATGGTGGAATTATTGAATTGGTTGTTGTAACTGGTATGGGTATCTCCATTTTTTTGAAAATTTTTGTTTCTATTTTTGAATATGTGTTTCAAGGGTTAGATTACAGTGAAAGGAGGTCTGTCACTGTGTCACAAGGATGGTGTCATCAGTGATGTCATGAGTGATGAAATATGTGACGTCATCAGCAGTGCATTACACGCGCAAGTTATAGTGAGTCCAAATAACTATAACGTGGAACTTCATTGGTTTTATATCAGTAAAATTTCCAGCTAACTATAACTGGTGTCAAACCTATGGTTTTTTCAGTGAATTTCATAGGTTTTGTAAATGCTACTTCCTAACTATAACGTGTGTAAAACCTATGGTTTTTTCAGTGAATTTCATTGGTTTTTAAAATGCTAATTCAGAAATATCTCGTGTATACAACCTATACTTTTGTCAATAAAGTTCTGGCAATATTTTTTTCGGAAACAAGCCGTTTTCTTCACTGTTCAAGTTGCATAGAGACTCCTTGTAAAGCGATACAGAATTAGAAAGTCTGTACCTTGCCTTTTTTTCAACGCATTAAAATTTGCCTGTAAATAAAAATAGCCTTTCTAAACTTTCGTGCACGACCCGGTGTGCGCACTCTCGGCAACAGTTCTCAATAAAATGGATAGCGCATTTCCAGGCTTTCGTGCGCGACCGACTGCGCGCACCCGCCTATATATTTCGTGAAAACTTTGCAATCTGAACTTATTGAATTTCTTGATAGACCCATCAAAGAACTTATACTACGTCAAAGAGACTAAACCTAGGCTTCTTTTTTAATATTATGAACATTTTCATTAAATGGAGCCGAATGTCTTTTTAAACTTTCGTGTGTGACCGAATGTACACACCTTGGTATTTTAAAAAAAATATAAAAGGTTTTATACTTTAACAATTGTATGCTTGAATCGAGCTCAGAAGATATATTAAATCCGGATATGTTTGGATTTACTCCTTTTCACGTGTTGAAACTTTGCTGAATTAGACCGCTACTTCCAAATGGCGTACGTGACCAGATACTGTCACCGCCTACACGTCCCGAGGCGCGCATGTGAAGTCATGTGACTCGAAAACAACACTTCCAATTGGTTCTTAGTAGTTTCTATTCTGCAATTTACACGGAGGACTCCACCCACTTCCCTCACTATCTTTTCTACTCTCAAAAGAGAACGACGTTCAACACCCTTCGGAAGACTTTGCTGAAATGGCTGCCGCCCCGCATTCATCTTCCGAATCTGAAGGAAATGAGCGACTACCTTTAAAAAGAAAAAAGGAATCTTTTATTTGGCAATTTTTCACTTATCCTGAAGAACAAAAGAAAGTGAATGCGCCAAAAGTTACCTGCACGATATGCAATTCGGTTCTCTCAAGAGGAAATCCAAGAAAAAAAATTCCTTTTCCATACATACCATGGTGCGGCATGTCAAACAAGTGCACCCTGTGGAATTTGCAAAGGCATCGACAAGAGCCCTGGCCACGCTATTACCATCAGAGGTGGCCAGCACATCTTCTGGTGGATGACCTGTATCTCCATCAAGTGCTGTGATGGACTTGAGACCATATCTTGCAAAGGTGCACATGAAATGCAACGAGTGTGGAGAAATTCTTCTGTACGGAGAGCAGAGCCTCATTCTTACTAAACTAAAAATTGAGAGTCATAAATGCTCCGAGAAAAGATACATTTCTTCATTTCATTTTGATCCTGTGTCACACATGAAAATGTTGTTGCAAGTTTAAAAAATCAAAAACAACATAACACTTGTTTTAAAAAAAAAAAAAAAAGTTCTTTTCAGAACTAACTCATTCTACCAAAAAGAGCTCCAGGAGCATATTATAAAGGGGGTTTATCTCCGCTTTTTTGGCTTTCGTTCGTGCGCGACCGTGTGCACGCACCCGTCTATATATTTCGTGAAAACTTTGCAATTGCAACTTATTAAATTTCTTCATAGACCCATCAAAGAACTTATACTACGTCAAAGACACTAAACTTAGGCTTCTTTTTTATTATTATGAAAATTTTCATTAAATGGAGCCGAATGTCTTTTTAAACTTTCGTGCGTGACCGAATGTACACACCTTGGTATTTTAAAAAATATATATAAAAGGTTTTATACTTTAACAATTGTATGCTTGAATCGAGCTCAGCAGATATATTAAATCCGGATGTGTTTGGATTTACTCCTTTTCACGTTTTGAAACTTCGCTGAATTAGACCGCTACTTCCAAATGGCGTACGTGACCAGATACTATCACCGCGTACACGTCCTGAGACGCGCATGTGAAGTCATGTGACTTGAAAACAACACTTCCAATTGGTTCTTAGTAGTTTCTATTCTGCAATTTACACGGAGCACTCCACCCACTTATCTCACTATCTTTTCTACTCTCAAAAGAGAACAACGTTCAACATCTTTTGAAAGACTTTCTTTTCACGCGATAATGTGAAATACTGAGATTGTTACAGGATTTTCTATCAGATATGTGTTCCCATTTCTGTTGAAGCACTAACACCGTGGAAAATTCCACCGATAGCAGTGATATTTTTAACGCCGAGCACCGGCGATTTTTATCACTTAGAAGCATTCCTATTATGAAGGCTTATCTCCTAAGTCTCTGATTCTCAAACTGTGCAACGCGGCTCCCCTGTGTGCCGTAATGAAGTGCTAGGGGCGCCGCCCACACTCTAGTGTGACTAACCATCTATAAATTCCACAGACATCTCTACCCTGTTATCTGCAATTGTGAGCATCAAAAGGAGCTGCGCTACGCCCCTGTGAGAGGCCTCACTCCCACTGCTGCAACGGCTTGGCAGTCCTCCAGATGCACAGGAACAGCCCCTCCAATCCATTGAAGTTCTCTGTCGTGAGAGGCCTCACTCCCACTGCTGCAACGGCTTGGCAGTCCTCCAGATGCACAGGAACAGCCCCTCCGATCCATTGAAGTTCTGTGTTGGTCTCAATACCACTTACGAAATGAAAATAAGCACTGAAGAATATTCAAGCATGTAGTACTCCTCCTGCTACAGCATACAAAATGCATTCTATTACCTATAAAAAAGTCAAACACCCACGCTACAATCATATAGAACACTTCCTCTAAAGAAGCCTGTGAATAACTTTAAAACATCAGGTTAACCTTTTTTTACTCTCTCATCATTATTAAAGATAAGTATTTACAATGCTATATTAAACAATGCCATGGTTCTTGCTTTTTAATTTTAAAAATCTTGCAATCTTTCACAAACCCAATACTCATGGCATCTTTTTGTGACAAAAATCTTGCAATATTACATACCTACATATAATAACAGAAAAAACATAACACTACAAAGGCCGAACACTCTACTAAACGCGGATTTGTAACCTATGGGGCAGATTTATGTTAACTACTTCATACCCAGATATGCACCAGTTAATGTGCACCACAGTATGCTAGTGCTCCGTTACCCATGGTGTGCCACATTTGAAATGTGGCGCACCATGGTACAAAAACACCATACATGCGTAACACATCTGTGCTCAAAAAGTAATACATTGCTAGAGTTGCATCGCAAGTGTGATGCAGCTCCAGCAAGGCTCACCAATGCACTATATTCACAATACTGCTTCAATACCTACGCCTGCTTCAAGCACATGCACAGTTTTGAAACAGCATAGGTCTGAAAGTCACTGAGTGAAATATCATGCATTACAGTCAGCCACTTTCAAGACGCATTCCTTCAGAGGAACACTTCCTTATGGTGCAGGGCTTTAGAATGTGACATATCTCCTAGATCCATAACGTTGTAAATATGGTACATTATTTCCACTGTCATTGTATTAAATAAACTGACGAAATTGTGGCGCAAAGAGACGCAACGTCAACATAAAGCTGCTACAATGTGTTTTAAAGTGCCCTTTAAATTACAACCAACACTCTCTTTGAAGAGACCCCTCATGTTTTTTTAACACCTGTTAAGTCCTTCCATGCTCATGACAGAGCCGCTCCATCACGAGCATTGCCTCAGCTGTCCTCAGAATAGACCAGTTTTGTCATGGGCTTGCCGCTGTGCTTGCACAGCACTAATATTGTACCTCCATGACACGTTCTATTGACTAAGCAGAGCCATGACAGAACCACTGTATCATGAACAGATCTCAACCGTGCCTCATGAAGGAGTACCTCTATCATGAGCATAGAAGTACCACTCAGCCCCCCGGCCCCCTAATGCTGAGGCAGAATTGCCACTGCAGCAAAGGACTTAAACTCCTAGAAAGAACAACATGTAACATTTAATATCATTTCCCACCAATGTTTTCATATATCAGTGTTGCTGAACTCACTCAGTAAAATGTCGGTCATTTCATTAAATCACTTTTAAAGTATCCCTTATAACAATGCACCCAATCCTATGTGGAAGTGCTTATATTAAACATGACATTGCTTTAAGCAGGATAGACAAAGAAATGACACAGTGATGTAAAAGTTTCTTTATTTTTTATACTTACCTAAAAAATAGTAAAAAAGTAAAGTAAATTTCTTTTAAAAACGTAGTACCTGTGGAAGAAAAGTAAAAATAAGATTATAATGTACATTTCATAAAATAAAAAAAAGTAGGAGTCAATAAGAGAGAGGCAGAGAAAACTCTCGGATGTTATTAGTTGTACTTACCTTATAAATATAATATCTATGGAAGACAGTAAACAAATATGTTTTAATACATATTTCTAAATTCAATGTAACAAAATAACTCAAACAACATATTAAATGGTTTATTTTTGCTGTCCTCAGAATACATTGATTTTCACTATAAACAGTGATTTCAATATTAATCATCATATAACAGCGGGGAAAAAAAAACACAATCAAAATGATTGTGTTTAAAAAACCCATCCAAAATCTCCATACATATTATAAATACCTGAAAAAAACATATCTTAAATGTTTTTCTCAAATTCGCAATTTCTTGAGTAAGCACACTACATCTTCCACAGTTACAAACTAATTAAACTATACGACCTATTTTTAAATATATCTCAAAAATACACCGTGCAAGTATCTCCTATAAAAATCTATCTTAACTATACATTTTCTTCTCTCATACCTTTCCGCGTGGCCAAATTGTATAAGTTAACTCATTATCTTTTAAATACCTCTCCCAAAAACTTGCGTCCATATATGTTCTAAAATAATTATCTAAAGTACTCATTTTCTTCTCTCATATTTTTCCACATGGCCAAATACTATGAGTTAAGTAGTTTTTTTCTGAAATTTCTTAATCTTAATCTTATCTATTCTTTTGTGAACCTTTACAGTAACAATGTGTAACATGTTTTATACCATCAAACATTAACTAAATTTCTACCTGATGTTATCACTATACCAAACACAAATTTCATTTATAGATTTGTAGACACTCAGTCACATGATATTTGTAAACAAGAAAGTTTCATATCTTTACAGTATTAATCTTCCTACAGCAAGGGATTCTACTGAAATTTGGGTTCCAAAAATAGCAGATAGGAGTTAGTTAAGGCAAAAGGCAAACGTTTCTTAAAAGTCAATTGGGTATCATTGCAAAGCGTCCAGCCACTTCCACACTTCAAATAAGCTGTATAATGTCCTGATGATGTGGAAGGCCCTTCATGAAAAAGGATGGCTACAGTTACAAATGTTCTTCTAGAAATAGATACTTGAGTAGCCACAACATTTTTAATTAAAGTTGACAATTTACTCCCATCAGCTCTGCATCGTTGAAACATTAATATTACATATTGTCCATATCTATGGATAAATAAAGTTGATAACATTTCAGACTTACATTGAGAACAGACCATGTTCTGATGCGCATCTTTTACTAGTTTATTAAAAGACACTTCTTTACAGTCTGGTAATGCTAAATATATAAATATTTCACTGTGTATATCAGTACTACTTGAAAATGAGCAATTATCACACTTATGTTCCCATTTATAAGAAAGGCCAAAAAGATTATCAATATCTACACCTTCATCTTCCAAAACTGTAAACATATACATAATAAATTCCTGACAATCTTGCTGAATATTCTGTGAAAATTAATTTACTCCTGCACATATGTCTAAAACATTCCTTAGTTCTGAAACACTTCCTACTTCACTTTCACCACTACTACATTTTTCAAATATAGAATTTAAGGAATAGCAAAATGTTTGCTCTTGATTTTCTACAATGTGTTCCTTAACATTTTTTAGAAAAAAACCAACATTAACTACTACATTTGCATAACAGTTGACACCAGACCTGTTTTCAAACTTAAATCCAACAATCTCTTCAATACTAACCGTTTTCTTATGCCTACCAACAACAGCTACATCTTTTTTTCGTCGTTTCTCAACTACTTCAGCACATTTCTCCTCATTTTTCCTTTTCTGACCAACCATACGCCTTTCAATTAAAGGATATTAAGGTAAACTTGGAGCATATTCTCTTCTTAACCTATTATACTCCTTCACACAATTTAAATCTGCACTAATCTTTGTCTCATCATAATCAATTAAATAAAGTCCACATAAAGTTCTAACTCGCGATAAAGCAACATATGCCATACCCTCTTTGAATACAGTGCTTCCAATATTTACCAAAGCACAATCTACACTTAAACCTTGAGATTTGTGAATAGTCACTGCATATGCCAAACAAATTGGAAATTGCTTCCGATGGACATATAAGTCTTTCACAAGCAAAAAACGATTTGAACAGCGACTAATTTTCTGAACTTCCTCAATTCCATCAAATTTTATTCTTAAAAATTCTATCTCATCTCTATTTGTATAATTGACAAAACCAACAACATTACCCATTGCTCCATTTACCAATCCTCTTTCTACCTGTAAATTTCTCCTTAAAATTATCAGACAATTTAAACATACATACAGATTTTTCTCTAAACCAGCAGTTTTAGATATACTTTTTTGAAGAGAATCCAATTTTAACTTCAACTTTTCAGACAAAACAATAGTACTACCTTCATGCTCTATTCTATCTTTAGCTTCCAGTTTCCTAATTTCTTGATTTTCTAAATTCAACATTTTCTCATTAAAAACTGAACATTCTTTCACAGTTGGCATCAAGCATATCACTGATTTATCTGCTACCTCTTTACTATATATTTTCTCAGGTACATTATCTTCATTAGGAAACAGCTTGGAAAGTAATCGTGTTCGTAGAGTGTGTTTTGCATCTTCAGTTAGTTTTCCAATCCTTATATCTTGAAGAATATTTCCATATTTAGTATCCTTTGCCTGTCGCATATTTTGAATCAGTTCAGTATATTTGAAATGTGACCATATATTAACATTTCCAATACTGCCCAGGCACTTTCTAGTCTCCTCATGCGTAACAGTTTCAAATACAGGTTGTCCTTTCACTGGAGTTAGTTGGAGTAGATCTCCAAAAACTATGACATGTTTACCTCCAAATAACACATCAAACTCTGTCTTAAGTATCTGTTGCATTCTTAAATGCACAAAAGCAAGCATTAAATTAGATACCATGCTTACTTCATCAATAATAAGAAGTTTCATTTTTTTAAGCACTCTAGAAACTTCAAAACAAGCTTCTCCAGATAGCTTGTGATATTGTAATTTATTTTCATGTTCAACTGGCAGCATCAGTAAACGATGTAAAGTAATACCTTTAATATTATGTGCTGCCAATCCAGTTGGAGCAGTAACAACACACGACAGTGTTGACTGAGTTCTTTGCTGTAAATATGTAGTAATTCCTTTAATTAGGACACTTTTACCAGTTCCAGCTTCTCCACTTACATATAATCAAATAGGTTGAAATGACATACATGAGCAATCTTTTCTCTCATGACGAAAGCCATGCTCAATGTGCTCTGTCACTTCATCATATATCTGTCTTTGCTCAACATTAAATTGCTTCTTTAATTCTTCTAAGTTGATTGCTTCCTCTTGACCTTGCTGCATTGCTCTTTCCACCTCATCCATGGCGGTGGCTGCTTTATTTTGGATAATTGGTTGTCCCAGTGGATCTTGACTTAATGAAGCCGAACTTTGACTATCTTGTGAACTATCTCTAGCAATCTCCGCTGCAATTGTCGCTTCTTGCTCTATTTCATCATTCAACATTTGGAGATAATTACTAAAAACAGGACATTCAATACTACTTTTAGAAGCGTTGAATGAATCTTCATAACTATGAAACTCCCCAAGTAGTTCCTCTTCTCTACGCCATGGTTTAAAGAGTTGCAAAAGAGCAAAATAGTAAACTTCTCTTTTGTCAGGTGTTTCGCAACTCAGTTTCCGATGATTAATCAAGTGTCCTTTTCTTTGTTTCACCAGACATCCTTCTTGTCCAATTACAGCGTATACACCTTTATCAATGTTCTCTGTAACATTCCTTTTAAAAGTGTAGTTTTGAAGTATTTCATACAGACAAATGTTTTCTAGAAGAGTACTTCTATTTGGATAGTATGTATCCAACATATTTGTTTTCAGAATGTCTGTACTGTTTGTTTCTTTCTGGGCTAAATATTCAATTTCTTGCACAGGTTTTAGAACACGGTTTCGTGTTTCTGCAAGACCCAAACTCACCCAGGGAATAGTCCTTGATTTAGCATAAAGACTTGCTGATGATAATCGGTCACAACATTCATATGCTCCAATTTCTCGATGAGACAACATCTTTAAACTGTACGTATACAATTTCTTGCTTAGGCTCTTTTCATGAGAAATGTCTTCCCACATCTCCTTCAGTTCCGTCTTTTCAGATTTTGTGATGTAAGACGTTACATATCGAGCCACAGCAATAGAGTTGTCTGCAACATATTGTATGTCCATGTTAGCATTCCACATGGACAAAATGACTGGGTTATAGTCATTTATATATTTGGATTCTTCACCTCTTCTTAAATTGTACGTATTTTTAGGTGACCTTCTTCTGATGTTATGTCGCAAAGATGACATCAAATTGTTGACTCTTCCTTTTGAAAGTACCGGTCGTGCAAATCCAAAACGACATTTGGTGTAGAATTTACTCTTTGATTTGAATTTTCGCCGACAATATTTTCCACAACGATGACTTTGAAAGCGTAACACTTTTCCTCTTAAGTCCTTATCAGTTGTACTATTAGGTATGTCACAAGTGGCATACTGTTCAATAAAAGACAGTACAGTCTCATCCGAGTCTCTTCCAAATTTAGGAGCATCCTTGATCCATAACAGCATATGAATATGAGGAGCACCTCTTGCTTGGTATTCTTTTCTCCAAAAGAAATCCAGTACTTCACCAAGAGGCGGATTTTTCTTGTTTGTAAGAAAAGACATCATAGCTTCAAATCTATGATTAAAATATCTGCAAACATTAACCGGATCTAACGAACACAGTTCTCCGGGTGTCTTGTAGTTTATATTTTCTATGTTTGCATTCGCCTCCTGAAGAAATTCAAGTAAATCTTCCCAAGCATACTCTGCACAGCTTAGAGTTAAAAACCATGTTGGTGCTCCTAAGTTTCTAAGCATGCACTTCAAATCTCCATGACGACGGTACCAATACTCATTAGTACCACGCTGACAAGCCATTAAATTAATTAGATGTGAATCCAAAACACTATCTTTCTGTTGCACTTTATCCATAAATTCCTTTGCTGAAAAAATATGCAGATGAACTCCACTTTTTAAGATATGGTTTACTGCATAAGAGAGACCAGATAAATCACTCTCAAACAGAAGATAAAACAAATATGGAATGCATTGACGAAACCTCGGATCTTCTGCATATAATCTTGGTGTCCGGTATTCAGATGCAGGAATCTGCATAGGTCGATCATCATATCGTGTACCTTCACCTGTAGGGAATAACTGTGGGAAACAACGACCTTCCAAACTTTCTTCCCACACACTAATAGGATTTCCTTTCGCCTTTTTCATCTGAAATAATTCAATAGCATTCCCTATTGCTTCTTTGGAATGCAGTGGATGAACACTGTAATGTTCATAAATTTCTTCACTTCTGGATAGGTCAACTTTTTCAATTTGTCCAATAGACAAATCACTCTCCTCTTCTTCACTTACATCTTCTTCTTCTACGTATACATCTTTATAGTACTTATTGTTTTGAACTAAATACAACGTTGCCTTTTTGACTTTTCTAACATCCACTAAATCTTGCCAGATTTTCTTACTCTTTGTAGGTACACCATTAACTAGAATAACTAGAAGTTCCTCTTCTACATTTTCAACACCAATTGTTTCCATATTTTTTTTTAAATCAAGTGGCAAATATACAACTCTACCCTTTAATCCTCTTTGTAAATCTGAAGGATTTAATTTACCAGTCTTAGGCTCCATACGAACAATAGCCTGAAAAGGATGTAAACATTGGATCAGAATAGTCTCATAAGTATTTAAATCCATCAATTCTGATGGAATATTTATCAACTCTAGATTATTATGAACAGCTCTAGCAGGCATTTTATTTTCATTTAATTTATTTTAACAATATTTACAAATACGTTGCTCAAAACCCAAATCAAAATAGTTTTCCACCAACAAATAAGTTGCAAAATCTTTCCATTGACCATTACTTTCATCTTCACTTTTTAAATATAAGTCAACTAACCTAGTTTGACTTTTGTAATGAATGCGTCGACAACAGACACAAGAAAAATTTGGTTTCTCACCTGCAATTACCTTAAACTTTATTATTTCCTGTTCAAAATTTTCAATATTAACATGTCCAACATTTTCTAACACATTTCCTTCTATAATTATATCAGTTTCTGCATTATCTTCCTCTGGACCAAAATAACTTACCTCAATTTCTGCACAAATCTTCTTAACATCTAATTCACATCCATGCAAAAGAGCACTATTTAACTGTTTAAGTTTAAGTGCTGGACTTTTTGCATAATACAACTTTCTCACTAATTTTCTCATTTTAGTATGATGCACTGCTAACATCCTGAAGTGATGAAACACACTCTGGCATATTTTTTTAGAAAGACAAGCCAGAGAATGACCTTGCAGACCTATTTTTTCTCGCACTCTGCAATGATCTAATTCTTGCAACATAACAATTTTTTTTCTAAGACTTTCTTTAGTGTACTTACGTAAGAAATTGCGAAAGAAATCAATTGAATCCTGTCGTACACTACAAATGCTACTACAATTCCAACTGTAAACAGGAACATTAGGACGTCCCCCTGAAGCTTCTCCAGCCATCACCTCTTCTGCATTTCTAACCACAATTTTCTCTTTCTCAATTACACATCCCTCCTTCACCTCATACCCTCGACCACTGGTGTCAACTGCATGCAACAAATCGTTACTTTGAAAGTAACTCTCTTCATTAAAAAATGGTTCAGAAGTTGAAGTATGCATCCACTTCCCAGAAAACACTTTACAAAAATTACTCCTATTTATGTGTCTCTTCCATTTACTTTTAGCTTTTAAAACTCGTATTGCCTTATTTAGCGTATTTATTCTATTAAGTACTAAAATAAATAATTTTCTTTTTGTCTCAAACGCGCGCTCAACAATACCCTCTATATATTGTTTCTTCTTAAGAAAAGCAGATCTTCTTTTAGAAACTTTCTCCTTTTGTAATAAATTCGAAACTACTCTGTTGTAATTTGTCTGATTTGGCTAAATTGATTCATCCGAGTTTTACTGTACAGATTTTCCTGTCTGCTGATTCCAGAAACATTTTTATCTTTGGTTCCATGTCTCCTTCTCGATACTGGTATACTTTTTTCCTTGTGGACTTCAATACTAACATTTTTCCTTCCACATATTGCTCTCAAAAACGTTTTGGTTTGCTTACCAGAAGCACTCTTCTTTTTATCCGTCCTATGTTCTTTTGATACTTCTTCAATTCCTTTCTTCTTCAAATTGTAAGTCCGTTTATAGAGCTTTCTTTTTTCAGTTCTGGTCGGCATCTTAATTTAAGATTTTGATGAAATTCTCAATCTGTAAAACACAAACATAACAAATATTATAGTTGACTACTAGCATATAACGTACAAATTTAAACCACAGATTCATTTTCTAAGTAGAATAAAGAAAATAACAGAAAGTCTCTGAACAGAGTAGGAAATCCTGTAGTAAATGTTGGTTCTTAATTTTATCACACTCCATATCTGTTTTAACATTATAGACAGTTTTTCATTCTAATTTTTAAAGCATACAAACAGTACACTTTTTTCAAGAACTATGGGTCATCGTAGATGTTTTAACCTTTTTTACTACAATCTCTTTTACACTTCATGAGAACATGTCTTATCACTCTCATAAAGCACATCATCGATGAATAGGACAAGAAAACTGTCTTCAAGAATGCTTTACTATCAAAAAAATGTTTATTCATTGAAAAGTTCATAATCTAGTAGAACTTCCAGCATTATATCATCAGTAACTTCTTCAAGTCCAAAGTCCTCATCTCCTTCTACCATCTCTAAGTAAGCTGAGTCTAAAGACATGTCCATAAAATCATTATTTTCATCAATTTCCTCTTCAAAGACTGCATCTAAAATTTCCTCCATCACTTCGTTAATGATTTCAAAATGAATTTGTTTCTCTTCTGAGGAATTCTCCATAACTAGACTCAGTTTATTCTTCTGTATCCTTTTAAAAAAATATACAGACTAAATTATATCTTTTTTCATAAATGTATAACTTAAAAGTACCTTTACTAATTTTTAAACTACATATATTTTTATAATTTCTAACTTATTAACTGTATATATAATAAGATACCACGTTCCGCTTGTTTTGAAAAGAAATTGGCAATATAACCCTAAACATTAACACTGATCTTTTTTTTCCATTAAATAATTACTGTTCCTAAAAGACATTTTACGGTAAAATTTCTTTTTAGATTTTCTAGATATCACAAATATTGATTAACTGTAGAATTAATTTTTAGAGACCCATTTTTTCAGTTCACCAGTACAAAGAGCTATGTAAACTATATGCACTCTGAAGAGAAGGCTCACACTATACAAACCATAGCATTCACTTAACAGATCACTACTTTCCACAGAGACAGTTCCTTTTATGTTTCAACAGCATACTCACCATGTAAATGTCATAGCATATACAAAATGTCATACTAAGCATGAAGAACAACCTCATAATAAACCTCTGCATGAATATGTAAAACAATACCTATACATAGTATAATCACAGATATGCAGGAAAGATACCCATCACACCTAGAACCATATCATAATACCTCTCTGTAAATAAAGGAGAAAGACTGCCAAACATAATGCAACAAGATTTCAAAAATCATGAGCACTTCACAAGATTTAAGTAATGGAAACATGAAATAATTATACCCCAATGATCCATAAATCTGAACTCCATCAAAAACAACACATGCACCAAGCCCATTAAAAGATAATTTCAACTGTCAGTGGAGAATATCTCAAAATACATATCTAGTATAAGCAGATACAACCCATGTGAATAATTCAAAATAAAATCATATTTCAAAATGAAATTTTACAAACATTTAAAAAAATCTTCTTCATTATTTTCATGTGCACCCAAAAAAATTGCCTATGCAAAAATACCAACTCACCTGAAAAAAAGAATATAATTCCTCAAATTGTGTAATTCAGAAGGCAGGTTGTTGCTTTTCACCACCAAACACTGTAAAAAAGAAAATAATACAATTTAATTAACTTATTACAGACTTATTTCTTACACAACATAGAGCCATTATAGCAAAGAACAAGCATAACAGATAAATTCCCCAAGATTCTCTATCATTACAATAAGATACAAAATGTCTCATTTATGAAACCATTGCGCCACAGATATGTCACTTTTCCCATGTTAAAACTGATGCACCAGCGACACAAGGCCTTCATAACTAAAAGCCCATGTGACGGAGAACAAGTGCATAGACAGAAAATACAGGGCCAACCTTGGGCATATGCAAGCAGTACACCTGCACAGGACCACCAAACCCCAGGAGCCACCATATTAATATATATCCTTAATATAATAATCCTCTAAGGATGCATACATATTTGCGTAGCGACCCATGGCAGGAATTTGGCGTGCTCTGGCTCTGTTCCACTTCCAAACACCTTGATCCTCCCCCCCCTATTCAGTGGGCTGCACGCTCCGCCCCGCCCAAACCCCCTGTTACAGAGCCCCCTACCTACGCTCCCTGCCCAGGGCTGCCATGACCCTATACCCGCCCCTGGAAAATGTATAAGACACAGCAACAGTAAAAATCAAAGAATAGGCAACATGCAGAAAAACTGCACAGTAGATAAAGAAACATATGTTTAAGATAACCCCATTGAAAAACATGTAGTAATTTTTTTAATCTGCCATGCATCTGACCCTCCAGGACCGCTTCGGAAACTCCTGCTTTAAACCTTTACATTTCATTTTCACCACACACACGTTTTGTAAAAACCCATGTAACGGACAACAACTGCATACACAGAAAATGCAGAGCTGGCCTTAGGCATATGCAAGCTGTACACCTGCACTGGATCACCAAACCCCAGGGGCCACCATGCCAATATATATCCTTAATATAATAATTCTCTGACAATAGATACATGTTTCTGTGATGGCCCATGCCAAGAATTACGCGTCCTCTGGCTCTGTTCCACTTCCAAACACCCTGACCCCCCCTCTTCACTGGGCTCCGCTCTCCGCCCCGCCCGGACCCCCTGTTACAGGGCCCCCCTACCTACGCTCCCTGCCCACGGCCACCATGACCCTAGATCCGCCCCTTGAAAATGTATAAGACACAGCAATAGTAAAACTCAAACAATAAGCAACATGCTGAAAAACTACACAGTAGATAATGAAACATATTTTTTAGATAACTCAATTGAAAAACATGTAGTAATTTTTTTAATCTACCATACATCTGGCCCTCCACGACCGCTTTGGAAACTCCTGCTTTAAACCTTTACATTTCATTTTTAAACCATACACACGTTTTTTTTCAAAGCTGCATATTAAACGCCTAAACATGTATTTAGTCGTCCACATGCAGGCACTTTCAATTACATGACTTATTTAAGAGGAATCCCTGTAATGTTGCATATCTTTCCAAAAATACACCAGTGCCTATTATTATAACGATGTTTTTTCATTCTTCATCAGTGATATTATTTTTTACATATAATGAAAATCACTATGACTTTTTAAACGACAAAGCTTACGCGGTAAAAATCACTCTGCATTTGCTTCCCTTTAAGAATGTAATTTATCTACCCCACGCATTTGAACCTTGATGTTTCCATCTGGCAGCGAATTCCGGCCTTGAATCACAAGACATGAACAACAGCCTTATTGTCACAAAAAGAAGTTAGCGTAGCATCTGTTCGCGAACATATCTTTCACTTAGCTAATATTCACAGACAACACCATTCCTTATAAAAGAGTGGCCTTCCTTTACAATGTACTGATGTCATGTATTCCTATAGGTTCTGAATCGATCCCCCTATTCCTGACCCTATTCTAGTTAAACAAACCAACAAGTTAACTAGCAGTCAGCCCATGAGGCAGAAAACCCCCATGATGCAGATACCGTTATCTGACGCAGTCACACTACGGCACAGGAACGTGTTATCTGATTAGGTCATAACGCTTGCGATCTAATTAGACAAGCGATATTCCTCCAGCCCCTGATAAGGCATACGGAGTTCTCATAACAAATCAAACCTATGACAACCTGGGCAAAACCCTGCGGCCATTGTTTTGATTTCACCGAGAACTTCAGTAAAAGAATGTGCTAACGAGCAAGTCGTATGACATCCTTATTGACGTATCTATGTCCATCCTTACGTCAATCTCGGCACCTTAAAGGTATAAATATTACCGATCTTGCCCTATGCAAACACACGCGTGGTGACGAGACGGAGCAGCCATACTTGCCGAAGCCAAGAGCAGAGCAGACCCTGCTGGCAGCAGCCCCGCCTTCCTGACGCGCTGAGAGACGCGCTGCTTTCTCCTGCCGAGAATCCAGCACCGGCGTTTCTGGGTAGCCCTCGCAGGCAGCCTGGAATATCGAGACCAGAGAAAGAGATACCATTCCTCATTCATCCTAACTTCCAGGTACAGAACTGAATAACCCCTCACAGAGAATTCTTTAGTTATTCACTTGGCAAAAACAAACTTAACTTAAACTGTAACTTTCTATTCCCGCCCACGTATTAGGCTTAGGTCAGGTACACGGGGTAGGCGTATCTAGAAACACCAGTTGAGCACGTTTAGTCAAATGTATATGTGTATGTAATATATTTTATTCATTTTAAAACATCTTATGGCTTAGAAACCATATCAATGTTTTTACAGTATTATTTTATACTATTGCTTTTAATGTATGCACTTTACTTAGCTATAAGTATTGCAATAATATCGATCCATTTCTCTTGTATGAGAAAAGAGACTGATCAATAAATAACACCTTTTTATTGAACACGCCCGTCTCTTCCTTTTCTCTACATTCTGATGAGACTAAGAATGCACGTACTGACTGAGTAAAATAAATTGCCTTTTGTTCACACGACTCTCGAGATTTACTCTTGATTAGGGGAGAGAAAAGTTGTCATGTTCTATGGTTGTCAGAAACTAAATCCCTTCTTGTCTAATCAGGGAAGTTAATTCCTCCTTGAACATTCGAGAACGTTTCTAGTGAACTCTGAGCTAAGCTGGCAAACCCAAAACTTTAAGTCTAGTATCGACAGTAGTAGACCTAGTTAACGTCTGGCCTAGGCCTTTACTGCTGTAGGTATTATTCCAATGCGCAGAGCCTATTGGGATGATAGGAACTACACTACATGGCGCCCAACGCGTTTGGAAAGGGCGATAAAACTAACGTAAGACATTTAGAGTAACTCAGTCGTGCTTTCTCACTCAGACCCCTTTTCCCAAATACTCCAAAGACGTCTGGAGTGGGTGAAAGGTTATATCCGCCAGACCTCGCAGGAGGGAACTCCTATGTATGGTTCTTGGTACAAGTCAACGTTGAAGGATACACTGTTCCAAAATATTGTGCATCTAATCTTTGTTTCCATAAGAAACCTGATCTGCAAACAAAAGAAATAACCTTCAGGACAGTAAAATGTCAGACAATGAAGAAGAAAGAGAGGCAGTTAGATTAGCAGCTGAACTCGCAGCGGCTGATGCTGCAGCACTAGATGCGGACGGGGATATAATACTCATCCCGGTCATCAAAAGGAGATCTATAACCCTGAAACTTATAGAAAATGGACTGACACCTAGAGGTGGCACAGTCATATTCGTAATTGAGGCACACGAATATCGGCAGACAGAGGTATACTATTCATGGATACATTTTCCAGCAGCAAATGCTGTAACAAAGTACTTCCACTATTACAAAATAGAGGAACCTCCTAATGAGTACACTCCGTTCGAGGAGGTGGAAGTACCACTCAAATTTCAAGAGCATTTGCTCTTATTTGATGGCGCCCTAAAACATAACAATCACATCACCAGGCTCGGTCCTTTAGGTAGACCAGGAGCAACGTGGCCGGTCCTAGCCGGATACACACCACATCCAGACATCAATGGGATGTCTGCAGCAGAGCTGTTAACACAGCTAAAACAATTAATAAAAATTCATAGACAATTAGTTCAGTATGTGATGCGGACATCAACAATTCAGCCAGCGATTAAACTTCCACAGCTGACCCCTCACCAGGGGAACACAAATAAAATTACACCACAGAACATCCAATCCTGCCTAGGTAAAGTACCGGCTAAACGGGAACAAATACCATTCTGGCTAGCGCAAAAAATCACCCAAATAGAGGCGGTGTTTCCTGACACCACCCCGCTAGAAAAGCACAGGATTCTGACTATCTGCCTTCCAATGGGAATCGCACCACACATTGAGGACTGTGACACTTGGGGTACAGTCTTTGCTTCCATCTACACAAAAACGCACGGTGTTCCATCCATTTCGGTAATACCAGATGTGCTAAAACAAATTCAAGATGAATATGGACCTGAACCCGCTTTAACTCTTGGTATGAAATTACTAAAAGACTTCAAGCAGGTCTCTGCTATATTATTAGCCAACATAAAGGGAGAAGCAGCAAACGTGGCGATCCGCCAGAGGTTAAAAGAAACAGATATAGCAGACCAACCAGCTGAAATTGCCAGAATCATAGAAAAATCCTATGAGGAACTAGGTAGAGATAGTTTAGGTGGAATACCAGTAAAACCACAACTGACTGAAAGTCCAGAAAAAATATTTTTTAATAATAATTCACCAAAAAAGAACTGGGATGGAAACAAACAATCCAATCCTAAAGAAAAGAAATTCCAGTCCAGAGGAATGTCTCCTAGGCGAAGAGAGAAATCTCCAAACCAAAGACACAGGTCACCCCAGAGTGACCCCTCTGGGAAAAGATATAACCTTAGAAATAGGGATAATATAAAAAAGCCTGATAGATATCAAGACATTGATACACGTCCCTCTCAATCTTTTCAGACTTCCTCGCAGAAATCGGAAAGAAGAGGACGATCAGAACAAAGAGAAGAGCACACCAAGTCCAAAGACAAGGAACCTGCTCAGCTAAAAAAGAAATTACAATTTCCAAAAAAGAAGGTAGCCAGTATCAAGGTAGTTAACAATGCCGAGAATACTGAGGACACAACTGAAAAACGGAGAGTGGGCTCAGACAATGCTAGACAGCGCAGCAGAAGTGAGCATAGCTCGCAAAGTCCTTATGAATCATCTGGAGACAGTGGACACGAATGAATATCTTCAAGTGGAAACTGCGGACACCAGAGTTAGCAAACCTCACAAAATATACGAAATAACATTGCGTATAGAGGGGGATAAGACTAGGAAAATAAGGGGACTATTTTGGGATAATCTCTCCAAGGGCTATGATATACTTCTAGCTGAAAAAGACGGGCCACCAGAGTTTGTCAGGGAGTGCCCTCATGGCGAAGAAGTAATTATGCCTGCCTTCTCAAATCAAATTCCAATTCATAAAAAATACACACTTGCTAGAAAGTGGGCAGTGGCTCTAGCTCCTGCCTTATATAAAAATCATGTAGGATGGGATGAGGATTCTCCTCCTCACAAAATCCAGTTAAAATCACAACCAACTGCACAAAGGCAGTACCCAATTAAGCAAGAAGCTAAAAAACAGGTAAATGAAATACTAGATCAGCTAGAATACCAGGGGGTGATTGAAACTTGCACCTCACAAATGAACAACCCTTTGTTTCCGGTCTCCAAACCAGACAATTCATATCGTCTAGTTTTGGATTACCGACACCTTAACACATGTTGCAAAACTTTTGCAGTGCAAAACTCACACAGTGCTGCACTAATGAATAACATAGTGCGCAAAAAATACAAAACAACCTTGGACATCTCTAATGGATTCTTTTGTCAAAACATAGCACCAGAGAGCAGATATTTAACTGCATTCTCAATAAATGGCACTCAAAAACAATTCTGTCGGTTAGCCCAGGGGTACAAGAACAGCCCGGGGGTATTCTCAGCGAGAGTAACAGAATTACTACAACTATATGATGATGAAGCATTATCTTATGTCGATGACATTTACTTAACAGATGATGACTTGGAGACTCACTTGAAGAGAGTGAACACCATAATACTTGGGTTCGCAGCAGAGGGTTACAAATTCAACTTTAAAAAATCCAGAATTGCCCATCTGACAGTCCTATTCTTAGGATATGAGTTATCAAGTGAAGGCAAAAGCCTGGCTGACAATTTCCTAGAGAAATGTGCCGTAATCCAAGCACCTAGAACACTAAAAAACCTACAGTCGATTCTAGGCTTCCTAAATTTCGGAAGAACATACATTGCAAATTACGCAGAAAGGGTCAAACCCCTTTATGATCTGATAAAACCAGATTTTAAAAGATCCAATTGGACTCAAATACACACCGAAATTTTGACATCCCTACAAACAGACATGCTAATTAAAACAAAATTAGAAACACGTGATAACACACGCAATCTTGTGATTCGAGTCATCCCAGGAAGATGCGGATTCACATACCTGACCTCTAATGAGGGAGAAAAGGTACCGATTGCATTCAAATCACACTTGTACACAGAAGCTGAACAGAAATTCAGCAACAAAGAAAAAATTGTTCATGCAGTTCAAACCGCAATAGCTAGAGAAAAAGACCAAGCTGACGGTAGACATATCACAGTCAGAACAGCAGAATCAGCCTTTGAGGCACTAACAACACCGTGTAATTTACCAACAACAACATTTAATCCAAAGTGGATACAATGGGTGAATTCAATCACAACGGACAAAGTATACTATTACCTTGATCCAGAACTAGAAGAGTTGAAAAATCTAGAATATGAAGAAACATACCCTCTGCCAATCGATATTCTGCCTTTACGACATTACGCCTGTGTAATTTATACAGACGGACATGCTCAACCTCCCGTTTGGGGAGAACAAGCATACAACCCCACATGTGGGATTACAAAAGAAGTGTGGCGCGAAGGTAAACTAAAACCTCTATTAACAAAAACACACTCAGTAGAAACTAATTCTGAACAACAAACAGAAATAATAGCATTGAAAATGGCGCTAGATAATGCGGATCGCGAATTCCCGACACTTATAGTGTCAAATTCATATTACTGCGTCAAATCATATAACAAGGATTTGCAGACATGGATTCAAAACGGTTACAAAGATGACACAGATGCACCAATAAAGCAGAAACTGCTCTGGGAACAAATAGCTCTTTTACAAAAAGAACTACCAAAGACTCACGTGACACACTCACTGAGTCATCAGCGTGATGGCGTTCACGTTGCAGGGAATTCATTGGCTGAAACAGCCACAGCGGCAGCAACTAAAACGGCTCCCGTAGATCGGAAAAAGCGTACATTAAAATACATTGACGGTGAAACAGTGCTGGCAGTAAAAACGTCATCAAAAGGCGACTGCTCAGCGTTACCGATCAACTATTCACTCAATTATACATACATAATCGATGCAAACTCCGTCCCTTTTGCTCGAATCCCTGGAGTGGGGGATAGAGTGATTCCAAACATGGACAGGAGAAACTTGTTAATCGCAGACGCACATATGGGCGAGGGTCTCAGACACCTCAAACTAAAAGATTCTCTGGAAGAATTACAATCAAGGTACTGGTGGCCAGGCATGAGCCTGCGTCACACCATGTTTGTAAAAAACTGCCCAAACTGCAACAGAGATCGCAGTGGGGAGAGAAACAGTTTAATACCTCGTCGTTCTACTCCAGAAAAAATCAGGAGTAAAAAGGAAGGGTTGCGATTAACATATACAGGCTAGTTCCACTTATAATGTAGATCACCAGCACTCGGCTGACGTCCGGACTGTTATACAAAGATTTGCGAGTCTAAATGGCATATACGCTAAGAGCATGCTATGTTTGACCATTGTCTCCACTCTAGCCCTCAAGCATGGGGGGAAACATGGCCAAATGAGCATAGCCCAGCGGGAATCTTCTCACTTCCTTCCTGAGGGTACGGGATGGTGTAAAGAAAAAACCAAGGCATAAAGCAATCTATAACGGAAAGGATATTAGGTACGGGAGCAGGGTGGGTCAAACATCTAATAAGTGTCCAACGTAGTCTCAATAACTTGCCAAGAAATTCTCTGAAGGGATTCAGTCCGTACGAATTATTATTCGGAACTAGGATGATTATCTCTGACCTTGACAGTCAGACTTCAGTGGTGAAAGAAAAAAGCTTTGATATCAAAGACCGTTTGGCTATTTTGCAGGACTTAAACAAAACAAGAAAAGACCTGAGCAACATAAAGTTGAAACAACAGCCAACAACCACTGAAGAACCACCACCTGTCCCAGCAAGACCTGTCTGGATTCCTAAAGTCGGGGATCTAGTCAGGGAGAAGATCGCGGTAAAGAAGGAATTTGGGCCTTCTTACAGAAAAGCAGTTCCTGTCTTGTCTGTCAACGGGACAAGATCAGTTGTACTACCGCCACTTGCTGGTAAAAAGGAGAACCGAGTTGTATCCATCGACCTGGTAAAACCACAACATGTGGCCGATAACAAACAGTAGGCCAAGTGGACTCCCAAGAAGTAGCAGAACACCAAGGTTTGCTACCAGTACAGAGGTTCTTACGAAGAGGCTCATCACATTCGAAACGCCTACAGAAGAACAACAAGGACTATGCAGCAATGCAATAGAACTCAGACCTCTGAAAACCCAAATAAAAACATTTAGCAGAGACACACCAATCTATAATGAAGTACCAAGTGAAAATGCAAGAAACAGTAAACCTGAAGCAATTGGAACAATTGACAGAACAGCATCTGGCTACTTCATAAACTTCGATGATTCCTCTGAAGGCTTCAGTGAATCAAAGACACAGCCATCATCAAAAACCTTTAAAGATAAAGCCAAAGAACTTTTGAAACAACTGAAAGAAACATATCTGATTTCTCCATGGATTGAATTTTGGGTGGGTTTTGGTGCATTTATCCTCATACTTTGGCTCATCATGATACTAACATTGAGACGCTTTATTGAGGGAAAATATGCAAAAATGGACACAGCAAGTCAGAAAACAAACTTGATCCTCAAACCACACACATCTTCACACGTCGAGAAAAGAGAACTTTCTTCAGCCAACTTCACAGCCAATCCGATACCTGGTGGGGTAGCCTGGGACAACACTGACTATGAAATTTATGGTCCGGTCGAGATCCTGAAATATCCACACCAAATTAAGATCTCCTTGAGTGACTTTGTAAAACCAAACTCATTTGCTGATGATTGGGACTTCGAAAGCATTAATAATATGATGTCTGATTTAGTAATGTCTGCTAAATTTACCAAACATGATTATTTGCAGGGTTCTACCAATTATGATAGTATGTACTGTTATAACCACTATGGTAACCATTTTGTACATAGATCTGCACAACCTAGAAATGTTTTAAACTATAATCAATGGGAACATTGTGCAACACCTCCAAAAGGGAGCTCAAGAACCGTTTACGACAAATATTCATATTTTTCAGGTTTTAACACAAGTAATGCTGAAGCATTTTTTTTTTAAATTATCAAATAAGACAGGGACCAAGACCATGATAACCAACACAAAATTGATATATTCAGACTCATTCTTTGAACAAATGAATACTTTTGGTTTTGATTATTGGGACAAAAGTGTTGAATTGAAAAGTGTTTGGGGTACAAAAGATTGGCAAGTACAGGGTATAGAAGCTTTGTTTAGAGCCTGCATGATCCCAGAACAAATGATATTTTTAAATGACACTGTTCAACAGACCACCTGTCTTGGCTTAGCCAAAATCAAAGACTTAAATAAACCGTCTATTCCAAAGCCAACAATGTTTAGCAATAACTCTGATACAGATGAAGAGATAGACGTAAACCATATATTAAACCAAAACAGAACACATCCTGATTGGAAACAGTGGTTGATCTGGCCCACAGATACTAATAACTGTCAAGACAGATTCCTGAACAAAACGCAGGGGTTCAAAATGACCAGGCCAGACCCTAGATATCCTCAAAGACATCACCCAGGGATAATAACCACCTACAGTGTGGGCAAATTATGCCTTCAATGGCTACAAACTTCCACACTGGCAGAAATTAAGCAACACCTAACTTTACTTACTGATGGTGCTGACTTGCGTGATTTCACTATGGGACCACGCAAACAGCGTCAAAAGCGTTTCATAGCAGCCTCTGTATATGCAGCATACAATGAGGCCTGGAAGGTTACTCAAATTGAAACAGCAGAGAGAATACGGGAAATTGACCGTATTAATTTGGAAAAATCACTTTCTGTAGTGGACAATGGGTTAATGACTCTGTCCTCCAGAATTTTTTCTTTGGACAGCATTGTGTCTTCAGCAATCGATATATTATCGCAAGACTTACTGTTATTACAACACGGTCAGTCACAATTGCGTTCTATTGTACAGCTTGGCTGGACGTTACAAAATCTGCGTTCAGGCTATGTGCCTTGGCGTCTAATCAACACAACGTCATTATTCCAAATCTTTAACCTTACTGATAGACAAATCAGTATGGCACAAAAGGGTGCTGATTATACAATCTTGAGCATTGAAAAACTCGAAAGATTACCAGTGACAATGTCAGAACGACCTGTCAGTGAATGGATAATACATGGGATAATAAATATTCCAATCTCAACCTTCAGGTTTCAATACTGCCAAAAATATATACAGGCTGGCATGTACGAGAAATTGGGAAAGTGGTACCTTAAAACAACATGGAACCTGCCCTATTCACATGCATGTGTCAGTAATAAAGGACAGAAAGTGTTTCTTAGTGGCAACAATTGTGCGATGTCACTAAGTGGCACACTTCTGTGTAACGGAATTAGTTTGCATGGAGCCTGTGAAGGGAATTCATACAACCTTTCATGTCACCAGCAAGGCGCACCTGCAACAGAAATAGGACCATTCTTTCAAAGACTCTATAATGGGAGTTACATTCTAATTGTTGACCGCAGATGTTGTAGTCTTATGCCCGGGACTCCTTATCTAGTAACTACCACTGCGAAGGTCAAGTGCTGTGGACGCTCGTTGTTCCCCAGCTCCTTCCCAGACAGGGAGGCAAGGGCATGGCCCGATTTGAAAATTACTTCTATTCGAATAGATACTTTAAGCAGAATGAAAACAGTGCTTCTTCAGACGCCTACCAGGCTCTCGTCATCAAAAGAAACGTATGATCTACAAGTCGCAAGGACGACTGCAGAGATACATACATTATTATCAACTAATTCCCCCGTACATTTCGCGGAAATCCTGAATGAAATCTTAAATATTTCTGATACCAATGGGGTCTCAAAGGTATTTAAGACAGTATTTTCAATGGCATTAACACCATTCAAAGCCATACTGGGTATTTTTCCAGATTTCGTCCATTCGATTTTTGGCGGACTTCCCCTGATCTTGGGACTAGTTGCAGGAATCCTATTCTTAGTCCTTATTTTTTGTTATGGCAACCCATGTCACAGACAAAACTCTGGCGACAAGAGAAGAAACAATCCTAGCCATTGGATACCGGGACCGGATATCAAAAATCCTGGGACTCTCCCGGCTTAGAGACCTGAACATGACTTGGTTTCTATCATTTCGACCAATGTGGCAAAGATGTGTTTTACCTGTATTAAGGTGTCTGCTATGCGGAGAAGAATGCGTGTTAGACACCTGTCTGACGCTACAATCGGATGCGCCAATGGATGCAGAAACATTGTTGAGCCCGATCAAGGTTCATGCTTTGTGCTGCCCTCAAAGGCTACCAATCCTGATGACGGCATTCGTGGAAGCTTCACCACTGCGATTGATGGGTAGTGAAGTTCAAGATGAAAGCAGCATCGAACAGGTACGACCTTCTGTCAGCAATGCGAATCAGAATGTCAATGGAGACAATCATGCGCAAGAATGCATGATTACACCTATTTCCGAGTTAGTGGAACTTTCCCAGGAAGCTGTTGACAGTTTTTTCGAAAGCCTAAATGATATGATGTTCTCACCCGAACAGAAATAGAGACTTTTGAGCAAGCTCGCACACGGCGTTCCCTGAATTCGGCCTTCAACTTTAAATAATAAAGTCACATGAACTATTTTTCACTCCAGTTCACGGACAGCAACTCTTTCAGAAGCCCCAATTCATTTTTTCGGTTTTTCGGGACACTTATCTTCTGCTTAAAGTAAGAAACTATTCCTAAAGAAATAAGATTTCTATTTTTAGATACTTTATAGACTTTAGCTGCCCGCTGGTATGTTCACAAATATTTTATTCTGTGATGGAATGGTCTCGAAACTTTTTTCTGTATTTAAGAAACCATTTCATGTGTAATTCTCATATACCAAATATGCAATAATGTATACAAATGCGTGCTAACTTTAGCATTATTCCATAGCTTGAGTGCATACAATATATATGTCTGCAATTTTTCCGTATATTTGAAGAATTTCAAAATGCATTTATGTATTTTGGGGTGGTAAGGTATACACACTACTCTATAGTATGTTGTACTATGTTATACTATGCCTAGATTAGTAAATATGTCCATAGTTAGCGTGGAGTGGGTGTCATGTATTCCTATAGGTTCTGAATCGATCCCCCTATTCCTGACCCTATTCTAGTTAAACAAACCTACAAGTTAACTAGCAGTCAGCCCATGAGGCAGAAAACCCCCATGATGCAGATACCGTTATCTGACGCAGTCACACTACGGCACAGGAACGTGTTATCTGATTAGGTCATAACGCTTGCGATCTAATTAGACAAGCGATATTCCTCCAGCCCCTGATAAGGCATACGGAGTTCTCATAACAAATCAAACCTATGACAACCTGGGCAAAACCCTGCGGCCATTGTTTTGATTTCACCGAGAACTTCAGTAAAAGAATGTGCTAACGAGCAAGTCGTATGACATCCTTATTGACGTATCTCTGTCCATCCTTACGTCAATCTCGGCACCTTAAAGGTATAAATATTACCGATCTTGCCCTATGCAAACACACGCGTGGTGACGAGACGGAGCAGCCATACTTGCCGAAGCCAAGAGCAGAGCAGACCCCGCTGGCAGCAGCCCCGCCTTCCTGACGCGCTGAGAGACGCGCTGCTTTCTCCTGCCGAGAATCCAGCACCGGCGTTTCTGGGTAGCCCTCGCAGGCAGCCTGGAATATCGAGACCAGAGAAAGAGATACCATTCCTCATTCATCCTAACTTCCAGGTACAGAACTGAATAACCCCTCACAGAGAATTCTTTAGTTATTCACTTGGCAAAAACAAACTTAACTTAAACTGTAACTTTCTATTCCCGCCCACGTATTAGGCTTAGGTCAGGTACACGGGGTAGGCGTATCTAGAAACACCAGTTGAGCACGTTTAGTCAAATGTATATGTGTATGTAATATATTTTATTCATTTTAAAACATCTTATGGCTTAGAAACCATATCAATGTTTTTACAGTATTATTTTATACTATTGCTTTTAATGTATGCACTTTACTTAGCTATAAGTATTGCAATAATATCGATCCATTTCTCTTGTATGAGAAAAGAGACTGATCAATAAATAACACCTTTTTATTGAACACGCCCGTCTCTTCCTTTTCTCTACATTCTGATGAGACTAAGAATGCACGTACTGACTGAGTAAAATAAATTGCCTTTTGTTCACACGACTCTCGAGATTTACTCTTGATTAGGGGAGAGCAAAGTTGTCATGTTCTATGGTTGTCAGAAACTAAATCCCTTCTTGTCTAATCAGGGAAGTTAATTCCTCCTTGAACATTCGAGAAAGTTTCTAGTGAACTCTGAGCTAAGCTGGCAAACCCAAAACTTTAAGTCTAGTATCGACAGTAGTAGACCTAGTTAACGTCTGGCCTAGGCCTTTACTGCTGTAGGTATTATTCCAATGCGCAGAGCCTATTGGGATGATAGGAACTACACTACACTGAGGTGACTCCCTTAATTTTAAACGCATCCTCCACTTCAAGACAGGCTATTTTTTTTTATAACTACTAAGCAATGGTTTAGTGACCGGACTGCCAAAAATTATATCAAGTCATTCTGCTACTCTTCACTCCATGCTCTGCGACCTATTTCTGTGGACTTCCTGTTGAACTGCCAGTGCTGCGACGTTTGTGTTCCCATCTCGTTTATTTCAAAATGGATGTCCCTCCTGTCTTCGCAAACAAGCCGGAACACTTAGAACTATTTCGCCAGAAGATGCTTGACTACTACGGCATCTTAGCACTCTCGACTCTGAATACTTCATATCGATTATCATTTCGATATTCCTATTTCACCTGTGTACAGCCTGTATTTCATTGCCTGAGCTGTGATTTCATGTGGGCCCTGGACTTATGTCTCTGCAACTTGGTACCTCCTAAAGTGAATTACAATCATCTCATGAATCCGTTAATTGATCATGAACAGCTATGTTGCAACGGAGGGAATATGGCCTTTGCAGCGATACAAGGAGTTCTAGGTTGTTGGAATATATTCGCAGCGGCGCAAGATTTCCTGACTGACAGCTACATTGAAAACCCACCGAGCTGTCCTCTGATGGTACTAGAGGCTCCGATAATAACAGATCATGAATGCTGCTTTCCTCTTTTCAATTGGATGGCTGACATGTTTTCGGATCATAACAGTGACTTCCTGTTAGAAGCAGTTGCTGCCTACTTCGCCTATACAATACTTGGTTAACTGTTATACAAGCCATTGACGTCCACATTTCGTTTTGCCTCCCTATCTTTTTCACGTTTTCTTGGATATTTTCTTAACATGAACAGACCTATTGGCTTTACTAACAGTGGACATTATGATTTCCTGCTGGTTAAATTTTGATCTTTTCTGTGGACTAAATTTTTTTTCTTCAGCTACTCGATTTTGAACTTTATTTTTTATTAAAGTCTAATCTCAACAATTCTATTGTATATCTTATCTTATGTTCTTTCAAACGTACTCGAAGCAAAACTCGGTAATATATGCTACATGTGCCCTAATTAATGTGTAAATATAGAATGAGTTTTTTATAACTGTAAACGCCATTTCGCATTTGAACTGATAATTTCCGCCTCACACACCTCTGCTCGTTTAATTTTCCATAAACTAAAATATTTTTTAATACATAAGAGAAAAATATGTTCTTTCAATAATATTTCCATTGTTTTTCGTACTGTACTTCAAATGCAATACTGCAACCTTCAAAAGATATCTCAATACAGTAGTTCTTCTCAACACTGATTTGCGAACGATCCAACACATTACATACATGCACCTCTCGCCATTTTGTCGGTTTTGGCGCTTTTTTTTCCCTTACACAATAGCATAACAGAAACATGATAGTGCTTCGCATGCAGAGAGCTCATTGATAAAGACATATTGTCTAACCACTAGCATTTTCATGTATCGTTCCTAAACTGAAAGGCCAGAGACCTTCTTCCATTTATTAACATATAATGAGCCTTATTTATGAAGGCCTTGCGCCGCCGGTGTGTCACTTTTTCCCATGTAAGGCCTTCATAAATCTGCCCCAATATACTTCCTCATAAGAGTGTATAATTAATTTTGCTAAACCATATTCATTTTTCATCAACTATACCGTTTGTATTTTATGTACTAGTGGCTTTACCGATTACTTTGTTTTTTGCAATGTCTGTACTCGTATTAGATAAGAAACTTGCCTTGAAAACAGTGCATTTCTGAATAAACATTTCAAATATACACGTTCTCTCTTTTAATCCATAATCTCAACTAAAATGATTGTATATTGAAACAGTATTCATGTGTTCCACGTAACTTCAGCTGTACTAACTTAATATTTTCTTTTGTCGACCTGATTTACTCATACTAGAACCCACAGGCCTATAACAGCCCGTGAAACCTTTCTTAGTAGGTCGCGCACCATGCACACAGTTGTACCTCTGTAAAAAAATAATTTATTACTCTTACCAAGCACTACCGCAGTTCCGCTTCTCTCAGTGTTAATCACTGCTCCCACGCTTCTACAGACCAGACGCTATGTCGTATTTCACTCCTTATCATGCTTTAATCTCCACAATAACAAACACTTCTCCGCCAGCCACCAGAGAACAGAGTGCAGATGCAGAGGCACTAAGTAGTGAAATACAACATACCCTCTGCTCTATGGAAACAACCGAGCGGTAATTGTGAAAGAAAACATTCACTAGTGCTTCAAAAAAGCATTTCAATTATATAAATAGTTTTTTCAAAACGTTCCAACTACTTTCATGAGACTATCTGTGTGTGCCTCCACAGCAAAGTTCCTCAACCCGGACTGAAGGCAGACACAGACAGACACACACACAATAAGATAGCACAGGGCAACGGAGACGGAAAACAGAAGGGAGATGAAGATGCACTCAAACAGCAGGAGTGAGAGAGATATTTTTATACTCCGTTTGGTACCTCAATTTACGAACACATTTACTGCACAAATCTGTGTACAACCTCATGGTCAGAACTTTTCATTTTATTTTACTCGACCACCTCCCCCTCTCACCCCAGCAGTGCAAGCCGCGGCCACAAACTACAATGTAATTTTGTCGTCTGTCAGAAAGTTTAAGAATTCATTACGCATTACCACTTTTTCAAGACGATATCACATGTAATGTACTAACTTTTCATTTTATTTTACTCGACCACCTGCCCTTCTCACCCTACGCCCACCATCGCAGGCCGCGGCCACAAACCGCACTATAATTTTGTCGTCTGACACAAACTTTAAGAATTCATTAAACATTAGAAAACATTCACTAGCGCTTCAAAAAAGCATTTCAATTATATAAATAGTTTTTTCAAAACGTTCCAACTACTTTGATGAGACTATCTGTGTGTGCCTCCACAGCAAAGTTCCTCAACCCGGACTGAAGGCAGACACAGACAGACACACACACAATAAGATAACACAGGGCAACGGAGACGGAAAACAGAAGGGAGATGAAGATGCACTCAAACAGCAGGAGTGAGAGAGATATTTTTATACTCCGTTTGGTACCTCAATTTACAAACACATTTACTGCACAAATCTGTGTACAACCTCATGGTCAGAACTTTTCATTTTATTTTACTCGACCACCTCCCCCTCTCACCCCAGCAGTGCAAGCCGCGGCCACAAACTACAATGTAATTTTATCGTCTCTCAGAAAGTTTAAGAATTCATTAAGCATTACCACTTTTTCAAGACGATATCACATGTAATGTACCAACTTTTCATTTTATTTTACTCGACCACCTGCCCTTCTCACCCTACGCCCACCATCGCAGGCCGCGGCCACAAACCGCACTATAATTTTGTCGTCTGACACAAACTTTAAGAATTCATTAAACATTACTACTTTTTCAACACGGTATCACATGTAATATACCAACTTTTCATTTTATTTCACTCAACCACCTGCCCCTCTCACCCTACACCCACCAATGCAGGCTGCGTCCAGAAACCGCACTCTAATTTTGTCGTGTGACAGAAAGTTTACGAATTCATTAACCATTAACATTTTTTCACGACGGTATCACATGTAATTTACCATTTCTCTCTCTATCTGCATTATCTGTCTCTCTGCTAATATCATTTTTTCACTTCATAAACAACTTCTCTCATTATATATAAAGGCTTCAAAATCACACAAATAATTACTCTTTATATTAAACATATTTTAAACTTCATATTTCACATTTAAATTAAAAATAGTTTTAGAAATACAACACATTATGACAGCCAAAAATGAGTTTAGTTTCAAACTATGAGGAAAATCAATCATTGTTTGTGAGTAAACCATATTTTACGGTACATGACAAAACAAACAGTTACAGACTTACCTTTACCAATGCTTTGTACGATGTACAACAGTGACAGTCACAAAATAGATATTCGTTTGACGGAAGTCTCAATTATGCTGCTATCACTGCAAACAAAATTCAATGGCACAGATATCCAGTCAATACAGACTCATATATGTCTCTTCAGCCAATCATATTTCCTCCCACAAAATTTTGTATTCAAATTTACATTTCAGTTGGTTGTCCCTCACAATATTTTCAATGTCACATAAAAGTCACCCATCACCCACTGCCATCGCTGGCTGTTTCCATGGTAACACCTCATTCTGCACCTGGCTGAAGGCACAGGTCAAAAGTTCATATCTCAACGTTCTACAGCAAACTAACAACACTGTTTTCCCTCCAGAAACACCTGCCTATCCACAGCTCTGTTACATGTCATTTTTTTCACACCCAATACTACTTTTTCTTTTACATAACATTAACATGCAACGTAGTCTTCAATCTTCACGTATTAGAATCAACCAATCATTTTTCGTTTTTCAACCACACCATGCTTCATCCATTTTTTTATCCTGACTTTCAGCTTCTAACTGCCATTCCACTTCCAGAACCCATCGGAGTACGAGTGCATCTGCCTTGAAAATGAAGGTTTGGCTTTTAGGACACAGCTATATTCACTGGAGTGGAAAATATGCAGCAAGCAGACGAATTTCCAACCTTGATTTACCAAATGTGCAGATAACGTGGATTGGGCAAAGAGGATTAAGATGTCACCAATTAATACCATTGGTGAAAACTTTTATGCATCTCCCAGAACCAGACCTTATAATTGTGCACTGTGGTGGGAACGATCTAGGCACATTGACTGGGGTAGGTCTGGAAATGCTTCTAAAAGACACCTTTCGACAATTGATGACACTTTTTCCTCGAACTGCCTTGGTATATTCCAATATATGCCAAAGACAGAAATGGAATTGGTCCAATCAACATTGTGCACAAATTGAGAAAGCAAGGAGACATGTTAATAAATCTGTTTCTGCTTTCCTCAGAGATTATAGCATGGGTTCTATTTACCACAACAACTTGCGTTACCACATGCAAGACATCTATAGGACAGATGGTGTTCATTTCACGGATGAGGGAAACAGAATCTTCCTCTGCAACATCAGACTCTGAATCGGTACTTACTTATAAATGCAGAAAAAACTCAATTACACAAGGGCTCTTTTCAGAGCCACCTTATATCAAAGCACTCAAACTTCTGATTTATCTCCATTTTCACACTCTTGTAAATAGGTGTGCGCGCCCGAGTGCGCGCACCCCGCAACTTTAAAAAAAAATAAAAAAATATATATATTTTCGCGTTTAAGGGCCTTACTGCACACCCTGAGAGAACCTACGCAGCAAAACAATCTCTACCTTCTCCCCTTTCCATGTTCCAACGCTTTGAAATGACAATATATTTACTCGCAGTGACACAATGGCGGTCAACACTTCCTGATTTCCTTCTAATCGAACGTTAACAGATGTCACGCAGCAAAAAAAATTCTGCTCGCGCGCAGCCGCTTGAGTGCGCGCACCCGTGCGCGCTTATAGATATATAATTGACTTTAACTTTAATTTTCTCAGCAACTACTGAACAGATTTACACCATTCCAAAAAAGGCGTCATCTGCGAGCCGGACTCTACAGTTTTGCCAAATTTCTTATAAATCCATTCAGCCATTCGACCTGTAGCCGTGTCTAAACGTCCTATGGAAAATAACATGAAGAAAACACCTTTTGGGACCCCCCTTTTATCTCAGCCCCCACCCCACTTCACCATTCCCCCCCAAACTTTCAGGGAAGGAGCGCAGCGGACCGAGCCATCTTCTTTGAGAAATTCGCAAAGATTCATCCACCACTAACTTTTCCTTCCCTTTCTTGATTGTAGATATTCTTGATTTTTTGCGTACATTTTTCAATATGGTTTATTGTACATGGAAACGGACCTGTATGGTCTTGCCCATCTGTGGGCTCAATGTGTTACCTTTTGTTAAGGTGTGACGCTTCTGTTATTTATTCATTGATTTGGGTTTATGTTTTCTCATTTCTTTGAACAACATGCCAATATGGCGCTTACATTGTTGGACTCTCATCTAGAGTGGACTTGTCCTTTGTTTGTTTCCATGTTCATTGAGTATATTATTGGTGAAAGTGACGCTTTATGTAAACATAGAAAAAGGTTACGACCGAAACGCGTCTGTTTTTGCAGAGGTTGCTGTGTTTGATTAAACAAACTTTTCAAACAGCCCCCGTGAGTGCTTTTTTCCGGTGGAGGAGATTCCACGTTGGGAGCAGAGAGCGGCAATTGATTTGCGAGAGCACCCTCGCATGTTAGCACCCACCTGTGAGTGCCGCGCACACTGGTGCGAGAGGAGCTGTAACATATATATATATATATATATATATATATATATATATATATATATATATATATATATATATATATATATATCACATTCAAATGGCGTACCTTCGAGCACTCAGTTCAAAGATATCACAGGGTCAGGGTTCTTATTCCAAAGCTGTGCGGTTTATTAATTTCATAAACCTAGTTGTGACGAGTTTTACACTCCACAGAGCGCTTGTTCACATATATGTGATCAAGGGCAACTGCCCGAAACGAGTCGTCTGCCACGCTGCTATACTCTCAGGAATAAAATATCCTTTGCCATCATCTGGGATTCGTTGGTCTTTTGTGTTTGATCGCCGAGGTACTGGTGATCCCAAGCTGACCTTTTGTAGCTGATATATATATATATATATATATATATATATATATATATACTTACATATAGATAGACAGTTTGGGTCAGCCATATTCATCAACTGCTCCGTTCAAATGTCATCCACATCTTGCCTCTGCCCGCTACAGCACCATACTGCATGAGACATTGGTTCATTTTATCAGGTCAAAAGAGAGCAAAAAATGTATTTTATGCTTCACTCCTTTCTTACTCCTATCTTATTTAAATAGTTCAATAGCTGCACTTCGCACAAAAACTCCCTATTATTCAATTTGTTATAGATACACCTGGAGACACTCAATCTCTTGCCTCGCTACAAACCCAAACTCAATTGAAAGGGGCTATCTAGTATTAATGTGTCTCAACACACCCCCTTGCAAATACTCTTTGGTGGAAATTTGAAGGCTGTGTGAGTTGAATACGTAGTCTAGGCGCCATGGGCCCTAATGCAAGTAATGAAACTAGGCCATCAGCTGTCATTAGAATACTGCTATAAATGAGATGCAACATGCTCATTACACCCCTGGTGTCACTGCACCAGTTACACTAAATGTAACTTACAGGACTACAAGTTCCCCTTTTAACCGTCTTTCCTTCTATCCTCCCTGTCTCCACCCCGCACTCCTCATTTCCTTATCCATTTAATACTCTCCTCTCTCCACTTCCTCAGTCTCTCTCTATCTCCTCTTCTGTCTCTCACTCATCCTCATCTCTTTCTTCACTTTTCTCCTCATTTCTGGTTCCTTTCTTTTTGTTTTCCCTTGTCAACCTTGTTCATCCTTATTTCCTTTCTCTTTCTGGCTCCACCATATTGACCTCCCCCTCCCATTTTGACCCATTTTCCTTACCTCTTCCCTGTTCTTAAACCCTATCCTTTTTAGGTCTCGGCAACGAGAACTATTGTCGCTGAGTAAGCTCGCAAGGGAGTACAGAGCGGTGCACGAGCCGACCAGGGTCTGTGGACGCGCACACACAAAGGCAGGCAGGCAGGCACACACCAGACACACACAGACAGACACACGCACGCACACACACACACACACCCTCCCTCTCTGCCCACTCCCTCTCTGCCGCCCCCCCCTCTACCCCCACTCACCGGGCTCTTTCCCTCTGCAGCGGGTCAGTCACGCAGCAGGCAGGCTCGGTGTCTTCTCCGGCGATCTTCAGCTGATGTGCACGCTCACGCTGCGTCTCCTGCGCGCCCACCACGCTGTTTTGCGCCCGTTGATCCTCAGCTTGTGATTACTACTCCTTCTAACCCGGATTCTAAATTACTATTTCTTGGTTCTCTAACTCCACTCTGTTGATTCGTAACAAACTGATATTCAGCACATTTCACAGTCTCGCTTTTGCTTCTCATAAATACAATAAGATTATTTTAAGCAATGTCTACCCTTCTTTTGGTTCTGTGCCTATTATGCTTTGGACTATAGAGTTTTAGAAAGTGTGGTGGAAGATTCCATGATATCAGTGGTGTGCACAGTGCAGAGTGAGTGTGCAGAGTGCAGAGTAGTGAGTGCAGAGTAGTGAGTGCAGAGTGTGAGTGCAGAGTAGTGAGTGCAGAGTAGTGAGTGCAGAGTAGTGAGTGCAGAGTGTGAGTGCAGAGTGTGAGTGCAGAGTGTGAGTGCAGAGTGAGTGGGCAGAGAGAGTGTGCAGAGAGTGTGCAGAGTAGTGAGTGCAGAGTGAGTGTGCAGAGTAGTGAGTGCAGAGGAGTGAGTGCGCAGAGTAGTGAGTGCGCAGAGTAGTGAGTGCGCAGAGTAGTGAGTGCGCAGAGTAGTGAGTGCAGAGTAGTGAGTGCAGAGTAGTGAGTAGTGAGTGCTGAGTAGTGAGTAGTGAGTGCAGAGTAGTGAGTAGTGAGTGCAGAGTAGTGAGTAGTGAGTCCAGAGTAGTGAGGGCAGAGTAGTGAGTGCAGAGTAGTGAGTGCAGAGTAGTGAGTAGTGAGTAGTGAGTGCAGAGTAGTGAGTGGGAGTGCAGAGTAGTGAGTAGTGAGTGCAGAGTAGTGAGTGCAGAGTGCAGAGTAGTGAGTAGTGAGTGCAGAGTAGTGAGTGCAGAGTAGTGAGTGCAGAGTAGTGAGTAGTGAGGCAGAGTAGTGAGTAGTGAGTGCAGAATAGTGAGTAGTGAGTGCAGAGTAGTGAGTAGTGAGTGCAGAGTAGTGAGTGCAGAGTAGTGAGTGCAGAGTACAGAGTAGTGAGTGCAGAGTAGTGAGTGCAGAATGCAGAGTAGTGAGTGCAGAGTAGTGAGTAGTGAGTGCAGAGTAGTGAGTAGTGAGTGCAGAGTAGTGAGTGCAGAGTAGTGAGTAGTGAGTGCAGAGTAGTGAGTGGTGAGTGCAGAGTAGTGAGTGCAGAGTAGTGAGTGCAGAGTGCAGAGTAGTGAGTGCAGAGTAGTGAGTGCAGAATGCAGAGTAGTGAGTGCAGAGTAGTGAGTAGTGAGTGCAGAGTAGTGAGTAGTGAGTGCAGAGTAGTGAGTGCAGAGTAGTGAGTAGTGAGTGCAGAGTAGTGAGTGCAGAGTGCAGAGTAGTGAGTAGTGAGTGCAGAGTAGTGAGTAGTGAGTGCAGATTAGTGAGTAGTGAGTGCAGAGTAGTAAGTGCAGAGTAGTGAGTAGTGAGTGCAGAGTAGTGAGTGCAGAGTAGTGAGTGCAGAGTGCAGAGTAGTGAGTGCAGAGTAGTGAGTAGTGAGTGCAGAGTAGTGAGTAGTGAGTGCAGAGTAGTGAGTAGTGAGTGCAGAGTAGTGAGTGCAGAGTAGTGAGTAGTGAGTGCAGAGTAGTGAGTAGAGAGTGCAGAGTAGTGAGTAGTGAGTGCAGAGTGCAGAGTAGTGAGTGCAGAGTAGTGAGTAGTGAGTGCAGAATAGTGAGTAGTGAGTGCAGAGTAGTGAGTGCAGAGTAGTGAGTGCAGAGTAGTGAGTGCAGAGTGCAGAGTAGTGAGTGCAGAGTAGTGAGTGCAGAATGCAGAGTAGTGAGTGCAGAGTAGTGAGTGCAGAGTAGTGAGTAGTGAGTGCAGAGTAGTGAGTGCAGAGTAGTGAGTGCAGAGTAGTGAGTAGTGAGTGCAGAGTAGTGAGTGCAGAGTGCAGAGTAGTGAGTAGTGAGTGCAGAGTAGTGAGTAGTGAGTGCAGATTAGTGAGTAGTGAGTGCAGAGTAGTGAGTGCAGAGTAGTGAGTAGTGAGTGCAGAGTAGTGAGTGCAGAGTAGTGAGTGCAGAGTAGTGAGTGCAGAGTGCAGAGTAGTGAGTGCAGAGTAGTGAGTAGTGAGTGCAGAGTAGTGAGTAGTGAGTGCAGAGTAGTGAGTAGTGAGTGCAGAGTAGTGAGTAGTGAGTAGTGAGTGCAGAGTAGTGAGTGCAGAGTAGTGAGTAGTGCGTGCAGAGTGCAGAGTAGTGAGTGCAGAGTGCAGAGTAGTGAGTGCAGAGTGCAGAGTAGTGAGTGCAGAGTAGTGAGTGCAGAGTAGTGAGTGCAGAGTGCAGAGTAGTGAGTGCAGAGTGCAGAGTAGTGAGTGCAGAGTGCAGAGTAGTGAGTGCAGAGTAGTGAGTGCAGAGTAGTGAGTGCAGAGTAGTGAGTGCAGAGTGCAGAGTAGTGAGTACAGAGTAGTGAGTGCAGAGTAGTGAGTGCAGAGTAGTGAGTGCAGAGTGCAGTGCAGTGCAGGTATGTGCAGTGCAGTGCAGTGCAGGTGAGTGCAGTGCAGTGCAGGTGAGTGCAGTGCAGTGCAGTGCAGGTGAGTGCAGTGCAGTGCAGGTGAGTGCAGTGCAGTGCAGGTGAGTGCAGTGCAGTGCAGGTGAGTGCAGTGCAGGTGAGTGCAGTGCAGTGCAGGTGAGTGCAGTGCAGGTGAGTGCAGTGCAGTGCAGTGCAGTGCAGGTGAGTGCAGTGCAGGTGAGTGCAGTGCAGGTGAGTGCAGTGCAGGTGAGTGCAGGCGAGTGCAGTGCAGTGCAGGTGAGTGCAGTGCAGTGCAGTGGAGTGCATGCGAGTGCAGTGCAGTGCAGGTGAGTGCAGTGCAGTGCAGGTGAGTGCAGTGCAGTGGAGTGCAGTGCAGTGGAGTGCAGTGCCGTGCAGGTGAGTGCAGTGCAGGTGAGTGCAGTGCAGGTGAGTGCAGTGCAGGTAAGTGCAGTGCAGGTGAGTGCAGTGCAGGTGAGTGCAGTGCAGTGCAGTGCAGGTGAGTGCAGTGCAGTGCAGGTGAGTGCAGTGCAGGTGAGTGCAGTGCAGGTGAGTGCAGTGCAGGTGAGTGCAGTGCAGGTGTGTGCAGTGCAGGTGAGTGCAGTTCAGGTGAGTGCAGTGCAGTGCAGGTGAGTGCAGTGCAGGTGAGTGCAGTGCAGTGCAGGTGAGTGCAGTGCAGGTGAGTGCAGTGCAGTGCAGTGCAGGTGAGTGCAGTAGTGCAGTGCAGTGCAGGTGAGTGCAGTGCAGTAGTGCAGTGGAGTGCAGGTGAGTGCAGTGCAGTGCAGGTGAGTGCAGTGCAGTGCAGGTGAGTGCAGTGCAGGTGAGTGCAGTGCAGGTGAGTGCAGGTGAGTGCAGTGCAGGTGAGTGCAGTGCAGGTGAGTGCAGTGCAGGTGAGTGCAGTGCAGGTGAGTGCAGTGCAGTGCAGGTGAGTGCAGTGCAGGTGAGTGCAGTGCAGGTAAGTGCAGTGCAGTGCAGTGCAGGCGAGTGCAGTGCAGGCGAGTGCAGTGCAGGCGAGTGCAGTGCGTGCAGTGCAGGTGAGTGCAGTGCAGTGCAGGTGAGTGCAGTGCAGGTGAGTGCAGTGCAGTGCAGGTGAGTGCAGTGCAGGTGAGTGCAGTGCAGGTGAGTGCAGTGCAGTGCAGGTGAGTGCAGTGCAGGTGAGTGCAGTGCAGTGCAGGTGAGTGCAGGTGAGTGCAATGCAGGTGAGTGCAGTGCAGGTGAGTGCAGTGCAGTGCAGGTGAGTGCAGTGCAGTGCAGGTGAGTGCAGTGCAGGTGAGTGCAGTGCACTGCAGGTGAGTGCAGTGCAGGTGAGTGCAGTGCAGTGCAAGTGAGTGCAGTGCAGGTGAGTGCAGGTGAGTGCAGTGCAGTGCAGGTGAGTGCAGTGCAGGTGAGTGCAGGTGAGTGCAGTGCAGTGCAGGTGAGTGCAGGTGAGTGCAGTGCAGTGCAGGTGAGTGCAGGTGAGTGCAGGTGAGTGCAGTGCAGGTGAGTGCAGGTGAGTGCAGTGCAGTGCAGGTGAGTGCAGTGCAGTGCAGGTGAGTGCAGTGCAGGTGAGTGCAGTGCAGGTGAGTGCAGTGCAGTGCAGGTGAGTGCAGTGCAGGTGAGTGCAGTGCAGTGCAGGTGAGTGCAGTGCAGTGCAGGTGAGTGGAGTGCAGTGCAGGTGAGTGCAGTGCAGGTGAGTGCAGTGCAGTGCAGGTGAGTGCAGTGCAGTGCGGAGTAGTGAGTGCAGAGTAGTGAGTGCAGAGTAGTGAGTGCAGAGTAGTGAGTGCAGAGTGCAGTGCAGTGCAGGTATGTGCAGTACAGTGCAGTGCAGTGCAGGTGAGTGCAGTGCAGTGCAGGTGAGTGCAGTGCAGTGCAGTGCAGGTGAGTGCAGTGCAGTGCAGGTGAGTGCAGTGCAGTGCAGGTGAGTGCAGTGCAGTGCAGGTGAGTGCAGTGCAGGTGAGTGCAGTGCAGTGCAGGTGAGTGCAGTGCAGGTGAGTGCAGTGCAGTGCAGGTGAGTGCAGTGCAGGTGAGTGCAGTGCAGGTGAGTGCAGTGCAGGTGAGTGCAGGCGAGTGCAGTGCAGTGCAGGTGAGTGCAGTGCAGTGCAGTGGAGTGCATGCGAGTGCAGTGCAGTGCAGGTGAGTGCAGTGCAGTGCAGGTGAGTGCAGTGCAGTGCAGGTGAGTGCAGTGCAGTGGAGTGCAGTGCAGTGGAGTGCAGTGCCGTGCAGGTGAGTGCAGTGCAGGTGAGTGCAGTGCAGGTGAGTGCAGTGCAGGTAAGTGCAGTGCAGGTGAGTGCAGTGCAGGTGAGTGCAGTGCAGTGCAGTGCAGGTGAGTGGTGCAGTGCAGTGCAGGTGAGTGCAGTGCAGGTGAGTGCAGTGCAGGTGAGTGCAGTGCAGGTGAGTGCAGTGCAGGTGTGTGCAGTGCAGGTGAGTGCAGTGCAGGTGAGTGCAGTGCAGTGCAGGTGAGTGCAGTGCAGGTGAGTGCAGTGCAGTGCAGGTGAGTGCAGTGCAGGTGAGTGCAGTGCAGTGCAGTGCAGGTGAGTGCAGTAGTGCAGTGCAGTGCAGGTGAGTGCAGTGCAGTAGTGCAGTGGAGTGCAGGTGAGTGCAGTGCAGTGCAGGTGAGTGCAGTGCAGTGCAGGTGAGTGCAGTGCAGGTGAGTGCAGTGCAGGTGAGTGCAGTGCAGGTGAGTGCAGGTGAGTGCAGTGCAGGTGAGTGCAGTGCAGGTGAGTGCAGTGCAGGTGAGTGCAGTGCAGTGCAGGTGAGTGCAGTGCAGGTGAGTGCAGTGCAGGTAAGTGCAGTGCAGTGCAGTGCAGGCAAGTGCAGTGCAGGCGAGTGCAGTGCAGGCGAGTGCAGTGCAGGCGAGTGCAGTGTGTGCAGTGCAGGTGAGTGCAGTGCAGGTGAGTGCAGTGCAGTGCAGGTGAGTGCAGTGCAGGTGAGTGCAGTGCAGGTGAGTGCAGTGCAGGTGAGTGCAGTGCAGTGCAGGTGAGTGCAGTGCAGGTGAGTGCAGGTGAGTGCAATGCAGGTGAGTGCAGTGCAGGTGAGTGCAGTGCAGTGCAGGTGAGTGCAGTGCAGTGCAGGTGAGTGCAGTGCAGTGCAGGTGAGTGCAGTGCAGGTGAGTGCAGTGCAGTGCAAGTGAGTGCAGTGCAGGTGAGTGCAGGTGAGTGCAGTGCAGTGCAGGTGAGTGCAGTGCAGGTGAATGCAGGTGAGTGCAGTGCAGTGCAGGTGAGTGCAGTGCAGGTGAGTGCAGGTGAGTGCAGTGCAGTGCAGGTGAGTGCAGGTGAGTGCAGTGCAGGTGAGTGCAGGTGAGTGCAGTGCAGTGCAGGTGAGTGCAGTGCAGTGCAGGTGAGTGCAGTGCAGGTGAGTGCAGTGCAGTGCAGGTGAGTGCAGTGCAGGTGAGTGCAGTGCAGTGCAGGTGAGTGCAGTGCAGTGCAGGTGAGTGGAGTGCAGTGCTGGTGAGTGCAGTGCAGGTGAGTGCAGTGCAGTGCAGGTGAGTGCAGTGCAGTGCAGTGCAGGTGAGTGGAGTGCAGTGCAGGTGAGTGCAATTGAGTGCAGTGCAGTGCAGGTGAGTGCAGTTGAGTGCAGTGCAGTGCAGGTGAGTGCAGTTGAGTGCAGTGCAGGTGAGTGCAGTGCAGGTGAGTGCAGTGCAGTGCTGGTGAGTGCAGTTGAGTGCAGTGCAGGTGAGTGCAGTTGAGTGCAGAGTGGTGTGTATTGACAATGTAAATGACAATGCCATTTATTTATGATTTAAAGAAAAAAAATGTCATGAGCAATGCCAATAGCTCTACCTTTAATGATGCCGAGACCATTGCATTGTAAATGCTTGTCTTCCTTCCCTTTCCTCTCTCGTCTTTATTGTATGCTTATCTTCTACCTCCTCTTTACCCCTCCCCATGAAAAGTAAACACAGCCAAGGTCCTGGCATGCACTGTGTCTAAAATGAAAAATCAGAAGAGGCAGCCTCTAAAATAACGTCAGCTGGTGCAGAACAGATTTGGCCCCTTCCAACCCCAGTGCATTGGGCCGGCTGCTCCAATGGTAGCTACCCCCTGGGATGAGAGGCAAAGTCCATGAAACTTATTAATGGCAGCACATGATAGGAAAAGTTGAACTACATTGTGAGTAGAACAGTCCAGGTTAAGTAGAAGATAAGTACTCAGACGAGAACAAAATGAGGTATGTCTCTAGGGCCGGACTGGCCGTAGCGGGCACCAGGCGTTTCCCCGGTGGACCGCCAGGGTGGGGGCCGTTTTCGTTACTGGGCCGTCTTTTCAGCATAGCTGCAATATCGCCTCCCTGTAACAAAATGGGTGAGATGGGAGTGGTACTTCCAACTAGCACCCCCATTTCCCCAGGGTGCCGGCCGAGCTGTTTGCCAGGGCAGGTTTCGGCTCCTATTCCGGCCGTGCACGTCTATAATCCTCCTAGCATACTCATATGCATTTTTGTGACTCAAATTAATCTTCTTGAGTTCTTCCCTCACCATCACCCCTCCCTGAAGAAGGGGGTTATGATCAGAGGCAATTTACTTCCTCTTACTGTATTTACCTCTGTCTGCTCTTCCTCTATTTATTGTCATCATGGAAGACTGTCTTTTACCCTTCTAACCGGGTCTCCTCGTGTCACTGGACCTGTCTACTATATTGCTGACACAAATTTACATTTGGCCTGGAGGCTGAGACATTAGGTCTGCAGAAGTGGAGGTTGCCCTTACTGATCAGCATTCCAGGGGCCATATTATACATTTTGCCCTGCCTGAGGGTGTAACAGACATGTGCGCCTGCCTTTTTCTTCCCCGGGGCATAAAGGTATTACAGAAAGGGTCGCAGAGTCTTGTGCGTCCCCTTCTGTAATACTGATAGCGCTTGCGCACATATATAGCCCGCCCTACCATGAGAGGACATTCCCTCATTTGCACGGGGGCGTGGTCGTATTAGGGACGTGGGTGCAGAGGCAAACAAGCCCTTAGAAGGCCCACAAAAAGGTGGTGCACCTGAAGAGTGCCTCTTAAAGGCAGCTCTCTGGACGGGTGAAAGAGGGACCCATGGACCCCCAGATATCCCCCTACAGGTGGTTGCAGACACTCACTACACCCACTGGCATCTCCCCTCTTGAAAGTGCAGGCGGGTTCAGCCTAGTAGCTTGCAATGGTTCCTTTACCCCCTGAAAGTGCTGCAACATCTCTCCAGGAAAGTGGCAGCATTCTGAGCTGAAGCCTTGGGCATCCCATTAGTAGACATCTGCAAAGTAGCAACTTGGTCCTCCCATATATTCTTGTCTCATTTTCAGATGTGGACAGATAACACCACCTCTTCTGCGACTAGCTCTTCTGCCGCTAATTTAAAACGTTTTCCTTTTCTTCCATTACCTCGTCAGTCTATTCTTAACAATATAATGGGAATTGCTTAAATAATATCCTCCTTTTGATATTTACTTAGTCAGGAGTGACTAACCACATCCTGAAACAATCACAATTTGTCTTTAATTTTAGTGTTCATTCAAATAATTTGAAATAAATGAAATTGAAGTAAGTAATGTACCCGTAAAGAAATTTCTTTAAATTAAATTAAATTCTGGGTAATTTTCTTGGCCATAATCACAACACTCCTTACCACTACAAAATGTTTAAGTATTATTATATTGATTAAATCAATGTAAAGGAAATGAATTTAACATAAAGAACTCTACACCGATCTTAATACAGATCGTATCCACTGCCCTAACTAATGTTTAATATACTATATTTAAATTAAATTAAATTAAATTACAGTCAAGTTAATTTTAATAGACTAGTGTACCCTTACCCTAACACTAATACACATACTAGCAATAAGTAATGTGTTTTATTCTGTTTCATTGTATATATTAAATTAAATTAAAATGACACTAAATTAATTTAGAAAAACAAAGAAGCCTTTACCTACCATACGTAACATTGACCCAAACCATATCTTACCCTTAGCAATTGTTTTTATTAGTTATATTTAATGTATTAAAATAATTTAAAATATTTGTATACATTGATACCCTTATCCTCACTTTAATGCTACCTCTAACATGAACTCTAACGGTATTGTATTAACTTTAATTTCATGTTCTAAAAATGTTTTATTACATTTTATTTATTTATTACATTATTTAATGTTAAGTATTTCATTATTTCAACATTTTTGTTTGAGGAGGATGTGGTGAATAATGTAATTCCAAAAAGGGTAGTGGTGTTGCTAATGGGGTCATGGCAATGGCGAGTAGAAAAAATGTTGAAAAGAGGTAATAAATGGCAGTTCACCATCAGGTGTGTGTATGGTTATCAGACCGGGGAGGGGGGGGCAGCCGGGTCCCGGAAGTCTCTTGTTTGTGTCATGCTGCGTAGGCTTCTGATAAATTCATAGGTGATGCATATACCTATGATTGTCTTGTTTCTTTCCAGGGCCTGTGTCGCCCTCATTGATTGGCTGTAGTTCAACACTGTGGCAAGGAAGAGGGAATGAGGGGTTCATGTCTATATTGTTTACTAGCAGTTTTTATAAGTGAAGTGAATCTTTTTTTAACTGATAATTAAATCCATTCAATGCTTATATCATTCCCAATTAATGATGAATAGCTTATTATTAATTTTTAAAACCACTTTCATGAATGGTACAAACCCACTGATTAAAGTGCCTTTGTTGCAATTAAAACACATAAAAAGGATTCATAACATCAAGACCTCTCTTTCTCAGAGCTGTATTTACACTGGCCCCCACTCTTCCTGAAGGATGCTGACAGGAGTTGGTTTAGGTACTGAAAAGGTAGAAGAAGGGCCCGGGCCCCTGTTAGAAGGCGAGTATATTCAGGGCTGAAAGTAAAATAACATGTTGCCTACTGGAGTGCTCTCCATGTCTTTAAAATCCTTTTTGAGACTTATGTGGTAGTTTGGTGGCACCACTATATGGGGTCACGTGATGGCTGCTTTACCTTATTTTATGCTATCTCTATTAATTTCTTGTTAAATGGATGGTGTGTGGCATGATAAGGAAGAAAAAAGGCATGTGGGTCACAAGGAGATGAATTAAAGCAGCAATCATGTGACCCTACCTGGTGATGCCCCAAAATACTACAAAAGGCCCGAAAATATTGTTAGGCACATGGCGAGCGCTCCAGTGGCAAAATGAAGGCAGGGTCATAACTCAGGACAAGGAAGAGAGGACTCAGTGTAATAAAGAATTCCTCCAACTAATCCAGACCTTTGCAATCCATTTCAGGGAGAACTGGGACAACATACACCTTTTTAACACGAGTAGGGTCACATCAGGATTTTTCCTTCATGGTCAGACTGCTTCCAGCCACTCTGCAAAATAAGGCAGCGAAAATAGCGCTGGCGAAATTAAAAAAAAGTGTTTGAGGCAGAGGCTGACAATGTACCGTCTTATGCTGTTAACTTTGGTTTGTAAGATTGTTTATGGGGGTTCACCCCCTACTGTCGCCCTGGGAGGCCATATTTCTCCCCCCTACGTAAGTAGGTAGGTCTTCAGAAGAAGGAAACGAAGAAAAATGACCTCTGGGAAACAAAAGAAGAAAAACAAGAATGTTCATGAAAAATATCACAAGTACACAGTCGGGCCATATCACTTCCACCTGCTATTGAAGGCTCCGTCCCCGCCTGCACCGGAGGCTAGTGTGTCGTGCTGTCACTGGGAATGCCTCTCGGTGACCCAGAAATGTCACGAAATTCTGTCTGCGCGGAGCTGGTTTTTAGGCCCCGCAGCCTCCCGCTAATGTGTCTTAACAGCGTCAGGCGACACGTGCACCGAGGGGACCGCGCCTCGGACGGGGAAATGAATACGGGACTTTGAGGGCCGCGGCTCTGCTGACGTGGGTTACGTTACATGCTGTTGACACGCACAGAGGTGACTTTGCGATTAATGGCGGTGCGGTGACCTCCTGCTCGGTAGATGGGGGGACGGAGGGGTAAATACATCAGGCAGTATCTATGCCAGAAAATTTCTGAAAACATAATCCCTGCTCGCTGCATCTGTAGCTGTCATTTCAGAGAACAGCGCCTGGTGAATGTATTGGAACATTTTCTGCAATTATCTATGGTGGGAATTCTCGTCCTCTGATTAGTTTAGCACAAGATCTTCATGTGGCAACCAACAGGGAAACGCACAATCAACAGTAGTACAGGCTGACACATTCCCCCAGAAAATACCACTTTGGTAGAAATTCCAGTTGTTTGGGTTTTCACACAATGGTAATCCATAGGTCATGGATTGTTTTTGCACCCAGATTTTTTTTTAACATGCCAAAAAAGCCACTTACGAACACAAAATCCAAGTCTGGTTTCAGAGAATCTGGAATTGTAAAGTTTGGCCCTCACAAATGGGATTTGCCAGCACAGAAAGTCTGCCTCCGTAGTAGACTTTTTGTCTGAGCAAGCTGCCACCAGAGTCTAATTTGTGGGCTCACTTGGTTGAGTCCCCAGAAAAAGTTAATGAACATCAACAACTTGCAAAGTTGTGGGTCAACATAAATGTTTTGTTCATAGTTTTCATCTCTGATTGACTCCCATCATGGGCAGGAGTATGTGTAGTTTATGTAGGTAGGAATGGGAAGAGAACACCCTCAAAATTGGAGAAGATAATCTGCTCAAGAGTAGGGGTGGGCGGTACTCACATAGTTTAAGTCCGTGGAGGGCGCTGCTTTTTCCTGCCGCTCGAGTAGATTTTGGGCCAGATGTATCAAACAGCTTTACCCATTCTGTGTCTATGGGAAAATGATGTTCATACATCTGACCCTTTCTACTGAGCGATTCAGAAAAGGGGGTGGTGATGAACAGAGTGTCTGAATTAAGCAGACCACTCTTACCCAGTCCAAAGATCAGGGCTTGATCCATCACCGTTATTTAGCTCACTGCCCTATCCCAGCTCAGAACCTGGCTATATGCAAATTAGTCTGTCCCTGGCCCAGTGCATCATGGGAACAGGGCAGACCAAACTACCAAGCCAATTCTTCACCAGAAAGGAGACAAGCTTCCGGGGACCGGTTTCTGCCATTCCAGGCGTCGTCGGCCCGGCTTGCTTGAATCCTGATGGAGCAGTGAGCAAGGGACTCATGTCTGAGTATACCCTTCCACGCTTATGGTGGACAAAATGATTCAGAAAAGGGGGTGGTGATGAACAGAGTGTCTGAATTAAGCAGACCACTCTTATCCAGTCCAAAGATCAGGGCTTGATCCATCACCGTTATTTAGCTCACTGCCCCATCCCAGCTCAGAACCTGGCTATATGCAAATTAGTCTGTCCATGGCCCAGTGCATCATGGGAACAGGGCAGACCAAACTACCAAGCCAATTCTTCACCAGAAAGGAGACAAGCTTCCGGGGACCGGTTTCTGCCATTCCAGGCGTCGTCGGCCCGGCTTGCTTGAATCCTGATGGAGCAGTGAGCAAGGGACTCATGTCTGAGTATACCCTTCCACGCTTATGGTGGATAAAATGATTCAGAAAAGGGGGTGGTGATGAACAGAGTGTCTGAATTAAGCAGACCACTCTTACCCAGTCCAAAGATCAGGGCTTGATCATCACCGTTATTTAGCTCACTGCCCCATCCCAGCTCAGAACCTGGCTATATGCAAATTAGTCTGTCCCTGGCCCAGTGCATCATGGGAACAGGGCAGACCAAACTACCAAGCCAATTCTTCACCAGAAAGGAGACAAGCTTCCGGGGACCAGTTTCTGCCATTCCAGGCGTCGTCGGCCCGGCTTGCTTGAATCCTGATGGAGCAGTGAGCAAGGGACTCATGTCTGAGTATACCCTTCCACGCTTATGGTGGACAAAATGATTCAGAAAAGGGGGTGGTGATGAACAGAGTGTCTGAATTAAGCAGACCACTCTTACCCAGTCCAAAGATCAGGGCTTGATCCATCACCGTTATTTAGCTCACTGCCCCATCCCAGCTCAGAACCTGGCTATATGCAAATGAGTCTGTCGCTGGCCCTGTGCATCATGGGAACAGGGCAGACCAAACTACCAAGCCAATTCTTCACCAGAAAGGAGACAAGCTTCCGGGGACCGGTTTCTGCCATTCCAGGCGTCGTCGGCCCGGCTTACTTGAATCCTGATGGAGCAGTGAGCAAGGGACTCATGTCTGAGTATACCCTTCCACGCTTCCGGAAGCTTGTTTCCTTCCCAGTACAAGAATTGGCTTGGTAGTTTGGTTTGCCCTGTTCCCATCATGCGCTGGGACAGGAACAGACTAATTTGCATATAGCCAAGTTCTGAGCTGGGATGGTGCAGTGAGCTAAAAAACGGTGATGGATCAAGCCCTGATCTTTGGACTGGGTAAGAGTGGTCTGCTTAATTCAGGCACTCTGTTCATCACCACCCCCTTTTCTGAATCACCTTTCTACTGAGCGGCAGCTTTCTCAACACGAGCGGCAACCTTCTCAACACCAGCAGTAGCAACCTGTCGTGTTGAGAATCATGCCGGGACTCGTCCTCGGGCTCGATTTTCTCGCTTGCCAACCTAAAGTTGGTGAGCTGAGCACAAGAAGAACATTACCATGCGGCAGTTGGCTGAGTTTTTCCGGAACTTCCGGAGTGGGCAAAACTCTGCAAAATCCACTGGTGGAGTCGAGTTTACTGCCGACCCCTACCAAAGAGGGAAACTAGTTACCTAGCTGAGAAACAAGAAAAAAGAATTGATTGTGAAAGATCAACATGCAGATCATTAGCAATTAAGACGTCACTGTCTGATGCTGTGGCTCAAACCATAGCATCAGTCAGTGGTGGTGCTCATCAACTCGCAGCCTGAACTCACAAAATACCAATATTTGGGCTCATTCTCCCAACAGTTCATCACCATCATTCAACTGAAATTGCACCCAGTATCAGGGACCTCTTGCAGTAGCCACTTTGCATGTGAGCATGTTCTATATTACTGAAGAAAGAACTGGCCACTCGTGATAAATGTGAGCCATCTAAGAGTCGGGCCTCGCTGAGGAAGCAGGAAGTGTTGTCAGTGCCCAGCACAAAGCCTGCTGGAGTCAGTCAAGGTGGCAAAATAATACAGTTGTCATTTTATTTAGGCCACCACATGCTGCCAACACCCGATTGGGAGCGCACCCCCAAAAGAGCTTCCCTGACTGTTATTAATTCATCAGCTCTCCAACTGTTTACTCCCAGGCGAGCCCAGCCTTCTGCCCCATGTTACTCTAACGCTCTGCAAAAGCATAAAACAGACTGTAAGAGGCTTGAGAGGACTTGGAGAAATGGGTATAGCACTCACAATAAAGAAAAGTATAAAGAAAGCCTCACCATATATAAGAAACTGATATCTGAGGCTAAAAAAGCTTACTTTTCTGAGCAGATACTGAAGGCCAACACTTTCTCCAGAGAACTGTTTAGAACTATTTCAAAACTGACTATCCCCACTAAACCCAGCTCACACTGCGGACCAGCACTGTGTGAATCCTTACCCTCCTTTTTTAGGAATAAGGTGTAAGGGATTTTTTCCTCCTTCTCCAAGGCTCAAGGGGAGGTGGGGGAAGCTGCAAACAGCCTCGAATCAAGGAGGACGTCATCTGATAGATAAGAGGGTTTTAGTCCCTTACAGATCACTGAGGTCCTTAATCTACTGTGTGCGGCTGGGTTGGGATCTACCAATGATCCCTGCCCGGTTGCCGTACTAAAAATCTGTTCTGAGATCATCGCAACCACTCTTACCCCCGTGTTTAACACCATCATCGATGTGGGTGAGTATCCTAGGAGGTGGAAATCCACCTCGATACTTCCCTTAACAAAAAAGCCCAATTTGGATGAAAACGATCCGAACAATTACAGACCAATATCCCGACTCCCGCTTCCGGCCAAGTTGCTGGAGAAGGCTATAAATCGGCAACTAAGCTCTTTCTTTCAGAGGGCTAAGGCTCTTGACCCCACGCACTTTGGGTTTCGTGCAGGTCACAGCACGGAGCTGGCCCTTGTCAAGGCCACTGAGGAGGTTAGAGCTGTGGTTGACCAAGGAGGGATGGCTGTGTTGATTCTGCTGGATCTGTCGGCAGCCTTTGACACGGTCCACCACGGGGTGTTGATGGACCGGTTGTTGAAGGCGGGGGTGGACGGCACGGCCTGGAGCCTCCTGAAATCTTTTTTGGCCGACTGAATCCAAACAGTTGACCTGGGGTTGGACAAATCTAAACCCTTTGCCCTCCCATGCGGGATGCTGCAGGGGTCCTCCTTGAGCCCTACGCTTTTTAACCCCTTCGCTGCTAGGCCTTTTCCCCCTCCTGTGCTAAGGCTTTTTTTGGTGTTTTGGGGTAGTGCGCGCTTAGGCCCTTGTAACTTTTTGACCACATAAGGGATCCGCGCCAAATTTGCGTCCTTTTCTTCCAACATCATGGGGATTCTAAAGGCGCCCAGGGTTTGTGGATTCCCTTGGAGGGGTCCCAGAAATTAACCAAAATATAGTGTTTTTTTTGTTTTTTTCAGAAAAATGGGAAAAACGGGCTGCAAATGAAAGCCTCTGGCTTTTTCCCTGAATATGGTATCAAAAAAGGGTTTGTGGGGCTGAATTCTCCATTTTCTCAGCTTTTAGGGAATGACAGTGTTTTGTCAGAGAACCGAAATTTTTCACTCAGTTTTGGCATTTTTCTGGGACATAGCCTATTTTTGCTATTTTTAGAGCTTTCCACCTCCTTCCAGTTAATGGTAGAAATGAGTTTGAAAGCAATAATGGATCCTGGAAAGCTTTACATTTCCGAAAAATAGACAAAATTCTGAATTCAGAAAGGGGTCATTTGTCTAAATCCATGAAGGGTTCGTTATAGAAACTAACAGTTAGATATTGGAATATTTGAAAATTTGTTGAAAACAACGGCCTTTTGTCTCAACGTTTTCACCTATAACTTTCTCTAATTTTGACAGCTCTTGGAAAGCAATATACCGTTACATCCGTTAGACCTTCCTGGTTGTGGGGATATATGGGACTTGTAGTTTCACCAAGAACCCGACGAACCCAGATCCAAAAACTGAGCAGCAACTTGCAATGGTATTTTTTCATTTACTGGGTATAGTGCACTTTGTCTTGGAAAATGTACACATGGAATAATCTGCATGAAAGACACCTATGTATGTATGAATTGGGTACAAATTATAGAGTTCAGAAACAGTATATAATTGCACATTTTCAAAGTTGGGAATACTCATACTAGCATGAGAATTATTGGTCATTTTTCATAAAGTTTTTTTTTCTACACAATATCTTTCATTCAAAGGCAGAAATGCAAGAAAGCTCAATTGGTAATAACAGTTGATTTACAAATCTGAATTACCCCAAGTGTCCCGATAAAAACGGTACCTCACTTGTGTGGGTCGGCCTTGTGCCTGCGACAGGAAACGGCGCAAAATGCAACGTGGTCACACCTAAATTTTGCAGTTACAAATTGACCCTTTTTTGGCAAAGTGCCTACCTGTAGTTTTTGCACCCTAGTTCTTCCGGCACCTAGGGAAACCTAGCAAACCTATACATTTTTGAAAAGTAGACACCCAGGGGAATTCAGGATGGGATGACTCGACTGCCTACCACCAGGTTTTGTTACCCAGAATCCCTTGCAAAGCTCAGATTTTGACAAAAAAAACACATTTTCCTCACATTTCTGTGGTGGAAAGTTCTGGAATCTGCGTGGATCAACAAATTTCCACCCACCCAGCGTGCCCCCAGGTCTCCCGAAAAAAATGGTACCTCACTTGTGTGGGTCGGCCTTGTGCCTACCACGGGAAACGGCACAAAATGCAACGTGGTCGCTCCTCAATTTCCCAGTGAAATCTTAAGCTCTTTGGACAAAGAGACTACCTTTTGTTTTTGAGCCGTAGCTCAACCAGCACCTAGGGAAACCTAGCAAACCTATACATTTTTGAAAACTAGACACCCAGGGCAATTTAGGATGGGGTGACTCGTCTGCCTACCCCCAGGTTTTGTTACCCAGAATCCCTTGCAAACATAAATATTTGACCAAAAAAACACATTTTCCTCACATTTCTGTGGTGGAAAGTTCTGGAATCTGCGTGGATCAACAAATTTCCACCCACCCAGCGTGCCCCTAGGTCTCCCGAAAAAAATGGTACCTCACTTGCGTGGGTAGGCATAGTGGCTGCGACATGAAACCGCGCAAAACGCAGCATGGTCGCATCTCAATTTCCCAGTGAAATTTAGCACGATTCGGACAAAAAGACTACCTTTTGTTTTTGCGCCGTAGCTCTGCCAGCACCTAGGGAAACCTAGCAACCCTATACATTTTTGAAAACTAGACAACCAGGGCAATTCAGGATGGGGTGACTCGTCTGCCTACCCCCAGGTTTTGTTACCCAGAATCCCTTTCAAACAAAAAAATTTGACCAAAAAAACACATTTTCCTCACATTTCTGTGGGGGAAAGTTCTGGAATCTGCGTGGATCAACAAATTTCCACCCACCCAGCGTGCCCCCAGGTCTCCCGAAAAAAATGGTACCCCACTTGCGTGGGTAGGCATAGTGGCTGCGACATGAAACAGCGCAAAACGCAGCATGGTCGCACCTCAATTTCCCAGTGAAATTTAGCACGATTCAGACAAAAAGACTACCTTTTGTTTTTGCGCCGTAGCTCTGCCAGCACCTAGGGAAACCTAGCAAACCTATACATTTCTGAAAACTAGACACCCAGGGCAATTCAGGATGGGGTGACTCGTCTGCCTACCCCCAGGTTTTGTTACCCAGAATCCCTTTCAAACAAAAAAATTTGACCAAAAAAACACATTTTCCTCACATTTCTGTGGTGGAAAGTTCTGGAATCTGCGTGGATCAACAAATTTCCATCCATCCAGTGTGCCCCCAGGTCTCCCGAAAAAAATGGTACCTCACTTGCGTGGGTAGGCATAGTGGCTGCGACATGACACAGCGCAAAACGCAGCATGATCGCACCTCAATTTCCCAGTGAAATTTAGCACGATTCAGACAAAAAGACTACCTTTTGTTTTTGCGCCGTAGCTCTGCCAGCACCTAGGGAAACCTAGCAAACCTATACATTTCTGAAAACTAGACACCCAGGGCAATTCAGGATGGGGTGACTCGTCTGCCTACCCCCAGGTTTTGTTACCCAGAATCCCTTACAAACATAAAAATGTGACCAAAAAAACACATTTTCCTCACATTTCTGTGGTGGAAAGTTCTGGAATCTGCGTGGATCAACAAATTTCCACCCACCCAGCGTGCCCCCAGGTCTCCCGAAAAAAATGGTACCTCACTTGCGTGGGTAGGCATAGTGGCTGCGACATGAAACAGCACAAAACGCAGCATGGTCGCACCTCAATTTCCCAGTGAAATTTTGCACGATTCGGACAAAAAGACTACCTTTTGTTTTTGCGCCGTAGCTCTGCCAGCACCTAAGGAAACCTAGCAAACCTATACATTTTTGAAAACTAGACACCCAGGGCAATTCAGGATGGGGTGACTCGTCTGCCTACCCCCAGGTTTTGTTACCCAGAATCCCTTGAAAACATAAATATTTGACCAAAAAAACACATTTCCTCACATTTCTGTGGTGGAAAGTTCTGGAATCTGCGTGGATCAACAAATTTCCACTCACCCAGCGTGCCCCCAGGTCTCCCGAAAAAAATGGTACCTCACTTGCGTGGGTAGGCATAGTGGCTGCGACATAAAACAGCGCAAAACGCAGCATGGTCGCACCTCAATTTCCCAGTGAAATTTAGCACGATTCGGACAAAAAGACTACCTTTTGTTTTTGCGCCGTAGCTCTGCCAGCACCTAGGGAAAACTAGCAAACCTATACATTTCTGAAAACTAGACACCCAGGGCAATTCAGGATGGGGTGACTCGTCTGCCTACCCCCAGGTTTTGTTACCCAGAATCCCTTACAAACATAAAAATGTGACCAAAAAAACACATTTTCCTCACATTTCTGTGGTGGAAAGTTCTGGAATCTGCGTGGATCAACAAATTTCCACCCACCCAGCGTGCCCCCAGGTCTCCCGAAAAAAATGGTACCTCACTTGCGTGGGTAGGCATAGTGGCTGCGACATGAAACAGCGCAAAACGCAGCATGGTCGCACCTCAATTTCCCAGTGAAATTTTGCACAATTCGGACAAAAAGACTACCTTTTGTTTTTGCGCCGTAGCTCTGCCAGCACCTAGGGAAAACTAGCAAACCTATACATTTCTGAATACTAGACACCCAGGGCAATTCAGGATGGGGTGACTCGTCTGCCTACCCCCAGGTTTTGTTACCCAGAATCCCTTACAAACATAAAAATGTGACCAAAAAAACACATTTTCCTCACATTTCTGTGGTGGAAAGTTCTGGAATCTGCGTGGATCAACAAATTTCCACCCACCCAGCGTGCCCCCAGGTCTCCCGAAAAAAATGGTACCTCACTTGCGTGGGTAGGCATAGTGGCTGCGACATGAAACAGCGCAAAACGCAGCATGGTCGCACCTCAATTTCCCAGTGAAATTTTGCACGATTCGGACAAAAAGACTACCTTTTGTTTTTGCGCCGTAGCTCTGCCAGCACCTAAGGAAACCTAGCAAACCTATACATTTTTGAAAACTAGACACCCAGGGGAATTCAGGATGGGGTGACTCGTCTGCCTACCCCCAGGTTTTGTTACCCAGAATCCCTTGAAAACATAAATATTTGACCAAAAAAACACATTTCCTCACATTTCTGTGGTGGAAAGTTCTGGAATCTGCGTGGATCAACAAATTTCCACTCACCCAGCGTGCCCCCAGGTCTCCCGAAAAAAATGGTACCTCACTTGCGTGGGTAGGCATAGTGGCTGCGACATAAAACAGCGCAAAACGCAGCATGGTCGCACCTCAATTTCCCAGTGAAATTTAGCACGATTCGGACAAAAAGACTACCTTTTGTTTTTGCGCCGTAGCTCTGCCAGCACCTAGGGAAAACTAGCAAACCTATACATTTCTGAAAACTAGACACCCAGGGCAATTCAGGATGGGGTGACTCGTCTGCCTACCCCCAGGTTTTGTTACCCAGAATCCCTTACAAACATAAAAATGTGACCAAAAAAACACATTTTCCTCACATTTCTGTGGTGGAAAGTTCTGGAATCTGCGTGGATCAACAAATTTCCACCCACCCAGCGTGCCCCCAGGTCTCCCGAAAAAAATGGTACCTCACTTGCGTGGGTAGGCATAGTGGCTGCGACATGAAACAGCGCAAAACGCAGCATGGTCGCACCTCAATTTCCCAGTGAAATTTTGCACGATTCAGACAAAAAGACTACCTTTTGTTTTTGCGCCGTAGCTCTGCCAGCACCTAAGGAAACCTAGCAAACCTATACATTTTTGAAAACTAGACACCCAGGGGAATTCAGGATGGGGTGACTCGTCTGCCTACCCCCAGGTTTTGTTACCCAGAATCCCTTGAAAACATAAATATTTGACCAAAAAAACACATTTTCCTCACATTTCTGTGGTGGAAAGTTCTGGAATCTGCGTGGATCAACAAATTTCCACTCACCCAGCGTGCCCCCAGGTCTCCCGAAAAAAACGGTACCTCACTTGCGTGGGTAGACATAGTGGCTGAAACAGGAAACGGTTCAAATCGTACGGTGGTGAATTTACATTACCTTATTGCAAAACTACCTTGATTTTGGGGGGGGGATCTGAATTTGTGGCCCGGGGCTCGGTGGTATTCTTTGCAAAGTAGCAAACCTAAACAGTTCTGAAAACTAGACACCCGGGGGAGTCCAGGGAGGTATGGCATGCATGGGTCCCCCAATGTTTTCCTACCCAGAACTCTCTGGAAACCTTAAAATTAGGTAAAAATTGCACTTTTCCAAACTTTTTGGCGTGGGATCGCCGTGCCGGCAAAAAAGTCGTACCACCCTGCGTTCCCCTTGTTCTCCCGAGTAAAAGGATACCTCACTTGTGTGGGTGCCCCAAAGCAGAACACCCCAAAAATGAATTTTGAAAAAAGTAGTTTTTACTCATATTTACGTTTTACAAATTAAGCACCCCAGCCTAAGTCACTTGCCTTTGGCCCACCCACACAAGTGAGGTATCATTTTACTCGGGAGAACAAGGGAAACGCTGGGTGGTAGGACATTTGTTCCGGCAGCGAGATCCCACCCAAAAAAGTATGGAAAAGTTGGTTTTTGGACCAAAATTTCAGGTTTGCAGGGGTTTCTGGGTAGGAAAACATTGGGGGACCCACGCATGCCATACCACCCTGGACTCCCCCGGGTGTCTAGTTCTCAGAACTGTTTGGGTTTGGTAGTTTCCAAAGATGCCTGCCAAGCCCCGGGCCAAAAGCTCAGGTGACCCCCTCAAAAAATAAGATTATTTGGCTAAAGGTAATGTTTTCGTCTCCACAGTATGAATTGGGCCTTTTCCTAAAGCAGCCGCTATGCCTACCCACGCAAGTGAGGTACCATTTTTATCGGGAGACCTTGGGGAACGCTGGGTGGGAGGTAATTTGTGTGAGCCCAGTGATGCCACGCTTTCCCACACTAAAACGTGTGAAAAAAAAAGATTTTTTCCAAGCAAAAAATGAGGTTTGCAAGGGATTCTGGGTAAAGGAACGTTGGAGGATCCACGCAAGCCATACCTCCTTGGAAGCCCCCGGGTGTCTACTTTTCAGAAATGTGTGGGTTTGGTAGGTTTCCCTAGATGGCTGTCTCGCACGGGGCCAAAAACCCGGGTAACCCCTCTTGCAAAAGCTGGTGGACATGAATTCTCCAGCTTTTGCAAGAGGGGTTACCTGGGTTTCTGGCCCCGTGCGAGACAGCCATCTAGGGAAACCTACCAAACCCACACATTTCTGAAAAGTAGACACCCGGGGGAGTCCAGGGAGGTATGGCATGCGTGGGTCCCCCAATGTTTTCCTACCCAGAACTCCTTGAAAACATAAAAATGTGACCAAAAAAACACATTTTCCTCACATTTCTGTGGTGGAAAGTTCTGGAATCTGCGTGGATCAACAAATTTCCACCCACCCAGCGTGCCCCCAGGTCTCCCGAAAAAAACGGTACCTCACTTGCGTGGGTAGACATAGTGGCTGCAACAGGAAACGGTTCAAATCGTACGGTGGTGAATTTACATTACCTTATTGCAAAACTACCTTGATTTTGGGGGGGGGGGATCTGAATTTGTGGCCCGGGGCTCGGTGGTATTCTTTGCAAAGTAGCAAACCCAAACAGTTCTGAAAACTAGACACCCGGGGGAGTCCAGGGAGGTATGGCATGCATGGGTCCCCCAATGTTTTCGTACCCAGAACTCTCTGCAAACCTTAAAATTAGGTAAAAATTGCACTTTTCCAAACTTTTTGGCGTGGGATCGCCGTGCCGGCAAAAAAGTCGTACCACCCTGCGTTCCCCTTGTTCTCCCGAGTAAAAGGATACCTCACTTGTGTGGGTGCCCCAAAGTAGAACACCCCAAAAATGAATTTTGAAAAAGGTAGTTTTTACTCATATTTACGTTTTACAAATTAAGCACCCCAGCCTAAGTCACTTGCCTTTGGCCCACCCACACAAGTGAGGTATCATTTTACTCGGGAGAACAAGGGAAACGCTGGGTGGTAGGACATTTGTTCCGGCAGCGAGATCCCACCCAAAAAAGTATGGAAAAGTTGGTTTTTGGACCAAAATTTCAGGTTTGCAGGGGTTTCTGGGTAGGAAAACATTGGGGGACCCACGCATGCCATACCACCCTGGACTCCCCCGGGTGTCTAGTTCTCAGAACTGTTTGGGTTTGGTAGTTTCCAAAGATGCCTGCCAAGCCCCGGGCCAAAAGCTCAGGTGACCCCCTCAAAAAATAAGATTATTTGGCTAAAGGTAATGTTTTTGTCTCCACAGTATGAATTGGGCCTTTTCCTAAAGCAGCCGCTATGCCTACCCACGCAAGTGAGGTACCATTTTTATCGAGAGACCTTGGGGAACGCTGGGTGGGAGGTAATTTGTGTGAGCCCAGTGATGCCACGCTTTCCCACACTAAAACGTGTGAAAAAAAATGATTATTTCCAAGCAAAAAATGAGGTTTGCAAGGGATTCTGGGTAAAGGAACGTTGGAGGATCCACGCAAGCCATACCTCCTTGGAAGCCCCCGGGTGTCTACTTTTCAGAAATGTGTGGGTTTGGTAGGTTTCCCTAGATGGCTGTCTCGCACGGGGCCAAAAACCCGGGTAACCCCTCTTGCAAAAGCTGGTGGACATGAATTCTCCAGCTTTTGCAAGAGGGGTTACCTGGGTTTCTGGCCCCGTGCGAGACAGCCATCTAGGGAAACCTACCAAACCCACACATTTCTGAAAAGTAGACACCCGGGGGAGTCCAGGGAGGTATGGCATGCGTGGGTCCCCCAATGTTTTCCTACCCAGAACTCCTTGCAAACCTTAATTAGGTAAAAATAGCACTTTTACAAAAATTTTGCCGTGGGATCGCCGTGCCGGCAAAAATGTCCTACCACCCAGCGTTCCCCTTGTTCTCCCGAGTAAAAGGGTACCTCACCTTAACAGAGTTACTCAAAAGACAAACATTCAAGCACGGCTATCTATTCCTCAAAGACACACACATACAGGTTGGATTTGGCACGAGGGCGAGTGATGGTTCAGTATATAAAATTTTATTAACAAGATATTTCAAAAAAATGAAATGCTCTGTCAATAAATAAATGCATAAAAACCGAACCAGTGACTCGCAACTCGTGAGCTGTAAAGCCACGACAAGGCACCAACCGTTTTACAGGCCATTCACGCACCTTTCATACCTGATACAAACAAGACCACTGACACCATCTGGAATAAAAGCAACACATTACAACAATCACAATAAGGGACAAGGTACACCCTAATGCAGAAAGAGAAAAAAAACAATTATTACTGCACACCCATCTAATCCGCAAGCACACACACATACTGGTTGGATTTGGCACGAGGGTGAGTGATGATTCAGTACATACAATTGTATACGCAAGTAATTTCACAAAAATGAAATACACTGTGTATAATTGCAAGTATGATAAACTGAACCACTGACTCACAGCTCGTGAGCTGTAAAGCCACGTCAAGGCACCAACCTCTTTACAGGCCATTCATACACCTTTCGTACGTGTGACACATTCAAAACATTCACACCGCCAGCCGCGGACCCATCACATTTCAACACTCACACCAGCAAACAGCGCCATTCAAGGGCCCATCACTTTCACACGCCCACATTTCTGACACTGGAACTACACAAATTGATGGACTGCGTGGAGTGTCACTCAACAAGCAGTGTGTGCAGTGACCAACAGAAAGTAACTACTCACACACCGCCAGCCGAGCGCCAGTCCACCCACACCACCAGCCAAGCACCAGACCATGCACACCGCCAGCCAAACACTCAGCGCACACCACCAGCCAAGCGCCTCTCCACGCACACCGCCAGCCAAGCACCACTCCGTGCACAGACAGCTAAACACCGCTCCACGCACACCCTCCAGCCAAGTACCACTCCGCAAACACCACCAGCCAAGCGCCACTCCACACACACTGCCAGCCAAGCACCATTCCACACACACTGCCAGCCAAGCACCATTCCACACACACTGCCAGCCAAGCACCACTCCACACACACCGCCAGCCAAGCAGCACTCCACACACACCGCCAGCCAAGCACCACTCCACACACACCGCCAGCCAAGCACCACTCCACACACACCGCCAGCCAAGCACCACTCCACACACACCGCCAGCCAAGCACCAGTCCACACACACCGCCAGCCAAGCACCACTCCACACACACCATCAGCCAAACACCACTCCATGCACAGACAGCCAAGTACCACTCCACGAACACCACCAGCCAAGCGCCACTCCACACACACCGCCAGCAAAGCACCACTCCGTGCACAGACAGCCAAGCACCACTCCACACACACCGCCAGCCAAGCACCACTCCACACACACCGCCAGCCAAGCACCACTCCACACACACCGCCAGCCAAGCGCAACTCCACACACACCGCCAGCCAAGCACCAGCCGGCACACACCACAAACACATTTAGAATTCTTTTTTTGAAAATGACACTAAACAAATGGAAATACCTACAAATCAGGTAACACAAATTCTTAAAATAAAAACTTTGCACTAATGCCAATCCTTGAAACAAACTAAAAATGTTTTACAGAATGCAGACCAAGCAATTCACTTTACAGCTCAATCAAACTCCCAATAGTTCTTTTGCGTGTGGTACGATTTAAAACAAGCTGACATACACAATGCAGGCTTAGAAGGACAGTCAGGACAGTATATACGAGACTCCTTCCGCACGCCTCTTCGCCAACAGACTCTGCATCTTCTAGTCGGAAAGTCTCTAGCAGTAGTGGAAGGAATAGATTCAGGAAAGTGGCGATCTTGCAATCTAGCCACTTCCTCCACCACTCCAAATCTAGGAACACTTGCCTGCTGCACAAGTACAAGGCTGCCTATTATAGACTCCTGAAACTTAAGAAAAGTCATCTTCGTCCCAGGACAAGACTTCTGGTACACAACGAAAGCATTAAATGATGCCAAGTGGAACAGATGGATAGCCAACTTCTTGTACCAAACGTAAGCCTTTCGAAGAGCAGCATAAGGTTCCAACCTCTGATCTACTCTGTCAACACCACCCATGAACTTATTGTAAGCTAGAATGCACACAGGTTTGCGCACTTCAGCACCCTGACCCCAAACAGGCACAGGTACAGTACTTTCATCGTGGATAGTAGTCAGCATGTACACATCTCTCTTGTCTGAATACTTCACAGCTAAAAGCTCCCCACATCGCAATGCCGTAGACTGTCCCCGCACAAGCCTTTTGCAAACAAGTTCCTTTGGGAAACCTTTACGGTTACTGCGCATTGTGCCACAAGCAACAGTGCCCACTTTGGCCAACTCCTTGAACAACTGCACACCAGTGTAGAAGTTATCTACATATAAATGATGGCCTTTGTTAAATAATCCTCTACCTAGTTCCCACACAATTTTCTCAGTTACTCCAAAAGTAGAAGGACAACCAGGAGGGTTAATGCGGGACTCCTTACCAGTGTACACCCTGAAATTGTAGACATATCCAGTCTCACTGTCACACAGCATATACAGTTTGATTCCATAGCGTGACCTCTTACTAGGAATGTATTGCCTAAAAACCAAGCGGCCCTTGAACAACACCAAAGACTCATCCACTGCAATTTCTTTACCAGGGACAAAAATCTCAGAAAAACGATCAACAAAGTGATCAAGGACAGGCCGAATTTTAAACAAACGGTCACAATCAGGGTGATCGCGTGACAACGCTAAACTATTATCAGCAAAATGCATCATCCGAAGAAGAAGCGTATACCGATCACGACTTATGACTGCTGGAAATACAGCTGTTACCATCAAGGGACTAGTGGACCAATATGAAGTAATTGATGACTTCCTTATCAAGCCCATCAAAAAAGTTAATCCCAGAAACTTCTTCATCTCTTCAACATTGGTGGGAGTCCACCGGATTGCTCTACAATAGGGCTTAAGGCTGGCACTGTTGGCCCTCAAATATTGTTCTGCATATAAATTGGTTTGCTCAACAATCTTTTGCAAAAACACATCGTCAAAAAACAACTGAAAAAAATTAATTGGCAGAAAATTCTCTGTATTCACTCTACACCCAGGAACACCAGTGAACTCTGGCAATGCCGGCTGCACCAAGCCAGGGGGAACCCAGAGGCCATCCCTATCAACGGGGGGAGCAGCCACCCCAGCCTGCAGCACCGAAACATCTTGCTGCTGTTCTCCAACGGGAAGCCTAACAGCCACAGATACTTCTGGCTGCACAACACCAACAGAAGACGTAGCATCCCCAGAGGGCTCTTCCTGCACTACACCAACGGGAAGCCCAGCAGCCTGAGATGCTTCTTGCTGCACTACACCACCGGGAAACCCAGCAGGCCCAGTTGCCTCTTGCCGCTCTACACCAATGGGAAGCCTAACAGCCCCAGATGCCTCTTGCTGCACTACACGAGCAGGAAGACGAAAAGCACCAGATGCCCCTTTGCGCACCACAGCAATGTGAAGCCTTTTGGGTGCAGGCTCCAGCCCACATGCCTCTTGCCGACGTAAAAAGAAAGGAAACCTTGCGGCCCTAGGCAGCAGCACAGGTGCCTCTTGGCCCACTACCGGCAACACAATGTCCTCCTGTACCATAGGCCCTTCATCAGCACTAGAAGAAGAGTCATCATCCGATGATGATGATTCCATGCGAAGAGAAAACTCACTGCCTGAATCTTCTGCCACTTCCTGGGAGTCCGAATCGGACTCAGACTCTGAACCATGGTCCGAGGAAGACTCAAAAAGCAAACCAAGAACCTGCTGAGCAGTAATCCTGCGACTAGCCATTATCCTTACAAAGCAAGAAGACTGCACACACAAGTGAACAACAACCTACACTGTGCAAAGTAAGAAGTAAACAAGGTAAGGCTTTCACTAAAAGATAAATACAATCCAAAACAATTTCACTCTTACAAAATATAGCTACACTCACCAGCACCTACTCTGTTGAGACACAGCGAAAAGAAATGAAATCCCACTAGAAAGAAAAAAAGAAATGACATTAGAAAACAAAGTGCACATCAAACACTAATCCTGAAAAAAAAAACACAGAGCCACACAAACTGCTAGAAGTACAACCTTTTTCAAAAAGACAAACATCAAGGAGAAGTAGTACAAAATACATTCACTTACCAAGCACAAGCAACTACACAAGCTGCAAACAGACACGCAACCTACAACAATCCAAACAGCAAAAGCCTGGAACAAGACAAAAATAGAGAAGAAAAAAAAATTACTACCACATTTCACAAACAATATAACAATTAAAAAAACAACACACAAATTTGCCCCCCAAATTAAAATTCGGCCAGATGGGCCATCAATTAGGGCTTAGACCAAATGAGATTAGATGAGTTTTAACATCAAGACACTGGATAATTTTTTGAATTTTTGTAAAGTGCCTGACCACTTTGGTGCCAGTCAGTCTTTTGCTACTACCAGTACCCATATCACACAGGGGCAGTAAGGACATTCATACACCTTTTGTACGTGTGACACATACAAAACATTCACACCGCCAGCCGCCCATCACTTTCACACGCCCACATATCTGACATAGCAACTACAGAAAATGATGGACTGCGTAGAGTGTCACTCAACTAGCAGTGTGTGTAGTGACCAACAGAAAGTAACTACTCACACACCGCCAGCAGAGTTCCAGTCCACCCACACCACCATCCAAGCACCAGACCATGCACACCGCCAGCCAAACCCCACTCAGCGCACACCGACAGCCAAGTACCACTCCACGCACACCATCCAGCCAAGTACCACTCCCCACACACCGCCAGCCAAACACCACTCCCCACACACCGCCAGCCAAACACCACTCCACACACACCGCCAGCCAAGCAGCACTCCGTGCACAGACAGCAAAGTAGCACTCCACGCACACCACCAGCCAGGCGCCACTCCACAAGCACCACCAGCCAAGCACCACTCACCGCCAGCCAAGCACCATCCAGCCAAGCGCCACTCCACACACACCGCCAGCCAAGCAGCACTCCGTGCACAGACAGCAAAGTAGCACTCCACGCACACCACCAGCCAAGCGCCACTCCACACACACCGCCAGCCAAGCAGCACTCCGTGCACAGACAGCAAAGTAGCACTCCACGCACACCACCAGCCAAGCGCCACTCCACACACACCGCCAGCCAAGCAGCACTCCACACACACCGCCAGCCAAGCAGCACTCCGTGCAGACAGCAAAGTAGCACTCCACGCACACCACCAGCCAAGCGCCACTCCACACACACCGCCAGCCAAGCAGCACTCCGTGCACAGACAGCAAAGTAGCACTCCACGCACACCACCAGCCAAGCGCCACTCCACACACACCGCCAGCCAAGCAGCACTCCGTGCACAGACAGCAAAGTAGCACTCCACGCACACCACCAGCCAAGCGCCACTCCACACACACCGCCAGCCAAGCAGCACTCCGTGCACAGACAGCAAAGTTGCACTCCACGCACACTAACAGCCAAGCGCCACTCCACACACACCGCCAGCCAAGCACCACTCCGTGCACAGACAGCAAAGTAGCACTCCACGCACACCACCTGCCAGGCGCCACTCCACAAGCACCACCAGCCAAGCACCACTCACCGCCAGCCAAGCACCATCCAGCCAAGCGCCACTCCACACACACCGCCAGCCAAGCAGCACTCCGTGCACAGACAGCAAAGTAGCACTCCACGCACACCACCAGCCAAGCGCCACTCCACACACACCGCCAGCCAAGCAGCACTCCGTGCACAGACAGCAAAGTAGCACTCCACGCACACCACCAGCCAAGCGCCACTCCACACACACCGCCAGCCAAGCAGCACTCCGTGCACAGACAGCAAAGTAGCACTCCACGCACACCACCAGCCAAGCGCCACTCCACACACACCGCCAGCCAAGCAGCACTCCGTGCACAGACAGCAAAGTAGCACTCCACGCACACCACCAGCCAAGCGCCACTCCACACACACCGCCAGCCAAGCAGCACTCCGTGCACAGACAGCAAAGTAGCACTCCACGCACACTAACAGCCAAGCGCCACTCCACACACACCGCCAGCAAAGCACCACTCCGTGCACAGACAGCAAAGTAGCACTCCACGCACACCACCTGCCAAGCGCCACTCCACAAGCACCACCAGCCAAGCACCACTCACCGCCAGCCAAGCACCATCCAGCCAAGCGCCACTCCACACACACCGCCAGCCAAGCGCCACTCCACACACACCGCCAGCCAAGCAGCACTCCGTGCACAGACAGCAAAGTAGCACTCCACGCACACCACCAGCCAAGCGCCACTCCACACACACCGCCAGCCAAGCAGCACTCCGTGCACAGACAGCAAAGTAGCACTCCACGCACACCACCAGCCAAGCGCCACTCCACACACACCGCCAGCCAAGCAGCACTCCGTGCACAGACAGCAAAGTAGCACTCCACGCACAACACCAGCCAAGCGCCACTCCACACACACCACCAGCCAAGCAGCACTCCGTGCACAGACAGCAAAGTAGCACTCCACGCACACCACCAGCCAAGCGCCACTCCACACACACCACCAGCCAAGCAGCACTCCGTGCACAGACAGCAAAGTAGCACTCCACGCACACCACCAGCCAAGCGCCACTCCACACACACCGCCAGCCAAGCACCACTCCGTGCACAGACAGCCAAGTACCACTCTACACACACCACCAGCCAAGCGCCACTCCACACACACCGCCAGCCAAGCACCACTCTGTGCATAGATAGCCAAGTACCCCTCCACGCACACCGCCAGCCAAACACCACTCAGCGCACACCGACAGCCAAGTACCACTCCACACACACCGCCAGCCAAGCACCGCTCCACGCACACCATCCAGCCAAGTACCACTCCCCACACACACCACCAGCAAACATGCCCAAGGGGTCGCTTCCTAAAAACTTTGTGTTAGTGGGCATTTTCCGCCCCCCCTGGGGGCAAAACGGCAAAAAAAACAGGCCGATTTGCCCCCAGGGTGGACAGAAAAACAAAAACACAATCATGTCCACCTGGAAGCGACCCTTACCCAAGGGGTCGCTTCCCAAAACAAACACATTGCCCCAACAAAAATCCCTGGTTCTAGTGGGTAATTTCTGCCCCCCCTGGGGGCAAAACGGCCGAAAAACGGGCCGATTTCCCCCCAGGGGGGGCAGAAAAACGAAAACATACTCAGACCCCACCTGGAAGCGACCCTTGCCCAAGGGGTCGCTTCCTAAAAACTAAAATTACATCCCTGGTGTCTAGTGGGCATTTTCTGTCCCCCCTGGGGGCAAAACGGCAAAAAAAAACGGGCCGATTTGCCCCCAGGGGGGACAGAAAAACGTAAACAAAATCAATGGCCGCCATCTTTGTAGAAATCTATATCCCTGGTGCTAGTGGGGAATTTCTGCCCCCCCTGGGGGCAAAACGGCCGAAAAAACGGGCCGATTTCCCCCCAGGGGGGGCAGAAAAACGAAAACATATTGCCAGCCAGCCTGGAAGTGACCCTTGCCCAAGGGGTCACTTCCTAAAAACTAAAAGTATATCCCTGGTGTCTAGTGGGGGCATTTCCGCCGCACAATCGCGACGCTGTGCGCGATCGTGAGGCAGAAATGCCCTGCAAAGAGACATCAGGGGAAAGGAAAATCTCTTTCCTCTCCCCTGATGCCTCTTCGCTGCCCCCAAACCCCCGCCAGCCTCGAAAAACCTACCTTCTTTCCCAGCGCGCAGGAAGCAAATGGCTTCCCGAGCGCTGGGAATCCCTGATGATGTCAGCGCGCGCTGTGCGCGCTGACGTCATCAGGGATTACCATGGGGGGGGGGCGGGGGCGGCAGCGGAAGCTCTTCCACTGCCGCCCCCAGCAAAACAATGACGATCTGAGAGCCTCGGGGGGAGCGCCAGCGCTTCCCCCGAGGGTGGGGCTGATGACGAGCTGGCCTTGTCATCCGCGCAGGACAGGTAAGCGCGATGACGAGCCCAGCTCGTCATTAGCCCCGAAGGGGTTAATATCTATGTCAGCCCTTTGGCGGCCTTGATAAGATATTTTGGTCTGCAACTTACATCTTACGTAGATGACACTCAAATTGTGTTATACATTCAACAAGGGTCCCAAGGGGTTATGTCAGCGAGATGCCATGATTGTCTAAAAGACCTTGCTGGCTGGATGGACTCCAACTGCCTCAAATTGAAGGCTGGGAAGACCGAGGTCATCATATTTGGGAACAACCCTAACATCTGGACCCCTGATATGTGGCCTGAGTCATTGGGAAAGCTACCAGTCCCCACCGGTAAGGTAAAAAACCTGGGTGTTATCCTGGATCAGAATCTTGATTTCGGGGATCAGGTTAGTGGAGTGGTTTCATCATGCTTCCATATCCCCAGGATACTAAGGAAAATCAAATTTTATCTTCCAGCCGTTGGTTTTAGGACAGCAGTTTCAGCCCTCATCTTGTCGCGCATGGACTACTGTAATTGTACCTGAATCTGAAAAAAAAACCACAGGTACAGACTGCAGTTGGTACAAAACGTGGCGGCGAGACTGCTGATAGGGATCCCAAGGTTTGCCTCGGTACGAGAGGGACTTTGGCAACTGCATTGGCTGCCAGTAATAAGACAAGCACAATTTAAAGCGTTGTGCATTGTCTTTAAAAGTCTGATGGGCATTAGCCCAGAGTTTTTGAGTAGGTTTTTCAAATGGTATGTGCCGGGGAGAGCGCTGCGCTCTGCCGAAGGCAGACTAGTTGTGGTGCCACGAATAAAAAAGACCAGTTGGGGAGAAAACAGCTTCTCATACGGTGCAGCAAAAGCCTGGAACAGCTTGCCAACTCATCTCAGGAATACGTCGGAGCTCCTCTCTTTCAGAAAGGGGCTTCAGACCTGGTTATTCAGGGATTAGATCTTCGTGCTCTCTAGGGAGTCAGTTTGCAGCACCAGGACGCTCTTGGGTATAAGTGCGCTTTATAAGCTCCCAATAATAATAATAATATAGCTCACAAATCTACATTTTTTTGGCTCATTTTTAGATTTAACATGAAATGGCGCTTGTGCCATTAATGTGAATTATAATCTACACATGTACAATGAGTATATCTATACAGAAAAGGGGCAAAATGCCATACCCCTTCAACCATTGATTACTTGTTGCGTCACTCATAGTTTGGGTCAACCCGCAGGAGTATGGATAAAGGTGACAATGGGTCAACACCCTTAAGCCAATGGCTCTTTTGCCAAAGTCATGGTCAGCACGCAAGGCAGCCATTTGGTGTCAGGGATGGGAAGTATTGTGAGAGGTGGCGTTTGACTTCTAACCATCTGCTCCTGCATCTGGTAGTGAGAGCCCTGAGAGACGAAATGAGTTGGTGTTGATAAGCCTAAAGGTTAACTTGTTAATTCTCTTCTCACATTCAATTATTCCTCTGTGGAGACCACAGCGTATCCCATTCAAAATATAATTGCCATATCTTTTTATGGCACTTGGTACTAGTCCAAAATTACCGGTGCTCCATAGTACTGTAGATCGCTGGTGATGAGGCCTTGGGTGACCGTTCTCAGTGTGTTGGGCGGGCGCAATCTGAAGACCTTCTTGAGGATTTACAAGAATACAAGTTCCCTTGTATTTCTGCTCCAAAATACTTTCGAAAGTTGGCGTCTGCTATGTGGTGAGCCATTTAGAGAGAGGCAGATACAGATACCTCACACAACCAGCTAGCTATATTGAAGAGCATCTTTACAGGCATTTAATGAAGCTTGAGATAGGTCACCGGAATATTCTATTTATTTTTCTTTGGTCTTGTGTAGCACATGCCAACTCCAATGAGGGTGATAGTACATTGGACCCTGAGAGTGCCAAATGCAGTTCAACTGAAGACAGTGACACCAGTGCTTAATTTGAGCCAGTGATTTCTGGTGGTCTTCACCAGCACTTAATCATCAATACTGGTGCTTTTTCCGGAGCATCAGTTAAGGACACATTAATTTACGGGGAGATTAAGTGATTTGCAGGATGTTGAGCTAATGCCGAGACTCGAGCCTGGTTCCCCAACTTCAAAGTCAGCAGCTCTGCCCATTACGCCACACCCTCTCCCCTCTTTCATGGTTAGTAAGTGGTTCTGTTTTAGGCGGCGCTAACAGGAGAAATGGGCTGATGCAAGCTGCCTCCTTACGCGAGCCCTGGCACGTATATTTTTTAACAGTTGGCCACTGAGTGACACGCAATACATGGATGAGTGCAAGTGAACAAGATATGCATGGTAGCAGTATGAGAGAAATCCTATTCTCGCAATCAGGATACGGAAATGGAACCACTGTATATAATTCCACCGGTTACACACCTTTATCAATACTTATTAAAGCCACAACGACACAGTACTAGCAGGGTTTTATTTGTGGAGCAATAGGAGCTGAGGTCCATAGTTTTGCTCAGAAATCCACGGCCGGTGCTATCGAAGATCGGGGTGTTGAATACCAAGGCTGCATAATCTTGATTCTACCTCATGCCTCAGTAATGCGCCACCAGACACTCTTTGCCTCTTTATCTCGCTCTTTCAGGTCCTTTTTTTAATCCATGCTTTCTCCCTTTGTCACAGTTTTTCGATCTTTGTCTTACTCTTTCTTTCCCTTTTTTTCCCTTCTCTCTCACTCTTGATTAAAAGCTGTTGAGGGAAAATAAGGGTCAGTTCCCAAACATAAGCGCTGGTGGGGTCCCCTTGCAACAACCGGCTCAAATTAAGCACTGACTGCACCTAATAAGAGTGACCTCATCTACTGCACAAACGTGTTTCCATATTTCACAACATTCTCTTAAGGCCCCACACACTGCAATCGCTTGCTGTTCCTATGTTTGCCTCCTGAAGGCCAGTTATTAAAGCAACCTATTAAGCTACTATACATACCTACTTAAAGTCAACAATTAAATATTGAATCTATGTCAACTATTAGTGCAAAGGAACACTTCTTTCAAGTGAATCCTGAAGACGGGCATTTCTAGACGCAGTTAACTCACTGAATCTTGAGCAGGTGAGTTGTTTCTTACAAGCATTTTTGTTCAGTGTTGCTGGCTGGGCCCATCATTTGTAGATGATTGCGTACCAACTTTGTGTGACTGAGGATTGTGTGTAAGTGAGTGCCCTTACAAATGTCAAATGTTTGGTTTTGCAAATGCTTGATGATTTTGGAGAAAGTGGTTCTTTTGTACCTGTAAGGGACTACTTGTGCTCCACTGGTGCAATGTTATTCCTTCAATGGTGGTAGTTGTCTTTTTATTAATTATGCATGTGTGAAACAGATTCCAAAGTAGTGCAAGAAATTGTCTTGCGTTGTGTATTTTCATGTAGCTGCAATGTCTATAGAAGCCAGAGAGGACCTTGTCTTCCAGCTCTGCGTTTCCCCTTGTCTCTATAAAAGTGTCAGTGACTGTGGTAAGGATCAAAAGGAAGGACTGTGTCACAGCTGATCTGTGAGTTGCTTGTAATTCAGAGCTACTTCTTATCTCCTTTGGGACCTTACTTCCAGAACCTTCGACCGCTTTTTAGGTTTCGCCTGCACAGCATTTGCACTGTGCTAGTGAAATCTCTTGTATTTAATATATCTTAAAAGGGGTCTCTTATAAGTTCCCAATGCCAAATTACTGTGTTCATTCGCTTTTTTGTTAACTTCCCCTGGCTGCACACATTTACAATGCTTCTACTAAAGATGTTCACACTGTTTAAGCGTTGTTCACTGTCAAGATAAGATCTCTTTCCACAGAAAAGGTAGACAGCTTCTAACAGTATTCTGGAATGCTTGCTTTTTATTACTTAGTTGAGTAAAGCAGATGCCTTAGCCTTAGAACGTTTGTGGCATTTCCTATTCATGCCTCAGTACTTTTCATTGCACTTTGTAGGCATTATTGGATCAATTTTTTCAACTTAATCTATTTGGTCATTATGAACAAATTCTAAATGTTGTAATAAACATTGCACATTAAAAATAAAGTTAGTATACGAGAGCTATGCTATATATTTACTACAAACAGGCAGCCACAAGTGCAGTTACCTTGCAGACAACAGGGTCATGATTTGAATGGTGCAGAAGGTTCATCAGCACCGGGCCCAAAAGTTGTCAGAACTCCTTTAAACACATAATATTGCTATATTTGAGTACTAAACAGACAGTCACATTGCTGTTAAAAGGGATGCAGGGACACCAGGGCCAAAAACTTTAGGGACCCTACTAAACCCAGATTATTACCTGTCAGACTGCAGGGGCATGATTTCAATGGTGCAGCAGGTGCAGTGACACCAGGACCAAAAGCTCCAAGCAGACCTCTAAACACCAAATATTGCTATATTTTACTACTAAACAGCAAGTCAAAATTATAGTTACCTTGCAGTTAAAAGCAACTTGATTTGAACGGTGCAGCAGTTGCTGTGGCACTGGGGCCAAAAGCTCTAGGGACCCCATTAAACCCAGATTATTGCAAAATAATACTACTAAACAAAGACAGTCACATGTGCATTCAGCTAGCAGGCAATAGGTTCATGATTTGAATGGTGCAGCTGGTACAGCAGCACCAGGACCAAACATTCAGGGCATTTAACAACGCTTGTTTATTATTGTAATCTTTGAGAGTTTAAACTGTGCTTACAGGGTGCGATAATTCAAAGAAATACTATCTTTTCTTGACACCAATAACATGTTTTTCTGTGTTGTCTGTTAAAACTAAAAGGGTTTCTACACCTGTTCTAAGTACACCTCCCTCCAATGGAGCACTCATATACTTCTATTAAAATGAGATGGAATGGTTAATTGTTTTTTAAAACCTAAACTTTTTTATTGCAGGTGTTTGGTGACCATGTTGTCGTGTATTTCTATAGGTTCTGATTCGATCCCCCTATTCCTGACCCTATTCTGGTTAAACTTACTAGCTAGTTAACTAACAGTCAGCCCATGAGGCAAGAAATTCCCCATGATGCAGATACCGTTATCTGACGCAGTCACACTACGGCACAGGAACGTGTTATCTGATTAGGTCATAACGCTTGAGATCTAATTAGACAAGCGATATTCCTCCAGCCCCTGATAAGGCATACGACGTTCTCATAACAAATCAAACCTATGACAACCTGGATAATCCGTGCGGCCATTGTTTTGATTTCACAGAGAACTTTAGTAAAGAATGTGCTAACGAGCAAGTCGTATGACATCTTTATTGACGTACCTATGTCCATCCTTACGTCAATCCCGGCACCTTTAAGGTATAAATATTGCCGACCTTGCCCTATGCAAACACACGCGTGGTGACAAGACGGAGCAGCCATACTTGCCGAAGCCGAGAGCAGAAGCAGACCCCGCAGGCAGCAGCCCCGCCTTCCTGACGCGCTGAGAGACGCGCTGCTATCTCAAGCCGAGAGACCCAGCACCGGCGCTTCTGGGCAGCCCTCGCAGGCAGCCTGGAATATCGAGAGCAGAGAAAGAGATACCATTCCTCATTCATCCTAAATTCCAGGTACAGAACTGAATAACCCCTCCTAGAGAATTCTTTAGTTATTCACTTGGCAAAAACAAACTTAAACTAAACTGTAACTTTCTATTCCCGCCCACGCATTAGACTTAGGTCAGGTACACGGGGTAGGCGTATTTAGAAACACCAGTTGAGTACGTTTAGTCAAATGTATATATGTATGTAAATATATTTTATTCATTTTAAACATCATATGGCTCAGAAACCATATCAATGTTTTTACAGTATTATTTTATACTATTGCTTCTAATGTATGCACTTTACTTAACTATAAGTATTGCAATGATATCGATCCATTTCTCTTGTACGAGAAAAGAGACTGATCAATAAATAACATCTTTATTGAACACGCCCGTCTCTTCCTTTTCTCTACATTCTGATGAGACTAAGAATGCACGTACTGACTGAGTAAAATAATTGCCTTGTGCTCACACGACTCTCGAGATTGACTCTTGATTAGGGGAGAGCAAAGTTGTCATGTTCTATGGTTGTCAGAAACTAAATCCCTTCTTGTCTAATCAGGGGAGTTAATCCTTCCTTGAACATTCGAGAAAGTTTCTAGCGAACTCTGAGCTTAGCTGGCAAACCCAAAAATTAAGTCTAGTATCGACAGTAGTAGACCTAGTTAACGTCTGGCCTAGGCCTCTACTGCTGTAGGCACTATTCCAATGCGCAGAGCCTATTGGGAAAATAGGAGCTACACTACATGGCGCCCAACGCGTTTGGAAAGGGCGATAAAACTAACGTAAGACATTTAGAGTAGCTACTGAAATAGCAGCAGCTGATACTACAGCACTCGATGCAGACCCGGATATAATACTCATCCAGGTCGCCAAAAGGAGAGCTATAACTCTAAAACTTATAGAAAATGGACTGACACCTAGAGGTGGCACAGTCATATTCGTAATCGAGGCACACGAATATCGGCAGACAGAGGTATACTATACATGGATAAATTTTCCAGCAGCAAATGCTGTAACAAAGTACTTCCACTATTACAAAGTAGAGGAACCTCCTAATGAGTACACTCCTTTCGAGGAGGTGGAAGTACCACTCAAATTCCAAGAGCATTTGCTCTTATTTGATGGCGCCCTAATACATAACAATCACATTACAAGGCTCGGTCCTTTAGGAAGACCAGGAGCAACGTGGCCGGTCCTAGCCGGATACACACCACATCCAGACATCGAAAGAATGCCTGCAGCAGAGCTGTTAATACAGCTAAAACAACTACTAAAAATTCACAGACAATTAGTTCAGTATGTAATGCGGACTTCAACAATTCAGCCAGCGATTAAACTTCCACAGCTGACCCCTCACCAGGGGAACACAAATAAAATCACACCACAGAACATCCAATCCTGCCTAGGTAAGGTTCCAGCTAAACGGGAACAAATACCATTCTGGTTGGCACAGAAAATTACCCAAATAGAGGCGGTGTTTCCTGACACCACCCCATTAGAAAAACACAGGATTCTGACTATATGTCTCCCAATGGGAATCGCACCACACATTGAGGACTGTGACACTTGGGGTACAGTCTTTGCTTCCATCTACACAAAAACGCACGGTGTCCCATCCATTTCGGTGATACCAGATGTGCTAAAACAAATTCAAGATGAATACGGTCCAGAACCTGCTTTAACTCTTGGTATGAAATTACTGAAAGACTTCAAGCAGGTCTCGGCTATATTATTAGCCAACATAAAAGGTGAGGCAGCAAACGTGGCGATCCGCCAGAGGTTAAAAGAGACAGATATAGCAGACCAACCAGCTGAAATTGCCAGAATCATAGAAAAATCCTATGAAGAACTAGGCAGAGATAGTCTAGGTGGAATACCAGTAAAACCGCAACTGACTACAAGTCCAGAAAAAATATTTTTTAATAATAATTCACCAAAAAAGAACTGGGATGGAAATAAACAATCCAATCCTAAGGAAAAGAAATTCCAGTCCAGAGGAAGGTCTCCTAGGCGAAGAGAGAAATCTCCAAACCCGAGACAAAGGTCACCTCAGAGTGAACCCTCTGGGAATAGATATAACCTTAGAAATAGGGATAATATTAAAAAACCTGATAGATATCAAGACATTGATACACGTCCCTCTCAATCTTTTCAGAATTCCTCGCAGAAATCGGAAAGAAGAGGACGATCAGAAGAGCACGCCAAGTCCAAAGACAAGGAACCTGCTCAACTGAAAAAGAAATCACAATTTCCAAAAAAGAAGGTAGCCAGTATCAAGGTAGTTAATAATGCCGAGAATACTGAGGACACAACTGAAAAACGGAGAATGGGCTCAGACAATGCTAGACAGCGCAGCAGAGGTGAGCATAGCTCGCAAAGTCCTTATGAATCATCTGGAGACAGTGGACACGAATGAATACCTTCAAGTGGAAACTGCAGATACCAGAGTTAGCAAGCCCCACAAAATATACGAGATAACATTACGTATAGAGGGAGATAAGACTAGGAAAATAAGGGGACTATTTTGGGATAACCTATCCAAGGGCTATGACATCCTTCTAGCTGAAAAAGACTGGCCACCAGAGTTTGTCAGGGAATGCCCTCATGGCGAAGAAGTAATTATGCCTGCCTTCTCGAATCAAATACCGATTCATAAAAAATATACACTTGCTAGAAAGTGGGCAGTGGCCTTAGCACCTGCTTTATATAAAAATCATGTAGGATGGGATGAGGATTCTCCTCCTCACAAAGTCCAGTTAAAATCACAACCTACTGCACAAAGGCAGTACCCAATTAAGCAAGAAGCTAAAAAACAAGTAAATGAAATACTAGATCAGCTAGAATACCAAGGGGTGATTGAAACTTGCACCTCACAAATGAACAATCCTTTATTTCCGGTCTCCAAACCAGACAATTCGTACCGTCTAGTTTTGGATTACCGACACCTTAACACATGTTGCAAAACTTTTGCAGTGCAAAACTCACACAGTGCTGCACTAATGAATAACATAGTGCGCAAAAAATACAAAACAACCTTGGACATCTCCAACGGATTCTTTTGTCAAAACATAGCACCAGAGAGCAGATATTTAACTGCATTCTCAGTAAATGGCACTCAAAAACAATTCTGTCGGTTAGCCCAGGGGTACAAGAACAGCCCGGGGGTATTCTCAGCGAGAGTAACAGAATTACTACAACTATATGATGATGAAGCATTATCTTATGTCGATGACATTTACTTAACAGATGATGACTTGGAAACTCACTTGAAAAGAGTGAACACCATAATACTTGGTTTCGCTGCAGAGGGTTACAAATTCAACTTCAAAAAGTCCAGAATTGCCCATCTGACGGTCCTATTCTTAGGATATGAGTTATCAAGTGAAGGCAAGAGCCTGGCAGACAATTTCCTAGAGAAATGTGCCGTAATCCAAGCTCCTAAAACACTAAAAAACCTACAGTCAATTCTAGGCTTCCTAAATTTCGGAAGAACTTACATTGCAAATTACGCAGAAAGGGTCAAACCCCTTTACGATCTAATTAAACCAGACTTTAAAAGATCCAGTTGGACTCAAGCACACACAGAAATTTTGAGATCCTTACAAACAGACATGCTAATTAAAACAAAATTAGAAACCCGTGATAATACACGCAACCTTGTGATCCGAGTCATCCCAGGGAGATGCGGATTCACATACCTAACCTCTAATGAGGGAGATAAGGTACCAATTGCATTCAAATCACATTTGCACACAAAAGCTGAACAGAGATTCAACAACAAAGGAAAAATTGTTCAAGCAGTTCAAACCGCAATAGCTAGAGAAAAAGACATAGCTGACGGTAGACATATCACAGTCAGAACAGCAGAATCAGCTTTTGAGGCATTAACAACACCGTGTAATTTACCAACAACAACATTGGATCCAGAATGGTTACAATGGGTAAATTCAATCACAACGGACAAAGTATATTACTTCTTTGATCCAGAACTAGAAGAATTAAAAAATCTAAAATATGAAAAAACGTATCCTCTGCCAATCGACATTCTGCCTCTACGACATTACGCCTGTGTAATCTATACAGACGGACATGCTCAACCCTCCGTTTGGGGAGAACATGCATACAATCCCACATGTGAGATTACAAAAGAAGTGTGGCACGGAGGTAAACTAAGACCTCTATTAACAAAATCACACTCAGTAGAAACTAATTCAGAACTACAAACTGAAATATTAGCTTTGAAAATGGCGCTAGATAATGCGGATCGCGAATTCCCGACACTTATAGTGTCAGATTCATATTTCTGCGTCAAAGCATATAACAAGGATTTGCAGACCTGGATTCAGAACGATTACAAAGATGACACGGGTGCACCAATAAAGCAGAGACTGCTCTGGGAACAGGTAGCTCTTTTGAAAAAAGAACTACCAAAGACTCACGTGACACACTCACTGAGTCACCAGCGTGATGGCGTTCACGTTGTAGGGAATTCATTGGCTGAAACAGCCGCAGCGGCAGCCAGTAAACCGGCTCCCGTAGATCGAAAAAAGCGTACATTAAAATACATTGACGGCGAAACATTGCTGGCAGTAAAAACGTCATCAAAAGGCGACTGCTCGGCGTTACCGATCAACTATCCACTCAATTACACATACATCATAGATGCAAACTCCATTCCTTTTGCTCGAATCCCTGGAGTGGGGGATAGAGTGATTCCAAACATGGACAGGAGAAACTTGTTAATCGCAGACGCACACATGGGCGAGGGTCTCAGACACCTTAAATTAAAAGATTCTCTGGAAGAATTACAATCACGGTACTGGTGGCCAGGCATGAGCCTGCACTACACCATGTTTGTAAAAAACTGCCCAAACTGCAACAGAGATCGCAGTGGGGAGAGAAGCAGTTTAATACCTCGTCGTATCAAGGCAGATAACATCACCACTAAAAAGAATGGCTTGCGATTAACATATACAGGCTAGTTCCCACTTATAATGTAGATCCACAGCACTCGGCTGACGTCCGGACTGTTATACAAGATTTGCGAGTCTAAATGGCATATACGCTAAGAGCATGCTACGTTCGACCATTGTTTTCACTCAGGCAATCCAGCCTGGGGGGGGAAAGAATGGCCAAATGAGCACAGCCCAGCGGGAATCTTCGCACTTCCTTCCTGAGGGTATGGGATGGTGTAAAGAAAAAACCAAGACAGAAAGCAATCTATAATAGAAAGGATATTAGGTTCGGGAGCTGGGTGGGTCAAACATCTAATAAGTGTCCAACGTAGTCTTAATAACTTGCCAAGAAATTCTCTGAAGGGATTCAGTCCGTACGAATTATTATTCGGAACTAGGATGTTGATCTCTGACCTTGATAGTCAGACTTCAGTGGTAACAGAAAAAAGCTTTGATGTCAAAGACCGTTTGGCTATTTTGCAGGACTTAAACAAAACAAGAAAAGACCTGAGCAACATACAGTTGAAAGAACAGCCAACGACCACTGAAGAATCACCACCTGTCCCAGCAAGACCTGTCTGGATTCCAAAAGTCGGGGATCTAGTCAGGGAGAAGATCGCGGTAAAGAAGGAATTTGGGCCTTCTTACAGAAAAGCAGTTCCTGTATTGTCTGTCAACGGGACAAGATCAGTTGTACTACCGCCACTTGCTGGAAAAAAGGAGAACCGAGTTGTATCCATCGACCTGGTAAAACCACAACATGTGGCCGATAACAAACAGTAGGCCAAGTGGACTCCCAATAAGTAGCAGAACACCAAGGTTTGCTACCAGTACAGAGGTCCTATCAAAGAGGCTCATCACATTCGAAACGCCTACGGAAGAACAACAAGGACTATGCAACAATGCAATAGAACTTAGACCTCTGAAAACCCAAATAAAGACATTTAGCAGAGACACACCAATCTATACAGAAGTACCAAGTGAAAATGCAAGAAACAAAAATCCTGAACCAATTGGAACAATTGACAGAACTGCATCCGGTTACTTCATCAACTTCGATGATTCCTCTGAAGGCTTCAGCGAACAAAAGACACAGCCATCATCAAAATCCTTTAAAGACAAAGGGAATGAACTTTTAAAACAACTGAAAGAAACATATCTAGTTTCTCCATGGATTGAATTTTGGGTGGGTTTTGGTGCATTTATCCTCATACTTTGGCTCATCATGGTATTTACTTTGGGACGCTTCATTGAGGGAAAATATGCTAAAATGGACACAGCAAGTCAGAACATCAACTTGGTCCTCAAACCACACACATCTTCACACGTCAAGAAACGAGAACTTTCTTCAGAACTTTCTTCAGCCAACTTCACAGCAATTCCAATACCTGGTGGGGTAGCCTGGGACAACACTGACTATGAAATTTATGGTCCGGTCGAGATCCTGAAATATCCACACCAAATCAAGATCTCCTTGAGTGATTTTGCAAAACCAAACTCATTTGCTGATGATTGGGACTTTGAAAGTATAAACAATATGATGTCTGACTTAGTAATGTCTGCTAAATTTACAAAACATGATTATTTGCAGGGTTCTACAAATTATGACAGCATGTACTGCTATAACCATTATGGTAACCATTTCTTGCATAAATCTGCACAACCTAGAAATGTTTTAAATTTTAATCAATGGGAACATTGTGCTACACCTCCAAAAGGGAGCTCTAGAACCGTATATGGCAAATATTCATATTTTTCAGGTTTTAACATAACTAATGCTGAAACATTTTATTACAAATTGTCAAACAAGACAGGGATGAAAACCATGATAACCAACACAAAATTGATATATTCAGATTCTTTCTTTGAAAAAATGAATACTTTTGGATTTGATTATTGGGACAAACATGTTGATTTGAAAAGTGTTTGGGGTACAAAAGAATGGCAAGTACAGGGTTTAGAAGCTTTGTTTAGAGCCTGCATGATCCCAGAACAAATGATATTTTTAAATGACACCGTTCAACAAACCACCTGTCTTGGCTTAGCCAAAATCAAAGATTTAAATAACCTGTCTATTCCAAAGCCAACAATGTTTAGCAATAACTCTGAAACAGATGAAGAAATAGACATAAACCATATACTTAACCAAAACAGAACACATCCTGATTGGAAACAATGGTTGATCTGGCCCACAGATACAAATAACTGTCAAGATAGATTCCTGAATAAAACACAGGGTTTCAAAATGACCAGGCCAGACCCTAGATATCCCCAAAGACATCACCCAGGGATAATAACAACCTACAGTGTGGGCAAATTATGCCTTCAATGGCTACAAACTTCCACACTGCCTGAAATTAAGCAACACCTAACTTTACTTACTGATGGTGCTGACTTGCGTGATTTCATACTGGGACCACGCAAACAGCGTCATAAGCGTTTCATAGCAGCCTCTGTATATGCAGCATACAATGAGGCCTGGAAGGTTACTCAAATTGAGACAGCAGAAAGAATACGGGAAATTGACCGTATTAATTTGGAAAAATCACTTTCTGTAGTGGACAATGGGTTAATGACTCTGTCCTCCAGAATTTTTTCATTGGACAGCATTGTGTCGTCAGCAATCGATATATTATCGCAAGACTTACTGTTATTACAACATGGTCAGTCACAATTGTGTTCTATTGTACAGCTTGGCTGGACGTTACAAAATCTGCGTTCAGGCTATGTGCCTTGGCGTTTAATCAACACAACGTCACTATTCGAAATCTTTAACCTTACTGATAGACAAATCGGTATGGCTCAGAAGGGTGCTGATTATACAATCTTGAGCATTGAAAAACTAGAAAGATTACCGTTGACAATGTCAGAACGACCTGTCAGTGAATGGATAATCCACGGAATCATAAATATTCCAATCTCAACCTTCAGGTTTCAATACTGCCAAAAATATATACAGGCTGGCATGTACGAGAAATTGGGAAAGGGGTACCTTAAAACAACATGGAACCTGCCCTATTCACATGCATGTGTCAGTAACAAAGGACAGAAAGTGTTTCTTAGTGGCAACAATTGTGCTATGTCACTAAGCGGCACGCTTCTGTGTAACGGTATTAGTTTGCACGGAGCCTGTGAAGGGAATTCATACAACCTTTCATGTCACCAGCAAGGCGCACCTGCAACTGAAATAGAACCATTCTTTCAAAGACTCTATAATGGGAGTTACATTCTTATTGTAGACCGCAGATGCTGTAGTCTTATGCCCGGTACTCCTTATCTCGTCACTACGACGGCGAAGGTCAAGTGCTGTGGACGTTCTTTGTTTCCCAGCTCCTTTCCAGACAAGGAGGCAAGGGTATGGCCCGGATTGAAGATTACTTCTATTCGAATAGACACTTTAAGCAGAATGAAAACAGTGCTTCTTCAGACGCCTACAAGGCTCACGTCATCTAAAGAAACGTATGATCTACAAGTCGCAAGGACGACTGCAGAGATACATACATTATTATCAACTAATTCCCCCGTACATTTCGCGGAAATCCTGAGCGAAATCTTAAATATTTCTGATACCACAGGGGTCTCAAAGGTATTTAAGACAGTATTTTCGATGGCATTAACACCATTCAAAGCCATACTGGGTATTTTTCCAGACTTCGTCCATTCGATTTTTGGCGGACTTCCCCTGATCCTAGGACTAATTGCAGGAATCCTATTCCTAGTCCTTATTTTTCGTTATGGCAACCCATGTCACAGAACAAAATCTCACGACAATGGAAGATACGATCCTAGCCATTGGATACCGGGACCGGATATCAAAAATCCTGGGACTATCCCGGCTTAGAGACCTAAACATGACTTGGTTTCTATCATTTCGACCAATGTGGCAAAGGTGTGTTTTACCTGTACTAAGGTGTCTGCTATGCGGAGAAGAATGCGTGTTAGACACCTGTCTGACGCTACAATCGGATGCGCCGGTGGATGCAGATACACTGTTGGTTCCTACCAAGGTTCACGCACTGTGCTGCCCTCAAAGGCTGCCAATTCTGATGACGGCATTCCTGGAATCTTCACCACTGCGATTGAAGAGTAGTGAAGTTCAAGATGAAAGCAGCATCGAACAGGTACGACCTTCTGTCAGCAATGCAAATCAGAATGTCAATGGAGACAATCATGCGCATGAATGCATGGTTACCCCTATTTCCGACTTAGAGGAACTTTCCCATGAAGCTGTTGACAGTTTTTTCGAAAGCCTGAATGATATGATGTTCTCTCCGGAACAGAAATAGAGACTTTTGAGTAAACTCGCACACGGCGTTCCCTGAATTCGGCCTTCAACTTTAAAAATAAAGTCACATGAACAATTACAATCCAGTTCACGGACAGCAACTTTTTTCAGCGAGCCCCTAAAATATTTTTCTATATATTTTTTTCCGGGACACTGATTTTCTGCTTAAAGTAAGAGACTATTCCTAGAGAACTAAGATTTCTATTTTAGATACTTTATAGACTTTATAGGCTTTAGCTGCCCGCTGGTATGTTCACAATAGATTTTATGTGATGAAATGGTTTCGACTTTTTTTCTGTATAGCCATATTAAGAGCCATTTCATGTGTATTTCTCATATACCAACAAGCAATAATGCATAACAATGCGTGTTTACTTTTGCATTTAATTCATAGCTTAAGTGCATACAATATATATGACTGCAATTTTTCAGTATATTTGAAAATTTCGAAATACATTTTGTGTATTTTGGGGTGGTAAGGTATACACTATACTCTATAGTATGTTGTACTATGTTATACTATGCATAGATTAGTAGATATGACCATAGTTAGCGTGGAGTGGGTGTCGTGTATTTCTATAGGTTCTGATTCGATCCCCCTATTCCTGACCCTATTCTGGTTAAACTTACTAGCTAGTTAACTAACAGTCAGCCCATGAGGCAAGAAATTCCCCATGATGCAGATACCGTTATCTGACGCAGTCACACTACGGCACAGGAACGTGTTATCTGATTAGGTCATAACGCTTGAGATCTAATTAGACAAGCGATATTCCTCCAGCCCCTGATAAGGCATACGACGTTCTCATAACAAATCAAACCTATGACAACCTGGATAATCCGTGCGGCCATTGTTTTGATTTCACAGAGAACTTTAGTAAAGAATGTGCTAACGAGCAAGTCGTATGACATCTTTATTGACGTACCTATGTCCATCCTTACGTCAATCCCGGCACCTTTAAGGTATAAATATTGCCGACCTTGCCCTATGCAAACACACGCGTGGTGACAAGACGGAGCAGCCATACTTGCCGAAGCCGAGAGCAGAAGCAGACCCCGCAGGCAGCAGCCCCGCCTTCCTGACGCGCTGAGAGACGCGCTGCTATCTCAAGCCGAGAGACCCAGCACCGGCGCTTCTGGGCAGCCCTCGCAGGCAGCCTGGAATATCGAGAGCAGAGAAAGAGATACCATTCCTCATTCATCCTAAATTCCAGGTACAGAACTGAATAACCCCTCCTAGAGAATTCTTTAGTTATTCACTTGGCAAAAACAAACTTAAACTAAACTGTAACTTTCTATTCCCGCCCACGCATTAGACTTAGGTCAGGTACACGGGGTAGGCGTATTTAGAAACACCAGTTGAGTACGTTTAGTCAAATGTATATATGTATGTAAATATATTTTATTCATTTTAAACATCATATGGCTCAGAAACCATATCAATGTTTTTACAGTATTATTTTATACTATTGCTTCTAATGTATGCACTTTACTTAACTATAAGTATTGCAATGATATCGATCCATTTCTCTTGTACGAGAAAAGAGACTGATCAATAAATAACATCTTTATTGAACACGCCCGTCTCTTCCTTTTCTCTACATTCTGATGAGACTAAGAATGCACGTACTGACTGAGTAAAATAATTGCCTTGTGCTCACACGACTCTCGAGATTGACTCTTGATTAGGGGAGAGCAAAGTTGTCATGTTCTATGGTTGTCAGAAACTAAATCCCTTCTTGTCTAATCAGGGGAGTTAATCCTTCCTTGAACATTCGAGAAAGTTTCTAGCGAACTCTGAGCTTAGCTGGCAAACCCAAAAATTAAGTCTAGTATCGACAGTAGTAGACCTAGTTAACGTCTGGCCTAGGCCTCTACTGCTGTAGGCACTATTCCAATGCGCAGAGCCTATTGGGAAAATAGGAGCTACACTACAATGTTTAGCTGGCGGCATGTTTTCTTTTTTCCTCTCACCAGCTTGCCAAAGGCCAGACCTGTTGAATTTGCCAATGCTTCTCTACACATTTTTTCCACTTCATTGTTAGCAAAGCTGGCAGGGTTTTAAAAACAATTGCAAAGTAGCGAGATACAGAACTTTGCAACTTTCCGCCTATCAAAATGCACAAACCATGTCTGGAGTAAGAGTGTGATCCATCTTTACTTATTTATTTATTTATTTATTTATTTATTTATTTATTTATAACGTTTTATATAGCGCGAACTTGATGCACAACGAAGAACACTCATTTTGCATAATGTGCTTAGATATAGTGAAGGTAATGAGCAGTAAAAACTGCGATTTAATTGTAATATAGTGATTACAGGCACTAGACTCTTAGGGCTAATATTTACTTCCCAATGTGCAAGTTTAACATGCATTATTTGCCAAAAATGTACAGCGAAATTAGCTGCGGTAATTAATTTCTTGGTGAACATTTCATAAGTTTCAGCTGTTTTATAAGAGAAACACATGTTTGTGGTCCAGCATTTTATTTCTGTGGTAATTTCAAGGCTGCAGGTCTGATCAGCAATGAAGATACGTCTGGACACGGTTGATAAATCAATTATTGTGAAACAAAAGTAATGACCGCTTATGTTATTATATTTCCTTAAAATAATGTTTTCTCATCCTAAGTACTTTGGATGTTAACGTTTTTGGGCTGTGCACAGCTGTGTGTGTGTAAGAGAGAGAGATGTGTGTGTGTGTGTGTGTGAGAGAGAGAGAGAGAGAGGTAAATACACACTTTATTACGGTTAATGGCCGGTCCTCGTAATAATAGGCATGTTGGGCCTCATTTATGAAAAGTGACGCATCATTGCGTGAAAACAGCGATGCGTCACTTTTCATTGCGCCCTCCTTGCGAGACCAATGATGCGTCATATTTACAGTATGACGTATCATGGCGCAAGAAGTTACAGATACGTCAGTATTTCTGACATATCTGTATGGCGCAAAAGTGACGCATTGTTGGAGTGTGTCACAAAAGTGTGAAAGGTGTGAAAGGGCCTGCGTCAGGCCTGCTGTGAGGTAGGCGTAAGAAATTGATGCATTTGTGTCCTAGAAGTGACGCAGTGAAATCTTATAGATTTCACTGCGTCACTTCTATGACCATGTCTTGCGTCAGAACGCCCCCCCTGCATACATTATACCTGGCGTAGGTATAATATAGCGCAGGGGTTTACAAAGTGACGCATCTACCTAGATGCGTCACTTTGTAAATATGGTGCAACAAGGCACATTTTTTACGCTGCTGGTGCGTCACAAAAAGTGACGCAACGGCGGTGTAAAATTGACGCACAGCCTTATAAATGAGGCCCGTTATGTTTTGTGTGTGTGCGTGCGTGTGTGTGCGGGCCTGCCTGCGTGCATGCATGCGAGTGTGCGCATGTGTGAGAGAGAGAGAGAGAAGTAAATACACACTTCATTACGGTCAATGGCCAGTCCGCAAAATAATAGGTTTGTTATGTTTTGTGTGTGCGTGCCTGCCTGCTTGCATGCGTGCGTGTGTGTGAGAGAGAGAGAGAGAGAGAAGTAAATACACACTTCATTGCGCTCAATGGCCAGTCCGCATAATAATAGGTAAGGACTCTTGAAGTACTAGCACTTTAACCTTCTAGCTTTATTTATTGTCTTAACTAAACATGGACACTCAAACAATTCTGAGGAACATTTCAACCGATTAAAATGACAATGGCTGTTTACAAAATTAAGGGCATCAAGGGGGAGGGGAGGGCATAGGGGGAATGGGGGGAACTGTCCTTTAAAAAAAAATCTCATTCATCTGTTTTAAAATTCTTGCCAACTGTTTTTTTTTTAACCTAATTATTTTTTTACTGTAATGATTTTAATTAATAGAACAGTTAATAAAACTCAATAAAATTCAATTATATAGGTATGTTATGTTGTGTTTGTGTGTGTGTGCGTGTGCACGCATGTTTTCGTTCTGGAGAAGTTGGAGAGGTGAGGTGAAAAGGAACAGCTGTACCAGAGACAGATCAGGCTCTGACAGGAAGGAGTCATAAATAGGTCCCTTGAGATTTCCGGTATAGACTTTAAGATTTAATATTCAAGATTTAAGATTTACGGTTTAAGATTTATGGTTTAAGATTCATGGTTTTAGGATTTAAACCGGCTCTCTGCTGGTTTAGGTCGGAAGCAGAATTTTACGTCCGAGGTCTTTGAAGCACCGACATGTTGGGAGAGCCTGTTAGCCATCTGTAAATGGCCTGCGGAGTCCGCGTCGGCTCGTACACCATATACACCGCACATTGTGAGAGGTCATATGTGAGCCTGGTTCTTCAACTCTGTGACAGTCGCTGCCATTTTATGGATTTTTGTGACCCCGGGCAAAACATGTTTTGGGGCTCCTTGATCTGAACAACCTTTAAGTTTGTTACACATATGTTAGCCCACAGGGTGCCCAACAACATTGAATTACACTTAAACTTTCAGAAATGGGGTCAGGCAGAAGCAGATGAACTATGTCAACATCCTTTTCATGACGACACTGGTTAGAGAGGGAAAGACTGAGAGGCAGAGTAAGGCAGAGATGAGAGAATAGTTGGAATGAAGAAATATAGAACACTACCACAGGTTGACCAATTATTTTGTTAATGAATCTGCAAATATGCTTTTGGATTAATGAATTAGTGAAGGGATGAATTTTGCTAGTGGATATATCACTGCACATGGGGGCATTGTCATTTTTCCTCTGCAGTGTTCCCGGCTCCATTCTTCAGGCTAAATAAGTGATCGCCGCGACTGTCACTGTGATGGCCCAAGGGTGGTGGATGGGGCCAGGGGCGTAACACAGGCCCCCTCAGCCCACGCGGTGCGGTGGGGCCCCTAGCTCCAAGGGGCCCCCTCGGCACTGCACTCTGGCCAGAGCACTCTGGCCGGAGAGCTCCTGATTGAGCCCGGAGGGGGGCCCCCTAAGTACCGTGCAGGGAGGCCCCCTCACTTTTCGTTACACCAGTGGATGGGGCACCTGTCATCAGGTCTCGTCTGTTGACAGCGTATAGGCTTTCGCTGTGAGACGTGTTGTGTACTATAAGGGGCTTGGCTCCCGCCCATTGCTTCCCATTCGTTGGCTTCATTGTCACTCTTAGATGCACATGTCATGAGAAAAAAATCACTGTGATGCAGCCAGCACTGCCGGCATCATGGTGCTTTTTTCTAACTTTCCTTTTGGCCATGCTGCTGTACAACATGGCTCAAAGACATTAGCAAGGTCAATACATTTGCATAGGCGAGGCCCACTGGCTTTGCCAATCTCTGTTTTTTAAATGATGCCATACTTGGGCTACCTCTAAATAACCCCACAGGTCTGCCTACTGAAAGAACGAGTGAGTGAACAGAAAACAAAGCCATGGGTGCATGAATGATTATGAGTGAATAAGTAAATATACGAAATAACAAATAGACATTCCACCTAATCAAGAGATTTCAGACTACAGAACTAATAAAGCGAGTAAATAGCAGACTAAGAGGTATATTTACAAGCCCCTTTTGCCACAGGAATGTGACTTTTAAAGACGTTCCTGTGGCGATGAGGGCTTTGCCTTATTTACAGGGTGGTGTTAAGCCACTTAAAGCCGTCTTGTAAATAAGGCACCCTTTCACGCTATACTTAGCATGAAAGGGGCAGGCAATGGGTGTTGCGGTGGGCGTACCGCCTCAACACCCATTGATTTTGACGCTGCCCCATATTTACAAGGAATGCGTAAATATGGTGCAGCGCCAAAATGAAGACCAGGGAAAACCTGGTCTTAACATGGCGAAATGAGGAGACGTGCATTGTGCAGCACACTAGAAACAGAAAATCGCCATGAATGATTGCTTATTTGTAGGAAGGTGTCCCTTCCAGCACATAACCAATCATTTCTCCCAATGCACTATGGTGCAATGATGCCTGCGTTGGTGCCAGACAACCTAATTTAGCGCCAGCACTAGGAGAAATGCAAGGGTGGACCGTATCTTTTTAAATACGGCGCATCCCTGTATTTTCAGAATGGTGGACCTTGGCATTAAAAGTTTTGTTTAACGCCACGCTCAGTCATTCTGTTGTACATATGCCCCTAAGATTCTTGGGTAACATCTGACTGCACACACCAGGAGCTAGTCAGAAAGCCAAAAAATAATGATAAGAAAATAACAAAGAAGGGAAGCTTTGAGTCGGACAAGTATTAAAGAACAAGAGCATTAGCACAAAATGCCAAAGTAAAGTACCACAAATATATGAAAAATATGACCTTATGTAAAAAAAGAAATCTGCATATCGGGTCATATTGTATGGGCCGTCAAAAATTGCCAAGCTTGTGTTTTTGGGGCCACAAACCAAAACATTTGAGTAGCACAGGTTTGAACATTTTTAAGAACCAAAACCACAGATTTGGACACAGTCTGAGGTGATGTTTTGATTACAGACGTCAGCTTCCGATTCAGCAACAGGGCCAAAGTGGAGTGGTAATAAAGTTGTAGCCGTTGTTATGATAAAGTATCCAACCATGTTCCAAAAGCAGGCGTTTTCCCCCCAAAAATGTTTTATAGCTTTCTTCCACCAATGTGACGTTTTCCAATTAGGCCTCGTTAGGCCGCCACCTGTATCCACAGTCTGCGCCGGCGCCGCCATCTTGACCACCAGGCAGTGTCTGTGACACAGAGTCTCGTCATGTGGCAAAAACATGGAGGTGTGGATGTCAAGCCGTAAGCAGCTGTGGTGATACGTGGGCTCCTGTGCCAACCAACAAAACAAAGTCTCAAATTTTATGGTAATCCAAGCTGTTAAGTACCTGCCAAAAATGGGACAGATTCATGAGAAAAGTAGGAAAAATATAGGGAGAGATCTCCGCCTCTCCACGAATGTATTTTCTAATTTTTTTTCAATTCTCAAACATTCTCAGAAGAGTATGGCTGAAAAGTTGCACAGGGGACATTTTTCCAGGCATCTGCTTGGAAGGACCAGGTGACTTACCCTGAGGAATCTTCTAACTGCTTTGCCGACTTCTCCATAGTGATGAAGTGACCAAATGAAGAATAGGGTACTCAGTGCAAATATACCTTTTTCTGTGCGCGGGGAAAATATTCTTTCCCATAGAGAAAGCCCTCCAACCTCACCAAAGCTGGGGGTGATCTGTTCCTCTTCCCCTTACATTTTCAACCAAATCCAAACTTACGAGTTTGTGGGTGTTTCCAAAATTCCAAGAAAAAACATACCTTGGAGCACCCACTTTCCCACCGATTCAGTGGGATTTACCTCTGTGGAGATCACATTCATGGCAGAGACCTCCACGCCCATAAAGGGGTTTAAGTCTACTGGGAATTCCTTTGAGGGCCACCGGCAGGTATAAATGACCAAATTTACGTTTCTGAATAGGGCCCATTGAGGCTGAATTAAAAGTCTAAAACTCACATTTTATGGGCAATGTTCTTGATGCATTTTCTGTTCCCACCCGGAAAAGAGCCGCTGAAAATGCAATATGCAAGCGGGTTCCTGTCAGCTATGGATTGCTTAACCAGAAACGTTTCTGTGGGCAACTTTTAGAGTGTTTTGGCTTCTGCGAGCCAAATGAAGGAATAGGTGGCCCACATTGTGTCATTTTGTAGACCTGAACCATTGCCTGTTGTGTACATGTTTCCCTTTGTTAAGACACAATCACTTAAAGTATTGTGCCATGCGATATTCACTCCCAAAATGTGGGGACCCTAGGCACCTCATGGCGAAAAATGCTATATAAGAGAACAATATAATACAGTAACACATTTCATCCTAAAATGCTTGCCTACAAACTAAGGGCAGAATCTTGCTCTGTGATTGGATTATTTTCTAAGGTTTGTACCTTTTTTCTCTGAGCTGAAAGAAAGATGGCTAGCAATATTGAAGTTCCGAGAATAATCAGTCTTGGAATGTCTGTGCGAGCTTTGATCACTTTATACGTATACACAAGGATGTATCATCGTTTTCATTTATTTCATGTGTTGTTTTGCAGAGTAAACGTAAATGTGTTTGTATTTATATAGCGCACTTCTACCCAGAGGTCTCGTAGCGCTGTATTCAAACTGCTGTGGAACCCTTCCTGGCTTTCCTGTGAGATGTCCACTCCTGGGCACCCACAAGGTGAAGCCAGGCATCCAAGCGCTGCTGGGGCTGTTGTGGAGATTAAGCAAGCTATTGCCCAGGTCACAGAGTGGGAGCCATGAGGCGAGAATTATCAGGTCGAGGGAGATTGAGTCCAAAAGCCGCCGAGGCGGTAATTGAACCCTGGTCCCAGGCCAAACTTCTGCATCAGGGTCTGGCACTCTAACCATTGAGCCACGCTCCTCCACAAGTGCTCAACCAAGCCTGGAGCTCTCTTAAGAGCACTAGTTGAAGGGATGGTTGCAGAAAAGAAGAAATGGTATCGGCCTAACAGTAAACAAGGGTGTTTAGATCAGCAATGGGTTGTGCACTAAGGTTGTAACCTGAAACATAGTACACATATGTGATGTGGTAAGTTTTTTGACCTTTCGAAAATTAGACAAATCATTTGGCAGGTGGTTGTGGACTTTTGGATATTATAACAGCAGGACGCTTTTACACATAGAGTTGTGTTCCCAAAACATTTGCCCCTCATGTGATCATTGGGAAATTTCTTTTGGAAAGCCGACTTTATGCATCTAGCAAATTGACAGGCTACCATCACTTTTGGACGATAGTTCGGCATTGGGCTATTCAACACTGTATAGAATAAGCTGGTGGCCTAGCGGCTCAAGCTGCCACCTTTGGAATCTGGAGACTCAGGTTTGAATACCGGCCTTAGTGCTGAGCTCAACATTGTGGGCAGGTTGTCGCCTGACACCTCAAGTAATGTGCAGCACTCTGTTGCTTCACAGTTAGGTTTACGCTAAAGAAGTACATACCCATTGCTTGATTGTTGTTCATCACATTCCTAGAGAAACAGGGTCATTAAATTTGAGGTCGACCATGAATCCAGTTGTATGCATTTGTACAGTCTTGAGATGGATCAGTAGCTTCTCTATGAGGCTTCAGTAGAAGTGAATTGCGGATCCAAGATGTGTTAATAGTTCTCATTTTTAATGCTTGTTCCTATTGTAACAGAGAAACCAATTCATGTCAACACTCGGGTGAGTTACTGTAATAATCAGAAGTCCAGTAGCCAAGGTGTATATTGTTTGTATGATGGTTTATTAGTCTTAGTTGCTGGTAAGTAATATGTTCCAATAGTGAGCTTCAATTATAAGCCCGACCAGGAGTTGCCTCCCTGCTGCTCAGCCCATACGCCTATTGACACTCCAGCACCTCACAGGCAGCAGCGGCCGGCACAGGTAAATGCGTTGGGGCGGGGGCGGGATGCAGTGGGAGCAGGGGAAGTCGGCAGATGACGGACTAGGTATAATTAAATAAATAAATAACACCTATTCCGTCATCTGTCAGCTTCCACCCCACCGCACCCTGCCCCGCCCTACTGCACTTACATGTACCGGCCGCCGCTGCTCACAGGCACACAAACATTCCATTGCATCACCATGCACCAACATTCCACACAGGACACTCATACTGGCTGAGCAGCAGGTTATGACAGTTACTGATTTAGGTTATACCATGTTGCAACTTTTCAGAGGCACAAAGCCCATAAGGTGAGCATCTCTACTATTCCGGAATGATATCTTACCTCCCAGGCTGGGGTGGATGACCTAATGAAGATCGGGACTATGGTCTTAGAACATGTCCAAGCAGATGACGGCAAATGGTGCAGAGTGGTGTTCAGAAGCTTTTAGTAGGCAAGGGTATATTTTGCTTACGTACCCCTGTCTCTCTTCAAAAGAGATGCTTTTGTATGTCCAATTTTGTGCACTGTCGGCACATTTTTCCAAAATACTCAAGCACCACTGTATGAGCATACTTACCCAATAGTGGAATGCAAGTGGATCTGCAAAGATTGTGAGACCTTGGAGCTCATATTGGTGAAAAGCTAGTCTGAGAATTCAGGGTGATGTCCCCAGAATGACACATTTCCAATCTAGCAAATTATCAAAATGGTGAAAATGTCTTTAACCCCTTCGATGCTGATGACGGAGCGGTTCCGTCATCAGCATCGGCTGGGCTGTGCTGATGACGGAACCGCTCCGTCATCAGTACAGCCCTCGGGGGGAGCGCTGTCGCTCCCCCCCTGGGGCTCCGATCGTGTTTGTTTTTTGGGGGGTGGCAGCGGAAGACCTCGCGCTGCTCCCCCCGCACTTCCTGGTGACGTCAGTGCGCTGTCGCGCACGCCGACGTCATCAGGAAGTGCTGGACGCGCTGGAAGCCATTTCTTTCCAGCGCGTCCAGCTAGCAGGTAAGGTTTCTGCTCTCCGGTGGGGCAGGGGGGCCATTTCTCGGTGCCTTGAGGCATCGGGGGGGAGGAAACACTGTTTCCTCTCCCCTGATGTCCCAATGCAGGGCATTCCTGGTTCAGGATCGTGCACAGCGTTGCGATCCTGCACCAGTAATGCCCCCACTAGACACCAGGGATGTTTTTTTTCATAAAAGGAAGCGACCCCTTGGGCAAGGGTCGCTTCCTAGGGCCATAATTTTGTTATTCAGACTTTTCTGCCCCCCCTGGGTCGAGATCGCTCGTTTTAGCGAGCGATCTCGACCCAGGGGGGGCAGAAAAGCCCACTAGACACCAGGGATGTTTTTTTTCATAAAAGGAAGCGACCCCTTGGGCAAGGGTCGCTTCCTAGGGCCATAATTTTGTTATTCAGACTTTTCTGCCCCCCCTGGGTCGAGATCGCTCGTTTTAGCGAGCGATCTCGACCCGGGGGGGGCAGAAAAGCCCACTAGACACCAGGGATTATTTTTTTGATAAAAGGAAGCGACCACTTGGGAAAGGGTCGCTTCCTGGGGCATTTTTTATTAGTTTAGACCTTTCTGCCCCCCTGGGGGCAGATCAACCGTTTTATTCGGGAATCTGGACCCAGGGGGGGGGGGGGCAGGAAAGCCCACTAGACACCAGGGATTGTGTTTTTATTCGTAAAGGAAGCGACCCCTTGGTCAAGGGTCGCTTTCAGGGCCATCAAAATGTAGTGTAGACTTTTCTGCCCCCCCTGGGGGCAGATCGCCCATGTTAGCGCGTGATCTGGACCCAGGGGGGCAGAAAAGCCCACTAGACACCAGGGATTTATTTATAATTGTAAAGGAAGCGACCCTTGGGGAAAGGTCGCTTCCTAGTGGCCCATAATTTTTTTTAGACTTGTCTGCCCCCCCTGGGGGCAGATCAGCCGTTTTTTGGGCCACATCTGGACCCAGGGGGGGTAGAAAAGCCCACTAGACACCAGGGATTTTAGTATATTTTTAAAGGAAGCGACCCCTTGGGCAAGGGTCGCTTCCAGGGGGCATTATAAATATTGTAGACTATTCTGCCCCCCCCCCCCCTGGGGGCGGAGTGGCTGTTTTTTTTTACAGTTTCTGGTCCCAGGGGGGGATAGAAAAGCCCACTATACTCCAGGTTTTTGTTTTTTATAGGGAGCGACCCCTTGGCCAAGGGTTGCTTCCTTGGGCCCATTTGTTTTCTGTATGTTCTGCCCTGTCTTTATTTGGCCTCTCTGTCCTCCGTAGGGTTGCTTCCAGGGGGCCCACGTTTATAATGATTTATAATCTTCCCCCCTTGGGTACAGCCACCCCATTTGTGACATACCCTGTGACATAGCCTGTTGTAATGTGTGTTGTTTTTGTTTCTTCTAATGTGTATTGTTTTTTTTTCTCTTTAGATTGTTGCAGTGTGTGGTTCTGTTACTGGTGGTTCTGTTGTTCTGCTGTTTCTGTAGTTGCATGTGTTTGGTAAGAGACCTTTTTTTTGTTCAATTGTAATGTAATTGTTTATTTTGCAAAGTGTGTAGTAATACGAGTATGTTTTGTTTCTGTTTGTTGTGATTGTAAAACATGTTTTGCATTTGTTTTTGATGTGTCCTTCTGTAGATGTAAGTTTTTTTTCTTCTTTCTAGTGGGATATCGTTGCCTATTTGCTGTGTCTTTGCAGAGTAGGTGCTGGTGAGTGTAGTTGTGTCTTGTAAGTGAATTGCATATTTTTTCTAAATATAGTTTTTTGTGAAAAAGTCTTACATTTTTTATCTTACTTTGCGCAGTGTTGGGGTTGTTGAGTTGTTTGTGCAGACTTCTTTATTTGTAAGGATAATGGCTAGCCGCCGGATTACTGCTCAGCAAGTTGTTAGAATGCTTTTTGATTCTTCCTCTGACCATGGTCCAGAGTCTGACTCTGATTCTGAGCCAGAGGTGGGAGGTGAAGATTCAGGTAGTGAGTTTTCTCTACACATGGCTTCATCTGATGATGAAGACACTTTGAGTGCTGATGAAGCTACTTTTGGTGTGGATGATGTGCCTGTGGTTGGGGAGGACATTGATGTGCTTGTGGTTGGGGAGGACATTGCTGTGCCTGTGGTTGCGGAGGACATTGCTGTCCCAATAGTGCGGCAAGAGACATCTGGGCTGCTGCCTGGGGCTGCTAGACTTCCAGTTGGTGTAGTGAGACAAGAGGCAGCTGGGCGGCGGCCTGCGGCTGCAAGACTTGACGATGAAAGTTCTGACCTCTGGGTTGCACCAGGCATGGTGCAGCCGGCATTGCCTGAATTTACTGGTGTTCCAGGGTGTAGGGTGAACACTGAAAACTTTTTGCGTATTGATTTTTTCAAGTTGGTATGGATGATGTGTTTTTGGCAGAGATTGTAGCGCAGACTAATTTGTATGCTGAAAATTTTTTGAGTTTTGAGGGTGAACAGTGCCAGCCTTAAGCCCCACGCTAGAGCTACCCGGTGGACTCCCACAAATTTAGAGGAGATAAAAATGTTTTTGGGTTTAACTTTTTTGATGGGCTTGCTTAGGAAACCATCAATGGCTTCATATTGGTCTACTAGTCCCTTGATGGCAACAGCTATATTTCCGGCAGTCATGAGTCGTGATAGGTATTTGCTTCTGCTGCGGATGATGCATTTTGTTGACAATAGTCTTGCTTTGCCACGAGATCACCCTGATTGTGACCGTCTTTTCAAGATTCGGCCTGTCATTGATCATTTGGTTGATCGATTTTCTGAGATCTTTTATCCTGGGAAAGAAATTGCAGTGGATGAGTCTTTGCTGTTGTTCAAGGGCCGCTTGGTATTTCGGCAATACATTCCTAGTAAGAGGGCACGCTATGGAATCAAACTGTATATGCTGTGTGACAGTGAGACTGGATATGTCTCTAATTTCAGGGTGTACACTGGTAAGGAATCCAGGATTAACCCCCCTGGTTGTCCGTCGACTTTTGGAGTGACTGAGAAAATTGTGTGGGAACTTGGTCGTGGATTGTTTAACAAAGGCCATCATTTGTATGTCGATAACTTCTACACTGGTGTGCGGTTGTTCAGGGAATTGGCCAAAGTGGACACTGTTGCTTGTGGCACAATCCGGTCAAACCGTAAAGGTTTCCCAAAAGAACTTGTTTGTCGAAAGCTTGCTCGGGGACAGTGCAGTGCATTGCATTGTGAGGAGCTTCTAGCTGTGAAGTTTTCAGACAGGAGAGATGTCTACATGTTGACTACAATACATGATAAAAGCACTGAACCGGTGACTGTTTGGGGTCAGGTTGCAGAAGTGCGCAAACCTGTGTGCATACTGCACTACAATAAGTACATGGGTGGTGTTGACAGAGTAGATCAGAGGTTGGAACCGTATGCTGCTCTTCGTAAGGCTTACATTTGGTACAAGAAGTTGGCTATCCATCTTTTCCACTTGGCAATCTTTAATGCTTTTGTTGTGTTCCAGAAATCTTGTCCCCAGTCAAAGATGACTTTTGTAAAGTTTCAGGAGTCTGTAATAGGCAGCCTTGTTTTAGTGGAACAGGCAAGTGTTCCTAGAGTTGGAGTGGTGGAGGATGTTGCCAGATTGAAAGATCGGCACTTTCCTGATACAATTCTTCCTAAAACCTCAAAAGACTTTCCCAGTCGGAGATGTAGAGTCTGTTGGCGAAGAGGTTTGCGAAAGGAGGTTCGCATGTACTGCCCCGACTGCCCTTCAAACCCCGGGCTGTGTGTACCTGGTTGTTTTAGATTGTACCACACGCAAAAGAATTTTTGGGAGTATCAATGAGTGGTAAAGTGAACTGGTTGGTCTTTATTCTGTAAAACTTATTGTTCAGTTTCAAAGTTTGTATTTGTGTAGTCTTTTTAGATTTAGTTGTCGAGTTAGTAGATTTGTATCAATTTGCAATTTGTTTTTGTTTCTCTTTTATTTAAAAAAAACCTAAAGTATGATGTTGGTTTGCGTGTAGTGTCCATTGTCTGACTGTGTGCATGGTTTGGCGCTTGGCTGCCGGTGTCTGTGGACTGGTGCTTGTCTGGCGGTGTCTGCGGACTGGTGCTTGACTGGCGGTGTGCGTGGTCTGGTGTTTGGTTGGCGGTGTGCGTGCTCTTGCGCTTGCCTGGTGTTGTGTTTGGATTTGTCTTTGGCTGGTGGTGTTCGTGGAGTGGTGCTTGGCTGGCGGTGTGTGTGTGGAGTTGCGCTTGGCTGGTGGTGTGTGTTGAGTGGCGCTTGGCTGGTGGTGTGTGTGTAGTGGCGCTTGGCTGGTGGTGTGCGTGGAGTGGTACTTGGCTGTCTGTGCACGGAGTGGTGCTTGGCTGGTGTTGTGTTTGTGGAGTGGTGCTTGGCTGGCGTTGTGTTTGTGGAGTGGCGCTTGGCTGGTGGGGTGTGTGGAGGGGCGCTTGGCTGGTGGTGTGCATGGAGTGGTACTTGGCTGTCTGTGCACGGAGTGGTGCTTGGCTGGCGGTGTGTGTGGAGTAACCCTGGGCGAAGAACTACGCTCCGTTCGCGGAGCTTGCGGAGTTTCGGCAGCTCCGCGTTCCGCGGAGAACGCGTAGCTGTCGATTACTCCGCGATCCGGTGCGTAGCGTAGTTCTCGCGCGCTGAATAACATTATCGCGTGCGCGGCAATGGCTTACCTTCGTTCTGCGTTCGTTTTTTCCTGGTCGCTTGTGCCACCATGTTTGGAAACACTCTCGCACAGTCCCGTGCGACTGTGCGAACGCGATAACGTCATTTTGATGCGAGATAGCGTCATAAGGATGCGCGAGGATGCTTTTTGGTAAGATCGAGTTGCCGAACACGCAGAAACTGCATTCTTGCACAGAATAACTCGCGAGCATGTTAAAACCATAATAAATTACCATTTTAGTTAGGAAAAAAAAGCAAAAAACCTTAAAGTTGTACCTTTGGCTTTATTTTTAGGGGGGAAGGACCCCTCTTTTTGTTTCTACTCTTGTTTTGCAGAGTAAGGAGGAAGGGCTCTTGAGTTTACAACTTCCTGTTCCTGTCCACCAGGCTCCTCCCAGTGCTTTGTCCATGTGGTGCTCACTTTCCTTTGGATTTTGAGCTGGAAGGATCACTTTCTGTCTGTGTTGGCTGCATTACTGATTTACCTTGGATTTAATGAGGACTTTTTGAATTGGAATTCTCTTTTTCAAGTAAGTTTGTGTAATGTATGAGTGATGTAGACTTGTGCTTGTTTGATTTGATTTTTTTTTTAACTACAGTATTCAATCCTGGAATGAAATTATTGATGGAGGCCTGTACTTTCATGAGGTCCCAAATTGTAATTTTTTTCTAACATTGCATTTTGTGGAATTTAAAATGTTTCTAATTTTTAAGCCAATATCTGACCCTAGTACCCCATGTAGTTAGTGTGTAGGCATGCATGAGTTCATTGTATTAACTTTCTGTGGTTGGCCTGGCCATGTGTTGGCGGCCATTTAATGTTTCCAGCCACTTTGCTCTTGCCATAGGCCTCCAACCTTGTGGCCTACTCTGGCAGTAGGCCATAGGTACTACTCATAGGGTCATGAAAGTTAATCAACTGTTTTTGTGGTGTACCCTTAATGTGAAAATCATGGATGGCTTGGATTGATATAGAAAATCTTATTTTTATGTGTGGGGTATTTCTGGTTTTGGGTGTGTTTAAACTTTAAATACTCTGTCAATTTCTGCCATTAGGTAACCATAGGAATACAGCTTGGGTAGTTTTGGTAACTTCGCACAGTGTGAGCACGTGAACTTACATTTTTTGTCTTGTTCGCGCACTCAATGTACTTGCTCGGGAACGCGAACACGACTTTTTATTCCATTCGCGCTGCCGAACATGCCGATTTAGCATTCTCGCGGACAATATGTCCCGAGTTGCATAAAAGTTTCTCAAAAATGTTGCAGGTGTTTCTTGTGCACCTAAAAAGTCCTCATTTATGTTATGTTGTCATTTTGGTTGTAGTTTTCTCTTTTTGGAGCATGGACCACTTCCATTTTCTGTCCTCTATGTAATTTTTTTTTTTTTTTTGGGGTGGGGTGACCAATTTGGGCGGTGGTGTGGTGTGTCCATTTTCTGAAGCAAAGCATTGTCCCTTTGCCATAGGCATTATTGTCTGTCTTCTCTTTCTTGTCATGTTGTTGTTGGTGGCCAGGCCATGTGGTGGCGGCCATTTTGGGTATGCTTCCTTTGTGATTTATTTTGCCATGTTGTTGTTGGTGGCCAGGCCATGTGGTGGAGGCCATTTTGTAAAGTTGTCCATGTTGTTGTTGGTGGCCAGGCCCTATGGTGGTGATCTTTTTGTGTATGCTTCCTTTGTGATTTATTTTGCCATGTTGTTGTTGGTGGCCAGGCCATGTGGTGGAGGCCATTTTGTGTATACATCCTTTGTGATTTTGCCATGTTGTTGTTGGTGGCCAGGCCATGTGGTGGCGGCCATTTTGTGTATGCTTCCTTTGTGATTTATTTTGCCATGTTGTTGTTGGTGGCCAGGCCATGTGGTGGAGGCCATTTTGTAAAGTTGTCCATGTTGTTGTTGGTGGCCAGGCCCTATGGTGGTGATCTTTTTGTGTATGCTTCCTTTGTGATTTATTTTGCCATGTTGTTGTTGGTGGCCAGGCCATGTGGTGGAGGCCATTTTGTGTATACATCCTTTGTGATTTTGCCATGTTGTTGTTGGTGGCCAGGCCCTATGTCGGCGGCCATTTTGTGTGTCCTTCCTTTGTGCTTTTGCCATAGGCATAGGCCTCCAACCTTGTGGCCTACTCTGGCAGTAGGCCATAGGTACTACTCATAGTAGGGTCATGAAAGTTAATCAACTGTTTTTGTGGTGTACCCTTAATGTGAAAATCATGGATGTCTTGGATTGATATAGAAAATCTTATTTTTATGTGTGGGGTATCTCTGGTTTTGGGTGTGTTTAAACTTTAAATACTCTGTCAATTTCTGCCATTAGGTAACCCTAGGAATACAGCTTGGGTAGTTTTGGTAACTTCGCACAGTCTGAGCACGTGAACTTACATTTTTTGTCTTGTTCGCGCACTCAATGTACTTGCTCGGGAACGCGAACACGACTTTTTATTCCGTTCGCGCTGCCGAACATGCCGATTTAGCATTCTCGCGGACAATATGTCCCGAGTTGCATAAAAGTTTCTCAAAAATGTTGCAGGTCTTTCTTGTGCACCCAAAAAAACAGAATTTGTCATTTGGTTGTTGTTTTGGGAGCCTGGGCAGGGGTTTCTTTGTATGTGTTTTTGCGGTGTTAGGTTTACAACCTCTGTCTTAGCCATGGGCTATTTATTCCTTGCACATTAACCTGTCATGTGCAGCAGGCATCCACGTTTTTCTGTCCATATTGGTATCTATAGGCCTGCTTGACTTTATTGGTTCTTTCTGGACTTCATGTGGCCTTTGAGCTGTGGTGCTGCTGGACTGGTATTATATTATTAGTCTTCTGTTTTGTCTTTTATACATTGACCTGTGTGTCTTTCAATTGTTCATGTTGCCTTACTGCTTGTTTGACTGATGTTGTTCTGCCTTCTTTACTTGTAGGTGCACAAAAAAGACTGAGGAGGTGCTGGTTGTTTTTTCATCCATCGCTCGTTCTACTGCCAGACGGACGTCCTTCAGTTGTACGCCACGTGTGGTGTGTGACTCATCTGACCAGACATCTCTGCAATTTGTGCTGCTGTGAGCTGACTGACATCAGAAGAAGATGGGCCCTAAGAAAGCTACCAGGTCCTCCACCACAAAGAAAGTTGCTGCGAAGAAGGAACAGCAGAAGGAAGTGTCACTTAAGTCTGGTATGGACCCCAAAACCTTTTTTGGCACCCCAAAAGGTACGCCTGCAGCAGCGGGGTCTGGGGTGCAAGCTGGGACCAGCACATCTGCATTAGTTGGGGCAAGCCAGCATCCCAGGGCCAAGCACATGATGAGGGTCGAAGAGGTAGCCAGCCTTCTGCTTGCGAGCAGTGATACTGAGCCAGAACTAAACTTATCGCTGTCTCAAAGTAGTACACAATCCACGCAAGATGGAAGTGCTCAACAACCACCGCCAGCAGTAGATGTTCAACAACCACAACCACCGCCCGCAATAGGAGTTGTTCACCCACAACCACAACCACTTCCCGCAACAGTTGTTGAACAACCACAACCACCGCCCGCAACAGTTGTTGTTGAAAAACCCCAGCCCGCAATAGTACTTCCTCAAGAACAACAACCACCATCTCCGCACCAAATAGTAGTAGTTGTTCCTCCCGAAGTCGGGGCAGTTCAGGAAGTAGAGCCTCCTTCCGAGCAAGAAGAAGAGGAAGCCACTTCTGTAGGTGATCTATTTCCTTTGAATTCACCAAGGGAAAGGAGGGTTAGTGCATCGAGTTCTTCGCAAAGCATCCCTTCCGATGACCTTGATACGGATTGGCAGCCACAACTATCTGCGCATTCAAAGGAGAGACATCCCAAGAAGACCATGCTAGGAAAAAGGAAGTTTCCAGGCAGGCTTGAACTTATGGAGGTCGATGTAGGTGAGCAGGATACTGCTGGTGATAAAGACGGGTCTGACACTGTCATCATCACAAGCGTTATTCCTGGTGCAGAGGATGTAGAGACAAACATTTTCACCCTATCCAGAAATGCTGCAATGACTGATGAGCAGGTACCACGCATAACTCCTACACACTCAACACCCACAGTAACACCAGCTCCAATTTTTTCAACAGCGAAGGCCCGGCAGCATCCGACATCCAGCAGAAGCGCCACTTCAACAGAAGGAGGTAGTGGCAGTACTAGGACTGAGCTGTCCCATAGTGAAATTCCACAATCCTCCAGTCCATCCGGCATTGGCAGTGGGTCCTCCTCTTCCTATGGCAGGAGACAAAAGTTTACCTCCCCAGTGTGGGACTTCTTTACGGTTCACCCAGTTCAGGAGAACATTGCTGTATGCACCATTTGTCATGCCAATGTTAGTCGTGGTAAGCTTGGTACAAACTATGGGACTGGAGGCCAAACGACCCATTTGAAAAAAACACACGTGATCAGGTGGGAGAACCACCTTGCAAGCTTAAAAAATGTTAGCACTCGTGTTGGTGGGGATACAGTGGTACAAGGTCCACTCATGGTTGACCAGGAGGTAGAAGAAGAGGGAGACGATGACCTTCTATCTAGGAGTGGTACACAATCGACCCCTGTCGCCAGCACTGGAGTGGTAAAGTCCACATCCTCCGCATCTGCAACTTCTCAGTGGCACCAGAGTCAGCTGGAAACACCAAGGAGTGCAAAGTCTGCGATGCAAGGTGGTCCGTCTAGCACAACTCAAAGACATGCAAAGCAGCTTACCATTCCTAGCATGTTAAGGCAGGAGGGAAAGTACGAGCGGAACCACCCAGTAGCACGTTTATACAATGCCAAACTTGCGAAAATGTTAGCACTGGACCTTCTCCCATTTTCATTTGTTGAGGCTGTTGGATTTCTGGAATTAGTGGCAACCCTCTGCCCAAAATGGAACGTTCCCAGTCGCTACTATTTTGCCCGAGTGGCTGTTCCAGCACTACACCACGATGTGCTGGAATTGATTGGGAAAGCCTTACAACAGAGTGTTGTCCATTGTATCCACCTGACAACAGACATGTGGAGCAGTTGCGATGCTACAGATTTCATGTGCATCACCGCACACTGGATCTCTTTTGCAGGTGTTAAAGACAAGTTAACTTCAGGCCTCCGTGACGTTGCTGGAATTTTTAATGATACGCGCAGACATGCAACTATAGCCATGTTTGGTATGGACAAAAGTCATACTGCTGAAAACATTTTGTCTGACTTTAATGACAAGGTCTTTGAATGGCTGAAACCAAGAGGCCTTAAGATTGGTTTTGTTTCCACCGACAATGGCAGTAATGTAGTGAAGGCAATGAGAGAAGGACATTATTTCAGGGTACCCTGTTTGGCACACTGCATAAACTTAGTCGTGCAAGACTTTCTGAAAAATGAAGCCAAAGTCAGAAACATAATGGCCATCTGCAGAAGAATATGCACGCACTTTAACCATTCTTTCAAAGGACGGAAGCTGCTACGGGTCATTCAGCAAGAGCATAGGTTGCCAGTCAAAGCACTGATCCAGGAGGTCCCAACACGTTGGAACTCAACTTATTTCATGCTTGAGCGTCTCTTTGAGCAGTACATCCCACTGAATGCTTATGTCATGTCAAGAAGATTAGGGGATCCTACTGTTAATCTTAAAGCCCTGACCATTGAGATGTGGCAGTGGGACCTCATTAAATGCATCACAGAGATGCTACAACCCTTTGAGGTCTTCACACGTGCAGTTAGCAGGGAGGACTGTACTATGGGCCAAGCCATCCCATTGTTGTACATGCTTGAGCAACAGGTGAAGGAGGTCTGTGAAACATACGAAGGTGACGAACAAAAAGTTGATGCATATACCTTAGCCAAGGGCTTAGTCAACCGCTTGTGTGAAAATGTAAGGCTCAACAATATTGTGTCAGGTGAACATTACATAACTGCAACAATCTTGGATCCACGGTACAAATTATTTGTCAGCAGTAACGAAGTAATTCCATTTTCAGATGAGGATGTTGACAAGTACAAAACTTCCATAGCTGCGGAAGCTAATGAGTTAGAAACTGAACGGCTGTTACTTAAAGGCCTGCCACTGCCAGCCCAGGCCAGTCCAAGTACTCCTGACGCAAGTTCTTCACAGCGTGAGAGCAGTGCGTCTGCTTTCCAGCAGGCACCAACAGTACCAAAAGCAGCACCTACACGATCTGATTCAGCAGACCCAACCAAAAGCATAACTGCTTTTTTTCTACAGAAAGGGATGGGTAAGTCCGTTGCTGTTGCAAAGGGAAAAGAGGACCAGCAAAGCCGAGCACCAATGAACATTGAGCGGATGGTTCAGGCCTATCTGGATGACACAACAGAGGTGTTCATGGAGCAAAGCCCATTGGTCTATTGGTATGAAAGAAGGAGACAGTGGCCAGTGCTGAGCAGGCTGGCGATAAAGTATCTGGCTTGTCCTGTAGCCAGTGTCTCCTCTGAGCGGGTTTTCAGTGCTGCTGGTGCCATTGTCACATCGAAAAGGACTAGTCTCTCCCCCAAAAGCGTGGAGCGGCTGACAATGATAAAAATGAATCAACGCTTCATACCACCAGACTATCAAGTACGTGAATCACCGCCGGATGAAGAAAGCGAGTGTGAAGAAGACGTCCTCACTACTGGGTTACATGACCTACTTCTGTCTGAACGCACAGAGTTTGAGGACGAGCTCCTCTTCCCTGACAACTAGGACAGGTATATTAAAGGAATGATGCAATGCATTGCATAGGATTGTTTAGCCGACTCTGAGCAAATGTGCATGGAATTAAAGTATACTAGTAGTAACTTCAGACTCACGTGATGGGCAATTTTCCCATGTTATTTAATAATATAAATTATTTATGCACTTGTGACCCTACTACTACAGGTGCAGTCAGTACTTAATTTATCGTTCGTAGTTCATGTTCATGTTGCACAACGTACATTATTTGGTGAAACAGTCCCCCCTCCACCCCCCCAACAAACACAAATGAACTTCAAATGTTTTCTTGTGAAAATATCTTTGTTTTATTTTTATATTTTCATAATGATAATAGAAAAATAAAATATATAACAAATGTAACCCCCTGACCCAGAGCTGTCCCTACCCTCCCCTAACCCCAACCAAATTTCAACCCAAATGTACACCCCAACTCCCACATCCCACCCACCAACAAAAGGATTAAAAAAGGGGCAAAAAACAGGGTCCATTTCAAAGCCGGCGGGCTTTCAGGTGTTTGTCCACCAGTATCTTCACACGCTCCTCTAGACCGTCCTCCAGCTTCTTCCGCTCCTCCTCCAACTTCGCTACCCGGCGGAGAATCTTTGCTTTGAAATCACGGCACCTACACTTGCATGCATGTTGTTGTTGTTGTTGTTGTGGGGGGGCCGCCGAAGATGTAACAATGCGGCGGCGGGCGGCTGCCTGACCACGGCGACGTAGTCCTGCAGGCTTGGGGCCCGGGGCATTGGAAGAGGCAGCAGCTGCTGCCGCCGCCTCCTCCTCCTCCTCCTCCTCGGCCTGATCCACCAGCCGGCGGTAGGCCTCTACAATTGCCTGCAGTTTCCGCTGCCGGGCCCGGACTGCCAACTCCTTCCTTGTTGGTTTTTGGGAAGGAGTAACTATAAAGAAAGAAAGAGAATTGTTGTAATCCAAACTCCCCGCAAATCAAGAACACAACATTGATTCAACACATAGTGGGCGGCACAGTAGCACTAGCAAGCAAGCTGAGTACCAGAAATTGTGTTGCGTCTATCTTGAACATTCTACAGCCTCTATTAATTTTTCGGACTTTTTGTCACGGCATTATGCCTGCCCTATTAGCATGGGTGTACTTCAACGGTCACACACATTAGAACGAACACCTGTCTTTTTCATATCTCCTTTTGTTCCGGGAAGGCGGGAACACTCTCAAAGTAACATTAATTAACAGGGGGCAGCTAGTAGCACATGTCTAGTAAAGACTATAATACTTTATACCGCGCAACAAACCTTATTTGGTTTGTGTTTCACCAGCAACGACCCATGCACCCAGTCGTCCCCTCCTTCCCTTGCCTTTGGGTTTGCCCAAAACACCGCTGCTGCTGAGACTATCCACTAACCACCGGTATTGGGTGTGTCTCCCAACCACGCTGGCAGCTGTGTTTTCCCCTTTACATGCTTTAACAACAACCCATGCATCCGACTGCTATCAGGCACTTGCATTACTGTAGTGGTAATGCTTAGCATGCTAATGACAAGTAAAGGTAACATCATATATTTTCCAGTAGAGTACAGTGAGAAAGTTTTCCCCTCCCACCAAGTAATGCAGATCACTATTGAATGTAACTTACCATCGCCCGCCGCTGTTGGCTCCCCCCCCACTGCTGCTGGTGTAGGTGCCTCTGTTCCTCCTGTCCCCGCCGGGATCGCTGAAGCTGCGCCGCTGTCCCCGTCGGCACTGGTCGATGGTAAGGGTTCTGCACCTATAAAAATTAGTACACCTTTTTAGATGGATGCACAGCCCCCTTTGTACTTGTTCACCAAGAATGGAGTTCTTCAAAACAGTTAAGTCCAACGTACGTAATCAGTATGAGTCCACATTGCATAGTACAGCAGAGTCACTACACATATTATTAGCATTCATTGTTATGGTATGGTACCCAAGCTCATCTCATCTGTCCTGCTACTCTAGTCCTTGGAAATTGGAAGTGAACTATGTAACCTTTGTACATCAATGTATCCAGTTTTGCGCATGTTAACTCGCAGCTTGTTGCGCAGTACGAGAAGACGCTCTGGGGCAACACATCATTGTTCAATGCATACACCTGAAGAGGTGGGAAAGTAAAAGGGCCCGTATTTAAGTTTTCTATGTGGATTGTGGAATAGAGTTTGCTTACAGGTTACAACTTCTTTTTAGCATGGCTGCATAAAACTGTCATAAATGTATTTAATACTGTCTAACGTGCACCACTTTTGTCATTATTTTTCGGCAGGTGAGAAGATTGCCTTCTACGAAGCGGACATTTCCATAGCTTACAAAAAAAGAGGAATATCTGACCAGTATACGTTGGTGAGAGGTCTCCGATAGTTGCCACATTTCCCTATTGTGCACTAGTAGCTGTACAAATGTTGATTACTTTATTATGCCTGTTTTAACTCTGGATTTTTTCTGGTGGGCCCTTCAACGTATTGGACGGAACAACTTAAAAACATTGATGTTACTTACTTACTTCTAACAAAATAAAGCTTTTGAATGACCACTTTGACTCTGAAGTTTATTTTCAGTGTCTGTTGTCTTAGAGACTCACACGAGTGAGTGAGCAAAAGGGGGTTTCTTAGGTAACGGTTTGTGTCCTAAAAGCATTCGGCATCTTGGTATTGGGGTTCAGGAGTGTGATTTGAACAATAGACCAATGACTCAGGCCATATAGGCTGACGTTCAGTGAATTGTGCGTTCCTCAGAGTTCTGTGACTGAGGTGTAAGTAAGGTCCAACCTGCCTATCAGTACCAACAACATCCAATTTTCGTGTGCATAGTTACATAGTTGTGTAATATGTATATAACTCCATAGGAGATAGAAGAATACCCACAAGACTAGTAGTGGTATACTAACGTTTACAAAAATACTAGACAAACATCATTCTGGATGCATACTTGGTTGCTGTCAATTGACAAAGCACTGCAGACACATTACAGAGGAAAAAACAAGCACTGTTGGACTTACTGGGGACAGCAGCAGGATCCTCAGTAGAGGAGCTCTGTGTAACTGGTGGTTCACCCGCCGACTCGGTCCCTGTATTCTGCTTGCCCCTGGGTTCTGTGGTTCATGTAAAAATTAAAATAATAAACAAAGAGAAAAACATTGAGTGCTGTGAAACATAGACATCATTGCAAATCACACTGCTACAGTGGAACAGAGCCGGAGGCAACAAATCCATGCCAGGGGCCGCAACGCAAATATGTATCCATCCTTAGAGTATTATTAAATTAAGGATATCTATTGGTGCGGTGGCCCCTGAAGTTTGGTGCCCCTGTGCAGTTGCACAGCTTGCACATGCCCCCTAGAGCCGGCCCTGGCTGAGGTAAGAAGAACAAAGTAACGTTAGCATTCTTTGCAAGAAAAGGATTCCATTCATGCAGAAGAGAAGGCCGTGAAAAAAATGCTACAATATGCAAACAACGTACAATTATCCATCCACCGCTATTTCACTGACGGACAAAGGAAGGACAAGACTCTATTAATAGCATTAACTAACTTCAGTTCTCAACAATAAAGAAAATCTCACATCAATAAACAGCAACAGCTAGCGCCAAGTTGAAACAACACGCAAGAGCCAGTGAAGAAGAAGAACACTGTCATACAATGACAGTAGATATACCGGAATACATCGCAAATGTAACTAGGGGCAACAGTCATCGCGTTACTTATTCAGCCAATATTTACAAAGATACAATAACAATATTTATACAACTATATATATATATATATATATATATATATCAGTCAGTTCAGGAAGCACACAAAGCGAGGAAATCCACAGGAAGCCTCGTATGAAGGTACACGTTTATTTTGCAATCTTGCCAGCAGTCGCTCCACAAGAACTGGCACTCCTTGCTGTGGCCAGACGCGTTTCAGGACCAGATGTCCTTTCATCAGTGGCAGCAAAAGAAAAGAAGTTCGCGTTGCACACGCGCAATTAAGTTCCAAACACCTTCCCCCAGTGGGCGTGGCCATCCTGTGGCCTTCTGGTGCTCGTAGTTCGTGTGCATAGTATTACCACATAGGTGCGTTCTGATTTCTTTTAGTTCATGCAATTTTAATCTTTCCCTCGTGGGTGAATGCCTGTTCTCATGTTGCGGCTGCCCCGCTTCATAGAGAGCAAAATGTACCTGTGCAGGCTCCAGCCCTGAAATAGAGCGTGACATCTGGTCCTGAAACGCGTCTGGCCACAGCAAGGAGTGCCAGTTCTTGTGGAGCGACTGCTGGCAAGATTGCAAAATAAACGTGTACCTTCATACGAGGCTTCCTGTGGATTTCCTCGCTTTGTGTGCTTCCTGAACTGACTGATTTGTAACGGCTGGCACAGCCGTAGAGGAGAGACCACTGCCTAAACAGCGGGCCCGCCCCGGCCTACAACGCGCTGGGAACATCGGGAGGAAGGTGTGCACGCTCTATTTCAGGGCTGGAGCCTGCACAGGTACATTTTGCTCTCTATGAAGCGGGGCAGCCGCAACATGAGAACAGGCATTCACCCACGAGGGAAAGATTAAAATTGCATGAACTAAAAGAAATCAGAGCGCACCTATGTGGTAATACTATGCACACGAACTACGAGCACCAGAAGGCCACAGGATGGCCACGCCCACTGGGGGAAGGTGTTTGGAACTTAATTGCGCGTGTGCAGCGCGAACTTCTTTTCTTTTGCTGCCACTGATGAAAGGACATCTGGTCCTGAAACGCGTCTGGCTACAGCAAGGAGTGCCAGTTCTTGTGGAGCGACTGCTGGCAAGATTGCAAAATAAACGTGTACCTTCATACGAGGCTTCCTGTGGATTTCCTCGCTTTGTGTGCTTCCTGAACTGACTGATTTGTAACGGCTGGCACAGCCGTAGAGGAGAGACCACTGCCTAAACAGCGGGCCCGCCCCGGCCTACAACGCGCTGGGAACATCGGGAGGAAGGTGTGCACGCTCTATTTCAGGGCTGGAGCCTGCACAGGTACATTTTGCTCTCTATGAAGCGGGGCAGCCGCAACATGAGAACAGGCATTCACCCACGAGGGAAAGATTAAAATTGCATGAACTAAAAGAAATCAGAGCGCACCTATGTGGTAATACTATGCACACGAACTACGAGCACCAGAAGGCCACAGGATGGCCACGCCCACTGGGGGAAGGTGTTTGGAACTTAATTGCGCGTGTGCAGCGCGAACTTCTTTTCTTTTGCTGCCACTGATGAAAGGACATCTGGTCCTGAAACGCGTCTGGCCACAGCAAGGAGTGCCAGTTCTTGTGGAGCGACTGCTGGCAAGATTGCAAAATAAACGTGTACCTTCATACGAGGCTTCCTGTGGATTTCCTCGCTTTGTGTGCTTCCTGAACTGACTGATTTGTAACGGCTGGCACAGCCGTAGAGGAGAGACCACTGCCTAAACAGCGGGCCCGCCCCGGCCTACAACGCGCTGGGAACATCGGGAGGAAGGTGTGCACGCTCTATTTCAGGGCTGGAGCCTGCACAGGTACATTTTGCTCTCTATGAAGCGGGGCAGCCGCAACATGAGAACAGGCATTCACCCACGAGGGAAAGATTAAAATTGCATGAACTAAAAGAAATCAGAGCGCACCTATGTGGTAATACTATGCACACGAACTACGAGCACCAGAAGGCCACAGGATGGCCACGCCCACTGGGGGAAGGTGTTTGGAACTTAATTGCGCGTGTGCAGCGCGAACTTCTTTTCTTTTGCTGCCACTGATGAAAGGACATCTGGTCCTGAAACGCGTCTGGCCACAGCAAGGAGTGCCAGTTCTTGTGGAGCGACTGCTGGCAAGATTGCAAAATAAACGTGTACCTTCATACGAGGCTTCCTGTGGATTTCCTCGCTTTGTGTGCTTCCTGAACTGACTGATATATATATATATATATATATATATATATATATATGTATATAACTATATATATATATATATATATATATATATATATATATATATATATATATATATATATATATATATATATATATATATATATATATATACACACTTTATTTTTGGGGTAGCCACTCACCAAGACCCACAACCTCCACACCAAGCAGGTCCAACAGGTCCTGCTCCCGGTCCAAAATGTCGGCCCAGCGGTGGGACAGCTGATGGTGTGTACGCCGGATACCGGAGCAGCGGAAGACTGCACGGCGCACCTTCGCCCACCGCCGGAGACGCTCTTCAATGCGCTGGTAGCCGGAGCCGGGCCTGCCGCCTGCTGCCAAAGTCAAGGGGAGGTGACGTTGGATAAAAAAGACCAGGGCGGCCACCTCCTCCTCCCCAAAAAGTTGGCGGGGCGTCACTCCTGCCGGGCGCATTCTGCCGCAAGGCAGCCGGGTTTTTTTAGGCACAGCCGCCTTGCCCTTTGAGCCGCCGATTCTGCTGGCACCCTTCACCATGGTTCTGGGTGGAGGGGAGAAGGAAAGTTGAAGACAAAAAGGTTAGGGGAAGAAAGAAGAAAGATAAAAGAAGGAAGTAATATAAAACAAGAGAAAAGTTGCAAAAAAAGTGGTAAAAGTAAAAATAAAATGAGAAATATAAACCTAGGCACAGACAGAAATAGGTAAGAAGTAAAGAAAGTTAGAAAAACTGAGGGAAAAGACCAGGATGGAAGAGATAGGAGTGAGATGCTGAAGTAGGCCCAAAACCATAGCCAGAGTGTGAAATCGAAGATGGCTCTGCCCGTCGCGACCGCCGCGGTAAGTTCGCGCGATATTTGACGCGATCACGCACTTTGGCAGTGCGAACGAGAAGATGAGTTCCCGAACATGTCTAACACAACGCGAACACGTTACTTGTGACCCGGAACCGGAAATAAGGGAACGCAAGCGGGCGGGACAAACCTCATTGAGTAACTTAGCGCGCTAGCTATTGCGAGCATGCAGGCAGCGCCCCGAACACGCGCACCACGCTCCCGAAGACGAAAAACGGCGCGCGAACGGGTCTAGCAAGCTACTACGCATGTCCGCGGAGCTACGCGTAGCTCGCGGAGTGCAAGTGCGTCTTCGCGTAGCTTCGCGGAGTGCGGCTACGCGAACTACGCCCAGGGTTAGTGTGGAGTGGCGCTTGGCTGGATGGTGTGCGTGGAGTGGTACTTGGCTGACTGTGCACGGAGTGGTGCTTGGCTGGTGTTGTGTTTGTGGAGTGGCGCTTGGCTGGTGGTATGCGTGGAGTGATGCTTGGCTGGTGGTGTGTGTGGAGTGGTACTTGGCTGTCGGTGTGCGCTGAGTGGTGTTTGGCTGGCGGTGTGCATGGTCTGGTGCTTGGATGGTGGTGTGGGTGGACTGGCGCTCGGCAGGCGGTGTGTGAGTAGTTACTTTCTGTTGGTCACTACACACACTGCTAGTTGAGTGACACTCCACACAGTCCATCATTGTGTGTAGTTGCAGTGTCAGTAATGTGGGCGTGTGAAAGTGATGGGCCCTTGAATGGCGCTGTTTGCTGGTGTGAGTGTTGAAATGTGATGGGTCCGCGGCTGGCGGTGTGAATGTTTTGTATGTGTCACGGGTACGAAAGGTGTATGAATGGCCTGTAAAGAGTTTGGTGCCTTGACGTGGCTTTACAGCTCACGAGCTGTGAGTCAGTGGTTTAGTTTATCATACTTTCAATTATACACAGTGTATTTCATTTTTGTGAAATTACTTGCGTATACAATTGTATGTACTGAATCATCACTCACCCTCGTGCCAAATCCAACCAGTATGTGTGTGTGCTTGCGGATTAGATGGGTGTGCAGTAATAATTGTTTTTTTTCTCTTTCTGCAGTAGGGTGTACCTTGTCCCTTATTGTGATTGTTGTTATGTGTTGCTTTTCCATTCGGATGGTGTCAATGGTCTGGTTTGTATCAGGTATGAAAGGTGCGTGAATGGCCTGTAAAACGGTTGGTGCCTTGTCGTGGCTTTACAGCTCACGAGTTGCGAGTCACTGGTTCAGTTTTTATGCATTTATTTATTGACAGAGCATTTCATTTTTTTGAAATATCTTGTTGATAAAATTTTATGTACTGAACCATCACTCGCCCTCGTGCCAAATCCAACCTGTATGTGTGTTTCTTTGAGGAATAGATAGCCGTGCTTGAATGTTTTACTTTTGAGTAACTCTGTTAAGGTATGGTATCCTTTTACTCGGGAGAACAAGGTGAACGCTGGGTGGTAGGACATTTTTGCCGGCACGGCGATCCCACGCCAAAAAGTTTCGAAAAGTGCAATTTTTACCTAATTTTAAGGTTTGCAAGGAGTTCTGGGTAGGAAAACATTGGGGGACCCACGCATGCCATACTTCCCTGGACTCTCCCGGGTGTCTAGTTTTCAGAACTGTTTGGGTTTGCTACTTTCCAAAGAATACCACCCAGCCCCGGGCCAAAAACTCAGGTGCCCCCCCCCCCCAAAATTCAAAGTTATATTGCTTCAGGGTATTTTGAATTCACCACCGTACGATTTGGACCTTTTCCTGTTGCAGCCACTATGGCTACCCACGCAAGTGAGGTACCGTTTTTATCGGGAGACCTGGGGGCACGCTGGGTGGGAGGTAATTTGTGTGAGCCCAGTGATGCCACGCTTTCCCACACTAAAACGTGTGAAAAAATTGATTTTTTCCAGCTACAAATGAGGTTTGCAAGGGATTCTGGGTAGAGGAACGTTGGAGGATCCACGCAAGCCATACCTCCTTGGAAGCCCCCGGATGTCTACTTTTCAGAAATGTGTGGGTTTGGTAGGTTTCCATAGATGGCTGTCTCGCACGGGGCCAGAAACCCAGGTAACCCCTCATGCAAAAGCTGGTGAATTTGACAATGGTGACAATGTCAAGTCCACTAGCTTTTGCAAGAGGGGTTACCTGGGTTTTTGGCCCCGTGCGAGACAGCCATCTAGGGAAACCTACCAAACCCACACATTTCTGAAAAGTAGACACCCGGGGGCTTCCAAGGAGGTATGGCTTGCGTGGATCCTCCAACGTTCCTTTACCCAGAATCCCTTGCAAACCTCATTTTTAGCTGGAAAAAATCAATGTTTTCACACGTTTTAGTGTGGGAAAGCGTGGCATCACTGGGCTCACACAAATTACCTCCCACCCAGCGTTTCCCAAGGTCTCCCGATAAAAATGGTACCTCACTTGCGTGGGTAGGCATAGTGGCTGCTTTAGGAAAAGGCCCAATTCTTACTGTGGAGACCAAAAAATTGCCTTTAGCCAAACAATCTTCTTTTTTGAGGGGGTCACCTGAGCTTTTGGCCCGGGGCTTGGCGGGCATCTTTGCAAACTACCAAACCCAAACAGTTCTGAGAACTAGACACCCGGGGGAGTCCAGGGAGGTATGGCATGCGTGGGTCCCCCAATGTTTTCCTACCCAGAAACCCCTGCAAACCTTAAATTTTGGTCAAAAAACCCACTTTTCCGTACTTTTTTGGGTGGGATCTCGCTGCCGGCACAAATGTCCTACCACCCAGCGTTTCCCTTGTTCTCCCGAGTAAAATGATACCTCACTTGTGTGGGTGGGCACAAGGCATGTGACTCAGGCTGGGGGCTTAATTTGTAAAACTTAAATACTACTAAATACTACTTTTTTCAAAATTCATTTTTGGCGTGTTCTGCTTTGGGGCACCCACACAAGTGAGGTATCCTTTTACTCAGGAGAACAAGGTGAACACTGGGTGGTAGGACATTTTTGCCGGCACGGCGATCCCACGCCAAAAAGTTTTGAAAAGTGCAATTTTTACCTAATTTTAAGGTTTGCAAGGAGTGTTGGATAGGAAAACATTGAGGGACCCACGCATGCCATACCTCCCTGGACTCTCCCGGGTGTCTAGTTTGCAGAACTGTTTGGGTTTGCTACTTTGCAAAGAATACCACCCAGCCCCGGGCCCAAAACTCAGGTGCCCCCCCCCCCAAAATTCAAAGTTATATTGCTTCAGGGTATTTTGAATTCACCACCGTACGATTTGGACCTTTTCCTGTTGCAGCCACTGTGGCTACCCACGCAAGTGAGGTACAGTTTTTATTGGGAGACCTGGGGGCACGCTGGGTGGGAGGTAATTTGTGTGAGCCCAGTGATGACACGCTTTCCCACACTAAAACGTGTGAAAAAATTGATTTTTTCCAGCTAAAAATGTGGTTTGCAAGGGATTCTGGGTAAAGGAACGTTGGAGGATCCACGCAAGCCATACCTTCTTGGAAGCCCCCGGGTGTCTACTTTTCAGAAATGTGTGGGTTTGGTAGGTTTCCACAGATGGCTGTCTCGCACGGGGCCAGAAACCCAGGTAACCCCTCTTGCAAAAGCTGGTGAATTTGACAATGGTGACAATGTCAAGTCCACTAGTTTTTGCAAGAGGGGTTACCTGGGTTTTTGGCCCCGTGCGAGACAGCCATCTAGGGAAACCTACCAAACCCACACATTTCTGAAAAGTAGACACCCGGGGGCTTCCAAGGAGGTATGGCTTGCGTGGATCCTCCAACGTTCCTTTACCCAGAATCCCTTGCAAACCTCATTTTTAGCTGGAAAAAATAAATGTTTTCACACGTTTTAGTGTGGGAAAGCGTGGCATCACTGGGCTCACACAAATTACCTCCCACCCAGCGTTCCCCAAGGTCTCCCGATAAAAATGGTACCTCACTTGCGTGGGTAGGCATAGTGGCTGCTTTAGGAAAAGGCCCAATTCTTACTGTGGAGACCAAAAAATTTCCTTTAGCCAAACAATCTTATTTTTTGAGGGGGTCACCTGAGCTTTTGGCCCGGGGCTTGGCGGGCATCTTTGCAAACTACCAAACCCAAACAGTTCTGAGAACTAGACACCCGGGGGAGTCCAGGGAGGTATGGCATGCGTGGGTCCCCCAATGTTTTCCTACCCAGAAACCCCTGCAAACCTTACATTTTGGTCAAAAACCCACTTTTCCGTACTTTTTTGGGTGGGATCTCGCTGCCGGCACAAATGTCCTACCACCCAGCGTTTCCCTTGTTCTCCCGAGTAAAATGATACCTCACTTGTGTGGGTGGGCCCAAGGCATGTGACTCAGGCTGGGGGCTTAATTTGTAAAACTTAAATACTACTAAATACTACTTTTTTCAAAATTCATTTTTGGCGTGTTCTGCTCTGGGGCACCCACACAAGTGAGGTATCCTTTTACTCGGGAGAACAAGGTGAACGCTGGGTGGTAGGACATTTTTGCCGGCACGGCGATCCCACGCCAAAAAGTTTTGAAAAGTGCAATTTTTACCTAATTTTAAGGTTTACAAGGAGTTCTGGGTAGGAAAACATTGGGGGACCCACGCATGCCATACCTCCCTGGACTCTCCGGGTGTCTAGTTTGCAGAACTGTTTGGGTTTGCTACTTTGCAAAGAATACCACCCAGCCCCGGGCCCAAAACTCAGGTGCCCCCCCCCCAAAATTCAAAGTTATATTGCTTCAGGGTATTTTGAATTCACCACCGTACGATTTGGACCTTTTCCTGTTGCAGCCACTATGGCTACCCACGCAAGTGAGGTACAGTTTTTATTGGGAGACCTGGGGGCACGCTGGGTGGGAGGTAATTTGTGTGAGCCCAGTGATGACACGCTTTCCCACACTAAAACGTGTGAAAAAATTGATTTTTTCCAGCTAAAAATGTGGTTTGCAAGGGATTCTGGGTAAAGGAACGTTGGAGGATCCACGCAAGCCATACCTTCTTGGAAGCCCCCGGGTGTCTACTTTTCAGAAATGTGTGGGTTTGGTAGGTTTCCACAGATGGCTGTCTCGCACGGGGCCAGAAACCCAGGTAACCCCTCTTGCAAAAGCTGGTGAATTTGACAATGGTGACAATGTCAAGTCCACTAGTTTTTGCAAGAGGGGTTACCTGGGTTTTTGGCCCCGTGCGAGACAGCCATCTAGGGAAACCTACCAAACCCACACATTTCTGAAAAGTAGACACCCGGGGGCTTCCAAGGAGGTATGGCTTGCGTGGATCCTCCAACGTTCCTTTACCCAGAATCCCTTGCAAACCTCATTTTTAGCTGGAAAAAATCAATGTTTTCACACGTTTTAGTGTGGGAAAGCGTGGCATCACTGGGCTCACACAAATTACCTCCCACCCAGCGTTCCCCAAGGTCTCCCGATAAAAATGGTACCTCACTTGCGTGGGTAGGCATAGTGGCTGCTTTAGGAAAAGGCCCAATTCTTACTGTGGAGACCAAAAAATTTCCTTTAGCCAAACAATCTTATTTTTTGAGGGGGTCACCTGAGCTTTTGGCCCGGGGCTTGGCGGGCATCTTTGCAAACTACCAAACCCAAACAGTTCTGAGAACTAGACACCCGGGGGAGTCCAGGGAGGTATGGCATGCGTGGGTCCCCCAATGTTTTCCTACCCAGAAACCCCTGCAAACCTTAAATTTTGGTCAAAAACCCACTTTTCCGTACTTTTTTGGGTGGAATCTCGCTGCCGGCACAAATGTCCTACCACCCAGCGTTTCCCTTGTTCTCCCGAGTAAAATGATACCTCACTTGTGTGGGTGGGCCCAAGGCATGTGACTCAGGCTGGGGGCTTAATTTGTAAAACTTAAATACTACTAAATACTACTTTTTTCAAAATTCATTTTTGGCGTGTTCTGCTTTGGGGCACCCACACAAGTGAGGTATCCTTTTACTCGGGAGAACAAGGTGAACGCTGGGTGGTAGGACATTTTAGCCGGCACGGCGATCCCACGCCAAAAAGTTTTGAAAAGTGCAATTTTTACCTAATTTTAAGGTTTACAAGGAGTTCTGGGTAGGAAAACATTGGGGGACCCACGCATGCCATACCTCCCTGGACTCTCCGGGGTGTCTAGTTTTCAGAACTGTATGGTTTTGCTACTTTGCAAAGAATACCACCGAGCCCCGGGCCAAAAACTCAGGTGCCCCCCCCAAATTCCAAAGTTATATTGCTTCAGGGTATTTTGAATTCACCACCGTACGATTTGGACCTTTTCCTGTTGCAGCCACTATGGTTACCCACGCAAGTGAGGTACCGTTTTTATCGGGAGACCTGGGGGCACGCTGGGTGGGAGGTAATTTGTGTGAGCCCAGTGATGCCTTGCTTTCCAACACTAAAACGTGTGAAAAAATTGATTTTTTCCAGCTAAAAATGAGGTTTGCAAGGGATTCTGGGTAAAGGAACGTTGGAGGATCCACGCAAGCCATACCTCCTTGGAAGCCCCCGGGTGTCTACTTTTCAGAAATGTGTGGGTTTGGTAGGTTTCCATAGATGGCTGTCTCGCACGGGGCCAGAAACCCAGGTAACCCCTCTTGCAAAAGCTGGTGAATTTGACAATGGTGACAATGTCAAGTCCACTAGTTTTTGCAAGAGGGGTTACCTGGGTTTTTGGCCCCGTGCGAGACAGCCATCTAGGGAAACCTACCAAACCCACACATTTCTGAAAAGTAGACACCCGGGGGCTTCCAAGGAGGTATGGCTTGCGTGGATCCTCCAACGTTCCTTTATCCAGAATCCCTTGCAAACCTCATTTTTAGCTGGAAAAAATCAATGTTTTCACACGTTTTAGTGTGGGAAAGCGTGGCATCACTGGGCTCACACAAATTACCTCCCACCCAGCGTTCCCCAAGGTCTCCCGATAAAAATGGTACCTCACTTGCGTGGGTAGGCATAGTGGCTGCTTTAGGAAAAGGCCCAATTCTTACTGTGGAGACCTAAAAATTTCCTTTAGCCAAACAATCTTCTTTTTTGAGGGGGTCACCTGAGCTTTTGGCCCGGGGCTTGGCGCGCATCTTTGCAAACTACGAAACCCAAACAGTTCTGAGAACTAGACACCCGGGGGAGTCCAGGGAGGTATGGCATGCGTGGGTCCCCCAATGTTTTCCTACCCAGAAACCCCTGCAAACCTTAAATTTTGGTCAAAAACCCCACTTTTCCGTACTTTTTTGGGTGGGATCTCGCTGCCGGCACAAATGTCCTACCACCCAGCGTTTCCCTTGTTCTCCCGAGTAAAATGATACCTCACTTGTGTGGGTGGGCCCAAGGCATGTGACTCAGGCTGGGGGGGCTTGATTTGTAAAACTTAAATACTACTAAATACTACTTTTTTCAAAATTCATTTTTGGCGTGTTCTGCTTTGGGGCACCCACACAAGTGAGGTATCCTTTTACTCGGGAGAACAAGGTGAACGCTGGGTGGTAGGAAATTTTTGCTGGCACGGCGACCCCACGCCAAAAAGTTTTGAAAAGTGCAATTTTTACCTAATTTTAAGGTTTGCAAGGAGTTCTGGGTAGGAAAACATTGGCGGACCCACGCATGCCATACCTCCCTGGACTCTCCCGGGTGTCTAGTTTTCAGAACTGTATGGGTTTGCTACTTTGCAAAGAATACCACTGAGCCCCGGGCCACAAACTCAGATGCCCCCCCCCAAAATCAAGGTAGTTTTGCAATAGGGTAATGTAAATTCACCACCGTAAGATTTGAACCGTTTCCTGTTGCAGCCACTATGTCTATCCACGCAAGTGAGGTACCATTTTTTTCAGGAGACCTAGGGGAACGCTGGGTGGGTGGAATTTTGTGGATCCACGCAGATTCCAGAACTTTCCACCACAGAAATGTGACGAAAATGTGTTTTTTTGGTCAAATTTTCCGGTTTGCAAGGGATTCTGGGTAACAGAACCTGGTGGGAGGCAGTCGAGTCACGCCATCCTGAATTCCTCTGGGTGTCTAGTTTGAAAAAATGTATAGGTTTGCTAGGTTTCCCTAGGTGTTGGCAGAGCTACGGCGCAAAAATAAAAGGTAGTCTTTTTGTCCAAAACGTGCTAGATTTTACTGGGAAATTGAGGTGCGACCATGTTGCGTTTTGCGCTGTTTCATGTCGCAGCCACTATGCCTACCCACGCAAGTGAGGTACCATTTTTTTCGGGAGACCTGGGGGAACGCTGGGTGGGTGAACATTTTTTGATCCACGCAGATTCCAGAACTTTCCACCACAGAAATGTGAAGAAAATGTGTTTCTTTTGTCAAATTTTTAGGTTTGCAAGGGATTCTGGGTAACAAAACCTGGGGGTAGGCAGACCAGTCACCCCATCCTGAATTCCCCTGGGTGTCTAGTTTTCATAAATGTATAGGTTTGCTAGTTTTCCCTAGGTGCTGGCAGAGCTACGGTGCAAAAACAAAAGGTAGTCTTTTTGTCTAAAACGTGCTAGATTTCACTGGGAAATTGAGGTGCAGCCATGTTGCGTATTGCGCTGTTTCATGTCGCAGCCACTATGCCTACCCACGCAAGTGAGGTACCATTTTTTTCGGGAGACCAGGGGGCACGCTGGGTGGGTGGAAATTTGTTGATCCACACAGATTCCAGAACTTTCCACCACAGATATATGAGGAAAATTTGTTTTGTTTGTCAAATTTTTATGTTTGCAAGGGATTCTGGGTAACAAAACCTGGGGGTAGGCAGACGAGTCACCCCATCCTGAATTCCCCTGGGTGTCTAGTTTTCAAAAATGTATAGGTTTTCTAGGTTTCCCTAGGTGCTGGCAGAGCTACGGCGCAAAAACAAAAGGTAGTCTTTTTGTCCAAAACGTGCTAAATCTCACTGGGAAATTGAGGTGCAACTATGCTGCGTTTTGCGCTGTTTCATGTCGCAGCCACTATGCCTACCCACGCAAGTGAGGTACCATTTTTTTTGGGAGACCTAGGGGCACGCTGGGTGAGTGGAAATTTGTTGATCCACACAGATTCCAGAACTTTCCACCACAGAAATGTGAGGAAAATGGGGTTTTTTGTCAAATTTTTATGTTTGCAAGGGATTCTGGGTAACAAAACCTGGGGGTAGGCAGACGAGTCACCCCATCCTGAATTCCCCTGGGTGTCTAGTTTTCAAAAATGTATAGGTTTGCTAGGTTTCCCTAGTTGCTGGTAGAGCTACGGTGCAAAAACAAAAGGTAGTCTTTTTGTCCAAAACGTGCTAAATTTCACTGGGAAATTGAGGTGCGACCATGCTGCGTTTTGCGCTGTTTCATGTCGCAGCCACTATGCCTACCCACGCAAGTGAGGTATCATTTTTTTTGGGAGACCTGGGGGCACGCGGGTTGTGTGGACATTTGTTGATCCACACAGATTCCAGAACTTTCCACCACAGAAATGTGAGGGAAATGTGTTTTTTTTTGTCAAATTTTTATGTTTGCAAGGGATTCTGGGTAACAAAACCTGGGGGTAGGCAGACGAGTCACCCCATCCTGAATTTCCCTGGGTGTCTAGTTTTCAAAAATGTATAGGTTTGCTAGGTTTCCCTAGGTGCTGGCAGAGCTACGGCGCAAAAACAAAAGGTAGTCTTTTTGTCCAAAACGTGCTAAATTTCACTGGGAAATTGAGGTGCGACCATGCTGCGTTTTGCGCTGTTTCATGTCGCAGCCACTATGCCTACCCACGCAAGTGAGGTACCATTTTTTTCGGGAGACCTGGGGGCACGCTGCGTGGGTGGAAATTTGTTGATCCACACAGATTCCAGAACTTTCCACCACAGAAATGTGAGAAAATTGTGTTTTTTTTGTCAAATTTTTATGTTTGCAAGGGATTCTGGGTAACAAAACCTGGTGGTAGGCAGACGAGTCACCCCATCCTGAATTCCCCTGGGTGTCTAGTTTTAAAAAATGTATAGGTTTGCTAGGTTTCCCTAGGTGCTGGCAGAGCTACGGCGCAAAAACAAAAGGTAGTCTTTTTGTCCAAAACGTGCTAAATTTCACTGGGAAATTGAGGTGCGACCATGCTGCGTTTTGCGCTGTTTCATGTCGCAGCCACTATGCCTACCCACGCAAGTGAGGTACCATTTTTTTCAGGAGACCTGGGGGCACGCTGGGTGGGTGGAAATTTGTTGATCCACGCAGATTCCAGAACTTTCCACCACAGAAATGTGAGGAAAATGTGTTTTGTTTGTCAAATTTTTATGTTTGCAAGGGATTCTGGGTAACAAAACCTGGGGGTAGGCAGACGAGTCACCCCATCCTGAATTCCCCTGGGTGTCTAGTTTTCAAAAATGTATAGGTTTGCTAGGTTTCCCTAGGTGCTGGCAGAGCTACGGCGCAAAAACAAAAGGTAGTCTTTTTGTCCAAAACGTGCTAAATTTCACTGGGAAATTGAGGTGCGACCATGCTGCGTTTTGCGCTATTTCATGTCGCAGCCACTATGCCTACCCACGCAAGTGAGGTACCATTTTTTTCGGGAGACCTGGGGGCACGCTGGGTGGGTGGAAATTTGTTGATCCACGCAGATTCCAGAACTTTCCACCACAGAAATGTGAGGAAAATGTGTTTTGTTTGTCAAATGTTTAGGTTTGCAAGGGATTCTGGGTAACAAAACCTGGGGGTAGGCAGACGAGTCACCCCATCCTGAATTCCCCTGGGTGTCTAGTTTTCAAAAATGTATAGGTGTGCTAGGTTTCCCTAGGTGCTGGCAGAGCTACGGCTCAAAAACAAAAGGTAGTCTTTTTGTCCAAAACGTGCTAAATTTCACTCGGAAATTGAGGTGCGACCATGTTGCGTTTTGCGCTGTTTCGTGTCGCAGCCACTATGCCTACCCACGCAAGTGAGGTACCATTTTTTTCGGGAGACCTGGGGGCACGCTGGGTGGGTGGAAATTTGTTGATCCACGCAGATTCCAGAACTTTCCACCACAGAAATGTGAGGAAATTGTGTTTTTTTTTCTCAAATGTTTGTTTGCAAGGGATTCTGGGTAACAAAACCTGGTGGTAGGCAGACGAGTCACCCCATCCTGAATTCCCCTAGGTGTCTAGTTTTAAAAATGTATAGGTTTGCTAGGTTTCCCTAGGTGCTGGCAGAGCTACGGCGCATAAACAAAAGGTAGTCTTTTTGTCCAAAACGTGCTAAATTTCACTGGGAAATTGAGGTGCGACCATGCTGCGTTTTGCGCTGTTTCATGTCGCAGCCACTATGCCTACCCACGCAAGTGAGGTACCATTTTTTTCGGGAGACCTGGGGGCACGCTGGGTGGGTGGAAATTTGTTGATCCACGCAGATTCCAGAACTTTCTACCACAGAAATGTGAGGAAAATGTGTTTTTTTTGTCAAAATCTTAGATTTGCAAGGGATTCTGGGTAACAAAACCTGGCGGTAGGCAGACGAGTCACCCCATCCTGAATTCCCCTGGGTGTCTAGTTTTCAAAAATGTATAGGTTTGCTAGGTTTCCCTAGGTGCTGTCAGAGCTACGGCGCAAAAACAAAAGGTAGTCTTTTTGTCCAAAACGTGCTAAATTTCACTCGGAAATTGAGGTGCGACCATGTTGCGTTTTGCGCTGTTTCGTGTCGCAGCCACTATGCCTACCCACGCAAGTGAGGTACCATTTTTTTTCGGGAGACCTGGGGGCACGCTGGGTGGGTGGAAATTTGTTGATCCACGCAGATTCCAGAACTTTCCACCACAGAAATGTGAGGAAATTGTGTTTTTTTGGTCAAATGTTTATGTTTGCAAGGGATTCTGGGTAACAAAACCTGGTGGTAGGCAGACGAGTCACCCCATCCTGAATTCCCCTGGGTGTCTAGTTTTCAAAAATGTATAGGTTTGCTAGGTTTCCCTAGGTGCTGGCAGAGCTACGGCGCAAAAACAAAAGGTAGTCTTTTTGTCCAAAACGTGCTAAATTTCACTGGGAAATTGAGGTGCGACCATGCTGCGTTTTGCGCTGTTTCATGTCGCAGCCACTATGCCTACCCACGCAAGTGAGGTACCATTTTTTTCAGGAGACCTGGGGGCACGCTGGGTGGGTGGAAATTTGTTGATCCACGCAGATTCCAGAACTTTCCACCACAGAAATGTGAGGAAAATGTGTTTTTTTTGTCAAATGTTTAGGTTTGCAAGGGATTCTGGGTAACAAAACCTGGGGGTAGGCAGACGAGTCACCCCATCCTGAATTCCCCTGGGTGTCTAGTTTTCAAAAATGTATAGGTGTGCTAGGTTTCCCTAGGTGCTGGCAGAGCTACGGCTCAAAAACAAAAGGTAGTCTTTTTGTCCAAAACGTGCTAAATTTCACTCGGAAATTGAGGTGCGACCATGTTGCGTTTTGCGCTGTTTCGTGTCGCAGCCACTATGCCTACCCACGCAAGTGAGGTACCATTTTTTTCGGGAGACCTGGGGGCACGCTTGGTGGGTGGAAATTTGTTGATCCACGCAGATTCCAGAACTTTCCACCACAGAAATGTGAGGAAATTGTGTTTTTTTTTCTCAAATGTTTATGTTTGCAAGGGATTCTGGGTAACAAAACCTGGTGGTAGGCAGACGAGTCACCCCATCCTGAATTCCCCTAGGTGTCTAGTTTTAAAAATGTATAGGTTTGCTAGGTTTCCCTAGGTGCTGGCAGAGCTACGGCGCAAAAACAAAAGGTAGTCTTTTTGTCCAAAACGTGCTAAATTTCACTGGGAAATTGAGGTGCGACCATGCTGCGTTTTGCGCTGTTTCATGTCGCAGCCACTATGCCTACCCACGCAAGTGAGGTACCATTTTTTTCGGGAGACCTGGGGGCACGCTGGGTGGGTGGAAATTTGTTGATCCACGCAGATTCCAGAACTTTCCACCACAGAAATGTGAGGAAAATGTGTTTTTTTTGTCAAAATCTTAGATTTGCAAGGGATTCTGGGTAACAAAACCTGGCGGTAGGCAGACGAGTCACCCCATCCTGAATTCCCCTGGGTGTCTAGTTTTCAAAAATGTATAGGTTTTCTAGGTTTCCCTAGGTGCTGTCAGAGCTACGGCGCAAAAACAAAAGGTAGTCTTTTTGTCCAAAACGTGCTAAATTTCACTCGGAAATTGAGGTGCGACCATGTTGCGTTTTGCGCTGTTTCGTGTCGCAGCCACTATGCCTACCCACGCAAGTGAGGTACCATTTTTTTCGGGAGACCTGGGGGCACGCTGGGTGGGTGGAAATTTGTTGATCCACGCAGATTCCAGAACTTTCCACCACAGAAATGTGAGGAAATTGTGTTTTTTTTGTCAAATGTTTATGTTTGCAAGGGATTCTGGGTAACAAAACCTGGTGGTAGGCAGACGAGTCACCCCATCCTGAATTGCCCTGGGTGTCTAGTTTTCAAAAATGTATAGGTTTGCTAGGTTTCCCTAGGTGCTGTCAGAGCTACGGCGCAAAAACAAAAGGTAGTCTTTTTGTCCAAAACGTGCTAAATTTCACTGTGAAATTGAGGTGCGACCATGCTGCGTTTTGCGCTGTTTCATGTCGCAGCCACTATGCCTACCCACGCAAGTGAGGTACCATTTTTTTCAGGAGACCTGGGGGCACGCTGGGTGGGTGGAAATTTGTTGATCCACGCAGATTCCAGAACTTTCCACCACAGAAATGTGAGGAAAATGTGTTTTGTTTGTCAAATTTTTATGTTTGCAAGGGATTCTGGGTAACAAAACCTGGGGGTAGGCAGACGAGTCACCCCATCCTGAATTCCCCTGGATGTCTAGTTTTCAAAAATGTATAGGTTTGCTAGGTTTCCCTAGGTGCTGGCAGAGCTACGGCGCAAAAACAAAAGGTAATCTTTTTGTCCAAAACGTGCTAAATTTCACTGGGAAATTGAGGTGCGACCATGCTGCGTTTTGCGCTAGTTCATGTCGCAGCCACTATGCCTACCCACGCAAGTGAGGTACCATTTTTTTCGGGAGACCTGGGGGCACGCTGGGTGGGTGGAAATTTGTTGATCCACGCAGATTCCAGAACTTTCCACCACAGAAATGTGAGGAAAATGTGTTTTTTTTGTCAAATGTTTAGGTTTGCAAGGGATTCTGGGTAACAAAACCTGGGGGTAGGTAGACGAGTCACCCCATCCTGAATTCCCCTGGGTGTCTAGTTTTCAAAAATGTATAGGTGTGCTAGGTTTCCCTAGGTGCTGGCAGAGCTACGGCTCAAAAACAAAAGGTAGTCTTTTTGTCCAAAACGTGCTAAATTTCACTCGGAAATTGAGGTGCGACCATGTTGCGTTTTGCGCTGTTTCGTGTCGCAGCCACTATGCCTACCCACGCAAGTGAGGTACCATTTTTTTCGGGAGACCTGGGGGCACGCTGGGTGGGTGGAAATTTGTTGATCCACGCAGATTCCAGAACTTTCCACCACAGAAATGTGAGGAAATTGTGGTTTTTTTTCTCAAATGTTTATGTTTGCAAGGGATTCTGGGTAACAAAACCTGGTGGTAGGCAGACGAGTCACCCCATCCTGAATTCCCCTGGGTGTCTAGTTTTAAAAATGTATAGGTTTGCTAGGTTTCCCTAGGTGCTGGCAGAGCTACGGCGCAAAAACAAAAGGTAGTCTTTTTGTCCAAAATGTGCTAAATTTCACTGGGAAATTGAGGTGCGACCATGCTGCGTTTTGCGCTGTTTCATGTCGCAGTCACTATGCCTACCCACGCAAGTGAGGTACCATTTTTTTCGGGAGACCTGGGGCACGCTTGGTGGGTGGAAATTTGTTGATCCACGCAGATTCCAGAACTTTCTACCACAGAAATGTGAGGAAATTGTGTTTTTTTTGTCAAATGTTTATGTTTACAAGGGATTCTGGATAACAAAACCTGGTGGTAGGCAGACGAGTCACCTCATCCTGAATTCCCCTGGGTGTCTAGTTTTCAAAAATGTATAGGTTTGCTAGGTTTCCTTAGGTGCTGGCAGAGCTACGGCGCAAAAACAAAAGGTAGTCTTTTTGTCCAAAACGTGCTAAATTTCACTGGGAAATTGAGGTGCGACCATGCTGCGTTTTGCGCTGTTTCATGTCGCAGCCACTATGCCTACCCACGCAAGTGAGGTACCATTTTTTTCGGGAGACCTGGGGGCACGCTGGGTGGGTGGAAATTTGTTGATCCACGCAGATTCCAGAACTTTCCACCACAGAAATGTGAGGAAATTGTGTTTTTTTTTTCTCAAATGTTTATGTTTGCAAGGGATTCTGGGTAACAAAACCTGGGGGTAGGCAGACGAGTCACCCCATCCTGAATTCCCCTGGGTGTCTAGTTTTCAAAAATGTATAGGTGTGCTAGGTTTCCCTAGGTGCTGGCAGAGCTACGGCTCAAAAACAAAAGGTAGTCTTTTTGTCCAAAACGTGCTAAATTTCACTCGGAAATTGAGGTGCGACCATGCTGCGTTTTGCGCTGTTTCATGTCGCAGCCACTATGCCTACCCACGCAAGTGAGGTACCATTTTTTTCAGGAGACCTGGGGGCACGCTGGGTGGGTGGAAATTTGTTGATCCACGCAGATTCCAGAACTTTCCACCACAGAAATGTGAGGAAAATGTGTTTTGTTTGTCAAATTTTTATGTTTGCAAGGGATTCTGGGTAACAAAACCTGGGGGTAGGCAGACGAGTCACCCCATCCTGAATTCCCCTGGATGTCTAGTTTTCAAAAATGTATAGGTTTGCTAGGTTTCCCTAGGTGCTGGCAGAGCTACGGCGCAAAAACAAAAGGTAATCTTTTTGTCCAAAACGTGCTAAATTTCACTGGGAAATTGAGGTGCGACCATGCTGCGTTTTGCGCTAGTTCATGTCGCAGCCACTATGCCTACCCACGCAAGTGAGGTACCATTTTTTTCGGGAGACCTGGGGGCACGCTGGGTGGGTGGAAATTTGTTGATCCACGCAGATTCCAGAACTTTCCACCACAGAAATGTGAGGAAAATGTGTTTTTTTTGTCAAATGTTTAGGTTTGCAAGGGATTCTGGGTAACAAAACCTGGGGGTAGGCAGACGAGTCACCCCATCCTGAATTCCCCTGGGTGTCTAGGTTTCAAAAATGTATAGGTGTGCTAGGTTTCCCTAGGTGCTGGCAGAGCTACGGCTCAAAAACAAAAGGTAGTCTTTTTGTCCAAAACGTGCTAAATTTCACTCGGAAATTGAGGTGCGACCATGTTGCGTTTTGCGCTGTTTCGTGTCGCAGCCACTATGCCTACCCACGCAAGTGAGGTACCATTTTTTTCGGGAGACCTGGGGGCACGCTGGGTGGGTGGAAATTTGTTGATCCACGCAGATTCCAGAACTTTCCACCACAGAAATGTGAGGAAATTGTGTTTTTTTTTCTCAAATGTTTATGTTTGCAAGGGATTCTGGGTAACAAAACCTGGTGGTAGGCAGACGAGTCACCCCATCCTGAATTCCCCTGGGTGTCTAGTTTTAAAAATGTATAGGTTTGCTAGGTTTCCCTAGGTGCTGGCAGAGCTACGGCGCAAAAACAAAAGGTAGTCTTTTTGTCCAAAATGTGCTAAATTTCACTGGGAAATTGAGGTGCGACCATGCTGCGTTTTGCGCTGTTTCATGTCGCAGTCACTATGCCTACCCACGCAAGTGAGGTACCATTTTTTTCGGGAGACCTGGGGCACGCTGGGTGGGTGGAAATTTGTTGATCCACGCAGATTCCAGAACTTTCTACCACAGAAATGTGAGGAAATTGTGTTTTTTTTGTCAAATGTTTATGTTTACAAGGGATTCTGGATAACAAAACCTGGTGGTAGGCAGACGAGTCACCTCATCCTGAATTCCCCTGGGTGTCTAGTTTTCAAAAATGTATAGGTTTGCTAGGTTTCCTTAGGTGCTGGCAGAGCTACGGCGCAAAAACAAAAGGTAGTCTTTTTGTCCAAAACGTGCTAAATTTCACTGGGAAATTGAGGTGCGACCATGCTGCGTTTTGCGCTGTTTCATGTCGCAGCCACTATGCCTACCCACGCAAGTGAGGTACCATTTTTTTCGGGAGACCTGGGGGCACGCTGGGTGGGTGGAAATTTGTTGATCCACGCAGATTCCAGAACTTTCCACCACAGAAATGTGAGGAAATTGTGTTTTTTTTTCTCAAATGTTTATGTTTGCAAGGGATTCTGGGTAACAAAACCTGGGGGTAGGCAGACGAGTCACCCCATCCTGAATTCCCCTGGGTGTCTAGTTTTCAAAAATGTATAGGTGTGCTAGGTTTCCCTAGGTGCTGGCAGAGCTACGGCTCAAAAACAAAAGGTAGTCTTTTTGTCCAAAACGTGCTAAATTTCACTCGGAAATTGAGGTGCGACCATGTTGCGTTTTGCACTGTTTCGTGTCGCAGCCACTATGCCTACCCACGCAAGTGAGGTACCATTTTTTTCGGGAGACCTGGGGGCACGCTGGGTGGGTGGAAATTTGTTGATCCACGCAGATTCCAGAACTTTCCACCACAGAAATGTGAGGAAATTGTGTTTTTTTTTCTCAAATGTTTATGTTTGCAAGGGATTCTGGGTAACAAAACCTGGTGGTAGGCAGACGAGTCACCCCATCCTGAATTCCCCTGGGTGTCTAGTTTTAAAAATGTATAGGTTTGCTAGGTTTCCCTAGGTGCTGGCAGAGCTACGGCGCAAAAACAAAAGGTAGTCTTTTTGTCCAAAACGTGCTAAATTTCACTGGGAAATTGAGGTGCGACCATGCTGCGTTTTGCGCTGTTTCATGTCGCAGTCACTATGCCTACCCACGCAAGTGAGGTACCATTTTTTTCGGGAGACCTGGGGGCACGCTGGGTGGGTGGAAATTTGTTGATCCACGCAGATTCCAGAACTTTCTACCACAGAAATGTGAGGAAATTGTGTTTTTTTTGTCAAATGTTTATGTTTACAAGGGATTCTGGATAACAAAACCTGGTGGTAGGCAGACGAGTCACCTCATCCTGAATTCCCCTGGGTGTCTAGTTTTCAAAAATGTATAGGTTTGCTAGGTTTCCTTAGGTGCTGGCAGAGCTACGGCGCAAAAACAAAAGGTAGTCTTTTTGTCCAAAACGTGCTAAATTTCACTGGGAAATTGAGGTGCGACCATGCTGCGTTTTGCGCTGTTTCATGTCGCAGCCACTATGCCTACCCACGCAAGTGAGGTACCATTTTTTTCGGGAGACCTGGGGGCACGCTGGGTGGGTGGAAATTTGTTGATCCACGCAGATTCCAGAACTTTCCACCACAGAAATGTGAGGAAAATGTGTTTTTTTTGTCAAAATCTTAGCTTTGCAAGGGATTCTGGGTAACAAAACCTGGTGGTAGGCAGTCGAGTCACCCCATCCTAAATTTCCCTGGGTGTCTACTTTTCAAAAATATATAGGTTTGCTACGTTTCCCTAGGTGCCGGCTGAGCTAGGGCTCAAAAACAAAAGGTAGTCTCTTTGTCCAAAGAGCGCAAGATTTCACTGGGAAATTGAGGTGCGACCACTTTGCATTTTGTGCCGTTTCCTGACGTAGGCACAAGGCCGACCCACACAAGTGAGGTACTGTTTTTATCGGGAGACCTGGGGGAACGCTGGGTGGGTGGAAATTTGTTGATCCACGCAGATTCCAGAACTTTCCACCACAGAAATGTGAGGAAAATGTGTTTTTTTGGTCAAAATCTTAGCTTTGCAAGGGATTCTGGGTAACAAAACCTGGTGGTAGGCAGTCGAGTCACCCCATCCTGAATTCCCCTGGGTGTCTGCTTTTAAAAAATGTATAGGTTTGCTAGGTTTCCCTAGGTGCCGGCAGAGCTAGGGTGCAAAAACTACAGGTAGGCACTTTGCCAAAAAAGGGTCAATTTGTAACTGCAAAATTTAGGTGTGACCACGTTGCATTTTGCGCCGTTTCCTGTCGCAGGCACAAGGCCGACCCACACAAGTGAGGTACCGTTTTTATTGGGACACTTGGGGTAATTCAGATTTGTAAATCAACTGTTTTTACCAATTGAGCTTTCATGCATTTCTCCCTTTCAATGAAAGACATTGTGTAAAAAAAAAATCTTTTTGAAAAATGACCAATAATTCTCATGCTAGTATGAGTATTCCCAATTTTGAAAATGTGCAATTATATACTGTTTCTGAACTCTATAATTTGTACCCAATTCAGAAATACATAGGTGTCTTTCATACAGATTATTCCATGTATACATTTTCCAAGACAAAGTGCTCTATACCCAGTAAATGAAAAAATACCATTGCAAGTTGCTGCTCAGTTTTTGAATCTGGGTTCGTCGGGTTCTTGGTGAAACTACAAGTCCTATATATCCCCACAACCAGGAAGGACTAACGGATGTAACGGTATATTGCTTTCCAAGAGCTGTCAAAATTAGAAAAAGTTATAGGTGAAAACGTTGAGACGAAAGGCTGTTTTTTTCAACAAATTTTCAATTATTCCAATATCTAACTGTTAGTTTCTATAACGAAACCTTCATGGATTTAGACAAATGACCCCTTTCTGAATTCAGAATTTTGTCTACGTGTCGAAAATGTAAAGCTTTCCAGGATCCATTATTGCTTTCAAACTCATTTCTACCATTAACTGGAAGGAGGTGGAAAGCTCTAAAAATAGCAAAAATAGGCTATGTCTCAGAAAAATGCCAAAACTGAGTGAAAAATTTCGGTTCTCTGACAAAAGACTGTCATTCCCTAAAAGCTGAGAAAATGGAGATTTCAGCCCCACAAACCCTTTTTTGATACCATTTTCAGGGAAAACCCCAGAGGCTTTCATTTGCAGCCCGTTTTCCCATGTTTCTGAAAAAAACAAAAAAATCACTATATTTTGGTTAATTTCTGGGACCCCTCCAAGGGAATCCACAAACCCTGGGTGCCTTTAGAATCCACATGATGTTGGAAGAAAAGGACGCATATTTGGCGTGGATACCTTATGTGGTCAAAAAGTTACAAGGGCCTAAGCGCGCACTACTCCAAAACGCCAAAAAAAGCCTTAGCACAGGAGGGGAAAAGGCCTAGCAGCGAAGGGGTTAATCTAAACTTTTCAATTTTGTCAAAAAATTGTGCTGGACCCAGTACTGAATCTAGGCTTAACAGAAAAAAAACACAAATAACAACCTCAAATAATTCCCATAATGTTAGAAATATTTTTTAAAAAAAGGAAGAGACATGGTTTCCCGAAAAAAAGAGATTGTGTTGCAATTCTTTTATGTCAATCACAACTTGTACTGGAAGAAGAAGGAGTTAGAATGGCAGATCAAGGATGTCGTGTTGGGAAGTAGGTAAGGTGGACTACCATCTGAGGCAGGGGTTGGGAAGGACACTGAGTTGGCTCTAGGGGAGAGTAGAGAGTCAACAACAGCAGAGGTGAAGGAGAGGCAAGGCGCAGAGGGTTAAGGACAAGGAAGAAACGAGGTAGGGGAAAAAGAGGAACTAGCTTTGAGAGAAATAGCTCACCTGAACAGGATTCCACAAGTTATATTTTTTATCCAGATCACTTAAATACCAATAAGCATTTGTTTCAACTTTATAGAAGAGACACACAGCTTAATAAGGACTCAAAACAGGAGTTTGTAGAAAGACTATTCAGCACTTCAAATGAACTACATGGGTTTTCACAAAGAACTCCTTTCTTTGTGACACTGTTCGAAAACAAAGTGATTTTCAGGTCTATATTTCTCAGTAAACTTAAAAAGCAAAAAAAATATATTAATACAGAACTTGACTACGCCCATGCGTAGTCAGTCTTTATGTCATGATTTATCACCATTGACTTGGTTGTTGTTTGCAGCTCAGGAAGTGACAAGTCAACATGCTCATTAAGTTTCCATTGACTTGCTGCTGTTTCTCTGTTTTTTTTAAATCCACTGTGGTACTTCCAGGGACAGGAAGTAATATAGCAATAAGGGAAACAATTAAGGAGTTTGAGCACTTGCCAGAATTCAGAGAAGGCCAAGATCTAGTCTTTCCACTCTCTCTAGAACCAATTTCCGGTTGGTATTCTGGAAACAAAGCAAGCTTTGTCGCTGGTTGGTACTCCTCTGCCTCGCTTGGCATCCCAATGCACAATTGCCTGTCACGTGCCTGGCACTCTGCTGTGACCCATTGCCCCACCCCAAAACTGACAGGTGGACTTCACCAACCCGTATCCTGGCATTTAAACTTTTCTGATGGAAGGTTCACTTAGCACTGATCTGGCAACTTCCAGTCTGTTTTCTCAGACATCCCTATATCTTCTCTACCTCGTCAGTAAGGATCCCTCTTATACCCGTTGCAATTGTGTCACTTCTTTCCTCCTCTCACAATCGTGACCAGTGCTCAACTATTAAAGGAGTTAATGCTGGGGTCCAAGTTTATTTAGGGAGACTGCCACCGTTGCTGCTAAATATCATGAAACAGTCTTTGCAACGCGATTTTTACATCGCAGTGCCTTTTCCACGCATTTGTTAGCCCGCATTTGTTTAGCACATAAGGCCTTTACTGCGCATGCCTTTACCATGCATTTAAGGTAAGTATGGGGGTCCCCCCAAAAAGATTTTTTTTAAATGTATATACACATATATATCATAACAATACCCTTTCCGACGGACAATACACAACCAGGCAGGTGCGCGGGGGGACACCCAGAGCAGGGATGAGGAATGTATGCGCCTTGACTGGCCGCAAGTAGAAACTTTACACAATTAGGGGCGATGCTATAAGATGTCTGCAACACTACTGAGTCAAAAGTTGAGTTATGTTTAGAAAAATATAAAAGTGAGAGAAAATATGATTTCGTGGTAAATTATGTTATGGTTTTTAGTGCCATCCTGGTTAACTTGCTGCCGGACCGGAGGTTGTCGCCTGAACAGCTGTGTAACTTGCATCTAATAACAGTATTTACAAAAAGCAGCCGGCCTCAGGGTTGTAGGCATAAAGCTGTGTTTTGTTGGCAACTATAAATAAAACTCTTACGAAACAAAAAAAAACCAAAAAAAAAACAATGCCCTTTCAGGCATAGAGTGACGTATAAAGTATGCAAAAAAGAAGCAGAGAACTCTGGGTAGTTCTCAAGTTTCGGTGGAAAGCAGCTTCTGTATAGGGCACCTTCAACACCAGAGACACTCTAGACCTCAAATGTCAGCTTTTCTATCCAAGTCTTTAAGCATAGGATTAGCACAGTGCCATCGACGACGAGATAGAATTGGAAAACATCTTTTATCATTTCTACAGCAAAGTCTATATATATATATATATATATATATATATATATATATATATATATATATATATATATATATATATATATATATATATATATATATATATATATATATATATATATATATATATATATTTATATATATATTTAAACTTACCTTAGTAATGCCTGGTAATGGCATGTGAGGTAAAAGCTAAGGCTTGATAAACAAATGTGGGGTAACAAATGTTTTTTAAAGGCATGCAATGTTTTTACTAGCATTGTACCATCATACAACCCTAAATATCAGGATATCCGCATACCCAGGCTGTGTAATTCGGATTCTACTTCATGCTTTTTTTACGCCACCAACACTCCTGCTTTTTTATGTCCCTCTTGAAGGTTCCTTTTCATCTCTGCTTTCTCCTTTTGTCACTGTTTTTCATTTTTTTACCCTCCTCTTTCTTTTCTCCTTTTCTGCTTTTCTCTCTCTTGGTCAAAGTCTGATAATGAAAAATAACTCCACGTCACAATTATTGAGTGTTAGTGGATCCCACCTGCAACCACCATTCAAATTAAGCAGTAACCATGACCCCCATGGTCTCACAATGTTGTTTCCCAGGGAGCTCAGTGCCCTCCCTTTCCTTCCTGCCCTTATTGGATACCTCTCTCCTGCACACTGCTCAGTTCAGGGGCAGACTGGGATAGAAATTAGGCTGGGCACCAAAAACCCCCAAAATTGCCCTCCCATTAGAAAATCAGATAGCTAAAAAAGTGGCCCACATTTGCAAACTGGGACAGTTTCGAACTTGTAAAACCATGCTGTATGGGTATTTTGCAAGGTATGGGAGACTGCCTGTTTTTGAACTTTCTGCAGGCAATGTTTGTGGTAATATTGGAGAAAGCAATTGTAAAAACCTGACCATACAAAAGACCAAGAATCAGCCAAACAAGTGGCCCACACACTGCCCTATCAAAACAGCCCTTCTGGCACCGCCATACTACCCATTGCCCAGTCCGAACTTGGCTCCTATGAGTTGTAGCTAGGTTTGCATTGCATAAGGCACATGCATACATACAAACAAGGATACTCAATATTTATGTTTTTTTTCTAAATGTGTATTTCCCCTATATGTTATGCTAATTAAATTTCCTCTATATCAGGCTGGACTTTAAAACATGCTGTATTTTTCCTGTCTGCGGGTTGTCGTTTTATATGTATTATCAGAGCATTGTAAGGATTTTCTAGGTTCCGGGCCAAACATAATTTTTTGCCCCCTGCTTGGAACATTTCTGAATTTTTATTCATTTTCAGCTCATTCAAGCCCTCAGCAACTATAGTCTGATCATTGACAATCCTCTTTGTTGGCCCCCAAACCTTTAAGGGGACCCAAGTCCTTCAGGGTGCCCCATTCAGTGCAAAGCGTTTGAATATTTATGAGGTGTTGGAAGCCTGTGAGCCCCTTTTCAGATTGTACAGCAGATTGTACAGGGGACCCCATCATTTGTGCGTTATGCCACTGTCTGTGACTGTCCTGAAAGCTTAATGATGGGGTCCCTAGAAAGGTGGAGGCCCTGGGCCAGAGCCCAATTTGCCCATGCCTTAAAGGCTCTGTATGTTACAAAATGTGAATAACAGGGCCAGGATTACCACTTAACCACGCAGCGCAGTGTAGCAGCAGCAAATGCTGTGCTGCGTGAAAAGGAGAGAGAAAGAGAGTGCCATATTTACAGAAAGTTTGCACTTTCCTGCCCTTTCCCTAGTGCGCCAAGGAGACACCTCTGCGCAATAGTGCAAGGGTGTCTCCGTGAATCTAGCAAAGGTTTTGTATCAGAAGAGTACCCTTCCAGTACAAAATATTATGCATAGACTTACTTCAACCCTTTTCTCTCTTTGTATGTGTGCTGTAAAAGTGCAGAACACATACAAAGTGGGAGAAGGAAGGAGAAATTAAAGCGTCTCTCCTTCCTTGCGCTATTTCAAAAGGGTATAGTTTTCAGATGCAAAACCATGTCTACTTTATTATTAATTGGGTTTAGCGTCAGGAACAAAAAAATATATAGTGAAAACCTAAAGGAAAAATTGGGGGAATTTATCCCTTTAGGACTAGAACCCTCACTCACCCGAGGGTGAGTGAGGGTTCTAGTTCTTAAGGGATAAATTGCTTCATTATATGGGTTCCTTCTTACCAGTAGGAAATCCTAGTTCTACTGGGAGCTACAACTTCCTCACTGTGAGGAAGGAGCTCAGAGATGTTTTCATTGATGTGCAATCATGGAGTCAGGATGCTAAAATCTCATATATGAGGCTTATGGTGTAGTGAGGGTGCAACGCAAAAGGAGTGATTGATTGATTGTGGGTTTGTAAAGTGCTAGAATCGACGCCCGAAGGAGTATCTCTGCGCTGTAGACCGCTGGGGAACCCGTCCTGGCTTTCCCTGTGAGATAGTCCCTACTGGGTATCTCCAAGGTGAAACCAGGCATCCCTGGCGTATGTGGGGGGCTGTTGTGGAGATGAGGCAAGCTAATGCCCAGAGTTGCCGAGTGTGATCCCTAGTTAGAGTAGGCACTGAGGAGAGAATTATCGAGTCCGTTGACCCTGGTCCAAGACCCTGCCGCGTCAGGAATTGAACCCTGGTCCCAGGCCGTCCTCTGCTCCTGGGTCTGCCGCCTCTAACCAGTGAGCCACAGTGAGTGATGTGTTGGAATAATAAGTGAATGTTAAAACTGCCTAGGTCGATGCACAAATCTAGTTTTATTGGCATGCTCTCACTGGCAGGATTAAAAAAGCAGTGCAGGGAGTAGTATGGATTTACAACTACTATTAAAGATAGAGCGACATGTTTCAGCCTTATGATCAGGAATCTGTGTCAGTGGCTTTCTTCAGGACCCAAAAATAGAATGTTACAGTTGCTGCTGCCAATATGAAAGATGTTAAAAGAATAAAGATACAAAACCAGTATTCCTGCGATGTGTAACATTCTATTTTACACATCACAGTTTTAACATTCACTTATTATTCCAACACATCACTCCTTTTGCGCTGCACCCTCACTACACCATAAGCCTCACACATGGGATTTTAGCATCCTGACTCCATGATTGCACATCAATAAAAACATCTCTGAGCTCCTTCCTCACAGTGAGGAAGTTGTAGCACCCAGTAGGACTAGGATTTCCTACTGGTAAGGAGAAACCCGTATAATGAAGCATGTCACCCTCGGGTGAGTGAGGGTTCTAGTCCTTAAGGGATAAATTCCCCCACTTTTTCCCTTTAGGTTTTCACTATATATTTTTGAGAGAGTTCGGACATTGATCACACATCTTTGCCAAGTTAAGGCTTTTTGTGCGTTTCCTAGACCCGAGGTGATAGTGTGTTGTCAATTATGTTTAGGGGAAGTTTCTCCTTGCAGGTCTATAAACCAGATTCCCTGGGACCCTAACGCCACCATTTTTGTTGTTACAACGCCCATGGTATGCCTCCTTTGCGCTAAGTAATGCAAAACAGCGATATTCGGTATTTTGCTTCACAAAAGTACATTTGAAGAAAAGATTTTGCATCGATTTGCGTCATTTTTGTGAAACAAACAAGATGTAAAATCTTAGTAAATCTCCCCCACCGTGTGTAGGAAGCCACTAGTTCCAGCCTGCAGCAGTACATAATTTGACCCAGTGGTTTCCAGTGCTCAGTACCAGCACTAAATCATCAACACCTGCGCTTTTCAGGAGCACTAGTTAAGGACACATGCATTTACGGGGGAGATGAACGTCCACATGCATCAACCTATTTAGGAAGTGCAAACGGTGCGAATCGGTAAATTAGGCTGTTTGCGATTCCTAAATAAGTTTTTGGGATGCATCATACATTTTTGTGAAATTCGCTATTTTTAGTGATTTCCAAAAATGCGATTGCTTTTAAGGAATCGCAAATTTGCGATTCCTTAAAAGCAATGCATGATTGTTTTTCAAATTGCGAATTAGCAATTAGGGGGTGCAATTTACCACGAGGTTGAACCTCGTGGTAATTTGCGAAAAGTTATGAAAATGCTCAAAAATTCATTTTTTAAACTTTCATGTTACAGACACACATGTCCTTGGGACATGTGTGTGTGAAACATGCACTTTAAAATAAATTTCAGGGGTGCAGGGGGGTTCCTTTGGACCCCCCTCTGCACCCTTGCAATGCATCAAAAAAATGGGATTCGCAAAATAAAAAAGTGCAAAAAGGCATTGATTCCTATGGGCCTCTAGCCCCATAGGAATCAATGTAATGCCATTCCTTAATTGCGATTCGCAATTAAGGAATCGCAAATACCGAAAATTAAGAAATCCTAAAAACTTTCAGGATTTCTTGATGCATAGGATTTTGCAATTCCTAAATTGTGATTCCTTAATTTTCGCAATTTAGGAAATGCAAAATCCTACAATGATGCATGTGGCCGGAAGTGATTTGCCCAAAATCACAAGCTGTTGAGCCAACGAGGAGACTCGAACCTGGTTCTCTAGCTTCAAAGTCAGCAGCTCTGACCTTTACACCATATCCTCTCCCCTCTTCCATGGTTAGTAGTTTGTTCAGTTTTAGGCAGTGCTAACAGGAGAAAAGGGCTGGGGCAGGCTGCCTCCTGACGCAAGCCCGAATTATTTTTTTTTTAATTAACCACTGGCCTGCAGCCTCCCTCCCGCCTTAGCAGACAACAGTTTGGCTCGGGTGCCATGCTCCAGTGGAGTTCTGTATGATTCAGTCCTCCGCCTCTCCCCTCACCACTTATCCCACCTCAGCCCCACCCACTGCACCAGCCCCACATCCCACAGGGGATACGTATATGTTTTACAACTGTTTCTGCACTTCTTCCAAGACAAATAGTTCATTAAAAAGGGCTGCACTTTATGCAGTATCTAGGAAACCAAATCTATTTCTTTCATTCACAGAGAAATCCGAAAGATAATTACAGCCCTTTCCCAGCTTTTACTCTACAAAAACATTTTGGCATGAGACGACAGAACATTTTAGGGAGAAGCATTTGGCCGGTAGATGAATGAGGCATGGCTTTTCTATTAGGAAGGACTAATTTACAGAATTTGAAACTGGCACATGTGGTTCCACGCGCACTTTCTAAGTCCAAGATAATAAGGCCATTTTGTTACAGGATACATGCATAATGTATGTGGTATTGCTCTTTACTCAGTGCATTAACTGGTGCTAACTAACTGCCTCATACCTTTTCTCTTTTACAGAGTTTTATATAGTGCAAACTTGAACCGAACCGGGTATCAGAGCGCTTTACATGAGCACCAGTTTCGTTACATGAGGTCACATTTATTTTTATTTGGCACAGGGAGATTACGTTATTTGCCCAGAATCACAGGATTGCCGAGGCTCGAACCCAGGTACCCAGATTCGAGGTTGAACGCCCTAGCCGTTTGGCCAACTCCTCACCCCATACATTTTGTGCCTCAGATAGGACAATATCTCGAAAATATGTACAGTGGATCTATGGGAATTCATTACTCTTCTGATATCTGATGTAGTATTCAGGTATCTCTACTAAATTATATAACTCTGTTACTATATGCATAGGAAATAGCAGATTTGTCCCTGGTTTAAGGTATAAATTGTTTGTCAGCGCCACCCTTTTAGACCAGTGGCTTCGTTTCAGAGGTGTTTCTGCTTGGCCGCCTACCCTGGTCATCTGCTCTCGTACGAGGCCCTGAAAAACTATGTATAGGGTCTTTGTTGTGTGTAACAGCTAAAATTCTGCAAACTGTGAGTTTCCAAATATCAGAATCAGAGAAGGCTGAGGTCTTAAAATCACACAGAGTGTGATGCCTAGGAATCTAAGGAAACAGGTTCCTCTTCTTTGCCATGAAGTGATTGCAGTAGGTCGCTATGAGACACCTACATTGAGAAAAGGCACCTTCATTGCATGCTATATAGGTCAAAGTGGAAACAAGTTCATAAGACTAAACATCTATCACCCCTGAAATGTAAGGAAGCATGTGGCAGTCGTCAGGCACGCATTTCTCTGAACCACTTCAATCTGGCAAAAATCATGTAGTCATGATGCAGAAATGTTTGCTTTGCTTGTGTTTGGCAGGGAGGGTGAGGGTTCGCCATTGACTAAAAAGGTCAGCTTGCAAATTGCATGTGGCTTGACCAAAAGAAGACCCTTCTGCTATGGCTTCATGCTAATGGGAATGTTGATTGGTTCATGAGTATGCTACAAAAGTCATCTAAGTCCTTCAAGCCTGAAATGGACCTCAATCACAAATATTTCTTAAGTTCTGCACAATTATTCGAGTAAAATGTGCGTCACACACAACTACCTGGTGTTTTATGAACCCATGTTTCAGGGAGTTACTAGCATAAAAACCTGTTCAACTATACCCACTTTAAGGGTTTGAGTAGCTGTGTCGAAGATGGAGAAAATAAGTCAAAGTTGAGAACCTAAATGCAGACAAGCTTTGAGAAGAAAGGATATTGCTGTAGCTCCTACTGACCCATGGCCCTCCTTAGTGGAAATGTCATTACCATTGACAGGGTAGATTACTCTTCCCAGTACTAGTAAGCAAAACCAGAGGAGACATATGGGGAGAAACCATACTGCTGACCCAGGCACTTGAATTCCCTTTAAACACAAAGAATTTCTTGAGCACACAGATTGTAACCTCCAGTAAGCACCGTGGTCTTCTCAGTTACACTAAAGATGGATGATCTCCGCAAATTGTATGGGAACCCCTGATGGCGAGGAGCCCTATTTGGAGCTTTCAGGCATGATCCAGATGAGGCCCCATAAACATTCATATATGGGACCAGATGCTCATCTCTCCCATTCTGATCCTAGCAGTCTCCCACAGGAAAAAGGGTAATTTGACCATTGAAGCATCTCATTTTCTGAATCTCTTGTCCTTGGGGGATTTCTCGGAAGCCCATCTTTATGCCCGATCCTGGCTACCCTTAAGGCAACAACAAGTTACTAGGACAAATCATCTTCTAAGGGGGTGAAGTTAATTGTAAACAATTTTAGTCTGGACCTGGGTGTCATCTGTGAGGCGTCTACTGCTCATCCCTTTCTGGGGGTGCTTAAACTAATATGAACTGCCAAGGGACTCATTCAGGACTACGGGTGCAAAGACGAATCTGGTTTTAGTGCTCCTGTGTCCAGCACCTATGTAGGACTTTGGTACATAGTTTTCCTCCATGCACTAACCTAATAGGAATGATTGTGTCTTGTTTGACGCATTGCTCGGTGTCACCGCTAAGGTAAACTCTAGGGATTGTTGTGTGTGTAGCGGGTGCGGTAGTAAGTAGCATTCCCTAAGGCTTCTCTGCCCCCAGCTCAAGAAATCCTAATGTAGCCCAGCTCCACTCTTAGATGCACTGAAGCCTGCCTCAGCCCTCGGGGAGGAGGGGATTCCAAGTAAGGCACTCCAAGAATTGTGCTGAAACTGGAGCAGCTCTGTTCAGCTCTGTGGCCTATAGGTTCAACTGACTCATCAACCTGGAACATCCTCTCTAAGAAAACGTCTGTCACTTCCCTCCAACCACCCGACCAATAAGTGTCATGCAGTACTCATATTAACCACTAGGAACATACAGAGCAGGAGCACCATTAATCCTGTCACTCACAGTTCACTGAGCAAAGGTGACCCTTACATGGGGCTGCTGATGAAACTACACTGAAGAAAGTTGGACATATGTTTGTGGCATTCCTTTAAGCGAACGGGTGAGATTTTACTATTATTACAGGCACTTACTTGATGTATGGAATACACCACTTTAATTAAACTGGTCCACTCTGCACTACAACAAATACCTCAACCGGCCTTATGCCTTACAGCCTATAAAGCTTGCTGGCATAAGCAATCTGACTCCAGCACCCTTCGCAACCCCACTGTCTGAGCCCAACAGCCCACAAACACTTGGATCTCGTATTCCTCCAACAAAGCTACTCCTAAACTAATTAATCTTCACATCTTTCCCTTTGAATGTATATATCTGTCCCATTCTTGTACCATTGCTTCACCTATTCTGTGTAGTTATGTTCCTTACTCACAGCTTCCCTTGACCACCCACACCATCCCCCTGAGCTGGCTTGTGGTTCCTGGAACCGAATCAACCCTTCTCAAACTTCACAGAAAACAATTCTCTGGAAGCACAGGAAAGCAACTAAAGAGAAAGCCTTACACTGTGAATCTCCAGGTAAAGTCTCCTTTATGCCTCCCTCCTCGCCCCAACTGTCCAATAGCTTGCCTTGCTACTGATAGCTAGGCCCACTCACTTGAGAGTGGAACAGGGCTGTCCCATACCCCAAGAGGCAATCAATTCTAATGCACAAACCTAGGATTACACATTTGTTTGGAAATGTATCTTCTAAGAGATTCACACGTGTGAGTACACATACAGGCAAGCCATGCACAAACACATGTGCATGCACGCACACACACACATCCCTTCCCAGTCCCCTAAGCTGTCATCCACTTGTCCTCACTGCATACTGGAGCTCACTTCGTCTAATGAAATGGATGACAGGCTGGTATATGAAAAGACGGGTTGCAAATTGCATACAAATTGTTTGCGATTAGTCTTTAATTTGGCGACGCCACCTACGTACTAATAAGTGGTATTGCAAAATCCCCAGTCGCATGGAGTCACGGAATGACCTGCCTAATTAATGTGATTTAGACATGGCTATTTGTGACCCACCCCCGTGATTGGCTACAAACACCATTGTGGTGGCTTACAAGGAACAGCGAACAGCATACCTGCATTTTCATTCCCAAAAAGGAAGCTTTTTTTCTAATAACAACAGTTCAGGCTGGACTGTTCCCTTTGGAGCAGGGTCAAGACTGATTTGCATATAGCTGGATCCAAACTGAGGTAGCATGCAGTGCCAAAATAACAATGGATTGGGATGCGGCCTGAGATTTACCAGTGTTTGAGATTAATTCAAACCGTCCATCCGTCACTTTTTGTAAACCTTAGTGTGCCACTCCAGGTGGGACAGGTATGCCCAGACATGGGATCCGTGCACACTGTGTCACTGGAGCCAAGCTATACCCTGCTGATGATCCCATAACATGGGTGAAACCGATCCTGGGTTTCTTGCGTTCTGGTTCAGGGAGGCCCAGGCTTGGCAGTTTGAGCTGGACTGTTCCCATTGGCGCAGGGTCAAGACTGATTTACATAAAGCTGGGTCCAGCCTGAGGTGGCGTGGTGTGCAAAGTGACGATAGATTGTGGCCCTCGTAATTACCAGTGGCTGAGATTGATTCAAGCATTCCATTCATCACTTTTGTATACTTTACGTTTTTGTATAAAGCAGCCTGTGTTGCTGAAAGGAATTGGGGCGGCTTAAAAAAATCCTGTTTTTAAAAACCTGGTGGAAGCAGGGAGTGGTGTGCTGGACTGCTGCCCACCCCCCTCAAGATGACCTAAAAAATTCCCACAAATGAAGCTGTCCAACTGGACGACTTCCACTTTGTCAACGGGCTACTAACTTAAGGAGTCTGTAACTTTTCTGCTCTTTGCAAACATTCACAATTAAAAGGAGAAACCAGTTTCGTGTCCCCTCCTAATTCTGATTAGCAATGGATCAGTAAACACATCTTGCAGGTTGGAATTGGATTCACGGCTTTCAAAATGGACTTAGTATGTAGCAAACAGCCATTTTGCTTTAGTAAATTGAGACCGAAAAATGGCTTTATACAACTAGCCCTACATGAAGTAAGGGGCAGGTGACCAGCATGAAAAGGGAACCTCCCACTAACACAGTTCTGCAAGAAGCTCTATAACCTTGCAAAATAAAGAACATAAAAAGAATAAATGGCTCAGAAAATCCCTGCTGAATGAATGGATGAATTAATGCATGGATGAATAAATGAAAAAAACATGAGTCCTAAAGCATGACAGCTGCCCTAAACCCGGCGTCTAGGTGTTGTAAGACAACAGGGATGTTAGTTTCAAATATTTTGAAGGTAAACTGTCCTTGTTGACAAGAGCTCTAAAGGTGAATCCACGTTGACCTTATGCCAGGCCCTAAAATGTTGCTTTTTTAGTTTTTGTAAGTGTGGTGGGAGGAGGTGATATACTGTTGATCTTGATCTGAAAAGGAAAAGCTGCACGGTCCATCCAGACCAATGGAGGGCAGCCTATTTGAGCATCAATTACAGTGTAATATGGGGGTATATTTACAAGGAGATATCGCCACCAAAACGTCCCTTCCTGCACATAAACAATCGCCCCTGCAGCATAGGCACCCTTGCAACATGGCGCAAAAGTGCCTGGTACTGGCACTCGGCAGCTTTATTAGCACCAGTGCTTGGGGAAACACAGGGGTGCCTCGTATTCTTTTTAATATGGCGCATCCCAACATTAAAAAAATGTCCGGGCGCGACGTTACCAATTTTGGCGTAACACCGCACTCCGACATTTTGCTGTAAATATCCCCGAGGTCTCTTGCAATGTATCTGCCCTTTCCTAACGACACAGGTAAAGAGCAAAGCTTGCTATCAGACACCGAACGTTTTTCATACCGTTATCACCACCCAATCAGAACATGGCTCTGATAATCGACCTAACAGGATTGGGACAATGCTGGGGAAGGATCTGCCCCACTTGACTGATTCTGAAGACATCGTCTGGCAGGGACCTTCATAAATCAGCATAAATTACTATAAAGTTGTTGTGTGCTCTGGATTTAGCATTTTGATAGAAATGAAAAAGGGGCGCTTTTTCCTGTGCCACACACACCCAAATATGTTGAAATTCCCTTGCTGTGGTCAGCAGTTACTTGTTTACAATGAATTCGTGAGCTCCTGAACCTCTAGTAAAAAAGAACACTGGACTCAAGAAAAAAACAAGAAGACACAGAAACCTAATTTAAAGAATTCTGGAGCATATCAGCAAGGGCCTGAGTTAAAATTATCGCCGCTTTAGCGTCCGTTTTCGGACAAAAAGCGGCGATAATTTTAACGCCCTATTAGCAAGGACATGCTAACGCGTGAATCCATGCTTCTTCGCCCTTTCCCTTAATGCCCAGCTTTGCATCTCTAATGAGATGCAAAGTGGGCGTTCCTCCCCAGGATAACGGGAGAAATCTCGCTAAGCAACATTTCTTCTATTATCAAGCCTCACGCAAAGAAGCATAGCGACAAGGAAAGTAGCGATAACCTCTGTTATCGCTACTTTCCTTCCGCCTGCTTTGAAACTGACTTAGCCATGATATCCTATGGAAGGTGGATATCATGGCTAAGTATGTGTGGCCCTATCAGCAAGCTATCGCCAAAAGTTGTGCGATTATCGCTGGATTTCCAGCGATAATCGCACAGTTGGCAGCTTGCGCTCTGAATTTTATCGCTTTGGAGATAAGTGTTGCTGATAGCACGCTATCTCCGCGATAAAATTCAGAGTTGGCCGGCGATAATTATCCTAGCGCTAAGTGTGCTTAGCGATAATTACGCTGGCACTTGCTGATATGCCCCTCTCTGATTTAACTGTCTGCACATATCAGCACTCTGTGACGGTACACACCAAAATTACATATGTTATTCACAGTGCTATGACTTTCATCATGAGTTTGTAGGAATGGGTGGGGATGGCATTTACCTTTCACGATAAATACCATTATCCAGAGGGGAGTATTTACCAGTTGCAGTAAATAACTCTAAGCTGAGTTTTCAATTTGTAAATAATAACACGCAGAATCGGTATTTAACGTTCTAAGGGGCATATTACCAAGCCCCAGCGATAATTATCACTAAGCGCACTTAGCGCTAGGATAATTATCGCCGGGTAGCGTGGATTTTTATCACTGAGATAGCATGCTATCAGCAACGCTTATCTCAGAAGTGATAAAAATCCTCACGCTAACTGCCAAATGAGAGATTATCGCTGGAAAACCAACAATAATCTCTCGAAGTTTGGCGTTAGCTTGATGATAGGGGCTCACAAACTTAGCCATGATATCCACCTTCCATAGGATATCATGGCTAAGTCAGGAAAATACCAGGTGTAAAAAAGCAGCGCTAACCACGGTTAGTGCTGCGTTTTTTTATCACTAACAGGGTTAGCGACATCCTTGATAATAGGAGAAATGTCGCTTACCAACATTTCTCCTATTATTTTTCTCTGGAACGCCCCCTTTGCATCTCATTAGAGATGCAGGGGGAAGCGTAGAGAAAAAGGGTGCTAACATGCGAATTTGCGTGTTAGCACCCTGTTGCTGATTTGGAGATAATTTTATCTCCGCTTTCTTGGCTTTTAAAGCCAAAAAAGCGGAGATAAATCCCTTGATAATATGCCCCTAAATTCCCTATGTTTTTCTCTTTAACCAGTCATTTTCCTCTGATAAATTTCGACACATTTTACCCGTCGATGGAAAATTGTGGAGGTGCAATGTTTACTGCGTCAGCGGAACTCTGGTTCCCGTACGGCCTCTTGTTTGCGCAGGGATTGGAATTCTGCAAACTAGGAAGTTGTTTCTGGATTCAGATGAGAGGCCTGAAGCCGGGTGGTGTTACACCGCCCCTCCCCCACCCACCCTCCTTCCGCCCTGTAACCGCAGAACTTGCATCTTGTTTACTTCTGATTAGGGCTGCGTTGCGTTCCAGCTGCCTGCCACTGCCCCATTGTTCTCTGGCTTGGTCCCTCATTTATTTTAATGACGGTTAATAACTTGGCCCAGCCTAGGGTTTGTTCTGGCAAATTCCACAGCAAGATGGATGGCGTTGTAGTGCATTTGGCGGGCGACCGAGCCTGCGGGCTTTACGGGGGACCCTGCAGGGCTGTTTACTTGTTCGAGCGGGCCAGGCTCCATTGCCCATGGTGTGTGTCAAAGCTGGGGTTTCTGACATTTAGAGCTGGAGCCAGTTGGTGAGTGACATAATGGGGCGCAGTCTGGTGGCGCGGAGGAGTTTGGAACCGGCTGTCCTGCCAGGGGAGCTGATTGTACAAGGAGTTGATCAACCACTTTGGGTTGCATGCCAGTCCCCTTCAGATGCCACCTCCTCCTAATGGCATTGTGGATCACCCAAGAAGAGGCAAAGACTACAGGAAAAATCTTAAGATTCCAGAAAGCAACTACTGTGGTGGTGATTACGCGTGCCAGGGTAGTCGGTGTTTATCGAACCAACACAAATCCCACACCCTGGGGTTTGGAATTGTTTGGGTTTGAGAAACAGCATCTATTCTGCACATAATAGCGCCTGTTACCTCACCGCAATACGCACTTCCGCGTAGTTAGTGTTTTTTTCTATATAAAATTCCAGCAAATTTGAACCTGCCACAACCTAATGGGAGTGCAAACTTTATTGCATCTGATAAATGTGATAAACATCACACAACTCCCAATCCCACTCCTGAGCACACAGGTTTGCACAGTGGTCTGAATGGTTCGGGGTAGAGGTAATCGGGCCCTATAAGTAAAGAAGCTCTTACTGTAGTCTATGGTGCTTCGATACCAGGGATGTTCCACGCTGGTCTATGATGGCAGAATCAGTGCCATCTTTTCAGAACAACTGCTGGCTATCTTCACGATTCCCATATTTTAGCCATTACATGTAAACGGATAGGTCTCCTCAAAATATATAATGGAGCCACCTCCTATGGTCCAACATTGGATACCTCTATCTTATACATTTTATAGAAGCTATATCTCTTATTCTGATCCACGTGTTAATTTGTATGGGTTTCTTTGGACAGTCACGTCTTCAGGGTCATAGAGTCAAAAGTTCCTGGTGGTGTGTCCTGATGAAAACCTGCTCCTCATTTTATCATTCTGACTGATCAGTATGTGTTCTTGTGCAGGAGAGCATGGTCAGTAATTCCATAACAAGTGCTCAACAGTGGTTTTCATGTTGCTCATCAACAGAGTGCTAGATAGACTATGCTGAGTGACAGTGGCCCATCCAAATTCCCTTCCTATTGACGCTGCCAATGGTTGGTGACAGCTGTTCCTATGAGGGGTGTGTGGGTTTCTTAAATGTGCCCACGTTGGGAGATTGCCTGCTGTCTCTCCCTTCTAAACCTATATTATGTCATACTCATAACTGACCCTTTTATTCTCCTGTTGTGTGAAGTGTGCATGAGGGTGCTGGATACATGAGAGGTGGGATGCGTCTTAGATGGGGTCCCTCTCGTTGCAAGTAGCCATAAGGCTATGGGGTGCTCCTCAGAGTTTAGTGATGGGCAGTTTTTCTCAGCAAGCACCTGCTCCATGCTGTTGTTCAGCTTGCCTCGTCCTATCGAATTCTTCAAAACGTCAATCACAACTGTTTGCCTAGGGTTTGCAACCAACAGAAAGGGGCAAGAAGGATCCTTTGAGCAGTTGGCATGGGCCAAACATATTCAGTAGGTTAACCTATGACTCGTCAAGAGCAACACTCGAACAATGATGTGGTCAAATGTTTGGCCAAGGCACACAAAATACTATTTAAATTGGCTACCTGCCCACCCGCCACATCCTAAATTATTTTCTACTGGAGAGATAAGAACAGCATAAGCGCCTGATTGGTCATTGAATAGTCTGGGGGCAATATGCAACTGAGAGTCGCAGCTTCCCTGCAGATGGTTGCCATGGAGCTATGCCCCACTTTGCAGGAGAATGCATTATGTCGTAACTGGAGCTCCCTAAAGTTTGGAGATAATTTCTAATCTGAGTGGAAAGTTGGATTAAGGCCAGCTGCCCCAAGACTGAAAATAAGCTGAAACACAGCACAAGGATTAAGCCTAACACTATTTTCGCAGCAAGGAGCGGTAAAGTAGGCTTGATGTTGGTACATGTAAGACTGGCTTCATGGTTCCCCTGTTAGGTAGTGCCAGTCAACAAGAAAACGTCCAAAAATGGCCTCTTCACAGAAGGTTGAAACACCCAAAAGGCAAAATATTTTTTCCTTGACTGCTGAATATTCTATCTCTGTTACCTTCCTTCATTTTGTCTTACTTCTAAAAGTCTGTGAAAATATGCTATTCTCTAGTTTTTTCCAAGTCAGGGTAAACACTCCAAGGGCTGAAACCACGCAAGACGCTGCACCCCTACAAGCCAGTGTTTGGGTGAGTTACCCTCCTGAATGTCAGCTCATGGCTACTGGTATGGGTGAGTTTTGAAACCAAAGGTTTTAACTTATTTTATTAGGTAACACATTTGATTGTGGTCATTGATTTTAACACTGTAAACGTATTGATAAATATAAAGAAAAATATGAAGAAAAAAGATTTTAATACATACCACCCAACATTCGTCACAATATGCTGAGCTGATTTAGGTTGCAGTGGCCCTGAAATATGCAATAGAAGGTTGGACCACAATCATTTTAATGTTGGTTTTAACTTATTAGACAGACACTGGCCTTTACCTGAGCCACACGGCAAGGATTGGACTCCAAGGGACAGCCAGCTGTGAGAGGAAGCTCAGCACCGTATGGATCAAGGTCCAGAGGCTGTTACAGGGACAACAGGAAGTGGGAGTCAAGGTAAATCATAAGATGGGGGCACTGGATCCATGAGAATGAGGTGCCTGATGAAGTGAAAAGGGAAGCAGCAGTAGGGGACTTCCTGGGGTTGAACTGAAGTGAGGTGATGAGTGGACATAGGCATCCCACAAGCGACTGCTTTGACCCCATAGGGACTACATGGGTGGTCTTTCAAAAAATTAACCAGGCCATCACAGGACAAATTGTCTCTGATAAGGTAACAACAACATGACAATCCAGATGTGAGACAGCTGTAGGAACAATCTCTTCGGTGTTAAGGATTAGGGATTGTATCAATTCCGGGCAAGGGGCCTAGAATGGCTTTAAAAAGGGGGACAAAAGGTTGTCTGTGGAACACAGGAACCTGATTTCTAAGTACTCAAAGTAATCTGAAACATTGAAAGGAATGTTGAGACATTTGGTCCATGTGGTCATGGCACACTGAAAACATGATGGACCTAATGCTAAGACTGAGGCTGTTGCAGTTCTTAAGACTAGAATGAGAGAAGCAATTTGTATTTCAACAGATTACCAGGGCTTGGAAGGATTGTACTAAGGTGTCTTACCAAGCATGGTGGTATGGTATCTGTTATAATCACAGAGTGACAGGGCTTTTGTTTCTCCAATTTCTCTTGCTTTAAGGAAGATTCTCTATGGTTACCCATAACTAATTTTTTAGATAGGTCTGCAAATAAACCAGGTTGTAATAATTCCTGAACTGAAGAAGTACCTAAACCCACATGAATACTTTTTGTAGTCTATTGATTGTAATGCTCAGTCATTTTCGTTTTTACTCTCTCTCTTATTTAGAATAATCAGCATACAGTGGTTATGTTTATTATAGATATATATACAGTTGTCATTTTTGTTTTTCTTTCTTACCTTTATTTCCGTTTTATATTGCTTATCTAGTGAATTAACAATTTTGCATAAACGGTTTTTATTTTGTATTTTTTCATGTTGTACTTTTCTATTTATAAAGAAAATCATTTCTTTACACTTAAAAAAAGGATGGGAGGAGCAAGAAGCTTTGCAACCAACACATTTCAATTGCCTTTGGGAAAAGAGGGAGGCTCAGTTGAAATCAAACTAATGGATCAAAATAGAAGGTTACTCCTAGAGTAATATTCCCTGGTGCTGGACAGACCGGCAAGACAGTGGAATCAGGCACTGGAAACACCTGTGCAGATGCAGTAGCTCCAGGATGCAGGTGAGAATATACGTCCCGGGATAGGGAGTTTGAGTAGAATGTGTCTGGAGCGAGCCTTTTTATATTATTGGATGAGTTGTTGCCCTTCCATCCTCATTTGCTAACCAAAAATAGCAATATGACTGTTTTGTGAATAGCTATTATTCGCAACCGACATTTGCGAGTAGCAAATACGAAATCGGTATTTGTGACTCACCAACCTTATATTCGAGGCCATCGCAATTAGTGACTAGTCGCAAAAACGCCTGTATGCACATGAAATTTTGCACTGATTAGTTTCTGGGGGTAAATGTGTGCAAACTGTAAAGCTGACCCAGAACGCATAAGGGATTTCCACAATGGCTGCATTGTATGAGATTGCGTGGAGGATGCGACTACTGGCTGCTCAGCAGAGGAGGAGACAGGAGAGAATCTTTAGAACCAAACCAGGCTTCCTATTTTCCAAAAGACAGAGGAAAAATACAGGATAAGTAGTGCAGTGATATTAGATTTAATTGAATTGCTGAAATCACATCTTGAAAGCAATACGCTGCGCAGCAGTTGCATCCCCACTCGTGAGCAGGTGATGTGCTCACTGCACCGTTTGGCCTCAGGCAGCTACCACAACATGATTGTTGTTGCTGGTGGGGTGTCACCAAGTGCGCTGTCACATTTTTTTGTGGAAGTTCCTAGATACCTTGCTCCTAAACATCAACAGGTACATATATTTACCCAGGAATGCAGAGGAAATTCAAAGCGCAAAGTTAAACTTTTAAAGACTGGCCAAATTCATCCATGTTTTAGGGTGTGTAGATAGAACACATGTTCCTATTTGTCCTCCAGCCCCCATAGAATACTTGTTTTGGAATTAGAAACATACACCATCCTTCAACATCCAAGATGTATGTGATACACATAATGTAATCACAGATATAGTGGCAAAATACCTCGGGAGCACCCATGACTCCTACATCTTCATGCACAGTGGAATACACCAACGCCTGGAAAGAGGGGGTTTTGAGGATGGCTATTTATTAGGCAATGTGATGCTGCATTATTAACACATATGAATGTGACCATCAAATCTCAGGTTCTGCCATGCTCACACGTATATTTTTTGTTCCAGGTGACAGTGCATATGCGTTAAGGCCTTGGATACTGACCCCACATCTAGCCCCAGCAAATCAAAATAAAATGCGTTACAACATTGCTCATTGATTCACCAGAGTGGTGATTAACTGAACATTTGGTATGCTGAAATCTTGATTTCAGCACATTCACAAGAGTGAAGGTGCACAGCAGTATGATCCTGTTAAAGCCTGCAAAGTTGTGGCAACATGTGCATGTTGCACAACATAGCAACCAGGTGCAGACTACCCATCACTTTGGAGGTCACTGAATCTGAAGATGAGGATGCTGAACTACTTCTTCAGCTGTCTGGAGACCAGAGTACAGAATGTGGGGAGACACCGATAGGATCACATTTGAACAATTTACTTCTCAAGATTAGTTCTGTGTGGCACTACACTCACTGAAATTACGAACGAGGTGTTGATGCAGAAAACTAAGCAACTTTTAATGTCAGACTTCTATCTATTGTTTCATTTTTAAATTGTATGATAAGCAAGTGGCCGGTAAAGTACAAATCAAATGTTGGTTACATCACCAAAATAACTACAACCAAGTCAATATGACCTAAAAATATGATGTGTCCCTCATTTCTCTCTGCGGCTACGTCCAACAGGGCTTGCCGCTACTTGCTCTCCAGCAGGAGTATGGCTGTGTCACAGGGCATGTGCATCACTGGCAGAGATGCTGCTAACACTTGAGATGTCCTCATGATCCTGAGAGACATCTCCAACACTACCTGCTATCTGTGCATTTTGTAATACTTCAACTGCAGACGTGATCTTCCCTAGTGCCCTGACAACATCACCATGAAAGTGTTCCACTTCCACCTACAGGCTATCTGTTTTCCTTGATAGGGTGGAAGTGGCGTTGGTCAAATGACTAATGGAACAGGTTGGCCCGTCCATTCTAGCCTCAGTCCTACGATCGCAACTCCTTTGATAGGCACAGTGATCCCCCATGTGATGGCATAATTCTTTAATCCCGGTGGTGAGGCTGACCACAGTGGTGTTCACGGTTGCCAATTGTGTCCCAGTGTTCTCAAATCCAAATTAAATGCATTGCTGAATGTTCTGTATATTCCTGTTCGTGAGTTTCATTTACTTGTGTTGCAGATGCTCAATTTGGATCATGGAGGCTTCATGCTTCCAAACACCTGTTTATTGGCTTCAGGATCTACAACATGATATGCCGACTGCGCCCACGCCTATTTCATGGATGCTGATTGGTACTGGTTTGCAGAGTGACTTCATCGTCCTCCATTAATGCTGCCTGTTGTGTCAATGAGGCAGTGCTACATTGGGCTGGTGTTGTGTTTGGGAGACTAGCAATGGAGATGGGTTACTCAGTTGCCTTGTTTGCGTCCTCTACTCTCTCCACATTGGTGTCATCACAAAATACCTCAGGGAGATCTGAGGGAAAAAATGAAATTCTGTTTACTCACTAATATGATGAGATATCAATGTGTATGTTTTGATAGCAGTACCCAAATAAATTTATACGTGTGACTTCTGTGTAGCGTGACCAGAACGTTTATGCCAAAAACTGGGACATTCACATAAATAGAAGAAGGACTACAATTTTACTTCAAGCGAGCGCAAAGAATGACAGTACTCCTCAGCAGAGAATTACCGAATAGGCAGTAAGAACATACATAAAATGCAATTTTAAACTCATTAGCTTGCCTGTTAATTAAATTGAAACAACTGTTAACCATCCCTGCTTTGTAAAACATAAAAAAAGTCGATCCTCTCTAAAAACCAGGACATGAGCAAAATTTCTTGAAATCTGCCTGTACAGCTGGTGGAAAACCGGGACCCTCCTGGCAAATCCAGGGCGCCTGGTCACCCTATATCTGTGCTGACGTTTTGACTACATGTCCCATAATGGACTGTAACTGTACTTTTTTGACTAACGTGAGGAACTATCATCTAATGAATGCTACAGTTCAGTGTGGACTTGGACATAGATGTAAGGCCTGAGATGTGACAATCGTAAATAATTCACACTTACCTTGAGATGTTCTAGGTGCTGAGGTGCCAATGTTCCCAATTCATGAAATGGCCTCAGGTTTCAGGGTGTCTTAACCATTGTCTCCAGTGCAATGTATGGGGGTACAGTTGGGGTGCCACCTCCTGTTGCCTGGGATTTCGGCAGTTGCGTTGCCACCTTTTCTGTAGTACGCTACTTGAGGTCATTCCACCTCTTGTGGATCTCATCAGCGGAGCGGTGGGTGACTCCAGCGACATAACTTTTTTGTTGCATTTCCTGATAGATCTTTTTCTTTTAGGAGGCTGGGACTGTCACGGATGCCCTTCCAAACTGTACCCCAAGGTTCTAATAGCCCTTCTGAGTCAGTAGCTCCAACTCCTTTTCTGAAAATTTCTTTTTTTGTTTTCTGTCTCCTGCATCCTATTCTCCACTTTGGCTAGCCATTTGTGTAGATAGGCCTTCTTTGGGGTTTTCATAGCTGTGCTTGAAATGGCAGCGGCACTCCACCTCCACTCTACATCTACTCAGGCTGGTCTCCAGGCAGGAACTGTGAGGCACTTCTCGGTTCAGAGGTGATTACCCATGTCCAGGCAGATTTTTTTACCCATATGCAGTCTCATTCGTAATTTGCGACTCCAGTCACAATTTTGGAAATCACTGATAGTGAGTATCAAAATTGTGATGTGACTTAGTAGCGACTTGCAATTTTGTGGCCTCAAATTGGACATACATAAGGAATTGCAATTTCCTAAATGTGATTCGCAGAGATTTGAAACTCAGGAATCGCAATTCTTTGCATTCGTACATTGAGCCCAAGATGCTTTTCACAGGTGGTCCATATTAAAGTTATGTTGGTTACATTTAGATTCTAACTTTTTTTAGATTCAAATTTTATTCCTAGAGTTGGGATTCCGCAGTACCCAACAATAAGTGGGTGTATCTAGAAGCTGTGCTTTACAGTGGGCTTGAGGGGCGTGCATTGGTAATGGAGGATCAGGCCAGGGCTCTGATAGTATTCCCAATGATGGGCCTTACATTTCTCCATCAGGGGGACAAGAGATATTTCCCCTTGCCTCATAAGTGATCCTGACTTGTGTTGTCGTCTTAGAGAGTTACGAATGGAAAGGGAGCAGTGGCCACTGGGGTGCTGTAATTGCAGTACTGACTCTCTTCTGGGGGCTCCCCTGATAATCTTGGATAGATCTGTAGGTGGACCTAGCGAATACCCTGAAGGCCGCCATGTCTTGTTAGGCAATTCTTCAACAACTAGACCACTACCCTACACGATTCTTAAAACTGCATACTACGCTGTGGGCTGAATGGTAACGGCCCTGAAGGAAGTAAAACGGATAGCTCTCTTATCTCAGCTACTTCATGATGCTACAAATCTACTATAGACCAACTAAAATGATATTTTAGTAGATGACTCAGTCCAGTACCATAAAGGCCTTTGACACAATTTATATTTCATACCAGCAATTGCCTATTTAGCCACTGATGAACAAAGAAGAGCGCAGGCGTTCACCATGCCCTTACATTAGGTAAGAAACAGCCACTGCCTGGTACGCCTCGTAATCAACAGCACAGGAGGCTGTGGAGCGTGGTCAAGACGACAAAAGTAGCACAACTGCAGTTCTACCTAGCAAAAAGAACATGATAAACACCCTGATGCTCGGAGTCTGCAGTTTTTCGACTGTATCACTACATCACTCTGCACAGGAAGCATCCATTATTTTCTCATAAACTTAATAGAAATACTAGACAATGAATGGAAAAATGAGGGGCTAATGTTGCTTCAAATATTGCAAGAGTGGGGGCTGCCTTCCTGGTCCATGCACTTGCTGTGCAACAGAGGCGAAGGTATTTAAAGAACCTTTTTGGTAATTTGTACATAATCTGCCTCAAATGAATGGATCGTGCTTCATTGAAAGCGCTTATGAATTGTGAGAATTCCTGAATACAGTGCCCTGATACCCATCAGATCTATATAAAACTGTATATAAATGAACTGGCCAATACACGTGTTCCAGCAGATCATCAAATCTTCCACTTCTTGCCCTTCGAGAATCAGAACAGCCCTTTATGTAGTAGCGGCTTCTGCTCTCGGGCTTTGGTGCCCTGCCCTTCTAATTTGCATACATTTAAAATGTATTGTACTGTTCCTAGAAGTGCTGAAAGGCTCATGTCCGGACTTACCTTTTCACAGCCCTTAGTTATCATAGCAGAGGGACTGCAGTAGTGTGAAGACTGGCACCACGGGAATTTTGGTCTCAGAGGGCGCAGAATATGGAAGCCCTGAGTGATGCCGTCACCCCTCACATCCTTGTGAAAGCTCATTGTTGCAGTGGAAGAGGTGTGGCGCAACGGCCAGTGTGCCTAATTCTGGACCACGGGGTTCACGGTTCGATTCCTGGTGCCGGCGGCAGCACCATGTGACTCTGGACAATAGCTCGCTTAGTCTTCCCGACGTACAAATGCTGGTATTTCATTTCATTTCATCAGTCCGCCTTCAATGTTTAATTGAAGACATTCTGCTTAGTGACTTAAATTAAATCTTGTTGCAGTCCCCAAAAAAGTCCATAAGGTAGCCATGAAGTAGATTGTTGGTAAGTGGTTTATTAAGGATGGTAAGTAGGATAGTACGTTCAGTATTTCTGCCCCACTAGGAGCAGCATCCTTGTTACGCAACCCGCACACTCCAACTGTTGCTCTCTCCTCTCCACTCCACCAGGCACTCCGGCATTCCACTACCTCATCAGGCATTCCAACATTCCACACACATCACATTCATACTGGCTGAGCGACAGGGAAAAGGTAGCTAAAGGAAAGGATGCAAAGCAACAATACATGTTACAACAAATCTCTTGTGGCTAATGCCTGAGTTATGAGTTACAAAGCTTTAAGGGAAAGGATTACATATTTTAATGCAGTCGGCAGTAAAGTAAGTAATAAAGGCTTATTTTTATTTCATACAGGTAGAGAATGTGGCCTTATGGCCAGAGATGCCGACTGTGGAACCGGGGACCGAGGTTCTAGTCTGGGCGTAGCCTCAATGGCCGGTGATTCTGGGCGAATCACTTAATCTACCAGTGTCTGAATCTCTGTGTAATGTAACTGGTGCTCATGTAAAGCGCTTCAATATATTTGGTCAAGTTATACGCTATATAGAAGTGCAATTATCTGCAGATGAAGCTCATGTAAATTGTCTGTCAATCTGATTCCTCCTGTTGTATTTGCGACTGAACTGCCGCTCGTTGTGGTGCTCTATAATACTGGCTTTATTTACTATTAGCAGCCCGGCCCAGCGTTGCCTGGGGCAGAAAGGGGCTGGGGGCAGTACACCCGCTCCCGCCCCGACCCCTTCCCGCTTCGACTCCCTCCCGCCCGACTCACTCGCGCCCCCCTCCCGTCCCGACTCACTCCCGCCCCCCTCCCGTCCCAACTCACTCGCACCCCCTCCCGCCCTGACTCACTCGCGCCCCCCTCCCGCCCGACTCACTCGCGCTCCGACATTTTCATTTACTGCTGCCTCCTTCTTGCCTCCCCCTGCATCACACAGTCTCACTTTCCCTTTCCTTACCTGTGCCGCCGCTCCTCACTGCACAGCCGCTCGTCACTGCACCGCCCTCCTCCGTCATCGTCATCACGCACGTCGCGGCCAGCGCTAGGTCCCGGCCGGCGCTACTTTCAGGGGACTACTTTGTTTACAAACTTAATTTACTTTTTTTTTAAATTTATATAGCCTATGTCCATCTACACACCCTGACATTTTCATAGATGTATCGGGTGTGTAGATTGGCACTGTGGTTCCCGAGTTTACCTGGCCAAAAGGTGCAAGTTCTCTCTTTATAATAGTAGTATAGATTACAATTCTGGTTTTCCTTTCCTGGTGATAACTTTACATATTCTCCTTCCTGTTGTGTGGCAGGCGTTGCACTTGCTCTCCTGTGTTCTTGGTGCACTTAATGGCTCCGTACACAGTGACTCACGTGGCATGTCTCTTAACAAACCATGCTGAACAGTCTCCCTGTGCCAAAGCTGGTTGCTTTGTCTACCAGATCAGATAAGAAACATTCTGTCAAGTTTTGTTTTCTCTTTCTTCTCTCTTCTTTTTTTTCTTCCTTTCCCTCTTTATCTTGCTGATTGATTTATACAAGTGATACAACTGATTCTCTCGTATTGCTTCTTTATGGCTTTTTCCACCATATTAATTGATATGTCGGTGATATATATGACATTGATTATATCTATACTGATGAATGCTTATTTATATATGTATTTATTGTGTAACTCTCTTTTTGGTTGCATTGCTTATTATGGTATTTTAATTGTTTATATTTCTTCTCTCAAATTAATAAAGATATTAGAACAAAAGAAAAAGTTGTGTTTTCTCGTCTCTCTCCCGTACCCAGGCTCCAGAGACTGGGGTCCCTGGCTCTCAACCTGTCACAGAAACCAGTGTTGGCTTCTCTGAGCTTTTAGCCAGTCGACTGAAAGGTAAACTGTATTTATGTACACGGTTTCTATAGTCTGAACGAAGCCTCGTAGGCAACATAGCTCTACAAAGGAGAAGCATCCGTGGGAGAGAGAAATTAGGTGCAGTTTAAACAAATTTAAAGTTAGGTGTGTAGCAGTAGCGGCCGGTGTCTTGATAGAGTGGGTGCGAATGGAGGGGTGTGGGAAGGGGACAGACAGATGGGTGACGAGACAAAAATAAAACAAAAAAACCTTCTTACCTGCCACAGTGCCGCATCGTGCTCCTCTCCAATGCAGTCACAGGCTTCCATAGTCCACTGCGGCCAATCCTGATGCTGCTTTCAGCAGCTTGAAAGAAGCATCAGGATTGGCCAGAGCTCCCTCGATTTGCGCTCCTAGTTAGACTGGGAGCCTGCTCTGTCCAACCCGGCAACGCAGCTCAGGTTGGAGAGAGCTTCAGTGTGCATGACGGTTTGACCATCCTGAGACGGCCGGCCAAACCGTCATGCGCATTGAGAACAGTGCAAAACACTCCCCCTAGTGCCTGTCATCCCCCTGGCCCCGCCCCCAAGCCTCAGCACCGAGAGCAAAAATAAAACAATAATAAAAAAGGGTTTATTTTGTTGTTTTGTTTTTCATTTTTTTGGCTGCTGGCGGGGGGCGACGCTCCTCTGCCATAGCAGAAGAGCCGCCACTGGAGTGTAGTACATTTTGCCACTGGTGTTACTGTGCAGCTAAATACTAGAAGCCTCTCTAATGCCAAAGTGGAGAGAAAGACTGGCTCATGTTGTTTCCCCGCTCAGTGCAATTCATGATGCATATTTTTGTCTCACCTCTTAGAAAATTCACCAGCCGCCACTGGCTTTATGGAGATTAAGATTTCAGAGTTCTGCTGCCAAACTGTGGCACTTCCTTCCTATGGGTCTCTGTGCTGAAAAAAACCTGGAAGAAGTTGAAAGAGAAAGATCAGTTTTCTCTTTTTGTTTCACATTTCTTTTCACGGTTATGTGTTTTCTAAAGCGCCAAACTGCTTTTCTGTTCGTGTGCTCTGCATATTCAGAATAAAATGGCATTACATTTCCAGCAACTGCTTCCAGTAAAGGTCAGCTTGACTATGGTATCTAATGACACATGTATTTCAAGCTAAAAAGTAGCAAACGGGTGGTAAGGTAAAGAATTTACATTAGCATATGATAGGTATTACTGATACTGCATAACTTTGCCATTTGTTTGTAAAAGTAAAATAAGAAATAAAAAGAGAACAAAATGTCCAGTTTGCGATTGATGACTTGTTATTGATACCAGTGTTGACAAGAATGACCTCCTCCTCCCCCTAAAAGGTGAAAGTAATTAGATACACTTATAGTCATTTTGACAAATATGACGTGCTCTTTCCAGGAGCTCCCTTAAAACAGATTAGATTATGATGGGGGGGCTGTCACGAGTGAGCGTCCAGAGGGCTCTGGATGGAAAGCAGTGGTGGGGATTACGAGGTGGGTCTTGGCCCCTTCTATCTGAAGACTCCTGAGTGGGCACCCCTCGTAAGATGACAGCCCAGGGCTATGCCTGGGCATGTCACAGCCAGGAAAGCTGTCCTGGAGGAGGGTTTTACTGCAGGGCACCAGACAAAGAGCCTTTCTCTTTAAAATCTTCAGCTTTCCACATATGAAGTAAGAAATCTGCAAGCTGTTTTGCCGGTGTATTCTCCACCATCTGTTCCAGCACCCAGGTGCGGCAAATTCTGCCATATTTAACCCCTTCCACGCGGGGCTAATTTCCCCGCGGTGCGGGGAGGGGGAGGGGCCGCGCGCGGTTCCGCGGTACTCATGACGAGTCCAGCTCGACATGCTGCACAGCGGAGCTGTGCTCATGACGAGCAGGACTCATCATGACTCGCCCACTCCAATAGAACGCCCGCACAGGTGGGGAATTAGCTGCGCATGGGAGGGCCGCAGCAGTTATGACGAGCTCAGCTCGTCATGAGCACAGCTCCACTGTGCCTAATGACGAGCTCAGCTCGTCATAAGCATGGAAGGGGTTCGAATGGTGGACCCTTTGAGCCTTGGACAATAATACAAGCGAGGACATGGGGGTCCCTCCTTGTCCTGATGTGATTCTGAGTCAGTTGTAGTGAATTTGATACACTGGATTTTGTTCTGCTTGATTCAGAGTGGGGAGGTTTTAACACATCTGTTTTTTCCAGGTGTGGGATAATCACACTTGATTTCTTCTGCTGGTATTTCCAGCTGGAAAAATCACATGAGTTTTCCCATTTTGGTCACCAATGGAGCATACAATGCTCCCCCTTATCAGAACTTCCTTCCCCTTCTGTCTCCTACTCTTCTATGGTCTTACCTCTCTTCCCACGCCACCCACTGTCCGCGCCTACATACCTGTTCACAGCGGTTGGTAAATGTAAGTGTTAAAACCCCATGAAATTGTGAATTCTGTCTGGTTCTATGACTGGACAAATTGGTCAGACAAGTTAATTGCATCGGTCCAAGGCATTTTACTCATGTTTGTATGTTATTAGTGGGGTTGTACCACACGTTAACGGTAAGTTCGGATGTGGTTTTACTGTTAGCCTGGGAGCATACAAATTGTAATCAGGCCCCAATTAGGGCAAAGTGGGCTCTCCACACCCTCGGGCGCCGGTGCCACTGCACCTTCTGCACTATTGATAGCTATGCCTCTGCCACCATTACAATAGAGGTTTCTTCACCAAAGGGGTGTCAACGTAACATGCTGGAGTGTGTTTGTCAACATTTAGGATTCCTTTAAAGTATTACATTTTGCAGGGCAGCCTTTAAGAGCTGTAAGTCTGTCAAACAAGGCGGAGTATCCCACTCTGTACATATTGTGGTGACCCGTTGGCCGCGATGAAGGTGTTTCCACCAACAAGACATAAGCCATGGAGCCACCTCCAAGTGGGTTTATTCAACCCCTGGTAGCACAAGCTGAAGACCACCACTGGCGATAGAGTCTCCATTAGGGCCTTCCTTGATAGGCCCACCAATGTTCAGGGAAGATCCTACTCTCTGTGGTGTTGCTGTTGTGTATAAGGACTTTTAAATCTTCTTTGATCTATATCTATAGTGCAGTGTCCATCACATCATATCTAGAGCACTTTCCATACATGTGTACGAACTGTACTGGGTTTAAAGCACCCTACTCTGAAACAGGCTCCAGACAACACAGAACACAGCCGCCAGGCTTGTCCTCGACCTCGCGAGACAGACCCACATGACCCCCAACCTCATAGCATGCATTTCAAACTCCTCACCACACTTACAAAGCTCTCCACAATGAGGGCCCATCCTACCTCAACCAGTGAGAGAACTTCCACCAGCCCACAAGCAAGCTTCGCTCCTCCTCCCTCCACCCCGCCCACTGTTCTCGAATCATCAGAGGCAGAAGTGGTGGCCGATCCTCTCCCCTCTGGACCCCAAACTCTGTAACAACCTCTCCCTACTTCTTCGACCAGCACCAACACTACTGGAGTTCAGAAAGAGTTTGAAAACCTGGCTCTTCAACAAAAAGCTTGGAGCAGCAAAATGTTCCCCCCCAGCGTCTGGAGACCCCCACGGGTAGTAGCGTTCTATCCCATTTGATTTGATGTTAGAGCCTGTTTTGATTAAACATCATGTAGTCAATATTAGAATTGCTTTAGTATTGTTCCAGATCCTGTAATCGAGAGCCACAGGTCACTGTATAGGATGAGTTTGGAGGAGTGCAGAGAGTAGAAATCAGCATAAATGTTGGATTGGCATGGTTGTATGATATGTAAGTAATGATTGCTGTATATTGTGTGATTATCATTTTTTGTTTTCGTAGTTTACTTGTTCCTATAATTTTCAGCCTCGTTTAAGGAAGGGTGTAGGTACATGGAAAAGGTAAATGTGCGTTATCTCAATAAAATGTGTATTACCAAATGAAACACAGTCCTGCGTCAAGGCTTTATCTGTGCTTTGTATTGTTACATCTCAACCATGGAGACGTAGTCTGTTATCATGTGGCCTGTTGGTATCAGTGGAAACTGTTAAGATTCTGGGTGATCGCTTAGATGCAAACCTTTCTGTGGATCATTAACTTGATACTGTGGTCAGAGGCTACTGGTTCCATAGGCAGACATTTTGAAGCTTATCGATGCAGGAGAGACTTAGACTTGTAAGTAAATACCATCCGCTTTTGAGCACTTTGCACTTTGATTTTTTTAGCAATATGCATCAAAGGGGCTAATTTCAATGTTGGCGGTTGGACCACTGACCACTATCGCGGTGTTCTGGAGACCGCCCGACAAGTAGTCGGTGCTCCAACTGTCGAATTATGATGAGACCGCGTGCTAGCGGTCGGATAGTACACTTTAACACTGCAACTTGTGCTGCGGTCCAGGAAAAGGGCCACAACACAAGCCGCAGTGTTAAAGAGCACTACCTGTACATCCATGCACCGTGTGCCATGAGGTGCCTGGCACATGGTGCATGGATGTGTGTGGGGGCACTACATGTGCCCCCCAGGGCCTCTTTAGAGTGGCCCAAGGGGGACAAAGGCCCTGTTTGGGGCCACCATACCCCATTTCCGGCAGGCTTTTCATAGCGGTCAGACCACCTCGAAAAGGCTGTCACAGAGGGAGATCGTAATCCCGATGGCAGTACCTGCCTCGGCACTGCCGTCATTGTGGATTGCGATTCCAATCGCCGCCCCATCGGGATCAGGAGATCCTGTTGAAGGCAGCTGTCTGTTCCCCCATCTGACAAGGGTCCGACCGCCAGTATTGTAATCCAGCGGACCGAAGGGCTGTTTGTCAGTGAGACCACCACCGATGCCCTGATGGTGGCATTCCCACCAACATCGAAATGAGGCCCAAAGTTTTTGTATATTTTTCCAAACTGTTGCCATTGTTTGATCTGGTGAAGAGCATAGTCGAGTAGTATTTTATTTGTTGGTTTTCTGGAGACAGAATTTTTTTTGTGTTTTGACTTGCTGGTTTCTGTTCCAATAGTTTTAGCTCCAGGAGGGCCCATGCATGAGTGTTAGAGCATGTTGCAAAAACTCATGCACGAATAAATAATTAAACAAACACATAAATAAATTAGTGACTACTTATCAAGTAATTGTGATATACCCTTAAAAGATGTTTTGTCTTTCCTTATGCATATACTTAAAAGCAGTAAATTTCTAAAATCTCGTGTGCCGAGCAGTGACAGGCACATTGCAAAGAATAACTGGCCACCTACCAGTCGCTGAATGCTGTATTTAGGTATTAAACCGACAAAGGTGAGACATTGGCCAGTCTTTGTTAACACTTGTAACACGTAAACAACAAAACTATGAAGTAATACTACAACAAAATGTGCTTCAATATGCTGCAAAATTTGCTTTTCCTTGTAGCAAAATTTGGTAAACTATGCTGCATAATTTTGTTCTCCCTTACCGCATAATTGCAGTGGCCCTAACTATAATGCTACCAAAGTAATTTGTTGATAGTCGGACTACACTCATCTATAGGCATGTCTGAATACTGATGGGCACATGAGGGAATAGTTTTTTCCCTCACATGGACTCACACGAATCTGCTTTGCCTCATTTGCTTCTCTGCTCACCAGGCAAAGTGAGAGAATTAATTGGGCCTCAATGTTGGGGGAAGGAGTGATGCTCCACACTTGTACAACAGTAAAGCCTGTAGATCATCAATGTCTTGAGCTGCAGAGTAGACCCTTTGATGACTTAGAGAAGTGTGGGTGTGGGTGGACTATTACGTGAATGATGTATGCACAAAACATCGCTTAGTTTGTAAATAAATAAGAACCAGGGCCCTAGTCAGGAGGCCACCACAGCTTGCAGCACCCTTTACCACTGCCAGTATTGCCATCGACAGTACCTACAGATCTACCAGCCATTACACTGCTACAAGTGTTTCAATTCAGACTGTTCGAGGCCCCCAAAGCTATAAGAATGGATTGAACGGCAGGTATTGGTTGTTTTTAATTTATATTGAACTAATAAACAGCTGTTTTCTGCTCATCTTTAAATTACACAAACAGTGCCACTATGTGGTAGCTGTCAGAAGTGCTGGTGTTGTCAGTTAAGTGCAGGTGCCAAGCACTGGAAACGACCGGCTCCAATTAAGCACTGGCTCAAAGAGACAAGGCTATGCTGATAGTGCTGATAGCTGTGGTCATGGTCTTGCAAATTACTTGCAATTAATTGCCGGGCCTCCTCGGCATCTATATCAGGGGTACGCTTATAAAAAAGACCTGGGTAAGGCAGAAAAACACAGAAATTGTTTCTTTCCTATAATTAACTAAAGCATAGAAAAATAAACGTGTTGCCATGGATATCTCCTTTTTGCTTGTCACTCTTCATCCAGAAAGGCCCTGTTTCAATTTGGTTTTTGCAACTGCATCTTTAAATATGAAGTTTGACCTGCCCTTCCCCTTGTCTGCTGGATCTAGCAGCAGGCATTGTGATGTGAGAACTCAACTGTAATAAAGTCATTCCAGCTGAGCGGCTACAACATTTCTTTATTACAGGTGGCCAGGTGCATCACAAGTCACCTGTAAAATGGAATTTAGTGACAGATTTTATACAGGTATTTCAGGATCCTATGTATAATAATAATAATACAAATATATGATTGTTATTGTTGTGAATATTATTGTAATCGTTGTCACTAATACCAACAACAAAATGCGACTACTACTAATAATATAAGCATGTAATATAGGAATTATACAGGGGTATTGGTGAAAAACAGGGGATGTTTTTCTCCGAGTGCTTCTGCATCACATTAAGTAGACAGCTCGAGCTTTTTTCTAGTTATTTATTTCATGTTACACAGACCCCGAAGTGTAAAATATCCCTGTTATTCACTTCCTACCCAACTCAAATTTTATGTTCTATTTGCCTCCAAAAACATCTTCCTTTGCTTTTAGCTGCTAAGCATGGGCAGAGGAGTAATGGGGGAGTTATACATACCAAGGCCTTTGTTAAAAAAACAAAAATACCTGCCTTCCATCCCCATCACCCTCTGGGGCACAGGTATAAGGAAATGGCGCAGCGCAGTGCTGCGGCACATTTTGCAGCGCCGCACTGCTAATTTCTAAAACACTGGGATGAGCCGTATGTACAAGAATACGGCGCATACAAGTGTTTTCCCTAGTGCTAAAAATAGCTGCCTAGTGCCAACACAGACACCCTTGCGCCATACTGCAAGGGTGCCTGCATTGCAGGGATAATTGTTTATGTGCAGGAAGGTGTCCCTTCCTGCACAAAAACAATCATTAATGTCGATTTGCTCTTTCTATGTGTGCTGCAGAATGCAGCACACATAGAAAATGCAAAAAGGAGAAGAAATAAAAGTATTCCTCCTGGTTGTGCATATCTAAGGCCTGCTTTTGCATGGCCTTAGTTTTTGGCGCTGCCTCCGATTTACACATCCTTGTAAATCTGGAGCAGCATCAAAAAGCAATGGGTGTTGCGGTGAAACACCCATGGCAACACCCATTGCACGCTCCTTTCACACAGATATCTGTGTAAAAGGGAACCATATTTACAAAGCGGCGTTAAGGCCATGCAAGGGCGTTCCGCCACTGGAATGTTGAATAAAGTGACGTTCCGGCGCGCAATCCCCTTGTACATTTGCCCCTCTATGTTTTCCCTACCCATTCCCTGACCTCACATGGCTGTGCTGTCTGCTCTCCATCAGAGCAGAGAACAACTTTTGTTTTCCAGCGTTGCCATGTCTAATAATCCTGACAGAAGTAAGGAAAAAACCTTCCAAAGCCAGCACCAAGAAATGACACATCCAAGAAATGACACATCCAGTCCGAGGAAGAATGCAATGCTCCGGAAAGTGAGAATCCTTAGTCAGAGGCTACAGAATGTAGTGCAGAAGATCACACTGACTGAAAGAGGCAGGCAGTCTCCTACAGCAAAGGGCACAGACTGGGAGTGGGAAGGAAAGATGATGTGTCTGAGGACAGGTCATGCTTTTCACCAGATGCCAGAAGCTATATTGAGGCTGCTCTCGCTTGCGCCTTATATATTTCTACAACAGGGGCAGCAGGCTTGAAGGCTGAAGACCTAAACATTTTTGATAGACCTCCCACTGTCTGAGTCAGCTTTAGGGCAGATTTAGCTAGCTGGGCATCCCACCCCAATTGCTCCTTGAGAGTAATACCCAGCTATTCAAAGGTCTTTACTCTCTCGAGGGGTATACCATTCAAAATAGGGTTTGGTCGTGTCTGCCTTGGGGGGTTAAATATCATAAAATTTGTCTTAGCTAGATTAATCTCCAGACCACTCTCCCTGCAAAAGTCTGAAAACCCGTCCAGAGTACGTTGGATGCCTGTCAATGTTCGGGACAACAGTAAGGTGTCGTCCGCGAACATTAGTGCGGGCACCCTAGCTGTCGCTAGTCTCGGGGCATCGGTGTCCTTTATACCTCTGAGATACTGTATGAGCCCATTAATGTTAAGACAGGAGATAGTGGGAGCCAGCACGCATCCCTGGCGCACCCCCCTTTGTACAGGGAATCGTGCTGACAGTTCTCCCGACCTCCCGCATCTCACCTGAGCGAAGTTTTCCCTGTGGAGCTTTCTCAGCAATCCCAGGAGATAAGAAGGAATATCGAGATTATAGAGGACTCTCCACAATTTGTCCCTTGGCCCAAGGTCGAAAGCGGCTCGCAGGTCCACAAAAATGAGGTAGAGGCTGCCACCCTCCACACTCACCGATTTCCAGTAAAGGACCTGGAGTCGGAAAATCTGATCTACAGTTGACGTACCTGTACGGAATCCAGCCTGTAAATTACTCAGAATCTTGTTATCCTCTTTCCAGGTCTGCATTCTGTCCAGGATTATACGTCCCAATACCTTCTGTGCAATATCTATCAGACTGATGGGCCTGTAGTTCGAGGGTTGCAAGGGGCAGCCTTTTTTAGGTCTCGCTGCGAAAAGCGCGCGAAAGCGCACTCTCGCTGAGAGAACTATAGCTGTCGGCTCAGCCAACAACGAGGGGAGAGAAGAGCTGGCCAAGCGCGCAGCATTGTCAATGGCAGAGGCGGATTCAGAAGCGCGCCTTGGGATTGGGTCGCGCGCGTCGGATTTCGACTCTGCCATGCGGCCGCAGAAGCACCCACACTTCCGCCTCTCCCTCAGCCGTTCTCCGATTGGTGGTCAAGATAGCACATACTCCTCCCCCCGGCGCGTCACGAGAGTTCTATGGCCGCCCATCCGCTGTCTAAGTCTCCCCTGGGTCTCTCCTGCCACCGGCTGCACATTGCACCGGTCACCTCCCTACTGCTCCTCCCCCGGTGCAAGCAGCAGCTCCAAGAAGCACTGTTGTATTGTCACCATGGCCTCCCCGGTGGCCGAGGAGCCCTTCCCGCTCCACGGACTTCTGCCCAAGAAGGAGACGGGTGCCGCCGGCTTCCTCGCCCGATTCCCAGAGTACGACGGTCGCGGGACGGTTATTGCTGTGCTGGACACTCGTGGCGTGGACACTAGGGCGCCGGGTATGCAGGTAACAGAACGTGCATGAAACGCAGGGACGAGAGCAGATGTAGCGGGTGCAACTGCTGCCACACTTCCTCACATCTGTGATTTTTGGGTCACAAACAGAAGAAGCAACACACGGTTCCAAACGCAGACGCCAGCAAGTGTAGCTGGCTTTGTTTCGCTCCTGGAGGGCGTTTGGTAAAATTAGCCTTTCCAGACTGCTGAGCACTGCACAGTACATTATTGCTATATGCGGGGTATGCCCAACTGAACATTTCTATGTACTGAAGGTTTATTACCCAGTATATTGTTTTCTATCCCAATGGCTAGGTTTCTTTTTTTTTTTATATGTTTTTATTTTTCCGATTACGCACACTTTAAACATTGTACATTTTACATCATTGATTAAAATTCCATCAATTCATGTCAATTAGAGATATACAGTATACAATACATTTCATTATCGTCGTTATATTTATATTAGAAAAACGCCTAGCATCTAACAAATTCAGTTGCAACCTAGTCCCTCTTTCCATCTAATTATGGGCTCCCGTATTCTCAAGCCTAGAGTTTTCCCTCTCCTTCCTTTTCGCACATATATATTCTTCTCCATATTATATGCCAATAATAGGTTAGCCAGCCAACTCTGCATTACCGGTGGTATTTTTTCCAGCCATGCCCTGGCTATTGTTAATCTGTATACCGCCATTGCTACAAACATGAAATCCCGCTGTACCCCATCCCTATCCAGGCCAACCCCTAGCAGAATCCAAGATGGAGTAAGCTTAATTTGCATCCCTAGTGATCTACCCAGAAACCCCTCAATATCTCTAATCAATGTATGAAGTTGCGGACAGGTAGCAAATATATGTATGCTATCAGCTTCAACGGCATTACACCTGGGACAGGTAATACCCGTGGTACCCCCCCCATTTTGCGATCCTGGCTGGAGTAAAATAAAGTGAATATATAGTTTTGTAATGCTGCGACTGCATTGGGGATGCACACAATATCGTTCGGCCTAAATCTAGTGACTCCTGGAACCACCCTGTTTCCCCAGCTGGTTTCTCCGCCCATCTATTACCGTATTTTTCTAGATCATCCGTTTTCTCTTTTACCAGGCTTGCATAAAAAGAACGAATCGTGCGATCCCCTGCTATTCTTATTTTCTCCAGAATTTCGTTTTTATTAAATCCTGCTGGTCCTCCTTGTTTACTAGCTAAAAAGCTCCTGATCTGAAGATACTTAAAAAAGCCTTGGTTGCTCATATCATATTTATTTCTAAGATCTGCAAACTGTACCATCCCTTCAGAATTCAATACATCACCAATTTGTACAATCCCCCTTTCTGTCCACTCTGCCATTGTTTGATCTCCAAATATTTCCATAGGGAATGACTTGTTCTTATACAATCTAACATACCGATTGTATCTCCCCAGCTTAGACTTTTTAAAAAAAACATTCCAAACCTTAACAGCAGCCAGAATTGTCTTAAACCTCGTTCTTTGGAAGTAACCAAAGTCTATACAATTTAAAAAACAATTTCCCGCCTCCACCTCTAATACAGCTGTGTATACTTTTGTAGAAAAATTATTCACTCTTGGATCACAGTCGTTTCCGCCTATTAATCCCTGCATATATTGCAAAGCTGCTGCTATATAGTAAAGCCTAAAAGCAGGGGCGCCCCACCCACCCCTCTCTCTTGGTAGAGAGATAAATCTGTAAGCCCTGCGAGTCTTACCCTGCGCCCAGATGAACCTATTGCAGATAGCCTCCAATGTATTAAACCAACTGGCCTCAAAAAATAAAGGGATGGATCTAAAAAAATAAAGAAACTTGGGAAGGATCACCATCTTAATTACGTTGGTGCAACCCACCAATGACAAATGCAGATTGTTCATCCTCTCCAAATCCGCTTTTACTTGTGACATTAAGGGGATCATCTTGTTTCCCACCACCCGATCCAGGTTTGCTGATATTGCCACCCCTAAGTACATTGCTGACCCAACAACCCTATCATCATTACAGCTCAAATAACTATTCTCGACAATCTGCATTTTAGATCTATTCAGGCTGTACCCAGAAACCTGTCCAAAACATTGAGCTTCTGCTTCCGTCGCCCTAATGGCAGCTATGGGGTTGGGTGTCAGAATGGCCACATCATCCGCGTATGCCAATGTTTTTACCCTGCAGCCATTTATATTCATTGCCGGTATCCCTGGGTTCCTTTCTAGTCTGCGCAGATACGGATCCAAATAAAGCGTGAATAGCAGGGGGGATGACGGACAACCCTGCCTGGTCCCTTTACTAATTCTGACAGCTGTCGAGTATCCCCTATTAACTCTGATCTTTTGTATAGAGTCTGTATAGCTCTAATAAAGCCTTCCCCTATGCCGCTCCACCTCATAACTGACCATAGGAAACCCCAGGAGACCCTATCAAACGCCTTCTCAGCGTCTAAAAACAGCGCTGCCATAGGGTCTCCTAGGGTACCTGCTGCGTCAAACATAGTTATTACCTGTCTGACATGCTGTGTTGTCCCTTTTCCTGGGATAAACCCATGCTGGGAAGGGCAGACCAGACTCTCTACAACCTGTGCTAGTCTTTTAGCAAGCATTTTTGAATATATCTTTACGTCTGAGTTCATCAGAGTAATCGGACGGTATGAGCCTGGGGCGGTCACAGGTTTGCCTTTCTTTGCAATTACTATGATGTCGGCCCCTCCCCAAGACTCGGGTACCGATTCTCCCTTCTGTGCCAATAACATGATGTTAAACATATCCCCCATAAGAGTTGTTTGAAATGTTTTAACCCCTTCCATGCTAATGACAAGGTCAGCTCGTCATGCAGTGCACTGGAGCTGTGCTTATGACGAGCTGACCTTGTCATGAACAAGGGAAAATCTGAATTTCAGCACCCAGCGGGAATTGCCTTAGCACCAATGTGGTTAAAGAATTCCAACGGGATCTGATCCGGACCCGCAGCCTTCCCTGAAGGTAGGCTGCCAAGCGCTGTAACAAACTCCTCTAGCTGAAATATATCTTCTAGTTGAGCCTTGTCATCCAAAGAGAGCTTTGAAGGGACTACCTCACTCAGATATCCTTCTACATCCACCACACTCCTTGTGTTATCTGCTGCATATAGATCTGAATACAATTGCCTGAATACTTCCCTTATCTGATCTGGTTCTCTAGTAGTATTTCCTTGTGTGTCTATGATTTCCTTAATATCTGATGCCACGCCTCTCTGCCTAGTCCAAACAGCTAAAATATGGCCCACCCTTTCGCTGAGCTCATACGCACTCTCCTTCTTGGCGAGATATTTTTCAGTGGTTTTCTTGGCGATCCCTTCCACCGCCTCTGTTCTGAGTGTAATAACTCTAAGCATTATGTGATCTAACGGGGATTGCTGCCTAACCGCTAGTGCTAACTCCTCTTCAACTCTCAACAAGCTTTTAAGCATCTCTTCCGCCTTCAGCTTCTCCCTCTTCTGCCTTGAGAGTACAAAGCTCATTGTCTCCCCTCTGACCCCGGCCTTAAATGTATCCCACATTACCCCCGGGGACGCTGTCCCTCTGTTTATATCCCAGAAATTCTTGATCCACCTTATCATGACTGCCCGATATTCCTGATCCTGCAGCAACACCCTTTCAAACGTCCACTGTAGCTCTTTCCTTTGAAACTGACCCAATTTAACTGTTAGCACTAAAGGGCTGTGGTCCGATATAATTCGAGGGTGTCTTTCTATTTTTGACCCATCAACCAAACTATTCGAAATTAAAAAATAATCAAGTCTAACCAATACCTGGTGGGGGCTGAAAAAAAAGGGCTACCATCTAAATTCGGATGCCACTTTACCCATGGATCCTCTAAAGCATTATTTAACACCATATCTGTCAATGCTCTATAGGTTTTCTTCTTTCTGCCTAAATATTGGCTCCCGGGTGGCAAAAATGAGCTAACTGGATCATGCAAATTAAAATCGCCACAGCATATGATTGGTTCAGGCCATTGTGCCAATTCCACATCCAAATACTGAAAGACATCCGGGTCATCCTCTGTGGACCCGTAAACTGAAACCAACGTGATTATCTCCCCTTTAAAAACTATTTCCAACAGCACCCGCCTCCCCCATTGGTCTTTTTTTTTCCTTTTCACTATTGTGTCTCTATTTCTACCCAGCACTGCAACCCCTCCAGTTTTGGTCCCTTGATTAGTTTTTGCTAAAACTGCAAACCCTAGCTGTTCCAGGAGATATTCTTTGTTACCCTCTATATGAGTCTCTTGTAGACAAACCAGATCCAACCGTAAAGTATTCAAAAGTGCAGCCACTCTATGTCTTTTATTTATTTCGTTCAACCCGCATACATTTATTGAAGCTATTCTACATGCCATCTAGATGGATTTTGTATCCAACAAACAATACTGCTAATCTGCTAAGAAGTGGATGTGGCAATTGATGCCATACATTTCCTTTTGTACCCTGTATATCTTGTACGTCTCCTACCATATTTCCTACCCAAGTGTGCTGTATCAACCAAAAATCACCATATCTTCGTGTGCCATTTCCTCCCCCCCTCTGCCCTCCCCAGCCCTTCCCACCCTCCTAGCTCCCCCCACCCCCTTACAGGCAAATAGGTCGTGAGACCTATGTGTGGCTGCTTCAAATTGTGCGAGTCGCTTCCCCCCTCTGCTTTATTCTATCCGATACTGTGTTGTGTTGCTCCATTTCAAGATTTACCCTAATCAAGGTACTTAAACCCTGCAACTAGCATCAAGGATTTGAAGGCCCTGCCCCATGTCCAGTTTTCTGTTTCTTAATCTCATCTAAAAACTGCTGGGCTTTAATCTCTGAAAAAAACATGCAGACTTTCCCTTTTACCACTATCTTAAGTCTTGAAGGATACAGGAGGTATGCTTCTGCCCCAAGGGCCTGAAAGGGTGCTATCATTTGCCTAAGTTTCCATCTTTGCACGACAGTGGCGTGGCAAAAGTCGGGTCTAGTGATGAACGTAGTGCCCTGAAATGATCGCCTGCTGTCTGGCCTTGCTTTGTCTATGATCTCTTGCCTTAGTAAAAAATTCCCTATGTTGACCAGAATTGCCCTGGGTAGTGCACCCTGCCCCCCTGAAGCCTACCCTTTTTTTAATACAAAGGGGAACCGATGCGCCCTCTGCACCTCTCTTTCCCACTGCCACTGGGATTCTGGAAAACCCCCCTTTAACAGGTCTACAACAAACTGCCTTACATCTTGCCCTTCTGTCCCTTCTGCCACACCCAGAATTCTAACATTATTCCGTCTCTGTCTGTTCTCAAAATCTTCCATCTTCCAGCGCAGATCCTCCGCCATCTTCTCATGTTCTGTTTTAAATGCTTGCCAGCTTCCTACATCGTCCTCCAGTTTCCCAGTTCGTTCCTCAACCTCTGTTACTCTGCCCACCACTTCTTTATACAGTTTATTTACTTTCCTAAGGGACCCTTGAATTTTCTTCGTGGCCTGCCTTGCTCTGCGGCTATCCGATCTTGCTTCTGCTTGCATCTGTTTAAGGGTGGTGAATAAGATTTCAAAGGAGTCACTTCTGGGTGGGGCCTCAGAAGGGGGACCCCCGGCTCCACCATCATCTTGGTAGACCTGTGATGTGGCCGAATAATCCCATACTAACCGTCTTTCAGGAAGGAATGGAGACCCTGAAGCACGCCTTCTTGATCTGGGGATTTTTTTCCGTTGCTTGGAATCTTTTCCAGAAGTATCATACCCTGAATCTGTACCCTCCTCCTCCTCCTCCTCCTCCTCCTCTGAGCTTCCTGACATTATTGATTCAGATTCTGTGTCCTCATTCAGTGAAAAAAAGCACTATTGAGCCTCCATCACCCTTTTCTGTTGCCCGCTTAGTTCTGGTCCTCCCCTCGTTGCCTTTATCAGTCAAACTATCCCTGCTGCCCCAGGTACTGTCTGATTGCTTTTGAGAGTTCATCTCCTCCTCCATTAACATCAGAGCCCCGAGCATATCTGAATTCCCCAGGTCAGCGCATCCAAGAGCCTCGTGGGTTCCTCCTACCGTTGTTTGCTCTGAATTAGATGTTAGTCCTGCCGTGCGGGCCCCTGGTGCCTCCTCTGTCAGCGAGCCATGTCCGTGAGCAGCCTGTTGCCTGGGTGTCTGCGCCGCTACTGAGCCTCGTACGGGATCCAGACGTTGCCTGGCAACCAGATTCTCCGCGTTCACTACGTTCACTGCTGCCTCCGTAGCGTCCTCGAGGACGCTTTCACCAGCCTCTAGCTGCTCCTGAACACCATCCGATTGGCCGGGGACCCTCGTGGAGAAAACTTCTGTGAGGGTAGGCTGCCGCATCCCTGGGTCTTCGATTTTTGAGGTGTCTGTTCCTTTCATTGTTTTATCTACTTTGACCGGTTTGTCTGTTTTCAGATTCCTGCCTTCTGTGATACTAAGTGGATCATTTCCCTAAGGTCTCCGCTATCTTTCCGCGAAGCTCTGTCTTTTTTTTAGCCAGGGGGGCCGGGACTTTGCGAATCGCCCCCATAGCCTTCCCAGCCTTTCCAAGACCTGCATCGTTGCACGGAGTAAGCGCCGTTACTACCGTTTTTGTCTTTGTTGCCGATAGTTCCGACATCTCTTTCGGTTTATCTTGCTTAGGAGGTCGGGGCGGCATCCTACAGACCAAATCTTGGTTCTTTTCACCGTCTACCGCGCCTGCCCACCTTACGAGTTTTTTTCTCAGCCAGTCCCAGCTTAGTCCGAACCTGGAGACTTGTTGTATAAACCGTATATACTCCTTTAATCCTTGCTGCCACCAGTGTTCACCAGCCATCTGGGGTCCGCAGCGCCTCTAGTCATTCCATAATTGGCACAAGCAGGAGAGGGGAAATAGTGTGACTACTCAGCACAGCTCCTCAGCGGCCATCTTACCCCCGGCCCTCACGTTCCGGTTCCAAGTAAGAACCCTTGTGTTGTGCCGCCATTCAGTCCCCAATGGCTAGGTTTCAGTGTAGTCCGGGAACGCATGTTATCAAAAGCGGGGACGTCACTAGCTGGGGACGCACCCTGTTTTTGACACAACTACCCAGTCACCGCCAGATTTGTAGTTCCAATGTAACATTTTTAAGTAAGGACTTTAAAATGATTCCACCCTGAAAGTGCCACTGGTAAATTATTCGGAATTGACTGACAGTGTCATGATCTGGGGTCTGCTGGCAACTAGTGTGTTAACATAGCTGACTGTGGGACATTATTCTGTGTCTTTTGCACCCCTCATGTCCCCATTTGAGTAGTTTTTTTTTATTATCACAAGCAGTTGAAAAAGTAAACGTTTTCGACTGTGCACGAAACCAGTTGTTTTACCTTGGAGTGCATACCTCAATGCTCGCATTCATTCTAGGAATAGTAACAGTAGACGTGCATGATGGGGCGGTGGGAAATCGAATTGGATTAACTACTGTAACCTGACTGGGGACAAAATCAGATTTTTTAAGTTGCCTTGTGACACTTCATCATACCATTAGTACGTGTGTATGTTTTTAAAAACTTCTATTTCTCTGACTGCAAAGTTAGAAGAGTTGACACTGTTGCTGGAGTACAGGGAGAGCGAGAGATGTTGTTCTTTGTAACCTACCACAAAATGTAAATACCTGTATATGAACTGTATGAATTTAGCCATTGTTATTTGTAATATCAATACATCTAAGTCACGTAAATACAAAACGTGTTGCATTACAAATGCTATAGGTGTCACATTTGTGAAAGTTATAACTATTGGCATTGTAAATGACAAAGCTATTAATTTAGCTATTTTCAAAAACAACACATAAATAAAAAAATTGTCATTTACAAGACCAATAGCTCAAACTTTCCTAATGCGAGACCTATTGCATTGCAAATGCTTGTTAAAGATAGGGACTATCTCCGCCCCCGCCAAGTCTCCTGTGGATCCATCCCCATTAAGATTGAGTTAAACAGGACGGAGAGATATGGGGCCCATATTTTCGGTTTAGACCAATTTAAGTCCCCAGGGATCTTATCAAGCCCGGGGGCTTTGCTTAGGAGCAACTTGGCGATGTCAGATTCCACTTCTAGTACTGATATCACCTGCCCCCCCCCCCCAGTCGACACTCGTGAGGGAGGCACGGGGACATCGGTGCAGGGACGCCATTGCTCGGACTAGTGTATAAACTACCGAAATGGTCTTACCATAACGCTGGAGTTATGTTAGGGCTAATTGCATTCTTCTCACCCTTCCCATCGTTGCTAACAATTGCCCAAAAGCATTTCAGATCTCTGTGCTGTAGAGCTAACCTCAATTCCTCCCATTGATCCGCCTCCCAAGATTTTCTCTCTTTCTCAATGGCTTGTTTCTACTGGGCCCGGAGTGTCTTGATCCTGGGTTTGTCTTTGGCCTTAATTGCTCTGATCAAGTCCCTCTTCTTTTTGCGTCACGTCATATTATACCATGGGTGAATCTTATTTGATTTTACCTTGGCATTCATAATAGGGAAAAATACCTCTAACATTTTGGAGGCTAGTTCATTATGAATTTCTATGGGCCTGTTGTTCCTCCCATCTCCTAATCCCAAAAACGCCAACTCTGCCATTTCATTAAGGTGAGGTAAAACCTTGCGGTAAATCTCGGACTGCCTACGAGGAGAGCCCATTATGTAGGGCCATTTAACTCTCCGCCTATTATTATGGAGAAGGAGAGGCTGTTGTACCTGGTTGGCATCATTCTGATTGTTGGACAGACCCCAACTACCTGGCTTTAAAATCATAACCAGGGCATTGTGGTCGCTGTCCATCCGTTGATGGATCCAAAAATCCAAGACATTGTCCCATGATCTAGATTCGATCATAATGTAATCTATGATCGAAGTGTGTCGTTCTCTATTAAAAGTCGCAGCACCCAGTCTATCAGAGTGTAATCGGCCATTGCAAGACCTCAGGGAAGTGGACAGGGTGCAGGAGGTAATTTGTAAGACCAACGGGGTCCATGCTTTAACTGGTGGAATCACTGGTTCAGGAATATTCCAGTACTGGTTCCCCTCGTCAATGTCATCTATACCCGTATTATTGAGAGGTTCATACTGACAGTTGAAATCGCCCCCGATTATTAAACCATAATCTGGGTCAAGTGTCAGCATGAATTCGCTCAGCTGCTCAATGACATTTGACACTTGCCCACTCTGGGTTGGCCTAGAGTATACATTTATTAAACCAATGTGTTTGTTCCTGGCATTGTTAGCAAAATACATTGAATGTCAAGGGAGTCTAAGGGGAGCACTTTAACTCTAGCTCCCAGGTGGGTGGCAACCCATATACTTAATCCGCCCGACGGTCTGCCACTAGTTGCTTTTATTGCAGGGATATTAAAGGTCGCAAATCCACATTGCTGGATGTCCACCGTGGCCCACGTCTCCTGCATGAGACAGACAGCTTGTCCACAAACTTGCCCCAGTCTTCGGGTATCAATTTATTTTTTAGCCCAGCGATATTCCAGGATAAAATGTTGATACTCCCTGTGGCCCCCTCCAACCGGGGTATAGCAGTAAGCCCACGGTTGTTTGGTCTGGGTATCGTATCACCCATAAATTCAGTTCCCCCCTCCTTGGTCGTGCTTCTATCCAGGAACTGCTATACTAACCCCATCAATTTCATTAGATACTCCTGCTGCCAGTGTTTGGATCCTAGGTGGTCCACCATTATTACTTGTGGGATTGCCCCATTGTTGGCCCTTTTTGTCCCAATATTTACAATAATGCTCCAGCTGCATATCCTGGATAATGTTACGCATGTTGTGATATCAGGCATGCAACCGAGGCCCGTGCAGGTAAGAGCGGTGGGGCTGGGTGTGGGGGGATTTCAACAGATGACGATGAGAGAAAGTTAATCATTAATTGTCCCTCGTGGTCGCCTGTCGAATGCCCCCCACCCAGCCCCCCCACCACTCTTACCTGCAAGGGCCGCTCCTGCAGGCATGTCTGACTCAGTAAGTTACCGCTGACATTTGGTAGGCCTTGCAGGTCATGGAGCCAACTCAGCCATTTGTCTATCAAGTGGGTACCTTGGTAATAGTTACACCTGTTACTCCAACTTTCTTACCCCCTTCCTCGCCATTGTCTACTAGTGAGTAGTGGAACCTATAGAAACTACTTCTTTGGTAGTACTTTAGATCTTGCAATGCCCATCCTTCTATGTGCACGCGTAGGACGTAAGGGGGCACACACACCTCTGCCATCCAACAAAACGTATAAAGTAAGAGGAAACCCACATACCTCCTGCAAGCAGTGTAGAAAGCCTTTGCCCTTAATAGACACATGAATACTCATTGTGACCTCCAACAGTCTCCATTTGTGTTACTTCCAGACTATGGGGTGTACAAATATATAATGAAATGGGCAAAAATTCTGCTGTATTTAAGCCCTGTGAACTCTGCTGTGTTAAGACCTGCTTGGGCGTAAGCGAACGCCTCATTAACGCATTTCTATGAACTTGCCTAAGGTACCAGGCAGCAACAAAGTAAACAAAAAAAACTTGTGGTTACAGAGCCTGGAGGAAAACAGAAGGTACTGAGCAGTTTTCTAAAGAGAATGTGATTGTGAAGCAAGCAGAGCTGAAGAGGAATTTTGTTCCAAAGGGTAGGGGTGACTACAAAAAAGACTGGCTGCCCAGATGCCGACATCTGAGACGCCAAGCAATTAGACGGATGTACGTCATGACAACGCGGGCTTTTACACCGTGCTGCCATAACGACGCATCCATTACAACGCAAGTCGTTACAACGACTTGCGCTGTAGGCGCTGGATTTTGGAATAGTATGATTTACTATTCCAACTCCAGCCTACGCAACAGTAGGGAAGGTGTTGGAATAGTAAATCTACTATTCCTTAGTCTCTAGCGCCATCCAGCGCAAGTCGTTGTAACGACTTGCGTTGTAATGGCAGCGTCGTAATGGCAGCGTGGTGTAAAGCCCGCATTGTCATGCCTGTCTCCCACTTAGACTTCTCAGACTCTGGGATTGCTGATTGGTCATTGGATATATCGCGCTACTGTTTATCTAAACAAAATGGAGGAGGAGACAAATACTGTTCAGGTAAGTCCCATGCTATAAGACTCCCCTGCAATGACATCACTAGAAGGCACATCAGACAACGTTTGGTACCAATGAAATGACACTGCATCCGGCACCTATTCTTAAAGAAGCATTCAAAGCATTTGTGTGTTAAAAAACCTTTACTGGTAACAAGCACACAGCCCACCAAGTAGACTTAGCATTCACCAAAGACGTACTTACTTTGAATCGCAGAGGTTTAACGTGGTTTACTTGGCTGACAACAGCAAGAAAGCGTTTCCAGTAAATTCAGTACATCAATGTCCTTGTTGGAGAGTTCTCTGGTGACAACATGTGACTGGCTCCAAACTCCTTACTTTCTCAGTAGGATGAAAATTACGATTTGAAACTTGCTAATGGATAGGATGAGCGCGGAGACTGAAAGGGATATGTGGGTAGGGGCAAAGGCGGGGGTAGAAAGACAGGTTCAGCCAGCGCAGACTATGAGGCAATGGACCCCCAAGAAGATCAAGAGTTGGAGATGATGGAGAGGACGCCGGTCAGAGAACCAACAAGTGTCTTGTCGATAAAGACACTGATTGTACATTGTTCTTTTATTCATGGATTACTGCTGACCTAATCCAATCCAAAATAAAACAATTCAATCCAACCTAACCCAACTAAACCCAACCTAACATAACCCAACCCAAAACAAAATAACCCAACCAACCTAACCCAAATAAACCCAACCCAATATAACCAAACACAATCTAACCAAACCCACTCAAACCCAATATAACCCAGCCCAACCAAACACAACCCAGCCCAACCAAACACAAACCAGCCCAACTCAACTCAACCAAACCCAACCCACTCTACTCTAAGCCAGCTCACCCCACCTAACCCAGCCCATTTCACCCCAACACTACCCTCTATCCTGGCATTTATGGTTAGCTATTTATTTGATTGCTGAATTTAATGGGTTTGTTGAATGTGAACAAGTCAGTGTGCGACCAGGTGTGTAATCAGTATGGTTGTAGTGAAATGTGTGCGCTTGCTTAAGTCTAATATGTCTAGACTGAGACTATATTGACCCGTGACAATGAAAGAACCAGGGTCTGAAAGAGAGAAGGCGGGGAGGGGGGGTAGCAAGTGCTAGCCCGACTACCTCTAAGTGATGTCCTCGCCTTTGTGATTCTTGCACCTACAATAAACAAGGACATGTAACTGTGCATAGATATAAGTAAGCCGCATTTGCATCCGTCCATGTTTATTTCGGTTAGGGTTGCACCTGCTGTAGAAATATTGAAATCCAGCCAAATTAGTTTTTACTCTACCCTTCAGTGTTCCTTTAAGCATTTGAATACATCATATCATTTTAACAAGCTAACGCAAGGACAAGGCTAGGAATTTGAATAAAGGCAAATATGCAAAGAAGTCTCCGGGTGCTTTCATCAAATCCGGATTGAACAAAGCGCGGGCCTCCATAGCTTCGGGTCGTTTGTAGTCTGGAATCTCGAGTGCATGTATATCGTGATACCTTAATATTGTAGCCAAAATATTGAGAACCAAAATATCGAAAGGTAAGGGCATATTGGGAAGTATCAATTTACTGTTCTTTACTCTACATCTATTTATCTTGAAAACATATTTATCATTAAGGTGCGTAGATGAGACGTTTTGTATAGAAAATCTAAACATATTTACCTGTCAATATTTTTGTCCTCGAAATCTTCGCTGCGATAATAAGGTATAACAATATTCCTTACTCAATATTGATGATGCACACCATCCCGGCAACAGGAGCATCAGTGAAGAAATCTCAATCCATAAAACCATTTTATTTTATATATACAGCTTCCATGAGAGGTACTTAAACAAAAAGAAAAATGCTGGTAGCTGTTAACAACTGCTATAATGTCACACCAGTGTACAAACAAAAAAGAATGCACTGTGGTGTGACGTTGCAGTGCTGGCAATGCTTACTGCGGTCTTCCACTGCTCCCCATGATCTTCTTAACCTAAGGTATCTGGGGCATATTATCAAGGGATTTATCTCCGCTTTTTTGGCTTTAACCCCTTCGGGGCTGATGACGAGCTGGGCTCGTCATGGCGTAGCCTCCTCGCACGCTCATGACGAGCCCAGCTCGTCATGAGCCCCACCCTCGGGGGAAGCGCCAGCGCTCCCCCCGAGTCAGCCCGATTTTTTTAGTTTCTGCGGGGATGGCAGGGGAAGACCTTCCCCTGCCTCCCCCCGCCCTCCCCGCCCGCGTCATCAATGACGTCAGCGCGCGAGGCGCGCTGACGTCACCGGAGGCTCCATTTGTTTACCGACGCGCAGGGAAGCCATTTGCTTCCTGCGCGTCGGATGGTAAACAGGTTAGTTTTGCGGCTGGGGCGGGGGAGATTTCAGTATTGGTTCTAAGGAGGGAAAGGAAAGGCTTTTCCTTTCCCTCGGTGGCATTTAGAGGTTTCCTGCTGCACGATCGTGCGATCGTGCAGCAGGAATGTTAGGGATTTTTTTTTTTTTTCATGGATGATCAATTTCGTAGTTCGGGGAGCGGCCCCTTGGGGAAGGGTCGCTCCCCTTGTTGGGGGAACATTATCTATGAAGTCTTCTCTTTGCTGCAATGTTGTTGAAAGGCCGTTTTTTCTACAAAAATGCCGATGGGGGTCATTTATAAAGTAAAATAATAGTGCTCATTATAATGAAGGATGCAAGTGCCTCTGTCCTTCATTACTTATACTGATGTGTGTTTCTGAAGTGGCTAAAAAACACACCTGTGCTGCCTAGGCAAAGCTCACTAGTGTTTTTGGCCTGATGAATGTTTTTTTTTTGTGTGCTGCTTTTCAAACACATGCTTTGTCTCCAGTGACCATGTGTGTGTTACTATGCCATGTGCGAAGGGGTCCCTTGAGTGAGCTGTCCATCATAGTGGGAAGCTCACAAATGTTTTTGGGCTGTTGATTGTTACCTGAATTTGTGCTGCAACTCTAGCGCCATCTTTGTCTCCATTGACCATGGGTGCGTTACTATGCAACTGCACAAATGTGCGCAGGGGTCCCTTGAGTGGGCTGTCCATCATAGTGGGAAGCTCACAAATTTTTTTGTGTTGATGATTGTTTTCCTGAGTTTGTGCCGCAACTCGAGCGCCATCTTTGTCTCCAGTGTCCATGTGTGCGTTACTATGCAATTGCACAGATGTGCGCAGGGGTCCCTTGTGTGAGCTGTCCATCATAGTGTTTGGGGTATGCACGAAACATGTCGACGATAGGAGTTGATAGGTACATCTGGACACATTACGTTTAGGGCAGCCTATCTTTCCACCCCGTTTATTACCACCTAGAGGCAAGAATAAAGTTTATTGTAAACCTACTGGGCAGGTATTTCACACATCACATAGTCCACTCCTCAAATACACATGCACCACACATAGTCTAATAAAGTGCTCCTACGTAACTTTCGCAAGTCGCAGCACGCCCCAGCCCGTAGAGGACTGGGATGGCCCCAATGATGAAGCATGTCACCGTGGGGCAACCCTGGTGAGTGAGGGGACACCTAAAAGAGGAGCATTTCTCCCCTTTTTTGTACACAATACCATATTTTCACAATCGACCCCAGTGTGTGTTGGTTGTTATCTGAATAAACTAGCAACGCTCTTAGGTATCTGGAAGCAGAGACCATTTGTTCATCATAGTGGGAAGTTCACAAATGTTTTTGGGCTGATGATTGCTTTCCTGAGTTTGTGCTGCAACTCGAGCCCCATCTTTGTCTCCAGTGTCCATGTGTGCGTTACTATGCAATTGCACAGATGTGCGCAGGGGTCCCTTGTGTGAGCTGTGAATCATAGTGGGAAGGTCACAAATGTTTTGGGGCTGATGAATGTTTTTCTGAATTTGTGCTGCAACTCGAGCGCTTGCTTTGTCTCCAGTGTCCGTGTGTGTTACTATGCCATCGCACCAATGTGTGCACAGGTCCCTTGAGTGAGCTGTCCATCATAGTGGGTAAATTTAGGAAAGATGGTGCACTCCGCTAGTTGGTGGGCGTTGCCAATAGGGGATCTTCTGTGTGAGTTCACATGCCTCTTATGTGTATAAATGGTCAGAGACTGTTGAGAGCAGCAGATGGGGAGAAAGAAGCTCCTGGTCATAGGAACTGTTTTAGGATTGCGCTTGTGAAAATCAAGGATGCAAGTGCCTCTGTCCAGCATCGCAGTTAACCACAGTAATTCTGTTGTCCCCCTCCCCATGAGAATCCCTGATGATGTCAGCGCGCACAGCACGCGCCAACATCTTCAGGGATTCCCAGGCGGTCGGGAAGCCATTTGCTTCCTGCGCCTGGAGGTGTTAGGTTGGTTTTGAGATATTTGGGGGGGTTTGCAAAGAGGCTTCAGGGGAGAGGTAAGTGATTTTCCTCTCTTCTGATGTCTCTTTGCAGGGCATTTCTGGCTCACGGTCGCGCACAGCATTGCGATTGTGCGGTGGGAATGCCCTCACTAGCACCAGGGATTTTATTTTAGATTGTAGGAAGTGACCCATTGTGCAAGGGTCGCTTTCAGGTGGGTCGGATTTTAAATTTAGATGTTCTGGCCCCCCCCCCCGGTGGGCAAATCAACCCGTACTTTTGTCCGTTTTGCCCTTTTTGATGGCCCATCTGTGTGGATGTGATTTTGGGGGTACATTTGTGTATTGTTTATTCATTTGTTATGTTGTTTGTGAAATGTAGTATTAAATTATTTTTTTTCTTCTTTGTTTTTGATCCAGGCTTTTGCTGTTTGTATTGGTGTAGGTTGTGGTTCGGTTAATGCTGGTTTTGCAGCTTGTGTAGTTGCATGTGCTTGGTAAGTAAATGTTTTTTGTACTATTTTTCCTAGATAAATGTGTTGTTATGAAAAGTGAAGTTATTGCTGTTTGTGTGGCTTTGTGTTTCTTGATTGTTAACTTTTTTTTTGTATTGCTGCTTGATGTGTACTTTGTCTAATCTATACTTGTTTTTTTTTCTTTCCAGTGGGATTTCCTTTCTTTTTGCTGTGTTTCAGCAGAGTAGGTGCTGGTGAGTCTTCTTATATTTGGTTAGATTTGAATTGTTTTTGAGTGTATTGATTTTTGTGTGAAGACTCTACCTTGTTTACTTCTTCCTTTGCACAGTGTAGGTTGTTGTTCACTTGTGTGTGTAGTCTTCTTGATTTGTAAGGATAATGGCTGCTCGCAGGATTACTGCTAAGCAGGTTGTTAGTTTGCTTTTTGAGTCTTCCTCTGACCATGGTCCAGACACTGACTCCGATTCGGAGCTTGAGTTAGGTGCAGAAGATTCAGGCAGTGAGTTTTCTCTTCGCATGGTATCATCGGATGATGATTCTTCTTCTAGTGCTGATGAAGTGCCTGTGGTAGAGAGGGACATTGATGTGCCGGTAGAGAGGGAAGAGCCATGTGAGCGGCAGCCTAGGTCCTCAAGGTTTCCCTTTTTTTCTCGTCAGGAACAGGCAAGTGTGGTAAAGGCTGCGCCCAAAAGGTTTCACATTGCTGTGGTGCGCCAAAGGTTATCTGGTGCTGCTAGTCTTCCTGTTGTTGAGCAGCATGAGGCATCTGGTGCTGCTAGTCTTTCTGTTGTTGTTGAGCAGCAAGTGGCATCTGGGGATGCGAGTTCTTCTGTTGATGTTGAGATGCAAGAGGCAGCTGGGGATGTGAGTTCGTCTGTTGGTGAAGAGATGCAAAATGTATCTGGGGATGCTAGTATTCCTGTTGGTGTAGTGAGGCAAGAGGCATCTGGGGATGCTAGTGTTCCCGTTGATGTAGTGCAGCAAGAGGCATCTGGCCTGCAGGCTAGGGTGGCTTCTTCTCCTCATGTTAGTGATGACGTCTGGGTTGCCCCTGGCATGGTGCAGCCGGAATTGCCAGACTTCACTGGTGTTCCAGGGTGTAGAGTGGATACTGACAATTTTTTGCCAATTCAATATTTTCAATTGTTTTTTGACGATGAGTTTTTGCAGGAGATTGTGGAGCAAACTAATTTGTATGCAGAGCAGTATTTGAGGGACCACAGTGCCAGCCTTAAGCCCCATTCCAGAGCTACCCATTGGTCTCCCACATATGTTGAAGAGATGAAGAAGTTTTTGGGATTAACTTTTTTGATGGGCTTGCTAAGGAAGCCATCAATGTCTTCTTATTGGTCCACTAGTCCCTTGATGGCAACATCTATATTTCCAGCACTTATGACTCGTGATCGATATATGCTTCTTCTTCGCATGATGCATTTTGTTGATAATGATTTAGCGTTGCCACGCGATCACCCTGATTGTGACCGTCTTTTTAAGATTCGGCCTGTCCTTGATCACTTTGTTGATCGTTTTCCTGAGATGTTTGCACCTGGAAGAGAAATAGCTGTGGACGAGTCTTTGGTGTTGTTCAAGGGCCGCTTGGTTTTTAGGCAATACATTCCTAGTAAGAGGGCACGCTATGGCATCAAACTGTATATGCTGTGTGACAGTGAGACTGGATATGTTTATAATTTCAGGGTGTACACCGGTAAGGATTCCAGCATTAACACTTCTGCTTGTCCGTCCACTTTTGGAGTGACTGAGAAAATTGTGTGGGAACTAGGTAGACGATTATTTAACAAAGGCCACCATTTATATGTAGATAACTTCTACACTAGTGTGCGTTTGTTCAAGGAGTTGGCCAAAGTGGGCACTGTTGCATGTGGCACGATGCGCAGTAACCGGAAAGGTTTTCCAATAGAACTTGTTTGCAAAAGGCTTGTGCGGGGACAGTCTACTGCATTGCGATGTGGGAAGCTTCTAGCTGTGAAGTTTTCAGACAGGAGAGATGTTTACATGCTGACTACTATCCATGACGAAAGCACTGAAGCTCTGCCAGTTCGGGGTGAGACTGCTGAAGTGCGTAAACCTGTGTGCATTTTAGACTATAATAGGCACATGGGTGGTGTTGACAGAGTAGATCAGAGGTTGGAACCTTATGCTGCTCTTCGAAAGGCTTACGTTTGGTACAAGAAGTTGGCTATCCATCTTTTCCACTTGGCATCCTTTAATGCTTTTGTTGTTTTCCAGAAATCTTGTCCTGAGTCAAAGATGCCTTTTGTTAAGTTTCAGGAGACTATAATAGGCAGCCTTGTACTAGTGGAACAGGCAAGTGTGCCAAGATTTGGAGTGGTGGAGGAAGTGGCTAGACTGAAAGATCGCCACTTTCCAGAATACATTCCTCCCACAACTGCAAAAGACAAACCCACTAAAAGATGTAGAGTCTGTTGGCGAAGAGAAGTGCGGAGGGAGTCTCGTATGCACTGTCCTGACTGTCCTTCAAATCCTGGATTGTGTGTGCCAGCTTGTTTTAAATCGTACCACACACAAAAGAAGTTTTGGGAGTTTCATTGAGCTTGTAAGTGTACTGTCTGGTTTGTTTTCTGTAATATTTTTTTGTTTGCTTTTAGGTTTGCATTAGTGCAAAGCATTTAGGTTTTGAATTTGTGTTAGCAGATTTGTAGGTTTCTACATTTGATTTGTGGTATTTCTTTAAAAAATTCTAATTTTGATGGTGGTGTGTGCAGGATTGTGCTTGGATTGTTGGTGTGCGTGGACAGGTGCTTGGCTGGTGGTGTGTGTGGTCTGGTGCTTGGCTGGAATAGTGCATGGATTGGAGTTGTGCTGGGGGGGTTAGTGGATTTTTGCTTGGCTGGCGGAGTGTATGGTTAGGTGCTTGGCTGGCGGTGTGAGTGGAGTGGTGCTTGGCTGGCGGTGTGTGTGGAGTGGTGCTTGGCTGGCGGCGTGTGTGGAGTGGTGCTTGGATGGTGTTGTGTTTGTGGAGTGGCGCTTGGCTGGTGGTGTGCGTGGAGTGATGCTTGGCTGGTGGTGTGTGTGGAGTGGTAGTTGGCTGTCGGTGTGCGCTGAGTGGTGTTTGGCTGGCAGTGTGCATGGTCTGGTGCTTGGATGGTGGTGTGGGTGGACTGGCGCTCGGCAGGCGGTGTGTGAGTAGTTACTTTCTGTTGGTCACTACACACACTGCTAGTTGAGTGACACTCCACACAGTCCATCATTTTGTGTAGTTGCAGTGTCAGAAATGTGGGCGTGTGAAAGTGATGGGCCCTTGAATGGCGCTGTTTGCTGGTGTGAGTGTTGAAATGTGATGGGTCCGCGGCTGGCGGTGTGAATGTTTTGTATGTGTCACGCGTACGAAAGGTGTATGAATGGCCTGTAAAGAGGTTGGTGCCTTGACGTGGCTTTACAGCTCACGAGCTGCGAGTCAGTGGTTCAGTTTATCATACTTTCAATTATACGCAGTGTATTTCATTTTTGATGAAATTACTTGCGTATCCAATTGTATGTACTGAATCATCACTCACCCTCGTGCCAAATCCAACCAGTATGTGTGTGTGCTTGCGGATTAGATGGGTGTGCAGTAATAATTGTTTTTTTTCTAATTTCTGCAGTAGGGTGTACCTTGCCCCTTATTGTGATTGTTGTTATGTGTTGCTTTTCCATTCGGATGGTGTCAATGGTCTGGTTTGTATCAGGTATGAAAGGTGCGTGAATGGCCTGTAAAACGGTTGGTGCCTTGTCGTGGCTTTACAGCTCACGAGTTGCGAGTCACTGGTTCAGTTTTTATGCATTTATTTATTGACAGAGCATTTCATTTTTTTGAAATATCTTGTTAATAAAATTTTATGTACTGAACCATCACTCGCCCTCGTGCCAAATCCAACCTGTATGTGTGTGTCTTTGAGGAATAGATAGCCGTGCTTGAATGTTTGACTTTTGAGTAACTCTGTTAAGGTGTGGTATCCTTTTACTTGGGAGAACAAGGGGAGCGCAGGGTGGTAGGACTTTTTTGCCGGCACGGCGATCCCACGCCAAAATGTTTGGAAAAGTGCTATTTTTACCTATTTTTAAGGTTTGCAAGGAGTTCTGGGTAGGAAAACATTGGTGGACCCACACATGCCATACCTCCCTGGACTCTCCCGGGTGTCTAGTTTTCAGAACTGTTTGGGTTTGCTACTTTCCAAAGAATACCACCCATCCCGGGCCAAAAACTCAGGTGCCTCCCCCCCAAAAAATCAAAGTTATATTGCTTCAGGGTATTTTATATTCACCACTGTTAGATTTGGACCTTTTCCTGTTGCAGCCACTATGGCTACCCACGCAAGTGAGGTACCGTTTTTATCGGGAGACCTGGGGGAATGCTGGGTGGGAGGTAATTTGTGTGAGCCCAGTGATGCCACGCTTTCCCAGACTACAACGTGTGAAAAAATTGATTTTTTTCTGCTAAAATTGAGGTTTGCAAGGGATTCTGGGTAAAGGAACGTTGGCGGATCCACGCAAGCCATACCTCCTTGGAAGCGCCCGGGTGTCTACTTTTCAGAAATGTGTGGGTTTCGTAGGTTTCCATAGATGGCTGTCTCGCACGGGGCCAGAAACCCAGGTAACCCCTAAGTCCACCAGCTTTTGCAAGAGGGGTTACCTGGGTTTTTGGCCCCGTGCGAGACAGCCATCTAGGGAAACCTACCAATCCCACACATTTCTGAAAAGTAGACAACCGGGGGCTTCCAAGGAGGTATGGCTTGCGTGGATCCTCCAACGTTCCTTTACCCAGAATCCCTTGCAAACCTCATTTTTTTGCATGGTAAAAAATCAGTTTTTTCACACGTTTTAGTGTGGGAAAGCGTGGCATCACTGGGCACACACAAATTACCTCCCACCCAGCGTTCCACAAGGTCTCCCGATAAAAATGGTACCTCACTTGCGTGGGTAGGCATAGCGGCTGCTTTAGGAAAAGGCCCAATTCATACTGTGGAGACAAAAACTTTACCTTTAGCCAAATAATCTTATTTTTTGAGGGGGTCACCTGAGCTTTTGGCCCGGGGCTTGGCAGGCATCTTTGGAAACTACCAAACCCAAACAGTTCTGAGAACTAGACACCCAGGGGAGTCCAGGGTGGTATGGCATGCGTGGGTCCCCCAATGTTTTCCTACCCAGAAACCCCTGCAAACCTGAAATTTTGATCAAAAAACCCACTTTTCCATACTTTTTTGGGTGGGATCTCGCTGCCGGAACAAATGTCCTACCACCCAGTGTTTCCCTTGTTCTCCCGAGTAAAATGATACCTCACTTGTGTGGGTGGGCCAAAGGCATGTGACTTAGGCTGGGGTGCTTAATTTGTAAAACGTAAATATGAGTAAAAACTACTTTTTTCAAAATTCATTTTTGGCGTATTCTGCTTTGGGGCACCCACACAAGTGAGGTATCCTTTTACTCGGGAGAACAAGGGGAACGCAGGGTGGTATGACTTTTTTGCCGACCCGGCGATCCCACGCCAAAAAGTTTGGAAAAGTGCAATTTTTACCTAATTTTAAGGTTTGCAGAGAGTTCTGGGTAGGAAAACATTGGGGGACCCATGCATGCCATACCTCCCTGGAGTCCCCCGGGTGTCTAGTTTTCAGAACTGTTTGGGTTTGCTACTTTGCAAAGAATACCACCGAGCCCCGGGCCACAAACTCAGATGCCCCCCCCCCAAAATCAAGGTAGTTTTGCAATAAGGTAATGTAAATTCACCACCGTACAATTTGAACCGTTTCCTGTTGCAGCCACTATGTTTACCCACGCAAGTGAGGTACCGTTTTTTTCGGGAGACCTGGGGGCACGCTGGGTGGGTGGAAATTTGTTGATCCACGCAGATTCCAGAACTTTCCACCACAGAAATGTGAGGAAAATGTGTTTTTTTGGTCAAATTTTTATGTTTGCAAGGGATTCTGGGTAACAAAACCTGGGGGTAGGCAGGCGAGTCACCCCATCCTGAATTCCCCTGGGTGTCTAGTTTTCAAAAATGTATAGGTTTGCTAGGTTTCCCTAGGTGCTGGCAGAGCTACGGCGCAAAAACAAAAGGTAGTCTTTTTGTCCGAATCGTGCTAAATTTCACTGGGAAATTGAGGTGCGACCATGCTGCGTTTTGCGCTGTTTCATGTCGCAGCCACTATGCCTACCCACGCAAGTGAGGTACCGTTTTTTTCGGGAGACCTGGGGGCACGCTGGGTGGGTGGAAATTTGTTGATCCACGCAGATTCCAGAACTTTCCACCACAGAAATGTGAGGAAAATGTGTTTTTTTGGTCAAATTTTTATGTTTGCAAGGGATTCTGGGTAACAAAACCTGGGGGTAGGCAGGCGAGTCACCCCATCCTGAATTTCCCTGGGTGTCTAGTTTTCAAAAATGTATAGGTTTGCTAGGTTTCCCTAGGTGCTGGCAGAGCTACGGCGCAAAAACAAAAGGTAGTCTTTTTGTCCGAATCGTGCTAAATTTCACTGGGAAATTGAGGTGCGACCATGCTGCGTTTTGCGCTGTTTCATGTCGCAGCCACTATGCCTACCCACGCAAGTGAGGTACCGTTTTTTTCGGGAGACCTGGGGGCACGCTGGGTGGGTGGAAATTTGTTGATCCACGCAGATTCCAGAACTTTCCACCACAGAAATGTGAGGAAAATGTGTTTTTTTGGTCAAATTTTTATGTTTGCAAGGGATTCTGGGTAACAAAACCTGGGGGTAGGCAGGCGAGTCACCCCATCCTGAATTCCCCTGGGTGTCTAGTTTTCAAAAATGTATAGGTTTGCTAGGTTTCCCTAGGTGCTGGCAGAGCTACGGCGCAAAAACAAAAGGTAGTCTTTTTGTCCGAATCGTGCTAAATTTCACTGGGAAATTGAGGTGCGACCATGCTGCGTTTTGCGCTGTTTCATGTCGCAGCCACTATGCCTACCCACGCAAGTGAGGTACCGTTTTTTTCGGGAGACCTGGGGGCACGCTGGGTGGGTGGAAATTTGTTGATCCACGCAGATTCCAGAACTTTCCACCACAGAAATGTGAGGAAAATGTGTTTTTTTGGTCAAATTTTTATGTTTGCAAGGGATTCTGGGTAACAAAACCTGGGGGTAGGCAGGCGAGTCACCCCATCCTGAATTCCCCTGGGTGTCTAGTTTTCAAAAATGTATAGGTTTGCTAGGTTTCCCTAGGTGCTGGCAGAGCTACGGCGCAAAAACAAAAGGTAGTCTTTTTGTCCGAATCGTGCTAAATTTCACTGGGAAATTGAGGTGCGACCATGCTGCGTTTTGCGCTGTTTCATGTCGCAGCCACTATGCCTACCCACGCAAGTGAGGTACCGTTTTTTTCGGGAGACCTGGGGGCACGCTGGGTGGGTGGAAATTTGTTGATCCACGCAGATTCCAGAACTTTCCACCACAGAAATGTGAGGAAAATGTGTTTTTTTGGTCAAAATTTTATGTTTGCAAGGGATTCTGGGTAACAAAACCTGGGGGTAGGCAGGCGAGTCACCCCATCCTGAATTCCCCTGGGTGTCTAGTTTTCAAAAATGTATAGGTTTGCTAGGTTTCCCTAGGTGCTGGCAGAGCTACGGCGCAAAAACAAAAGGTAGTCTTTTTGTCCGAATCGTGCTAAATTTCACTGGGAAATTGAGGTGCGACTATGCTGCGTTTTGCGCTGTTTCATGTCGCAGCCACTATGCCTACCCACGCAAGTGAGGTACCGTTTTTTTCGGGAGACCTGGGGGCACGCTGGGTGGGTGGAAATTTGTTGATCCACGCAGATTCCAGAACTTTCCACCACAGAAATGTGAGGAAAATGTGTTTTTTTGGTCAAATTTTTATGTTTGCAAGGGATTCTGGGTAACAAAACCTGGGGGTAGGCAGGCGAGTCACCACATCCTGAATTCCCCTGGGTGTCTAGTTTTCAAAAATGTATAGGTTTGCTAGGTTTCCCTAGGTGCTGGCAGAGCTACGGCGCAAAAACAAAAGGTAGTCTTTTTGTCCGAATCGTGCTAAATTTCACTGGGAAATTGAGGTGCGACCATGCTGCGTTTTGCGCTGTTTCATGTCGCAGCCACTATGCCTACCCACGCAAGTGAGGTACCGTTTTTTTCGGGAGACCTGGGGGCACGCTGGGTGGGTGGAAATTTGTTGATCCACGCAGATTCCAGAACTTTCCACCACAGAAATGTGAGGAAAATGTGTTTTTTTGGTCAAATTTTTATGTTTGCAAGGGATTCTGGGTAACAAAACCTGGGGGTAGGCAGGCGAGTCACCCCATCCTGAATTCCCCTGGGTGTCTAGTTTTCAAAAATGTATAGGCTTGGTAGGTTTCCCTAGGTGCTGGCAGAGCTACGGCGCAAAAACAAAAGGTAGTCTTTTTGTCCGAATCGTGCTAAATTTCACTGGGAAATTGAGGTGCGACCATGCTGCGTTTTGCGCTGTTTCATGTCGCAGCCACTATGCCTACCCACGCAAGTGAGGTACCGTTTTTTTCGGGAGACCTGGGGGCACGCTGGGTGGGTGGAAATTTGTTGATCCACGCAGATTCCAGAACTTTCCACCACAGAAATGTGAGGAAAATGTGTTTTTTTGGTCAAATTTTTATGTTTGCAAGGGATTCTGGGTAACAAAACCTGGGGGTAGGCAGGCGAGTCACCCCATCCTGAATTTCCCTGGGTGTCTAGTTTTCAAAAATGTATAGGTTTGCTAGGTTTCCCTAGGTGCTGGCAGAGCTACGGCGCAAAAACAAAAGGTAGTCTTTTTGTCCGAATCGTGCTAAATTTCACTGGGAAATTGAGGTGCGACCATGCTGCGTTTTGCGCTGTTTCATGTCGCAGCCACTATGCCTACCCATGCAAGTGAGGTACCGTTTTTTTCGGGAGACCTGGGGGCACGCTGGGTGGGTGGAAATTTGTTGATCCACGCAGATTCCAGAACTTTCCACCACAGAAATGTGAGGAAAATGTGTTTTTTTGGTCAAATTCTTATGTTTGCAAGGGATTCTGGGTAACAAAACCTGGGGGTAGGCAGGCGAGTCACCCCATCCTGAATTTCCCTGGGTGTCTAGTTTTCAAAAATGTATAGGTTTGCTAGGTTTCCCTAGGTGCTGGCAGAGCTACGGCGCAAAAACAAAAGGTAGTCTTTTTGTCCGAATCGTGCTAAATTTCACTGGGAAATTGAGGTGCAACCATGCTGCGTTTTGCGCTGTTTCATGTCGCAGCCACTATGCCTACCCACGCAAGTGAGGTACCGTTTTTTTCGGGAGACCTGGGGGCACGCTGGGTGAGTGGAAATTTGTTGATCCACGCAGATTCCAGAACTTTCCACCACAGAAATGTGAGGAAAATGTGTTTTTTTGGTCAAATTTTTATGTTTGCAAGGGATTCTGGGTAACAAAACCTGGGGGTAGGCAGGCGAGTCACCCCATCCTGAATTCCCCTGGGTGTCTAGTTTTCAAAAATGTATAGGTTTGCTAGGTTTCCCTAGGTGCTGGCAGAGCTACGGCGCAAAAACAAAAGGTAGTCTTTTTGTCCGAATCGTGCTAAATTTCACTGGGAAATTGAGGTGCGACCATGCTGCGTTTTGCGCTGTTTCATGTCGCAGCCACTATGCCTACCCACGCAAGTGAGGTACCGTTTTTTTCGGGAGACCTGGGGGCACGCTGGGTGGGTGGAAATTTGTTGATCCACGCAGATTCCAGAACTTACCACCACAGAAATGTGAGGAAAATGTGTTTTTTTGGTCAAATTTTTATGTTTGCAAGGGATTCTGGGTAACAAAACCTGGGGATAGGCAGGCGAGTCACCCCATCCTGAATTTCCCTGGGTGTCTAGTTTTCAAAAATGTATAGGTTTGCTAGGTTTCCCTAGGTGCTGGCAGAGCTACGGCGCAAAAACAAAAGGTAGTCTTTTTGTCCGAATCGTGCTTAATTTCACTGGGAAATTGAGGTGCGACCATGCTGCGTTTTGCGCTGTTTCATGTCGCAGCCACTATGCCTACCCACGCAAGTGAGGTACCGTTTTTTTCGGGAGACCTGGGGGCACGCTGGGTGGGTGGAAATTTGTTGATCCACGCAGATTCCAGAACTTTCCACCACAGAAATGTGAGGAAAATGTGTTTATTTTGTGAAAAACTTAGCTTTGCAAGGGATTCTGGGTAACAAAACCTGGTGGTAGGCAGTCGAGTCACCCCATCCTGAATTCCCCTGGGTGTCTACTTTTCAAAAATGTATAGGTTTGCAAGGTTTCCCTAGGTGCCGGCAGAGCTAGGGTGCAAAAACTACAGGTAGGCACTTTGCCAAAAAAGGGTCAATTTGTAACTGCTAAATTTAGGTGTGACCACGTTGCATTTTCCGCCGTTTCCTGTCGCAGGCACAAGGCCGACCCACACAAGTGAGGTACCGTTTTTATCGGGACACTTGGGGTAATTCAGATTTGTAAATCAACTGTTATTACCAATTGAGCTTTCATGCATTTCTCCCTTTGAATGAAAGACATTGAGTAAAAAAAAAATCTTTATGAAAAATGACCAATAATTCTCATGCTAGTATGAGTATTCCCAACTTTGAAAATGTGCAATTATATACTGTTTCTGAAGTCTATAATTTGTACCCAATTCAGAAATACATAGGTGTCTTTCATACAGATTATTCCATGTATACATTTTCCAAGACAAAGTGCACTATACCCAGTAAATGAAAAAATACCATTGCAAGTTGCTGCTCAGTTTTTGGATCTGGGTTCGTCGGGTTCTTGGTGAAACTACAAGTCCTATATATCCCCACAACCAGGAAGGTCTAACGGATGTAACGGTATATTGCTTTCCAAGAGCTGTCAAAATTAGAAAAAGTTATAGGTGAAAACGTTGAGACAAAAGGCTGTTTTTTTCAACAAAATTTCAAATATTCCAATATCTAACTGTTAGTTTCTATAACGAAACCTTCATGGATTTAGACAAATGACCCCTTTCTGAATTCAGAATTTTGTCTACTTTTCGAAAATGTAAAGCTTTCCAGGATCCATTATTGCTTTCAAACTCATTTCTACCATTAACTGGAAGGAGGTGGAAAGCTCTAAAAATAGCAAAAATAGGCTATGTCCCAGAAAAATGCCAAAACTGAGTGAAAAATTTCGGTTCTCTGACAAAAGTCTGTCATTCCCTGAAAGCTGAGAAAATGGAGATTGCAGCCCCACAAACCTTTTTGTGATACCATTTTCAGGGAAACACCCAGAGGCTTTCATTTGCAGCCCGTTTTTCCCATTTTTCTGAAAAAAACAAAAAAATCACTATATTTTGCTAAATTTCTGGGCCCCCTCCAAGGGAATCCACAAACCCAGGGCGCCTTTAGAATCCACATGATGTTGGAAGAAAAGGACGCAAATTTGGCGTGGATACCTTATGTGGTCAAAAAGTTACAAGGGCCTAAGCGCGCACTACTCCAAAACGCCAAAAAAAGCCTCAGCACAGGAGGGGAAAAGGCCTAGCAGCGAAGGGGTTAAAAGCCAAGAAAGCGGAGATAAAATTATCTCCCTATTACCTAGCTGTCGCTAACACCAGTTAGCAACAGCTAGTAGGAGATAGCGACCATCTTGGGCCCTGCTTTGCATGTCAGAGATATTTATCACTAATGACATGCAAAGTGGGCGTGCCAAGATGTTAGCGACTGGAAACAGTCGCTAACATCGCTATCTCCTATTACCAACTTTTGGAGATATTCGCGCCAAGCGCGATTATCTCCAAAAGCTAACACCTGCCCTGAGCAGTTCTTAGCCATGTTATCTGTTGTAAACTATACACTTGTTATCTCTATGGTTTGCTCTATTCTCCATGTTCTTCACTCCCTGTGTTCTAGAATTGTATTACTAATGTAGACTCTGAGTTCTGCCAGGACAGTTGGTCGACTAGTCGGCAGGCGCTGGGTCTCTCACTGCTGCGCTAGTAAATAAACCTCCTTATTTACCTTAAATGGTCCGTGAGTTTATCTACAACAATTTGGCGACGAGGATGGGATCATCGGATTCTGGTTCCTCTGCTGTTCCATCCACCACCATTGATTCTTCTCCCTCCCTTCCTCCTCCCCTTTCCACCTCCAGGATTCAAAGGTACCGCAAACCACCCAATTATCTAAATGATTACCTTTGTAATTAATATGTTTTCCTTTCTGTTGTTTAATTTATAAGGAAAGGAGATGTGTTGTAAACTATACACTTGTTATCTCTATGGTTTGCTCTATTCTCCATGTTCTTCACTCCCTGTGTTCTAGAATTGTATTACTAATGTAGACTCTGAGTTCTGCCAGGACAGTTGGTCGACTGGTCGGCAGGCGCCTGGTCTCTCACTGCTGCGCTAGTAAATAAACCTCCTTATTTACCTTAAATGGTCCGTGAGTTTATCTACAACATTATCCAATGGGAGGTGGATAACATGGCTAAGAGCATTAGCTCGGTAATGCGTGATTATCGCTGACTTTACAGCGATATTCATGCATTTAGGCCGATTTTTATCGCTTAGGAGATAAACCTTGATAATAGCAAGGCTCCTAAGCGATAAAAATCGCCGCAACACGGCGATAAAATTATTGCCGCTAAGCCAACATAGCGATAATTATCGCTAGTTGTTGGTAATATGCCCCCTGGTGTTTTGGAACATTGTTTTGGTTTTAATTAACTAAACAATAAAAAATTCACTTTTTGCTAAGGGAAATAAGCGTTAGGCTGCTGGCAAGCTGGATATTATCAAGGTGGGGCAAGGTGACAGGAGCTCCCGGATACTTCTTTGTGAGATAAGGCTGCCCATTGACACCTCTTGTTACACTTTTTCTTCCTTACTCATTATGACACTAATGATTACTCATTATGACACTCTAGAGAAGAGAGGACGGGAAGCACAGAGGGATCATACACAAAGTAGAATTATTGCAGGGAATGTATTTAGAAGGGAGTTTTTGTTCATAGAGCAGAAGGAATTAGCTTCCAGTGTGTGGAAGGGAGAGCTTTATTCTTTTTCTGTCCAGGATGCCTAAGACAGACGGAAGACCCAAACTGCATAATATACCACAGGCATGGAGTCAGAGGTCCTGCCAGCAACTGCCCTAAGGCCTTATCAGTAGCATAGCCAGTGTGTCACAGGCACTAGTGCAAGGAAGCAAATGGGCCCCCTGGCTGCTTTTTTTATGATAAAATAGATCAATATTCAGGGTTCAGTGGGTCCTTCACGCCTCTGCATCAATGGAAGCTACACTCTTGATCCCCATCCATTCATCTTTTTATTAGGCTAGGTAGGCAAAAGGTAGCCGGTCATGAGTCCACCAATTTTTGGTAGATGTCCTGTTATCATCCATCTTTAAATGTACCCCTTAGCATTTGCTGTCTACTGACGAGTTTGAAACAGAAAGAAAAATGCAACTCTCATGCTATCCAAGACAGCATCAAGGTACACAAGGGTCAGAAATATTCTTCCCGTCTGATTATCACTTTTACCAGTGATTGGTCTGAGAAGCTGTAGGGAAAGGCATGTCTTGGGTGAAGGAGGTAATTTCTATGTGACTAGAGCATGTGATTGACCCTTCATGTGTTCCATAATGCATAGCACGTCATCACAATGGCACACCCTAGTGGTTCATCTGCAGATGTATGCAGTTAGATGGCCTTGCAGAACTTGTGCCCTCCTTAACAGGACATGCGCAGCTCCTCCTTAAGTTAAGAGTTGTTTTACTTTGTCCCAATAGCTTTCATTAGCGCTGTTGCTGAACTTAATGCGTATTTTGCAATGGTTGAGTATGCCACATAATAGAACAGAAAGGAATTGAAAGGAACTTATTAAGGACAATGTTCACCATTAAGGCATTAAGGCATATTGACACTTTGAGAGAAAAAAACCCCACCAGGAACAAGTCACTGAAGATAGTCACTTGCACTAGGTTTTAGGCTGGGAACACTGAACCCTGAATATCAGTGCAACAGAATATCGTTACAACGGTTGAAAGGGACAAACTATCAAAAGGTTATGTTGCTAATCATTTTCTCCACCTAAAATCCACCTCAATTCACATCTACCTGATTGATGATATATATATATATATATATATATAAGTGTGTGATATATATATATATATATCTCACACACTCACATATATATATATATATTTATATATATATATATATACACATTCAAGGTACGTAGATGTGGAGTTAAGAATAGAAAATCCATACCTCTCTTTGTGCACTTACTTCTAAATAGTTTGGCCCTCAGTATTGTTATAATGGTATTCTGTCCCGGCGATATTAGGGATTTGATATTCCCAGCCACAATCTTGCTTTAGCAAAACAGATAGTTATTTGAATTGTTTCCTAAATGAGACTTCACAACTAATGGCTTTAGTCCTTTTGGGAAGATCATTCACCATGTTGGGGCAAGCAAAGTAAGAGACTTCCCACTAGATTCTGAAACCTGGCACAGAAACACTTAGCTGGGATCCTGAAGGAAGATAAATAGCTGGGGGCAGATTTACAAGCCCCTTGCACCACGTTTACGCCGCCTTGCGTCATGCAACAGCGGGGTAAACGTGGCGCATCCCTTGGAGGCATTTACAACGTGACGCATCTAGGGAGATGCGTCACGGTATAAAGCCCAGCGCCACAATGGGGGCGTTCCCACGCAGGGTGGGCGTTCCGGCACCTGTGCGCCTCGCAAAGTGCCAGTGTGAAATCTACAAGATTTCACGCAGGCACTTCCGCTGCGCTGCTACGTCAATTCCTTACGCCTGCTTGAAGCAGGCGTAAGGACCGACGCAGCATGTTAAGTATTGGGCGGCCCTGAGCATTGCTGGACGCGACTCCAGCGATGCGCCGCCCTTACGTCACAAGATGCGTCACGCATCTGCTTACCCTTGCGCCACGGCGTGCCGCATCTGCCGTGACGCAAGGGTAGTTTTGCGTGACGCATTTGTTCTGGCGCATCTCTGCTGATATGCAGAGATGCGCCAGAACTCGTAAATATGCCCCCTGGAGTATAGTGTTTGAAATGGAAGACGAGTGGAGACTTCTCAGTGCCATAATAAACTTTATGCATCAAATCTAGAGTGTGAAAAACCGCCCTGTGCTTGATAGGAAGCTAGTGCAAAGAAAAATGGGTCTGCGATACACTCTCATATTTCTTAAGGCTACAATCTATTTTGCCTGCAAAGCTTTGGAACCTCTGCATGAAGAAAGTGCAACATTCGGGGAACAGTCAGTCAAAAAAGAGGGAAGCCAGGTTAGGACTAATCCATTTAGTTCAGTCATCCAGAGACAATTTAGCAAAATCCTGTAGTCCACAGTATCAAAAGCTGTGGACAAGTCCAGCTCTAACAGCGCTGCAGGGCCACCCTGGTCAACTACTAATCTTAACTCATCCTGTGCCAATGTAAGAGCAGTTTCTGTGCCTCCAACAGGACGCACACCCAGTGGCTAAGGGTGCAAATGGGAGGCCATTGTTTAGCTACTATGCATGCTACCATTTTGGATCTATAGTTTTCTAACCTCCATGTAACTAGACAGGAATACAACCTGCCGAGAGTGAGAGATTCATGATGCTGGTAAACTGGGCGCATGCTTCTAAAAAGGAAACAGTGCCGACATCATCGGAGAGCCTGATTTGAACTGCTTAAGTATTGACCAGCTTCATTCTGGGAAGCCAGGATGAAAGAAGTCCAGTCTCCCAGAAACTCGTTACTTACAACTAGAGGCAGGTTGCTATTCATGCCGCAAAACAAATTCTGGATGTGAAAGTAAATCTTACTAATTTTGGTTGTGAGAAAAAAGTGTCTGTTTCAACTCAATGGGGAGATAATAGTCTTTAAAGTGGGAAACCTAGGGGTATATTACCAACAACTAGCGATAATTTTTGTCTCTAACTTGTTTAGAGACAAAAATTATCGCCGCACATCGGCGATTTTTATCGCAGATAAACCTTGCTATTAGCAAGGTTTATCGCAAATGCGATAAAAAACGCCCGCAATGCATGAATATCGCTGAAAAGTCAGCGATATTCATGCATTATCGAGCAAATGCTCTTAGCCATGTTATCCACCTCCCATTGGATAACATGGCTAAGAACTGCTCAGGGCAGGTGTTAGCTTTTGGAGATATTCGCGCTTAGCGCAAATATCTCCAAAAGTTGGTAATAGGAGATAGCGATGTTAGCGACTGTTTCCAGTCGCTAACATATTGGCACGCCCACTTTGCATATCATTAGTGATAAATATCACTGACATGCAAAGTGGGGCCCATGATGGTCGCTATCTCCTATTAGCTGTCGCTAACTGGTGTTAGCGACAGCTTGGTAATAGGGAGATAATTTTATCTCCCCTTTCTTGGCTTTTAAAGCCAAAAAAGCGGAGATAAAACCCCTTGATAATATACCCTGATTTCTGGGCAAGTTTTTTGAGAGTTGGATGGAATTGCAAAGGTGGAAGATATTACTAAGAAAAGTTCCCTTGTCTAGCTGCTCCCTTTTCCCAACGTGGCTCACTGTCCATCAGTCGTTCTTGCATATACATATCTTAGTATCACTCACTCACTAGGAAATGATGTATAAATGATTCTCAAACTGAACCTGTAGACAGTTCTTGGAATGAGTAGGATCCTCAGGTTATTTTATTATGTTCCCTTTCACCTTGTACCTAGCTGTTCAGCCAGTGTGAGTGATCTGTGTAGAATGTTGGTGTGATTGACATGAGTGGAATGCTTGGGTGCCTGGCGTGAGTGTTGTCAGTTGGAAGATGGGCGGAGCAGCTAGCAGACTGCTCCTGGTGGGGCTTGCTGTAACTCTTTGTAACTACTCTTCTCAGGAGCTTATTAAACTACCTGAAATACATCTCGGCTACGTCTACTATGTCTTCTCAACACGTGGGTCCAGCCCACTACAGAACGCTTGGCACAGGATACGTTTTTCCAGTTTAGTCGTTGAAGGTCCTGAGAGGGACAAACTTCCCATTCAGGAAGTTTTCTTGGCTGTTTTGCTAAGTAAGCATAGACAAGATGCCTGGTATTGTCCTTTGAGCCTAGATTATGAACCCATATTGCAAACTCTGTATCCACCAGACTGCATTCAAACTGCATGTATGCAATGAGCTAAAAACTCAAATCTTTAAGAAACACTTGTCTACAGAGTAATCACCCAGAGGCCAAACCACACGAGTCGGGCTGGGAATGAGTACCCAGCCATTCCCAGCCGCCCTCTTGCACATGTAGATCATGCACTGCTGATTCTACTCTGGTCTTCCCTACAAGCCTCACTCTAGCACCCTTCAATCTGCAGCGTAAACTCTCACCCTTCACACATTCACTACACTATTTGGAATACCAGACCTATTACTACCATGGACGTCAATTCATGAAAATATCTGAAGTTGCGGAAGTGACTTCACATGCCCCTTGAGCTTCACTTTCACTTTCACTCACACGTACCCACCATTCACAAATACACACACATTCACACACTCTTACATACACTCATACACCCACACATACACACACACACACACATTGGCACATACACACACACTCTGCCTACACATACACACATATTCACACATACAGTGGCTCATACATAAACACACTCAAAACTGCAAACACGTTCACAAAATACATACATACATTTAAAAGCATTTTTTTATACTTACCTAAGCTGCCAGGGAAAGTCATTCCAGCTATTTATACTCCATTTTTAAAAAATTAAAATAATAGTGAATAATGTATTATTTTTCCCTATTAGTATACTAAAAAGTGACCAAAAAAATGAAAGTGATGCGCCCATCGACGCCCATGACGACAAGCTGCTTCTGTTCCTGCCAATGATTTTGACACTGCTGACGCTAGGGGTCTCACAGGCAGTGCCAGGGCTCACAGCAGCAACCCCTGGTGACCCCTAAATGACGTCCATGATTACTATACACGTATTAACGTGTACACCTGTTATTACAGGCTAATACAGCTCCTCGTATTATTGAGCTATAAAGCCTGTTCACTGCTTATGCTCAGCTGTGTGTATGAGCAGTGAGTAAAAGACGGAATTTGTCCCGCGGCGCTTTATCATCTCCTGCACTCTCAAGTAATGCCAAATACAACTTTGTGGTGGCTTGCATCACTTTTTCTGCCTTTGCACCTGCAAAAATGTCAATAAATCCCTCCAAAGTGTTTATTGGTCATAAACATGGCCGGCCAAAAAGAAAAGGTCAGAAAGATGAGGCAGTCACGCTCCTGTTTATGAAGCAATAAACACTTAAAGGCCTATTCACAAATGTAAATATTCATATGTATTTAAATAAATACAAATAAATAAATATTCACAAGTATTTAAATAAATTTAAAGAAATACAAATACATAATTTAAATAATTATAAAATTAAAATAAATACATTTAAATATATGTAAATATTCACATGCATTTTTCTCATGTGTATATATACTACTACACATAGGTGTAATTCTAATTTTTGGTACTCACCATTTCTTGGTAGAGATAACACCTAGGTGTAGACTTATATGTCTCCACCACCTCAAAACCAGGGGATGAAGTCTTCTTCAAAAGTATTTACAGGTGTAAAGGAACTACTAGTAACAATTGCCAAGAGATCTCCACATGGAAAAGTATAGGAAACGTTTTTGTTCTTTAAAAAATTTCAAAACGACTTTAATGTAAAATCATTTTTTTAATTAATTCACATTCAATTTTAATATGTATTTTAACCTATAAATACTTTCTGAAAAACATTGCATATTGCATATTAAATAATAAATTTAAATGTATATAATGTAATTTAATACATAAAACCTTGAAAAAAGTTGATTTCGATTATTATGCATTCCCTATAAAGTTTGAAAGTTTAATTTATGTTTTAAATTAAGTTATCAACTTTAAAAAAAATACGATATGAATATAGATTTTAACATTAAAATAATGATATATGTATATGTATACATATAGGAGTATTCTACATGTCAAAATAATTTAATTATTTTAACATTAGTTGCTTTGGAATGTTACTTATTTCCCTGCCCTCAATGTTTTCTCTGCCAGTGTGTTGTAGGACTTGAGAGTGGCCAAGTGTTGTGCCTGACTTACTGAAGACGGCGCTAGAGTATTTTTACACCATTTATGACACCTTTAGAGCTATAGTAAACGTAGAAGAGTCGTTTATGAATAGCAATGGTTTTAAAGGCAAAGATTTACTAAGATTTTGTGTCAGGGTTGCGTCACTTTTGTGGCGCAGCCCCGACACAAAATCAATGTTGGCATTTATTAAGCTGCGCAAAGTCGATTTGCATGGTTTATCAAATACAAAGTAACGGAAGCAAGCAAATAGCACCAGGTAGGCGTTACATGGGTGGAGCATGGGAGTTCCCCCTTCATCCACCCATGTATTCTGATCCAAACCCAGATTTACAAAGGCTTGTGAAATGTGTTTACGCCAAATGTTGCATCACACAACAGGTGTAACAAGGGAAAAATATACTCTTTCCTTCATGTTACTTCCTCTTTCCATGGGTTATGCATTCTGCAGCAAACATACAAGGAGGAATATGCCTCTAAGGATTTTAAATATGAATGAAAAGGCTCATTCCTGGACAAAAACAATCCTGCCCGTAATGCAGGCACCCTTGCACCATGGTGCACTGGTACCTTCACCAGACACCATAAGTACACCAGTGCATCGAGGGAGTCGAACAGCGCCATATCTTGGTAAATATGGAGCTGTTCATCTCTCTCTCATCCAACCAAAGAAGAGCAGCAATTTGCCTGGACATGTGCCCAGTTAGTGTATCCTTCACACATGTCTGAAAAACAAGGTTGGAGATCAATTTCACTAGGGCCTTTGATTAGGAGCTGATTCTTGAACTCATTCATTATTGGCCAAAGCAGTCCTCTAAACAAGGTCAAAGCCAAAGCACATTGAAGGGTTGAGACCACAGAGCAGTGGTAGGAAAGTTTTTTCTGAAATACAGATTTCTAGTAAATAATCAGGGCATTGCTGTCTTGTCTTCTTTCCTCATCTCAACTTATATAGATCCCAGATAGGAACTGATTAATTAGTTTTTAAAAGTCTGCATTTGGCACAGTGTGTCATCTTTTGCTTCTGCTTATTTCAAACTGTACATATATTACATTAGAGACAAGTCAACAAAAAGGAAAACAGTACAGCTGCAAAAGTATTTTTCACGTTTTAGGATAATGCATACAAAATATACACTTGACCATACATACTATATCCAAAAATGGTAAACAGAAGAAAGTAAACAATTGAAAGGCAAATAAACACATACAAATTGTGGAGTCGAACAATCACCTTTGAATGGAAATCCCCAAACGTTGGAGTACAGGACAACATAATTGTAATATGTTTTCCTTGTAACTCGTCATTAAGTGATTCCACAGATGACAAGGCACTTTGTACAATGCATACCTGTGGGATGTATTCAGGGTCATGCAGAATTGGTACATGTTAGATTGCAACAGCTGCTACCAATGGTCCCCAATACTGCACTAAAACCGGATTACAGAAGTGACCTGGAGGCGAAGTGGACTTTTGCTTCCTATGTCTGCATTACGGAAATGGATGCATATGATTTTACAGCTGCTACTCCCTACTGTGATAATCATTGTGTGGGTATAGATTTCCTGCCGATACAATGTCATAGTCGTGTTCCATCTGGAACATCTTTTCCCTTGCACCCAGGCCACGTTACTGATGCAGGTAGAGGGGCAAGCAAACTCTCTCTCACACTGTGTGCCCTTTAGGAAGTGAGCTGGGAAAGGTGTGGTGCAGCGGCCAGAATGGCTGACTTCGGAGCGCTGGGCTCACGGTTTGATCCCTGGCAGCGGTTTAGCTCAGCATCATGTGATGCTAGGCAATAACTCACGTAATCTCCCCAAGGGCCCCCAGCGCCATGAAACCTTAAAGGGTGATGGGCCCTATTCACAAAGTAATCTGAGACAAAATCCTAACTTTACGACTTCCAGTATTCACAGAAGGCATTTAGGAGTACTAAAGTTAGGATTTTGTCTCAGTTAAACCTAAGTTTGTTTTAAGTTTAACTTGAGACCAAAACTGAAGCTTGACTGAGACAAAATCCGAACTTTAGTACTCCTAAATGCCTTCTGTGAATACCAAATGTCATAAAGTTAGGATTTTGCCTCAGATTACTTTTGTGAATCGGGCCCGATATGTTTGCGCTTTACAAATATGTCTTATTATTAGTGGGCCCATCTAGGGTGCCTTTTGAGAGTTAGCCCAGTGGTCCCACAAACCTCACTCCTCCTACTGAGTGCTCTCAAAACTCAGTCCAGTCTGCCCACATGGGAAGATGGAGAGAGGTTAGATGCTGATTCATCTTTCACTGTTACACTCCCTGGAGCACTTCTGACCTACATAGGGGAAAGTGTTTGTTTTTTAAGAAATTAAGTGAGCTATTGCTCAGAGTCGCATGATGAGGAGCTGAGCTTCCGCCGGGGATCGAACCGTGAACCCTGTGCTCCGAAGTCAGCTGCCCTGGCCGCTGCACCACACCTCTCCACACTCTACGCCAGGGCCACCTTATGAAGATCTGCCACGGTGTAGCCAAAAACTCTGCCACTGTTTCCACAATGCAACGTCTGGTAGTGTTGCGTAATTATGGAAGGAAAGAAAACACACAAATGCAACTCACAGCTAGCCATGCCCTTTCTAGCTCTGCTCTCCATGGTCCCTGGGCCAATCCATGAGACAGGAAAAGAAGAAATAGCTAGAAACAGCCTCTGCCAAAAAATAAATGTTGCTGGTTCGAGAACAGTGTAAAAGTTTGGGCAAATGTGACTACAGAAAGAGTTCATATATTTTTTGACGTGAAGAATGCCTGTGGACACAATCTTATACTATATTGTATATCAGAATCTCATCATACATGTATTTCAAATGCAATGGTTCTATAATCCAGCCATTTTTTTATTCATTTTACTTAACACCTGAACCTAAAGGTGTGAGTGTACAAGTGTGTCTGAGTTAGAAAGAATATATTTTAACAATGTTCTTTCATGGGTGGCTCCAGGTATTGCTAATGCTTATGATAAGACACAATTTGTTTTTGTATGGTCCTGGGGAAAAACGTATTTCTTTGTCGGACTCATTTTCTGTCTTTTTTAACAAGAGTTACAAGATTTGATAAGCTTTCAGCTAGTGAAAAAAAGAATGTGTTCATTTTTTTCTTTATTTTTGTGTCATAATGGTCAAAGAAAGAATCACGTTGTAACACAGGCAAACTATGCATATATCGGAAGTTGAGTGCAGGAGTTCTCAATGGTGTCGATTAAATCTAAATTCACAACACGTCTTGCTCAGCTCTTTTCCGCTCCTTTCTTCCTTCCTTGGACTGAATCCTAAATTCCTCAGTTCTTGTTGTGAAAGTGCAGTCACCCTTTGCTCAATGCTCCTGTTTCTGGAGCCCAGCCAGCCTTTGGCAGTGAGACATCCTGTCCCACTCCTTTCCTCTCTGATGTGGTTTAAGAGCATCTGAGCTCAGTCCTCGGTTTCTGTCCAGGAGTTACTCAATGGATAAGACACGGCAGCACCCTGGAGCAGGCAGCAAACATTGTATAGCAGCAGTTTTAACACCTGTAAACCACTGCTACCCCTCTCTTTGCTCAACATTAATGGTAACTAGTGTTTTAGGCACATATTGAGCTGGAGTTTTTTTTCTTTTTTTTAGAGTTTTATATAGCGCGAACTAGACCCGAGGATATCCGGTATCAGAGCGCCTCACATGAGCACCAGTTTCGTTACAGACGGACACATTCACTTTTGTTAGGCACGGGAAGATTAAGTGATTTGCCCAGAATCACTGTATGTTGACCGTTATTGCCGAGACTCGAACCCGGTTCCCCAGCTTCGAGGTCAAACGCTCTAGCGGAAATTTTATTTATTTATATATTTATATAGCACACTAATCTGAGGCGTCTAGGCGCTGACATTCAATCTCCGACCCGTCATGCGGAATCGGAAGAAAGAGAACTAATCACTGTCTATCTTTAGGCCTGAAAAAGCCAGGGGCAGATTTATGAGACCCTTGCGCCACGTTTACGCCGCTGTTGCGTCACGCAAGGCGGCGTAAACGTGGCGCATCCCTACGAGGCATTTACAACGTGACGCATCTATGGAGATGCGTCACGGTGTAAGGCCCTGCGCCACATGAAACCTGCGTCAGGTTTCATGTAGGCGTTACGGTGCAGGGGTGGGCGTTCCGTCGCAGGAACGCCCCTGGAAAGTGACTCAGTGAAATCCACAAGATTTCACTGAGTCACTTTCTACGTCAATTCCTTACGCCTGCTTGAAGCAGGCGTAAGGGTGATGCACCATGCAATGTAGGGGTGGCCCCTGTGCATTGCAGGGGTCATGTCGCACTTGCGACATGACTCCAGCAATGCGCTGCCCGTACGCCGAAAGATGCGCCACGCATCTTCCCTGCCTTGCACCATGGTGCGCCGCATTCTAAATGCGGCGCACCATGGGTGGCGGAGCTGTGGCGCACTGTGGCGCACATTAACTGGCGCATTCCTGGGGATGCGCCAGTTAACGTAAATCTGCCACCAGGTCTTCAGACTATTCCTGAAGGATATCAAGTCTGATTAATTTTTCAATGAAAATAGCAATTGATTCCATAATCTGGTGGTAATGTATAGAAAGCTTTTTCCACCCCAGTTAGAGAGATGTGCCTTGGGTACTTCCACCAGCCGATTGGAAGCAGACCGCAACATTCTGGGAGGAGTATACCAACGAAAGTGGTCCAACAGATAGGCAGGATCCTGATTGTGCAATGCCCTAAAGGCGATGCAGAGGGCCTTAAACGTAATCCTCTTTTCCACCTGGAGCCAGTGAAGGGAATTAAGGGCCACCTTTGCAGAAGCATATTTAGGTAATTTGAATAGCAGGCGGCGGCTGAATTCTGCAAGACTTGTCTCTTGATGAGAAGGTCTTTATTAATACCAATCAAAAGGCCGTTGCAGTAGTCCAGCCTTGACAGCACTAATGTCGAGACCACTGTTTTCTGTAGGTCAGGTGGTATAAAGCAGAAGATTTTCCTCAGAATTTTTAGGATGTAACAGATGGCTGATGTAATTGCATTCACATGATGGGAGATTGAAAGAGTGGTGTCAAAGATGACTCCAAGGTTCCTAGCCTTAGAGACTGGAGTGGGGAGAGGGCCAGGTTCATTAGGCCACCAGTCTGAGGACCAAAGGGAGACATCTCTGCCAAAGAGAAGAACCTCCATTTTATTGGAGTTCAGTTTAAGGCAGTTCTCAGATATCCATTTCCTCATCTGTCTCATACAGGCATGAAAGTTGTGAATGGTGCTGCGAGGGTCCTCAGAGATGGATACTATAATCTGAGTGTCATTGGCATATGACACCATGGCAAATCCAAAGGATTTAATAAGCCTGGTCAGGGGAACCACATAAAATTGAAAAGAGTCGGGCTGAGGGACGAGCTCTGTGAGACCCCACAAGGAAGATAAAAACTCTGAGAACTCATGCCCTCCATCTCCACAAATTATTCCCGTTTAGAAAGGAAAGAGTTAAATGGTTGTAAGACGGTGCCGGCAATGCCTGTTTCTTGAAGACGACGTAGTAGGAGGCCATGGTCCACCGTGTCGAATGCTGCCAACAGATCCAGAAGGATCAGCGCCGCCATGCCTCCCTTATCTACAGAGCGCCTAACTTCTTCCGCAGCCGTAATCATGCAAGCTCCGTGCTATGACCGCCGCAAAAACCATATTGGGAAGGATCCAGAATGTTGTTGTTATTGATAAACGTGGTAAGTTCTTGATACATGTAGTTTTCAAGAATTTTTGCTGGCAGTGACAGACGAGCTGTTGGACGAAAGTTGCCTGGGTCTGTTTTGTCCAGATTGGATTTTTTTAATAGTGGTAAAATGGAGGTCTTTTTCCATAATTTGGGGACGATACCAGCTTGCAGAACAAGATTAAATAGCTCTGTGAGATGGAAGGCTATCGGTTCGATTACTGAGATTACAATCTTGGGGGTGTCATGGATCCGATGTTGAGCCCGATTTGGCTGCAGTGAGAAGTTTAACCATCTGCTCGTAAGTAATTGGTGGGAACTCGGAGAGAAGCACAGAATTCGGGCTGCTGGAGTGCTTTAACTCAGGGGGATCCCGACTACTTGCCACCTGAGTAGGGCTCAATGTAAATTTGTTGTAGATGTCCTAAACCTTACTATAAAAGGTGGAAGCCAGGGTGTCACAAAAGGCTTGATCCGGGATTGCCTTGTTATATACATGCACTTGTCTCAGTTTTTGAACTGTAGCAAAGAGTTCTTTTGCATTATTCTTGGCTTTGTCAATGGTCTCTGAGAAATACTTGATTATTGTTGTATGAATTATACCTTTATACTGGGTGACTATTTCCCTATAGCGCTCTTTTTCCTTGGGATCATAAATGAGTCTCCAGCGCCTTTCTTGCCTGCCGCACTGCTTTTTAAAAAGTCTCAACTCATCCGAAAACCATGGTTCAGTGGGGGCTGTCCTCGTGATTTTTCCTGGTTTTTGGGGAACGGTTGTCCCTATTGAAGACCCAATCCAGTCATGGTAATCTAGGGCTTCTCTCTCTGGGGCAATGGATGGGGTGGTCTATTACGACTAAGTTCAGAAGATAATTCAGTGTGGTCAAGGGGATGCCGGAGAAAACGACTCTGGCTTTTAATAGGCACGTGCTTGTTACTTGCAGAGGGTGGCAGGGTAAGAGTGAGCATGACTGCTGCGTGGTCCGACCAAAGTAGTTGTAGGCTGCTTTTAAATTTCAAGCGCGTACAATCAGAGAAAAGCGCATCCAGTAGTTGACCGGCTCTGTGAGTAGGACCATCTGTCAGCTGTGTCAGACCAACACTAGTAAGAAGGTCCATCAGGGCCTTCGAGTCATTGTCCTGTGTGTTATCTACAGGAAAATGTAAGTCCCCAAGTATGGTGTAATCCTGGAAGTTCACTTTGTGCTCTAATAGTTGCCCCAATGATTGTAGAAAGTTGGCCCTGGGTCCAGGGGGGAGATAGATCAGCATCCCATTAAAAGAATGGTTGTGATTAATAGTTATTTGGAAAGTGAGTGCCTCACACGATAATCCCGCGGGAATGTCATTAAATGTGGCTTTTAAGTGGTTCTTATAGACAACTGCGAGCCCCCGCCTTTTTTCCCTCTATGGTCCTTCCTAAAGATGGCAAAACCAGGTGGAATGGCTACCACCAGATCAGGACCTGAGGTTTCATCTGCCCAGGTTTCTACCACAAACAGGATGCCCAGCCTCTGCTCTTAAACGAAGTTGGAGAATTCAAACTTATGTTTGATGAGCGGGCGTGCGTTAATAAGCGTACAATGAAGCCTTGACTGGGCCTTAAGGGAAGTCCCTGTTGATTTCGTTTAAATGTAGGAGAGCTCTATGTAGCAAATATGACATTTCCAGGGTTATGAGCTGGTGACACAATTAAAACTAGGGCCTGCACAGCGCAGCCTGGGGGTAGACTAGGCCAGTAGACTCTCTCTGGAGTATGTGTACATATTAAGAGGGGCTCACCTGAAACTGGCAGCGTGGCTGGCGCTGTGCGCGGTCGGTGCACCGACGGGCACAGACAGGCTTGCTTTTGCCGTGCCTTTGCCGCACCTTTGGCGCGTCTACTGCGTGCGACTGCGGCAGGGCCGATTAAGTAGGGGCAGGCTCAGCCTAGATTACAAACTAGACCGTCACTCATCAACCACCCCAATATAGCGGCCGTCGATGCGGCTGAACTGTCCCTTTCGCCTGCTCTCTACACACAAAAGGCCGTGAGGTGTCGCGGTGGACCGGAGACCAGTGGAAAGAGTGAGGTAAGTGCAAACTAGTGAAATAGATATAACTGCTAAAATAATTGCAATAAAAAATCTAAAATCAATGCTTAGAAGCTAAAATGCGGGCATGGTGCATGCAAGCAATGGAGCAGCAGCTAAAGTGCATGTGCAAGGGACAACAAAGGTTAATAGCAGTACACAACTGATCCGTCTGTGGCTACATCCTGCCAATGTAGATTCAGGAGTGCTATATCCAAACCACATTTTCAGAATGTCCACATACATTTGCATACAAGTAATGTAAATATGACTAATTATACATAATCAGTAGCTATCCTGAAAATCTATCATGCTCCAACCTTTTGACCTATGTTGGACACCCCTTCTGCAGAGGGTGAGATTATAGTAATTCTGAAGCAATGCCCTTTCTTAAGGGTTTTTGTCATAGTACTGAATTTTTTACTGACTAATGGATTGCACTGAAAGGCAGATCGGGTACATGTACACCTCAAATAAAACAAATGTTATGTTCTTGTAAATTTGTAGAGAGCACGTTCACCAACAGGTCTCTTGGCGCTAATTTTTCAATTGGATTTGCCGATAAGAAAGGTCCATGTCTAACTGTAAGCTCCTTGTATTGAGAAACGTGACCCTCCCGTCAATTTACGTCTGAAACCAATAGATTCATGTGCATGGATCTTAAAGTGCGCTGTGGAACGTAACTGTGAATTTTTGAGGATACGTACTTTGGGCCAATACCATGTATTGCTTTGAATAGGATGAAACCTGTTTTAAACATGGAACACTGCTCCACTGGGAGCCAGTGCAGCTCATTCAGCAGCGGCTTGACGTGACAGCGTCTGCCTTGTTGATTGATAATTCTAGCTGCCTGATTTTGTATCAGCTGCAGACTTTGTTTCCGGTTGCATTGGAGGCCTAGATAGATTGCATTAGCATAATCGATTTTTGATAGGATCAAGACAATGATGATTTGAATGTTGGCCTCTCTGCTGAAAAACATTCTGATTTTTCTCAGTTTCCGCAGTTGGAAAAAACAGGCAGAGGTGACCTCCCCAATCTGCCTTTTCATGCTGACATCCAAGTCGATGAGTATGCCTAGGCTCTTTATCAAATTCTTAGGGGCCGGTGCAGGTTCTAACTCCATGGGCCAATGGGCAGGAGTCCAGTGCAGAAGTTTAGTGTTAGGGATGATGATTTCAGTTTTTTCGGAGTTTAGTTTTAATTGATTTTTGTTCATCCAATTCCTCATGAACAACATGGTATTCCTGAGAAACTCCTCGGAGTCAGTAGAGTCATTGATGGAAAAGATCAACTGCATATCGTCAGCATATTGTAAATCTGTATGCCCATCTGACGAAGCGTGAAAATGAGGGGGAGAATATACACATTAAAGAGGTGCTGGACAGTGAAGAGGCGTGCCGTACTCCGCAGTTCAAGTTGGCAATGGCGGATTTGTAAGGTGGGAGCCACCCTGATTGTTTCAGGTCCTCTAGGAAGGATTGAAACCAATTTAGGGCTGCACCTCTGAGACCTGCTGCAGCAATACGTTCCGTCAAGATGTCATGGTTGACAGTATTGAACGGCGCAGACATGTCCAGGAGAGTCAAGGCTTGAGTGCAGTCTTCGTCAGCCTACCCTTGGAGGCATCTATGACAGATAGAGGAATAGATTCAGTAGAGTGGGATGAGCGGAACCCTGCCTGATGTGAGTCTAAACAATTGGCGTCTTCTATTGGCCACATGTTTTATTTATTTTATTTAGGAAGTTTTGTATAGCGCTAGCCAGACCGCAAGGTATCGGAGCGCTTCACATAAGTACAAGGCGGTGCAAAAGAAAGCCAACATAGCATACCAAAGCAAGCAAAGTACAATACAGTGCAAAGAGACATTTGAGGTGCACTCCAAGGTGAACCTATCTGATAGTTAAGGAACGATCAAGGAACAGGGTTTTGAGCTGACTCTTGAATTTAGGGAAAGAAGGAATAGTTCTGATGTCAGGGGGTATAGAGTTCCAAATCGTGGGTGCATTCCCGGCAAAGGACCGATCCTTGGTTTTTTGTTTTCGAGTTTTTAGTGGGATCAGGAGTAGGGTGTTAGAGCTTCTGAGGTTCCTGTTCTGACCCGCTTTTTTAAGTTTGGATGCCAGATATTCAGGTTTGCCAGTGTGAAGGGCTTTGTGGGTGAGGCAGGCTGTTCTAAAGTTCTCCCGCAATTCTATTGGTAACCATTTGAGTTCTTTTAGTGCCGGAGAGATGTGGTCAAATTTCTTAGTTCCAGTGACCATTCTGGCAGCCGCGTTGAGGGTTTTTTTCAGAGGAGCCAGATGTATTTTGGGTATTCCAGAGAGGATTGCAATCCCATAGTCAAGCCTTGATAGTACCAGTGCTTGGGTGGCTTGTTTGAGATCACTGGGTGGAATGAAAGGTTTTATTTTGCTTAGTAGCTTCAGATTAAGGAAGGCGCTCTTCGCCGAGATCTTGATGTGTTTGGTTAGATCTAGTTTGGAGTCAAGTGTGATGCCAAGTGATTTGACAGAGTCCGCTAGGGAGAGATTCTTATTTAGCGCGTCAATATCTTTTAGCCATTCGATCATTTGTGGGTTCTCTTCTTTGTTCGAGATGAGGAGTAATTCAGTTTTGTCAGGGTTCAGCTTTAGATGGTTGCTAGACAGCCAGCATTGGACTTCCTTTAGTGTTTCGTTGAGTCTGTGAATGTCTTGCGCCGAGGAGATTTCCAGATAGATTTGGGTATCATCTGCGTAAAGGTGGAAGGGGATGTTAGCTTTCCTAAGTAAGGTGGAGAGGGGTTCCATGTAGATGTTGAAGAGTTGAGGGGAGAGCACTGAACCTTGTGGAACTCCTCTAATGACTGGATGAAGGTCGGATTCAAAGCTTCTCATTTTGATTCTTTGTGAGCGATTATGCAGGAAAGAGGAGAACCAATTAAGTACCATATCATCTAGTCCAGCCCTTTCTTCGAGGGTTTTGAGGAGAAGAGTATGGTCAACTGTGTCGAATGCTGCAGATAGATCGAGGAGAATGAGGAGGCAGCATTGGTCTTGGTCCAGTGATTTGTGTATGTCATCGATTATGTTAAGGATTGCAGTTTCCGTGCTACACCCTTTCCTGAATCCTGACTGATGTGAGTCAAGGAGGTTGGTATTTGTCAAGTGCTGTGTTAGTTGTTGGAGAACACACCTTTCTAGTATTTTGGAAAGGAGAGGAAGATTGGAGACGGGTCTGAAGTTATTTAAGTCGTTTGTATCAAGGCCAGGTTTCTTTAGCAATGGAGTGACTTGTCCTACTTTCAGGCAATCTGGGACATTTCCGGTTTGTAAGGAGCTATTAATGATCCTGCACCACAGTGGGGCTAGGGAGAGTTTCAGTTTTTTAGTTAGCAGAGCAGGAAGGGGGTCAAGGGTGTGAGATGAAGGTTTCGAGGTGGAGATAAGTTTGACTATTTCCTCTTCTAGAATGGGCTGGAAGAGTGACCATGGTTTAGAGTTTGGTGGTGGAGCGCAACCAAGCACCCTCCCCCATGTGTTTCCAATACTTTGTCCGGGAAGGGGAGAAGGGATATAGGCCTATAGTTGTCCAGCCTCTGAGGGTCAACTCTTTTTGTTTTTCTGTAGTGGAATGATCACTGCTTCTTTAAAAGATTGTGGAACTGTCCCTTGGATTAAGGAAATATTCAGTAAAGAGGGAATAGTCTCTGGAAATGCTGCAAAAATGTGTTTTTGTATATGAGGAGAACACATCATTTGGGGGGCCTGATTTTACTTTGTTTAGAAGCTCCAGGAACTGTTCTCTGCTTAGACCTGAGAAATTGGCCATGGGGTTGGTGTTGGTACTTCCTGACCGTTCTTCCACCTCCTTGTGGTTGGAATCCTTAATTTTGTCTAAGAAAAAAGAGTTTACATCATTACATAATTTCTGTGTGGCAGGGATAGAAGGGGGACACACGATCGGGGTGGTTCAAACAGTTATCAAAACACTTTTATTGGCATATAAAAGTAAAAAAATAACTAGGCTTGGGGCATTATTATGAGTTTGGTAGGGCGGGACCGCCCTGCTCCCGCATCGCCAAACCCGTTTAGGAACAGCCCACCAGATCAGTAGTATTATCCTTGTCTAATGGGCAGTTCTTTGGAATTTCCAGTGCGGTGCCTATGAAACAGGCACTGCAATGACGATGTCAAAGGCAATACCTGCATGGCATAAACTGCTGCAGTTCATGACGTGCAGGTACTGGGGTGAATGCACACATTGGGGCACATCCATATGCATCCATATGGAGTGAGGCAAAAGGGGCAGTGTAGGGCCCCCTTTGTTTCCTCTCGGTAAAATTGTCAAGAAAAGATAAGGATTTGCAAAATTGGTTTGAATAATAGGGTCAGGTAACCTGCTGGTGTAGCCCTCTTGACACAGGAAAGTAAGCCCTGTTTGTCTGCTGCCAAATGGCCTACAAGCAGAGGGATATAGTTTAACCCCTTCGGTGCTCAGGACGGCCCCCGGCCATCATACGTCACGGTGGGCGTGTGCGGAGGACAGCCAGGGACCGTCCAAACCCCGCCAACTCATTAATTCTCCCGCACAGCGCAGCGCGCAAGGGGTAAAAACGAGGTAAGGTTTTTTTTTACATAAAACACATAAACAAAGGTTAGTGGGACGTAATAGGTTTAGATTTTACACACAGAAAACCATAGAAATCCACCAGGTATAGTTAGAGTTATCTCAAGTAACTATAACTAGTGCCCTAAGGTAACTATAACTCGCGCCCCCACCATGCACAGTTTTCTCATTAGTAATTTTGCTGCAAATGTTGCAGTAATATTTTCAATGATGTCATAGACGATGTCATAAGTGATGGAATATGTACGGTAACTATCAGTGCATGATGAGGGTGCGAGTTATAGTTACCTTTGAGCATGCGTTATAGTTACTTAGTGGCATAGAGTAGAGTGGCATATAATGAAATGGCATAAATTGGAATATTGTAGAGTGCAGTGGGATAGAGAGGAGTGCATACAGTGGAACAGCATATAGTGGAGTGGCATACAGGGGCATGGTGTAGAGTGGAAAAGCATAGGGTGCAGTGGCATAGAGTATAGTTGCGTACAGTACAATAGCATGGAGTAGAGTGACGTAGAGTGGAGTTTTGTTGAGTGGAGTGGTGTACAGTGGAAAAGCATATAGTAGAGTGGCATAAATTTGAATATCGGAGAGTGGAGCGGCCTAGAGTGGAGTTGCGTACAGTGGAGCTGCGTACAGTTGAATAGCGCACAATGGATTAGGGTGCAGTGTAATGGCATAAACTGGGACAGCATAGAGTCATGTGGCGTCCAGTGGAATAGCATACAGTGAAATGTTGTTCAGTACAATGAATACCGTGGAATAGTGTAGAGTGGAGTGGCATAGAGTGGAGGGGCATAGAGTGGAATAGCGTAGAATGGAGTAGCGTAGGGTGTAGTGGTGCACAGTGGAATGGTGTAGACTGGAGTGTTATACAGTGGAGTTGGGTAGAGTGGAATGGAATGGAATGGCATACAGTGGACTGGCGTAGGATGGAGTTGCGTAGAGTGGACTAGCGTTGAGTGCCGTGATGTAGAGTGGAGTGGGATAGAGTGGAGTGACATACAGTAGAATAGCGTATAGTGGAGTGGCGTAGAGTTGAGTGGTGTAGATTGGTATTTCAATCTGCACCACTCAACTCTACGCCACTCCACTATATGCTATATGGCATAGAGTAGAGTGGCATAGCATGTAATATCATACCATGGAGTGGTGTACAGTTGAGTGGTTAAGAGTATAACAGACTAGCATAAAGTGGAGTGGCCTAGAGTATAGTTGTGTACAGTGTAATAATGTAGAATGGAGCAGCATAGAGTGGCGTAGCATACAGTGGAGTGGTGCAGACTGGAGTGGCATAGAGTAGAATAGCACAGTGGGTCAATGGCATAGAGTAGATAGGTGTAGAGTAGAGTGGCGTAGAGTGGATTTCCATTGGGTGAAATGACGTACAGTGGAAAAGTGAATGGTAGAGTGGCGCACAGTGGTGTGGCATACTGTGGAGTGGCATAGAGTGGAAAAGCGTAGAGTGGAGTGGGGTACAGCGGAGTTGTGTACAGTGGCGCTGCGCACAGTGGAATAGCGTCCAATGGATTGGGGTACAGTGAAGAGGAATAGACTAGAGCAGTGTAGAGTGGAGCGACATATAGTGGAATAGTGTACAGTAAAGTGTTGTGCAGTGCAGTGGCATATAGTGGAGTGTGACAGAGTGGACTGGCATACTGTGGAATGGCTTACAGTGGAGTGCTGTTGAATGGCATAGCGCAGAGTAGAGTGGTGTAGAGTGGACCAGGGTAGAATGGTGTGAGGTACACTGTAGTGGCCTACAGCACAATAGTGAAGAGTGGAGTGGTGTACAGTGGAGTGGTGTAGACTGGAGCGGAGTAGAGTGGAGTACAGGGGAATAGCATATAGTGAAGTGGTGTACAATGCAGTGGCCACTCTACCATGCACTGTATTCTTGCAAATTGTAATGTGCGATGTTGAGTATCATGGGATAGAGCGCCGTGGCGTATAGTGTTATGGTGTAGAGTGGAGTGGTGTAGAGTGGAAAGGCATAGAGTGGAGTGGCGTACAGTGGCATAGCATTATGTGGAGTGGCGTACAGTGGAGTGTTGTACACTGGAATAGCGTATACTGGAGTGGCATACATTGTAGTGGCATAGAGTGGAGTAGCATACAGTGGAAGAGCATAGAGTGGGGAGGCGTAGAGTGGTAGGGCATCCAATAAAATAGCGTAGAGTGTAGTGGTGCAGAATGGAGTGACATACAATGGAGTAGTGTAAAATGGAGTAGCTCACAAAAGAGTTGCATACAGTGGAATAGCAGAGTGGAGTGGCATATTGCGGAATAGTGCAGAGTGGAGTGGCGTATATTGTAGTAGCATAGAGTGGCATAATATAGAGTGTAGTAGCGTACAATAGAGTGCCATACATTGGAATGACCTGTACTGGAGTGGGGTACAGTGGAGTGGGTTAGAGTGGAATAGCATACAGTTGAGTGGCGTAGATTGGAGTGACATACAGTAGAATAGTCTAGAGTCGAGTGGCATAGAGAGGAGTAGCGTAGAGTGTAGTGGAGTTGAGTGGAGTGTTACAGTGGAGTGGGGTAGAGTGGAATAGCATACAGTGGAGTGGGGTAGAGTGGATTTTCGTACAGTGGACTAGCTTAGAGTGCAGTGGCATAGAATGGAGTGGTGTAGAGTGGAGTGACATACAGTGAAATAGTGTATAGTGGAGTGGAGTAGTGAGGAGGGGCATTGATTAGAATAGCATAGGGAGGAGTGGCATAGGATGGAATATCATATAGTGGACTAGCGTAGAGTGGAATAGAATAAAATGGAATGGTGTAGAGCAGGGGTACTCATAGTACAGCCCGCGGGCCAGGGGCGGCACGGCAAGCCTTCCCTGGCGGCCCGCGGACCCCTGAGACATCATACCTGTGTTTTACGTTTTTTTCTTCAGTGTCTACAGCAGCGCGAGAGACTCTGCTGCTCTGTGGGGGCTGCCGGCCGGGCGATCCTAGCAATGGCCAGAGTACAGCTGCAGAGGCCTAAGAAGAGGTGAAATACAAAGGCCTCATTAACATGCAAATGTCTTTTGAAGACCTGTGAAGTGCTCGGGTGCGGCTGCGAGTGTGTGTGTGCCCCGGCTGGCACACAGGCAGAGTGAGAGGGAATGACTGGGAGGGAGTGAGTGAGAGGGAGGGAGTGAGTGAGAGTGAGTGAGTGGGAGTGAGTGAGTGGGAGTAAGTGAGAGTGAGTGAGTGAGAGTGAGTGAGAGAGATGGAGTGAGTGAGAGGGATGGAGTGAGTGAGAGGGATGGAGTGAGTGAGAGGGATGGAGAGAGTGAGTGGGAGTGAGTGAGTGGGAGGGAGTGAGAGGGAGTGAGTGAGAGTGAGGGAGTGAGTGAGAGTGAGGGAGTGAGTGAGAGTGAGAGGGAGTGAGTGAGAGGGAGGGAGTGAGCAAGAGGGAGTGAGAGAGAGTGAGTGAGTGGGAGAGGGAGGGAGAGGGAGTGAGTGAGACGGAGAGGGAGTGAGACAGACAGGGAGCGAGAGGGAGTGAGATGGAGACAGAGAGGGAGGGAAAGGGAGGGATAGGGAGGGAGACGGAGAGGGAGGGAAAGGGAAGGAGAGGGTGGGAAAGGGAGGGAGACGGAAAGGGAGGGAGACGGAGTGAGAGGGAGGGAAAGGGAGGGAGACTGATAGGGAGTGAGATGGAGGGAAAGGGAGGGAGACTGATGGGGAATGACATGGAGGGAAAGGGAGGGAGACTGATGGGGATTGAGATGGAGGGAGAGGGAGGGAAAGGGAGGGAAATGGAGGGAGAGGGAGGAAAAGGGAGGGAAACGGAGAGGGAGTGAGAGGGAGGGAAAAGGAGGGAGACGTAGAGGGAGTGAAAGGGAGGGAGACGGAATAGGAGTGAGAGGGAGGGAAAGGGAGGGAGACGGAGAGGGAGTGAGAGGGAGTGAGAGGGAGGGAAAGGGAGGGAGACTGATAGGGAGGGAGAGGGAGGGAGAGGGAGGGAAAGGAAGGGAAATGGAGGGAGAGGGAGGGAAAGGGAGTGAAAGGGAGTGAGACTTAGAGTGAGTGAGAGGGAGGGAAAGGGAGGTAGAGGGAGGGAGAGAGAGAGGGAGGGAGGGAGAGAGAGGGAGGGAGTGAGAGAGAGGGAGTGAGAGAGAGAAAGTGAGACAGTCACAGTGAGACAGAGTAAGACAGGGGAGAGGGAGAGAGAGCTAGAGAGAGGGAAGGAGACCGAGAGAGAAAGAGAGAGAGAGATGTGTGTATGCTGGGACGGCTCAGTGGATGAAGGCGTCCGCTGCAGGGACCTGTGCTCAACCTCATGGTCAGTTTTATGTTGTTGCTCTAGCCCCGCCCCCTCCCCCACTGACCCCGCCCCCCACCGATGCGGCCCTCGGACACAAACCAAACTGTAAATTTGGCCCCCGAGAGAAAGTTTGTGAGTACCCATGGTGTAGAGTATAGTTGTGTACAGTACAATCGTGCAGAAAGGAGGAGCATTGAGTGGAGCAGTGCACAGAGGAGTTGCGCAGACCTAAGTGGCATAGAGGTGAGTGGTGTAGATGGGAATTGCACAGAAGGTGAATGGCATAGAGTGGAGTGGGGTAGAGCAGAGGGGCATAGTGTGGAATTGCATTAAGTGGAGTAGCGTACAGTGGAAGTGGCATAAAGTGGAAACGCATAGAGTGGAATAGCATACAGTGGAGTGCCCTAAGGTGGAGTTGCATATAGTGGAGCTGCGTACAGTGGAATAATGTAGATCGGATTGAGGTACAGTGTAGTGGCATAGACTTGAGTGCCCTAGAGTGGAGTGATATACAGTGGAATAGCATACATTAAAGTATTGTACAGTGCGGTGGCATAGAGTATAGTGTGGTAGAGTGTACTGAAGTACAGAGGACTAGCATACATTGGAGTGCTGTGGCATAGAGTGGGGAGGCATAGAGTGGAGTGGTGTAGAGTGGACTGGATTCGAGTGGAGTGGTACACTGTCGTGGCATACAGTGGAATAGTGCAGAGTGGACTGGTGTGGAGTGGTGTACAGAGGAGTGACATACACTGGAACAGCATACACTGAAGTGGGGTAGAGTGAAGTGGCATATAGTGAAGTCGGATATAGTGGAGTTGTTTGCAGTGGAATAGTGTATAGTGGATTGGGGTGCAGTTTAGTAGCATGCAGTGGAGTGGCGAAGAGTGGAGTGGCACAGAGTGGAGCAGTGTGCAGGGGAATATCGTACAGTGAAGTGGTGTACAGTGCCGTAGAGTACAGTGGAATGGGGTAGAGTGGACTGGAGTACAGTGGTATTGTGCAGAGTGGAGTGGTGTAGAGTGGACTGGCGAAGAGTAGAATGAGGTACACTAGAGGCGTACAGTGGAATAGTGTAGAGTGGAGTGGTGTAGAGTAGAGCGGCAGACAGTGGAGGGGCGTACAGTGGAATATCATACACTGGAGTGGGGTAGAGTGGAGTGGCGTACAGTGGAGTGGGGTACAGTGGAGTTGCATACATTGGAATAGTGTAGAGTGCATTGGGATACAGTGTAGTAGCGTACAGTGGAGTGCCGTAGACTGGAGCAGTGTAGACTGGAGCAGCGTACAGTGGACTAGCGTATATTGTAGTGGTGTACAGTACCATGGCGTAGAGAGGAATGTGGTAGAGTGGACTGGCATACAGTGAAATAGATTACACTGGAGTGCCGTAGACTGGAACAGCATAGAGTGGGCTGTGTATGGTGGAATAGCATTCAGTGAAGTGGTGTACTGTGCCATAGCAGAGGGTGGAATGTGGTACAGTGGACTGGTGTACAGTGGAGTGGTGTAGAGTGGACTGCCATAGAGTGGAGTTTGAGGCAGTGTAGTAACATAGAGTGGAATAGCAAGGAGTATTGTAGAGTGGAGTGGTATACAGTGAAGTGGCTTAAAGTGGAATAGTATACTCTGGAGTGGGGTGAGGGGAGATCTGTAGCGTGGAGTGGTGTAGAGGGAGTGCCGTATAATAGAGTGATGTACAGTTTTAAAATAAAAAGAATTCAAGTACAACCGTACTTTGTAGATACTTCCGATGTAGTATTGCAGTACGCCATAAAAAATGCAAAAACCTTTAAATGCATAAAACTAACTTTCCCTACTACTACACAATTGTCTAGAGTGGCGACTTTATTCCTGTGATGTGCATCATAAGTAATCACTTAGACTTTATATTCAAACACACAACACAGTAAAACTGTGCTGTAATCAAGATGGCTGCCTTTTCATTTTGGAAAGGCTTTCATTAGCCAATTATATTGTGGTTTGTCATCGCTAGGTCCGTAGTAGTTACGTGTTACCACCGCAGTAGACTGGGCATGAGATATCACTATGTTTTTGTGCCTTTTAACTGAAAGACTACTAAACCAATAGACTTGAGATATGAACAAGGATCCTTTCCACACCATAATCTATATTCCGGTCATATTTAATTAAAATTCATTCAGCCATTATGGCGCTAAGTCTGTCTAAAAAGTCCAAAAAAGTTCATTGAAAATGCATGGGGAAAAGCATGTTTTGGAAACCCATTTTTCTCCATTCCCCCTTTACGAATCATCCCAAAACTTTACATCCTCCGCCAATGTGGGAAAAGGAAAAGTTCTGCAAAATCTCATGGTGATATGTATATGTAGATATACAGTTTAGTGTTATAAAACTTGAATTAAACTTTAGCTAAAACACTTAAAATAATGTACGTTCAATCTGTGCAACATAAATATTAACAACATCTAATACATGTTAAATGAAAATGTCACAGTGGGTGGACATCATTTTTTACAGTATAATTTAAGAAATATTCTTTTTACATTTAATAGATATATTTGTAAGTAATTAATTATTTAATATACAATTCATTTAGTGAGTTAATGTAGTGAAACATTTTATTTTAGCAGTTCTCGGTTTATATAACTTATTTTCCATTATTTTACATTTCTATTGTATATTAACCTATTTTTTTGTCTTTTTTTCTCTCAAGGGAGATCTCTGCCACTGTGACGAAGACCTCTACCTACATGTGAAAACTTACTAGTAGTAACGTTATGCTTGTCAATCCTGTTGTAGGATGCTCACTAAGGAGGTGGCAACACGTTAGCCTACATTTTGAGGTAAATCTACCCAATGGTGAAGAGAAAAAGTGTATATTTACACCTAGTTGCAGTACTAGATGTACACGTGGAAACATCTATATGTGTAAATTTACTTTTGTGACTCATGACCAATGTAAGTACCTGTCTTAAGCCACCACCACAAGAAGCCACAAGAGGATGTCAGCATCTTAAAAGGCCCTTATTTCTAGCGGGAGAGTGCACCAAACTGCAAAATTTAATTTTGTCTGGGGTGCTGAAAACCTTGCACTGGAGCATCATGCCAATTGCAAAGACTTAGGTCCTCATTTATGAAACAATTATGCAGCGTGGCACCGCAAGCTATTTTGCTGAGCCAAGCAGCATCGTTTTAAAAGCACAGGGTTGCGTCATATTGACAACAATACAATGCATCTGTGTGCTTTCCCCTGCACTGGCACACAATTGGCTGCCATGCACTTGCGCAGGCACCCTTGCGTTATGTTGCAAGGGTGCCTGCATTACAGGGATTAATGTTTTTGTGCAGGAAGGGAGACCTTCCTGCACAAAAACAAACATTGATGGCATATTCCTCTTTTTAAGTGTGCTGCAGAATGCAGCACACATAGAAAGAGGAAAAACGAGGAGAAATTAGAGTATTTCTCCTTGTTGCGCCACTCCTATGCCTTCCCTGGGAAGGCGTATGATTCCAGCGCATTCCCAGCTTTACAAAACATTGTAAATATGGGAACGTGTCAGGTTCCATGGATTCTGTGTAGGAACACCCACAGCAACACCCACAGAACACCCCTTTCACGGAGAGTAATGCATGGAAGGGGCCCATATTTATAAGGTCATGAAAAGTCAAGCAGGGTGACTTTACTTGGCCTTGTAAATAATGGGAAGCCCATTGCGCTGCTGATGCGTCAAAAAAAGTGACGCACCAAGGGTGCAAGGGGCTTGTAAATGAGTCTTTTGGAATCTGCCTAGCCAATCAGATACTACTGAGGTGAGGAGGCAAAAGGATGCAACTCCGACCTCCTGTGTGGCTGCCCGATCAAGTTGTCATCCTGCATGACATGTACAGAGTTTCACAAATATTCATTTGGCTGCTGCACAACCCATCCCCAGTTCTGGCAAATCCACACCCAATACGTACGGGAAAAGTCACCCCCCTTCCCGCTAGCTTGAGTAAAGAAAGAAAAACAGTGATTAACAAACATAAAAGTTGAAATGAAAACAAAACCGGTCTCTGTTTTTCATTATCCTGTGTGTGTTTCATGATCCCACAGCACAGCCTGATGACTAACCTATCATTAATGGGATTTCATTTCTGACAAAGCAGCTTTCCAGCACCTCCCTGCAGGTTTTAGAGTAATTGTGTCGGCTTAGAGATGTGGTTTTGCTTTCTAACTATTATTTACCCATGTAAGAAAGTCTCAACTTTTGGGAAAGGTGAAAAGTCTCATAAATAATCGTTACAACTCTGGCAAATGACAAAATCAATATTAAAATTGTAAAGTTATCACCTTGCTCGGTCAAAACCACTTGCCTTTTTTCCCACACTCATTTACATAAGAGCATTTCACCAAATAAAATATAAGAAATATAAGTCCTAAGCTGATCACAGGAGATATGGAATTCAAAGCTCACTCTTTACCTATTGCCTTAAAGGAACTTTCTGCCAAGCCTGGATTTTCAACCAACATCACTCTGTATTCTAGGCGGCTCATTTACAAGCCCTGTGTGCCGCTGGAATGTCACTTTTTGTGACGTACCAATGGCGTACAGGGCTTAGCCATATCTACATGGCCACGTAAAGCCACCCTGCATGGCTTTTCATGGCCTTGTAGATGGAGTGAGGCAGTGCAGAGCAAGTCTCTGTGTTGCCTCACACTGCATCGGTAGTGGTAACACTGTCCAACAAACATAAAGCAGAGCAATCTACATTACAAGTGGTGCTCAGTGGATGTAATGCACAATTAGGGCGCAGTGATAGTTGTGTATAAGTAGGCTGTGGGGTTTTAGGTTTAAATCTATAATAACTGATAAAACCCCACTGAAAGATAAATAGCCCCCACCAGTGAAAACATATACACACTGTAAAAACACCTGCACAACCACAAACTAAATGCCATTCAAAGAAAGGAAAAAGAGACTGAAAGTCATTTTTTTCTTCCTAAAGGTGTCAATACAATGTAACTTTGTTACACAAGCTAGCAGTAAGGAAGACTGGCTAACATTATTCTGCTTGAGTTTTGTTCTTTAGGGATGCCACTAAAATGTTGTTTCTTCTTCCTTTTACTTTTTTCAGTTGAGTGGCCTTTGGTCTAAAGATGCAGAGTTTAGTTTCATGTTTTAGGTCTAGTTTAATTATTTTATAAACTGTAGAGAATCAGAAAAAATCAAACTCATATTTGATATTTTGGCTGCATTTGATTCTTTCACTGATAGGTAAAATGGCTGGTTTCATGAAAATCTTTCCTAATATGTGTCATCACATTTACCCACAGAGAATGGGTAAAAACCCTTAATACATCAGACCATAGTTTCTAGTGGGTCAGTATTGATAGTAGGTGAATTGCCAACACCTCAGGCTTTAAACATTCAATGCAAGGTATAGTGACAAGTATATATATCACCAAGCATCTGGGATAGTGGTGAAAACATGACGTCAGACTTTTGGAAAGCATCGAACTCAGTGTCACTTTTAATGCTCTGCAAAAAAGGTTGTTTCCAAGTTCAACAAAGATTGGAGTGATATTGTTTGTATTTGCAGTGATTCAGCTACGTATATAAAAAAGTTGTGTGATGACCTGTCAAAATTGATACACGAGCTGAAGTGACTCCCTGTAGGAGATCCTTGCCACTTGTTAGATGGTGTGCTGAAAGCATCTTTAACATCTTCAGAGTTAATGAGGGAAGCTATTGACTTTTTCGTCCATGCTGGTGCACTGTTTTCTCATGCACAGGAACTAAAACGCAAATATTTATCATTTCGTGCTTTATGTGGCATCAAAGAAAGAGTCATCCCAACTGTGTCCCTTAGCTGATGGTTCTCAGCCCAAGGTGCTATGAATGCTGAGAGGGGCTTTTCACAGAAGATTACATGGGAAGGAAAGAGCGAGCGCACATGACCCAAAGACTCACTGAAGAAGTATTGTATGGTGTACTACAATAAGATTAATTTGCAAAATCTATTTGGACCTCATATACACTATAAGTACACTGTCTATATACCATGTTCTTTCAGTGCAGAAAGCAAGCAATAATAAAAGCAAAACGTTCCATAAACACCGGATAAAACACTTTTTCTGTTGTTTTTAGTGGCGCGAAAATGTGTAACCACTGATAACAACTGTTTTTTAAGATATTGAAAACACAAAAAAAAACACCAGAATTTACCAAAAATAGAAACTGAAAACAGGAAAGCCTATGTATAAGCAACAAAATTAAAATAAAACAGCTCCAATGCAAATATATACAAAACCTAGCTGCCTCAAATTCAGATTCAAGTACAGAACAGTATTTACTAGATTTTCATAGGGGTTTTCTTAATTGGGCTTAACAAGCTCCTGGCAGGTCAATCATGTTCAAAAAGTCAATTTGTCGACCTCTAAAGAATTGACTGTATTGGGATGCACAAAAGTTTGATAAACTACCAGGGTATAATAGAAGGTTATGGTTCAATACAAGAACTAATTTGTAAGAGCATTAACCACTTTCTTAAACTTGTGCCAACTACTGCAGCATATGTAAGGGACACTGTGCACATTAGAAATATCCTGGAAGGTTATTGGTTTGATTCGATCCAACAAATGTTGGTCACCTTAGATTTAAAATCATTGTATACCAATATTCCCCAGCACGAGGCCTTAACAATGGTTACCTCAGCTCTCAAAAAAAGAGCATGCCCAATGCAGGTACCTACTATATTTATTGTAGATCTTCTATTAATAGATCTCAATGGGTTTTTTTCATTCAAAGGGGATTTTTACTTCCAAACCAAGGGGATTATTAGGGGGGAAGGCTTTGCCCCAGATTTAGCTAATCTCTATATGGATTACTATGAACTTGTGCATTTATTTTTTGTCATCAACCCCTTCCATCAAAATATAACTTGGTGGAATAGCTATATTGATGGTGTCATTACGATATAGAAAGGTAATGTGTTCACCCCTGAATCCGTTCTACAATGCTGGCTGCAGCACCCGCTGCAAGACAAAAAGGGGTCGCTACACATATCCCTGCACTACGTGGCAGGCACTGCATGATGCCTGCCACGTAGTGCAGGGATATGTGTAGCCCGTCGGATGCGTGGTGGGTGGTCTTGCCAGCGGCCAACGAAATGCCCGCCATCCTAATGTAGTCGGCTGGAAATTTGCTTAGGATGGCAGTGAGCCATCCTAATTAGCCCCCAAGTGTTTTTGAGAACAGGACGTCTACATTTCTGTGGGAGTCCCCATTTTCCGTAGCCATTCTGGAACGTCACAGTAAAACACTGTGCACCCTCCTTACCCATCTTGCTAGGCAACAAAGAAAAGTGAGGCAGTCAGAACCTATGATTACGCAGTTTATTTTGCCTGATCCCACTGGATTCAACACTCAGCAGAAAATTGCCTCAACCTTCTGTAACCTGAATTCTGCCACCGCCTATAAAGCCAAGGTTAGCAGTAACAGAAAAGTTGCTAATCAAGCACAAAACTGCATGAGATGTATAGTAAGTTAGCCCTAACAAGAAATAAACTATACAAAAAAGCTGAGAGCAAGCTTAACTACGATTCTTTAATGTAACAGAAACTAAAATCTGCAAATGTAAATTGCTAGACACAATTGTTATGTCTAATTGTCTCATCGATGTTGGCAGAAGTAAGGGTGAATTCTTCCTATAGCTACTATGTTGCTTAATAGTTCCGAGTATCATGTTGATGCAACATGCATCCTTCTGAAGGGTCCCTAAATGGAGGAAAAAGCCAAGTGGCATAAAAAATCCTCCAGACAGGCAGGATAAATCCAAGCAGAACTAATAGAGGGACCTGGCACAAGCAAACCCCAAACCAGAGGAGATGAGCACTCTGTCCAGCTGGAGCAGATTCCAGATGTAGATGAATTAAATCCCTTAGGAGATGTCTTAAAGGCAGGAAAACAGAAAACAAGCAGCAAAAGTAACCACAAGGGAGAAACCCACTGCCATAGTTACCAAAGAGTTTATAAGGCATGGTACTGATGATTCCTTCTCTTTACAATTGGGGGATGGAGGTAAAATTGAGGAAACACATAACGTATTAGCAAGTTACTCCTTATTTAATTGGGATAAACATCAAGGGGCTGATTATGATGTCGGTCGGAAAGGCTCCGAACGGCATTCGGTTACTCCGAATCCGTATCGGAAGCCTAGTTTCTGACTGACTCATTATCTTTTCTGACCGACTGATTACGATGGTTGGAAACCATTTGGACTTTTCGACTCATGTCTGACTGGCCTTCGGAGAGACTGAGTCGGTCGGAGCCAACTCGTGTATCTCTACGGACCGCGTTTCCAACCGAGCCATTACAATTTCGAATTTTCTGAAATGGTCTGTCCGACACAGATTGACTGTCGGAATCTGATTTTGGTGGCCCGTAGCATGCCCTCCCTTCACCAGGAGTCCTCCGGTTGGGACCCATGGGGGTACCCATGGTTCCCCTCTTTCCAACCATGCATGGTGTGGTAGGCACCAAGGGGTGCACTCCAAAGGGTGCATGGTTTTCTGCAACCAACCCTTTTTTCAATGGGAGCCTGTGTTGTCGTTTGGAACACTTGCTCCTATTGAAGTCAATGGGAGTCCGACCAAACAATGCTTTCCGACTGCCATCCTCATCAGCCCCATTGTGACACTTTCTGTTTCATGGACAGAGAAACAATGAATGGAGACATTATGGATATATGAATGGACCCAGAATTCCTCAAAAGAAGTTTCCATGGTAAGGCTTTGAGTGAAAGAAGTGATTTACCCCAGCACAGCCATTTAACAGAATATGGTGAGTGAGAGGGGCCAATACTAGCTGCACCCAAGAAATACCATGCCCTGTGAACCCATCCCCGAAGGAGCAATGCAGTACCCAGAGGCAGACACACCGTTGAACTTTGAGCATGATTACATCTCAGTCGACCGCACAGCGTGACAACAACTTGCCCCGGTAAATCAACAGCTGTTACTGCCAAGAGTTGCCTGTGATGCAATATAAAATAGGAAAAGACAGAACGCTCCTGTGCCTCAAAAGTAGAGTTTAAGTGGAAACTACTTTTGTAAATGTTTAAACTTATTTCCTGTGATAAAACAATGAATGACATTACTGTGAAACTGTGCAATTAGAAAATGGATGACATTAAGCTAATAATATTGAACCAGAATATGTGTAAAGTCAAATGTGTCAAATCAGAATGGTGATTGGGTGTATCTGAGGGTGAAGATAAGCATCATTGCTCCAGCTAGATCCAGATAGAGAGGTTAGTGAACACAACACTCAGGGCCCGATTAACAAAGGAAAACTTAGACCTAAAGGCTAAGTTTAGACCTGAAGTTTAAGTTTAGACTTCAGGTCTAAAGTCAGACTTCAGGTCTAAACTTAGACTTCAGGTATAAAGATAGACTTTAGGTGTAATCTTAGACTTCAGTTTCAAAGTTAGACTTTAGGTCTATATTTAGGAGTCAGGTCTAAACTTAGACCTCAGGTCTAAACTTAGACTTTGAGTCAAAACTTAGACTTCAGGCTAAGCTTACCTTAGTGAATCAGGCCTTCAAATAGCTGCCAATTAGAAAAAATAGGTAGTGGCTTTTCTTCCTTCACTCGTACAATGTGTTGCACCCCGCAAGGCTCTCTGGGTGAACTGTTTATAGATCTTGGTGTAGCTCTTTGTCTTTATTTTGGTGGCAATAACATCCATTTGCAATTGGACTCCTGTAAATCCATGTCAAAGATCAAATCATACCTGCTCCGCATCCATAATTGAAACAATGGTGAAGGAAGGGGGCGTGGCCTGAGGTGACATGTCTGCAAACTCGCCCTGTGGCACGTTTTAGGTTGGAGAATTAATTCCTCCTCAATCCTGAGGGTCCCTGGGTGCCAACTAGCCCACCAGGTACCTCCAGTATGCACCAGGGAGCTGCATTGCAGAGAGATGTTCAGAGACCACGCGCCTTTAGGAATTAATTCCCCAGTTTTAAACGCGCCACAGGGCGTGTTTGCACACATGTCACCTCAGGCTCCGCCCCCTCCCTTCACCACTGTGCAAACGCGCCCCATGGCGCGTTTTAAGTTGGGGGATTAAGCCCCCTTGAATCCTGAGGCACCCTGGGGTGCAACTAGCCCACCAGCTACCTCCAGTAAGTGCCACAGAGCTTCGTTGCAGAGAGGTGTAAAAAGGGGCATGGCCTCAAAACACCTCTTGGCAACGCAGCCCCCTGGCGCATACTGGAGGTTCCTGGTGGGCTAGTTGGCTCCCAGGGACCCCAGTATTCAAGGGGAATTCGTTCCATATCTGCAAACGTGCCCTCTGGTGAAAGGAGGGGGCGTGGCCTCCAGCGTGATGCCGGTCCTTTTTTTTTGTATTGTTTAAGAAGGAGGGTTGTGTGCCCCCCTGCTTTTCCTAATATTCTTGGCCTTGGGGACACCATCCCCCGGGGCCTGCCCCCAATTTTTTTTTATAAAAACAAAAATTGGTAAGGGGCCACGTGGCCTTCTTCCTGAGGCCATAATCTGCCCCGGGGACCCCATCCCCCAGGGCATGGCCATTTTTTAATTTCTTTTTCTTTTTGGAGGGGGGCTGCCTTGCCCCCCTCCTTAGGCCATTTATGGCCCGTGGGACCCCATCCCCCGGGGCCGTCATTTGTTTTTTTGTTTTTAAATATTTGGGGAGGGGGGCGCGTGCCCCCCCTCCCAGACCACTAATAGCCCCGGGGACCCCATGCCCCGGGGCTGGCCCTCTCTGTTGGGGACCGTGGGGGGGCCCCAATCCCCCTACGGTCCCGCCGGCTCCCTGCGTCCTGCGGGAGCCGGCATTGCTTTTCCACATGGGGAGCTGCTAAGATGCAGCTCCCCGTGTGGAAAAGCAACTTGGTTTGCATTTTGAAAGAGAGAACAGGTTTCCCTGCTCTCTCTTTCAAAATCCAAACCATGGGCACCACGGGACACTGCAGGAGCCGGCCCTGGGGGGTGGCGGTGCCCAGGGCCATCAAGGGCTCCAGGAGGGGGGCCGCGCAGCCCCCCTCCCACCATTTCCAAAGCCCTGGGGAAGTGGTGGTCCCCGAGGCTGGGGGGTCCCTCGCGGACCCCCCTATTTTGAATATGTAGAGCCCCGGAGAGGTGGTGGTCCCCGGGAAGTGTAGGGGTGCTTGAGCGCTCCCACATAGGATATTACTTTTTTTAATTTTACCAAAAACAAGCCCGGGGGATGGCGGCCCCCGGGGCGCTGTGGGGGCCGTGAGCTCTCCGCATATATTGTGATAAAGCCCAGGGATGGCGGTCCCCAGGGCTTGGGTGGGGGGGCCTTTGAGCCCCCCAACCAGCTATTTTCAAAGCCCCGGAAAATTAACAAAGCACGGGAGCCCACGCTTTTTTTTTTTATTGGCAAGATCCGCGCACCCTGCGCGGATTTTGCGGATTTAATTTTTTGTTTTTTTAAAAGTTGGCCCTGGGGGTCCTTGTGGGACCCCCCCTAAGCAGGCCTAGGGGGTCAGGGTATTTCTACCCTGCCCCCTTTTGTCGTTTTGCACATTTGTTTTACTGTTTTCTTGTGCCTCAGTTCTACAGAGGCACAAGGTGGCTGCCAACACTTCCTGGTTTGGAGTGTTGACAGCCACTTAGCATACAACTTGTCATCGGGAGGGTGCGCGGATCCTGCGTGGCCATAAACATATATGTGTTTTTTCTTTTGATTTTCTCAACATCTACTGAACGGATTTACACCATTTAACAAAAAGGCACCTTTCTGAACCAATTGCTACCTCTTTGCCAAATTTGAGGTAATTCCGTTCAGCAGTTCGGACTGTAGCCGCGGCTAAAGTTTCCTATGGAAAATTGCATGGGGAAAACACGTTTTGGGACCCCCCTTTTTTCTCCGCCCCCGCTTGCCGAATCACCCCAAAACTTTTAAGATAGGAGCGGACCGTAGCCCCCCATGAGTTTTGAAAATTTAGCGAAGATTCGTCGACCGGCGCCAAAGTTCTTGGAAATAGAATGTTGCGGATTTCCTATGGAAAATAGGTCCTAACTATAACTACCTACTGGCGACCGCCAGTAGGTAATATATATATATATACTCTCAAACAATGGGTGGTGATGGTGATACAAGCACACAAAAAAGATTAGAAAAAATCTACATGATTCAAAAAGGTGCAGGTATCACGCCATTCAAAAGGAAATCAGATTGTGTGCCTATCATGACTAAAGATGCGGTGGATGTTTTCCAAGATTGTATTATCACAGACATCAAAGAGTTTTACAAAAAAATCAACAAAACAAAGAAAAAAAAGTATCATGTGCAAAAGGCCAAATACTTTGAACTTATGAAAAAGCTAAAAGATAACCCCAACATAATAGTGAAAACTGCAGACAAAGGGGGTAACATCGTTATTTGGCCCAAATCGGATTATACTATAGAGGCACAAAGACAGCTACAAGACCCTGCTTGCTACATAAAATCAACCAACAAAGAGTATTTGAAGGCAAATGAAATCTTACACAAACTGCTTCTAAAATATCGCAGGGAAGGCCTCATCTCAGCGGACGAATACAAATTTATGTACAATGAACATCCAGTCTTGCCAGTCCGCTACCTTATCCCAAAGATTCACAAAGGGACATCGCCTGTTCCCGGCAGGCCCATTATCTCCGCCATAAACAGCTGTGGAGAAAATGTGGGTCAATATATTGATTTCTTTCTACAAAATTGGGTCAACAACCTTCCCAGTTTTGTCCGGGATACAAGCGACTTTTTGGCAAAAATAGAAGACTTGGATTGGCAAGAAGATATGCTGCTGATCACTCTTGATGTTGAACAATTATACACGAGCATCGCTCACTCTTGTGGTCTAAATGCAGTTACTTACTTTCTTGGTCAACGACCTGCTAAATTTTATGAACATAATAAGGTGATCCTGGGCTTAATTGAATGGTGTCTGGGCAATAATTACTTTTCATTTGGCAAGGAGATTTGGAGACAGCTGAGAGGTGTGGCTATGGGGTCCTGCTTCTCCCCCAGCTATGCATGTTTACACGTTGGCTGGTGGGAGGAGCGGGTCCTCAATGTCACACATCAAGTATGGGTACGAGAGAAAATTGTAAAGTATCTCCGCTATATTGATGACATCTTTATTGTTTGGCAGGGTGATGAAAATGAAGCTCGTATATTTATTGATGAGATTAATCACAATCCCCTTAATTTGAAATTCACCTCCAGTATTAGTGCCAGACAAGCGGAATTTCTGGATGTAAAAATTTATATAGATGACAATAAGCGGATACAAACCACCCTACATAGAAAGGCCACGGCAGGTAACACCACGCTCCATGCCTCTAGTCTTCACCCCAGGCATACTATCCACAGCATACCTTATGAAGAAATCCTAAGGCTAAAAAGAATATGTAGTTCTACTGAGGATTTTGATAAATGTGCCACTAAGCTAAAACACCGAATGAAGGCTCGTGGATACTCAGACCGACTGTTCAATCAAGCATTGATTAAAGCAGAAAGTCGCTCGAGAGCCAGTCTACTTTCAGACACCACAAACAGCAATGATATGGCCACTGACTATGCCAGCGTAAATAGCTTAGACTGTCCCAGGTTCATAACAGATTATAGCAGTCAGGAGACCAAAATTAGACAAATAATCAACCGGAACTGGTCTACTGTTCTAACAGACACAGTTTTGGGATGCATGTTGCCAAATAAACCTTTGGTCACTTTCAGGCGGGCACAGAGTATGGGTGCAGTTCTGGACCAAAGTAGTCCAGAACTACAACAAAAACCTAATTGGTTATTACCAGCAGGGTTCCGAAAATGCTCAACTTGCAGAGCGTGCAAGTTTGGAATTAACAAAACACATTACAGAACCCCATTTTCCACCGCTGAAATTCCGATTAGAGACAGCCATACCTGTAAGACGGAATATGCAGTATATGTCCTGACGTGCACTTGTGGCCTTAATTATATAGGCAGTACAAAACAGCAAGTGCACATCAGGATCCTTCAGCATATCCGAGCCATCTTACATTGTGATCAGGCATACCCGGTGGCTCGCCACTTTGAGAGCATACATAATAAAGATATCAATTGTCTCTCATATTATGTGGTGGCTTCTGTCCCTAAACTCAGAAGGGGAGGTAACAGTGAGCTCAAATTGAGGCGGCTTGAGTCAAGTTTGATCCTCGAGTACGACAGTAAGTGGCCCAATGGGCTAAATAATACTGAGGATTTGCGCCACTTCCTTTAAAGACTCGCTTCGAGGGGGTGAAGACAACTTACCTGCATCCCATCTACTCCCTAGATATGTCAGGTTCCCTGTGATCTAGGGAGATGATTATTGTGTCAGCATTCTGAGTGTATATTACTGAGTTCATGTATAATAGCAGTAGTGGCCAGTCAAGTTCCTTGTTGGCCACTCCAATGATAATTTCAGCATTTACGCTTCCTTATGTATATAGTAATCAATTGATTTGATATATAGATATATTTTTATGATTCTAGATGTGTGATTTTTTAGCACTTTTTTTTACACAGGGTGTTTTTACCATATAAAAAAACTTTTTTTATATATGATGTAGTATTTAAACTAGTATGAAATGTTTTAATATATGCTTTTACGTAACATATGTAAGGTAAATATTTTCCTGCAATGTCGTAATCAGCATTTATGCATTACATACACAGGTTACTACTACCATGCCCTTCTAACACTTTTTCCTCTCCCTTTTTCCGCATTTTTGCACATAATACAAATTACTCCACGAATTACAGATTGTGACTCAATGATTATTGTAATTTGCACTTTCAATTTCACCCGCTTCCCCATTATGTACAGGTCGCTACTTTGTAAATTGCACAATGTTTCTAAAAGGATTTATCCTTAAATAGTTATTGAAACGACACAAAATAGATGTTTTTTAATTGAAAATGTTTTTTAATTATTTCCATCATGCTGAGTTATTTTTCAATGTAAAGTAACTTATTTTGTGTATTTTGCACATGTTTTTAGCGATACCATAGAGTGTTTTCTCTATTGCTATGATCATGTGACCTGTTTGAAAATTGGCGGGGAGGCGGGCTTCACTGCATTATAAAAACAAAAAAATACTGTTGAGTCATTGCATGTGATCAAGGGCTCTTGGAGCCCGAAACACGTCTTGCCCTCTAGCCACCAACCTTTCCTGCAATAAAGACCAAACTGTGAATTGTAAGCTGTGGTCCGTCTCCTGTTTGCTTCGCTAGTCCTGGGTTGCGCTGGGATTGGAAGTGGCGTTCTTTGGAGTCTGCGCACATATATATATATATATATATATATATATATATATATATATATATATATAGATATAGATATATATATATATATATATATATATATATATATATATATATATATATATACATACATATATATAAATATATATATGTGTGTGTACATGTATATATATATATATAATATATATGTGGATGTATTTCTGTGGATAATTTTGAATTTATATTACTGTCACTGCTAAAAAATTAATATTATAAACATTGTTTACTGTTGAGTTACTTTTAAATTATATATATCTATTCACACAGGCATATATCTATTTAATACAAAATATGAATATAAATATATTATGTAAGTAAATATACATTACATTATTCAATGTAAATTATACTTTCCGAGTGAAATGTTTAAAATAGACTACTTTTAAGACAATATTTACTTAAAAAACTATATTGTTGTCTGTTTTTGGGAAATATTACTGTAAGTGGTGTTTTTGACAGAATATTTTTGTAACTTACATTATAAGTATAGGATCGCAATATTTTTGATAATAATATGTTTTGGCTCCCACCTTATTTTCACTTTTTGTTAACGATATCCCTGACCATCTGAATAGTTGTGCTAGTGATTCACCAAAACTCAATGGGGAGAGGGTGCCTGCGTTACTCTTCGCGGATGATACCATCTTGATATCCCAAACTAAGAAGGGTCTCCAGGCACTCCTGAACTCTTTTAGCACATACTGCTAGAGATAAATATTAATAAAACCAAATGTATGGCTCTAAATCCCCCTAAGCCAGATAAGGGGACCCTAAGTCTTGACGGCCAGGTATTGGAAATAGTGGATAATTTTTCCTATCTGGGGTAGTGTTAGACTCAAATCTAACTTGGAAAGACAAAATCGAGAAAAGCAAGATGTCCTATGCCCAAAATGTCAGACCAATTATCAGTAAATTAAATACTTGCTCAAGCAAAAGTGTTACTCCTGCGCTTGAGCTCTTTAAATTCAAAACACAGTCTGCTGCACTTTATGGGGCTGAGATATGGGGTCCTTGGTCAAAGGATAGCTTTTACGGACTGGATAATAGATTCATGAGATCAATCGTAAGGGTCCCTACAAGCACACCTTTGATTCCACTCCAAATGGATCTGAATCTTAGAAGAACTGATAATTATACAAATTTACGTCCACTAATGTTTTGGGTAAGACTATGGTCTACCCCTGAATTGATTGACTATAGGAAAGGACTTGAGGAGATATTGGGTCTTGATTCTCTACATTCTGTTGTATGGCTCAAGCATATTAAAAAATGGTTTTTCACCATGGGCTTACCACAGTTTTGGGAACGACCTGAAGGGATGCCGTTTAACGCTAAATCTATGGTGAAACAAGCATTTTGGTCGTTCATCACCAATCGCCTAGTAAATGGCAATAGCATTGGTTCCCTTACTCAAAACTTTTTAAACTTCAAGGAAGAACCTTCTTTTGAGGTCTTTTTGGATGAGATAGAGCCTCCACTTGCGAAATCCCTATTCTTGAAGTTGAGGTACGGGAATCTTATGACAAACTGTAATGTTGAACGATGGTCTAGGAGAAACAGGGACGGGGCTGACCTTACACAGGGGAAGTGCACAATGTGTTCTGGCTCCCAAATGGAGGATGAGAGCCATATCCTTTTTTCCTGCCAAGCGTACGATAAAGCAAGAAAAAAGTGGATTAAACCCCTGTGTAATACCTTGGGAATAAGAACATGTTCCCAAGCATATAGGATTGCCAGGACTAATACACTACAAATTGTTGTATTTAGTATTAGCAGATTTCTTCTCTCAGTTTATTTTGCTAGAAGGAAAGTCGGCCAACCATTATGAGTAGTCAAACCATGCATATACTCTTCTATCAAAATGATGTCTGATTCTGTCCATTGCAACTAAATGTAAATGGTGACAAAACGTATTTCTCGTGTATATATGTACATCATACAATATTGAAGATGGTTTTAACATTTTTCATTAACATATGGATATATTTTAAATTGTGTTAAGTAACATATGTGTTATATGATATGTTGTATGTTTTATATGCATCTTTTATGGCTGAATCAGTCGAAATAAAGATTGAATTGAATTGATAACAATATCTTTTACATGATATTTCTGTAACCTGATATTTGCGGACACATCATTCAGTCAGTGATACCTTACATCACAAAGGTCCTTTAATTTTGAGCATTAAATCCACTCTTAAATATTCTTTCCTTGAGAAAAAGTATCTTCCAACTGTTTTAACTTCTCATTTGTGTCTGCTCTACCAGCGCTACAACCCACTTCTTTTTAAAACTTGAGTCCATATTGCTGTCTTCTCAATCTATCAATTTTCGCACTCATCCTTCAGCCTACAGGTTGTTTCCTGTGCATTCTCTTTTACTGCTCGTTCCCTCTCTCCCATCCTCCCTTCATCCCATTTGTGGGTACGTCCTATTCAGCAGGAGTTTGTTGCACACACTTTTGTGTCTTCTATCTCAATTTCTATTGATCTTGTCAACATCTATAATATGTAATCCCATTTCGATATCAATGTTGCATTGCACAATGGTCCATTAATTGCTAATCAGAGACATCTTTGCTTTTGCTCAAATGGTACATTTCCCCTCAAAATGTTGTGCTCATCATCACAACTTCTATACTCCAGTGCAACAATAAATGGGATGGTACTAAATCTCATTGTCAGACTATCGCCTGACTAAAATATTGTGCCCTAAATAGGATTTACAAAAATATCGTCCTACTGCAGTTAATGATAGAAAATCTACACCCATATTTTTGTAAACCATATTACCTATATTAATGTCAGGTGATTTTTCTACAGAAAATATTCTAACATACAACCAAAATACATAATGGGCCCGATTCACAGAACTAACGTAAGACAAAATCCTAAACTTACTACTTTTGGTATTCACAGAAGTTAGGATTTTGTCTTAAGACAGACTTAAGTCTGTCTTAAGACAAACTTAAGACAAAATCCTAACTTCTGTGAATACCAAAAGTAGTAAGTTCATTCTGTGAATACCAAAATAGTAGTACGTTTAGGATTGAGTCTTAAGTTCATTCTGTGAATCGGGCCCATAGTATTCAATATAAAACAAAACAAATGAGTATTGTATTTGTCAAATTAATGTCAACTCTATCAATAAATACTCTTTCACCCCTTCTCCTGCGTGGTGCTCTAATGTTTTAATATGCTTATCATCTGATATACGCTTCACCCATTAAATTGCCATCTTAATACTACCATTGTTTATGTAACAACAACTTACATCCTTCCCTGCCTGCACTGTATAGTGATCAAAGTCCTCTACTATGATTTCTGCTCCCCTATATGGCCCCCATTATGAACTGCTTAGTTAATTGTGATATGTGTGGTAACACTTCTTATTGTACATATTGCAGTTATGTGTTTTGTGATCAATATTGGCAAGTCAAAAGTACTGATAGTTATCAAGGGAAAAATAACTGGTATTTACCTAACATGCAGAATGTTGTCCTGCTAGCACCAAAGTCTGCATGTTATTTCCCAAAAACTTGAAATTGAGTGATATTTATCGCACAAGATAAATTCCAATTTAGGAGAGTCGAAATTTATCAAGTGTGATAAATATGATAATTACCTAGCTATTCGTAATGAGGGCCTTTGATTGTTTTCACACTCAATATATCTTCTTTGCTTGCGTCGCAGTTTCCACATACCCATAATCTAGTTTTATCTGTCTCGAAATTGACAAGTAATGTTTATCACGTTCTCTCATATGGAATTATTAAGCTCTGTTTCTCTCCTCTCACTTAACCATTGCATTTCCATTCCAGTCTACTGTTTTCTGAGTATACTACAGTTTCTTCAGGAGTTTGTGCACCACTGGCTAAACTGTGTGGCAGATTTACTATGAGTTTGTGTTGTGGTTGCATCACTTTTGTGGCGCAGCCCGAAGTAAAACCATTTTTGGCATTTACGAATCCACACAAAGTCACTTTGAGTGGCTTTGCGTGGCTTAGTAAATCCAAAGAAAAAGCAAGGCAGCATATAGCGAAACCTTGATTTACTTTGTGTTGGGTAGGCTTTACATAGGTGGAGCATGGGCGTTCCCATGTGTCCCCCCATTTGTTGTGCCACTAACACAAATTTGCAAAGACTTTTAAACCTGGGTTTGCTCCAAAATGGTGCGCCTACTTGATAGAGGCATAAAGGTGTAAAATATCTTTATTTCTCATTGTTAATCTCTCTTTCCACGTAAATCCCTCTTTCCACATGTAAATATGCCTCTAAGGATTGTGAATGAATGGTAAATCCGCCCCGCGTCTCAACGAATACTTAAGAGTTATGGTGCAGTCACTCTCAATAGCTGATGGTTCTACAACACCCCAAAACCATCTTTAGTCTGTGCAGTTGATCACAGGAAACTAATAAAATCTTTTACATTGTCTTTATATGTTCATTGTTTTGACTAAAGCCGAGTTACTGTGAAATGCCTTCTCTGTGGACTAAAATTGAAGTATTGATAAACCCAGTGATTCGTTTAAGCCGGTTTTGGACGTTTTCCAGTTTAGAAGAGTGTGATCCGTTGAAGTGTTTTTAACCTAGCATAATTCCAAGACCGAACTGACAAAATTTGCCAGAGCAACACTTTTAGATTCACACCTACATTTGGAGTTGATTAGAATTTGGAAGAAATCTCAAAAAAATGTAGGAACACTCCTGGGAAACTGCAGCATTGACAGGTTTTCTGGAGTACTCACAAGAAAAACCACTTAAAGATGTGTAAACGTGTGAAGAGTGCATGTACGGACGTGCATGTGCAAATCATTAGCTAAAGTACATATGAACATGCAAACATGGAAAATTTCCCTTTTCTGCACTGCTACAAATGGGATATAGAAAGGTTTGTGAATACTCACAAATTTGTGACTTCCCAGATATACACAAAATATTTTGTGTCCGCCATTTTGCCTGTTCCTTCAGCTGAGAGTACCATGCAATCAATTTATGAAAGTAAACTTTACCTTTGTAAATTTGTAATTTTGTAAAGAAAATTTGCACCCTTACGGCCCGATTCACAGAACTAACTTAAGACAAAATCCTAAACTTACCACCATTTTGCTATTCACAGAAGGCACTTACTCATTTTGGTATTCACAGAAGGCACTTACTCATTTCGGTATTCACAGAAGTTAGGAGTCCTAACATTAGTCCTAAACTGAGAAAAATCCTAACTTTAAGACTTAAAGTTTGGATTTTTCTCATTTTAGGAGTAGTAAAGTTAGGACTCCTAACTTTAGGACTTTCAGGATTTACAGAAGGCATTTAGGAGTCCTAAAGTTAGGACTCCTAACTTTACTACTCCTAAACTGAGAAAAATCCGATTTTTAAGACTTTCGGTATTCACAGAAGGCATTTAGGAGTCCTAAAGTTAGGAGTCCTAACTTTACTACTCCTACACTGAGAAAAATCCTAACTTTAAGACTTTCGGTATTCACAGAAGGCATTTAGGAGTCCTAAAGTTAGGACTCCTAACTTCTGTGAATACCGAAATGAGTAAGTGCCTTCTGTGAATACCAAAATGGTAGTAAGTTTAGGATTTTGTTTTAAGTTAGTTCTGTGAATCGGGCCCAATGATTATAACATTAGCACACATGTGTTGAACAGCGGCGGCTTCTCTGCTATGGTGGAGGAGTGTCGCCCCTCTGCCCGCAGAGGCAGACGAAAAATAAAATGATTATTTTAATTTTTGTCTTTCCGAGTCTTGTGGGTGGGGTCACAGCATTACAGCAGGAAGAGTGTTGGGCACTGCTGTCAGTGAGCATGACGGTTTGGCCGGCTGTCTTCTGTCCAACCCAGCTGCCTTGCTGGGTGGAGATACCAGCAGGCAAAGGCTCCCAATGGAGCGTAAAACGAGTGCGCCCGCCCAATCCCAGCACTGCTCTCATGGTGAGAGTAGTGTCTGAATTTGCCACAGGGGAGTCTGGGAGTCTGTGCCCAGAGGAGCAGAAGAGCGGCGAGGAAAAGAGTGCAGAGATCATGTCAGTGTTTTTTTTTCCTTTATTTGTTTGTTACTGCCCCCCCGCGCTGCCGCACCAATTTTATTGGACACCAGCCGCTACTGGGTTTGAACGTACTTGCACATATAGCTTAGAGACTTGGGCCCCTGGTTTTTCCCCCAATGATGTCTCAATCTCTTACTCTCTATATTTGAGTCATTGAGGGTTTGTTTCACAATGGTAAAGTTGCACTTTTGTATACGTTTGCGTTTTGTTTGGTATTCAGGCCAATCTTTATATGTGCAGAGTTCTCAGCCCCTGACCGCGGAGTCTCTGAAGTCGTAAATTCACTATTAACTTGTAGTTTGTGCATACCCTAAAAAAATGTAAACTTGCACAAAAGTGTAAGTTTACCTTTGTGAAACAGGCCCTGAGTTACTTCGACTTCCCATAAAGTGGACTGGCTTCCACAATTTTGAAATACAGAACTCTGGGTTTCTTCCAAAAAAGTTAACAGGTCTGGCCAAGTCAACATGTATAACGAGAAAGAGAGACGTCTTTATTGGATGTTTTATGCTAGATCGAGTTAGGACCCATCCAACTAATAACCATAGTGATTTTTATTGCCTGTAAATAACTTGAATTATGCTGCATATTCATAGCCAGTGAAGGTCTTTATTGCACATTTAATGTCAGTAGATCCGAAGCGGGACAGGAAGACAGAGCTTGTAAATAAACCATTTATTCAAAATATAACTTTCTGGTTTTGGGCGGGGGATATACAAAGTACTGTTTTCTTGTAAATGGCACGGTCATAAAAATATTAAAAGCTCGAAGGATCTGGCTAGCCAAGGGATAACTTGTCTATGTCGTAGTGACCAGAGATGTTTATTATCAAACATTTATACATCACAAAACTGAACTGAATAGTTCTTTGGCGATTAGTAATGCCTATTATTATTAATAAATCTATGGGTCCACAGTTTAGTCAACTTCAGAAACAAAAAAGGGGGTGAATGACTGCATGTACTGTTCGATTATTTGTTTTACTTTTTCTGCCTTTTTTGTTTAGGGAAAGTTGTTGAATATGAGCCAAATAGTGAAAAAACTAAAAACACTGCTAATCATATGCGAGAGACAGTCGATAAACACTGAAGCTGTGCACTTAGGGATTAAATTATGTTGTATGCATTTTTCATTTAAAATAGTATAGAATTACTTAAAGAATGCCGGATTTGCTTCGAAATGGCATAGATTGCCCATGTCACTGGTTGGCCGCTGTAGTATGTAGTATCATTAGAATGCGTATTCTGCCCAAGTTCCAGTACCTCTCTAGGTCAATACCACTTTTGATCCCCAATATTTTTTTTTTGTAAAATGTAACCTGTAATATTTAGCTTTATATTTGAATATCAAAAAACCAGGAAGGTAGTGCATGATATCAAATTCCCAATATAAAAAGGAGTGGTGGCGGGTAGGCCTCATTACTGGCCTCTACAGCACAAAGAAGGTTCTGTTGATTAACGGAAGAACCTTCAGCTCACTTTCTCTTCAATGACACTTAGAGAGGATGCTAATGGTTGTTTATTCAAATATTTTTATCCAAGGCACTTCAAAAAGTTTCAGTTTAAGCTCATGAAAGCTGTTATATATCAGGCAGATATAGTGTGGTTTGGTGGAGATCACATCTGTTAATAAATATACTTTACTCTGGGGCCAATCATATTCCTTAGCTATATTTTCGGGTAGTATCTCTAATAAGTGGACATCCCTTGAATTGAGGAATGTAGGTTAGCTGTTTTCAAGTGGGGTTTCAAAACATTTGATAATCTGGAAGGGAAGACATTTTTTTCGAATACCCTCTTTTTTTTTTGCAAGATGGGCATGGCTAAAATCAGACGAATAAAATAGAAAAAAATAGAACGGGCTTCCCTTCCAGAAACAAGCATCAGGATGAAGGATGTCTTTAAAATATTCTGGAATACTGTCAATGATGATATGATCCAAATGGCAAATAGATAGACTAAAACATTTGGTACTGATATACAGGTGCAAGATATACAGGATGCCATAGGGTTGTATGACACAACCACACATGCCTAAACCACATGTTCCTTGTCAACGCGGTCGGAACAACGAATGCATCTTAACCACTCATTCCTTTACCACGCAAGTCTTTACACCGACTTGCCTTAGGGAACGCACTGGACTTTGGAACAGTATAATTTACTATTCCAACTCCAGTCCATCTAACAGTAGGGAAAGTGTTGGACTTTAAAGTCCAATGCCGCTTTTACCTACAGCATGTCATTGTAACGACATGAGTGGTAAAGGAATGTGTGGTTCGGCTGTGGATGTAATTGCTGTATCCCCCAAAGAAGATTTATAGATGGAATAGTTGAAGATATAGACTAGAGCCGAATCAAATTGTCCAAGAAGTCTCCTGGATGGTGCAGATGATCTATACATTTGTTACATGTAGTAAACTGGGTAATTTCTGGTGTGCGGTGGTAAAACAGTATTTATCCTCACTGAGCAAGAAGTAGTAATCTCAGCTATGAGCATTATGCTGGGATTAGACAGTGAGATAAGTAAGGATAATGCCCTGTTTATATTCACAGCTCTGTTTGACTTTGTAGAGACCATGATTGGATCAATTCTGCACCACGGAACACTGGTAAATGGTGGCACTGACTGTGGCACTTTATGATCATGATCTGGCAGTCCAACAGGTTATGGGGATCAATAGAAGAAGGCACGCTTTAAAAAATAGGGATTTTGTAATGGGGGATCTACATTTAAGCTAGGTTAATAAGGTCGAAGAGATGATGAGGGATGTGTGTTGGCATATATAGTATGCAGATCGTTTTAATATAATGGTCTATATTAATGCACATTATGTATGTATGTGTATTTCTGCATATTTCCTTGCATTGCAAAATAAAATATTCTGCGTATGCATACTGGATGTCTAGTGTTTATGATTATGAATAGGCACTGTTCCCATATAGTATGTGGTCATTGCCCTCAAATTGAGACTGAAATTGCAGCAGGGGACTGAAGGATATTTTACTCTGTAGTATACACTTTCAAATATGTACCATCTGACATAAGAACAGCCTTGGTAACCTCCGAAGTAGAAATAAAGTTCTAGTGTTTATTATTTAGAAGCATTTAGGTACCATCCACATGCATGTGGCCATATTTGAGACTTATAAGGCAACTCACTGCTCAGTTTGTGCCAGTAGTTGCAGGTGGTTGGCACAGGCACTCATTTTTGAGGGCCTTATTTTTCATTATCATGCTTTGATCCACTGCAAGAGAGAGAAAGGCATATTAAAGGAAAAGGACGAAGATCTAAACCAGCGACAAAAGGAGAAAGTGAGGAAGAAAAAGAAACTGAAAGACTGAGATGAAGAGACAGGGAAGTGTAGAGTGTTGGAAGAAAGAGGAATGAGGTGGAATTAAGACTAGACAGCCTTGGTATTCAGCAACTCTGGCATTCAGCACAAGCCGCTGCACTTTTTACATAGTAAACACTGCCCTTACTGCTGGCACCATAGGCGGCACCACAATCAGATTGCTCTAGAACTGGCTGCATTGCTTAGCCTGTGATTTTCACATTTTTCCCACATGACTATTTGCAATATTAACAAGGAAAGGAAAGTGAGAGCTCCACCATAATGTATAATAAATCTTAGAAAAAAAATATATTTGATTTTTCATCAAACCTTAAAGAAAAATTTAGAGTGCATAAATCTGAAAATAGTCTGACATTTTAAAGGGGTAAATGATAGCGATATAACAATATTATAAGGTTTCATTTGTGGGCCCAGTGAGAATTCTACTACAATCTATGATAATAGGGTAGCCCAATGGTCAAAATTTCAATTGAGTAACCTTCTTTAAACTTAGACTGTTTTAGTTAGGTCCAGCGCTTTCTAGGTGCAACAAAGAGCCAAACATGTTTAATGATCATTTGTCGAAGGTAGACAATAATGAATTAGAAATTTCATGAATTACATTCCGATATATGAAAAAAAGTGGTACAATATCATTCTTTACCAAAGCATGGAGTGAATGAACATACAAGTGTATCAACATAAAGGGAGCGGAGGGAGTTGGATTCAACACATTTCTGTTAGTTATTTTGTTTATTATTTTATACCAACATGGCCTAGATTACAAATTCAGGGCTCACTTCTAATCCCTGTGCAAAATGAAGTCTGAAAACAGGGAAAAAATGTCAGGGTGTGATTATCGCACCCTAACAGTTTTATCAAACCCTAACAGTTTTACTACACCCTAATGATAAAACTGTCATGCTTTATCAGGAGAAAAGGCATGGAAAAAAGGCAAAACATGCAGAATTCAGTGTGGTAAGAGTGATTCTTCCTGTTATGCCTAATTTTCATGTTGAAAACTCGGTATAGGAGATATTTATAACATGTCGTAAATATCCCACCCTGTTCCAAACAACCTGGAATCCGGGCCATGGTTTTTGTATTGATCTCAAAAACACAAGGAGAGAGGTCCAGTACCCGAGCTCCCAAGGTTCACCTTATAAGCACTGGAGGGTAGCTGTTCCTAAAGGGAAGGACAGCCGGCCTATTTGGTCGCTGGCGAGATTAGGGAAAGTGTCTTTTCTCAAAAGGAAGGTTGGATGAGGTAGTCTCAGAGGGGGGAATTCTCCTTTTTGAAGAAGTGCCCTCGCACACCCAAGCGGGTGTCATGCTTCATCATCGGGCGTTTGCTCCTAGTGGGGGTGGCGCTGCAGTCCCCCACGCGCCCCTAGAGAGGGTATTTTATCGGAGATCTTTTGGAGAAATGCTGCAGTGGTGAGTGCGGGTGTGTGGGGAGTGACGTGAGTGGATTACAAATACCGCACTGCTACCCTAAAAAACTTTATTCAGGGGTCCGCGTGGTATAGTTAAAAAGATTGGGGACAAGAGAAGTACTCTTGATCTAGTAATCAGGGGAGTGAGTATTTTTCTTCTACCTGAATATAGGTACCACAGGGTGTACTGAGTGTCTTCGTCTCAGACCCCTGTTCTTCACTCTACATATATCGCACGGTCCTGAAGAAATGCCATTGGATCCACTAGGGACCCCCAGAGGTATAAAACATGTCGACCTAAATCGATTTACCTTTCTCCATCACTACCACCTAGGCTAAGCAGAAGGAAAATACTCACTCCTGTGATTACTAGATCAAGAGTACTTCTCTTGTTGCCAATCTTTTTAACTATACCACAGGGACCCCTGAATGAAGTTTTTTTAGGGTACCAGTGCGGTATTTTTAATTCACTCACGTGATTGCCCACACACTCGCACTCACCCCTGCCGCGTTTCTACAAAAGATCTCCGATAAAGAGCCCTCTCGTGGGGCCCGTGGTGGACTGCAGCGCCACCCCCACAAGGAGCAAACGCCCAATGATAAGGCATGACACAGGCTTGGGTGTGTGGGGACACTTCATCAAAAAGGAGGAATTCCCTCCTCTGAAACTACCTCATCCAACCGTCCTTTTGAGAAAAGTCACTTTTACTAAACCCTCCAGCGACCAAATAGGCCTGCTTTTCTTCCCTTTAAGAACAGCTATCCTCAACGTGTTTTGTAATGATCTGCCTTATTTGGCTGGGATCAGGGCCGTACTGGGAATGCAATGTCAGACCATCCTCCGAAGTTTGGGGGGAGTGGGGAGGTGCTGGTGGGAAACACTGCTGCGGCGCTTTTGTTACAGGGGACTGATTTCACAGCACTGCTGCAAAACCGGCCCTCAGTAACAAAAATGGCCCCCACCAGTCCAAAACCGGCCCCCACTCTTCCGCCCCACCGGGAAAATGCCCGGTGCCCACTACAGCCATTCCGGCCCTGGCTGAGGTGGAAGATTCCAAGAAAAAATTCTACCATTCAGAAAGTAATACAGTGTTGATCAGGCACTACATTATTTGGTCATTCTGCTGAGAGAAGATAAGATCGAGGTGATAAGCAGAGGGCCTGATTCACATAAACTATTTGCACATATAAGTATAGCTCACATGTGTGAATAGCCTTTTCGCATGGTCCTCGATTTACCAATATGCTAGGGGTAGTAGAAGTGACACTACACATCCTTTGACCTCAGTGACATCATAGGAACTTTGCTCCTGACATTAAGAATCCCATAATAAGTGCATACTTAATGCAACACGGGAGTTACTAACACAAATACATGTCTATTTTATATATACAGATGTATGCTAATTATGATACTAATATGATAGGCCAAGGAAACATTACACATTTATTTTCTTTCTAACTGGAAAATACTGTGCTACAAAACAAAAAATTGTATTGGCTTACAGTATTTTGATGATTGCTAAAACGTTTTTATTTATAATCACTCTTACTAATATCATTTTTCATTGATTCACAATAAAGAAACATGATACGTTCTGCAACAATGTGTTTTCTATTTCACTTTTGTTGTTTATTTAGAAGAGAGGTATTCCTTTGCTGAATTCACTTTTTTTGAAAAATTGGGTCCCAGTGGAAGCAGCAAAATCTAAACAGTGTTCATCAGGAGACTGGTTTACCTTCTTTCCCGGTACTCCTTTTGCCACCTCTGAGGCCAGGGGTGACAAAGGAAGTGCCAGGGGTAGTAGGGAGCAAGCCTGGGGAGAGTGGGGGTGTCACCGTTGCAACTTTTGGCGACCCCTTAATGTTGTCTATGCCATTTTGCTACTGTGAAACAAATTTTGCAATTCAAAAAGGGTGGTTTAGACTTGTGACTTGTGATAAGATTTATGTGAGTAAATCTATTTTAGGTGGATGTTCCATGGCAAAATGAACTGAACATGTGTGCACACTCACAAATGAATGGGCTAGTGGCTCAGATATCCTATAATAAAGGCAAATAGGGGCACCTGTACCAGCACACTCCTTGTAAAATTTACATGAGAAGCCAAACGGTTGGGATCCAGGATTTTTGTAGTAATTTAGTGCACTATGCACAGTGTTGTTTTGTATTTCATGCATCATATGTCTTCTTCAGCCTCCAATTGGTGCATCCCTTGATGTAGTCAACACACTGTGTTCTTTATTTTGCATTCTGATACTAGACCCTATTTTCTGAGTACTCATGTCAGATGTTTTTTTCACCTTAAGGCAAGTCAGTGAAAGGCAAATCCTGGTTAGAAATGTTACCTTGTTAAGGCATCGTCATTTCTGTTAAACATCGTTTGGAAGAGCAAAGGGAAGCTCCTTGGTCTCACCATGGTGGTTGAGGTCATCTGCCACCAGTATCCTTGGGTCCGTCATACTATGGCTGTAAACTTGGACAGGTCCTACCCTTCCCGTGCTTGACTGTGAAGGTAGCGAGGATGAGTCATCACAGGAATCTCAGTTAGGTAGGGTTGGAGGCAAGAGCTTTGAACTCAAAATGGAAAGAATAGACACAATAACACAGTGACAACCCGGTGCTTGCTTGCCATTTTGTAAGAGACCACACATTCAACCTCACGGCAGAACTAAATCCCACACAATTCAATTTTCAATCTCAAGAGGACACCAAATTGTGATCCCCCGTAAGATGTACACCCTGTCCAGTGCTCTCTGCTATCAGTTATAGTCCCCTATAGCCTTTGGCAGGTGCGTAAATTAGGCATAATTGCTGATTTGTTCCCCACAGGGTCAGATGCGCACTCAGTTTGGTCACTCTTACCCTCGTTGTTGAGATGGGTAAAAATAGTCTAAAGTCCTAGTTCTCGATTCATTGTGTTGCAGTTTCTCTTTAGATCAATGTTAATTCAGTACTGTATCTCAGCGGGCTTTGTTGTAGCAATCTCAGCATCTTTGGCTGTTGCAGCTCACCACTGGCCAATCACAGACTGGTCCTACAGCAAGGTGGGTGCGTGTGTTCCTATGATGCTGCCTTCCTAAACAGATCAGCTCTCTCCTGGCAGTATCACAGCTTCTCATGCTGTCAATGGAGACAGTGCCACATTGTGACTCATAGCAGCTACGGGGGGAGGGGAGACTCAGGTTTGTGGAATCTGAGCCTTCTTTGGGAGCATTTCTCAATGGGCATCACGGAGTGAGACCAAGAGACCCATGCACAGCACGGGTCACTCCTGGCTTTACTCTCTCAGGCAGTCAGATTACTCTGGGTGTTCTTCACACCAAGAACACACCAGGTGGTACCTTCTGGACAGTCTCTCCTCCTGTAGACCAAGGCAACTACTTCTCCCTCTCTCAGGAAGCAGGTTTCTAGGCACTGGGCCCAGCTCCTGCAGCAGAAAGTGCAAACATAATTTGATGTGCCCTCAACTTTGGGAGACATGCTGTCAGGCAGAAAAGAGGCCTCATTACACAGCAGCCCTTTGAGTACTATGCAGAGCACCCCCTTCCATGGTCATGAACAACTTGCAAGAAAGTGGGGTGTTTTTATACACTTTTACTTCTGAGGGAGTTTCCTTTCATGTGTCCACCCACAACAAAGTGTAACTCCAGACTCATTTCTCACCTGGCCTTCCCAGGTTCTCCAAAACTGTCTATAGTTCACTGTGTCAAGGAGTATGAGGAAATGACTAAAGAGCTTCGGCCCCATGGGGAGAGGCGGCTGCTTGTTGCTCTTTGCAAACCATACAAGGCAGTCTCCTTCCCAAACACTGCACGCTGGGTTCGCTGGGCCATGCAAGAGGTGGCTATTGACACACACGTTTGTAGCTCATTCCACCAGTGGGGCTATGGCACCGAAAGTGTTTGCCCTTTGGGCTTGCTTGAGGATATAATGAATGCTGCAGACTGGTCTTCTGATTCGACCATTAAGATGTTTTTTTTCAAACCAGTTCCCTCCATTGTGACCCTGTGGTAGACAGGCTTTAAACTGGCATAACCCTCACTTCCAGGTCCTGACATAGAATGAAACATTTCCTAGCAATCGTAAAGGAAAGTTTCAATTACATTGAGGACACAGAGGCAAGGAGTAGCACACCGTCTGTTCTGTGATCTTTGCCCACTCAGGGATGCAGGAGGTTCCTTTAAAAGGTATAAGTAATGTGTTTTGATCAATTTACATGCTTGCTATGTAGACTAGTTTTTTAATTAGGGATGCGAGCCTCTTCAGATGTTCTGTGTTATAGTGCACTGGGCTGATTATTAGTTCACCTAAGGTGCTGGTTTGAATTTTGATCCATTGATTCCTACAGGACCGGAGTCGTCCAAAAAAGGAGTGAGGTGTTTCATCGTCAGCTTACTTCGCAGGAAGAAAGAAGACGAGCATAGGCAGACCGGGACTCAAGAAGGTCATGCTGAGCCCTTATTGGACAATGTGTTCTTTCTTATTTCCCCATGAAGGATGGGAAATTAAGTTCTTATAGATTTGTTTGAATACGACTGCTGTTGAAATAAACAAAGAAAGTGTGGCGTTATCCTCACCTCCATGTCTTTAATAGAATTGAAACTTTCCCTTACGATTGCTAGGGATTTTTTAATTTTCCTATCTGCTGCCTAAGATCTGTGCCAAAAAGAGTAAGACACGCTAAAGTGTGGCTGCAGGGTAGGCACACTGAACCAGAGTCATTGCAGTGGAAGTGACCGAAATACTAAGTACCAAGGGAAAGCCAAAAGTCATGTTAAGACAGATTCCCAACACAGACACGACAGCAGCACTAACTGATGCAAGCTGAAAATATAAAGAAATGGCAACTGAGCAATTCCACAAACAGTAGAATCTAGACAGGTTCCTAAATGCTATCACAGACATGAGTGAGGTGCTCAAAACGGATACAGAGACATTAGATGTCAGTCTACTTAAACACGACCAGCAAATAGAGTGAAGAAAACTGAAGGTGATATGTCAGAACTGATTTCGGATACATACACTTTGAATAACAATTTATAGACTTAACAAAAATAATGTTTTCTAGACTACAGGACTGAAGGCATCAATCACAGCATAATAACATACAAGTGGTTGGCCTACCAGAGAATACCGAGCATTGGGACATAATGATCTACTTGAAACAATGACTTGGGTAAAGTGTAACTCCCCAAGGATTCTCCAATAACTTAGTGGTTGAAAGGGTGCAATAAATACCAGCCCAATGGCTGCCACATGTATCTCTTCACCTAAGATCCTGAATGAAGAGAACCATCGCAAGTCAAGAAGAGGACTCAAGCCCAGGCTTTGGAAGAACAGGTGGCGGCGACTGGAGTTGTGGCCGACAGCCAAGACTGACCCTCATTCTGAAGCTGCACAGCCACAGACTCAAACAGAACTTCTTACGGATCAGATGTGAATCTTGCGATGGGAGATGACAAGGAGTGACTAAAAGGGACCCACGGTCAGCCGATGAGTTACATTAAATGTCTACAGTGCTCGCAATCTAGAGTTGGTCATGATCTTTGCTTTCATAAGCAGATGGCAATGAAAGCAACAAACTGTTGGACGGAAGATATAACCTTTCTGTCGACATAGAGGAGGAGCTGGCAAGGAGTTTAGTGAGCAGAGATGGTCACCCCTTCCTTTCTTCCCCTTAACACGTGGTAGGCTGTTAGACACCTCTGGCAATGGCATTTGAAGGTTGGTGGCCTACTTTTGTTCTGGCACCCTGGGGTTGGAGGGTTGGTTCAGATGATTCCCGGGAGCATGGCGTTGAATAGGTTGCTTTTGACGTCTTGTTGAACTTGGGTCTAAGAACATCAATGTTGAGGTACATCTTGACAGGACAACACACCTTTTAGCAGAAATGTCTATATATAAGACACATGTCTGTTGAGAGGTGACATACATGAAGTATAGGTGTACAAATATGCATTGTAGAAAACCATTTCTGAACTGTGTGAGAAGAGGTACCCTGTTCTATCCATCGAAAATCTATATATGTTTAAAATAATATATATTTTAAATCCTGCATCACTTAGTATTTCGTATTTTGTTGCATTTAAGAATCACAGGATGAATTATTGGTACATGTGATAAGTACAAGCATACAGAGGATTTTCTTTATGTGTATGTAAACAATTCAACGTATGAAGTATGATGCTTAAAAAAAACATAGCATTTAAGCATTTAAAAAAAAATAAGCATTAAAAAAAAACATACAATATGATGCCTGGCTATGTGATATGGATATGTGTGTGTGTTTTTGGGGGTTATACCCATAAACTCCTCCTTTTTTTAGTAAAAACGACTTACCCTACTTTACCGCTACCCACTCCCTGAACCAGAACAACCCCTTTCGCACTTAACCCAGCCCTTAACCCTAAAATCACCTTTACCTCCCTTTACCTCTACCCACCCCTTAACCCTAAAATACACACTTACCTGTGCAGTAAAGGAATGCAGGGTAAAGGCAAATGTAGAGTAAAGGATGAGGAGTAAAGTCTAGAAACTGGTAATGCAGAAAGGTGACTGTCTAAATGGAGAAAACTATAACAAAAACAAGATTTGAAATAGCAGTCAGACGTGTGAGTGTTAATGTGCTTTTTTGAACCGTAGCTGCTTGTTTTGTGGCAGAGGTTCAATGTTTCCTCACTTCACATCTCTTTATGGAGCAGAATGCCAGATCTATAGATGATAATAATAACAACACCCAGAGCTTCTTCAGGGGGGCCATTGAATATTGCTTGGCAAGGCATTTTTGCTGTTTCCATAAACACTAGATTAAAATACAGACTGGGGACATTTATATGAATGAGAAACTGAGAGGTTTTGTTAAAAATCCGAATATGTGTGCTGGCTGACCCTATTTCCTGTGTTCTCTCTGTTTTTTATTAAAGGATACGTTTACTGTACTACGCTGAGGCCACTACAGGATTGTTCCTTACTGCATCACCTCATGGGCTAAATGTTGGTGACACCTGTGGCACCATCTGAGCAAGGTGTGCATTAACGACTGCCTGTGTGAATTATGTATAGAAACTACTCCAGTGACGGCTGCTGTGGCATTTAAGTGGTGGGGCAGTATGGGGGATCGCAGCGCGGGGGATGGCAGAGTAAGAGAGGTTAACGCAGGGGGGCCAGCAAGGGGAAAAGATTTAACAAAATAGTTCTGACCTGCATTCTGCAGCATCGGTGCTCTTCTGACCTCTGATCCTCGACTCCCGGCATGCCACAGGGTCCCCCATCCCAATCCAGACACTGCTCTCATGCTGGTATTACCCAGCCTGAGAGCAGAGCTGTGAATTGGGTGAGCACCCTAGTTAGGCGCTCACTAAGGGACTATGACCTTCTGCTTGTTCTCCACCCAGCTGTAAAGTACAGCTTGGGTGGAAAGATCTAAGTGCGCATGACGGTTTGGCCAGCCTTAGACGGCCGTCCATCTGTCCTATGCACTTGAAGCAGTGCCACCACTCCTCCTCCTTCCTGCGGCTGTGTCGACGTGTCGGAATGGAAGGCCCCACCCTCGGATCAGCTGCAGGAAGTAAGCGAGGAAAAATAAAATGATAATAACCTTTGTATTATTACTTTGTTTTCCTATTTAACTGCTCAAAAGCAGTGGTACGACGCAGAGCCGCCGCTTACCTACTCTGCTATCATCTCTCTCCAACGCCCTCTTACCCTCGCTCTAATTCTGTCTCTCACACCCCACTCCCTTTCTATCTCATTTTATTGGGATATTTATATAGAAAAAACCTAATCCGGAGATCTCTACATCTCACTCACTCTCTACCATTCTCTAGGTGTATCTCCACTATGGCTGGACAAAGTGAACTGGTCGAGCGAGGGTTTCTGCCTCCCACCACCGCAGCACCTGAAAAACTAAGGGGCATATTTACAAGCCCCTAGTGCCACCAGAGCATCACTTTTTATGATGCTTCAGGGGTGCGCTATGCAAGCCCATATTTACAAGGCCACGCTAAGCCACTTTGCGTGGCTTTTTGACAGTTAGAAGAGCCTGTTAATCTGAGGCAGAGCCTTTAAAAGGAGGCGTCAATGTGGCGCAATGAAGAGAATACTTTTATTTCTCCATGTTTTTTGCTCTTTCTATATGTGCTGCATTCTGCAGGTACACATAGAAGGAGCAGAGACCATTAATTATTGCATTTGCGCTGGAAGGTGTCCCTTCCCTGCAAGAAAGGCACCCTTGCATCATGGTGCATGGATGCCTGTTTTAGCACTAGGACGCTTTTTTAGCACCAGCACTGGGTTGAGCACAGGGATGTGTTGTATTCTTGTTAATACAGCACATCCATGCATTTTGAAAATGATGACAGCGCACCATAATGTAAGTGGGTCCTTGTTGGTGTCAGGATGACACGTGATAGTCCATCCTGCCGTGCTATACAGAGGCATGACATTATTGAGCCGCTAGCCGATGACCCCCATTTTCTACATTAGAGGTGGACACCACTGGCACTGTTAAATGTCCCTTGGGATATTGGCCCAGATGCATGAAAGGAAAATCTGGTCGCAAAGGGGCAGTGGCTCAGTGGTTAGAGGTGGCAGACCCGGAAGCTGAGATCGACCGTGGACCAGGGTTCGATTCCCTGCCTCGGCGGGTCTCGGGCCCAAAATTCCACGGACTCGACAATTCTCGCTCTGGTGCCTACTCAACTCACGGGGTCACACTCTGCGACTCTGGGCAATAGCTTGCTTAATCTCCACTACGGCCCCTCGCGGCGGGATGCCTGGCTTTCACCTTGTGGACACCCTGCTGGGGTTTCTCACAGGGGAATACCAGGACGGGTTCCCTAAGCAAGCGCCGGGACGCTTACGGGCAGCTGTGCGCTTTACAAGTTCAACACATTTACATTTACATTTACATTTACATTCTCAGAATCTGCCCCTTTGCGACCGGTATTTTTGCATTTAGGATGCATCATCGTTCAGTTAGAACGTTCAGTGCATCTCACAGCAAAGTTCTGTATCACTTGTAGCCTCTTAACCTGATAGTTTGGTATGCCTTCATAGAGTGTGTTTCCCTCGTCTGCACTGCTGGTGATAACGGTTTGAGTGACAATCTTGCGGAAGTAAATGGGCAGCAAGGAAACTGCTTTGCGAAGAAGCTCTAGATTTGATTTACCATTGAGAGTTGATTGTCAGTTATGTTCCTGACAGTGGCGACTGGCATGTCCCGAGTGGGGGCAGGTTTAAAAATAATAATAATGCAATAAATAAACTTAACTTCTTGCAATGAGGCAAAGTTCTCGGTTATCTTTGCACCTTGAGGCAGGCTCCCAAGCCAACCTGGAGCTACTCTCATGCTCATGACAGCAGCACCCTGATTGGAGGGAGAGGCCTCTCACGGTACTCCTGAGGGCACTGGATGCCTGGACTTACTCTCAATCCACCTATCTAAAGACAACCGGGTTGAGAGGTTTAGAGTGCACATGTCTGGCTGTCCGTTGTAAGGAGGCCAGCCAAAGAGACGTGCACACTTTACATAAGCGCCAATGGCAGCTCACCAACCTCCCTGCTGCTGTAACCGCTCACAGGGTCAGACTGATTTGCATATGGCCATGTCTGAACTGGGGTGGCAGAGTGGGCTAAAGAACAGTGATGGATTAAACCCAGATCTGTTGACTGGGTGGGAGTGTTTGATTGGTTCAGATGCTCTGTCCATCACCACCCCCTTTTGTACCGCTCAGCAGGCCACAGCAGCAGTGTTCCTGACACTGCGTTTGAGACAGGCGACAACAAATAAATGGTAATAAATTAGTTTCATTACCAATAATTTTTTTTGGCTTGGGGGGGCATTTCAGCGGGGCGACGCTCCTCCCCAATAACGAGGAGCCGCCCCTGTATCCCGAGATCCTTAGCTGAAGTGGGCGGGACCCTATAATCTGGGCCACCATTCCCAGTACCAGTGTGCAGTATTTTGTTTCCAAATCAGATTACTTTAGTCTTGTCACAGTTTAGTTTCAGGCAGTTTTTACGCATTCAACTGGCAACCCCAAGCAGGCAAGTGTTAAATATGGATTGAATAGTATGAAAGTCATCAGACATGGGGATGATAAGTTGAGTGTCATCAGTGTGGGGCACGACCTTGGAGCCTCGTGAGCTGATCATTTCTGCAGGTGGCAAGGCACACGTTAAAAAGTGTATAACTTAAAGAAAATCCCTAGTGGACTTTGCAAATGATTTTTGAATTGTGGGACTGGGAAGGAGTGAGGCATCCTAACTGGGTGTGCTCGGCCGGAAAAGACTGTAGCCATTTAAGGGCGGAGAGTCAGATGCCAATACCATGTAGTCATTTAAGCAATGTGTCATGGGCAACTGCATCAAAAACTGCTGAGAGATTTAGTAGGATCAGGGCTGCGGAGGATCCCTGGTCCACATGGCAGCTTATGTTGTCCGTGACGGCGATCAGGGAGTCCTCCATGCTATATGTGAGTTTACTGGGTATTTACAAAAATGTACACTTATTCCAAATTATGGAGTACAGGAAAAAACTTGTTAGAGAACTTTATATTATGTTTACTTTCAACGAGTGCTCCTTAATTTGAGCCGGTGATTTCTAGTGCTCGGCACTGGAACTTAATTGTCCATCCAGGACTTGTACCAGTCTGCCACATGGTGGCGCTGTCCATCTAAGTTAGAGGTGAGCACCACAACAGCTGCTTATTAATTCAATACACATAAAAAATGGCTATTGACTGCCGCCCAAGCCATTCTTATGGCTTTGGGGGCCAGGAATAGGCTGAATTGTCACACTTGTAAGAGGGTGATGATTAGTAACTGTGTTGATACAACCATTGGCAGCTCTGGCAGTGACAACATGTGGTGCAAGCTGCAGTGGCTTCCTGACAAGGGCCCTGGCACTTGTTTTTATTTTTACAAATTAAGCATTGCTTTCAACAAATTCCTTGTCTCTTTACCTCTGCCAACTTGCATTTTCTCCTTTTGTTTAATCTTTATCTCTGTCTCTCTTCTATTCCACTCACTCGCTCATTACATTCTTCCAAATCACTTCATTAGTCCTTTGTATTAATTTCAATCTTTAGCTCCGTTCTATTTAACTCTGTCTCACTCCCTCGATCCTGTCTCCTAGCCTCCCTATGTCTGTCACTACTTAACACTGCCTACCTCTCTGTTATATTCCTGTTATATTCCCAACTCCCATCTATCAATTTTAAATCATGCATGTCCTCTCTTGTTCTTTTATGATTGTATCATGCATCATTTTGCCCCAGCTGAGAGGTAGGGCTTCATTTCACATCCAACACTGAACTCGCAGCTGAAGCCATGCATCACTTCTGGTAAAATGAAACAAAGCACATCTGGAAGCCAAATTCTTAACATGCGTTTAACGCAAAAATAGCAGCCAGCATAGCAAATACTCTGGAGATATAGGAGATAGAGCTACCAGAACATCACTTTTAGCGACGTTCTGGTGGCACTTTGCCCTTCTCCATATTTACAAAGTGGCGCTGAGCCACTTTGAGTGGCTTAATGCCTTTTGTAAATATGGCCCCTTTACAAGCATCACTTTGCGTGAAAGGAGCATGCCATGGGTGTTGCTATGGGCGTTCCACTGCAACACCCATTGCATTTTGAAGCTGCCCCAGATTTACAAGGATGTTTAAGTCTGACGCAGCAAGAAAAACTAACGCCATACAAAATGAGGCGTTAGAATGGCACAACGTGGAGTAAAACTTTTATTTTTCCTCGTTTTTCATTTTTCTATGTGTGCTGCAGAATGCAGCACACATACAAAGAGCAACACACCATTAATGATTGTTTATGTGCAGGAAGATTTCCCGCAAGGATGCCTGAGTTGGCGCTAGACAGCGAATTTTAGCACCAACACTAGGGAAACACAGGGGTGCGCCTTATTGTTGTAAATACAGCACATCCCTGCATTTTGGAAATGTTGAAGTGCGGGGCTGCCAAATTTGGTGCAACTTCACACTCCGACATTCCCTTGTACATATGCCCCTAGAGAGGTGCCATTTCACCTTACTAGAGCTCTCACCAAAAATGATCATTTGGAGCATATAGTGCTAAAAAGCATGTACAATTGATCAGTTTATGTACATTTTTTACCCAATTCAAGTATATGGAGTGCAAACATGTGATCGAAACTTGTTACGTTTAGCAAAACTTATTTAATGACCAGGTGCAAAGGATCTTCTCACAGAGAAAATGTGAGACTACTTGAAGCAGAGATACAATACATGAACACACTGCTGAATTCCTTAATTTTTTTAAATCGCACTTCTGGTTGGCAATATCAAAAGCGAGCCTACGCTTTACTGTGAGATGAGAAAAATGTGCAAATAAAGTACCGGAAATTAACTGGTTTCTAGGCCTACTAGAGCCATGAGGCATAGCAGGTATCGAGGCTAAGTGACACTTCAAATTATTAAGAACATGTCTTTCACATATGATTCTAAAATATATCATGTTGTGATACACAGGTACAAAGATACATTGATGTTAAAGCAATGGGAATACAAGATTATGTTTTCACACTTCCAAACCCACAGAGGAGAGGTCCAGCTAAGCAGCATGCCTGCACCTGTGCCCCTCTCTTTCCACTTATGTTTGTCAGTTTTTCAGGAGAGGATTGCAGAGTTCTGCCTCCTGGCCAGCAGAGGGAAGCTATCCCAATCAATTTGAATAAACTACTGTAAAATGTGTATTAATATCAATTTAAGAAACACATTACATAAACTGACTTGGATCTTAGACGTATGGTTTACAGGGGGCAAGCAAAACATGCACTTACCCTCGCCTCCAGCTATGAGCAGAGTAGCAGTGTAAACTTACAAAAGATGGAGACAGTGGTTAATTTGTAAAACATTTAGGGGCAGATTTATGTCGGAGTTGCACCACGTTGACGCCGCCGTTGCGTGATGCAACAGCATGGAAACGTGGCGCATCCCTGCGACCTATTTACAACGTGACGCATCTAGGCAGATGCGTCACGTTGTAAAGCCCTGCGCCACATGAAACCTGCGTCAGGTTTCATGTGGGCGTTCTGTCGCAGGGTGGGCGTTCCTTCGTAGGAAAGCCCCGTAAAACTGACGCAGTGAAATCTACAAGATTTCACGGAGTCAGTTTTACGACGCTGCTGCGTCAAATCCTTACGCCTGCTTGAAGCAGGCGTAAGGAGTGACGCACCACGTTATGTATGGGTGGCCTCTGTACATTGCAGGAGTTGCATCGCACTTGCGACGCTACTCCAGCAATGCGCCGCCTGTACACCACAAGATGCGTCACGCATCTGCCCTTCCTTGCACCATGGTGCGCCGCATTGTAAATGCGGCGCATCTGTGGTGCCGCAAGGAGGGAATTGCGTGACGCATCAGTTCTGGCTCATCCCTGGTGATTTGCAGAGATGCGCCAGAACTCATGAATATGCCCCTTAGTGCCAGGGCCCTTCTCGGAAGGTCACTGCAGCCTCCACCACTCTTACCCAGCCAGCCCTGCCAATAGAAGTACCAGAGGCGCGCCTAGAGCGACATTTCGGGGTGGGGCTATGAAAAAATTTCGGGGGGGTGCTGAAACTTTAAGCAATAGGCTGAGTGGAGCGGCAGGGGCTCTTGGAAGGGGTAAAACAACAACAAAGCCTCATTAACATGCACATGGTCTTTTAAAGACCTGTGAAGTGCTCGGGTGCGGCTGTGTGCGTGTCCGGGAGCTGTCTGAGCCGGGGCTGCCACCCACGACGGGGGAGGGCTGAAGCGCTTTGATTCCAATGGGTGTTGCGCGCCTGAGAAGTACCAACATGACACCTAACCATCGCACTCCAACAGGTGTGACATTTCAGACTGTTCCAGGCCACACAAAGCCAAAACAATGGCATGAGAGGCAGGTATAATTCATTTTCAATGTATGTTGGCTTATTAAACACGGAACTGGTGCTGACAATTAAGTGCCGGTGCCGAGCACCGGAAACCACCAGCACAAATTAAACACTGGATGGAGAGTAACCGTGAACGCTTCTTACCCAAAGAAGAATGGAACAGTGCAAGCAGCACCAATGCAAGCTTCTAACACACACATAATATGTAGAGCATGTGCAGCTGCCTTGCAAGCTTCCCTCATGCACAGACTATGCACAGGACAGGCAGCAGTTGTACAGAAGTCCCAAAAACCACAGAAGACGAGGTGGCACGAGTATTTCAAGGTTCCTTCACAAAGTGAACTGGAACATGGCAGGAGCAGCACTTGCGCCTGCTTCCTTACACATCCAGGACATTCACAGCTCTCACACGCTTCCTTACGTAAAAAGAACTGGTGTAGTAGGTGCAACTCGTGCAAGCTTTTCTCACACATAATATGAGCGTATCGGGATGGTTCAGGACCCAATGCAACATATTTACTGACACAGAACAGAATTTGCTCAGGAGGCAGCAGTGCCAACTTCTCTCAAAAGCCTACTAGGTATAGACAGTGCTTCATTTGTAAACAAATAAGTGTCAGGGCCCCCATTAGGAGGTCACTGCAGCTTGCACAACTCATTGCTCCTGCCAGCGCCACCAATGACAGTACACACACAAGCACTAACATTCACACTCTTACAAGTTTGACAACTCAGAATATTCAATTTTCCCAAAGCTAAAAGTATGGCTTAGGTGGCAGGTATTAGTCTTTTTTTTAATTGTATATTGATTTAATAAACAACTGTTGTTGTGCTCATCCCTAAATTAGACAGACAACGCCACCATGTGGTAAACTGTTATGAGTACCGGTGTTGACAATTAAGTGCCAGTGCCGAGCACCGGAAACCACTGGCTTAAATTAAGCACTGGATATAGCGCCAATGAAGAAGCAGTGCAAGCATCCATCCCTCCACGTCCCCAGCCACCGTGTCAAAGACAGCAGAGTGTTCGCCCCAACAAAGAGCGACCGAGCCTCATCTGTAACCAAAGAAGAGGAGTGGGCCCTCAGTGGAACCGCCATCCATTTCAGAATTTGGACAATACCCTCTTAAAACAAGCATTAGAAATGCAATCGGGCTCGGATTTATTTGAGTTTGAGCTAATGGCATTGTAAATGCCAATGTATTGTTGCTATGTGTTATGGAGTGTGTTCATGTGGTGTGTACTGCTAGTGATCTCCTTGTGAATGTGCGAATATTGCACCACTTGCCTGTGATGTCCTTCTTATGTGTGAGAAGCTTGCACCTCTGCTGCCTGTGGTCTCCTTGTGAGTGTAAGAAGCTTGCACTGCTGCTGCCTGTGATGTCGTTCTTGTGAGTGGGTGAAGATTGCACCTCAGCTGGCTGTGGTCTCCTTGTGAGTGTATGCACTGTCATTGCTAGCCTGTAGATATGCACTGTCATCGCTAACCTGTAGATATGCATTGGCTTCACTAGCCTGTAGGTATGCACCGTCATCGCTAGCCTGTAGATATGCACTGTCATCTCTAGCCTGTAGATATGCGCTGTCATTGCTATCCTGTAGATATGTGCTGTCGTAGCTAGCCTGTAGATATGCATTATCATCGCTAGCTTGTATGTATGCACTGTCATCGCTAGCCTGTAGATATGCTGTCATCGCTAGCCTGTAGATATGCACTGTCATCGCTAGCCTGTAGATATGCACTGTATCGCTAGCCTGTAGATATGCTCTGTCATCGCTAGCCTGTAGATATGCTCTGTTATCGCTAGCCTGTAGATATGCACTGTCATCGCTAGCCTGTAGATATGCACCGTCATCGCTAGCCTGTAGATATGCACTGTCATCGCTAACCTGTAGATATGCATTGGCTTCACTAGGCTGTAGTTATGCGCTGTCATCGCTAGCCTGTAGATATGCGCTGTCATTGCTAGCCTGTAGATATGCTCTGTCATCGCTAGCCTGTAGATATGCACTGTTATCGCTAGCCTGTAGATATGCATTGGCTTCACTAGCCTGTAGATATGCACCGTCATCGCTAGCCTGTAGATATGCACTGTAATCGCTAACCTGTAGATATGCATTGGCTTCACTAGCTTGTAGTTATGCACTGTCATTGCTAGCCTGTAGATATGCTTTGTCATCGCTAGCCTGTAGATATGCACTGGCATCGCTAGCCTGTAGATATGCATTGGCTTCAAAAGCCTGTAGATATGCACTGTCAGCGCTAGCCTGTAGATATGCTCTGTCATCGCTAGCCTGTAGATATGCATTGTCATCGCTAGCCTGTAGATATGCACTGTCATCGCTAGCCTGTAGATATGCACTGTATCGCTAGCCTGTAGATATGCTCTGTCATTGCTAGCCTGTAGATATGCGCTGTCATTGCTATCCTGTAGATATGCGCTGTCGTTGCTAGCCTGTAGATATGCATTATCATCGCTAGCTTGTAGGTATGCACTGTCATCGCTAGCCTGTAGATATGCTTTGTCATCGCTAGCCTGTAGATATGCACTGTTATCACTAGCCTGTAGATATGCATTGGCTTCACTAGCCTGTAGATATGCACCGTCATCGCTAGCCTGTAAATATGCACTGTCATCGCTAACCTGTAGATATGCATTGGCTTCACTAGGCTGTAGTTATGCACTGTCATCGCTAGCCTGTAGATATGCGCTGTCATCGCTAGCCTGTAGATATGCTCTGTCATCGCTAGCCTGTAGATATGCTCTGTCATCGCTAGCCTGTAGATATGCATTGGCTTCACTAGCCTGTAGATATGCACCGTCATCGCTAGCCTGTAGATATGCACTGTCATCGCTAACCTGTAGAAATGCATTGGCTTCACTAGCTTGTAGTTATGCACTGTCATTGCTAGATTGTAGATATGCTCTGTCATCGCTAGCCTGTAGATATGCACTGGCATCGCTAGCCTGTAGATATGCATTGGCTTCAAAAGCCTGTAGATATGCACTGTCATCGCTAGCCTATAGATATGCTCTGACAATGCGAGCCTGTAGATATGCATTGTCATCGCTAGCCTGTAGATATGCACTGTCATCGCTAGCCTGTAGATATGCACTGTATCGCTAGCCTGTAGATATGCTCTGTCATCGCTAGCCTGTAGATATGCTCTGTTATCGCTAGCCTGTAGATATGCACTGTCATCGCTAGCCTGTAGATATGCTTTGGCTTCACTAGCCTGTAGATATGCATTGGCTTCACTAGCCTGTAGATATGCACTGTCATCGCTGGCCTGTAGATATGCATTGGCTTCAAAAGCCTGTAGATATGCTCTGTCATCGCTAGCCTGTAGATATGCTCTGTCATTGCTAGCCTGTAGATATGCATTGTCATCGCTAGCCTGTAGATATGCACTGTCATCGCTAGCCTGTAGATATGCTCTTTCATCGCTAGCCTGTAGATATGCTCTGTCATCGCTAGTCTGTAGATATGCACTGTCATCGCTAGCCTGTAGATAAGCATTGGCTTCACTAGCCTGTAGATATGCACTGTCATCGATAACTTGTAGATATGCATTGGCTTCACTAGCCTGTAGATATGCATTGTCATCGCTAGCCTGTAGATATGCACTGTCATCGCTAGCCTGCAGATATGCATTGGCTTCGCTAGCTTGTAGATATGCACTGTCATGCTAGCCTGTAGATATGCTCTGTCATCGCTAGCCTGTAGATATGCACTGTCATCGCTAGCCTGTAGATATGCATTGGCTTCACTAGCCTGTAGATATGCACTGTCATCGATAACTTGTAGATATGCATTGGCTTCACTAGCCTGTAGATATGCATTGTCATCGCTAGCCTGTAGATATGCACTGTCATCGCTAGCCTGTAGATATGCATTGGCTTCGCTAGCTTGTAGATATGCACTGTCATGCTAGCCTGTAGATATGCTCTGTCATCGCTAGCCTGTAGATATGCACTGTCATCGCTAGCCTGTAGATATGCATTGGCTTCACAGGCCTGTAGATATGCACTGTCATCGCTAGCCTGTAGATATGCATTGCCTTCACAAGCCTGTAGATATGCACTGTCATCGCTAGCCTGTAGATATGCTCTGTCATCGCTAGCCTGTAGATATGCACTGTCATCGCTAGCCTGTAGATATGCACTGTCATCGCTAGCCTGTAGATATGCATTGGCTTCACTAGCCTGTAGATATGCACTGTCATCTGCACTCTGCACCGCCACTATGCACCGCCACTCTGCACCACCACTCTGCACCGCACCTCTGCACTGCCGCACTGCCACTCTGCACCGCCACTCTGCACCGCCACTCTGCACTGCCACTCTGCACCGCCACTCTGCACCGCCACTCTGCACCGCCACTCTGCACCGCCACTCTGCACCACCGCACTGCCACTCTGCACCGCCACTCTGCACCGCCACTCTGCACCACCGCACCGCCACTCTGCACCGCCACTCTGCACCGCCACTCTGCACCACCGCACCGCCACTCTGCACCGCCACTCTGCACCGCCACTCTGCACCACCGCACTGCCACTCTGCACCGCCACTCTGCACCGCCACTCTGCACCGCCACTCTGCACCACCGCACTGCCACTCTGCACCGCCACTCTGCACCACCGCACTGCCACTCTGCACCGCCACTCTGCACCGCCACTCTGCACCACCGCACCGCCACTCTGCACCGCCACTCTGCACCGCCACTCTGCACCGCCACTCTGCACCACCGCACCGCCACTCTGCACCGCCACTCTGCACCACCGCACCGCCACTCTGCACCGCCACTCTGCACCGCCACTCTGCACTCTGCACCGCCACTCTGCACTCTGCACCGCCACTCTGCACTCTGCACCGCCACTCTGCACCGCCACTCTGCACTCTGCACCGCCACTCTGCACTCTGCACCGCCACTCTGCACCGCCTCTCTGCACCGCCACTCTGCACCGCCACTCTGCACTCTGCACCGCCACTCTGCACCGCCACTCTGCACCGCCACTCTGCACCTCTGCACCGCCACTCTGCACCGCCACTCTGCACCTCTGCACCGCCACTCTGCACCGCCACTCTGCACCGCCACTCTGCACCGCCACTATGCACCGCCACTATGCACCGCCACTCTGCACTCTGCACCGCCACTCTGCACCGCCACTCTGCACCGCCACTCTGCACCGCCACTCTGCACCGCCACTCTGCACTCTGCACCGCCACTCTGCACCGCCACTCTGCACTCTGCACCGCCACTCTGCACCACCACTCTGCACTCTGCACCGCCACTCTGCACCGCCACTCTGCACCGCCACTCTGCACCGCCACTCTGCACCGCCACTCTGCACCACCATATTGCACCGCCATTCTGCACCGCCACCCTGCACCGCCACTCTGCACTGCCACTCTGCACCACCGCACTGCCACTCTGCACCACCGCACTGCCACTCTGCACCACCGCACCGCCACTCTGCACCGCCACTCTGCACCGCCACTCTGCACCGCCACTCTGCACCGCCACTCTGCACTGCACCGCCACTCTGCACCGCCACTCTGCACTGCACCGCCACTCTGCACCGCCACTCTGCACTGCACCGCCACTCTGCACCGCCACTCTGCACTCTGCACCGCCACTCTGCACCGCCACTCTGCACCGCCACTCTGCACCACTGCACTGCCACTCTGCACCACTGCACCACCACTCTGCACTGCACCGCCACTCTGCACCCCCACTCTGCACCCCCACTCTGCACCGCCACTCTGCACCGCCACTCTGCACCGCCACTCTGCACCGCCACTCTGCACTCTGCACTGCTGCACTCTGAAACTGCACTCTCAACTCTCAAACTGCACTCTCAACTCTCAAACTGCACTCTGCACTCTCAATCTGCACTCTCAAACTGCACTCTCAAACTGCACTCTCAACTCTCAAACTGCACTCTCAACTCTCAAACTGCACTCTCAAACTGCACTCTCAATCTGCACTATCAAACTGCACTCTCAATCTGCACTCTCAATCTGCACTCTCAAACTGCACTCTCAAACTGCACTCTCAATCTGCACTCTCAAACTGCACTCTCAAACTGCACTCTCAAACTGCACTCTCAAACTGCACTCTCAATCTGCACTCTCAATCTGCACTCTCAAACTGCACTCTCAAACTGCACTCTCAAACTGCACTCTCAAACTGCTCTCAACCAGCACTCTCAAACTGCACTCTCAAACTGCACTCTCAAACTGCACTCTCAAACTGCACTCTGATTCTGCACTCTCAAACTGCACTCTGCACTCTCAATCTGTAATATTCAATGTTTTGATATAGTTTACTGCGTATTTGAGCTTGAACGTCACCATTTAACAATAACGAGTTTTAGTTTGTCAGACTTTCATAGTCTATGCCCTATTCAGTCCCTAAGAATGCAAAAATCTGTTAGTTATTTAATTAAAATTCTAGTAAATAACCTCATCTTTCAGTTCTTAATTAACCACCAAAGCCCCTTCTCCATTCACAGAAGAAGCTTCGTTGTGCTTCTTTTAATGTTTTTGCTGATGTGTGTACTACTTGCCCATGCACGTGGACTCTGGAGCACGAACCAATAGAAGACGGTTTTCGCATGACTGCCTTTTGTGAGAAGGGAGGGCGAAAGATGTAATTGTGCTTTCTGTGTGGAAGCGTTTTAAAATGCAGACGGCACGAATTAAAATGTATGAAATATTTTAACACACAAAAATATATTTTATATTCTTCTTGAGCATGCCCCATTCCTTTGCTTACCTTCAGTAGCTTTACCGAAAAAAATGGAACCTGCAAGTTAACCTTAAAACCTTCGTCATCAGTTATCTTTTAAAAGTTGGCTACTCGTGACTCCGCCAGCATGCCCTCTACAATGGAAAAACATATCCATACAGGTGAAGTGTCGGCCCCCATTTCTTGCTGTCTCAGCGCCGGATGAGTGAGGCTAATGAAGCCCTTTCCCGGCCTGGCATGCAGCAGCTGCGCGAAGAGCGCTGCTGAATGGTGAACGCGCCCGGCCATCTGGATTCACTTACGGAGGCACCCTGACAGCTCCTAATTATAATTAATGTACTTCTGTGCGCACACACGCACAAAATATGCCAAACATGGCGGACGAAAACTACATTTAGCCTATCACGTCAAGGCTACTACAAAGACACCACAGCGAAGACGAATCACTGGGCAGATGACAAAAGACACTAAGGAATGTGTCTGGCCAAAGCCCTAGAGATACTTTTTTTTCTCTTTAACATTAGGAGCTCGAAGCTCCACCCACTTCGTGGGCGTAGGCCAAGCCCTAAAAAGGCCAGAGCATCCTCTTCTAATGAGGAATAATGTTACAGCACAGACGAATGTGGTACATGCTGTAAAGACAGACATCACATCTCCGCAGAGTAGAACAGGCAATTTTGGTTCATCACTTATGCTGACGGCTGGGAATACCTTGAATTGGGCCCTGTGAAACTACACATGCACATTTGTCTTCCTGTGGAAATTTTTCCTAGAGAGTGCTCCTCAAGTGAACATCTCACACAAGACAATGTTCACCTGCCTTTCTATCACAGCACAATGCAACTTTTTTTTTATAGCTTTGCGCTCATACATTTTTTGCATAAGTGTGACCAATGACATAATTGACACATGTCCACAGAAAATACTGTGTTGGTGTAGTTTTTGCCGGTTGCGCAATTGATTTCCATGCAGGATTGTGTTGCACTAATTTTGCTAAATCTTGATCCACTGGAAATCCTTATTTGGTTCATAGATTACTTTAATCAAATCAATAAAAAATATTAGCTGTCACTACACACAGAATTGCAGAAAAGGTGATAAAATTGCTGTGTCATTTCACTAAAACCATAGAGTTAGCGGAAGTGAGATGACAAGACACAGAATTTAACGTTTACGATGGACTACTGCACATTGTTTTTCATCTTTATTGAGAACTCAAGGCTGAAGCATGTCAATGAACAGTGACTGAAAAAACAGAGCATCACCCACTAATATTCACTGATCCTTCACGAAATTCTGCAAAATCCGGCTAGAAAAATAAGCTTGCAAAAAAAGACAAATTTATTGCACCTGCAAAATTTCTCCTGAGGGTGAATTTTGCGTGTTTCACGTTTTGGCAGAATGGCTCCTCACCACTAAGTGTGTCTACCTTGTGTTATTCTTACAAAGCACTCATGAAAAGCAATGACTTAGTGGATGTATCTGCAAATGCGATCACGTGTTGATCATAAAAACGTTATATGGGGATGCTTTGTCTGAACACAGGGGCATATTTATAAAAAAGTCAGAGTGCGAAGCTGCGCCAAATTTGGCAGCGCCGCTTTCTGACATTTTGAAAACGCAGTGATGTGCTGTATTCACAAGAATGTGGTGCACCCCTGTGTTCCCCCTAGTGCTCGTGCATAAAAAGCTGCCTAGCACCAGCACAGGCTCCCTGCCGCCATGTTGCAAGGGTGCCTGCACTGCACCGACGATTGCTTATGTGTAGGAAGCGACACCTTCCTGCACATAAACAATCAATAATGGTTATTTCCTCTTTCTATGTGTGCTTACGAATGCAGTACACATGGAAAGAGCAAAAAATGAGGAGAAATTAATAATTTATACTTGTATCGCCATTCTAACGCTTGCCATTCCATGGCATTCATTTTTAGTGCTGCGCAGCCTTTTAAATCTGGGGCAGCGTCAAAAAGCAATGGGTGTTGTGGGGGAACGCCCTTTGGACGCCCCTTTGCCGCAGAGAACTGCGACGGAGAGGGGCTTATTACAAGGTGGCCATTAAGCCGCGCTAAGTGGCTTGACGTCACCTTGTAAATATGGAAAATAGCGCTACTCCACCGCAGCATAAAAAAAAGTGACACTCCGGTGGCGATAGGGGCTTGTTAATAGGCCTCACAGTTTATAATTGACCCCATGGCCCAAAAGGTCTTTCTTTCTGAGATCTCTTGACAAATCTTTTCACACTGGCACAGCATGGTGCAATCCATGCATTCCTTCTCTCTGTCAACAAATAACTTGGTTTACCACAATTATCTCCTCTGGCTTGCAAATAGCCCACCAGACTCTGAAAATTGGGCAATGATTCTGTACAGGAAATAATCTATGGCATGGATTGACCTCTGGAGATTCCCACGAGATGAACAATATTTCATTGTTTACATTTCATAGATTTTTCAGAACAAAAATGTTCTTAACGCTATGAAGGCTGAGCCAAAGACAACAAGATCCTGCATCTAGTTGGGCCCCCCTGTGGTAGTTTGGACCATGTCTCCTTTGGCGGACATTTTGATTTTTGTCTAACACCATGATCATTTTTTGTTACCATGTATGTAATCCTGGAATGAGTTCTAATAATATTTGGTGGCAGTGGAGTCTCAGTCGGCTATTGTTTTACATTTTAAATGTAGAGTTGGGTTACCTTCTTGTTGAAAAGTATATTACCCGAATAACAAGTTCTTACAATTTTGATAAAATGATCAATTTGGAAATAAAAACAATAACAGAGAGGAAGTCACTCCTCAGTTTTCCAAAAGAGGACTTTGTCTGCACTGTGTCTGTGGCTGCTTCCTCGCTCCTCTGCCTGTCTCCCCCCCCCCTCTCTCTCTCTCTCTCTCTCTCCCTCTCACACTCACACTCACACTCTCACACACACACACACACACACACTCTCTATATAGCTCCCTTTTGCTCCTTCTCTCCTTCGGGGCTGCTTTTGCCCTACTGACACTGTTCCGTTCTGCCTTTTTGTTTATAACTTTCCTGTTTCATTTGCTCATCTGTGCTAATTCTTTCTTGCCCCTCTTGCTTTTCTGCCCATTTTTATTTTTGTCATTTTTACTCGTTTCTGCCCGTTTTCTCTCTGGCACTTTCATTCGTTTTTGCTTGCTCTCTCTTTTCTTTGTTCCCTCTGACACAGTTTTGCTCTTTCTGTTTTGTTCTTTGTTTTACACACTTTTTCTCTTTTCTGCTTTGGTCACTCTTTGGCACACTTTTGTTCCTTTTTGCTTCGTTCACTCTTGAACACAGTTTTGCTCTTTTCTACTTTCTGACATTTTTTTTACTCTTTTCTGCTTTGTTTCTCGCTCACTCCTCTTCTTTGGCCTTTTTTCTGGCTCCCCTGCTTCCCAGTGGCGGCTTGCAGAGGGAGTGCTGCGGGCGGTGAGGTGAGGCGGGGGAGAGGCTGGGTGGGGGGTTAGTGGAGTCGAACGTTTGACGGCCAGGAGTAAAGTAAGTAAATAAATAAATCAAACTATTTACCTACCGTTCACTGTATCGCCAACTCTGCGATGCAGCGAACGCAAGTTAAATCGTTTTATTTATTTATTTACTTGTTTTACTCCTGGCCGTCGTCCATCCAACTCCACTACCCCACCGCCCTGCCCCTCCCCCGCCCTCCCCCGCCTCACCGTCCTGCAGCACTCCCTCTGCGAGCCGCCACTGCTGCTTCCCACACTCCCTCCCTGTATCACTCTCTGCTCTCTTCCCCACTCCCAGGACCTACTTAATGGCAGCTGGAGTGCAGATGCGTGCAGCGAGATGCTGCTGGTACACCCAAGGTATACAAAGGCAAGCCCGTCTGCACCCTACTCTGTCCCACACATGCCCAGCACCAGGAACACTTGCCCTCCCCCATCTGATGCTACCCCTCAGCAACCCTCCATGCTCTTACACTGCTTGCCGTGCTGCTGCACTGCACCACACAACACTGGAGGGGTGTTATCCAGGGGCGGCTCCTCCACTAGGGAGGAGGAGCGTCGCCCCACTGCTTTCTCGAGAAGCAGAAACATAAAATGGTAATAACTACCATTTTATGTTTCAGCGTCTCGCACTGCGAGAAAGCAGAACGGTTTAGTTGCCGGCGGGCGGGTGGCCGGGGATGCTCTGCAAGCTGGGCTGGGCAGGGGAGGAGTGGTGTGACCACTCCAGAGCAGCAGCGCTCTGTGCAGATAACAGCGGTGGGGCCGCATTGGGGGGATGTCGAGGGGCGATGCAGAGGGAAAATGTTTTATTTAATTTTCCCTCTGCATCGTCCCTCTAAATCCCCTCCAAAGCTGTCCCACCGCGCCACCGCTGTTTCCTGCATGGACCGCAGCTGCTCCCGAGTGCGCATGACTGGTTTGGTCGGTCCTCTAAGGCCGACCAAACCAGTCATGCGCACTCTGCACACTCTGCCCTTCTGCCCTTCTCCATGCAGACTGCAATGCAGCCTACATGGAGAACAAATAAACACCCTCTCCTCGCGTGACCCTACTCCCCGCACGACCCCCTGCCTCCCCACCCGCGAGTCATGCTGTCCACGACTGGTGTTATTCTCATACTCTGTCCCACAACCAATGCTCATTACTCCAGCCCAGAAAGCACCCAACACCAGCTCTGTCACACCCACATTCTGCAGCCACTGACAGCACAACACAACAGGATATTAGGTAAAATGCATAAACTTTGCCAGCACCATCGCAGATTTCACCACACCCTCATTCTCGACTCAAGCAACTTCATCCTTTCTAAGGAGCTGAACCTCCACCTGGAAGACCTGCAGACCCAAACACAACTACATTACTTGAAAACCTATGAAACCTAGGTGGTCTCACTCAGAGTGTGAAAGGACACACACACTTTGTCAGACATGTCTTGGAATTGATCTTCACCACCTTCGACAACATCTTAGTTGAAAAGCCCATTCTAATCACCAGAATCAACCACGCCTTCATAAAATTCACCGTCCCAGTCCCACATCATCAAAGAACTAACACACTAATGTGAGCCCACCGAGATCGGAACAACATCCGGGAGGAAGAATGGAAGTCTGAACTCATAGAACAGCGGCCCGGTCCCAGGATGTTTGCTTCCAGTCCAGGGAAGACATGGTATGGCAGTTCGGGCTGGATTGTTCCCATGAGGAGCAGGGTCAAGACTGATTTGCATATGGCTGGGTCTAAACTGGGGTGCCGTAGCGAGTAAAAGAACATTGGAGCATATTATCAAGCCAGGCGATAAAATTATCGCTGCTTTATCGGCAGAAAACTGCAGATAAAGTGGCGATAATGGGCTTGATAATATGCTCTATGGAATTCCAATCGAAGCCCATGTTAGACGTGAAGACATCTAACATGGGCTTCGATTGAAATTCCATAGAGCATATTATCAAGCCCATTATCGGTGCTTTATCGGCAGTTTTCTTCCGATAAAGCGGCGATAATTTTATCGCCTGGCTTGATAATATGCCCCAATGTATTTAACCCAGATCTCTTAACTGGGGGGAAAGTTTGATTTGCTCTGTATTCCGTCCCATCATCTGTGTGTCTTTTACTTTCACCAGAGTGCAGAATTTTATTTGGTAACTTTTGATCCATTTGAGCTAGAAACATTTATTTCTGTTGAAATCCTCAAATTTTGCAGAGGGTGGTGAAATATATGGCACGTGCAGCAAATCCACAATAATGCGCAAAACCTATTGTCGACAAAATCCCTCAATTCCGCAGCGCTGGAGTATATCCCTGTCACTCTTTCTAAAAGGTCTGTTTGTGAGACACATATTAGTGTGATACAATCTAACTGGCCCTTTCACTTGTCTGTAAGGCTATAAGATTGGTAGACGTGTCATCATTCATGCTGAGATCCTGAAGGTGTTGTTCATATCTAGCTGTGCTCTTTTGGCCACAATGCCATTTATTCCCCCCTTGTTTTTTTCAAAGTATCACGACAATCATTTGTAGACCGTGCACCTGGTTCCCAAAGCTATTTGTATGTGTAAGTGTAGTGTACATGCACATATATATATTTTTTTTTCAAAGGGGAAACTACTTTTGGATTTCACAGATAGATGAGCATTTGTAAAAGCATTAACTCAAGCAAAGATTTTGTGTGAAGAATTGTACGTACAGATGGCTTTTCCTCACTTGCTATGTGAGATTCTCGAAGATCCACATATTTACATGTTTGTGGGTTTTCATAAACCCTCCCTTGTGGGAGAGGTGTGGCGCCGCGGCCAGGGCGACTGACGCTGGAATCTGGAGACCACAGTTCGATCCCTGGCTCCGGCGGCAGGTTAGCCCAGCACCATGTGACTCTGGGCAATAGCTCGCTTAATCTTCCCGACGGCCCCCAGCGCCTAGAGACCCTTACGGGTGATTGTGCGCTTTACAAATGTGGACTTTTACTTTTACTTCTCTGAAAAAGCAGACTTACTCCTGACAAAGGCATCAGTCATGTAAAGAAAAAGTAAATGCTTGGGACCCTATTTATAATAGGGATGGACAATGATTTCCATTCTGCTGGGGGATTTTGCAGAGTTTTGCCCACTCCAAGCTCTGCGTAAAGCGCAGAGTTCCAAAAAACTCAGCAAAGCGGCGTGGAGCGGAGTTTTTCCTCTTGCGCAGCTCGCCAAAGTTAAGTCGGTGAGCGCGTGTGAGGAAAATCATATGCTAGTGCTTGATCACCTCTCGATGAGATTTCTCACCGCAGGTGGTCAAAACCTGCTGCTCGTGTTGAGGATGCTGCCGCTCGAGTAGAACATCTATTAGAGAGGCAGAAAGAAACAGCGCCCTCGTGTGCTGCATGTGGTGCCGTTTGTGCTGATTTTACAGCGTGGGACAAACTCTCTGCACTAAAAATCAGATCGAGCAGTGGGACTTACCGCACTCTGCTGCTTGTGGAACTCTGCAGAGCACGTGGAGTTTTTTCTGCACTTCGCGACGTTCTGTATAACAGAACTCAGTGAACTCCGCCCAGGCCTAATTTACAACAGTAAATATGGATGCAAACTTAAGTTTAAGAGCAAATTTACCTCTTCTATGCATTTCACAAATTTACAAAGGGATTCCTGGCTGGTGTAAGCTCATTTACAGGGGCAGAGATCTCCACCACGAGTACAAAGATCTCAGCAGCTATAAATCCACTCAAATGGGTGTGTCAAGGTGTGGATTGATTTGAAAGTTTTGGAACGTCTACAAACATGGAAATTTGTCTGCAATCCAAAACTTTGATCTGACTCCTTCCCACCCTGATAATGATTTCAGATTCACTCCTGCACTGGGCGGGCATTACTTTCCTGGGACAAACCATCCCTACATTTGATGGGGGTCCAGAAGAATGGCTTTCTCCACACCAAAAAAGAATTTACCCGCAAAGAAAAAAGTGCATTTTCACAAGTGAATCCATTCTCACTGTGTGGAGTTCTCCACCATAGAGTACTCTGCACAGAAGGAGTGGAAACAAAGTTTGGCATCACGTGATTCTCAATTGACTCTGTAAGGACATTTGCATCAGTGGCAGCTTTACATGGTGGTTTCATTCAGAATCGGTGAATTACAAATAGCAGCAAATCTGCACTCACACGTACAAAATCTAAAACAAAATTGTGACGAGGGCCTTTAAGATGTGCATTTACACTTATTTGGCAGATTTTAAGTGCACATTTGCTCATGTAAAAATAGAACTGGCATCTTTTACAGGCATACTTCTGTGTGCTTTTGCAAATTCCTGAAAATTATTAACATCCACACATATGCGGTCTGTGGAAGCAGATATGACTTTCTTTGCTGATTTTGCGTTTTGTGTTTTGATAAACAAAACGTCTCTGTTCTAACCAGCAGAGACTGTTCCATGAAAACACAACTCGATTTCTTGCTGAGGGAATGATTTATTCAGACCAGCCCTTTCACAAACACACAAAAAGTATGCCAACTGTCATTTTTTAGAAAATGCAGCATTTAATTTCAAGTTGTTTTTGCCTAATAAATTTAGTGGCGGTCTGTTTTTTAATTAATTATCCATCGATACCTGAAGATATGGGCACCAAAAGCAGCCAAATGTATAATGCTTGATGAATGGTCAGAAACTTTTTGGGCGATAATTGGACAGATATCCCCTTAATTCACTGAACAGAGGGAATAGGTGATAAATTAGACACATTGGGGCAAATGTACAAAGAAATGGCGGAGTGAGACGTAAGCCTTCCTGGCTTAACGCCGCCCTCCGCCACTTCAGAAACATATATACAAAAATAGGGTGCAGCCCTGCGTTTCCCCCTGCGCTGGTGCTATACTTTGCATCCTTGCACCAACGCAGGCACCCTTGTACCATAGTGCAAGGATGTCTGCTTGCAGGGGAAGATTGTTTATGAGCAGGAAGGTCCCCCTTCCTGGACATAAACAATCTTTAAATGCTCTTTTGTAACTTCTATGTGTTCTGCTTAATGCAGCCCACAAGAAAGTTTAAAAACAGCATTTATTAAAAATTTGTGTTTATGTGCAGGAAGGGGAACCTTCCTTCACATAATCAATCATTGTTTTTTTGCTTTTTTAATTTGTGCTGCACAAAGCAACACACCTGAAAACAGCAAAAACTAGGAGAAATTAAACATTTCTCGTCATTGCGCCAGGGTAAGACCAGGTTTTCCCTGGTCTTAATTCTGGCGCTGCCTCCTATTTACGCCTCCCTTGTAAATAGGAGGCAGCCTCAGAATCAATGGGTGTTGCGGTGGAATGCCCAAAGCAATACCCATTGCCCTCCCCTTTCACACTAAGCATAGCGTGAAAGGGGGCCTTATTAACAAGGCAACGTTAAGACATGTTAAGTGGCTTAACGCTGACTTGTAAATAGGCCAAAGCTCCTTTCGCCACAGGAACGTAATGAAAAGTGACATATAGCGAATTAATATGTATACCATAGGTTAATAGTATGCATATGCACCATACATCAGCAAGCGACATTTGTATAAATAAAAGAGTTTATGACCTTTTCTATTATTGACCATTTCCTGACTCACAAACACCCCACTTTTCTTTGCAGTCTACATGCCAATCAATGACACCTTCTCACTCTACTTAGCAGTGCGAGTCTCCATGGATGTCATTTGGAGGTAGTCAGGGGTCGCATCTGTGATCTCTAGCTTGCTCCCTGCTACTCCTGGCAATTCTTTTATGACCCTTGGCCTCAAAAGCCCCCTCTGAGGCCAGGGGTCACAAAGGAAATGCCAGGAGTAGCAGAGAGCAAGCTAGAGGCCACAGCTGCGACCCCTCACTACCTCCAAATGACATTTTGCCCCCTTTGAGGCCAGGGGATGCCAAAGAAGTGCCAGGAGTAGCAGGGAGCAAGCTAGAGGTCACAGCTGCGACCCCTTCCTACCTCCAAATGACATCCATCCAATCCCTAATCCTTTACAGAACTTGACAATGGATTTGCATCCTCTTCTGCTTCAACCCCATCCGTGTGATATAGAATTCATCTTGAATAATGAGGTTTGATATGCCAGCACTTGCAAATGTAAAAGGTATAGCAGGTAAGAAATCCCTGGGTCAGTGAAAATAATTATTCCTCTATGCACAATCCTCACCCTCTACAACCTTTTATTGCAGGATTTCATCCCAAAAGGAAGGCAGGGACACCAATTTCGGGTATGTAAATTTTCAACAAGCAACACTCATTTTGTAGCTTCAAGGATTCCAAACAAAAAGCTCAGAGAATGTTGCTTTAAACACTGGTCCAAACCATAGCTTTTATTTTATATAGGGCTCAATATCACAGTTTTGCAATTTATAAGTACTGTCTATAGGGTGAGTGGATGTGGTGTGAAGCCAAAAATGTCGACACAGGAACTGGGGAACTGGGTTTGAGTCTTTGCATCGCCTCAGCATCCCATGAATCTGAGCAAATCAGCTAGGGTCTGATTCACAAAGGTTCTCTGAACTCGTGGCACGGGTCCCACATTACAGTAGAAAGTCTTCAAGCAGGCCATGTTCAACTTAGTCCTCTCATGCTTTCTGGAAGAGCCCCCACACCTCCCCTCCACGGTGTGGACTACTGTCTCGGGGGCAGGAGGGTGACAACAATGAGGTGGTTAGGAATAGCGCCTAAATACAGGCCTCTGCCTCAGACAGCATTCCATGGGATAGCCTTGTGCCCAAACGATGCAATTTCTAAAAAATGAACTGCACTCTGGAGATGAGCAGGCCTGGAGCCAGTGCGTATTGTTTTGTTTTTGTTGGTGTTGTGAAACTATTGGCTTGCACTGTGGGAAGTCTACTTGTGCCTGTCACTCGAGCTCCCTAGCAAAGCTTAGGAAAGGATTCAGACCAAATGTAGCCTCCCTAGTCTTAGGGAGGAGCAGTAGACCCCCTCGCTCTATGTTAAATGCTGACTCAGACAATTTATAGGCTTCAAGCCAGTAGGTTGTCTTAGTACAGCTGATCTATAGCTTGGTGGACTAATGCATCCTATACAGGGCTGAATTGGCTGTACAGGGCATTGGGAGTTTCTCGTGAAGGCCGGAGGCCGGTTGTGCAGCAGTGGGGCCAGTTTTGTACCTGGGGCCCGGTTTTGCAATGGTGCTGCAATATTGGCCCTAGTAACAAAAGCAGCAGTGCTTCACACTTGCACCCCCACACACTCTAGGGTCAAAATAATGAAGTAATACTATTACAAAACTGTGCCGCATTATCCCACATGACTTTTCTTGCCGCATAATTTACTCACCCCTGTTGCATAATTTGGTCCGGTCATGCCCCACAATTCCAGTGGCCCTGGATATCAGCCCCATGGCCCAATGTGACATGGCTTATGTGAGTTGTGATCCTATTGTGTTTTTATTAAGCGCTACTCACATTTGAAACAAAAATATATTCAAATATTCCCACAAGCAGTAATTACCAGGGCTTCAGTAAAACTGGCTACTGAAATATCAATATCACAGAGTGCGTTTTTTCTATGATGCAGTTTTACCTTCACATTATGAGGTCTGTGGATTGGAATGAGGGCTACACAGCAACCTTTCTACGCTTCTAAGCTAGGAAAAGTGTTATTTTTCCTGGCACAATGTCACTCTGCTTTACCTGGTGAAATTTGTGAGGGGAAATACCATGGGCGAGTATGAAACTAATACACATCTAGGAATCCGAAATTTTGTTTGCACCTAATTTTTTGGTGGCACTTGAAATTAAAGCTCTAGTGTGAAACATTCAAAGGTGAAAAAATATTTAGATGCCATTTTCATCTACTGCAGCCACAAGTATCTCTTTCATACTTAAAGGAGTAACTCAGGGCCCGATTCACAGAACTAACTTAAGACAAAATCCTAAACTTACTATCATTTTCGTATTCACAGAAGGCACTTACTCATTTCGGTATTCACAGAAGTTAGGAGTCCTAACTTTAGGACTCCTAAATGCCTTCTGTGAATACCGAAAGCTTTAAAGTTAGGATTTTTCTCAGTTTAGGAGTAGTAACTTTAGGACTCCTAAATGCCTTCTGTGAATACTGAAAGTCTTAAAGTTAGGATTTTTCTCATTTTAAGGACAAAATCCTAAACTTACTACCATTTTGCTATTCACAGAAGACACTTAGGGCCAGATGTACGAACACATTTTCCCATAGACACAGAATGGGTAAAACAGCTTGATACATCTGGCCCTTACTTATTTTGGTATTCACAGAAGGCACTTACTCATTTCGGTATTCACAGAAGTTAGGACTCCTAACTTTAAGACTCCTAAACTGAGAAAAATCCTGACTTTAAGACTTTTGGTATTCACAGAAGGCATTTAGGAGTCCTAAAGATAGGACTCCTAACTTCTGTGAATACCGAAATGAGTAAGTGCCTTCTGTGAATACCAAAATTAGTAAGTGTCTTCTGTGAATACCGAAATGGTAGTAAGTTTAGGATTTTGTCTTAAATTAGTTCTGTGAATTGGGCCCTCAGAATGCAGGTCAAAGGGAAACCGTTTCAGTTATATTTTAGCAGATTTGATAGATGCTCTCTTCACTTTCAGGCAGTAAAGAAATGCACTTGCGGTTTTACGTTGAGCCAACCAGACTCCACAAGCTGTTTGCAAACGTCCTATTTTGGAGTTACATAGAAACTACAGAGGCTTAAAGCCCACCCATTGCTTACCAATGGTTGGGTTTATTGTGACTCTCATTTGCTTGCATGGTTCTTGTTCGGTGGATTGCCTGGTCTATCTTGTTCCATTTTTGTTTGCCCATTTCCTGGAGCATAGCCTCTTTACCATCCTCTTGATTTGGCTGTATTTTTCCACGGCTCACTTCTAAGGAACGACTTTTTGATTAAGCACTCCATGAGAGTCATGAGAGTGCATGTGTTTTCCCGCACTTTCCATTTCCCCTGCGCTGCCCCTGAAATTGCCCCTACGAACAGTTTCTCTTGTGTACTTCTTAGCAGCGGCTGCTGACAAAATAAAATAGTGAGGAAGTGCGGCGGCAAATGATAAACAAAAACACTTTCCTGCTAATCCCACAGCCGTTCCCGCTACCAGCCGCCTCAGTGCTTCTCTCTTCTGTAAGTTCCTGGGCCAGCAAAGGCTCCCAGACTCCGCACACAATCCTGACTCTGCTCTCAAGCTGTGAGAGCAAAGCCTGAATTGGTCTGAGCAGCCTGGTTAGGCACTCACTAAGGGACTGGGATCTTGTGCCATTTTTCAACCCAGCTGTACAATACAGCTGGGTTGGAGAAATTCGAAGTGCCATGTCTGTTTTGCCGGCTGAAGACGGACGGCCAAACTGTAATGTGCACTTCCAAGTGCCCTCCACTCCTCCTCCCAGTCCCTGCACTGTCAAGAGAGGATTGCCTGGCCCCGTACTAGACTAATGCAAAAAAGACAATTGATGGACGAATGCAGAATAATGTCATACATTCACCCCATTACAGAGATCTGGGCCTAAATCCATTGTTTTTTTGCTCACCGTGCCACCTCAGTTTGGACCCAGCCATATACAAATCAGTCTTGACCCTACGCCCAAAGGGAACAGTCCAGCCCGAACTGCAAGGCCAGGTCCTCCCTGGACTGGAAACAAGCATCCTAGGTACGGTTTCAGGGTTTCACCACTCATCAGTTAAGATAGCTTGACTCCAGTTGCATGGAGAGCATGGGACCCACGTCTGGGCATACCCGTCCGCCTCACGGTAACAAATTCAAAAAAGACAATTGATGGACAGAATGCAGAAAAATGTCATACATTCACCTCAGTACAGGGATCTGGGCCTAAATCCATCGTTCTTTTGCTCACCATGCCATTGCAGTTTGGACCGAGCCATATGCAAATCAGTCTTGACCCTGCGCCTCATGGAAACTGTCCAGCCCGAACTGCCATCTCCTTGTGTTTGCTTTGTTCGCCCGTCCTAGACTCAGCAGCATTGGCTGCCAATGAAAAATAAAACGATAATAAAAATGTTTTATTATTGTTTTGTTTTTCATTCTGTGGTGAGACGACACTCCTACGCCATTATGGAGGAGCCACCGCTGGTACTTCTCCTCACACCCTCTGTGCTCCATGGAGTTCACTCCCTCGTTTGGTTTTCTCCCTTGCGTGCTTTCCCCTGATGCTCCATGTTTTTTGTTCAGAGTTTTATATAGCGCAAACTTGACCCGAAGGTATCAGGTAATCAGAGCACTTTACATGAGCACCTGTTGCATTACACAAAGACACATTCATTTTAGTTAGGTACAGGGAGATTCATTGATTTGCCCAGAATGACAGGATGTTGAGCGTCATTGCCGAGACTCGAACCTCGTTCCCCAGATTTGAGGTCGACCGCCCTAGTCGTTAGACCACATCCTCTCCCCCGTTCTTCTCCCCAACCCCCCATCCTTTGTGTCCTCCGTCCCTGCATTTCTCACTCCCCACACACCCTGGTTTTCTGTCTCCCTCATGTACTGCTGTTTCCCTCCTCCACTGTGCTATCCCACTGGCTCATCTTTTGTGCCTCAAATCCCTGCAGTCCTTTTTAAAAAAAAGATATTTTGCACTTTTGGGCAATTTTTTTTTTAATGTAATGATCCATGTGGCCTCCACTATCATCGATCTATAAATAAAAACTAGACAGTGGTGTGCCCGTCGCTTGCCAGGCACACACTAATGGTGTGATGCATGCGCGTGCTGCCATCATCATTTCACCTTTTTTTTATTTAACCAATTCTGCAAAGCAAACCGAAAAGGCATTTCGCTTTCCCCCCTGAATTGACGTAGACAGCAATCGGCAAAGCCGACTGTCCCTACAGGCATGCTTTTTTTTGCAATGGAGTTCTATTATTATTAAACCTGATGTTAATGCACAAAGTATATTGCCCTATTTTACGTTCTGATACATGTCTGCATTATGACACATAAGTATCAAATGAGTGTAAAAAGTCGCTGGTAGAACAGGATGTCCTAATTTCACGAGAAGCCCTTGTCAAGGACTGTGCAACTCAGTTCCCAAGACAGGAAAAAGTAAAAAAAAGATTAATCCAAACAAAAAAAATTATAAAAATGCAGGGTACATTTCTAAGTAAGAGTCGGAGCCCTGTACGTTTCTTGTTGCCGGCTGCCTTCCTAATGGTTACAAATCTCGATTAGATTCCGTTCGCGTAGCCTTGAAGGCGCGGGCAGCGGGCACCTCAAACCCTTCCAGTAAAGCCGCGGTGATGGGAACTGGCTGCGAAGGTAATGGGGGAACTGCGCGCGCCCTGCTGCATCTCTCTCTCTCTCCATGTTACCATCGCACACTATTTAAAACTCCTGACTGACTTTATGGAGAAAAAAAAAGAAATCCTGAAAATGGATTTGGAGGGAAACAAAGACTTCATTCATCCATTTTCTCGAGCTACGCATTCTGAGAGATTAAGGTCACCCCGGGGATCACGCCGTTAAGCGGCACGCACGCAACACAGGAAGGAAGGCCCACGTGCACCCTAAAGGTCACGTGCGATGAATAGAAGGTTATGCCCGCGAGCCCCGGATGTGCCATGTGGGCGAATGAGGGTTCTAAATGATTTAAGTAGTCAAGCCATCTGCAGTACTCACTGGGGCAAGATTTACAAGCCCCTTGCGCCACTTTTGCATCACTTTTAACGTGGGAAAAGTGACGCAAAAGTGTTATGTTATGTTATGTTATGTTATTTTTTATTTGTTAAGCGCACATACGCCCGAAGGCTTCTTGGCGCTGGAGAGAGTCAAACACAACAGTACATAAAAGACACAAATCGCTACTTACAATAAACCTGAGAAAAAAGAAAAGTTTTGAATGTCTTCCTAAAAGTAAGGAGGTCCCTGCTATGGCGCAGAGTCAGGGGGAGTGAATTCCACAATGAGGCAGCTAAAAATTGGAAACTGCTGCCTCCCTGACGTTTCCTTTTAAAACGGGGAACCTCAAGTAGGTCTTTGTGGGCAGATCTCAGGCTGCGCGAAGGTTGATATCTACGCAGCAGTTGTCTAAGAAACATGGGACCCTTGCCCTCCAAAGCCTTAAACACAATGCAACCCACCTTAAACATTGCTCTCTGCTCCACAGGCAGCCAATGCAAGGTCTCCAGTCCATGTCTGATCGATTCCCACTTCGGGACTTTACAAATAAGTCTCGCTGCTTGATTTTGCAGGTATTGCAATCTTTTCAACTGGCCGATAGGAGCCCCCAAATAGAGGCCGTTTGAAAAATCGATGTGAGAAAGGACGAGAGCACTGACTGCTTGAATTAAGGCCAAACCTGTGAGGAGATGTGCTATTTTCTTGATCTTCCTCAGTTGGAAAAACCCCGTAGAGACCACTGTTCCAACTTGAGACTCCAAGGAGAGATCCTCACTGAGAGTCACTCCCAAACTTTTTGTTGTACGGGATTTTTTAGGAGGCGAGCCCATGTCCGATGGCCAAAAACAAGGGTTCCAACTGATCTCACTCTTCCCAGGTAGAATGAGCTCCGTTTTTCCCGGATTTAGCTTAAGGTGGTTTAAGGACATCCACCTTTGAATAAAGGACATGGTTGCTCGAAAATCCTCAGCCGCATTGTCTGAGTTTAAAACAAAAACCAACTGCAGATCATCTGCGTAGTTGTATACATCAACATTAAACTGTTGTAAGGAGAACAAAAGAGGCCGCATATACAAATTAAATAGTAAAGGGGACAAGGAAGATCCTTGGGGAACCCCACAGAAGGAAATATTTTTTGGAGCTGTAAAAGAACCCAGACGAACCGACTGAGTACGTTCTGAAATAAAGGACCTGATCCAGGCCAGAGCCGAACCTCGAAGTCCAGCCTGTTCGACACGGTTGGCCAGGATGGTATAGTCAACCGTGTCGAACGCGGCGGACAGATCTAATAACACCAAGGCCTGGTGCAGGTCCCCGTCAGCATTAGACCTCAAGGTGTTCTGAACGGCCAATATCACTGCCTCGGTGGAATGACCAGGCCGGAAACCTGCCTGGTTAGATTGTAAATAACCAGAGGCCTCCACAAAGCTTGATAGACAATTGGTCACATGGGCCTCCAATATTTTGGATAGGTAAGGCAGTAACGATATTGGTCTGTAATTTGAGAGGTCTGAAGAGTCCATGCCGGGTTTCTTTTTTAAAGGGATCAGCAAAGCCTGTTTAAAACTGTCCGGAACAATCCCTGACATCAAGGAATTATTGAGCAGAGAAAGCAGGCTATCAGGGATTACCCGACCAATCTCCCTCATTATATGAGGAGGACAGACATCCTGAGGAGATCCAGATTTAACTCTGGTAAGCAAGTCTGGAAGGATTTGGTCTGTAATTAAAGGGAAGGAATGCAAAGTAAGGGGATTAAAAAAGGTATCATCTATCGGCATACAAACTGGAAGCCTAGATAGAGTATCCTTAATCAAAACTATTTTATCATAAAAATAATCATTCAAGGAATTGCAGAGGCATTGTGAAGGGACAACTGGGGGAGAAGTCCTTTCATCATTGCACAGCTCAGTCACAATCCTGAATATTTCTTTCGACTTATTAGTCGCATTGAGTATTTTAGAAGAGAAATAATCAGTTTTGCGAGTGTGCAGTGTCTTTTGGTAGGCTTTACGAATTAGACAATATGCAATTTTAGCTTGAGGGCAATAATTAGTACGCCATGTCCTCTCATGTTGCCTCACTTCAAGTTTTAGTTTCCTCAACTCCGGTGTGTACCACTTATGTGCGGCCGCACCGCGAGAGTTATCGAAGCGAGTGAGAGGAACAGAAGCATTGATGGCCGAGTTAAGCCATTCTTGAAGCCTGCGGTCAGCAATTTCCACATCCAGGCTCTGTTCTGGCAAGGTGGACTTTAACAAGTTTAAAAAAGTTGAAATGTCCAAAGAGGACCATTTCCGAGTCAGACTGGTAGCCTTCAGTTTAAATTGGGGGGCTTTCGCAACACAAAAAGAGAAACTAATAATAAAATGATCAGACCAACTACATGGTTTAATATCAATAAGATCAATAGGTAGGTTCAATGACCAAATTTGATCGAGACTATGGCCCTTTTGATGAGTTTGAGTGTCTATATATTGTATTAAATTCAGGTCACTCAAAAGATCCTTCATTTCAGCTGCTTGGGGGTCTAATAGTATATCATCAAACCAGAGATTAAGATCCCCGATCAAAAGTAATTTAGAATTATTAGTAGTCAGCATGGCCAATTGCTCAGCGAAGGTAGCAGGAAACGTAGCCATATTTTGGGGCGGGCGGTATAACAAAACCACCACAAGTGTCCCATTGACAGTATCCAGTTTAGCCACAATGTTCTCCACATTAGGTAAATCCAAGGAGGAGAGTTGTCTCAGTTGATATTTCTTATTGGAGATAATGGCCACCCCGCCCCCAATTTTACCTGCCGGTCGTGACACAGACATGATGTAATACTCAGCAGGCAAGGCAGCCAAGATGTCCGGTAAAGAATCCGGAGTAAGCCATGTCTCGGACAACAAAAGTAAATCCGGTTTAATATCAGATAGCAACAAAAAAATGTCCATCTGATGTTTGGGCATAGAACGAGTGTTTAAATAAACACATTTAAAATTGCAAGTAGTGCCAGCCGCACTTTCCAACACCGCATAATTGGAGCCAAGGTCCATAGCTATATTAATGGGATTAGTAATGCCTAAACGAAATGTCCGTTTCACCGTATTAAGGGGTACGGGGGGGCATGTAGTAATAGTGGGTCGCAGCGCTAACAAGTCGGCGGATGTGTACACTACTGGACCAACAGGGTCCTTAGCCCCTAGCCCCGGACGCTCGCGGACGAGCGCAGACGAGCTTGACTCTAGCGCGACTCCGGCGCGCCTCCGTCGCGCCCGCTGCGCTCCCTCCAGCACAGTGGCGCAAGGGGCTTGTAAATCTGCCTCACTGTATTTACGTACTATATATCAGGACAGCCTCAACAGGGGTGGAAAATCACACATCTTCCAAACTATCAGTACGAGTCTGCTTGCAGTATATGCATTTTCATGTTACAACAAAATAAAAGTTAATCCTACTCAGGAGGTCGGCTCACCAGATGAGGCAGATTTAGGAAGATTCTGGAATTTCAAATAACTTCCAAAGCCAAATCGCTAAATTCTAAATTATAATAAATCATTTTCAGCCAGATTCATCATTGAAAATTGCGCTCGCAAAGGGCCAGATTCTGAGAATCTGGCCCTTTGCGAGCGCATTGTTGCATTTGGGATTCATCATCCCAAATGCAAAAATCGCTAATAGCAAAATCGCAAAATTGCGAGGAATTGCATTTAAGGAATCTCTATTTGAGATTCTTTAAATGCAATTCATTAACCATTTTTAATTTGCGAATTCGCAATTTTTGGCCGCTATTTACCGCGAAGTCTGACTTCGTGGTAAATAGCGAAAACTTAGAAAAATGCACTTTAGTGCCTTTTTCTAAGTTGTATGTTACACACACACATGTCCTTTGGACATGTGTGTGCGCAACATCAGTCTACATTTTCATTTCAGGGGTGCTACAGGGTGTTCTTTGGACACCCCTGACAGCCTTGAAATCGCATCCTTATTTATTTGCTAATCGCAAATAAGGAAGCTGTAGGAATCACAAATTTTTTTGCGATTTCTACATGAATCCCGTTTTGCAAGTCCTTAATAGCGATTCCTTAATAATCGCTATTAAGTACTCGCAAAACGGGACAATGATGAATCTGGGGGTTTGTGCTTTATGAAATGTTACTAATAGTGGTTAAAACAAATATAGTAGACAATGCCAACTTTTTTACATCTGTTATAGGAAGAAGGTTGAACTTGTTTATTTTAAACACAAAATTGGCTTTTACAAAAAATACATTATTCATAGAAACAGTTTTAAAACTTGAACAAGCACACGCAACTTTAAAAAAAAGAAAACTAGTATACAAGTTATTTGAAACCTTTAAAGAAACAATGACAACTTTTTAAAGCTATAATTGGTATTCATCAGTTTTGCGAGAAGTATAAATAACAAGTATTGGCAAAGTTAATTGGTCTGGATCTGGTCTCCAGCCTTCTGGCTTTGGTCCATGCATGTGTTTTCATGGTTTTTGCACAACTTTATTGCTGGAGAAACTGGTGGGCACTTGACAATCTAAAAAAAAAACTTGCATGAATGCAAACATATTTTGTGTCAAAAAGCACATATTGCTAAATTAGCCACTGGCACTTAAGGGAACTACTTTGTGTTCGGATGTGCTTCTCGTGAAGGGGACCAAAACTGTCACCCACAGTGAAGTTAACCAGTGGCTTTAGGGGGCTGACCCACTGCCCCTTGCTGTATGCTGCAGTGGGTAGAAGAGAAATGTGAATGACCCAATAACAGAAAAATACAAGAAGATAGCTGCCCGAAAGCACATGTAAGTATATTATACATCTAATTTTAGTAATATCAGCTGCCTCGTTTAACGCTAGACCACAAAAACGTAGTTGTGTCCAAAAGGTATCAAAATATCATGGACTAATATCTTTGGGCAAAAATGCCCATATCTACTAAGGTTTTGCATGGCCAAAGTGGTGCAAAGCAGCACACACAGACATCACAATCTCCTATACATTATAAAGGCTTGTGGCTGCAGCTCAAAATTGCGCTGTGCTGTAGGAAAGATTCTAAATTCGGCCCTTAGCGTTCTACATATTTAAAAATATTGAAGAAAATATTACCCATTGCAGTAAATATTAGAAAATCATTACCCAGTGTGACAATACTTTTGTTAACCATATTTAGGACAGAATGTTTTGATATTTGTTTCAATGACGTCCTGACATATAACCAGTCCTTTTAAGGATTCTATTTCATTTCCTACACAAAAATGCCTTACCTTCCACGAGACAAAATCCAGGTGGCTGGAAGGATATTTACTATGGAAAACAATGGGCAGTTTTCAGATTTGAGTTTGATATTTTGCCCGCTTCTCAGTACAGTTTAAGTTTCCCTCTGATAGCAGGTCTGCATTTGTATGTTGCATAGTTAAAAGAATATTGCAGATGTGTGATCTATGCAATTGTATTTGATTATATCAATGTAGTAGTTTGTCACAATAGGATTGTTGGCAGCCATTGTGATACTGCTAATTCGATTATGTCGTACTACAAATGTTTGCCAATCTGATGCCTGAATAGAGGAGGTCCAAATACACCCCTTTTTTTAACCCATAATCTTCTCTTTCTTCAACCATTGGTCAACATGCCTCTGAATTCCCATAAGTGGCTCTGTCTAATATCTGATCTCAGGTGAGACAGCACAAATAATTCACTTCAACACCAATTAAAAGAGAAAAAGACAGCTTTAAAGGAGCAGATCTGGACTTAAATAATCAAAACCATAGGCATACACGTTACAGACCAAAGCACCTCCCCCTAATACATGAATATTGCCTTACTAAATCCCACCTTTAATCACCTACCCTACTAACACACACACACCAACCCTGTCGTACTAGTTTATTCCCTGTAGTAAAATTAATTCTTCAGCCCCTGTCGCCCGTCTCATTTCCATTATCGTGCGCCCTTTCCAGAGCTGCAATATCATTAGGCTGTGATCCCCCATCCATACCCCCAGTGGCAATCCCATCTGATATCTATTCTAAAGTTGGCCATCGCCAATCACCACATACATGTGCCATAGTTTCGATAACACAAATATCACCCAACATAAATATTGTGGCCTCAATTTCACTTGAACAATATTGCTCCATTGGGTGTATATTTTCTAATATTAGCTTCAAATGAGGTTATGTATGTGGATATATATGTATGTGGTATTTATATTGTGATAACCTAGCACAATGTCAGCTGAGCACAGTACGGGCTCAAGAAAAAAATACAGTCACTAGATCATTGGAGGAGTAGCCTGTTTCTAATAGTGAAAGGGGTCTGTTGCCACAACATGATGTAGTGTTCTTTAAAGACATGTGCATTCAGCGCTTACATCATTTGGAGTATTACCTAAAATATAGCAGGGTTGGGTCAATCCTGAAACAGGGATGTCATTCCAGATCCTTGTTGAGTAGATTAAGAATGCCTTTTGCTTTCTTTTCTTTGCACTTCTTTGCCTTCAGGTTATTGATGGCCTGGCTGCAGGTGTACTAAGAGCCACCAGAGGTGGTTAGCTTGTTATCCAGATAGCCAGTAATGTCAGTCATGATGGCTTTGAAGTTGATGCAGCTTGTTCTGAAAATGGCTCAACTTGGCAAGTGCAGTCAGTGCAGTTCCATCATGAGGTTGTCTTAAATCATCAGGTCCTTGAAGAGGCAGGCTGGTGCATGTACGGAGGACCAGTGTGTGGTCTGGGAGGTTGTGAGTAGGGCATTACCACCAACCAGATGTGGGCTTGTGCTTCAGTTCTGAAGTTGTTTTGTGGGAGGAGTGGTTTCCTTTTTCTTTAGTTCCAGGCCATTGTGCTCTTTGAGTGAGATCAGTGTCCAGGGTGAATCTGAGAGACTTGGAATTGTGTGAATGTTGGATCTTGAATCTGTCAAGGCTAAAGTTGCGGAGCCAGATGTCAACTAGTTGATGCTTGGTGTTCTTGGTGAACAACAGGAATTATAATTTGATGGTGTTAAGCTTCAGGTGGGGGCTGGATATCCATAGATGGATGAAGTGCAAGAGTTGATTGAGGCATTGGAAGGAGTATTGGTGAATTTAGATGTTATTTGTGAGTAGAGACCCATAGGACCTCAGGTAGAAGCAGAAGGGGACTCCTCATAGAGGATGAAGATGAAACAGGACAAGATGGATGCCTGGGAAACTCTACATCTGGAATTGGAGGCCAAGTAAACCAACTGGTATTGTTTGGCTAAGTAGAAAGAGAACCAGTGAAGGATGTTTCTTGTGAATATCTTTCCAGACTTTAGGGTGTGGATGATGGTGGGTTGTGGAAGGCAGCTGAGAGGTCCAGTTATATGAAGAGCCACGAACATCCTTATTTGTGGTCAGGAGGGCTGTTAGTCAGAAAGTCAGTTGGTGTGTAGTGTGAATTTCTTCAGGATTGGAAGGACCAGGTCTTTCTTGAGAACTTCAAAGAAGATGCTTTTAGGGAATGAGACACTGAAAATGCCTAGTAGGAGTGAGATAATTTCTCCATAGAAGGCTTTGAAGATGGTGAGGTTAAGACATCAGCTTTATAGGTGGTAGCTTTGAGAGAGCTGAGGATGTCGGCAAGATCTTCGAGGGACTAAAGTTTGAAGCAGACCATTGTGGGAAGGAGCAGGGAGGAGTGGGTATCAGAGGAGAAATAGGCTCATTGTTATCAATTTGTTGTTAGATTTTCTGTATTTTTAACTGTAGTAGCTGATGACATTACCCTTGTCCTTTGAGTGTGGAATTTGACTGTTGGAGAGGATTCATCCAGTGCTTAATTGTTTTGAAGAGTATTCTTCTTCTGTTAACAGTTTCATTGATGGTGTTGGCAATGTACTTGACTTTGGCTGATGTGACAAGGGTTGTAGGAAGAAATAGTATCAACAAAAATGATACAAAAAATATTGACCAAAAAAAAGTAGACACAAATATCGGCTGTACATACATTGCATGTAAAGTCAAAATATTGACAATAAAAATATAGAGGACTACAATTTTTTCAGAAAATTGTTAAGTATATTAAAGTTGAACTATTATAGACTATATTAACTTGAAAAATATTACAATTTAGAAAAATAACCCTATAATGTATAAAACATACAAAATGTATAACATACCAACATAAAATAAAACTATACACTTTAAAATAATCACAAACAATAATTAACATGATATTTAAAAACTAGAAATTATAAATTAAACATAAATAATACAAATGACTAATACTAATTTATTATAATTATAAATACAAGATATTTATATAAAAAAATAGAGAAGAGCAATACAAATATTACTGCAACAAATAAATATTGCAACAAATGCTGTAAACAAAATATATATATTAAAACAATAAAAAAAAATCGAAAAATTACACCTGGAGGGTTCAAATAAACGACTCTCAATTCCAACCTGACCAACAGGAGATGGTCAAATCTACTATTCTAATTCCAACATAAGCAACAGTTGGGAAAGTATTGGACTTTGAAGGGGTCAGATGTAATATTGCCACACCAACATAAACAACAGTACGGTAAGTGTTGGTGTTTGGAGGGGTCATATTTACTATTCCCACTCCCAACATAATCAACAGTAGACATTGGCTCCAGATTTTCACCGGCCTACGCCAACATATTTATGGGTTGGTTGGAGGAGGTGTTTATCTGGGTCCCAGGGGGGAGTCGTTGGAATGACTATATCCTGTATTGGGGGAGATTCATAGATGACTGCATCATGATATGGACATGAACAAGATAGTATTACAGGAATTTTATGAGTATTTGAATGGTAATGATAGGAACATCAGATTCACCACAAATCACGGTTCAACAAAGATAATATTTTTAGATGTGGAACTGTATGTAAAGGATAATTGTATTCAGAGTAAAATGTATCACAAACCAACTTCATGCAATACAATTTTGCATGCAAGAAGTGCTCACCCGTGTCACCAGGTGAAAGCTATCCCATTTGGCGAAATGATAAGGGCAAGACGGAACTGTAGTGAGGAGTTGCAGTTTAAAGAATCCTAATTTATTATAATTATAAAATCAAGATATTTATATATAAAAAAATAGAGAAGAGCAATAAAAATATTACTACAACAAATAAATAATGCAAAAAATGCTGTAAACAAAATATATATATTAAAACAATAAAAAAAATCGAAAAGTTACACCTGGAGGGTTCAAATAAACGACTCTCGATTCCAACCTGACCAACAGGAGATGGTCAAATCTACTATTCCAATTCCAACATAAGCAACAGTTGGGAAAGTATTGGACTTTGAAGGGGTCAGATGTAATATTGCCACACCAACATAAACAACAGTACAGTAAGTGTTGGTGTTTGGAGGGGTCATATTTACTATTCCGACTCCCAACATAATCAACAGTAGCTATGGGCTCCAGATTTTCACCGGCCTACGCCAACATATTTATGGGTTGGTTGGAGGAGGTGTTTATCTGGGTCCCAGAGGGGAGTCGTTGGAATGACTATATCCTGTATTGGGGGAGATTCATAGATGACTGCATCATGATATGGACAGGAACAGAGATAGTATTACAGGGATTTTATGAGTATTTGAATGGTAATGATAGGAACATCAGATTCACCACAAATCACGGTTCAACAAAGATAATATTTTTAGATGTGGAACTGTATGTAAAGGATAATTGTATTCAGAGTCAAATGTATCGCAAACCAACTTCATGCAATACAATTTTGCATGCAAGAAGTGCTCACCTGCGTCACCAGGTGAAAGCTATCCCATTTGGCAAAATGATAAGGGCAAGATGGAACTGTAGTGAGGAATTGCAGTTTAAAGAATGCATAATTGATATGGAGAAAAGATTTCTCAGAGAGGTTACTGTAAACGGGATATACATAAGGCAAAGGAGAGGGCATTGAGGACCAAACGAGTAACCACTTTGAAACCAGTCAAGACTAATCTGGAGACTGAACAACCGATTAGGATAATTACAGATAACACCTCATTGGGGAACATTTTACTGAAAAGCATGAGCAAGCATTGGCACATACTACGAATGGATAAAGCATTAGAGAGACACTTTGGGGAGCGGCCACAAATTACGTTTCGTAGGGGGAGAACCCTGGGAACACTGTTAAGCCCAAATTACCCACAGCAGGCACAACCAGAAACCTGGTTGAACCAGCATTCAAAAGGTTTCTTTAAGTGTGGGCATTGTGGGATGTGCAGGTGTGCCAAGGACAAAACTAAAAGATTTCAGATTAACAATGGTCCAATGTATGATATCATGACAAACATAACCTGTAGTACTCAGTATGTTATTTATGTAATTGAATGTAAATGCACTAAAATCTATGTGGGAAGCACAATATGTATGTTGAAGAAACGTATGGGTGAACATCTAAGAGCCATACAAAATAATGACATAAGGTACCCGATAGCGGAGCACGTACACAACTGAACATTCCAAGATCAGAGTAAAAGCTTTAGATTCAATGGTATTGAGCATGTGAAAGTGGACCCGCGAGGTGGAAATAGAGAATTGAAGCTGAGGAGGCAAGAGGAAAGGTGGATCATGTGTTTGAGTGCCGTAGAGGATGGCCTGAATTTTAATCAGGAATTACAATATTTTCTGGGGGACTGACCGATTATGATGTTAATACCTTATGAAGTAATGGGGTGCTGGATTTCGTGAACGGGCTAAGTAAGCAAGGATCCTTTGGACTCTGTGTTTCCATTTGCATTTAAATTAGGCAGCACTGTAATAAGGTTGGTATGGATAGGAGTAGTGTGTACTTGTATAGCATAAGCGGGGCGGGGTCAATCCAAAAACTATTATGGATCCCATGGTTTTATTATGTAAGGAGGCGATTCGAGTGGGGTTAAGAATTGAAGCTGAGCAGTGGAGCTCCTCGTTCAGCTCCTGCAATAGACAAAAAATGTCAGTTTTCTGACATTGAGACATTACTGGAAACGTCAGAAAATATAAGGTGGATTGTCGAGTTAAGAGAGGAGAGAGACAAGTATTAGTCGTATTAAATTAAAGTATGTGATAATATATAATGAGAGAGAACTGATGCAGAGTAGGTGGCTTGTATCATGAATATTCACACAAAATGATATCTGAACAGTAAAGGCAAAAGAGTATAATGATATATAAACACATGTAGCCGGTTATAGTATAGTGTTCGAACCATGCTAAGATGGCGGCTATAGAAATGGGAACTGGCGGAGTCCGTCTCTTATTTCCATGAATGGATCCCTTAACCGTCTCGCCAGAATCAAGAGAGTTGTCTCCTGTACTTGGGTGCCGATGTTTGCAGAAACTAGGTAAAGTAGACTGGAATCGCCGATCATGGACTTATTTTGTAACCAAGATTAAGTTGGAACCAGGGGAGACTTAAACTATAATATTTATTTTGCTAGGAAGCAGTGGATGAAGACTGGAACAAGGGACAGGCGGCGGTGTAATTGATCACGGATAAGACGTGAACTTAACGGGTAGGGATACTGGCTACTTTATATGTGTTATGTTCTTTAGGATTGGCAATAGACTTTTTTTTTTAAGAACTTTATTCGTGAATGTACAATCATCACATTTGTATGCAGGGGGCGTGGCTGGGGCGCCGATGGGAATGGCGGCGTGAGCACAGAGCTCCGCGCCTGATACCGGAATTATCCTGTGTATATCGGCGAAGTAGACCCGCAGGATCAACCACGCTGGTGTCGGAGCATTAGGGGAAAGCTGTGCTGCGCTGACGAGTGGTTGCAGACCTCCCGGAGCGCTGAGGGACCGTAAACGACACACCGGAGCTCCGGCGCTGCTGTAACCTAGGATGACGGCCACCCTTTGTCTGTGAGCCTTGATACTGAGAACGGTGCGATCCCGACATCGTGGGAAGGCGGACTACCGGGGCTGAACGCAGAAGCAGGAGACGGTGTCCCGTTCACGCGCTGCGGTGAGGAAGATTGCCCTTGCTGAGCCGTAATTTGCGATGTAGGATACGAGCGGCGGCACTGTCATGGCGGCGCAGACCACCGGAGGCACCAGATGACTGTGGGGAGTGAGGTGGCCGACTGCGGTGAGGCACGGCAGATCGGACCTGAGATGCTGGCCCCTGATGCTTGTCCCGCGACCGGAGGAAAGTGGTGAGCGTGGGCCCTATACTGAGTGACCCGGTAATATTGACCAGCGGAGAGCCGAGACTTTTCCGGGGCGCCCCATGCAGTGGCTGAGGGCTGGAGCACTAGCGGAGCGCGGTGATCGAGGCCACGATCGTTGACGGTGCAACTACACTCTCTACAAGCTGAAGACCGGGTGAGAGAGGCGCGGAGCACCGGGGGCCCCGCGCTGCGGTGGTGGCGGCGGGGCGCGGGAAGGCCGCGGCCTACAAGCGGGACATTGCGGGCTGTTGGAGACGTAGAGCTGCTGCCTGAGATTTTGGAGGAGCAACACAGGACTGCGGGAGTTTCTCTGGCGGCCTGGGATTGGACGGCTACCACCACCACTGGGGGACACCCGTGTGGAGCAGAGACGAGCATAGTGGCAGTGGTGTGCAGTTGGTGGGGCGCCTGCCGCTCTTGCGACTGCGAGTGCAAAGATGTGCTGGAGCGGAAGCTGTGCACTTTAAGAGTGGCATCGTGGGAGCACACTGCTCACTGGGGCTGGACAACCATAACATGGGGGCAAGCTGCTGGCAGGAGCACTACACGGGACAATCTACCACCGGCTGCTAGACTGAATCGCGAAGCACTTCCCCCACAACACGCGGGGCTTCACGCACTCCTGGCGCACCGACGCGTCTACCGGAGGGGGCAGGAGCCGGCCTTGCTGAGCGGCGGTGTGGGGCAGCGGCCTACAGACTGGCCTCAGATGTCTGGGGGTTGCAGATAGGACATCTACGGCGGCGGAGTGTGGCCGACAATTGGGACCCACCTATTTGGCGTACATTGAAACGGGCTCGTGGAGAATACGGCTGCTGGCCAGTGCGTAGGAACGTGCCCTGTGCACTGCCACCCCTGCGGACACCTGTGGGGCACTGTGTTGGTGGCGGGCGTCTTAATATGGTTAAGCCCAAGGGGAAGACGGAGGGGGCCATGGAGTCAGAGACACCGGACCAGGCTACGCAGGGCCCTGCGGATCTGCAACACCAGCTGGACCGCATCTTGGAGGCGATTACGGCGACGAGGGAGGCCCTACCTCAAGACATTGCCCAGGTCGCGACGGGGCTGGGGCTCCTCCGTGCAGACCACTCCAAATTAGCGGACAGGGTGAAGACGACCGAAGACGTGCTTCAGGACTTGACTCCAGCCCACGCAGCCCTTGCAAGTAAAATGGAGAATGCGATGGAGCGAATACAAAGCCTGGAGAAGAGGGCCGAGGATTCAGAAAGCAGGAACAGACGCAACAATATACGCGGCGTGGGTCTTCCGGAAAAAATCGAAGGGGGAGACATGATCGGCTACCTGGAATCCTGGTTGCAGACGACAGTAGCCCCAGAGGGCTTGACCAAGTTCTTCACGCTTGATGGGCGCACCGGGTCCCGGCGCGGCCTCCCCGGCCAGGCCGTCCGCCAAGGCCTGTGGTGGCCAAGTTGCTCCATTACAAAGACAGGGATCTCTTGCTCCAAAAAGCACGCAGCGCAGGGCCGTTCTCGGTGGAAAATAGCAAGGTGACATTGTTCCCGGATTACACGTTCGAAACGCAAAGGCTCCGTGTGTCCTTCCTATCAGTCAAACGCGAACTCCGGACTGAGGGGATTCACTACTCCTTGTTTTTTCCAGCCAAGCTACGGATCATTTTAGACGGAACAACGCAATTCTTTGCAACACCGGATGAGGCATGGCTGGAGACCTACAGGGCGGGCACGGACCGCAGGGAACATCGTGAGATGGCGCCTCTAAAGGTTCCGCAGGTGCGCAAATCGCAGAGGATATGCCGGAGGCGGCAGGGATCGCAGAAACCGTCGACATCTCAAACGTACGAGGAGAGGCAGGCGGCCTTACAGGCGGTGTTGGAACTTTCTGGGGCGCACGGGATTCGCTCAACGCATGGAACTGGATCTGAGGGCCAGAAGACTTGCTCTGAAACTGAACTGTCGGAAGCGGACAGCATCCGGGGCCCAAAGATCACACCAGGGACAGCAGATGGAGTCCTGGATGCCTGACGTGGGCGCAGTGATGAAGCGGACAGAACATTGCTATAGCTTGGAGAGGGGATATGGCGGCTTCAAGTTTGTTGCTGAAAGGGTCGAATTGCCGGGGTCTTTCACCACGGGATTGGGGCGGCGGGAGCTGTGGGCTGGCGTAGCTGCTTGCCGGGCCGGAGTCGCACCCCACTAGCCCATAAGGCACTCCGTAGTGGCTACTGCGGACTATTGTTGAGTGTATGGGTTGTTTCTTTGAAGTTTGGATGTGGACTGATAGTTTGATATTGGGTCCTGTTCTGGGGGGGCGGGAGGGGCATAGAGTTGGGGATGTTATTTTGCGGGCAAGTATGTGTGGTGTGGGCAAAAGTTTAACTGCACTAAAGGAGGGGTGGCTTATTCAAAATGGGAGTGTTACCTGAACTGCTTTGTATTTCCTGGAATGTGCGAGGCTTACACACGATGACACGGCAGCACAAAGTACACGCGTATTTAATTCGGAGAGGAATCCAGATAGCTTTCCTGCAGGAAACTCATCTCACTAAAGCGGAGGGGCAGGCGCTGCAGGGTAGGTGGAGGGGCCAGGTCTTTTGTACATCATACTCAGCATTTGCTAGAGGGGCACTGATTTGGGTGCGCGCAGGGGTTCCTTTTCAGGCCATGCAGCACGTTGTGGACCCGGGGGGCAGATATGTGGCTGTGGAGGGCCGATTGCACGGGAGGGACGTTACTCTCTGCAGTATATATGCACCGAACACAGATCAGGCACATTTCTTTGAACATATATCTGGCGCTTTGGCGCATTATTTCACTAACCCGATACTGGCGGGAGGGGATTTTAATTCTCTCATAGATGTCGACCTAGACAGATCTCACCCCCGTTGGCAGACTCACCGGTACGCCGACTCACACAGTTTAGACTGACTTGGCAGGAGTGATGGGGTTTGGTGGATGTCTGGCCTGGTCAGCACCCGAGGGATAGGGACTATTCCTTCTTCTCGGGCCTCCACGACCTTTATGTCCGGATTGATGCAATTTTGTGCTCCAGGGAGCTGGCGCCTCTGGTGAGTTGGTCGGAATATCTCGCCAGGACCATATCGGATCACAACCCGTTATTGATCTCTCTTGCTTGGGAGATGACTAGGTCGGCCATCCCTACATGGCGGTTGCGCCCGGAAACACTAGAGGACCAGGTCTATCAATCAGCAATTAGAGAAGGAATAGAACACTATTTTGCGGACAATGAGGGAACTGCGTCTTCTAGAGCAGTAGAATGGGATGCCTTTAAGGTGGTGGTTTGGGGACTATGCATTAGCAAATACGCAGGAGTACGGAAAGTATTGCTACAAGATGTGGATAAAGCAGAGGGGAAACTGAGGGAGCTGGAGCAGCGGCGACCCGAGAAGCCAGCGCTACACGCGCAGCTCCTAGAAGCAAAGGAACAGGCAGCGACGGAGGTAGAGCGGCTGCGCAGTTTCGACTATAGGAGCTATACGACAAGGGTGCATGCGGAGGGAGATAAGGCAGGATCCTTGTTAGCGTGGCTGGCTGACCCGATGCCGAGAGGTTGTCCGATACTGGCCTTGGAGATGGCACCGAGCACTATAGTATATACCCAGCGCAAGATCTTGCAACGGTTCTTGGATTACTATGAGTGGCTGTACAGGAGTGGCCTGGAAGCCGAGGACGATGCGATAGATGACTATCTGGGGGACTTTCAACTGCCTTAGATAGAGGACGAACAGGCTAAATTATTGGGACAGGAGGTTACATTAGAGGAAATCCGTATTGCAATCAAACATATGGCTCGGAACAAAATTCCGGGAGTAGATGGACTGCCAGTGGAATTCTACGCGCATTATATAGATCTACTCGCACCTCGTCTCCTTGCAGTGTATTCAGAAGCTAGGGAGCTAGGCCAGCTGCCGTCCTCCATGCGTGAGGCATTGATCATACCCCTTTTGAAACCAGGTAGACCTGGGGAAGACGTAACGTCTTATAGACCGCTGTCCATGTTGACGACGGATTATAAGATATTGAGTAAGATTCTGGCCACTAGATTGCTACCACATATGACCACTCTCGTCCACCCGGACCAAGCTGGGTTTATTCCGACTAGGAATACCTCCTCGAATATACGGCGGCTTATGCGGATAATGGGCGCTGACCACAGTGCTCTTGAGGCGCCGGCAGTGCTCTCAGTAGATATAGAAAAAGCTTTTGATAGCTTGGAATGGAGGTATCTCCATAGAGTACTGCAACGATTTCGCTTAGGTGCGCTGTTTGGGACCTGGGTCAGCGTGCTATATTCATCAGCAGTGGCAAGGGTGAGGTTGGGGAGACTGATCTCTGACCAGTACCCGGTCCTGAGGGGGACGCGGCAGGGATGTTCCCTATCCCCGTTGTTGTTTGCCCTGGCCATTGAACCACTGGCAGCGCAGGCAAGACTGGGACTGAGCTTCGACGGACTATGGCAGAACACAATACCTCACCGTATCTCGTTGTATGCAGATGACCTGCTTCTATACCTGGAAGACACGGGGGGAGCGTTGCGGGGAGCGATCGCTTTACTGACTAGGTTTGGACACTTTTCAGGGCTTAAGGTGAACTGGGGTAAGACTAGTCTACTTCCAGTAAGACCTAGCATGGAGACACCGACCCTTCCCCAGGGGATCAAGTGGGAACCGAGATGCATCACCTACCTTGGGGTCCGGATCTATCACGCAGCCGCAGACATCCTAGAAGGGAACATAGGGCGTTGTGTACGAGCCCTGCGAGGAAATCTGGCATTCTGGTCCACGCTTCCGCTGTCAGTCTTGGGTAGGATAGCCTTACTTAAAATGGTGGCGTTGCCGAGGCTCCTTTATTATTTCAGGACACTCCCTGTATGGAGTCATCCAGCGCTGTTCAGGGAGCTCAGAACGATGACTATAGGATTCCTGTGGGGAGTTGGCAGGAAGAGGATAGCCTTGGATACACTGATACGTCCTAAAGTAGAGGGGGGTCTGGCAGTTCCGGACTTTGAGCTTTATTATTTAGCGGCGCAGCTACAGGTCCTCACACAAGCGGTTGCCGTGGAATTCCGCGGCCCCGACCACCTGAGAAGCACAGGCATACAGAGACATGTCCTTTTATATATAGTGTTACAACAGGCACTTTTATCCAGGGACTTGTCGCTAGAGGAGAGTACTTTGAGATCCTGTTGGAATCGTAGCCAGCGCAGGGCGGGGGTCCTGCATCCCTATGCACCGGAGATCCCGCTGGGGATGCTGACAGCGCTTCGCCATGGGAGCGACTGGTTGGCTCTGGAGGAGTGGGAGCAATTAGGAATCCAGATGGTGGGGGATCTATATGAGGAGGGGGAATTGCTGTCCTTTCAGGCACTGCAGGAGAGATATGACCTCCCGATTGGCGATTTCCTGATTCATGCAGCGGTGGTGGTGGCGGTTTGGAGGCATTGGAGGGCGGGGCAGGCCGAACCCAAAACTACCATGGCATGTCAATATGTGGTGATGGCGTCCGGGACTTTTAAGGCAGTTACTTGCCTCCATTCCAGGATGCTTCACGAGGGATTGCATCCGCTAGCCGCTCTGAAATTAACATGGGAAGAGGGATTGGACGGGCCCATACCTGACACGACATGGGGACACATCCTCAAAAGGGCGTGGAAGGGCACACGAAACACGAGTCTTCAGTTAATACAGTTTTTTGTAATACACCGAGCTTATCTGACGCCGGGGCGGATTCAGAGGCACTTTAAGGTGCAAGACGCAGCATGCCCCAGGTGTCTCAACGAGGGAGCGGAGTTGGAACACATGCTCTGGGATTGCCCGCGAATGGGAAACTACTGGGTGGAAGTGGGAGCACTTCTGAATGAGGTCACGGGTAGGGAACTGACCTATGACATGGCTACATGTATGTTACTCTGGTTTCCGCACACGCCCAAAACAAAAATAACGAGTAAATTTATAGACTTGGGGCTTATGTTGGCGAAGAGAGAGATTACCCTACACTGGAAATCTAAGGAGGGTCCATCCTACAGGCGCTGGAGGGCGGAACTGTGTAAGTGGGCAAGGTGCGAGAGCACTGTCCGGTTACGACAGGCTCGGCGCTCCAAACAAGAAAAGGCATTGGAGCACGCGAGAGCATGGGAAACGCTGGTATTGACCTTATCAGACCTGTTGGTGGAGGAAGTAAGCTAGAGCACTAGGAATGCTGGAACGACATTCAGAATCCCCATTGCATTGTGCACTCACCAACATCTACTGCATAACGCATGATATTATTTTTGCACTGACACGCCCACACCACTTGGGGGGGGGGGTATGGTTTGGTTTGTTGGAATGTAACTGAGGACATGTTTGGCCATTGAAGGTGTGGATTATTGTGATGTTGTTGCATGAAGAAACCTTCAATAACATATGTTTTAAAAAAAATCACATTTGTATGCAGTATTTACGACAGATATGCAATACATCACGCTTTTCAGTTTTCTCCCCAACCCCACACAAAGAGCATAGCGTCAACCTCTAGATCATGACCCTTCAGTTTTGCGTGCTGTAGGAATGACTCAGCAGGACGTGTACAAATACCCACCCACTCGCTCCCCAACTATCCCTCCCCCACCCTACCAACTGTGGTGCTCCATCTCTTCTAACAGGTCTATCGTTTGCTCCCCAGCGTTATCCATTCTCCACCAGGATTATGGAGTGGAAGTTCTTCCAACCACCCCTGTCCCACCTCTGGGCCCGGTACATTCTACAGCCTTCCCTCAGAGTTTTTAGTGCGGTCAGGTTTCCTAGGACAGTGGCTGGTCCATACCCTCCAATTCTAATATCATGACCTCCCAGTCCAGTGCCAGCGGGATTTTTTGCCTTCCCCTTTCTTCCTCCTTCCTAAGGGCTACACATTCTATTCTATTCCATTTCACTACATCCGCTCGCCATGTGTCTATTCTAGGCGCTCTTGGGGACTTCCACTGCATTGTGATGTTCCTAATTGCTAAGAGGAGGGCTAAGTCCACAAGTCTCAGCTTAGGTTTTAAAGGCTTAGGGCGAGGCCGAGCACCCGCCAGGCAATACAGCGCACTCTCCCTCACTTGTATCTGGGTCACCTCTCGTAGCGTCTGGCACACCTCGTTCCAGTACCCACTTAGCCGTGGGCACGACCAGAGCATGTGGAGGAAGTCTGCCTCGTCCGCTCTACATCGCGGGCACTGGTGGGAGGCAGTGGGGAACATATTGTGGATCCTGACCGGGGTAAGGTATGCCCTGTGGAGAATCATGGCCTGTACGTATTTAAATCTCACATTTCGAGAGACTCTCTTTGGGTGTTCCAGGGCCACCCACCAAGTTGCGTCCGTAAAGTCCTCCCCCGTGTCCCGCGACCAGGACTCTCTCCGTGCATCGAGGGAGAGTGCAGCGTGAGTCCTAATCCCGGTGTACAGTCATCTTACCAAGTGACCACCAGCCCCCATGTAGTGCATCAGGTGTACTAATTTGTGTTGTTGTGGGTGAATGCGTTGTGGCACCCAGGTCGTTCGAATGTAGTGAGAGACAGTGGCATGTAGCATGTAATATCTGTCCGAGGTCCCCGTCACGTGCAGGAAGGTGCGGTAGTCTAACAATAGGTCGTCCCCGAAGAAACTGCCCACGCCTTCAATCTCATTCGCCGTCCAGTCCCTGAGGGCGCGTTTGGTTAGTCGTCCCTGTGGTGTCGGTATACCCAGCAGTGGAATATTATCTGCATATGGCTTGGTCGTGGACGTGTAGGCCAAAGCCTTTCTCCAACATAGAAGAGCAGTACGGAGCAGTGGGTGACACTCTCGCGGGATTCTACTCCTGGGTAGCAATAGGGCGTGTAGGTCGCCCCGTTCAAGCCGGCTTGCAGTCCATCCAATTTCTTGGAGATTTCTCCCCGCCAGCCAATAAGACAGCATTGGAGTTGACTGGTGTAAAAGTAGCCCTGGAAGTCAGGGGCTCCCAGACCTCCCTGGGAAGTGCTGAGTTGTAATTTCCGCAAGCTAATCTGCCGTCTGCCCATCCCCCAGATAAGGGTGATCAGTAGGCAGTTAAGGGAGTCAAAGGTACGTTGCGGAATGTATATGGGCAGGTTCACGAAATAGTATAGCAGACGTGCCATCTTTGCTATTGCAATGGGTCCCATAACAGACAACGGGAGCGATGTCCAAAAGCCAACACTACCCCGGAGGCCTGTGATGGCCCTAGAAATTTTACCGTCCAGCTGGTCCTCCAATCTCCGGTATATGTGAATTCCCAGGTATTTAAAGCTGGTTTGGGCTACCGGGATCATGTAAGTGCCGAACTGCAGAGAGGGCAGACTAGGCCCCTCGCGGAAATAAAATCCCACAGATTAGTCTGGGTTAATGGCCAATCCCGATGCTGTCTCAAAGCGGCGGAAGGTGTCATATAATCGTGTGTGGTCGGCCTCCAGATCTCGGAGGTATAATAACATTTCATCTGCGTAGACAGATAGAATGTGGGACGTCCCTGCCACGGGAACTCCCAGGGCCACCGCGTGTTGGCGAAGTGCGATGGCTAGTGGTTCCAATGCCAACACGAACAACAGCGGGGAAAAGGGGTATCACGGCCTGGTGCCCCGATGGACCGGGTACTCAGCCGACACATGACGTCCGGTTCTTGCCCTGGCCGTAGGATCAGTGTACAGCAGCATAATCCACCGTATCAGCGGGGCTGGAAATCCAAATCGGGACAGGGCGTCGAACATGAAGGGCCATGAGAGCGAGTCAAACGCTTGGCTGAGGTCTAATGGGATACACCCCGCCTGCGCCATCTCGACAGGTGACGCTGTCATGATGGCGTGCAGGCGCCTCGTGTTGAGGGAAGTACTGCGCCCCGGAAGGAAGCCGCACTGGTCGCAGTGAATTAGTGTAGTCAAGTGGGGCTGAATACGTAGGGCAATAGCCTTGCTCAGGATTTTATTTGTCTCTGTCTGGCTTAGGGATAGAAATTACTATGGCTTGCATGGTTGTGTGCGGCAGACGACCCCTCTCGAAGGCCTCCCAGTAAATCCGTTCCAGTACCGGTACTAGTATGTCGGCATAAGTTGAATAGAACTCCACCGGAAGTCCATCCATGCCCGGAGTCTTGTTTCTATTTAAGTGTGTGATCGCAGTGCGTATTTCACGTTGGGTGATGGGGCCCTCCATAGATTTTTGTACCTCCGCAGTCAATTGGGGGAAGGGGAGGTCCCGCATGAAGTCAGTTATATGTGTAGGGTCGTCCGTCTCATTATGGGCATACAGAGCCTGTAAGTGGTCGTTGAATGCCCGGTTGATGTCAGATTGGGTGTTCACCAGGTCACCTCTGTGGTTTCGGATTTGGGTAATGACTGAGGTGTCCGGCTTGTCGCGGATTACTCGGGCCAGCAACGCCCCAGAACGGTCCGCCTCTGTGTGTTGTCGTTGTAAGTAGGCCTTGTAATCGATGTTGCGCAGTGTTTCTAGCGTCTCAGCATGTGTGATATTCTGTTCCCGTAGAGCCTGTTTTTTCCCCGGGTCTTCCACCGCCTCCCTCTCAAGCTCTGCTAGATGGTTCTCCACCTCACACAGTTTCTGTTGGATCTCCTGCCTAGCGCCCACCAGCTTCCCAATCGCTACTCCTCGCACAACCACTTTCATCGCATCCCAGACCACCAAGTTGGAAGAGGCAGTGTCCCAATTAACCTCCCAGTATTGTGTCAGGACCTCCGAGATAGTCGCCTTGAATGGGCCGTCTTCCAAGTGCTGGGGGTCGAGCCGCCACGTAGGGACTGGGGTCGGGACTCTGCCCCAAGAAATAGTACATTTGAGGGGCCTGTGGTCCGAGAAAGTGTTTGCTAAATATTCTGGGGCACTCATCAGTGGGGTCAGTGAATGGGTGCATAGGAGTCGGTCAATACGTGTGTGCAAGTCGTGTACGGGGGAGTAGAAGGAGTACTCTTTGTGTGTGGGGTGTACCTCCCGCCATATATCACTAAGTCTCCAGCCTTCCACCCACGCCCCAAATGTATCAGTAAGCTTAGTGGCGCCGGCTGCCTGTAGGGGTGGGTGTGATCTATCCAGGGCAAGGTCTAACACCGCGTTCCAGTCCCCCCGAGCACCCAGGGGATGTCCGCCCACGGGGAGAGGGCTCTTCCTACCGTTTGTAGGAATAATTCCTGATCGTCATTCGGGGCGTAGATACAGCCCAGGGCAATCAATTGGCCATCTAGGGTCCCTTTAAACAGGATGTATCTGCCCTGTTCATCTATTTTCTGCTCTATTGCGGTGAATGGTGTCCCGTGACGCACCCAGATAGTGGCCCCTCTAGAAAATGCTGAGTATGACGTGGAATATACAGTCCCTCTACACATCTTCCACAGCTTTTGCGCTTCAGAGGCCGTGAGGTGCGTTTCTTGTAAGATGGCGGCGTGTGTCTGCTGTCTGAGGAGGTAAGAGTGGACCCTATGTCTTTTCTGCACAGCCCCCAGCCCTCGCACATTCCAGGTGATAACCCTGTACAATCCAGATTGTTCAGCCATGGTCAGCGGGCGATAGAGCCATTCCCAGGGGTGGTCGCGTGTCTGGGACACCGGGGAGCAGAACCCAGGAGAGTGCACCTAGAAAGACCATTAACTTTTCTAAAACAAACTTGGCGCAGCCATAGGACATAGCCAAGCCTAACGTAAACACTATGAACATAAAGAACCGTACATTTGTGCCTTCGCCATGGGGGATAGGTCCAGCACACTTGTAGTCATTTTGTTACTAGGTCCGGTCTCCACCGGCTCAACGGTAGCCCGGCCGGGCGCTTAATGCTGGAAAGGAAGTTCAGTGTAATGACATACAGAGCTAATATGCTTGTCAATAGGCAGCCTCAATCCGCACCCCGTGGCACCCGGTACAGTGTCATTTCCAATGGATATGGGGTGCATCGCGGGGGTGGGCCAGTGTCTGTTCTTTGCCCCTCACCCCGCTTCCTCCCCACCCCGATGCCCAATCAGATTCCGGTGCCCAGGGCCATAAGACAGCAAAACAAAAGGATACCATGCGTGAACTGCTGCAAAGGAGTCGGTGCGGGGTAGCTCCCGTCGAGCTAGCTGTCTATGAGATCGTCCGCAGCTCTAGGAGTGATTGTTGGAAAGAGCACCACGCTGTTGTCAGAGTCTGAGTGTCCTGTGGTATTCTCAGAGTCAGTGGTTATTTTCGTCGGGTCTTCCCTGAAGGCGCCGGCGAGGGAGATGGCCTCCCTTCGTTCGTCCCGCTGGTGAGTCCGCGACGGGCCGCGTTCAGTGTTTCCCTTTCCGGATCCAGACAAGGAGTGGCGGCTACCTCCCGAATTCCTGTCCAATGCTCTCGCCATCTCTTCCTGGGATGCCTCCTGGCTGCCGTCCAGTCCCATCACCTCTAGTCATTCTTCAGCGTCCGCTGGGCTCTCAAAGAAGTGAGATTTCTTCCCGTGGATGACTTTCAGGCGGGCCGGAAAGAGCAAGGCATATTTCAGTTGTGCGCTTCTCAGCTTCTTCTTCACCTCCATATAGGAGGCTCTCTGTTTCTGCACCATGTTCGTGTAGTCTGGGTAGAGTGACACCCGCTGGTTTTCGAAATGGATGGTGGATCTCTCTCGGGCTTTCCTCAGTAGGGCGTCCCTATCTCGGTAGTTGAGGATACGGACAATGAGAGGGCGAGGAGGGCGCCCCGGCTGGGGTTGTCCCGTCGGAATTCTATGCGCTCACTCCACACAGAAATACGGGGAAAGTCCGTCTGTCGCCACATGTTCTCTGAACCACTGCTCCATGAACTCCTCAGCCCGCGGTTCCTCACATTTTTCCGGCAGACCAATGACCCGTATATTGTTTCTCCGATTGCGGCCCTCCGCGTCCTCGACCCGCTCCATCAACGCGGCCACTTGACCCTAGATGTCCCGGATGGATGTGTCGTGGTCCGCCACCTTGGGTGTGAGGCGCGCAATTGCAAGCCCGTGGTCCTTGACCTTGTCCGCCAGCTTACCGTGGTCCGCTTTTAGGAGGGAGAGGTTATTGGTGAGGGTTCCCAACTGGTGTTCCAGCGCTTGTCGGGAGTCCCGGATCTCCTGAAGGATATGGTCCAGTTTGTCAGGTTGTTGAGCACTCGATCCCATTCGGTCGCCCAGGCCAGGGTCGCCTCCGCTTGCTCCGGCACCCGGCTGGGGGCCGGCCCCCGTCAGCTCCCCTGAGCCGTCCACGTGTCTCTGGCCTTTCCGGACCATGGTGCGCTAAACTTTTAGGACTGTTTCCCCCTCCCGGAGCTATTCCGGCCACTCAGGCTCCGCACTCCAGCCAATGTGTCCCCGGCTCTCCGTATACCAGCCGCAAAAGTGTCACCCCGGCTCCCTGGATGGGAGAAGCCGGCTAGCAGGTTACTCCAGCTCGCAACCGGGGCCTCCGCAAGGGGTCCGACCCTCCGCCGGGTCGCCGCAGGCGGTGGGCCGAACAGGGATACAGGCTGAGTGCAGCGCGAGGGCAGCTCTCCGCCCCGGCTGCCACCCCGTGTGCGGGCCCCTGGTCACCAGGCCGTGCCTTCCCGTCCTCCGGCCCGCGCACCTTCGAACCCCCAGCGGGGCCGGTCCTTCAATGATAGGAGGTCCGGGGGGGGGGGGAAACAGGGCCGCGAAAGGTCTCTGGGGGTCCCCACTCTGTAAGGGCCAGATCGCTGTCCCGGGGTTTCTCTCCAGGCGGGTCTCTCAAAATGGCGGCATTTCCCAGCGCTGGGCCGCTTTCTCGGCTTCAGTCCCCAGCGCGCCTCCTCTCGCACCCCTGACCGCACCTCTATGATTTTGCCGCCTTCCGGTGGTATCCACGGGGCCCCAGGCATCCGCCGTCAGTGTCCTTTGAGGATCGGCCCGCTGGTTAGGTCCGGCGCCTACCCCTGGACAGGACGCAGGGCTCGGAGGGCCGCCGCCGAATCTCCGCCTCACTCTACTCCCCGGCTTCAAAGGCCTCGCGCCGCGGGTCTCAGCTCGTCTCGTAGGGTGCTTTTTAGGCGTATTACCCCGCCGCAGCCTCGTGTCTCGTATTCCTCACAGGATTCTGCCGCAAGGCCACCTCTCTCGGCAGGCCGATGGACCCCCCAAGACTGTATTTTTCAGGATAAAGCCCGGCCGGGCACGGAGCTCTAGAAGAAGCCGTCCGCCATCGTGGCTGTTCGGCCACGCCCCCAGGATTGGCAATAAACTTGGTTATATATTAAGACTCGATTGCTTATGAATTATATTTCAGATTTTGTATAAATTAAGTGGAATATTTGGCAGACGATAGACGGATCAAGCAGATTTGGGATTACACCACGCCAGAGCTTAATAGCAGAAGGTAAGGAAAGGTTAGCGCTAGGGCTATGACATCAACAGTGTCAGTACAATATACAACGGATTGTACTGATAGGAACATTATGTACTTTTTTAGATTGGGACAGACAGAGATTGCAACGCGTACCAGAAATAAAAAAGAGCTATATAATGAACTTTTGGTAGTGATATACCATTATTGAGGTAGGAAACTATTTTGGAAATATTTTAGTTACTGGACAAAACTTATGCATGATTTGACCTTTGCCTCGCTTGTTCGATTTAATAAGAGATCTCTTATTCCATTTGGCTCAATAGGTATTGAACATTAGAAGCCTTGAGGTACCTGCGTCTATTGACATGGCTTTACCTTTATTTCTTCACATGGGTTATGTTAATATAAGTACACTGTGGTCTCAGTGAGGAGTCTTAGGAGTATGGTCACGATTACACAACGAATCACAAAAAGGGAATTTGTAACAATCACTGAATGTAAATGATATACAATGCTGTAAACTGATCATAAGATATGTTACATTAATGAGAAAGGAACTCTTTTCTACTTGAATGTAAGCCTGTATGTAAATATGGGGCACTTGTAGCAGGCTTGACTAGACTTTCGTGCACAAGGTTGTCGGAAATGTGGGCTCTATAACATTAATTGATTAGCGCTGAAGAATATGAGTGTAAAAAGCGCATTTTGTATTATTTCCAGCCCTGAGGAAGCCGGTGGCTTTTCTTAGCACGGCGAAATGCGTTGGCATAAGGGATTGGAGTCTGATGAGATTAAAAGAAAAAGAGCAACAAGAGCCCAACTGACTTTTGTGTTATTTTCATTTTCTTAACGGTGGTTTGATAATGTGTGTGCTCCAAAACATTGTTGAAATATTGCTCAATCCTTGGATTGTATTTAGGGAAGTAGGGTGTTCTCTTCTCTCCTGTTGTTTGGAAGCACCTAAATCTTATTTATTATGAGAATGTATGAAGTGTGATCACTATATGAGCGCAAGTGTTTCCTGTAACCCGGGTAAACAGTAGGGAAAGTGTTGGACTTTGGAGGCGCGGGGCATATTTACTATTCCCAGTGCAAACTGAGCAATAGTAAGGAAAGTATCAGACTTAGAGTGTCTCAGATTTACTATTCCCACTCAAATGTAAGCAACAGTCAGGAAAGTGTTGGACTTTGGAACGTTCTCAGATGTACTATTCCTTCTTCTACGTAAGCAAAAGTAGTGAAAGTGTTGGACTTTAGAAGGGTCATATTTACTATTCCTACTCCAACGTAAGCCACAGTCGGGAAAGTGTTGGACTTTGCAGGGGGATCAGATTTACTGTTCCTTCTTCTACGTAAGCAACAGTCATGAAAATGTTAAACTTTAAAAGGGTCATATTTACTATTCCTACTCCAACGTAAGCAACAGTAGGGAACATTTTGAACTTTAGAAAGCTCAGTTTTAATTTTTCCTATCCTTAATTCCTTAATTAACACAAATGAAATGAGATATCTATCTATCTATCTATCTATCTATCTATCTATCTATCTATCTATCTATCTATCTATCTATCTATCTATCTATCTATCTATCTATCTATGTGTGTGTGTTCACACTTTCCTTGTCCCCGAAGAAATTAGTAGCACTCTCGAGCTGGAAATGTTGACTTGCTTTATTTAATTCAGCAGCTTCTAACACCAGATGCATTTCGGTCTTGAATTACCTTGATCACAGGTGAGCCTACGGCAGTCCAACCAGCCTGTTGGAAATCAACAATTTGTTTGCATAATCACAGTTTTTCCCTCTGGTGGGACGCCCCGATGGGTTGCAGTTCTGATGCATCCTGGGATTGGTGGTTCTAACAGTGTCAATCATTACCCTTCAGTGGATTTGCAGTGCCATTCTGTGCCGATTTATTTCTTTGTTTGGTTTTCATTTACCTCCAGTTTCGTTCTGTTGCAGCCCCATTGTCTATGGCTGTGCAGCCCCACTTTATACCCATATCCATATCAGTCACAGGGTCAAGAGTGATTTGCATATAGCTGTGTCTAAACTGGGGTGGCGAAGTGAGCTAAAGAACGATGATGGATTTAACCCAGATCTGTGACTGATGGTGAGGTGTCTGAAAAGTTTCAGTGCTCCGTCCATCATCTCCTTGTGTTTGCTTTGTTCGCTCCAAGTTGGCAGGGTATGCCCAGACGTGGGTCTATTGCTCACTTTGCAACTGGATTCAAGCTAGCCTGGCTGATGAGGGCTGTCAGCCCGAAACCGGTCCCAGGAAGCTTGTTTCTGGTCTAGGGAAAACATGGCTTGGCAGTTCGGGCTGGACTGCTCCCATGAGGCATAGGGTCAAGACTGATTTGCATATAATTGTGTCTGACTGGGGTGGCGAAGTGAGCTAAAGAACGATGTTTGATTCAACCCAGAACTGTGACTGGCGGTGAGTGTCTGAAAAGTTTCAGCACTCCATCCATCATCTCCTTGTGTTTATTCTGAAATCCCTGTCCCTAATTTCTTTATAATAGGTGACTTGTGACGCGTACAGTCATCTATTATAAGGAAATGACGTAGCCGCTCAACTGTAATAACGCACTGTAGTTGAGTTCTTATGTCACAATGCCTGCTGCCAGAGCCAGCAGCTGATGGGAAAGGCAAGCTATGGAGAATAATTTAAGCAGTTGTTTCGAAAACAAAAAAGACATGCGCTTTTCTTTCTTCTGTTCAATTTTTATAAATGTACAGTTAGAAAAAAAAGCAGATATTTATGACAACATGGTTATAATATGGCAACATGATTATTATTTTTGGTTCTTGTATAATTATAGCAAAACAATCTTTCTGCATGTTTGAAGACAATCTGAGCTACTATGCTGTGTTTCAAGGAAATTAAGTATATTAAACTGGTTTTAATATCTATTTGCAACAAATATCCAAGTCTTCTCAATGTGTCTAATTTTGCACTATATATTCTATTTGTATTCTTCATGTTTGCAAACATGCTCTCTCTTATATGAAAGAGCTACAAACCAAGGATTTAAGTTGTTTTTGGGAAAGGTGATGGTGTGATCATGATTTGTGAGGAACAAAATACCCCCTGCTGTCCATTATAAGGAAATTGCAAGTTACCTCAGAGTTCCGTAACCTTATAAAAGAACTTGGCGGTCGGCTTTGTTCCTCTGTATGACCATGGAAAACCTTCGTGACTTGAAATTGAACATAAGGCAGGGGGTATTTTATACCACCTGTCAATAGATTTTTATGATTTATCAAATATAATTGTAATCTTTTACCCAGCACAAGGATGGAGCCCTCATCGTGCACAATAGTGGTCTTGTTAAAACACTTCCCAGGGCCAAAAAAAGTTCAGATGAAATGGATTATTGTTGTTAAAATGATGGCGCAAAGTAGCAATAGGTAATACAGTGCCTCAATTTGACAGTACCAAAAATCTAATCTATAACACTCTGGTGAGCCTTAGAATCAAAAGTGAGATTTCACTTTATATTGGAAAAGATGGCACTGGCATTACTCATTTTGTAGTTGGTTAGAACCTCTAATAAGGTTTCCCTTGTTCAAAAATAGAATGAAGGAAGCCTACATGAGTAGATTTATGCCCCAAGAAACAAGGTTGTAGATCATGAGTCCCAAGTTAATTCTAAAACCATTTGCCAAATTAGCAAAACTCCTGCCTTAACAGGGATATTTGAAGGCAAGTTACTCATTATTATTTTTGCAATCCCCACAATGTTGGAGCAATCAAACCCCTTAAAGTTGTTATTGTAGAAATTGAAAAGAAATAAGGAACCAAAGTATAAAAAGCATAACTCACCCACCTGCCCATTAGGTAGACCTTTAGGGTGCATAATAAGTTCGCAATTCAGGGATAGTAAAATCCATACAAGTAGCCCACCTCTGGCTCTACCAAAAGAGGTCAGCTGAGCCGGAATGGCATTAGAAGAATAGCCTTCAATATAAGATGGATCAATATCCCAAGTTTCGTGGAACATCATGATGTCATAGGTTATGACAAACCTCAGCCATTCCTTGTTATCCAATTTAGTTACCAAGTTCCAGGAAATTAAATTTATGCCATTATCAAAACAGACCAGGAGTGAAGCCATATACCTGCCCTCATCTGAAGGGGCCGTAGCCCCGAATTTAGAGTGTTCCCTGGACAAGTTAAGGTCTAACAATTGGATAGGGGTTCATTTGAGCACCAGAAGGGAACCATCATTACTTTCTAGAGATGAAATGGGAGAAAAATATTTTTGAAGTTGTAACTAAAGGGTTCAAAACGCAAATTATTTACAGAAAAGGGTGCAACTAGATGTAAGAAAGCATATGTGGCTTATTAAAAACAAAACAAGAACACCAGAAATCCATGAATGTGGCCTTCCTGGGTGCAGGCTGGAAAAAAGTCTATCTAAAAGAGTTTGAGTTTTGAAATAAATGATAATACAATCCCCATTGAAATCCTTTTTGATTGACCAATCCATGATATCCTTTTAACCAAGAGAAAATCCTCATACATAATAGTGGAACCCCCAAAATATCCACAAAGACAGTGAATAGTCTTCGTGTAGGTAATTTCTCATTGGTGGGACATCTTTTAAGACATGAGGTGCAGTCTCTGAGAGACGATTAATTGCTGATTGCATTAAAATGCTGTTCTGTGTTTACACTTTTTTCATTAATAGCCCCTACAACTTTAGCAAGAAAATTATCCAACAATGAGGAGTGCTTCTGTTTCTTGCTAGTACCTGGAAAAGGGGGAGATGCAACAGCCTTCCTTTTCCTGCTCAGGTCATTCTATGTTGACAGAGTAGTAGGCGTTATGAATAGCGTAATGATAGAGGAGAGGTCTTCTTTCTCCTCTGCCCAAGGGACCATGGTAGTTTAAGTTCCCCAGTAGTCCACCAAAAGATCGGGCCCGTTCTGCGGGAGTACTGCTATGTTAGAAGGAGTCTCCTGTCTACTACTTCTTATGCCTGAGTGACTCTGGTAGAGGGAGTCTAAGGCATTCCACCAACAAGTACAACAGTCCACTAGCAGTCTACCAGCAAGTGTGGTGAGCTGGCTTCAGCAGACCACCATCCCTGTGATGGATTCCAATTTTAGTGATTCGCAATTTGCAACCTTCCTCATGTATATGCATGAGGTAGGTAAGGTAGAGACCCACGACGATTCAGACTTTTAAGAACAGTCCTATTAGCACATAGATTGGTTCTTAAAAATCTTTACTGGTCGTATTTGGTGACCAGATATTCATACATCTGGCCCCGAATTATGCCAGAGGTTTTAAAACTATTTTCTCTGGAAAGCACACTGTGTAGTTACCATTGTACCAGAGTGACTAGCACACATCATTGTTTAAGATTCTATTATAAAGTGTTTTATCTAATTGTAGCATTGTGGTTGCCTCTGATTTGAGTGCTTGATTAGACTGTGATGTAATCTTGTCTCTGTCACAAACAGTGTAAAAAAATTATTGATGCAACTTGAAAGCCTGTTATTTGAAAAATAAACAGAAGTAGTAAAACAGCCACATCACTGACTGCTCTTTATATGAAACTTTCTATTGCAAGCATATGGTGTCCATGTGTAGGTGATGGCATATTTTTTTTTTTTCCTTTTCATTTCTGTGTTATATGCTTGCAATACAAAAAAATATGAAACATTAACCATCAGACCAACTTTCCAATGCTAGACCTATTGGCTTTTCCAGTTCTTGTTTATTACACGAGGCTGGCAAGACAGAGAAACCTGTGTCTAGGCTACACCTAAAGCAGGTGACATGTTTGCCATGCATTATAATTACAAAAACAGGGCTGTGGATTCCTATGAATTGTTAAGGATTTCAAACTTTTAACGTGACATGTATTTGTGAAGGGCTCATTTGCCTAGAAGGTAATCTTTTTGTTTAACCCCTTCCCTGCGGGGATAATTCCCCCACGGTGCGGGGGCCGGGGTGTGAGCGCGGCGCTGCTGTGCTCGTGATGAGACCAGCTCGTCATAAGTCACATTGGAGCTGTGCTCATTTTTTTTTTTTTTTTTTATTTAAATCTGTTTTATTGGTACACATGGCATACAGTTACGATTCTTGTGTGCATAATCAAAAGGGGAAACAACAATTGGAGTAGCACGTACATCATCAATGCGAATGTTGGCGACGGTTGAAAGTCAATAAATGCACTCGTTGTTAAAGAACTCCATTCGTTGTCATGGGGCGGTCACTGCATTCATCAAACCATTCGCTTCACTGCTACTGTATAGTGCAATGCGCCCTGCCTACCTTACTATGGTGCCTGACCTCACCCGTCAGGGCGGGCAGCCTGATGGCCAGCCGCACCCCCGTTGTTCGCCACTCACTGGTTAGTGATATAGCATGATGTCCCCCAGTAGTGTGGATAACCAACCGGGCCTGGTTACAGGCAACTTGTATGTGTGCTGTGGTCGGCTAGGAGGTTCAGTGGTACGCCCCCGCGAGGTAGTAGGCTGCGGCAGTGGCTTGCATGTGCGCTGCACTCCTGTGTCTCGTCGCCGTGTGTCAAAAGTGAAAGGCGTGTGTGGGGAAGGCAGATCCAGCGTGGACAACTGGGGGGTGTCCTTGCCGTAGTTACCACCAATGCAAACTGGGGAAAACCAGGAGAGTAGGTGAGGGTGTAAAGATTCCGATCTCGGGGTAAGTGGGGGGGGGTGCTGCAGTGTGGGTCCTGTCTAGTCAGTTTCGGGTGCAATAGTCTCGCAGGGTGCTGGCTTCGAGTGTGCTCGGGGAGAAGGTACTAGTGGTGTGTGGTAGCTCTAGGTCTCGGGTGGGGGCGTATCGGTGGGGCCGACTGTGTATGCGGGCTCCGCTGACAAGTGAGGGGGGGAGGGGGGGGGGCAGGGCAAGGCGGGATGGGCGGAGGAGTTGGGGGGGGGAGTGGAGAGGGGGAAAAAAGGGGGGGGGGTGATGGGAGCGAGCGATGGACTGCAGGGGTGGTGTTTCATGTCCGTATGCGTGTGGCTCCCGGTTCTCCCCTTTCTCACTACGCAGCCTGTGGCTCAGTCATGTCCCCTCCGTTCCACTGTGGAGGAGCCATCTCCTTACAACACCCCTTTATCGTGGCTGGCCCTGGTGAATGCTCTCAGGAAGCCCTCCCATGTCTGGGCTATCGGTATGGCCCTCCTTCCCGCCGTCTCTTCCCTACGTAGCACCGTTCCCTCTGCGGTTGCCCAGTAGATGAGGGAGGCACTCCAATGTTTCGTCAGGGGTGGTTCCGCGGCTTTCCAGTGACGGGTTATGAGTCTTTTGGCGGTTATCAGCCCCAGATCCCAGAACCTCATGTGCGCTTTGTTATGCTTTGTCCTGGTGAGGAGGCCCAGCACACAGGTGTCCCAGTCGTGACGTAGGCCCAGTGCCGTCCCTTTCGTCAACAGTGTGTTAACATCATACCAGTACGTCCGTAGCTTGGGACATGCCCACAGCATATGCAGGAGATCCGCATTCAGTAGCGCGCATCGCGGGCATTTGGAGGTATCCAAACCAAAGTAGCGGTTAATCTTGTCCGGGGACAGATATGCCCTGTGCATGATATAGAACTGTATGATTCTGAATCTCGAATTGCGGGGAACGTGTTGCGGGCCCTCTAGGATCCTTTCCCACTCTTTATCCGACCAGTCCCTCCCCCTGTCTGTGTCCCACCTGTCCCTGAGCGATTGAAGGGAGGCTGTTGTGTGGGATCTCAGCACCTGCGTTAACCAGTGCACAACATGCGACCCCGCCCCCATAACGTGCAGGTATTGTATTAAGAGGTGTGTCTCGGGTTCCACGGACATATCGCCCCAGTGGTCCGTTAGGACCCGTATCATTGATGCATGCATCAGGAAGTGTCCCGCTGGCAGTCCTGGGTTCTCCACTAGCCCCTCGAACCGTACCATGGCCCCGTCGTCATATAAGTCCGCCAGTGTCTCAAGCCCCACCTGCACCCAGTCATGTAGGCGCGCTGCAGTCACCACTCCCCCAGGCCTTGGCAGTCCCTCTAGTGGCAGGGCTGGAGCGTAGGGGGTAGTGTCCTTGGTCAATCGCAGTGCACGTCTGTAGCATCTCAGTGCCACTGCTAGGTGTAGTTGCGTCTCGCGTGTCGCGCCTCTGAGGGGGTGGAACAGTGCGAGAGCTTCCGCGTGGGTCAGGGCTGGGACTGTTGAGGCCGTGTCATTTAGGTTCCTACCCGCAAGCCAGGCCACCACCCATTGGAGCTGCGCGGCAAGGTAGTAGTGCTCCTGGTTCGGGACCGCTAGCCCCCCCGAGGACGTCGGGGCATACAATTTCTTCAGGGCCACCCTTGGTCTCCCCGCATTCCAGATTAGTGTTCGCGTTAGGGTCTCCAAGTCTCTAAAGACCCGAGCTGGGACATACACCGGTATGTTCGAGAAATAGTACAAGAGTCTAGGTAGGACTATCATTTTGGTCAGGGTGATTCTGGCCGGGACATTGAGCGGGAGTGTGCCCCAGAATTGGATCTGGGCCCGCAAGGAATTTATGGCTCGAATCAGGTTGCCACCCAGTATATCTGCTGCATTCCTATATATGTGGATGCCCAGGTACTTGAAGGTACCGGCATACCATGTCAGGGTTGTGTCTCCTAGCTGTACTGCGCATTCCTGCATATCCGGGTGGAAGGGGAAGACCCCGGATTTACCCCAGTTGACCCTCAGTCCCGAGTGTGTTGTGAATTCACGGAGAGCGTCGGTGAGTCCCGGGGGTATCCGTGTTAGGTCTCTGAAGTAGAGGAGTAGGTCGTCGGCATATAGGGAAACCGCGTGTACCCCATCAATCAACGGGATGCCCCACTCGGCGCCCTGCATCCTCAGTATCTCCGCCAGCGGTTCCATGGCCAACGAGAAGAGTAGAGGCGATAACGGGCAGCCTTGTCGTGTGCCCCGCCTCACCTGTATGGCCTCCGATATCAGGCCCCCTATCCGGACCCGAACGGTTGGCGTTTGGTATAGGAGTCCCACCATGTCCAGATATGCGTCTCCCAGTCCAAACTTTTGCATAACCGCCCTAAGAAACGGCCACTCCACCGAGTCAAATGCCTTTTCCAGGTCTAACACTATGCAACCCGATAGTGGCCAAGGGCCTCTCGCGTACTCCTGCACTCTGAACAGCCGGCGGATGTTGTGCGATGTGCTGCGCGTGGGTACGAACCCGTTCTGGTCAGGGTGGACCAGGGTAGGTGTGTATTGGGCCAGTCTCCTCGCTAGCGTAGAGGCTAGTATTTTGTAGTCCGTGTTTAAGAGGGCAAGGGGCCTATATGAGCCCATGAGTGTCTCATCTTTACCCGGTTTCAGGAGGGAGACCAGGGTAGCTTCACTCAGAGATGGGGGCAGGGAGGAGTCGTCCAGAGCCGTCTCGTACAGTTTTACGAGTTCAGGAATCAGGAGGTCTTGGTATGCTTTATAGAACTCCGCTGGGAGTCCGTCTGGGCCAGGGGACTTTCCGTTGGAGAGCGCCGCTATGATTTCCCGGAGCTCCTCGGGGGCAATGGGTGCCGCTAGGACGGTACGTTGGGCATCGGTAAGGGACGGCAGCAGTACCTGGTCAAGATATTCCTCCGTGTCCGGGGCGGGTGTGGGCAGGCAAGAGCGATACAGTGTTTTGTAGTGTGTGGTGAATGCTCCGTGAATCTCTGACTGCGTATGTAAGGGCACCCCATTCGCGTCTAGTACTTTTGTGACTGGCTTCGTCCGGTCTTCCCTAGCGATGAGCCACGACAGCAACTTACCGGGTTTGTCCCCCCTATCGTGTGTGCGCGCCGCATGAGCCGCGAAATTCAGACATCTGAGTCTCTCCAGCAGTTTTTCGTGGGTCGCCTGCGCTTTTTGAAGCCCAGTGATGTGTCCTCCCACCGAGTCCCGTTCGTGTCGACTCAATTCCTCCTCCACCCTATGTAAGTCCCTCTCCACTTGCCGTTTGAGGTTCCCCTGCGTGCCCAAGCACTGTCCCCTAATGACCACTTTGAACGCCTCCCATTCCATCTGTAGAGAGGTGGCTGAACCTGCATTATCCTCAAAGTAGTGTACAATATGTGCGAACAGTGAGTCCCGGAAGGGTGCGTCTAGCAGGAGGTCCGGCTGCAGTCTCCAGTTGGGGACAGGGGGGCGAGTGTTCGCCCATGAGACCGTTAACATGTGTGGGTTATGGTCGGAATGTGTCCTACCCATGTAAAGCGCTTCCGTCACTAGCGGGAGTAGATCATCTGTGAGCATGAATCTGTCTAATCGGGTGTGTAGGGTATGGGCTCCTGAGTAGTACGAATATATCTTGGCCGTTGGATTTCGGTGACGCCACACATCATGTAAGTTCCAGTGCGAGGCCCAGGCTATAAGAGCTTTCATGGCACCCACCACTGGTGCGCTTGGTAGAGGTGGGAATGAGCGGTCCAGTGTGGTATCCAATACACTATTGTAGTCCCCCCCCAATATCCAGGGGACCCCGTGCCAGCACGCTAGGGTTGTGGACACCATTTCGAGGAAGCTCTGTTGGTCTGTATTAGGGGCATAGAGCGACGCCACCACCAGCGGTCGTCCATCCAGGCGTCCCTTCACTGCCACCAACCTCCCCTCCTTGTCTATGTGTGAGTCTTCAACTTCAAACGGGAGCCCTGGTCTCACCCATATCAGCGCCCCCCTGGCATAAGAGGAGAACCCAGTCGCATAGATCTGACCTCGCCACCGCCTGCGCAGGGTGTGTACCTCTGGGGCCGTCAGGTGTGTCTCCTGTAGGAGTGCTATCTGCACCTTGTGTCTCTTCAAGTATGAATAAATCATGTACCTGCGTGCGGGTGTGTGTATTCCGCGTACATTCCAGGTACACATTATGACTTCAGCCATCAGCGTGTAACAAGGCAGTCACTCCCGCTCTCCCCCTTGCTTCAAGCACCCTCTCAATGGGCCCTCCAACATCCCGGTCCAGAGCCTCCCCACCCTTGTCCGAGCAACCCCTGGAATAGTCTAGCAAGCACTCCTGTGGGCCATGCATGCAGCGGTTCACAATAGGGAAAAGGGGGGTAAACATTAACTGGGGATAACACCATCGGGTCGGTTGCCAAACGGGCAGCCGTCCAAACATTCTGCAAAAAATGCGAACAGTCCATTCTGGGGGGTTGCTGTCCATCACGCAGTCCAAGCAGCCAGTGAGTGTCTGTTGAGCGTGAAGGCGTGAGTGCCCTCCCAGGGGGGTGTGATTATAGGTCTGAACGGTCAGCAGGTTGGCCCACCGTTTATGGAGCAGTGGATTCGTAAAGACACGGGGGCACTACCCTGGTCAAGTTTGTAGCTGGTAACCATCGCCCACCCATAGGGACCCTGCAATGCGGCGGCCCAATCGGTGTGAGCACCATGGGGCGTCCGCTCCGCAGTTGATCATTGCAAGCGTGACGTTATCTTAACTTACTGCGTGTTCAGCGTCCGCACCACCAGGCAGTACCGTGTCAATGTTTCCACCGCTAAGAGCCCCTTAGTGCGGCACTTCTTCAGCCGTACAGGTCCGACGTTTGTGGGGTGATGTCTGGCAGCCCACCTGAGAATTGCGAATCCGGGAGACCATATATCGCCTCGTCGTCGCTCGGTAATATCCTAGGGCTGGTGGCAGGCGGGGAACGCTGTGACGGGGAGCCGCTGAGCTCCGAGACCATCCGTAGGGCTTCCCGCTGTTCCCTGCGTATTTCCTCTTCCGGTGGGCTTGCGCCGTGCTGGACGCTGCTGGCCGCTGGGGAGGGTGACCTGGCGCCACGTCTCCTCCTGGACCTCCTGCGTCTCCTAGGCCTGTCCGTGTTTCCCGATCTTCCCGTACTCTTGTCCGTCCCATTGTCCAGCCAGGCTTCCACGTCCTCCGAGGAGTCAAAGAAGTGTGTTTTCTCATTCGCTATCACTCTGAGTTTCGCTGGGAAGAGGAGGGAATATGTAAGTCCCAGTTGGCGTAGCCTCCGCTTTACCATTAGGAAGGAGTGCCTCTGGCGCTGCACCTGGATTGTATAGTCTGGGAAAAACATTATGTTTGCATTTTCAACTTGAATGGTGCCTAGTTTTTGAGTTTCTCGCAGTACAGTGTCTCGGTCCCTATAGTTCAGGATTCGAATCAGAAAAGGGCGTGGGTTAGAGCCGGTGTGGAGTGGCCTGGTCGGGACTCTGTGCGCCCGTTCCACCACGAAATATGGCGAGAGGGTGCCTTCGGGTAACAGGGTGCGTAGCCAGTCCTCTACGTGGGCGGTCGGATCTTTGCCTTCCCATTTTTCCGGTAAACCTACTATACGGACGTTGTTGCGTCTCGCCCGCCCTTCTGCATCCTCCGCCCTGTCCTCCAGGAACTCCACCCTGTTGAGGAGGTCTTTAATATGTTTGTCCGACTGGGCGACACGAGGTTCCATGCCCGTCACTGTGGTTTCCAGGGTTTTGGTGCGCTCAGCCAGTTTCTTATGGTCCTTCTTCATGTGCGTGAGGTCTATGGCGACTCCGTCTATTTTCGCCTCCAGGGATGTCCGGGTGGACTGGATGGAATTCTCCAGGCGTTCCATGGCCGCCAGTACCGAGTCCAGTCTGGCCGTTACCGGATCCGAGTCCGCTTGCTTCTGCGACTTGTCCATTTTGCCCTTTTGGGACGTGCTCCCCGTTCCGGTGCGCTTCCCGGCACCTCCAGACATGAGAGGGAACTGATTCTCGGAGGATCCGGATGGGGGGGCGGTCCGTGGTCTCGTCGATCACCAGAGCCACTGGCCGGTGCTTCGGTGGCATTTCCAGGGCAGGTTACGGTCGTCTTAGAGCCTCTTGTGTGGTCGAGCCGTCCAAAACGCAGCGTGATTCGGTGGTGGCCGTTATTCTGCTCAGTACGGTTTCAGGCTCTGGCAATGGGCTATGCTGTGCCCCTCCCGCAGTTGGATGTGTTCTGAGCTTCGTGCTTACCCCCTGCTGCGCCGGGCGTCCAGGTACGCCGTGATCTCAAGGGCACCTGAGTGGTGTGCAGTGCGCGGCAGGCAGTGTCTCCCCACGGCGCTCACCACACCCAGCAGCCCCCACAGTTCCGTGCGTGTGGTCAGCAGTAGTGCCCTCCGGCCGTCCGTGGCTGTGGCAGATGACGTGGTCAGTCGGACCCCGAGCCCTGCAATTGGTCAGCGGCTCCCTCTGGCGCTACCCTGCGATCGTCCTGCGCTGTGGGTCGCGGGCACGGCCCACTCGGCGCCCTGGTAGGTGTTTCTTGGGTGCCTGCGTGCCAGGCCTGGTCTTCGCCGCCGCGCGAGTCCGGGCCGGCAGGCTCCGCTGTGTTGGGCGCAGTGTGCCCACGCTCTGTGCCCGTCGGGCAGGTGCTGCTAAGGCTCCGCTGTGTTAGGCGCGGTGAGCCCACGTTCTGTGTCCGTCAGGCAGTTGCTGTTGCTGGTACGCCTCGCGCCGCGGCACTCACCACCCAAGGTCACAGCAGGCGGCGTCGGGGATCCGATCTCCGACCCGAGGGGCGCCCGGGTCCTCCGGGCTCCGCTCCACCGGGACCTGATGGGCGGCCAGCCCAGCAGGCGACCCAACCGTTCCCGGGTCCGTTGATCACAGTGCTGGGCCGCTCCGCGGGTGTGGGCCGAGTGGGGGATGGGCTCCTCCTCGTGTCCAGGTCCGCCGCAGCAGTCCGGATGGCGGCCCCAGTAGTCCGGTGATGCGCCACTCCTCTGCCCTCCGTGCGTTGCCTGTCGGGTCGCCTCCGCCTCCGATGATCCGCCAATGGTCGGTCCGCTTGGTGTGCCCCAGTGCCGCCGCCTCAGCTCGCGTCACTCGGGCGCTTCGTCTGTGTGGCCCACTCTTCCGGTTCCAGCACCGGGCTTTCCTGTCGGGTCTGGCCGGGTCCGCGATCACTCCCTCGGCTATGGCGGCCTCGCTGGTGCCGGTGCGGTCCCGGGGCTCGTTGGACCGAAAGATTTGGTCCGATGCTGTGTCAGCGCCTCATGATCACTCGCTGCAAGTTTGGGCCACCTATGTGTTAATTTCGCCGGATAATTTAACCCCTGAGTGTGGGATCACGCCGGAGCTCCGCTAGTATGCAGCCAGTCTCGCTGCGCGCGTAGCCACGCCCCATTGGAGCTGTGCTCATGACGAGCTGGTCTTGTCACGACCCGCCCACTGATTAATTCACCCGCACAGGCGGGGAATGAATCGTGTGTGGGCGGAGCGACGCCGTTATGACGAGACCAGCTCATCATGAGCACAGCTCCACCATGACTCAAGATGAGCTGGTCTCATCACGAGCACTGAAGGGGTTAATAAGAAATGTTTACTCATTTTATTGACCTTGGAAGGATGAAATGCTGAGTGGACTAGCTGGGATTTTAACCTGTGGCTATAAAATCAAACATAGGGCCCTACAGCAGATGCATAGGTCCACCGATCCACCAGTCCACCGATGATACTTTTATTAAAAAGCAAAATATCCTCTAAGCCAGTCCTTTAGGCATGCTACCAGTTTCACCAAACAGATCTGGCTCTGTGGGTCAGCCCACAAAGTGGCCTAGCCCAAGTGATTGCGAGCAGCAAAGCCTTTGGCTGTCGGGCTGCACCCCCATGCGTGTGGTTATGAGCATATAGCCCACTTCCTGTCACGTCTCATTTCTTACATGCATCACGCCCATTAGGGTTCTCAAAACAGATCTGCTTTAAGTCTCTCTTGTTATGGTAGCTCAGAGTTCCATAAATAGAGCATTTATGGGGAGCCAGGCCCATCAAGTACGGAGAGGGCGCGTGCTGAGAAATGTCTTAGGTTGCCAGAGAGAACGTGCTGTGGTTTGAAAGTTCTGTGACTCCCCTCAAGAATGCCCTGGGATTGTTTTCCAAACCTCCCACAGACAAAGCCCTCTGGGAAATTCTGCAAAAATGCTTGTAGGACTTATTTTTCTTAAGAGATGGGAGGGATGTGTTATTGGCGAGGGTGCGGAAGGTGCAATCTTCTGCCTGGAAAAGTGGAAAATTAGCATGCAGGCGAGGCCCTCAAGACTACCTAATTCCACTGTGACCATGTCAGGAGAAATGGAAACAGAGACTTGTTTTTGTTCTTCCGAAAAATGACGCATATTGTGCAAACAACCCCTTAAAAGTATGTATTTGCCAGGTTTGAGCTGATCAGTTTTCACCAAGTGAGCAAAAATATCACATCATGGTTATCAGAATCACAAGTATAGCATAAATAATACATATGCACTTTAACCTTCTCAGACATCCAGAAGGTACGAGATCCAGGTCGAATCACAGGAACTGCAGGTAAGTTTTATTTAACCACATCACAGTAAAGGGTCAACGATTCAAGGGAGCCACTGCCTGGTCCCAACAGTGCCTCCTTCTTGACTTGGACTAACCATTCCTGAACTAAGGATTTTTGACACATTTTTTCTGTTTTTTAACTGATAAATACAGACAGAAAATAGCATGTTTCCATGTTGTACATATTTTTAAAAAATATAGATAATTTGGGTTCTTGTGAGTGATTCTCCGGCCATCATTCATGAATTCCAGGCCAATAGCTGTGTAGATAGATTGACAACATGGAGAGCCAAAAAACAGGGAAAGACTTCCTTAAATAACTCAATATCTCAACTTTGGTGTGGTTATAATGTTAATATTTTCATTTGGGTGTATTGTTTTATTATATGTATGTCTGTAATGTGTTAAAATCATAAAGACATCAAAGTAAAAGTGCACCATTATCAGTGAAATAAATGTGGAAATATACAAGTTACAACTTCATTTCTTCACAAAACTGAAATAGAATATGCCCAGAAAGATTGTGGCCCGAAAAATAAATATGGCACAATGCAGGCAGAAATGTTACAAAGATAAATACCATACAAAAGAGAGCCATAATTATAACATCAAAATTAAACAAACCTTCACTGTCTCCTAGTTTAAGACATAACAACATCCTTGAACTTGTTAGGCATATGCCTCTCACACTGATGGCTCATCCAGTGGTGCTGGAACAATTTTCAGAGTGCAGGTGCTGCCATAAATGTAATGTCCCTGAACTCATAAGAGTTGTGAAAATTCCAAGCACCATTCACAAAGAGAAAGTATGGCAAATGTATTCAGCGGGACAGTGGTAAGCATGTACTATGTATCTGGTAGTGCTTTTTGGAGCACACTGTCACAAATATATTTCCAGACATGGTGTGGTAGCGAACTGTCATTAACAGACACTACATTTTCTGTTGAAATGGCCCTAAATTGGCTCAGACATACAGTTTTCCACTGATAAAAAAAGCCCAAGTGATAATGTGTGGAAATCAGGCTTTGGGCAAATAAGTATATCTTGATTTCTTTTGATCCTATTAAAATAAATTCCATTACACTTCAGAATTCCAAATAAACTGTACTTCGCGTGTGCTTTCCGAACTGCTGATATGGTCTGAAACATTTATATAGTTAATTTACTGGTATTGACATTTTATGTGTTACAAAACATGACATCAACTGAGCCTGCGTAATAGCCAAATAGGTGAATTTACAAAATCACATCAATTTCCATGTTAAAAGAATAAACAGCCATTTTCCAGACGCTTTTGTCGGACATTTAACCTCTGTCTTTGAAGCACAACGAATATTACCAGAGTAAAAAACAAACTTTAAAAAACAATCTTTATTGCTCATTCACCTTCTGAGCTCCAGCATGATTATTCTGGGGGTGCTGCAGCACCCTCGTCTCCCCTCCTTCCAGCGCCTATGGTCTCAGATCATCTTTATTCTGCAAAGCCAATGATGAGGACGAATCTGCACCACACTTCTCTTTACCACCACATCCAATATTTCTTTTGCCTGGCTTACTTTACTAGCATTCACAATTCCACCACTGTCGATTGATTAACTTCACAGCACATACATGAGCACCTACTTCAGCAATTTCAAGCGAAGGACAATACTTACAATTCCCTTTGTTCACCAAATTACTGGGCTATGTGATGCACACTAAATCACCAATTGACCAGGTGCTGCTGTTTTCTCCATGAATCATGTCATACCTACTCTTACTCTTAAAATTGTATCTCTTACACCTACAAGTATGCTACCTTCTTCACACTCTAACACTTCCCTTTAATTATACACAGCCACCTAGGGAACATCTTGTAACTGGCCATTCAACCCCTATAAGCCACAAACAGTGTCACACCAGTGACACTATGAGGAGTGGTGCAATATACCCATAGCATTGCAGATAAAGAGTCTTCTACACAAAGGCTAGAAGCAACAGCCCTTCTGATGCATTCAGTCAGGATGTATGACGTTACAACGCATACTATTACAATGCATGCTTTTACAACGCATTTTTTACAACGCAAATACTATTACAACGCATGTTTTTACAACGAATACTATTACAACGCGAGATAGTGTTATTCATAGTAAAATGCTATTACAACGAATTCATTTACAACGCATACCTTTACAACGCCAAATAACATAATATATATTTTTTTTTTTTGTAAAATAAAACCTGGCACGGGATGCAGGGAAACTAGGGGTTTTGGGTGGGGAAGTGTTTTAAAATGTAGAGAAAAACTGAACGTTATTTTAAATAAATTCATCGATTTTATTAAAATTAATACTCGAGTATTAAAATTAATACCTGGGTATTAAAAATTAATACTCATGTATTCGTAACTGTTTACAATTTTACAAAATGTACGAAAATAACACTGAAATAAAGAACAAACATATTAGTATTATTTAAAATAAGTATTCGTAAACAAAAACATTAAACATACACTTAGTCGCCATTTTAAACTGTGTACTTCCAAAATATGACCTACAAATCTTTCCATGAAAATAATACCACAACACTACTTCCAAAATGGATGCCAAAACGGAACGAAAAAGCGAAAACAATGACTCTTTATACTACATTTTAAATTATAAATTTCCACAAAATTAACTCGTACCTAAAAAAAGAATGCCAACGCTGTGTTTCTTCAAAAAAACAATGACACAGTGAAAAACTTATAAATACGAGCCAGACACCATTTTTAAAACAGTTGATTCTCAACTCCCAGAGAGACCAGACGCCAAAAGCTGACCCTCTGACCTGTTTGCGAAGATAATACCTGATTATATATTAGGAGCATTATTTCTCATAAAACAAGTAAGTTACTAAGTAATATCTGCAATGTTTTCGACAAACAATTAAAAGGCTGCCCCTATTAAGTTTATTTTTCATATTTAAACGTAATAATATAACACCAAAATGTTACCATATTTATGGATACATATATCCATAAATAAAATACCATACATATAAAAAGCATACTAAAATGTAAATAAAAATGTGTATTATTTAAATATATTTTCAATAAAATATATATATATATATTATTCTCCAAACATCAACAAATGTTACATTTTTATTAATAGTCGAAGTACTATAATCTACTACGAAGAGGCCCACAGCAAAAACAATTGGGTTTTGCTACAGAAGCAACACTCTACTTCAAGATTAATTTGAAGGTACTTTTGGATTTTTAAAAAAATCAGTATTCTAACCAAAAAATAACAGAAATACATTTTTAAATCCATATATATTTTATTTAATTTTCACAGAGAAAATCTTTTTAGAAAAAAAACATCTTTTCTCTACTTTGAAAATGTAATCGAAAACTTTAAAATAAGGTAAATATTTTATTATTTACATTACTGATTTTTTTAAATGTAGTCGTAAATAAAGATTACATACATGGTGTAGGGCGTAATATTTTCGATTTTAACTCCAAGTAACAGCAGCAGAAAGAAAAGTGTGGGATGGTGTAGGTGGTACTATTTTGTAATCTAACTCCAGATAATTACATCAATAGCGAGATTGTTTAATGCTGTAGGGGAATAAAATACTATTGCAACGTATGAAAAATGCTATACCATGGAAATGTTAGCATAGTATAAAAGGGACTGTAAAATGAAGTAAATTATACTCAATATTGTTGTCATTTTTAACTGCATCATAAACATTTTGAATTTAAATGACATTTCCTTTTCCTTAATAATTTTTTTAGAAACTCTCAAAAAATCTTCTGATCGCCAAATATCTCATAAAAACAACAACTGAAAAGGCCACCAAGAGAGGAAAATAAAACCAGAAACCAGACCACAAAAACAAGAAACCAAAGTAAAAGGTATATAAAACACATAATGCAAAGGAAAGTGTACTATGGTGTAGGGGTATTAATTAGTAATCTAACTCCAAGTAAGTGCAACAGTTGGGAAAGTGTGGGATGGTGTAGGGGTATCAATTAATATTCTAACTCCAGGTAGGTGCAACAGTAGGGAAAGTGTGGGATGGTGTAGGGGTATTAATTACTATTCTAACTCCAGGTAGGTGCAACAGTAGGGAAAGTGTGGAATGGTGTAGGGGTATCAATTACTATTCTAACTCCAGGTAGGTGAAACTGTAGGGTAAGTGTTGGATGGTGTAAGGGTATCAATTACTATTCTAACTCCAGGTAGGTGCAACAGTAGGGAAAGTGTGGGATGGTGTAGGGGTATCAATTACTATTCTAACTCCAGGTAGGTGCAACAGTAGGGAAAGTGTGGGGTAGTGTAGGGGTATCAATTACTATTCTAACTCCAGGTAGGTGCAACAGTAGGGAAAGTGTGGGATGGTGTAGGGGGTAATATTTTCTATCCTAATTCCAGGTAAGTGCAGCAGTAAGGAAATTGTGTAATGGTGTAGGTGAATAAAATACTATTGCAACATCTGAAGAATGCTATAACGTTGTAAGTTTGCATAATATAAAACTCACTGTGAAATCAAAATTATTTATACCCAAAGTTATTGACATTTTTAACTTCATCATAAACATTTTACATTTAAATGACATGTCCTTTTCCTTTTGTCTTTTTTTAGAAACTCACAAAAAACTTCTAATCACCAAATATCTCAAAAGGACAACAACTCTAAAGGTCACCAAGAGACGAAAATACGAACAGAAACCAGACCAGAAAGAAAGAAAGAAAACCAAAAGGTATATAAAACACATAATGCAAGAGAAAGTGTACTATGTGTACTATGGTGTAGGGGTATCAATTACTAATCTAACTACAGGTAGGTGCAACAGTAGGGAAAGTGTGGGATGGTGTAGGGGTATTAATTACTATTCTAACTCCAGGTAGGTGCAATAGTAGGGTAAGTGTTGGATGGTGTAGGGGTATCAATTACTATTCTAACTCCAGGTAGGTGCAACAGTAGGGAAAGTGTGGGATGGTGTAGGGGCATTAATTACTATTGTAACTCCAGGTAGGTGAAATAGTAGGGAAAGTGTGGGATGGTGTAGGGGTATCAATTACTATTCTAACTCCAGGTAGGTGCAACAGTAGGGTAAGTGTTGGATGGTGTAGGGGTATCAATTACTATTCCAACTCCAGGTAGGTGCAACAGTAGGGAAAGTGTGGGATGGTGTAGGGGTATCAATTACTATTGTAACTACAGGTAGGTGCAACAGTAGGGTAAGTGTTGGATGGTGTAGGGGTATCAATTACTATTGTAACTCCAGGTAGGTGCAACAGTAGGGAAAGTGTGGGATGGTGTAGGGGTATCAATTACTATTGTAACTACAGGTAGGTGCAACTGTAGGGTAAGTGTTGGATGGTGTAGGGGTATCAATAACTATTGTAACTCCAGGTAGGTGCAACAGTAGGGAAAGTGTGGGATGTTGTAGGGGTATCCATTTTTAATCTAACTCCAAGTAAGTGCAACAGTAGGGAAAGTGTGGGATGGTGTAGGGGTATCAATTAATATTCTAACTCGAGGTAGGTGCAACAGTACGGAAAGTGTGGGATGATGTAGGGGTATTAATTACTATTCTAACTCCAGGTAGGTGCAACAGTAGGGAAAGTGTGGGATGGTGGTGGGGTATCAATTAGTAATCTAACTCCAAGTAAGTGCAACAGTAGGGAAAGTGTGGGATGGTGTAGGGGTATCAATTAATATTCTAACTCGAGGTAGGTGCAACAGTACGGAAAGTGTGGGATGATGTAGGGGTATTAATTACTATTCTAACTCCAAGTAGGTGCAACAGTAGGGAACGTGTGGGATGGTGCAGGAGAAAAGGTGTGCTATACTGTAAACCAAAATTGACTATTTATACTGCATAGTGGTTAAACATTAAGAAATGACTATAATAAAATGGCAGGAAATTAACAATTTAACTGTTTGCAACATTCTGATGTAAAGAAACATTAAAAATTTAATTCTATAATTTTTTGTTTAATCATACACAATATTTAAACATTTTTTTTACCTCCAACAGATAATGTCTACTCAGGAAAGAGCCTCCTACATCAAATCCAGGAAAGGAAACAAACTACTGAACCATGCAGGATACATATATGCTAAAGAAAGGATAAGTTTTCCTAGGAATCATTGGAGGTGTGTGCAATACTACACATCCCATTGCAGCGGCAGAGCAGTTACCCATGATGATATTATTGTAAAAACTACTGATCACAACCACTCTGCCTCTGCAATGGAGATTGATGTAAGGGAAACTATTAATGAGATGAAAGAACTAGCAAGCACCTCCAATGATTCCACAGGATCCATTTTAAGAGTGGTTGCACAACATGTCCCCTCTCATGTTGCTAGTAATATGCCTATAATTCCAAATTTGAGACAAATTATTCAAAGACAAAAGCAGGCAAGTAACACTCAAACCACAACACCTCATACTTTTTCTGACATTGTTATTCCACATGAACTTACTGTTTCTTTCGCCGATGAACCCTTCCTTCTCCATGACAATGAAAACCCTCAAAAACGTATTCTAATTTTTAGTACTCCCCGCAACCTTGTAAAGTTAGAAAACAGTGAGATTTGGATGATGGATGGAACGTTTAAAAGTACACCCCATCCATTCTACCAAATTTACACAATTCACACTAAAATTAACCATAATGTAATCCCCTTAGTATATAGTTTGCTGCCTGATAAGACTTCTGCAACATACACTGAACTTTTATCAGTTATTAAAAATACTACAACAAAAAGTCCTAGGAAAATAATAATAGATTTTGAATTGAGCATTATCAATGTGATCAGTAAAATGTACACGGATACCCAAATTCAGGGGTGTTTTTTCCATTTTTCCCAGGCATTCTGGCGTAAATTACAGACAACATCCCTAGTTACAGATTACTCCACAGACAGCAAACTCCAAGTTGAATTAAAAAAATTAACTGCACTTTATTATTTTGTTCCTCCCGATAGTGTAGATGAGTACTACACTGCCATTACTGAATCTGAATATTACAATCAAAATGAAGACAAATTGGCACCCATCTTAAATTATTTCGAAGACACATGGATTGGACACCTAAGCAGATCAGGTCGCAGGAGGAAGCCACGTTTCCATGTGGAGTGGTGGAACTGTTACTCGAGCTGTTTAGAGGGAGAAGCTAAAACAAATAATGCCATTGAGGGATGGCATAACTCCTTCAATCATACAATTGGAAAACCTCACCCTAATTTCTACTCATTTTTAGAAACTTTGAAGAAGGAGCAATGTTTCCAAGAAATTAGACTTTCCCAAGCATTAAGTGGTAGTCTAAACCCACGAGTTACTAAAAAAACTAAGGAGATGTCTGAAAGACTATAGTTTATAATGCAACAGTTTTCGTTGTGTGTGGCTCTGGACTACCTCGAAAATGTGACTAACATTCTAAGTTTCTAATAAAAACATTTGACCTTACTTTCCTGCTTTGCCCTAAATTAAAAAACACACTAATTAGAATTGGCTAAATTTTTTAATTTTTTCTAAATTAACTCAAAAATTTATTCGGGTCTGCATACTTTATTATTTCATATTTTTCTCATTTTTCAAATTATACGTAATCCTTTTATTTACCACACCGAATAATTAGTATAATTTTTTCCAAATTTTTCTAAACCATTCCAAGTTCACTAACAACTTATGAACGAATCTTCAACTATAAGAAATTATTTAAATGCTTCTTAAAATTGAAATACTATTTTCTAAATTTAATTGGTTAGAAATACGAAATAATTTTGAACATTAAATACATTTTATATCCAAAAATATCAAATGTGATGTGTTTAAAATACCCACTTTCATTAATTGTTCGAAATGAATTCCTTTTTAAAAAAATATCACACTCAATTGCATTTTGTAATCTTAGAAAAAAAATTTTTTTCCAAAATATACCAGTTCCATACGAACATCCAAAAGACTTTTGCACCTCCTACAAAAACATTTTCTCGCTATACAACCCTAACTAGTTTGAAATTTTTCCAAAAATAACAGGCAATTTTGCTAGTATTCTATAGAAATTTACCGATATTTCAAAACATAATCACCCAACCAAAGCAGCTGCTATATTATTTATAACAGCCGAAAGATTTTTTTTTACCAACTGACCATCCAATTGAAAATCAAGAAATAATCCATCCAACCTTTACAGATTTTATAATACATCATTCTTATTAATTTTTTAAAAAACAATGCAAACAAACAAAATTATTTCTCGACAGTGTTCCTAACCAAAATAACAGTAATAATTTTAAGAAGCATTTTCCATTAATATTCTTCTTACATTTTACAAAATTATAGTTGAATGTAAATCGATTCAATTTTCTAGAAAATCCATTTACTGTTTAGTTATATCTTTAATGAAAATAGAAATGTATATCAAATAAATATTTATTATTTCCATTCACAACATAATCTTTTTTGCGACCCGACATAGGCATACACTATTAACACGATCGTCGACATGTTGTTTTACAAGTTTAACATTAAAATTACAAATGGCAACCTCTCCTTATCCTTTCATTACCATATATATATTTATTTTAAGTTAAACATGTATCTTTTAAGCTAAAAATGTTTCCTACCTGGACGTAGATCAGCTTCCAGCGGCTTCCTCCATCGATGCTCTTCAAAATGGCCGCTTTCGATTACGTTTACGCGAATACGTCACAAAAAGCTGCAAAGATAGAAAAAGGACTATTAAATACTGTAATTTATAGATTACAATAATTTCATTTTTAAATCATTAATGATATGTTTAAAAATCACAAAAATGTTAATAAATCACAAAAAATAAATGCTATTTTACTATATTTTGTTAATAAAAAAATACCAAAAAATAAACTTTGTAATATTTTTTGTATGAATGTATTTATGTTAGCATTATTTTATTTTAATATGTTTATACTCTAAAAATAATGATATTTCATCATTACCTTCATCCTTTGTCCTTTTCTTTTCTACTCATCCCCTTTCTTCTTCTTTGGCACCTTCCTTTTCATTTCCGCGGAATGAACTGCTCCAGCTATGGAAATAAATGAAGGACAACTGTTTCCATTAGAATCAATGTAAAATCGTGAGAAAATATTTTCAAAAACTAATAATAATCAATGTAACAACTTAATAATATAGTTAAACATATATTTATTTTTTAGAACCTATAACAAACTATAATAATAATTAAAAAATAAAAATATATTTTTATAAAAATTTTATTAATCTAAATTCCTCAAAATACATAAATAATTATATAAGATATATATTACATATACAATAATAATATTACATAAATAAAAAAATTATTAAATACTTCTTACAATATTTATAAACTCTAATAATTTAAATTTACATTAACATTATCTAATTAAAAAAAATACAGTCTTAATTACCATTTGTATACTAGTTATTTAATGTACATTAACATTAACACTATATTTTTTTTTTAAAACTAGAGTATTAATTATCATTTTTTTCAAATTATATAAATTTCATTAACATTAACAATATAATTTACAAAAAGTACTAGAGTATTAATTATTTTTTTATAGTAAATATATAAAATAATATTTTGAAATATTTTTTTACTTATAAAAATAAATTAAACAAAATATTATTATTTAAAATATGAATACTACAGTATTATTTCTTATTACTCAAATTAATATATTTAATAATACAAATATTATTAATCTTATTACAATAAATAAAATCATATTCATTTAATACTACAGTATTATTTCTTAATACTCAAATTAATATATTTACTATTAAAAATAATATTAATCTTATTACAATAAATAAAATCATCTACAATATAAAATAATACTACATTTATTTAATTTAAAAAAAAATATAAATATAAATAATATATATATAAACATAATACTTGCGTTGTAAAGGTACTTGCGTTGTAAAGGTACTTGCGTTGTAATAACATGCGTTGTAATAACATGCGTTGTAAATACATTTGCGTTGTAAAAGTTTTGTTGTAATGGTAGTGCGTTGTAAAAGTTGCGTTGTAAAGGTTGTTTACCATTCAGTCATCATCCTTTCAGCATGACCGTTACTTTGAGGGTGATATTGAATACAATATTAAATGTTATGTTTGATTTCAGCACTCCATTATCAGACAGGAGTTCAGAAGAAACCCCTTCTCTAGAAAACACATTCTGTGAGAAACTGTACCATTTGACTTGGTGTTTGGCTCTCATGAACATTTCCCCTATAGCTATTTTGAGATATAATCCACCAAGACAATTATGTATTTATGTTGAATCAGCAATACATGAAAAAGAAAAAGGATATGTACAATCAAACTTTCCCATACTTCATGAAGACACCCAACTTCTCCCATAGAAGGTTTTCTGCTCTGAAACTCTTTGTCATTAATAAATCATACACACTTCATAACCCAACACTCCACATCTCTATCCATAGATGGCTACCAAAACATTTCTCTCAATCTATTTTTATTAGATATCTTATCCGAATGTCCTTTATGACAAATTTCAAGCAATCTTTTCCCAATACTACAAGGTAGAACTAACTTGTCATCACTAAGAAAGAAAAGTCCTACAAAGAAATTTCATTCAGAATTTTGCTGTACGTTTAAATATGAGGTAGTAAGGAATTCTCATGAGGCCATCCTTTCACAGCAAACCTCAGAGCTTTAATCTGCTCTGGATTTCTGGCAAGTTCTTCTCTCCATTCTGTCTCACTCACTCCGTCCAATACACACTAGCAACCAACCATTCACCGTCCTCATCATCCTCCACTGGGGCATGCACCACTTCATCAGAAATAGGAAATGAGATAGGCAATCTGCCTTCTTATTTTTACCACCTGGTATATGTTCATTTTAACAAAATTGTGCATTAAAACTAAGACGTACTAGTCTAGCAGTTGCCTTGGTGGAGTTAACATTAGAAACATTCAAAATTGAGACTAAAGGTTTGTAGTCTGTTCGTAAAAGAAATTTCTTGACTACCAAAGTACAGGCAAGCATCTCATTCTCAATGACCGGATATTGACGTTCATAATCCTTCAATGTGCCTGATGCAAAAGGAATGGTGTGATCATTTCTATCTTTTAGGGTGATAGAAAAGCCCCATAACTTACATTACTAGCACCAACAGTGATGCATAACTCCTTCCCAAGAACATATGCACTTAACAGTGATTGTATGAGCATAGTTTTAGTAGTTGAGAAAGCTAACTTTTGTTCTTGGCTCCACGCAAACTGGAGTTTCTTCTTCAATAACCTAAGCAAACATTCAGCAATGGTAGCAAAATTTTCAATACATTTCAAGTAAAACTCAAACATTCCCATGAATGCCAACAACAGGCCACGACTCTCCAGTGCTAGTGATTTTTCTATGCTCCTAACAACCCAGGTCTGGGTTTAATTCCACACCCCGTAATCATATGACCAAAATATTCCATACTATTAACTCCAAAAACACATTTATCTCATCCATCCAAGCTCAGTAATGAAACACAGGAGCAAAACCGCCGTAGTCGAGGGTGCGTAAATCTGGAGCTCGTTGGCATTAAAGATAACCCTCTTCGAAGAGGCTTTCAACCCAAAGACAAGAGTAATCATCTCTCCCTCTTCCCTTCTTAAAGACAGATCAAGCTCTGTTGCCATGTTACAGTATCCCTCAGGATTTTCACACCCTACAGGCTAAGACTGAAGTTTATAACTTATGTGCACTGGTACCTCTTCTGGGCACTGGAATCACCCTTTATTGCCACTGTCCTTAACAATCAGAGCTCTAAAGTGGCCTTAAATAACTCTGTCTTTGTGCTGTTTTTATGTGTTCTTGGATTTGCCACCCCATTATCTCTCACCTCAGACATCATAGAAATCAATTAGGCATAACCAGGTGTAGAGTTGCAGCAGATTACACATCTAGCCTGTGCTATGGTAACCCGGCTCTGCCCTTGCAACCCCCTGTCTCAGGGGCCAATTAGGATGTGGCAGAACAAAAAAAACACTTTAACAGATCTTTATACTATGTGTAGTTTCTTCCTCATGCCCTTTCCCTGGCCCCTCAGCAGCATAAGGAGCATGTTGAGGGCATGAGGGTGTAACATGGGGACAATGCTGTAATGTTAAGCATTTCAGAGTATCATCATAGACAATAAGTACATGACACAACTCTAAAGAAATCCAACACCAATTTATGAAAATAAAAAAGATGTTGATAAACATTTAGATACCAAAATTAACACAATCAGATCCACATAACCAGAGTTATGGATTTTAGACTGAAAAATAAATCATTGCAATTCACAACAAAATTGAACGTTGCGGTCAATGGATAAAAGCACTAGTGACAATCGGTCACCGGCAGGGCGAGTCAAGTGGAAACCATTGGACAGATGAGTTGATGTGGGTCCCAGGATCAGGCTACGCCAGTCAGTCGAATTTTATCTCATTCTTAGGGCACGGTGCAGTGTGGTGCTGGCTGTCCCTGTTGCTGAAGCAGGATCGGCAGGAGAGCTGGTTTTATGGCTTAGATCGTGTTGGTGAGGAAATGGATAGAAAAAGTCGACAATGGGGCCACTGGGGTAGTTGGTTGAAGGTGCTGCAGGGTTCCATGAAGGTGCAGCATCGAACACAGGTGGTGGCAGCCAGACTGACCACCAACAAGCCTTGGCAATGGTAAGCATAGCGTGAAGTTATGTCAACGTCCTGGAGTCCGGGGCAAGCGATAGCCACCTGAAACTTGCAATAAGGCTGAGGCCTCACCCTGTTCACATCTACATGACCCCCCCCTCACAGACGTCGTCAGATCCCACAGACTCAATTTTATCTCCTATGCAGAAAACACCCAGCTAATTCTCTCACACACAGAGGACCCCTTCAACACCAAAACCAACTTCTGGAATGCCATGACCAACACAGCCAAATGGATCTTTGGGAACAATACTTCTGCATGAGACCACAGCTAGTTGCCTGCAGAACTCGGACATACAACCACACCGGGTGACCATGCACGCAACCATGGCACCAACCTCTTCAGTCAACTGATCATGAAATGACAAGTCAATGCAGTCACCTCCTCCTGCTTCCACACACTTCAAATGCACTGCAGGATCTTCCGATGGATTCCAACCAACACCAGGCCCTCATCACTCAGGATCTCTTCACACTCTCTACGCTGGCATCTCCACACTGCTCGTCAGAATACTCCATACCATACAGAATTCCGCAGCCAGACTCATCCTAGACCTCCCCAAATGCACCCACATAACCCCCACCTGAGAGCCATCACTGGCTCCTCTCCAGAAGAGATGCCAGTTCAAGGTCCTCACACACGCCTACAAAACCCACCACGACGTAGGACCTGCCTACATCAACCATCGACTGAACTTCCATCAACTCTCTAGACACCTGAGCTCCTCTTCACTCCCCCTTGCACTCACCCCCTGCATCTATCTCAGTCACAAAGAAGTTCCTTGTGCTTGGAAAACAGGTCTCTGGTCCAGGACGAGCCGTAGTCATGCAGTTGCACGGTGGTTGCCACAGGTGCAGAGTTTCACGCCGTTTCTTTGTGCAGGTTCTGAAGTCGCAGACTCGGGTCTCTTCTTAGTCCTTTCTTGCAAATCAAATCAGATCTGAGGTTCTGGTGTCAGGAATGCCCCTTAAATCCAAGATTTTGGGCCTTTAAGAGTGTGGGTGCAAGTAGCCAATGGCTACTAACCTCAGCAGCTAATCCAACCTTGAGGTGACCACATACGTGTGTGTGTATGACCTTCTCTATCGAGAACCTGTCCAGAATTATCCAGAACCCTCTAATCCACTACTTTTCAAAATGGCCAAACCCATTCTTGGCTGTAGAGACCAAGTGGTGCACTCTAGGGGCATGGCTAGCCTTCTGGTGGTGCACTTCTCCTGACCCTCTAATTTTCCCACCTGCCCAGGAGCAAATGGGCCTAGGGATAGGAAGTGGCTGTGTCCTCCTCTGAGAAGCAGCCTGGATGCATATCTGAGGTGGTGAAAGCTTGGAAGCTCGCTGCCTTCGTGTGTCACTTCATTACCCATCCAGTCAGGGGTGGGGTGTCACCTCTTTCCTGTCTAGGTTTTGTTTCTGACTTCTTCGAGTGTTCACCCCTTTTGGAAGGGGGTCAGATTCCTGTCTTAGTAGCAGCAGCTTGTAGACTGGCAGCCAGGGCACCGAAAAGGCTGGGGCAACCAGGTGGGCCACCTCTAAGGTAGCCACCTGAGTGGATGTCACATTAAATCCGATTTAAGAATAAGGTCAGCTTTAATGAGACCAGTTGTCTGATACCAAATATGACATATTTCTGTGGGACCATAATGGAACTGGCAACCTCAGGGTGCCCAGGTTCTGGCTCATGCTAGCCTATTGCCCCCGGAACACTTATAGTAGCCCTTAATTGAAAGAGGATACTATAGGGACATATAAGCTTGCACTTCTATGTCCACATCTTTTAATATAATGAACCTTGTCTCCTGGGCTTGGTAGGCCTACCATAGAGATGACTGACATACATTAAAAGCAATGCTGTGACTTTTCCAGTTATGGTGAGGGCAAAGTGGAATTGGGGCAGTTTACGCTGCTACTGCAGTCTGCAATAGCAGGCCTGCTGTCATCTATGCATTTGGCTCACTCAGGGTGGCACAACAAATGTTTCAGGCACTCGCATGCCCTTGGTACCAATGGTACCACCTACCATTAACCTTTAAGGGGGTTAAAGCCCTTGCCAATTATGGTGACCAATTCACATCTATCACTTCTAGGGAGAGAGCGACAGCACTGGGGCCTGGTTAGCAGGTTCCAGTGCACTCTCAGAGTAATATTCACCAGCATTTGAGAATAAGGAGTAAGGAGTGGAAGTGGACATACCAGAAGGGCACTTTCCTACATGCTCCATTGCCCTTCTATATTCCTAAGCGTTGGAATCCCCCACCCACAGCTTCTGGCAAAGATGGTCCCACTCTACGGGGGCTGAGAAACCTTGAGCAGCACAGGTTACATGTGCTGAACCAAACGGATGCCCTTAGTGATGCCCTGGGATGGATGCCCCTGGGCACCATCAACACGATCTATGCAGAGGTGCCCATGAGGAGCTAGCATTTGTGTACCAGTTAAATCAGAGGTATGAACTACACTACAGAAGTTGTTCTAAATGCAGCTTTGGAATCATATTTTTACCTTTAGCGATGCTAACAAGAAGAAAACGTGAGCACCATTAGTGAATCAGCTCCTCCTGACCCAATGAGGCCCGGGCACCAAGTCTTTAGTGCAACCTGACACAATCGGCTTTAGATGTTGGTCAGTCCACACTGTCCTGCTCTGTTGTCCTACCGTGTCAAGCTGGAAGCCTGTCTGCACTGCCAAACCGTTCAATATGGGGGACTGCGGTTTTTAGGTTGTAATTACTGCTTCTGTATTGTTATTAGTTATACTGTAAATTGTTCTGTAAAGAGCATGTTTAACAAATTTAAAAAAATTGGTTCTAGTAAGCAAGTTTCTTTCCACCCACAAAAAGAAATCTTCCTCAAAATGTCCCATATTTCCTGCAGCTAGTGAAAACTTGTAATATGGAGAGAGATGAAAGAATGGCTGATCTGTTGACATACGCCTGATTGGTCATGCTCCCCTAAACCCTCTCTGTCGTATTAAAAATATAAGCAGCAGATTCATTTATTCATGTTGAACCAATAGACCACATTTGGTCAGCTTCAAAACATGAACCTGATCGAAGAGACTGACGCTTCTCCATTAGCATTTCATGATGACATATTTCTTAAAATAGAAGTTGTTCCTGTGTATTGAGAATGAGGCCTTTATAGATGGTAACATTCTTTATTTGGATATCCCTTCCTTCTTGAGTCTTCACTTCTCCACAAGCTGGTTGTAGTTGAACACTATGGACTGAGAGGCAGATTTACAATTTGCTCACGTAGCGCACTGCAGCAGCTGCATATGCTGCGCGGCGCTGCGTGAAAAGGAGAGAGGAGAGCCCCTATTTTCTAAAATATGGCACTCTCCTCCCCTCACATTAGGGCCGGCACTGAAATCAGCTGCTATGCGCCACGGAGACACCTTTGCGCCAAGGTGAAAGGGTGTCTCTATGAGTCTAATAAAGGTTTTGTATCAGAAGGGTACCCTTCCAGTACAAAATACTATGCATAGACTGACTTAAACCCTCTTCTCACTTTGTATGTGTGCTGTAAAGTGCAGCACACATGCAAGTTGGTAAAGGAAGGAGAAATTAAAGAATTTTCCCTTCTTTGCGCCTACTTGAAAAGGCCGCAGTTTTCTCACGCTTAACTCAATCTACTTTATTTAGTAAATTGGGTTTAGTGTCAGAAACTAAATTGGGTTTAGTGAGTTGTTGCATGGGAATGCCAATGCTCCCATGGCGCAAAGTAATGTGAAGCAGCGCTATGTGCTGCTTCGCATTCATTTTCAGTTATTTCCAGTGCTAAATAAGTTTATCGCTGGAAAGTAAATTGGGAAAAAAATATTTGCACTGATTTGCGTCACTTTTGTGATAGAAGGCGCAAAATATTAGTAAATCTCCCCCTAGGTGAACTCAACTTTTTGCAGTCACAAACACTCAGAATCTGTGTTTGTAACTGCCAAAACGTTTTCTTCCCATGTACTAAACCCATTTTGGGAGTAGTTAAAGTGCTGCTAATTCCTAAAATAGGTTTCTGACTGGCCATCGACTTGCAGTTTGCAAGGGGCGTGTTGTGGGCATCCCTTTCAAATTGTGTTCCAGTATTGGTTGCATCAATGGTTTACCACTGGAATTATGGTTGCACGTACTGAAAATGTACTGACGTTTGGGATGATAACTCATTTGCAAAAGGGAAGGGGTCCCTTTTGAACACCTTCCCCTTTGTGTACGGGATACAACCTTTAGGGGTGGTAGACAATGTAAACTGTCACAGACACTTTTTAAAAAGTATTTTGTTTCAAAGCAGCTTTGTTTCTTTTAAGAAACCAGGCCAGCATTTTGTTTTTAAAAAAAAGTTACTTTATTTAAAAAGAATTAGCGACAAGGTGGTCTGTTGACACTTGCAGGCCACCATCCCTGTGATGGTGACCAATTGGACCGAGTCACATTTTGCGACCGACATTATTGAATATTAATTAGGCAGGTCGGATTGCGACTCGATACAAATCCTTTCTTTGTGAACCGACTTATTATTACAAGTTTCAGGTGGCAAAATCACAAGATGCATATTGATATCTCCTTTGCAACTAGAACCTCAGCCCATCTGGTCCTATGTACCTCTTAAGTCAAGCTAAGTTTCTTCTTTTCAAAACTTCACTTTCATACAATAAAGGTGCCCAGATTAAGAGGCTCAATATTAATGGATGTATGATGGTACAATGCGTACCATTACAACGCGTACCTTTACGACGCAGGTTTAACAACGCAAGTCGTTACAACGACTTGCGTTGGGGGGCGCTGGATAGTGAATAGTTTAATTTACTATTCCAACTCCAGTCCCGGTGGATAGTAGGGAAGGTGTTGGATAGTAAATTAAACTATCCCCTATCCTAGAGCGCACTCCAGCGAAAGTCGTTGTAACGACTTTCGTTGTAAATCCTGCGTTGTAACGGTACCGCATTGTAACGGTTCTGTTGTAAAGGATGTTTCCCAATATTAATAGTAGATGTTTATATACAATGATCATAACATGGGATTTACCCCCTCCTGATGGCCACCCTCCTTCTAGATTTGTTGCAGTTAGTACGCCCTTTAAATGTATTGCTGCAGTTTCAGTGAAAGCGCTGCGATGCTGCCAATAGACGAATATGGCACTCTATTGATACATTTAACCTTCACGCTCTTTGTCCTCAGGCATCATTGTAGGAAGGCACATCCGTGTAAGAAGGCAGCAGGGAATTATGTTACATCTAAACCATGAAGTTGGCTTGCATTGCATTTTTATCTCTCACAGGCAGCCTTACTTTTTTGGCAGCAATTCCACAAATATTATCCACATCATTTTGCTGCCAAAAACATTACGCCCCGCAAAAATCCCATCATTCTTCCAAAATACCATTCAAAATAACACGAAAAGTGCCACATCACAAAACAATCCTGGTCTTGTACCCGTATATTATTTCCATCCAAACCTCATTTCTTGCAACGCCTGGGCTGTCAAAGAACTCATCCAACTTGAAGATGAAAGCAATGACTGAAGATGCAAGCAGGGCTTCTTAGGGGACCTAAACCTATCCATGGCTGTTCGCACCATAAGCAGATCTGTTCCTAGGAGACTTTCTGTGGTTCACTCCTAGTCTAAATCAACGCATACATACTTCATCGATTGCCCTGTGAATGAGCAGATTGGCTGGTATCCCAAGCAATACCCCTTTTATTTACGTATATAGTGTAATTATTTTTTGGGGAAGAAAACAAGATCTGCTGTTAAGACCTATTTGCATACTTAATGCATTCAAAACCACTGATTAGTTTCATATCTTGTCTTTTAACTTTTTCATTTTGTCTCAGTTTTAAATTGTAATGTTTAGTGTGGTAATTCCCATGCACCACCTCTAATGTACTTGCATCTTTGGATTATTGCAGGTGGGGATGTGGGGGGACAGGGTGCACGAAGGGTCACGTGAAATTCGTGCAAAGGCAGGAATGTGCCAGGGATGCTTATTGTGGTCATTAGAGGTCAAAGCAAGCTTTGTGACTGGTCCAAAGTATCTGGCCGAGGTTCGAGAGCCAAGAGGTAGGCCTGCCTTCTATAGGTATGTTGATCATGTATGCATAGTACAGCATCCATTTTAGGACATCCTCATTTCTCAGTCCTCATCCCTACTTCTGTGGCTGTTCAGCTGAGCAGAGGTAAAAGTATATGTCTGGATAACAATCTGTGTTTGCACCAGAATGTATGAGTGAGTGGAAATTTCCAGTAGCCTTAGTTAGCCAAGAGCTGGTCTCTGGTGAAAGCGGAATGCTGCTCGTTGACTTTGCCCATGACACAGCCCCTATCATGAGTGGCAGGGAGTAGCCATCATGATCATCTGCCTGATTGACCCAAATAATTCAGGGCCTTTGCCCAAGGAAAGGACCGAATCAGAGTGGGCTGGACACTCTGGCATTAGGCCCTATTGAGCCACAGAAAGACATATTCTCCGAGGTTTTGTGAGTCGAAGAGCCCATCCTTGCGAGGTGAGATGGAGAGCCGTTGACAGGCTCGCGCACACTAGTTCCTTGAGTAGGAAGTACGTTGGCAATGCACAGGAAGTCACAACTAAGGGCTCCTTAACATATGCATGAGCTCAGGCAACAGAGTTATGTTATGTTATGTTAAAAAGCTTATACCGCGCACATACACCGAAACGGTTTCTTGGCGCTCATAACAGACATAGCAGACCAGGGCAGAGTGTTTTACTCAAAGGAAGCTTTGAAAAGGTGAGTTTTTAATGTCTTGCGGAATAGCTCGTATGAGGGGCAGTGCCGGAAAGAAGAAGGGAGAGAGTTCCAAAAGGAGGGCCCTAGAAAAGAGAAGCGCAGGCCGCCATGTTTCTTACGGCGGTTGGATGGAATGCACAAAAGGTTGTCAGCAGAAGAACGGAGATTGCGGGTAGGAAGATACCGCTTTAATTTAGAGGAGATGAACACAGGTGCACGATTATGGAGGGATTTGAAGATGGTGCACCCAAGTTTGAAGGAGCACCGTTTGGCCACTGGGAGCCAGTGGAGGCTCCTTAGGAGCGGAGAAACATGCTGGTGTTTTGGTTGGAGAAACACCAAGCGGGCGGCCTGGTTCTGGATGAGCTGGAGTCTCTGGAGCTGGTAGGCGGGGATTCCCACATATAAGATATTTGCAAAGTCAACCCTGGAGATGACCAAAGCCAGGATGACTAATATGAGTGCCTCTCTGGTAAGAAATCGGCAGATCTTGCGGATCCTGCGCAGTTGGAAAAAGCAGGAAGATGTTACAGCCGAGATTTGCGATTTCATAGATAGATCCTCAGAGATGACCACTCCAAGACTTTTCACCGAGCTGACCGGGCGAGGGGGAATGCCCAGAGAGGGGGGCCAATAATTATCATCCCAAGGGTTGGTCGGACCACCCACCAGAACAAGTTCCGTCTTAGACGGGTTCAACTTGAGCTGGCTGTGAGCCATCCAATCAGAGATGTATAGCATTGTGGTTTGGAAATTAGTGCGGGAAGATGGTGAGGTGTCCAAAGGAAAAATCAATTGCAGGTCGTCTGCGTAATTATAGATAGTGGCCGGGGAGTGACGAAGAGAAACCATGAGTGGTTGCATGTATAAATTAAAAAGAAGAGGGGATAGAGCCGAACCCTGAGGGACACCACAGGAAAGGGGGAAAAAGGGGCAGAAAAAGTGGAGAGGTGGACTGCCTGGGAACGGCCTTGAAGAAAAGATCGAACCCAGTCAAGGGCTACGCCCTGAATACCGGCGTTGATGACACGGTCGATTAGGATGGCATGATCGACCGTGTCAAAAGCCGCCGACAGGTCGAGCAGTACAAGGGCCCGAGGAGTGTTGTTGTCAGCCCCTGTTCTTAGGGTATCCATGACGGCCGCTATCACCGCCTCTGTAGAATGGAGGGGGCGGAAACCCGCCTGTTGCGGGTCCAAGAAAGATGAAGTCTCCACAAAAGTGCTCAGACACCGCGTTACATAGGTCTCTAAGATCTTACCTAAGAAGGGGAGAAGGGAGATGGGTCTGTAGTTGCTCAACACTAGTGGATCTGCGTTGGGCTTTTTCAAAATGGGTAGCACCACAGCCTGCTTAAAGGAGTCTGGAACAATTCCTGTGGCTAAGGAGGTGTTGAGAAGAGCCAGAGCAGGATCAGGGCAAGTCAGGAAGATTTCTTTAAGAATATGAGGGGGGCAGCAGTCTGCGGGGGAACCGGAACTAACTTTATGAAGAAGACTGTGAAATTCGGTGATGGAAATGGGAGGGAAAATATTGAATTGCTGAGGGTTTTCAGAAGGAAGGGAAAATGATTGAAGAGAAGAGGGAAGAGAGATATTGTTTTTAATTGTGGAGATTTTGTCCTGAAAGAAGGTATTGAGCTCGTCACATAGGCCCTGGGTGGGCATAGGGGGGAGAGTGATGCGGTCAGGAAGGGAAAGCTCGTTGACAATCGAGAAGATGTCTTTGGCTTTGGAGGCCGACTCCAAGATTTTACGGGAGAAGTAAGATGTTTTTGCTTCTAAGATGGAAGATTTGTATGTATTCAGTAAAGTCGTGAATTTTATTTTGAGTAAGGGGTCATACTTATGACGCCAGTGGCGTTCGGCTTGGCGGAGGGCCAGTTTGTCGAGTTTTAACTGATCGGTGAACCAAAGCTGGGCGTTGTGGGGGCGCGAGGTTTTTATGGTTGTTAGAGGGGCTACAGCGTCGGCAGCTGCCATCAGCCAATGCTCAAGAGTAGAGGCTTGGTTGGAGACTGACCCGAGAGTAGATGGAACTGAAAGTGCCAGGAGGGAGTGCAGTTCAAACAAATTGGCATTCTTCCAATTACGAGCTGTGGTGTTGGTAAGGGGCGGAGGGCGATGAGAGCTAGGTAGGTCAACTGAAAAAGAAATGAAATAGTGATCTGACCACGAACAGGGGGTGATCAGGGGAGGCGAAGTGTCTAAATTAGCCGTCCAAACCTGATCAAGAATGTGGCCCTTACAATGGGTAGGAGTTGAAATCAATTGCTGACAGTGCATGCTGGTTAGAATTTCTGAGAACTGCTCAGACAGTTGGCTTTCTCGAGGGTCAGTAGGCCAATAGTTGAAGTCACCCAAGATGATGACTTTAGCGTGATTGATGAGAAGCTGGGAGACAAGGTCCCCAACTAATTGGGGAAAGGAGGGCATGTAGATAGGGTGTCTGTACATGAGAACGCAGATGAGAGAGGTCCTGGCCGAACGAAGTTGGATAATAAGAGATTGAGTATGAGGAATAGGAGTGCAGTCTAAGATGGAGAAGACATGTTCTTTGCGGATGATAGCAGCAACTCCACCCCCAGCTTGGCCTCCAGGGCGGTTGACTTGTAAGATGTAATAGCCGTTAGGAGTGGCGGCCAGGATGTCGGGTACAGAGTCGTCTGTCAGCCAAGTTTCGGACAGGAAAAGAATGTCTACGTTGGTGTCGTCGAGTAAGCGGAAAATTTCTAATTGGTGTTTAGCCATTGAGCGGGTATTAAGGTAAAGGATGGTTAGGGCACGGGTCTCAGGTTTAGGGAAGGTGGGGTACCGGGGACCGTGGGTAGGTACAAGTTCAGGTAGGGAAGGGGTTACCGTGCATAAAGAGGTCGAGATACCACACTCCTGGGCCCTCCTGATGGCGTCGGGCGGTAGAGAAACTACATGTTGCAGAGTGCATAACTCAGACGACGAGTACGTAAAAGTTTGGGCATGGTGTAGGGCCGCAGGTCGTGGCTGGCCGCGGACGGGCGCAGACGGGCTGGACTTTGGCGCGACTTCGGCGCGAAGTCGGCGCTCCCGCTGCGCTCGTCCGCTGCGCTTCCGCCATATCGTCATTTTATGTGAGACTGCGTTTAGCCACTAGACCGCTAACCTGCGCTGGGTGAGGCAGGGCGGAAGTGGAGAAGAGAAGGCGGGGAATGGCGCTCTGCAGTTCGACCCTCCGCACAAACGGCACTCAGCCGGGGCGGAACAGGGTCTGGAGCGTAAATAAAACAGGTGAGATCTCTCACTGACAGTAATAGCCAAAGCACAAATTGCAATTAAAAAATATCAGTTTTTAAAATTACACAACAATAAATGCGGAGAGCCGCGTTAAAAAGCTAGTAGTCAGCTTAACAACAATAGCGGAGAGATAGCGTGTAGCAGCACATCAGCAACTGTGACCCTCATTAGCACAGAAGATATACTCCTGGGTCAATAGCCACTAGACCGCTGACCTGCGCTGGACCTGAGTTGGACTTTTAGTATCTAGAAGAGAAACAAGGGGGCATATTATCAAGAAACGGAGTCAAAATTATCGCTTTGAATTCCCATTGAAGCCCATGTTCTGGTGTGAACATGGGCTTCTATGGGAATTCTCTACGGCATACTATCAAGCCCATTATCGGCGCTTTAGCGGCAGTTTCCTGCCGCTAAAGCGGCGATAATTTTAACTCCGTTTCTTGATAATATGCCCCTAGGACTTTTGCACAAATATTTGGGCTGCCGCAATTCTCTCACACATCGCATATCCCTTGCAAGAACTTAAGGAATAGCTGAGAGTTGAGGTGGAGCCGGAAAGACATAGCCGTAATTTTCCTAAGACTTAGTATGATCAAATTGTTGCCTGACCGCTTACTGAGCTACAACCCTGCCACCCCACCTGGTAGTTATAGTAAATTTCTTAGATGTTCTGCTATTGAGGGAGGAGAGCCCCTGCCTGTGATGGAGAAGATGTTTTCTTTACCTCACTGGTAGGTCAGACTGCAAGGAGAGTATGTCTGTCTATGTGTTCCGTGAATGCATGCTTTTTTCAAGATTTTCCTGAAATCCACGGTCGTGCACAGGTCTATGAACCCTGTTGCTACAGAGGAAATTCTGTAAATACACTTACCAAATTATGACACCCAGTCAACTTTTTATATTTTCCATTAAGCAAGTTACCTGAAAGTGGTTTTCTTGGGCATTCAACAAGCGCGGAGACACTGCAATTGTGTCTGATGAACAGTGACTGTCCCTGTAGTAAAACATAGTCAATTAAATATCTTTTAATCTTCTTAACATGTCAACATTTTCCTCTTAGTCTTTTTAAATCTTATGAAATTTATGAAGAAATTGTCTTAATATGCTTTGTTATTTTCACATAGTCTATTATTGCGATTTGCAAAGATTTTATACTGAGGGGGGGTCTGTACTGGTTTTGATCCTATTGTTTGGTTGTACTGATGGTTTAACCCCTTCGCCGCAGGCTAATTCCCCTGCGGCGCTGGGGGGAAGAGGGGGGCGCACGCAGCGCCACGGTGCTTGTGACGAGCTCGTCACACTGCACGGTGGCGCTGTGTTCATGACGAGCTGAGCTCGTCATGACCACACCTATTTTTGTGGAACGCTCAGCAGGGGAATTATCCCCGCGTGTGATCTCGTCATGAGCACCGATGATGTTAAAATTGATCTGGGACATTTGTTATTTACATACTATTTTGTTACATAACCCAGGGTTGTGATTTGCACAGACTATATCACACATCCAGATGGAGCCGCAATAGCACAGATTTTATCTTATGGTTGAGATGATGCTTTAAAATTGATTTGTTTACTCGCTATTTTATGTACTATTTTTAAACTTGATATTTTGTGATTTTTACTATGTGTGCATACTTTGATGGTTTATGGGAACCGAATAAAGTATTACGACTACTACTAGTCAATTAATTATTAGAGAGGTAGGTGGGTTCTGGGGGCAAACGTGACTGTTTCTTCATGATGATGTAGTGATCTTTGAAGGGGTGTGGATTCAGCTGTTTAAAACATTGGAGAAGGTTTTGTGTGGTTCTGTGAAATACAACGATTTTGTTCAAGATCCTGAGTGCATAGCTGGAGAAGGCCTTTTGTATGTTTTTTCTTCTTTTTTACACCTCTTTGCCTCTGACACCATAGGTCAGCAAGCCTGATTATCATCCTGCCGACGTGTTCTGTCCACCAATCAACAAGCTTAGTTAGCATCCTATCAGCATGCATGGGATTAGACAGGACAATATTTTAATCATTCTCCTCCCAACCTGCATCTTTTTCTTGAGATGAAAATCTCTAGAATGCAGAAATTATTGGAAACTTTCGGAGCACTCCAAAGAACCTTTGTCATCTTCAATCTGTACATGGAGCTACTTGAAGTGCACTTGGCCAACTACAAAATCAAGATATTCCACCACAGTGACGACACACTCTCAATCTGAAATACTGCATCTGAAATGCTATGATCAACTCAAAGTCTGGCATGCCATCATCTAGACTCAGATATCAACATTTTGCCTCAAATCCGAACCCCAAATAGAGCAAATTCCTGCCCCATCACCAGCAGCATCAGTATCCATATGGCAAAGAAAAGTCATCTCGCCAGGGACAAGCTGTCCCGCCTGCATAGGATACAACCATATATTCTACAGGAGGCATTGAATATGCTGTCCAAGCCCTAGTCTTCTCCTACTTAGTGGCAACACCTGTGTCTCTGACTTTACGTAGCGTCGCCAAATAGCGCCCTGCAGACTGCAGAACTGCAGAAGAACTTAAGGTCTTTGACCATATGTCTTCTGCAAAATGCCCGTGCAGTGGCTGACAATGGAGACCCACGTCATCTTCAAGACCTCCTACATCAGGTAAGAGGCCTTTACAATGCACAACATATTCACAATTGTATGGTGCATTTAGGGTCTTTGTTTTGAAAGAGACACACCTGCCAGATTTCCAGTTTCCCCATTCTGAGCTAAGTGCCCCCCCACCCCCCAGCACCCAAAATATGTAATCTAAATCACCGACAGAGTGAAGTAATGGGACAGTACACAAAATGTACAAAGATGATCTTTCATTAAGAAAGTGTGATAATATCTACACCTTCAATTAGTTTGCATCCTTAATTCTTGTCACACATAAAATGTCTTTTCAACGCAAGACAGAATTCATGTTTACCAAGAACAACAAGCAGCAACAACTTCTGCTGAATTACATGAATCTTGACAATTTCGAACAATAACTTTCCACCAATGCCGCATAACTTTTATTCATCCTGGCCACCAATCTCACCCTGGCAAGCTCAACCTGAAGGAGCACAGTGTCAACAAAAAAGGAAGAGGGCTTATTACTATCTCTGTCTACCAAAGAAAGTGGAACAATTGTTCCAGAAAGCGACTTGCAAACAGCTGTTCAAGTCCTCATATGCTCACATCCTAGCACGGCTCCAGGACCAGGACCCGTAGCCTCTAAATTGCCTCCCCACCCCCTTCAAGCGCATCGTACAGACTGCAGCACATTTCATACTTAACCTGAAGAAATATTATCACATTACCCCAATCCTGATGGTACTCCACTGGCATCCACCATTAAGCCACCATACACAGCACAACCACCTATTTGGCTGACATTCTCAACAATTCTTGTCTATTGCAGCCAGGACACCATCAGACTAGAGGCAGAGGATGTTGTGTGTTAAGTAGGAGTTTGACTATGACCCAACTAGTCAATGTCTAGATGATGCAGCCTGGCCTGATACCACACAGGTAGGTTTGGCAAATGGTCAGTTACCAAACAGTGCTGTGTTACAGTAAAGGAAGACCGTCGCCAAGAGGGAGGAACAGGAGACAGCAGATTAATTTTTGTCCTGGAAAGTTGTTTTTCTTATAACATTTCAACCTTTTTTGGGACACACACACACACATACAACATAACATACCTAATATTATGAGATCCAGCCATTGACCGTAATGAAGAGTGCAATTACTACTCTAACTCCACACGTGCTTTGATAGTAGGGTAGGTTATAAAGCGGACCGAGGCAAATCTAACTGTGCATTTAGTTTTGATACACTGGTTTGAATGTACCTAAAGACACTGTGGGTACGCACCGGTCCTCACAAGGATAGGTATTCTCTGGTTCTGACAAGGTTAACCCACACTATGAGAACCCAGTCGGTCACCACAGCGTCAGTTATACATACATATGCACACACACACACAAACCCACCCACACACACACATGCATGCACGCACACACACACACCTGAATGCAGTTTTGCATGCACAAAGGCAATTATGTTTGCACATGACCAGTGCTCAATGTGTGTTGGTGGCTACAGGTGACGAGCAAAGGCATTCGTTGTTGGGGACAGGGCCTTAATTGCTTGTTGTCATCAGACTTCGAGCCAGTTCAAAAAAGAGAATGACAGAATACGAGAAAGAAGGAGGAAGAGGAAGATAAGAAACCAATCAAACAAGAAGAAAACAGGGAAGGAAAAACTTTGGGGCATATTATCAACGACCAGCAATAATTTTCGCTGACTGTGCTTGGCGATAATTTTATTATTGCAGGCTATCTCTGGAATTTATCGCCCTGGTAGCGCGTTATTAACAACGCGCTACACAAGGGCGATAAATATTCCAGAGATGGCGAGCTTATCGCCGTTTCACTGGGAACATCGCTGCTTTTCCAGCGATGTTCCCTGCAAAACGTCGATAACCTTGCTGATACCACCCACAGGGTCGTATTAGCATAATCCACCCCAATGTTAGGGATAGGTAAGTCTGCATTTTAGCAGACGTTAGCTTTTGGAGCAAACAGCAGTTTTCTCCAAAAACTAACGTGTGCTAAAAGGCTGGGGCAGCCTTGTAAATAACACAATGTGAACATCAGCGATATTTGCAAGGTTGTCCATCCGGAGTACGCCCAGCGAGGAAGGCGTTGGGAAAAAGGGTGCTAACATTGGATTATGCATGTTAGCACCCTCTTGTGAATAGGGCGATAGTTTTATCTCTGCTTTTTTGGCTTTTTAAGCCAAAAAAGAAGGGATAAAGCCCTTGTAAATATGCCCCCTAGATGGGTGAGATAAATGAAGTGTAGTTTCCCGGAAGGAGGGGGAGACCAGAGGGGGAATAAAAACTAGGAGGCAATCCGACAACATTGCCAGTCGGCAGCGGCAGCAACGGACTCCAAAAAAAAGTTCTGGCTCCTGCACTTAAAAAGCCAAGCTAAATGAATAATTGTGTGTCCACACACACTCACTCTCTCACAAACACGCCCTCCACCTCTCCTCATTCCCCACAGCCCTTCTCTTTGACGACGTAAGCTCACTCCCTGTATAAATGCTCGAGATGGTATTTTCATTAATTTGCTTAATTGTTGCACGCTGTAGCAACAGTTGCCGTCTACACCAGCGAAAAAAACCGCAGTGCCTGTTAACATATTAATTTGAGTTGCCTGGAGCAATAAAAAGGCAGCCTTGGTTTTCATGCAGCCTTGGAGCTTCCGTTGCTACAGTAAAGGCAGGCTGTCGCCAAGAGGGAGGGACATGAGACAGCAGATTTATTTTTGTGTGCTGGAAAGCTGGTTTTCTTAGAATGTGAACATTTAGACCTATTTTTGGGAGATATTTTTGGGCACTTGGCGCAGATGGTCCTTTCTTTGGCCTGGTCAAGGCGCTGGTTTAATGTGTTAGTGCTGGCGTGTTCTTGCTCAAGAGCTTTAAAGCAGCAGCAGCATAAAACCAGATGTGTTCAGGCCAGGGACACCACCACTGGTTCAGTAGGTGCAGTGGCACCGAGGTCCAGAGCCCTGAGAGTCAATCAATCAGGGGCATTGGAAGGGGGGGGGAGGGGCTGCAATCTGTTAGCCAAAGATCCAGGTCTTGAGAGCCTTCCTGAATGTGTTCAGGGAGGGGGCGTGTCTGATGTCTGTCGGTAGCTCGTTCCAGGTCTTGGCTGCAATGTGAGAGAAGGATCTTCAGCCTGCACTGGCTCTGTGGTTGTAGGGTGTTTCGGCCAGTGCGAGGTTGGAAGATCAGAGGTTTCTTTTTGGGTACGTGGAAGTTTATTCTGTCGTTGAGGTATTCGGGTCCGTTGTTGTGTAGGCATTTGTAGGCGTGAGTGAGGATTTTGAAGCTGATTCTTTTCTCCATGGGGCGCCGGGGGAGTTTTCGTAGGTGTTGGCTGATTTGTTTGTGTCAGGGGATGCCGAGGACGATTCCCATTGATCATGATAATTGCTGAGTTTTACTACCCCCAAACAGCATTGAAAGGGGCCATTGTCCTTGCTTGTGCCAGGGGCCATGACATCTTTGCTACGCTACCGTACACAATACCAGACGGAAGCCATGCTTTGCCCTACATTCAGGAACACCACGAGCACCACAGCACCACACATCTTGTCTGCAAAAATATTGCACATTTTGTCCATCATAGTTCCTTCCCAGTAAAACCACATTAATAGCACATATCTAGGGTCACATTTAGTAATTTCCAGTGCAACACAGAGCAGCAACCAAAGTTGTTGTGCTGCGTTGCAGTGCAGACCAATATTTACTAAGATACGGGGCTGCTCTTTCCCTCGGCATCACGTCCAAGTACCATGCTATAAGGGTGCGTGTATAAGATTTATACTGAAATGGTACCCTTGCAGTACAAAATACTATGCTTACACAGTTGAAAAAATTTCACTCCATTGGAAGCGTGCTGTACAGTGCTGCCCACATGAAATGTTTGAAAAGTTGGGAGAGATTAAAAGATTTCTCCAAATTAATATCTGCCTTAAGGAGGCATTATTTTTTTTAGTAGATATGGTCTTATGTCAAAAACCATAAGTGATCAGTTCAAAATATTTCATAGAGTAACTTTACCCCAGAAGATCCTCATAAAATTGGGAGGTCTTCAAGTCCTTTATGCGTTGAATGTGAGGGGGAGGTGCGTACCTTCCTACGAATGATATGACAATGTGCTGTGATGCAGATATATTATCGTAGTATCTATGATAGCCTCACACAGTAATCAGAGAAAGGCTGAAACCTGAGCCTAGGACGGCATTGCTGGGATTAATGTTGGAGTGGGCTGGTGGATGGGCTAGAAGAAGGAGGCTGGTCTCCATTGGCCAGGAGGGTACTAGCGCAACCGTGGAGGGCACCAGCTGCTTCGTCAATTGACTAGTGGATCCGAGCAATGGACTTTTGTGCAGAGGCAAAGGACAGGATCTATGTAGGATTTTTTTTTAATATGATACTCTTCATAGGAACAAGGCGGTGGAGTTATTGTCTGAGATGCGATATTTAGATGTGGCAGTTGGGATTGCTCGGTTCTTATGATCTGTTAAACAGAATTTTAAAAAATAAATGTAATGGGGATGGACTGGTGAGGAGGGGGGCTCATTTTAATGGTTTTAATTAATATGTATTTTTAGAATGTTTTATGGACAATTGTCTAAATAAACTTTGAACCTTAACCTATATAGGAAGGAGGGCAAGAAACAAGCAAAAACTTGGGGGTCTTGGTAAGAAATGCTTCAGCGAATTGATTGTTATTCATGTGTACAATGCAACAATTTAAATGGAACGGGAATGCTCAGGTAAAAATACAATAGCTGACATTATCAGAGAAGAGCTGTAATGTTTAGTCCTTAGTGACTTTGATTTTGAATTTTGAAAACAAGATACCACATAAAATATAAAAAAAAATAAGAATGGTATCATAGGAATACCTATGTACGACCGCTCAATGCAAAAAAGTACTTCGTGCTCTTTGCACTACTTTACTCGCTGCTTTCCAATGCAAGTACAGTTTTGCGCTGGAAGGCAAAAACTAACTACCAACACTTTCCACCTTTTTACATCAATTTTTGTGACTGTACACTGGTGCAAACTCTTGATAAATCTAGTCTGCTCTTGTCTCTGTTTAGTAGCATTATGTAAAACCACGAAGCTAGACTGTCCTTCTTCATAGTAACCACTACGCAACACTACAACTGTAGGTCACAGTGGAACCTGCCAGAAAACATCATGATGCTCTAACGTTACTGTGCTGATACGCCATAGGAACTACGCAGTAACACCACAAAACAGCTTAGATCTTATCTGACCCTAGTTTCTACCTATCAGCACCATGGAAAGCATAGAGCTAGTTCCCTCTAGTCTTTTTTATCGAGTAACGCTTATGGATATCACCTAGGAAGTTTTTCCTAGCATCTAACCAGTAATATTATACGAGAGCACAAGTCTTGTCTACTCTATATCTTATCTTGTAACACTGTAAAAGCTAGTCTGACTTTCTTTTCTTCTATAAATGGACAGCGATGGCCAGTGCAGCAAAGCACGGTGGGGCGTCGACAGACGACGGAATAGGGAAAATAAAATAAATAAATAAATCCTATTCCGTCGTCTGTCGACTACCGGCCTCCCCCTACTGCCACACCGCTCTTACGTGCACCGGCCGCGACTGTAAATGGAACTGCACAGATGCTGTATATCCTAGTTATCTCCTAGTAACACTAGAGAAACACCACAGGACTATCCACTCATGTGCACGTCTAAATGTATCACTGTAACTCTGCAGAGCCACCCAACTCTACTCCCTGTCTGGGGCTTCATTGTGAGATTCCAGAAGCTATGCCCAGTATCTCCACCCCCACAATGTTACAGATAGTGGAGCATTGGCAACTTCACGATAGACTGAGTTACTGGGCAATATGTGAGTGACCATGGGGGAAATGAGAATTTACTGGGGGATTTGGTAACTTGTGTTTCGAGTCCCCATGTTATTCCTCATTCCCCTATAATTCGAGTGGAGGCTCTAGGTGCCACACACCAGATCCATGGAGTTACCACAGAGCGCATAATCCAGGTTCAGGTGGTTACCGATGTTAGCGTGCCAATTTGGGATTACCGGGGGAACTCGTAATGAGGCCCCCAGAAAATATCACAGCTTTAGTCTGTCAGAGCTACTAACATTATGTAATAGCACAGGCCTAGTACGAGTTTACATTACACAGCCTGCCATGTTCTAGTTCCTGACTACAAGCACAGTTTGGGAGCCCAGGCATAGCCTGCCCTAGTTTCATCCACCATGGCAATAACAGCAGAAATCTAATCTCTCTTTAGCTCAGTTAAGGAGCCTCACAACAAGATCACTGATTGCAAGTAGCCTGGGTTTTCATATTTCTTCTGGCTGCATCAGACCTTACCGACATCTGTTTCATGTCTGCGCCGGTATCAAAGTTAAAAGGCCATTTCATTCACAGGGCAGAGGAGGGCACTTCGATTATTGATGCTCCATAGATGAAAGGCGAACCGGAAGTGCAAATGAATGTCACAGAGCAGGTGGTGTCCTGGAAAGAACAGTTACAGAATTATCAGAGTATCTCCTGGAGTGAAACTGATACAATGAATTCATCCACAACGAAAATGTAACTCGTCCACCCTCTCCCAATCCCGCTATAATCCTAACCTTGAATTTAACTTCAGAATTAAACCCAACTCTAGTACTCTTAGCCAAACTGGACTCTAAACCTAACATTAACCACAAACCTTAAGCTTACACTAACCCTGACTCTTACTACAAACACTAATCAGGAACTTGTCTCTTGTAGTAAACCGTACACTATAATTTTTAACCCCTTTATTTAATGCTTTAAAAAAAAGTAGAATAGGTAAAGTAAGTACCAAACAAAACAGGACATGAAATTAGTTAGCATTGCATAACCTTACAAGCTGAGATTATTCCTCATTTCGAGAGCTGTGGTAAATGCAGGGGGTAATACATCGAAACTAAACACATTACCACATTCAGAAGGGACAATATAAACCTTGGATTTTGGCTTTTGATTCATAAATGGGGAATGGCATGTGATAATAATGTGCCCACAAGTTTTTCCAGATTTACTTGCACAAACTCACTACCAGCTGTGCAATGGTAACTTGTTATTATTCTCCACCTACTGTGCCCCTCCAGATCTGTGGTAATGGTTGAATGCGCAGTCATATCCATACGAACATTTGTACCCTTACGCAGCACTCTAAATGAGAGCCGAAGCGTGCCAAGGCCCTCTTGGGTCTTCGCTCTTCCCTCTTCTCCTCTGTTGTATTAGCCGCCTCTGGTTTTCCTGCCTTACCACACCTCAAAAATGTTTCCCTTGAGCTCACTCAAAGTTGGATAGCTTGGCACAAACCTTGGTCTGTGGTTATGCAGCAAGGGTTGTGTGGGCGGGTGAATGATTTCCAGGTGCAAGTAGCTGAACCATTGCAGTTTGATCAGGAAGTGAGGGGCACATTATCATCCCTGCTTGACATTATTAACCAGTGATGGATTGCCTGAGATGCATCAACTTGAGAGTCCAGACAGCCATGCCAGCCACTCACACAGAAGTTGGGGCTGATGCAAACAATGAGCAATGCTGCATGGTAAGCTTCTGTAACACTGGGCACTCCGAGACACAGGGTTACTACATCGCATGTATTAGATTTGCATCCACTATTTTTTTTGTATGCAGAGTTTTATATAGCAGAAACTTGACCTGAAGGTATCAAAGCACTTTACATGAGTTCTGTTAGACAAGGACACATTCATTTTTGTTTTTTTTGGGGAAATTAAGGGATTTGCCCAGAATCGCAGGATGTCGAGTGTTGTTGCCGAGTCTTGAACCCAGTTCCCCAGATTTGAGGTCGACCGCCCTAGCCGTTAGGTCACATATAAATCTAACCTATGCATCTCAAAGTTTGTATAGCTAAGTGGATGTGGAATCAAGAAAAGTATATATATACTTACCTAACAATGTTGTAGTTAGCTCAATACAGTGGATGCAAGACTATTGTAGATCTGTATTATCGGCCTGATTATTAAGGCTTATAATCACAAACAAAAGGCAAGTTATTCAATTCGCTCAGTTCATTATTGCTGTATTGACATACCTTGTGGGCTTGCAAGGGGTAGTAACTCTTTATTAGATTTTAGGTCACTGAAAAAATTAAATGCATTTATTTGTGATCCTCTCATTGTGTCACAAAAGGGATGGATCTTTTGCTGCATTTTCTTCCAGCTCTAGGTTTCCTTCCAGCAGAATGCAGATCTTTGTTTGTCTTCAAGCTTTGAGACATTAGTGATCCAACATGATAATTCTACATGGTAGATGTTTCTCTTGTTCTCATGTGTGTAATTTTATGATCAAGTGTATCTAGGCCTCTTTCGGGTAATGGAACATTAATGCTTGTTAGATTCCAAAATCTTGTTGCCTTTATATAGTAGGGGTGTGCGGAATGTTCTGTTCCGCCTACGGACTTTACCACTGAGTGTTACTCTTTAACGTGGAGCACTAGCCAAATCCCGACAATCGCCATGTGGTCGAATTTTTCTCCAGTGATGCTCCTTAATATGCAAGTTGGCAAGCGCAGGCGAGATTTGGCATCCACGAATGTGATTTTCGAATGCGAGCGTCCGACGTCGTATTCGGGCGATTGCAGTCAGAGGGCTGCCAGTCAAGTAGATTTGCTGGCGCTCAAGTACATTTTGTTCTTGAGCAGCAGCAAAACCAACTCGAATGGCCACCAGCTCTTGTGCAACGCAAGGTGCTGTTCGTGCTGATTTGCAGCACTGCAGCGAGAGCTGCATATTTTCTGCCCATTGGTGGAATTCCTTTGAGTTTTTTCTGAACTCCGCAAGTTCCGCCCACCCTTAATATGTAGTCTTGTCCTAAATATTATTGACAAAAATATCACCCCATGATGTTGCACCATCCTCTAGAAAGGAAATTGTTTATGGGTTGTTATTTGTAAGGACATTTGTTGTCTACTCTGGGATTTAGTTCTATCTCTGTAACTGTTGCTAATTCTGAAATCTGCGTTATCAGCTGAATAAACTTCTGCATTACCTTAATTGTTTTAATAATCTGGATGCAAATGAAGACATTGTTTTGCACCAATCCTGGAGAAATAGTTAGTTTGTGCTCTTAGATATTGATTTTACTGTATTTAAAAGGAGTAGGGAAGAACATTCAGGAGGCTTGTCTAAAGTTATTATAACATAGTAACTCTCTAATATCCTTTGGGAGATTGAATTATGTTCTTGATTGTCAAAATCAACCTAGAGTTATTGATACGTCAGGGTTAACTGTAGTTAATGTCCTCTGCCCATCCTTATGTTTGACAAAAATGTTGCATTGATTTACCCAAATCTTTGAGATTCTTTCAGTTTTCTCTTTACACTAATTAGTTTTGAGAACAGCAGACTTTGATGTAAACATAGTTAGCAATGTTTTGGAAGATTCTATGATTTGTGAATTTTTATAGATCTTTCTCCATCCCCTTGTGCACGAACTCATCTCAACCTGAAGTGAGTGTGAGGGTTAGAGAGGAGGATTAGTTCAGAAGGTTGCCAAACCTGCCTCGAAAACCTCATTAAAGCTATCACCTGGTAAAGATATTGGGGCATATTAACAAGGAACAGGGAAAATTAACGCTAAGGGCGCTTAGCGTTAATTTATTTAATGCCCGCTATCGCTGGATAATATCGCCTGGTTATCGTATTATTAACAACGGTAACCGCCTAGGCGATAAAAAAATCCAGCGATGACGGCATTTTGGGAGGTTATCTCTGGTAATGCAGTGATAAAACTACAAGGATAGGGATATCCTTGATGATAGTCCATGGTGGACCTAGTCATGTAATCCACCTCCCATTGGATTACATGGCTAAGTCTGAAAATTAGCAGACGTAAAAAAGCAGCGTTAACCGTGGTTAGCGCTGCTTTTTTTGTCTCTAACAGGGTTAGCGTGAAGCTCTCCTATTATTTTGCTCTGGAATGCCCACTTTGCATCTCATTAGAGATGCAAAGGGAAGCGTAGTGAAAAAGGGTGCTAACATGCGATTTTGCATGTTAGCACCCTGTTGTTGATAGGGCAATATTTTTATCTCCGATTCTTTGGCTTTTAAAGTCAAAAAAGATGAGATAAAGCCCTTGTTAATATGCCCCATTGAGTCTTGTTGCTTAGTGGTAGGTTCAGCATTGTTTTAAAATGTAGATAAATACAGTTGTAGATAAAAGGAGAAAGATTATATTCCTTTGGTCCCAGGCTTCTAGGGAACTGGTGGTTCAGAACAACATTTCATCCCTGGTGAAATAAGGCAATGTACTTTTTGGGACTGCCTAACTATTTCTTCTCTTTGCTGCAAGCCACTTAGCAGGCTGCACTTGCCTCACTCTGGAGCTGCACTGCCAAATATTTGACATCCCAGCTCAGCAGAAATGGTAATGAATTCCATTTTGAGAATGTATTGTTTTCAATGCCTTTTGTGAATATAAAACATCAGCCATTGTCTCCCGTTCTACTTTCTTTCACTCCTGTCATAAGACCTACACCTACACAACAGTCTATTTTGTACAGAACATGTTCACCCTGAATTATCTTACCCAACTCATTCGTACTGCTATTATTGATATAGGAAGGGGGAAAAGCTAAGTAAATCCATCAACCTTCAAGCCTGTGACAACATGGCCTTAAACACGCCCCTGCAGTGGATGAATTAGTCCACTGAGCAACAAGACCGAAAACGACAAGATGAAACCAGACCAGGCGCCTGTCCAGAAAAAAACAGAGGACACTTACTGTAGCCTGCTCCTTTGCCTGCCTTAGTCCTAAACTTTGGAAGAAAATACCACTATTTTTCTCAGAAACCAAGTCAAATTGTTTATTTTCAGGAAGCAACTACAAACACATTACCAAAACCCCTTTCAAGGAGCCACAGGGCACGCAAGGGTTACCGGTTGAGTCCTTTTAATCCTGTTGGCCCAGGGCCCAACCTACTATGAGCAACTGGGGCAAGTACCCCTTCTGCACTTGACTCTCAGTGGTAGCTGTGGATGAGCTGTCAAAGGCTTCCTCAGTTGCGAAGTGTAGAACCAGTTTGGTGAACATGACTCATAACTCAAAGTGCACTTAGTAATGTCAATAAATCAATGTCCAGTCAAATACTTGATTTTAGATTAAAAAGAAGTGTTTTGTTTCTATCTTTATGCATTCAAAGGAGTATTATGACTTTCACGAGCAATAACACAATCCTCTTGTGGTGGGTCTCTGACGTTCAACTGGCAAAACCCCTGTCCCACAGTGTTCCTTGTAATGTGGTTGGATTTATTCCCCATTGACCGGTGACTGCATCCAGGGAATGCTCACTAGTAGGCCTTACTCAAGGATCCGCTCTGACTCTTAGTAAATAGTCAAAAGTGTCTATGAACCAGCAGCACCTTTAGCAACAAGTTCCCGGGGATCGACAGCCCATATCAAGTCTTACCTACTGCAGCAGCACAGTAGCGTTCAGCGTTTCAGTGGGTGTCCAGATCACGGGCACTTGCAAGGCGCCCTGCTTGGTCAAGTCGAACTGCACCTGGGATGCCTGGCAGCACCCGGCAGGTGCAGGCTCTTTTCTGAGCAGTGCGGCTGGCCCCAACAATGATCAGCTTTGTCCCCCACAAGGGGAGGGGTTGATCTTTTTTGCTCTGGATTAGGTCCCAACAATGGAGGAAATTCCTCTCAACATCCTATGGAGTTCATGGGGCAGGCCACAGGGCAGGCCTTGGTGCTCAATTCTGAGCCACAGGTTTCAGCATCAGTTTTTCCCAGGCGACGGGCCAAACTTTGCAATTACTTGGTACCAGCAACCCTGCCTAGCATACGGGGTTGCCACCATACCCGTTGGTAAGGTGCCAACTTTTCCTGTGCAGTCATCCATACCTTTTTTATCTTGTATTTGTAAAGCGCACAGCTACCCGTAGGTCTCCCAGTGCTGGGGGCAGTCGGTAAGATTAAGCAAGCTATTGCCCAGAGTCACATGGTGCCGGGCAGACCCCTGCCGCCGGTGCCGGGGAATGAACTGTGATCCCCAGCGTCCGGCGTCAGTCGCCCTGGCCGCTGCGCCACACCCCTTCCACGCGGACACTCCTGGCATACAGTCTCCGCCAAGGTCCACACAAGCTTTGGTGCTTTTTCAACATAGTCACTTTTACAGTGGTCCCTTCTGGCACACGTAGCCACCACAATGAGGTGGTACGGTCTGCATGATTCTATTCGATTCATGGCTCAGTCTACGAAGGCCCTCTCTTGGCATACGAGGTTCATCAATTGAAACCCTTTTAGTGCACAGCTGTCTCCTCACATCTCACACGGGACTCCTCTTGGCAAGTTGCCCCACTGAACCTCGCTCCCTCCTACTCTCTCCTCTTCCTCACAGGGCACACTGGTTTTGGCAAGCAGGAAGGTGCTGGTATTCCAGAGCTGGTGGTCTTGGTTTCTCTGGGTGATATCTCCTCACCCAGCAGGGAGGCTAGCAAGCTTTGGCCCTAGTCTTGTCCACGGGCAGAACAAAGCTTCTCCTCCTCACACAGCCTGTCTGGCTACTTGGCAGATGACAGACTTAAGGGTCTGAACCTCCTCTTCCTATGATCTATTTCCAGAGATCAATTGTGATTTAGGGTTTGGGTCTTTGAAGCTTTATGTTGGGGTTCTGCTTCTTTCGAAGTGTACACTTTTCTCTCTCTTCTCCCTCTTGAAATGCTGACTGTCACATCAGGAGAGACTCTGAAGCTGATAGTCCCACAGCACAGGCCTCAGGAGTGACTGGAGTTCACACCTGGATGTCAGCCACAGTGATATGTGAACCTAAAGAATAATCCTGGGCTCCAGCACTACACTGTGTGATTCCCTTATTAAGCCCATCTCTTTCCTGAGATATGCCCAGGCCTTTTCCTTGTAATCAAAGAGCACCCTTTTAAAGTGTACAAGGGGAGTTTCCCTCTTGCTCCCTTCTGTAGTGTGTTCCACCCAGCTCACAGGAATGCGGCAATACACAATTTCTTTATTCCTCTTGTCTTCGCCAGGGAGTCCTGGGGTTCCCAAAAGGATCCTCCGTGTAATGTTCTATTGCAGACACACTTGGCACTCAGTGTATTGACACAACACACATTATTTTCAGTACTATTACCTTCATGAATTGTGCCCTCAGAGACACACATATATTCAGTGAACACATTCTCTCTGCATTCTGTTTAGCACTGTAGACTCTGTGTTGTGCCATGGTGCACTACTTGAAAACACACACACACAGCCAGTACACACATTCATCATGTGCACACCACACGACACACGTATTGTACTTATCACTAGCACACATACACCCAGCACATACACTTTACTACACATACACTTCAACAGCACACGCACTGCACAGCACTACATCTTTCATGTAATGTATTAGTTGCAGGTATACATATACTCAGCACATGCACTTACCCTGCAGTACTGCACAGCACTGTTCTGTCCTTGTACTGTGCCCTTTCTAGGCACAACATACTTCCAGAGCAAAATCATTAGGCCTGCACAGCACTACATTTAACAGATGCAGGCCAAGGGCGAGTTAAGTACACAGCAGCAGAATTTCAAATAGCTTTTAGGCCTCACTCCAGTGACACAGGGTAACAAGCATTTACAATGCAATGGTCTCTGCATCATTAAAGGTAGAGCTATTGGCATTGCTCATGACATTTCATTTTTTTTCTTTAAATCATAAATAAATGGCATTGTCATTTACATTGCCAATAGCTTAATCGTTAAATAAATGGCATTGTCATTTACAATGGGCAACTGCAAGACTTTGTTTGTAATGTAAGCCATTCTTTCGCAGTACTGTTGAATTTCATTATCCTCGCCTTGTGCTATTTTTCAGCCGTATATAGCGTGAGTTTTGTGGAATTAAGCATAGTGTAACCTACCTTTGTGTTTTGGAACCTTGTGTAACAAGTAATAACAAATTGAGAGAGAGGGAAAAGGGCACTCTTGGTCCCCCTGTTAAATCTTGTAAAACAACAAAAGAGTGTCGTGAGAGAAGGGTGTAAGCACTAGACACAGAGAAGAAATCTCCCTGAAGAAGTCACAGTGGAAATCAGCGGGTTTTTTTTAGGAAGCCCTCCCTCACCACCCTGGGTGGTGACATGCTTCATCATCGGGCCCACCAGGAGAAGCCGAATGCCTCCCTGGTGTGGTACAACGCCAGATTACTGCGGAGCAGGTTCTTTGTGGCAAAAGTGTCAAAAAAAAATGTGAATTAAAAATGTCAGAAACTGTACCATACGGAATTTTTTTTATTCAATGGTCAGTTTGACATAAGTAAAAATTTGTGTGGGAAACTTACCAGTTAATGACTCGGTTGTTTCCACTTAAAGTGGGGTCAACCTGTTTCTGCCCGTCTCACATTTAAGGCACACATAGAGTCATCAAGACACACATAGATATGTTTCTCTTCAAGACCCACAGTTACTTTTTTTGTTGTAACACATATCTTGATAAGGGGGCTGTAACTGTTTTGAGGTCGTTAAATATTCCCTTGGACCCTCCACCCATCCGTTTGTTTTTGATGAAGCATATAACTGTTGCCTAGTGCATAATTTGATCTGAGTTTCATCCAGGTGTTTCTATGGGGCCACAATTAAGTTGTGGCGGAAGGCAGTGCAAATTTTTCTCAGTGCCTATCAGTAGGATAAAAAGGTGGGCGATTGCGTGGTCATCCAATCCTTGGCCTCTATGCAAAGGCACGGAGCAATGATCACGTACGCCGGCTGCAGTTGTTTTTTAATGCAAACGTGTGGGCAGGGTGTCGATCTCAGTAAATGTTAGTGTTGCAAGTTTAAGGCATATCCATAATTATATAGGCCTCGTTTCCTTTCATGGTTCCACTATTTTCATCCCACTTATAGCCTTGCGTAATGAATAACGAATTAGCAAGCTGAACTACAGCACAGGTCCTAGTTAGTAGCCTGCTCTCTTGTGGAAAAAGTCGTGCGAGGCAAACACTCGTCTAGAGAGAGAGACTGCCATCAGGCAGAGACCCCTTTGCACTCATTATGGTCCAAACTGCATCCAACAGGTGCGCAATGGCGTGTAAACTGATAGTTTATGAGGAAATCGATAGTAATCGTTGTGTTAAACGACATATTTGGCAAAAATCATTTAGGTGCCTAAGTTGGCAGAGGCAGCCGAGTGATTCGCTCCTTATCGCAATCAGCACAGGAGCCGTCCTGGAAGATGAGAATGCCTAACAAATGCAAACACCCATGACTTTCAGTGACCCGTGACGTCTCTTACTCCCAACTCGGTGTCACTTTAGGTCTTTAAGTAGGCTGCAGCACAGCGGGTGTTGCTGGTGTTTACACAGGATCGCGAGCAAGAGCTCTGGAGTCTCTGAAGAGGTTGTTTGATGTAATGATGTATTGGGATCTGTACTGAGGTAACCTCATTTAGCACACGCCACGACGCAGTCACCAAATGCCTTCGTGTTCACGGTTTAAAGGGCTCTGAGGTGACCGTAGGATTTTCTCTGAAACCACTAATTGAGCAGCACAGCCTGTTTGTGTAGGCTTTCCCTCGTTCTTCCGAGCACTCTCCAGCACTACCTTGAGTGACTCAACTCGGGGGTTGCTGTGTCACGAGCACAGTGTTACAAACGCTCCATTGTTTACCAGCATGCTGGGTTTCCTTTACCACCAACGTTTCTCTCTATCGTATCAGAGTGTGTAAACACACCTTACAGACACGTGGGGCTGTGCCTCCCAGAGTTTATACCCATTCAGGGCTTTAAAAAATTCAACAGTTGTTCCAACCCCGTTTATACATTAAATGACCTGATCCGCCGCATATATTCAGTAAACAAAGGGGGAGACATGCGATTTGTCACCATTCAAGAAAGCTTTAATTTATCAAGAGGCAGACTTTTGGCACGCATATGTACGATGCAGAACATCGCACACATGTCAGGTCAGGCAAAAGGAAGTGCAAACAAAGGCAGCCAATCATATGATAAAAAATCCCCAAAAAAATCCTTGCGCGCGCCACTGCAGGCATATGTTTTCAATTATCTCGGCCGTGACGCCGAGATAATTGAAGATTTATGGCCTTCTGCTGCGCGTAACCGCACACAATATGCAATAGCCGGAGCTAGTCTACCGACTATGGCCTATTGCGTGCTCTCTTTTAAAAACACAGGCATTCGAGGACCAATTGCCATGCAGCTGACACAAAAACATGGCAAAATTCACGAGCTTCTCTGGAATTCATAGGTTAGATTTTTGCAGCCCTCTCATAAGGACTCAAGCCACACCCACTTCGTGGGACGTAGGCCGAGCCCTAAAAAGGACCTGTTCACTCCTATGGATCACTACACAGTATGCTGCCACCACCGTGCTTATGCTGCTTAACTCCTGGTGAAAACAGTAGCCTTCCATCACTATGAGGATAGCGCTTTGGGCACTGTTCCCAGTCCAACAAGACTGCAACCCATGAAACAGACCTACGTCAAAGCCACATGCATGATCCTTGGTTGCCTATGACAACAAAAATCAACATTAGGGATCCAGACAACAGTACAGGTGGGCACTCAGGGCAGGGGTACACATCTATTGCCATGCAGAGGACTTTTCTGTCTCATCACACAGGCCATTCTTTTTTATGGCTACTGTTGTCCATGACCATATTTTACGAGCTGCAGCTACTCTTTCAGGGTATCAGAGTGCTTTACAAAATGAAAATCAATTAATCAATTGGGCATGCATTAGTGATGGAGATTTATTTGTCTTGATGTCCTCAGTCAATTAAAATAGGACATCATGGTCAACCAGGTGCTGTCCCAAGTAAACTAGGGCAGCTCAAGTTGGTATGATTTTGAAGAATGAGTCTAAGAAACTCAGATATACATTTAGAGGGCTAGTGTAGAGAAAAAGATAATAATTATTTTTACAAAATCCTGCATTAATAAAAATGATTACCAATAGGCATTCTAACATTGCTAGATGATGTCTGCTTGGGTTATAAGACCTGTTATGACATCATTCACCGGATGGCTCCTTTAAGAGACACACAGGTCAGCTCATTAGTGGGGTGAAGCTCAGTGATAGGCGGGTCAAATTCCTTAAATTTTAAATACGTAAACATGGTAAATTGAACTTCACAGAAACATAGAAAAGTGACATGCTTTCTCTTTCCACATACTGCTAAGAAAAACAATATAACTTTTTTTTTAAAGAGACATTTTCAAATTTGAAGCTCGCGGTAGGTAAACAGTGTCCTGCCAAGAGCAATACTTCCCAAGCAGCAAACCATATCTGAAAAGCCAACATTTAACATTCATCGGATCGGAATCTCTCATACTGTGCCTCACCCTGGGGGTGACCAAGTCAGATGTGTTTGCTCTGCCTTACTTGTCTGATTATGCTATTATCTGAATGAAAATATTGAAATCAGTGTTGGTAACATTTTTAAAAATATTATTCTGTTGCAGGGGAAAGTATCAGCCTGTGAGCAGATGCTAATGCAAGGAAGCAATCTAAGAGCCTTTCCCACTCAACCTACTGTTTTGTAAATGAACTATACCCCACATTCTAGCTCTTTTCGATGTACTGAGGGCGATTCGGGCAAGCCAGGAGGGTGAGGGCTGTTGTCTGTGTCCCTATAAGGATTGTCACAGTGCAGCACACAGGATTGTTGCTCCCTGTAAGAAGTGCTTAATTTGTCAGAAAAATAAGTGACAGGGCTCTAGTCAGGATGTAAATGTAAATGTCGGAATTTGTAAAGCGCACAGCTACCTCCACCGGAGGTGTCCCGGCGCTGTCCATATACTGCTTAGGAACCCTTCCTGGCTTTCCTGGGAAATGTCCACACCTGGGCACCCCCCAGGTGCAGCCAGGCATCCCAGCGCTTTTGGGGCTGTTGTGGAGACTAAGCAAGCTATTGCCCAGAGTTGCAGCGTGGGACCCATCATCAGAACAGGTACTGAGGCGAGAATATCCAGTCTGGGGAATTAATGAGTCAGAGACCCGCCGAGGCAGGAATTGAACCCTGGTCCCTGGCCAGAGCTCTGCATCAAGGTCTGCCTGCTCTAACCATTGAGCCACACTTCTCCACAGGCCTCTGCAGCTTGCACCACCCATTCCCACTGCCAGTGTTTCCAAAGACAGTACCTACACAACTACTAAACAGCACGCTGCTACAAGTGTGGCAATTCAGAAAATTCCAGGCCCCCGAAGGTATAAAAATAACTTGGGCTGCAGGTATTAGTTGTTTTTAATGTTTACTGAATTGATAAACAACTGCTGTTCTGCTTATCTCTAAATTAAAGAAACAGCACCATCATGTGGCAGCTGTCATAAGTGCTGGTGTCAACAATTAAGTGCCGGTGTCGAGCACTGGAAACCACCGGCTCAAATTAGGCATAGCCTGTATCACATAGGTAGTTATGAGTCGGGTGGCGCAGAAATCCGAGGTGAAATTCTGCTCCTCTTGTTCACGACCTATCAGTGTTTCTGTACCTAGTTTTCTAGGGTGCAGGAACACTAGACCCAATTTTAAAAGCCATAAGCTCCATCATCCCCCCTGCCTGAACTATTCTTTCCCTTCTCTACTCTCTCTACCTCTCTTCTTTTGCCCGAGCCCCACAAAGAAGCCCATGTACCATTTACCACCTGCTTAGAGAAGGTGTTACACCTGTGTGCTCACCCACCTAGAATTGGGAATTCCATGTGGAATTATGCATGGTAATTCTGAGGCCACACAGTTATTCCCCATTCCAAGGGGTTTGACGCATAATTGCATAGAACTAACATGGTGTTAGCACATGGTAATGGGTAATTACTTATGTGGAGTTTGCACCCTGCCAGTACAGTGCAACTTGTAATCAATGTCTTCATACGGACATAGAGGACGTAATCCGAATTGATCAGTCGCTTTCAGCAGCAATGACGTCAGTGGCTGTACAAATCTCGAATCACAAAACAAGACAAACAATGCAAGGTCCAGTCTACAAAATGATTGAACTTAATGAAATCAACATAGACCTCTTCGTCATCGAGCTGCCCTCAGCTCTATATGGAATGTAATTATATCCTCTATAACATAAGGATTATATAAAACTGCATTACTTTAACCAAGGGAAATGGCCTCCAATTGAGTTAAATCATGGTAGTTAAGGGTAGGCTGGTTATAGACACAATAGACAATGTTTTCAAGCAGTTGAAAGAGTAAATAAATATTAATCTGCTTCATTTAATTTCCACTTTGATTTAATTAGAAATATTTGCTGATGAGTTTGCAGTGCATGTAGCTTTTTATTTTAATGTTCTATGTTCACGTTCCTAGGATGTCTAATTGCTCAAAGGTTAGTTCAAGAATGTCCACTTACCAAATAAAGCAGTTTTACACTTGATTGTTACCATATGGGTAATTATCCTAGGGTTTCTTGGTTGCTATTACTTGCCTTATCCAGCCATTTAATTTACCTCACGGAGTCTCAGTCCACCAACTCTGCCGATGTAAATAGCAAAAACAGCCAATCACACTCCTCACACGTTTCTTCTTATTTGTGTCCAACTTCAAGAGTTGAAATTTGTGTTACTGATATTCAAGCATGTTTTTTGTGTAATCGTTATTTGGAGCTCACTCATGAATTCTATGGGGAACATCCTTTACAACAACACTTTTACAACACGGTACCATTACCACGCAGGTTTTACAACGAAAGTTGTTACAACTTGCGCTGAAGGGCGCTGTAGGATAGGGAATAGTTTAATTTACTATCCAACACCTTCCCTACTATCCACGGGGACTGGGGTTGGAATAGTAAATTAAACTATTCCACTATCCAGCGCCCCCCAACGCAAGTCGTTGTAACGACTTTGCGTTGTAAAAGCACGCGTTGTACCGTCATACATCCGAATTCTTTACAGGGGCAAGACTCCTGACAGTACCTAAAATTCGATCTGCAGGCTGGGGCCTCCGTAGTTTTCTCCATGGCACTACAAAACTCTGGAATACGCTCCCTATTGAACTCAGAAGTGCAGGCTCCCTCACCACCTTCAGGAAAGGGCTAAAAGCTTGGCTATTCCAGAATTAGACGACTGGCTGGGCTTACTGTGTTCATAGTGCCCAAGACACCCCCGGGTATTCGCGAGCTCAATAAATCTCATTAACATTAACATATACTATTTGTCAAATTCATGATATTTAATGGTAAGGCGAGCACTGTTTTGTTGAATAGAAGTATGAGATTCTCAATACAATTGGTCACGGAGTGGTGCTTATTACTCTTGGAGAATCAATTAATTATTATGTCGATAAGTTATGTTAAAGCAATTTCTAAAGCACACATTCACCAATTGGTTTCATGGTGCTGAGGAAACTGAAACATAACTTGCAACAGGTCATTACAACGCATGCTTTTACAACGCATGCTGTTACAATGCAGTTTTTACAACGCATACCATTACAACGCATAGCGCATTGGGGTGCTGGATAGTGAATAGTTTAATTTACTATTCCAACTCCAGTCCCCGTCGACACTAGGGAAGGTGTTGGATAGTAAATTAAATCTATTCCCTATCCTAGAGCGCCCCCCAGTGCAATGCGTTCTAATGGTTTTCGTTGTAAAACCTGCATCGTAATAGCACTGCGTGGTAAAAGTTGCGTTGTAAAGGATGTTTCCCCACTTTCAGCCTTATCTACCCCAAGTAGTGTTAAATTTTGCAACCTACATGGTAATCAATGCCCACTCATTGAAATGCAGTTTAAAGATGCCTCCATCATTGATAGTCGGCCCATGTATGGTCCCGTCCGAAGAGCCCTACCTCCCCCACATAGTATTCCCAATCTAGTTGGATAATTTCACAGGCGGTGCTCCCTTGCAGCCAGACCACAATCATTTCCGGCTTTGGGAGGGGGTTGAAAGAGGGGCGAAGAAGAAATCATTTTGGTGATTAGTCTTAATTTTGAGTCGTATTAAATATAAGCTATTTGTTGAATTTTTATAACTTCATAATAATTTCCTGATCTTAGTCTTAGCAGTTTGAGCCCAAATAGGAGCAAGAAGTCCAAGCCTATTGTGCTTAACAGCTTGTGTTAGATTCTTTAAAGAAACTGGATAAAGCCAGCAAAGGATGAGGATATTATGGCCTCACCAAATTGTTTGCAGGCCACCATTTGAAACTTTGAAGCAAGGGCCTATAAACCAACCCATCTTTTATAACAAGTTAAATACAATGAGGTTAATGTTAAGCAATGAATGGACTCCAGAGTCCATTCGTTTTCCTCAAAACCATTAAACCACCCACATTTCCAAATGTGATATCAGTGTCAGTAACAGAAATGAGCTGCATTCCAATCCGTCATTGTGTTGCTCACTGACAAACTGATCAGAATGGGAGCAACTTTAAGTAGAACAGCATTTCCCTGCTCCAACGGGAACAGTTCAGTCCAAATTACCAGGCCCCATCACTATCTATTGAGACAAAGGCAACCTCAGACAGGTATTGGTCTTGTTGAGACACAGCTTGGGTCCTTTGGCACCGCAAGCAAGGGACTCACATCTGGCCTTACCCATCAGAATTAGGGTGTCTCACCCAACAAGGCTGAAACACTATCACGCATTGATAATGTCCTTGCGTTATCGACTGCTGGAAGAAAATAAATATGAGGTATCCCATGGCATGGAAGACCTAATTTCACAGTATATCACATTATGCATTTTGAATTCCTTCAGTGAAAATGCGTCTGTGTTGCTCCACGAAACCCCATTAGAAAGTACAAGATGTCCTGAAGAAGTGTTTTTTAAAATATATTTTCCAGTTCCTTGAAAGGAGATTAGAATTGAATTGATTCATTTTCACTAATTTAGAAACCCCACTTGTGATGTACTTGTTATGAATCTGACTGCAGCATAGGAAAGGATTCACCAGACATTGGTTTTGCTGCACGTTTAGTGCCTTTTGTGAACAAATAATTAAAGCAGCTACTCGAGTTACCATTTGTTATTTTTTCTTTCATATTTTTCTGGCACTTGCTTTCTCAATGTCTGACCACCATCTTATAATATGTTCTGCATAGCGGGAAAATAAATGTTTATGTAGTCATATAAACGATTCAACCTTTTTTCTCCAAAAGATAGTAACATCTAGAAGGTGCAGTGATTTATGACTTTGCATTTCCTGAAAAAAGAATAGAGAATATATTTGTCAGTTTCATTTGGCTACAGTAGTCAGTTATGTTAATCTGCAGCTCAACTGAGTCATGCAAGGCCTTCCAATGAGCATAACTCACAGGGCACAGCGGCAGCTGCTTCTGAATGCAGCTGTTGGCCCTGCTGCTGGATGCACCAGGACAGATCCTGTTTCTTGAACAGCCCTGGAGGTGATCTCGAGGCCACGTCTAGGAACATGGACATTCAACACTAGGAATGAAAAATGTTTTGCCCATGCCTTGAGCAGGTGGCCATCACGCCATCCACTTCTTCAAGTGCTATTGACCCCCTTAGTCTGTTATATACATTTGTCGTAAGAGGATGGCTCAGCTAGGGGGGAAATTATCCAATTGGCTGAAACTTTCTGTGATGGCCACCGACAACCTGCGACGGACATTTTGTGATATTTCTCTGTGGTTTGTGTTACGTATTACAATGTTCCCGTCTATGATATCAAACATATAGAAGTTGCAGAAAAAGTCAGCATCCCACTCGTCTAGCCCCGCAGCATTTAACACCTTCGGTGCTCATGACGAGCTCAGCTCGTCATGAGCCACGGCGCTCCGGTGCTCATGACGAGCTCAGCTCGTCATGAGCCGTGAAACGCTCAGGTGCGGGGAGAATTCCCCCGCTGTGCTGAGCGTTCCATGGGAGCCAATGCACCTGTGACGAGCTCAGCTCGTCATGAGCACCGGAGCGCCGTAGCTCATGAGGAGCTGAGCTTGTCATGAGCATGCGGGCGCTGTGCGCGCCCCCCCATCCCCCCAGCACAGCGGGGAATAACCCCCGCAGCGAAGGGGTTAATAGGAGTTAACACTAGCCCATTATATTACATTCAATTAAAAAATCTGTATTTGGCTACATAGGCAACCATGAAAGTCCGCGCTTGAAAAAAAAAAAAAAAATAAAAAGGCAAATTCTTTTGTGTCAGTCATTATCTACCTAAATAGAAGAATCTAAAAATCCATGAGGCGGTGTGCTGTTAAAATTCTAAAGCAGACATTGATTGCCATGCCCGCACGGCGATTTTCAAGAACAGTTCAACACAATAATAAATGCCCTCATTATTCAGCTGGAGCAATACATTATAAGCTTCTCTAAAATCAGTAATGTACAGCCTCTTAATTAAGGGTAATAAAATGCTTTTGGTATACAGTAATTAAAAATCACAGAACAATAAAAAATGTAGTGTTGAATGGCCGGGGGAAACATCCTTTACACCGCAACTTTTACCACGCAGTGCCTTTACGACGCAACTTTTACAACGCAAACCATTACAACGCATTGCGCTGGGGGGCGCTCTAGGATAGGGAATACGTTTAATTTACTATCCAACACCTTCCCTAGTGTCCACGGGGACTGGAGTTGGAATAGTAAATTAAACTATTCACTATCCAGCACCCCAAAGCGCTATGCGTTGTAAAGGTTTGCGTTGTAAAAAACGCGTTGTAAAGGCATGCGATGTAAAAGCATGCGTTGTAATGTCATACATCCAATGGCCGGACCTCCCATTACATGGACAGGGGCGTATATTTAGAATTGCTTAAAAACCTAGTGGGAAGCTTAGCTGGTACCACTATCCCATTCAGAAAGAAGGCTGCAGTATTTAAAAGGCTGTGGGCTGCATTAATTATAGTATGGCATTGCCCTTGCGTGACACATGGTGTTGCAAGGGCAACGCAATACCAAAGTCAGATTTACTGAGCAACGCAAGGTCGCCATGGGTGGCCCTACAATGCTTGGTAAACTGCCTGGCGTTAATCTGCCCAGGCAAGCCGTTCCATTGGTGAAGCGTGGGTGTTTTCACCTATACACCCATGGAGTTTTGGTGCATTCTGAGAATTACCTAGGAATGCGTCAAAGTCCTACACTTTACCAGGGGAGGCACAATGAGGAGAAATAACTTTTTTTCTCCTTATTGTATCCTCTATCTAAGTGTGTTGCATTATGTAGAACGTTTAGAAAGAGTATAAAGCATCAGAGGATTATTTGTGGGCATGATGCAAGGGTGCCTGCATTGGCGCTAGGCAGCAGACTGAGCAACAGCACAAGCAGAGAGCACGAATGTCCCATATAATAGTAAATATGGTGCCTTCCTGCCATCTCCCTTTCACACAGCTCAGCAAGATGTCTTGCTGTGTTGCACTGTGCTGCATTGTGTTGAAGATTGATCCATCTGGCCCTAATGTTCTGATTGAGAGTTGCCCGTAATGGTGTCCCTGTGGGGGTGGGGGGGATATCACTCCTGGAAACTGTTTTATTTATATATTAATTTAATTTATATGAAAGTTTAAAGGACAACTATCGCCGAGAGATATGTTGGAGCTAATCCTTTAGTTGAAAGGTGGCAATAAGGAGGAATTTAAAAAACAGGGATGCAAAAAACTGTCTTAATTTCTGCTTAGGAAAAAGCCAGTTTTCCAAATCTTTCCTGCCTGTAAGAATTTTAGTAATGCTTCCTATCTTTTCTGGTAACACATTCCATTGTTTTTCGGCAGCTACGGAAAATGCCCTGTCTCAAAAAGTCACACATTTAAAATGTGGGGTCCACAATGCTAAAAGTATGGTTGGATTCTAATATCTCACTCTAGCTTGGCTTGGAAATTTCTGAGTCAGAACAGATGGACGATCAGTGAACAGAGCTTTTGAACTAGGCAAAGTGATTTAAAGATAATGCATTGCTTTATAGGTACCCAGTGGAACGAGGAAAATGAGTAGAAATAGAAGCAGTCCTTTTAAGATTAAGATAATTCTGGGCTTAGTTTGGAGCTAATTGCACTTTTTTTTATAGCTTTATCAAGAAGACAAGACATAATGTAATGCAATAGTCCAATATGGTAGCTATAAAAGCATTTAGAATTTAAGGTTTATGGGACAAAGAAAAAATATAGAGAATACGTTTCAAAACCCAGAGCTGAAAAATAATGATTTACTGAACCATTAGAAGAATGTATCTTTGATTCCAAAGTATTGTAAACGATTTAGCAGACACAGTGCTTAATTTGAGACGGTGGTTGGCGGTGGGGGCCACCCTCACTTATATTTTGGGATCAGCACTTATTTTTCTGCTCCAAGAGCTCCAAAGGAAAAATCACACAATTTACAAGCCCTGTGCGCTGAAGGAACATCCCTTTGTGACATTCCAGTGGTGCACAGGTCTTAGCCATAATGCAGAAAATATAGAAAGAGGAAATCGCCTCCATTGATTGTTTTCATGCAGGAAGGTGACCGGTCATGCACAAAAACAATCACCCCTACAATGAAGGCACCTTTGCACCATGGTGCAAGGGTTCCTGTATTGGCGCATGGCAGCCAATTGAGCGCCAGTGCAGGGAAAGAGGGCAGGAATGCGCCATCTTTGATAGATACAGCACATTCCTGCCTTTTTCTTTTGATGTAGGACAGTGCAGCAGGAAGGCTTGTGGTGCTGCCCTATGGCAAAAACTTGTTTAAGAGTCCCACAATTCAGAAACACGGAGGAAGAGAAAGCCAGAAAAAACGTCACAAAGGGAGAAAGCAGAAGCGTGCAAGAGTGAAATAAAGGGCCAGGGAGCGTCTAGTAGTGGATTAAAGAAGCATGAGGTGGAATTAAGACTATGCGCTTTGGTAAATGGCTTACAGGCATTTAATTTCACCGGATGCAGGCTTCTGTGCATAGCTTTGGGCACCTGCAATCATTCTTTAACAAATTAAGCACTTGATGATCTGCCCGTTGAAAGATATGGAGGGGCTTAACACCTTCGACGCTCATGACGAGCTGAGCTCGTCATGAGCCACGGCGCTCCGGTGCTCATGACGAGCTCAGCTTGTCATGGCCCGTGGAACGCTCAGGTGCGGGTAGAATTCCCCCGCTGTGCTGAGCATTCCACGGGAGCCAATGCACCTGTGACGAGCTCAGCTCGTCATGAGCACCGGAGCGCCGGAGCGAATTATTTTCTAGGAGTTGAGGTTTTCACAGTATTTCTGCAAAAAATGACTAATCTGAGCCAGTTTCCACTCACTGGGATAACACTAGTCTTTAGGGATGCTGTGGTGATCTGTTCTAGTTACCATTTGTTATAATTCTATTACTGGAATTCTATGATGTAATCTGTTGTGTCCTCATGATCTGAGTGTTCCTATGCCAGTCCATTCTATTCCCTGATTCCCTGTGCGGCAGTTGCAGCTGCTCTTCTCACCATCAGGCTGGACGGCTCTTTTCTATGAATAAACCTATGACCACCTACATCAGTCTGCGCCTCGTCTTTACATTGGCGACAGAGGATGGTCAGCTACTTCTCTGCTGATTCTACGACGAACATCCGTCAAAAACCGTAAGAACTAAATACAAAGACAATCAGCGCTTCACGCTGTCAAACCGATGACGACGCTATCTCCACAAAGAGTACGTGAGTAACTTTTTCAATTATTATAACGCCTGCCGTACTCACCGAGAGCCGTCACAGCTAATCAACGCCCAGCTCAACAGCGCACAACTCAAACCAGCGCGCGCAGTCATTTATACCAATTCATTCAACAAACTGTAGCTACACGAACCAGCGCTCACAATTTATTTTGCCGACTTGTACAACAAGCTGTGATGTTCGTTTAAAACTTACTTTGTTTTTACCGCACTGTGCATTGCGCACATCTAATTTACCGGCTCCTTTCACTGCGAACTACCCTTTGCTTTGATGACGTCCTAACGGACATTGACTCAACGTCATCACGCTTACTGATTACTACAAACGCCGGTTGCCATAGACGGCGACGCTTGCTACTTGTCATTCAACCACGTCTCATCTCGCCCTTACGACATGACGTTACTTCCATTCCTGGAATATTAAACGTCACAAAGCCTCGGCACGAAAAGTCTCAGCTGCAACCTCCATTATCGTCACAAAGGCTTCGTTTACTTCATTAAAAAGCTACTGTATTTAATTTTTTTTATATTTTGTGCAGAGCCAATCAAGAATACTACATCTTCGCTGATGCACACAGCTGCATATATACAAACTTCTGCTACTAATAAAAAGAACTTTATCACGCTGATGTGCACAGCTTATGTACACAGCAAATAATTTACATTTAAATATCTAAACACATGCACACAGCTGCATGTATATAAACTTCTGCTACTACTAAAAAGAACTTTATCACGCTGACGTGCACAGCTTATGCACACAGCAAATAATTTACATTCAAATATCAAAACAACTACGTATTCGTACAAGTTTTAATTTATAAAGTGACTGATATGCACACAGTTTTCATCTCGTACAGCAATATTCTCACGCTGGTGTGCACAGCTTTTCTTCACGCTGGTGTGCACAGCTTTTCTTCACGCTGATGCGCACAGCTTTTCAACAAAAAAAAAATTATTTTTTTTATTCTCACATCAATTAACTAAAATAAACAAAAATAGAGAATTTCACAATGCAAAGTGTTACTGCTCCAGCTCCATTTCTCCAGACTCCTGGCGATCCTCCTCTCGAATGGAAACTTTGGTTGAGATCCTTCATGGCTTATTTAGGTGCCATGGATGGCCTAAGATATCGTGCAGAAATAAAAAAGAATCTAATGTATTATCACCTTGGCGTGGAAGGTCAAAATGTTTTTGATCATTTACCTCCTTACACCCCACCTCCTGGTGAAACTCCAGATGAATTCGAAACGGCAATAGCCAGATTAGATAAGTATTTTGTCAAAACCAAAAACATGGTAGTACATCGTTACAAATTTTTCACTAGAGTTCAAAAACCTGAAGAAAGCATTGACACTTTTGTAACTGCCTTAAAAATCCTCGCCTCCAAATGCGAATTTGAAAATTTCACCTCACAACTTATTAGGGATCAACTTATTGCCCGTTGCTCTTGCAAACAAATTCAAGGAAAATTGTTATCTTGCAAAGATCCTTCTTTAGATAAAGCTATAGACATAGCTAAAAGTATAGAAACATCTTTAGAAGATTCTAAACAATTAGAAGTCTCGCTTTCTAATGCGTCTATTTCAAGTGCTGTTTCTACCAAAATGCCTACTCCCATCAAAACACCTAACTTCATTCCTCGTGACTCACGTGGTTATTTTAGAAGAATGGGTACCAGAAGACCTTTTATGCCTAATAGACAATTTAGTCAAAGTACTTTTTGTTTCAGATGCGGTTCTTCTTACCATGTTTCTAATTTCAAAAATTGTCCTGCTGTTAATCAACAATGCAGCCAATGTGGAAAACATGGTCATTTCTCAAAAGTTTGCATGAGAGGTAAAAGAGGCAATGTGCGATGTGTGATGAATGAAAATGATGCTTTCTCCGATTTAAATTCTCCAATACTTTCCACTGATAATCCTGATTGTGATGTAACTAATCAAGAATATGTTGTCGTGGTAAAAAATAGTGATGATTCCAGCTTTACACTTCATGTTCCTGATCCCGAAGTTGACACTATCATCGATAGTTATCACGTTCAATTACTTGTAGACACTGGAGCTCGCATTACTATTGTTTCTCATGACAAATATTCTCATTTTTGGCAAGACAAATGTTTACTTCCTCCTGATATTCTTACTGTAGCTTTTGAAGGAAGCAGAATTAATCTATTAGGATACTTCTGGGCTGAAATATCAATTTTTAATAAACATATTAAAGGGAAAGTCTATGTTGCTAAACGAGGCATTAATGTCCTCGGTCTCATACATTAAGCTGAATTCGGTATTACCATTAAACCTGGTTTACCCAATCCTGTATTCATTGAAGGGTACAATCCTCCTTGTTCTAAACCTTCACTTCCTCTTCCCGTATGCAACATTTTAAACAACAAATGGTGGGAAAGTAAATATGAGAACATTTTTGAAGATCGCCTTGGCAAAATCACCAACTTTCAACATTTCATTAAGGTTAAAGACAACATTACCCCAATCAAACATGAACTTAGAAATGTCCCACTTAGCATTAGAAATGATTTATCCAAACATCTCAAATCACTATGTGAACAAGGAATCATTGAGAAAGTAGAATCCACGTTATGGCTTTCTCCCATTGTTTTGGCCAGGAAGAGATCTGGTGATCTTAGAATGTGTGTGGATTTACGCAGTCTTAATGAGGCCATCTGGGTTGATGGTTTTCCCCTTCCCCGTATTGAAGATTTAATAACTAAGGTAGGCTCTTCTACTTGGTTTTCCAAACTTGATCTTAAAGCAGCATACCATCAAATTGAATTACATCCTCTCTCACGACATCTCACTGCGTTTGTAACACCTGATGGTGTTTTTCAATTTCGTCGCCTTCCTTTTGGCTTGGCTTCTGCTGCTGCTGTCTTTCAGCGAATTATGTCAGAAATGTTTGAAGGACTCACTAATGTGGTGGTCTTCCAAGATGGCATTCTCATTTTTACTGAAACTGAGACTGAACATGAGAAAGTCATTGACCAAGTTTTCAACATTTTAGAACAAAGAGGTGTAACTTTACAAAAGACTAAATGTATATTCAAAACGAGAGAAGTAGAATATCTTGGTCATATCATTTCCGAAAATGGCATTAAACCCAGACCAGGTTTAGTCAAAAGCATTATTGAAGCTCCCCCTCCCTCTAACAAAGAACAGCTTTTGTCCTTTCTGGGTCTTTGTGAATTTTACTCGAAATTCATGAAAGACTATGCCAAAACTACTGAATGTTTTAGAATTTTACTTAAAAAAGGCACTACCTTCAGCTGGTCTGATGAATGTGAGAAAGGTTTTCTGCTAATTAAAGAACATATAACTAAAGCTCCTGCTCTTCAACCATTCAATAGTGATAGAGAAACTGTGGTCACTGTTGACGCCTGTGAATATGGTTTAGGAGCTGTTCTTTCTCAATTGGCTTACGGAAAAGAATTCACAGTGGGGTTTGCCTCCAGGACTCTTCGTCCTGTTGAAAGAAAGTATTCAGTAATAGAGAAAGAGCTCCTGGCATGTGTTTGGAGTGTAGAGAAATTCAAATCCTACTTATGGGGCCGACCATTTATTCTTCAGACCGACCATAGACCCCTTGTCGATATATTGTCAGGCAGGAACATCAATCGTACCACTGCACGTTTGGCCAGGCTTTCTACCAAATTATTAGAATTCAATTTCAAAGTCATTTACATTCCAGGTGGCAAAAACAAACGGGCAGATTGTCTGTCCAGATTAACTATACAAGATTCTGAGGATAAGGATTGGGAAAATGAGATTGAAGAATGCTTTGTAGCCAACATTTCTGAAGATTCTATTTCCTTTGCTGAAAGTGATTGGATTAAAGCAGTTGAAAATGATGTTGTACTTAAAGATGTATCTTCTTTTATTCAAAAAGGTTGGCCCAAAGAAAAATCTCTTTCTCCCGAATTCCAGATCTATTGGAAAATTAATTCAGAACTTTCATTAGAAAATGGCAAAGTTGTTAGAGGCAATAAATTTATTCCTCCTTCTGTTTACCGGGAGAAAATAATTAATAATGCGCATTCTGGACACTTAGGAGCCACTATTACCAAGAGAAATGTCAGATCAAATTTTTGGTGGCCTAAAATGGACAATCAAATTGTTGAAGCCATTAAAGCTTGCACGCAGTGCAATACCAGTGATAAAGTTCTTATTTTAGAAGGTGTTAGCAATTCTGTTGTTCCTCCTCCTATTAGAGCATGGCAGAAAATTGGTCTGGATTTTTTAGGTCCATTTCATGTCCTTCCCAATACCTCGAAGTATTTCCTAGTCCTAGTTGATCATCTTTCCAGATGGGTTGAAGTTGAATCCATTAATGTTCCCAACTCCAGAAGTGTCATTGACTGTTTGAGTAAAATATTTTTGAGGGAGGGTTGTCCGGAAGAAATTCTCACTGACAACGGTGTACAATTTATTTCCAAAGAAATGAGCATTTTCTTAAAAAATTGTTGTATTAGACATACTAGGACTCCCTTATATCAACCCCAGAGCAACGGCAAAACTGAGAGATTCAATAGAGTTATTGTAGAATGTGTGCAAGCTGCTTTCAGGTCAGGCAATTGTATTTTTCAAGCTGTAAAAGATCTCATTTGGTCCTATCGTATTTCTCCTCATATTGCCACTGGTTTTTCTCCCTTCGAGCTCATGAGAGGAAGAAAAGCTTGTTCCCAAGCTTTCCCTTTTTGGATGGCTAAAAGTTCCCACAAAGGATGTGATTTAGAAAAGGTGTGGCAATGTGCTAACGAAAAATCTTTGAATTCTCTACCCAATAATGAACATTTATGCAAAAAATTACTTCCCAATATTCAAGCAGGTGATTGGGTCAGAATCAAGAATCCTGTCACTGTTAAGAAAGGTTTTTCAAAGTTTCTTGATTCTCAACAAGTAATAGAAGTTCGCAAAAATGCTGTCAAATTGTCTAATGGTAATTGGTGGAGTACTTCTCGTGTTGCCAAAGATCCTTCCCGTACAACTGTTTTTTCTCCTAAAATTGTTGATGTTGGAAATAATTTAAGAAAAAGTTCAAGAACAACTGTTAGACCAAACAAGTTTCGTGATTACGTTTAATTTTTTTTTTATTACTACCATTTTATCCACAGAATTATTTATTTTTTTCAAAAAGGAGGGAGGTGTGTGGTGATCTGTTCTAGTTACCATTTGTTATAATTCTATTACTGGAATTCTATGATGTAATCTGTAGTGTCCTCATGATCTGAGTGTTCCTATGCCAGTCCATTCTATTCCCTGATTCCCTGTGCGGCAGTTGCAGCTGCTCTTCTCACCATCAGGCTGGACGGCTCTTTTCTATGAATAAACCTATGACCTCCTACATCAGTCTGCGCCTCGTCTTTACAGATGCTTTGGAATGTGTTAGGTTCAACAGCAGAAGATATTTGTGTAACTTTGCCGGCAATATGTCTGTCTGCTATCTACTAAAGTAAAAACGTTCACTAAAGTTGGATTACTAAACCACCTTTGTTACTAAAGAAGGGAAACTAAAAAGTTGAATGGTGTCTCCGGACCTGGATTTACCAGATGTAAATCCACATTGGATGGAACCACGCATTACTCCAGTGAGGGACTGCAGGCAGAGGCGAGGCACTCCCACTGCCTACCCCCTCGGTCACCTTGGGGGAGCAGATAATGCTCCCTTCAGTACTGTCCGCTCTGCTGTGACCTCCAAACATCCCTTTTACCCTGGCCACCAGCAACAGCACTACCCACCGCTAGTTACCACCTACTCAATGCTGGTGGTAAATGGCAGTGCTAAAGGTCCTAGAATCTCTGGATCTGTGTATTATTTCCCATTTTTAGGAGAATATGGGCGTCCAGCATAGCAGCCCAAAATAAAAGACTACTCCAAAACAAGGGTGCAGCTGCCATTGGTGCAACAGGTGCAGTGGCACCAAGGCCCAGCGTCCTAAGGGGCCCATTGAACCCTTATAGTAGTATTTACGTGACCCTGTTGTTGGTAGAAATACTCTGTATATTGACCGATAAAACATACTCTATTGATACACTGGAGCTAAAGAGCATCAAGCATTGGTAAAGCAAAAGTCCTGATTCTCTGTCTCTCAAGCACTGACAAAAGCAATAAAAAAATTCTAACAGCATTACAAAACAATTGAATAAGGATTGCTTTGTGTATAAAATGCATAGATAAAATAAATAATTAAATGTGTGATGGCATAGCGTACTTGTCAGAAGTAAATTAGTGCAGGGGAACCTCTAAATTTGAACATCCCAAAAGTTACCTCAATAACTTGGCCAAGGATTAATTAATCAGAGATGGTGTTAAACCAACATTTGATGACACACTGAGATAAGACACCTCCCAACACATCAGAAATACAATAAACAAAGCAACGCAATGAATAAGTTCTAGATCAGTGGAATAAATGTAAAAGATTTATTACAAATATTCAAAATATATGATACAGATTCAACATAAAGTCTGCCATAAAGGCTCTCAGCAAATTGAGCATTACAGGATAGTGCAAAATCAAAATTATTGTAAGTTCCAAGTGAGCAGCAAAATCAATAGAGAAAGGGACAGTATCCCTAGTAGCATCGGAATGTTTTCTGCTTCCCACCCAAAAAAATCTGGGATTTATATAGGAAATCTTCTCATAGAACCTAATAGAAAGTGCAGATCCGTCATGGTGTGAGCAAAAGTATCATAATATTAGCTTTACTAAACGTTATATTGCCTCAGCACCTAAACACTCTCCCACTACAAAAATATTGATTCTGCCTACTCTATGCTATTGTCATCGAGAGATGGCAGGGCCAACGAGGTCTATGAACAACATCAAACTATTATAACTAGGCCTCTGTGGAGTTTGTGAAGCTCGCTAGGCAGAACTCAGCGAAGTGACCACAAAACTCCACCGCACTACGTGGAGTTCTGTAAGCAACTGAGTTTGTTAGGTTGCGTGCGTTCGTGTTGATTTTCAGTGCCAGGTATTTTTCCCACGCTAGAAAATCAGAAAGAACTGCACCATGTGCAGCGCAAGAGGGTGCTGCTGCTTTCTGCCACTCGTGGCAGCTTCCCCAAAGCGAACGGATGGTTTCTCAACGCAAGCTGTCGCGACCATTGGCGACTACCCGTGTTGAGAAATCTCGCTGGGAGGTGGTCTGGCATTTGATTTTCCTCGCTCACCAATTCAATATTGGCGAGCGTGGAAAAAACTCAGCAAACTCCACAAACGGAGCTCAGTTCACTGCTCAGGCCTAATTATGACCCGATTATGAATGAATAGGGCACATTGAGCTAGCGGAAGATCCTTCAAATGTTACATTGTTGTGATAATTTTTTACTAAAGATACAGACAATGGTACCATGACAAATAATTAATTAAGTCTGTCTACTGAATGCTAGGAAACAGACCGCTTTGCCCATTTTTGCCTGAAAATTGTTGTTCTGTCTTATAGTCTGTGGGTCACAGGCTTTGCCCCCTTGACATCACTTTCAATTCCATGTTATTTTTTATATTGTTAACCTCATCGATGCTGGTGACGGAACCACTCCATCACCAGCCACGGACGCGCTGTGCTGGTGACGGAGTGGTTCCGTCACGGCCCGGCCGCGGCGCCTGCGCAGCGCTGATTTCGCGCCTGCGCGACGCGTTCTATTGAGCAGGCGGGGCCGTGACGAAACCACTCCGTCACAAGTACAGCACGCCCGAGGCTCGTGACGGAGTGGTTCCATCATAAGCATGGCGGCGCCGCGCCCCCCCCCCCTCCCCCCTAGCGCTGCGGCGGAATTACCGCCGCAGCCAAGGGGTTAAAATAAAAACCCTGTCCGGCTGGACAAAGAACATAATGGCTATTTACAATATGTTGATTTAAGCTCTCAATCTTCAAGTTCTAGGGACCCCTGTCTTTAGTAACAATTAAGCGCCCAAGGTCCCTAGTGTATTTCCTTTGGGTTCCCTTGTCTTTGTAAACAACAACATTGTTGTGATCAGGCAGGAACGTTTTTCATCAAGAACCTCAAGAACAACATCTCGGGAAATAAACAAACATGACTCTGCCTTACTGTGACCTCCAGAATTATGGACAGTGAAATATGCAGGTGGAACATCATTGGAGACATCCATTTTGGAAAAGATAGCAATTAGGCTTAAATTGAGGCTTAGATAAGACGAGCTAAGAAAGCACCTTCCTGCATGTCATAAGAAGTTCTTTTCAAATGTAACAGTACTATTTCAGTATATATATATGTAAAATCAAGAGTAAATCCACATTCTGCACGTTGTTATTAATGCATAAAAACATAAATGCACAAAAACTATTGGTATGCAAAGCAGGCACTGACACGCAGTATAGGCAGGGCCACTGAAATTTTGCTGCAGGAGGGAGCTGCGGCAGGTTTGAGTCAATTATGTGTCATGAAAGGCTAATTTTACGGCATAATGTGGCAAATGGAGTCATAATATTACTTCATTATTTCATCATTTTTAAACCTGGTAACACGGTACGGGCATTGGTTGCACCTCATTAGTACCAATTTAACACCCAAATACAACAATAAACAACAGATAGCAACCAAGCGCTTAACAAATGTCATAAACTAAACTAAACTAAACAGATAGGGGACCAGTACAGCTTTCAAAAGGGCGCTCCACTGTGCGTCAACCTGTGTCGCAAGTATTTTGAGTAATTTTTAAACCGTTTGAGCTAGAAGCAAATTTTTCTTTTTTGTAAAAATCTGCAGATTATGGGTCAGATGATGGATTATGTGGCAAATGCGGCAAATCTATAATGATGCGTTAATAGCCACGTCGCAAAATTCCAGTGGCCCTGAGTATAGGAAGTGGGCACAGGTAGAAAGTGTGGAGTAGGAACTTATGGACAGTGTGGGGAATTGGAACTAATGGGTGGTGCAAGAAATATGCACTGATTGGCAATAAGGCGCAGGCTCTGGTGGGCAGTGCGAAGAGCTGGCATTGGTGAGAAGTGATGTGTGAGCGCTGGGTTTGGAGTGCACCCTCATGGAAAGGTCTTCAGGCCCCAGTGTTGTCAATCTGGTTATTTTCACAAGCCTCGATTTCACTCTTAATATGAATGTAAATGTTGGGTTGGACAACACAGGGAATCTGACACAGGTGGAGGAGATTGAAGTGCACACAATAAGTCATTAGATCTGAGATATTCCTCACTCCCACCTGCGTTCTCACCCCTCTGTGCGACAGCAGCCAAACCGACGAAAAAAATAGTGAATTGCAATCTTGTGCAGGCCTGCTTTTCCGAGTTTCATATTGGTCACATCCTGTACATTAAAATATTAATTCAAAACTCTTGCTCGCATTGGGTCTGCACTATGATGCATCGCCTGTCAAGGTGTTGTGCCAAACGTGACAACTCATATTACCCGTCGTCCTAATGTCTTTATTGCCTCGGTCTTTTGAGTCTGCATCTCTTTCCTGTGTGGAAGAAACCACTGAGGTCGACCCATAATCGCAATTTCACTTTACGACCGCTCGATTAGAAAGGGCGTTTTACTGTATAATAACATTTGAGCGTCTGTTAAAAGGTTTGTGTGAAATGCTTTAAACTACCCTGTGACTGGAAGTTGCTCACGCTCTGTTTGCACGCCGCGTCGCCATGGCAACGTGAAAACTCTGCAGGAAAGCGCGCGCGGGTTCAAAGCCGAGGCCGCGCGTGACGTGAAGTGGGGTAAACCAGTTGGCAGCCCGTGTGTCATACGAGTGGAAGCGAAACCAGCTGGTGGATTAGTCCGGGTACCGATGCGTCCAAAGAAATAAAAGTACTGGAGGGTATTCTGATGAACATGTCAGAAGCTGGCGGGTGGCCATGGGCCTCTTGTTCGCAGCTTCCTACAGCTTGGTTGGGAGAAACGGCTCCAGGTCTTGGAGATGTGCAGGGGCGAACAGGCCATTAAGCAGGTCTTTAAGTGTGATGAAAAAACTGGAGGGTCTCTCAAAGGGGCGTGGCCAATGTAATTAAGGGCGTAGAATAAAACACGTAAACTAAAAATCTGTGCTTAGCACAGTGTGCCGCCCGACTTGCATTTTGCTGTTTCTGTCATTGCATTTAGATATATGATACAGCAAGTAACATACCTACAACAAGTCAGGACTATTGGCTTTGTCAACGGTTATTAGTAGCATAAGATAAAGAAGCAGCAACGATGGCTTGGATATAATATTGAAGAAGGTTCCACTTAAAGCCCTGGGGACAGCACAACAATGTTGCTGCTCCTGAGTTTCAAAAAGAGAAGAGAAATCCAAAGAGAAAATGACTCTCTTTAAAGAATTTCCCTTCCCCAACAACGCTCACCTGGCATGATGTCATGCCATAATTTCTCCACTAGTGAGAAGTGAGCAGTGTGAGCAGCGCACATCGATGTGCCTGCTGTCACTGCAGTCCCCAAAAAAACGGACTGCCTGTGCCAGGACACAAAAGAGAGCCCAAAAGAGACCTGTTTCGAGACCTCCTTTAAAAAGCTGCAGGTGCTCAGCACCGGTGAGACCCGGCCCACTTAAAGCCCTGCCATTAAGTCATCCTGGGCTAGCTGCATTAAAGGCTTTGGTGACAGTCGGTCCAACACATGCATTCCCCTCACCCACCTAAGCCCCCACCCTTCCTTCCCCCCGCAGTTTACACTTGGATAACTATAGGCAGTGAATGCCATCTAAAGAGTTTTTGGACTCCGTCAAGACATATTTTGGGCCCGTGTTCAGAACATATTGAATTTTATTGCCCATTTTATGTTAATTCAAGGCCGCATGATGCTGGATAATAATGTGTTATAAATTAGATTCTCTGAAATGGTGGCACACAAAAACAGCTGAAATATATCTTGCCCAGGGCTCCGGAAATCTGTAAGATGACGGTGGGTAGAGACAAACGGCCTCATTTATGAGACTCCTTGTGCCTCTGGAACGTCACTTTTTGTGACGTTCCATGGCGCACAAGCCTGCGTGATATTTATCAGGCAGCACTAAGCCACTTTTTTTGGCTTAATGCTGCCTGATAAATGTTCTATGATCTGCAGTGTTCTGCATTAAAGGAGCGTGCAATGGGTGTTGCTGGGGGTGTTCCCAGCAACATCCATGGCCTTTTGACTCTGCCCCAGATGAGAAATCGTAAATCTGAGGCTGTGCCAAAAGCTCACCTCCCCAGGGCAGGCGTAAGGGAGGCACAACGAGGAGAAATATCTTTATTTCACCTCGTTTTTTCCTTTTTCTATGTGTGCTGCATTCTGCAACACACATAGAAAGAGCAAAAAGCCTCTTGTGATTATTTTTGTACAGAAATGTTTCCCTTCCTGTACAAAAATAATCACTCCAGTAACGCAGGCACCCTTGCACCATGGTGCAAAGGTGCCTGCGTTGGTGCATGGCAGCCCATTGTGCGCCGGAGCAATGGAAAAGAACAGGAGCGCATTCCCACTCTTTTCTTTTGCTGTAGGGAAGCGCAGCAGAAAGACCTGCTGGGCTGCCCTATGGCAAAACCTCAGAAATGAGGCCCAGAGGCCCAGAGGCCAGAGGTAAAAGAAAGCACATAGAGGGGTAGAGGTTGCAGAGCAAACACAAGGAGACGGTAGACGGAGCCCTGAATGTTTTCAGACACTCACCCCTAGTCACAGATCTGGGTTGAATCCATCATCGTTCTTTAGCTCACTTCGCCATCTCAGTTCAGACCCTGTGGGAACAGTGAGGAAAAAATAACCAATGTAGCTCCGGTAGAACAGGTATATGAATTTACTATTTGTTCTTGTTAGTAAAGCCCCAATGCCATGAACGTCCGGACATTACAGGAAACTCATTGACTACTACCTGCAAGTTCCAAGCGTCATCCGGTTAATTTGTTACGAACATGGAACACAAATCATAAAATATAAGCAGATTTAAAGCAACATCAACCACTGTGCAATTATACACACTATGTCACATACTACATCACCCCTCCCCCATAACAAAATAAAATAAATGCTCAAATGATGATAGTTCATACAATTCACATTCTTTGAACCTAGTTGAGGAACGATAGACAATGCCACTTTGATTGATTGGAAAATTTGTCTTAGTGACTATTTCTTCTGCAGTACGAGGATTCATTGGATTAGTGTAAGGAGAATCACTGATGACCGAGACTAAGGATATATCAGTAGACAACATAGAATCAGTATCTTCTCGTAGATTACAAGTTTGATTATAAATGTTTGCCTGTGTTTCAGAGATGGGTATTAGACTATTTTTAATCCACCGGCCTCTACATTACAGTAAAACGGATAATGCTCCTGTTTTAATCACCATAACAGCAGAGGTACATTTAGCCTCACCTTTCAAGACTCTGTTGGCTTTTTTAATCAAAGTAAAATCGTTGACCTTAAATTCACGTCCATGCACATTATACTTGATATCATACCAAGTCTTTTGCTTGTTTTGTTTAATCAAAACTCTGTTTTTGATAATAAGGTCTACAGTATTGCCCTCCTGCTTAGGAGATTCACATCCTGAATCATTTCATTTTTCTGGATCCAACATGTGTCCCATTGTCTGCGACCAAAAATTGATGGCATCCTTCAATAAGGAATACCCTTTTTAAGAATCCATGAGCTGTCTTGGTGGAAGGAGAATCAACAAAAGAGTAGTAAATCCATTTAGAGAAATAATCCACCAACACTATAAGGAATTTCTGACTAGACAGTAACAAATGAAAAGGTCCAGAAAAATCCGGAGCAACCTTAATCCTAGGGACTGAAGGAAGTGGAACAGGATGAAGTGGCTTAACCGTGATGACCCAATATTTATCTGAAACTAGACATTGATGGCACCTGTCATTAAAGCAGCCACCAGCTTGACCAAACCTGGCCATCAGAAGTATTGTCTTAATTTTTTGCATGTGGAAGAAATACCTAAATGGCCTTCATGGGCCACTGTAATGATGCGTTCACGTAAACTTGTAGGTGGGACAAATAAATTACTCCTCATGCAAATTTGACTTATGCATGAAAGTCCTGGTGCCACATTAGCAAAACTGCACAATTTGGCAGCTGGCCAACCAAATTTAGTAAAAATTATAACCTTTTGCATGATATCATCTTTCTCAGTAGCAGATGCCCACTCTTCTTCTGGTATTATACCATTAAATGCATCTACAGTGTCTAACATAGCTACAACACATTCTTCATCCCCGCCAATGTCTGCTTCCAAACCCAGTGGCATGAGAGATAAGCAATCTGCTGTTAAGTTCTTACCACCCTGAATGTATTTGATTGACACGTGAAATTCGTGTAACTTTGATAGTAACCTTACTAGGTGTGAAGACCCCTTACCAAGTCCGTTGGCACTTAGCAAGAATACAAGCAGTTTGTGGTCTGTAAATAAATCAAAATGTGTTCCCCAGATGTAAGTTTTAAATGTATCCACCACCCATACACAAGCAAGTGATTCTCGATCAGTGGTAGTGTAGTCCATCTCAGCAGCAGATAAAGTGCGAGAGAGCAAAAGCTAAAGTCTTCTCATGACCTTCAACAAACTCCCAAACACTGGTCCAATACCCTTATGACTAGCATCTGCCACGATTAATAATTTGCTCTTTGGATCAAAAGGTTGCAAAGAAGGAGCATTGACTACTAATGCCTTAATGCCCTCAAATACTTGGTTAATTTGTGATGACCTTTCAAACTTTGTTTTTTTCTTTAACAAGGAACGCAAAGGTTGTATCGATAAAACATGTCCTGGAACAAAGTGTGCATAGTACTACAAAGTCCTAAAAAGGATCTTAAAGCATCCTTATCTTTTGGAGCTGGTGCAGATTTAATAGCTTCTACATTGCAAGCTTTAAGCTTGATACCGTCTGCAGAAAGGGTGTGACCGAAGTATTCAACCTGTTGCACTAACAGTTTACACTTATTAAGTTTCACTGTCATACCATGTTTATCCAACATTTGGAATATTTTGTCCAGAGTAAGCATTCGTTCTTCTTTGGCATTTGTATATACAAGTATGTCATCTTGAAACGCTTGCACGTGAGGCTCATCCCCAAATAAGTGCCCATCATCCTTTGGAACACGCTTGCAGCTGACGCAATGCCAAAAGGAAGACTCATATACTCTGACGCCCAACCGGGGTGACAAAGGCAATCAAGGACTGCAAATCTAAACTCAGAGGTATCTGGTGATAAGCAGAGTGGAGGTCTATGGTAGAGAAAACCTTGGCACCAGTATTATTGGCCATCATTTCTTGTATGCGTGGAAGGGGGTGAAATTCTACCAAAATGTTTTGATTCGGACACCTCAAGTCCACACACAACCTCAATCCTCTGAGTGTTTCTGGCTCACAGCGACAGGAGAAAGCCATTTAGAGGATTCTGTTTTGGCAATAACACCCTCTAGAAGGACCTTCAAATCTTCTCTTATACTCAGGGGTACAGGGAATACTTTATGGATGACCAGGGTATAATTTTCTTTTCGTTTCATAGTATGCTCAAAACCCCTCACAGTACCTGTGACATCACAGAAAACACTGGGAAACTTCTGAGCCAACAATTGAGTAACATTATCTTGACTCTCCACAGCTAAAACTGGCATGTCTACCAGTACTATTGGTACATCATGGCCGGGCTGTAAATATATTTCTAATTTGGCCAGATCCATCCAACCAATGAGGTACCTTCCTCTCACTGCAACATATACTTTAGTATTGATTTGCCTTCCCAAATATTCAAGAGAAGTTAGAAAATACCCTGTAAGTTCAATGTCGTGTTCGTCAAATGCCTTTGGGCACACATCGGGAGAATTCAAAATGATCTCAGATGGCCAATGCTTTAAGAATGTGGAATCAGCCAAACTGCATTGAGATGTGCTGATCCGAGCAATTTAGTGAGATTGATATGCGCTCATCCCGTAAACCACTTTTTGTGCAATGTACGAACAATCGGGAAGATGAGCAATTCAAAATTGCCACCCATGTCGAGGGTATGCGTCAGGATGCTCTTGACGCGGGCATGAAAGTTCGCTGTCTCACGTTGATACGGCAACCTGCACTAGACGTCATCGTGAAGCAAGCAAGAAGACTTGAAACAAATGGAATCCTGCTGTTTTGCAAGATGCGGCCACGGCTTCCCTCAATGGTACCGTATCCCTTGAAGCATATGAAGGTAAGCCATACTTTTGTAGAAAATGTAAATCCAAATCACAGTCGAGGAATAAAAGAAAGGGTCTTCGACCTTCTTCCAACTCCTTGTTCTTTGGGTGCTTTTCTGTCGGTGGGCTCTACGAATTTCCCCAAAACACCCCACTCCTGGTACCAACTGTGGGAACTGTGAGCAAAGAATAAGACAAAGAAGCTCAGGTAGGAGAGGTATAAGGGTTTACTATTTATTATAAGTAAAGCTCACAATGGCACGAAAGTCCGGAAGCCACAAAAAACTCACTGACTACTGCCTGCAAGATCCAAGGGTCATCCCATCCATTTGTTCCAAACATGGAACACAAATCATCAAATACAAACAGATTTAAAGCAACATCAACCTCTGTGCAATTATACACACTACGTCACATACTACTCTCAGCCATATGCGAATCAGTCTTGATCCTGTTCCTCATGAGAACAGTCCAGCTCGAACTGCCAAACTAGGTCTTCCCTGGGATGGAAATAAGCATCCTTGGACTGTAATTTTAGGTTTTTGTGCATCCTGGGACCGGTTTTGTGGTAACACACCTCATCAGCCAGACTAGCTTGAATCCAGTGGCAAAGTGAACAAGGTACCCACGTCTGGTCATACCCTGCCAACTTGGAGCGAACAAACCAAACATAAGGAGACGATGGATGGAGTGCTGAAGCTTTTCAGACACTCACCCCCAGTCACAGATCTGGGTTGAATCCATCATCATTCTTTAGCTCCGATCCCCACCCCAGTTCAGACCCAGCCATATGCAAATGAGTCTTGACCCTGTTCCTCATTGGAACAGTCCAGCCCGAACTGCCAAGCCAGGTCTTCTATCGACCGGAAACAAGCATCATGGGACCGGTTTTGGGGTAACACCCCTCATCAGCCAGGCTAGCCTGAATGCAGTGGCAAAGTGAGCAAGGGACACACGTCTGGGCATACCCTGCCAACTTAGAGGAACAAACCAAACATAAGGAGACAATGGATGGAGTGCTGAAGCTTTTCAGACACTCACCCCCAGTCACAGATCTGGGTTGAATCCATTATCGTTCTTTAGGTCACATTGCCACCCCAGTATAGACCCAGCCATATGCAAATCAGTCTTGACCCTGTTCCTCGTGGGGATAGTCCAGACTCAACTGCCAAGCCAGATCTTCCCTGGGCCGGACAGTTTGTTGTGCTTTTTGTGCATCCTTGGAATGTTTTTGGGCTAACACCCCTCATCAGCCAGGCTTGCTTGAATCCAGTGGCAAAGCGAGCAAGCGACCGATGTCTGGACATACCCTGCCAACTTAGAGCAAACAAACCAAACACAAGAAGACGATGGACAGAGCACTGAAGCTTTTAAGACATTCACCCCCAGTCACAGATTGGGATGAATCGATCGTCGTTCTTTAGCTCACTTCACCACCCCAGTTCAGACCCAGCCATATGCAAATCAGTCTTGACCCTGTTCCTCACGGGAACAGTCCAGCCTGAACAGCCATGCCAGGTCTTACCTGGCCCGGAAAGAAGCATCCTAGGACCAGTTTTGGGGTCACAGAGATGCAGACAGAGGTGAGCTTGAGCGAGAGAGAGAGAAATATCACTTTCCCATGGCGGCTCTAGGGAGGTGGTGACCCTGGGCAATTGAATTGACCACTTTGCCCATGCATTAAAAAACTCTCCTGGGTGTATTTACAAGCCCCTTGCACCGCAGCAATGTTACTTTTTCCGGTATATTAAGTGGCGTACCGGCAGAGCAAGGGGCTTTTTGAATAAGCAGGCTATTTGTTACTTTTATGTGTGATGCTTTCTGCAGCACACATAGAAGTAGCAAATTGTCATTATTTAATGATTGTTTATGTGCAGGAAGGGATACCTTCCTGCACATAAACAATCATTAATGACTTTTTGCTCTTTCAATGTGTGCTGCAGAATGCAGAACACATAGGAAAAGCAAAGACGAGGAGAAATAAAAGCATTTCTCCTTTTGCGCCATTCTAACGCCTGGTCATGCATTGTGTTATATTTTGCCACTGCCACAGAGTTACACCTCCTTGTAAATCTGGGGCAGCATCAAAAAGCAATGGGTGTTGCGGTGAAACGCCCAGAGCAACGCCCATTGCTTGCCCCTTTGCCACAGAGGAAAGGGGAATATTTACAAAGTGGCGTTAAGCCACGCTTAGTGGCTTAGCTCCACCTTGTAAATATTGAAAATGGTGCTACGCCACCGGAGACTGAAAAAAAGGGATGCTCCTGTGGTGGTAGGGGCTTGTAAATATGCCCTACGGTCTGTAGCTTCCACGTCAATACTAAGTCACATTAAATGACTTAAAATACTCGAAGGGCAGGATGAGAAAGTAAGAGGAAAGTGTATGTGGATTTGTGCTATATACATTTTGAAGACTGGTAGACTTTGTTGAATTGCACAACCAGATTATTTCAACTTCATACCTATATTCAAAAACGCACGCAGAATGTTGTTGTTGTGCTTACAGGTGCATCAGGAAGAAAGTTATATTAATAATGGTGTTCAAAAGGTTAAGGGATGGCCCTAAATTCCCCAAAATTACATCACACTCTAGCTGAACAGGTTTGACCCCTTCTCTCACTCTTAGGGGCATATTTACAATAAAGTGGCGGAGCAGGGCGTTAGCCTCCTTGGCTTAACGTCACGCTTCGCCACTTCTGAAATGCAGGGCTGCACCATATTTACAACAATATGGTGTAGCCCTACGTTTCCTCCTGTGCTGGCGCTAAATTTAGCTGCCTATCGCCAACGCAGGCACCCTTACACCATAGTGCAAGGGTATCTGCATTGGGGGGAATGATTGTCTATGTGCAGGAAGGTGTCCTTTCCTACACATAAACAATACAGGATGGCAAATTGTAACTTCTATCTGTGCTGCATTGTGCAGCACATATAGAAGTTGCAAATCGTCATTTTTTTAATGATTGTTTATGTGCAAGAAGGGACACTTTCCTGCACATAAACAATCAATGGAGTTTTGCTGTTTCTATGTGTGCTGCTCAACACAGCACACACGGAAACAGCAAAAACAGGGAGAAATTAAACATTTCATCTCGTTGCACCAAGTTTTCCCTGGTCTTAATTTTGGTGATGCCCCATATTTACGCCACCCTTGTAAATATTGGGCAGCGTCAAAATCAATGGGAGTTGCGGTGGAACGTCCACCGCAACACTCATTGCTCTCCCCTTTCATGCTAAGTAAAGCGTGAAAGGGTGCCTTATTTACAAGGCAGAGTTAAGCCACGTTAAGTGGCTTAATACTGCCTGGAAAATAAGGTGAAGCTCCTATCGCCACCACAACGTCGTGAAAAGTGACGTTGTTGTGGCTGTATGGGCTAGTAAATATGCCCCTTAATCCTCTAAAAGACTATGGGGCATATATACAAGGAAATGCCGGAGCACTGTGCTACGCCAAATTTGTCAGCGCCGCGCTCCGACATTTTCTAAACACAGGGATGCGCTGTATTTACAAAAATACGGTGCACCCCTATGTTTCTCCTAGTGCTGGGGTAAAAAAAGCTGCCTAGGGCCAGCGCAGGCACCCTGCCGCCATGGTGCTCGGAGGCCTGCACTGAAGGAGGGATTGTTAATGTGCAGGAAGGGACACATTCTTGCAGTTATGATAATGGGGAGTGTAACTGATGAATTCCCAATCGCTAGGGGAGTAGCCAAGGGTGCGTCCTGGCACCGACCCTCTTTTCACTTTACATCAACAAGGTGATCAGCTACTATGAACATCAACCAACCGATGCCCCCAAGTTGGATGGTAAGTTGATCCCCCTGTTGATGTTTGCAGATGATACGCTTCTAATTTCAAAGACACAACAAGGCCTTCAAAAGGCCATTGATGTTTTTGAGGTCTTCTGCAATGACATGGACTTGTCATAAATGTAACCAAGACTAAGTTCATGGTCCTACATAAATCTAATATGTCAGAGGGAAGGTGGCCATGAATGGGGTCCAACTCGAGCAGACCCAAGTTTTTTCCTACCTTGGCATCACCCTATCATCCAAATTAGATTGGAAACACCACACCTACCAGCTGGTTACGAAACACGCACAATTGGCGGGAGCACTCACAAAATAATTCTATCAGTCACACACCAGGCCTATTACCCCGGCTCTAAAGATCTACGACCGTAAATTGGAGCAGCCATTTTATATGGCGCAGAACTGTGGGGATTTAGCAATTTAACCCAGTTGAGGGGTGCGCAAAACAAATTCATGCGTGGTATTACAGGTCTCCCAGCATCGACTCCCTTAACTCCTCTTTTTGAGGCTATGGCTCGCTATAGAGCATCAGCCTACTGGAGGAGATTGTGGGTTACTCCAGAACTCTCCCAGTATGCACGGGCCTTCCTTGAGGTTAGAGACGCCGACAGGGCGCACAAAATTAAATTCCATGGATGAGGGAGGTAAGGGCCACATACACTGCCTTGGGCCTATCTGCCTTGTGGGAAGACCCATTAGCTAATACATTCCCGCCGAGAAAAGTTTTTAGAGATGTGTACTGGAATATGCTTGTGCTAAAAAGATTTGGCCATTGTATTGGTCCATCTTTAACGGTGGAGTTTCTGGGACTAAAACATTCCCCAGTTTTTTTGAGGATTATTGGGACTGGATTACTATCCCTGGGGACAGGAAAAAATATCATCAGTTCAGGGTTGGGACATTACCACTTAATGCCTTTACTGCGAAATGGAGCGGAGGACTTAGCTTTGCGTGTCCTTTTTGCCCCAGTCAGCGGGAAGGCGTTGGGCACATTCTTTTTGTTTGTCCTGCATACAAAGCCCCTAGGACTTTATGGATAAAACCTATCTGTCTCCAGTTAGGCCTTAAAACAGGCTGTGAGTCCGTAAGGATTCTTCGAACCGATAGCTCTCAGGCAGTGGTTATCGCTGTTGCCAAGTTTCTCCACTGGATATGGATTATTAGAGCACGCAAAACAAGGTTACAGTGACAAATCGAGTTTCTTTTTTAATGCTCTTATATGATCGAGCTACATCAATGTATACATATTGTCTCATGTGCTAAGTGTAAAATTATGGCATTTTTTCTTCTACTTATATTAACTTTTTTTAAAGGAATTTGTATAATGAATTGTATGTGTATATATAGGATTCAGGAATAGTAGATATAATTTACATGCTACAACTCATCAAATGTCCTTAATTTATTGTTTTATTGTTGGTTGGATATTATGACATGGATAGTGTTTTTATCTATATATGATACTTCTTTTGAATACATTGTGTCTGATATGTTAATGGGTCATTTTAAAATATGTAAAGGTCTAGTTCTTGTCTTTTATGATTTTGAAATCGACTATATGAAGTCGATTTCAACTTATGAAGTGTTGTGATAATAGCGATTTGCTCTTTCTGAGTATGATGCAGAATGTTGGGGGCAGGCGCAACGCCACTGGAGCGTCAAAAAAAGAGTCGCTCTGGTGGCGAAAGCGGCTTGTAAATATGTCCCTCTTATTTCCTGCTAAAGGCATAGAGGATGGGCTAGCAGAAACTGCAGGAAATAAACAGAGCTCTTAGAGTCCTATTTAGACTTTAGGGCATATTTACAAGACCCTATTGCCACAAGAATGTCACTTTTAACGATGCTCCTGTGGCGATGCAAGGGTGCATGGGTGCCTGTGTTGGTGGCAGGCAGCTGAATTTAGCACCAGCGCAAGGAGATACGCAGGGGGTTGCCGTATTATCGTAAATTCGATGCAACCGTGTGTTTCTAAGGTGATGGAGCGCTGCGTTAGCAATTTTGGAGCTAGTTGCTTGTAAATATGTCCCTTTGTTCTTGAACCTGCCCTCATATCCCCAGAGACCAGGAGTACCAAGTTACAAGTTGTCTCCCATGGCTATCCGTTGTTAACATCCATGCCTTATCACCTTTGACTCTGATGATGAGCTCAGCTCGTCATGAGGCACAGTGGAGCTGTGCTCATGACGAGCTGAGCTCGTCATAACTGCTGTGGAACACCCACGCGGGGCTAATTGCCCTCCTGCGCGGGAATTCTTAAGGAGTGGGCGGAGTCGTGACGAGCCCAGCTCGTCATGAGCACAGCTCCACTGTGCAGCATGACGAGCTAGGCTCTTCACGAGCACCACGGCGCCACGCGCGGCCCTCCCCTCCACCCGCACCGCAGGGGAATTATCCCCGCGTGGAAGGTGTTAATGCACTGAGAAGGCTGGCCCACCATCTCCATAGGTTAGAGAGCATTTGCAATGAAGCATCAGTGGGGATACACAATTAGAAGTACCAAGGTGGGTAAAATCAGCTAAGGATCAGTTATAAATGATAAAAAAGGCAAAAGAGGAAACATGAAACAGCAAATGTTTAACTCTGCTCCCGGCAAAGCGTGAATTGAATAACACCCTTTATAGAAGATTGCCAAAATATCTTCTTGCTCAACTTCAAGAAGTATACAATTCTGCTAGGAGAGTTAAAATGAGCATTAAAGGAATGTGATTATATCACTCCACATTTATGAAAACGTGGTCAAAGATTGCCAGCTGAGCAGTGGATTTCCTGCAAGTTTCTCTCTTTGATACAGCGGTTTATCCTGGGCGTGTGTCTCCTACACCTAATTTAGGAAATTTCAGTAGTACCGGCTTCCGAGCCTTTGCCGACAGGATGTGCAAAATCTTCTAGCATGCCAGTTGGCCTAAGTATGAAGCAAAATAGGGAAATTGATACCAGTCTTAGGAGCCAAGCTGTAAAATTCACTTCCATTCATGCAGAGATTTCTTTTCAACCCTGACATGATTTGTGGGCAGGGTTATGCAACCATGATGCACATAGTGGTTTAGGGGCAGATGTAACACCATAGCATTTTGCGACTCGCAAATTGTGCTAAAAAAAGGCTATGCACAACACTGTTTGCGATTCCCAATGGGGTCGCAAATTGCATGCCTCATCAATATTCATGAGGCACCCGCAATTTTTCACCCCATTGGGAATGGCTGGCCCTCCCAGGTATGGTGGCCTGCTAGGCTCAGCAGACCTCCATGTCTGGGACTGCTTTTAAATAAAGCAGTTTAAAAAAAAAATCCCTTTAAGGAAAATGGGATGCATTTAAAAAAAGGAAAATGAATTGTTTCTGTTTCATTTTTCAAGGGCAGGTAGTGGTCCCTGGGACCACTGCCTGCCCCTGAAAAACATTTTCCCCTGCATTCACAAAGGAGAAGGGGTCCCCTGGGGACCCCTTCCCGTTTGCGAATGGGTTACCACCCTCTTGAAGAGGGCAGTAAATTGTGAGTATCGCGGTCGCAAAACATTCTTACATAGGGTAGCGAGTCGCTATTAGGAAGGGACGCCCTTGGAATGCCCCTTCCTAATAGCGAGTCGCAAATCCTATTTAGCGATTCGGAAAAAATTGTGACTCGCTAAATAGGGTTTGTATATGCCCTATTATATTTTGCATGCGCAAATGGGTCGCAAACCCGTTTGTGCATGCAAAATAGGGTCGTACATCTGGCCCTTAGTGCAGAGAGCAAAATGGCCTAAAAATAATCAATGGATGGGTTGGTTGGTTGATATTTAACAGGTGACTACATTGACAGTTAAAATATATTATTATTTTCAAAGAAAGGAAGATGATATTTAATGAAGAGCGTCTACTACCTCAAAGTAGAACAGAAATATGTACGCCACCTCCCAGCAAACCTAAAAGATCCAATGATATATTTTCTGAATAATCCTACATAACTGGGGAAAGAACCACTTAAAATATGTTGACAAAAAAGTTAATTTCTCTAGAAATTACAAGGGATAATGAAAACCCTCTAGAACACAAACCTACTTGAAAGAAGATATGCAGTGCCTTAGACTCTCTCCTAAATAAAACCAGTCCTACATGGGCAAGAAGAACCTGGAACCGCTTGTTTTATGGCTCAACCTACTTTTGCAAATTTCAAGAGCTTGAATGATTTGTTATATCAATACACCCATGGCCCATGCATGGAACTCCCTGGGTCATGACTAGAGCATTACTACAATAAAAGTCACCTAAGACTGCTGTACCCTTGGCTACACAATCAAACATAGTTGGAGATATATTCCATGGTAGGGACTGCAAAGACATCATGGAGCGATGAGTTCACCCAAGTATTCCCACAGGGAAAGTAGTCCTTGCAGTTTCCATGGTGTCTTGAGGTGCAGAGATGATGCAATCCATCTTCCACTCCCTTGGGCTTAGGGTCAACCTTGGTTTACCCCTAGTGTATGATGAACATCTGCAGGCTAGGTGGAAACTTTATTTACTGAGAATAGCGGGGATTCGATAGAGGGCCACAACCAGCGCTGATCTGGCAGGTGCAACCGCTAACCCGCTGAACACTACTTCCCCGTCAGCCATGTAAATGACAAGTGGCAAATGCTACCACCTGATACTCACTTGTTGTGGGTTTGACAGCTATGCCACTGCCTGATTAGCGCAATCACTGCCTCCACTAATTGTTACTTGAAAGGGGATGGTTTCTTGGTGTAGTGATGCTACTGCCTCCATCCACGGTGATCTCTGAGGCCTAAAGAATCAATCTTAGCACCAGACAAACTTCTGAAAAACATATTCTTTTGCAGATAACAGTGCAGTCCACCACCTTCTACAAATTCCCTGACAGTATTTCTAAAGATAGAGGCTTTATTTATGAGTTCATTATAAATCATGTCCACAGAGAGACCTCATGCTACTAAACACCTCAGTGATTTATAATATAATGAAAACCATTGAGTTATGCAATAGCAACGTGTAATATAACAGTGCTAGAATATAGTATAAATATTGTGCTGTAATAATATCAACAACAAAATATTTTTAAGGTAAGTATATAAGTTAAGTATAGATTTACTATTCTTAGCTCCTCAACTATGTGCTTTAACAACATGTATATATACACACCCCTTGATTACACCCAGACACGCATAGATATGTATCAATTTGTACGCAATTTGCAGCAGTTCAAAATTCACAACTTCAGAAAGAAAGGACAGGGTCCTTTACAAGACCCCAGACCAGTGACATGCCTTTCCATTGAAGACATTAAAATTCTTAGATCACTTGAAGACCTAGTAGAGGAAGGGAGGCCCCATGACTCACAAGCAGGGGATCTACACGACCCAAGTAACATTACAACAGTAGCTAGCGTTGGGACTGACCCAGCAAGACCGGTAACCACACGCTTCAGGACAAAATCCAAATACATGCCACAAATCCCGAAAGATAATATTGACGTTTTGCATGAGGCGGTCAACCAAGACATTTTACACCTACTTAAAAAAGCAGTTATTAGATCTAACTTAACCAAAACACAGAGACAAGCCATTTTAGCCTTACAAAATGATGAGAGTATCGTCATCAAACCGTCCGATAAAGGTGGGAATATCGTACTATGGAATAGAAATGACTCTATACAGGAGGCAATGAGACAGCTTAACAACACCACTTGCTATGTCAAATTAGACAAATCATTCCTAGTCAAACTACATACTAGATTTACTGAGCATCTGAGAGAGCGGGCTGATAACAACTTATTGAATTGGGACAAGCAGCGATTCTTAAAGAATAATACACCCACAACACCTACCTTTTACTTTCTACCAAAGGTGCATAAAGACCCACACAAACCTCCTGGTCGCCTCATAGTCTCCTCTAAAGACTGTCTTTTTTAACATGTCTCCATGTACGTAGATCACTTTCTGGCTGGATATGTCAAAGACCTTATGTGAGAGACACCAAATACTTTCTGCAAAAAAATTGAAAATATCCATTGGGGCAAAGATCATTGGCTGGTATGTCTGGGCGTGGAAAGTCTTTATATGAACATAAGACACCATGACGGCCTGAGGGCGTGCGAACACTTTTTAAAGACCAGAAGCATACAATTGTTAGCACATACCCAAATGCTTTTACAGATGATTGAGATATGTCTGTTGGAAAATGTTTTTATGTTTAATGGTGTACCCTACAAGTAAGTCCAGGGGACTTCTATGGGCACCTGCTTCGCTCCCAGCTATGCCAATCTTTTGGTAGACTGGTGGGAGAAGCAGGTGCTCTGGAGTGAGTCCACTGGACCAACAAAGTAAACATCTGGCTGAGGTACATAGACAACGTCTTCTTTGTGTGGGAGGGGAGGGAAGAAGAACTACTTGAATTTTTGACAGTATTGAATGAAAATATAGTTAACCTTAAATTCACCATGCAGCATAGTCAACACACAGTAGGCTTCCTTGATATAAGACTCAGCATCAAAGAGAACAAATTGGAAACTTGACAGCGGGAACATCATTTTGCACTCAGCCAGTTGCCACCCCCCTAATTTTAGGTGGAGCATCCCCTTTAGCGAATTCTTGAGAGCCAAGAGAAACTGTAGTTCCGCAATGAACTATCAGAGCAATAAGAAAGAGATGAGAAATAGATTAATTGCTAGAGGGTACCCACTCAAGATGCTTGAATTGGGGGAGAGAAAAGCTGATGCAATCAAGAGAGATGATACCCTATACAAAGCACCTAAAATGAAAGCAACAGATAAAGAATCACCAATAAGACTGATAACCACATAGAATACTCAATTGGCACAATTCAGTCAAATAATCAGAAAGAGATGGGACATTCTGACACAAAACTTGATCCTCAAAAACAAACTAGGGCACTATCCATCTATTACATATAGAATGGGACCCTCGATCAAGGACATGTTAGTCAGAAGCCATTTGCCACAACGTAAGACAACCTGGCTTGAGAAAATGGGAGGATTCCAGTAGTGTGGTAAATATAAAGCCTGTAGTCACAGCACCAACGTTAGAGAGGTTACACTCCAGAGAACTAACAAGCAGTGGTGCATAAGAAAAAACATAGGTTGCAGCACTGATTTTACATTCTACGTGATCACATGCCCTTGTGGCAAGTGGTACGTGGGGTCCACCATCTTCCCAGTGAAGAAAAGAATCTTGGAGCACTGGCTAGTAGTATCAGGGAGTGGGGTGGCATGTTGTACAGAGGAGTGGTGTGTCATGCAGTACATTTGAGCGTCGTAGAGTGGAGTGTCGTCAATGGCAATGTTGTGGAGTTGAGTGTCATGGAGTCGATTGTCGTTGAGTATAGTGTCGTACAGTGGCATAGAGTGGAGAAGAGTGTTGTACAATGCAGTGGCATAGAGTGGAGTACAGTGCAGTAAAGTGTTGTACAGTTCGGTGTTGTGGAGTGGCGTCCAGTAGAGCGGAGGATAGTCTCATACAGTGTAGGGCACAGAGTGGAGTACAGTGTCATTGAGTATGGTAGAGTCTTGTAGAGTGGAGTTGGACAGAGTGCGGTAGGGTGTCGTACAGTGACCAGAGTAGAGTGGAGTATCAATCAGTGGTGTAGAGTGGGGTAAAGTATCTTACGGTGGAGTTCAGTCGAGTTGCATAGGATAGAGTGGAGTAAACTGTAATACAATGAAGTGTTATGTTGTACAGTAGTGTGGCATGAAGCTGAGTAGAGTGGACTGCCCAAACATACAGTGTAGTAAAGTGTTATAGAGTGGCGTGCTGTGTGGTACAGTGGAGTAGAGTGTTGTAGAGTGGAGCGGCGTACAGTACAGTACAGTGTTGTATAGTGTGGTAGAGTGTAGTATTATAAAGCATTGTAGAGTTGAAGGGCATAGATTGGTGTTGAGTGGAGTGGCATTTATTTGAGTGGTGAAGTACAGTGGAGTAGTGTGTCATAGAGTACAGTGGAATAATGAGGGATGGAGTGGCATAGAGGTAGTTGCGAAGGGTGTCTTAGAGTGGAGTAGAGTGGCACAGAGTTGAGTAGAATGTCGTACTGTGTAGTAGAGTGTTGTACAGTGGCATAGAGTATAGTAGAGTGGACTTTTATAGAGTATTGGCACAGAGTGGAGTATTGTGCAGTGGTGTAGAGTGAAGTAAACTGTTGTACAATGGAATTTAGCTGAGTGGTGTAGCATAGAGTGGACTAAAGTGTCATATAGTTGAGTGGTGTCTCTTATAGTACAGTGCCATGGAGTAGAGTACAGCATAGTATAGAGTAGAGTAAAGTGTTATAGAGTGGAGTAGCATGTCGTACAGTGGAGTGGTATACCATGTTGTAGAGTGTGGGAAACTGTTGTAGAATGGAGTATAGTGGAGTGGCATAGAGTCGAGTATAGTGTAGTTGAGTGGAGTGAGATAGAGTAGAGTGTGGTAGAATGGAGTGGCATAAAGTGTTGTAGAGCTGAGTAGTATACAGAGTTGAGTGGTGCGGAGTATGGTAGTAGAGTAGAGTCAAGTAGAGTGGAGTAGTGTTTTACAGAGTAGAGTGGAGAACATTTTAAGTAGCAAAGAGGGAGTTGCGAAGTGTGTTGTCTATGGGAGTAGAGTGGCATAGAGTGGACTACAGTATTGTATAGTGACATAGACTGGAGTACAGTGTTGTAAAGTGGAGTAGCATACAGTGGAGTAGAGTTTGGTAGAGTGGAGGCACATAGAATGTCATACAGTTGAGTAGAGGTTCACAGAGCAGAGTAGACTCAACCGGCATAGACTGAAGTAGCGTAAATTTCAGTGTTGTATAGTGTCATGTTGTAGAGTGTTGATTTGTAGAGTACAGTGTCATGGCGTAGAGTGTGTAGCACAGTGTGTTGTGGCATACAGTCTTGTGGTGTAGAGTGGAGTTGCATAAAGTCGAGTGGTGTACACTGGAATGGAGAATAGTGGAGTAGAGTACAGTGGAACGGTGTAGAGTGGAGTGGCATACAGTGGAATAGCATAAAGTAGAGTAGCATAGAGTGGAGTGGCGTCCAATGGAACAGAGTGCAGTGGAGTGGAATAAAGTGGAGTGGCATTTAGTGGAGTACTGTATAGTAGAGTTGCTTATAGTGGAATAGCATAGAGTAGAGTGTTGTAGAGTGGAGTAGCATATAGAGGAATAGCATAGAGTAGAGTATCGTACAGTGGAGTGGCGCATAGTGAAGTGGGGTAGAGTGGAATAGTATACAGTGGAGTGGCATACAGTGGAACAGCATAAAGTGGAGTGGCATACAGTGGAGGGGCATACAATGGAATGCATAGAGTGGAGTGGCATATAATGCATTGGTGCAGAGTGGAATAGCATAGAGTGGAGAATTGTACAGTGGAGCGGAGTACAGAGTAGTGGTGTACACTGGAGTAGCATACAGTAGAGTGGAATAGCATAGGTTGGAGCGGCATAGAGTGGAGTTGCATCAGTGGAATAGCAGAGTGGATTGACGTGGAGTGGAGTAGTGACAGTGGAGTGACATAGAGTGGAGTGGCCTAGAGTGGAGTGGCCTAGAGTGGATTCGCCTACAGTGGAGTAGCTTACAGTGGAGTAGCATACAGTGGACTGGCGTAGAGTGGAGTGGCAAACAGTGGTATAGCACAGAGTAGAGTGTTGCACATTGGAGTGGTGTGGAGTGGAATAGCGTAGAGTGGAAGAGCATAGAGTGTAGTGGCATAGAGTGGAGTGGCGTGGACTGAAGTGGCATACTGTGGAGTGGGGTAGAATGGAGTAGCTTATAGTGGAGTGACGTAGAGCGGAGTTTCATACAGTGGACTTGGGCAGACAGGAGTGGCATACAGTGGAGAGGCATACAGTGGAGTGGAGTGGTGTACAGTGAAGTGGTGTACAGTGGAGTGGCACACAGCGGAAGGGCATAGAGTGGAGTGGCATAGAGTGGAGTGGCATACAGTCGAGAGGGTGACACTGGAGGATTATACAATGTAGCGGCATACAGTGGAATAGCCAGGGCCTGACTGGGAACAGCAACCAGCCCTCGCAGGTTGCTGCTTGACCGGCCTGGGGAGCTGGGGGAAAGGGGGATGTGTTGGCATGAAGCACAGCTCCTGCTTTTCTTACAGGGAGCTGATATTGCAGCACTGCTGCAAACCTGGCCCCCAGTGACAAAAGCGGTCCCCACAGACACAAAACCGCCCCCACCGCTACATAACACTGGGGAAATGCCTGGTGCAAGCCAAGGCCATTCTGCCCCTGGGAATAGCGTAGAGTGGAGTGACTAACCGTGGAATAGCATAATGTGGAGTGGAATACAGTGAAGTAGTGTAGAGTGGAATAGCGTAGAGTGGAGTAGCATACAGTGAAGTGGCAGTACAGCAGTGTATTGTGGAGTGGCCTAGAGTGGCATAGTGTACAGTGGAGTGGGGTAGAGTGGAATAACATACAGCAGATGGCATAGAGTGGAGTAGCCTACAGTGGAGTGGCATACACTGGAATAGCATAGAGTGGAGTGTGGTAGAGTGGACTGGCATACAGTGTGATAGCGTAGAGTGGAGGCACGTACATTAGAGTGGCATAGAATGGAATATTGTACACTGAAGTAGTGTATAGTGGAGTGGCGTACAGTGGAGTGACAAAGAGTGGAGATGCATACAGTGGAACAGACCAGAGTGGACTGACGTAGTGTGGAGTAGTGTACAATGCAGTGGTGTAGCATGGAGTGCCGTACATTGGAGTGACGTTCAGTGGAGTTAGTATAGTGGAGTGGCATACAGCAAAATAGCGCAGAGTGGAGTGGCGCAGAGTGGATTGGCATTCAGTGGAATAGCTTACAGTTGAGTGGAGTGGTAGACAGTGGAGTGGCACTCAGAAAAACAGCGTACAGTGGAGTGGCGTACAGTGGAGTGGCTACAATGGAGTGGGGTAGAGTGGAATAGCATATAGTGAAGTGGCATAGAATGGAGTAGCATAGAGTGGAGTGGTGCAGAGTGGGGTGGTACACAGTGAAACAGCATACAGTGGAGTGGAATACAGTGGAGTAGCATAGAGTGGAGTGGCATAGAGTGAAGTAGCATAGACTGGAGTAGCGTACAGTGGAGGGGAATACAGTGGAATAGCATAGAGTGGATGATGCAGAGTGGAGTGGGTTACCGTGGAATAGCATAATGTAGAATGGCGTAGAGTGGAGTGGCGTAGAGTGGAATAGCAAAGAGTGGAGTAGCATACAGTGATGTGGCAGTGCAGTAGTGTATACTGGAGTGGCCTAGACTGGAGTAGCGTATAGTAGAGTGGGATAGAGTGGAATAGCATACAGTGGAGTGGCATAGAGTGAAGTAGCCTACAGTGGAGTGACATACAGTGGAATAGGATACAGTGGAGTGACGTAGAGTGGACTGGCATACAGGTGAAAATACATAGAGAGGAGTCGTGTACAGTAGAGTGGCATAGTTTGGAATAGTGTAGAGTGAAGTAGTGTACAGTGGAGTGGCGTACATTGGAGTGGCATACACTGGAGTGGGGTAGAGTGGGATAGCACGTCCCGCTTCCCCTTTGTACAGAAAAGGAAAACAGAGGGCAAAAAAAGAGCAGAAAAGGCAAAATAGAGAGCAAAAAAATTAGCAGAAAAGGCAAAACGGGGCAGATAACGAGCAAAAAAGGCAAAGTAGAGGGCAAAAAACCGAGCAGAAATGCAAAATGGGACAGAAAAACAAGCAATTTAGGTGATATGTTCTTGATGCTGAGGAATATGAGGACATCTCCACCAAACAAAGAAGCACTTACTTCATATAGGTAAGAGGAAGGACCAGTGTTTGGTGTAGATTTACCACTTTGAACTCTCGTCGTCTGCTCTATAGGAAGATTCATGTTATCACAAATTTCTGGATAAAGACACCCGAGGAACAATCACATTGCCAAAATGCACACAAGGTCATTGGTGACATTTCCTTGTGTTCCATTACGCAGCTGTAGGGTAGAATACGAACGGGACATTTACTCAAGGAAGTTGCACTTAGTAATTAAGCAGTAGAAAGTACTACACTTGGGTAGCTATTTTGTGCAAAACTGAGGACTTTTTTGAATAAAGGGCAGGTGCAATTCTGTTGGAGCCCAGTCACTGACACACCCACACAGACACTTAGATAGACACTCACACACTCAGGTACTCACACACCCACTGGCAGACCCAGTAAAACTCTGATACACCCACTCACAGACCTACTCAGACACTCTCACACACACTCATAGACCCACTCAGACACTCATGCACCCACTCACAGATGCACTCAGACACTCTCATACCCACTCACAAACCCACTCAGGCACTCAGGCACCCACTCACAGAACTGCTCAAATACTCTCACAGCCACTCACAGACCCATTCAGATACCCATGCACCCACTCACAGACCCACTCAGCAACGTACACCCACTCACAGACCCACTCAGAGACTCACGCACCCAGTCATAGACCCACTGATGCACTCAATCACAGGCTGACTCACACACTCATGGAGGCACATGTAAACCTACTCAGACACTAACGCACTCACTACCAGACCCACTCAGACAATTTTTTGTGATTCCCTTAAATGCGAATGCAGTTAGGGAATCGCAAATTGTGACCCCATAATGCGTTGCATTATGCAATTGCAAATTGCGTTTTCGCAATTTAGAATTGCAAATTACCATCAACTTCAAGTTGATGGTAATTTGCAATTCCTTTGAAAAATGCACATAAATGCATTTTTCAAAGTGCATTGTGATGCACACACATGCCCTTAGGGCATGTGTGTGCACCACAAGTACATACCTACCTTTTTTTGGGGGTGCATCAGAGTGGCCTTTTGGCCCCCTTGCACCCTTCAAATTGCTTGCACAATTTGCGAGTACCTATTTGGTACTCGCGAATTACGCATGCAATTCCATTCATTCCTATGGGCCTCTAGGCGTATACGAATGAATGGGGAGCCATTCCTTAACTGCGAATCGCAATTTGCGAGTCGAAATTAAGGAATGTGTAGGAATCACAATAATTTTTTTGCGATTCCTGCATGCATAAGGAATTGCGTTTCCTAAATTGCAATTCCTTAAAATCGCAATTTAGGCATCGGAATTCCTTACTTTCATGTGGCCCTTAGACATCACAAAGCGCATTTTTCAAGGGTGGGTTAATCAGAAAGTTGAGTTTGCTTCTTAACAGCACACCACTTTCATGTATTTATTTTATACGGGGTATTTCAAAAGAGTGGTCATAGTCACAAGCGCATCGGCTCTCTGTAGGTAGCAAGAAGGAAGTGCTTTGACTATGCATGATTACAAAGGCATGATGGTAGGTTTACAGAATATGTTAGGAGCAAGTTCCATGAAGTGAGTAAATGGAAGAGGCAGGATTATACCAGGGTACCAGGATGCATTACCTGTCAGTGGGGCTCCCATTGTATGTAGGGACAATAAGGGGGCTATTCACAAAGATAAATTTGGCCATAAGCATAGGTTTACATCTATTACTCCTGCAGGGATTCACAAATGGATTTCTTCCAAATGTAACACGAGTTAAGAGTGTGGATCCGTTTGCCACAGATGCGGAGATCTCTGAACTTGTAAATCCCACGGAATAGGCAGTATCAAGGGTGTTCCGAGGTGTAGCTACCCTTGGAGGTTTGTGAACGGCCATATACTATACAATTTGTGGACATTCCCAAGCACCCCATGTTCTCCTTTCCAGCCTGTAAAAAGAGTGGGAGAAGTTCTCCAACCAGGTGCTGGCCTAACACTGTTTCCAGGGTGGAAAGGGAAATTGATCACTCCCATATTTGATGTTGGTGTTGGGGAAGGGCTTTCTCCTTAGGAAACCAGAGTGGGGCACATGCATCATTGGTTTTTGCATTCGCAAACGGTGCGAATCGGAAAAATCGGCCGTTTGCGAATGCAAAAACCATTTTTGGGATGCATCAAACTTTTGTGCACAATTCGCATTTTTTAGCATTTCAGGAATCGCATTTGTGCGATTCCTTAAATGCAATGCATCATTTTTTTAAAAATAGCGAATTTGGAAATTGGAAGTGCAAATTAACACGAGGTTGACCCTCGTGTTAATTTGCGAAAATGTTTAAAAAAGCAAAAAAATGCATTTTTTAAACTTGCATGTTACAGACACACATGTCCTTAGGACATGTGTGTGTGAAACATCCACTTAAAAATACATTTCAGGGGTCCAGGGGTGGTTCTTTGGACCCCCCCCCCTGCACCTATGGAATGCATGAACAAATTGTGAATTATGAAATGCCTTCCCATTGACTCCTATGGGCCTTTTGGCCCATAGGAATCAATGGGAATTGCGAAAATGCAGTTAGGAATTCGCTATTTATTTGGAATTCGGTAGAAAATTGCGATTTTTACCGAATCCCAAACAAATAGCCAAAAAAATGATGCATACCATTTTGCAATTCTTAATTTGCGATTCGGTAATTTTCGCAAATTAAGAATCGCAAAATCGTACATTGATGCATGTGCCCCAGTGTCCCTACAGAAAAATGTAAAATAAAATGTCCATCTGCATATAAGATTCTATTCTCCCTGTGTGGAGTTTACTGATGAAGTCTGATCGAAGGGAATTTAATTCCGATGGGAAATGACATGGTTTTCCATTAAATCTGCGTGGAAATCTCAGAAAGTTGCTGCTTTCCAAGTTGATTCCAATTGGAATTCATAAATTCTTTAAAGGAAGAAAACTACTCTTGGATGTAGATTTAAAAATGTGAGTGTAGTTTTACTACTTTCCTTTCAAATAGGCCTTTAAAAGAGTAGACACAGGAGTTAAGCCTCTTGCTTGAGAGTAAGGGATCAGTCCTTGGTTGGAAGGAAAAAAAATATTTGAAATCTGTCTTGCGACCTCTCCTAACATGCTGAAGGGATGGATAAAATCTAAGGTGCAAGGGATTATTATTCTATAGTCTAGGAGCATTTGAGGAGAATCCTGTTTCTCTGTGCATCTAACAGATCTGAAGCCTATCTTGGTATGACCTGTGATTTATTCAGGTGCCGTCAGAAATATTGGATTTGGTGGTGAGTCATGCCTTTTATATGAGATAGCAAGCTTTGGAGAGGATTCAGCCCTTGAGAGGGTGGGCGAGCTGTGCTTACATTTTCCCAGGCTGTGATCAGCCTGCCGGCTGCATGGTACCGTCTTCGATGGGGTCAGGCTGGACTCTGGAAAGAGTGTTAGTAAGGCTTTGCCCTGATAATGTTCAAAAGGATGGGAGCATTGACTGTGAACCATAGATTGCAAGGTGCATGTTGCTTGGAAGGATGTTATTTTGGGGAATAACCTTGTCCTTAGGGAAGAAGTTGGGTGCATTAGTTATTTGAAGGATGGAGTCAGTCAAGTGGAAATCTGTGACATGGCACAGGTGACGGTAAAAGGCTCCAGAGTTCAGGTAATTCAGCCATTTCAGGGCATAAGGTTGGAGTGTGCCGCCACTGATTATTAGAGCAAACACGGTCTTTCTTGCACTAAATTTCAAGTAGACGGTGAGCGCCCTGGTTTATATAATGTCAAACCAAAGATCTTAGCTTGTGTATGACACTGGCAATTGATAGGCTGAGAAAAGGTTGAGTGACAGTGGCATGTTGGTGTAGAGCCATGATTTGTACGCTGAGTAGGCCCAAAAGCAGGTCCATGTAATGATTAACCACATGTGGGCGATGAATCACCCTTATGGAAATCCACAAGAAGCGGGGAAAGTGGGGTCTGGATCAATCAACCAATCAGTAAGTTGATTTCTATAGCGCAGGTCATCACCTGGAAGGGTATCAAGGCACTTGCAGGGCCCGAGGGATGGTTCCATTTTGACATATTTTATAAGCAATTTGGGACAGTATATGTGATGCTCAGGTGCAAGTGGAAAGTCTCAAGTGGTACCAAGTGTGCAATAACATCAAAGGTGTCACTGGCAATACTGAAACGTACACAGATTACTTGTCATTCAATGTACCCCTTGTGAATGATCTCTGCCTTCACCCCCTGTGCTCAGTTTTTATTTGGAAGCACAGTGCCGGTGGCTGTCGCACAAAGCTAAATATTAACACCCCTGACAGGAAACCTTATATCTGACAGAACCGCATTCAGACGGAAACTGCAGATTTTCTTTAAACCACATTGTAATTTTTTGGCCACCTCCAGCTCTGAGCAGCTTGGAAACAATGACAATTCTAGCCTTGATTTGCTACAAAAATGTACCAGAGATGATGGACAACATTACAAGGCTGCCAAGGCTGGAGGAAAGAAACATTGATAGTCAATGTATCGCAAAGTCGTCAGAGGAAATCGGGAACAGGATGTGACGGGGGTATTACACCCCCCCAACTGGGGCAGAAGTCCTCAGGGTGTGAGAGGGTGGGAAATGCACCTAGTGCCAGAGACGTCACTGACCAGATATGTGACATTAGCTGGTTTCGAGGCTCCTGGCGAGTGAGGGAGCCGGGCAGTTAGTCCCTGAATGAGTGAATATGTCAGTGGATGAATGAGTGAGTGAGAGTGCGAGCGAACAGGTGAGTAAACGAGCCAGTGGTTGTATGGGGAGAGAGCATGCTTGTGGGTGAGAGTGCACGAGTGAATGTGTGCCTAAGTAAGTGAGGGAGTAAGCAGGTAAGAGTGTATATGTGAATGAGTGAGAGAGGGAAGTACTGTGGAAAAGTCAGTATTGTCACTGAAGGGGTAGGTACATGTTCACATATGTCAGTGAGTGAGTGTTTGCGTAAGTGAAACAGTGAGGGAGGAGGAGGGAAAGAGGAAACTAAAGAGCAATGTAGGTGAGTATGGAAGTGAGTGAGTGACTGAGCTCATACAATACACATTCAGCGTTCTGGGGTGCTTCAGTACGCTAGCGTGATGATGCTACTGTCCGCGTCCTTGCTGCCTTTTTTCTATTTTTTTTTACCAATATTGCACGTCATCAGGAAAAAAATAATTTCGCTCTCCCTAGTGCTGTGGAAAAAGTCGATAGGTCCCAGAAGCGAGACACATTCTCTTTGCCAGAGTTTGTAGAGTAGATTCTGGGCAAATCCCTTAATCTACCCTTGCCTACCAAAAATAAATGTGTCCTTAACTGGTGCTCAGTGCTGGTGTTGTTCATTAAGTGCAGGTGCTGAGCAATGGAAAGCACCGGCTCAAATTAAGCACTGTCTTGATGGAAGGTCTATGAGGGGACCTCAGTCTTGCTGTTTGTAGTGCTCTAAGGTAGATTGGGCAAGTGAGATCTCTGCAGTCTCTTGTAAAATATCGTAACAGAGGTTGCCCAAGGGTGTAGCTTCAGGAGGGTGTTTGGGGGGTTACATCCTCCTAAAAATGTATTATGTACTAAATAGTTGGGTACATGTGCTTTCAGTCAGGAATGGTGAGGTATGCCTGGATTTTTGCATCCTCACACTGACAAAAACACACACACACACTTGTTCTCTCTCATCTCTGCCTTAAAACTCAGTTAGTTTGAAAACTATTGTGTTTTAAGTACCCCTAACAATCTGTACTCCTCTCTTGTTTAACTGCCTCTTAAGCCCCCCCCCCTCAAGTCCTGCTTCTCTTAAGTATTTAACAAGATAAACTAATACACCCCCAGTCTTATTGACCAAGCTCCGCCCCTGTGGTTGCCGTATATACGAGAAGGATTTTTCATCTCCGTGGAAAGACAGTGAAATCTTTTCCATGCCCAGGACATACAATACATGTTCTTATCAGTTCTGTATTTGCGGGATGGGGCCTGACTCCATTGTGGTTGTATTAACATATTTGGCTCACAGGAGTAGCATCTTAAGTAGTTGGAAACCTCTTTCTTATTCCCCCAAACAACCCTAGACATGTGATCCAATAACATGCAACATGAAGGGGAATTTATAGCACAATGAAGAGCAGCGAACAAAGTTGATTCGCTAGTAGGCGAGATAACGCAGAGCCATACCTACTAGGGCATGGTGGTGCAGCTCTCTTCCACAGCAAAGAACTTACAGCTAGATTCATCAAGCCGAAAACGGCTCGCAAAGGGCCAGATTCTGAGAATCTGGCCCTTTGCGAGTGCAATTTTTGCATTTGGGATTCATCATCCCAAATGCAAAAATCGCTAATTGCGAAATCGCATATTTGCGAGGAATTGCATTTAAGGAATCTCTATTTGAGATTCCTTAAATGGAATTCATTAACCATGTTCTATTAGCGAATTCACTATTCCTGGCCGCTATTTACCACGAAGTCAGACTTCGTGGTAAATAGCGAAAACTCAGAAAAATGCGCTTTAGTGCATTTTTCTGAGTGGTATGTTACACACACACATGTCCTTTGGACATGTGTGTGCGCAACATCTGGCTACATTTGCTTTTCAGGGGTGCAACAGGGTGTCCTTTGGACACCCCTGGCACCCTTGAAATCGCATCCTTATTTGCGATTAGCAAATTGCTAATCGCAAATAAGGAATAACTCCCCATTCATTCCTATGGGCCTTTAGGCCCATAGGAATGAATGGGGAGTTATTCCTTATTTGCGATTAGCAATTTGCTAATCGCAAATAAGGAAGATGTAGGAAACGCAATATTTTTTGCAATTCCTACATGAATCTCGTTTTGCAAGTCCTTAATAGCGATTCCTTATGAATCGCTATTACAGACTCGCAAAACGGGACTTTGATGAATCTAGCTGTTATTTCAGTCTGTACAGTGCAGCACAAGTGCAATGTGTGAAAAGTTAGGAGAAATTAAAAGATTTCTTTCTTAGCACCTCCTTCAAGAAGGCGTTATTTTGGTGAAAAGCCCTATCTAAAATGTAGGAGGTACAGTTGGAACGACCAGGTACTACCCATGAGATGCACACTTGGTGCAAAGTAGAGAAAATCAGCACAAAGCTCAATTTGTATGAGTTTAAGGCAGTGATACACAAAGTACAGCCTGTGGACCGCATGTGGCCCTCCTGACCTTTACATGTAGCCCCCAGGGCAACAGCAGCACTGGGCTCCTGTTTACTGGACACAACACTAACATTAAAACATGTTAAATAAACAGGAAGCATTTATTTAAAGGGTATTGCAGTTAAAGAAAGGAAGTGGCGATTGCACCCCTTAACTTTAGGAACGCCTTCATTTTTCAAGACAGCAAACGTGTAAAATTATGATAGTTTCTTCAAAATTCAAAAAGTGTATTTCATTAACCTGTAGAACCGTTTCAGCCTAGTAAACTAGATTATAGCAGTGCATTCAGAAGTATTTTTTTTTTAAAGTGAAAGTTTTCGAACATGAATTTAGAAACCTTTGTACATTCCTCCTTCACCCTGACAACACTGCTATTAGTGATTAAATCCAAACACAGAAGAATGTTTTGTGCAGCATGTATCCTGAAGTCATGAGGTCCGCTTATAGGTGATAATGAAGAAAAAGAAAAGAAATTGAAATAAAACAATTGCCCAGGATCACACAATTTGTTCAAGTAGGGAAGCCGGGATTCATCCCAGCTTTTCTTTTTCCACATTGTGCAATTCAGATCAGATACTAGATGTAAATGCTTAGCTTCCCCTACACCCACTGTATGCCCCCTCCCAAGACCTCCACCCTCACCCCATCTCCTCCTGAAACACCACTCTTCTGGCATCAGTGTGGCCCTCGGTCACACAAAAGACAAAGCTTTGCGACCCCCAGGAAAATGTTTGCTCATGTTTTAAGTATACTTTCTAAAGCAAAAATAGCTTTGTGCTGACTTTGTTTCACTTTGTATGACTTTCACAAAGTGTTAACAAATGTATCCCTTCGTTTTTAGTGAGCTTAGCGTTTCATACATGTTTAAGGGCCTTTGTCACCTCCTGGAGTTACGGGTGAATGGCTCACTATCATTACCCTTGCAGCCTTCCAGAGTCAAAGAAGTGCCTTGGTTATCCAGCTGGAATTTAAATAGTATTGGGGACACCAATAGTAAACAACAGTATCTGCTACCTGTGCTGTCCAGTAACCACTTACTACTCCAGGCCTCTGAGAAAAGGCCTCAAATTCCTACATGCCTTTAAATTCATTTATCTGAAAACATTGGTAATTCTTAGAAAAAGGCTCATATAAATCAGTGAGTACTAAAAAAAACTTTACAGGACCCACAAGAAGATGAGATATGTACTTAGGGGGCGGATATGGCCATTCAAACCTCATCACTAGATGGGGACCTGTGAGCAGGTTTTAGACATAACTCTACAAGACTTAGGGCCTGATTCAGAGTTTGGCCGGAGGCCCAAATCCATCAGGGTGGCAGAAGTTATTACCTCCGCCACCTCGGTCAGACTACTGCCTACCATATTTAGAGCTATCCGCCGGCCCTGTGCTTTAGAGGAGGAGCAACCACAGCGGATCCGTTAAAGGCACTGAAAGTTTGCTGAACAGCGGCCAGGTTTTAGGCAGCCGCTCAACAAACTTTTTTTTTCATTTTTCAAAAACAAACTGCCAAAGTGGGAGTTTTTTTCTTTGTAATACAAAAATCTAATGGCCATGACACCCTTAGAGTCACCTCCCAGTGTGAAGATGACATTTTAAAATGTTTTTATGATCTGTTTGGGTTTTGCTGGGGGTCTCCAGCTGTAAATAAATTACATCAGACCATCCACTCTAAATCGGGAGGATAGTTTGACACACCTACAGCGGCCCTACCATGAAAACCCAGATTGGATCGCTAATCTCTACCTGCTTCCTTCAGCTAAGAAAGATAAGGAAGATCAGCAAACTACTCACTAGGGATGCACTGGTGCAGGTTGGCCTAGCCATGGTTGCATCACATATAGACTATGCCAACTCCCTATACTTCGGCATACCATTATATCTCATTAAAAGACTGCAATTGGTGCAGAACCAGGTGGCTAGACTGATCTTCCAGCAGCCCAGATGGCAACAAGTCTCCCCTCTTATGAGGAAGCTACACTGGCTCCCCATCCCACAATGATGTACATTCAAAGTTGGCTGCCTTATCTTCAAGTTTTTGCATGGTGCGAGCCTAAAATTTATCTCTAGCCTTATTCAAAAGCATATACCCTCTCGTAACCTGCGATCAGCACACATGAATCTATTGGTCACACCCTCCTATAAACTGAAGCGACTAGGCGGGTGCAGGTTTGCAGTGCTGGCACCTACATTCTGGGACTCCCTTCCACCTGACATCCGAGCCCCCACTGACCTTCTGAGATTCAGAAGGCTCCTCAAGACATGGTTATTTACCCAAGCTTATGACTAAAACTCAAGCATACGATTAAATCAACAGGGCTCCGGCAAATCCTAGAAACAGCACCAAGAAGCCAGTCGGTGTACGTGCGCTCTATAAGAAATTTTAACATAACATAACCTACACCGACAGCCTTAACTCTGGCGGCCCATCTGTGTAGGGTTTACAATGGCAAAGCCAGTGGTGGCACTTTTGTCAGAAACATGACTGTCCACCCCACTCTCAATAGAGGGGGCAAATCGTTAATCTGGAAGACAGGTCTTCTTCCACTCTTTTGGCGGAGTGCCCTGCCCACCATACACTAAGGGCCCTGTTATGAGTCTGGTGGTCAGAGGACTGCCAGAGTCATGGTGGTGCGGTGGTGGTGGATCCAGCCGGCACCGCACCGGTGGTCTGACCGGCCCATTAGAAGTTAGGCTATTCGACAGTCCCGGGACCGCCGGCTCTTTCCCTGGCGTTGTAACGGCAGTCAGAGACTGCAATCTATTTGCCTTGACCGCTGCGGTCCCGCCAAACATATCATGAGTTTCCGCTCCTCTAAGGTTTACATGGAGGTTCTTCCTCCAAGTAAACCTTGGAGGAGAGGAATCAAAGGGGCCCTACAGGGCTCCCCTGTGCCTCAACTGCATGTGGATGCACAAAGGGGGGCATAATATGTGCCCCCCTGTGTTCATGTGCATAGGTTCCTGCACGGCATGGACTGTCGAGCCCAACCTTGCAGTGCGTTCCCATTGCGATGCCTTTTTCAAAGACACCACAGCCTGTAAAAGAGGCAATGCTATGGGACCGCCATGCCGCCCGCCTGCCAGACTACTGAAAAGCCGTAATCTGGCAGGTGGGCGGCAGCAACCTATGGCAGAGCGGTAGTGTATAAAGAGGTGATGGGTAACCCAATTGACCCTTGTAGGTATGGGCGATGAACAATATAGGGTGAGGAAAATCTACAAGGGATTTAGGGGCATATTATCAAGGGGGTTTATCTCCGCTTTTTTGGCTTTAAAAGCCAAGAAAGCGGAGATAAAATTATCTCCCTATTACCTAGCTGTCGCTAACACCAGTTAGCGACAGCTAGTAGGAGATAGCGACCATCTAGGGCCCCACTTTGCATGTCAGTGATATTTATCACTAATGGCATGCAAAGTGGGCGTGCCGAGATGTTAGCGACTGGAAAGAGTCGCTAACATCGCTATCTCCTATTACCAACTTTTGGAGATATTCGCGTTAAGCGCGAATATCTCCAAAAGCTAACACCTGCCCCTGAGCAGTTCTTAGCCATGTTATCCAATGGGAGGTGGATAACATGGCTAAGAGCATTAGCTCGGTAATGCATGAATATCGCTGACTTTTCAGCGATATTCATGCATTGCGGCCATTTTTTATCGCATTTGCGATAAACCTTGGTAATACCAAGGTTTATCTGCGATAAAAATCGCCGCAGCTCAGCGGTAAAATTTTGTCTCTAACCAAGCAATAGCAATAATTATCGCTATTGCTTGGTAATATGCCCCTAAGTTTGTAAACTTAGTTGAGTTCATTTACTGGCATCAGTAAATGGAGTAAGTTCTAAAGAATCTAACTCAAATGTAACCATAGGATAACAGTACAAATTGTTACAAATAGGGAAAACATTCAATGAAAAAAGCACAAAGATAAAAAGAAGCACACGGAAAAATAATTATATCTAAATAAGTATTTATATCGAATTAATCACAAGATTTACGGGGAATCAAAAGCAAATCAATGTAGGCAAAGCAGGTTATGGACAGATGCATGTATCAATCAACAGATCAGTGCATAACGATTCATCAACTCCTTTCTTTAAAACAGTGTAACCAAGTCCATTCATGAACAAAGGTATACTCCTGAAGCGATGTTTGGCTTTGGAGATGATGATTTGGTTATGTACTGATCTGTTGATTGATACATGCATCTGTCCATAACCTGCTTTGCCTACATTGATTTGCTTTTGATTCCCCGTAAATCTTGTGATTAATTCGATATACATACTTTTTCAGATATAATTATTTTTCCGTGTGCTTCATTTTATCTTTGTGCTTTTTTCATTCAATGTTTTCCCTATTTGTAACAATTTGTACTGATATCCTATGGTTACATTTGAGTTAGATTCTTTAGAGCGGTAGTGTGGCGGTTCGCAGCTCCGCGCCACTGCTCTGCCAAAATTGTAATTGGGCTCTTAATATGTAATCCTAGCTATACTACTTTGTAAAAATATGCTGTTAATAAACACTGTATTAAACATCTGGGTTGGGCCCCTAACAGTGGTATTTTTCTTTGGAAGCCACCCATGGACTCCCAGAGCACCACTTCATCCTCATTTGTACTGTAGTATGAAAGCTGGAAACATTGCAACTATAAGACATGAGTTTTAGTCCCGGCATCCTCAAGTGAGCAGATTGTGTGGTCTTCTGCAATCACTTTTTGAATGTATTTCTCTGCTCCGATTTTTTGCATAGATTGCAAGTACTTAAAATCATATTAATTAGAGCTGACAGCACCCAGTCTCAGAAGATACTCCTTAAAATGTGATAAAGTAACAGACCATCAAACAAGTAGATCATCATTGCAATCTTGGCTCTACTAATTTACCAAATTGTTTTACTTTGCCCCTTACCTGTCTTTATGTGAGAACCTGAAAACAGGCTCTATACAGGAAATGAGCACCTTTGAAATGTTCCCAGGATTATCTCCTCGCCTGCTCTTCCTTCATACATGATTATGATTTCATCATAATTTTATGGCTAATTGGAGAATAGTTGACAGTTGAGTGTGTTGTCCCTGATTAAGATCACACCATAACACACTAAGTAACCGGCATGATGGCTCAGTGAGTTGAACATTCGTTGCCGACAAATGTGCTGCTCAGAAAATCAAGTTTGAATCCCAGCAATCCAGACTGAGACTTCTATCCCTCCACGATCAGTAAATCAATTACCATAAAGTGGTCCTTAATAGCCTGTAGAAATTGTATCAAGTGCTACATGACAACAGTATTCTTTTTACTATTTGTTTAATTTGTTTTAAAATCTGGTTGTTGTTTTACATTATGATCACTAAAGAACTGTGTGGAATTGTTCAACTATTCAACAAATACATTAGTGGTTAAAACTAAATTCTCGAACTCACAAAGTTATATTTTCCTTTTTTACTGACAGCAGAACTGATCAATCTCAGACTTTTTCACCATCCCCTGGACTGTCTTTAATTTATTAGATTAGACGTATGTAAAAGTTTTGGGCAAGTTCCCTGCAGGACTGGAATTGCTCCCCTGCTGTTTCAGGACTGATTCACCATAGTTTGCATTCCTTCTTATTAGCATGAATATGTTCTTAAAGAAGTGTAGGGCAAGACACTTTAGGGGCAGCAGCATCTTAATCACATTTACCTTGTAAATTGAGGGCCTTTCCTGGCACCTCTGCACACAGATCTTGTTCCCAGCGCGAGGTGACTCTTGACAGAGCTCCTGTCTATCTCACTTCCTCCTGACTGTCTGTCGTCAGTTGGGTAAACAGCATCATAGTGCTGCGGTTTGTCACAGGTCTGCGGGTAACGGTCTGGCAGACCGCATGCGCCCCGCGGGCCGTACATTGGCTATCTCTGCTCTGGGCCCCTAGCCTATGGCAAATTAACTACTGGAAAATAATATTTAATTCACGAACACACAAGAAGGACAGCCTCAACAGCAGAGGAACCAACATGAGACAGCTAGACTGTCACTCAATCTGAGGAGGCCTTACCACAATCCCCCAGCGCTAAAATAGTTCTCACAATCAAGTCCCAAATAAATGGTATGATTTTCAAAACAGGGAGTAGTTTAGCCCAACATTACCTGCAAATGTTAACCACACTCTACACTCCTCTCCGCACCCTGAAGTCAAGCAAGTAAATGTAATTGCTTTTACAGATTTACTCGAAAGGCACAATTGGAATGCACAATCAGAAACATAGCACCCATCTTAGGTTTTCACACAGCCAGGACCTGAGACACCAACCAAAATGATCATTGTTCGAATGACATTTTATAACACGTGTTTTCAGAGACACTTACTCCACTTGACCAGATGCCACATGTATCTCAGCGGTGGCTTCTTCGCTAAGGTGGAGGAGCATCACCCCACTGCTCTGCGAACAGTTAAAAAAGGAAAAATAAAATGATAATAAAGTAATGTTATTATCATTTTATTTTTTCGTTCCTGTTTAGGTGGGGGCTGAGCTGCCAGAGCAGTGCCCGGGGAAAGAGTGGTGAGCACACTCGAAGTGCGCATGATGGTTTGGCTGGCTGTCTGGGGTCGGCCAAACAGTCATGCGCACTTTGCATGTTCTCCACCGGCTGTATTGCACAGCCTGGGTGGAGAACATGCACAGCCTCCCAGTCTCTCTCTGCATGCCGAACCCCGAAACTCAGACTAATCACAACCCTGCTGTAACGCAGGATTGTGATTAGCTAGGGGTGTCTGGGAGCCTGTGTGCCTTCTGATACCTGCTTCCTGCTCCTGGAGTCGACTGAAGAGGACTGAGAGGCGGTAGGTGGCCGGCAGGTAAGTGTTTAAAAAACAAATCATTTACCACCTCCTCTTGTTCCCCCTGCCTCACCACCCAGCCGCTGCCACTGATGTATCTACTTTATTCATGTTACAGTTGTCATTGATGTTTTTCAGCAGCCAATGGCAATTTACTTTGTATTGTACTGCAACATTTATATAGTGTTGCTGTCAGAAAATGTAAACGCTCCCGGATGGGGGGAGGGCTTTTAGTGTGGTAGGGGCACAGTTATGGAACAAGGTACCACAAATGATTAGACAGAGTGTTTCACTAATCGAATTTAGGAAAGGCTTTCCCCTAAACTCTGATCTATGTTTCCATCTCTTCCTCATCAATCAGCTGACCAAGTATCTGGATATGTAAAAGCGCCAGCATACCCGTAGGGTGACAGTAGCGCTATAGAAGTATAGATACAATACAATACAATACATTAGTACTATAAGGGCCCAGAAGAGCTAGATGGGTGAGAGGTTACCAATCTTATATGTATGGTTGGGAGATGTTAGCTTTATGGACCGAATGTCATACGTAAGTTCGGAGAGGTGATCCAGTAATGTGGCTGTAACCTTGTGGCCACACTTAGACATGAAGTGAATTAGAAGGTTGTGAAGTTCTAAAGTCTGGTAGACACATTCCATCTTCCTATTCTTAGATGGATGCATGATCAGGTCATCGTGTGGATCAGCCTCAGATAAGGGTCAGGTATTTGGTAACAGGCAGGCCTATACAGCTCTTCAGAACTCCACGCAATTGTGTTGGTCTTCATTCTTGTCAAGAGAGTTCCAGTCTCCATGCCGCACTGAGAATCATCTACCCACAATTCAAAACTTTCTAAACACAGAAAGAGGAGCCTGTCTGGATATGAGGGTTCATCTTTGACCTTACCGTTGTCTGATAGAATACTGACGAAAAATATCCTGTATATATATATATATTCCAAGGATAATCCGGCAAGGCGCAGGCTTTCTCCAGGCTGCAAATACGAACGCGGACCCAAGATAAGTGCAAAAATGATTTATTTAGTTACGGTGCTCCCAGTCATCACGACGCGTTTCGCGCTTCCCAGAGCGCTTGATCACATGACACAGATTATCACCAGGCATTGGTTTAAATACACTCATCACATGTTTCAAAAGGCCTACAATTGGCATAGACATAGAAGAATTTTCGGCGTCCAAAACTACAGAAAACATTTCATCATTTGCATTTTGCCCAATGTGGCTTGTATTAAATGTTTGGCGCCCAAAAAAGAAAACAGATGTACTGTTCAGCGTGTGAGTATAAAAACCGTGTCCTATAAAAATAGTGATAGTACAATAAACAAAACAGTGTTTTAAAATTCAAAGACTTAAAATTAGTTTCTTTTGAAAGTGCAGCATGAGTCATAATGTTCTTCTTGATTCGTAATGTAATGCGATGCGTGGTAAATAGGCCTGCATTGCCAAGGCTTGCCATCAAGTGCATGTAGTGGAAACGATATGGAGCCCCATATGTTGTAAATGTCCGTATATTGTTCATGAGCACTGTGGCAGGAGAAAAAGTGCGCTGTTCAGGTTGAATTCACTTCCCAGATGAGGGGTTATTGCCTATTGTTATTTAAGGGGAAATAATACCGGTCAAATACCTTATCACCCACTAACATGAACCAGTTAGCTGGGCCACCGTGCAAATGTGCAAATGTGCAAATAACGCATGTGTTTTAGGCATGATTTTATGTTCTATCCATATATAACTAACAATCAATGGTAATCAATAAATATACACAGTCATAGGATTCATAAATACGCCAATAGATAAAAACCTTTAAAATGGTTGATTAATGGCTATAAAATGAATTCATAATCGATATATCTAAAAACCATCACATATAATATGATTGTTAAAAGATGGTAGAGCATAAAACAATTAGTACATGATTTGTACAAATAACAACCTAAAACTCATAAAACATGCTAAATAATTTGCCCATCCTATAAAAAGCCTGTGCAAAATAACAATAAGGCCTCAAGTGTTTGTATTACAGACAAGTGTAAAGGTCCTCCGTGATATTAAGGCCTGAGGGGTGCTTGGTGTTAAGTTCAATTATATACTGTGTTTGAAGGCGGCGCAATTTGTCCTCTCTATTGCCACCCCGTCTGCTTGCATGCACACAGTCTATTACAAAGTACTTTAGTTCACTGTTCTTGGAATTGTGTTTGGCTTTAAAATGTCTCGCAACAGGGTAGGTGTTATCCTGGTTGCTAATTGCTCTTAGGTGCTGCAAGATTCTCTTGTGCACAGGAAGCTTAGTGCTTCCTACGTAGAGCAAATCACAAGGGCAAACCAGGACGTAGACGCCATATTCCGTCTTACATGTTAACATTTTGTTAATCTTATGTTCCCTGCGGTCGAATGGCGAGTGGTAGCAAGTTTTGTTGACTGCTTGTTGGCAGGCTTTGCATACCTTGCAGTTGTAGAATCCTGCATGTGTCTGGTACCAAACTGATGATTCCAAGACCTCAGGACTGGTTTTGACCAGTTCATCTTTCATAGACTGCCCCCTGCTGTATGTAATGGAAGGCCTTTTGGGGAGATCCCTCCCTATCACTGGGTCACTTAGGATTAATGGCCAGTTCTTACTAATGATGGTTTGTATCTGTTTGTGTTGAGCGCTGTATTGCACAATGAATCTAAATTCAGGTGGCTTAGTGGCAATATCCCCACTGTCTGGTAATACCTGTGTGTTCCCAGCCAGTAATTTGGATCTGTCTTTTTGTTCTGATTTGCGGATAGCTGCATCTATGATCTTATGGGAGTAGCCCCTTTCTAAAAATCTCAATTTGCTATCCCTCTGGGCATCTTTCAGATCAGTCTCCCTGCTGTGTATTCTTTTCAGGCGCAACATCTCCCCATATGGGATACTGTTAACTAGGTGTTTGATATGTGAGCTCTTTGCAGGCAAGGTAGAGTTTCCAGCTGTGGTCTTGCGGTGCAGTCTGGTTTCTATTCTGCCCTGTTCAATAAAGACCTCAGTGTCCAGGAATGAGATGGATGTTTTGCTGAGAGTAGCTGTGAATTGGAGATTTAAATTGTTCCTATTAAGGTCTAACACAAAGGCTTCTGCAGATGTCATATCCCCCCTCCAAATCACAAATAGGTCATCTATAAAGCGTAACCATGTTACTACCCGTGATTGCATTGTTTCTGAGTGTTCAACCATGAGGACCAGCTCCTCCCATCAGCCCATGTGCAAGCACGCGTAGCTGGGGGAGAAACTGGCCCCCATGGCGACACCCTGTAATTGCCTTTTACATTAAGTTGTTGAACATAAAGACATTGTTGTTCAGACAAAAGTTCACCATATCCACTAACATCCTTCTGTGTTCTGGCATGTCAGGTAGGGATCTCTTTAAATAGAAATCCAGGGCATTGAGGCCATCTGAATGTATAATGCTGGTATACAGCGAACAAACGTCCAGTGCAATTAATAAATAGTCATTTTGCCACTCAATGTTCTTGATTTTGTTGAGGAAATCACTGGTATCGCTGATATAGGATGATAGCCCTTCGATAAGTCCGAGGTACTCTTCTTCGGGTGCGACACGGAGCCTAGCTGGCAGGCATGGTGGCCCATCGATATGTTCCCCCCGGCCTGCTCTTCCCCTATGGCTAAGAACTTGGGGGTCAAGATGGACAAGGGGCTGACGATGAAAGCCCAGATCCTTGGGGTGACCGGCACGTGTTTCAGTCTGCTAAAGATGCTGCGGAGGTTCTTGCCTCTGTTGTCGGAGGAACACAGGAAGTTGACTGTGCAGGCTCTGATAGGCTCCAGGTTAGATTACGCCAACATTCTTTACCTGGGCCTACCAGAGTACTTGTTGCAGCGGCTCCAAGTCGCACAGAACGCGGCGGCCAGGGCCATCTATGGTCTAAATAGACGCGCCAGTGCCTCGGGTCTTTTATGGACGCTGCACTGGCTTCCCATCCGCAAGCGGATCGCCTTTAAGGCCATGATTTTGGCCTATAAGGCTCTCCACGCGGTGGGAGCAAAGTACCTCCAAAAGAGACTGGCGTTTTACCATCCGGCTCGCTCTTTGAGGTCAGAATCCTTACTCTTGGCGGTTGTTCCACGAGTGAAGAGAGCGCGCCTGGGTGGCCGCTCTTTCGGCCTGCTGGCTCCACAGATGTGGAACTCGCTTCCACTTCCACTTCGGGGGGCCACTAGTCTGCTTGACTTTAGGAGAGGTCTTAAAACCTGGTTGTTCACCCAGTAAGCCTCTTAGCAGTCCCTTTTTATCTGTTTATTTTTGTATTCTCTTCTTTTACTGTGTTGTGTTATCGTGAAGTAGTTCTCCTTACCTAAAGCGCCGGGACACTCTTTTTGAGTAACCGTTGCGCTATATAAAAGAATAAATAACATAACATAACATAACCTCACTCTGCAGAAAGAAGTCAACATATTGCGACATATGCTCCAGACAGCTGTTCCTGGCCGAGATGATTGGACGTCCCGGGGGATTTGTTGCATTTTTGTGGAGCTTTGGCAAAAAGTACATGGTTGGTACAACTGGATGATCATTCCTGAGGAATTTATGTTCTTGACTAGTAATTAAGCCCTTTGTCTTCCATTTGGACAGTTTCTTGTAACAGCTCGTGTACATGGACTTAAGTTCTTCCCCAGTGAATCTGGTATAGCAAGTTCTGTCGTTTAATTGTAGATGGGCTTCCTTTATGTACATTTCTCTATGCACCAGTACAATGTTTCCTCCTTTGTCTGAGGCTCGAATGATTACATTAGGATTTTTCTGTAGTTTAGTGATTAAAGCTCTGTAATCAGCTGTTTCCTTATTGTACTTGTGTCTGCCCCTATGAATTTTCATGTTCAGATCCTTCAGTTGACTGGTAACTTGTTCATGGAAGAGATCTATTGCATCTTTTAGCATAACTGGATTGTAAGTGGATTTGGCTCTAAAATTAGTTAGGGATTTTCTCTGTTGGGTGACTGGTATGAGGCCCAGTGAGGCAATTTGTCCTGGCTGTGTTTGTGTTATGCCGCTCTCAGTTGGTGAGTTTGATTGCCACAATTCTCCGAGTTCCTCCATTAGGATCTCCGTAGATTGTGAACATTGAATGTCTTTTGTGTTAGTGTCACTTAGTGGCGCTGTTTGTTCTTTGCCAAATTTATTCACCATAAAGTACTTTTTAAGTTTTAGTTTCCTTGTACTTTTAAACACATCCAGTCTGGTATTAACATAGTTGAAATCCCTCCTAGGGCAGTATGTCAAACCCAGGCTAAGTATTTCCTTCTCTTTTTGACTCAGTTCTATTCCTGCAAGTTTGACCACAGTTTTATCAAGATTTATGGGGATTAATTGTTCTTGCCCCATCTCCCTTTCTTTTTGCACGTTGCCCCTGCGTTTGTTGGCTTTCCTCCGCTCTCTCCGCTTGCAGTTCTTTGAACGGTATAGTTTTGTTGCCTTGTCCGAGGGCGCAAGGTTTGTCTTCTGTCCTCGCAAAAAAGGGCCAACTCTTCATCCAGTGTGTTTTTGGGGCCTGCTGCCCTTGCTTGTTCTTCCTTTTCCTGGTCACTATCTGGATTGGAGCTGTCTTCTGAGATTGATGAGCCTGTCGCCCTATTTTCAGATCTCACAGTTGTAGGTTTTGTCACAGGTTGTTTGCCTGCTTGTCTGTTTTTTCTTAAGGCCTCATATTTCCTGGAGAAGGTGAAAATTTGTTCAGTTTCATAGTCCGTTTTGTCACGGAAAAATTTATATGTTTTTCTATTTTTTATGATGTCTTCCTATTATCAGGGTGTCCGAGAAGCAACCCAAACATTCCTGAATGCTCGTGATTTTTAGGGCTCGTTTTTTGCCATCTGCATGCCGATTGGGCCTTGCATGCCTGTCTTTTAAGAAGTCAGCACGCAATAGGCCATACGTTTTTGAGTTTCTAGACTTCCTGCATAATCCGTGCGGACACGAGCGGGAGAAGGTCATAAATCTTCAATTACCAGCTGTCAAGGCTGGCGGTAATTTTAGGCAGCAGGTGAGCGCGTGCTCACGTTAGCCCCACAGAGTAAACACCATTCCTCGCACAAACAGCACTGCGCTTTCTACGGTGCCAATATATCAACTGAAACTAATAGGCGCCAATAAACATTTGTGAGAGGGTTTCATTGTCAAATGTCACTTAGTTGTGCTATGTTATGTCTTATATTAGCCTGGAGTTAACAATTGCACAGCGCCTTGATGGCCTCTAGGCTCCTGATTGCGTTATATAAAATTTAGATAAGAAATAAGGGATTGATTAAGGAGGCGCGCGTGAGTGCAGAGTAGTGAGTGCAGAGTAGTGAGTGCAGAGTAGTGAGTGCAGAGTAGTGAGTGGTGAGTGCAGAGTAGTGAATGCAGAGTAGTGAGTGCAGAGTAGTGAGTGCAGAGTAGTGAGTGCAGAGTAGTGAGTGCAGAGTAGTGAGTAGTGAGTGCAGAGTTGTGAGTGCAGAGATGTGAGTGCAGAGTTGTGAGTAGGTAGTGCAGAGTAGTGAGTGCAGAGTAGTGAGTGCAGAGTAGTGAGTAGTGAGTGCAGAGTAGTGAGTGCATAGTAGGGAGTAGTGAGTAGTGAGTGCAGAGTAGTGAGTGCAGAGTGCAGAGTAGTGAGTGCAGAGTAGTGAGTGCAGAGTAGTGAGTGCAGAGTGAGTGTGCAGAGTAGTGAGTGCAGAGTGAGTGTGCAGAGTGCAGAGTAGTGAGTGCAGATTAGTGAGTGCAGAGTAGTGAGTGCAGAGTAGTGAGTAGTGAGTGCAGAGTGTAGAGTGCAGAGTGTAGAGTGCAGAGTGTGAGTACAGAGTGTGAGTGCAGAGTGCAGAGTAGTGAGAGCAGAGTGAGTGTGCAGAGTAGTGAGTGCAGAGTTGTGAGTGCAGAGTAATGAGTGCAGAGTAATGAGTGCAGAGTAGTGAGTGCGAAGTAGTGAGTGCAGAGTAGTGAGTGCAGAGTAGTGAGTGCAGAGTTGTGAGTGTGAGTGCAGAGTGTAAAGTGCAGAGTGCAGAGTGTGAGTGCAGAGTGTGAGTGCAGAGTGTGAGTGCAGAGTGTGAGTGCAGAGTGCAGAGCAGTGAGAGCAGAGTGAGTGTGCAGAGTAGTGAGTGCAGAGTGCAGAGTAGTGAGTGCAGAGTAGTGAGTAGTGAGTGCAGAGTAGTGAGTAGTGAGTGCAGAGTAGTGAGTAGTGAGTACAGAGTAGTGAGTAGTGAGTAGTGAGTGCAGAGTAGTGAGTGCAGAGTGCAGAGTAGTGAATGCAGAGTAGTGAGTGCAGAGTAGTGAGTGCAGAGTAGTGAGTGCAGAGTAGTGAGTGCAGAGTGTGAGTGCAGAGTGTGAGTGCAGAGTGTGAGTGCAGAGTGAGTGTGCAGAGTAGTGAGTGCAGAGTTGTGAGTGCAGAGTGCAGAGTAGTGAGTGCAGAGTAGTCAGTGCAGAGTAGTGAGTAGTGAGTGCAGAATAGTGAGTAGTGAGTGCAGAGTAGTGAGTACAGAGTAGTGAGTGCAGAGTAGTGAGTGCAGAGTAGTGAGTGTAGAATAGTGAGTGCAGAGTAGAGAGTAGTGAGTAGGCAGTGCAGAGTGGTGAGTAGTGAGTGCAGAGTAGTGAGTAGCGAGTAGTGAGTGCAGAGTAGTGAGTAGTGAGTGCAGAGTAGTGAGTAGTGAGTGCAGAGTAGTGAGTGCAGAGTAGTGAGTAGTGAGTAGTGAGTGCAGAGTGGTGAGTGCAGAGTGGTGAGTAGTGAGTAGTGAGTGCAGAGTAGTGAGTGCAGAGTAGTGAGTGCAGAGTAGTGAGTAGTGAGTGCAGAATAGTGAGGAGTGAGTGCAGAGTAGTGAGTACAGAGTAGTGAGTGCAGAGTAGTGAGTGCAGAGTAGTGAGTGCAGAGTAGAGAGTAGTGAGTAGGCAGTGCAGAGTAGTGAGTAGTGAGTGCAGAGTAGTGAGTAGTGAGTAGTGAGTGCAGAGTAGTGAGTAGTGAGTGCAGAGTAGTGAGTAGTGAGTGCAGAGTAGTGAGTGCAGAGTAGTGAGTGCAGAGTAGTGAGTGCAGAGTAGTGAGTAGTGAGTGCAGAGTGGTGAGTGGTGAGTGCAGAGTGGTGAGTAGTGAGTAGTGAGTGCAGAGTAGTGAGTGCAGAGTAGTGAGTAGTGAGTGCAGAGTAATGAGTAGTGGGTAGTGAGTAGTGAGTGCAGAGTAGTGAGTGCAGAGTAGTGAGTGCAGAGTAGTGAGTAGTGAGTGCAGAGTAATGAGTAGTGGGTAGTGAATAGTGAGTGCAGAGTAGTGAGTAGTGAGTGCAGAGTAGTGAGTAGTGAGTAGTGAGTGCAGAGTAGTGAGTAGTGAGTGCAGAGTAGTGAGTAGTGAGTAGTGAGTGCAGAGTAGTGAGTAGTGAGTGCAGAGTAGTGAGTAGTGAGTGCAGAGTAGTGAGTGCAGAGTAGTGAGTGCAGAGTAGTGAGTAGTGAGTGCAGAGTGGTGAGTGCAATGTGGTGAGTGCAATGTGGTGAGTGCAATGTGGTGAGTGCAGAGTGGTGAGTGCAGAGTGGTGAGTGCAGAGTGGTGAGTGCAGAGTAGTTAGTGCAGAGTAGTGAGTAGTGAGTGCAGAGTAGTGAGTGCAGAATAGTGAGTGCAAAGTCGTGAGTGCAGAGTAGTGCGTGCAGAGTAGTGAGTAGTGAGTGCAGAATAGTGAGTAGTGAGTGCAGAGTAGTGAGTACAGAGTAGGGAGTGCAGAGTAGTCAGTGCAGAGTAGTCAGTGCAGAGTAGTGAGTAGTGAGAAGGCAGTGCAGAGTAGTGAGTAGTGAGTGCAGAGTAGTGAGTAGTGAGTGCAGAGTAGTGAGTAGTGAGTAGTGAGTGCAGAGTAGTGAGTGCAGAGTAGTGAGTGCAGAGTAGTGAGTAGTGAGTATTGAGTAGTGAGTGCAGAGTGGTGAGTGCAATGTGGTGAGTGCAATGTGGTGAGTGCAGAGTGGTGAGTGCAGAGTGGTGAGTGCAGAGTGGTGAGTGCAGAGTGGTGAGTGCAGAGTAGTGAGTGCAGAGTAGTGAGTAGTGAGTGCAGAGTAGTGAGTGCAGAGTCGTGAGTGCAGAGTCATGAGTGCAGAGTGAGTGTGCAGAATGCAGAGTAGTGAGAGCAGAGTGAGTGTGCAGAGTGCAAAGTAGTGAGTGCAGAGTAGTGAGTGCAGAGTAGTGAGTGCAGAGTAGTGAGTGCAGAGTGCAGAGTAGTGAGAGCAGAGTGAGTGTGCAGAGTGCAGAGTAGTGAGAGGAGAGTGAGTGTGCAGAGCGCAAACTAGTGAGTGCAGAGTAGTGAGTGTAGAGTAGTGAGTGCAGAGTAGTGAGTGCAGAGTGAGTGTGCAGAGTGCAGAGTAGTGAGAGCAGAGTGAGTGTGCAGAGTGCAAAGTAGTGAGTGCAGAGTAGTGAGTGCAGAGTGGTGAGTGCAGAGTTGTGAGTGCAGAGTTGTGAGTGCAGAGTAGTGAGTGCAGAGTAGTGAGTGCAGAGTAGTGAGTAGTGAGTAGTGAGTGCAGAGTAGTCAGTACAGAGTAGTCAGTACAGAGTAGTGAGTGCAGAGTAGTGAGTGCAGAGTAGTGAGTGCAGAGTAGTGAGTAGTGAGTAAAGAGTAGTGAGTAGTGAGTGCAGAGTAGTCAGTAGTGAGTGCAGAGTAGTGAGTAGTGAGTGCTGAGTAGTGAGTGCAGAGTAGTGAGTAGTGAGTGCAGAGTAGTGAGTGCAGAGTAGTGAGTAGTGAGTGCAGAGTGGTGAGTGCAGAGTGGTGAGTGCAGAGTGGTGAGTGCAGAGTAGTGAGTGCAGAGTGAGTGTGCAGAGTGCAGAGTAGTGAGAGGAGAGTGAGTGTGCAGAGCGCAAACTAGTGAGTGCAGAGTAGTGAGTGTAGAGTAGTGAGTGCAGAGTAGTGAGTGCAGAGTGAGTGTGCAGAGTGCAGAGTAGTGAGAGCAGAGTGAGTGTGCAGAGTGCAAAGTAGTGAGTGCAGAGTAGTGAGTGCAGAGTGGTGAGTGCAGAGTTGTGAGTGCAGAGTTGAGTGCAGAGTGCAGAGTAGTGAGTGCAGAGTAGTGAGTGCAGAGTAGTGAGTAGTGAGTAGTGAGTGCAGAGTAGTCAGTACAGAGTAGTCAGTACAGAGTAGTGAGTGCAGAGTAGTGAGTGCAGAGTAGTGAGTGCAGAGTAGTGAGTAGTGAGTAAAGAGTAGTGAGTAGTGAGTGCAGAGTAGTCAGTAGTGAGTGCAGAGTAGTGAGTAGTGAGTGCAGAGTAGTGAGTGCAGAGTAGTGAGTAGTGAGTGCAGAGTGGTGAGTGCAGAGTGGTGAGTGCAGAGTGGTGAGTGCAGAGTGGTGAGTGCAGAGTAGTGAGTGCAGAGTAGTGGGTAGTGAGTGCAGAGTAGTGAGTGCAGAATAGTGAGTGCAGAGTAGTGAGTAGTGAGTGTAGAGTAGTGAGTGCAGAGTAGTGAGTGCAGAGTAGTGAGTAGTGAGTGCAGAGTAGTGAGTGCAGAGTAGTGAGTGCAGAGTAGTGAGTGCAGAGTAGTGAGTAGTGAGTGCAGAGTAGTGAGTAGTGAGTGCAGAGTAGTGAGTAGTGAGTAGTGAGTGCAGAGTAGTGAGTAGTGAGTGCAGAGTAGTGAGTAGTGAGTGCAGAGTAGTGAGTAGTGAGTAGTGAGTGCAGAGTAGTGAGTAGTGAGTGCAGAGTAGTGAGTAGTGAGTAGTGAGTGCAGAGTAGTGGTAGTGAGTGCAGAGTAGTGAGTAGTGAGTGCAGAGTAGTGAGTAGTGAGTGCAGAGTAGTGAGTAGTGAGTGCAGAGTGGTGAGTAGTGAGTAGTGAGTGCAGAGTGGTGAGTGCAGAGTGGTGAGTGCAGAGTAGTGAGTAGTGATTAGTGAGTGCAGTGTGGTGAGTGCAGAGTGGTGAGTGCAGAGTGGTGAGTGCAGAGTAGTGAGTAGTGAGTACTGAGTAGTGAGTAGTGAGTGCAGAGTAGTGAGTGCAGAGTGCAGAGTAGTGAATGCAGAGTAGTGAGTGCAGAGTAGTGAGTGCAGAGTAGTGAGTGCAGAGTGTGAGTGCAGAGTGTGAGTGCAGAGTGTGAGTGCAGAGTAGTGAGAGCAGAGTGAGTGTGCAGAGTAGTGAGTGCAGAGTTGTGAGTGCAGAGTGCAGAGTAGTGAGTGCAGAGTAGTCAGTGCAGAGTAGTGAGTAGTGAGTGCAGAATAGTGAGTAGTGAGTGCAGAGTAGTGAGTACAGAGTAGTGAGTGCAGAGTAGTGAGTGCAGAGTAGTGAGTGTAGTATAGTGAGTGCAGAGTAGAGAGTAGTGAGTAGGCAGTGCAGAGTAGTGAGTAGTGAGTGCAGAGTAGTGAGTAGCGAGTAGTGAGTGCAGAGTAGTGAGTAGTGAGTGCAGAGTAGTGAGTAGTGAGTGCAGAGTAGTGAGTGCAGAGTAGTGAGTAGTGAGTAGTGAGTGCAGAGTGGTGAGTGCAGAGTGGTGAGTAGTGAGTAGTGAGTGCAGAGTAGTGAGTGCAGAGTAGTGAGTGCAGAGTAGTGAGTAGTGAGTGCAGAATAGTGAGTAGTGAGTGCAGAGTAGTGAGTACAGAGTAGTGAGTGCAGAGTAGTGAGTGCAGAGTAGTGAGTGCAGAGTAGAGAGTAGTGAGTAGGCAGTGCAGAGTAGTGAGTAGTTAGTGCAGAGTAGTGAGTAGTGAGTAGTGAGTGCAGAGTAGTGAGTAGTGAGTGCAGAGTAGTGAGTAGTGAGTGCAGAGTAGTGAGTGCAGAGTAGTGAGTGCAGAGTAGTGAGTAGTGAGTAGTGAGTGCAGAGTGGTGAGTGCAGAGTGGTGAGTAGTGAGTAGTGAGTGCAGAGTAGTGAGTGCAGAGTAGTGAGTAGTGAGTGCAGAGTAATGAGTAGTGGGTAGTGAGTAGTGAGTGCAGAGCAGTGAGTGCAGAGTAGTGAGTGCAGAGTAGTGAGTAGTGAGTGCAGAGTAATGAGTAGTGGGTAGTGAATAGTGAGTGCAGAGTAGTGAGTGCAGAGTAGTGAGTAGTGAGTAGTGAGTGCAGAGTAGTGAGTAGTGAGTGCAGAGTAGTGAGTAGTGAGTAGTGAGTGCAGAGTAGTGAGTAGTGAGTGCAGAGTAGTGAGTAGTGAGTGCAGAGTAGTGAGTGCAGAGTAGTGAGTGCAGAGTAGTGAGTAGTGAGTGCAGAGTGGTGAGTGCAATGTGGTGAGTGCAATGTGGTGAGTGCAATGTGGTGAGTGCAGAGTGGTGAGTGCAGAGTGGTGAGTGCAGAGTGGTGAGTGCAGAGTGGTGAGTGCAGAGTGGTGAGTGCAGAGTAGTGAGTGCAGAGTAGTGAGTAGTGAGTGCAGAGTAGTGAGTGCAGAATAGTGAGTGCAAAGTCGTGAGTGCAGAGTAGTGCGTGCAGAGTAGTGAGTAGTGAGTGCAGAATAGTGAGTAGTGAGTGCAGAGTAGTGAGTACAGAGTAGTGAGTGCAGAGTAGTCAGTGCAGAGTAGTCAGTGCAGAGTAGTGAGTAGTGAGAAGGCAGTGCAGAGTAGTGAGTAGTGAGTGCAGAGTAGTGAGTAGTGAGTGCAGAGTAGTGAGTAGTGAGTAGTGAGTGCAGAGTAGTGAGTGCAGAGTAGTGAGTGCAGATTAGTGAGTAGTGAGTATTGAGTAGTGAGTGCAGAGTGGTGAGTGCAATGTGGTGAGTGCAATGTGGTGAGTGCAGAGTGGTGAGTGCAGAGTGGTGAGTGCAGAGTGGTGAGTGCAGAGTGGTGAGTGCAGAGTAGTGAGTGCAGAGTAGTGAGTAGTGAGTGCAGAGTAGTGAGTGCAGAGTCGTGAGTGCAGAGTCATGAGTGCAGAGTGAGTGTGCAGAGTGCAGAGTAGTGAGAGCAGAGTGAGTGTGCAGAGTGCAAAGTAGTGAGTGCAGAGTATTGAGTGCAGAGTAGTGAGTGCAGAGTAGTGAGTGCAGAGTGCAGAGTAGTGAGAGCAGAGTGAGTGTGCAGAGTGCAAAGTAGTGAGTGCAGAGTAGTGAGTGCAGAGTAGTGAGTGCAGAGTGAGTGTGCAGAGTGCAGAGTAGTGAGAGGAGAGTGAGTGTGCAGAGCGCAAACTAGTGAGTGCAGAGTAGTGAGTGCAGAGTAGTGAGTGCAGAGTAGTGAGTGCAGAGTGAGTGTGCAGAGTGCAGAGTAGTGAGAGCAGAGTGAGTGTGCAGAGTGCAAAGTAGTGAGTGTAGAGTAGTGAGTGCAGAGTGGTGAGTGCAGAGTTGTGAGTGCAGAGTTGTGAGTGCAGAGTGCAGAGTAGTGAGTGCAGAGTAGTGAGTGCAGAGTAGTGAGTAGTGAGTGCAGAGTAGTCAGTACAGAGTAGTCAGTACAGAGTAGTGAGTGCAGAGTAGTGAGTGCAGAGTAGTGAGTGCAGAGTAGTGAGTGCAGAGTAGTGAGTAGTGAGTAAAGAGTAGTGAGTAGTGAGTGCAGAGTAGTCAGTAGTGAGTGCAGAGTAGTGAGTAGTGAGTGCTGAGTAGTGAGTGCAGAGTAGTGAGTAGTGAGTGCAGAGTAGTGAGTGCAGAGTAGTGAGTAGTGAGTGCAGAGTGGTGAGTGCAGAGTGGTGAGTGCAGAGTGGTGAGTGCAGAGTAGTGAGTGCAGAGTGAGTGTGCAGAGTGCAGAGTAGTGAGAGGAGAGTGAGTGTGCAGAGCGCAAACTAGTGAGTGCAGAGTAGTGAGTGTAGAGTAGTGAGTGCAGAGTAGTGAGTGCAGAGTGAGTGTGCAGAGTGCAGAGTAGTGAGAGCAGAGTGAGTGTGCAGAGTGCAAAGTAGTGAGTGCAGAGTAGTGAGTGCAGAGTGGTGAGTGCAGAGTTGTGAGTGCAGAGTTGAGTGCAGAGTGCAGAGTAGTGAGTGCAGAGTAGTGAGTGCAGAGTAGTGAGTAGTGAGTAGTGAGTGCAGAGTAGTCAGTACAGAGTAGTCAGTACAGAGTAGTGAGTGCAGAGTAGTGAGTGCAGAGTAGTGAGTGCAGAGTAGTGAGTAGTGAGTAAAGAGTAGTGAGTAGTGAGTGCAGAGTAGTCAGTAGTGAGTGCAGAGTAGTGAGTAGTGAGTGCAGAGTAGTGAGTGCAGAGTAGTGAGTAGTGAGTGCAGAGTGGTGAGTGCAGAGTGGTGAGTGCAGAGTGGTGAGTGCAGAGTGGTGAGTGCAGAGTAGTGAGTGCAGAGTAGTGGGTAGTGAGTGCAGAGTAGTGAGTGTAGAATAGTGAGTGCAGAGTAGTGAGTAGTGAGTGTAGAGTAGTGAGTGCAGAGTAGTGAGTACAGAGTAGTGAGTAGTGAGTGCAGAGTAGTGAGTGCAGAGTAGTGAGTGCAGAGTAGTGAGTGCAGAGTAGTGAGTAGTGAGTGCAGAGTAGTGAGTAGTGAGTGCAGAGTAGTGAGTAGTGAGTAGTGAGTGCAGAGTAGTGAGTAGTGAGTGCAGAGTAGTGAGTAGTGAGTGCAGAGTAGTGAGTAGTGAGTAGTGAGTGCAGAGTAGTGAGTAGTGAGTGCAGAGTAGTGAGTAGTGAGTAGTGAGTGCAGAGTAGTGGTAGTGAGTGCAGAGTAGTGAGTAGTGAGTGCAGAGTAGTGAGTAGTGAGTGCAGAGTAGTGAGTAGTGAGTGCAGAGTGGTGAGTAGTGAGTAGTGAATGCAGAGTGGTGAGTGCAGAGTGGTGAGTGCAGAGTAGTGAGTAGTGATTAGTGAGTGCAGTGTGGTGAGTGCAGAGTGGTGAGTGCAGAGTGGTGAGTGCAGAGTAGTGAGTAGTGAGTACAGAGTAGTGAGTAGTGAGTAGTGAGTGCAGAGTAGTGAGTGCAGAGTGCAGAGTAGTGAATGCAGAGTAGTGAGTGCAGAGTAGTGAGTGCAGAGTAGTGAGTGCAGAGTGTGAGTGCAGAGTGTGAGTGCAGAGTGTGAGTGCAGAGTAGTGAGAGCAGAGTGAGTGTGCAGAGTAGTGAGTGCAGAGTTGTGAGTGCAGAGTGCAGAGTAGTGAGTGCAGAGTAGTCAGTGCAGAGTAGTGAGTAGTGAGTGCAGAATAGTGAGTAGTGAGTGCAGAGTAGTGAGTACAGAGTAGTGAGTGCAGAGTAGTGAGTGCAGAGTAGTGAGTGTAGTATAGTGAGTGCAGAGTAGAGAGTAGTGAGTAGGCAGTGCAGAGTAGTGAGTAGTGAGTGCAGAGTAGTGAGTAGCGAGTAGTGAGTGCAGAGTAGTGAGTAGTGAGTGCAGAGTAGTGAGTAGTGAGTGCAGAGTAGTGAGTGCAGAGTAGTGAGTGCAGAGTAGTGAGTAGTGAGTAGTGAGTGCAGAGTGATGAGTGCAGAGTGGTGAGTAGTGAGTAGTGAGTGCAGAGTAGTGAGTGCAGAGTAGTGAGTGCAGAGTAGTGAGTAGTGAGTGCAGAATAGTGAGTAGTGAGTGCAGAGTAGTGAGTACAGAGTAGTGAGTGCAGAGTAGTGAGTGCAGAGTAGTGAGTGCAGAGTAGAGAGTAGTGAGTAGGCAGTGCAGAGTAGTGAGTAGTTAGTGCAGAGTAGTGAGTAGTGAGTAGTGAGTGCAGAGTAGTGAGTAGTGAGTGCAGAGTAGTGAGTAGTGAGTGCAGAGTAGTGAGTGCAGAGTAGTGAGTGCAGAGTAGTGAGTAGTGAGTAGTGAGTGCAGAGTGGTGAGTGCAGAGTGGTGAGTAGTGAGTAGTGAGTGCAGAGTAGTGAGTGCAGAGTAGTGAGTGCAGAGTAATGAGTAGTGGGTAGTGAGTAGTGAGTGCAGAGCAGTGAGTGCAGAGTAGTGAGTGCAGAGTAGTGAGTAGTGAGTGCAGAGTAATGAGTAGTGGGTAGTGAATAGTGAGTGCAGAGTAGTGAGTAGTGAGTGCAGAGTAGTGAGTAGTGAGTAGTGAGTGCAGAGTAGTGAGTAGTGAGTGCAGAGTAGTGAGTAGTGAGTAGTGAGTGCAGAGTAGTGAGTAGTGAGTGCAGAGTAGTGAGTAGTGAGTGCAGAGTAGTGAGTGCAGAGTAGTGAGTGCAGAGTAGTGAGTAGTGAGTGCAGAGTGGTGAGTGCAATGTGGTGAGTGCAATGTGGTGAGTGCAATGTGGTGAGTGCAGAGTGGTGAGTGCAGAGTGGTGAGTGCAGAGTGGTGAGTGCAGAGTGGTGAGTGCAGAGTGGTGAGTGCAGAGTAGTGAGTGCAGAGTAGTGAGTAGTGAGTGCAGAGTAGTGAGTGCAGAATAGTGAGTGCAAAGTCGTGAGTGCAGAGTAGTGCGTGCAGAGTAGTGAGTAGTGAGTGCAGAATAGTGAGTAGTGAGTGCAGAGTAGTGAGTACAGAGTAGTGAGTGCAGAGTAGTCAGTGCAGAGTAGTCAGTGCAGAGTAGTGAGTAGTGAGAAGGCAGTGCAGAGTAGTGAGTAGTGAGTGCAGAGTAGTGAGTAGTGAGTGCAGAGTAGTGAGTAGTGAGTAGTGAGTGCAGAGTAGTGAGTGCAGAGTAGTGAGTGCAGATTAGTGAGTAGTGAGTATTGAGTAGTGAGTGCAGAGTGGTGAGTGCAATGTGGTGAGTGCAATGTGGTGAGTGCAGAGTGGTGAGTGCAGAGTGGTGAGTGCAGAGTGGTGAGTGCAGAGTGGTGAGTGCAGAGTAGTGAGTGCAGAGTAGTGAGTAGTGAGTGCAGAGTAGTGAGTGCAGAGTCGTGAGTGCAGAGTCATGAGTGCAGAGTGAGTGTGCAGAGTGCAGAGTAGTGAGAGCAGAGTGAGTGTGCAGAGTGCAAAGTAGTGAGTGCAGAGTATTGAGTGCAGAGTAGTGAGTGCAGAGTAGTGAGTGCAGAGTGCAGAGTAGTGAGAGCAGAGTGAGTGTGCAGAGTGCAAAGTAGTGAGTGCAGAGTAGTGAGTGCAGAGTAGTGAGTGCAGAGTGAGTGTGCAGAGTGCAGAGTAGTGAGAGGAGAGTGAGTGTGCAGAGCGCAAACTAGTGAGTGCAGAGTAGTGAGTGCAGAGTAGTGAGTGCAGAGTAGTGAGTGCAGAGTGAGTGTGCAGAGTGCAGAGTAGTGAGAGCAGAGTGAGTGTGCAGAGTGCAAAGTAGTGAGTGTAGAGTAGTGAGTGCAGAGTGGTGAGTGCAGAGTTGTGAGTGCAGAGTTGTGAGTGCAGAGTGCAGAGTAGTGAGTGCAGAGTAGTGAGTGCAGAGTAGTGAGTAGTGAGTGCAGAGTAGTCAGTACAGAGTAGTCAGTACAGAGTAGTGAGTGCAGAGTAGTGAGTGCAGAGTAGTGAGTGCAGAGTAGTGAGTAGTGAGTAAGGAGTAGTGAGTAGTGAGTGCAGAGTAGTCAGTAGTGAGTGCAGAGTAGTGAGTAGTGAGTGCAGAGTAGTGAGTAGTGAGTGCAGAGTAGTGAGTAGTGAGTGCAGAGTAGTGAGTGCAGAGTAGTGAGTAGTGAGTGCAGAGTGGTGAGTGCAGAGTGGTGAGTGCAGAGTGGTGAGTGCAGAGTGGTGAGTGCAGAGTAGTGAGTGCAGAGTAGTGGGTAGTGAGTGCAGAGTAGTGAGTGCAGAATAGTGAGTGCAGAGTAGTGAGTAGTGAGTGTAGAGTAGTGAGTGCAGAGTAGTGAGTGCAGAGTAGTGAGTAGTGAGTGCAGAGTAGTGAGTGCAGAGTAGTGAGTGCAGAGTAGTGAGTGCAGAGTAGTGAGTAGTGAGTGCAGAGTAGTGAGTAGTGAGTGCAGAGTAGTGAGTAGTGAGTAGTGAGTGCAGAGTAGTGAATAGTGAGTGCAGAGTAGTGAGTAGTGAGTGCAGAGTAGTGAGTGCAGAGTAGTGAGTAGTGAGTAGTGAGTGCAGAGTAGTGAGTAGTGAGTGCAGAGTAGTGAGTAGTGAGTAGTGAGTGCAGAGTAGTGGTAGTGAGTGCAGAGTAGTGAGTAGTGAGTGCAGAGTAGTGAGTAGTGAGTGCAGAGTGGTGAGTAGTGAGTAGTGAGTGCAGAGTGGTGAGTGCAGAGTGGTGAGTGCAGAGTGGTGAGTGCAGAGTGGTGAGTGCAGAGTAGTGAGTAGTGAGTGCAGAGTAGTGAGTGCAGAGTAGTGAGTGTAGAGTAGTGAGTGCTGAGTAGTGAGTGCAGAGTAGTGAGTAGTGAGTAGTGAGTGCAGAGTAGTGAGTGCAGAGTAGTGAGTGCAGAGTAGCGAGTGCAGAGTAGCGAGTGCAGAGTAGTTAGTGCAGAGTAGTGAGTAGTGAGTGCAGAGTAGTGAGTGCAGAGTAGTGAGTAGTGAGTGCAGAGTAGTGAGTAGTGAGTACAGAGTAGTGAGTAGTGAGTGCAGAGTAGTGAGTAGTGAGTGCAGAGTGGTGAGTGCAGAGTGGTGAGTAGTGAGTAGTGAGGGCAGAGTAGTGAGTGCAGAGTAGTGAGTAGTGAGTGCAGAGTAATGAGTAGTGGGTAGTGAGTGGTGAGTGCAGAGTAGTGAGTAGTGAGTAGTGAGTGCAGAGTAATGAGTAGTGGGAAGTGAGTAGTGAGTAGTGAGTGCAGAGTAGTGAGTGCATAGTAGTGAGTGCAGAGTAGTGAATAGTGAGTGCAGAGTAGTGAGTAGTGAGTGCAGAGTAGTGAGTGCAGAGTAGTGAGTGCAGAGTAGTGAGTGCCGAGTAGTGAGTGCAGAGTAGTGAGTGCAGAGTAGTGAGTAGTGAGTGCAGAGTAGTGAGTAGTGAGTAGTGATTGCAGAGTAGTGAGTGCAGAGTAGTGAGTGCAGAGTGGTGAGTGCAGAGTGGTGAGTGCAGAGTGGTGAGTGCAGAGTGGTGAGTGTAGAGTAGTGAGTGTAGAGTAGTGAGTGCAGAGTAGTGAGTGCAGAGTAGCGAGTAGTGAGTGCAGAGTAGTGAGTAGTGAGTGCAGAGTAGTGAGCAGTGAGTGCAGAGTAGTGAGTAGTGAGTAGTGAGTGCAGAGTAGTGAGTGCAGAGTAGTGAGTAGTGAGTGCAGAGTAGTGAGTAGTGAGTAGTGAGTAGTGAGTAGTGAGTGCAGAGTAGTGAGTAGTGAGTGCAGAGTAGTGAGTAGTGCATGCAGAGTAGTGAGTGCAGAGTAGTGAGTGCAGAGTAGTGAGTAGTGAGTGCAGAGTAGTGAGTAGTGAGTGCAGAGTAGTGAGTAGTGAGTGTAGAGTAGTGAGTGCAGAGTAGTGAGTAGTGAGTGCAGAGTAGTGAGTAGTGAGTGGAGAGTAGTAAGTAGTGAGTGCAGAGTAGTGAGTAGTGAGTAGTGAGTGCAGAGTAGTGAGTGCAGAGTAGTGAGTGCAGAGTAGTGAGTGCAGAGTGGTGAGTGCAGAGTGGTGAGTGTAGAGTGGTGAGTGCAGAGTGGTGAGTAGTGAGTGCAGAGTAGTGAGTGCAGAGTAGTGAGTGCAGAGTAGTGAGTAGTGAGTGCAGAGTAGTGAGTGCAGAGGAGTGAGTGCAGAGTGCAGAGTAGTGAATGCAGAGTGTAGAGTAGTGAGTGGAGAGTAGTGAGTGCAGAGTGCAGAGTAGTGAGTGCAGAGTAGTGAGTGCAGAGTAGTGAGTGCAGAGTAGTGAGTGCTGAGTAGTGAGTATTGAGTGCAGAGTAGTGAGTAGTGAGTAGTGAGTACAGAGTAGTGAGTGCAGAGTAGTGAGTAGTGAGTAGTGAGTGCAGAGTAGTGAGTGCAGAGTAGTGAGTAGTGAGTGCAGAGTAGTGAGTGCAGAGTAGTGAGTAGTGAGTGCAGCGTAGTGAGTAGTGAGTAGTGAGTGCAGAGTAGTGAGTGCAGAGTAGTGAGTGCAGAGTAGTGAGTGCAGAGTGGTGAATGCGGAGTGGTGAGTGCAGAGTGGTGAGTGCAGAGTGGTGAGTGCTGAGTGGTGAGCGCAGAGTAGTGAGTGCAGAGTAGTGAGTGCAGAGTAGTGAGTGCAGAGTAGTGAGTGCAGAGTAGATAGTGCAGAGTAGTGAGTGCAGAGTGGTGAGTGCAGAGTTGTGAGTGCAGAGTTGTGAGTGTGCAGAGTTGTGAGTGAGTGTGCAGAGTGAGTGTGCAGAGTGAGTGTGCAGAGTGAGTGGGCAGAGTGCAGAGTGCGAGTGCAGAGTTGTGAGTGCACAGTGTGGGTGCAGAGTGTGGAGTGTGTGAGTGTGTAGGGTGAGCAGTGTGTGAGCGTGCAGGGTTAACAGTCTGTGAGCGTGCAGGGTGAACATTGTGTGAGCGTGTAGGGTGAGCAGTCTGTGAGTGTGTAGGGTGAGCAGTGTGGGAGCGTGCGGGGTTAACAGTGTGTGAGCGTGCAGGGTGAACATTGTGTGAGCGTGCAGGGTGAACAGTGTGTGAGTGTGCAGGGTGAACAGTTTGTGAGTGTGCAAGGTGAACAGTTTGTGAGTGTGCAGGGTGAACAATTCCAATCCAAACCACATAATTCCATTACACACCACATGCATACACTCCATAACACATGGCTAAAAGACATTGCCATTTACAATGCCATTAGCTCTAACTCAAATAAATCCGAGACCTATTGCATTTCCAATGCTTGTTTCAATCTTGTGCACATTTCCTTCCTGAGTTTGTTTGCTTCTTCTTCCTCATTCAGTGCCTCAATTTCCTCATTAATTTTATTGATCTCTTCTAACAGTTCTGTTCTATCCGACTCCGCATGCTTTACCAAGATATGCATTAATCTTTTGGAGGAGTCCAGATTACAGTCAGCCCACTCGCGCATCAACGTGGGGTTTGGTTTTTCATAGCTGGGCGCTAGAAGGATGCGGAGCCCACGAGGGACCCTATCTACATCCAGGTACATTTTTAGCGACCTTGCCTCCCACCATTTGTTTTGTTCGTCGCGGCTTTTCTTCTCCAGTAGTTTAAATTTGTCTCTCAGGGTATTATTGGGTTCATTCACTTTGTTGGTCGCACTATTCTCCTTTGCCGGTTCTGATTTTTTCTGGTCGAACATTAATAATGCTGCACTTTCTCTTTCTTGTACTGTGTCTGACGACATTATGGGAGCTCACCGGTGGTTAAACAATAATGTATGGCTTTAGAGTTACGGTTTTGCAAATATTACTCCCCTTATAGTCCTTGGCCTTGCACACCTCTCACCCCTTGATACAACCTTGGCTTTCAGCGCATGTACCTCAGGCGGTCAACAGGACCCGCTGTCTCCTCTGACACAGTCGCGTCCCGGTCCGTCTTCCGGCACTTCGTGTAATGATGCAGGTCAAGGGGGTTCCACAGACTTTCTCCTTCCGGAGATCCTGGCGGTTTTCGCGGTCTCCGGTCCCCGGAAGCTTGTTTCCTTTCCAGTAAAGAATTGGCTTGGTAGTTTGGTCTGCCCTGTTCCCATGATGCACTGGGCCAGGGACAGACTAATTTGCATGTAGCCAGGTTCTGAACTGGGATGGTGCAGTGAGCTAAAAAACGGTGATGGATCAAGCCCTGATCTCTTGACTGGGTAGGAGTGTTCTGCTTAATTCAGATGCTCTGTCTATCACCACCCCCTTTATGAATCGTTTTGGCCACTATAGGAGTGGAAGGGTATGCTCAGACATGAGTCCCTTGCTCACTGCACCATCAGGATTCAAGCAAGCCGGGCCGAAGACGGCTGTAATGCCAGAAACCGGTCCCCGGAAGCTTGTTTCCTTTCCAGTAAAGAATTGGCTTGGTAGTTTGGTCTGCGCTGTTCCCATGATGCACTGGGCCAGGGACAGACTAATTTGCATGTAGCCAGGTTCTGAACTGGGATGGTGCAGTGAGCTAAAAAACGGTGATGGATCAAGCCCTGATCTCTTGACTGGGTAGGAGTGTTCTGCTTAATTCAGATGCTCTGTCCATCACCACCCCCTTTATGAATCGTTTTGGCCACTATAGGAGTGGAAGGGTATACTCAGACATGAGTCCCTTGCTCACTGCACCATCAGGATTCAAGCAAGCCGGGCCGAAGACGGCTGTAATGCCAGAAACCGGTCCCCGGAAGCTTGTTTCCTTTCCAGTAAAGAATTGGCTTGGTAGTTTGGTCTGCCCTGTTCCCATGATGCACTGGGCCAGGGACAGACTAATTTGCATGTAGCCAGGTTCTGAACTGGGATGGTGCAGTGAGCTAAAAAACGGTGATGGATCAAGCCCTGATCTCTTGACTGGGTAGGAGTGTTCTGCTTAATTCAGATGCTCTGTCCATCACCACCCCCTTTATGAATCGTTTTGGCCACTATAGGAGTGGAAGGGTATGCTCAGACATGAGTCCCTTGCTCACTGCACCATCAGGATTCAAGCAAGCCGGACCGAAGACGGCTGTAATGCCAGAAACCGGTCCCCGGAAGCTTGTTTCCTTTCCAGTAAAGAATTGGCTTGGTAGTTTGGTCTGCCCTGTTCCCATGATGCACTGGGCCAGGGACAGACTAATTTGCATGTAGCCAGGTTCTGAACTGGGATGGTGCAGTGAGATAAAAAATGGTGATGGATCAAGCCCTGATCTCTTGACTGGGTAGGAGTGTTCTGCTTAATTCAGATGCTCTGTCCATCACCACCCCCTTTATGAATCGTTTTGGCCACTATAGGAAAGGAAGGGTATGCTCAGACATTAGTCCCTTGCTCACTGCACCATCAGGATTCAAGCAAGCCGGGCCGAAGACGGCTGTAATGCCAGAAACCGGTCCCCTGAAGCTTGTTTCCTTTCCAGTAAAGAATTGACTTGGTAGTTTGGTCTGCCCTGTTCCCATGATGCACTGGGCCAGGGACAGACTAATTTGCATGTAGCCAGGTTCTGAACTGGGATGGTGCAGTGAGCTAAAAAACGGTGATGGATCAAGCCCTGATCTCTTGACTGGGTAGGAGTGTTCTGCTTAATTCAGATGCTCTGTCCATCACCACCCCCTTTATGAATCGTTTTGGCCACTATAGGAGTGGAAGGGTATGCTCAGACATGAGTCCCTTGCTCACTGCACCATCAGGATTCAAGCAAGCCGGGCTGAAGACGGCTGTAATGCCAGAAACCGGTCCTCGGAAGCTTGTTTCCTTTCCAGTAAAGAATTGACTTGGTAGTTTGGTCTGCCCTGTTCCCATGATGCACTGGGCCAGGGACAGACTAATTTGCATGTAGCCAGGTTCTGAACTGGGATGGTGCAGTGAGCTAAAAAAAACGGTGATGGATCAAGCCCTGATCTCTTGACTGGGTAGGAGTGTTCTGCTTAATTCAGATGCTCTGTCCATCACCACCCCCTTTATGAATCGTTTTGGCCACTATAGGAGTGGAAGGGTATGCTCAGACATGAGTCCCTTGCTCACTGCACCATCAGGATTCAAGCAAGCCGGGCCGAAGACGGCTGTAATGCCAGAAACCGGTCCCTGGAAGCTTGTTTCCTTTCCAGTAAAGAATTGGCTTGGTAGTTTGGTCTGCCCTGTTCCCATGATGCACTGGACCAGGGACAGACTAATTTGCATGTAGCCAGGTTGTGAACTGGGATGGTGCAGTGAGCTAAAAAACGGAGATTGTATCAAGCCCTGATCTCTTGACTGGGTAGGAGTGTTCTGCTTAATTCAGATGCTCTGTCCATCACCACCCCCTTTATGAATCGTCAAGAGACTCCAAGCGGCTTTTCACATTCCAAGGATAATCCGGCAAAGCGCAGGCTTCCTCCAGGCTGCAAATACGGACGCGAACCCAAGATAAGTGCAAAAATGATTTATTTAGTTACAGTGCTCCCAGTCATCACGACGCGTTTCGCGCTTCCCAGAGCGCTTGATCACATGACACAGATTATCACCAGGCATAAACACTCATCACATGTTTCAAAAGGCCTACAATTGGCATAGACATAGAAGAATTTTCGGCGTCCAAAACTACAGAAAACATTTAATCATTTGCATTTTGCCCAATGTGGCTTGTATTAAATGTTTGGCGCCCAAAAAAGAAAACAGATGTACTGTTCAGCGTGTGAGTATAAAAACCGTGTCCTATAAAAATTGTGATAGTGCAATAAACAAAACAGTGTTTTAAAATTCAAAGACTTAAAATTAGTTTCTTTTGAAAGTGCAGCATGAGTCATAATGTTCTTCTTGATTCGTAATGTAATGCGATGTGTGGTAAATAGGCCTGCATTGCCAAGGCTTGCCATCAAGTGCATGTAGTGGAAACGATATGGAGCCCCATATGTTGTAAATGTCCGTATATTGTTCATGAGCACTGTGGCAGGAGAAAAAGTGCGCTGTTCAGGTTGAACCCACTTCCCAGATGAGGGGTTATTGCCAATTGTTATTTAAGGGAAAATAATACCGGTCAAATACCTTATCACCCCCTAACATGAACCAGATAGCTGGGCCACCGTGCAAATGTGCAAATGTGCAAATAACGCATGTGTTTTAGGCATGATGTTATGTTCTATCCATATTTAACTAACAATCAATGGTAATCAATAAATATACACAGTCATAGGATTCATAAATAGGCCAATAGATAAAACCCTTTAAAATGGTTAATTAATGGCTAAAAAAATGAATTCATAATCGATATATCTAAAAACCATCACATATAATATGATTATTAAAAGATGGTAGAGCATAAAACAATTAGTACATGATTTGTACAAATACCAACCTAAAACTCATAAAACATGCTAAATAATTTGCCCATCCTATAAAAGCCTGTGCAAAATAACAATAAGGCCTCAAGTGTTTGTATTACAGACAAGTGTAAAGGTCCTCCGTGATATTAAGGCCTGAGGGGTGCTTGGTGTTAAGTTCAATTATATACTGTATTTCAAGGCGGCGCAATTTGTCCTCTCTATTGCCACCCCGTCTGCTTGCCTGCACACAGTCTATTACAAAGTACTTTAGTTCACTGCTCTTGGAATATATATACTAGCAGCCCGTCCCGACCTTGTCCGGGAGCAATCAGGCTTCCCTGACCCCGCCCGCCCCGACATTGTGCAGCAGCCCAGCCCCCCGCCCGCCCCGACATTGTCAAGCAGGCCGGGCCCCCGCCCGTCCCATCCCCCACCTGCCCCGACCCCCGCCTGCCCCGACCCCCACCTGCCCGGAGCCTTACCTCAGCCGCCGCTCCTCCCCCGCGCTCCTCATTTCACCACTCCTCGCCGCTTACCGCTCCTCCCGCCTGTCCTCACCGCCATTCTGCGGTTCATCACCGCTCCTCCCCCGCGCCATGTCCGCCGCTCCTTCTCGCGTTCCTGGACGCTGCTCCTCCCCGCGCTCCTGACGTCAGCACGCAGGTCGCGGCCGGCGCTCCTTCGAAGGGACTACTTTTTTTTATGTTAATTTTTTAAATAACGCATATTTTTATACTTTATATAGCCTATGTCCATCTGCACACCCTGACGATTACAATGATGTATCGGGTGTGTGGATTGGCGCTGTGGCTCCCGAGTTTACCCGCCTCAAAGGTGCAAAGTTCTTCCTTTATAATAGTAGTATAGATATATATATAGATAGATATAGATTAAAATGCATTTAATTTTTTAATAATTACATGTATGGTTGCATAGTTTTTAAATTCAAAATAGGTGATTAAAATATTTTACAGTTAAATCTTAAAAATACACTATTTTTAAATCTATTTATAATATGAATTGTATTTATTTATTTTTAACTGTTTTAAATAATTTAATTTGCAGTATTAACTGGTTTTAAGTCCCTACATCCCTTATTTTCTATTGGAGGGTGTTGTAATATCACTGGTTGAACATATGCACTGCTGAACTTACTACTTTGAACACTGAAACGTAGTAAGCTTACTCATAAGTGTCAGTTACTTTTGTGAATCCGGCCCGGTGCCTAGAGCGTTCTCCGCTCTCAGAACACCCTTCAGAGCGCTATAGCTCATTCCTCAGAAAACATTCAGCTCTCCCTGCATGCCGATGGTGATATTACCCCGAACTGAGGGCCCCAGCACCTTATCAGCGCTGGAGGCAGGCAGGCCTCGGAGCGCTATCAGCACCCCCTGCAGGTGTCAGAGAGTTTAGCGATGCCTCACAATAGACCATCAGTGTGACAGCACTTAGTTCTGACCGCTGACTTCAGGGCGCTGCAGCACCGGACTCGGAGCGCTATCCATCTACAGTGCAGGTAGCACCTCGGAGCGCTTTCCTCCCACCGCACCTCGGGGCGCTATCCTTCTATCGCACCTCGGAGCGCTATCCTCCACCCGCACTTTGGAGCACTATTCGTCCAGGGTGCAGGCAGCCGCGGCCTTGAAGCGCTATCCGTCCAGGGTGCAGGCAGCAGTCCCCCTCCCTCCTGCTCAGGCGACAAGGCTCTCGTTGTGGCTCTGGCGGTGCTGAAAGGCCTTTTGTGCTTCCCGCACCCCTCCATTAGGGCCCATCAGGGGATGAGACGGGCCGGGTGCCCCGCTCCAGAGGCCGCACAACAGAGGCCCTGTGTTGGACTTGGCCCGTCTGGCAGGTCCATCCCTGAAGTTGTGCTTAGTATATGTGACCGGGGGATGGTGAGTCCCCTCCTGAGTGTGTGCGTGGTGAGATTGACCTGCCGCCCATAGGAATGCATGGGGGATGTATGTGGCCCTGGCAGTTCCCGATGCGTGGGGCGTGCCGGGCCGTGTTTGGTATGTGTGCGCTCGTGAGGTTGAATGCTACAAGATGACATATGTGGCATGCGTGTGGCTAGAAGGGAAGGGCCCCTTCTAGACCTTGGTGTGTGTGTGCAGTAGGTGTGCTGGCGCGTGATTGGCTGAAGCCGGCTGGGCCTTCCCCCACCAGGCTGGCCCCACCCCCCCGGGGGTGCGTCCAGTGTCCCTGGCCTGGCCAGCACCAAGAAATTCCTTATAACCAGTTCCAGCTGGTTCTCTCCCTGCCTGCCCCTTTTGGAGACAAAGGGAGCTCCTGTATAAAAGGAGGGTGGGCCCTTTTCTCTCTCTCTTCTTCTTCCTGCTTGGGACCCTACCTGGGTCGTGCTGCTGCTTGGGCTCAGGGAAGGGCGTGCCTCCCTGGGCCCTGCTCTGTTCCTGATCTGCTGGGCTCCTGGGCCTCCTGGGGTCTCTGCTAGCTATGGCCCTAGCGCTTGAGAGCGCTTTCCTGCTAACCTAGCGCCTTGGGGCGCTCATTCCCGCTTCTAGCGCTTGGGAGCGCTTCCCTCTGACCCTAGCGCTTAGAGCGCTGCCTTCTGTCCTGTTGGCGCTTTTGGAGCGCATCCTTCGTGGCACTAGCGCTGTGCGCGCTACCTTCACCAGCCGGTGCTACCCGGCCTTTGCCCTGTTCTGCGGGGTTCTACACCCCCAGCGAGTGCCTACCTCGCGACTGCCCCATTCCCGAGGGGGCCTGACCCTCGTCAATTCCCCCCAAGTCACCGCCGCCGGCCCGGGACCCCTCCGTGAAGCCCTCCCCCGGGCCGCGCTGTGATTGGATGGCGGCCCGGGCTTGGCTCCTGACGTCTCCCCGGGCCGCGCTGTGATTGGACGCCGGCCCGGGGAGCTGTGGAGGCGAGGACCGAAGAGCCGAGTAATGCAGGGGGCAGCGGGAGCCTACTCCGCGCCCCTGCTTGACCCAAGGACTGCCGCGACTTCCCCCCCCGGGGCCCCCAGGAGCGAGAGGGAGCCCCGGAGAGCGGAGAGAGACCGGCGCGCTCGGCGACCGGTGAGTAATGCCGGAGGGGAGGCGGGGCATCGGGCCACATTGCCGGTGGCCGCCCCTCCCCTCCAGCGCGAGCCGAGTGTGCCCAGAGGCCCCCGGGGCCCCCAGTAACGCCGGGTCCCCCGAGGGGGGACCCCGCCTGGCCATACCTTGCCCCCCTGAGCCCCGAGAGGCTCCCTCTACCTGTTTGGTCCCCCGAGCCCGCGAGGCTCCACCCAGATAGTCCCTGAGCCCGAGGAGGCTCCACCACGTGCCCCTGACCCTGCCTGGGCCCCGAGAGGCTCCCTCATGGCCCGAGGGGCCGCCATTGATGTCGGGTCCCCCGAGGGGGGCCCCGCCTGCCCACAGTTGTCCCCCTGAGCCCCGCGAGGCTCCACCACGTGCTCCCCTGTTTCCCTGAGCCCCGCGAGGCTCCACCACGTGCTCCCCTGTTTCCCTGAGCCCCGAGAGGCTCCACCACGTGCTCCCCTGTTTCTCTGAGCCCCGAGAGGCTCCACCATCGCCCTCCTGTCCCCCTGAGCCTGCAAGGCTCCGTCCAAGTCCCTCAGCGGCCCAGCACTTCGTGGGCCGCTGCCACGTTTAGGTTTGCCCGGGCCCTTTCAGGCCCCTTTGGACACCGAGACTCTAAGGCGCCCCTGCCCCAGGATGGTCATCTGGCCTAGGGGGTGCTACGGACTAATATGCATGTGATGCTGAGGATTACTATGTGTTGCCCTGCTGATTGACTATGTGTAGCCCTGCTGATGGGGGCCTCTGTTGTGTTATGTACCTTGTCCCTTCCAGCCTGAGTACCCAATGTCTCATGTATGTGATCCCTGGTCAGAGTGAGTCTACTGCTAGTTCTAGGAAGCTCCCAGGAGATATGTGTTCTAATGCCAGTTCCATCAGATGCGTACCACTGGCAGTGGTCCCTTGGCCCTGCCCTGTACCTTTTCCCTGGTAACCCCTGCCGTGCCTTGAACCCCTTGTAAAGTGTATGTTCCTATGTGTCCTGTCTAATACAAAGACTATTTTCATATATACTTCGTGTGGAGTTCCTTTTGTGGGAGGCCTGGGATGGTGCTGTTGGTGGGTGCGTGCGCAAATGCTTCACACATGTCCTCCGAGATAGGCCTGACTGCCCGCGCCGCGTTACCTAGAGGGCGAGCAGGGGTCGACTTTATATAGGAGTGGCGGTCTCTGACTGGCTGTGGCGCAAGCCCTGGCCGGCCGGGGGTCCCATTTCTTACACTGGCGGCTAGCGGTGGGATCCGGACTGGTGTTTGCGCAAGTACCACAACGATAACTGGCCTCCCTACAAAAACTCTGTATTGTAACTGGTCGCAAAGAAAGGAGATTATTGTTTTTAGGAGGTTACTTAAATGTCCGTTCTGTGAAAAATGTGTTCTGGTTAGGTGACCCTAGCCCGGGAGGGTAGATCAACCCCCTAGTGCGATGTGTTTTCTGGATTCACCAGAAGGGTGGGATCCAGTGGTGGCAGCGTAATTGTGTTCAATGTGTATGGTCCCTGTTCCTTCCCTGGAGTAATGATACCTGCCCCACATGGGGTCAGGTCAGGTTGCTAAAAATGTCTACCCTATGGAAATGTTTAATGATCAATGGAAATGTCTGTTCTGTAGAAAAAGTGTCTGTGTACCCTGTTAGTTAGTTGCCCCTACCTTGGGAGGGTAAATCCTCTCCCTAGTACAATATGGTTTTCTGGATTCCCCAGAAGGGTGGGATCCAGTGGTGTCTGCGTAGCTGTGTTCAAATGTGTATGATCCTTGTCCCCCCCCTAGAGTAATGGTACCTGTGCCACCAGGGTCAGGTTGAGGAATCTGGGCGGTAGAAAACTGTCTTACCAGTCTAAGGGACGATGTGTGGATGAATGTTGAGGTGTGCTGAGTAATGGGGTGTAAGTTCCCTGGGAGGAGGAGCTTGCTGAATCAACGATAATAATGTCCTTCCTTACCCCGCTGAATGTGTTGGATGCATCAAGTCCCCTTACCCCGCTGGTTATGTTTTAGATGTCAGGTGTCGCCCTGGCTGAATTTATGTTGCGTTGTACTGAGACCTGCTGGCGCTGCCGCGGCTCATCGTGTTGTGTTCTAGGTGTCAGGTGTCGCCCTGGCTGAATTTAGGTTGCGTTGTACTGAGACCTGCTGGCGCTGCCGCGGCTCATCTTGTTGTGTTCTAGGTGTCAGGTGTCGCCCTGGCTGAATTTAGGTTGCGTTGTACTGAGACCTGCTGGCGCTGCCGCGGCTCATCTTGTTGTGTTCGTTGTACTGAGACCTGCTGGCGCTGCCGCGGCTCATCGTGTTGTGTTCTAGGTGTCAGGTGTCGCCCTGGCTGAATTTAGGTTGCGTTGTACTGAGACCTGCTGGCGCTGCCGCGGCTCATCTTGTTGTGTTCTAGGTGTCAGGTGTCGCCCTGGCTGAATTTAGGTTGCGTTGTACTGAGGCCTGCTGGCGCTGCCGCGGCTCATCTTGCTGTGTTCGTTGTACTGAGACCTGCTGGCGCTGCCGCGGCTCATCTTGTTGTGTTCATTGTACTGAGACCTGCTGGCGCTGCCGCGGCTCATCTTGTTGTGTTCATTGTACTGAGACCTGCTGGCGCTGCCGCGGCTCATCTTGTGTTGTGTTGTACTGAGACCTGCTGGCGCTGCCGCGGCTCATCTTGTGGGGTTTTAGGTGTCAGGTGTCGCCCTGGCGGAATTCATGTTAAGTTGTATCCCGGACAAGGAAGACCTGCTGGCTCGGCCGCGGCTTGCCTTGGGGAGAGCTGAACGCTTAGTTCCCAGGTGGAAGACCAGTGGAGGGAGGAAGTTCCAAGACTGGTAGGAAGGTGTGTTCTGAGGGTGTTTCTCCTGGGAGAACGCGGAACCTCAGAAGTAGAGGTAGGGTGGGGCATTCTTGCCCGTGACCTCTGGTAAACCTGAGGGTGCGGACCCGAGGTGGAAGGAACCGTGGTAGTCGTGGCTACCCTGAGAAAGGGAGTGGAGAATGGCTGTTGGGGGCCAGGGGTACCGCCCCCCACTTCGGATTAGCAGGGACCAGTGGTATCTGGATGGCTTAGGGCCTGGTCCTAGTCATGGGCAACTAAGGAGTACCAGGTGGGTAGCCTGGTTGGACCTATGTCTTCATTTTTTATTTTTTTTGTTTGTTTTTGTTTTAACTTTTATTATTTTTAATATGGATATGTTTATTGGTCCGGCACTGCGGGCCGCGTCCACGTCCTACCGCCCTGCAGCAGGGAAGTCCATCCCGGTAGTGATTGGTCTCCCCTGCGTTTGGGCTGGGGGGGACATGTGTTGGACTTGGCCCGTCTGGCAGGTCCATCCCTGAAGTTGTGCTTAGTATATGTGACCGGGGGATGGTGAGTCCCCTCCTGAGTGTGTGCGTGGTGAGATTGACCTGCCGCCCATAGGAATGCATGGGGGATGTATGTGGCCCTGGCAGTTCCCGATGCGTGGGGCGTGCCGGGCCGTGTTTGGTATGTGTGCGCTCGTGAGGTTGAATGCTACAAGATGACATATGTGGCATGCGTGTGGCTAGAAGGGAAGGGCCCCTTCTAGACCTTGGTGTGTGTGTGCAGTAGGTGTGCTGGCGCGTGATTGGCTGAAGCCGGCTGGGCCTTCCCCCACCAGGCTGGCCCCACCCCCCCGGGGGTGCGTCCAGTGTCCCTGGCCTGGCCAGCACCAAGAAATTCCTTATAACCAGTTCCAGCTGGTTCTCTCCCTGCCTGCCCCTTTTGGAGACAAAGGGAGCTCCTGTATAAAAGGAGGGTGGGCCCTTTTCTCTCTCTCTTCTTCTTCCTGCTTGGGACCCTACCTGGGTCGTGCTGCTGCTTGGGCTCAGGGAAGGGCGTGCCTCCCTGGGCCCTGCTCTGTTCCTGATCTGCTGGGCTCCTGGGCCTCCTGGGGTCTCTGCTAGCTATGGCCCTAGCGCTTGAGAGCGCTTTCCTGCTAACCTAGCGCCTTGGGGCGCTCATTCCCGCTTCTAGCGCTTGGGAGCGCTTCCCTCTGACCCTAGCGCTTAGAGCGCTGCCTTCTGTCCTGTTGGCGCTTTTGGAGCGCATCCTTCGTGGCACTAGCGCTGTGCGCGCTACCTTCACCAGCCGGTGCTACCCGGCCTTTGCCCTGTTCTGCGGGGTTCTACACCCCCAGCGAGTGCCTACCTCGCGACTGCCCCATTCCCGAGGGGGCCTGACCCTCGTCAATTCCCCCCAAGTCACCGCCGCCGGCCCGGGACCCCTCCGTGAAGCCCTCCCCCGGGCCGCGCTGTGATTGGATGGCGGCCCGGGCTTGGCTCCTGACGTCTCCCCGGGCCGCGCTGTGATTGGACGCCGGCCCGGGGAGCTGTGGAGGCGAGGACCGAAGAGCCGAGTAATGCAGGGGGCAGCGGGAGCCTACTCCGCGCCCCTGCTTGACCCAAGGACTGCCGCGACTTCCCCCCCCGGGGCCCCCAGGAGCGAGAGGGAGCCCCGGAGAGCGGAGAGAGACCGGCGCGCTCGGCGACCGGTGAGTAATGCCGGAGGGGAGGCGGGGCATCGGGCCACATTGCCGGTGGCCGCCCCTCCCCTCCAGCGCGAGCCGAGTGTGCCCAGAGGCCCCCGGGGCCCCCAGTAACGCCGGGTCCCCCGAGGGGGGACCCCGCCTGGCCATACCTTGCCCCCCTGAGCCCCGAGAGGCTCCCTCTACCTGTTTGGTCCCCCGAGCCCGCGAGGCTCCACCCAGATAGTCCCTGAGCCCGAGGAGGCTCCACCACGTGCCCCTGACCCTGCCTGGGCCCCGAGAGGCTCCCTCATGGCCCGAGGGGCCGCCATTGATGTCGGGTCCCCCGAGGGGGGCCCCGCCTGCCCACAGTTGTCCCCCTGAGCCCCGCGAGGCTCCACCACGTGCTCCCCTGTTTCCCTGAGCCCCGCGAGGCTCCACCACGTGCTCCCCTGTTTCCCTGAGCCCCGAGAGGCTCCACCACGTGCTCCCCTGTTTCTCTGAGCCCCGAGAGGCTCCACCATCGCCCTCCTGTCCCCCTGAGCCTGCAAGGCTCCGTCCAAGTCCCTCAGCGGCCCAGCACTTCGTGGGCCGCTGCCACGTTTAGGTTTGCCCGGGCCCTTTCAGGCCCCTTTGGACACCGAGACTCTAAGGCGCCCCTGCCCCAGGATGGTCATCTGGCCTAGGGGGTGCTACGGACTAATATGCATGTGATGCTGAGGATTACTATGTGTTGCCCTGCTGATTGACTATGTGTAGCCCTGCTGATGGGGGCCTCTGTTGTGTTATGTACCTTGTCCCTTCCAGCCTGAGTACCCAATGTCTCATGTATGTGATCCCTGGTCAGAGTGAGTCTACTGCTAGTTCTAGGAAGCTCCCAGGAGATATGTGTTCTAATGCCAGTTCCATCAGATGCGTACCACTGGCAGTGGTCCCTTGGCCCTGCCCTGTACCTTTTCCCTGGTAACCCCTGCCGTGCCTTGAACCCCTTGTAAAGTGTATGTTCCTATGTGTCCTGTCTAATACAAAGACTATTTTCATATATACTTCGTGTGGAGTTCCTTTTGTGGGAGGCCTGGGATGGTGCTGTTGGTGGGTGCGTGCGCAAATGCTTCACACATGTCCTCCGAGATAGGCCTGACTGCCCGCGCCGCGTTACCTAGAGGGCGAGCAGGGGTCGACTTTATATAGGAGTGGCGGTCTCTGACTGGCTGTGGCGCAAGCCCTGGCCGGCCGGGGGTCCCATTTCTTACACCCAGTGACTGCGGCACCGGCCCCGCCCGCCCCTCACCTGGGCCCCTCTCGTCGCCCCTCGGCCGCTTTGTACTGCCATTACCCGTGCCCTGCAGTTGGCCTTGTCAGTGCACCTGACCCCGGCCCGCCAGGGATGCGTGACACTGAGTGGGTCTGGACGCGTTCCCGCCCGTCCCCGGCTGTGGGCGGAGTCCTGCCCCTCGCCCGCAGAGTGCGCTCTAAACTGCAGTCTGTAGTCACAGCAGTGTGCAGAACCATGCCTGGAGCACCTGTAACTACAACAGTACTCAGCACCTGCAGCCCGGGCCACCGCCCACCCCGACCCCCGCCTGCCCGGAGCCTTACCTCAGCCGCCGCTCCTCCCCCGCGCTCCTCATTTCACCGCTCCTCGCCGCTTACCGCTCCTCCCGCCTGTCCGCCGGTCCTCACCGCCATTCTGCCGTTCATCACCGCTCTTCCCCCGGGCCATGTTCGCCGCTCCTCCTCGCGTTCCTGACGTCAGCACGCAGGTCGCGGCCGGCGCTACTTCGAAGGGACTACTTTTTTTTTAATGTTAATTTTTTAAATAACGCATATTTTTATACTTTATATAGCCTATGTCCATCTGCACACCCTGACGATTACAATGATGTATCGGGTTTGTGGATTGGCGCTGTGGTTCCAGAGTTTACCTGCCTCAAAGGTGCAAAGTTCTTCCTTTATAATAGTAGTATAGATATATATATATATATCGTCACATATATGAGTGGCATTAAGTAAAGTAAAACCTTGCTCTCCCTTAGGCCTTACCTTCACAATAATATTGTTCCTGATATTCTTTACACAATATTTTGTCCACACAATATTTTTGACTCAATATTTTGTCTAAACACCGATGGTACGAGTAAAGTTTGACATGCAGGAAGACGGTTCTAGCGCCATGGACGGTTGACCCACCCGTGGTTTATACAGAGACCCTTGAATGGAAAACATCTTGGTAGTGTTAGGAATTGAAGAGTTTGCGGGGTGGAAGCAATGTGATCGCCGATGTAAAGATGCTGGAGTTGTCTAGTGAGCGAAGACCCACAATGGATGGACGGAATGCTGAACAATTCAAAACATTCACCCCCAGTCGAGATCTGGGATAAATCCATCATTCTTTTGCTCACCATTCCACCCCAGTTTAGACCTGGCCATTTGCAAATCTGTCTTGACCCTGTGCCTCATGGGAACAGTACAGCCCGAACTGCCAAGCCAGGTCCTCCCTGGACTGGAAACAAGCATCCTAGGACCGGTTTCGGGGCCTCTTCAGCCAGGATAGCTATTCCAGTGGCACAGTGAGCCCAGGACTCCCGTCTGGGCATACCTGGCGCACTTAGGGCGAGAAAGCAAAGACACACAATTGTCTAGTGAACACATCTGGATTCGCTAAAGACTATGAAGAATGAAGAGAATGGCCCCAATTAAATGTCGATTGGCATTGTCTAGACAGGACAGGCCTAGGACAAAGGAGGCATAAATCCTATGGGCCTCATTTATGAAAAGTGACGCATCGCTGTGTGAAAACAGCGATGCGTCACTTTTCACTGCGCTCTCCTTGCGACACCAATGATGCATCATATTTACAGTATGACGCATCATGGCGCAAGGAGCTACAGATACGTCAGTATTTTCAACGTATCTGAATGGCGCAAAAGTGACGCATTGCTGGAGTGTATCACAAAAGTGACGCAACTCCAGCAATGTGTCCTTTCACATGGGGCAAGCCCCATGTGCAGGGGTTTACAAAGTGACGTATCTACCTAGATGCGTCACTTTGCAAATATGGTGCAACAAGGCACATTTTTTACGCTGCTGGTGTGTCACAAAAAGTGACGCACTGGCGGCTTAAAAGTGACGCACAGCCTCATAAATGAGGCCCTATGTGCGAACCCCAGATTTGGAAAAATAATACTCAATGCTCACATCGTTAACACAGAGGATTATTTAGTGTGCTACAGCATTTAAAGCTAATGTCCTGCTGTGCTGACATTTACAAACTATGGTATGGAATCATGGAGCCTGTATTATTGACACCCACAAGGACCATCATTTTCAATCGAGGTCGGTGTTGTGAGTGCACTTTGCAGAAGTCAGGACAACTGGGGCCCATGATTTACCTGCTCTGTAGATGTTGAAGGGATGCCAAACTCTAGAGCTCCCAGTCCAGCACGTGATTTGCCCTTAATTTCGCCTGTCTGATGAGAGCCCCTCAAAGCTGGATCCATGACAATTTTCAGGTCAACCTTCAGTTAAATAGTGGATTTCCATTTAGGATACCTGCATGAAAATATATCTCATGTTGTTGTGCTGAACATTTCGGCCTTCCAGCACCTCAATTGGGCACATCTTAATTACATGTGTTTTAAAAGTAGGAACTACTTGAGAGTAACTTGTTGGCGAGTGGGGTGGACAAACAAAATAATATTGAGGGAAGCTATCAAATATGGAGAAAGGAACCGAAAGAGACAAAAAAATCCATTTGGTCATAAGCAAAGCGCTGACCCAAAGACTACTCTGTGAAATGTACTGTAGGTGTTTGGTTACAGAGAGCTAAAGCTTTCCGCCGGGGCTTTGAGACCTAAAAAAGGCAAGATATAATGAAAAATATAAACCCTATCAATATCCTGGAAACATGAAAAAAGGTTTTTAGTTTTTTTTTTCATATTACCAAAAGAGAAAAAGCTAAATAGATTTCAGAAGGCACAGAATTGCAGAGTGGAGGACCAGCAGATGAGAAAGAATTAGCGGACAGCTTGACCCTGTGATATATTATATGCCAATTTATGGCACATCTGGACTAACCTGAGAGGTTTGTGGCCAAGAATATATAATGTCCCTGTATGAGTACCTCAAAAGTGATGCATCATAGCTTTAAAGAAATATGAAAACTGTGAGGATGACCAAAATAAATGGGAATGATGAGGACTAATGTGATCACTTGGGTGAATCTGGGAAACAAAATGAGACAGAGTGAAGAACAACGTTAAGTAAAGTGGGGGCATATTTGCAACAGGCAGCGATAATTATCGCTGACCTTGTATACCACATTATTTTCTATCGCTGGAATATTTCGCCAGGCTAGCGTTGTATTAACAACGTTTAGCGCCATGGCGATGAATATTCCAGCGATAACGCCCTTTTCCATGGAACATCGCTGGTTTTTCAGCGATGTTCCATGTAAAACGGCGATATGCTTGATAATACGACCCTGTGGTCGTATTACATGAATCCCCCTCCCATGTTAGGTATCCCTTAGTCAGGAATGTAACAGACGTTAAATTCCTGCATTACGGCATACTTAGCGCGATTAAAATAATCGCTTCCCCACCTTGTAAATATCACAATGCTGCCTTCGCGATATTTACCCATGTTGTTTCCACAGACACGCCTACTTTGCATCTCATTAGCGATGCGAAGTTAGGCATGCTGGAAACGTAGCAAAATCAGCAAAACACTGATAAGGCGATAAAATTATCGCCACTTTTCGACCGAAAACGGCCGCAAAAGCGTTGATAATTTTATATCACCGCCTTGTTAATATGCCCTGTGGTGAATAAGGGCCTGATTACGACCTAGGCAGTCTTACCGCCAGCCCGCCGCGGTCCAGAAAACACCACCATTCCAGCGACATCCCGCCTGCTCTATTATGAGTGTCCTGCGGGGCTGCTGGTGTGTGTGTGGCAGAGTCATGGCGGTGGCACACTTTAGCTCTGGAAATTAGCTGGAAGTCTATTGTTGGCCATACTACAGTGCCTCCAGCCATTCAGGAGCACTATTTCCTTGCGTTCTGTTGAGCAAGTGAAACATTGCGCGCATCCGACCTGAATTCATTGGAATTGGAAGGCACTACATGAGCACCAGCTACATTACACATGGGTACATTCGCCAATAATTTGGCTAATTACCTGCCTTTCTGCCGACTCTCGCCTGGCGGTGTCCCTGCCAAGTACAGGTCAGCGGAAAGGACGATCCTAACCAGGCTGGCTGGGAGCTCCACGGGACCAATCTATGGGTCACCTCGGCCGCTGTGCAAGCAGAAATGTCGGCAGAGGCAGCGGTCCTGAGGCAGTGGTCCCGCTCACTTCCTGATAAGGCAGTTAGACTGCCAGGGAAGCGTGCGTGAGGACCAGGGCTTGAGTCGGGGTACCACGCGGGTGGACGGCGTTGCCCCACTTATTTTACCGGAGGGACGCCATCCCCCCTGCCAAACAGCTGGACTTCACTCTTTGGCCTCTCTGGGACGAGGAGCTCCGCACCTTTCGTTATGTCACTTCCTGTCGTGGCGTCACTTCCGGTGACAGCGTCCCCCCACTTCTTTTTTTACGACTTGTGCCCTGGTGAGGACCACTGAAAAAGCGACGGTTGGACTCTTCCTGCTGTCATCGTAATCAGGCCCTAAGCATGTAGATCCCACAAGAGCATGTGACAGACACACAGACTCCAAAGACTGAACCACAAGTCAAAAGACAGAGATGGAGAGAAAAGATATGATGCACCTTAAATGATGCTAACACTACAGACTCCAACTTAATAATGTAAGAATTATAACGTATAAGTGTCAGATTTCTCTTGTCTGTGAGTTTGACGGAAGTGGCATTACTTCCTGCATGCTCCAAGATGCTCCACTTTCATTAGTTTACATAGCTTACAATGCACTAGTCATGAACTTGAGTGAAATGTGCATAATGTTCTTAGGGGCAGGATGATTATTGGATGACACCGCAGAGGACGGCGCGGTTCGTGACAAATCTATCATTACTCTGAAGGATTTCATGGTTCATGACAAAGGGATACTCTATCATCACACTGAAGGATTTCATGGTAGTTGAGAACATTTAAAATATAAAGTAAAGCCCTATAAGAGAACCAACATCCCAACAAAGGAGATCCCACTAAAGAAGGCATCGGAAAAATCCCAATCTTGGAAGGTTCATGCTTTAGAAAGTGGTGAGACAGCCATCCCTATATGAATCTGAGACATTTTTGCAGGTGAGTGAATATCATACACTGATGGCTCTGTAAGACAATGCTGCGTATCATAAAGTGTTTTTTGTGGAATGGAGTGTCATTATTGTGCTGCTTTCCAGACACACCTGCACACTGCAGTCGATCTTCCTTTAGCTGCATACAGATTCAAAATGTTAGGCTGCAAGATTGCTCATGGTGGTACTCAACGAGGCATACCGAATTGGGTGGAACCTGGATTTTACATCTGGATACATTATGTATTAATAGAAATAAAAGAGGAGAACCAAACGAGGACAAGCAAGATCCTCATTTGTAGAGATAGAAGAGAGGGCCATCCTTTTGCTGATTTAGGAGAAGTATCCTTAGACCCCCCGCTATGGAGACTGAATACATGAAATCTATCTACAATGGAAGTGACCAACATCAGTTCCCACAATCCTGTTGGTATGAGTCCAACTGGTGCAGCAGCAGGGGCATTATGTGATGCAACTGTGCGACTTTGTTGGCCGGTGTTTTTACACCATTTGAGTCCCAACCTGGAAGCTCATTCCTGGATATCAAGCGGCCTGTGGTCACCATGCTCTGATGGTAGGCTTGCAGTTTGAACAAACTTGAAGATGTGAGTGGTTGGTGCGACTAGGTCAATTAATCAATTGTGTTGGCCAGTGGGGTGCGACTAGGCCAATTAATTCATCATGTTGGTCACTGGAAACTGTTCTAAAACTAAAGATCAGGAGATGAGGTGGGAGAGTAAGGTACTGGGTTCATATCACAAACAACTGTTCTTCATGGAAAGGGGAGGCTATGATTGAATAGAATATCCCAGACATGGAAGGGAAACAAAAACAGAATTATAGGCCAGACACATGGATGCACCAGCAGGCAGAAACAAGCTTTTAAATTCAGTCTCAATGTAAGGCTTCTACTTGGGCATTCAAGTAGGGAGAGAAGTAGGTAGGAGGACATGAGGTGCCAGAACTACTTTGACGGAGAACTTGGAACGCGATGATTATGGTGAGGATTCTGCATTAGGTCATACGACTGCTCTAAAACTCAACTCAACTCAACTTTGCCGCATGCCTAGTGCATCACCAGTGTCACTTTAGCGACACCAAAGATAGGGTGCAACACAAAATGCTCACTCTGGTATTGGATCTAGCCCTGATCTCTTGACTGGGTGAGAGTACTCTGCTTAATTCAGAGACTCTGTCCATCACCACCCCTTGTTGTAAATTATTTTGTCCACCCTAAGCGTGGAAGGGTATACTCAGATGTGAGTCCCTTGCTCATTGCACCATCAGGATTCAAGCAAGCCGGGCCGAAGACGCCTGAAATGGCAGAAACCGGTCCCCGGAAGCTTGTTTCCTTCCCAGTGTAAGAATTGGCTTTTGTAGTCTGGTCTGCCCTGTTCCCATGATGCACTGGGCCAGGGACAGACTAGTTTGCATACAGCCAGGTTCTGAAACTGGGATGGTGCAATGAGCTAAAAAACGGTGTTGGATCTAGCCCTGATCTCTTGACTGGGTGAGAGTACTCTGCTTAATTCAGAGACTCTGTCCATCACCACCCCTTGTTGTAAATTATTTTGTCCACCCTAAGCGTGGAAGGGTATACTCAGATGTGAGTCCCTTGCTCATTGCACCATCAGGATTCAAGCAAGCCGGGCCGAAGACGCCTGAAATGGCAGAAACCGGTCCCCGGAAGCTTGTTTCCTTCCCAGTGTAAGAATTGGCTTTTGTAGTCTGGTCTGCCCTGTTCCCATGATGCACTGGGCCAGGGACAGACTAGTTTGCATACAGCCAGGTTCTGAAACTGGGATGGTGCAATGAGCTAAAAAACGGTGTTGGATCTAGCCCTGATCTCTTGACTGGGTGAGAGTACTCTGCTTAATTCAGAGACTCTGTCCATCACCACCCCTTGTTGTAAATTATTTTGTCCACCCTAAGCGTGGAAGGGTATACTCAGATGTGAGTCCCTTGCTCATTGCACCATCAGGATTCAAGCAAGCCGGGATGAAGACGCCTGAAATGGCAGAAACCGGTCCCCGGAAGCTTGTTTCCTTCCCAGTGTAAGAATTGGCTTTTGTAGTCTGGTCTGCCCTGTTCCCATGATGCACTGGGCCAGGGACAGACTAGTTTGCATACAGCCAGGTTCTGAAACTGGGATGGTGCAATGAGCTAAAAAACGGTGTTGGATCTAGCCCTGATCTCTTGACTGGGTGAGAGTACTCTGCTTAATTCAGAGACTCTGTCCATCACCACCCCTTGTTGTAAATTATTTTGTCCACCCTAAGCGTGGAAGGGTATACTCAGATGTGAGTCCCTTGCTCATTGCACCATCAGGATTCAAGCAAGCCGGGCCGAAGACGCCTGAAATGGCAGAAACCGGTCCCCGGAAGCTTGTTTCCTTCCCAGTGTAAGAATTGGCTTTTGTAGTCTGGTCTGCCCTGTTCCCATGATGCACTGGGCCAGGGACAGACTAGTTTGCATACAGCCAGGTTCTGAAACTGGGATGGTGCAATGAGCTAAAAAATGGTGTTGGATCTAGCCCTGATCTCTTGACTGGGTGAGAGTACTCTGCTTAATTCAGAGACTCTGTCCATCACCACCCCTTGTTGTAAATCACTCTGGTATTCAAGGCCCGCATGGTATGAATATTGCAGATATGTCTTTAAGGGGGTGTTTGCTGGTGCTCGTGTGGCTCTTGCATGTTGTTACAAGGTGAAGGAAATGACTGCAATGGTTTGTGTTGCTTTGCGCTGCGCTATACCTTCTTAAATAACCTCCTCAAGGATATCAGGCATGCATAAATACACTAATTTTTAGGTCTCGCTGAATCAGCGCGCATGCACTGCTTGGAGAGATATTTAGTAGTGGCTTTTGGAAGGGCTCACAAAGCGACCACCAGCTTGCGCTCACGCGCTTCTGCAAGTGCATCCCTTGCGTGCTTTAGTGCGTCATCGCGATGACTTTCTCTTTCATGGCCGTGCGGCGTTACTATTACTGCCGCGCGGCCAATGCTTGTTTTCTTTAGTACACTAACTTTCTGCTTTCTCTTATCTATCTACCTTCTTCCCATCGCCACACTGCCCTATATAAAACGTTATAAATAAATAAATAAATGTTAGCTTTATCCTTCTCTCCCTCATTTTTATATTCTTTTATTCTTACCTTCCCTCCCTAACTTGACATACATATTTCGCTCACACTCCTCCCCAGCTCTCTTCCTTCTCCCCAGACTTCTTTTTATTATGATTTTCCTCCTGCCTACCCTCCTCTCCCCCTGCCCCGTTGTTACACTCGCTCCCAATCCCCGCTGCCGCCAACTGATCCAAGGGCCCAGTGCACCCTAAGGACGTCCTTGGAATTCCGCCGCTGCTTTCTCTGCGCGTCGGCCGCGTGCAGTGAGCGATAAAAACCTCCCCCGAATGCGCACCGTAAATTAATCTCCACTCCTGGGCCGTGGATTCGGTCCCTGCAGCACCATAATGAGATGTAATTCCAACAGAAGGGGAGGGAGAGGTTACTCTTAATGTATGCAAATTAGGCAGTATGCAAATTAGGCAACAAATAAATTGCTGTGTGTTTAAAAATCCTACAGATATATGCTACTAAGAACAGATGAGCAGCGCCCAGTCACAATGATTTCACAGACTTTTCCCCAGGGGCCTTTCTGTGAAGTGATGAGGAGCACGAGTGACCAGATGATCGGTCCCATCTATAAAAGTCTGTCCCTCAATGGTGAAGCATCATCGGTCAAGCACGGTGTGAATGGGGCGGCTACCTTTTCAATGCTCTCCATTGTTTAGTTAACCACAGGGCAGAACTTAATTTGGTCGGCATTGACACTGAATTGTCAGCGCTAAACAAAGCAAAGAGTTAAATAACATGACAAGCATTGGCAAAACCAATAGGTTTTGCATATGCGCGACATACCGGCGCTGTGCAACATATTTAAAAATAGTTGACAGCAGAGCACGCTGCTATACCGCATGGCTCAAACCAAATAAAAACAAAGCGCTGTAGCACGGCCAGGGTGTACCGCAACATAGCTCTTTTTTTTGGTTTACTTTAAGCAAATATAAACTGCATCACTTGCTGTTGTGCAACATCTTAAAAAAAATATTAACAAAGCCAAATAACTCTGCGGAACTTATTTGTCTTTGTTAAAATGTTTTTTAAAGACTTGCACAACAGCGCAACTGAAGTCCAACATGACTCAAAAGAAATAAAAATTAAGCGGTATGGAGTGTTGACAGAGTCATAGCGCTTTTGTTTGTTTACTTTAATTCATGTTGCACACCAAGTGCACAGGTGTGGCGTTACGTTCAGAACTGGTGCCTGCGGAACCAGGTTCTAGTCTTTGTGTCGGTTCAACATCCTGTGTTTCTGGGCAAATGACAAACTCACCATGCCTAAAAATCAAACAAGCATTTACAATGCAATGGTCTCGGCATCATTAAAGGTAGAGCTATTGGCATTGCTCATGACATTTCTTTTTTTTTCTTTAAATCATAAATAAATGGCATTGTCATTTACATTGCCAATACACCGCACTCTGCACTCAACAGCACACAGCACTCAACAGCACACACCACTCTGCACTCAACAGCAAACACCACTCTGCACTCAACAGCACACACCACTCTGCACTCAACAGCACACACCACTCTGCACTCACTACTCTGCACTCGCTACTCTGCACTCACTACTCTGCACTCCCTACTCTGCACTCCCTACTCTGCACTCCCTACTCTGCACTCCCCACTCTGCACTCACTACTCTGCACTCACTACTCTGAACTCACTACTCTGCACTCACTACTCTGCACTCACTACTCTGCACTCACTACTCTGCACTCCCTACTCTGCACTCCCTACTCTGCACTCCCTACTCTGCACTCCCTACTCTGCACTCACTACTCTGCACTTACTACTCTGCACTCACTACTCACTCCTCTGCACTCACTACTCACTACTCTGCACTCCCTACTCTGCACTCCCTACTCTGCACTCCCTACTCTGCACTCACTACTCTGCACTCACTACTCACTACTCTGCACTCACTACTCACTACTCTGCACTCACTACTCACTACTCTGCACTCACTACTCTGCACTCACTACTCTGCACTCACTACTCACTACTCTGCACTCACTACTCACTACTCTGCACTCACTACTCACTACTCTGCACTCACTACTTTGCACTCACTACTCTGCACTCACTACTCTGCACTCACTACTCTGCACTCACTACTCTGCACTCACTACTCACTACTCACTGCTCTGCACTCACTACTCTGCACTCACTACTCACTACTCTGCACTCACTACTCACTACTCACTACTCACTACTCTGCACTCACTACTCTGCACTCACTACTCTGCACTCACTGCTCTGCACTCACTGCTCTGCACTCACTACTCTGCACTCACTACTCTGCACTCACTACTCACTACTCTGCACTCACTACTCTGCACTCACTACTCACTACTCTGCACTCACTACTCACTACTCTGCACTCACTACTCTGCACTCACTACTCTGCACTCACTACTCTGCACTCACTACTCTGCACTCACTACTCTGCACTCACTACTCACTACTCTGCACTCACTACACACTACTCACTACTCAGCACTCACTACTCACTACTCTGCACTCACTACACACTACTCTGCACTCACTACACACTACTCTGCACTCACTACTCACTACTCTGCACTCACTACTCACTACTCCGCACTCACTACTCTGCACTCACTACTCTGCACTCACTACTCTGCACTCCCTACTCTGCACTCCCTACTCTGCACTCCCTACTCTGCACTCCCTACTCTGCACTCACTACTCTGCACTTACTACTCTGCACTCACTACTCACTCCTCTGCACTCACTACTCACTACTCTGCACTCCCTACTCTGCACTCCCTACTCTGCACTCCCTACTCTGCACTCACTACTCTGCACTCACTACTCACTACTCTGCACTCACTACTCACTACTCTGCACTCACTACTCACTACTCTGCACTCACTACTCTGCACTCCCTACTCTGCACTCCCTACTCTGCACTCCCTACTCTGCACTCCCCACTCTGCACTCACTACTCTGCACTCACTACTCTGAACTCACTACTCTGCACTCACTACTCTGCACTCACTACTCTGCACTCACTACTCTGCACTCCCTACTCTGCACTCCCTACTCTGCACTCCCTACTCTGCACTCCCTACTCTGCACTCACTACTCTGCACTTACTACTCTGCACTCACTACTCACTCCTCTGCACTCACTACTCACTACTCTGCACTCCCTACTCTGCACTCCCTACTCTGCACTCCCTACTCTGCACTCACTACTCTGCACTCACTACTCACTACTCTGCACTCACTACTCACTACTCTGCACTCACTACTCACTACTCTGCACTCACTACTCTGCACTCACTACTCTGCACTCACTACTCACTACTCTGCACTCACTACTCACTACTCTGCACTCACTACTCACTACTCTGCACTCACTACTTTGCACTCACTACTCTGCACTCACTACTCTGCACTCACTACTCTGCACTCACTACTCTGCACTCACTACTCACTACTCACTGCTCTGCACTCACTACTCTGCACTCACTACTCACTACTCTGCACTCACTACTCACTACTCACTACTCACTACTCTGCACTCACTACTCTGCACTCACTACTCTGCACTCACTGCTCTGCACTCACTGCTCTGCACTCACTACTCTGCACTCACTACTCTGCACTCACTACTCACTACTCTGCACTCACTACTCTGCACTCACTACTCACTACTCTGCACTCACTACTCACTACTCTGCACTCACTACTCTGCACTCACTACTCTGCACTCACTACTCTGCACTCACTACTCTGCACTCACTACTCTGCACTCACTACTCACTACTCTGCACTCACTACACACTACTCACTACTCAGCACTCACTACTCACTACTCTGCACTCACTACACACTACTCTGCACTCACTACACACTACTCTGCACTCACTACTCACTACTCTGCACTCACTACTCACTACTCCGCACTCACTACTCTGCACTCACTACTCTGCACTCACTACTCTGCACTCACTACTCTGCACTCACTACTCACTACTCTGCACTCACTACTCACTACTCTGCACTCACTACTCACTACTCTGCACTCACTAATCTGCACTCACTACTCTGCACTCACTACTCACTACTCTGCACTCACTACTATGCACTCACTACTCTGCACTCACTACTCACTACTCTGCACTCACTACTCACGACTCTGCACTCACTACTCACGACTCTGCACTCACTACTCACGACTCTGCACTCACTACTCACTACTCTGCACTCACTACTCACCACTCTGCACTCACCACTCTGCACTCCCTACTCTGCACTCCCTACTCTGCACTCCCTACTCTGCACTCACTACTCTGCACTCACTACTCTGCACTCACTACTCTGCACTCACTACTCACCACTCTGCACTCACTACTCACTACTCTGCACTCCCTACTCTGCACTCCCTACTCTGCACTCCCTACTCTGCACTCCCTACTCTACACTCACTACTCTGCACTCACTACTCACTACTCTGCACTCACTACTCACTACTCTGCACTCAAGTCAAGTCAAAATCCACTTTATTCGATTAATTAAAATCATAAAAGTATTCTACAACATATATCATACATTCAAAATGTCTTAAAATCAATTAATACGGTATTAAACATTAAGTGGAATTAAAAAACAAGTTAAAAGGGCATTATTTACACAAAATTCATTACAGTTTGCGCTCAACAGTACAGTAGACATGAATTTAGGTATCTGTCCTCAATTGTAATTCCAATCTTAACCTTGATCTCTTACATCTAACAGATGCAGCCAAAAAACTAGCAGTGCAATACATAATTACAGGGGAATTCATCATCTGTAAATATAACAGTGCAAGCTTGTAATGCGTGAAACCCATCTCCTTCAGGATTGGTTTTAAATATCGAATGCGAGGTTCACAATAAAAAGAACAGAAGAACAAAAAATGCGCATTATCCTGGGTGGAAAAACCATCACATTTACATGGGGACGACTCCTCAAGCTTACACCAATCTTTCTCGTCCCACAGAACCATATATATTTGATTAAAGCGGAACTTAGACAGTAACCACCTATGAAAAGAATTAGTGACCACTGCCAGGTAAGGAGCCAATTCAAATGATAGGGTTATCATTACATGTGCCCTCACTGAGGGTTTACATAGCTCATCCGCTTCGCGCTCGGCCGTACGTAACCTGATGAAATTGGTCTTCACCCACAATAAGTCAGCTTTACACAGGGAATCCGGACTATCAAAGATTTCAGGGCGTCCCAGCTTTGCGGCCAGGGACTCAACATATGACAACCACTGAATATCCCTCCTGTGGTCTAATTTAAGACAATCTTTAATGATCCTGTGGTTAAGGCTAAGGTTCGGATTTAGCCAGAGCTTAATCCACATCAGACGCGGAGCTAGATTAATTATATCTAGAATATAACCCAGACCCAGCTCAAGATGTAAAGAATGAGTAGCAGTCGACTGGGGTAGTCCCAGCAAAGAATGAAGACATTTGTTTTCCTCTATCTGAATGCATTTAAAATTAACATATCCCCAGACTGCAGCCCCGTATCTAGCAATCGCGGCGGTCTTGGCTTTGTAAATGGCCAGGATAGCCTCGATTGGTTTTCCGCCCAATCTCTTTGCGAACCCCAGGATTGCAGAGTATGAACTTCTCACCGCGTTCGCTTTTGATGTTAACTGCGGTGTCCAAGTTCCCCTTTGATCAAAAATAACTCCCAAATAAGTAAAAACTTTAACGCTTGTGATGACCTCACCTTCGCAGAAGAAGGTTTTTTCTTTAAATTTGCCGCATCCTGCTGACATAGTGTGCGATTTATTCTTATTAACCACCAGGTCAAGACTGGACATAAAGTTACCGAATGAGTCAAGTAACTTTTGCAGGGCAATTGGGGTCCTGGCTATTAGCACCGCATCATCGGCATAGAGGAGCACCGGAATTGGTGCACCCCCCATGCTCGGAATATCCTTTGTGGCTGCCATTAAGTCATCCTCCAAAGAGTTCACGTATAACGTGAATAACATTGGCGCCAGTATACATCCCTGACGGACCCCTCTCGTTGATCTAAAGCTCTCCGTACACTTTCCGTCAGATGTCATTCTGATGCGGGCTCTCAGATCTTTATGGAGCTCCGCCAGAAAGTGTACCAAGGAGCTATCGAGGCCCATCTTCAAAAGCATTGCCCACAGTCTAGATCTATTGACAAGATCAAAGGCTGTGGACAAGTCCATGAAGCCAAGGAATATACTTCCCCCTTTTGCTCTAGTATATTTGGAAATTATGAGGTGGAGATTGAGGCATTGATCCTCTGTACTCCTCCCTGTCCTAAATCCATATTGTGCCTCGGACAGAATATTATTCCCCTTGGCCCAAGCGGCTATTCTCACCAGGACAACCTTCCCTAAAATTTTTACCGAGGAGTCCAGCAACGATATTGGTCTGTAGCATCTTGGGTCTGCTCTCTGCCCTTTTTTAAATATTGGTACTATCGTAGCTAAAGACCAGGTCTGAGGGAATCCCACTGCAGCAGAAGCATTAAAAACTTTCAATAAAATATTGGCCCAAAACAGCGGATTTGCCTTAAACATATCCGCTGGCACTCCATCGGGACCCGGGGCCTTACGTCCTGCCGTGTCCTCTATAGCTCTAAGTACCTCAATTATATCAAAACTCACGGGCTCCAGGGGTATCTCAGTAGTAGGGACTACAAAGGGTTCCAGCTCCCTATTACTATCATAAATTTTTTCAAAATGGCTAAGCCAGTCTTCCTCTGATATATTAAGTTCCAGTGCAGAGTTTTGGTCACCTGAAAGTAGGGGAGTGTTAATAATTGACCAAAACTTAGCACTGTTTTTTAGGGTGGCTTTATCCATTAATTCTTCCCAAGCATTACTCTTTAGTTCGTTTTTGCGCAATTTAGTGGCCATAGTAAAATCCTTTCTTAATTGCGAAACTAGCGCTTTGTCCCTTGGGCGAATATTCAGTGCTTTCTTAAGGCGGTTATGTGCTTTACTACAATTATTATCGAACCAGCCTTTCACCGATTTATGTTTACCCCCCTGGCTTTTAGCTGTGAGGCTAGTAGCCACGAACCGGCAAATACCTTCAAAGGAGGATATAACCTCCTTGTTCCCAGCTAACGGGTTGGCACACACATTAAGCTCTTCAGAAACTGAAGAGGATACATTTAAGAAAAAATGTTCAGGTACTACCATTTCCCATTTGATTCTTCTCCCCTGATCCTTAACCTTTAATGGCAATATAGACCGGGGGGTATCAGATGATTTTAACAAGAAAGAGCTATTTACTAGCTCCAACCTCAAAGGATTATGATCACTCATTGGCATAGCGATTGCATTATATGAAATCACATAATTAAGGAAACCTAATGAAACAAAAATAAAATCAATTATCGAATCACTAGCCCTTCCCGTGTAAGTGGCAACCCGTGTACTCTTATCATAGAACTCTGGTTCGTACAACTCATTTTCCCGTAATAAATTTTCGAGCACCAAACCCTTCTGTGTATGTTCTAGGTGAGGGGGGGAAACACTATCAGGCCCATCTTCATCCGCTAAAGCACAATATGAACACAAATGTACATTAAAATCGCCCATTAATATAAATCGACACAAAGTGGTTTGTTTGTCCTTGTAAAGACTTAAAAAATCTGCTAACCATGCAAAATGCACAGTTTCTGGGTGACCGTTCGGTGCATTATAACAATTAACAAGAAGCGATTTACAGCCATCATCCAAATTTATCTCTAGGATAAGGAAATTGTGAGAGGCACAGTCAATCAGAGTAATTTTGCCCTTGATGTTCACCGATACCAGCGTCAAAAGACCTCCTTTATTCCGGCCTGCGGGGGAAGGCAAGGCAGGTACAAAATAAGAAGTAAAGCCATCCAACCAATAGTCACACTCTATGTCCCAAGTCTCTTGAATAGCAATGATATCATGGAGCTTTACAAAGTTCTCCCAAATTGGGTCTCCCTTCTTCGACCGTAAACCAGCAATATTCCAGGATAACAATCTGACCGTATCCCCTTTAACTGTTGTGATCTCAGTTGAACTATTACAGTCCACAACAGAAGAAGGTACAGGAACCGTAGGTGTTGATTCCACTGTAACGTCGTCCGCTGTACCCTCTCCGGCACCACGTCAATCGCAAAGATCAAGACCTGAGAGAGCGTCGAATCTGTTGTGAGTTGCAATAGGGGGTCCAAAAGTAAAGAGATTATCGCATCCCTGAAACGGTCTTTGAATAGCCGATCTTGGCCCCACCGGGGTAAATGGACTCAGTCTTTGCCTGGGCGAAGAGGCTAAATTGACATGATTGTAAAAATACCCTAACGGGCGCACTTGAATACCATTGCTGTCCTCCATCAGTGATGCTGCCCGTAGGAGGACTGTGGCCACATGTTGTGGGTATTTAAAATTCACAACCACACAATCACCTCTACAAGTTTTCCTCGAGGGACCAATCCAATTTACCCTCCTGGTCGTGATAATGTCTCCGGCAAATTTAGTAGGGAAACCACATTTGGAACTCAGCCAAGCCACCACTTTGTTTTTGAGGGAATCATGAGCTTCCTCGTGTGGTTCGGTTGAGCCTGGGATATAAACTGGGGCATTTGCCAACACAATGACATAGGGGGCGCAATCCGGGGGTAGATTAGTAGAGTTGTTGCGCCTACTTTGTATGGCATTTGTATTATGTGAGAGACCTGGCCTCTGCTGTCTCGCAGCCGTGTCTACTGGCAAGGGACAAGTAGCTGAAGGGACAATAAGTTTGTTATCCGCCCTGTTAACCTGAGGGATTGTTGGACAGGCCACATGAAGGGCTCGCTCCCTCCCCGCAGGACAGGGCCCGGGCCACCGTCAGCGCCATTGCCCGGCCCAGCCGCCATCTTGGACACGGCACCACGCGGCCGCGCGGCCTCAGCCCGACCCCAACCCTGGGCCTGGCCAGGCCCCGACATCCCGGCACCACCCTCCACCCAGGAGGTGAACGGCCCACTTGGCAGGTCAATGGGAGTACGAAGTGTCGATGGCTCTCCCCCGCCAGGTGCCGAGCACCCCCAGCCTCCTTGGGCGCTGGCTCCGCCCCCCTGCTGGGTGTCTGGACTCCCTCATCCCAGACCTCCCGACCTCCAAGAACGAGGGTCCGGACATCAAAGGGCGCCAGACCTATAACTGAGGCAGCCCCAGGACAGGAAGGCAGTTGTATCCTGGAGTCGAGAGACACCGAGAAGAACTCATCCTTGACGGACTGCTGGCGCTGCCACAGCCCTGCCTTGTGAACTATTGTCCTGCCTGCTGGCGCTGCCGCGGCCCTCTGCAACCTTCATCCTCGTGGGACCTGCTGGCGCTGCCGCGGCCCTCTGCAACCTTCATCCTCGTGGGACCTGCTGGCGCTGCCGCGGCCCTCTGCAACCTTCATCCTCGTGGGACCTGCTGGCGCTGCCGCGGCCCTCTGCAACCTTCATCCTCGTGGGACCTGCTGGCGCTGCCGCGGCCCTCTGCAACCTTCATCCTCGTGGGACCTGCTGGCGCTGCCGCGGCCCGTTGTAACCTTCATCCTCGTTGGGACCTGCTGGCGCTGCCGCGGCCCGTTGCCACCTACGACCTCTTCGGGCCCTGCCGGCGCTGCCGCGGTCTGACCCATCCGAACACCGAGCTCGAGGATTGTGAGCTATCACCGTTACACCTCCGTACCCGTGGGTACCAAGACTGTCCCGCTACCCCCTTCCCTTACTAGAGACTAGAATTGAGAGGATCATCGTGTCCTGATCGCCTTGTATCGTACCACTCTACTACCAGAAGTGCCTATAAAAGGTGTTACCCTGATCTTTGTGTGGTGTCCATCTGTGGGGGGGAAGTTACCTGTCTGTGCGATCACTGTGCTCGGCCGACCCTTCAGGTCTCCGTCTAACATTGGTGGCTAGCGGCGCGATCCGAACCAACGCGTACCGTACAGACAGTAACTCACCCTACGACTAAAACCACAATGACGACCAAAGAGAGCGGATCGGCGGAGAAGTTCCAGATGGAAAAGCTGGAAGAATACAACCACCGAGAGCTCAAACAATTTTGCATGGACTTAGGCATTGCTACCACCGGGCTAAGCACAAAAGAAGACTTCAAAAACGCCCTAGAGGCCTGGACAGAGACAAATACCGCAACCCCCCGGGACCCCGCAGCCCCGGAAGTCAACACCACCCGGACGGAGGAACGGAGAACAGGCCCCTCCCATGAGGAGATCCAAGAGCGGGAAAAAAATTGATTACACGAGTTAGACTTGGCACGACTCAGATTAGACGGAGAATTGAAACTGGCGGAACAAAAAATAAACTTAGAACACTTACGGCTCAGAGAAGAGCGAGAGGAAAAACAGAGACAGAGAGACCTCGAAGAAAAAAGACTGGCATACGAGCACGAGTGCAAACTAGCGGAGATAGAAATACGCAAACTGAACAAAAACCTAGGGGTGCCCGAGCAACCGCACTCCCCGGGTCCTACCGAGCAGAAGGTCCACATCCCCAAGGATGTGGTCCGAGAATATCACCGGAACGACGACATACAGCAGTGGTTCAAGGCCTATGAGATTGCCATGACCGCCCACCGAGTCGCTCGAAGTGACTGGGGAGCCGGTCTATGGGGGAGATTCGTCAACGAGGGTCGTGATGCCCTGCTGCAACTTCCGGACCATCAAATGACGTCCTATGACCACATGAAGGCCGCCCTCCTCAGTCGATATGGACTTACACCCGAAATGTACCGCCAGAGGTTCCGCAACTGCACCCGGATCCCAGGTACGACGTGGTTGGAATACGTGAACTATTTCAGCCGAGCCTTCGAGGGGTGGATCAAGGGTAACAACGTAACCACTTACGAACAACTCTTCAATCTCATTGTGTGGGAGCACCTCTCCAACAACTGCCTTGTCGAGCTCAGGCAGCACCTCCTCGACAGTAAATTGACTGAACCCCGGCAGCTCGCCACCGAGGCTGACCGGTGGGAGAGCACCCGAGTGGCCCGGAGTGGGCCGAATGAGCAGAACAGAACCAACCAAGGTCACCATCGTCCCCGAGGAGGAGGAGGAGGCCCGGGCCGGGGCAGAGACGCCGCCCCGGCCACACCCACTAACGCCACCCCGGCCCCAGCAGGCCGGGGAAACCCCCTGATGCGCCCGGGGTTCCGAGCTAACGTGACGTGTCATCGATGCCAGCGAGTCGGCCACTATGCCAGTGACCCGACCTGCCCGAAGAACCAGGCCCCCGGGCCCCGCCAAATGGCGGCCGCCACCCTGGGAGAAGAACAAGTCTCCGAAGACACGGAGACCTATGAGTCGGAGCAGTTCGAGTGGGAACCCGCCGCCATGACCCTGGCATGCCTAGGAGGAAGAGACATGGTCCCGCGGACTCCCCTGCCCGCCAACACTCGGAAGTACAGCCAATGGGTGAGCATCAATGGGCGCAAGGCCGAGGCCCTGCGTGACACCGGGGCCAGTGTGACGGCCGTCCGCTGTCACCTGGTAACCCCGGAACAAATCCTACCAAACGTACTTTGCCCCGTCCGATCGGCAGATAACTCAGAGAGCCTGTGTCGGATGGCCTGCGTCCCCTTCGAATGGGGAGGAGTGTCCGGCATGCTGAAAGTAACTGTCCGTGACGATGCCCCCGTAGACTGCCTCCTGGGGAACGATCTCGAGAGCTCCCCGTGGGCCGCTGTGGAAAGAAGAGAGCATCTGGGGATGTTGGGTCTCCCGGACTGGGCGTGCGTAACCACCCGGTCCATGGCCACCCGCACCATCCCTAGACCAGAAGAACCAGAATGGGCAGCACCTCTGCCCTCGATCACTCCAGAAGAAGACTTCCTCCAGACCGACCACCCGGACCCCACCCCAGAGGGGTCCACACAGCCCCCCGAGCTTCCCGACCTGGCTCAGTGGCGTCAAGAAGGGGGGCCCACCCAGGAACAATTCCGGCAGGAGCAAAAGACCTGCCCCTCCCTCGAGGGATTGCGACAGCAAGCGCTCGCCCAGAGCCAAGGAGACACCACCGGGGCCCACTGGGTTTATTGGGACAATGATCTCTTGTACAGCGAACAGAAAATCGCAGAACTGGGGGCCGGGCGAGTGCTAGTGGTGCCCCTCCACTTCAGAGACTTCCTGTTGAACCTAGCCCATGATGTCCCCCTGGCCGGGCACCTGGGCCAAGACAAGACCTACCACCGCCTGGTGACTCACTTTTTTTGGCCCAAAATGAGAAATAACGTATCCAACCATTGCCGGTCCTGCCCGACCTGCCAGGCCAGTGGGAAGAGCGGCCGCAAACTCAAGGCACCCCTACAACCATTCCCCGTGGTGACCACCCCGTTCGAAAGGGTGGGAATAGACATTGTGGGGCCCCTGGACCCCCGAACAGCACAGGGACATCGCTTCATCCTGGTCCTGGTGGATCACGCTACCCGCTATCCTGAGGCGGTCCCCCTTCGTACGATAACAGCCCCAGTAGTGGGTCGAGCCTTGATGGGGATCTTCTCTCGAGTGGGCTTCCCCCGGGAAGTCGTCAGCGACAGGGGTACGAACTTTATTTCAAAGTATATGAAATCCCTCTGGCAGCAGTGCGGAGTCACTTACCGATTCACCACCCCCTATCACCCCCAGGGGAACGGACTGGTCGAGCGGTTCAACCGCACCCTCAAGGGGATGATCATGGGGCTGGAAGAACCCCTACGCCGCCAGTGGGACGTGCTACTACCGTGCCTCCTCTTCGCCTACCGAGAAGTCCCCCAGAAGTCCCTCGGCTTCAGCCCCTTCGAACTCCTGTACGGACACCCCGTTCGCGGGCCTCTCAGCCTAGTGAAGGAGGAATGGGAAATGGCCCCCCTAAAGACCCCTCCGGACGTCTACAAATACCTCCTGACCCTCCGTAATCAGACCCGGAAATTCAGGGAGATCGCTAAAGCCAATCTGGAGGCCAGTCAAGAGGACATGAAGAAGTGGTACGACCAACATGCCTCCTCCATCGAGTTTGAACCGGGTCAGCAGGTATGGGTGATGTCCCCCATCGAACCATGTGCCTTGCAGGACAAATGGACGGGGCCCTTCAAGGTGATCGAGCGCAGGAGCCCCGTCACCTATCTCATCGACCTGGAGTCCCCCCGGAACCCCCTCCGGGTCCTCCACGCCAACCGACTCAAACCCCACTTCGTGCGCTCAGAGCTCAGCCTGCTGATGGCTACCGACAGTGGCGCGGAAGGAGACTCCGAGCCCCTCCCTGACCTACTGAGGACCCGGGAAAGAGATGGTTCGGTGGACGGGGTCCGACTCTCTGAGGCCCTGACCCCAGAGCAGCGTCAAGATTGCCTGCTGCCGTTCGCAAACCTGTTCTCTCTCGCACCCGGAGTCACCTCCTGGTGCCTGCACGACGTGGACACGGGGGACAGTCCTCCTGTTCGACACCGGGCGGACCGAGTACCGGATCGGGTACGTGCATGCATCCAAGAAGAAGTCTCCAAGATGCTCGCCCTCGGAGTCATCGAACCTTCGGACAGTCCCTGGGCCAGCCCGGTCGTCCTGGTCCCCAAGGCCGCGGCCCCGAGCACCACCCCTGAACTCCGGTTCTGCATTGACTATCGGGGTCTGAACGCGGTCACCCGAACCGACGCTCACCCTATCCCCCGAGCAGATGAACTAGTCGACCGCATGGGGGCAGCCCGCTACCTAAGCATCTTCGACCTGACAGCGGGCTACTGGCAGATCGGCCTCACCCCCAGAGCCCAAGAACGTTCCGCTTTCTCCACCCCGGATGGGCACTACCATTTCAGAGTGATGCCCTTCGGCATGAAAAACGCTCCAGCCACTTTTCAAAGACTGGTGAACCAGGTATTGGCGGGCCTCGAAGAATTCAGCGCCGCCTACCTGGACGACATCGCGGTATACAGCCGCCACTGGGCGGATCACCTCCACCACCTCAGAGAGGTCCTGCAGGCCCTCCAACAGGCCGGCCTCACCATAAAGGCCAGCAAGTGCCAAATCGGCCAGGGGTCCGTGACCTACCTCGGACACCAAGTGGGGAGCGGTCTGGTGGCCCCCCTCCAACTCAAGGTAGCTGCCATTCAGTCCTGGCAACCCCCCGAGACACAAACCGAGGTCCGAGCCTTCCTGGGGCTCACCGGATACTACCGGCGGTTTGTAAGGGACTATGGCAGCATTGTGGGGCCCCTCACGGAGCTCACGTCTAAGAACCACCCAAAAAGAGTCAACTGGACTCCCGACTGTCAAGCAGCCTTCGAGACGCTGAAGGCCGCCATGTGCACCGCTCCTGTGCTCCAGGCCCCCGACTACAGCCGCGAGTTCATCGTGCAGACCGATGCCTCCGACCATGGTATTGGGGCCGTCCTCTCCCAACTGAACCCCGAAGGAGTGGACCAACCAGTGGCCTTCATCAGCAGACGCCTACTGCCCCGAGAACAGCGCTGGAGCACCATTGAGCGAGAGGCCTTCGCGGTGGTATGGGCCCTCAAGAAGCTCCGGCCATACCTCTTCGGAACCCATTTCCGGGTACAGACGGACCATCGGCCCCTGCAATGGCTCATGCAGATGCGGGGGGAGAACCCCAAACTATTGCGATGGTCCATCTCCCTGCAGGGGATGGACTTCACTGTGGAACATCGCCCTGGCCAAGACCATGCCAACGCGGATGGCCTGTCCCGCTTTTTCCGCCTCGACGAGGAAAGTCCCCAAGAAGATGGGTGACTCTCCCCGCCTTCAGCTGGGGGGGACGCATGTTGGACAGGCCACATGAAGGGCTCGCTCCCTCCCCGCAGGACAGGGCCCGGGCCACCGTCAGCGCCATTGCCCGGCCCAGCCGCCATCTTGGACACGGCACCACGCGGCCGCGCGGCCTCAGCCCGACCCCAACCCTGGGCCTGGCCAGGCCCCGACATCCCGGCACCACCCTCCACCCAGGAGGTGAACGGCCCACTTGGCAGGTCAATGGGAGTACGAAGTGTCGATGGCTCTCCCCCGCCAGGTGCCGAGCACCCCCAGCCTCCTTGGGCGCTGGCTCCGCCCCCCTGCTGGGTGTCTGGACTCCCTCATCCCAGACCTCCCGACCTCCAAGAGCGAGGGTCCGGACATCAAAGGGCGCCAGACCTATAACTGAGGCAGCCCCAGGACAGGAAGGCAGTTGTATCCTGGAGTCGAGAGACACCGAGAAGAACTCATCCTTGACGGACTGCTGGCGCTGCCACAGCCCTGCCTTGTGAACTATTGTCCTGCCTGCTGGCGCTGCCGCGGCCCTCTGCAACCTTCATCCTCGTGGGACCTGCTGGCGCTGCCGCGGCCCTCTGCAACCTTCATCCTCGTGGGACCTGCTGGCGCTGCCGCGGCCCTCTGCAACCTTCATCCTCGTGGGACCTGCTGGCGCTGCCGCGGCCCTCTGCAACCTTCATCCTCGTGGGACCTGCTGGCGCTGCCGCGGCCCTCTGCAACCTTCATCCTCGTGGGACCTGCTGGCGCTGCCGCGGCCCGTTGTAACCTTCATCCTCGTTGGGACCTGCTGGCGCTGCCGCGGCCCGTTGCCACCTACGACCTCTTCGGGCCCTGCCGGCGCTGCCGCGGTCTGACCCATCCGAACACCGAGCTCGAGGATTGTGAGCTATCACCGTTACACCTCCGTACCCGTGGGTACCAAGACTGTCCCGCTACCCCCTTCCCTTACTAGAGACTAGAATTGAGAGGATCATCGTGTCCTGATCGCCTTGTATCGTACCACTCTACTACCAGAAGTGCCTATAAAAGGTGTTACCCTGATCTTTGTGTGGTGTCCATCTGTGGGGGGGAAGTTACCTGTCTGTGCGATCACTGTGCTCGGCCGACCCTTCAGGTCTCCGTCTAACAGGGATCATATGAGATGGTTTGGAGGCTTTAACAGCGTTTTTCCCTACAGCCCCAGAGCTCACTGTGCTAGTTAAAGGGAGTGGGGGATTAACCTTAGCTAGATTGGCCAGCCGCTGTTCTAACAGACCTCCTAGTCTTGTTATCTCCGCATTAGCGGTGTCCAGTTTGACTGCTAGGGAGTTGTGGTAATCCTTAAGTTTTAGATCAATAGTGGCCTCTATGGTTTTAATTAACAAACCAAACTGCTCAGGGCTCAAGGTAATACTTGATTCTTTTTTACTCTCTGCATTCAGTGTCACCTTAGGGGAGGTGTGACTATCAGGCAAGTGAGTGTCCCCTCTTCTCCTATAGGTGATCTTGCCCCCCCTCTTGCTTTGCTGCTTTCTACAGGTTCTAACAGGTCTCACACTTTTATTCTCTTCCGCTACCTCTACCTCTTCCTCAGAGTCAGAAGATGATTTGTCAAGCGTTATTGTATCGGGGGCCTGATGGATCGAAGCTACTACTATACTAGCTACATTAGGTCCACCTAGCCCACACTCAGTGCTATTTTCAATCTCTGGTGTCGCCTCCGCCGTAGATAATCCTACTGAAGAAAGATCATGTTCTAGAGAACCACCTTTGCCCAATGAAGCCCTTCTATCATCGTTGATTTTGTTCACCATTTTGACGAGGAAATTGTTCATAGAACCTGCCCCCGTGACCACCTTATCTTTCTTTGTACCTGACATAAGGGAAGTTTATACGGTGTTTATTTACAACTTTGCCCTTGCCTAGGTGTCACCAAGAGAAATACGACCAGTTTATCGAGGTATATGCCAGGAAATCCCTCAGCCTTATCCAACACAGCTCCACGAAAGTTGGAAAGCACGGTTTGCTACTTACAAGGTCTCTGGCCCAGCCCAGCCTCCTCCTGTCTCTGACGGCCTCAGACGGCCCGCCCTCTGCCCGGGCTCCGCCCGGCGTCGCCCGCGCGCGTACCGCGACGCGGGAGGGGTGTCTGTTCTTTATGCGCCTCAAAGCGCGCTGCAATGACGCTGTAGGCGGCGTTCCTGAGCCCAGCAGAGGGCGCTGGGATGTGTAGTCTTCTTCCGTGGCCGCTCCCCCCTCTCAGCGCCCGTGGTGGCAAGAGCGGCGACGGGGGAGAGCAGGATAGAACAGGCGCGATGACCAGCAGCGCTATACACCAGGTAGGAGCTTTCCTCTGTAGGGGCTTTCCTCTGTGCCCTCCGAGTGATGTAGACCCCCGCACTACTCTGCACTCACTACTCACTACTCTGCACTCACTACTCTGCACTCACTACTCACTACTCTGCACTCACTACTCTGCACTCACTACTCTGCACTCACTACTCTGCACTCACTACTCACTACTCTGCACTCACTACTCTGCACTCACTACTCTGCACTCACTACTCTGCACTCACTACTCACTACTCTGCACTCACTACACACTACTCTGCACTCACTACTCACTACTCTGCACTCACTACTCACTACTCCGCACTCACTACTCTGCACTCACTACTCTGCACTCACTACTCTGCACTCACTACTCTGCACTCACTACTCACTACTCTGCACTCACTACTCACTACTCTGCACTCACTACTCACTACTCTGCACTCACTACTCTGCACTCACTACTCTGCACTCACTACTCTGCACTCACTACTCACTACTCTGCACTCACTACTATGCACTCACTACTCTGCACTCACTACTCACTACTCTGCACTCACTACTCTGCACTCACTACTCACGACTCTGCACTCACTACTCACGACTCTGCACTCACTACTCACGACTCTGCACTCACTACTCACTACTCTGCACTCACTACTCACCACTCTGCACTCACCACTCACCACTCTGCACTCCCTACTCTGCACTCCCTACTCTGCACTCCCTACTCTGCACTCACTACTCTGCACTCAATATTCTGCACTCACTACTCACTACTCTGCACTCACTACTCACTACTCTGCACTCCCTACTCTGCACTCCCTACTCTGCACTCCCTACTCTACACTCACTACTCTGCACTCACTACTCACTACTCTGCACTCACTACTCACTACTCTGCACTCACTACTCTGCACTCACTACTCTGCACTCACTACTCACTACTCTGCACTCACTACTCTGCACTCACTAGTCTGCACTCACTACTCACTACTCTGCACTCACTACTCTGCACTCACTACTTTGCACTCACTACTCTGCACTCACTACTCTGCACTCACTACTCTGCACTCACTACTCTGCACTCACTACTCTGCACTCACTACTCTGCACTCACTACTCACTACTCTGCACTCACTACTCACTACTCTGCACTCACTACTCTGCACTCACTACTCACTACTCTGCACTCACTACTCTGCACTCACTACTCTGCACTCACTACTCTGCACTCACTACTCACTACTCTGCACTCACTACACACTACTCACTACTCAGCACTCACTACTCACTACTCTGCACTCACTACTCACTACTCTGCACTCACTACACACTACTCTGCACTCACTACTCACTACTCTGCACACACTACTCTGCACTCACTACTCACTACTCTGCACTCACTACTCACTACTCTGCACTCACTACACACTACTCTGCACTCACTACTCACTACTCTGCACTCACTACACACTACTCTGCACTCACTACTCACTACTCTGCACTCACTACACACTACTCTGCACTCACTACTCACTACTCTGCACTCACTACTCAGCACTCACTACTCACTACTCTGCACTCACTACTCTGCACTCACTACACACTACTCTGCACTCACTACTCACTACTCTGCACTCACTACTCTGCACTCACTACTCACTACTCTGCACTCACTACTCTGCACTCACTACTCCACACTCACTACTCTGCACTCACTATTCTGCACTCACTACTCTGCACTCACTACTCTGCACTCACTACTCTGCACTCACTACTCACTACTCTGCACTCACTACTCACTACTCTGCACTCACTACTCTGCACTCACTACTCTGCACTCACTACTCTGCACTCACTACTCAGCACTCACTGCTCACTACTATGCACTCACTACTATGCACTCACTACTATGCACTCACTACTCACTACTCTGCACTTACTACTCTGCATTCACTACTCACGACGCTGCACTCACTACTCACGACTCTGCACTCACTACTCACGACTCTGCACTCACTACTCACTACTCTGCACTCACTACTCTGCACTCACTACTCTGCACTCACTACTCACTACTCTGCACTCACTACTTTGCACTCACTACTCACTACTCTGCACTCACTACTCACTACTCTGCACTCACTACTCACTACTCTGCACTCACTACTTTGCACTCACTACTCACTACTCTGCACTCCCTGCTCTGCACTCACTACTATGCACTCACTACTCTGCACTCACTACTCTGCAGTCACTACTCTGCACTCACTACTCACTACTCTGCACTCACTACTCACTACTCTGCACTCACTACTCACTACTCTGCACTCACTACTCTGCACTCACTACTCTGCACTCACTACTCTGCACTCACTACTCTGCACTCACTGCTCACTACTCTGCACTCACTACTCTGCACTCACTACTCACTACTCTGCACTCACTATTCTGCACTCACTACTCACTACTCTGCACTCACTACTCACTACTCTGCACTTACTACTCACTACTCTGCACTCACTACTCACTACTCTGCACTCACTACTCTGCACTCACTACTCACTACTCTGCACTCACTACTCTGCACTCACTACTCTGCACTCACTACTCACTACTCTGCACTCACTACTCACTACTCTGCACTCACTACTCACTACTCACTACTCACTACTCTGCACTCACTACTCACTACTCTGCACTCACTACTCACTACTCTGCACTCACTACTCACTACTCTGCACTCACTACTCTGCACTCACTACTCTGCACTCACTACTCTGCACTCTCTACTCACTACTCACTACTCTGCATTCACTACTCTGCACTCACTACTCACTACTCTGCACTCACTACTCACTACTCTGCACTCACTACTCACTACTCACTACTCACTACTCTGCACTCACTACTCTGCACTCACTACTCTGCACTCACTGCTCTGCACTCACTGCTCTGCACTCACTACTCTGCACTCACTACTCTGCACTCACTACTCACTACTCACTACTCTGCACTCACTACTCTGCACTCACGACTCACTACTCTGCACTCACTACTCACTACTCTGCACTCACTACTCACTACTCACTACTCTGCACTCACTACTCACTACTCTGCACTCACTACTCACTACTCACTACTCACTAGTCTGCACTCACTACTCTGCACTCACTGCTCTGCACTCACTGCTCTGCACTCACTACTCTGCACTCACTACTCTGCACTCACTACTCACTACTCACTACTCTGCACTCACTACTCTGCACTCACTAATCACTACTCTGCACTCACTATTCTGCACTCACTACTCACTACTCTGCACTCACTACTCTGCACTTACTACTCACTACTCTGCACTCACTACTCACTACTCTGCACTCACTACTCTGCACTCACTACTCACTACTCTGCACTCACTACTCTGCACTCACTACTCTGCACTCACTACTCACTACTCTGCACTCACTACTCACTACTCTGCACTCACTACTCACTACTCACTACTCACTACTCTGCACTCACTACTCACTACTCTGCACTCACTACTCACTACTCTGCACTCACTACTCACTACTCTGCACTCACTACTCTGCACTCACTACTCTGCACTCACTACTCTGCACTCTCTACTCACTACTCACTACTCTGCATTCACTACTCTGCACTCACTACTCACTACTCTGCACTCACTACTCACTACTCTGCACTCACTACTCACTACTCACTACTCACTACTCTGCACTCACTACTCTGCACTCACTACTCTGCACTCACTGCTCTGCACTCACTGCTCTGCACTCACTACTCTGCACTCACTACTCTGCACTCACTACTCACTACTCACTACTCTGCACTCACTACTCTGCACTCACGACTCACTACTCTGCACTCACTACTCACTACTCTGCACTCACTACTCACTACTCACTACTCTGCACTCACTACTCACTACTCTGCACTCACTACTCACTACTCACTACTCACTAGTCTGCACTCACTACTCTGCACTCACTGCTCTGCACTCACTGCTCTGCACTCACTACTCTGCACTCACTACTCTGCACTCACTACTCACTACTCACTACTCTGCACTCACTACTCTGCACTCACTAATCACTACTCTGCACTCACTACTCACTACTCTGCACTCACTACTCTGCACTCACTACTCTGCACTCACTACTCTGCACTCACTACTCACTACTCTGCACTCACTACTCACTACTTTGCACTCACTACACACTACTTACTACTCAGCACTCACTACTCACTACTCTGCACTCACTACTCACTACTCTGCACTCACTACACACTACTCTGCACTCACTACTCACTACTCTGCACTCACTACTCACTACTCCACACTCACTACTCTGCACTCACTACTCTGCACTCACTACTCTGCACTCACTACTCACTACTCTGCACTCACTACACACTACTCACTACTCAGCACTCACTACTCACTACTCACTACTCTGCACTCACTACTATGCACTCACTACTCTGCACTCACTACTCACTACTCTGCACTCACTACTCACGACTCTGCACTCACTACTCACAACTCTGCACTCACTACTCACTACTCTGCACTCACTACTCACTACTCTGCACTCACTACTCTGCACTCACTACTCTGCACTCACTACTCACTACTCTGCACTCACTACTTTGCACTCACTACTCACTACTCTGCACTCCCTACTCTGCACTCACTACTATGCACTCACTACTATGCACTCACTATTCTGCACTCACTACTCACTACTCACTACTCTGCACTCACTACTCTGCACTCACTACTCTGCACTCACTACTCACTACTCACTACTCTGCACTCACTACTCTGCACTCACTACTCACTACTCTGCACTCACTACTCACTACTCTGCACTCACTACTCACTACTCTGCACTCACTACTCACTACTCTGCACTCACTACTCACTACTCTGCACTCACTACTCTGCACTCACTACTCTGCACTCACTACTCTGCACTCACTACTCACTACTCTGCACTCACTACTCTGCACTCACTACTCACTACTCTGCACTCACTACTCACTACTCTGCACTCACTACTCTGCACTCACTACTCACTACTCTGCACTCACTACACACTACTCACTACTCAGCACTCACTACTCTGCACTCACTACTCTGCACTCACTACTCACTACTCTGCACTCACTACTCTGCACTCACTACTCACTACTCTGCACTCACTACTCACTACTCTGCACTCACTACTCTGCACTCACTACTCTGCTCTCACTACTCACTACTCTGCACTCACTACACACTACTCACTACTCAGCACTCACTACTCACTACTCTGCACTCACTACTCACTACTCTGCACTCACTACTCACTACTCTGCACTCACTACTCACTACTCTGCACTCACTACACACTACTCTGCACTCACTACTCACTACTCTGCACTCACTACTCTGCACTCACTACTCCGCACTCACTACTCTGCACTCACTACTCTACACTCACTACTCTGCACTCACTACTCTGCACTCACTACTCACTACTCTGCACTCACTACTCACTACTCACTACTCTGCACTCACTACTCACTACTCACTACTCTGCACTCACTCACTACTCTGCACTCACTCACTACTCTGCACGCACTCACTACTCTGCACTCACTACTCTGCACTCACTACTCTGCACTCACTACTCTGCACTCACTACTCTGCACTCACTACACACTACTCACTACTCAGCACTCACTACTCTGCACTCACTACTATGCACTCACTACTCTGCACTCACTACTCACTACTCTGCACTCACTACTCTGCACTCACTACTCACAACTCTGCACTCACTACTCATGACTCTGCACTCACTACTCACTACTCTGCACTTACTACTCACTACTCACTACTCACTACTCTGCACTCACTACTCACTACTCTGCACTCACTACTCACTACTCACTACTCTGCACTCACTACTCACTACTCTGCACTCACTCACTACTCTGCACTCACTCACTACTCTGCACTCACTACTCTGCACTCACTACTCTGCACTCACTACTCTGCACTCACTACACACTACTCACTACTCAGCACTCACTACTCACTACTCTGCACTCACTACTCTGCACTCCCTACTCTGCACTCACTACTCACTACTCTGCACTCACTACTCTGCACTCACTACTCTGCACTCACTACTCTGCACTCACTACTCACTACTCTGCACTCCCTACTCTGCACTCACTACTCACTACTCTGCACTCACTATTCTGCACTCACTACTCACTACTCTGCCCTTACTACTCACTACTTCGCACTCACTACTCACTAATCTGCACTCACTACTCTGCACTCACTACTCTGCACTCACTACTCTGCACTCACTACTCACTACTCTGCACTCACTACTCACTACTCTGCACTCACTACTCACTACTCTGCACTCACTACTCACTACTCACTACTCTGCACTTACTACTCACTACTCACTACTCTGCACTCACTACTCACTACTCTGCACTCACTACTCACTACTCACTACTCTGCACTCACTACTCACTACTCACTACTCTGCACTCACTACTCACCACTCACTACTCACTACTCACTACTCTGCACTCACTACTCACTACTCTGCACTCACTACTCACTACTCTGCACTCACTACTCACTACTCACTACTCTGCACTCACTCACTACTCTGCACTCACTACTCACTACTCTGCACTCACTACTCACTACTCTGCACTCCCTACTCACTACTCACTACTCTGCACTCACTACTCACTACTCTGCACTCACTACTCACTACTCTGCACTCACTACTCACTACTCTGCACTCACTCACTACTCTGCACTCACTCATTACTCTGCACTCAATCACTACTCTGCACTCACTACTCTGCACTCACTACTCTGCACTCACTACTCTGCACTCACTACTCACTACTCTGCACTCACTACTCACTACTCTGCACTCACTACTCTGCACTCACTACTCTGCACTCACTACTCTGCACACTCATTCTGCACTCTGGACTCACACTCTGCACTCACTACTCTGCACACTCACTACTCTGCACTCACTACTCTGCACTCACTGCTCTGCACTCACTACTCTGCACTCACTACTCACTACTCACTACTCTGCACTCACTACTCTGCACTCACTACTCACTACTCTGCACTCACTACTCACTACTCTGCACTCACTACTCTGCACTCACTACTCACTACTCACTACTCTGCACTCACTCACTACTCTGCACTCACTACTCACTACTCTGCACTCACTACTCACTACTCTGCACTCACTACTCACTACTCTGCACTCACTACTCACTACTCACTACTCACTACTCTGCACTCACTACTCACTACTCTGCACTCACTCACTACTCTGCACTCACTCATTACTCTGCACTCACTCACTACTCTGCACTCACTCACTACTCTGCACTCACTACTCTGCACTCACTACTCTGCACTCACTACTCACTACTCTGCACTCACTACTCACTACTCTGCACTCACTACTCTGCACTCACTACTCTGCACTCACTACTCTGCACACTCATTCTGCACTCTGGACTCACACTCTGCACTCACTACTCTGCACACTCACTACTCTGCACTCACTACTCTGCACTCACTACTCTGCACTCACTACTCACTACTCACTACTCTGCACTCACTACTCACTACTCTGCACTCACTACTCACTACTCTGCACTCACTACTCTGCACTCACTACTCTGCACTCACTACTCACTCACTCACTACTCTGCACTCACTCATTACTCTGCACTCACTCACTACTCTGCACTCACTACTCTGCACTCACTACTCTGCACTCACTACTCACTACTCTGCACTCACTACTCACTACTCTGCACTCACTACTCTGCACTCACTACTCTGCACTCACTACTCTGCACACTCATTCTGCACTCTGGACTCACACTCTGCACTCACTACTCTGCACACTCACTACTCTGCACTCACTACTCTGCACTCACTACTCTGCACTCACTACTCACTACTGACTACTCTGCACTCACTACTCTGCACTCACTACTCACTACTCTGCACTCACTACTCACTACTCTGCACTCACTACTCTGCACTCACTACTCTGCACTCACTACTCACTACTCTGCACTCACTACTCAGCACTCACTACACACTACTCTGCACTCACTACTCACTACTCTGCACTCACTACACACTACTCTGCACTCACTACTCACTACTCTGCACTCACTACTCTGCACTCACTACTCACTACTCTGCACTCACTACTCTGCACTCACTACTCCACACTCACTACTCTGCACTCACTATTCTGCACTCACTACTCTGCACTCACTACTCTGCACTCACTACTCTGCACTCACTACTCACTACTCTGCACTCACTACTCACTACTCTGCACTCACTACTCTGCACTCACTACTCTGCACTCACTACTCTGCACTCACTACTCAGCACTCACTGCTCACTACTATGCACTCACTACTATGCACTCACTACTATGCACTCACTACTCACTACTCTGCACTTACTACTCTGCATTCACTACTCACGACGCTGCACTCACTACTCACGACTCTGCACTCACTACTCACGACTCTGCACTCACTACTCACTACTCTGCACTCACTACTCTGCACTCACTACTCTGCACTCACTACTCACTACTCTGCACTCACTACTTTGCACTCACTACTCACTACTCTGCACTCACTACTCACTACTCTGCACTCACTACTCACTACTCTGCACTCACTACTTTGCACTCACTACTCACTACTCTGCACTCCCTGCTCTGCACTCACTACTATGCACTCACTACTCTGCACTCACTACTCTGCAGTCACTACTCTGCACTCACTACTCACTACTCTGCACTCACTACTCACTACTCTGCACTCACTAATCACTACTCTGCACTCACTACTCTGCACTCACTACTCTGCACTCACTACTCTGCACTCACTACTCTGCACTCACTGCTCACTACTCTGCACTCACTACTCTGCACTAACTACTCACTACTCTGCACTCACTATTCTGCACTCACTACTCACTACTCTGCACTCACTACTCACTACTCTGCACTTACTACTCACTACTCTGCACTCACTACTCACTACTCTGCACTCACTACTCTGCACTCACTACTCACTACTCACTACTCTGCACTTACTACTCACTACTCACTACTCTGCACTCACTACTCACTACTCTGCACTCACTACTCACTACTCTGCACTCACTACTCACTACTCACTACTCTGCACTCACTACTCTGCACTCACTACTCTGCACTCACTACTCTGCACTCTCTACTCACTACTCTGCACTCACTACTCTGCACTCACTACTTTGCACTCACTACTCTGCACTCACTACTCTGCACTCACTACTCTGCACTCACTACTCACTACTCACTACTCTGCATTCACTACTCTGCACTCACTACTCACTACTCTGCACTCACTACTCACTACTCTGCACTCACTACTCACTACTCACTACTCACTACTCTGCACTCACTACTCTGCACTCACTACTCTGCACTCACTGCTCTGCACTCACTGCTCTGCACTCACTACTCTGCACTCACTACTCTGCACTCACTACTCACTACTCACTACTCTGCACTCACTACTCTGCACTCACGACTCACTACTCTGCACTCACTACTCACTACTCTGCACTCACTACTCACTACTCACTACTCTGCACTCACTACTCACTACTCTGCACTCACTACTCACTACTCACTAGTCTGCACTCACTACTCTGCACTCACTGCTCTGCACTCACTGCTCTGCACTCACTACTCTGCACTCACTACTCTGCACTCACTACTCACTACTCACTACTCTGCACTCACTACTCTGCACTCACTAATCACTACTCTGCACTCACTACTCACTACTCTGCACTCACTACTCTGCACTCACTACTCTGCACTCACTACTCACTACTCTGTACTCACTACTCACTACTTTGCACTCACTACACACTACTCACTACTCAGCACTCACTACTCACTACTCTGCACTCACTACTCACTACTCTGCACTCACTACACACTACTCTGCACTCACTACTCACTACTCTGCACTCACTACTCACTACTCCACACTCACTACTCTGCACTCACTACTCTGCACTCACTACTCTGCACTCACTACTCACTACTCTGCACTCACTACACACTACTCACTACTCAGCACTCACTACTCACTACTCTGCACTCACTACTATGCACTCACTACTCTGCACTCACTACTCACTACTCTGCACTCACTACTCTGCACTCACTACTCACGACTCTGCACTCACTACTCACAACTCTGCACTCACTACTCACTACTCTGCACTCACTACTCACTACTCTGCACTCACTACTCTGCACTCACTACTCTGCACTCACTACTCACTACTCTGCACTCACTACTTTGCACTCACTACTCACTACTCTGCACTCCCTACTCTGCACTCACTACTATGCACTCACTACTATGCACTCACTACTCTGCACTCACTACTCACTACTCACTACTCTGCACTCACTACTCTGCACTCACTACTCTGCACTCACTACTCTGCACTCACTACTCACTACTCTGCACTCACTACTCTGCACTCACTACTCACTACTCTGCACTCACTACTCACTACTCTGCACTCACTACTCACTACTCACTACTCTGCACTCACTACTCACTACTCTGCACTCACTACTCACTACTCTGCACTCACTACTCACTACTCTGCACTCACTACTCTGCACTCACTACTCTGCACTCACTACTCTGCACTCACTACTCACTACTCTGCACTCACTACTCTGCACTCACTACTCTGCACTCACTACTCTGCACTCACTACTCACTACTCTGCACTCACTACTCTGCACTCACTACTCACTACTCTGCACTCACTACTCACTACTTTGCACTCACTACTCTGCACTCACTACTCACTACTCTGCACTCACTACACACTACTCACTACTCAGCACTCACTACTCACTACTCTGCACTCACTACTCTGCACTCACTACTCACTACTCTGCACTCACTACTCACTACTCACTACTCTGCACTCACTACTCACTACTCTGCACTCACTCACTACTCTGCACTCACTCACTACTCTGCACTCACTACTCTGCACTCACTACTCTGCACTCACTACTCTGCACTCACTACACACTACTCACTACTCAGCACTCACTACTCACTACTCTGCACTCACTACTCTGCACTCCCTACTCTGCACTCACTACTCACTACTCTGCACTCACTACTCTGCACTCACTACTCTGCACTCACTACTCTGCACTCACTACTCACTACTCTGCACTCACTACTCTGCACTCACTACTCACTACTCTGCACTCACTACTCACTACTCTGCACTCACTACTCACTACTCTGCACTCACTACTCACTACTCACTACTCTGCACTTACTACTCACTACTCACTACTCTGCACTCACTACTCACTACTCTGCACTCACTACTCACTACTCACTACTCTGCACTCACTACTCACTACTCACTACTCTGCACTCACTACTCACTACTCACTACTCTGCACTCACTACTCACTACTCTGCACTCACTACTCACTACTCTGCACTCACTACTCACTACTCACTACTCTGCACTCACTCACTACTCTGCACTCACTACTCACTACTCTGCACTCACTACTCACTACTCTGCACTCCCTACTCACTACTCACTACTCTGCACTCACTACTCACTACTCTGCACTCACTACTCACTACTCTGCACTCACTACTCACTACTCTGCACTCACTCACTACTCTGCACTCACTCATTACTCTGCACTCAATCACTACTCTGCACTCACTACTCTGCACTCACTACTCTGCACTCACTACTCTGCACTCACTACTCACTACTCTGCACTCACTACTCACTACTCTGCACTCACTACTCTGCACTCACTACTCTGCACTCACTACTCTGCACACTCATTCTGCACTCTGGACTCACACTCTGCACTCACTACTCTGCACACTCACTACTCTGCACTCACTACTCTGCACTCACTGCTCTGCACTCACTACTCTGCACTCACTACTCACTACTCACTACTCTGCACTCACTACTCTGCACTCACTACTCTGCACTCACTACTCACTACTCTGCACTCACTACTCTGCACTCACTACTCACTACTCACTACTCTGCACTCACTCACTACTCTGCACTCACTACTCACTACTCTGCACTCACTACTCACTACTCTGCACTCACTACTCACTACTCACTACTCACTACTCTGCACTCACTACTCACTACTCTGCACTCACTCACTACTCTGCACTCACTCATTACTCTGCACTCACTCACTACTCTGCACTCACTACTCTGCACTCACTACTCTGCACTCACTACTCACTACTCTGCACTCACTACTCACTACTCTGCACTCACTACTCTGCACTCACTACTCTGCACTCACTACTCTGCACACTCATTCTGCACTCTGGACTCACACTCTGCACTCACTACTCTGCACACTCACTACTCTGCACTCACTACTCACTACTCACTACTCTGCACTCACTACTCTGCACTCACTACTCACTACTCTGCACTCACTACTCACTACTCTGCACTCACTACTCTGCACTCACTACTCTGCACTCACTACTCACTACTCTGCACTCACTACTCAGCACTCACTACACACTACTCTGCACTCACTACTCACTACTCTGCACTCACTACACACTACTCTGCACTCACTACTCACTACTCTGCACTCACTACTCTGCACTCACTACTCACTACTCTGCACTCACTACTCTGCACTCACTACTCCACACTCACTACTCTGCACTCACTATTCTGCACTCACTACTCTGCACTCACTACTCTGCACTCACTACTCTGCACTCACTACTCTGCACTCACTACTCACTACTCTGCACTCACTACTCACTACTCTGCACTCACTACTCTGCACTCACTACTCAGCACTCACTACTCAGCACTCACTGCTCACTACTATGCACTCACTACTATGCACTCACTACTATGCACTCACTACTCACTACTCTGCACTTACTACTCTGCACTCACTACTCTGCACTCACTACTCACTACTCTGCACTCACTACACACTACTCACTACTCTGCACTTACTACTCTGCACTCACTACTCTGCACTCACTACTCACTACTCTGCACTCACTACTCACTACTCTGCACTCACTACTCTGCACTCACTACTCAGCACTCACTACTCAGCACTCACTGCTCACTACTATGCACTCACTACTATGCACTCACTACTATGCACTCACTACTCACTACTCTGCACTTACTACTCTGCATTCACTACTCACGACGCTGCACTCACTACTCACGACTCTGCACTCACTACTCACGACTCTGCACTCACTACTCACTACTCTGCACTCACTACTCTGCACTCACTACTCTGCACTCACTACTCACTACTCTGCACTCACTACTTTGCACTCACTACTCACTACTCTGCACTCACTACTCACTACTCTGCACTCACTACTCACTACTCTGCACTCACTACTTTGCACTCACTACTCACTACTCTGCACTCCCTGCTCTGCACTCACTACTATGCACTCACTACTCTGCACTCAGTACTCTGCAGTCACTACTCTGCACTCACTACTCACTACTCTGCACTCACTACTCACTACTCTGCACTCACTAATCACTACTCTGCACTCACTACTCTGCACTCACTACTCTGCACTCACTACTCTGCACTCACTACTCTGCACTCACTGCTCACTACTCTGCACTCACTACTCTGCACTAACTACTCACTACTCTGCACTCACTATTCTGCACTCACTACTCACTACTCTGCACTCACTACTCACTACTCTGCACTTACTACTCACTACTCTGCACTCACTACTCACTACTCTGCACTCACTACTCTGCACTCACTACTCACTACTCACTACTCTGCACTTACTACTCACTACTCACTACTCTGCACTCACTACTCACTACTCTGCACTCACTACTCACTACTCTGCACTCACTACTCACTACTCACTACTCTGCACTCACTACTCTGCACTCACTACTCTGCACTCACTACTCTGCACTCTCTACTCACTACTCTGCACTCACTACTCTGCACTCACTACTTTGCACTCACTACTCTGCACTCACTACTCTGCACTCACTACTCTGCACTCACTACTCACTACTCACTACTCTGCATTCACTACTCTGCACTCACTACTCACTACTCTGCACTCACTACTCACTACTCTGCACTCACTACTCACTACTCACTACTCACTACTCACTACTCTGCACTCACTACTCTGCACTCACTACTCTGCACTCACTGCTCTGCACTCACTGCTCTGCACTCACTACTCTGCACTCACTACTCTGCACTCACTACTCACTACTCACTACTCTGCACTCACTACTCTGCACTCACGACTCACTACTCTGCACTCACTACTCACTACTCTGCACTCACTACTCACTAGTCTGCACTCACTACTCTGCACTCACTGCTCTGCACTCACTGCTCTGCACTCACTACTCTGCACTCACTACTCTGCACTCACTACTCACTACTCTGCACTCACTACTCTGCACTCACTAATCACTACTCTGCACTCACTACTCACTACTCTGCACTCACTACTCTGCACTTACTACTCTGCACTCACTACTCTGCACTCACTACTCACTACTCTGCACTCACTACTCACTACTTTGCACTCACTACACACTACTCACTACTCAGCACTCACTACTCACTACTCTGCACTCACTACTCACTACTCTGCACTCACTACACACTACTCTGCACTCACTACTCACTACTCTGCACTCACTACTCACTACTCCACACTCACTACTCTGCACTCACTACTCTGCACTCACTACTCTGCACTCACTACTCACTACTCTGCACTCACTACACACTACTCACTACTCAGCACTCACTACTCACTACTCTGCACTCACTACTATGCACTCACTACTCTGCACTCACTACTCACTACTCTGCACTCACTACTCTGCACTCACTACTCACGACTCTGCACTCACTACTCACAACTCTGCACTCACTACTCACTACTCTGCACTCACTACTCACTACTCTGCACTCACTACTCTGCACTCACTACTCTGCACTCACTACTCACTACTCTGCACTCACTACTTTGCACTCACTACTCACTACTCTGCACTCCCTACTCTGCACTCACTACTATGCACTCACTACTATGCACTCACTACTCTGCACTCACTACTCACTACTCACTACTCTGCACTCACTACTCTGCACTCACTACTCTGCACTCACTACTCTGCACTCACTACTCACTACTCTGCACTCACTACTCTGCACTCACTACTCACTACTCTGCACTCACTACTCACTACTCTGCACTCACTACTCACTACTCACTACTCACTACTCTGCACTCACTACTCACTACTCTGCACTCACTACTCACTACTCTGCACTCACTACTCACTACTCTGCACTCACTACTCTGCACTCACTACTCTGCACTCACTACTCTGCACTCACTACTCACTACTCTGCACTCACTACTCTGCACTCACTACTCACTACTCTGCACTCACTACTCACTACTTTACACTCACTACTCTGCACTCACTACTCACTACTCTGCACTCACTACACACTACTCACTACTCAGCACTCACTACTCACTACTCTGCACTCACTACTCTGCACTCACTACTCACTACTCTGCACTCACTACTCTGCACTCACTACTCACTACTCTGCACTCACTACTCACTACTCTGCACTCACTATTCTGCACTCACTACTCTGCTCTCACTACTCACTACTCTGCACTCACTACACACTACTCACTACTCAGCACTCACTACTCACTACTCTGCACTCACTACTCACTACTCTGCACTCACTACTCACTACTCTGCACTCACTACTCACTACTCTGCACTCACTACACACTACTCTGCACTCACTACTCACTACTCTGCACTCACTACTCTGCACTCACTACTCCGCACTCACTACTCTGCACTCACTACTCTGCACTCACTACTCTGCACTCACTACTGTGCACTCACTACTCACTACTCTGCACTCACTACTCACTACTCACTACTCTGCACTCACTACTCACTACTCACTACTCTGCACTCACTCACTACTCTGCACTCACTCACTACTCTGCACGCACTCACTACTCTGCACTCACTACTCTGCACTCACTACTCTGCACTCACTACTCTGCACTCACTACTCTGCACTCACTACACACTACTCACTACTCAGCACTCACTACTCTGCACTCACTACTATGCACTCACTACTCTGCACTCACTACTCACTACTCTGCATTCACTACTCTGCACTCACTACTCATGACTCTGCACTCACTACTCATGACTCTGCACTCACTACTCACTACTCTGCACTTACTACTCACTACTCACTACTCACTACTCTGCACTCACTACTCACTACTCTGCACTCACTACTCACTACTCTGCACTCACTACTCACTACTCTGCACTCACTCACTACTCTGCACTCACTCACTACTCTGCACTCACTACTCTGCACTCACTACTCTGCACTCACTACACACTACTCACTACTCAGCACTCACTACTCACTACTCTGCACTCACTACTCTGCACTCCCTACTCTGCACTCACTACTCACTACTCTGCACTCACTACTCTGCACTCACTACTCTGCACTCACTACTCTGCACTCACTACTCACTACTCTGCACTCCCTACTCGGCACTCACTACTCACTACTCTGCACTCACTATTCTGCACTCACTACTCTGCCCTTACTACTCACTACTCTGCACTCACTACTCACTACTCTGCACTCACTACTCTGCACTCACTACTCACTACTCTGCACTCACTACTCACTACTCTGCACTCACTACTCACTACTCTGCACTTACTACTCACTACTCACTACTCTGCACTCACTACTCACTACTCTGCACTCACTACTCACTACTCACTACTCTGCACTCACTACTCACTACTCACTACTCTGCACTCACTACTCACTACTCTGCACTCACTACTCACTACTCACTACTCACTACTCTGCACTCACTACTCACTACTCTGCACTCACTACTCACTACTCTGCACTCACTACTCACTACTCACTACTCTGCACTCACTCACTACTCTGCACTCACTACTCACTACTCTGCACTCACTACTCACTACTCTGCACTCACTACTCACTACTCACTACTCTGCACTCACTACTCTGCACTCACTACTCACTACTCTGCACTCACTCACTACTCTGCACTCACTCATTACTCTGCACTCAATCACTACTCTGCACTCACTACTCTGCACTCACTACTCTGCACTCACTACTCACTACTCTGCACTCACTACTCTGCACTCACTACTCTGCACACTCATTCTGCACTCTGGACTCACACTCTGCACTCACTACTCTGCACACTCACTACTCTGCACTCACTACTCTGCACTCACTGCTCTGCACTCACTACTCTGCACTCACTACTCACTACTCACTACTCTGCACTCACTACTCTGCACTCACTACTCACTACTCTGCACTCACTACTCACTACTCTGCACTCACTACTCCCTACTCTGCACTCACTCACTACTCTGCACTCACTACTCACTACTCTGCACTCACTACTCACTACTCTGCACTCACTACTCACTACTCTGCACTCACTACTCACTACTCACTACTCTGCACTCACTACTCACTACTCTGCACTCACTCACTACTCTGCACTCACTCATTACTCTGCACTCACTCACTACTCTGCACTCACTACTCTGCACTCACTACTCTGCACTCACTACTCACTACTCTGCACTCACTACTCTGCACTCACTACTCTGCACACTCATTCTGCACTCTGGACTCACACTCTGCACTCACTACTCTGCACACTCACTACTCTGCACTCACTACTCTGCACTCACTACTCTGCACTCACTACTCACTACTCACTACTCTGCACTCACTACTCTGCACTCACTACTCACTACTCTGCACTCACTACTCACTACTCTGCACTCACTACTCTGCACTCACTACTCTGCACTCACTACTCACTACTCTGCACTCACTACTCACTACTTTGCACTCACTACACACTACTCACTACTCAGCACTCACTACTCACTACGCTGCACTCACTACTCACTACTTTGCACTCACTACACACTACTCTGCACTCACTACTCACTACTCTGCACTCACTACTCACTACTCCGCACTCACTACTCTGCACTTACTACTCTGCACTCACTACTCTGCACTCACTACTCACTACTCTGCACTCACTACACACTACTCACTACTCAGCACTCACTACTCACTACTCTGCACTCACTACTATGCACTCACTACTCTGCACTCACTACTCACTACTCTGCACTCACTACTCTGCACTCACTACTCACGACTCTGCACTCACTACTCACGACTCTGCACTCACTACTCACTACTCTGCACTCACTACTCACTACTCTGCACTCACTACTCTGCACTCACTACTCTGCACTCACTACTCTCTACTCTGCACTCACTACTTTGCACTCACTACTCACTACTCTGCACTCCCTACTCTGCACTCACTACTATGCACTCACTACTATGCACTCACTACTCTGCACTCACTACTCACTACTCTGCACTCACTACTCTGCACTCACTACTCTGCACTCACTACTCACTACTCTGCACTCACTACTCTGCACTCACTACTCTGCACTCACTACTCACTACTCTGCACTCACTATTCACTACTCACCACTCTGCACTCACTACTCACTACTCTGCACTCACTACTCACTACTCTGCACTCACTACTCTGCACTCACTACTCTGCACTCACTACTCTGCACTCACTACTCTGCACTCACTACTCACTACTCTGCACTCACTACTCTGCACTCACTACTCACTACTCTGCACTCACTACTCACTACTCTGCACTCACTACTCTGCACTCACTACTCACTACTCTGCACTCACTACACACTACTCACTACTCAGCACTCACTACTCACTACTCTGCACTCACTACTCTGCACTCACTACTCACTACTCACTACTCTGCACTCACTACTCTGCACTCACTACTCACTACTCTGCACTCACTACTCACTACTCTGCACTCACTACTCTGCACTCACTACTCACTACTCTGCACTCACTACACACTACTCACTACTCAGCACTCACTACTCACTACTCTGCACTCACTACTCACTACTCTGCACTCACTACTCTGCACTCACTACACACTACTCTGCACTCACTACTCACTACTCTGCACTCACTACTCTGCACTCACTACTCCGCACTCACTACTCTGCACTCACTACTCTGCACTCACTACTCTGCACTCACTACTCTGCACTCACTACTCTGCACTCACTACTCACTACTCTGCACTCACTACTCACTACTCACTACTCTGCACTCACTACTCACTACTCACTACTCTGCACTCACTCACTACTCTGCACTCACTCACTACTCTGCACGCACTCACTACTCTGCACTCACTACTCTGCACTCACTACTCTGCACTCACTACTCACTACTCTGCACTCACTACTCACTACTCACTACTCTGCACTCACTCACTACTCTGCACTCACTCACTACTCTGCACGCACTCACTACTCTGCACTCACTACTCTGCACTCACTACTCTGCACTCACTACTCTGCACTCACTACACACTACTCACTACTCAGCACTCACTACTCTGCACTCACTACTATGCACTCACTACTCTGCACTCACTACTCACTACTCTGCACTCACTACTCTGCACTCACTACTCTGCACTCACTACTCACGACTCTGCACTCACTACTCACGACTCTGCACTCACTACTCACTACTCTGCACTTACTACTCACTACTCACTACTCACTACTCTGCACTCACTACTCACTACTCTGCACTCACTACTCACTACTCACTACTCTGCACTCACTACTCACTACTCACTACTCTGCACTCACTCACTACTCTGCACTCACTCACTACTCTGCACTCACTACTCTGCACTCACTACACACTACTCACTACTCAGCACTCACTACTCACTACTCTGCACTCACTACTCTGCACTCACTACTCTGCACTCACTACTCTGCACTCACTACTCTGCACTCACTACTCTGCACTCACTACTCTGCACTCACTACTCTGCACTCACTACTCACTACTCTGCACTCCCTACTCTGCACTCACTACTCACTACTCTGCACTCACTATTCTGCACTCACTACTCACTACTCTGCACTTACTACTCACTACTCTGCACTCACTACTCACTACTCTGCACTCACTACTCTGCACTCACTACTCACTACTCTGCACTCACTACTCTGCACTCACTACTCACTACTCTGCACTCACTACTCACTACTCACTACTCTGCACTCACTACTCACTACTCTGAACTCACTACTCACTACTCTGCACTCACTACTCACTACTCTGCACTCACTACTCACTACTCACTACTCTGCACTTACTACTCACTACTCACTACTCTGCACTCACTACTCACTACTCTGCACTCACTACTCACTACTCACTACTCTGCACTCACTACTCACTACTCACTACTCTGCACTCACTACTCACTACTCTGCACTCACTACTCACTACTCACTACTCTGCACTCACTACTCACTACTCTGCACTCACTACTCACTACTCACTACTCTGCACTCACTCACTACTCTGCACTCACTACTCACTACTCTGCACTCACTACTCTGCACTCACTACTCACTACTCACTAATCTGCACTCACTACTCACTACTCTGCACTCACTACTCACTACTCACTACTCTGCACTCACTACTCACTACTCTGCACTCACTCACTACTCTGCACTCACTCACTACTCTGCACTCCCTCACTACTCTGCACTCACTACTCTGCACTCACTACTCTGCACTCACTACTCACTACTCTGCACTCACTACTCACTACTCTGCACTCACTACTCTGCACTCACTACTCTGCACACTCACTCTTCACTCTGGACTCACACTCTGCATTCACTACTCTGCACTCACTACTCTGCACTCACTACTCACTACTCTGCACTCACTACTCACTACTCTGCACTCACTACTCACTACTCTGCACTCACTACTCTGCACTCACTACTCTGCACTCACTACTCTGCACTCACTACTCACTACTCTGCACTCACTACTCACTACTCTGCACTCACTACTCTGCACTCACTACTCACTACTCTGCACTCACTACTCACTACTCTGCACTCACTACACACTACTCACTACTCAGCACTCACTACTCACTACTCTGCACTCACTACTCTGCACTCACTACTCTGCACTCACTACTTTGCACTCACTACTTTGCACTCACTACTCACTACTCTGCACTCCCTACTCTGCACTCACTACTCTGCACTCACTATTCTGCACTCACTACTCACTACTCTGCACTCACTACTCACTACTCTGCACTCACTACTCTGCACTCACTACTCTGCACTCACTACTCTGCACTCACTACTCACTACTCTGCACTCACTACTCTGCACTCACTACTCACTACTCTGCACTCACTACTCTGCACTCATTACTCACTACTCTGCACTCACTATTCTTCACTCACTACTCTGCACTCACTACTCTGCACTTACTACTCACTACTCTGCACTCACTACTCTGCACTCACTACTCTGCACTCACTACTCTGCACTCACTACTCACTACTCACTACTCTGCTCTCTGCACACTCTCTCTGCACACTCTGCACACTCTCTCTGCACACTCACTACTCTGCACACTCACTCTGCACTCACACTCTGCACTCACACTCTGCACTCACACTCTGCACTCACACTCTGCACTCACACTCTGCACTCACTACTCTGCACTCATGGAATCTTCCACCACACTTTCTAAAACTCTATAGTCCGAAGCATAATAGGCACAGGACCAAAAGAAGGGTAGACATTTGCTTAAAATAATCTTATTATATTTATGAGAAGCAAAAGCGAGACTGTGAAATGTGCTGAATATCAGTTTGTTAGGAATCAACAGAGTGGAGTTAGAGAACCAAGAAATAGTAATTTAGAATCCGGGTTAGAAGGAGTAGTAATCACAAGCTGAGGATCAACGGGCGCGAAACAGCGTGGTGGGCGTGCACGAGACGCAGCGTGGGAGTGCACATCAGCTGAAGATCGCCGGAGAAGACACCGAGTCTGCCTGCTGCCATGACTGACCCGCTGCGGAGGGAAAGAGCCCGGTGAGTGGGGGTAGAGGGGGGGGCGGCAGAGAGGGAGTGGGCAGAGAGGGAGGGTGTGTGTGTGTGTGTGTGCGTGTGTGTGCGTGTGTGTGCGTTCGTGTGTCTGTCTGTCTGTCTATGTGTGTCTTTCCGTGCCTGCCTGCCTGGGTGTGTGCGCGTCCACAGACCCTGGTCGGCTCGTGCACCGCTCTGTACTCCCTTGCGAGCTTACTCGGTGACAATAGTTCTCGTTGCCGAGACCTAAAAAGGAATGTGCTCTTTTGTTCAGTAAATGGTGCTCATGTAAAGAACTCCAAAACCTTCGGGCCAAGTTTACGTTATAAACCTGCAAAAGAAAAACAAGCATTTGCATAGCCAATAGGTCTCGCCTTTGGGACCTTATAAGTGTTTGGTTATCCAGCACAATATCCTTGGTGCAACAACAACAACTGTTGCATGGCTAAACACATAAGGTCCCAAAGGCGAGACCTATTGGCTATGCCAATGCTTGTTATTGTCTATCACTAAGCTTTGCTTACCTTTTGTCATATGCAAATTATCATTGATCATCCAAGTATTGCTATGCAATCACAACAAGAAGGAATGCTCTTTTTCAGGTCTTGACCTAAAGTACAGCACTTAAGTTCTCTCGCTCTCGCTCAATAAATGTGAAAGAAGTGTGGACGACCGTGAGTCTGAGTAGATTTCAGAGTCTCCAAAACAGCAGACAGAGAAACAGTCAGGATTGAGGCATCCGTCGCTATTTATCTAGCACAAGCTTTGTTGTTTCTGTTTTTCAGTGCCCTAAATTAGATTCTCTCCTTCCATTGAGAAACACTGTCAGAGCACTGAGAGATCTATTGGCAAGAAAGCCAATGTGATGGCAATTTATTATATATTTATTATGCACAGTATTGCCACCCTTGTAAATGACACAAATAATTAAAATAGAATTTAGAAAACAATTTTACTGTTAAGCATATACACTATATTGTCGTCAAATCAAAACGTTTCTTTGATTTTGTAACATGTCCTTTTGTTTGTGTACTGAAATCTAAATTTCCCTTTCAAATAACATAGCTATCTCCATCGAAATAACTTTCTGTCTGCACATATAGTGCGTTAATAAATATAAATTTATTGTAAGCAGATGATCTTTTAGTCCTTCAAGGATGGTTACAGCGAGCAAGATTTTATGTCAGCCTCCACTGGAGTGTGTCAACTATGGTATTTATTTTTTTAAGTGATATTAAGTGGTGAAATCCAGACGACTGCGAGGAAATGAGAAAGGATGCAGTAAAAGTGGAGTGAACAAGGAAACATATGAAATTTGACGTTCCGCAAAGTCTGCGGACAATGGCTACTGTTAATCAAGCCCCAATGGCCAAGGGGCTTTGGTGGCGCAGAGGGCTTTTTGACACTTGGCACTTACTTGCAAGGCTCAGACGCCCAGCAGGATTACCAGTGGTCTCCCTAATCCTAACCTCTCCTCTCTGTGCACGGCTTTCTCACACCTACCATTTTTTTGCTCTCAAATATCCAAAGCTGGACAGATTTATCTTCCTATGCGAGGGTCAGACAATCCATTAGAAAAATAAAATTATGTGTCAGAAAGATGACAGTCGCTGAGCAATGGCCGCAAGGGGAAAACCTCAAAGCAATCGGCTAGGCATACTCTACCTTCTGCATAACAGCAAGTTCTGATTTTTTGTAAATTTTCCTTTTTTTCTCCTTTGGAGTGTATTCTGTCCAGTTTCCAGTTGTTTTCCTCTTTTTTCTTTCCAATCCACTGGGGTTTGTATAAATCCATGGATTTCCTCTGCAGACTCGACTCAGGCTCTGCAGCTGGGCTGTCGCACATGTGTTAGGAAATTAGAAACAAAATCAGCTGATCCAGGGAAGATTATGGCAAGAAGTTGAGGGATGAGGACCAACTCTTTCAGAGAAATTACAGGATTAAAATCACATTAAAGAAGACATAGAGGTTTGTTTCTCCTGGTCTGATTCTTTTCTGAATGTATCAAACAATCCACCCTCTGCCTAAAAAGGGACCATAGTTAGGCAACTCTATTGATAATGTAGACTCAGTATTTGAGGCACTTAGGACAGGACCAGACTCAACAATGTTGGTGTAGACAATATCGCCAGCTGAGAAACTGAATCTAACATGGAGGAAGCGTAAGGCAGAGGCAGTATCTTTCGCGACAGGCATCGTTTTCAATTTATTTACCGTTTAGGTAAACTACTACAATCTAGCATGTCCAACTCTAGTCATACAGGATTCAGTAGCTCTCAATTGTAGTTACACAATACTGTCACAATACACATTTACATGACTCCCCTTACTGAATTGGTTGAGTCATTTGGGGCCCAAATAATCTCTTATGCCTATGATACCCAGATTGTTTTTGCATTTTATAAAGGGGTGCCAGTTGAATAAGATGCTATTAAACCATGCCTCTCTGCGGTTTTCCGTTGCATTAGCCACTTCCAACTAAAGTGTAATACTGAGAAGACTGCGGTGCTCTGTGCGGGGCATAATTTTGACCTCGAATCTGGAAGTGCACTGGCCAGAGGGGGGACCTTTACCCAATAGGCAAGTGCATACAGTTAACAATCTAGGTGTGAAATTTGACAATATATTGTCCTTCCATAATCAAATTAACTCTGTGGTTGGCAAATGTTTTGGCATACTACACATGCTCAAGAAATTTCCTCACTACCTGTCGGTCCCAAAACGGATTACAGTGGTCTTGTCCAGGTTGGAGTATGCCAATACCTTTTGCCGTGGTCTCCCACAATATCTAGTGAGGAAACTTCAAACAGTACAGAATGCTGCTGCTAGGCTTGTTCTCAGTCTACCTAGAAGGAAGCACATGTCTACACATTTGCAGAATTTGCACTGGCTTCCTCTATACAAGCAGATTCTTTATTAAAACGTCTCTACAAGTGCACAGAGCGCTACAGCACTCAGGACCAGACTATTTGTTCTCCAGGATTTCCTACTACAGCCCCTTTGAGAAAGCTGCACTCCTCCAATAATCACGTGGCCACAGTTCCAAGAGTCTGCTTTGCAAGAGCTGGCGGGCAATCTTTTTCTCTATTGGGGCCAGTGGGCTGGAATAACCTTCCTTTCGATCTCAGGCCAACGGAGGATGTAAGACTGTTCAGGAAAATGCACAAACCCCGGCTCTTTGTCCAGTAAACAACTGATTCGTTCTTTTTTGCCCTTACTGTTCCGTTAGTGCCTGGACAATTTTTTGAGTAGCTGTGTGCTTTATAAATCCTGCTCAGCATAACATACCATAACAACAGTGACAACAGGACCTGAAGTGATTTCCTACAACCCGAAGGTATGAAAAATCTGGGAAAAAGAACCAATTCTGATTACTTCAATCCAGACAGAAATTATCCATAACCTGGTGAAAAAATGTACATTAATTCTGGTATGGAGATTCACCTTCCCTACCGAAAATGAGTTTTGTGGTATTTGAACCAGAACAGTTATAAGTGGAGTAAATGTCTGAAACATAACAGAAGAGAACTCTACTTACTTAGGAGTGAAGTGAGGGAGAACATGCCCCCTGGCAAATGGCACCTCATGATTACTTACCAAATGCCCCATATTAGGTGTAGGGACTCAGCTAGGCTTTAAAAATGGAAGTCCATTCTGGTAAACATGTTAAAGAGGAGTTGGGACCTTCACAACATAAAAACCACAACTGCCCCTGTTTCTAATGTTCCACATTTAGCTGGCATCCAAAGCGGGGAACAGAGGTTGGTTGGCACGTTGGAGGGGGAGAATGCATGGAGGTGGATATTGGGTAGCGGGGTTAGTAGTGAAGCAAAGTAAGGGGTTCATTAAGGTTTGCAATCCAGGCTGGTACTGGGGCAGCTGAGGTGAAAATAGGCTGGTAACATGAGCCTTAATGGCGATGGCTAGTTGTATAGAGATTGGTGATGCAGGGTTATTACTAGTAATAGTTGTGGCACAAAAAGGTTGGTAAAGGGAAACTGGTCAAGGTGGTGCATAGAGACTGGCAATTTGTGGTTGTGCTGCTGCTTCCCTATATGTGAGAGGGCTATCATAGGTTTTCTGCACAAAGGTTTCCTAAATTAATATATATTTTTATTTATTAAAGATGTGCACACAGCACTAAAAACACAACTGCATTGTGACATTTTGAAATTGTAGATGCATACCTATTGCAGTGTTATTTTCACCAAGGCAAAGAGAGCAGAACTTGAGGTTTTTTTTTGATGAAATTTTATGTAGCGCGAACTTGACCCGAAATAAGGTATCAGAGCGCTTTACACGAGCACCAGTTGTGTTACATGAGGACAGATTCATTTTTGTTAGGCACGGGGAGATCAAGGGCCATATGTAGGTAGTTAAATACCGGTCGGTAACGGCTGAAATTCGGTAAACTTTTCGTTACAGACCGGTATTTAGGCATTTGAGATGTAGGAGGCCAAAAGTAAGGATTCGGTAATTATGAATCGGTAAATACCAATTCATCATTATCGAATTCTAAATTACAGAATCGGTATTCACCGAATTCTTATTTACCAAATCGGTAAATAAGAAACGGTAAAAATGAGAATAGAGATGTAGGTAACTTCGAAAATATCGAATTTTATGAAATTCGGTATTTAAGAGTCGGTAATTACCATGGATTGAAAGCAGGTGGTAACCAGGTGCAGGCCATAAAACAGGCCCCAAAATGCAACAGTGTGATCAGAATGGCGGTTTTCTATGTGATAGCAAGGTGGCTACGGCTATAGGCAGCAGGAGAGAGGAACTGGAGACGGGAGGAGCAAGTCTACAGACAGCTGATCACACTCTTCCAACTTACTGAGGCAGAGATCCATGAAAGGTACAGGCTACACCCCCACACCATCCTGGACTTGATAAGGGACCTGTACCCACTCCTGGAGCACCCAACACCAAGGGCGCTCGCCATACCACCACATGTGCAGGTGCTCTGTAGCCTACACCTGCTTGCATCTGGCAGTTACCAGGGGGTGATAGCTGCGATAGGTGGGGTATCCCAGAGCTGCCTGTCCCATTTCTTCAGGAAGTTCCTGGAGGCCATGAAGCAGAGAATGCATCATTACATCAGCTTCCCTGACACAAATGCGGAACTGCTGAAGACCAAGACTGACTTTTACCAAATGGCACAGTTCCCACATGTCATCGGCTGCATTGATGGCACACACATCCCAATTTGCTCACCTGCAGCCACTGAGTACATCTACAGGAACAGAGAGTCCACCCACTCCATTAATGTGCAGGTAATCTGTGATGCTGCCAACATAATCACAGACATCATGGCCAAATTCCCAGGAAGCACCCACGACTCCTACATGTTCCAGAACAGTGGGATCTACACACGCCTGGCAGAAGGGGAATTCAAAGAAGGATACCTGTTAGGTAAAACACTGTGACACACCCTGATAGATATTGCAGAGGTAGGTGTTGTTGTGCATGTGAGTAATGGCTCTCTCTTTTCCACATAGGCGACAGCGCATATGCCGTCCTCTCATTCATCCTCACTCCCTACCTGAACCCATCAACCCCGAGGGAGAGACGTTACAACGTGGCACACAAATCTACACGCAACGTCGTGGAGCGCACCTTTGGTCTGTTAAAAAGGTTCCATGATGAAATATCGATTACTAAAACATCGACCTACAAAAATATCGCCACAAATACATCGTCTACAAAAATATCGTAACCATATACTTAAACAAGGATTTACACAAATATCGATATTTTTTTATCGACTACTCTAATATCGTTAACAATTATATCAACTACATAAATATCGACTACTACATTATCGACAATATTTAAAATAACATTACCTTCTACACTAATATCGACAACACTAATATCGACTACCTTTCTACTTATATTATTATAAAAAAAATATCTTCATTTTCTTTATAACCTTATATACACATTATCTTTCTGTTATTCACTTTTTCATAGTTATTTAAATTCAAAAAAAGCTTTTCTAACATATATGTATATACAATATGTATTATTTATTTATATATAATAAGAAAAAATACATTAGTGATATAAAGTATGTATGACGTTACAACACATACTTTTACAACGCATACCTTTACAACGCAAAAACCATTACAACGCATGTTTTTACAACACAGGTACCTTTACAACGCATACCATTACAACGTAAGTATTAGTAAATATATAATAATTTTTTTAATATAAATTAATTAAAATGAATAGATTTTAATTAAATTTAATTTAATTTAATTTCATTTAATTTATTTAATTAATATATTTAAAAGATATTTTACCCTGTACCCCTGTACCCCAAAAACACAAAACTGAGCCTGAACAATAAAAATACCCCTTTACCCAAAAACTAAAAACTGATCCTGACCCCTTAAAATACCCCTTTACCCAAAAACTGAAAACTGACCCTGAACCCTAAAAATTCCCCTTTAACCAAAAACTGAAAACTGACCCTGAACCCTAAAAATACCCCTTTACCCAAAAATAGAAAACTGACCCTGAACCCTAAAAATACCCCTCTACCCAAAAACTGAAAACTGACCCTGAACCCTAAAAATACCCCTTTACCCAAAACCTGAAAACTGACCCTGAACCCTAAAAATACCCCTTTACCCAAAAACTGAAAACTGACCCTGAACCCTAAAAATACCCCTTTACCCAAAAACTGAACACTGACCCTGAACTCTAAAAATTCCCCTTTACCCAAAAACTGAAAACTGACCCTGAACCCTAAAAATACCCCTTTACCCAAAAACTGAAAACTGATCCTGAACCCTAAAAATACCCCTTTACCCAAAAACGTAAAACTCACCCTGAACCCTAAAAATACCCCTTTACCCAAAAACTGAAAACTGACCCTGAACCCTAAAAATACCCCTTTACCCAAAAACTGAAAACTGACCCTGAACCCTAAAAATACCCCTTTACCCAAAAACTGAAAACTTACCCTGAACCCTAAAAATACCCCTATACCCAAAAACTGAAAACGGACCCTGAACCCTAAAAATACCCCTTTTTCCCAAAAACACAAAACTGACCATGAACCCTAAAAATACCCCTTAAAAAACCCCAAACATATTACATTTTAAATATAATTATATACTTACCAATACTTACGTTGTAATGATATGCGTTGTAAAGGTACCTACGTTGTAAAAACATGCCTTGTAAATACATGCATTGTAATGGTTTTTGCATTGTAAAAGTTTGGTTGTAATGGTAGTGCGTTGTAAAAGTTGCGTTGTAAAAGTTGTATACCAATATAAACATTACCAAACACTATCATACACTCTTATCAGATTACTTTAAATCACATTTCACTAATTTTAACATTGTAATAAATATTTACCATTAAAACACATAATACATTTGGTAATAAAAATCGAAAACAATTATTGATGCTACTAACTCTTTAAAAAATAACGGCTTTCAAATTCAAACTAATGTTGTCAGCCAATGAATTTAAATTATATTTAATTGAACCAATCAAATATAACCATTAATTAACTCACTACTATAAATACAATTACAAACTTAACTTAAATTACCATTTTTTGGCCAAACTTGGAGGAAAACGGTTACCTTGCTGAAAAGAAGAGAATACAAACCTACTACAACAACTACAACACAGCATACTACAACTCAAGTAAGTCAAGTCCCATTTCATTTATCATACACACCTGTCGAAAAGTAGCTAAACTCCCTAAACTAAAAACATGGTCTTTATATTTGTTTAAAAATAACTACAACATCCTATCAACAACCACCACAAGATAATAATTAAATGAAATTATGAACTGCCTTATCCATGTCTACTTAGAAAGCTTTTAAATAATTTTAAAAAGTTGCAAAGTAAAGTTGCAAAAGACTTGATATGTTATTACCTACTAATATATCCTAATACAATAAATAACACAAATTAACTTTCTTTTACAGAATATACAAACTTCATCTACCAATCTACAACTAAACTAACAACATCTTCTACTACATTAAGTAAGTATACCCACTGTGTCTATTAATAATCAGAAAGAAAAAATAAACAACTATAAAACTAAATCATTTTTTTGTATTATTCTTTACCACAACTACAGAGCATTAAAGAGTGAAAATCTACATATAAGAACAGAAAACATAAAATTAGCAGGAAAACAACATTGTAAGTAAGTTTTTGCACTTTTTCCTTTTAACGTACACATCTCAAGAAATGTTTTTCACTTTTACTAAAAAAACATATATATGTCTTCACAGATCTACCTTAGACATGGCAACAGGAGCTACTTTTATTACTTCTCAAAAAGGGAAAATAATGCTGAGCTACATGGGTTACACCTACACCCAAGAAAGAATAAAAGGGAATAAAACTTACTGGAAATGTAGTAAATATTACTCAACTGCATGCTATAGTAGAGCAAAGACTGTTGATAACAATGTTGTAAATGTACATGAGCATAACCACCCACCCAATGTAACAGAAGTCGAAGTAAGAGAAGCACTAGAGACATTGAGAGAAGCTAGTACAGGCTCACAAGAAACAAGCACCACTATTTTGAAAAATGTTTTAAGCAAGGTGCCAGAACATGTCACAGGACAGTTACCTTCAATACCCAACTTGAAAAGATTAATTGCTAAAACAAAACGAGATTCTGATCCAACTCCACCAGCACCTGAAACTTTTCAAGACATTAAAATATATCCTGAATATACTATTACACACAATGAAGATAAATTCTTAATGTATGATAACCACAGTCATGATAAAAGAATTGTACTTTTTGCAACAAATAGCAATTTGCAAAAACTAAAATCGTGTGAAACCTGGATGATGGACGGAACTTTTAAAGTATGTCCCAAACCTTTCTATCAACTTTACACCATCCATGGTGAATACCAAGAAACAAATATCCCTTTAATTTATACACTGCTGCCAAATAAAACAAATGCTACCTACGTAGAAATTTTAACAACTATCAAAGATTTTACCGATAATTACTATCCACAAAGAATAATAATAGACTTTGAAATAGCCATGATTCAAGCTATACTTAAAATATATCCTCACACATCTGTACAAGGGTGTTATTATCACTACAACCAAAGTATATGGAGGCACTTACAAAAATCTACTTTAAGCATTGAATATTCAACAAACAGTAACTTTGCTTATCAGATTAAAAAGTTAATTGCATTGGCATTTGTACCAACAACAGAAGTTGCTAACTATTACAATTTACTACTTGACAGCCCTTTCTACCGCACCAATGAGAAAAAATTAACTCCCTTCTTAGACTATTTTGAAGATACCTGGGTGGGAAGATTACATCGTTCTGGCCACCGCAGACAACCTAAATTCCATATTCCATGGTGGAATGTGTATGCTAGTACTATGGCACAGAAAGCCAAAACTAACAACGCGGTCGAAGGATGGCATAATGCCTTCCAAGCCACAATAGGAAGAACACAACCCACACTTCATAAACTAATCCAAAGCATCAAAAAAGAGCAAAGCTACCAAGAACTAAGAATAGAGTAATCTCTATCTAAAATCGGCCCTAAACTAAGTAAACAAACATTAAATATGTACGAATACCTACAGCAAAAAATAAGAATGTACCCAAGTATCGAAGGTCTTGAATACTTAGAACTAATAGCCAAATCTATCCTTTAACAAGCAACACATAAAAACATTTCAAACAATAAATAAAACAAACTTTTTTTAATGTAGTTAAATTATGTCATGTAAAAATAAATGTAATCTATTATTACAAGACATAATAAAACGACATTGAAAATAATTGCACAATATAGCACAATCCACCCCAAACAAAAATATAATAATAACTTAACTGTTCTGCAGCTGTAGAATGTGTTCCAAAAAGATGGTTTCAAGACGAATAGAACCAAAATCAATCCACATGTTTTAAAAAAATCCCCACAAAATGCAAAATATACAACTGTTTTATAAGGGTCCCACGTAGCAATACTCTGGAGAACGGAACCATAAAAAACCAGAAAAATAATCACGATAAAAACGCTCCAAAATCCCGAAAAATCAAGAAATGTAGTGAAACATTTACCTGTATTTTACAAAAAATACAAGATAAAATCCATCTGCTCACCAAAACGAACACCTGTAAATAAATACAAACAAAACCCACCCACAATAAATACGAAAGCCAGAAAGCCTAAACATAACATATAAAACATAGGAAAACACCTGAACTAATTCATTTACACAATACATAAACCTTAATTTCATAAGAAATATCTAAGAAAGTACGTTATCAATAACGACCTTAAATAACACGTATTTTTCACATAAACTGTAAAGTACAACACATAGCAACACGTACACACTACAACTAGCTCTATAATGTCTTAAAATGTAGTTAAAATTAATGTAAAATAAACTTACATTCACCAACACGAAGCAGCTCCCAACCGCGAGGTTCCGTTTTCTGAAATGACCCAAACAACGATGTAGATAGACTAAAAAGTGAAGTTCAAAAAACAAAATGGCAGCACAATAAAAATAAAAATAGGACTAAATCCCCATTATTAAACATAAACAATAGAGATGAATAGCAATTTATTTTTCATGTTTTGTAATAATTTACTTATTGTTTGTAAATAAACATATGATTAATGTAAAATATACAATAATATATTTAATATATTTATATATTAATTAATTATTGTATATTAAAAATATGTTTTTGAGTGTTAAAAAATATTTTTTATATGTATAAAACTGAGCACTATTTTATGTACATACTTTAGAAAAATACAATTACATGTAAATTAATTAACATATTAAATTTAAAAAAAGAAAATTTAAAATTTAATATACTAATTAATGTAATATAACAATGTATATATGACTAAAATTGCAATGTAAAATGTAAGCAAATAATTGAAAAAGGTGTATTAAAATTATGTAAATGTTTGCATCAACAAATGAAACTATGAATAAAATAAATGTGTACAAAACTATATTACTATTGTACTTAATAAATGTTGACACTTGTGATATGTATGTAAAAATTTTGAAAATATTCATATTTGTTTATTTATAAAAATAATATTACAACATTATATATAATAATAATTCTAAAAAAATATATATATATTTAAAAACAATTTTTATAAATAAAAAAATATAAAACATAACTCATAGAAAATACTTAACAGTAAGCAACAATAAATAACTATTTTAACTCCAATCATACATAAGTCAGATAAAGTGCTGGACAGGAAACCATAATAAATAACTATTCTAACTCCAATCCTACATAAGTCAGGGAAACTGCTGGACAGTAAACCATCGAACCTACTTTTCCCTCCTGAGGCGGAAGCCGGGAGGTCTCCCTACTTTTCTTTTATTTAGAACACTTGACTCGTGTTTTTTTAAAATTTACAATTTTACTGTGTGCCTCTGCAGTTGTGCTCGCGCTTGTGTCTAAAGCGTGCAGGAGCACAGCGCTGTTTATTTTTCGATCTCCCAGCGCTTGTAAGCGCTTTGCTTCCCCCCCCTCCCTTGCCTGGGACTCTGAGACCGCCCTCGGCTGAGTATTGACGCCGAGGGCTGGGATCTCATCTTGGCAGCCATCTTGGGGGTAGGACTTCCACACGCGCGCTCTAGCAGCGCTATAAAAGGGAACCGGATCACTTTGCAGGTGATTACCATCTGCTTCGAACCTACTTTTCCCTCCTGAGGCGGAAGCCGGGAGGTCTCCCTACTTTTCTTTTATTTAGAACACTTGACTCGTGTTTTTTTAAAATTTACAATTTTACTGTGTGCCTCTGCAGTTGTGCTCGCGCTTGTGTCTAAAGCGTGCAGGAGCACAGCGCTGTTTATTTTTCGATCTCCCAGCGCTTGTAAGCGCTTTGCTTCCCCCCCCTCCCTTGCCTGGGACTCTGAGACCGCCCTCGGCTGAGTATTGACGCCGAGGGCTGGGATCTCATCTTGGCAGCCATCTTGGGGGTAGGACTTCCACACGCGCGCTCTAGCAGCGCTATAAAAAGCTCACCTCTTTCTCCGCGCAGCGGACGCGTTCAGCGGCCGCGCCGGATCTGCGCCGGAGTCGTGCCAGAGTCGTGCCAGAGTCGTGCCAGAGTCGTGCCAGAGTCGTGCCAGAGTCGTGCCAGAGTCGTGCCAGAGTCGTGCCAGAGTCGTGCCAGAGTCCTGCCCGTCTGCGCCCGTCAGCGTCCCGGAGGCGTTCGGCGTGGCAGGTACCTCTGGCCACTATGTGCTGCTATTCCGCTCAGGAGCTCTTGTTATTGCGCAATCGCAATACTTCATGCCTATCAGTCTTCCCTAGCCGGTATAAGGGTAAGCATAAGTGCCCTGCCTGTCTTTGGCACCCTGTTTGCACCCTCCCTTCCCATTTGTCTGTTAAGGAGAGTAGCTCTAAACATATCTGTCTACTCCTTAATACGAGGTCATTGCATCGCCACACTCAAGAGATCTTTGATCTTCTGTCAACTATCAGTCCCACCTGTCTGATGCTTACTGAGACATGGCTCAATGATTCCTCTAATCCGGACATAGTGGCTGCCATTCCCACTGACTACACCATCTATCGTCAGGATAGAGACAAGGGAAGGGGAGGAGGAGTCGCCCTGATTGTGAAGAATTCTCTTCCGTGCACGGTCACTCACACACATACCATCGAAGGGACCGATTCATTAGCCTTCACCATCTCTTTATCACCGCAACAAGCATTGAAGGGTATGATCGTTTACAGACCCCCGGGCGCTGTCGGCTCTTTTTTCGAGGACCTCCAACAGGCCATGTCGGTCCTTGTTTTGAGATCGGAGCAGTGCTTATTGGCAGGCGATTTTAATCTTCACATGGACGACCACAATGACCAAAATGCCATCAAATTGTTGGATATTACATCTACCCTGGGCCTTTCCCCTTATCTTTTTGGTCCTACCCACGATAAAGGCCACACACTTGATCAGGTTTTTTCCACCATACCTATCATGAACGTTACACTCTCGCCTATCGTTTGGTCTGACCATTTCCTGGCCCACTTCGAAATACATTCTATCTCGGCCCCCCCTGCCAGAACTACGAGACAGCAGGGCAGCAACTACAGAACACTGCACAGGGTGACCTCGGACATGCTCACACATGCCTTAATTGATCACCCTGTGGTCTGTACTGGGGATCTAGAGGAAGATCTGGAGAGCTTACAATCATGGCTCCTCGCCAGACTCGATGAGTTCGCTCCCCTCCAGCCACCCAGGACCGCTGCTCGACAGGTCTCTGCTCCCTGGTTCACGGAGGACCTAGCCATTGCCCGCAGGCATTGCAAAGTGGCAGAGCGTGCATGGAGAGCCCAGTATGAGCCTGAGGCTAAACAACGTTATAAAACAACGATGAAGGCATACCATGAACTTATTTTTCAGAGCAAGAAACGATATCTCGCCAAAAGGATTGACGACGCTGCCAACTCCTGTAAGGAGATTTTCTCAATCGTGCGGGAATTTACTGGCCCTCGGTCTGTTTCCACTCAGAGTGCCCCGACAGAGATCTGGGCCAACACTATTGCCAACTTTTTTACCACCAAAATCAGGCAAATCCAGGCCTCCTTTCCGCAGAGAGACCTGGATAATGTGTCTGTGAGGCCGATTGAGGCAGTGCCTCTGTCTCCACCGGGCCCAGTCCTGCTCGATTTTCCTCCTCTCTCGGCTGACACATCTTTAACCCTGATGAGGAACCTTAAGTCGGGCTCACCATTAGACCCATGCCCGGCAAAATTTCTGGCGAGAGTGGCAGATGCTATAAATCCTATAGCCAATCCCATCCTTAATCTTTCTTTGAGCGAGGGCTTTTTGCCTCCGACCTGGAAGCAAGCCATGGTCATTCCTCTGATCAAGAAACCTAATCTTGACCCGGAGGCTCCTTCCAACTACAGACCAATCTCGCTCCTCCCAGCACTGACCAAGATCTTGGAAAAGCACGTACATGGCGTGCTCTCCAATTTCCTGGAGTCTAATGATCTGCTCCATGAGTCCCAATCGGGATTCCGTTCCAACTTAAGCACCGAGACGGCGCTCTTGGAAGTCTCGGAGATCATTAGAGAGGTGCTGGATATGGGAGGCAGGGTGCTGTTAGTCATGCTAGACCTGTCGGCGGCGTTTGACACCGTCCCCCATGAGGATCTCCTCATTAGGCTCCATGACATCGGGCTTGGGGGGACGGTGCTCAACTGGTTTTCTTCCTTTTTGGCCAGCCGCCGCCAGACGGTCTGGGTTCCACCCGGATCCGCCGAGATGCCGCCATTGGGAGTCGGAGTGCCTCAGGGCTCTATCCTGAGCCCCACTCTTTTCAACATCTTGATGACCCCTCTGGCGACATTGGCGGAGTCCTATGGGGCCCGGATCGTCTCTTATGCTGACGACACTCAGCTCCTCTTCACCTGTCGTAAGGGTGAAGAGTTTGATGGCGAAGGGATCCGCGAGTGCCTTGGGGCTGTTTTTAGCTGGTTTTCACAAAACAGCCTCAAGTGCAACTCGGATAAGTCCGAGATACTATTCTTCGGATGCCCCTCTGAACCAGATTGGCGAGGCTGGTGGCCTGTAGACAAGTTCCCTCCCACACAGTCATCTAAGTGGGCTAAGAACCTGGGAGTCAAAATTGACAATGAGCTGTCGCTCAAATCCCAGGTGTCCACCCTTACGGGAACCTGTTTCGGGATCCTCAGAATGTTGCGCAAGTTTTTCCCCTTACTTTCGGAGCAACATCGGAGGATTACCGTTCAGGCCCTCATAGGGTCCAGATTGGACTATGCTAACGCTCTTTATCTGGGCCTGCCTGAATACCTCCTCCAACGCCTGCAGATCACCCAGAACGCTGCTGCGCGTGCCATCTTTGGCCTTCATCGTCGGACTAGTGCCTCTCATCTTCTTGCATCCCTTCACTGGCTCCCGGTGCGGAAGAGGATACTGTTTAAGACTATGACTCTTGCCCACAAGGCCTTATATGGCACTGGTGCCAAGTATCTTCAGAGGAGGCTGGACTTTTATCGACCGGCACGCTCCCTTAGGTCAGAAACTTTGGCCTTGGCTCGGGTTCCACGTATCAAAAAGGCTCGGCTAGGCGGCCGGTCTTTTAGCTTTCTCGCTCCTAAGCTTTGGAACTCATTGCCGTTGTCTCTGCGGAGCACCTCTAATTTGCTTATTTTCAGGAAAAACTTGAAAACTTGGCTATTTGCCGGATAATTCTCCCCTCTGTGGCCCCTTTTTTTTTTGTTACTGTTATGTTTTCTGCCCCCCTTTTGGTTTGGAGCTCAAAGCGCCGGGACACTCCTTTGGAGTAGCCGTTGCGCTATATAAGCCCTAATTTAACATAACATAACATAATATTTGTGATATTATAACACATAAACATCACTTTATATATATTAATAACAACTCTTATCTATTATACTACAAAATAGACTATTAAATTACAATCACAAAATATGTTTTTTTGAACATAACAATAACAAATTTTGTAACCAAAATTTTAATTTCAAATTTCGAATTTTTTATAAATTTTTACATAATTTTCAAAATTTTATAATTTTTAACCCAAACATTTTTTTTGTTTTTCGAATCATTCTTAGCATATATTATAAGAAATACACAAACATAAAATATTACACACTTGACTTATTTTAATATAATTTAAAAATTAATTTTCTAATTTCAAATTTAAAATTTAAATATTGAAATTTCAAATTTCGAATTTTTTATAAATTTTTACATAATTTTCACAATTTTATAATTTTTAACCCAAACTTTGTTTTTGTGTTTTTCGAATCATTCTTAGCATATATTATAACAAATACACAAACATAAAATATTACACACTTGACTTATTTTAATATAATTTAAAAATCAATTTTATAATTCCAAATTTCAAATTTCAAATTTAAATATTGAAATTTCAAATTTCGTATTTTTTATAGCAATTTAATTTTTTATTAAACACTATATAAATAAAACCCACACTTAATTACAAAATTATTATATAATACATTCAATTTCAATTAAATATAATATTTTTTCGTATTTCACTTTATAATTTTTTTTAATTAAATTTAAATTTTATGAAACATATTTTAATATACTACCCACCCTTATCCCCTATATCACCAACAACCCGCTACTAAATCTTTTTAAAAACCCATTAAATAAATAATTCTGTTATTTAAATTAAATTTCAAATTTCGCCATTCAAAATAAAAAATAAATTAAAATTTTCTAATTTTTTACCATTCTATACATATCATTTACACTACTTCTTTAAATTACTACCCACCCTTATCCCCTATAATACCAATAACCCGCTCCTAAAATATTTACAAACATTTAATTTTTTTTTACATTTTGATCCCTATAATAATAAAATAGACATTTAATTAATAATATTTAAACATAAAACACATTTTTCTACACTTATATAACACATTCAATTATTTTGTCGATATTATATTCAACGATATTTCTCTAAACGATATTCTATACAACGATATTTTATTTTGACGATATTTTTGTCATTATACAAAATCGATATTTACAACAACGATATTTACTTCAACGATATTTTTTAAATTCGATATTCTTACCTCGATATTTATGCTAGTCGATATTATCCCGTCGATATTCCTGCTTTATACCGTTAAAAAGCAGGTTCTGCTGCCTCCACAAAAGCGGAGGCGCACGTCAGTACTCACCCCTCATCTGCTGTAAAATCATTGCAACTTGCGCAATGCTGCACAACCTTGTCACTAGGAAAGGAACAGCAGTAGAATTAACAGATATTGAGGATAATGATGATGAATTTTCACAGCCTGAGCCCAATACAGCAGGAGTGACGCCAGCAACAGATGGGAGACAGAGGCGGGCAGAGATCACACGCAACTATTTCTAAGTAAGTAAGGAGACACAGCCAGGCGCTGCATGTACATGACGTAGTTTAATAACTGGGCAATACGACAATGAACAAATGGCACACCATGCCAGTCCAAATGGTGACATCCTCAGTAGGTAGTAATGGGTTTACTTTACCCTAAGTATGTACATAAATGTGTGGGCAGCATTAATGTCTGCGCCCACGCACAACAGTGCTGGATGCCTGCAGCTGGCTTTCCTCACTGTCTGCTGAGCCAGGGCCCGCAGCATGCCGCCTGCTGCTCCTCCGGGTCTCTGGGACGGGGGGGGGGTAATGCTACTCCTGCTGGCGGTCTCATCACTCTCCCCAACACCTAGTGCACCAGCGTTGGCTGACTGGGTGGTCAGCAGCACTTCCAGTGCCGATGTCACATTTACCATCCCCCTGGTGACATCAATCAGCAGTGCACAAGCCCCTCCTGCATTGCCACGGAGCGCCTGCAGAGCAGGGAAGTGACAGTTGCCAGGCGGTTCACTGCCCTGGTGTGCTGCTCCATATACTGTCTCTCCCTGCGCCTTCTTGCCCTGTCTTCGTCCAGTTTGTCACACAGCACCAACACAGACTGGGACATGTCCCGCATGCCCTCAGCCATCTCCTTGATGCCCTACGCCATAGAGCTGATGGCCATGTCAATGTTAGCCATTTTCTGGTTTAGGTGCCGCATTGGTCTCTGAACTGACTGAATCGCCTTCCCTGCGCACGCTGCACCTTGACCATACTGGCCTCCAGCCCTCCGAAGACCCCATCACCCTGCTGAGCTGTGCTGTGCTTCCGGGCACTGTGGCGTCTCGCACCTGTGTGCCCACCCTCGGAGGCGGACTGCAGCCCAGCATTTGTTTCCTCCAGTGGACGAGTTGGTGTGTCACCCCCCCTTGTGTCCTCCGAGGACGGCTCTCTGACATGGAGAGTGGCAACAGCATGCCTCCTGAGCCTTACCGCTACAGGTGATGTTGCTGCTGGTGAGGCTGAGAGTTCTTGTGAGGCTTGCTGTGGTGGTGAGTCAATCAGCAGTGTTAATACTGGCTCTGCTGTGGTGGCTGGCTCTGTTGGTGCAGCTGCCTGTGGTGTTGGTGCCGGTGGTGGTGGAGTGCTGTGACCTGCACTTGTGCTGGCATCCTCAGTTCTTCCCTTACGGGGTGCCCTTCCCTCCTTCTCCTGCGCAGTCCTGCGCAGTGGCTCTCCTGTGGACAGATATGGACATTAGCTCAGTGGTCCTGCAGCCCTGCATTTCAATATTAAAATGCATTCCTGTCACGCTATTTCAATGTCCTCTGCTGCTTCTGACTGATGTGTGTGGCATGCCTTGTTGTTCAGTGTGATGACTGTCATGATGGGTGTTTCACTGACTACATCTCCCATAATGCATTGCTGGTGTATACTAAAACCTGTACTGTAGTGTGAGTCCCACAGCCACATTGGGAAATGGTGATAGGGAAGGGGGGGAGGATTGCTGTGCATGCTTCTTACCTTGTTTTGTGGCAGCTCTGGCTGAGCTGTCTGCATCCTCGATTCCAGACACACTCTCGGGCTCCAGGTTTGACACAACCAGCTGCTCCAGGTCAGTGAGGGCAGGTGCCCAGCTCTTTCCTCCCCCTGTGAGACTGGCCTCTTTCCTCTGTGCAGCCAGCTTCCTCTTGGTTATGATCCAAAGGTCATACCACCTTTTCTTGAGGTCATCGATGTCCCGTGGGGTTACCCCAATGGCATTTACCTTTGCCTGGATTGCCAGCCAGATCTTCCTTTTTACAGCTTCTGTTACCTGCATGGACTGCTTTTCAAAAAGCTGTGTGTGGTGTTTCACCACCTCCCCCACAAGGACATGAAGCTCACTTGCACTGAACTTCATTTTCCTTTTCCTTTCTGCTCCTTCCCTCTCTGATTCATTGGATGCCATCCTGCAGTTTTCCTCAGCAATATTCAGCCAGTGGCTCAGTTTCTCCGAGCTCTCCAGTAGGTTCTGATTGTCTGCACCTGCATAGGTGTAGCCACTTCCTGGTTGTGGGGTGGGGTGGATGCACAGGATTGGTTGAATCCTCAGTTGCTTGTTTTTTGAATCTCCGATTCAGTAAATACCGATTCGGTAAATACCAATTCGGTACACATTTTCTGAATTTTTCCGATTCTGTAAATGTTACCGAAATGTTACCTACATCTCATTTACCGAATCCTGAATACTGAATCGGTAAAATTCGGTATTTAGGAATCAGTAAATATAATTTACCTACATATGACCCCAAGTGATTTGCCCAGAATCACAGGATGTTGAGCGTCATTGCCGAGACTCAAACCCTGTTCCCCAGATTTGAGATCGACCGCTCTAACCGTTAGGCTACATCCTTCTTGAGTTATACGTGATTTATAGACCACCAATGCGACGTACAACATTATAAAATATCATCTTACTCAAAGAAACTGGGATTCGGTTACTTATAGTTGCTCTTCCAGCCTATCCTAACCCCTAATAAATAAATGTAACATTGCAGCTCTGCTACCCACCCCTACCAACCTCTAGGTTTCTCTTCAGCCTTCCATTGAAATATTTCAAACATGTATTTATACAATTATTTTATATAGTGCTGTGTCCACCAGATTGTCATTAAGGTGCATTACAGAGACCTATGAGAGATACTTATATACGTATAATAGTGCAACAAGTCATATGTCACTTTACCAGGAGGAAAAGCGCATAACAGCATAGTGATGCACCTTAGAGTGTAGGAAGGGAAAGAAAATGGAAGAGGAAAGAGAAAGAACACAAAACAGCATAGTGATTATCTGGGTGGTGTGGGAAGGGCAATGGAAGAGAGGAAATTGGGGGCAGGAGGAAGAGAAATCAGGGCTGGGTAGGGGTAGGAGGAAGAAGGTATATGAAAAAGTGAAATTTACTGTGAAGTACCATAATCATAAGAGGAGCTTGTATATAGTCCTAGATGTGTGAAATATTTAACTTTATAACAGTTCAAATTACTGATGAAATACAGTTCCTATAATAAAGAGGGAATAGGTTGAGCCATGCCAGAGGTATTTTGGGGGGCCACGGGGTTTGGATCTTTAAGGCAGAATCTACACATATGGTCCTTATTCTTTTTCTGAAAGTCAAGGTGCTCCGTGCTGTTCTCAGATGAAGGAGAAAGAGTTCCAGGAGCTAGTGATTAAATCCGAAAAGGATTGCTTCAGCATAAGGGTGATTTAAATTTCAGGGTTTCCAACATGAGACTGCTCTTACTCCATGATTGTCTTGAGCCTCTGGAGAAGGGTAGGTGGTCCGCTTGGCAGCTGGGTGTCAAATGCAAAAACAACAAGATGATGGATGGAATGCTTGAATTAATCTTACCCACTGGCAATCACCCTGGGACCCATCCCAATCCATAGTTTTTTGCCCACATTGCCACCTCAGTTTGGACCCAGCCACATACAAATCAGTCTTGACCCTGCTCCTCATGGGAACTGCCAGGCCAGATCCTTCGTGAACCAGAACACAAGCGATGAAGAACTGTTTTTCTCCTTATTAGGGCTCCTTAGCCAGCTATAGCTCGATTCCAGTGGCACAGTGAGCTCAGGGCCCACGTTTGGACATACCCGGCTCACTTAGGGTAGGATAGGATTGCATAAGCATAAGGGTGATTTAAATTTCAGGGTTTCCAACATGAGAGTGCTCTTACTCTATGTTGCAAAAACAACAAGATGATGTAAGGAATGCTTGAATTAATCTCAGCCATTGGCAATCGCTCAGGCCGCATCCCAATCCATCATTTTTGCCCACTATGCTACCTCAGTTTGCACTCAGAAATATGCAAATCAGCCTTGACCCTGCTTCAATGGCATATACCTGGTAAACTATGGAGTGTCTGTGGTGCACCGTCAGGTGTGATATACGAAGCATGGTGGCATTCGGTGATGCAGTTTACCTAGAAAGATTTGGCACTCTACTTATGCATGCTCACGCTTGGTGTCTTTTGTTTTAATTGATTTGTGGTTAGAAGTCAGTTTTGTATTGTTTGGCTAGTAGTTAAATTCCCTGATGAAAGGCTATCACAGCCCGAAATGCAGTGGGACATATAGAAATGTAAAGTTCAACAACTTTGGCAAAGCAATAGCTCTTGCCTATGGTAGAGCAATTGGCTTTGCCAATGTGTTTTATCCATGTTGTACACCAGTGTGGCTGCTGTTCAGCATGGCTAAAAGTTTGTGGCATAGAGGAGAGTGGCATGGAGTGGAGTAGCGTGGAGTGGCATCGAGCGACATAGGCTGGTGTAGACGGTAGTAGAGTGGAGTGTCATTGAGTGGAGTGTTGCATCGCCATACAATGCAGTGGTGTAGATTGATGTGATGCAGAGGAGACTAGAGTGGCGTAGAGTGCAATGGAGCAGAGTGGCATGGTACAGAATAGAGTAGAGTGGCATAGAGTGCAGCGGCGTAGAGTGCAGAGGTGCAGAGTACAGTACAGTGGCATAGAGTGCAATGGCACAGACTGTACAGCGTGGAGTGGTGTAGAGTGTTGTGTCATAGAGTGCAGTGGCATAGAGTCGAGTGGTGCAGGGTAGATTAGAGTTGCATAGAGTGTAGTGCCATAGATTAGAGTAGAGTAATGCAGAGTAGAGTAGAGTGCAGTGGTGTAGAGTGAAGTGATGCTGAGTGTAGAGTGTAGCGGCTTAGAGTGCATTGGTGTACAGTGCAGTAGAGTGTATAGAGTAGAGTGGTGCAGAATAAAGTGGCATACATTTCAGTGGCAGAGAGTGCAGTGTTGCAGAGTAGAGTGTTGTAGAGTGCAGCGGTGTTGAGTAGAGTGGCATAGAGCGCATTGGCATAGAGTGCATTAGTGCAGAGTAGAGTACAGTGGTGTTGAGAGCAGTGGTGTTAAGTACAGTAGTGCAGAATAGAAAAGAGTAGCATAGAGTGCAGTGACGTAAAATGCAATGGGGTAGAGTAGAGTGATGTAGAGTGGATTGTTGCAGCATCATAGAATGCAGTGGTTTAGATTAGAGTGATGCAGAGTAGACTAGAGTGACCTGGAGTGCAATGCACATAGTAGACTAGAGTCGCATAGAGTGCAGTGGTGCAGAGTACTGTCAAGTGGCATAGAGTGCAGTGGTGCAGAGTACTGTACAGTGGCATACAGTGCAATAGCATAAAATAGTGCAGAATAGATTGACATAGAGTGCATTAGCGTAGAGTGCAGTGCCATAGATTAGAGTGGTGCAGAGTAGAGTAGAAAGGCATAGAGAGAAGTGGCATAACGTACAGAGGTTCAAAGTGAAATAGAGTGACATAGAGTGCAGTAATGCAGAGTGCAATGTTGTAGAGTAGAGTGGGGTACAGTACAGTAGCTTAGAGTGTTTTCCACAGCAGAGTATAGTGGCGTAGAGTACAGTGGTGCAGAGTAAAATGATCTGGAGTGCATTGGCTTTGAGCAGAGTAGTGCAGAGTTAATTCGCATAGAGTGCAGTAGCATAGAGTGCAGTGGTTTAGGGTAGAGTGATGTAGAGTTCAGTGGCATACATTAGAGTGGTGCAGAATAGAGTAGAGTGGCATAGAGTGCAATAGTGTATAGCTGAATGGGAAGTGTAGATTGCAGTGGCATAAAGTGCTGTGGCGTAAAGTGGAGCAGTGTGGAGAAGAGTGGTGTAGAGTGCAGTGATGTAGAGTGCAGTGGCGTAGAGTAGGTTGTCACGGAGTAAAGTGAAGTGGTGTACAGTGGAGTGCTGCAATGTAGAGTAGAGTGCTGCAGGATAGAGTGCAGTGGTGCTGAAAAGAGTGGCTTACAGGGCAGTGGTGCAGAGTAGATTAGAATGGCAAATAGTGCAATGGCATGTAAGTAAAAAAACAAAAACTTTTTGGGAACATTTTTAAATGGGACAGGGGAGGGCATCGAGAAAGCCCCCAAAATAATGTCGACAAGAATTCATGGGTCGAGTTTTTTAGGCCCCAATATGCAATTAGTGTAGCTAGTAACAGGGAGGAGGGCTTTGTGTATACGTATTATGGGGAGCCCGCCTTCACTCTAGGAGAAGTGGATAGGGCATTAGACCTAGTCACCGAGGGTCGTGCCACCGGCATGGACTGTGTGCCAGCGGATTTATTTCTGAATAACAGAGTACGCTGGAGGATTTATATTATGTGCGTGGCAAATGCCATAGCGCAAGGGATGGAGGTACCGATATCATGGAAAGGTGCTGAAATAGTGCCAGTGTACAAAAAAGGGGACAAGTCATCAGCCGGTAATTACAGACCAATAAGTCTGATCGACTCCATTCAAAAAATAGTGGGACGGCTTGTTTTGGGAAAAATCCAGTCCTGGATGGAGGACGATAATATTCTGAGTCACCTACAGGCTGGTTTTCGCCCGAAAACAAGCACTATAGATCAGGTCTTCCGGTTCATTATGCTATATTGGCGGACGGTGGTACTGGAAAAAGGCACCCTGTATGCCGTCTTTGTAGATCTAAGGGAGGCATTTGACCTTGTTCCACGTAACATCCTGTGGAAAGTCCTGGCAGGGCTAGGGATGGCGCCCGAGCTGTTGAGCCTAATCATCCGCTTGCATGAGGATACGTTTGCCCGGGTTCGGTGGGGACGTCAGGGAGAGGTTACAGAAACCTTCCCGGTTGATCGGGGAGTGAGGCAAGGTTGCGTCATGGCGCCTACCTTGTTCTCACTCTTCGTGAACGGGGTGGCGGAGTTCCTTTCCCTGACCCCGACTGATGCTCCGGCGATGTGTGGTGAGCGGGTCCCGATCCTCATGTTCGCGGACGATACATTGATAATGTCAAAAATGCCAAGTGGGCTCCAACGTGCCCTAAGGTGCTTTGAAGACTTTTGTCTGGAGAGGGGCCTTGAAATAAATACGGCGAAAACTAAGTTTATGATACTTAATGGCCGTACATCGAGTGGGATAGCTAGGCCTTTTAGAGGGAGGGTATATATGAACGGAGCCCCGTTGGAGCGGGTTGACGCTTTTACCTATCTGGGGGTCACACTCCAGAGAGATATGGGGTGGACCAGCCAATTAGACATTGCGGTGTTAAAACATCGTCAGCAGGCTGGCATTCTGGCATTCTTCTAAAAAGATTTAGCTCGTCTTTAACAAAGCCCATTAGCCCACTACTTGAAGTTTAAGGAATTAAGGTGTTGAGTTCGTCACTATATGGTGCCGACCTTTGGGGATTTCAGAACTTAAAAAATCTGACGCTAGCAGAAAATGAATTTCTGCAAAAGGTAACTAGCATCCCTATAAGTACTCCTCTAACACCACTTATGTGGGACTTGTGAAAAAAGACGGTTCAAGACCTTGCATCTTTGCGGCCCTTGTTATATTGGCGCCGCTTGTGGACTACAGATGAGCTCCAGCACTATGCCCAGGGAGCAAGGGAGATAATGAGTAAGGATGGTTCCCAAAAAATACACTGGCTGAGGTCCATTCGGTCACTACTACTTAAAATGGGACTGAGGGAACTATGGGATAACCCAGAAAATGCTGCATTCCCTTCCAAGAAAAACCTGAAAGAAAATTATTAGAAGATGGTAAATGCAGATGTCTGTACAAATGGTCTCTCCTCACACTTAACAGGTCGCTTTCTGGAGTTCAAGGCCCAACCGAAACTGGAAATATATTGGGATGCCATAGAGAAACAGCAGGATAGAAAACTCTATTTCCAACTTAGAGTAGGCACCCTTCCAGTAAGGTCTTTTACAGCTAAATGGGCAGGCGAAAATGGCATGGATAAATGTCCTAAGTGTAAGGAGGAACGAGAGACAATAAGTCATCTCCTTTTTTTTGTCCCTTGTATACAGCCCCTAGAACCAAGTGGGTTAAGCCAATTTGTAAATTGCTTGGCACACGTAGGCATGCAGAGGCCTTAAGAATCCTATGTACCGACCCTAGCCCTCTAATAGCAATTGCTATGGCTAAATTTTTTAAATGGGCCTGGGTCATCCGTTTGCGATCAATTGTGGAAGGGTTCTGATTATTAGGTATACACCAGTATTAATTATGTGTAAATAATTGGTACGTTTTTGTTTTATTGTTTTTAAATTGAGCTATGTGCAATATTCCCTGTTCTGTATAAAAATGATGGATTTCCTATTGATTTTATAATTTTATGAAATTGTTAAGATTGAGATTCGACATTAGCCTATAGTAGTTTAATCCTATTTTAAATATTTAAATATTTATTGTATCGTTTGTATTGGGTTTTTTTCATATTGGAAACATGTTTTAAGTATGCTTTTATGACTTAATTGTCGAATAAATTTTATGACTTTGCAATGCACATAGTAGACTAGAGTCGCATAGAGTGCAGTGGTGCAGAGTACTGTCAAGTGGCATAGAGTGCAGTGGTGCAGAGTACTGTACAGTGGCACACAATGCAATAGCATAAAATAGTGCAGAATAGATTGACATAGAGTGCATTAGCGTAGAGTGCAGTGCCATAGATTAGAGTGGTGCAGAGTAGAGTAGAAAGGCATAGAGAGAAGTGACATAAAGTACAGAGGTGCAAAGTAAAATAGAGTGACATAGAGTGCAGTAATGCAGAGTGCAATGTTGTAGAGTAGAGTGGGGTACAGTGCAGTAGCTTAGAGTGTTTTCCACAGCAGAGTAGAGTGGCGTAGAGTACAGTGGTGCAGAGTAAAATGATCTGGAGTGCATTGGCTTTGAGCAGAGTAGTGCAGAGTTAATTCGCATAGAGTGCAGTGGCATAGAGTGCAGTGGTTTAGGGTAGAGTGATGTAGAGTTCAGTGGCATACATTAGAGTGGTGCAGAATAGAGTAGAGTGGCGTAGAGTGCAATAGTGTATAGCTGAATGGTAAGTGTAGATTGCAGTGGCATAAAGTGCTGTGGCGTAAAGTGGAGCAGTGTGGGGAAGAGTGGTGTAGAGTGCAGTGATGTAGAGTGCAGTGGCGTAGAGTAGGTTGTCACGGAGTAAAGTGAAGTGGTGTACAGTGGAGTGCTGCAGTGTAGAGTAGAGTGCTGCAGGATAGAGTGCAGTGGTGCTGAAAAGAGTGGCTTACAGGGCAGTGGTGCAGAGTAGATTAGAATGGCAAAGAGTGCAGTGGCGTAGAGTGGAGTAGTACAGAAAACAGTTCATTGGCATAGAGTATATTGGTGTAAAGTGCAGTGGCATAGAGTGCAGTGTTGCAGAGTAGACTGGCATGGAGTAGCGTATAGTAGACGGGTGCAGAGTACAATAGAGTGCAGTAGTGTGGAGTGGCACAGTCTAGATTGCAGTGCAATAGAGTGGAGCAGCGCAGAATGGAGAAGAGTGGCCCAAAGTGCAGTGGCATAGAGTAGATTGTTTCAGAGTAGACTGAAGTAGTGTAGAGTGGAGTGGTGCAGGGTTGAGTGCAGTGGCATAAAGTGGAGCGGCGCAGATTGGAGAAGAGTGGCCCAGAGTGCAGTGGCACAAATTAGATTGTTTCATATCTGACTGAAGTAGAGCACAGTGGAGTGAGTGGTTCAGGGTCGAGTGACGTGGCATAGAGTAGAGTGGAATAGAGTGCAGTGGCATAGATTTCAGTGGTGTGGAGTGCATTGGTGCAGAGTAGATTAGAGTGGTGTACAGTATATTAGCATAGAGGGCAGTGGCATAGAGTGGAGTGGTGCAGAATAGAGTGCATTGGCTTAGATAGTATGGGTGCAGAGTGCAATGTTGCAGGGTAGAGTGAAGTAGGGTGAAAGAGAGTCGAGTGGAGTGGCCTAGATTGGAATGGTGTAGAGTGCATTGGCGAAGAGTGCAGTGGTGCAGAGTAGAGTGGCAGAGAGTGCATTTTACATAAAATAGATCGTGCGTGGTAGAGTAGCGAGGTGTAGAGTGAAGTAGTGTAGAGTGCAGTAGCATAGAGTGGAGTGTGCTGACTAGAGTAGAGTGTAATGACGCAGAGTGGAGTGGCATATAATGAAATGGTGCACAGTAGAGTGCAGTAGCATAAAATGGAGTATGAACGGTGAGGTAGTGCACTCCCATTACAAACAACACATTTTCCATTGAAATGACAATTACATTTGCACAGACATACAGTTTTACTGATAAAAGTGTATACAGTGCACAAACAATAATGTGTGGTAATCTCATCGCGTATTTGTTTTGATCATATTTAAATACTTGTTTTCGCCACACTTCAGAATTTTAAAACAAAGTGCTTAATTTGTGCTTTCCTAATTCTGATATATTCTAAAATATCTGCATAGTTCATTTACAGACATTTGAATCTTGTTGTGTGCATAAAAAAGCCTTTCTTTCATAGCAAGATTGTCATATAAAATAAATCCTCTCATTTCGAAGTCAAAGAAAAACAAAGACACCAAACTCCCTCTGCAGACAGAGCCTGGCATTTGACCTCTCTCTTTGAATGCACAGCAAATGTGATGATAAGAACAAGATTTAAAGGCCTGTTCACAGATACGGATCAATAGGTGGAAGAATAGAGTAAATAGGGTATGCGCCACAGGCAGACAAACTCAAGCTGGACAGCCTTAAATAAATAAAGCCAGCAAATAGAAAGCAAGCTAATATGAGTTCCAAAATACAAAACCAATGGTAAGCAATGGGAGGAAGCGTTCAGAATGTCACCAAGCTGTCTTTAGCAAACCAGACAGATGTGCTGTTTTGTAGGTTTCGAACTGAAAATGGACTGTTTAGGAGTTACCTTGAGGAGACTGAATTGCGGTTTGGACAATGCATCTGTTATTTCACATAAAAGCATTGTTTTTCATGAAAAGTGATTGAAATGTAGAAACAGTTTTGAAAAAAGAAATAATAAAGCAACAAAGAATTAATTAAATAATATACTGGCTGTTAGCATTTAATTCAAGTTGATGCTCGGGTGAGCTGTATGATTGTAGGTAGGGATACTTCATGCAGTCATGGGAAGTAGCTACGTTTTTACATGTTTGTTGGGACATACATTCCGATATAATAAATCAATCTATAATGGAACATGAGAAAGAGAATGTGAACCTGATTGAAAGAATTGACTGGTCGTTGTCATGTAACACACTGATATACACAGGTTGTTGGAGCGGGTGCTTAGCTTAAATGGGCAAGATACCTTCTGGAAACAGTGCATTCTAAAGTTTAATCAAGTGACAGGAGGTGAATTGTAAGAGAGTGAGAGATGGTATGGTGGATTTCCGAAACGCTGCTCTAATTGCGACCTCCCTCCTAACACTTATTGGCAATACCTTGCTTTCTGACACTGGATCTTCCAGCTAGCATTCGCCCTCGTGCTCGTTGTCCACTTGCGAAATTCTAGAAATGGCTAATTACGTGCTCCTCGGATAAACACATTCTCTCAGACATCTACGCTTTCCTTCTCACTCCCATATCTCGCGCCAAAACACTGGCACAGCGTCAGTGGGAAATAGAGTGCGTACGCAAGTTCACACCAAAGTAATGGCAATGCATAGTACACATGGCCATGGCTTTGGCTTGAAGCACAGCAGGCAAGGAGATGTTCCTTAAGATAACCCACTACTGGTACTACACTCCGGCCAGAATAGCCCAATGGATACCCAAGGTGGACCCTCATTGCTGGCAACAATGTGGCCAAGTGGGCACCGTTACGCAATAAGTATGGCAGTGTCCAAAATTCAACACTTTTGGACTGAAGTCCTGGCCGCCACTGACGACATTAATAACACAGAATTTCCTAGGTTCCCCAGTTATATGTTGCTAGGACTCCCGAACGCATTGACTTATCCCTTGAAATCACACTGTGGATAGGCTATTACACTAACGATTGGAGGCGCTGAGCAGGCGCTGTTATCCCATTGGGGTACCAATGCTATTCTGACAAAATATGATTGGATTTATAAACTATGGGAAATCTTGGGTCAGGAAAAGATAATGGTAACAGCCACACATATTTTTCCACGATTTGATAAAACATGAGGTACAAACAGGGCCGGATTCGCTACCGGGCAGTTGTGTGTGCTGCCGAGCTGGGGGGTAATTTCTCTGTGGTGTGGGCTTATTTCGTTGATGGGGACCTGCGTGCGATTTGAAATAAAAAAAGCAAAACGAATTTCGTTTTGCACACACAGGTCCCCATCAACGAAATCATCCCTCTGCTCGGCAGCACACACAACTGCCACGTAGCCATTCCGGGCCTGGGGACAAAGACCATTTCTGCACCACTGAAGCACGGAAAACATCATCATGATACAGCCCCTGATGCAAATCAGCACAGGGCAGATTCCTAAATCAAAGGTCCTGTCTGCCCCTATTGTTTAACCAATCACACAGCAGGGAGTCCCATTGTTTGCTCCTCATTTCCTGTTCTTTGGCTCATTAAGTTTTGCCTGAATAAGCGTCACAAGCAACATTCAAAAGCAGACCACCTGACGTGGATGACGAAAAGTTTCTTTGCACCAGTAGCGGCCAGCGGTGAAAGGGTGTGGCGAGGTGGGGAGACGGGGGAGGGGGGAGGTAGTAATCCAAAAATTAAAAATGTACCTCCTGTCCGCGTCCCTCGTCATCCTCGTTGCGTCTCTCCACTCCTTCCTCAGGCCGGCACAGGAAGAGCTCTGGAAACACCCAGGCTCGCCTGAGCTGCAATGCAGTGTTGTAATTGGTCCGAGCGCCGTGGTTTGGCGCTCAGATTGGGAATGGGGGCCTGGGCATGTTCTGTACCCAGGCTGTAATGCAGCCTGGGTGGAGAGCATGCTATGTGTGCATGAATGCTTGGGCGGCTGTCTCGGACCGGCCAAACATTCATGCGGACCGGCCAAACATTCATGCGCACGTTAGCAGAGGAGACGCCACTGCTTTGCACCAGTGTTTACTCTTAGGTCGAAACTTGTTTGCTGAGCCAAATGACACGTTTCGCACAATATCAGTCGAGTGAACTGCTGCTGACGTCAGAGATGCCAAGTAGCCTCAAATCATGAATGAGAGCTCTTTGGACAGCTGTAGCCTTTTAGCAGACAGAACTTTACATGCTGAGTTAAACGCCTGTTCAAACAAGTTAAAAAGCTGATGAATTAGAAAACGGGATTAAATTCATAAAACACACAAAAACACAAAATTCAAACTATTGCACACAATGTGAAGAATAGCACTTGTCTCATTCACTCACAGATATGCTGACAGTGTTCCACTTTTAACACACAATTGTTATGTTAGACCTCTCAGAAAGAGCATGTTCAACAAGAGCACTCAGATGGCCTCATTTCACGGGCTGAAGTCTTTTGGGTGGTTTTACCGCACCTCATACATCACATCACTTGTCGGTGTTTACCGGCTGCGCTACCACCTCCTCATTCTGAGTTCTATACTTTGACTGGGGGAATAACACGAGGATGCAGCATGTTTACTCTGCAAAACACAGAGGGCCACATTTACGAGGTTTTGGCACAGGGCAGAGCCACAAGGAAACTTACTGCCCTGCCTTGCGTCAAAAGAAAAGGGCAGGAATGCACCGCATCTATGAGATACGGCACATTCCTGTCCTTTTCCCCTGTGCTGATGCACAATTCACTGCCATGCACCAACGCAGGCACCTTGCACCATGGTGTAAGGGTGACTGCATTGTAGGGGTGATTGTTTGTGTGCAGGAAGGGACACCTTCCTGCACAAGAACAATCACAAGAGGCGTTTTCCTCTTTTTCAGTGCTGAAAAATGCGAGCACATATGAAAAAAACTAGGCGAAATAAGGATATTTCCCATCGCTGTGCCTCCCTAACGCCACCCCTGGTCTGGCATTAGAATCTGATGCATTCCCAGGTTTAAAATTCCTTGTAACACCCACAACAACACCCATTGAACGTCCCTTTCACGCAGAGTTCTGCATGATAGGGGCACATATTTACAAGGCCATGAAAAGCCACGCACGTTGCGACACTGGAGCATCAAAAAGCTGATGCTCCGGCGGTGCAAAAGTGCCGCAAGGGACCTCGTCATGAGGCCCAGAAACTGCAGCGTTTCCCCTTTTGGCATTCTATCAAAATGTACTCGGTAAAATGTGTGCTGAGAATAAGGCTGGTTTTATCGAGTCAGCACTGCTGGCCTGCTTGTAAGGAGGGCCTTCGTCCTCTCTAAACTTACACATTAAATTCAGGTCGGACCATTGACCCCAGAACCCTTAATTTCTACCATGTAAAACTGAATGCTATACAATCTCTTCACCCTTTTGTATTTGGGTTTATTTAACTAATACAGAATTCAACCCCTCTCTTTGGAAATAGGAAAATATTAGTGCGGAGGTCATAGAAACCAGCAAAGCTGACCAGCAGGCCATGCCATGAATCTCATTGTTCATCATTCCTCCTTCTTCAGACCAGTGGTGGAAGGAAGGGTGTCATGGCCCTGGTCCAGGCTACCAAAATAAAGCTTCTGACTGATAGGTGGGTATTGAAATACAACAATATTAATAAGAGTGTATGGGGCCTGCAGACTTCTGGGCCAGGGTGCCACTAAACCTATTGCACCACTCAGTCCTTTAAATGGGCCAGTACTCAACGGCACGGAGTACCAGCACTTTTTAATGTTGTTCCCTTGAGTACTAGATCTTTTCGTTGGACAAGGAGATTACAGGTAATCATAGAGGCCCGGCTTAGACCCAGGTGGTGCTGCGCACATCAGCTCTACCCATCAGCAAGTTCCTTTAGGTGGGTGTATTGTGGGGTGTTTTCCTTTAACCTTGCATCTTTCCCAATATGGTTAAAAGTTGAATGTAAAACCTAATGGACAGGGGTGTTGGTAGCATTACTCAAGTCAGTACAGCTTTTTAGTATGTCCATTTTTTTTTTATTTCAGTAAATTTTTTATTGAAATTATATATACACGGTGCATTACATTTTTTTGTGTCCCTTCGTGTGGCCGGTGAAATTGTCCCTTTCGCGGCCATTAATTGTCCACCCCCTCAGTAACAGGAAAAGAGAAAGAGAAGGAGCAAAAGGTGGGAGGTAGAGGGAGAGTTTAGTTTGGTTGTGGTACTGGAGGGTATGCGTAACTGTTCTAGGACTGGATTAAAATGCCTAAAAATCATCACCCATCAGCAACTTAAACAAAATGTGTGTGCCTGAAAGAAAATACCTGCCCTCTCCACCAATTTCCTCAAAGAAATACATGTTTATTTTTTAAATGTCTTACAAGAAAGAATTTGATAACAAGATAAATATGATTTTAAAAACTCTATTCTGACTTGCTTTACTGATCACATAAGGCTGCATTTGAAATATCTAGGGCGCTCGACCTCGGACCTGGGGGGGGGGGGTGGGTTCGAGTCTCGGTAACGATGCCAAAAACCTCCTGTGATTCTGGGCAAATCACTTAATCTCCCAGTTGCCTAAAATGAATGTGTGTCCTCATGTAACGTAACTGGTGCTGTGTAAAGCGCTCTGATACCCGATTCGGTTTGGGTCTAGTTCGCGCTATATAAAAACTCTGCAAAAAAAAATATATATAGTCCAGGGTACAAACAATGGATCTTTAATAACTCGGGGAGTTAATGGAGTTGATAGAAAGTTCTGTGTGCATTCTAATCAAGGTTAAACTCAGCATAAAACTGCACGGAGGGTCAATGCGCCTTCTGGAAAGCCCAGCATGAATTATGCAGTTCACAGTTTTTAATGTAGATAGCTCAGTTGGTTATAGCTTTTGCTGCACAGTTCCTTGTGTTACCTGCAGATCAAAAGTTCGAATCCTTGTCATCTAGCTAGTGACTTACGATCCTGCATCAAGGAAATTACAAGGCACACGTTTAAAACGTTGCTAGTTTCACTCAAAATTGTGTTATTCTAATGCTGCTGAAAAAGGATTACTTTGATTAATAATAAACATGTATTAGTACTATCTAAATGGTTAATAGTGTAAATATAGCTGATGTTATTGCTACTGTGTTATCTCTGTAAAGTGCTTTGAAACCTTCGAGTCTAGTTGCGCTATATGAAGCTTGATAAATAAAATTAATTAGATAAATTACTCATGGACAGATACCTCAGATATTCTTGCAATGCATGCAGATTTTTTGCGTACAGAGTTTAGAAAGGTCAAAACCTTAATCTTGCTCCTCACTTAGCACTGCCCTTAAACTCCACTCCCAGCCCGCTGCTCCTTTTGGTGAATACCTGCACTTATTTTTTTCCAATTAAAGCACTGGCACCACTGGTAGCTATTGTAATTGTAATTGCAATTGCATTTATATAGCGCTTACTACCCCTGACGAGGCACCGAAGCTTTAGACAACAGCTCATTGCATGTTAGGATCTGTAGGCCTAAACTTGTGGTGGAGACCATGAAACTGTCAGTCCTAGGGATGTGCCACCTAAGGTGATTCCTAGAAGTGCCAATTTAAGACGCGCGTCATGATAACTTATTCACTTGGGTGGACCTCTCTTTGCATGAAAACCATTTAAAAAACTATGATTTTAATAAAGAAATTCAAATAATGCTTTCACGCCTCCCTTGCTCGGGAATCATGTTTTTGTCCTTCCTCCATGCCTACTCTCCATCCTAGTGTTGACAGAAATGCCCCTGGCATCTGGCAATACTGCCAAACACAGGCAACAGGTGACGCCGCAAATCAGGTCAGGGAATTTTCCCTCCAATTTTTCTGGGTCTTGCATTTTTTTTCCAGCACACGACACATGCAGTGGAGGCCAGCGCACTGAACTTCCAGTGTCAGGGGAACGCTTCCCCCATCTGTTCCCTGGCGGAAGTGGGGGGGCATGCGCGAGGGGGGCGGTAACAGATATCCCCCGAAGCCTGCAGGCTCGCCCCGGGCAGCCAAGGCCTCAGCTCCTCGGCTGTCCCAGCTGTTGTTGTGCAGGGCAAGCTCCGCGGAGCCGACAGCTGCAGCGAAAGTAAAAGTTTTTTACTTCAGCAGTTGTCCACTTCATAACGTTATTTCGGACAACTCTGGTGGCGAGGAACGAGGCCTGGCTGACACAGGCCCTGCACTGACCCCACGCTGACCTGTGTTACTTAATGTTCACATCTTCAATTTCCCTCCACTCCCAAAGTCTACATACACTCCTTAGTGCAATGTTCAGCGTTGTTCTTTTTTTCAATTAATAAAAATATTACCATTAGGTGCACTCGACATCTTGTTCCAGTGTTTATGGTTCGACTAAGGACAAAAATATGAGCTCCAAGCAAATCTGCTTTCAGTGAAAAAACCATTTCTCAATAGAATATTTTTTTAATGGCATTGAGGCAGGCAACCCACTCTGCCCATTGCTTTTGGACTCTGAGACAGGCATTTCAGTAGTGCCCCGGTGGCACACGAGAGGTGTGTGTGTGTTTCTGCTTTCTGTACCTGGGGCACTTTCGTATGTATTACAGAAGTGTGAAAGTGTCAGAACTGGGGTAAACGATGGGGTGGAGGGAATAAGTGGGTGGTGAACCTTTTCTAAATTTTCCAAACAGGCAAGTGATGTAGTGGGAAACAACCTTTACTAAGCGGTCAAAACACCGCAATACATTCACAACGCAGCTTTTACAACGCAAGTCGTTACCACGACTTGCACTGGAGGGCGCTCTAGACTAAGGAATAGAGTGATTTACTATTCCAACACCTTCCCTACTGTTCGAACGCTGGAGTTGGAATAGTAAATTATACTATTCCTAAGTCCAACACCCTACAGGGCAAGTCGTCGTAACGACTTGCGTTGTAAAAGCTGCGTTGTGATGTACCGCGATCATTTTGATCGCGTTGAAACATCATACATCCATGTAGTGCATTGATGGGTTGGTAAAGGTTAGTAATTATGGAGAAGAAGGGCTTAATAAGTAGCTTTTCTGCCTAACACAAAGGAGGCAGGAATCACTAGCAGACTGGTCACTAAAGGAGAATTGAGGTAATAGCCTGGTAATGTGGGTTTGAAGAGTAATCAAAGGAGGGGGATGAGAAACAATATATTTAACGAGGTCCTACACTCATGTTCCTCAGGAGTACGAGATCCAAAACGCAAGAAGGGGTAGTGCCTCTGAAGGAACCGACTACATCCTATTCAAGGCAGAATCAACTAATAGGGTCTAGTCGCTCCCTTCAGAGGAACTATCTCTTCTCATGTTTCGAATGTGGGGTTGAAGACAGAAATTTAAGACATATCCATTCTGTGTTTGGACAGATAGGGGAATGTAAATGGTGAAAGAATGAGAAAAGGATGTGGGGAGATGCCTATAAGAGCGATAAAAGGGAATATTGCACTCCGCTAGTGAAATAATAATATAACATCAAGACGATGGCTCTACCTGCCCTTGTCCTGCCAGCCAAAGATCTTGGCTCATGACCTGTCAGAGGAGAGGTGTAAGTTTGGCTTTGCATAAATCCAGTCAGAAAGTGAGCAGAAAAACCCCTTTCATTCAGGGAGTGTTGCTTGAGAAAGAACAGGCCAAGGCAGCGGGATGTCCTTATGTACTGACGGGCTAGCCATGGTGCCATGAAAACAATGAGCCAAAAGCCTTGAAGGGGTGGTAGGCGTGGGCTGGTGGAGGGCTGCTAGGCCCAGGAAAGGGAAGGATGAACATTGAGTCCAGCTACTGAAGAAGTGCCTGTAAGTCTTGAATGATTGATTAGGAGGTAAAAAGAGGTTGGTGGAAAGAGTGTACAACTGGTAATTTATGTTCAATGACTGGTGTATAAAAAAAGTGGGAATAAAGATGCTGAGCTTGAGAAAATGCTTCTTTTAGCAGAGGTGGTGGTTGGCTTCAGCAGTTGTATTTATTTGATTGCTGGTTTGGGTAGTTTTGATCATCATTGAGCAAGATTGTGGAGATATATTGTAAGTTTATAAATCTGAAAGCCGTCCAATTTAGTGTGGCAAAACCTGGCTGCCTGCCTCACTGTGGTCTAAGCTCCCCGACTGGGCCTTGAGTAAGGGGTGGACTTTACCTAGTAAAACACCCAAGGAGATGCTTGTTACTTTTTGCTCATGGTAGAAAAATGGTACTCATCCTCCACTCCTTGTGTTTTTTCTTAGGAGCTCCGATTCAGATGTTTTATTGCTGCGTTGTTTGTGTGTAGGAAAGCGTCATATAGGTTTCTAGGGGTTTATTGTCTACTAAATTTCGTGTATGTTTCACTCTGCTGCGGTGGGACACCTTTGGGGGCGGCTGATTATTAAGTGTTAAATGATCATTTTTTTAGGCTTTATTAAGAAACACAAGGGTAAATAGGGCATTATTTGGAAATGGATAGCTACAGGTCCTGATGATTGTCTGTCTGGTGGATGGTGGGAAGAGAAGAAAGACTATCAATGGTAAATAATGGTAAATAACCTGTAGATGCATTGGTAGTCTGGCGCTGACAGGCTCCAGGCAGAGGCTTTACTTGCTTGGTGGGGCAATTATATGTGTTAGTTTGTTGGTTCCAAGAGTTTCGTAAGGAGGTGGACCAGTTACTATAGATTATGGTAAGGGCAGACCTCCCTTATTTTTGTGTCTTTTAATATGCAGGACCTATTTAATGAACCAACTGGATTAAAGTAGCAGGGTGAGTGATCTGGGAGTGGAAACCTGTTGTGCCCATTATATTGTATTGTAATTGCATTTATATAGTGCTTACTACTCCTGACGAATCGCTTTTTCGGCAAGTAGCACGCTACTCCGGAACCCATAAAGGATTAGTGGTGAATTAGTGTAGTATAAATATGAAAGTAATTTGAGCGGTGGATACGTTAGTCAGTTATTTGGATTGAGAAGGATAGTGGAGGGATAGAAGAGGGAAAAAGGTTTGCATTTATATAGCGCTTGCTACCCTTGATGGAGTGTTGAATCGCTTTTTTGGTGAGTAGCATGCACCCATGGTACGACGGGTTGTCTGGTAACCCTCCCCAGGGCACTTGCGCTTTTCCCTCTTTCTGTTCATGGACAAGCCAGTCTATACCTGGTCAGCAATGGCTGCCCATGTTTGAACCCTGATTTTTGACTGTGCCTAAGATCATGCCTACCAAACGTAAGAGTTTAAGCAGCCCTACATTAAGATTGAAATTCGAGAAACTGCAACTTGCATGACTCTTGCTGTCTTGTAAAGAGACCCACAGAGCGTCCATTGCGTCATACCGGTGTGTTAAAGCTGACAGTGTCAGTCAGTAACGCAATCCACATGACCCGGAAGTCATAAACCCCCACCTCATAACCCGCAGCCTGAGTTTTAAAACGTGACTTATCATCAGGGGCTGCTTCCAGGGACCTGGTAACACTTCCCTCTCCATAAATAACCTGCCACCTAGCAGGGCTGATCCTCGCAGGTGCTGTCTGCTGGGGAGCCATGTGCTGGCCCTCCATGTGTTACCTTCAGGTCCCCGTGTCCCCCCGTGTCCCCCAGGGACCTTGCTTACTGCTGCACCTTCCCGCTATCATGTGTCCTAGTCACTCCCCAGGGAAAGTTGGAGTCAAATAAATATCTGGTTCCACTTCCATTACGTCCCCACCATATCCGCTCATTTCTGTTTTTTAATCGTGGTCAAGCTGTTTTACCTCTTTTTTTACATGGACAGTATTTTCTCTTAATAATGCATAAATGCGTTTTTGTCATTTGTAGATTGTATCTCTACTCTGCATGCAGCCCTAACTCATTCTTAGTAATACTGTTGGTGTGCCATGTGTTGTTTGTTGATGCTATTTTACTTCTGTGGGCTGGTGTGTGTGTGTGTTTGTGTGTGCGTCTCTTTGAGTGCATGTTGGTACATGTTGCTGGAAGGTGGTGTGTGTCCACAGTTAGAGGTATCTTTGAGTAGGTGTCTAGATATGTTGTAGTGAGATGCAAATGGTAAGTTTGTGGAGCTAAGAGTAGGCGTGGAAGTGGAGGTATGGGTAGATATAATGACTTCCCTCTCAGCGCGTCCAAGGAAAAGGGCTAGGATTGTGCATGACACTGATTGAGAAAACTGACATGCGCACCTGGGGAAGCCATCAGAGCGTGCACAGACACTCGGGCATCCAACTACATCCCTTATTGACTCACAGGATGGTAGCTCCAACCATGTTTGCTTTGAAATTCCTCCACTGCTATGTGACATACAGGCACATGCATCAATGCTGGCTTTTGCGATTTCTTAATTGCGATTTTTAAGAATCGCAATTAAGGAATCGCAAAAGCCTATGCATGTAGAAATCGCTTAAAAATAGCGATTTCTGAACATTCCTTAAATGCGACTCGCAAATTGCGAGTCGCAATTAAGGAATACCTCCTCATTCATTCCAATGTGTCTAGAGGCCCATAATAATGAATGAGAAGACATTCTCAATTTGCGATTCTCAATTAGAGAATCGCAAATTGAGAATGTAATTTCAAGGGTGCCAGGGTGTCACAAGGACACCCTGTTGCACCACTGAAACTGCATATGAGTACATCTTGCACACACACATGCCCAAAGGGCATGTGTGTGTGTAAAATGGAACTTGGAAAAATGCAGTTTAGTCCATTTTTCTAAGTTTTTGCAAATTACCATGAAGTTCAACTTCATGGTAATTTGCGCCCCCTGGCAGCAAAATCGCTACTTCAAAGTGGTTCTTGCATTGCATTTAAGAAATCGCAAAATGCGATTCCTTAAATGCGATCGCAATTTGAGGACTCACAATTAATTGCGAATTCTCAAATTGCGAGGGCCTTGACCCTTGATGCATCGCAAAAGCTAATTTTAAAAATAAGAATTTTAACTAATTAATTAATCAGATGCAAATGGGAACACTTGGTCAGGGAAGTACTGACATGCACACATGGACAGAGACAGACTGACAGGCAGGGCTGGATTGGTTATCACGGGTAGCACGCACCTGGCAAAGGACAGGGCCTGAGTGTAGCTGTGGCCCAGTTTTTTGGGGTGGATGGTGACCGTTTTGGGTAGTTTTGAGGTCTCTCTATGCCCATTCGGCTGCTGCCTGTGGAACGGTGGCACCTGAGCACTCTCAAGTGAGGCCTGCAATGAGGGGGGAGTGGGTCACTGGCCCCCCTCCTGATGTCAGGGACAGCACTGCAGTGTTCCCCTTCCTTCCACTGTCGGGTCACCCGTGGTCAAAAGGGGCTGGTCTCGGAGGAACATGTGCACACAAATGTGTGCTGTGTAAAGAACCGGGTTATTTAAGACCCAGCGGCGCCAGGGGCACGCCCAAAGTCTTCGGGTTCACCTGTCTTAGAATACAGAGACACGGGATACTTCTGAGTGGCATCAAAGATCAAATTTATTGGCTGCAGCCAGTAACAGAAGTCCTAGAAATCATCACGTTATGAGTTCTCAGGACACTGCTCAGTTTTACAAAGCAAATCATCCCTTTTTTTGCCAAAAATCACATTACAGACAAATACCTAACATTTACAAACTGTCCAATCACATGTATTCACACCAGAGGTATCGCATGACAGTAAAACCCACTTTTCAGTTGCCCAGCCCATGATCAATCATCGGTCAAACCCAACATTCTTCTTTAGACAGGTCGAACGAACCCATAATAAAAAAGGGCACAACCCAATCATAAATAGACCATAAAGAAAGGAGCAGAAACAGGTGAGAGTAGGATAAGGCATATTTGTGTGCAGTAAAAGTTTATGATGTCCTGTGCTCTGATCCTTAATCTTGATCAGCTAAAGGGCAGGAACTGGTTTTACAAGGTCAGCTTCAGGCAACAGGGTCAGTTCACTCAGGTCAATCAGGAGTCAGCACAACCTCGAGCTAAGGTGTACATGTCCTTAAAAAGACTAGTTCAGCCACAGTCATCGGCTTATGTGAGGGCAACCACAAAATGGCTGCCATACACAAAATGGAACCCAAGGGTTCAGAACGAAATCCCTAAATACGTAGTGAATCCATCGGTCTAACATGATGAAAACCCTCATACTTGCCGCACGAACTAGTTACGGTTCGCTAATATCAAATTTGTAACGAAACCATGACCTTTATGGAACGGGTTCAGAATTCACGGAACCTCAGACCCTCCTTTTGCCCTTACATAGGCAATAACCTAAACTCACGTCAATCTGAGTCAAGGTCTATATTCATCAGATCATCAAGATGTTGCTGGAGCATAATCCTATTACTTAGTACCTCTCTTGGGGCAGGCCTCCTTGCACACGTAGTAGCACAGAGGCCACATATAGCAGGAGCGCACTGCACACAAAGACAGAACAGAAAAAGAATCGCTAAAGCCATCCCAATGATCATCAGAATCTTCCATCCCCAAGTGGATAACAATCTCCAAAACCATCCCATCAACAACCAATCTCCTTCGTCCATGTGTACAGACTCGGAGATCCTATGTAGCTTGGAAATGGCCTGGTACACTGTAGGAGCATTGTCTGGAATGAAAATGCAGCAGCTCGATTGAATCAATTTACATACCCCTCCTCTGTCTGCAAGTATGACGTCTAACGCAACTCGATTCTGCAACGTCATAAGACGATCCGATTGGAGCTCAGCAGTCAAATTACTAAGGGCACCGGCAGTCTCAACTATGGTGGACTCAACCACTCTCGTAAATTGCCGTATGTTCCTACTATTAACCATAGGTCCCCAAAACGGCAGGAAACCCTTAAGAAAATCTCCCAATTCTTGTCCTGAAGTATCTTCCTTACTGAAGACACCTCTAACTACTCTAGTTCTGTGGTAATCTGCCGCTGCAGTATACGTAGGGGGCAACAGATACGAAACATAACATGTTCCCGAAAAATCAGGGTGCAACCATGTATATGCTCTATCATAGCACACAAAATACGTACCCTTAGCTGCTAAAAACGGTGGGGAAGTCTGTGATGCAAAAACATACGTCTCAGTACAAACACTCTTCCCTAACTGAGCTCTCGGATTCTTGCCATTACCTTGCAGACAGAAATGACCACGATGGGGCACGATCCAAATCGGGGATGATTTTTCCCTTCGCTGCTTTTCACTCAGACTAACACCATATCCAGTCACGTTCCAACCAATATAAGCTAGTGTCTCATCTTTAGGGATAGTCTCATAGGAATCGATTCCTCTAATCATATCTACTATTCCTTTCACTAGAGCACTATTACTTGTATTATCTTTCATAGAACGCAGGGGGTAAACTTCATGGGCATAAATAAACATTGTCCTATATACCCATACAGATCCATTATAGCTGAATGGCAGAACCAGGTAAGGAATACCCTTATCCGTGGTATGAGGCATAAGACCACACACCCAGCAATTAGTGGTGTTCACTACTAACTGATGCTGATGCAGAAGCTGCACAAAGGAATTATTAACGAATTCCAATCTTCTGATAGATTCATGTTCAGGAAAAGGATGAAAAGAATGCGAAGAAGTAGTAGTAGGAAAAGACATAGGTTGTATGGTGGGTGCAAAAGTCACTTGGAAAGAAAAAACAAGATATCCCACTAAAAACATCATTATGCTAAGTAACATTAAAAGACATGTTATCAAAAAACATTTGCTACTCATTAGTCTACACAGTCGCGTCTTAAAGTTCATTTCTACAACAGCTCTCTCGATCTCAAAAAACTCCATCCTCTAACAGTGCTGTTCGCGGCAGGTGGTTCTCTTCGGCTCAGAGGTACCTCTGTAAGTCCAGGGAACGCCCTAGAACAAACCAGAACCGTCGACCTTATGTCTACACAGCTGTACACTCCAAGGCTTCATACCGCGACCCTACAGCTGAACCCGGATGGCGGTTCGAAAAAAGAAAAAAAGATCAAAACAGCTTTTTGGATGAGAGAGCGTTTTTTGTTTTTCAAAATAAAAAAGGAATTAATTGTTTATTAGTCCATCGGCTCTTGGTCGTAGATTATAGCGGCCTTTACCAGGCACTGCCTGATCTCGGAACAACAACTCAGGCTCAGTAGTGTCCAATCGTGCAGGTGGAGACACTGCTTCTTGCAAAATATCATTATCCTCGCGCTCAGAACTTGTCCCAACCAAATGTGCGTCACTGAATGGAACGTAACGTGGCACTGTATCAGTCTCTGAATCACCAACACCCTCCTGGACCCACTGGTCGTACGGCAGAGGCAATGATACCCTCTTACAATGTACGCCGTGGATCCAGTTCTTCTTGCTCTGAACTCTCACTGCAGTACGCGTCGATAAAAGGACTTGAAATGGTCCAATCCAGCGGGGCTGATCATTCTTTGTCCGCTGAAAGTTGCGCACCAACATCCAGGAACCAGGGTCAATGGCGTGTCCTGAATCTTCAGATGCTTGAGGAATTGTATCGTAAACCTGTTGGTGTAAGACACGCAATTTAGCCGTCATATCATACAAGTATTCAACCAGCACGGGATGTTCAATCTCGCTAAACTTTGTTGGCCTCGGTACTCCCCATACATTTGCCGGGCGGCCAAACACAATCTCATAGGGACTAAGACCAATTCGTGAATGCACTGTAGTCCTTGTTGACAAAAGTGCCAACGGCAACGCATCGGGCCATTGAAGACCAGAGCTCGCCTGAATCTTTGCTAGTTTCAGCTTCAGAGTGCCATTATAGCACTCGACTAGGCCAGCTGATTGGGGGTGATTTGCAGCATGAAATTTCTGACGGATGCCCAAACCCTCACACACTTTCTTCATGATCTGGCCCACAAACTCACTTCCATTATCACTCCACACCATCCTTGGCAATCCAAACCTAGGGAAATATTATTTGAGCAAGACTTTAGCTGTGGACAAGGCAGTGTTATCTTTTAGGGGGTATGCCTCTACCCATCTCGAAAAGGCACAAACAACTACAAGGACATATTTTAGATTATTACACCTTTCCATGTCTATGAAATCCAATTGTAGCACCTTGAACGGATACGTCGGAGGCGCAAAGTGACCAGCTGGAGTAGGAGTTCCCTTGCCAGGATTATACATCAGACAAACCATGCAGTTTTGACCAGATTCTCCGCACACTTAGGAATTCCAGCATTTTGCCATACTGGAGCCAACAACTTACAAATCCCTTTCGCACTAATGTGAGTCATTCCATGCGCCATCGTAACCCCTGCAAGCACATACGCATCAGGTAACAACCATCGCTGATGTTCTGACAACTCAGTCCAACAACCAGCCGAATCCAATTTTCCCTTACTCTCTCTCCACACACTCAATTCTTTCTCCGTAGCTTCAGCCTGAATTGACTTCACACTCTCTATCGTATCTTCACACATTCCTCTATCCAGAACCCATCTTGCTGGGCCCGCAACATACATTCGACTCGTCACAACTTTCGCCGCTTCTTTCGCTATTTCATCCGCAAACGCATTACCACGAGAAACATCATCGGTAACCTTCTTATGTGCACTGCATTTCACAATCGCAACTTGCATCGGCAACGTAAGTGACTCGAGAAGCTCATTCACCAACTGACCATGCTGAATCTTCGTACCATGCGAAGTAAGAAATCCACGTTCTTTCCACAAACGCCCAAAACTATGAGCAACACCAAACGCATACTGGCTATCGGTATACACAGTCACTCTCTTTCCTTTCGACAACACACACGCTCTCGTCAGTGCAATCAACTCTGCTGCTTGGGCTGAATTTTGTGGGATACGTGCAGCTTCAACAATCGTACACAATGTCGTCACAGCATATGCTGCAGTCGTATCACCATTCGGGAGCTTGTAGCATGACCCATCAACCCATAGCATACCATCAGGATCCGAAAGAGGAGTGTCTTTCAGGTCGACTCTACCCTTCGTCTCCTCTTCCGTCCTCAAAAAACAATCATGCTGTTCCTGACCATCTGTATCCACAGAAATCGGCAACAATGTTGCTGGATTCAATACATTACACCGCTTGATGTGCACATGACTAGCCAAAAGCGTCAACTCATAACCTGACAACCTCGCACTAGTAAGGTGCTGAGTCTTTGTTCTATTTAACAATGTATCCACTGCATGTGGAACCATCACGACCAACGTGTTATCCATCACCAATCCAGCAGACTGTCGGATAGAAACAGCCGCTGCAGCTCTTAAGCAACTTGGCAACGCTCTAGCTACCGGATCTAAAGTCGACGAGAAATACGCACATGGACGTTGCTTATCACCGAATTGTTGAGTCAAAACTGACAATGCACAACCCTCTCTCTCATGGACGTACAGTGTAAAAGGCTTACTATAGTCGGGAGTACCCAACACAGGAGCAGAACACAATGCATCACGCAATCAATCATCAGACCAAGAAAGAGGATTCGGTGTATCCTTACAAGTCAATGCCAATAGAGGTTTTGCCAATAAAGAAAAGTTCGGAATCCACTGTCTACAATACGACGTGATACCCAAGAAAGCACGCACTTCTCTCTGTGTACTTGGCACAGTCATTCGAGCAATCGCTTGAATTCGTTCTGGGGTCAACCTTCTTTCCTCCTTTGACAAGAGATGACCTAAGTAGGTCACTTCTTGGCAACAATACTGCAACTTAGAAGGTGACACTTTATGATGCAAGTCCGACAAATGTCGCAACAAAGAAAGAGTAGCTTCTTTACAAGTTTTCTCATCATCAGCGGCCACTAACAGATCATCCACATACTGAATAAGAGCAGCACCAGCAGGCAACACAAGAGTATCAAGCTGAGTCTTCAAAGACTGGCTATAAATAGAAGGACTTTTGCAATAGCCTTGGGGAGCTCTCTTAAACCGAAAGCTTCGGCCTCCCAGAGAGAAGCCAAAAATATCTCTACTTTCCTCTGCAATTGGAATGCTGAATAAAGCATTCTTCAGATCTATAACCGAAAACCAGGCAGCTGAAGCAGGAATCAAAGTCAACAAAGCAGTAATATCCGGAACAACTGGAAACTGTGGCACGACAATCTTGTTAACCTCTCTAAGATCGATCACAAACCTATAAACAGGTGGCTGAGTAGAGTCAGTGCGCTTCAGGACAGGCAAAACGGGACTGTTACACACATTACCTCTCGTTTCTCCAATCACATCTTTCTCAATCGAATCATAGATGATCTCTAAAAGCGCTCTTTCACCATCGCTAGAAATCCTATATTGGGGAATACGCGGCAATTTAACATTCGCTTTAAGCGTTACAACATAAGGTGGAATCTCCAAAAGACCCACATCATTAGGACCAGTAGCCCAAAGAGTATCAGGGAGAGAACGCAATTCCGGTGGAAGCCGATCTTTAGACAAATATATTGGAGAGATCATTTTCTTACCCAATGTAAGCTGTACTCCCGCAGGAGAACAACATAATGTTGCATGCAACCTTTTCAACAAATCCAAACCCAACAATTTCTCACCACAACCTGTCATTAAGATGAGAGGTGCTTCCAACTCACAAGGCCCTATAGAAAGAGACAAGGGGCTAGAAACTGGGTTACGAACTGGGGTGCCAGACAATCCTACCGAGACATTCGTTAAGCCAGACAAAGGTGCGCCAGGGAGTTTAGAGTGCATGATAGAACTCTTCGCTGCACCAGTATCCAAAAGAAAAGGCTCTACCACACCCGATGTGGCTACTGCAACATAAGGCCCACTCTGATCTACTGGAACCGACACTACTCCCTCTCTTTGTCCATGGCTGTCCTAGCAATCATTATAGTTAGCATTCTCACTCTCAACATAATAGTCATCAGCATAGTACTGAGTCGACTGACCAGATGCAATTTTCTGTTGATCAAAGCAATTCATAGAATTTTGTGGGGGAAAGGAACGTTCGTTCTGAGGAAACGCACCACGTCCTCTACCTCTTGACACTTGCTGAAAACCACCACGGCCTCTTGGGGCCGGCATACCACTCGCGCGTTGTAAAACAGGGCACTCATTTTTATAATGACCTTCCTCCCTACAGTACGCACACTGATTCAAACCCAAGGGGGGTCTTGGAGGAAAATACCCAGCGTTCTCTTGCGGTCTCTGAAACTGTGGAGGTTGCTGAAACTGTGGGTGTTGCTGTGACTCTTGCTGATTCGAGCGAGGCGGATACGCCTGCTGTAAAAGAACCTTTGTCTTTAAGTCTTTTGTCTTTTTCTCTGCTTTTTCTTTCTCGTCCTTATCCCTATTCTCATAGTACTGTGCAGTCGCCAATATCTGGGCCAACGATGAAACAGCCCAAGAACTTTCAGAATCTTTCAACTTATTAGAAAGTTCAGGGAGCAAATTAAAGACAAATTTGTCCACAAATAATCTTTGCCCACCTTCCGTACTCATGTCCTGACCACTATGATCTATAAATGTTTCTTCAAACCTACTGAAGAAATCAGATACACTTTCATCTTTCTTCTGCTTACATGCTGTTAACTTATCCCAATTCACTCGTAAAGCAGGCATCATCGTCTTCATTAAATTAATAATTCTACCAGGTAGTTCTGCAACTAAGGGTTCAGGTTTAGCACCTCCTACTTGTCTACCATCTGCAGCAACAATATTCGCCCAAGTATCACCTAACTCTGCTGCATGATTCTCATGACGAATCTTCGCCCACAAAGGTTGCGGAACTACATTACCCATCAACATATCAACGTCGGCTAAATTCATTATACATGCATCTACTGTCTGAGACAACTCTTTGTAGTAACCAGCAGGATTCTTACGAGGATCAGGTAAGGTCTGCTTAAGAGCCAAGACCTCTGCTCTCTTCCAAGGGACATGTACCCATATTCGCTGAAAATGAGGCGAAACATGTGGATTAGCAGTTGTGTCTCCTTCTTTCCAAAGTGGAGGAACCTCTCTCATTGGATACTGTCTCACTTTCCTCCTAACAGAGGAATCAGGTTCATACAACGTCTGAGACGGAAGTCTAGATCTAAAAGCCAATATCGTCTCTACAGCATCTATAACATCAGTGTCCACTATCATCCCTTTAGCAAAATCTGACTGAACATCAAGCACATCCTGCGGAATCGGACCCAACTCATTATCTTCTCATTCCTGACGCAGGAAAGTACACATCACATCGAAAACATACCTTTGCTTAGGCGGTTCCCACTGAAAGAAAACATCCATAACCGCTGGCAAATTATACCTTGAAGCATTCAAAATCCATCTACGAGCCAACAAATCCAACACTGTCTGTTCCTCGGAACTAGGAAGCTGACTACGACTCTGCTTACGTTCAGAAACAGGGGTCATATTCAATGACCCAACCAATGGAGACAGCAGAACAGTCTCGCTCATTCGTTTTCGAGCAGAAGGAGAAGAAACAGACATAAGAACAGGAGAACAAGTATTCTGAGGTAAAGAAGGTGTAGGCATAAGAACAGTCGGAAGCGAAGAAACAGAAGTAGAAGGCAAAGGAGCTTGAGGCAAAGCTGGTAGCAAAGATGGCGACCCTAGAGCGGGTTGCACAGGAGAAGGTAAAACCATCTGTGGAGCACCGGGTGGCTGAACAACAGCAGGAGGTTGAACAACAAAGGGTGGAACAACCGGTGGTAATGGAGCCGCAGTAGCACCCTGCACATAAGGAGGTGGCAATCTCAGTAAATGAGAGATCAAGATCTTCAATCCCTTTCGGAGGAGAAGACGGCAAGGCCGGATAACATTTATCTATGGCCATGCAACGTTGCCTATCTGACACCTCAATTGCTTTATCTTCTTCGCTTTCTTTAAACTGCCTAGCAGCTTGCATTATTGATACTTCCTTTTCTCTTTTATCTCTTTTAGCTTGTTTAATTTCTCGTTGTCTGGCTTCTTTACGCCAAAGGCGAAAGGAGTCAAACATTGCCAGCCGGGCTTTCTTCCTAAATAATTTAGTTTCTAAATTGTCTAAAATCTCTGTATTAAAGCTACCATGTTGGGGCCATTGTAAGACACCATATTTTCTAGTGTAGTGGACCCATACTTCATTGAACGTAATGGGGCCCACGCCGTGTTTAGAATAGAGCTCATAAGTCGGAGTTCCAACCGGAGGTATCGGACACGAATCCTCCAATCGGGAATCCCTGTTACAACCACAACAAAATATTCTCCCAATTTTGCTAAAACCAGGTATCTTCGCTCACTAATCTAGCTTCAAACTTCAAGGGATTATCTACAACGATAGTCTCGCAAATATACGAGTCTCTCGGCTTTGGAAATTGCAATTTTCAAATCAAAACTAAGGACCAAACAAACTAAGAACCAGAGAACCAAAAACTAAGGACTGGGAGCGACCCACTTATACTTAACTGAGGTATCAGTCACGCCACCAGAAGACCCGTCTATCGTCTCGCCATACAAAGGATCACAAATGGGTCCAAGACAGGGCGACAGTCAGGGCAGCAGTCCTTAGTAGCCGTCAGGAAAGCGGGAAGCCTCGCAGAAAAGACCTTCAGTCCACGTTCGACATGCCGGGGTCGATGAAGTGTTGGCCGTCCTCCAGAATGTCCTCACGAAGCTCCTCACGATCTTCAGGTTTGGACCGGTACCGCTGAAGTCGCCCCACGTTGGGCGCCAACTGAAGAACCGGGTTATTTAAGACCCAGCGGCACCAGGGGCACGCCCAAAGTCTTCGGGTTCACCTGTCTTAGAATACAGAGACACGGAATACTTCTGAGTGGCGTCAAAGATCACATTTATTGGCTGCAGCCAGTAACAGAAGTCCTAGAAATCACCACGGTATGAGTTCTCAGGACACTGCTCAATTTTACAAAGCAAGTCATCCATTTTTATGCCAAAAATCACATTCCAGACAAATACCTAACATTTACAAACTGTCCAATCACATGTATCCACACCAGAGGTATCGCATGACAGTAAAACCCACTTTTCAGTTGCCCAGCCCATGATCAATCATCGGTCAAACCCAACATTCTTCTTTAGACAGGTCGAACGTACCCATAATAAAAAAGGGCATAACCCGATCATAAATAGACCATAAAGAAAGGAGCAGAAACAGGTCAGAGAAGGATAAGGCATATTTGTGTGCAGTAAAAGTTCATGATGTCCTGTGCTCTGATCCTTAATCTTGATCAGCTAAAGGGCAGGAACTGGTTTTACAAGGTCAGCTTCAGGCAACAGGGTCAGTTCACTCAGGTCAATCAGGAGTCAGCACAAACTCGAGCTAAGGTGTACATGTCCTTAAAAAGACTAGTTCAGCCACAGTCATCGGCCTATGTGAGGGCAACCACAAAATGGCTGCCATACACAAAATGGAACCCAAGGGTTCAGAACGAAATCCCTAAATATGTAGTGAATCCATCGGTCTAACATGATGAAAACACTCATACTTGCCGCCCTAACTAGTTACGGTTCGCTAATATCAAATTCGTAACGAAACCATGACCTTTATGGAACGGGTTCAGAATTCACGGAACCTCATGTGCAGATTGGGCAAATGGGCGCCTGGGTCTGAGCGACCTTGTTGGGGGCCCGTTGTTGCTGGTGCCTTTGCAGCACTTTCATCAATGTCAGGGCTTGTAGTGTTCTTCCCCTAACCCCTCCTCCACCAGGTTGGTGCATTGAGCCTATGGTGGTGGGTGGGGTGCTGGGGGTACCTGAGCGGCCTTGCTGAAGGACAGGCGTGGGGGCTGTTGAGACATTTTTTTCACCCCTGTCTGGGGCCAGCATAATGTCTTTCCTCTGACCCATCTCATCGAGCCAACACCAAACATGAGCCTTCAGAGAGCGAGAGGGGGCCTGAAACCAGATGTGGCCACGTGTGCTCCTCCCTCTAACCTTTAGCTTCAACTGAAGGCAGTGTGACATCTCGTTATGAGGTCTAAAATGAAGCACAGAATGAACCAACCATGCATCCCTTTTAACAGAGTTGTGAACAAAATGAAGCACAGTCAGCATAAAACAGGACACTTTTAATGGAAGAAGGAAAACCCATTCAACAGAGACACTGAGAGAAGCACGAATGCTGGATCAATCAGTGCCCAACCCCACACACAACAATTCAAGAATCCAGGACATAGACCATGAGAGCTCTGACAGCACGACACTCTCATAGGTGACATGCAACTTCTCTTTTGAAAACCGATTTTATTAAATGTTTCCAGTTTTCAACCCATCAATTGCAACATTTTGCCGTTACACACAATATCGTAGTATATTGAAATCAGCGTTCAGTGTACGTACATTATCAACAATAAGTGTACATCATGGAAATACAATTATCCCAGCTCTCCCTCCCTCCCCCAACTTCGTCTGGCACCAACCAATCATAGCGCATATGGTAAAGTGTTCCCACGTCCACTCCCGGCTGCACAAAAGCATTCAAAGGGTATGAATACACCCTATAGCGCAGGAATCTCAAACAGTGGAATTCCTTATACACAGAAACTGAACAAGCATTTACCATGCAACGGTTTCGCCTTTGCAAAAGTTAGAGCTATTGGCATTGTAAATGAATTTTTTTTTATTTATGTGTTGGTTTTGAAAATAGATAAATAAATGGCATTGTCATTTACATTGCCAATAGCTTAGGGCCATATGTATCAAGCGAATTTCGGCCTTTGCGAATGCTAATTAGCAAAATGGTATGTATGTAACATGTTTGATGCAAAATAAGGAATCGCAAAATTTGCTATTCCTTATTTTGCGATTGCACTGAAGGAATCGTAAATTTTGCGATTCCTTAAATGCAATGTATCAAAGAAAAAACTATTCAAAAAATGCCCATAAGGAATCGCAAATTACCACCAACTTCTAGTTGGTGGTAAGTTGCGAATTCTTTTAAAAAAGCTTTTTTCAAAAAAACCAAAGGTGCCATATGACGCTCATACATGCGCCATATGCCCCCAAATGTCATTTTCAGGGGTGCAGCAGGGTGTTCTTGAGACACCCCTGCACCCTTGAAAAAATTCCTAATTTGCGATTAGCAAATTGCTAATCGCAAATTGCCCCTTCATTCCTATGGGCCTCCTGGCCCATAGAAATGAATGGGTAATTTGCGATTAGCAATTTGCTAATCGCAAATTAGGAATGGTAAGGAATCGCTATAAAAAAGCGATTTTGTACATACATACCGTTTTGCGAATTCTAAATAGCGATTCCTTAAAAATCGCTATTTGTAATTCGCAAAACAGAACTATGATACACCAACACGTCGCCAGGTGAACTGTCTGATGTGATGACGCCCATGTGGCAGTAGAGAAGCCCAATCGCCTCCACACCAGCATGCTACTAAAGGAACCTCATCCTCCACACACCCACACGTCCCCAGAGGAGCCGAATCACATCCCCATCACAACCACACGTCACCAGAGGAGTCACCTCCCCTCGAGTCCGTACCTCACCACAACATTCGCGCCTCACTAGAGGTGCTACCTCACCTCCACGTCACCGGAAGACTAACGTCACCTCACCTCCACACCCACAGGTCACCAGAGGGGCCACCTCACCAACACACACCTACACGCCTCCGTGGCCTGGTCTTTATCGTCCGCGGGGCACCGACCAAGAAACGCCGCGTGCCGCAGTAGTATTTTCATTAGAGTACAGCCAGCCCGCGTCAGCACTTGTGGAGCGGCCAAAAGTGTTAGTCACGCTGCTATTTGCTTCAGATCTATTAACAAAACATATGTTCCATTGTTACATCTGCTTCCCGCCCCCCAGCGGGCCCGCAGAAACTCTAGAGGAGGGAGACGTGTTAACTGCTGAGGGAGAGGCCCGGGTGCCTCGCTATGCGGACTCCTGCGTCACGCGTGAGCTGCGGGGTCACTGCTGGTAGCATGCAGTGCACAGGGAGTCACGTATGGTGAGCGGAGGTAGCACAGGTCGCTTCGAGTCACATATTAAAGAAGGAACTTATTACTTATCTGCCGATTGGTATTTAAAGAGAAGGCATCGGACTGGGAGGGGGGTGGAAGGGACGAGGAGAAATGCCGCGGCTGCGTGTCCTCGGCTCTGGCAGGGCAGGGAGCGACTGCAGGAGGTTCCTGATGAGAAAGGAGCATTATGTGAACCCACCCGCCCGCCCTAGCTCCTAGAAAAAAATGGCGGCCGCAAACATCCTGGAAAAAAAAAATAAGACGACACCCACCGCTGCATGAAAGCAACAAAGGGGCGGGATGCGAAAAAATCTATGGAACGCCCATGAATCTGGTCCGACAATTACGGACAGATCTCTCTTCCAATGGCTAGCCTCCAATTATGGAGCTAGCCAATGGAAGAGAGAGGCGGGACAAAGCCCCGTACTGGTAAACATAAGATTTCACCTGCGCGAACACTGCTGCGCAGTGCTACGCCAGGTGAAACCTAAAAACAGGGGCTAGGTGATACTACACGTGTTACGTCTGAGCTATCGGCACAGGTCGCGGGGCCACAGCCTTGAACGCTTCCAGGATACCATCCCAATCTAAAGAGATAACTCTTTTGCGCAATCCCCAGGCTTCCTGCCGGCGGATGGCAGCACTCTCCGCTCCACCCCATCTCACCTCTTCCTCATGCCAGCCGTAAAGCTGGGGGGGTGTAGTCGATTTCCACCACATAGTGATGGAGCGTTTAGCCACAAATAAAGACAGGTCTACAAAGCAAAGTTGCACTTTCTGTGCCTTGGGGCGTCGCATCAATCCTAAGAGGCACACTGCAGGCGTGTCGGGGATGGAGACCTTAACCGCAGTTATAAGCAAGGACAGTACTGCTGACCAATAAGGGGTAAGCACGGGACACTGCCATAGCAGGTGTAGGTAGTCAGCATCCTCTAGGTGACATGCAACCTCTCTTTTTCACTCTCTAACCACCATGATCAAATCGTCCACTCTGGTCTGGCCATTTCACCAAGGACCAGGCCCTTTAAGCTGTAGGCGATAGGTGAAAGCTCAATCGAAAGATAAACACCCCTTAACTTCTCTGAGGTGCTTTGAGTAAGGCTGAAAAACCCCTTATTAATGGCTGCAGGTTCTAGAGAGATTTCAGGTACCTCGCCCTGGCATGGGTGCGTCAGACATTACACACTTATTTTAAAGCTCTCGTTTATGAACATTTCCCACTCTTGACTCTCAATGAGCCTTGATGGACCTAGTTTTCATAAGTTCCCTTCATCTTAGAAGAGTGCATTTAGGCCACAAGATGATTCAATTGATACACCATTCATGTCCTGGCCTTTTAACAACATAATGCATTCTGGTAGTTGCAGTCTTGATTCCCATCAACAAATCCAATAGGACTAAATTATCAGATTACAAAGAAGTATTAAAGCTTCTGGCACACCTGGCAACCACATCAAGAGCACACGACTTCTTAGGGATCTGTGGCGCTCACTTGCAAACCTCAGTTGGTTTTCTGCATCACAAATTGATGTTCAGGACAGTTTTGTATCCTGATCACTGCCATATGGTGGAGGAGGCCATGTGACACACATAGATCATGCATTGCAACCTCTTGCTTTTTATTTTACCATCATCATCAAATAGTTTATTTTGGAAAAATCATTCCTTACAATTACAAATACGTCATACACAATGAATTGATATTAAAACTTGCCGCCTAGCATACATTCGCCAATTCTATATCTAAACAGGCCTTCTGTATGATACAAGAATCCATAAACTTAATATAAACATTTCAGTCGAATACAAGATAAAACCTGCTGTACAAGGTAAAAGTATCACATCAAAGAATTTAAAACAGTAGTTTATCAACTCTAGTGTTTCATTAAAAATAGTTCTCTAACCAACCAAACACACAGCAGATATTTAAATATACGATGTACAACTATGAAGCTAGTATCAAGTCTGAGGATTCCTACACATCACTGCACCGGGTGCAGCCAATACCTCTGTATAATGGTGTTATCAATTTTTTCTGTTGAGGGATATATTCCATACAGAAGAGAATAAGATGGGTCACTGTTTCCATCTCAGTTAGACAAGTGCGAAATTTATCAAGAGATTAAGCTCAGTGAATCCAATTTTTACTAAAACTCTCAGAGGTATATTTTTGTAAGGGAATGGCGCAGCGCTGCGTCAAATTTTGGAGAGCGTTGCTGCGTCCTTTACAAAATGTGGTATGGACCATATTTACAAGAATAAGGTGCACCCCTGTGTTCTCCCTTTCTCTGGCGCTAAAATTAGATCCTTAGCGCCAACGCAAAGGTGCCTGCGCTGCAAGGGTGTCTGTGTTGCAGGAAATGATTGTTTATTTGCAGGAAGGGACATCTTTGAAGAACCGGGTTATTTAGTACCCAGCGGCGCCAGGGGCACGCCCAAAGTCTTCGGGTTCCACCTGTCTTAGAATACAAATTTATTGGCTGCAGCCAGTAACAGAAGTCCTAGAAATCATCACGGTATGAGTTCTCAGGAGACTGCTCAATTTTACACAGCAAGTCATCCCTTTTTATGCCACACATTATGCTTCAGGCAAACATTCCTTGTTTACAGTTTAACCAATCACATGTTTCCACAACTAAAGTATCGCATGACGACAACCCCACTTTTCAGTTGCCCAGCCCATGATCAATCATCGGTCAAACCCAACATTCTTCTTTAGACAGGTCAAAGGAACCCATAATAAAAAAGGCCACAACCCAATCATAAATAGACCATAAAGAAAGGAGCAGAAACAGGTGAGAGTAGGATAAGGCATATTTGTGTGCAATAAAACTTTACGATGTCCTGTGCTCTGATCCTTAATCTTGATCAGCTAAAGGGCAGGAACTGGTTTAACAAGGTCAGCTTCAGGCAACAGGGTCAGTTCACTCAGGTCAAACAGGAGTCAGCACGAACTGGAGCTAAGGTGTACATGTACTTAAAAGACTTGTTCAGCCACAGTCATCGGCCTATGTGAGGGAAACCACAAAATGGCTGCCATACACAAAATGGAACCCAAGGGCTCAGAACGAAATCCCTAAATACGTAGTGAATCCATCAGTCTAACATGACGAAAACACTCATACTTGCCGCACTAACTAGTTACGGTTCGCTAATATCAAATTCATAACGAAACCATGACCTTTATGGAACGGGTTCAGAATTCACGGAACCTCAGACCCTCCTTTTGCCCTTACATAGGCAATAACCTAAACTCACGTCAATCTGAATCCAGGTCTATATTCATCAGATCATCAAGATGTTGCTGGAGCATAATCCTATTACTTAGTACCTCTCTTGGGACAGGTCTCCTTGTACACGTAGTAGCACAGAGGCCACATATAGCAGGAGCGCACTGCACACAAAGACAGAACAGGAAAAGAATCGCTAAAGCCATCCCAATGATCATCAGAATCTTCCATCCCCAGGTCGATAACAGTTCCCAAAACCATCCCATCAACGACCAATCTCCTTTATCCACATTTATAGACTCAGATATCTTATGTAACTTAGAAATGTCCTGGTATACTGTAGGAGCATTGTCTGGTATGAAAACGCAGCAACTCGATTGGATCACTTTACATACCCCACCTCGGTCTGCAAGTATGACGTCTAAAACCATTCGATTCTGTAACGTCATAAGGCGATCCGCTTGAAGCTCAGCGGTCAGATTACTAAGGGCACCGGCAGTTTAATTTATGGTGGATTCAACCACTCTCGTTAATTGCCGTAAGTTTCTACTGTTTGCCATAGGTCCCCAAAACGGTAGGAAACCCTTGAAAAAGTCTCCCACTTCTTGTCCAGTGGTATCTTCCTTACTTAAGACACCCCTAACGACTCTCGTTCTGTGGTAATCTACGGCAGCAGTGTACGTAGGAGGCAACAAATATGCAACATAACATGTTCCCGAAAAATCAGGGGGCAACCATGTATATGCTCTATCATAGCAGACAAAATACGTGCCCTTAGCTGCTAAAAACGGTGGGGAAGTTTGGGACGCAAAGACATACGTCTGAGTACAAACACTCTTCCCTAACTGAGCTCTCGGATTCTTGCCTTTCCCTTGCAGACAAAAATGACCACGATGGGGTACAATCCAAATCGGAGGTGACCTTTTTCGTCTCTGCTTCTCACCCAGACTAATACTATATCCAGTTGCATTCCAACCAACATATGCTAGTAACTCATCCTTGGGAATAGTCTCATACGTTTCGATATCCCTACTCATATCTGTAATTCCCTTCACCAAGGCTTTATTACTTGAGTTATCTCTCATGGAACGCAGGGGATAGATTTCGATGGCATAAATAAACATCGTCTGATATGCCCATACGGACCCATTGTAACTGAATGGCAGAACCAGATAAGGAATACCTCTGTCCATAGTATGTGGCATAAGACCACACACCCAACAATTAGTGGTGTTTACTACTAACTGGTGTTGATGGAGAAGTTGCACAAAGGAATTATTCACAAATTCCGACCTTCTAATCTGTTCGTGTTCAGGTAAAGTACGAAAAGAACGCAAAGAAGTAGTAGCAGGTAAAGTCGTAGGTTGGAAAATGGGTGCAGAAATCAGTTGAAGAGAAAATACAAACCAACCCACCAAAGCTAACGTCATGCTAAAAAACATCAAAAGACATGTGATCAGAAAACATTTGCTATGCATAATTTTACACAGTTTCTTCTTAAAGTTAATTTTCTCAACGGCTCTCTCAATCTCAAAAAACTCCATCCTCTAACCGATGCTGTTCACGGCGGTTGGTTTTCTTCTGCTAAGGAATGCTTCTGTCAACCCAGGGAACTCCCTTAGACCAACCAGAACCGTTGACCATGCGTCTTCGGCTTGCACTCTCTAGTCTTTACACCGTGACCCTACAGCTGAACCCGGATGGTGGTTCACAAAAATATACCAAAAAAGTTTCTTGGGGGGCATGGCTAGCAGCCAACGATGGCGGCCGCAGCTTAGAGAGGCTCCCGAGCAGAGGTGGCTTCCCGCACTAATCCGATATATTTATCCTGTATTTGAAGGTGCTAGAAGGGGTGGACCGGACCCGGAGTCCTTGCAGCATCCAGCGCTGCAATTTTGGGACGGGGACGGCAAGTCTGCAGACCCAGAGCGCTTGCCAAAGCCTGAGAGGAGGTGGGACCTAACGACAGCCGGCAAGCAGCGGCGTGGCAGACAACTTTGTGCCCGACCGGAAGTTGACCCTCAGCGGCAGTAATTGGCCGGAAGTGCCGGCTCCTCGGACGTCTTGCCCAGGCATCCGTGAACTACTCCCCGAGAGCCCGATGGCATGGGCGGAATTCCGCAACCTCCAGCGGCGGCCGAGGGGGCCGTGGGAACGGACCCGAAGGTGCAGCCAGCACCACAAGTCACAAACGCGGAGCTGCCATTTTAAGCGCTGGACGCGCGTCGCCTTCCTGCTGCGGCGGCCCCCGTTTGGCGGTGGTCGGGCCGACGTCCCGGATGCTAGCAGGGGGCTCGGCGACCTAGCTTAACTCACCCTCCTAATAAGACTCTGTCCAGGGCGGAGGGGCCATTGGCAAAACACACGCCGAAGGGGCACCTCATGTCAGTGGAACACGGGGACACGATCAGGAATTTATCCGGGCCCGCAGCACCCCGCCGAATATAGGATCTGTGGGCAGCATGTGTTGACATACGGTAGGGTGAGGAACCGCACCGATTACCACTCTTGAGCGCAACGCCCTGCCTAACCCCGCGTAGGGATTATAGACAGACCCAGCAATCACAGGCACAAGAGGACTCACTGTCTCCCCTCACTGAGGACCTTGCAAGCCGGCGGGTGTCCAGCCCGCCCTGACCCGGGCACCGCGCCCCAGGGACTGGCTGCAACGCCGGTGAATCGGTGCGCACTGAATCATGGCACACAGAGGCCCCCGACAAAATGCTACCCAGGCCAAACTGGACAAATTCGCCTATGAAAGGCACTCTCCTCCCCAGGACCAACGCAAGATGGCGGGGAAGACGACGGAGACAGAGGGGACCAAAAAGGCCACTATCGAGGACGTCTTGGCAGCATTGGCGCAGGTACAAGCGACAGTGGGTGCTACAGCTACTGAGGTCACCTTGATCCGGGCAGACCTCCAAAAAATGTCCGAAAGAGTCAAACAGGTGGAGGTTGTCACCAATTCCTTGGTCGAAGATGTGTCTGAACTGCAGACGGCAATGGAGCGACTGCAGACGGACAACAAACTGCTTCGTGACAAACTGGATGACCAGGAAGGGCGCTCTCGGCGCAACAATGTCCGAATTTTGGGGGTACCAGAATCGGAAGACACGGGGGCAATGGACCTCTATGTAGAGGACATGATCAAAACCAGGCTCCAGCCTAAGGGCCTGTCGAATTTCTTCTCGGTGGAGCGGGCCCACAGGGTGCCGGGGGGAAGCCTAAGACAGGAGGACCTCCTCGGCCAATACTGGCAAGGCTATTCAATTTCAGGGACCGCGACGCCATCCTGCAGGCCGCAAGAGTGGCACCGGCCATCCAGATCCAAAACTCAAGAATAGCATTCTTTCCAGACTACACGGCGGAGGTATCCAGGAGGAGGAGGACGTTTTTGGAAGTTAAAAAAACATTGCGGGAAAAGGAACTGCAATACTCGATGCAATTTCCGGCCCGATTGCGAGTTGTGGCGGACAAAAAGGTGTGGTTCTTCGACACCCCGGACGCTGCCCGGGACTGGCTGGAGGGATGGCATACCGTGGACCGGCAGCGGAAACCTCATAGACAGAATCACGACCGCGGAGGGACCAGCAGGACAGGCTCACAAACATCCGGTCGAGGAGGAGCGGAGGGCTCGCCCTCACATGGATTTGCAGGAGCTGGTGGTGCGGAATGACCCCTACTCGGAAAATGGCTTCGGTGAAGATTGCTGACCGTCGACGCATCAGTTAAAAGCTGCTCTTGGACTCTGGCGAGACTACCCCGGAAGCACGCAGGGATGCCGCCTGCTCGGGGAGACACTCTCCCCCTTACACGCAAGTACTCTGGTTGTGGGATGGGTAAAGCGCTCTGCTCAGTTGGGGAGGCGGGCAGTTGAAAGTCCGTTAGGCAGGGATGCAGGGAGGGGGAGTTGGGGGAGGGATGGGTTTTTTAAAGTTAGGAACACACTTACACGGTCAAAGACGGAAACTAGACTTCCATATGAGTCAAGTAAAGGCGGGAGGAGCGGGCAGGGGTGTACAACTCCCAGCAGAACCTACGGCACGTACATCAACAACTGCACACCTGGCGCCGGTACCGCACTTGCCCATAGATGCACCATGGACCCCATAATATCCAATGGCTAGCGTTCCAATTACTGATGGGAGTGGAGTAGGTGTTGAGACACGGTGCCCCTCATTGCGCCTCATGACCTGGAACGTGAGAGGACTGGGGGACAAGGTGAAACGGGGGCTGGTACTAACCGCGCTTACGAGATTAAAACCCACCATAGCACTACTGCAGGAAACTCATTTAACTGGGGATGCCACCAAAGCCATGGATAGGCGAGGCTACAAGATGATAGTCCACTCTGGCTTTACGTCGGGCTCCAGGGGGACCGGCATACTGATACCCAAAAACACACAATTTATCCCCCTACTTACTAAAACTGATGATCAAGGCTGTTTCGCAGCCCTCCAGGAGTAGTGGGAGGGGAAACTTCTCAACCTAGTTTCGGTATACATTCCACCGGCACTACACTCGGTACACCTCCCAAAATTGGGTGACTTTATTCTGACTCTCCCCGAGGGGGAGGTTATCCTTGGGGGGGATTTCGACGCTATCCTAGATGCACAACTTGACCGGTTTCCGATGCCAATACCCACAGGAGGGGTCCCCCGCCTCCGACGGTTCTTGACAGCCATGGGCCTGATTGATATCTGGAGACACCTCCACCCCAGTACGAAACAATACACCTTCCATTCTGCGGTACATGGGAGTCTATCGAGGATAGACCACTTTCTGACCCTGGGGGAAGGTCTCCGACATGTAGATACTACGACGATTCACCCTCGAGGAATCTCAGACCACTCCCCACTTACTCTCACACTCTCTTCCCAGAAACGAACACACACTCGCATATATCCCATACAGGCTACCTATCTCAAGATCCCCCAGGTCCGCAAGGCTCTTAAACAGGCAACAACACAGTATTTCACTGAAAATGTCCACTCCGTACGCTCCTCCGAGGTACTCTGGGAGGCATATAAAACAGTATTGCGGGGACAAGCCATAAACACCATCACAGGTTACAAACCGACACGTTCTCAGGAGCTAGATGATCTGGACTTAACTTTGCAGAAATTGACGACGGCGCACGAACAACACCCCACTCCATCCACCCTACACGCACTGGCTTTGCAACAACAGCTATATAATGATCACTTACGCATCCACGTACAAGGGCAACTAACGGACACTCAAAATAGGATCTACGAGGTAGGCGACAAGGCGGGGAAACTCCTGGCCTGGCTTGACAAACGGGAGGGGAGTTCGAGGGGAATCCAACGTTTGAGGGACGAAGATGGAGGGATGCATACTAGCCCGGAACGAATTGTAGAACTGCTTGCGTCCCACTTTGAAAGGGTGTACACCCCTGAGCATGTAATTACTTCTGAAATGGCCAAGGAGGTACTAGCGCCGATCGAGGTTCGGACGCTACCCTCGGAAGTGTCGTGTGAGTTGGAAGCGGACATCACCGCTGAGGAAATACAACTAGCTATTCATGCCTTGAACCCAGGTAAGGCTATGGGGCCTAACGGGATACCGGTAGAATGGTATCAAGCGATGCCTGAAACCCTCAGCTCACATTTGCTGGAGATGTTTAAAGAATGTCTGGAGAAGGGTTCACTCCCGCCAGACCAGAGAGCAGCGACTATAGTGGCTATCTCCAAACCAGGCAAACCCCCTGACGAATGCTTCTTATATCGCCCCATCTCACTGCTAAACGCGGAAGCTAAAATTCTTGCCAAACTCTTAGCGATGAGAATCTTGCCCCATTTGTCATCTCTTATACACCCGGATCAGTCCGGATTTATGCCACACAGAAATACGGCGTTAAATCTGCACAGACTGCACGGAGTACTGGCCAAGGCAGACTCGGTCACGTCACAAGCAGTGATATTAGCCTTAGATGCCAAAATGGCTTTTGACCTTGTGGAATGGTCATATTTGTTTGAGGCGCTGTCTCGCATGGGTTTTGGTCCCCGCTTTGTTGCATGGGTCAAACTGTTGTACACTGACCCGGTTGCCCGGGAGTGGCAAATGGCCATATCTCGCGGACGTTCCCGTTAGGGCGAGGAACGAGACAGGGTTGTCCCCTTTCACCGTTGTTGTTCGCGATCTCACTGGAACCCCTTGCCACTCTTATTAGAACCTCACCCCTATTAAAGGGCATCTGCTGGAGAGAGGGTTGGGAGGACCGGCTGTCCCTATATGCGGACGACATGCTGATCTACTTAACTAATCCTGACAGCGGGGTACCGGCCCTATTACACCTCTGTGATACTCATGGCATGATATCCGGCTATACAATTAATTGGAGCAAATCGGAACTATATGTACTGAAGGGACAGGTACCGGCCCTGGATGCGGGCTGTCCCCTGAGGATAGCGGGCTCGTCGTTTAAATATTTGGGCATCCACGTCACCAGAGACCCCACAGAATTCATGGATAAAAACTTGAAACCCCACCTAGAGAGGCTCAAGCAAGACGTTAAATTCTGGTCGGAACTCCCGCTGACGCTCTTGGGACGAGCTGCACTTTACAAAATGATGGCCCTGCCAAGATTTTTATATGTCCTTGAGAACACACCTTACCCGGTAGCCCCTAAATTCTTCAAGACGGTTGCTGCATTGGTCTCTAACCTTTTATGGGGTACCCTCCCCGCTCGCATCGCCCAATCCAAACTGCATAGGGGCTGGTTTGACGGTGGTATTGCCCTACCCAACCTCAAACTGTACTACTGGGCGGCTCACCTTAAACCTATCAACCAATGGCTCCACACTTCCCAGGCGGAACCAGCGTTCCAGGCGGATAGGGGGCAGCTGGGCACTGACAGCTTGTTGGCTCCATTATATGACCACCGTAAAATTCGCGCCTTAATAGGCCCCACCAGACTAACAGTGACACTCTGGCATAAAGCGACGGCTGCGCTGGGCTGGAAAGGGAAAATCACCAAACTGACTCCACTGTGGGACTCTCGAGTCCTTGGTCACTTGAGGAACAGCAAGGGATTTTCACGCTGGGACACTATAGGAATATCTACGGTGGGCGATCTGTGGGAAAGGGGGGAGGTGATGCCCTTCAATAGACTGAGAGAACTGTATGAACTCAGCGAGAGGGAACTCTACAGATACATCCAGGTACGGCACGCATTATTAGCGGCTTTGCCCATGGATACAGACTTGCCCGAATCTTCCCCGCTGGAGGATCGCCTCCTCACTGAATTTATGGTGGAGCGTGCAACATCTCTTACCTACCGCAAATTACTCAACAACTTGCCAGACCCAACACTGACCTTAAAGGCAAAATGGGAGGGGGACACTACTGACATGGATGAACATGAATGGAATGGGGCACTGGCGTCACCCAGGGAAGTAGGCATCTCCGCAAGACTACGACTAGTACAACTCAAAATACTACACAGGGTATATTACACAAGGACAATGCTACACCGTATTAACAGGATAGAGCACCCATACTGCCTACGTGGATGCGGGGAGGAGGGTTCATTCTATCACACCATATGGGATTGCCCCCGAATCCAGGAATACTGGAAACAGGTACTGCGAACAATCTCACAGACACTAGAAACAACGCTATTACCTGAACCGAAGAGGTGCCTTCTAAATGTATGGGAACCTACAGACCTTTCCAGATATGGGCAACTCTGGGTTACAATAGGATTGATGGTAGCAAAGCGAGATGTCGCACAGCGCTGGGGGGTGCTGGAAGTGCCAACCAAATCACTGTGGTGTTTAAACATGGATAGGGTAATGCTGACAGAGAGGGCGGTGTACTCTAATCGTGCCTGCCCGAGAAAATGGAATAAAATCTGGACCAAATGGAATGAATATAGAGGGGAGATTTGCGACCCCTTGCCGGAGGATGACCAAGAAGAGTCGGATGACGAAGAGATAGAGGGCTAACGGAGGGTGCGCTTTAAGATGGGGGAGAGACCAGGGGGTGGGAGAAGGGCCTTTTTACGCATTGTTACGCCAGCTTGAGGGGCAGGACATACGAGGGGCGCCACATCGAGGGCTTCCATACCGGCACACGTACACAACCCTTAGGGAAGGAACCGAGACTGGGGGGAAATCTACAGTGAGAAGTCTGGAAGAGATGTCTACACGCAATTAGTATTGATATATAAATGACCATATGATTGTTCCTAACTGTTCTTTTGTTTGTTTTTGTTATAAACACTGGAAAATCCAAAGACCGTTAACTCCTGGGAAACTGATGCGGGTGCCACACCTCATTATTGTTGCACCGTATTACAATGTACACTATTGACAATTTCATCAAAGAGTTTACGATGCGGTATTGAGACTGAACCCATGCTATAGCGGCCAGCCCGTTGGGTTGTTGGCATTACGCTGTGTAACCAAATGAAGCAATAAAGGTCTTTGAAAAAAAAAAAAAAAAAAAAAGTTTCTTGGCTGAGAGAGTTCAATTCCTGAGAGAGTTCAGTTCCAAAAATCAAAAAAAAAGGAATTCATTTATTTTATTAGTCCATTGTTTCTAGGACGTAGATTATAACGCTCTTTTCCAGGCCTCGTTTGAGGCTGAAACAACAGTTCAGGTTCAGTAGTGTCTAATCTTTGAGACACAGGCACAGCTTCTTGAAGGACATCGTAATCTTCTTTCTCGGAGCCTCTCCACACCAACTCAGCGTCGCTAAACGGTGCAAATTTCGGCACCCTTTCAGTCTCTGAATCTGCAATACCCTCACGGACCCACTGGTCATACGGCAGAGGCAACGGCGCCCTCTTACAATGTACGCCGTGGATCCAGTTTTTCTTCCCGAAAACCTTTACTGAAGTCCTCGTAGATAGCAGGACTTGGTACGGTCCATTCCAGCGGGGCTGATCATTCTTAGTCCGCTGAAAATTTTTCACCAGGACCCAGTCACCGGGATTGAGGATGTGACCTGGGTCCGCAGAAGCTGGCGGCAATTTATCATGAACCTGTTGATGTAAGACACGCAATTTAGTAGTCAAGTCATACAAGTAGTCCACTAGCATAGGGTATTTGATGTCACTAAACTTTGTTGGCCTCGGCACTCCCCAAACGTTTGCCGGACGGCCAAAGACAATCTCATACGGACTAAGGCCTATCCGGGAATGTACTGTAGTTCTAGTCGACAAAAGGGCCAACGGTAAAGCATCAGGCCATTGAAGACCAGTGCTCGCTTGAATCTTAGCCAGCTTTAACTTTAACGTGCCAATATAGCACTCAACTAAACCAGCTGATTGGGGATGATTCGCAGCGTGGAATTTCTGGTGAATTCCCAACCCTTCACACACTCTCTTCATCACCTTCCCCACGCATTCACTTCCGTTATCACTCCATACCATCCTTGGCAACCCAAACCTAGGGAAATATTCTTTGACCAGGACTTTAGCAGTGGACGAGGCAGTAATATCTTGTAGGGGGTATGCTTCTACCCATCTAGAAAAGGCGCAAACAACTACAAGGACATACTTTAAATTATTGCACCTTTCCATGTGGATGAAATCCAATTACAAAACCTCGAAAGGATACGTCGGAGGAGCAAAGTGACCAGCTGAAGTTGGGGTTCCCTTGCCAGGATTATACATTAAACACACCATGCAATTCTTGACCACATTCTCCGCACACTTGGGAATTCCAGCATTCTGCCATACTGGAGCCAGCAACTTACAAATCCCTTTCACACTGATGTGAGACAAACCATGTGCCATAGTAACCACTGCAAGCACATACGCATCTGGCAACATCCATCTCTGTTGTTCTGACAATTCAACCCAACAACCAGTCGAATCCAATCTACCCGTAGTTTCTCTCCAAACATTCTTCTCACTTTCAGTAGCTTCAGCCTGTATCGATTTCACACTCTCAATCGTATCTTCGCACATTCCAACTTCACCAATCCATCTTGCAGGGCCTGCCACATACATTCGACTCATCAGATTTCTTGCTGTGTCTTTCACAACTTCATCCGCAAACGCATTACCACGGCCAACATCATCCGTAACCTTCCGATGAGCACTACACTTCACAATCGCAACTTGCTTCGGCAAAGTAAGTGACTCGAGAAGCTCATTCACCAACTGTCCATGCTGAATCTTAGTCCCATGGGATGTGAGGAATCCCCTTTCTTTCCACAAACGTCCGAAACTGTATACACATTCACTCTCTTTCCTTCAGACAAAACACACGCTCTCGTTAATGCAATCAATTCCGCTGCTTGTGCTGAATTATAGCTCACTCGTGCAGTCTCAACAACTGTACTTAATGTCGTCACGGCATATCCTGCAGTCGTGTCACCATTCGGAAGCTTGTAGCATGAACCATCAACCCATAACGTACCATCAGGATCCGGAAGAGGAGAATCTTTTAAATCAATCCTACCCTTCGTCTCCTCTTCCGTCCTCAGAAAACAATCGTGCTGTTGCTGAACATCTGTATCCACAGACGTCGACAACAATGTTGCTGGATTTAATACATTGCATCGCTTAATATGCACATGACTAGCCAAAAGTGTCAACTCATAATCCGACAACCTTCCACTAGTAAGGTGTTGAGTTTTTGTCCGATTTAATAAAGTATCCACTGCATGTGGAACCATCACAATCAATGTATTATCCATCACCAGTCCAGCAGACTGTCGGATAGAAACAGCCGCTGCCGCTGTAGCTCTCAAGCAACACGGCAACGCTCTAGCTACTGGATCTAACGTTGATGCAAATATGCGCATGGACGCTGCTTGTCCCCAAAAGATTGTGTCAACACTGACAACGCACATCCCTCTCTCTCGTGCACATACAATGTGAAAGGCGTGTTATAGTCTGGAGTACCCAACACAGGAGCCGAACACAATGCATCACGTAATTCCGAAAAACTTTTCTGACATTCATCAGACCAAGGAAGAGGATACGGAGTATCTTTCACAGTCAATGCTAACAGAGGCTTCGCCAACAATGAAAAATTAGGGATCCATTGTCTACAATACGATGTAATACCCAAGAAAGCACGCACTTCTCTCTGTGTGCTTGGCACACTCATTCGAGCAATCGCTTGAATTCGTTCTGGGGTCAACCTTCTTCCCTCCTTTGACAAGAGATGACCTAAGTAGGTCACTTCTTGGCAACAATACTGCAACTTAGAAGGTGACACTTTATGATGCAAGTCCGACAAATGTCGCAACAAAGAAATAGTAGCTTCTTTACAAGTTTCCTCATCATCAGCGGCCACTAACGGATCATCCACATACTGAATAAGAGCAGCACCAGCAGGCAACACAAGAGTATCAAGTTGAGTTTTCAAAGCCTGACTATAGATAGAAGGACTTTCACAATAGCCTTGGGGAGCTCTCCTAAACCGGAAGCTTCGGCCTCCTAAAGAGAAGCCAAAAATATCTCTACTCTCCTCAGCAATTGGAATGCTGAAGAAAGCATTTTTCAAGTCTATGACTGAAAACCAGGCAGCTGAAGCAGGAATCAAAGTCAACAAAGCAGTAATATCCGGAACAACTGGAAACTGTGGCACAACAATCTTTGTTAACCTCTCTAAGATCGATCACAAACCTATAAACAGGTGGCTGAGTAGAGTCAGTGCGCTTCAGGACAGGCAAAACAGGACTGTTACACACATTACCTCTCGTTTCTTCAACCACATCTTTCTCAATCAAATCATAGATAATCGCTAAAAGCGCTCTTTCACCATCGCTAGAAATCCTATATTGGGGAATGCGCGGCAATTTAACGTTCGCTTTAAGCGTTACAACGTAAGGTGGAATCTCCAAAAGACCCACATCATTAGGACCAGTAGCCCAAAGAGTATCAGGGAGAGAACGCAATTCCGGTGGAAGCCGATCTTTAGACAAATACATCGGAGAGATCACTTTCTTACCCAATGTAAGCTGTACTCCCGAAGGAGAACAATGCAATGTTGCATGCAACCTTTTCAACAAATCCAAACAAATCCAAACCTAACAAATTCTCACCACAACCTGTCGTTAAAATGAGAGGTGCTTCCAACTCACAAGGCCCTATAGAAAGAGACAAGGGACTAGAAACCGGGTTACGAACTGGGGCGCCAGAGAATCCTACTGAAACATTAGTTAAGCCAGACAAAGGTGCGCCAGGGAGTTTAGAGTGGATGATAGAACTCTTCGCTGCACCAGTATCCTAAAGAAAAGGCTCTACCACACCCGATGTGGCCACTGCAACATAAGTCCCACTCTGATCTACTGGAACCGACACTACTCCCTCTCTTTGTCCATGGCTGTCCTAGCAATCATTATAATCAGCATTCTCACTCTCAACATAATAGTCATCAGCATAGTACTGATTCGACTGACCAGATGCAATTTTCTGTTGATCAAAGCAATTCATAGAATTCTGCGGGAGAAAGGAACGTTCGTTCTGAGGAAACGTACCACGTCCTCTACCCCTAGACACTTGCTGAAAACCACCACGACCTCCCGGGGCCGTCCTACCACTCGCGCGCTGTCGCAAAACAGGGCACTCATTTTTATAATGACCTTCCTCCCTACAGTACGCACACTGATTCAAACCCAAAGGGGGTCTTGGAGGAAAATACCCAGCGTTCTGTTGCGATCTCTGAAACTGTGGAGGTTGCTGAAACTGTGGGCGTTGCTGTGACTCGATCGAGGCGGATACGCCTGCTACAGAAGAACCTTTGTCTTTAGGTCTTTAGTCTTTTTCTCTACTCTGTCTTTTTCGTCCTTATCCCTATTCTCATAGTACTGTGCAGTCGCCAATATCTGGGCCGACGAGGAAACAGCCCAAGAACTCTCAGAATCTTTTAACTTATTACATAGTTCAGGGAGCAAATTAAAGACAATTTTGTCCACAAATAATCTTTGCCCACCTTCCGTACTCATGTGCTGACCGCTATGATCTATAAATGTTTCTTCAAATCTAGTGAAGAAATCAGATACACTTTCGTCCTTCTTCTGCTTACATGCTGCTAACTTATCCCAATTCACTCGTAAAGCAGGCATCATCGTCTTCATTAAATTAATAATTCTACCTGGCAATTCCGTTACCAAAGGTTCAGGTTTAGCACCTCCCTGTTGTCTACCATCCACAGCAATAATATTTGCCCAAGTATCTCCTAATTCTACCGCATGATTCTCATGACGAATCTTTGCCCATAGAGGTTGAGGTACTACATTATCCAACAGCATATCTATGTCTGCCAAATTCATGATGCATGCGTCAACTCTCTGGGACAATTCTTTGTAATAGCCAACAGGATTCTTACGGGGACCAGGTAAGGTCTGCTTAAGAGCCAAGACCTCTGCTCTCTTCCAAGGGACATGTACCCATACTCGCTGAAAATGAGGCAGAATAGCTGGATTAGCGTTTGGGTCCCCTTCCTTCCAAACTGGGGGAACTTCTCTCATGGGATACTGTCTCGCTTTTCTCCTAACAGAGGAATCAGGTTGGTGCAATGTCTTAGGCGGAAGGCTAGATCTAAAGGCCAGTATCGTCTCTACGGCATCTGTAATATCAGATTCCACTATCATCCCTTTAGCAAAATCCGACTGAACATCAAGTAGTTCCTGTGGGATCAAACCCAAATCATTATCTTCCCATTCCTGACGCAGAAACATACACATTACATTAAAAACATACCTTTGCTTAGGCGGTTCCCACTGAAAGAAAACATCCATAACCGCTGGCAAACTATACCTTGAGGCATTTATAATCCATTTACAAGCCAACAAATCCAACACAGCCCATTCCTCAGAACCAGGAAGCTGACTACGACTCTGCTTACGTTCCGAAACAGGGGTCATATTCAGTGACCCAAACAATGGAGACAATAAACTAGAAACAGTTTCTGTTATTCGTTTTCGAACAGAAGGAGAAGAAGCAGTCATAAGAACAGGAGAATAAGTGTTTTGAGGCAAGAAAGGTGTAGGAATAAGAACAGTAGCAGTCTCAGATGCAGAAGCGGAAGGAAAAGGAGTTTGAGGCAAAGCTGATAGAGCGGGTTGCGCAGGAGGAGGTAAAACCATCTGTTGAGTACCAGGTGGCTGAACAATAGCAGGAGGTTGAACAACAAAGGGTGGAACAACCGGTGGTAATGGAGGCGCAGTAGCACCCTGTACATAAGGAGGTGGCAATCTCAGCAAATGAGAGATCAAAGAATCTTTCTCAAGATCTTCAATCGCTTTCGGACGAGAAGACGGCAAGGCCGGATAACATTTATCTATGGCCATGCAATGTTGCCTATCTGACACCTCAATTGCTTTATCTTCTTCGTTTTCTTTAAACTGCCTAGCAGCTTGCATTATTGATACATCCTTTTCTCTTTTATCTCTTTTGGCTTGCTTAATTTCTCGTTGTCTGGCTTCTTTACGCCAAAGGCGAAAGGAGTCAAACATTGCCGGCCGGGCTTTCTTCCTAAATAATTTAGTTTCTAAATTGTCTAAAATCTCTGTATTAAAGCTACCATGTTGGGGCCATTGTAAGACACCATCTTTTCTAGTGTAGTGGACCCATACTTCATTGAACGTAATGGGGCCCACACCGGGTTTAGAATAGAGCTCATAAGTCGGAGTTCCAACCGGAGGTATCGGACACGAATCCTCCAATCGGGACTCCTTGTTGCAACCACAACCAAACCAAGTACCAAATTTGCTACAATTAGGCATCTTCGCTCACTAATCGAGCTTCAAACTTCAAGGGATTATCTCTACCGATACACTCGTAAATATACAAGACCCTCGGCTTTGGAAATTGCAATTTTCAAATCAAAACTAAGGACCAAACAAACTAAGAACCAAAGGATCAAAAACTAAGGACTGGGAGCGACCCACTTATACTTAACTGAGGTATCAGTCACGCCACCAGAAGACCCGTCTATCGTCTCGCCATACAAAGCATCACAAATGGGTCCAAGACAGGGCGACAGTCAGGGCAGCAGTCCTTTGTAGCCGTCAGGAAAGCGGGAAGCCTCGCAGAAAAGACCTTCAGTCCACATTCGACATGCCGGGGTCGATGAAGTGGTGGCCGTCCTCCAGAATTTCCTCACGAAGCTCCTCACGATCTTCAGGCTTGGATCGGTACCGCTGGAGTCGCCCCACGTTGGAAGCGCCAACTGAATAACCGGGTTATTTAATACCCAGCGGCGCCAGGGGCACGCCCAAAGTCTTCGGGTTCCACCTGTCTTAGAATACAGAGACACGGAAACTTCTTGGTGGCGTCAAAGATCACATTTATTGGCTGCAGCCAGTAACAGAAGTCCTAGAAATCATCACGGTATGAGTTCTCAGGAGACTGCTCAATTTTACACAGCAAGTCATCCCATTTTATGCCAAACATTATGCTTCAGGCAAACATTCCTTGTTTACAGTTTAACCAATCACATGTTTCCACAACTAAAGTATCGCATGACGACAAACCCACTTTTCAGTTGCCCAGCCCATGATCAATCATCGGTGAAACCCAACATTCTTCTTTAGACAGGTCAAAGGAACCCATAATAAAAAAGGCCACAACCCAATCATAAATAGACCAAAAAGAAAGGAGCAGAAACAGGTGAGAGTAGGATAAGGCATATTTGTGTCCAATAAAACTTTACGAGGTCCTGTGCTCTGATCCTTAATCTTGATCAGCTAAAGGGCAGGAACTGGTTTAACAAGGTCAGCTTCAGGCAACAGGGTAAGTTCACTCAGGTCAAACAGGAGTCAGCACGAACTGGAGCTAAGGTGTACATGTAGTTAAAAGACTTGTTCAGCCACAGTCATCGGCCTATGTGAGGGCAACCACTAAATGGCTGCCATACACAAAATGGAACTCAAGGGTTCAGAACGAAATCCCTAAATACGTAGTGAATCCATCAGTCTAACATGACGAAAACACTCATACTTGCCGCACTAACTAGTTACGGTTCGCTAATATCAAATTCATAACGAAACCATGGCCTTTATGGAACGGGTTCAGACTTCACGGAACCTCATCTTCCTGCACATAAACAATCTTCAAAGGCAATTTGCTCCTTCTATGTGTGGTGCAAACTGCAGCACACATAGAAAGAGCAAAAGTGAGGAGAAATAAAAGTATTTCGCCTCAGTGCGCCAATCTAATGCCTGCTTTGGCATGGCGTGAGTTTTTCGCACTGCCTCAGATTTAAAGATCCTTGTACATCTGGGGCAGCGTCAAAAAGCAATAGGTGTTGAGATGGAATGCCCAAACCAGCACCAATTTCACACCCCTTTCACGCAGAAAACTGCATGAAAGGGTACATATTTACAAAGCGGCGTTAAACCATGCAAAGGCTTAGATTTTGTATCCTATGTGTGAATTCCACACGAAAGAAAATATCGCGGCACACTTCTTGGTAGTTTCACAGTTCGTTTATTGTCAGATCGTGAAAAACTCCTACACTTTTCGAACCGTAGTTCCTGTTCACGGCAGTCTATGTGTGAACTATAGACATTAATGTTTTTTCTCTATATATTTTTACCGGTTTGAATCTCAGAGACCCACCCCCTTCGATCATGGCATGGCTATTATTCATAGGAATTTCAAAGCTGTTGTCACCAAATATTACTGAAGCCCAATGGAGGTAGAACAGTGTAAACTTTGTGCAAAATATACATACCTCAGATAAAAGTTTAAGATTTGTGAGGGAGATATACTATATTTCCGATGTATTTACTAATCAGAGTCTAGAATATATTTGGTTGGTTTGGTTCAGTTTGGTTGAGCGAGGGCTTTCACTACCTTATGCAAGGAGTTGAGACTGCAAGCAAGGATTCACTATTTTCAAAGCTACAGTATTTCTAGTCTTGGCCAATGTTGCTGGCTCTACAAGGTTTAAAATGTTTAATTTAGGACAAAGTTCTGCCAAAATGAGTCACCTGATGCAAACAAAGCTGTGTTTTATGAATGAGCACTATCTGTAAATGTCAACCACGTTTATTGGGGTGCCTGGTCTTATTTTTTATCCCAAATCTGACTCTGCATCAAGGCACATTTAGGAGAAACACACACACACACACATATTCCCCGTCTCCCCCCCCCCTAGACAGAAGAGGCACTCTCTTCAACAATTACGCAGTCCATGGGTCAAAAACCTCAGGCTGGATGAAGAGCAAAAGTTCTTGCACACTTAGGAGCACCTCCCATTGGAAAGTTGTACAACAGGCAGAGATATGAGGAACATACACACAGTTAGCTAACATAACATCTACAAACCTACACACAATCATCATTGCCAAAGTTCACACAAACATATTAGTTTGGCAGAAAGATGCAAGCCCACTTCCAAAGTACTCTTCAGTGGGCTTTTTTTTTAAATTTTTTTTTTAGAGTTCTATATAGCACAAACTAGACCTGAGACATCGGGTATCAGAGCCCTTTACACAAGCACGAGTTTCGTTACAGATTGACACATTCATTTTTTCTTAGGCATGGGCAGATTAAGTGATTTGCCCAGAATCACAGGATGTTGAGTGTCCTTGCTGAGACTCGAACCCAGTTCCCCAGCTTCGCGGTCAACCGCTCTAGCCGTAATGCTACATCCTCTCCTTACCCACCACACACAAATGTAATCAAAGCACCACCGTGGTCCAGATGGAAGGCTACAAGACATATAATGCATATGGAGCTAAAACCATCACTTCTGGATCAGAACCACAACTACCATCCCCAAAATCAACTAAAGGGTTAGGGCGGTGGATGACAGGCATGAGATGGAAACAAGACAGGGAAGCATTACAACTAAGCAACCACAGCAATCAACAGCAGCAGCACTGGGCTTAGGGTTGCCACCAATCTCAGGGGGAAAAAACTGTTGTTTGTTCACGTTTTAAGATTCTCATAGGCCTAGACATGATACTTAAATAGAACTTAATATGAACTCGCCTCTTAACATTTTATCGTGGCCTTTCTGTCTTTGTTGACAATATTTATCAGTCAGGGATGGTTATGGCAGGTGTGGAGTTAAGAGGGGAAGGAGGCGCACACCTATTGCAATTTGTAGACCAATTAGTCTAATTGTGTTAACAATGGTGCAACAGTGTAACGCTTGCTGTCTGTACAAGAGACGTGTATCTAGAAAAGAGTTACTAGCCAACGTGGTAGTATACACTGTGCACTGTGCACTGGATTTCTAAAGAACCCTAATCATTAATACGAAATTTCAACAATACAATGAATATAATGAAACCAGTGTTTTAGTACAGATAATGTATTAAGTTATATCTTCTTATGCATAATTATACATCATTGTCACAGCAGAAAAATCGGATAGTTTCACAGATATACATCAAATGGTTTAAGAAATCATAAGGTGTAGTCATTGCATCATGAACAACACATGAAATAATATACACAAAACGGTTAAAAGAAAGCCCGATGCATTTCGGGACTGGTGCGTCCCTTCCTCAGGGGCAACCTGTGAACAAAAACATCAATGTTACAATAACAAATGGACTTGCTGACTGGTTCTTAGAGACAACACGGGGGTGTCATTACCTGAATTCTTAAAGATGCATTTGGGCAGGAATGACCATCAATGTTAAACTGATATGTGATTTATGGAATCTTGTCCACCCGAGTGTGATTAAGCATATAAAGGAAAATATAAGATCAGATAGGTGATTAATGTGCAGAACATGTTAATGAGAAAGTGGATACTGTCTGGGAGTCACACAAGGTGTGCGTCGAAAGAGACCCAAGAAACGCCAGAGTGAACTGTATACAAATAAGTCAGGAAGTACCTTGCTGGGCACAAAGTGTCAAAATGTGGAGAAGTCCAGCATGGATGCTGAAAAAACGAATATGGCGATGTAAGAGAAGGAAAACACATACAAGCTATCAGTGTACCGCTAGTCGAGAAAAAAGTTAATGCTCACCTAAGGGGAAACGCAGATTCCCTTCGTAGTAATGTGAGGATAATACAATTATGAACTAAAAAGGAACAGACAAAACAAAAGTTGAAGCAAAGGTTTCTACATGCAGCACAATAATAGAAAACTCAAGTCAGGAAATGCACACTCAACCCTATCTCACATAAGCGAGTGTCTAATGTTCAATGTCATGTAGAAATGCTGTAGTTGTGTAACCAACTCAGGTGCTGGAAAAACAAATATGGCAGTGTGAGAAAAGAACAACACGTGCAAGCTATGACTGTACCTCTAATCATGCAAGAGTCTAAACTCACCTAAGGGGAAACGCAGATTCCCTACATTACAATGTGGGATGATAAAACTTGTGAGCTATAAAAGAACAAGCAAAACGAAAGATGAAACAATCTTAGGCAGGTGTGTACAACATTTAAACGTGTTTTCTTATTATATTTACTATTTAAAGTACGGCTGGATAAGGGTGAAACATTCCGGCTTTAGGTGATTTTAGGTGGCAAAAGCATTGCTGGCCCCTAAGAAAAACTTTAGACCCATGAACTTGTTTGTGTTCTTAGAAAATGTGACACTGCTCAGAGTTGTTCACAGAAAAAAACAAGGCTCACTGAATGTTACCCCATAACATGATGCCAGCTGAAAGGTTTTATTCATTCAACCATCAGGGTGGTCTGGGTGATCCCCATGCCCAAAGTGTCCAAAAACAGCAGCAGGCAGTCTGGGGTTTCACATTCATTTCTGTCTGAAGTCTGACATTTTGAAATATGCCAGCCACTGTCCATGTGGGATTATGTATGATACACGAGGTCAGAAGCCAACGTGATTGGAGGAGCGGTGCGCGTGCCCCTTTCAACCTGCCGCGCGCTCTCACACGTCTGCAGCGTCCCCTCGGCCCTCGCTGCCGCATTATCACGTTCTCAGCTCATTAAGATTGCTAACGCGGGATTACTGGTTACTAATTATCTTACCAAATCCCATTTCCTGTCGACTGAATCGTTGGTACCTGTCTTGAGTAAAAGGTAATCTCACAATAAACAATCAATTTAAGAACTTACACCACTCTAAATGACCACTGACCAAAATTAAGTTTTAAAGATTTAATATAAAGTCAAAGATAACTGAAGATACAAACTTCTCAAAATGAGATTCAAAAGGTATATCGGTATCACTATGAACATGAACTTCTTGAATAGTCTGAGTCTGAAGAACAAAATAATAAGTACAAGCTCTAATAACATGAGCGTTGCCAAAATGAATACAAGTTGCAACCTCAAAGTCATTACAGAAAGAAAAATTAAGGTTAGTCTGTCCCTACACTACACTAAATGACATCCCTACTTAGCAAGATCTTAACCCTCTAGGTGTCAGCCGTGGTGATTTCCTAAGAAGATCACGCACTTCTCTTTGTCTCTTCTCTGATAATGGGTCTCTCCTGATCAGCCTATCTGCCTACCCATCCGCTTCCTTAGGCTCCCAAAATCATCTGCTCTGCTCTCCTCCCGGGTCTCTTTCCCTAATACCAAATCACATTTCCAATAGAAACGCCCCTTGGGACGCCCCTCACGTGGTACATCTTTCCGCGGCAAACTCCATGATGGTACTCTTGAAGACCCTCGTTATAGTTGACCTTGGTTCCCAGGCTTCTTCTTCCGTGCGCTGATACCCCCTGAAATTCCTGGAAACTCCTACAGGCCTGCGCAAGGCGCCACTGAACAAAGTCCCTTTCATTCGAGCTGATTAGGACCCTCGCACCTGCATACAGCTCGTCCTGCAGTGGGCCTCAAATTCCAGACTTCACCATATCTTAGGCCATAAAACACTCTCAGAGCTCCATACTGGACACCTCACGACCTCTCCTCTAACGAGCACATGACGATTTAAACTACATGACATTATCTGCTCTGGCCTACTTGATTTACATGCAGCAGGTTCCTGCACTCTTAAAACGTTAACGTGATTTAAACAGCAAACATTCTTAACTAGCATACGTTTCTAAAATAACACATCTATAAAGCATATACTTTTAACCCTAAGTTCAATAGTACATTTTGAAAGAACCATGTCAACCTTGTCTCACATTATTTTAGCAGCACGTTTAGATTTGCTTGTGAATTGCCATGAGGCCTACACAAAATACTGGGTTTTAGAGTTACATTCAACTCTTACATTATTCCTTTAACATGAGAACGTGAGGTTTTCATATTCATCCCAAACATTTCTACATTAGTCTCACACAGTTATGATTATTGTTACTCTACTTAAACATTCTATGCATTTCACCACTGAATATAAGACACTCGGTGTATTTCACTTCTAAATATAAACACTCTGGTGCAAAGTACATGTTAACTAACTACGTGCTTGTAAATATGGCGTACTTATACATTTTTTCAAACTTGTGCTCTCTCAGTCCCCCCTTTGATGACCTTTAGGGGTCATCATTACCATGACACTAAAAATGTAGAACCTTTTAAAGTGAAGTCAGGACAGTACCACTTCTTTTCATACTCTCTAATGCTTTCAGACTTTTGTATTGGGTGTCCTGCATCGCTGTCAACTCTTCTTCCTGTTTCTTCATAGTTCTCTGTAACCTATTTGCTCTATACCATTGATACAAACGCACCAATCCCCACAAAGTGATTACACAAATCACTACTATGATGATGGGTTTCAATATGTACCAAACGATACCCTTTCCTAAGTTGGCAAACCAACTTCCAACTTTACCCATTCCATGGCCTATTTTTTCCCACACATTTACCTTTGCCAGGTCCTCAATTTCGTAGTGTATGGCAGTGATGTTTTGTATATACTTCTCTAGAGGCTTTGAATTGTCTGGAATATAAGTACAACATTCCTGGACCTTCAAGGCCCTACAGACTCCTCCCTCTTTTGCTAACAGAACATCTAAAGCAAGTCGGTTCTGAAGAACCATTGCCCTAATCGATTGCATCTCCCCTTCTATCAGCATCAAGGATCTTGCAGTACTGGCAGACAGTCTATCTACGACTGTAGCTAACCTCCTGATCTTAATGTCATTCATTATCAATCCTAAGAAAGGGAATGCAGCACCTATTACATCTCCAACTACTTCTGCTGCACCCAGCCCTCGCTTCCATCTAGTTGATATTTCTTTCTTAGGCGTGTCTAAATTCTCAACATGGTATATTTTAGGGAAGACAACAGCCAGATAGCATGATCCGTACCAATTATCTGGTAACTTCACATAGGCATATCTTCCACATACAAAATATACATTTGGTATTGCTTGCATCCCTTTCATGAAGTTCTTAGAGTAGTACTCCAATTGAAAAGCATGTTCGCAATTGACTTGTCCTACATAAACGTTTTCATAATAGGAGTAACTCCTGTGAATGCACAGTTTCCCCCGTTTCTCCTTATCCAAAGCAATTGGACCAATACTTCCTTTTCGTTGTTGTGCCCTTTCTTCCTTGGTCCAATCTGTTTCTCCTTGTCCTGACGCCTTCAATACCTTCTGCTTCCTGTATCTAGTATCTACCTGTGCTATAAACTTTTTCTCAACTTCTGATATTTGACAAGTCAGATTGTTTATTCGAGCATGTGAAGTATCTAACGTTCTCCATGGAATAAACCATTTGTGTAACCTGTCTTCGCTTTTGTAGTAGTCCCATTTGTTCAAATGCTTGAAATTCGGAACCTCTGGCAATGTCGAGTCGAAATTCGAGAAGTAATACTCAAATCCGTCTCGTCCATAAAACATACTTAACAATAAACTGCACGTTATTCCATATGTCAACGGGAGATGATGGTATTTGATACCCTCCTCCACCGAAATTGGTAATTGCATACAGACATAACAGTCCTTTACCTCCATGGCATCAACATATTCGTAAAGCAACTTAGCATAAGCATTTGACTTGTAATTCCCCTGTGACTCATCCATGTGTAACCTTTTTACTTCTGCATCTAACAACGCTTTGTCTTTCTCATTGATGTTTCCCTTCTCCTTAATAATGGTAGTTCTCGGTGTTGACACTCCCTTATCCTCCTTAACTGTGGTTCCATCCCCTTCGTGTCCCGCTAGGAATGAAACAGTTACCACTAAAATTATAAGAGAAACCACTACTCCTAAAAATGTAACAGCTATACATTTTGCCCTGCGGTTCGGGTTGCCAGCCTCCATGTTCTCAAACAGTGTAGTTTTCGACTATCTTCCAGCATTCACTTCCTCTTCTTTTCAAACAAAGTCTTTCTCTCTTGCAATGTCTTTCTTGGAACACTTGGAAGCTTGACAATTTGTTTCCGCAAAACAGTTCAAAGTCCAGTAGAAAATAGACAACCCTAGCCCTTCTCCATCCACTAAAATGAAACCCCTATCACTTTTCTTCTTCCACTCGGCGCTAGGTTATCTTGCAACAAGTTTACAATTTCTTTTCAAAAGTCTTATTTTCGTCTGAAGTTATGTATGACTCAAGGAGTGACACTACTTCTTCATAAACGTCCATCCGAAGTATCATTCCCTCAGGTTCTGGACAGTTCGTACCACACCATGGAAAGTCAACCTTTTCTAGGATTATTCTCCTTATTTCGCTCAAGACAAGTGGACGGACGAAATTGAGAGTTAGCGTTTTTTCAATTTCTAATCCTGGTACTATCAGTTCTATATCCACAATTACAAAGGGGTCCGTTCTAATCAAGATCACTTTCTTCACTTTTCCAGATCTGCACCCCTTTGAAGACATTCGTAGTATGGTTTTAATCCACAACAATAAGCGCTCCTAGCATTTCTACTACTCGCTCAAGCATTTCCAAACGAAGAAGAGTTCCCTCCAATATTGGATATCGTGAACAGCAAACTGGAAACTCAACTGTCTCTAAAAGCAATTTTCTTATTCCACTCAGGAGAGCAGGATGAACGATGTTGAGTGTCAGCAACCTTTCGGTCTCCGCTCCTGGCAGTAGAAACTTTATTTGCACTGTGATGATCGGGTCAGTTCTGATCAGTTCCACTTCCCTGATCCTCCCTGTTCTGTGTCTCCCAGACATCTGCAACGAGGTAGGTCCAATCGGGAGTAGAGTATCTTCTGCTAGGCACTCGCACCCTACTTGATCTTCTAAGACCCTCCTCGGCTTGATCCTGGATATCTTCTTCTGGATCTGAGTCTTCGGATATAGGAGTAAGCGTTTCTTCTTGGGCCGACCTCAAACTTAGCCTTCTTCTTCTTGCTGGCCAAGTGGCAGCTCCAAGCCTTATTCTCCTATTCCTTGTCCTCTCACTTGGTTCTTGATCGCTCCGATACGGATCTGAGTCTGAGTCGTATTCACTTCTGCTCTCTCCTTCGGTTGCGTCTTCTGTCTCACTGCCGTCCTGCCTTCGCTCTTCTTCTGAATCCGATGCGTTCCCAACTTCTTCCGACACCTCCTCAGCTGCCTCAATCCCTTCTTGTGACTCTTCTTCCACTTCCGGGCTTTCGTCTGGGATGGGAGCTGTTCCTTCTAGAGGTGCTGGAACTCTTCTAGTATGGGATGCATGGATCCAATTTGGCAGCCCCCCGCACTTCACCGCGGTGTTCGTGATCAGGATTACCTGAAAGGGCCCACGCCAGCGAACATCTAGGCAGTTCTTCCGGACGTGTTTTTTAACCAGGACCCAGTCCCCTGGGTTCAGGTCATGACACAGGTTCCTCGCTGCTGGAACTTCAGCCGCATGCACCTGAAGAGACACAGAATGGATGGCGTCAGACAGTCCTTTACAATAATCCAAGATCAGATCATCTGTAATATTCAATAGAGCAGTAGTTGGAACTGTAGGAAGTCTCATGGCCCTCCCCATCAGGATCTCGTGGGGAGAGAGACCTGTCCTCCTATCAGGTGTGCTGCGCATGCTCATGAGCACCAATGGAAGAGCATCTGGCCAACTCAAAGATGTGGATGCCACTACTTTAGCCAATCTATTCTTCAAAGTGCCATTCACTTGTTCCACAATTCCTGAAGCTTCTGGTCGATAACTACAATGCAGCTTTTGATCGATATTCAGTGTGGAGCACAACATCTTCACTATTTCGCTGTTAAAATGTTTTCCTCTGTCCGATTCCAAAGAGGCAGGCACCCCGAAGCGCGGTATCAACTCCCTGAGCAACAATTTAGCCACTGTGAGTGTATCGCACCTACGTGTAGGGTACGCTTCAACCCATCTGGAAAATACGCATACAATCACCAACACATACCGAAGGCGATTGACTCTTGGCATTTCAATGAAATCTAGTTGCATTCTATTGAAAGGCCCCCCCGACCTCCCAATGTGACTCAGTGTGACTGGTGTTCGTTTGCCTACGTTCAGTTGTTGGCAGGTAACACATCGTTTACATACTGATTCTGCTGCTATTCTAAATTTAGGGCAATACCAAGTTTGCCTAAACACTCTCATCATAGCATCCCTTCCTAGATGTACTGGACCATGTATTTCTCTCGCCATGGGATTAGCTAATTCTTCAGGTAACACAGCTCTCCCATCTGCTGAAACCCAAAAATCCATTTCACTTCGCACACAGCCTGCTATTTCCCATGCCTTTTTCTCTGTTTCAGGTGCGTTCTCCTGCATTATCCTTAAATCCTCCCAAGTGTCTACAGTTTCTAACATCATACTTAATTCAGTCTTTTCTTCTGCACCTTCTATTTCCACCTTTGAGAAAGAATAACTTTGTTCCGCACAATAGCGTGCGACTTCATCAGCATATCTATTACCTTGTGACACAAAATCTGTATTCTTAGTATGAGCTACACATTTCACTACTGCAATGTCAACAGGACCTTGTAATGCTTCTATCAGCAATCGCACAAATTCTCCATTTCGAATGGGCGAACCAGAGGAAGTCATGTAACCCCTCTGAGACCACAACTGCCCGAAATCATGAACCACACCGAAACCATATTGGCTGTCCGTGTAGATGGTGACTCTCTTTCCATTTCCTGCTATGCAGGCACGAGTTAGGGCAATAATCTCTGCTACCTGTGCGGAATGTACTCCTTCCAGGCAAGCGGCTTCCACAACTCCAGTAATGGTACAAACAGCATAAGCTGCTCTTAACCGACCAGTATCGTCTCTTAAACATGAGCCATCAACAAAGTAAATTTCATCGGGGTCAGACAATGGCTCATCCACTATATCTGGTCTGGGTTTCGTGCATAGTTCGGTCACATCAAGGCAATCGTGGTCTTCACATCCTTCGCCTTCTATTACAGTAGGTAATGGCATCAAAGTAGCAGGATTCAAGACAGAGCATCTCCTGAGAGTCACGTTTTCTGCGGCAAGTATAACTTGCTCATAACGCGTGAGCCTGCTATTGGTCAGATGCTGCGTCTTCGTCCTGGTCATTAACAATTCAACTGAATGCGGTACATACACCACTACTGGATGTCCCATCACAATACTCTCGCTCCTTTCAATGCTGACACCCGTTGCAGCAACGGATTTGAGACATCCGGGCAACGCTGCGGCTACTGGATCTAATGTAGCCGAAAAATATGCAACTGGTCTACGGGCATTACCGTGGGTCTGTGCCAAGACTGACAAAGCACATCCCTCTCTCTCACAGCAATAGAGTGAAAACGACTTTTCATAATCTGGCATTCCCAGAGCCGGAGCACGACATAAATCGTCTCTCAGCTGTAAAAACGCCACCAGACATTCTTCATCCCATGGTACCGGATCACTCACCTCCTTGTGCGTCAGTTTCTGTAAGGGCTTTGCTTTCAGTGAAAAGTTAACTATCCACTGTCGGCAGTAACCCACCATTCCTAGGAACATTCTAACCTCTCTCTGAGTTGTAGGCGCATTCATTTTCATTATCGCCTCAATCCTCTCTGGGGACACCTTACGTTTCCCTTTTTCTAACCTGTGCCCTAGATACTGTACTTCTGTCAGACAATACTGTAACTTGCTCGGAGATACCTTATGTCCATTTTCAGCTAAATGTTTCAGTAAGGCAATTGAATCTACTTTACAAGCTTCCTCTGTTTCTGACGCAACAAGTAGGTCATCTATGTACTGTACCAGAACCGAGTTCTGTGGCAGTACTAGATTCTCAAGATTCTTCTTCAACAACTGATTAAAGATGGATGGACTGTCTGTGAATCCTTGTGGAATTCGACACCATGTTAAAACGCGATCTTCCATTTTAAACGCGAAAAGGTACCTGCTCTCTTCATCCAATGGGATTGAAAAGAAAGCCTGACAAAGATCTATCACTGTGAACCATTCTGCTTGACATGGTATTTGAAACAATATTACTGATGGATTCGGTACCACGGGACAACATGAAACGACTATGTTGTTAATCTTTCGTAAATCCTGAACTATCCTAAATTTCCCGCTAGGTTTCTGCAAACCCATAATCGGGGAGTTACAAGGACTGCCCACGATTTCTTTCAGTATTCCCTGCTGTATCATTGACTCGATCACAGGCTTTATTCCTGCAATCGTTTCCTGGGACAATTTGTATTGAGGCGTTCTTGGAAACTCAACATTTGGTTTTACCAGAATTTTTACCGGTTCTACCCCTTTAATCAATCCTATATCTTCTCCTGTGAAATCCCACACCTCTGACGCCACTGCATCTCTTAAGTCTTGTGGAAGATCTTCTACAGTCAGAGTAGGATATAGTTCTACACAGAATTTTGAATTGGCCACCTTAAAGGTAGCATCATCGTCGGTAGTCTGTACCTCCACTCCTTGTGGGGTGCAGTATATGGTGCAATTCAATTTGCATAACAAATCCCTACCTAACAGACATACCGGACTCGAGTCACAAACCACAAACTGATGTTCGTTCATGTGGTTTCCAATTTTCACAGACACTGGTTCTGTCAAGGGACTAGTCATTCTTTTATTTGCGACTCCTACCACTTGAATTGTTTCCCCTGACCTTGGCAAATCTGGAACTACCGCTGATCTCAGAGTCGAACGAGTAGCCCCAGTGTCCACTAAGAACGTAGTGGGACACCCTGCCACTTCTGCCTCAACAAATGGCCCCCTCTGATCCACTTCTAGAACTGCCCCGAGGGTACAGTCTTCTTCACTGCTCACCCGTTGTCCTGTCAATGGATCAATGTAATAACATTTTTCTTCCTCGATAAACAGAGGCATTTGTTTAAAGACCTTTCCTCCAGCTGTTATCTTCGGTGGCTGTGGGAATTGGGCCCGTGGAGCCGAAGTCCCCCCTTTGGCCACCTTACTGCTTGGGACTGTCACTTTTTGCACTGGGTCTTCTTGGACCTGCTCTTCTACTTCTTGCTCTCCGTTTTCAGGGTTAAAGGGACACTCGCGTCGCCAATGCCCCACCTGATGACACAGATGACACTTTGTCGTTTTCTTTAAAGTGGCAAAGTCTATCCTAGGTCTCTGCCCTTCTTCATTATCTTTGTTCTGACCATTTGGTTTTCGTCCCATCCCCTGCTTCTGCTGGCCACCCTTCCCAGCGGACTGCATTTGCACCACCATCAATTTCTCCTTTAGATTCTTGGCTTTAGAATCTATCTCGTCACTGCAGTACCTCGCATATCGTAAAATCTCATCTAGTGGTTTGTTCTGCCAACAGATTAAATGTTGCTGTATCATCAAACAAATATCAGGTCTCAACCCTAAGACAAACTTTGACACGAACTGCCCTATGTCTTTGGGATCCATTACATCTAGTCCACTGTATTGCTTGAATGTTTTCAACAATCTTTCATAAAACTCGTGAACTGTCTCCTTGGGTTCCTGCCTTGTTCGGTCTATTTTTACCCAATCTATATCCTGTGGTGGTACCTTATCTTTCAGCCATGCTATTACCCTTTCATACTTTCGCATGACAATCTCAGATGGTCCATTTGTTCGAACATCTCTCAATGGTTCAGCATTTGGCCATTCGACACTAGTCTTGCACGGGGTCCACAAATCAGATGGGACCACGATGTCAAACAACGTGTTCAAATCTATCCACAATACTTTCGAGATTTTAACAAACCTCTCTACCTGCTTATACCACTCGACTGGGTTGTCCCGCAACTTCGGAAATGAGTTGGTAAATGCGGCTAAGTCTCCTCTACTCCAGGGCACATGTACATAATTTCCATTTGATATTTCTCGCAAAGGGAATGCCTCCATCTGCATTACCCTTCCCTCAGGGGTCATCACATTTGTACTTCGCCTAACTGTGCCCTTTTTCGACCACCTTTCTTCCCATTTATCCAGTTCTCTCCACACTCTTATCCCTGTTACCAACTCTCTTATGTGTGTTTTTAATCCAGTAGTTCTCTTCTCATCTAGATCTTGGTCTGCGTACTGTAATCTGTGGTTGCTCTGCAATGCCCTTGTCCTAGACAAATCCACGGCATACTTGTCTGCCAAATCAGTCAGTTTTTCATGAAACGCTCTAGCTTTCCTAGTAATATCCTTTGCCATGAACAATAACTCATCCTGTTCGTACAATTCTATCCTTTCCAAAGGCAATGTTCCATCTATTATCTCATCAACATCTGATTTTAAACTGGTAACATCAAGCCTTTTTGCCTTTATTTCAGCTTTCAAGACACTCAATTTAGCTCCTCCATCTGCATCTCTCCCATCCCAGCTCCGAGATCTACGTTTAGGTATTGGTGAATTATAGGGAGTCCTCCCCTGTTCCCATCTCTCTAAGTCCCATGCCTTTCCGTCTTCTCGGGGTGGGTGGTGAAACACTCCTTCATGCCTCCCAGCCTCTCTCTCTCCATCCTGGCTAGTTTCACGGGATAGAGGGTAAGAGGTTCTATTACTCCCTCTTTCTTCCCTACTTCCCTGTGATTCCTGATTATTCGAGGCGTGGCGGGACCTATCGCTGTTCTCCTTTCTCCAATGTTGAACGTCTTCCCCAAGGGTATGATGAAGGCACCTAAACCTATTCTGAAAAGCCCGTACCGCCTCATCTCCTCCGTTCCCCCAGAGACGGGACATTTCCTCACATTCTACAATCCTAGTATTTTGTTCCGGCTGTTCTCTCTGATTTGTAGGACATGCATCCCCTCTATTCTCTTGACTTTGGCCTTCCCGGCTCTGACTACTCTCGCTGGCCCCACAATGAGATACTGTCCCGTTACCCCTGCTTTCCCACTCTGGTTCCGTTCTTGTCCTGTTACTCGGAGATACTATGGACCCGTCCCATTCCCTCAAATCAGCTCTTAACTCTGAAAAAGATCTTGGCCGCGGTCCCCTTAGATCCATTGGTCCTCTCGGACCTCCCTGTTCTGAATTGGGACCGACAGTTGTGTCTAATGGGGTGTTCCACGTTACCGAACCTGGTAATTGTTTCCATGCATTCGTCACATTATTCCTCCTTTCCATCTCAATCCTTTCCCTATCCAATTGCCTTTGTTGTTCCCCTCTATCTCTCTCAGAATTATAGATCGAAACTATGGGTCCTATGGTAACAGGCACTTGAAGAGCGTCTGGCAATCCCACAGACTCAACCCTTTCTGTGGTTGGCGTTTTCTGCACCACAAACCTTCCCACTACACTCTGTACAGTGTTGTTTGGAGGTGTTTCTCCTCCTTTGCTAGGTGTCCATTCCGATATAGGGAGTGGTGTATACCCCTCTATCTCATTCCCATCTTCCCTTGCGAGCCCTCTATCTTCTATCAATCCCACTCTCGGAGGTGGTCTATCCATTAACAATCTGTTTATCAGATTGTCCTCCGACTCGCTTTCCTCGTCTTCTTCCATGAGGTTTCCTCCTCCTGACACCTCCCTCATCGGATACATTTTCTCCACCTCAATAGTCTGTACCCTCCAACGCTTTTCCTCCTCATCCCATTTGGAATCTCGCACTGCCCTTACCGATCGCGTCAGCCTTTGTTGACGCCTTTTCAAATTTCGGTCGTGTGCAGCCTTAATCCATGCATTAAGAGCCTCAAACTGTGTTGGTCTAGGTGAGGGTTTCAATGAGGACATGGTTGCTTTTAGCCGATGTAACACCTCTAACTTAAACGTTCCATACTTCGGGAACTGCATTTCCTCATTTCCTTCCGTAAGCTTATTCCAAGCCCCAATCCACAATATCGTATGCAGCCCCACATTCGTTGCCATATAATGAGCTGGCGTACCCTCTGGGGGAGCCTCTTCCCCGTAATAATGTTCACTTCGTTTACGTTTAAAAATCCCTTTCAAACACTTAAAACACTTCATGATTTCTCTTTTCTCCGCGTTTGTTTACTTCCTGATGATATTCCACCAATCTCAGCGCCGTTCTCACTAACTGGCCTATCCGTACGCGGCTTTCCTCCGACGTCACTCTAGCCGCCCAACCAGAGCGCGGCTCTAGCTAACGTCACACCAACCGCTCAATCACAGCGCGGCTCTAGCCGACGTCACCCGTCCCCCTTCGCAGCAGTTCCCCTCCTTTCTCAGCTCGTCTCCTCGGTCATGCACGCATCCCATTCATACTCTGAAAAATGATTACTTCCGTCCAAGCGATCACCTTTCTTTGACTGTACGCCCACAGTCTTTCTGTAGTTGTCACCCTAACTTGGCGAAATGTCTTTCCGTTTACTTCCAGACAATCGCCTTCTCCGATAGGTTACTCACACACAGTAACTTTCGACCAGCGTCCGTTACTCATACACTCACTCTTACACTCCCCCTATCTTGGATCCACGGCGGTCAATGGTACCTCGTGACCTCCGTACTATGGTCGACAACTACCCTGGATGTTCGATACACCCAAAACCACTTAAGCTCTGGCCTGAACTTAAGATTTCACCAGTTCACCCGTTTACCAGGTTACCAGTTTACCAGGTTGCGCGCGCTCACAACCTTCTCTCTTTCACACTACAGGCATTCAACTCCGCAAGACATTACAATACAAATACCACACAAAACACCGCAATCTGTTCACGCATGACCCTTTTTATACTCACTCTCCGATACTGCTGCTTTTCTCGCACCGTCTGCACCTTTCGGCACACGATTCTTCCGCTGCTCGTCTCTCGACGTCTCGGGCCTTGGGGTAAACTATCCTCTCTAGATTACCTTCCTCAAGAAGATAACCATCCTCACTCTGCTACCAACTGCTAACGCGGGATTACTGGTTACTAATTATCTTACCAAATCCCATTTCCTGTCGACTGAATCGTTGGTACCTGTCTTGAGTAAAAGGTAATCTCACAATAAACAATCAATTTAAGAACTTACACCACTCTAAATGACCACTGACCAAAATTAAGTTTTAAAGATTTAATATAAAGTCAAAGATAACTGAAGATACAAACTTCTCAAAATGAGATTCAAAAGGTATATCGGTATCACTATGAACATGAACTTCTTGAATAGTCTGAGTCTGAAGAACAAAATAATAAGTACAAGCTCTAATAACATGAGCGTTGCCAAAATGAATACAAGTTGCAACCTCAAAGTCATTACAGAAAGAAAAATTAAGGTTAGTCTGTCCCTACACTACACTAAATGACATCCCTACTTAGCAAGATCTTAACCCTCTAGGTGTCAGCCGTGGTGATTTCCTAAGAAGATCACGCACTTCTCTTTGTCTCTTCTCTGATAATGGGTCTCTCCTGATCAGCCTATCTGCCTACCCATCCGCTTCCTTAGGCTCCCAAAATCATCTGCTCTGCTCTCCTCCCGGGTCTCTTTCCCTAATACCAAATCACATTTCCAATAGAAACGCCCCTTGGGACGCCCCTCACGTGGTACATCTTTCCGCGGCAAACTCCATGATGGTACTCTTGAAGACCCTCGTTATAGTTGACCTTGGTTCCCAGGCTTCTTCTTCCGTGCGCTGATACCCCCTGAAATTCCTGGAAACTCCTACAGGCCTGCGCAAGGCGCCACTGAACAAAGTCCCTTTCATTCGAGCTGATTAGGACCCTCGCACCTGCATACAGCTCGTCCTGCAGTGGGCCTCAAATTCCAGACTTCACCATATCTTAGGCCATAAAACACTCTCAGAGCTCCATACTGGACACCTCACGACCTCTCCTCTAACGAGCACATGACGATTTAAACTACATGACATTATCTGCTCTGGCCTACTTGATTTACATGCAGCAGGTTCCTGCACTCTTAAAACGTTAACGTGATTTAAACAGCAAACATTCTTAACTAGCATACGTTTCTAAAATAACACATCTATAAAGCATATACTTTTAACCCTAAGTTCAATAGTACATTTTGAAAGAACCATGTCAACCTTGTCTCACATTATTTTAGCAGCACGTTTAGATTTGCTTGTGAATTGCCATGAGGCCTACACAAAATACTGGGTTTTAGAGTTACATTCAACTCTTACATTATTCCTTTAACATGAGAACGTGAGGTTTTCATATTCATCCCAAACATTTCTACATTAGTCTCACACAGTTATGATTATTGTTACTCTACTTAAACATTCTATGCATTTCACCACTGAATATAAGACACTCGGTGTATTTCACTTCTAAATATAAACACTCTGGTGCAAAGTACATGTTAACTAACTACGTGCTTGTAAATATGGCGTACTTATACATTTTTTCAAACTTGTGCTCTCTCAAGATAAAAGGAGGGGGGGATGGAACGTTTCTGCCCGTGACGGTACCACGCACCGCGCCGTGTCGGTCTGACCCCTGACCTTTCGAATGCGTCACAGGACTCCAGAAAAGAGCACATGATGTTCATCGTGTCTCGCGCAATTAGAACTCGAAAAAATGTTGTTTTGGCAACACGCAGGAAAGTGGTTTACACACCTTATCTGCCATTCCTCGAGCTCCAATGTCACAACAAAACACATTAGCAGCATGCCACGTATTGCCACAGTAAATAGATGGAGTACGTGAAATGATACATAAATAATTGCCAGGGGCATCACCACCATTGATACAGCAGGTGTGTACCGGGGCCAAGAGCCCTGGGGAGCCAATTGAACCTTGATAATTGCTGTATTTTCCTACCCCAATAGCAGTAAAAGGGGCAATTTTCCTTGCATGCACAACGGTCCACCGCATGCTTACTAGCTACTGCAGATTGGGTACATTGCTTTAAAAAAATGTATACTGAACTATCCCCGATTTTCTATCGTTATCATGTCACATATTGTTTTCCAGATGGAATTTGTGCGGGGAAAACATAGAATTCTGAGTTCTGCACTATTATCCCGGGGGACACTCCGTGATACGCAGGCCGCCTGATTCAAACGCGTCAACGCGTTGAAATGCTATATAAATCCAATTATAATACAGGAGATGGGGCGACTCCTTCGTAATAGCGAAAGAGCGTCGCCCCACTGCCAGCAGATGATAAATAAAATGATAATAACACGTTGTTATTATAGTTTTATTTATCTCTGTCGGAGTTACTTACATTCGACAGGAGCGGCGGGGTGGGCAGGCAGGGAGGAGTACTGTGCATTTATAAGTCTCAGGCCGGCCAAACACATATGCACTCTTATGTTCCTCCAACCCGGCTGTATTGTACAGCCGAGTTATCTTGCTTAAGCAATATAACGGAGAAACTAAATGACTTCCTCCTATCAAACAATGTGTTACACCCCAAGCAATCAGGTTTCAGGCTGGGTACTCAACGGAATCAGCACTCCTACACACTGCGGAGACGCTAAAATTTGCACTGGATCAAGGAAAGATGCGGTGCTGATTCTGTTGGACCTCTCAGCCGCTTTCGATACTGTTTCCTATGTTGTTCTGGGCAAACAGTTAAGAAGAGCTGGGATCTCACAGAAGGCACTGGCTTGGTTAACATCATTCGTGGGAAACAGAAGACAATCAGTAACACTCGTCAACTATACTTCAACAGAGAAGCAGCTGCGCTCAGGTGTGCCTCAGGGCTCAATTTTGAGCCCCACACTTTTTAACATATATATGGTGCCCCTGCTATATCTAGTATCATCTTTTGACATTGAGACTGTGTCTTACGCTGATGATACACTGCTCAACCTTACCCTGGATAAAGAATCCACAGCAGCTGAAGAAAATTTCCAACTTTCAGCTAGATTCATCAAAGTGAAATCGGCTCGCAAAGGGCCAGATTCTGAGAATCTGGCCCTTTGCGAGCGCAATTTTTGCATTTGGGATTCATCATCCCAAATGCAACAATCGCAATTATAGGATTCGCAAATTTGCGAAGAATTGCATTTAAGGAATCTCTAATTGAGATTCCTTAAATGCAATTCATGAAACATTTAAAAATAGCGAATTCGCAAATTTGGGCCGCTATTTACCGCGAAGTCAAACCTCGTGGTAAATAGCGGAAACTTAGAAAAATGCACTTAAGTGCATTTTTCTAAGTTGTATGTTACACTCACACATGTCCCAAGGACATGTGTGTGCGTAACACCAGCATCCAATGTCATTTCAGGGGTGCAACAGGGTGTCCATTGGACACCCCTGCCCCCTTGAAATCGCAAAATCAAAATGCGAATCGCTAATAGTGATTTGCACATTGATATGTCTTCCCATTCATTCCTATGGGCCTTTAGGCCCATAGGAATGAATGGGGAGTTATTCCTTATTTGCGATTAGCAATTAGCTGATCGCAAATAAGGAAGCTGTAGGAATCGCAATAAATATTGCGATTCCTACATGAATCCCGTTTTGCGAGTCTGTAATTGCGATTCCTTATTATTCGCCATTACAGACTCGCAAAACATGCCGATGATGAATCTGGCTGTATGTCTCTCGGCTGTCTTCAAATGGATGAAGACCAACCACCTTAAATGTAACAGCCAAAAGACTGAGATTCTGCTGCTGGGAAAATGTAATATATTTTCACCCAAAAGGTGGTGGCCAACAGATGCAGCCCCAACCCCCAATACTGTGGACACTGCTAAAAATCTAGGAGTCCGATTTGATACCTCCCTCTCTTTTCATAGGCAGGCTCTGTCGGTAGCAGGAACTTGTTTTCATTGGATAAAAACTCTGAAAAAATTCTTTGACCTCCTCCCAGCCATAGCTCGCAAGTCCGTGGCAGTGGCTTTGAACTTATCATGACACGATATTGCAACAGTCTCTATGCAGGTATAAAGAAAAGTACTCTGAAAAAGCCGCAGACTGTACAAAATGCAGCAGCCCGAATGGTACTGAATTTACCAAAGGGGTCTTCTGCTTCTGAGGCTCTCCAAATCCTCCATTGGCTACCCATACACAAAAGAATTCTCTTTAAAATCCTTGTGATAACCTTCAGAGCTGTAAAACAAAGTGGTCACAAATAGCTTAGGAGCAGATTAAAAGCCTATGTACCTGCTCGTAATTTGAGATCCTCCAAGGAAAATCTACTAGTACCCCCCTGTTTCCGTTTGAAGGTCAGAGGAGGAAAATCTATGGCTCTACTAAGGACAAAAGCCTGGAACTATTTACCCACCCAACTGAGACTTACACAGACGGAGCCCATCTTTAAGAAAAAATTGAAAACTTGGATTTTCACAGTTCCAGATAGTCTGGCGGTATCTCTTATCTGACCACAGCGACATTAGTGACCACACTCCCTTGACACTCAGTCTACTCGCTCTCAGCACCAAGATGTTCCATTGGAGTAATAGCCAGCGCTTTATAAATGTCATCATTCATTCATTCATTCCTCTCCCCCTTGCTGCCCTACCAGTTTTGTTTGGCAGCAGCCGCCACTGTACAAAACCCGAGGCCGGTTCCGATGACAGATGTGTGCTGTGCAAATATCAATGAACAGTGACAACAAAATTAAGGATAAACATACCCTTAAAACAAATACAGCATGTTTTTTTTTACTGTGAAAGTCCTAAAAACAAATACAGTTTTGTATGTTTATATGTTTAAATTGGTGTGAGAAAGTGAAGAGGATACGTGCCCTCGGTGTTCTCAGAAGAGAGGGCAAGAATTGAATGGTTGTGGGGTCTCAGTTTTACCTTAATCCCCCTTGAATATAAATATTGCTCCTTGGGGGTAAATCTGAGATGTTACTAACATTTCTGCTCTTGGATGCTTTAAGAAAAGTGAGGGTTTACATCCACGGACCGCATGTTATCGCCAAAAAATTTTTTCACCTGCTATACTCCAAAAACCCAGTATCAGAAAAGAAATTTCACTTGGTCAATCAAATAAATCACAATGTGGACAGACACTAAGATAATCACTTAATACAGGTCTTTTACTATTTATTCCCACAAAATGTGTTAGTCAGGAGGTACAAAAATAGCATCCTCAATTACTCTTGACACTACTACATACAGTCACAGTTCTCAAACAGGCCCTATTTTCAAAGACTTATATCTATTAAAATGCCTACGTTAAAAATCTGTGCTCAGCATAATGTGCCGCCTGACAGGTAATTTGCTGCTTCTGTCATTGCATCCAGTAATGGTACAAAAGGGGGTGGTGATGGACAGAGCATCTGAACCAATCAAACACTCACACCCAGTCAAAAGATCTGGGTTTGATCCATCACCGTTCTTTAGCCCACTCTGCCACCCCAGTTCAGACATGGCTATATGCAAATCAGTCTGACCTTGTGCCTCATGGGAACAGTCCAGCCCGAACTACCAAGCCATGCCTTCCCTGGACCGGAAGCAAGCTTCCGAGGACCGGTTTCTGACATTCCAGCCGTCTTCAGCCCGGCTTGCTTGAATCCAGTGGCAAAGTGAGCAAGGGACTCACGTCTGAGCATACCCTGCCACACTTATGGCGGCCAAAGTGGTACAAAAGGGGGTGGTGATGGACGGAGCATCTGAACCAATCAAACACTCACACCCAGTCAAAAGATCTGGGTTTGATCCATCACCGTTCTTTAGCCCACTCTGCCACCCCAGTTCAGACATGGCTATATGCAAATCAGTCTGACCCTGTGCCTCATGGGAACCAGAAACCGGTCCTCGGAAGCTTGTTTCCGGTCCAGGGAAGGCATGGCTTGGCAGTTCAGGCTGGACTGTTCCCAGGAGGCAAAGGGTCAGACTGATTTGCATATAGCCATGTCTGAACTGCGGTGGCAGAGTGGGCTAAAGAACGGTGATGGATTAAACCCAGATCTTTTGACTGGGTGTGAGTGTTTGATTGGTTCGGATGCTCCGTCCATCACCACCCCCTTTTGTACCGCTTTTGGCCGCCATAAGTGTGGCAGGGTATGCTCAGACGTGAGTCCCTTGCTCACTTTGCCACTGGATTCAAGCAAGCTGGGCTGAAGACGGCTGTAATGCCAGAAACCGGTCCTCGGAAGCTTGTTTCCGGTCCAGGGAAGGCATGGCTTGGCAGTTCGGGCTGGACTGTTCCCATGAGGCACATGGTCAGACTGATTTGCATATAGCCATGTCTGAACTGGGGTGGCAGAGTGGGCTAAAGAACGGTGATGGATTAAACCCAGATCTTTTGACTGGGTGTGAGTGTTTGATTGGTTCGGATGCTCTGTCTATCACCACCCCCTTTTGTACCGCATTGCATCCAGTAATACAATACAACAAGTAACATTACACCTACAACAAGCCAGGGGTATTGGCTTTGCCATTGGTTGTTAGTTGCATAAGATAAATAAGCGATACCTATGGATTCGTTATATAAAATATTGAAAATACTTCAATTCTGAAATGATGAGACTCTGAAAGAACTATAACGAATCTCATTGAAATAACACCAAAAGCAATAAAGAGTGGTACTGCTGCAGAGTTTAAAAAAATGTGCATCCTGAGGGCGAGGGCAAAAATGTAGAGCTCGATTGGGACCGCCACAGGACCTGCTTTTTAGAACTGCCAGTGCTGAGTACCGGCAGGACCTGGCCCACTTAAAGCCCAGATTCTAATTGAAGCAATGTGGAGGATAACCATAGCACAGAGGAAACAATTAGAAGAGTGATGGATGTCTGTCCGATTATTCTAGGTATAGTCCGATATTCCTTGACAATATAAGAGCTGTGTTTTTATTCTTCTCTCTTACATGTAGAAATTCTGTATTCCTCTTCGCTGGCATTGTAAAAAGTTAATAGTTAGTTAGCTAGTTAATAATTCTTGGATGGATAGTCAACACATGTTTTTCCCATGTCCTAGGTAGTCTAGGGATTTTTTGTAGGTTGATCCATGAAAGGAAATACACTTCATAATTAGAAAGATCATAAACAAAAAAATCTGAAAGAAAAAAATGTACATATATTTAATAATGGGTAAACGTAAAGGATGTGCAATCTCCTATTAATCTCCATGCCAAAATGGTGAGTCTCTGCAATCATGAAGCACTGCAAACTAGTGTTCACCCATGGTTAGGATTGGAATATTATGTTGCAAACAGGGTGGTAAGGCTCACGTGTTTTTGGTCCCATTTGTGTCTGAAATTATTTGATTCTACCTGTGACTTTTAATGACATGTGAAGTGACAGGATATTCTAAGTGTACCATTATATGTGTATTAGCACTGGCATCACTAAGTGAGGAAGACAGATAATCAATGTTAGCTGAGTAGGTATAATATCTACAACTTTAATACTAACCGGGTCTCATATTAGGGTCAAGAGCTCAAATGGCTAACCTTATAAGGTCCGTGGAAGTTCAATCTAAAAAAATCAGAATATCAAAAAATGTATGCAGCTAGGAGATTGTATATGATGGGGTCCACAGATTTATCATTCAAAGAGCTTACCGCAATGTAAGTTGTTCATTCCATAACACTGTCCAAATGTGAATGGATAATGTAGATTTACACTTCATCTTGGTGAGGTCTGGGCCTTAGTCTCTGTATTGTGTGCCAAGTAGTGTGATACACTATATATTCGACTTGTAGCTTGGCGTGTCAGTTTGTATAACATATGTTGTCTAGATTTAAGTGTTTCTTAAAACACAAGATATTATCAACAAGTGTAATACTATGATCAACATAAGTATACCACTACACGTCATTTCCATACACAGAATTTACAAAAAGCAAGACATTTCCAGTTTATCATTCATCCCCATTGGGTGGAGTGTATTAAGAAATTGAATCCACAATATTTCTCTTTGTGACAGTCTCTTTGTATTATCAATGTCTGTTTTCATGATTACAAAGAACCTGGATCCAGAGTTGTGAAATTTTCTGCTGTAATTCAAGATGATGTGAAACTGTAATTCTTATTTTTGATAAGGATATTGCTTTTTTGTTCTGTAATCCTCACTTTTATTTTTCATTCTGTTTTTTCCTCCAGACAATAGGCCACAAAGAAATGTTCAATCATAAATGCAACTATACAAGTATTTAATTTGGTTTGCACATAGTGTGCGTCATTGGAACTTACACTGAGAAATTATAGTGCAAAAATGTCAACACAAGCGGATTAAAAGGTTTGAGAAAACATTCAAGAGAAGCACAACACAAGAACTAAAAAAAGAAATGGTGTGGAAGCTTTTCCAAGTCACCTGGTTTAAAAAAATAAGTACAAAAATAAGAGATGGGTAACATAATCAACACCAAATGTGTATTTTCTGTAGAAAATAAAAACTGCTAAGCGTAACACGGTCACGCCGAGTGCAGCTAGGATTAACTGATCACTCCATGGTTTTGGTCATCCTACCATGAATTGGCTACAATGAGAGATACACGAGTATGTAATGACTTTGATTGGCATATTACTATGGAGTATACCCGGGCATACTACTGCACTGGAAGAGGTGGGAATATTCAGGCCCCTGGTGACATTGACGGACAAACTATAGTAAACACATGGACAAAACATGGCACTTGCTAGTACATGATGGGGTTATCTGTGCACATAAAGGCACTGATGAGGGAACCTAGACATATAGTGATTTATTTATTTATAAGTTTGTAAAGCACCTGGTTACTCCAATACGGAGTGTCCCCGCACTAGGATTTATTCCTAACCGTCAATTAGAGGTAAAGCAGGCCAAACCAACTCATTAAATGGCAGTGGAGGGCCTGAATAGCCAGGTCTTCAAATTCTTATGGAACAGCACTTCTGAGGGCTGCACCCTGAGATCCAGGTGCAGAAGATTCCACATTTTAGCCACAAGAAAACTAAAAGATCTGCCACCCTGACGAGCTCTTTGAACATTAGGGATTGTGAACTTCGCTGCTTCGGACGATCTAAGACTCTGATTGGGCAGATAAAGTTTCATCACTGAAAAGAATAAGTAAAAGTGACATTACAGTTAGGAGTTGTAATTATATCCTACTTAATTTTTTTTAAAACCTTAGATCTTCACTGGAATAAAAGTGACATTATAGTGAGGTGAAAATGACATTTTGAATATATACCATTTTAAATGATCAAAACCGTTGAAATTCACCAGTTATAGTTCTCAAGTAACTATAAGTTGTGCCCTAAAGTAATTATAGCCTTCGCCCCTGCCATGCTCATTGTTGTCTTCAATAATGTCAGTTCAGTTGTCATCAGTGATGTTATCAATGACATCATAGAATGTGTCATGAGTATATGTGAGGTAAAAAGCAGGGCGAGGGCACGAGTTATAATTACTTTAAGGCACAAGTTATACCTCCGCAGGTGCCAACAACCCCGCACAACCTTTAGCCATGTGCAGCATGGGGTTGGGCGCAGTTCTGGCCTTTAGCCAGGCCCAGTGCCCAACCCCACACCTGTGCCCTAACCCCTTTGTACCATTTGACAGACTACATGGGCTGTCCAAAAACCCTGAACCAGGGACAATAAATAATACCACCTAACAAGCGGTTCAGGTAAATAATTCTAATTTTAACCATCAGACTTTGGAAAGAAAAATTATTATACAAAAGAAAGGGAATGAAGGAGCCTATACAAACAATTAATCAGTTTTACAAAAACACTTATAATTTATTAAGCATATAATTATTAAAAAGGTTCAGGAAAGGACCATAACGCTCAAAAAAGGGGACTGTTGGCAAAACAAAAACAAACAATTCACATGCCAAACAAGTAGCTAACAAACAAACTTTATATATACAAAAAGGAACAACCAATACAAAATGATGTGTCTTTCATAAAAATATTTAATTGTTTGTATAGGCTCCTTCATTCCCTTTCTTTTGTATAATTATTTTTCTTTCCAAAGTCTGATGGTTTAAATTAGAATTATTTACCTGAACAGCTTGTTAGGTGGTATTACTAACCCCTTTGTAGATAGGGGTAGGGCCTGGCCTGACCCCAAGCCCTACACCCAACCCATGTGGGCGTCCATGGCTGACTGTGATATAACAATGTAAAGAGTGTCATTTTAAGTATGGGTGACATATTGACTATTTCATTGCATAGAGTCAGCAGGCCTATTGGTTTTATCATGGGGTCACCACATCAACATATATAAAACTCACCTATGTTTTTGTCTAAAAGCGACCAATAAATGTAATTACATTTATATTTTATAGATTAACACATTGCAATGTTTAACAAAAGTGATTGTCTTCAATTGTTTTCATATAACTTTATTTAAAAATATATCAACATGCCTTTGAGTCCTATTTATAACATTTTTCAGGCCACAAAGTGCAGCCATAGAACCAATCACAAGGGGGCTCTACACTGTGTTCATAGAGCTCCAGCTCGGAGTGCTTTAAAAAAATAAGGTAGTCAGTCCTGGGGTCATGGATTCAATGACCCAGGAGGTTTCCTGTTTTTTTTCAATTTTGCTGGGGGCTGCTGCACTCCTTGCTTTCTTCAGACAGCTGGGTTAGAGGTTCCAAAGTGCGCATGTCTGGCTGGCCGTCGCAAGATGGTCGGCCAAAGGGACATGCACTCTTTGGAAAGTGCCCAGGCAGCCCACCCTCCTCCCTGCTGCTGTCACTCTGCAAGCCCCGCCCCGATTTGACCCTCGGTTCGGACGGGGGATGAAAAAGAAAATGGTCATAAATTAACTTTATTACCATTTTATTTTGCATCTCTGGGGCTTTTGGGGGCTATTCAGGTGGCGGCGCGATGCTCCTCCGCTCTTAGGGAGGAGCCGCCCCTGTTTGCAATATCCTTTTTTACAAACGCCAGAGGGCGATTTATTTCTTATAATATGAGGTCACCTTTCCCCAGAAACCTTAAATGCTTGGTTTCTTGCTACTCCAAATGAATGAACGTGGTTGTCAATGAGCATAATACACGTGCAATCTGTTATATGGAATTAAATTCACTAATATCCAGCTAGTAATCTGTTACAAAAACATACATGCAGTTCAAAGTAAGGCCCTTTCAAAAACACCAAAGATTCACGTGTGGTGTTACACAGCACGATGTTTGCTTTCCTGTAACTACAACCCTCTGAAAAATAAATGTGCTGCCATGTTAATTTCAGGAAAGTATCTCAGAAGAACAGTAAAGGTACTTTTGTTTACCTTGTATAAACATATAATGGAATTCTGCTCCATGACCTCCCACTTTGGGGCTCTGTCAGCAGGCACGGTGACATCACACCAAAAGGTTATAAAACTGAGTAGCTGTGCTCTTTTCTTATTACACCTGACAAGTGATGTCAAAACTAGACTGTAATAAGAAAAGTGCTCTTTTCTTATTACACCTGACAAGTGATGTCAAAACTAGACTGTAATAAGAAAAGTGCCGGCAGGTATTCATTCCGGTTTTGCAGGCTCCCATGAATTACAACCACATATAAAACGACAGTGGCCTGTGGTAAGGTTTTTTGTAGTAATCAGCCCAACCTTCACACTCTGTTGAGGCAGACGGCACCCCTAGGGGCACTTACCTCTCCCTCGAACACCGGCAGCCATTGTTGGGAAACGGGCGCGCGGCAGCACATCAATGGACGCACGCCCATCTCAGAACAGGTGACCACGATTTTCAAGCCACTGAAAGAAGGAAGAAGGAAGTGCTGAGAGATTTGAGCGCGCCTTTCAGAATAATCCTTTTTAAGGCCTTTGATCCGCAATCGTTGCTCGGGATAGTCTGTGATTTTTGTCCTACTCGGCCTCCGTTATTTGGATGTGCTGAGAGACGCGTTCTGCTGAGAGACCTCGTCAGAACACGGCAGCACAGGTCACACGTTTTTAAAGACCGGATCACTTTCTGATCTGAAAAATACATTCATGAAATGACTGAAAAAGAATATTTGGAAATCTTCTCAACGCAGGTATTAAACTATTGTTCCTATCGTCAGCCCTATAGTCCTTTTCATCCATGAATCATTACCTCAATTTTAATAGACTTTTTTTTGCAGAACATAGAAGTAACATATAAGAAAATGCTCATATAGCCAGAGGGTATAATGATAAAAGAAAGGCCAAACCAAAATCTGATAGGAATTGCAAAAGCAGGCCTCTCTCACTTTTACCTCTACTGAAACCCTATCAGCAACAACTGCAGACCTCAATAGACACCCCGAAATAACTCAGTTACCAGATATATGAAGCCATTTAGCAGTCATTAAGCCTGTAATTCGCTAAATTGATGGATTTGAGAACCCTTAATGACTATTTTAAATGTACTAAACGAATGTTGCAATTTAGTAACAGGCTATGGAATCGCAAAATGGTTTTAGAAGGGCATAACAACCCCCCATTTTGCAAGGGACATGGTTGTGACATCTCTTCCAAATCGCTCCATGATGTCACATATCAATGTTTTGCAACTAATATTCTGTGCAAAAAAATTGACATTTTGTCGACAGCCATCATAGGGTGGGAAGCCATTTGCAAAATGGAAGGGATCTCCTTGGCACTGTTCTCCTTTGTGAATGTAAAAGAAAGTTTGTTGGAGAGTAGCAGTGATCCTGGCGACCACTGTCCACTCTCAAAACAAACTTTTAAAAAACTTAAATGCACATCCATTTTGTTTTAGGAAAATGGGCGGGATTTAAAAAACATATTCATAATTAAGAAATTGACCACAGCCATGGTGGTCTGCTAACCCCAGTGGGCCACCATCCCTATCTCGACCTCTAATCATAGTGTCGCAATTTGTGACCTACCTCATGACTATTGAAGAGCTAGGTCTGATTACGACCAACTACAATTGGAGATTTTATAAACCAACCAACTTAGACAAAGGCCCAGTTGCAAAATTCCACACTGACTACAAAAATATGGGTCACTACTTTTGACCAGTAGTTTGTGGCTAATGTTTCATACATCTCGCCCCTAGTTCGCTCACTCACCAGAGGACTAGTTATCTTTACTGCAACAAGTTTAGCTACACTGGAGTTAAGGTGTTTGATGAACACACTGCTCCATCCTTACTACCCATGAGGGATAAATTATATTGCCCCTCCCTCCATCAACAATGCTAGTAAATGCCATATTATACTCTGAGCATCTGCAGATATATAAACCAGGATGCAAGCAATTACATTTGGCAAGCAGGGTAAAAATGTACTGAAAAAATATAGTGACTCTTTGAAGAGTTGTTTTCCTGTGTACACTAATTTGTACATGAAATCTTTGAGGCAGAAAAGGTTTCTTGTGGCATGTCAATTTTGATGTACTGAGGTAACAGACTCGAATTTGATAACTGCCCTACAGTAATAAAAGTGCAAATGTGTTTTTATTAGTGTGGCCGCATTTTTTTTCACTGATGTCACACATGTGTGTGCACATGCACACACAATGACACACACATACACACACCAACACACACACATATTCTCTGGAAAATAATCAACAGTATAAGTGGAGTTAGGGATAGCTTTGATATATTTAAAAAAAATACTCAGAATTTCACTTAAAAACACAGTCAAAGTGTAATTATGGTTTCGAACTAAAACAACAACAAAAAACACATACATTTGTAAGTCATGGTTAGGACCACATGCCATAACTCTCACAAGAGCCATGCAAACTGTAACATGCACGCCAGAAGCCATATTCATGATCTCACAATATCAAGGAATAACAACATCTTCAAAGGAAAGGTAAAAACAACACATACTTATGGCCTGATTATGAGTATGGCTGTCCATAGGATCGCTGTACTCGCTGTGGTGGTCTGACCCCCACCACACTGCGCATTGAGTGCCACACTCTGACTGTGGCGGTCGGACTGGCACAGGACTGCTACCTCTGCTATGATATAGGAGCCCATGGAGTTGTGGCGCGCCTTCAGCGGAAAGCACGTTGCACCATCCGCGGAAAGCACATTGCACCATCCGCTGTAAGACCGCCAAAGTCGTAATCAGGCCCTTATAATAATAAATAATACTTTATTCAGAGTCTTTCCTTTTTAGATGTTAAATGTAATGTGATATGTAATTTAATATGCAAACTTATTTATAGCATTTGTAATTGCATCCATCTGTCACATTAAAGGTGAGGTCATCAGCATTGCAGTTGGTGTGCAAGTTATGGTTTGAATGGCTGTTGTGTTTATTTATTTTATTTTTATTTATAAAGTTTTATATATCGCGAACATGATTCTGAAGGATATCGGAGCGCTTTATAATTTGAGGGAGAGGAAGGTAATAGTTGCAGTACAGTCATCAAAAGGAATACCAACCCAAGCAAATCAAAGTTATGGATTGTGGTGCTAACCATAACCTGCGAATTTCAGTGTTTTTTTGTTTTAATTTGAAACCATATCTGCACTTTAACTATGATTTTCGGTAAATTTGAGGGTTTTAAAAAAAATTGCAAAGCCAACCATATCTCCTCTTTATTCTTTGTTTTTTCAGGGAATATTTGAATATATACACACACCCACATACAGGGCTTTTGGTAAAACTACTTTCATGGGTCTGTACAAGTATTATTCATTTTCTGCCTTCCTTACATAATCTACCAATGAGGCAATGGTCAGACTACAACTGCTATTTGCTGTGTTCAGAGAGGGTATTGGCAGTTTGCTTGTGCCCATGTTCTCATCCACTTAAAAAATGAGTCCTCCTCAGTACCACTGCTGATAGGCCAATCTTCACTTTTATCACTGCATTCATATTGCGTCTTCAAAGATATTTTTGTGATAGGCCACTTTTTAATTATTTTTTGCATGAATATTCATGTTACCATTAGAACGTTGCATTTTTAATTTGGATTTCTACTACCCACTCAAGGGCTATTGATATTGTAGCAAAACAAATAAATAATAAAACAATTGCAGACTTTGCCAAGGTTAGACCTGTTGACTTGTCCAATGATTGTGAAGACATGTTTTATAGGGAGGAGTGTACTTCATAGCCATGGTTTAGATACAATGCTTCAATTGGCTGTCTTGAGCAGGGCAGCCATTAACCACACCGTTTTTCCACTCCAATAGTTCACAATTTGCAAGAGTGGGGTTGCTGCCTGCAGTCTTTGAAACGTCAGTTTCCTGCTCCCCAGATACAACAGAGGCCACACTGATAACGAAAACTTGTTTGTTATCTAGCATTTCATACAGCAAGTCTGCAGTTTATATGCACTGTAACTAACCCACGTTGTCGTTACCCAAGCGAATGTCACTCCTAGTCACCAGGTTGGAATGATAAAAGGCTAACCTTGCCTGCCTTTAATCCAAATTCGTTGCATGCAATCACCACGTTTCAGTGGTGAACATTCATCTGACTGCACCACCCTGGCAGCTGGTGCACTCAAGCAAGATGTGTAGACGTGTTACTGAGGCCTGGTCTTTGGAAGCAGGGGGTACAGTCCTCTTTCAGTTTCCTGCACTTGAGACACTATGTGATCTTGGAATAATCGCTTTAACTCCATATACCCAGGCTCTGCTGTCTAAATGTGTGAAATCCTTCGTTGTGCATACCATTTAGTGCTTTGTAAATTCAACAGTTTAATGCTATTGTGGTACCTTGACTAAGGATTGCGGTATTTTGAAAATGGGCGGTCTGATGACAAGATTGTCAAGTATAAAACCTGGAGTCCAGAAACCGAATCTTGGCTCCCCTACTAAAATTCACTGCATGTTCCTGGGCAAATCACAGAGTTCCCTGCCAAACTGGGAGGACCTAGAAATGGGCTGGGTGCCAGTATAATGTGTTGTATACAAAAATGGATGTTTTCATTTACGCAATCAGGAAGCACTTCACCTAGTTGCATTCATGAGAGTAGGACATTGGCTGGGAAAGCCCTGGCTTTAGGTGTGTTCCCATGGGCCTGTGGAGTTACCTGTACAGATTTTCTGCTCTGCTGCAGGAGGCTTGTCAATGATCCATTGTTCCCACTGCTGCTGTACTTCCTGGTCTTTGGCATTCTTTGAAGGAGACCGACTGACTTAGGCAGGATCGAGGCCTTTTCACTGCTTGTTGCATAAGGCGCTGGCAGCGGCTTCCTTGTACGGCTCTGCAATATTATCACAACCTCGGTGGCGGGTGGCATCAATGGGAAAGTGGGGGTAGGCACGTGAGCTCAAAGAAAATAAAAATATATATTTTTTTAAAACAGCAAACTTAACTAAACATTCTTTTAAAACTTACCTGACAACAGGACCTCCTGCGCCGGACCTCATCGCATTGCAGCCCGGCCACCAGGAAACTCCCTTAACGAATCAGGGCGCTGCTCTCACCAGCATGAGAGCAGTGCCCTGATTGGAGGGAGAGGTCTGTCTCAGCGCCCCACAGCACAGCTATGGCAGCCTGCAGTTTCTCTAACCCAGCTGTCTTAAGAGAGCAGGGTTAGAGGTTTCAAAGTGCGCATGTCTGGCTGGCCGTTGCAAGACAGCCGACCAAAAACACATGCGCACTTTGAAAAGTGCGCTTACAATCCATCCTCCTCCCAGTCACTGCTGCTGTCAATCGGGGCCCTGCCGATATCCTGCCGCTCGTTCAGGAGGGAAGGTGTCAGCATTAAAAATAAAATGGCAATGATGAATTACCATTTTATTTTTCATCTCTGGGCTCGGGGCATTTTTGTGGGGCGACGCTCCTCCGCTCCTAGAGGAGCCGCCCCTGCGAAAAAAGTGGCAGTGGTTAATTAGCTAGAAAAATTAATCACCAACACACATCACCCCCAGGGTAGAGTACAACTAAGAGATTAACACAGAACGATGGGAAGAGAGGGTGGGCACAAGGAAAAGTAGACAGGGTTAGAAAGCAAACCCAGGTAGGGAGATGCATATAACTGTGAGACACAAACTACATCTAGAATAAGAGATGCAAATCTGAGGACAGCCTAGACCAATGGACTGGAAGATAGTTTAGATAAAGACACAGCTGCACCAGCACTATTATTATGTAAGAGGAAATCTGTGGCTTACACCCAAAGGGGTTCCATGGAAGGGTGCACGACTGACCACATGTATGGTGGAGGTTCCAGCCACTGACAGACAGTACTGCTTTGTTGATGTTTGATACTGCAGGGCACATGCCCCCTTGCAGAACACCCAGCAGTGAGAACCCTAAGCATAGGTCATACTCACAAGTGGGATAACATGTCTGGGCACAAACCTATCTGTAACCAAGCGCCTAGATGGTAAACATCACTTACAACAAAACTTTTACAACGCACTACCATTACAATGCGGTCATTACAACGCAAACTATTACAACGCATTACGCTGGGGGGCGCTCTAGGATAGGGAATAGGTTAATTTACTATCCAATAACCTTCCCTAGAGTCCACGGGGACTGGAGTTGGAATAGTAAATTAAACTATTCACTATCCAGCACCCAAAAGCGCTATGCGTTGTAATGGTATGCGATGTAAAAACCGCGTTGTAAAGGCAGGCGTTGTAATAGCCTGCGTTGTAACGTCATACATCCGCCTAGATAGGACTTCATTATGTAAGTCTGAAGGGCTGCCGAGGCCAGACTAGAAATATTTAGTCACAGTTGTCCATTAAAAGGCACTATCATGTGGGAATGCAGAAACCACCTCCATCTTCAAGTTCTAGAGGTTGGGTACACCCTCCTTTATCCACTGAATTATTGGGCTCACTAGCCTTCAGCCATTTACTTGAGACATTGTCAACCATATCTCGATCAGCACACAGGAGAATTTTAGTCTCACCTTCTTGCTAAAGGCTCTCTAAGTGTATATTTCCTCTTCTAATGGAATGCATTAGGGACTATTTTACATCTGAAAAAGGTTAAAGGCCACTGTTCTAGAGGAAAGTTGCTGGGAAGGTGCTTCAGGCTGGCCAGCTAGGATTGAACTGGGGTTGTTGTCTCTGCACTAAGTGGCATTTAGATTTTTTATAATTTTTTTTCGGTTTTATCGAGAGATTTAGGTAACCAGTCTCAGGAAAGTTATTGCCTAAAACTACTTCTGCAAATGTAGGGGAAGCAAAGTGATATTGTGTATATGTGCAAAAAGTTGCGGCTTTGGCAACAAAGTACGGTTTTTAGGGTATTTTCAGGGAAATATCCTTCAAAAGAAGCAAGTTAAATGATAGCCCAATACAGAAAGATCTTGAAATTGAATACTTTTTTGCTAATATGTAGATACAAAAAAGAAAGTGTATTTACTTCTCAGGCCATGAAGCTCCTTGAAACGATACAGTTTGCAGGCCTTTGACATTCAAATACATGCTTTGAGGGGCATTTATTTGCCATGCAGGTGCCACTACTGAGACCCCGGGCAGTCTGTCTTCAGTGGTGCAGGTCAACCTGTGTGCTTGGTTTCACAGGTGTGTGGTTGCACCATTAGATATGTGCGAAGAGTTTGGTAAGGTGTGTGAGGCCCTGACACATGATATGGCCGTATTGCACTGATCTTGACACTTCTAGCATGTGTGCAATTTTTATAAAGGTATGTGATTGGAAGTAGTGTATGCATATGCCCATTTATTATATATACAGTGTTTTAGTGCAGTAGCAGCTTGGTGTGTAAGGTTGCTGGTGTCGGCTTCCTTTCATTCAAGGTATTTTAGTCTTGTAGAAAAAATGCCCTTGGTATGGGAGAACATCTACCGCAGTGGCCAGACACATTTGGCGAAAGCTCTCTATAAATACAATGAAATAAAACAGCAGAGAGATAGAAGGTGGCACTGGCAGCTTACCTAAAGGAAGGGCTTCTTACAAACACAAAAATGTAATATGTTTTTTCATACAAAGTGGCATGCACAGACAAACTCACTCAAACACAGTGTTGGATTGATATATGCAGCAGTATTCAATTTCCCAACTTTATAAAGATAAAAGACTGATTTAAACAAAGGGGCATATTTACAAGCCTCTTGCCACACTGAAGCATCACTTTTTGTTATGCTCCAGCGGAGCAAGCCCCCAAATCATATCTACGAGGCCATGCAGATCCACACCGACCCCAACACCACCCTCAGAGGAACACTCATCTACAGAACCCCCGGACCCTGGGCTCAATTCAGCGACTCCATCGCCGACCTTGCCAGCACCCACGCACTCGCCTCCATGGACTACATCCTCCTCGGGGACCTGAACTTCCACCTCAAGAACAACAACGACGCTAACTCCGCCACCCTGATCAACAACCTCGCCAACCTCGGCCTCAGACAACTCATTACCACACCCACCCATGCCACCGGCCACACGCTGAACCCCGTCTTATCCACAAGCACCCACATCACCTTCGACCACACTACCAAACTCCACTGGACCGACCACCACTGCATCCATTTCACCTTCAAGAAACCAACCACGCACCACCGTACACCCAAAAGCTGCCTCGCCGCTGCTGGGGCAAAGTCACCGAAGACCAGCTGATCACCACCCTCGCCCAAAACCCACCCACCGACCCCACCAACCCAGACACCGCAGCCCGCAACCTCAGACAGTGGATCGACGACTGCGCCAACACCAACGCCCCGCTCAAGAAACCCTCCAACAGCCACGCCAGCAAGAGAGCCACCTGGTTCACCGACGAACTCCAGACCTCCAAACGCGCATGCCAGGAACTGGAGAAGATATGGCTCCACAAACGCACACCGGACAACCACGCAGCCCACAAGGACGCCACCCGCAGACATCACCACCTCATCAGACTAGCCAAGAGATCCTCCTTCAAAGACCGCCTGGATAACAACGCACACAACAGCAAAGAGCTCTTCAGCATCATAAAGGAACTCTCCAACCTCAGCTCCAACACCAACGACATCCCGCCCTCACAAGAACTGTGTGACTCACTAGCCATCTTCTTCCATCGCAAGATCGCTGACATCCACGACAGCTTCAACACCATGACCGCCCGACTACGCCAGACTCCACCTCCCCTGTGAACACCACCAGCGCCATCCGCCTGACCTCCTGGTCCAACGTCAACGACGACAAGACACGCAAGGTCATGAACTCCATCCACTCAGGGTCTCCGTCAGACCCGTGCCCACACCACGTATTCAACAAAGCAGACGCAGCCATCGCACCCCAACTACGGAAGGTCATCAACATCTCCTTCGAAACAGCAACATTCCCGGAAAGCTGGAAGCTCGCCGAAATCAACGCCCTCCTCAAGAAGCCCATGGCGGACCACAAGGACTTCCGGCCCATCTCCCTGCTCCCGGCAAGGGTCATCGAAAAAATCGTCAACAAGCAACTGGCCCGCCACCTGGAAGACAACAACATCCTGGACCCATTCCAATCCGGATTCAGATGAAACCACAGCACCAAGACAGCCCTCATCGTGCCACAGACGACATCAGGTGCCAACTAGACAACGGTGAAACATCAGCGCTCATCCTCCTGGACCTGTCGGCCGCCTTTGACACGGTCTTCCATCGCACTCTAAAGACACGCCTCCTAGAAGCCGGAATCCTAGAGAAGGCCCTTGACTGAACCATGTCCTTCCTTTCCGGCAGAACCCAGAGTGTCCACCTCCCACCCTTCCAATCCGAAGCCACCGACATCATTTGCGGTGTCCCCCAGGGCTCATTCCTCAGCCCGACTCTGTTCAACATCTACATGGCCCCCCTCGCCAAGTGGCCCGCCATCACAACCTCAACATCATCTCCTACGTCGACGACACCCAGTTCATCCTCTCCCTCACCAAGGACCCACACACCGCCAAAACCAACCTTCACGAGGGAATGAAGGCCGTCGCCGACTGGATGAGGAGCAGCCGTCTGAAGCTGAACTCGGACAAGACGGAGGTCCTCATCCTCGGACCCACCCCCTCAGCCTGGGATGACTCCTGGTGGCCGACCACACTGGGAACAGCACCAACACCCACCGACCATGCACACAACTTAGGAGTCATCCTCGACTCCTCCCTCTCCATGTCTAAGCAGGTCAACGCCGTCTCGTCCTCCTGCTACAACACCCTCCACATGCTCCGCAGGATCTACAAGTGGATCCCGACCGAAACAAGAAAACGGTTACACAGGCACTCGTCAACAGCAGACTGGACTACAGCAACGCACTCTACGCAGGAATGCCAGCCAAACACCTACGACGACTACAACGCATCCAAAACGCCTCCGCCCGACTGATCGTCAACGTCCCCCGCTGCATCCACATCACCCCCCACCTGAGAGACTTATACTGGCTCCCCGTCGACAAGAGGATCACTTTCAAGCTCCTCACCCACGCACACAAAGCACTCCACAACGCTGGACCAGCCTTCCTGAACAGCAGACTCAGCTTCTACACCCCCACCCGCCAGCTCCGCTCCGCCAGCCTCGCACTCGCCGCTGTCCCCCGCATCCAACGAACGACCTCCGGTGGCAGATCCTTCTCCTACCTCGCCGCCAAGACCTGGAACACCTGCCCTACCCACATACGACAGACCCAAGACCTACTCGCCTTCGGAAGACTCCTCAAGACCTGGCTCTTTGAGCAGTAGCAGCACCCCCCCTCCCCTCAGCACCTTGCGACCCTCACGGGTAAGTAGCGCGCTCTACAAGTACTCTGATTGATTGATTGATTATGCGTGGCTTTGAATGGCCTCATAGATATGGAGTAAGGCAAGACAGCACAAATTGCTGCAGTGCCTTACTCTGTGCTAGGGAGGCGTCCATGGGCATTGTGGTGGGGTTCCCATGCAGCACCCATGGAGTTTGACACTTCCCCAGAGATACAAAATGATGAAAACCTGGGGGAAGCGACAAAACCTTACATCTCTCAAGGTGAGGCGTAACGAGAAGAAATGACTTTATTCCTCCTAGTTTTTCCCCTCTTTCTATGTGTGCTGCAGAATGCAGCACAACTAAAAATAAGGAAAATGCCTCTTAGACATTGTTTCTATACAAGAAGGTGCCCCTTCCTGCACAAAAGCAATTCTACCAACAACACATGCACATGTGCCTGCATTAGCACTAGGCGGTCAAAACAGCGCCAGCGCAGGGGGAAAGGTCAGGAATGCACCATATAGCATAAACACGGTGCAAGCCTGCCCTTTCAGTTTGGCATAGGACAGCGCAGAAAGCTGACTTGCTGCGCGGCCCTACGTAAAATAAACGTAAATGAGGGCCTAAGGGTATGCACAGTTTTTATGACATCCACAAAGTTTTGCAAAAATCCCGATCTCAATCCTTGCAAGATAAGGATGTTTCCTGGTTTTAATTTGCCTATGCATAGTTTCTCTGCAGTCACCATATTAGCTAGTTAAGTTGCAGGCTAATAGAAACCAGCTACGCCCAACAGGGCCCACAAAGAGGATTTCACATGACTTACATATTTGCTGTATATCTTCAAGCTAGAAAATGTATGTAGATTTGATTTATGCAAGTTTGCATTTTCTGGAAATGTCCGTGCATAATGGCTCTGGAGAGAACAAAAACACCAGCTGCTTTGTGTGAAGGATTTATTCTGTAGGACTTTTTACATTACATAAAACTACGTATGTGATGAAATCCCAGGGACAAACACGATATAAGAGATTGTAAGCCACCAAGGAGTTCAGTGACTATACAGAGGAACTTGGCAGATAGTTGAGTTCTTGTATAAGGTTATTTAACTCAAAGATGACTTGCAGTATCCTTTTTAACATATGGCATAGGATATTTTTTTCCTTATAATTCATGTTCACACCATCACCCTTCGCACAAAGCACGTAAATTGTTCGTGTCTTGCTCTTTTATCTGAAAGAGAAACCATGGTTGCCGATTTTTAGAATAAAAGTTGTCTGCAGTGCAAAATAAGCTAATTAAAAAGTATGTAGTAATTCGTTATACATATAATATTAGAATTAATTTAATGTCAGTCAGAATAAAAAACACTGTATCTCAGAATATACAGAAACATGAAGAGCAAAAAATTAAACATGTTGCTATATCTTGTTTCTGCTGGTCACGGTTCTTTTTTCAGGTTCAGCACAATCTGCAGACCAAGATCTTGCTTCCAACCATGTTTGGTGTAATTATGTTCAGCAGTTTTTGTGAAAAAGCTCCTGACAAAATTCTATGGAAAATGCTTTGGGATTTTGCGTTTTTGTACTCCCCTTTTTTCTCGGCCCCCGCTTTATGGTTCACCAGGAAACTTTCCATGCACAAGCTAAGGAAAAAAAGAGCACTTTTTGGGAAAGTTTTGTGAACATTCTTAAAGTTGTGCAAAACTTATAAGCAAAGCAATATAAGGCATTTCCTATGTAAACGCTGACCTAACTATAACTACTCGTGGGCTACTGCCACTGGGTAGTGGGTGTGTGTGTCCAAAAACAAAGGTTAGAATAACAGCATATTTAGGTGAAATGTTCAGTTACCACGTAACATTTTAAACTCTAAAAACCACTGAAATTCACCCATTATAGTTGTCTCAAGTAACTATAACTCGTGCCCTAAGGTAACTATAACTTGTGCCCCCACCATGAGCAGTTTTCTCATCAATAATTTAATTGCAAATGTTACAGTGGTATTACCAATAATGTAGAATATGTCATGTGATATGTGGGATAATTAGCATTGCATGGCGAGGACGTGAGTTAAAGTTACCTTAGGGCACAAGTTATAGTTACTTGAGATAACTATGAATAGTGAATTTTAGTTGTTTATAGAGTTTAAAACATTAAGTTGTTAACAAAAATTTCACCTAACTATAACGTTACTTTAACCTTTGTTTTTTCAGTGAATTTCTAGGGTTTTTTATACATAAAGTAATATTTAATTACCATACGTAAATCCAACCACTCACCGTGCACGGCCTTCGGGCGCGCGTGATGGGGGGTTAGCTGTAGGGCCAGGACTAAGTCCCCGGTCCTAAGATGGCCTGCACCACTTCCTGGTTGAGGTGGTGGCAGCCAATCAGATCTCACTTTGAGATCTGTCGGCTTTGCAGATCCTCAACGGTGTGAAATTTCTCCAAAACTACTGAACTGATTTTCACTAAAACACAAAAAGCACTCTCTCTGGACCAAGATCTAGCCTTCTGTCAAGTTTTGTGTAAATCTGTTCATCAGTTTGGGTTGTAGCAGTGTCTAAATTTACTATGTGAAATGAATGGGGGAAACACATTTTGAGACCCCTCCCTATTTCTCTGCCCCCGCTATATATGGATAACCCAGATCTTTTCCATGCATAAACAAGTCACAAAGTAGCACTTTATTGGAAAGTCTTGTTGAGATTTTTCGAACATGGACAAAACGATTAGCAACACAAAAATGCATTTCCTATGGAAACACTATCCTGACCATAACTACCCAGAGGCAACTGCCACTGGGTGATATATACCGATTCCACATACATGCACGCTTGACTTTAAACAAGCCACACTCTATTGTAATGAAGGGGACTTTGACAACTTAATGTAGCTGTCAAGGTGCAGAGTCTATTTTTTGCTGTTTCCTCTGATGGCACATTAGCAGCGTTCGGGCGGGGGTGGGGGGTTGACATTGGGAGGGAGTAGGGCAAATGAAGCTGGCCATTGGCCCCCATCTGCCCCCCACCCCAGGACAACGCTGAAAGGGAAGGTGGGGGCAGAAAAATCCTCAGTTGATAAAAAATGGAAAATCTAAGGTTTACCTCTGATTTCGAGAAAAAATGGAAAATCCAAGATTTACCTCTGATTTCGAGAAAAAGGTAAACTGTAAATATTGGCAAAATACATTAAAAAAACGATGACTACGAATTTAACCACTCCCACATGAAGCACCTATGATTGGTTTCAAACTTATGTAAAACTCTGAAATAAACTCCTGAACAATTACAACAAATAAAGGAATCAACAGGAGTCTCGGTTTAATTATTAACATACGGTATTCTATAAAGTGCGGCATACAGACTTTTTGTGTAACTTGGCGCAGTGCTGTGCCCCCTCCCCACACTCTTGCAACTACGTCTTGACAAACCGTGTGAAATTAGGACCGTCAAAGATTCGTTCCTGGGATCTGAGCCCCCTCCTTTGTGATAATCTAATCAGACACTCACGTGAATCTCCAACGGGGGGGGGGTCCGCAGGGGGACAGGGGGTTAGAGAGGAGGGGAGAGCCAAACATGTTTGGAACAGAAATTAAGATGCCAGCGTCTTTTAAAAACAAATGTCTCAGCCGAGCACCGGAAGCTGGATGAGTTTTTCGTCTTTTCGGAGCACTGTTTACTGCACTGTGTGTATTTTTTAGATCCTCAGAAATTACATATTGAGTTTCGATTCAAAGTGACAACAGCGCCCCCAAGCGGCGCATTTATTTTTCTCTCTCCTAGCCCTTTCTGATTTGTTATTGTGAAATCTAACAATTTATATACACTGCTTGTTGACATTTTTTTTTCACCTCGAACCACTGGGCCCCATTAGATAGTGTAAAAACTGGGCAGCTGCAATTTTGCACTTACTGATCAAAGCAGAAATAACATTTCCAGGGCACTAACCTAGACATGTTATGTCACACTTGCACCACACAACTACTAAGTGCGATTTATCAACAAGACCACCTTGCATGGCCCTGAGTGGCTTGATAAATCCAGAGTAATAGAACACTGCACAAATTGCTGCATTGCATTACTCTGCCCCTGGGAGGCGATCCGTGGGTGGTTCGTGGGCATTCTCAGACAACACCTTTGGATTGTGATGCATTTTCAGATTTACCATTAGTACTAGACCTGGAAATGTGCCAAAACTGCTACACGTCCCCAGGTGAGGCATAACGAGGAGAAATATCTTTATTTCACCTGATGTTTTCCTCTTTCTAGGTGAGCTGCACTCTGCAGCACACTCAGAAAAAGGAAACTGCCTCAGCGGATTGTTTTTGTGCAAGAAGGTGCCCCTTCCAGCACAAAATATTTTTTGCTTAAAAAGTAGGCACCCTTGCACCACGGTGAAAGGGTAACTGTGTTGGCGCTAGGTAGCCCATTGTGTGGCAGTGCTAGGAAAAGGCACGAATGTGCCATGTAATGTTAAATGTGGTCTATTCCGGCACTTTCCCTCTCACGCAGCGCAGCAGGGTGGCTTGTTGCGCTGTACTGCTTTATGCGTCTTTTTGATGAATAGGCACCTGTAATACTAAGCCATTTCCACTTGTGACTTTCAACACAGTAAAAACTGGGGATTGTCAGCAAGGTAGATACTGATTACTGACCTTTTAGTTACCAAAGAGTATGGATTTGAACCCTGGCGTACTGACCACAACATTCTCCTTTCCATGCTATGATCCGTCTTGCAATAGCACTACGGAGAGTAAAATTGTGGTAGAGAGTACTATTACATGGATAAAGTAAGATTTTCAAAGGCTTGGAGTGGTGGTTTGCTTTTTTTCTATGATGTTATTTTTTGGTGTTACACTACTTTAGTTTCTACGGTTGTCCTGTTATTCCCAGTACATACTGGACATATGGTCTTGTTTTCATCCAAAACCTAACTGATTGCCCAAGTTCCCACAGCAGCTTTCATGATATAATGTAATTTGTGATGTTAACCATGACATCATATGTGAGGTCACGGGCAGTGCATTTGGAGTCATTATGGTAATGTCGATGACCATACATGAAACATTTAAGTGAATTTAGGTTTTGATTCATAACAATTAGGTTTTTTCAGTGATTTTTAAAAACTTTCTCAAGAATGTTTTCTCTCTTTTTTGGTGGTTGGAGAATGGTTTAGAGTACTGATTTGTTGGTTCTTGAATTTAATGAGTGAATTGTAACTTTTTTTCTGCCAGTAGCCGACATTTTGAGCCCTGTGCATATCCTCTAATGAGTCCCGGGTTGAGGTGTGACCTCCTTGCTCTCATATGGCATACACATGGCATACACTGAGATTTTTTGCACAGCACAGGACCACAAAAGTTAGTTGTATGTTGTAGCTATAGATCACACAATCACCAGAAGTTTTGTGGCATCATTTCTCTATGAGGTTGACTTGCAATAATCTTTACTTCATGTTAAAAAAAAACCTAAAAATGTAACAGAAAAAACACTAAATGATAGAGCTACTTTATACTTACAACATCAAGAGTTAATTAAGAAATGGCATATGAAAACAATGTTAAACACCGAAGAATATCTATTCCTAAAAAACAATAACCCGGTAATGCCAACATTCTACCAATTACCAAAAATCCACAAAGATGATAAAAACCCTCCCGGAAGACCGATCGTCTCATCGATAGGGAGTCTGGCAGAAAATCTATCTATATACATAAATCACTTCCTGTTCGAATGGGTTCTACAATTGAGCTCATACATAAAGGACACTAAAGACTTCATCATGAAGATAAAATAACTTAAATGGGAACCAACATACTTATTGATTGCCTTAGAGATCACAAGTCTATATACGTGCATAAATCATGAACAAGGACTAAACGCGGTCAGACACTGTCTGAAGAAAAGACCAATGAAATACTCTGATCACAGTATAATGTTGACTAAATTTATTCAATTCTGTTTAACAAATAACATCTTTATGTTTGAAGGGGACATGTACCGACAAACGTCTGGAACAGCGATGGGTACCTGCTTCGCCCCCAGCTACGCAAACTTGTTCGTGGGCTGGTGGGAGGAGCAGGTATCCCAAGACTCTGAGAATTCAAAATGGGTCGAAAATATAGTGGTCTGGTACAGATACATTGACGACCTCTTCCTAGTTTGGAGGGGGTCGTTAAGTCTAGCTGAGGAATTCATCGATCATCTGAATGAGAACGAAATTAATCTTAGATTTACCTCAGACATAAGCCCCATAACAGTAAACTATCTAGACCTTAGAGTCTTTGAGAAAGAAGGAAGATTGGAGACAGAGCTTTTCAGAAAGAAAACAGCAAGGAACACCATATTGCAGGCAAACAGTAATCATCCACAGAAACTTGTAAAAAGCGTTCCATATGGAGAACTCTTGAGGTTAAAACGAAACTGTTCTAGGGACTGCGATTTTATATCTGCAGCACGAGACAGCATAGCAAGGTTTAAAACAAGAGGATATGATCAAGATCTTCTTGTTAAAACCTTAGAAAAAGTAAAGAGAATCCCAAGAAGTGAATTGTTAAAAGAAAATAAAGAAGATAAAAATCATGAAAAAGATGGAGGAAAGTTCAGACTAATTACCACCTATTCCGATGATGCCGACACCTTAAGAAAGATCATGAAAAAAAGTTGCCACATACTACACACGGATGTTATCATTGGTAAGGATATCCCACAGGCCCCACTTATTACCTTTAAAAAGGCTAGATCACTATGGGACCGACTGGTTCATGGTCATCTTCAAGATATTCCCTTAAAGACAGGTAGAATTAAAGATATGAAAGGCTTTTTTCCCTGTGGGAAGTGTAAGGCCTGTGCAAGAAGTAAAAAAGTGATATCCTATGACATACCTGGGTTAAAGAAGGAAAAGAATATCAGTAAGTTCCTAACCTGCCACACAACACATGCTGTGTACTGCCTAATTTGCCCATGCGGGCTTCGATATATAGGCAGTACAATACACAGTGTGAAAATCAGAATCCTTGAGCATCAGCGTGCAATAATAAACAAGGACCTCATCTACCCAGTAGCCAGACACTTTGCCACAAAACATGCAAGCAACAGAGAGCTGCTGCAATACTTTGCCTTGGATCATGTACCAACGGACCCTAGAGGAGGAGATAGGGTACTTAAATTGCGGAGACTCGAGTCACGTTATATTATTGATCTACAGACAAAAGTCCCGAATGGACTAAATAAATGGGAGGAACTGGCGGTACATTTGGGAAAATAAAATAATACAAAAATGAAACAAGTACATACCATCTATAAAAAGCACTCAGAATAGAACCAACTCCAGTTACAACTTTTTAAATGCCAATTTATGGCTAGATAGTAGTAGAGTGGAAATGTGTAAAATGTTAGCTGTAAGGATAAGGTAACCCGGGAGAATGTGACCGGATCAAGCATATAGGCTTTTACCAAAAATGCAGAATAGCCTAAATCTAAATAGCTCCGCTGTTTCTCTCACAAAATGTGTTAACTGAGAGTAGCAGCGGCTATGCTGATACACGGCTAGATCTTCATGAGGGCAAATAAATTATGAAATAATAACACCGACTGGGTGACTGTCCGCATAAATATAAATGTAAATATGTGAATAATGGTAAGAATGCCAATAAGAATGTATATATGCATATACAAGACTATTTGCACTTAATTCTGAACAACGCATACAGCAACACTGCAAGTCCACTTTCTATGTTTTTGAAGTATGACGCTATGCATTCAAAATGGCCCCTCTCAGTGTCGACAGTAAACACTGACGAAGGTAACCCGAAACGCGTCTGTTTGTTGATCGAAGAATAAACGAAATTTGAAAATTTCCCCACGAGTGCTGTGACTCTTTGCCCGGTGAGGAAATAAGGAATTTGGAGCGATGATATATTTATATACTGCTCCAAACTGTGTATATATATATATAATATATATATATATATATATATATATATATATATATACATTACCTTTTCACAAGTGCCCAAGAGATTCAGAAGGCACTCACCAACATAGTACGGCAGCAGTGTAATGTAGAAGCTTGAAGATCCTGCTAGCTGTGCCTTACGCGTTTCAAACTAAAGTTCTTGTTCACAGGCAGGGCGGCTGCACACATATAAAGAAACTGCTGCTGAGTAACACCTTCCATTTATTTACCTTAATTCGGTCACATGATAAGGCAAAGCATTATGGTAGCTGTAGTTTCGCAATCGTGTCACTCACAATGTCTTTCAGTGTACACCATTGAAATAAATATTGCAGTACCGTCCTCAATCCAAATTACTATTTAGCCATAAGTGGGCTCTTTTCAAGATGTCCATTATCACTGCAAAATACAAGGCCTGCTGTTGGTCCGGAAAGGGCCCCGTAATCACAGAGCCCTCGGCCCGCGTGTAGTAGCGCAGAGGTGCTTCCTCATGGCTGGACCGCCGTGCAACAAATGACCTTTTCACAAGTGCCCAAGAGCTTCAGGAGGCACTCACCAACATTGTACGGCAGCAGTGTAATGTAGAAGCTTGAAGATCCTGATAGCTGTGCCTTATGCGTTTCAAACTAAAAAGTTCTTGTTCACAGGCAGGGCGTCTGCACACATATAAAGAAACTGCTGCTGAGTAACACCTTCCATTTATTTACCTTAATTCGGTCACATGATAAGGCAAAGCATTATGGTAGCAGTAGTTTTTCAATCGTGTCACTCTCAATGTCTTTCAGTGTACACCATTGAAATAAATATTGCAGTACCGTCCTCAATCCAAATTAATATTTAGCCATAAGTGGGCTCTTTTCAAGATGTCCATTATCACTGCAAAATACAAGGCCTGCTCTTGGTCCAGAAAGGGCCCCGTAATCACAGAGCCCACGGCCCGCGTGTAGTAGCGCAGAGGTGCTTCCTCACGGCTGGACCGCTGCTCACCAAATTACCTTTTCACAAGTGCCCAAGAGCTTCAGGAGGCACTCACCAACATAGTACGGCAGCAGTGTAATGTGGAAGCTTGAAGACCCTGATAGCTGTGCCTTACGCGTTTCACACTAAAAAGTTCTTGTTCACAGGCAGGGCGGCTGCATATAAAGAAACTGCTGCTGAGTAACACCTTCCATTTATTTACCTTAATTCGGTCACATGATAAGGCAAAGCATTATGGTAGCAGTAGTTTCGCAATCGTGTCACTCACAATGTCTTTCAGTGTACACCATTGAAATAAATATTGCAGTACCGTCCTCAATCCAAATTAATGTTTAGCCATAAGTGGGCTCTTTTCAAGATGTCCATTATCACTAAGCCTGGGCGGCCAGCTACGCTCCGTGCACGGAGTGCACGGAGTGCCGCCTCCTACGCATTTTGCGTAGCCGGCGTAGCCAGGCAGCACTACGCGCGCTCCGCAGACTGGGCGTAGCCGGCCGCCACCCGCCTCCCTCCCGCCCTCCCTAAATACATAAATAAATGTATAAAAAGCTTTTTAAAACACTTACCTTGTCTGCCGCGTCCCCGGGGCTCCCTCTCGCCGTCCCGCGATGCGCGCCGCCATTTCGGATCCTAATGCGCATGCGCGGGCGGCCGCGCATGCGCATTTCTCGTGAGGAATGCGCATGCGCGGCCGCCCGCACATGCGCATTAGGATCCGATTCGGTGGCGGCGCGAACGGCGGGACGGCGAGAGGGAGCCTTGGGGACGCGGCAGACAAGGTAAGTGTTTTTAAAAGCTTTTTATACATTTATTTATGTATTTAGGGAGGGCGGGAGGGAGGCGGGCAGCGCGGAGTGGGGCTACGCGGAGTGCGCGGGTGGGCGTAGTTGTGCGCCCAGTTCGCGTAGCTCCGCGGAGCCCCACTCCGCACACTACGCCCAGGGTTAATTATCACTGCAAAATACAAGGCCTGCTGTTGGTCCGGAAAGGGCCCCGTAATCACAGAGCCCTCGGCCCGCGTGTAGTAGCGCAGAGGTGCTTCCTCACGGCTGGACCGCCGTGCAACAAATTACCTTTTCACAAGTGCCCAAGAGCTTCAGGAGGTGCTCACCAACATAGTACGGCAGCAGTGTAATGTAGAAGCTTGAAGATCCTGATAGCTGTGCCTTTCGCGTTTCAAACTAAAAAGTTCTTGTTCACAGGCAGGGCGGCTGCACACATATAAAGAAACTGCTGCTGAGTAACACCTTCCATTTATTTACCTTAATTTGGTCACATGATAAGGCAAAGCATTATGATAGCAGTAGTTTCGCAATCGTGTCACTCACAATGTCTTTCAGAGTACACCATTGAAATAAATATTGCAGTACCGTCCTCAATCCAAATTAATATTTAGCCATAAGTGGGCTCTTTTCAAGATGTCCATTATCACTGCAAAATACAAGGCCTGCTGTTGGTCCGGAAAGGGCCCCGTAATCACTGAGCCCTCGGCCCGCGTGTAGTAGCCCAGAGGTGCTTCCTCACGGCTAGACCGCCGTGCAACAAATGACCTTTTCACAAGTGTCCAAGAGCTTCAGGAGGCACTCACCAACATAGTATGGCAGCAGTGTAATGTAGAAGCTTGAAGATACTGATAGCTGTGCCTTACGCGTTTCAAACAAAGAAATTCTCGTTCACAGGCGGCTGCACACATATAAAGAAACTGCTGCTGAGTAACACCTTTCATTTATTTACCTTAATTCGGTCACATGATAAGGCAAAGCATTATGGTAGCAGTAGTTTCGCAATCGTGTCACTCATATATATATATATATATATATATATATATATACATATATATACATAGATATATATATATATTACCTACTGGCGGTCGCCAGTAGGTATATATAGTTAGGATTGTTTTCCATGGGGGAATCGCAACATTCTATTGGGAATAACTTTGGCGCCGGTTGAGGGATCTGCCTGTAATTTTTTTTAACTTTGCCTCGCTGCGCCCCGCTCCTTCCCTGAAAGTTTCGGGGGGATTCGTCAAGCGGGGGCTGAGATAAAAGGGGGGTCCCAAAACGTGTTTTCCCCATGTTAATTTCCATAGGGCGGTTGACTTACTTTTAGCCCGAATGGCTGAATGGATTTCCACCAAACTTGGCAAAATTGTAGGGACTGGTACCCCGATGTGCCTTTGCTATGTCTCAAGATATATGCTCCAGTGGTTTTTACGAAACTTAACTTTGAAAAATATATATTGGGCTACATTGGGCTATATATATTAGAGCCCAAATGTAGCCCAATATAGCCCAATGGAGCCCAATGGAGCCCAATGTAGCCCAAAGATGGCCCCCAGAGACAAAAAAAAACAAATGTAGCCCAAATATCAGCCAGATGTAGCCCAACTATAGCCCAATGACAGAATGTCCCAGAGTGTTCTAAAGAACAACTAGAGCGCTAACAGTCTTACTTATGACAAAAGTATGGCACACCTGAAGTCATCTTGATTGGAATAAAATGGTAACACTTAATACATTTAATTTGAAAAGGAACAAAATGAGGGGTTTAATTTTGCCATAGAAATTTTATATATATATATATTCACTGAAAAAACCATAGGTTACACACCAGTTATAGTTAGGAATTAGCATTTAAAAAACCTTTGAAATTCACTGAAAAAACCATAGGTTTCACACCAGTTATAGTTAGGAATTAGCATTTAAAAAACATATGAAATTCACTGAAAAAACCATAGGTTTCACACCAGTTATAGTTAGGAATTAGCATTTAAAAAACCTATTAAATTCACTGAAAAAACCATAGGTTTGACACCAGTTATAGTTAGCTGAACATTTTGCTCATACACACACACACCCCACACACATACCCCCCCACACACACACACACCACACCCACACACCCCCACACACACCCCCCACACATACCTCACACACCCACACCTCCACCCACACCCAAACACCCCACACACCCACACCTACACACACACCTTACACACCCACACCCCCACCTACACCCACACCCCCCCACCCACACACACCTCACAGACACACCCCACACATCCCCCACACACACCTACCCCCCCACACACACACACACCACACCCACACCTCACACACACCCACACCCACACCCCCACTCCTCACACACACACACCCCCACACACACACCCACACACACCCACACCCACACACACACCCCACACACACATATCCTACACACACACACCCCACACACATACCCCCCCACACACACACCCCACCCCCCCACACACACCACACACACTCACACTCATTATTATTTGTTTCTTTTTTTGAGGGGGTGCGCGCCCTGGTACACGTATCGGTACACGTACCGGTATGCGTACCCTGGAGAAAAAAAGAAAGACAGAGTTTTTTAAAAATGTAGCATTTTTATATAAATTGGAGGTACCCCGCAACTTATACATTTTTTTATTTTTTTTTATTTTGCCTTGGGGGTCCTTGTGGGACCCCCTGAGCAGGCCTAGGGGGTCAGGGTGCTTCTACTCTGGCCCCTTTGCGAGTTTCACACCTTTGTTTCACTGCTTTCTTGTGCCTTGGTTCTAACAAGGCACAAGATGGCTGCCAACACTTCCTGGTTTTGAGTGTTGACAGACAGTGGCAGCCAATCAGCATGCCTTCCCGAGAAAGCTGCATGGTCATTGGCTGTCAACACTTCTAACCAGGAGGTGTTGGCATCCATCTTGTGCTAGTGTTGACAGACAGTGACAGCCAATCAGCATGCCTTCCCGTGAAAGCTGCATGCTCATTGGCTGTCAACACTTCTAACCAGGAAGTGTTGGCATCCATCTTGGGTCTTAGTAGACTGAGGCACAAGAAAGTAGAAAAACAAACGTGTAGAACACAAAAAGGGGGCAGGGTAGAAACACCCTGACCCCTTAGGGCTGCTCAGGTGGTCCCACTAGGATAATAATATATTTAAACGTTATCCGCTAATAGAATTAGCATTAAAAAAAACTTTGAAATTCACTGAAAAAACCATAGGTTTCAGGCCTTATATAGTTAGGAATTAGCATTTAAAAAACCTTTGAAATTCACTGAAAAAAACATAGGTTTCAGGCCTTATATAGTTAGGAATTAGCATTTAAAAAAACCTTGCAAATTCACTGAAAAAACCATAGGTTTCAGGCCTTATATAGTTAGGAATTAGCATTTAAAAAACCTTTGAAATTCACTGAAAAAACCATAGGTTTCAGGCCTTATATAGTTAGGAATTAGCATTTAAAAAAACCTTGCAAATTCACTGAAAAAACCATAGGTTTCAGGCCTTATATAGTTAGGAATTGGCATTTAAAAAACCTTGCAAATTCACTGATAAAAACATAGGTTTCAGGCCTTACATAGTTAGGAATTAGCATTTAAAAAAACCTATGAAATTCACTGAAAAAACCATAGGTTTCAGGAGTTATATAGTTAGGAATTAGCTTTTACAAAACCTTTGAAATTCACTCAAAAAACTATAAGTTTTAGTGGTGTTATAGTTAGCTGGACATTTTACTCATACAAAACCATTGAAATTGCTCCTATATAGTTAGTTGTACTATCTATATTTCGCGCACCCGCAATCCACTGCTGATGATGTCACATATTAGATCATTCATGACATGGTCAGTGACATCACTGATGACATCTCAAATGACATCACCGATGACATCACTGATGACATCATCCACGTGACAATCACATACACCTTTTCATACACTATTACAATTTGTCATCACTCTTTGTAAAATACAGAGTATCATATTTAAATCCATTGTCACAGCAATACAAGTATCTAAAAATCCACTCAGTGATTCATAGATGTATACACACATCTAATCACTTACCTATGGATTCACTCATACATGCTGTCAATGAACAATAGAACACTATCAAAAATACTTATACATCTATATCGACATTAAACAACAGACCGCATCCTATTCACATATGAAGTCATCCTACTCACTTATGCAAACAATGGATCATACTTACATATTTACTTAGCAAAACACTTATACAAACACCACTTCTTCTATTCATTTAGATAGTAAGTCATACTTAGTGAATTATAAAATCATTATTACAAGTATACAGTTATCCATACAGTCACTCACACAATCATTGTGTCTTATGTATACTTATTTATATACAACAACTGACACATACACTGCCTTTTATTTTTCTAGTTTGTTGGACCTGTACCTTTAAGAAATATATTTGCTCATCACCACACCCATAAAGAGATTCCCTCACCCAAACTGTTAGAACATGTAGTTTTAACTTCATATGTCTACTGAATCAACTATTCACACATCTTTGGACAGTCACACCCCCCCACCGAACCACACACACTTTCACACTCCCATACAAATACTCAGTTAACTAATCAATAACTAATATAGACTTTCACATAGCTAGTAACCAACTGTAGAATCAGTTTACACAACAACTGACAAAGTGATACAGATATTCACACAGTTTAGTCACTATCCACTATATTTAGTGAGACATTATAAATTGGTCAAGTAAACAGTCAATTACACTGCTACTAAATCCTCCATCCAAATATTTATTTATATATATCCACTCATTCTTCAATGCAAATTGCTATATATATAATGCATATTTAAATAACGAAGCAAACCACATTCACTGCATGATGTCATCAGTGATGTCATCAGTGATGTCATTTGAGATGTCATCAGTGATGTCACTGACCATGTCATGAATGATCTAATATGTGACATCATCAGCAGTGGATTGCGGGTGCGCGAAATATAGTTAGTACAACTAACTATATAGGAGCAATTTCAATGGTTTTGTATGAGTAAAATGTCCAGCTAACTATAACACCACTAAAACTTATAGTTTTTTGAGTGAATATATATATATATATATATATATATATATATATATATATATATATATATATATATATATATTTATATACATATATACATATACATATACATACACCAATAATCCCACCGAAGGGTTTCACGCACTCTCAGGAAATTATACTCTTTTGCCTCACAAACAATATATTTATCTTCAATGACACCCTCTACAAACAGGTCCTCAATACTGCGATGGGGACCTGTTTTGCCCCAAGTTTTGCCTACTTGTTCTTGGGGCAATGGGAGGAAGATATTCGGAAAGATACTGTGAACTTTCCAGAGATGGAGCAGGTCGTCATGTGGCTACGCTACATTGATGACCTGTTTAATATCTGGAAAGGATCACCAGAAACAGCTACTAGGTTTGTTGATAAGCTTAATGTCAATACCAGGAACATTACACTTACATGCAATATCAGCAGTACCACAGCAGAGTTCCTAGACACCAAAATTGAGATTATGGAGGGACATATCCAGACCAAATTGTTTCGCAAGGAAACATCTGGGAACAGCCTCCTACATGCCCTCAGTAGTCACCCAGATACCTTGAAATGGAGGCTACCATATGGGGAACTACTGAGGGCAAGAAGGATCTGCAGTACTGAAGCAGGTTTTGAAGCAGAGATGCAGGTTATGGTATCTAGATTTCGAGAAAGGGGTTACCCTCAATTGGTGTTGAATCAAGCAATCAGAAAAGTTAAAATGAAAGAGAGAAAAGACCTCCTATTTACACCTATCAGTGAAGATAATGTTGAGAATGAGAGTGGGAACCGTATCATTCTTACATACAATGAGGGGTCACAAGACATCAGACGGATCATTTCAAAGAATTGGGATATACTGACTGTAGATCCCATAATAGGTAATCTCTTACATGATAGACCACTCATCACCTACCGCAAAGGTCGGAGTCTAAGGGATAATTTAGTCCATAGTATGATAACTACTAGATCTAAAAGCAGTGACCATGGATTAAAAGGATTCTTCCCCTGTGGCCACTGCAAGGCCTGCAAAAACAGCACTATGAAAAAACATCTTAAGTTGTTTAATGGTACAGAAAGGCCCCTAACACACTTTCTGATGTGCAGTACACCATTTGTTGTCTACATACTTGAATGTCCATGTAAACTTAAATATGTGGGCAGCACGACACAGATGGTGAAAAAACATGTTCTTGAGCACATGCGTGCTATAAATAACAGAGACCAGCAATACCCGGTCGCTCGCCATTTTGAGAGACATCATTTCTCAAATAGTACACTGATGACATTTGCAGCTATTGAACAAGTTATCCAGATGACCAGGGGGGGAAACAGAACACTTAAACTGAGACAGATTGAATCGAAATACATTATTGACCTCGAGACCAAACACCCGGGAGGTCTTAACATGGATGAGGAATTGGGAGTTCATTTACATGACATCTAATTCTAAGTGTTGAGTCCTCTCCCTCCATATTGTCCCCTCCAGCGAGTTGTTGTTGCAGGTTACATGTTTTTTATTGTATATACACTGTTATGTAATAATCATCGATATTTTTTGATTCTTAATTTTCCCTTTTCTCTTTTTTTCTTTTTCTACAGGAGGAAAGGAAGGGGCCCACCATGCACTTTTTATCATGTTCACGGGCTCCCTAACCTTTTCTTCAACAACACCGTTGTGGGCACAATATCACAGATAAGACGCTTTTTTTTGTTTCATTGGACAAGCAGTTTTTGGAAGGTTTTACCTTCAGTGTACAATTATTGTTTTACATCTTGAGTACCGGCGGGCCTAGGGCCTAGGCCCATGAGTATAGTATTTGACTTATCACTTTTGACATGTCTGTATATTTGGAGGACTTTGTTTTAACTGGTCTCATTAACCCACTTGGGCGACAGTTAAGTATATTTAGTTTTGCAGGTACAAATTTTACGCATGGTCTGTTATCTACCCCCCTATTTAAATGTGTGTGGACCAACATATTGCTGTTGACTTTTTTGCCCACTTGGGCGTTATCAGAACCAGCGTAAGTGCCACAACTGACGGATCTTACCCGATTTCGTCATTTATTTGAGAGACACTTCCAATTGTGTGCACATCAAGTATCTTTACTGTGATGTGGATAACTTTATTAACACAGACATGCTAACAGTGAACGCACTGTTGCATTAGCTGGCACACTACAGGCACTATATTTATTTTTTGTATGAATTTCTAACCATTTTACATGCCTATAAGATCGCTGAGATGCACTTAGTATGACTGTTTTTGTAACAATGTTTTACAATGTAATATATGGATTCATGCTTTTTTGAACAGCAACTGTCATGCCGGTATATATTGATGCAGATGTATTGTTATTGCTTCTCTCTTACTCTGACTCAGATTGGTAGGATATTTTATTTTATTCACGGCTATTTCTGATCTTCCAACCTGTCAATGCATGATCAACTATACATTATAAGATGGCTGATATTTTCGCACGTATTTCTATGCATTGCTGAGTATCAGAGTCTGTTGTCTATGTTGATAAATATTTTCACAACTGCTTGTACATATTGAACTTTGGCAAACTGGTTTACTTACGTGTGAACAAGGCTGCAGGTCAGCCGAAACGCTTTGCATGGAAGTCAGTAAAGACTTTCCTGAGCATATTTCCCTGTCGTGTGGATTTGTCCTGAGAGTGTGTGAAACCCTTCGGTTGGACTTTTGGCGTATGGATATTATTGCCGATGTGTATATATATATATATATATATATATATATATATATATATATATATATATATATATGTGATGCTGAGAAACGCTAAATAAATGAACTTTTGATCTAAATGCCGATGTGTCCGTATTTCATACCGTCCTTTCAGTTTAGGACCTTGGTGTGAATATCTTGAATAATTTGGGCTCGCTGCCCAGTACGGACCGCTGTTGGGAGAGGAGGGGCCATAGCGAGGTGCGGCGGCTGCTTGCACCGTGAAGGATATATATATATATACATATATATATATATATATATACATAAACATAGGGGAAGGTGTTGGGTTTTGGGGGAAGAGGGGTAGTGGAAATTCAAATTTACCATTCTCACTCCGACTTGACCACCTTGGGGATAGTGTTGGGCTTTGAGGGGTCCAGATTTACTATTCCCACTTCAAATTTAGCCACATTGTGGAAAATGTTTGGCTCTGAGGGGCTAAAATTTACTTATTTCACTCCGTACTTAACCAAACTTTGGTGGTAACAAGATATGGTATAGTGATGGACTTTGGTTGAGTGGTCAAGATCTATTTTACTATTTTCACTCTAAACCTAACCACATTATGTAAAATGTTGGACTTTGTAGAATTCAGATGTACTATTCTCACTCAATACTCAACCACACTTGGGACAGTGTTGGATTTGGAGGGGTACATATGTAGTACTCCACTCCAAACTTAACCGCATTGGAGAGAATGTTGGAGTTTGGTGGGGCAGTGCTACTATTCCCACTCCCAACTTAACTGGATTGGGGAAATATTTGGCTTTGAAGCATTCATATTTCTCACTCCAAAATAACTACATTGGAGAAAGTATTGGACTTTGAGGGATTCACATTTACTATTCTTACTCCAGTCTTAAGAACATTGTAGAAAATGGTGTACTTTCAGGGGTTCTGGATAACTATTCCCATTCCAAACTGAACCACATTGGGAAAAGGGCTTTGGGAGAGGGGGATCAAATTTACTATTCCCACTCCAATTAAAAAAATTACTAATAGCACAATTTTTTAAATATATGTTATACTAACAAGAAAATATTATAGAAATACATTTGAGTTATCCCCAAAAACATACAAAATAAAAACATTTAAATTGAGATAGCTGCCACAGAATTTAATAACTAACAGCGATTTTTATAAATATAAAATTAGGAACTATTATAATTTATCATAAAAAAATAAACAATTTATAAAATATAACACTACATAGTATAAATTGAAAACTTCCAATGTAAAAAAACAAATACATGTGTTAAAATTTCTTAAATGCAATAATCTAAATTCATATAAAATATAAAACAATTCAAGGAACACAAACATTTTGATTAAATTATAAACTAAAAATAAAATTATTAAAATTGTTGAGCAATGTTACACCATTAAAACAACATTCACATTTTTCAAACTATAACTATAACATTTTAATTTAACATACTTAAAAAACCACAAAATAAAAACATTAACATGTCATGAAAATAATTTATTAAAAAAGAGTTAACATTTAAAAAAGAAAATTAACAATTAAGCATAATAAGGTTTACAAATTTAGCATTTTTAATTATACCCCATCCTTTTTACGTATAAAACCAATGTCTTGTTCCTGAAATAATTATATCAAAAAGATACAAACAATTTAAAAACAAATACAGTGTACTCAAACATAATCACCCAAATAACACACCTACAAAAATTATATAAATTACAACAATGTAATACAGAATATTTTTAACGATGATAAACAATATTAACAAGTAACAGCACTCTTACCTATGATATTCTAAGCCACAATATTTTTGACCCAATATTTGTGTCTTAAGATATTTGTTCAACCATAGTTTTTTAGAACACCAGCAAAAAAATATATAACATGCTACCATGTAGATCTGCTGCCTTTTGGCTAGGTTTGCACTATAGAGATACGAACTGCACACATACTATGTAAATAAAGGAAATACAATTAAGTATACTAATGACAAATGAAAAGAGCGACCTATTTAGTAGTTCTGGGAGGTGTGGTTGAGAACCAAGCATGGCAGACAAGCTTTGAGTTTGCTCTCTCCGAAGGCGTTCTGAATCCTGCTGTTCCTGGTGAGGCATTCCCCATCCAGCGACATCCATGGATGGGTGTCTGTTGGGAGTCTCCTTTGGTTTGCCCAGTTTGACCTGTTACTGATTCCCTGGCACCTGACCATTTGCTGAAGATTCTGCTGTGGTGTTGCGGGCGCGTGTGACAGAACTGCGATCTTTTGCTGGCAGACCCCAGGGGGGTTGAACCCAGTGGTCAGAGCTGACATTTGCATTGCTGGGAGGTGACAAAAGCTTTTTAGGAGAGGGAGGCATTTAGCGTTGTGCCACCACAAGCTGCTGAATACGGTTTTGAAGGCAGAGAAAATGATCTCAGAGTTGCAGCAATTAGCGTGATGCGTCCCAACAGCTTGAAGACCTTACAAAACAAGTGTGCATTTCAGAGGGTAGAACTGAGGATGAAGAAGGATGCTCCAGACCCAACAACACCCCCATGGTGTGTATGCCAGAGTAGGTGGAGGGGTCTGATGCCATCTGCCATCGGCTTTCTTGAATCGTGGTCAATTGCTTATCCACTTTTTTTCCATTGAGCATGCCCATTGTGTACCCACTCACCAACCCCTTCCAGGTGCCCCCAGCGTTGCATGGTTGCCAGAGTCCTCCGCTGTTGTAACAAGATGTCGTAATTCCAGCTGTGAGACAAGCTTGACACTTTTCCGGACTATACTCTGGCCATTCAACATCAGTGAGCAAAGTTTCTAGGAGTTAAAAAGAGTCTGCAAACTTGTAATGCAGTATTCTTTACTGTCCCTGGTACAGCTCCGGGCTCGTCGTGGGCCAGGAGATATATTTCTTTGAGGACCCAGCAGGGGCATGGGACTGGGCCGAGGGTTAGGGGTCCTCCATGCAACCAGGAAGAACTTTGATGGGGACCAATTGTGGGCCAGAAAAGGACGTTGCCGGCCCCAGGGTCAGTGACGTCAGGCCCGGGCATAGGGTGGACCAACCTCCTAGGAGCAAACACGGAGTGAATGACAATCAGCCTTACTTACTGCAGCCTCTCTTTGAAGTTGTGGGAGACCTGAGTCTCCTCATTGGTGTAGCTCTTGGAAGGGAGGACTCCTCTGTTACCCTCTCTGTTCTTTTGGGTCTTGGATGTACCCCGTGTCTGACTCCCAGAACTGCGGATGCCATCCTGTGACTACTAATCTCCTGATCTACTGTGGTTCCTGTGCTCTTGCATTTGGGTGTCAATCAGGGTTGGTGGGCTGTGCCTCCTGTCTCATTTCAGGTTCTCTCTTGCCTTCATTCTGAGAATCGGTCCTCTTGCCCTGGGTGTCTGTGGCTCCCTTGGCTCTTGGCACTGTGGGGTGCTTGACCCCCAGTCCTCCTTGAGGAGCTTCTTCTATTTTTGTCAATTTGGTGGTTCCCCACAATACATTGAAGTGTTTTATTAGCAGGCTAGGTGCTTATGAGAAATTGGGTTATTGTTTGAGGGAGGTGAAACCCTACTCAAGCAACAACCACAATCCCTGTCAGGGTGAATCACCAAATGAACCAGTGCTTCAGCGTCTGGTAGCTTGGTACAAAGCATTCAGGCTTAACTTAGAGGCAATATGCAAAGTATTAATGCAGCACACCAAAAGTAGTAAAGTGAAACCCAACATAAGAAAAATCCCAGACCAATTTAGAAAAAAAAGAGTAAAATGTAATAAATAAAATGAGACAAAATTGCAAAAATCCAATTAGTAGAACCTGAGATATGCAATTTCAAAGTTTTAATGTAAGTATACCACCCAAAAACTCGAAGTACCACTCACGGTTTTTCTGGTCGTGCTAGACTGGGGTAAAGTCGCATGTTCAGGCTGACCACAATGGAGCTCGGCCCAAATACAGGGACCAGGTTAGTCCTGCTGAAAAACGTACCTTTTCAAAGCCCAGCGCAAGAGTCCAGGAAGCCACGAGCATCGGCAAAAGCAAGCCCGGCATCTCCGCTGATCGTCGCTGTAACATGAAGATCTATTCTGGTGTCTCAGAGATTCATTGCTGGAGCTTCACAATGACAGTCACCATGGACTGTCAATGCTGTAGTGTGAAGTGCAAATCTCATGTTACTGCTCGTCACTGGCATTTGCTGTAGTGTGAAATGTCGGATCAAACAATGCTTCATGTAGGCCGTTGTCACTGGTGGTAGGATCTTGGCACGAATGGGCCCTTTTACGGTGGTGAAGAGCCCAGAACCTCAGGATTTCCCCTATTCATCACAAGAGCAGCTCAAATGATGTCAGCCAAATGCCAAGGACTTGGGAAGGTACCTCTTAAGGATCAGAAAACCTACTTCAACAGAGACCAGCTGGCCTCAGGTTGGCCCAATGCAGCAGATGAGGTGGGCAGTTGCAGGGAGGCCTCTGGAGCTTGTTATGTTCCTGTAGCTCTGAACAGGAGGTCAGCCACTTGACCCATGATGTCACTTTACCTAGGATAAAGGGAGCAGGTCCAGTCTTCCTTCTCAGAGAGCAGGGCAGGTCTCAAGACGCAGGGTAGTTCATTGGCAGCAGGGCAGTCCTTCGTCTATAGTATCCACAGGTCCGGGAGTGCACTGAAGAGATGGTCTGGGGGTCCTACTTTTATACCTTGCGTCAGCTTTGAAGTGAGAGAAACTTTAAAGTCCCCCCAGAGATAAAATGTCATTCCTTGCTGCCCTGATCCCAAGGTGTCTTGGTTGATAAAAGGATAGTGTGAAGGTCATTGAGAGTGAGCTGAGACAACTCCTTTAATGTGTAAATAGGGCTGTGCACAACTTCGCCCCTCCCATCCTTGCTGGATGGCCCATCCTGCCAACACCTGGTCCTTCTTTATTATACTGTCTGGATGATTACACAAAGGCCAACTGCCAACTACACCTAGTCTTGTGTCCTATAACACAGGCTTCAGGCACAAATGGTTAGGACAAAGAAAATAATAATTCTAAAAGTGGCAAAGTCGAAAAGTCTGTGAAATTCCACAGAGCTCCATGGCCTATTGGAGATACATCCACAACCCCCGCACCCCCCCCCCCCCATAACACCCCATACACCCCGCATATAAGGCCTGACCGTACCTGTCCTGGGCCTCCTCCTGTCCTTGGTGGGTGGGTATGGCAGTGACTGCTTCTTTTCTAGTTCCAGTTCCTTCCTTCTCCTGCTGCTGGCTGCACTCATCTGTCACTGCTCCGGCTGGCTCATAGAATTTAATTATCAGGAAGAACTGCAGTGCACATTATAAGGTCAGGCATGCCTTCACTCATGCGCACTGCAGATTTATGCCTGCTGCTTGCTGCACACATCTTCCGCTGCCCCGGCTGGCTCATAGAATTCAATTATCAGGAAGAACTCCAGTGCTCATGCGTGAAGGCACTACCTCACTCTTCAATGGGGAGTGGCTGCCCTTTTGGAGAAGCTACACTACACTGATTGGGTGGCATATAATGCACGCTATCATTGTGAGGCCGATAATTCAGGGCTCCTCCTTGCCTGGCTTCTATCAGTTGAAACAAAACACCTCCACATTATGCCTCTCTGAAACAACACAGGGATTCCTGTGCATACTCTACAGGAAACTGCTCGAGTCCTTTTTAGGGCTCGCCTGCTGATGCGCTTGCGCATAGCTGGCGAGCTATATTGTGGCTTAAACAGAGCTTACAATGGAGGAGTACCCCCTAGGAAAACACAGAGAAAAAACCTCTGTTTCTAGAGCTTAAAGCTCAGGTCAGCACAGTGTGCCCCAACCCGTTACCGGACAGTGCAAGTCCTTATAGCACTCAAGAATAAAGTCTTGAAGTGAGTAGTTTTTGCCCTTTTTAACACACTTTGCACTGTAATTTTTATGCACATATAAAAGAAAAAGAAACCCGCTCCACTGTAGTCAGGTGTCGCAGCACACCCTGTGGGCACTCGGCCTGTGGGGTGGGACCCCGATGATGAAGCATGTCACCAACTAGGTTGGTGAGTGAGGGGTCTTCTATAAGGACATGCACTGTCCGGTAACGGGTTGGGGCACACTGTGCTGACCTGAGCTTTAAGCTCTAGAAACAGAGGTTTTTTCTCTGTGTTTTCCTAGGGGGTACTCCTCCATTGTTGTTACAATTAACCCCGGGGACCAGGAGTTCCCACCACACAGAGTTGGTGTAATTTCCCTGACTCTCTCCATTTGTTATATATATTAAACCGAGCTTAATCATCTCGGCGATTTGTTGCAGTACCCGAGAAAAACAAGCTCAATGCGCAAGCGCATTGGCAAAAAGCGCGTGCACATCAAAGCCACCAGCCTCCTCAGGCATCTCAGGCTTCCCCCAGCCGGCATTTCTCCTCCCCTAATTATTCACTGCACGGCCGGCCGGCACATCAAAGGCTGCTGCTCCCGGCCCCTATTCTTCCCTTCTTGCCTCTCCCCGCCCCCCCCCTCCCCACCACAGCAATGCCGAGGGCTTGTTCTTTTTGGTTTACCACTCCTTGACATTGCATGTTGTTTCCATCTCTCTCTGATGTGTGCTGCTCTGCACCAAATAATCAGCCTTCCTATTGCTCTCACATTGTGTGCTGCACACACTCTTGTTTGCTTCTCTCCCAAAAAATCCCCTGCCTCCACTTGCTGTATGTTGCCCTCTCACATTTCCCCTCGTCCCCAGTATTTCTCTTTCCCTAATGCATTGGTTTCCCCTCCTACCCCCATCCACCCGCAAACCCTTTTCTATTCGTATTTTGTGCTTTCATGCAAGAAAAAAAAACGTTTTGTATTTACTGATCCCAAGTGGTGGCAGCCATTTTTGATCAGTAAGTAAAAAAACAAAAAGGACCGGTGGCGCCCCGTCACTCTGTAGGGGCGCACATGCATTTGTCTATGGAGTGATCAAACGGCAGCAGCATTCACATCATCACACATTCTTTTTTTCTTTCTTTTTTAGCCAATTCTGCAAATCTTCTGCAAACTGCATTGGCAAAGCCAATAGGTCCAAAAGGCAAGACCTTTCACTTTACCACTGGTTGTTAATTGTATGCACTAGTTTATAATGTAGTGAATGCTGTATTGATCTAAATAAATATTTTGAAAAAAAAAAAAATGGTCGTTTGTCTGAATGACTCACGGCCATTCTCCTTTTTAGATCGGTCTTTTCAATGTAACCTTAATCATAAGTGTCCCTCTTTCCTGTGTGCTACCTCTAAATGACTCCGCTCCATTTGGTCTGCCGGCCAGTAAAGATAAGCCCCTTTTGGTTTGTTTTGTCACATTCTAGGTTAATGTCCTCACGTTTTCAAGTCTCATGAGTTTACTTTCAGGGGTATTATTTTAAGGCTTCATTCTAATTAAAACTAAATATCAAAAGAAGTCAATTTCTCCAGAGGTGGCTGGATTCATTCTGAAGCTTGGCGTGTGATGGTAATTAAATGGAATCCAATGTGTCATATTGTGGCCCTCTGATTGGTTCTGAATAATTGTATGTGCTTTACCAAATCGGCCTTCATAAATCAGTGTTGCATCCTCTTCACAAGCCTTGCTTTGACTTCATGACCATGGAGCACAGGGTCAAAGGATGGTCCTTCAGTTCGAGACTAACATTCCCTCCAGACTTCATTCTGATGTCCATAGTACAGAAACATGAAGGGTGTTAAGACAGTGGCGTTTGTTATTTGGGGCTCATAGGAGTATTGCTGCTGCAATATACTGCCTTGCATAAGGACTGATTCACTAAGGTGTCAGGCATAGAGCACGTAGTACATGTCGGTAATTTTTGTTACACCTAGCCTTTGAGACCGCTCTATTATCTCTCAAGATTTTGATGTTTTCTTAAAAATCCATTCGTAATATACTCACATAGAAGCACTTTCAATCCACAAATTTCATCCATGAATCTGTTAAATTTTAATTCGCATTGTTATACCACTCCCAACAGCATAAAAAATGGGGCAATGGGTTAGGCCACTTTACCCATTGGCGCCCTTCTTTTTGAGTGTCTGCACAAAGCCTTTGCACATTGCTTGCATCCACCTGAAAAGTGTACCTTTCTCTTAAGCTATGAGCCTGGTACCACATTTACTTTTTAGGGCTCGACCTCTGCCAAAGCTTCCCCCAGCGTGCGCTCTGGCATTTCTCCTCCCCTAATTATTCACTGCCCACGGCCGGCCGGCACATCAAAGGCTGCTGCTCCCCATGCGTCTCGTCACCCTTACCCTCCCCTATTCTTCCCTTCTTGCCTCTCCCCGCCCCCCCTCCCCACCACAGCAACGCTGAGGGCTTGTTTTCAGACTCAGCATGGCGCCCACCACCCAGCGCCACCGAGGCACCCACCACACAGCTCCACCGAGGCACCCACCACACAGCTCCACCAATGCACCCACCACACATCTCCACCAAGGCACCCACCACACAGCTCCACCGAGGCACCCACCATACAGCTCCACCGAGACACCCACCACACAGCTCCACAGATGCACCCACCACACAGCTCCACAGATGCACCCACCACACAGCTCCACAGATGCACCCACCACACAGCTCCACCGAAGCAACCACCACACAGCTCCACTGATGCAACCACCACAGAGCTCCACCGGCACAGCTCCACCATTGCACCCACCACCCAGCTCCTCCGATGTACCCCCTACACAGCTCCACCGATGCACCCACCACACAGCTCCACTGATTCAACCACCACACAGCTCCACTGATTCAACCACCACACAGCTCCACCGATGCACCAACCACATAGCTCCACTGATGCACCCAGCTCCACCGATGCCCCCACCACACAGCTCCACCGATGCACCCACCACACAGTTCCACCGATGCACCCACCACACAGCTCCACCGATGCACCCACCACACAGCTTCACCGATGCACCCACCACACAGCTCCACCGAGGCACCCAACACACAGCTCCACCGATGCACCCACCACACAGCTCCACCGAGGCACCCAACACACAGCTCCACCGATGCACCCACCACACAGCTCCACCGATGCACCCACCACACAGCTTCACCGATGCACCCACCACACAGCTCCACCGAGGCACCCAACACACAGCTCCACCGATGCACCCACCACACAGCTCCACCGATGCACCCCCCACACAGCTCCACCGATGCACCCACCACACAGCTCCACTGATGCAACCACCACACAGCTCCCCCAACACAGCTCCCCCAGCACAGCTCCACCGATGCACCCACCACCCAGCTCCACCGATGCCCCCACCACACAGCTCAACCGACACAGCTCCACCGATGCACCCACCACACAGCTCCACCGATGCACCCACCACACAGCTCCACCGATGCAACCACCACACAGCTCCACCGATGCACCCACCACACAGCTCCACCGATGCACCCACCACCCAGCTCCACCGATGCCCCCACCACACAGCTCCACCGATGCACCCACCACACAGCTTCATCGATGCACCCACCGCACAGCTCCACCGATGCACCCACCACACAGCTCCACTGATGCACCCACCACACAGCTCCACCGATGCACCGACCACACAGCTCCACCGATGCACCCACCACACAGCTCCACTGATGCAACCACCAGACAGCTCCACCAACACAGCTCCACCGATGCACCCACCACCCAGCTCCACCGATGCCCCACCACACAGCTCCACCGACACAGCTCCATCGATGCACCCACCACACAGCTCCACCGATGCACCCACCACACAGCTCCACCGATGCACCCACCACACAGCTCCACGAGGCACCCACCATACAGCTCCACCGAGGCACCCACCACACAGCTCCACCGATGCACCGACCACACAGCTCCACCGAGGCACCCACCACACAGCTCCACAGATGCACCCACCACACAGCTCCACCAACACAGCTCCACCGATGCACCCACCACCCAGCTCCATGGATGCCCCCACCACACAGCTCAACCGACACAGCTCCACCGATGCACCCACCACACAGCTCCACCGATGCACCCACCACACAGCTCCACCGAGGCACCCACCATGCAGCTCCACCGATGCACCCACCACACAGCTCCACCGATGCACCCACCACACAGCTCCACCGATGCAACCACAACACAGCTCCACCGATGCACCCACCACACAGCTCCACTGATGCACCCACCACCCAGCTCCACCGATGCACCCACCACCCAGCTCCACCGATGCCCCCACCACACAGCTCCACCGATGCACCCACCACACAGCTCCATCAATGCACCCACCGCACAGCTCCACCGATGCACCCACCACAAAGCTCCACCGAGGCACCCACCACACAGCTCCACCGATGCACCCACCACACACCTCCACCGATGCACCCACCACACAGCTCCACCGATGCACCCACCACACAGCTCCACCAATGCACCCACCACACAGCTCCACTGATGCAACCACCACACAGCTCCACCACCACAGCTCCACCGATGCACCCACCACCCAGCTCCACCGATGCCCCACCACACAGCTCCACCGACACAGCTCCACCGATGCACCCACCACACAGCTCCACCGATGCACCCACCACACAGTTCCACCGATGCACCCACCACACAGCTCCACCGAGGCACCCACCATACAGCTCCACTGAGGCACCCACCACACAGCTCCACAGATGCACCCACCACACAGCTTCACTGATGCACCCATCTCAGAGCTCCACCGATGCACCCACCACACAGCTCCACCGATGCACCCACCACACAGCTCCACCGATGCAACCACAACACAGCTCCACCGATGCACCCACCACACAGCTCCACTGATGCACCCACCACCCAGCTCCACCGATGCACCCACCACCCAGCTCCACCGATGCCCCCACCACACAGCTCCACCGATGCACCCACCACACAGCTCCATCAATGCACCCACCGACACAGCTCCACCGATGCACCCACCACACAGCTCCACTGATGCACCCACCACCCAGCTCCACCGATGCACCCACCACCCAGCTCCACCGATGCCCCCACCACACAGCTCCACCGATGCACCCACCACACAGCTCCATCAATGCACCCACCGACACAGCTCCACCGATGCACCCACCACACAGCTCCACCGATGCACCCACCACACAGCTCCACCGAAGCACCCACCACACAGCTCCGCCGATGCACCCACCACACAGCTCCGCCGAGACACCCACCACACAGCTCCACCGAGGCACCCACCACACAGCTCCACAGATGCACCCACCACACAGCTCCACAGATGCACCCACCACACAGCTCCACCGAAGCACCCACCACACAGCTCCACCAATGCACCCACCACACATCTCCACCGATGCACCCACCTCACAGCTCCGCCGATGCACCCACCACACAGCTCCGCCGAGGCATCCACCACACAGCTCCACCGATGCACCCACCACACAGCTCCACCGATGCTCCAACTAAACTCCACCAATGCACCCACCAAACAGCTCCACCAATGCACCCACTAAGCTCCACCGATGCACACACCACTCAGCGCAACTACAGCATCACTCAGCGCAACCACAGCATCACTCAGCAGCACCACTGCATCACTCAGCGCAACCACAGCATCACTCAGCGCAACCACAGCATCACTGGTTCAAATATGTTCTTTCAATGTTTCAAGCTGTTTTCAAGCTTTCACACTTTATTACAAATCACAAAAAGATGTTAATATTTCACTTCTGTTCTTGGATTTTCGTCACAATAAAAAACACTGAACATAATCTTCACAAAAGTTATTTACAAAAGTTTAAGCTATTGCCATTACAAATTAAATAAATTATTTAAGTATTAATTATTTTAAAAAATTAAAAGCCATTGTTATTTGTAATATCAATACATCTAAGTCACGTAAATACAAAACATGTTGCATTACAAATGCTATAGGTGTCACATTTGCGAAAGTTATAACTATTGGCATTGTAAATGACAAAGATATTAATTAAGCTATTTTAAAAAAGAACACATAAATAAAAAAAAATCATTTATAAGACCAATAGCTCAAACTTTCCTAATGCGAGCCCTATTGCATTTCCAATGCTTGTTGATTTTTATGGTCGCCTCTATAAGGCAGATCAGCAACGCTGGCCTATGACTGTTCAGTCCTTCTTGGATACTGTAACACTCCTAAAGGTGGCAGCAGAGTCCATGGGGGAATTTGATGGCCTGATCACTATTCGGGATATAAGGCTAGGCATAAAGGACCTGACTGTGGGCATGACGCCGGGGCTTGATGGCCTCTCCGGTGAATTTTTTAAGGCCGATGCCACCACCCTGGCACCTTAACTCCTCCAGTGACAAAGCCCTTAAAGAAAGACATATTGCCATTGACCTTACGGGAGTTCTCGTGAGTCTCTTTATTGAAGACCAACTTCTATTTTAAACACAGATTTCAAGATTCCCAGCAAGATACTGCTGACAACAGTCTAAACTGTTCTTCACTTTCTGGTCCATTCCGACCAGAGCGGTTTCATCCCAGGGAGAAGTACCTCCAACAACATCAGAAGATTGTTTAGGGTAATGGAGATGGCACAACAAAGATATCCACAAACAGCTGCTGTTGTCCTTAACCTTGAGAAGGCATTTGACACCCTGGATTGGTCCTACATTTTCGAGGTCTACTGAAGGTTCAGCTTTGGCCCCTGTATGATACAGATGATGATACCGCTCCTGTACATAGATACAATAGAAAGGGTCAGATTGAGGACCCCACATTGCTATCGGCAGGAGCCCAAGGTATGGTTGCCTTGTCTCCACTTCTCTTCGAGTTCGTGCTGGAGCCATTGGTGACATGCCTGCGTCAATCAGATCATGACTGGGGAATAACCCTTCCAAGGTCTTGTTGTATGCTGCTGATCTCCTTCTTTATCTCAGAGATCTGCGGATCAGGGCGACCATCATTATGGAGATCCTAGATGGCTTTGTGACCGTATCTGGCCACTTTGTCAACAGGGGTAAATCTGTACTCCCTATATGCTGATGCCCCCGTGCCTGTAACCATAGGTGGTGTGGCAATCCAATGGGAAACCATCATATTTTGCAATTTGGGCATTAATGTGTACCACACAGAGAACGACTTATGAAAGGCTAACCATCACAAAGCTTTGATTTCACTTCGAGGTCTGTTAGCGTTTTGGAACACATCTTCCTATGTCGGTCATCAGGTGCATTCCAGTGGCCAAGATGATCATGGTCCCTAGGCTTCTGTATCATTTTGTCAATATCCCGCTTAATTTACCCCGAGGTTTTCTGGGACCTCAATACCAAGTTGGGGGCAGGCCAGGCGCTGCCGTAGGGTGGCCCTCGCTAAGTTACAGCTGTTGCTGGACCAGGGACACTGGGCGTCTAATACTTTGAGGCCTATTCCTTGACAGCCCAATTAGAATCGCTGCCCCATTGGCTATCAGGAGTGCTCAGAAGGAGACTACAGCGGGCAGTCCTCCACTACGCATGTCTGAACTTTAACATCTGGCTGTGGCACATTGTTGCCTTGTTCATCTACACGTTCTATCAAATCAGCCGTCCCCAAATTCCCCATGTATAGCGCTGTTGGGCCTTCCTCAATCTTCTTTTCTTGACTGGAGGGACCTAGCATACTAGGAGGAGATGGGGTTGCTCTAGGCAACTTATTTCGGGATAGACAGCGCCAGTCATTCCGGTCACTCTGTTATGTTATGCAGATTTGAAAATGCACTATAACTTGAGGGGGTATCCTGGCGCTGAGCAGGTATGGGTGTAGCCACAGGGTCTAGTGGAACTACTTTGAAAGCTGAGTCTTCAGCGTCTTGCAGAATTCAGGAAGTGTGTAGGAGGCTCTTATGTGTAGTGGTAGGGTATTCTATGCTTTATGAGTGATGTAGGAAAGGCTCGACCTCTGGATCTTTTCTTTAAGCATGGGAATTGTGCAAATTCTAGTCCGGACGAGTAGAGGTGTCTGAAGGTTTGTGAAAGCCAATGCGAATATTGAGGTATGCAAGGCCAGTGTTATGTTGTGCCTTGAAAGTGTGGGTGAGGAGATTGAAATGTGCTTGTTTGTGGATAAGGAGCCAGTGGTGCTCCTTCAGGTGTGGTGTGAGGTAAGTGCAATGTGGGAGGTAGAGACTGATTCTGACTGCTGAGTTCTGAACGGTCAGCAGCCTTCTGGTGAGTTTTTTGTTGATCCCAGCATAGAGGGTGTTCACGTAGCCTAGCTTGCTTGTGACCAGGGTGTGATACAGTTTTCAAGGTGCTGGTTAGAAGCCATTTAAAAATCATTGTCAGCCTCCTCAGGTTATGGAAGCATGAGGCTGTGACTGCATATACTTGGGCGGTAATGTTGCGTTTGCTGTTAATGATAATATCAAGGTTCTTGCTGTGGGTGTTGGGCGTGGGTGTCAGTCCCAGCTCTGTTGACCAGAAGGAGGCCCAGGGTGATGTGCTATTCCCAAAGATTATAATTTTGTCTTGTCGGTGTTCAGGTTAATTGAAACAGATGGGTTAGGCACCTTGGCATTGGAAATCATATTTAGGTTATCCACCTTTAGGCATTTTCTTTTAGGATTATTATACACCCTTAGGTGGCCTTTTCCCGGCACTGTACTAAACCATACCTAGTGTTATCTATTGTATCTACTGTCTCCTTATGTCTAGAATCGGGTGATCACACTGCTTAGCCACCAATATGAGGCTTTTTCTTATGGAATGGGTCAGTCCGTGGTTACTGGCCAGTATTCTGTGGGTAGAGGTGCTTACATCTGCTGTCCCATGGTGAAATTTCGAATGCATTTCAATTGGATAGTTACTTGTTCTGGGAAACTTGTTAGGTTAGGTAGTGAGGGTAAGCAGTGGAAACTGGATATGATCGCTCTTATTATATGATTTGGGGGCTGATATTAGGACACCTTAAATTCATGAGTTCAAATCCCACTAACTGTGCTTCAGTACTTGTGGAGAAGTGTGGCTCAATGGTTAGAGCGGCAGACCCTGATGCAGAGGTCTAGCCTGGGACTGTTCAATTCCCCGCCTCGGTGGGTCTTGGGCTCAAAATTCCACGGACCTGATAATTCTCGCCTCGGTGCCTATTCCAATCATGGAGTCCCACTCTGCAACTCTGGGAAATAGCTTGCTTAATCTCCACAACGGCCCCCACAGTGCTAAGGATGCCTGGCCTCCACCTTGGGGGTGCCCAGGAGTGGACTCCTCACAGGGAAAGCCAGGATGGGTTCCACAGCGGTATTCGTACAAGTGCCTTGAGACCCTTGCGGGTTAGTAGTGCGCTATACAAGTATTACATTTTAAATTTAATTTTTTTTAAATTTAAGTACTTTAATTATTTGTATACAGTTAGTTTATAAAATTCTGTAGTAATAAAGGCTTGTCACACAAACACTGCAGTGCAGGCATTGAAAATTGTTTTATTTTTTTTTATTTATCTAAATTGGGGGTTTGTGGAAACCAAAATGTTGTCTTGTGCCTACATTAGAGCACTAGTCAGCATGATGAGTGCTGAGGTGATGAAAGGCTGGCAGGA